>NC_068951.1:33488642-35963642 GCF_026419915.1 Harpia harpyja | reverse complement strand
CAACATTTATAAAAATAAAGATAGTTTTGCTGTGAACTCTGGAGCTGTATATGCTTCACAATATTTACTTTTAATCTGTGTTGTTTCTATAATACAGTCTTCAGAGTCAAAGACAATCCACGTTAGACACAGACATACAGGTATGTGGTGAGAAATGTTTTTGAAAATGAAGAAATGCCACAAATTAAAATCTTTGAAGATAACTTGAGTAATTAATTCCCATACCTACATAATCTAATTTTGTAACAATTTATATGGTTTTGAGTAATTAAAATGTGTACGTCCTTTGTAACATTATTTTATCATAGGTATTCAAAGAAACAGAAGCTTTAAACTTGCAGCTATTCTAACTGGGGAAATTAATTTACTGTGTTTCATATGTCAGTAAGTATATTTTTGGTTCTCTGATGCTAAATATACTCATATTTAATAAATGTATCATAGTAAGCTCAGCATCAATGAACCGGTATGTTGATATTGTCACTATAGAGCTAGAGAAACACCAGCTATAAATTTAGAGGACCCTCAGTGCCATCAGTGTAACTGAGAGATGAATTTGGTCCTGTGTTGATATAACAGGTTATATCACTGGCTGTAGCTGCTCAGCACTGTACTGAATATGGATGTCAGTTATTTACCATCAGCCCAGTGCATTTTTAGCAAATTCTTTTTTCCTAGCGATCACTTACCAAATGATTTCTCTTCATTCCTTTTTCTTGAAGAAGAATGTAGTCTGTCCTGTATGTTATCACTTTCCAAGTCTGAAACTGAGATGGGGGAGGGAAGGGAAAAGGAGCACCACACTATTAATATAGTATTTGCTACTGCGCCAATTTTGCATTACCTCCCACTGAGCAAAGCGTGGAGTAGCATTAGTGTTGCCTTGTCTGCTCATCACTTTGGCGAGAGGAAAATTCCTCAATAGCAGACTATGCTGCATATGTCAGGAAGTTAAAAATATGCCACGGTTCTAAACCTCTATTTCAGATTATATTTTACTGTAACCAACCAGGACCAGGCTCTCCATCAAATGGCACTTAGAAATACTGCTCACTGCAACTCTACTGAAAGCCTTATCAAACATGCATTTGCTTGAGATGGCAAAAATGCACGCTAGTGTGCAGCATGGAAAGGTGTTTGCTTTTGTTTCTGCAGTTCATGAAAAGAACTGGTGGATTAGCTGTATTGTGGCAATAGAGAGATTGCAGATAATTTTTACAGATGTCTCACAACAATGTGACTGAATACTAGAGTCCAAAATGGGGGATGGGCAAATGAACAAAAGGTGCTTTGTAAAATTTTGTTCAGGACTAATAAGTATTAAAATTTCTAGATTACATTATCAAACCAATTGTATTCACTGCCGAATTACTATTATGTTCAGTTGCAATTGATTTGGGAAACATAAATGCATTTTTAACTTCGACATGTTTGATAATATTGTAACGATTTAGAATGCAACTCCACACTACATTTGGAGCTAAGTGAAGCAGCAGCATTATTAGCTGCCATAGACTAAAATCCTTGTAGAGATATAATCGTATGCAGCCCGTGGAGTATAAGATAAGATTAGTGACTGTGCTCGGAAGGGAAAACATTGAGCTGATATGAATACGATTTTAAGCACAGACCTGCAAAATTAGTGCATGGCAATAATGCATGGCATTGACAAATTGAAAAAATTCTATTAAAAAGATCTTAAATTGAAAGGAGCATGTCTGTGCCAGTTCCGGTCTGCTTTGGAACATGACTAGGCACTGGAAAAAATAATGTAATTTTTCAGTCTCCAGTTTAGTGTCTCATTCTGTTATCAGCTGCATTTGTTAGTAGGTTAAGTAACGATTCACACTATTCGCATGTTTTTTCGCACTGCTGGAAATGCAAAACAATTTTGACTGAATGAATTCCTGTCCTTCTGAGAAAGAGGATGAAAGAGACCATCAAGAACTCTTAGCCCTTGATAAAACAATGTTTGATGAGTGGAATCCAAAACCTTAACAGGGAAGGTAGAGCATCTTCAAAACTTCCTTGTGCAATGTTATATGTGTTTCTCCTTGGTTATTCATCTTTAATTAGGGATGATGATGATGATGATTTTTACTTTAAATAATGCCAGTTACCTTCTTCTCTTGAAAAGGGTTTCCCCATGATGTGCTTAATGGTATGGGATGGTGGTGCTTATTCACTTTACTAAAGAGTGTGAACACCAGATAGCCTATCAGTCTTCTCATAGTGGGAAAGCTTCAAAAGCAGCAGAGGTTATAAGCTCTTGTACTTTTTTATTTCAGAGATGAAATTTTGAGTCCTTTGAGTGGTGCATGCTGATGCAATATTTAGTATTGTGTAAAATAGACACTAGCAGCCAATTTTTCTTCTGCATCGCTTCAACCACTGGTCTGGATCTCTACTACCATTACAGTGAGTCAGCAGAAAAGAGAATTTTCTTCCTTCATCTCATGGAATAACAGTCTTCATTAAAGGAAAGAAACAGATTACAAAGTGTGTACCTATATATATTTATGCTTTCATGCACATAAAATTAATTACAGAGCTAACATGCTCTTGTGTATGCAAGACTGCCAAATCCATGAAATTTGGCACTCTCCAGATAGAAACCTAGGTGCAATAGGGGTTAATGTTTCCCATAGCTGGCTTTAAAAAGAAAAAATCTGTGTTATGTGAAAGCATTACACTTGAGTCTTAGCTGAAAATGAATAGAAGCTACTGGCATTTTTTAGGGTAACATCAACAGGGCTAGAGATAGGTGCAGTAAGATATACCTAAATTGTTTGTTAGGAGACTCTACAGATTTCTAGATGATCTTGTATATTTAGAAGAGATAATATTATTGAAATGTATATATCCTTGTAGTTAGCTTCTAAGAGTGTTCCCTGTGTGTATAAAAAGTTATGAAATTTTACTTTATGATTTTTTTAAAAAAACCAGTGCCACTCATGATTGTTTCTGTCTTCAAACTGCTTAGAGCAGTTTTTAAAAAAAAACAAAACAAAATTGCAAACCAAAATTACCTTTATGTAAAAGTAACACTACAACTATATTACAAAGGGAAGACAGGAAGACAGTGTTACTATATGGTCAGAGAGGATCTTTTGTTGTTGTCTTTAATTATGAACTTCAGTATATTCAGAAGCTTCAGTTCTATTTATTTTTTTTTAGTGTAAATTTCCTGAGTTTCTATTGTGAATATTTTCTTGTAACAATATTTTACTTCAAGGTACTGAACCTTAATGATGAATTTTGTGTAAGACGATAGTATAATGAAGTGCTGGTTGTTTATTACTAGTCATAGTATTTAACACAAAACAAAACCTGACCAAAGGGTGTTAGAAGTACAAATCCTATTGAGGTCTGATGGAGACTTGTGGTCTTAAGTACCTTAATGCTTCCCTATAACTACCAGTGATTCCCCTGTAATCTGTTCTTTCGTAAGTAATCCCCATAATTTACACATCCCATTTGTGTATGCACGGCATACACTTCTTCATAGCATTATTTTACATACTGGATTCCAGAACATATTAGAGTTAAATACAACAGGAAAGAGAATTGTGCATAATGGTCAGCAAAGCACTCTCCTCACTAACTGAGCTAAGAAAAATATTAGGAAAGGCAAGAATTATTTTCAGATAAGATTTGTAATTCTGGAGTCAATGAAGCAGAAGTACAAGCAACTAGTTTGAAAAGGAAGAAGGTGCAGAGAAGGCTGCTGAGTCATAGAGGGAAAAATTCCTGAAGATTCTGTAAAAGTGGAAGGAACAATTTGGGATCAACTGATTACATCAGTGGAAAAAAAAGTAAATTAAAAGCTTCGAAAATGAGAGATGACTTTTAACTGATGTTTGAAATAACTCAAAAGACTTACATTTTTGTGAGGAAGCATGAAACCCAATCCTTATCTTTATGTAAAATAAATGTTTAACATAGGCTTTTAGAATAGAAGATGGATTTCACCCCCCTGCTCCAAAACAGGAAGATTCCCTAGTGAGTGTGTAATAGATTAAAACATCCAAAAACTCTACTTGCTTCTCATTGTATATCTTGACTGCAGAACCTTTGCAGTAATGGAGTTTTCAGGATTTTAATTGTGGTCGGGATGGCATCATTGATGTTCCTCAGACACCTTTAAACATCCCTGCTCTAAAGCTTCAGTAACTTCACAGCTAGAGAACATTTCGCCTACGCTGTTTATGTTATGGCCTGAGTAAATACAAAGCAACAACACGTTACCTACATCGGTCTGCAGCTTAAGTACTTATGTTCACCTCTCCCCACCCCAGAAATGCAGAAATACTGCCTGAATGGGTCTGAACAGAAGGTGAGAATATCACTTCCACAGTAACTATACTCTGTGGGAAAAGCTCTGCAGGTGTTCTTATGATAGCAAAGCTGGTGATTTAGGGAAACCTTGTATGTTAAGATAAGCAAAAATGTGGGCTAGATTCCCTACTCAGGTAGCATGCTGATAGTAATTGATAGGCTTTGGCCAGAGATGGGTTTGGCTTATGGCTCTTCAAAGCAACTTTCTACATGATCTGCTTAGCCAGTAAAAGATTTACATGAGTTTTGCAAGAAAGGATTCAAAACTAAATTAACCCTGAAAAAAGTCTTGTGAGGAAGTTCTCACAAAAACTTTTTGTTTACAGGGATGATATTCATCATTAGCAGTTTTTGAAAGCTCAGGAAGATAAAACTGCTTTGTGATGGTAGATGACAACTGACTTCTGATGAATACAAAGTGATGGCTTATGCAATAACTTGATTTAGCCAGGTGGAACCTTATTAATTTTTAAAATGTATTTGAGCATCTCCTTTATGTTCCAGCTTATTGTGTTGCAATAAGTTATCAGAGATGTTCTTGGTTTTGATCTGAACCTTAATAAAATTTTGCTTGAGACAAAGTGATAATTTTTATTGAAACATTCATTTTGAGGCACAGATATATATATATGTATCTCTGAAGCTAACAGTGGAAACTACTGGGCTTGAAATACTATAATGAATTGTCCTTCTAAGAGAGGTACTAGGCAACTATTACATAACTATTCCTAATTTCTTTTTTATATATTAGAATCATAGAATCATAGAATCATTTAGGTTGGAAAAGACCTTTAAGAGACAATACACTTTATCTTTAAAACTTCTAAATCAGTAAAAGCCCTACAAAAATTCTGAGATTCTGCAGTCACTGTGGATATATTTGGATTTTTTTTCCCCCCAAAAGATAGAGGCCAATCATTGTCCTTTTTATGTTTAATCCCTGCCAAAAGATCCCCAGTTCTTTCATTTGGATTAATTATTTACAATATCCTATTCTGCAATGTTATATAACAGTTATATGAAACACTTTCTTGTTTTTCCAGAGACTGCTTTCCAGCACTGCTCTTACATAAGAAGTTGATAAATTACAGAATAAGAATTAATGCACTAGTACTCTCAATCTGTGATTTCTTTTTCTCCCATATACGTGTATAAGCATAAAGAAATGTTCTACATGAATAACAACATTGATCTTTTCTATCACTATACATCTTGATTTTGTTTCTTTTCACGCATAAGCCCAGTAGCAAGGCATATGCTATATTTTAACCAGAAGTACTGCCCACTTGATGAAATTCTGCAAGAGGTCAGACTAGATGATCATACAGGTTCCTTCTGGCCTTAAATCCTATGAATGAACTTGTAACCTCATGTGGGAAGGATATATCTAAAAATGCCTTATTTATGCATGCTTGGAATTTCAATAGTATTTGGTTTTGTTAGAAAGAGAATGACTAAAGAGACTGTGGGTCTATAGAAGTATCAGCTTATGCAGATCCTGTCACCTTTCTACAGAGTTAAACTTTCCGATGGTACTGGTTTTACTATTGCCTAAAGCCCTTAATGCAAATCCCATAGAGGTAAATCGGAGATTTTTAGATTAAGTCCATGTTATCTGGTGTCATACTGATGTGCAGACTTAGCACCATCATGTTTCAGTTTTCTGGGAGTTAGTAAGTAACCATTTTTAAGATGGTTTGAAGTTCAAACAACAAACTGATTCAAAATTACTCAGAATTCTGAATGTACACCTATTAATTATTTTTGTCACTTTATACAATTATTTCATACCATGCTTTTACCTTACTTTTATGAAGTGGACTATCTTCAATACATTGGAAAAGCGAAGCAAATGCAGTACCAGCCCCAGCAGCTTTAGCTCCAGTAAAAAAAATTACTTCTACTAAACTGCTTTTTCATTTGTAACCTTCAGCATTTCTGGGAGGGAAGTAGAATCTCTTAGCAAGAGAAATCATGACAGTAGGGTATGCAGAGTCAGTAGAGCTATAGTGCAAGTTATTACTGGGTTTTGTTTGTTTGTTTTTCTTCTCAGTCAAGTAACCATTTTTTATTTTTTTTCCATTCAGCCTTCTAAGCTGAAGGTATTACCAGAAAGCTTTTTAGGGAAGCCATTAGCTATGAAAAAGAAGATAAGCTCAGTTACTAATGTGTGTGCTAAGTACTCGGAAAGTGATACTCAGTTCTTTGATATAGCACTGAATTTGTATATGACCTTGAACAATTCACTCAGGTGAAGCTCTTGTTCCATTTAAGTCAGTGATAGTTGTGCCATTGTTTTTAATTGAGCTGGGATTTCTCTTATTTTCATGGTTTCTCTGAATGAAAAATGAGAGAAATAGGAAAGTAGTAGTTTCCTCAGGATGTTGTGAATATAATTGTGTGAAGGATGCCCATAAGCTGGTAGAGTTGCCCAAACGAATGCAGGAGTTACATGCAGTATACAACAGCAATTGGATAAAATAAATAAATCCAATCCAGGAATATTTGTGAAAATACATCATCTCAACTTCTTTCCTATATCATTCCTTTATTCCTCTGATGTCAATGTCTTTTCCTTTGGAATTAGTTCTCTTTAAAATATGTCTATATTAACCACTCCATTCTGTTTGCGGTGTTCACGTTTAGTTCTGTAGTTTGTAGTCATGGCTTGATTAGCTGTCCTGCTTCTAAATGCATTTCTTGACAATGGCTTTGAATAAATTTTCTTTTATTTTCATACTGATTTGCCTGTACCGTAATCACTGAATTGAAAAATAGTTTCTTATATTAGACCCATTGTCTTTCTACCCTGAATTTCTACTTTTAGACCTTTTTATGCTGTATCTAACTATGAGTTTGTATGCTGCCTAACTTGAGTCCTGATCTCCGAGAAAATTCTAGAGGCCACTGTAGTACAAGCAGTAATAAAAATAGGTATTTATAAAAGCCTTAGTGTTATTATCTGAGCATTTCTGAAATAAAACTTGTTAATTAGTTTTATCTAATGGGATTCTCACTGGATTCTCTCGGTATCCTGGCCTGTATCAAAAGAAGCGTGGCCAGCAGGTGAAGGGAGGTGATTTTCCCCCTCTGCTCCACTCTCATGAGACCCCACCTGGAGTACTGCGTTCAGCTCTGGGGCCCCCAACATGAGAAGGACATGGACCTGTTGGAGTGAGTCCAGAGGAGGGCCACAAAGATGATCAGAGGGCTGGAGCACCTCTCCTATGAAGACAGGCTGAGAGAGTTGGGGTTGTTCAGCCTGGAGAAGAGAAGGCTCCAGGGAGACCTTATAGCAGCCTTCCAGTACCTAAAGGGGGCTTACAAGAAAGCCAGAGAGGGACTTCTTAGAAGGGCATGTAATGACAGGGCAAGGGTAATGGCTTTAAACTGAAAGGGGGTAGATTTAGATTAGATATAAGGAAGAAATTCTTCACTGTGTGGGTGGTGAGGCACTGGAACAGGTTGCACAGAGAGGTTGTGGATGCCCCATCCCTGGAAGTGTTCAAGGCCAGGTTGGATGGGGCTTTGAGCCACCTGGTCTAGTGGAAGATGTCCCTGCCCACGGCAGGAGGGTTGGAACCAGATGATCTTTAAGGTCCCTTCCAACCCAAACCATTCTATGATTTTATGATATTCTCTGTGTGAATAATTTGCTTGGAAGCTGAAGCACTTTTTATTGATTATTACTGAAAATTCTTAGAAATTGAGACTTCTGTTATTTTTTTCACCAAGATAGATTATTAATGGCATAATCATTAGAAGTAGCTGAAGTGTGTTTGCCTGAAAAATATCATAATAATAATGGTAGTAGTTTGTTCCAGTGATGTTGTCCCTTGTGTGTGTTCTTTTTAATGTACAGCAGAAGTTAGTCATGTTGAAACCAAAAGAGATCAAAGGGAGAGAGCCAGATGCTATTTCTATTATTTCTGAATGTTCTTAAATAAAAGCAATTGTCTAACAGGAGACATATTTCTGAGAAAATTAATGGTGTAATTATTACTGAAGCTATAGTTAAGAGACAAAAGTGATGTTGCATAGCTATCACTAAGGATCTTTACTCGCTATTCTGCCTTCCTTCTATCTGTAGTGACATAAAGCAAAAATGGCCTTACATGATTTTTTTCCTTACATTTTGTTTTCAATTTTATTTTTCATTGCATCCATTCTGAGTGAGTTGCATGAAATTTCATGAGACCTAGGTGCTCCAAAAACTCTGTGTTCATTCTTAGCTTGGATGCAACTGTGTAATGCATTCCGCAGTTAACAGCTCAGAAGACCTGTGAGGAAAGATTTTAAATGGCTACAGAATAGGTTGGTTTATTTCTTTGTTTTATTGTATGTATTTAAAAAGAAGGTTTGTACTTTGTGTTGAATGCGTAGCTTTGACTTTACCAAGAGAGGCCTGCTTGGTCACTCGCTTATTTTAATCTAGTAGTACTGTTGTAGCTGTGATCAGCTATCGATACAAGTGAAGCAAATTCTTCATAGAAAGTGGTGATATCTTTTATTGGAAGAATTCAAAAAAAATAGATGCCTTCAGGAATACATGCATGCTTTAGGCAAAGGCTTTTGTGCCCCAAACCATGTCTTTTGCTCCCAATCACAACAGCTGATCTACTAAGATAGACCAGATAAAAGATAGCTCTTTCTGTATATTTTGCATCTTGACCTAGAAATATATTTCCTTCTCAATATACTTATGATATGAACACATAATTTTGTTTGTTAATGACTTTCCCATAGCTGCTTTTATTTAGCTGTTAACATATGGATTAGTATTCAAAATATCATCTGGACCTTTTGAAGTTTAAATGAACCAGTTTCACTGGTTTGTTAGGAAATGCTTGAAACTTGCAGTAGTTTTCCTCTTTTTTGGCCCATGTTTCTCTGTATTGAGGTCCTTAGCACTCTCATGCTTCTTGCATTTATGAAGACTCTAGGACTCCTGCTAATGGATCTTTATCTGTATATTATTTAAGGAACTCTAATACAAACCAGCCAATCAAAAGCCACTTATTTTCTGCTATGTCACTTAAAATTTGGAATGCTAATTACACAGAAGATATCTTGCTATAGTTTTTTGAAAGTATGATGTTGTCATTCTAATTATCATCTGTTGATACTGTCATTATAATCATCATTCATTAACAACAGGAATATCAACTGCATTGTCTGTTTCTGTCATCAGAACTGTAAATAGGATATATTTGGGTTTGGACTGCTTATAGTAACTTACAGAGTTACTTTCAGAAGTACACAGTAAGGGTGCGGAAAATGCTAGTAGCTTAATCTTTCATTCAATAACTGTAAGAATCTCTGATATGTAGATATATAGCATGGTTAAACTGGATCTTACATCTTCAGATGTTTTCTAATGTAATGAAGCGTTGACTTGAGCGTGGATGGTCATAACATAACCGACTGCACTGCTTTTCTATTCAGAAGTAATTTGTTAAGTCTTCAGCTAATGGAAATGACCAGTTTAGAGAGGATGGTTGTTTATTTTCTCTTTGCAGTGATAGCTGCAGTCCCTCTTAATAATATCTTGTTATACAAGACTATTCAGCCAACTTGTGTCTTTGTCCCTGTTTTAAAAATACATAAAAGTGTTCCTACATATATCTCAGGAGCCACCCATATTTCTCTTATAGTGTGTACCTCCTGATACTGCACCTCTGATTGCTGTTTCCCAACTGCCATCCTTGGAATGTCAGCAAATACAGCCAACTGCTTTCTTTTCCTTTAGACTTTCAGATTTAGTGGGTATTTTTTTCCCCTCTCTGCTTGGATTTCTTTCCAGTGGTTCCCCTCCCCCTCTTCTTTAGTTTACAGACTTCTCCAATGCTTTTTCTTTCTGTGCTGATTGCAGGAACACCCACCTTTCTGTGGTTTTAGTAGAGCCTTTCATGCTCTTTTCTCTGTACCAGCCCTCTAACCAGATATTTAGGCCAATTATTCTGTTCAGTTTCATTATTCTGCTCCCACAACTACAGTAATAGCCCACTTGAAAGATCACTTGGCTTCTTTTACTGTTGAGACTGCTTGCTAGTTCCCAGAATGGCATCTTCACATCCTGTGATCTTCTGTTTCTTTTTTTTTTTTTTTTCCTAGAGTTTTATTTAAATTAAAAAGGGGTGGGGGTTAAAAGGAAAACCACACACATATAAATGAGCAGGGGGGAAAAAAAAAGCAGCCCAGATATCAAATACATGCTTTCAGGAAGGGAAATTCCAACACTGGCAGTTTGCAAGAGACACTGAGTATCAAATACCGTTATTCAGTACATTTTCCACAACAGGACTATGAATAGAAATCCCATTGAGATTCTTGGAGCAAGTTTTGCCTGGTCTTTGTTCTGCAGTCACACAGAGTATGAATTTCACCTACAATTACAAAATGGCACCCAGAAAACCTTTACTTCTGTTTTGTCCATGCACATTCAAATTTGAAGCTTTCACTTCAAAAGTCTTTGTTAAGTCAATGTTTTAATAATGTGTATAGACACTTCACATGATAAATTTCCTATCACAGTGTTAATGTCTCCCAGGTTATAGACACCATTTAAATTTAACTTTCAGTTTTAAAAAGTGTAACTTTTCTGCCTCCTTCCCTCTTTCTTCTTTTTTCCCTTTCATCTTCTATTTTCATCACTAATGTATGAAAGTATTTGGCCTCTTCACCCTTATCTCTTCTAAATTAAAAGATTGAAGATACGCAGAAATATTTAATACTTATTCCCTGTGTGACAGTTACCATCAGATGAGAATTTTAAGACTGGATCTCACTCATTATGTCTTGTTAAACATCCCTTTATAGTTTATGTAGGTTCTGTTGTTCTTAATACTGAAATTGTTTATCTGAGATGAAAATTGTGCATTGTTGTTAAACAATAGAGTAACCTGTTCAACAAATTTGCATGTAACTTGTTCATATCTGTTCCAGCTCTTTTTTTCTCCTTCTGTAATTAATATTTTTTTCAATTGTGCAGCAAAACACAGATGACTTGGGGTAGGGATTTTTTTCCCCAAATATTGTATCAAACATTGGAAGAGTACCATATATTTCTAAAGAAGAAAACAAACCCAAATGTCCCATACCCTTTTCAGTCTTACAAATAGCAAAAATATGCATCTGTGAAGAACATAGCTCATTGCCGCTTATGGAGACAGTATGAACATATCAAGTACTTAAATGATCAGGTATTTCTTGCCATAGATTCCTTAATTACCTTAACTTTTAGAAGAAGGTTTTAATTTCTGTTCTTTCAACCAAAGAAAATGTGAGCCTGCAACTGTATAAAATATATTACTGACAGTACTAGTGTTACTTGCAGAGGGGAGGATCAACCACACATAGAAGAGTTCTTTCTACGTGGTACTCTGTGCTGCAATGAGCTAATGCTCTTTCTCAGTCTACTCCCTAATGAACAGGTGCCTTGTGCCACATGGTTGCCTTTCTTGTTAGCAGTTTCAGTAGAGAGGCTAATGATTAAACGGGCACTTCTCAAGGTCAGGGATAAATTACATACCCGGGAGAGTGTGAACGAAAATTGCATTGCTATTCTCTGTACTGTATCAATTCAGAAGAAAGAGGACTTCACTTATCAGAGCTCTCAGTCCAGCACCTTTCACAGCCAGTCAGCTCTTTTAAAGAAAATACTGAGAATTCTGAATTTCTTTAATTGTTCTTATACACACAATAATATGGTGAAAAGGTTCTCTATAATGAGGGGGCTGTTATAAATCGCATATGACAAGCTGTTTCTATATTCAGAAGGAAGAACTTTTGCTCATTTATTTTTAGTGATATGGTGAACTAGAAAATAGGATGCAGGCCATGTTTGTACTTTCATATAAGTACCAAATAGTTAAGTATTTTGTTTGTAGAAATATATTCAGATAAAAGATGATCCCCTACATTTCTTTGTATTTCAGAAGCTTAAACTCACAATCCACAATGCTGTTTTCAAATCACAGATAAGATGACTGAGGGGTTATGTACCTAAAATAATTCTGTGGATCTGCATGTATCTTCTCTGAGGCAAGAAGTGATTTACGGAGAGAAGTGAGGATACGGCCCAGGCCTAGAACTAGTGTGTATTCAGTGGACCATGCTGATTGAGTATATCTGCATTTTCTTAAATGTTATGATTAAAAACAATTTATATGAGTTATTAAAACTTCCCATGTGTCCAACAAGCAGAATATTTTAATCTTTTTCCTATTTAATCCAATTTGTTCTTGGTATATCTCCAAACTACAGTGCCTAAACTTTTAGCTATATAATGAAGCACATACTTTTGAGGTTATGTTTTTGCACAGATAAAAAAAATATTTGCTGAGACCATTTACTATGTAAGATGTATAATCCCAGTAACAACGTATTTTTGTTAAAATATTAATTGCCCCAACTATGTTTATACATTACAGGGAGCCATGCTTGAGTAGGGAAGTACTTTTTTCTGATTTGTTCCCATTTGTCAGAAATGGTCCCACTATTTTTTCTGATCTGTCTTCACTTACTGTACTGAACCATTCAGGGATCATTTTTTTAAGGCAATGCTATGTACTGCACTTTCATCCACCAATTCCTGTACCTAGTGCACATGATAAAGCCAAGTTCTGTTTTAATGTTACTTACTGAAGAATCTCAAGTGAATCCAAACATGGTGAGCAAAAAGGCCCTTCTCTTCGCTAATTGATTTTCAGAATGAGAGCACACCATCTGCAGGCAGCATCCCAAGCCATTGGGATAGCCTATTACTACAATTTGGACTTTTCAGCCTTTCGGGAGACTATATATATACTTATTCTGTGTTTCTAGGCTTAAGTGGAAGAGATGAATGCCCTGGCATGCTGTCTTTGTGCTCTTCCACATTGTTCTTCTGTGGGATTTACTTCAGACCATAATCTACTAGGTCTATATGTTGTAAAATATTGTCTCAGTGTAGTGGAGGACAACAAAAAATAAAGGAACTTGCTTTTCAGTAACAGCTAAAGGTACATTCTCATTTTCTCTATTTAAGATTTGTGAGGTACATTCAGGGAATATCCAGCAGGTGGATATTCTCTGAACAAACTGTGGCCCATGGAGAGCCTGCACTGGACCAGGTTTATCCTGAAGAACTGCAGCCTGCAGAGAACCCATGCAAGAGCAGTTCTTGAAGGACTGCAGACTGTGGGAAGGACCCATGTTGGGGCAGGGGAAAAGCATGAGGAGGAAGGAGCAGCAGAGAGGAACTGTCACGAACAGACGACAAACCCCACTTCCCCACTGAGCATGCAATAGATGCCAAGGACTCTTGGCAACACTGATGCAATACATTTGCCAAATGCAATTTTACCTAAATATTTTTGTGTCCAAGACACCTTTTTGGCAGCATTAGAAAATGACTACATCTCTCTGAGAAGCAAATTAAAATGCCCAGTGAATATAAACTTTTACAAATGATTGATCAGGAGCTGGTTAAATTATTTGTTATGACATCAAGCAATCTGCTGATTTTGTCACTGCATAGAAAACAGCAAAAACTTTTGAATTCGTTATCCCATTAAAATTGTCCAAAGGTACAGACTGACACTGCCTGAGAGCAGTTTTTAGGTATCTAAGTCTGCAGCGTGGATATCTGATCCAGTATGGTCTCTCCACAGGCTGCAGGGGGACAACCCGTTCCACCATAGTTCCCCCACGGGCTGCAGGGGAGTCCCTGCTCTGGCGCCTGCAGCACCGCTTCCCGCTCTTTTTTCGCTGACCTTAGTGCTCGCAAGGCTGTTCCTCAAACTTTTTTTTTCCTCGATCCTGTGAGGAAAACACTTCCAGGCAGCGTTTTGCCCTTTCTTCAATACATCTTCCTGGAGGCGCTGCCAGCGTGGCTGAGGGGCTCAGCTGTGCCCTGTGGTGGGGCTGTCGTGGCGCTGACTGGAACCGGCTGGAACCGGCTGGAACCGGCTGTGTCCAGCACAGGGCAGTCCCCACCTCTCCTCACAGAGGCCCCTGCAGCTACCGCTGCTGACATCCCACCACCAACACCCAGTAAAAGTGGTATAGTGATTTCTAGCTTCCTAAAGTTAAAAGGGAGTGCTTTTCTAACCTAACACTGTTTTTGAAAGCCTGGATATAGAGGAAGGAGAGCAAGCCTCAGGAATATAGTAAGTGTCACACTGACTGAGGGTGATACTGCCAGGAGAACAGCAAAAAGTCATTCCTGATATCTTTGAAAGACCTATTTTCTCTGTCTCCGTGCTGTAGATAGAAACACCTTGCTTTTAATTATAGCTATGTATGCAACTTCCAAATCCCTTTGTAAAAGTTTTATTAGAAGTACTTGAAAAAATTTAAGTGAAGTTGCCTGTAAGGTCATCAGATCAAACATTTCTTTGCCTATTCTTGACCCTTGAATTCTTCATGCAAGGAAAATGTCTCTCTTTTCTGATGTGGGAATCTACTAAAGATCAAAAGCTTACTCATAAAAAATAATAACAGAAGTAGCCAAAGCTTTATAGCTTATGGGAGAAGAACAGACATTACCTCAGGTGCCCAGAGAATGTAAAATTTGGCAGGGTAAATCAGGAAGCTGGTTAAATTCATTATTCTGACATCAAACTGCTGTTCCTGTTGCCACTTATAAAATAGCAAAATCTTTTGAATTCATTAATGCGATTAAATTGTTCAAAGATACGTTAGCACAGTCTTTGTGGAGAAATTAGACCTGAATGATAATGACTGAAGCTCTGCTATAAGTACAACCATCCCAATGTGTGTTATTTCTTTAATATATGCTGTGAAAACATTTAGAAGATGCTCAAGATTCAGAGGAATACTAAGGATAGAAATTCTGTTATAAACTTGTAATTTACCATAGAAAAAATAGTAATAGTAAAAAATATGATTAAAAAAAATTGAAAGAAAGCAAAGGAAAGTTCTTCTCTAACCTTGTGATTTCCCTATCAGACCCTATTGCCAAACTTTGGCTAGGAGTTTCATACAGAGAACATGGGAAAAGACCAGTGCCAGTAGAAAGGAAGAAAAGCTCTTTCACATGTGATGTATTTCAAGACTGGAACTTGGGGCTACAACTGAGTTGGTGTACTATGAACATAACTTTGTTATCCCTGAAACCTACAGAACTAACAGGTGAGGGGAGCAGTGAAAAGCACAAGATGTAACCCTCCTGCCTTTCATCGATCACAGTTGTTGCCAGCTGTAATCAATTAATTGCACTCAGCCACACCAATGGTGCTAAAGCAAATGCTAAACCTTGTCCTGCAGGATCCAGCATAGAGTTGAAAGTGATCCTGGTTCTGGTTTGTCCTGTTTGTATCTTTAAATTGAATTCAGAAGGGAGATTTTTTTTATTATGTCCTTATATATGTTCCTAAATGTTTGAATGTGCTGGGCTTTTTGTTTCTGTAATGACATAAAGCTTATTTAGATCAGTTTCTGTATGTGTTCAAAAGTCTCCTGTGCCTTAACCTGTATTTCCTCCTATACGATTTTTTGAGAGTCTCAGTGTGTAAGTTAAGTTTCCTTTGATGTTAGTGGCCATAGAGTAATTTGAATGGATCCAATTTGCAGAGCCTTATGCATACTAAATTTAGTCCCCTATTTCAAAAGGAAGCCTACTGTAATACTGTCTTTCGGCAACTTCAATCTTAATGGATTTGGTCTTTTTTTTCTCATAAGGGTTATGTTTGCTTGCGTAATCTTAAGAACTTTCCGAAGGATCTGCAGACAGTTAAACCTATATTGGCAAAAGCCTTTTTAAGTGTTATTCTCAATGGACTTCCCAAGCAAGATACTTTTTAGATAATTTAATTTATTTTTTTTTTAAACTAAGCATTCATGTGTATAGCTACCCTTGTTAATGTTAGCCACTATATACAGACAAAAAACTTAAAAATAGATTATATTAGAAATGCATGCTAATTACCTCATCCTTACCCATGGCAGGAACAGTTGCCTTAAGACTGAAACCTTGTTATCTATTATTATGTATCTACCTAACTTTATCAGAAGGTTTGAAAAATATTACAGCTTTTGGGATGCTAATTTGTTTATTTTGTTTAAAATATTTGGCTGTTATCTTAGTTTTTTGCTTACAAAGCTGCTGGTCTTGTTCTAACATTTTGAAACATTTATTGAAAACTCTCTTTTTTTGCTTTTCTTAGTCCTTTAACAACCTGATTTGTGGTTTGAATATTTTGTGTGGTCAAGTGGTCCTACTTACCAAATTTGGTGAATATAGCATATTAATATTGAGTTCTTTGGGTTGGTACAGTCAAATTAGAACAGAAGTAACTCATTTCCTGGATACCACATGAAGGAAAAAGTGTAGCTTGTTCCCAAATATCTGCACAGCTGACTTTCTTGCTGCTCCATGGCTATGTGTTGAGAGATCCCCCTACCTTGGTAGTGAAGCCATTGGTTTCAATGCTTTGGAGGCTTGAAATGATCACATTAAAGAACTTTCATAGGATCTCCTCCTGTGTTGTTGTGAGTTGTGGAGGCTTAGTGTGGATTAAATAGTCCATGATGATGTACATTGTCATAGAGGCACTGTCAGTGAATTGCTAGTCTTTCTACTATCTCTTGTTTCATGAAAAACTTTTGTTTAGTCACAGGAGGACTGGATGAAGCCTATTTTTAGTCATTACTATCAGAAAGAGCTTCCCTCTTTCTTACCCTAGCTCACTCCATCTCTTTGGCTCTCATCTCAGACAAAACTGTGCTCCCATTAAAGGTCCAGGAGAGTACTATCATTTGTTTGAATGAACTCAAATTCTCCCATCTGGTTTTTTTTTTCCTCCAGTGCTATTTAATGTTTTCATACCTGTGTGAGATTTTCTTTTCCGTATCCCATTCTGAAGGATGTTCAAAGGTGTTCATTCTATTCATTTTGACAAGTAAGGCATATGAATAGTCTTATCAGCTCAATAATACAAGTGCTGCTCTTTGAAATCAGCTAGGTGAGTGCGATTTCCTATTTCTGGTTTAAGTTTGTTATCTGCCCAAGTTCCCTTAGAACAACTGTCTGGGAAAGCAGGAATATCAAAGCTGCTTCCAAATACCAGTGAGCAATACGTGTTACTGACAAGGAGCTTCCGATCTCCTGATTCTGGGAGCAGCGGCCACATTCCATGTGCTGACAAAGCCAGAGCTTGTAATGGTGAAAGGTCTGTGTCCTGGGAAAAGGTGGATATTCTCTCTAGGGAAAATAGTCAGTGACCAGTCCTATACTTCTGAGGTCATAACTCCATTTCACTTTGATATTTTACAGCAAAAATAAATTTTTCCTGCATCCAAAAAAATTAGATGTCAGTAAGGGCAATTGGACGGATATAACTTGATGAATTGGACTGATTTCTCAGAAGTATGGTAATAGACTTCTGCTCCCTGCTCAACAGCTGAAACTAATGCCCAGGTTAGCTACCAACTTCAGTGTCCTAGTTAAATGAGTTTAGTGACTTCAGTCCTTGTCTAAAGACATCTCTTTTTTCACCTCAAAAGCCATCATAGCTGCTACTAATGGATAATAATTGAAGTATTTGTTGATACCACCACAGGGTTAAAAAATCAGCAATGAATGGATACAAAGACTGAAATTAGAATTATTCACAACTATGTTGAAATATGTTACTGGGAACAGGGATGACTAGGCTATGATATTTGAGAAAAATTGAGGATTTTTTTTTTTAAGTGTTTCTTAAAAATAAATCTTTAAATAGAAGACACAATTCTTTAAGCTTGTTATGCCAGTACAGGAAAGCTATATTTACCAAAAAAGGAGGTTTCAGACACCTTAAAATTGTCATTGTGTAAGTATTCTAATCAACTCATTTATTTTGATAATAATAAATTCCCAGATGAAACTGTTAACACGAATCAGTCCCTAACAACCTAAAAAGTATTTATAATTAAGAGATCTCATTCAAAATCTGAACTGCATAGAAAACTTTCTTTTTTTTTGAGTTTTTCTAGTAGAATTGGAAAACGTAATAAAATGAAGTTTGAGGTAATCATATTGTTTAATACGTTTCATTGAATTCAAATAAATTTAATTCACTATTTTTCTAACCATTATGCTCCTCCCCTGTAAAAATACATTTAAAAAAAATATATTCCAGTCTGGGTTTCTCTTTTTTTGGTTTGTTTATCATGCAGATACACACACAAAGTTGTCTGGATGCTTTCTACTCCTCTAGTTTTGCTTTCAATGCATGTATACAATTATGTGTTGATGTTGTCATGGTAAATGAAACTGGAGTTGTCAGAATGTGGAAATCACTTGTGTTAGGCTGGAACATAGAAGTCCAGTTAAAGAACACCATGTGTCCATACTATTGGTTTAAGCTTGACATGGCCAGAGGTTATACAGAGAGAGATGTTTGTTTCATTTGTTTAATTAGTATCCGAGAAGCTTTTCAAGTGTTAAGATTATCGAGCATTGTATCTTCATGTGTTGAAATATTTACTTCAGGCTATTTACACAGATTTTTTTTTAATGTATGGGGTTTTTTGGACTTGATGCCATAGTCCTATATGTGAGCAGATTAATTTTCAAGTTGAGAGGCACTTGCAATGAGGTTTCATGTTTGGTTGATGCACCTGAAGGTTCGGAAGGGAAACGGAAAGAGGAAGGTTTAGGAAGAAAGGTATACAGTTGTTACTACCCCTTTGAAGACAGGTGATTCTTTAAGAAGGGTAAAATGGGACAGGGCTGTAACTGTTTCTGTTTGGCTTAGAGAGCATTCTGACTTCATGAAGTTTGAGGAAAAGTTACTTTAAATCTTGACATATATAACAGTTTTAACAGGATTTGTTGAAATTATATTTTCAGCTACTTTTGTGTTTTATGATTATTTTAAGATAGAAGAGTAAGTAGAAAACAGTCTGGAAGAAACCTTAAGAACTTTTCTTAAATACAGAATCTGTTATAACTAAACCATTCCTGACAGACATTTTCCGAACCAGTTTCCAAAGCTATCCAGGGATTGTCTGTTTTCTTTGCACATCTGTCTTTACCTCTGCAAAGTTTTTTTAATGTCTAACTGAAATCTCAATTTCTGGAATATAAGTGCATATTTCTGTTGTGTTAAAGTGATGGGATTTTGAAGTCTTCTCCAAAATAAGGTCCAGTATTTCAGTCTTTTCTTGTAGATTGTTTTCTAGATTGCTGCTCTTTCAAATTAACTACATCTTATTTTCAACCTGCAGGCAGTGTCCACAACTAAACAGTAATCCATTTAAGGCCTTACCAAAAGCAAGTAAAGTAAAAAGATCTTTTCAGGTGGCATTTGGGGCATGCTTTATTCTGTCTACAAGGCTTCCAGTATGATACCTGCTTTTATTTGCAATAGCTTTGTAGATTCAAGTTTAGCTTCTGATCCAGATCCTTTTAGTGCAGAACTGTTGTGCCATTTCTCAACCTACATTTCTACAGTTGATTATTTCTGAGAGTAAGAAAAAATATACCTCCTTGAATCACAGTTAATCTTTTGCAAACCGTTTCTACCAAGATCTTTTTGGACTCTAGTTGTGTCCCCCAGTGTGCCTGCAGACCTTCCTAGCTTAGACCTACCTTCAAACAGTATGGGAGTAGTCTCTCTTCTGTCATCAAGATTAATGATGAAAATAAAGAATAGTACTGGATTCAGTGCTGACCAAGAACTCCATTTGATGCCTTTTTCCTTTTAGAGAGTGAATCACTCATAGCTATAGTATCATTTTTTTTCTATAGCTATTTACCCTGTAGTAATACTATTTAGATGATGTTTCTTGGTTAGACCAGGAGACAGTGCTGTGCCATGATGCCAAAAGTCTTCCTAAAATCATGAAACACGACACCAATTATTTCCCATACTGTGAAGCTTGTTACCTTGTTATGCCTTGTTCTTGAGTAACTGAGCATGGCTTCACCATTTGCTGTTTTTCTTTTAGGTGACTTACAAACTGGGAAAGTAAAGAAAGTTAAAGTAACTAGGCTATAATTTCTTCTTCCTCCTTTTTAGGCAGGCATTACTTTTGCTCTTTTAAAGGCTTTTGTACCCATATCCATCCATCATGTGCTTTCAGAAATCATTCTAATGATAACAGCTTTCAAGAAGTAACAGCTCTGATATTCATCCACTTCTCTAAGACTTTGGGCAAATTTAATATGGCATACATGTTTTTCTTAATCTTTTATTTCCCTGTTTATTCTGATATTGTCCCCTCTTTCTTTTTTTTTTCTTTTTTTTTTTTTTTTTTTGATAGCTTGTAATTGTGGGAGCCAGTTGATTACAGTTGACCTTCTTGGTAACAACTGTCAATAAAGCAGTAGACAGTTCAGACTTCTTGGCACAATATGTCAATAGCTTGCTTTCACCTTCAAGCTGCTGACCAACCAGTAGTTTTCCTTGATCCTTCTCTTACTCTGAAGTGTATTTTTATAACTTCTTTTTACCCTTTGTCTCTTGCTAATTGTATCTCAATTTATTTGTTCACTTTTCTGGTGCTGCCTTTGAATGGTCATACTATTCTTTTATACTTAGCTTTGACAGTTTCCATTTTCAGATGTTTATATCTTATGCTTGAAATCAATGAAGAAATTAACTTCTAGCCAAGATGACTAAGACTTAAAATAGTTATATCCTTCCTTTGTATTGGGGTAATCAGCTTTGCCCTTTTTCTTTATATTCCTTTTTGTTAAAAAAAAAAACAAACTACAAACAAACACAACCTGCCTTTTTTTCTTGATTTCTTTTTTTCTTTGTCTGTCTCGGGCAACCTTGTTTGTCAGTTCTCTGGGTTTATTAAAACTTCTTAACATGCATTGTTTTTATTTGCTGTTGTCTTACATGATTTCATTTTTGTGGTTACCTGTAAATGCAAGTGCTAGTCTGGTGAATTGTTCAGGTTGCAATTTGGGTAATTTAATCAGTTCAATCTGTGGTTCTCCTCACTTCTTAGACTGTATTTTTGAGTTAAAAAGCCACCATATTTTATATATGGTGATACATCAATGAAAAAATGTAATGAAGTTAAATTTAGTTAATACTTTCTCATGTAGTATTTGCATATATGACTTCATTTGTAACTGCCTAAATAAAAGCACCTCTCAATTCCTGAATCAAACATAAAAAAGCACCTTGTCCTAAAGTGTCTAGTCCCCTTGCCCCCAACTGAGGCAAAACAGACACATCAGGTTCTGGATACTACTTTTACTACCTTACAGGTTGTTACTGAACATATTTGCCAAGTGGCATAAATGGCTTTTTCCATCCAAATCTGTGATTCACCTTTTTGTATTTTGAAATTTTAATTTTTTTTTTAAAGACACTTTAGTTTGAAATTATTGAATACCCAGATTGCGTAGGTTTGGGGTTTTTTTTTTTAATCTTTGAGATAAGGGAAATACCTGCGTCAGGTGTTCCATATATTCCTTGAACCATGTATTTCCTATTTACAATGGTTTCAAAAATTTAGTCAGGAAAGTGGAAGCAATACAATGGAATGTAAGAAGGAGAAAAAAGCTGGAAATAAGACAGGGAAACTTTAAAAGGAACAAAGAGCTAGGTCAGGGGTGAGTGCGGAGGAGGGAGCCTTTCATAACTACAGTTTCATGCCTAGAGTAAACCACACTTGCACTCGACTTACACTGCCTTCCTTTAGGTGCCCAGTGAAATTCAGTATGCTAACTTTAAAATCCTGAGTGCTCTGGGAACGACTTCCCAGCAAGTCATTTTACATGCCATAGTGCAGCCATCAAAATGAACCAAATCACTTAAATGGAACTTTTATTGTACAAAGGGGAGCGAGTTACTGGCAGAGCACTCTCTTGTTGTCTTATATCATGAATTTATCTCCTCTACCTGAAATTATTTAGCAGACATTTATAGTTTTGTGGTTAGAAGCCACAAAACAAGCACGCTTATGTTTTCACTTTCTCTGACCTATAGCATTGCTTCCTCAAATGCTATTAATACTGCTTGAGTTTAGCAACCACAGGGATTTAAAATGTTAATGATACGTGACAGACTCTTTACACATATTGGCTTTCTTCCTGCCTCATATAATGAAAGCTGATAATGAACCTTCTACAGCCCTAAAGGAGGGAAATGCTATTTTTTTAAAAAGAAAAAAATTCTATCCCAGTATGTCTAAAAAGACTTTGAAAGAGATGTACAAGCATGTAGCATCATTTATCTAGTTACTGCAAAATAACTTGAGGAAACATGAGGAATAGTTTTACTGCATATGCTTATGCACCACTTTGTTCATAAGCTGGGCTAAGAGTTATTAGTGTTACTGTCTTCCTTCACTGTAAAAAGTGTCTTGTATCTACATTCCCCTATTGGTAGGGAAAAAAAAAAAAGACGACTTTGTTGTTGTTGTTGTTGTTCATTGGCAAGAATGCATGTTGAATTTTAATGGAAAACAAATTTCTAACTGGAGATTGTGCAGATAGGTATTTCTGAATGTTAGTCATGCAGGTCCCAGTTCAGGGAAACATGCAAGCATGTGTGCAGTCCAGTTTTTTAATAAGATGGGCCTCATCTTATTCATTCAGCCAGTACGGCTGATCACAAGATATTGTGCTATGATATCTGCTGTACTTCTTTAAAGTGCACTGTAAGGATTATTTGCAAAGATTATTCAGAAAATATTTTCAAAAAGAAATTTGGAAAAAATCTTGATATGCACTTTCAAAACCAAAAATTATCTTTTAAGTCAAATTATTTCACCAAGAACTAATGAGATGGGGAAAAGCAGTTAGCTATTACACTGTTCAAAGTGTCTGTGCCAAACAGGGAAGTTGATAGACATTGGGGGTAACAGACCTTGTTTATTCTGCAGGTCTCTTGTGCTGAGATTATGAATTAGAGGAAAATGTGACAATGAGTTTGTGATGTGGAAGCTGAGAATAAACTAAACACATCTCAGACAAAAGTCATCAAAAGCCAATGGAAACAGCTTTTATGGTTTTTCTACAAAGGGAGTTATTCTCAAGGTTTTGATTGTCTTGGTCTGCTGTGTGGATGCATATTTTATAACTATATTACCTAGGTGGACATTTCTTCTTCAGAGTGCTCTCTGTGAATTATTTTCATTAGCTTTGGCAACGACTCTGTTACCCTGCAATCAGTATGTCCAAACAGATTGAATGCTTACAGGAGCACAGAATGCAGAAGTTAAGCTTAGAAAGAGCTTTGTTCATTTACCTGAGAAATTTAATTTTTATTAACATATGTTATCATTCAAAAGTGAAATAGCTATTCACAAATTCTCATGAAAACTGCTTTAGGAGATATCAGTTTTGGTTATTACTGGGGCTCACTATTTGACAATTATAAAAAATTAAGCCAGCCTTTGTATCAAAAATGTTTTGCAGTCTAAAAATGATCTCAAATATTATTAATTCTGTCTCTTTGTGCCAGTTACCGGTGCTTTTACCCAGAAGCAGGTGTTCAGCAGTACCCAGACTTGTAATACAAAAATAGCCCTTTTGCCCAAACAGTTACTCTCTATGCTACAATACTTCATCGTCATGGAGAAGTCCAGAGTGCGAAATGCAGCGTGTACTTTTAGATAAATAGTTTGAGCAACAGAATGGGATTTTGGGTTGGATTCCTGTTCCTTCCTGCTTTGAGAGCAATCTAAGCAGCAGTAGTATGGCCAAATGTAATGATGCCCCTTTATAGGCAGGTCTGGCAAGAATAGGAAGTGGAACGTAAAGGCATAGACCTTTACCATTAAGGTTTACCACAACATTAGAATGTGCAGGTGTGAGCGGAGTCCTGCTTAAATAAGCAAAGCAAACCAGAAAAAAACCTTGTCATTGGCTTTTGATTTATTCTCCAGTGTGCATTACAAGATTACTAATTACGTGTCCTCTGTGAGATGTGTTCTGTGGGACAAGTCTGTCTATGTCTTAAAGGCAGTCAGTGCTTGTCAATTATTTCTTCTGAAGTATGTGTTTGCACCTATGTGTCTATTTTGGTATGTTGCCTTGCTTCTGACTTTTAACATGGTGTACTCAAACTATATTGATGCTGTAACAAAATGCATTTTCTGCTTGGGCTATATTTTTTTCAAATAGCTCTTAATACTCAATTTGCCTTTCTCACTGCTACTGAGCACAGAGCCAATACTTTCAGAGAGCTATCTACAATGATTACAAGAGCTCTTTCTTCTGTAACTACTCAGTAGAGCCCCTCATAGAGGATGTAAAGTTGGGATTAATTGCTAATCATTTAGTAATCGACAGTGCATCTCTGGGATAATGGAAAGATACCATTACCACTAGGGCTTCTGCTAATTTCAAATATGATGTCACGTATCTGAGCTACTTAGAAGTACATGCTCTGGCAGCGATTCTCATTTTTTTGTGTTGGCAGCCAAAGCTTAACACATAGTGCTGCTGTTTTGCCTGCCTTCATCTTGTCTTTACTTCCAGAAGTGGTGTTTACAATGAGTTATTTAATGTTTCTGTGTAATAATGAACGTACGCTTGTTTTTTGTAGGACTCAGTCTGTAATTCAACAATCCGTTGGCTTCTGCAGTAAAATTGTGGTTCAGAATTTCCTCCCCTGCACTAATTTGTAGCCTCCCATGTGTTCCGTCTAGCTGTTTCTGGATCTTACCTCACTAAAAAGTGTTCATTTTTAGCCTGGATTATTTCAGTGTCTTTACATAAATATTGTTATGCAGACAGGTGAATCTCTGATCTGTGGCAAAGTGCCACGAATCAGTGGCTAGCTTCATTTTTGAAATTGCAGTTTTGCTGCACTGGTAGGGGTAAAAGGACAAATTCCTAAATATCTCAGAAAACTTGGCACATACTGACTTCTTGGTGGTTGTGTAGCTGGGACTTGAAACCAAATTCTAGAGTGCAATCCTCTTCCCTGCTGTGATGAAAGTAGACTGCTGGGTACCATTTACACTTGAGCTGCTGTTAACTGTTTGTAAGGGGAATTCTCAGCTGCTTTAGCTAGTGTTTTGGCCTTCAAATACAAATGTTTGCATGCTTCTACAACTTTGCCTTAGTTATGCAAATGTCATGTGAACATCTTGCTGCTGTATATTTGGCTTCAGGAGAGTGAAGATTTTGCCCTCTGTACCTCTAGCTGATTGGCAAAGCTGAATGCTAATGCCGTAGAAGGGTCTTCATCTCCTAGGCAGCAGGAGAAGAAATGCCCATAATATACTTGTAAGGGTACCTAAATATATTATGGGCATTTTACATGCTGTTTTGCACACTGTATAAAATTATGTGCCATCTTTGTGAAAGAAAAAGGTGTAAAGACTTTCAAGCTCTGGGGGATGTTCATGTTACATAACTCAGTTATCCAACTTTTGCTTAATTAGCAAGGTTTTGTATAAAAGCATACCAACCAAAAGGATCATAGCTATTCTTGTAATTTGATTATAAACTTAATGCCTGTGTGACACCTTTCTGCCTATGATGTTATGTTTAATCCTTTCTGTGTGTGGCTACAGCTCTTGGAAGTTCTATATTAAACTCAGTACTGTGGTTACTCGTGAATGAAATTACCAGAACAGTGTTGGAGGAAAAAGTACACAGAAGGATTTAAGGCAGAACATGGCAAAGCAAAGGCTGCAATTATCTGCAGCTGAAAACAAGTAGCTTTTAATATGTCCATTCACCTAAGAAGGGAGGGAGAATTATAGACCACGTGCTCTTTCTTTCCCTTTTTCTATCATTTCTCTTCTTTTTCCTTTATACAGTTTATCACCCATAATTTCAGGATGTGTTTTGTTTCTTTAAGCTGTTTTATCTATAGGCTTATGAGGTCAGTCATGTGTGAATTCTTTTGTTAGTCACCTCACCTTTTGCCTTGATGATAGAAAATTGATCAGGCCTAAAGTACAAGTTCAATAGACAACCCCCTTGGTCCTTTGTCTAGGAGAATAGCTACCATTGAAGGCCATGAGCAGGTTGCTATTAATATGACAGCCTGCTCTATCTCCCACTGTAATTTATAATGAAATACCTAATCTCCATTATTTTGATCCAAGCAGGCGATCCCATGAAAAAGTCTTTTCATCCAGTTCCCAATGGCAGTTACATGAGAAATGGCAAACCAATAATTTTTGTCAAGTTTTTTAAGCCAACAGAAATGCTTTTCCACTGCTACAGTTTCAAAAGGCACAGATAAAGCTCATTCACTGAGATGAATGAAAAAGCCATCTGGGGTTTTTCTTTTTGACTTCCTTTCCTTTTCTCCATCCTTGTAATCAAATTTGAGCAAAATCAAATGGGGCTTTCTATGAAAGTACCTTTTGTTGATCTGAACGAGCTGGTAATTTACAAAATACCCTTCCTTTGTGAGGAAGGCTAAAGAAAAAAAGAATCAGTAGCTTTTAAAGCTGGGCCTTGGTGGGACTCTAAATGCAGTGAAAGCAGTCTGTGTTGAGAGATTGAAATGCATTTCAAAGCCAGGCCTGAGTCAGGGTACAGGGAAGAAAAAACCTATGTGCATTTTATAAGAGGAAAAACCTGAATGGGAAGGGGAAAAGAGAGAGAGAGGAAAAAATCTGGATAATACATTAATCATTATTTTGGAAATTGTCTTCCTTACTGACACATACTGCGTAACTAGTGATTGAGAACTTGGATTTTTGTTCTATTATAGGCATCTCAACATTTGTCTGTGCTGCTTTAAAGTTTGAGAGGCAAGGATCCTTGAACACTGCTGGACTATGTTTTAAATGTGTATATATTTTTTTTCCACTTTGCTTTTTTTGGTTCTTTTTCTTTTTTTTTTTTTTTTTTTTTTTAACCTTGCCTGTGAAGTATTGTGGGGAAAAATACTTGCAGGAAAGCTGAATTTATTCTTTTTGGCATGCTAATGTTTATTTTTATTGTATTTCTGCTTACCAGATTTCCTAGTGGTAATTATTTCCTATTGACTCAGACCAAAGGACAGTGTGGACACCTAACAAATAGTAAGTTTATGCCTTGTTTTTGTTATTCGTATTTTATGATTAATGTGGAAAAGCTGAAAATGTTTATTAATTGCAAATTCTGTCTTGTAGGAATGTTGTACAGCTGTGTGAACCTATTAACGTGAAATATTGATGTGGTTTAACTCTTCTTATCTCTGTTACTTACCATAACTGTTTAGTCAGATATAGATAAGTGCATTGTTTTGTGTTGAAGATAATACAGCTTGTGAAATAAACACTAATTTACATGACATATTGAAAGATGTGAGCAAACCTAGCCCATATTTTAATCTTTTCATATTTACAGACTTGCTTAGAATGTAAAATGTTTTTGCTTTTCCACTTGTGTTTTGATTCAGGATATAAATGCATTTAAAAACCAGCTTCCTGGTTGCACAATATAAAATATTACCAGCAATTTTACAAAAATGTAGGCACTCATAGTAGAAATTCTGGGGTTTGTTTTTATTTTTTAAGAAGGCTTCTCATGTTATTTTTAGCTTGGCTTATGCTGTGTTCTGGTAGGAAGAGTAGAGAGGTATGAATATTACTGGCTAAGATCTTACTTTTGTTGTTAATGAAGCACTAAGTAAAACCACACTGGCTTTTAAATTATACTTTGAAAAGAGTAACCATGGAAATTATTTAGCACTGTGAACTTTCAGTTATAAGCTGTTTGTTTTAGATTAAATGGTATGAGACATGATTTGTTTTGTGTTCCTTATGCATATGTTTGTACAATGTCATGATATCAACTTAGAAAGCATACTATAGGAAAACAGGCTAGGATAAGTCTTTTGCTTTTTAACATTACCAAAAATCCAAAGTCAACCATATAAAGTTTGAGTGTGGTTTCCATTAATGAGATCCCAAATTATTTAACGAATAGCTTTCAAAGTGTAACCTGACATCTGATTGAACTGCAGAATGTCAAGAAGTCACTTTTGTATCTGAATTAATTTCCCACTCCTAGTTCTTACTATCCTATTCACTTTCAATTTCCTACAGGATTTGTTTTCTCACATGGTTTTGAGCCATTTGCTGCCTCCTAATGACTGACTTATAAAACAGCAAACATGAGAAATTTCCAAAAAACTTTTTCTGGAACTATCACTGCTGCATATTTTGTGATTGTGTACCATTTTTCATATATTTAGAAATGGTGAAGAAATTAATGAAATTAATAGCTTTGCTCTTCGATATTTTTAGCAGAACATCAGACTTTCTACCCTGAGAAACACAGTATACAGTGTCTTAATAGGAAACTTTTCTAGAGCTGAGTATGGAAACAAAGACACAAGTAGTTGACTTTGGATCGTGTCATTTAGATAACTAAGAATCTGTGCTTTCACAGGCTTGCATACCAGTATGATATGATGCTTATTTTGGTTAAATGATTGTCTCCTTCCCCTCCCCCCTTTTAAAAATAATCATTAACCTTTCTTTGTTTAGCTTTGGATACTTCCTCCTTTATACCTTCTTAAAGTTTAAGATATAGTCTTCATTAAAGACTTTGTCAAACCTAATAGGTTTTAATTTATTATTTAACAAATGAACAAATAACAAAGCAAGATAGCATCCCTCATGGTCTTATCCTGGTATCAAGGCTTGTTGTCTTACTCTGTACTGTTTGTAGCACAGTGCAGCACCAGTTTGCTTGAAAACTCTGGGACCTGTCAAAATATAAATAAATATTAAAAATTATATGGGACATATAGAGAACGTGGATTTTCATCTCTGTGCGATCTTTTCCCTCTTATGAATTCTTGTACAGTTTTTAAGGACGTGCTCTTGTAAGTACAACAAATGACTTGAATTGGGATGAGAGTGTTGAATGGAGTTCTGACTTTGCCCCCTGCTATTTATGTATATTTATGGATATGCTCTAAAATTTTCCCTAGATTGAGTTGCACTCAGTGACAGTACGCCATTTGTGGCAGAATGTTTGTAAACCACTGTAAGGTTCTTAAACATGGGTTGGATCTTGCAGGAGTACCTCCAGCTGTGCCTGATTTCAAGTTGCCAAGTCTTGTGCTTGAACCTTTCAAGCTCAAGCATGTTTTGCATTAGAGTATGATGAGTTAGGGTAATAAATTATTTGCAGTATTTTTTTAAAATAAATGTCCTCCGCTATTTCAGTCATGTCTTGGGAAGCCTTTGTTGCAGGAGAGACTCATAGCAATAAATGACTACTGGGGTTTTTTGAGAATGTGTATAACTATGCATACTTAATTTGTATGCATAATTATTATAGTCTCTGATCTGAATCTTTGAGAGGAGTTTATAGTAATGAAACAATACAATTGGGAACTGAAGTTATATCAAATAAGTTAAAAAGTACTTCCTCTGTTAGAGAACATAATCCAGTGCAGCATAAACTGAACAAGGAAATGCACGCTATGACAGGTTAGCAACACCATGGGTGAGCTGTTGTATCTGTTGAAGTGACTGTTGAATATAAGTAGATAATTCTAGTGCCCAAGGTTTGGGTGTTTAATCAGATGGTTTGGGTGTTTAATCAGACTGAGTTGGATTGTGATGGGAAAAGATTTTCAATGGACTTTTCAGTGGCTTTTTTTTTTTTTTCCCATGTCTTAAACAGCAAGAGGTGGGGACAAAGGACAATAATTCCTGAGCCTCATGTGCCCTCTAGGGTTCTGCATTGCCTGCAAGAAACACTTTTTCCTTCCAGCTAAATTTCTCAGTCACTGAACACTAAAAGCATACTCAGTCTCAGTGAATATACATAGCAGCTTATGGTGTAACTGGGTTCTCATAAAGATCATAAGAAAATGCAGAGCTAGGCAGTCTCACGACTGGAAGGAGCCCCTTAAAGGAAAACAAAAGGAGAAAAAGGCTACAGAAAGATATGGGAATTGGAGTGAGTATAGAGTGTTAAAGAAGAGATAAGAGAAATTCGAAGAGTGGTGGGTTGGTGTTGAGATAAGGAAAGGGCATTAACACTTAGATGTCCCTGGGCCCAGGCCTTCTCCTCAAGGTCCTAACCACCATTTAGATTCACAGTTGCAGGGCTGATTGCTGTATTCAGTTGAAAGCAATGTCTGTGTTCACACTACACTAAAAATGGCAATTTTTTAAAGTTGATTTTTCTTACTATACTGTTACCATTCAGTGTGATCTTCTTAAAAGAAATGTGAGCTTCTCCTCTGAAACACTAATAAAGTGAGACTTCGCACTCACATGCTGATGAGCAAAACAGGGTGTCTACAGTAGTGCTGGACAATCCTGTTTCAATTTTTCCTGGGGCTGATGCTTACTGACATCAGGTTGGGGGGCTGGGGGTGTTGTGGCATTGTTGATCTTAATTTGAAAAGTAGAGTAATGTGCATAGTGTTCTCTTTTGTTCCATGAGGTCAATCCCCAAACATCTCGGGATGCTTCCAAAATTCTTGAAATTTCAGACCTGGCTTTCAGTGAGCACGGTGGTTGTCAGTTAGGGGTGGGACAGCAGTATCAATGCGTTAAAGTACAGGTATAGAGTATTATTGTGGTCACTTAGAACTGTTGTACTAGTGGCATTCCTCATACACTGTGAGTTTGGGGTAGTCAGGCCTATAATGCAGATAAAATTTGCTGTTCAGCATGAACTGTGTGATAAAGTGTGTTTTGTTTGGGGGTTTTATGTGGTTTGGTTGTGTGGTTTTTTTGAAAACAAACAAACCTCCCAGCTCATTCCTTGTGGATTCATAGAACACCTGCCTGCAAAATATCTCAGAAAATCTTTTTTTTTATTTTGAGCACCTACTTGGACTTTCCATTTAGTCAGATTTGACTGTGGATAGCAAACATTTTACATTATGTAAAAGATAATACAGGAAGAGGTGTTCTTGTAGAGCATTTCTGGGCTTACATATAAAACTCTAAGACGACAAAATAGTCCAATAAATTACATGTAACCCCTTGTAGTCCATCCAGTGACTAAGAATGTTCAAGACTTGAGATAAAAAGTTTTCATCAAACTAGTCTTTAAACATATCTTTTTATTTGCAAATTTATTGTAGGATACATTGCTATCCAGTAGAGTTGTGATGTCTGGATAATACTGCTTTAAAGTATTTTCTGCCAGTTTTATCCTTTTGAGTGGAACGAAACCTGTGAAGGACAGAGTGTTGGAATTCATTGTGGAGCATAAATGTTCATAACGTGGCCATCACCCACACTATCAGTGTGTGTTTTAATATTTTGTCTTCCCTCCCCTGCCGAATTAAAAAAAAAAAAAAAATCCAATGCTATTCACGTAGTTTTGTTGGTTAAGGAAGACTTTTTAAAAATTGACCATTTGTTATTTATCTGTTATTTTGTTTATTTTTCAAAAATCATAAAATCTGTGGCACAGCTGGGACTACAAGTTGTAGACTTTTTATTTTCCTGGTTAATAAAGCAGACCTAGGAGACACTCATACATATATTTCTTGCTTCAACTTCTTCAGAGACTGTGTTTATAATAGCATACCAACAGCAACATGAAATGAGCTGGTTCTGTCCTCTCCTGACAATTTGTCCTCAGACTTAGAAAGCTGGCAGATAAGGGCAGAACTACAGGAGAAAGGGGTCTAGTAACCACTCTGTGAAAAAACTTGTTCTCTAATAGGGTTCAAAGGTAAGAGTACTGTTTGCTGCAAGGCTCCTTGCTTTCACACAGCTAGACTGCTTTTTACCTGAGACACCTCCACTGTGATTTCTTCTAACTTATTGAGGAAGTAGAAGCTGTGCATTCATTGACATAATAGTAATACTGAGGGATATCCTTTTCAGCATCAAGTGCTTGTAGCCCTTATTATAGTGTTTCTGATTTTAACTGTAGGTAATCCCTTCCATTTTACTTTAAAAATTACTCTGTTTAAAATAGTTTTGTTGCAGTCAATCTCTGTACAGGTGGATCATTTAGAGCAGCCAGCGCCAGAGCACTGTATGCTTTGTTGGACAGTCATTCATTCCTCACTCTTCCAGCAAGTATCCCACTCACAGGGATACCTAAGGCACTAGGCAGAGCAGTCTTATTCCTTGTGCTGTGATGTGCAGATAAGCCACAATGGCACCTCTGCCCATGCTATCTTCTGAGCAGTCCAGGGTCCAGTCTCTGAAGTATTATGAACAAACATCTTCAAATGCTGACTCTTCTTCTTGTTTTGAAAGAAAGTGGTTTAAATAATTATCCTGAGTTGAGCAGTGTTTAATTTTGCGTGGGAGCAAGTTATGTGCTGAAAGATCCCAGGTGCTCTTGCTTTATCATGCCCATCTCTTTCTGTCACAAGGAGAGTCTGTGGTAGATTGCAGTATCTGTCAAAACATCATGAGTTCTATGTGATATAAATGAATTGTAGCCATAGTTTCTTAGCAGTGTGTAACAGGAACTAATCGCTTAGAGAGGCAGCAGGTAAAGTCTGTCAGAGTGACAGTAGCTTGCTGGAGCTCCAGTAGCCTCTCAGGCCAGCAAACTCCTTAATTGTACATAAGAAAGTGGAACTCCTCTGTTTGAAAGATAGTGCAGTTGGTGTGAAAATGCTGCATTAATGCTTGGGATAGCTATGGCTGAATTTTACTGACAACTGCATTCAGTTAGTTTCAGCTAATTATATAAAATGTGTTTCTGGAGCCTGAGACAAAGGATTTCTGTTGAAGGGCAAGCACAAACTCTGGTGGTGTAAAGTCCTTTCTCTATGTTTCTGTGACAGATAAGCCTTTATAGACAAAGAAACACAACTAGTTTTGAGACCATAGGATTCCATGCATGTTCCATTTACAACTTTATGTACATTACTGCATCTTAGATTCCTGTTTGCAATAAACTGTACATAAGTATTACTGGGTGGAATTTGATTGAAATCATCAAAGTTCTAGACTAGCGATTTATAGGGATGTTTCCTGTTCTTTTTACTTGGAACTGAAGAATGTTATGATGTACCAAGGATATGTCTCTTGGATTTTTTTTTTTAAACTTTATTCATTTTCTTATATCCCTTTCCTACACTGTCTTTTCTTTCTTTACTACTCTATACATCTGAGAGTTTTCTAGGCCACTGATAGATGACTGACATCTGTTTATATATGCAGTGAAGCCCCAGTTCTTGGCTGAAGATTCTAGGTGCTTCTGTGCCTTTTTATCTGTGAAAGCAGAGCAGTATTTTTATGTTAGCCTCGTATCTGTGTATCAAATAATTGTAGCAGAAAAATAATGTCTGACTGGCAACCTTAACTTCAAAGGTCATATTTAGCATTGATGCTATGCTTTTTCTATTTAGAAGATTAAGGAAGGATACTCTATGGGAAATATCAAAATAAAGATTTTTTTTTTTTTTTTTTTTAATCAGGCTGATGCAAGTGTTCTGTGTGTTGTGGAACTGTGCTAATTATAACATGGCACTATTTTCCTAACCTAACCTTGCAGATCCATGAGCTTAATCTGGTACTGTCAGTAAAATACTTTTGAATCTAGTGGGAGGTGGTACAGCTGTGTGAAGAGCTCTTGAAATATTTGGCCACTTCTAGGATTTATGTTTGCTGTGTGAAGTGATTAAGATCCTCACTGCCCATTTTGTGGTTAGCAAGATGCTTGTTAGGAATTCTCATCATTCTTTATTTGAAAAATAAAAAGTAATAGAAATCAACTAAGAATATTAGATTAAGTTCCATCATGATTCCATTGTTGATAGATCTGTCAGTGTATGATGGCATCTCTTGAGTTAGAAACACGTAGTTGAATTTCATTGATTTATGCATGCCGAAAACATAAATATCTTTGTGCAAAAAATGCCCTTTTACAGTGTAAGGGAGCAAATACTTCAGAGAGCTCTGTCTGTTCTATCAGCTATTGTGCTCTAATGCCTCCTATTTCCTCTGCTTGAACATCTCTCTGAGGCTTCTCTTATTGAAGCTTTGCAGTACAGCCTTTCTGGTGTCCGTCAGGTCTAACAGGTAGGTGTGACTTTTCTTATGCATGCTGGTTAACAGTGCAAGTCAATTAGAAACATCAAATAGGTGGGGAGCAAATATGGACTAGAGGGAAATTTGGGAACTATTTTGTAAAACAGGTATGCACATTACTAACTACATAATATATGGAAAATATTGTGCATTTGAAAGCAGGGGAAAAATAAAACAATTGACAGAAACTGAATTTGTAATCTGGGAAATTTTTCCCCTGTGAAATGCATGTGGCAAGGGGCTGAGGTCTCATTTTAGTTTTGTATATATTTTGTAACATTTTTAAGCTGAAATTCTTCTGGAAATTAATGTTCCTTTGAGTGTTTTTTCAGTCAAGTATATTTGACTCCAAAAAAGCATAGCCTGCATATGCAAGAGAAATGTATGAGGGGATTGGTAGTATACAAAAGTGGATGAAGGAAATTGTCAAGTCAGTGTAAACCCTGAATGGATTTGTAGCAGAGTGTGAAGTTAAAATGTATTTGATTTAAAATAGAATATGCAACATCTTTTTTTTTGCTTGCTTTCAGGAACTTGCCATGTACATTCAGCCTATTAAAGATAAATGAAAAAGAGAAGTTATGAAATGAAAAGTAGCTGTAACACACAGATTGAATGTTTGGGTGGGAGTGAAAGTAGGAGTTACTGGGTTGGAACAGATTCCCTAAGACCTGTCACATCATACCATTAAAATAAAGATCTAGACATAGTAATTTTAAAGGGATATTGTGTAAAAGTTGGGAGATATTAATGCAGTAAAATGCATTGATGGATTCCAAACTTACAGTCTATTATGCTTATTATACATACATAATAACTGTAGATAGCAAAATATTTGCTTTGTGTACTGGATTGCTTGTGAAGGGAATGATTAAAATGCATTAGAAAACTTTGATTCCATCAGCTCCCTCTGTGTGTGTGTGTTTGTAATTTCATTAGTTGATTCCTGTAATGGATTGATTTTTTTGATCAAATTTGTAATATAATCAAAGACCTTCATAAAGGTCCTGAATTCTTTCATTTTTATTGCTTATATTCTTAGCAGCTGCAGTCCTCACATGAGAAGGCCAAAGGATGGAGAAATTGCTTCAGTTTCTTTCGTTCTGCCACAGACATCTTAATGTCCATGGGCAGCTCACTTCATCTATCTATTCTCCACTGATATCTAGTCTCATACTGATAGTAGTTTGATGATAAATAAATACTTTTAAAAGTACTTAAACACTAGGATAAGAGGGTTGTATAAATTAGCAAGATTTTTGATATGACAGGGTATAAAACTGTAGTACTTTTCCACAGCTAGGTGTTTTATTCTAGGTATTTTGGTTACTACCTGGTTCCCCACACTGTCTTATCTGGGCATCTCACTATTTATACCTACACTTGCAGTGCCCTACCTTCCCATTTTATTGTGGGGTCCTTGGATGTAGAAACCAGCTTTTTCTTAGGGTATCACAAAACCTCTGAGGAGAATAGTGAATTGAACTCAGGTCTCCTAGCACTAAATTCTGATCCAGGCTTCCAGTCTTCCAGGGACAGCCCATCTCAGGCTGCCTGTGAGATACTGGAAGGTCTTTGCTTACAGTAGGTTGTGGAGCCTTATTTGGACATCCCGTGGAGTTCCCTGTCCCATCTCCATCCTCTTCAATGGCTAAAGTGTCAGTGTTCTCCTTGCTGACGATGGATGTACATTCCTTTGCATGAGAGATGCTGTCATATGAAAGGATTTTAAATTTATGTTTTTTTATTAGTCTTGCAGGAGCCTCCTCAAAAGAGTAAAATAGGAAAGAATGATACAAGTTGGGGGTGGTAAGTCCCATTTGTTGTATGTTGCAAAGGAGTAAGGAACCGGGAAGAAACATGAAGCCTGGATTTTCTGCGGTGCAGAATTGCATCTGGTATATCCTTAAGATGATGCAATATGCATCTAAAAGGATATCTGAATTTTACATCAGTATCTATCGCTTGTTCTTCCATTCCTTTAATGTTTTACAAATTGTATCAAGGAACAAAAACACTTTTAAAAATCCTTTTTTAAGGAAAGAAGAGATAAGCTTTTTTTAAATTAATGTGAAGGTTATGATACGTATTTAACAAAGCCTAGGAATTCCAAAGTGTAGACAACCATTGTCTTGTCTTAACCCAGTGGTGTGAGTAAAGGATACAGCGTCAGCCTTAACTTTGAATTTCCTGGCTTCTGTCACTTCATGTCACAACCTTAGCATTAGTAATATACTTTTTTTTTTTTTTTTATTGAGGAACAATAGCTAAAAATGTATTTTGACTAGTAAAATTAAGAAGATGACACATAAGTCATCGAAGTTCACTGTGCAATAGTAATGTGTGTCATTTTTTTTAATACAAGTGTAATTTTGAGTACTTGGTAACTACTATCTATAGCTACAGAAATATCACCACCTCCTGCCTTTTGGCTAGAAACTATATTTTAAGTTTTATATATAGACTACACAATGAGAGAGAGGGAAAAACTTCTAGCTGAGCATTATACTTTAGTACAGAGCAGGAACTAAATATAGTGGCTATGTCATCACAGCAAGGTTGCTTTGTGGCAAAAAATACAAAAAATAAAACAGCAAGGAGATGTACATTACTGCTGGTACACAGTCATTAGAGATAAATGAAGATGGTTATAGAAGCAGCTGATTACAGGAGATCCTATCTTGACTGATAACAATTGAACCTGAGCAATGTCATTTCAACCACTGGGAACTATTTTGCTAACTCTCAAATTCTTCTCATTAATCTCATTTTAACTGAGGTTGGAGCAAGCTGTAAGAAACCTGTTATTTCAGCCCTGTGAGAGGGATACACACTTTAACCTTAACTAACCAAAGGAGTACTTTTGGCTACTCTTTGCTTGAGTACAGCAGCTATTCAGGCCTGTTGGCAAGCCTCATATACTTCCCCCTAAGGAGGCAGTAACTGAATCCATTTGCAAAGGAAGGAAGGAGACAGCAGAAGAAATCTAGTAACTCAGGATGGCTGCTACCTTCTTCAGCTCTAAGCTGGTCTCTGTCTTCTCTCTCCCCCTTGGCTCAATTCACTATCAAGAGGAGGAAGAAGAAGCTTGAGGACTGAAACTGAAACTTCCGTGCAGCTCCAGGAGAGACATACATGATTATGTGAAAAACTATATAGTTCTGAGGGCTGGGTGAAGGTTTCTCCTGGGACAGGGAGAAATCAGGCTGTTTCTGGGCAGGAAGATAGGCAGACATTAATGGCAAACACAGAATACAGGATTTACAATGGTTTTTTGAACTCCAAACCCCAAATAACCTGCAAGTGCAGGTCTGTTAGAAGCTTGTGCAGATCTCAGTTAAATCAGGATAGTTGGACAATGTTAATTATGCCTTTTTTTTTTTTTTTTACAGAAGCATAGCTGCTTGGCAAAAGCAAGAATAACCCATTATAACCTGGATTTTTTTTTTATTGAGTTTTTTAACTTTGTGGGCTAGTTGAGCTACAATATAGAACTCTTGGAAGTCAGTTCTGTCCTGTCCTGTTCCTATTAGCATTCAGCAGAACTTGCAAGATAATGTCTGTGTGTAAGAACTGTTTTCTAGCTGGTTAATTTGTGTAAGTCTAACTCTCAATTCCACTTACAGTCAGTGAGTAAACTCTCATGTAAGGTTCAGGAACTGATCTGCCCTCTCCCAAGTTAGGGCTTTCCCCTGGCTATGCAAATATGATCCCCTTTGCTGAATTATGATGTGTTTGCAAAATAGGGCAATTTAAATTTAAAAGGGTTGTACTGCTAGCTAGCGTGTTACCAGGTGATTATAGGCCCTTCAGCTGGGATATTGGAGTGTAAACCTCCTCAAACAAATGATGACTACTTTTATAAAATCTGGACAGTGCTCTAATGGCTGAAATACTGTGTAAAAAGGAGCATTGCCACCTCTAGCATCATCCTGTGTTTTCTGTTAAAATGAAGGGGGAGTAGGGTCTCTTGAGCTCCATCACAAAGTACAGAGGTTGTCCTGTAGGTATGTTGGTCACTCTCTGAACATGCTATTGGTCTGGACCTTTTGGAGATTTAACCAGAAAGTTACTTAGGCAGGATCCTTATTAAGCCTACTGTAGCATAAGAAGAGAACTCCTGCCCTGGTTTTGTTTGTGAGGAATAAGGGATGATTTGTCAAGCTCGGGGAAAAAATGCTGGCAATTCTTCTGCAGATTTTAGTTGTCTGGCAGTTAAATTACATGCAATCCCTCTCTGAGATTTGGTTCCTTTGTGGATCTGGACCATAGTACTTGGTTATGGTATGGTTCTGTTTGGGTTTGTTGTTGTTGTTTATTTGGTTTTGTTCACTAGGACTCATTCACAAAAATATTTACTTGCTTAACTCTCATTTTCTTAAATATATAATTAACTTTGTAGGTCTGGTGCTAAAAGCCTGATCCTGCAAGAATCATGACATATCATAGTACTGATGCTGAAGTCAGTGGAGTCTTACTTCATCTGTGGAGTAGAATAAGGTCACATACAATGTAGATAGTCTGTCCTGTATGTGAGATCAAGAATCACCATGGTTACTTATCCGGTATTTTGTGTGCTCTCTTTTGTGCGCGCTCTCTCTCTTTTTCCTTAAAAAAAAAAAAAAAAATTGTATTATACTGAAGACAGATTGTAAATATACAGTGTGAAACAATTTTCTTTGTGAAATAGTGGCAGGAGCCTTTTGAATGTTTATTGCTTTGCAGCAGTGATGTATCCATTAGTATCAGGAAGTAGAGGCTGATAGGATGTGCTGGAACTGCTGCTGGTCACCCAGAGCATGCTTCTTGACCTGTACATCCCTGCTTGTAAAATAAGAATTGTTTTATTAATGTAAAATAGTTATTGTTTGCAGCACCATTTCCCTCTTATTATGGGAATGTACATTTCCTACAACAGTGGCAGCCTGCTATCTGCATGTTAAGTTTTGCATAACTGCAGGTAGGAGTTTCTGTTTAGTACTTGAGGAGAGAGAGTCTTTCAGGATTTAAGTGGTGAAGCTTCATTCTCTTTGGTGGTCCCATTTATGAGCTAGTCTTCCTGGTGTCTGCCACTTAGCAATTCAGTGCTTTTAGTGACTGCTGAATGGTAAAGTATTAGCAGTGTAATCGAACTCCACAAACATACATATATATGAAAACCATTTTAAGAATAAACAATGAAGAATCAAACATAAGATTTTTTTTTTTTTTTTTCCAAGCGGAAGATATATTCTTGTTCATCAAGCATATCCTTCTGTTTCTTGATCATGTCATAGTGGCAATGAGGGGCAGGTAAACAGCCATGTGAGCTTGTCGTTATGTAGGGTAGATTGCTCAACAGTGAAGTTACTAGTAGACCCAAGTTCTGTAGAAACTCCCTTCCCTGCTGCGGGGGGAGGAGGTAGAGAAAATCAGGAGTGAAGTTGTGCCCAGGAAGAAGGGAGGTGGGGGGCACGGGAGGGGGGGAAGGTGTTTTAAGACTTGGTTTTATTTCTCATTACCCTACTCTGATTTGATTGGTAATAAATTAAATTAATTTTCCCCAAGTTGAGTCTGTTTTGCCCATGACTGTAATTGGTGAGTGATCTTTCCCTGTTCTTATCTTGACCCACAGGCCTTTGATTGTATTTTCTCTCCCCTGTCCAGCTGAGGGGGGGAGTGATAGAGAGGCTTTGGTGGGCACTTGGTGTCCAGCCCGGGTCAACCCACCCCATGCTCCTTCCTCCTCAAGGGGAGGACTCCTCACACTCTTCCCCTCCTCCAGCGTGGGGTCCCTCCCATGGGAGACAGTTCTTCACGAACTTCTCCAACATTGAGTCCTTCCCACAGGCTACGTTCTTCATGAACTGCTCCAGCGTGGGTCCTTCCCATGGGCTGTAGTCCTTCAGGAACAGACTGCTCCAGTGTGGGTCCCCCGCAGGGTCACAAGTTCTGCCAGAAAACCTGCTCCAGCATGGGCTCCTCTCTCCATGGGTCCACAGGTCCTGCCAGCAGCCTGCTCCAGTGCGGGCTTCTCACGGGGTCACAGCCTCCTCTGGGCATCTCCCTGCTCTGGCATGGGGTCCTCCCCGGGCTGCAGGTGGATATCTGCTCCACTGTGGACCTCCATGGGCTGCAGGGGGACAGCCTGCCTCACCATGGTCTTCCTCATGGGCTGCAGGGGAATCTCTGCTCCAGCACCTGGAGCACCTCCTCCCCCTCCTTCTTCACTGACCTGGGGGGCTGCAGGGTTGTTGCTCTCACGTTCTCAATCCTCTCTCCAGCTGCAGTTTCTGTTGCGCAGCAACTTTTTCCCCTTCTTAAATCTGTTATTCCAGAGGTGCTACCACCGTCGCTGATGGGCTCAGCCTTGGCTGGCGGCGGGTCCGTCTTGGAGCTGGCTGGCATTGGCTCTATCGGACATGGGGGAAGCTTCTAGCAGCTTCTCACAGAAGCCACCCCTGTAACCCCTCTGCTACCAAACCTGTGACATGCAAACCCAATAGATTCTGTTTAGACACCAAAGCACTTGTGAATCTATGGAAAGTCAGGCACCAAATTAGGAGCTAAGTGTTGAACTGCCTTTGTGTATATGGAAGATAGATCTGTTTCAAGCATTTCTGATAACGTAGGTGATAAATGTTGCTTTTCTAGTGGCATCTTAGCTTAGTTTGGTGATATGTGGTTGTTCTTAACACTTGTGGGATTGTAGGTAACCTTGCTTTTCTTGCCTATAGCTTTGAGGGACAGAGTGATATTGTGGTGTATTTTGGGAATTACGCTTCACTGCATACAAATTGATACGCTTCTGCTACTATTCTCTTTTAGCCTACTTAGCTTTCTTACCTGCTGCAGTTAAACCATTGGTTTTATACTACTGCTATTAAAATGTAGGCTTATCAGTTAAAAAAAGTAAGGAAGCTAAGAAATTGTAACCAGCTAAAAGGGAAGGCAATGGAAGGAAAGTTGTTCAGCTGAAAAATAGAAAAAAAAATTTTATTTTTTTTTTTAAGATGCTTTGGAGTAGATTTTGAGCAGTGCTTGTTAAGGAAAGAGGATAGTCATGTAAAATAGAAGGTAGGATTTTTAATAAGAAAAGTAATGATGGAAAACAACCAATAGGAATATGGACAGGTAAAGAACAATTAGAGATCATCTTTAAATAGCGTAAGAGTAAGAATTTTTTGATCTGTTCATATCATTCTATGTTGTGCCTTTTGCTAGGATTTTACACATTAAGATTGCCACGTATTGCTTAGTATTGTTAATACGCAAAATCCTGGCAAAAGGTTGACATCGTAATGGCTCTAAAGGACCCATTTCAATGTAAATCCTAAGGGTCTATCAATGTGCAGGGGATTTATGTGGGTGAGTCCCATTAATGGTAATGGGACTTATGTGCGTAAATCTCTTCTGCATTGATGGGAAAATAGACTCCTTAGTATGCAAAGTCTCATTTGAAATCAAAGAGCATTTGCATAAGATCCATACATAGCATGGAACTCTGTGTGTTAAAAACAGTATGAAAAGAAGATAATACACCTTAACTACTTTAGTGGATAAATACTAGTGTAAAAAGAATATTCTTAATATTATGTATTTTACTTTAAAAAATTGCAGCAATATTTACACAGTTGTCTCCAAGTATTAGAAGCCAAAATAACTGGTTTTTTGCTAATGTGGGTAGTTGCTTTTTACATGAGTGTAGCTGAGCAAAATAATTATGTATAGTTGCAGAACTTTTGCACTGAGTTCCCGTCCCAACTTTCTGCATGAAATATTACATTTTGAATGACTTAAAGAGTATAAGCAAGAAGCAAGAGATCTTTGCAATCCGAGTTCTGCTGTAATACTCAAAGCCTATTGATCTAATAAATACTCTCGAATAAGATTCTTTGTGTTTGCTTTTATTTGAAATACCAAACAGTACTAAAAAAGTCATTGTGCGCCACTGCTCCTCAGGATGCTCCAACCTTTGATACAAAAAGATTTAACTTTATAATAAAAAGTGTCTCCACTGCATGTGTATGTGCAAACTGAATTACATCACAGCAGCATAAATTAAGCTGTCATATTATGGGCCGAGTCTGAAAATACAGAAAATATGAGCACGGTGCTTTCCAGCAGGTGTCACTGTTGGCAAATGTAAAATTAAAACTCTACGTTTATCACAGCTTATGTAGAGTTAAAAATATTTTGGAGGAGGCAATGTACTTTTTTTTTTTTTTTTTTTAATCTCGTCCTTTTAATATACAGGTGTTTCTTTTGTTAAGCTGTTTAGTATATATTGCTTACCTTAGGGAGGCTCATATGGACATGAATACATTACAACAAAACGATAGTATTGCTTGGAGAATATCTGAAATGTTAATGGCCTACTTTGTTCTTTGCTGTGTGGCATCTAGATTTGCAGTGTTATTTTAAAAACTGAGTATGAGAATAAACAATTTCATTATTTTGCCATTTCTATGTTTTTGAACTGGGTGAAGAAGAGTAAATTGATTTTGCTGATGCAGACAAGAAGTGGCCTGCAGAATCATTATTAAAAAAAAAAAAGGAGAGAGAGAAGGAGGAACCTGGATGTAGGTAGCAATTTAAGACAAGAGTTTTGAGTATGTGTGACTATGCAAGGTTTCATCTGCCTGAAAGAGGAAAAGTTATATTACATCTCGTGTAATACCACACCTCAGGAATTAGTATCAATGCTTTCAGTGAGACTTCTCTCAGAATGAGGTGCCTTCTAAGGAAAGAGATCAGAGTTGAATGTATTTTAACATTAAGGATATCTGCTTTTTGTGTTCAGCATGAATTTAACATTTGCAACTAGAGATATGAAATTGTTGAATCTAGGTGTTTTCCTTTATTTTTATGTGAACAATATTAATCTTGCAACCTTATCTCATTATCCAGTGCATACTGGATAGTTAAGAGTTGCTCTAGGAATGCAGCTTTAAATAAGCTTTAACAATGGTTCCTGAATGCAATAAACCTCTCCAAAATTCCCTTGTTTTCAGTGGACAGAATAAAAGTGGTTTGTGGTTTATATCAGAAACATTTTTACATATAACACTTTTGTGTATTTAGAGAGGGTGGAGTGTGAATGGCACAGGTGAAAGCAATTTGTCCAGTTTTTCAAGTTGATATTTCTGTGTGCATTGACTTTTGTCTTTCCCCTTCTATGTAACATAGAATACGAATTTATCCACCCTGATTATAGAGTTACTAAAGGATGCTTTATATATGAGGGACCAAGCTCTTACTGAGAATGATGACAGCTATTATGACATAAAGCCAGATTACTTTCCCCCCTTTCCCCCCCTTTCCCCCCCTTTCCCCCCCTTTCCCCCCCCTTTCCCCCCCTTTCCCCCCCTTTCCCCCCCTTTCCCCCCCTTTCCCCCCCTTTCCCCCCCTTTCCCCCCCTTTCCCCCCCCTTTCCCCCCCTTTCCCCCCCTTTCCTCCCCTTTCCCCCCCTTTTTCCCTTTTCTCTTTTTTTTCTTCTCCTTCTCTCTCCTCTCTCTCCTCTCTCTCCTCTCTCTCCTCTCTCTCCTCTCTCTCCTCTCTCTCCTCTCTCTCCTCTCTCTCCTCTCTCTCCTCTCTCTCCTCTCTCTCCTCTCTCTCCTCTCTCTCTTCTTTTTCCTTTTTTTCTTTTTTCTTTTTTTTTTCATTTTTTTTTTTTTTTTTTCTTTTTTTTAAATACTGGATAGTATCTCAGTAGTTTCCTTAAAGTTCTACTGGGAAGTCTGAAATCAAATGACAGCAAAGATGTAGGGTTATATCCCTGATAACCCAGGGACACTCCGTACAGTCACATTAGGAATGAATTTGTATTCCTATGGGTTTTTGAAGGAAGACTTTCCTGCTCCTGTTTTTGTGAACAGGTGATGTAAGTGAAGGCTCTACAGCTGTTACATGGAAGGGGAAAACAGCATGCCTGATTGCAGCACCTGACTGCACAGGTAAATTACATCAGAGACCCAGGTATCAGCTGAGTATTGTTCATCCAGCAGCAATTAGCACATCTCAGCTGGGAAGAATTTAGTTTAAAACCAAGCAGCCTTCACAAGTAAACTATTGAAAGAGAGGGGGGAAAATATGTTCTGAAGCCTTCCAACTAAATTCATCAAGAGTGTTCTGAGAAAGGGATGGTAGAAGGAGCTGTGTTTTGTCTCCAAACTGAGTTACAAGCCTTGGGAACCGAAGTGAGGGGACACTCAGCTCATACTGCCTCCTTCTCAGCGGTGTGTCTATGGGATGATGGCCCACTGCGTTTGGGGAACAGCAGCATGGCTGCGTTGGAGGAAAACTCTGCCTCTGTTAGCGTGTGATAGCGAAGTGTTGCTTTCCTGGTACTACATCTCCAATAGCATCATTTGGGTAATGTACCTGATGCGTTGGTTTTTTTTTTTTTCAATGCCTATTAGATACAAATGAGATTCTTAAGGTGACTTTAAGACTAAAAGAAGACAGAGGCTCTATTAAAGAGTGGTTGTTGTAGAAATAAAGTTCCTGTAATAGCAGTTTGTGTGTAGCCCAAATGCATGCCTCAGTGCTTGTGCACTCAGTAATGGTGCACAATAACATGATTAAATATTTTTATAGGTATATAAAGTCAGAAAAAATTCAGGATGTTTAAGGATTTGATATCCTTGTAACTTTAGGTTAACAGTTAGAAATTAAAAAAAAAAACCAACAGATTTATTACGATGGACAAAATGTGAAAAACTTTCTATCTTCTAAAGTCATGAACAATTGTATATTATAGTTGCTATATCTGTAGCTAGGTATATGCTGAGTAAATGCAACTTTAGCACTCTGTTCTTACTGTGCTAAATTTATAAGCTTATTTGTTTCCTACAAAGTGATTTTGACAATTAGAAGGTTTATGATATCACAATGTGAAAGAAATTCCTCACATAAAAGCTTTTCATTTGGAATAAGAACGCTTAAAGGAACAAAAAAGTTGCAGCTAAAAAAGGCACAGTTTCTTGGATTCTACAAATGAGCGGTATTAACTTACTTAATCTGAGTGAGGTTTTTTTGGTTTTCTTAGTCCTTGCAGGATCTAGTCCTGGACCAATTTGGATACACGTAATGTTTATATGGCGAAGCAGAATACCTCCTTTTTTTAATTTCTTTTTTTTGTGTGTGTGTTTTGTTTTGCCTGCTTCCTAAAGACTTTTTTTTTTTTTTTTATTTGCCTCCATTAGAAGTTTAGGGCACTTTTTAAATTCAGAAGCTTAACTCTTTCTTTCTTTCTTTCTTTCTTTCTTTCTTCCTTCCTTCCTTCCTTCCTTCCTTCCTTCCTTCCTTCCTTCCTTCCTTCCTTTCTTTTTTTATTCTTTGCATTATTAATGTCAATTTTGCAATCAATATCTGTAGCTCAGGGGAGGAGGGGAAGGCAGGGAGTGCAGTGCTATTCTGCTCTGCAGATTTGGCAATGGGATGCATTTTGAATAAGAGCTTTAGAGAGCTTTCCATTGTGCTTTTTACAATTTATTTTGCCTTAAGAACACAAATGCTGTTCAGAAAGACCCTGTTTGTAGGTACAGAATATAGAAAGAGATACATAAAAGTAGTGAACTGCTGCTGGTTTTAGTGTATTCTGGAATTCTGCATAATTCTAACCAGGAAAAATGTCATCTTTTGAAAGCAGAGTCAGCCCTGAAACTGTTCTGGAAATGCGATAATGGGCCTGAGAAATCTAGACTTTGTGATGTTTCAAAAACAGACAGAACGTGAAAACTATAAGATATGGGTCTTGGTTAATCAGCATGGAAACTAGAAGGGTGATGATGAAGAGAAGAAGGGGATCTCTAAATGCGATGACTGTGACTTTTGTAGTCCAGGTTTTAACTGATGTTCCCTGCAGTTAGCAATAGAATTGTGTCTTCGGGTGCCTACACTTGGCCTTCCAGGAAGTTGCTGCAGTCAAACAGGAGTAAGTAATGAGACAAGTTGTATATGGGGTTGAGAAATCAATACATGAGATTAAAATATGATTTTATACAATGAACTTCTGTCTGGATGTGGTGTAGGATGGATAAATTTTTCTGATATAGAACAGTACAAATAACACTCTGATGCAATGGTAACAAATGCATTTCCCCCTTGAGTGGAAATTATAATCCCACAATTATCCTGCAGTACAAAACAATCTGTAGGATAAACAAATAAATACTAGTATAGTCCTTTATTTTACTTAAGAGAAATTAATTAGGCTTCTCACTTCTTTCTTTGGTGGTCGACTTTCTACCGCCTTTCATGAAGTAAAATAATAAATGAATAGGCCTTTCACGCTTAGCTCCAAATTAAGCTGCTTTTTGATTTTAATTTGGAAGAGTTCTTAGTATTGTCCATCCTCTGTACATTTCATCAATAAGTAGATCATGTATACAGGCTTTTATCAGATACACTATAATACTGCAAGAAAAAGCATTGTGTATAACACTTAATAGTTCACTTCTATCAGTCCATAATTTTATACCCAATTAGCCCCAATATACATATATAGAGTACAACTCAAGTAAAGAATTGGGTCAGCTGTACTTGCTTTCTTCCAAGCTTCTTTTCTAGCCCTACTCTGATGAAGGATGTAAACATTTTAAAGAATGGGTTGCTGACTAGATGCTGCATATATAGTTGCATAGAATATCTACTCTAAATCCTCTAAGCAGTTATTACAAAGGAAATGAGAATCATTCTGATGAATAATTTCTGAATTATATGTGTTATCTTGTTTATTCCATAAACAGTCTAATATTGTGTTGAATTGTCTTATATTTGTGTGTGTCTGTTTTAGCACACTGTGTGGCTCTGTTTTCAAAACTGATTGCAAGATCACTCTCCTATTAATTTTTGGTTCTCAAAAATGTATGTAGTTCTTTCGTCATCTTTCTTACCCATAGCATCAGAATTCTGGGTTGTTTGATGGACTGCTTTTCCTTCTGTACCTGTTTGGTAGCTACTCTAAGAATCTCTTTCACATTCAGCTTTCTAATGAATGGTTTACTTTTCATTGGTTTGGAATGTTTGGAAAGGTTAAATGTCACAAAATTCTCCCCTAATACATTGCTCAATTAATGTTATCACTTCATGTGGCAATTTTTGTTACACAATATTAGGGAAAAAAAATCCTAGTTTAGTGTTAAAAATGTTAACTGGAGGATAATTTGTATTTCACAGGCAAAGGTTTTCAGTTGCATTCTTGGTACTCAGTTTTCTTTAACACTTGTGTCTTATTTCTATTTCAGACTACTTATATGCTTTAATCAAATATGGTGAAAGCAGGCGCACCTGGCAAAGTATTTTAAACCAATTCTGTATGTTTTGATACAAGAGGTCATGTTTGTGTTATTCTTAAGGTACATTTATGAAAGTACTTTTCAATGCTACCTTCTTCCTTTTCTCTTTGATAAACCTGTGCACTGAACACATGTGATAGTAATTCAGTATTTAACTCAGGGGATTTTGCAGATTGAAAGTGGGACTTCATTTAGATTTTTTAGTCATTTAGTCATTTAGATATTTTGAAATTAGAAGTGATGGTTGGCTTTTGTGCTGCATTACTAGAGAAAAACATGTTATAGTCTGAGTATACTTCACCAGAGAAAACACCATTTGATGACGTTTCAGGAATTCCACCCACATTCAAATGTCTGAGCCGTAAGATTTTTCTGACGAAGCAGGAATTTCTACTTCTTAACTTTCTACCTCTATTCAAAGTCATATTTGGGACTAGAAACAAAAAAGGGTGAACACTGCCCCCGCCAATTAGATTAACTTCTGTATTTACAAAGGATTTGCTTTGGTAAAATAGCTCTGACCACAATTAGAAAAGATGATGAGGTAAGTAGTGTTGCTAAAGTCATGTTTGAGGAAGGGACTTTACAAGATACAGGGTCTACATAGTAGGCACTAATCATAAAACAATGCAGATATCTAAAACCCAGCGTACTATCTGAACGCATAAAAGCTTAAATCCAGCAGCTTAATTGTTTTGAACAGCTTGTGAGTGAAATCATACCTGTTCCTCTTGTCTGAAAACATTGGCGTCATTGAGCAGTGAGGAAATTATGACATCATTTGACTATGTGGGTATGAAAACAGCTGTAGTTCCACCTGCCTTGTGCTTTCTTGTAATGGTTACTACTTTTACAACTGCTCAAATAAGGAACCTTGTTGCTTGACTGTCCCTGGATTTGTTTTCAATGTACATGCTATCTGATAAAGAAATAGACTTTTCTACCGTTGCTTTTGTGTTTTCAGGATTAGTTAAAATGAAGCCATAACTTGGAATGGTAAGGAGAGGAAATGTCAGAAATGCTGGTGTTCTAACCCCAGAATCAATTAACACAAGCAGTCTATAGAGATGGCCCAATGTGTTTATTTAAAAAACAAAATTAAAAACTTCATGAAATGCAAATTCAGTTTTTAATCAAATTACATATCTTTTCAGTTTCTACAATTTTGAAAAACTATGTAATTTTTTCTTCTTAAAATAGTGCAAACCACTAACAAATTTAGTAGTTACTGTTCAAAGACTGTAAAAAAACACTTGAAATAACATGACAGTCTCATCTTTACAGTAATACTAGGTTGTTAATTAGCTGAGGTACCCAAATACTGAGATTATAGTTAAAATGGCCCTGAGTAGGAGGTGATAATGATGCGCTGCCTGTTTTACAACACATTATATGCAGTGCACATTAATTCCAGTTTTTAAAAGAAAATTCTCCATCATATTACAAAACTCTCATTTTAAAGAGTAAAATCTTTCTCAGTAATGCTGACCATATTAAATACGCCTATAATAGATATTACTGTATCTGGCAATGAGAAGAATCACAGATGTGTGCTTAAAAAGAAGAGGTGTGCTATTATTAAAAAAAAAAAACCAACCCACCAGTGGTAAGAAGCATCACCTCAAATTTGACCAAATGCTGAAGTCTAAATTCTGGTGTGACAAAAATAGTTAAAAATTTATTTCATTTCCTTATCTCATGTTTACAATGTAGTCCTTAGCTGCACTTGGATATTGGTTTGTGTATGTCCTGGTTTCAGCTGGGATAGAGTTAACTGTCTTCCTAGTAGCTGGTACAGTGCTATGTTTTGAGTTCAGTATGCGAAGAATGTTGATAACACTGACGTTTTCAGTTGTTGCTCAGTAGCGTTTAGTCTAAAGTCAAGGATTTTTCAGCTTCTCATGCCCAGCCAGCGAGAAAGCTGGAGGGGCACAAGAAGTTGGCACAGGACACAGCCAGGGCAGCTGACCCAAACTGGCCAACGGTGTATTCCATACCATGTGACGTCCCATCCAGTATAGGAACGGGGAAGTGGGGGCAGGGATTCGCCGCTCGGGGGACTGGCTGGGTGTCGGTCGGCGGGTGGTGAGCAATTGCACTGCACATCATTTGTACATTCCAATCCTTCCATTATTGCTGTTGTCATTTTATTAGTGTTATCATTATCATTATTAGTTTATTCTTTTCTGTTCTATTAAACCGTTCTTATCTCAACCCACAAGTTTTACTTCTTTTCCCGATTTTCTCCCCCATCCCACTGGGTGGGGGGGGAGTGAGTGAGCGGCTGCGTGGTGTTTAGTTGCTGGCTGGGGTTAAACCACGACAGTGTAGATACTGGAAATAATTGGAGAGTGGCCATTTCTCACATGACTATCCAGCAGCAAACCCTGTGGTGCCCACCTTAATTAGTTAAAGCCTTCCTGGGCATGCTTACATGAACTGCAACTGTAGATCTACCATTCTATAAAGAAAAAAATGTGCTTGTCATGTAAGAAATGATCATTCCATTCTGCTATTTTTGTAAAAATGAAAGTTAATGCACAAACATATTTTCTTTACTCAAGAGCTGTATGGGTTTTTGTTGTTGTTTGGGTTTTTTCTTTCCTTGAGGAACCCAAGATGTGCATTTTTAAAGAGCTGGTAGGAAAGGGACAGAAACCTGCAGAGGCTTTCTTTGAAGCTTGATATTCCCTTTCTGTTCATCCATCTTTTTATTCTTTCTATGTTTTCTTTGAGAGCATAGTTATTTAATGAGATCCAGTAGACTTGATCTTACAAGACCGAAGTCAAATTTGTTGAGAAATACAAGAGAGAATTCTGAATCTGTTTTATGTCATGTGGCCTCAATACTAGTGTCCGTTGTACTAAGTAGAAGGACTTCTTTTGGGGCTTGGTTTGGATGGGTGTTTTGGTAGCTTAGGATTTGTCTGAGGAGCTCTGATACTTCTGGCAACCCGAGTCTTAAGTTTTATGACGGAGAACTGAATGGGATACCTGTTTTAGAAGGTTTCATGTCTTATTAGATGAGCAGTGAAGATAATATCTTAACCTAGGAAGAGATCAAATAATTGTGTGTGAATAACTCGAAGGCTTTATTGTTGTCATGGTGAATATTATGATATTAGGATAATGGAAGGAGGTGCCAGAGTTGTTGTATCCATCTTTTTTTAAGGGCTAAATAATACTAAAACAATAAAGGATGTTAAATTTTCTCTTTTCCAGATATTTTCTGGCACTTGGGAATTGCCAAATGATACAACTTCTTCGCCTCTTTCCAGACTGAGACGATTGAGAAAGCCGGTTTTTAGGTGTTCATTACACCTGCACTTAGAATTTTTCTACCTTAAAAAAGCAAGTTTACTATCTGAAAAATAAGCAGCATGTTGGACAATTAGCCCTTTGTTTTCTAGGTCAAATTGCCAAGAGGGAGGGCCTTGATGGGAGGGAGTCCACTCTAGCTGCCATTTGGGTGCCTTGATCATTTTTTAATTTTCTTTCTTGAGGTAATCAAACTGGATTTTGATTTTGAAAAAAAGATCAGTATGCCTTTGATAGTCCACAGGAAAAGACTTTAAAGAAGCTAAGAAACAGTTTCTACTGCTTTAGCTTCAGATGTTCCTCCTTACTGACTCTTTCAGAAGTCATGGAAGTATGGCAGGCAAAGAGTTTGTGGAATGAGGTCCTTGATTTGTTAAATACATAGGTGTCCATGCTCAAGAGCAAGGTCTAATGCTTTTATTGTCAAACTGATTTTTGTATTGGGCATGATACAGTTACTTTAAGCTTAACAGCGTTTTTTTGACTACAAGTCCCTTTCAGCTGGCAAAATTTTCTGTAGGAAAGATGTAATGTAGTATAGTTAATTTTATGCCTTTAAGTATCTGTGCTGTATATAATTGAATTTTTAAAAGTATGGTACGCAGTAAGGTGCATACCAATGTCCAGGTAGTGCTGTAGAGCTATGAGAGATTAGTGACGTCAGTGATACTATATTTTCGTATTTACTTTTGTTTACATAATCTGTACATTCTCTACAAGCATAGCTCTAAAACAACAATAATTTTTGTAATTATAGACATGTCTGAAATTCATTATGTGGTAAACATATATTCTCAAGGATGACTAATGCGCTTAGAGGATTGTGCATAATGAGTGCTTTGCATTTTATAGATTTGATCCAGAGAGAGGGCAAGATCCTCATAAAATTTTGTGAGCACCTTAATGTATCAGCTAGAGAAACGAGCAGTTACAATCCTGGTGTCTTTTAACACCATGTGTTCTGCAGGATAGTAGTGTGTATGTGCTTAAATAATGTCATTCTTCAGGATATTATCATAAGATTGGGTGGAATTTAAAATATGAGCAGCAAAATATATATATATGATAACCTCAGTTTTGCTAATGTGATGGACTGCTTTTCTTTCAAGAAACACTTGAGAACTGTGTATATTTGTCCAAGAATATTACACAGTCCCTCATGTACATTGGGGGGGGGGTTTAAAAAAAAAATCCATGGGATGAGAGGAAAAAGATCTTACATAAATAAGGGGCATGTGATAAGCTGGTGTACTATTCACACCTTGAAGGGATACAAGCAGGTAACTTGAGCAGACCCTTCTGGTGTTTGAACCTCAGGTTTTATGGATCTTCTGTTTTTTCTCCATTCAAAATGCCTAAGAGGCTTTGAATTAATCTTCTCAAAATTTATGAGTCATTTTTAAATGGTGTAAGATTTTGTTGTGGTGTTTCTGTAAGTTGGTGAGTTTGATTTGTTTTAAGAAAGTGTTTGCAGTGATAATTGAGAGAAATATTAAGCTCAGTGTTAATTAAACAAATTGATGTGAATATCTGAGTGATGTGAGAAAGAGCACATTAAAAGATTAATAATTTGTAAGTTAACTGCATGAGTTAAAGGAATTTGCAATAAAAATATTAATGTGTTTATTTCTAAACTTTAATAGCAAAATATTTTATGGTCTTAGCTTTGATATACTCAAAGTGTGATGAAGAAACTAAATTGCAACTCTGTGGTAAAGAGAGGACAAGACCTTCCTCTTCTGTGGAAAATGGCAATTTTTCTTGGAAGAGTGAAGAAGGCCTGACTATTTACTAGCATTTAGTAAAACCCTAGAAAATGATCCCCTCCCTCCACAGCTTTTTCTTTAGCATGCTTTGGAGAAAAAAAACAAGGAAGGATATACAAGTAATAACTTCTGAGACATATAAGGGTGATTCATCACTTGTTTTCAAGTGACACTCACTACAAAGTTTCTGAATAAATTTCTTCATTTGCAGGGTAATTTTCTCATTTTCTGTTGCCATTTTCAGCATGATTTGATTCAAGACCAACTCTGAAGTTGTTTTGGGGAGTGTAAGGGTTGGATCAGATGACTTCCAAAGGTTTCTTGCAACCTAATTTATTCTGTGATTACAGTTTGAAGTCCATGTTTGGATGCAGTGTACTAGAAGACACCTCTGGCACTGGGTTCTGAAAATAGTTGTAATATCCTGATATTTGTGAACAGAGGACTCCTTTATTACATGAGGCATTGATCCTGAGGCCTCTTTTGAGGAATTTTCTGGGGGTTTTAGCAGTCTTGATTATTTCTTTTTAACAGATAATAATATGAAACAATTAGGCTGCTTTATTTAGATCTAATTATTTTACAGAAGGTACAGGATTTGTATGCTCTGATGCATAATTTCAGAAAATTGGGAACAAGAAAGGTTTTTCTTTGTTACCCTCAAATAGCTGCAATGTATGTCTATAACAAACTCCCTGGGAATGGGAAACTGAAATATTTTTACTGGGTTTGGCCTTATATTACTTTGTACCAATGGATTTGAGAGACATCACTGAACTGGCATCTTCTCTTCCCCGAGTGTTAGGCCTAGAATCATGATATTGCCCTGAAGATGGCTAGCACTGCAAGATTTCTATAAATGGGATTTAACTAACTACAGCTGTACACAAGCATTTATCTGTTAAATTGCATCATCGTGTTACTGAAAGTTTCTCCTTACTGTCTTGGTTCTGAAAATTGAGCTCTAAAATTTCCACAGTAGCTCTCTTTACCTTTTACAGAGAAACCTTTTGTTTTGTTTTGGCTTTGGTTTTCTTTGCTAACTCTCCTGTGATGATTGACGTACCCTCTAAAGTGGATTGAGCACTAATGGTATCTATCCCAATGGCATCTGTTCAGATTTTAAGCTTCCTAGCATGCTGCTTACGTATAGTATGAAAGATGTCCCCATACCTGAGAAGACAAACTCAAAAAGTGTGATGATTGGTATAAGAACTTATATGCAAAAGTGGTTTTTGTGGTGTTTTGTTTGTTTGTTGTGTTTTTTATTTTTATCTGACTGTTCTCTTTGTAGTAAACGTAGTTGGCTCCCTGGAAAGGCAGACTTCTCCAGGGAATTTGTCATGAGGAAGGCCATTTCCAGAGCAACAGCCACTGTTGTTCCTGAACAACAGCTCTACGCTGCAACCTCTTAAATTGCACCAGATCTGCATAAGCTTGCCTGTCCTAGCATTTGTTTTTGGGGGAAGGTGGCATAAGTAGGAGTAGGTATAGACCACCAGGAAGTCTCTTGAGAGTTTATTGTTCTCTATGTTGGTAGAATCATCTAGTGTAACAGCAGAGGTGGCAATTCTGTAATTTAGACAAGGCCTCAGGTGGAATACCTTAGCAGACACCCTGTCTTTCTTTAATTATTACTTATATTTGCAAAAACTGAGTCTGGTATTACAGTAAATCTTAGTTTTTCAGCTACTTTTGCTACTTAGAGTTTTAAATAATTTGTTTTATTCTGTCTCTCCCATTGAGATATTTGGGAAGAAAACCTACAAAAGAAATACCAGTTTTCATGTCACAGGAAGGTGTTTTTCATGTGTCATTAAGTTGCTCGGAAATTCCTGGAGGTCTAATTTTGAAAATCTAGAGATAAAGAAAAAAAAAAAAATATATCCTTCCTTCCCATAACAAAGAGTGTCTTCATTTATTTAAAAAAATATTAAAATGCTTTCTCTGGTAATTGTTATCTTGCTACGTTAGCCAGTGCCCTATTAAGTATGAGTCAGATAAGTAAATAATAAATAAAGTTGAAAGACTTGAACAAGTTGTAAAGGTCTTGGAGTATATACATTCTATGGCAAGCTTAATGGTTTATAAAAGCAGTTACAGTCAACTGTATGTTTACTGCCATATATGGTTAATAAGGCCAATACTGATGCTGCATATACTGAAGGTATATATATGCCTGTATCAAATATTTTATGATGTATATTCTTGGATGTATAGAATTTATAAAATTAATGTTACAACAATAAATCTATGTTTAGAGAAGAACCTAAGAAGAATCAAAGTACTACAATGAAAATATCCAGTATTTCAGTTAATTCAAAATAAATGGGGAAATTAAATTTAAATATTTTTAAAGAGTCCTTGAATGGTTTGTTGATTAGAAACTAATGTAACTCCTTGTCTAAGATAAAACACCAAACAGGCAGCAGCTGCTGGTAATTGGTGCAAGTAATTGTAGAGCCAATAAGTTGAAGAAGTGCTTATTAAAAGAAACTGCCTTCCTATCTGCTCGTAAGTTCAATTGAGTAATGCACTCTACATGTGGTCTGACGGTAGGTAAATTATACACCTGATTTAAAAACACTCCATCCATAAGAGCTCCTATTTTGCTCATCCATAAAATTTTTACTTTCTTTATTACTAACTACTTGCAGCAGCATATGGCATAATATCTATCAAATTAGGCTTTGAGGACATCTTAGACTGGCACCCTGCTGACTTGAAACATGTGCTTAATGCATATTGCAGTGTTTTTAACCCGTTAAGTGCCCCTAGGATAGGCTTCATACTCTCAAGGCAAGAATGCCCATGTGGCCTCATAGATACAGACTGCATACCCTGCTGATCTGCTGGCATTCCACCGAAAGTGATGAATCTGCCTTGAAATGGCTGTTGCACAGACATCATTTAAAGCTCATTCTAAAGAAACTTTGAGGCTACAACATCTTAGTTTTGAACTATCTGTAAGAAAATAGATGGATCTGAGAAGAAGAGTTGTAATTCAAGCTTAAGAATAATTTTTTTAAAAAAATTTAAATTGAAATTAAGCCACACTACTCCTTCAGCATATTAGTTTGCATGCAGATTGTTCTGAAAAAAATCCATTAATCTGATGAAATAATCTTCTAGTAAAAGTTATTTGAGGTGATGTTGTGCACTCATCAAAAAGATCAGTTTCTGTTCACATAAATAATAACTTTCTTCAGCCTGCTCCTAAAACAACAAAAATCTATTTCTTCCCAGCTCCAAATTTTTGTCTTCAACTTAAAGCAAAGCATTCACTGTCATCTTTTCCTTTAAGGAAGCTTTAAGAAGTCCAATTGTCTACAGGTCTGAAAATGTTTTGGTGTACCTTTGACACGTGATGTACTGTGGGTAAAACCTGAGGAAAAACAACTGTAGACATCCACTAAACTGATAATTAAATATTGGGCGAGAGGGGGAATAAAAGCAGAAAAGTCACAGAAAAGTTATTTGGATGGTTTCATCATGGGCTTTGTGAAAGCTTTCAAACCGTTCTTTGGAAACAGTTTAAAGTCTGAATACCGCTTTCCCTTCTTGACAATAATTTTTAATGGAAGATTTTCACTGGAACTGGTTAAGAGCTTAGAGATTTTCTTTTTAAACTGAAATCAACTTAAAGTGTAAGTTATTGCATTAGCCCCAAGGCTAACTTGGCAATGTGATTTATCTTAGTCCTGTATATTTGTGGTGGTTTTCTTGAGTGTGTTGGGACGAGACTTGTGCTGCAAAGTTCTGCTGCCAAGGTTGGATTACAGTCTGAGAAAATGACAATCACACTGCTGATGGACATGCTGTACTGTATAAACTGAAGTCCTGGGAAAAGGGTCCTGTGCCTGTGTAGCTGACGGTGTTCTAGGAAGCAACTGAATCAACAAACTACTTTTGTTGTTGCGGATGTGTCTCTACTAGAGGGGTTTACCGGGCCACTTGCCTGGCCTTGCTGCCCTGTCCAGGCAGCTGTTCCAGGGTAGCATAAGCTTGTTAAAAGTGCTTATATGCACAGATGACTAGTATGGCAAACAAGCTAGCTAAAGAAATCTAAGGAAGTTAATAAAAATAAGAAATATTGGTATCTATCAGTAAAAGTAAAATTATTGGCTAATTCTTATCTACAGTGACATGGGTTTAGTTGAAGTGTAAACTGAAATAGGGGGTTTGAAACCACAAGCACTTCTTGTACGCAAAGAGAGGAAGACACGCAAACAGGTTATGGAAATGTAAGCTCAAGTAGACCATTTTACAGTGGCAACCCCTGTATGCACTTACTCTAGGGGAGCATACCTCTCTTCCATTGGGAGGGAAGATTCCCTCATGTTTACCATAACACAGGTGTGCACAAAAGGAGTTTTGAGGCATGTGAGAATGTGTTCAGACCAAAAGGCTGTTTTGCCCAGTGTGTTGCTTCAAACACTAAGTATGAGTTGTTCCCTAACAAAGCATAAGATCAGGGCAAAAATGTATGAAACTTCATTGACGTTCCTGCTTTTAATTTTTTTTTCAGCTCAGCTAAGTCAGTTTTAGGTTTCTGTCCACTTAGTAACCCTCAATGGATTACAATTCCATTTACTCAGTCTTCCCTTGCACCCACAAACTTCTAACAGCCATAATGTTCTTTGTTAACAGGTTCCAAGAGTCTGTTACCCATAATATAAGAAGCTGCCTCCTTTTGCTTTGAACCTGGCTCCTATTGGCATCATTTGATGCCCTAAATTGCAGACAAACACTTAGGTTACATCTTCTCATATTCCAGCCATTTGCATGTATGACCCATAGCCTGGACCCTCCAGCCTCTGGAAGTGTCGTCATCTCAGTTTGCTGACCTTTTACCATTACTTGCTGCTGTTGGGATGGAGCTGCTGTGCAGTGTTGATGGTGGTTGAAAGCTAGTGAATATCAAGAAAGCTGCTTTGCTTGCGCTTAGTCTTTAACTTCAGGTGGGAGGAAATAGGCTGCCTGACACTTGACTTATGCCTGAATCTGAGCTTTCTTGATTGCAGAGGAGAAAGTGAATGCTAAAGGATCAAAACAAGTACTATTATTATTATTATTATATTTAAAACAGCATCACTATACTCTTTATCAACTCTTTACCACCAAGGAGGTGACAAAGAAAGCCAGCTTAGCTTTTAAAAAAAATCTCATACTTCTGAGGCTTCACAACCTGTTGCTAGAGAGATTTTGAACCAAGAGCAATGACAAAATCATCCTTTCAACAAGTCTAATAAATATTGTTCCTATAAAAGGTGGTTTTAAGTGTTTAAAAATAGGTTTGAACATGGACTAATCCCTGTACATTCAAATTTGAAAACCAGTTTGGTGTTGGATTTTGGTTTTCTGTGTGGATTTTTTTGTTTGTTTGTTGGGTTTTTTTAACTGAGAGAAAGGATGGATCATGTTTCTTCATTAGACTTAACTGAATGTGTTCTCCAATTGCCTACCCAGTCTTCATCATAGCCTTCATCCACAAATTCCTGTCTGTGGGAACTGGCAGGTGGAAGCTAATGCAGTGTATTGCAGCAAGTAGGAATGGTGATGGAAATAAAGCATCTCAAGGAAGGAGTTAGAAAGCAGAGAGGAAGAAAGCAGGGAGAAACTTCTTTCTCTCTGTATACTTTGCTGATGTGAATTTGTGTCTAATATATCTTTGGAGACTAAAGATGAATTGGAGAATGAAAATGTTCCTTAGGGACAAAATATAGTAAGCCATTAAACCAATTTTTGTTAAAATTTTAACGTCTCCTTTTCTTTGTGTTCACATGCAAGCTTAATGTGAAGGAGGGATTCCTTTTGGCCATTTCATTAAGCAAAATCATCATTAAATATAAACCTCTTTTTATTAAGTTCATTAATACCTGAAGTCCGTTTGACTCGGTATCATTTCTGACAGTGACCAGCAGTGGAGACCCAAGACAGAATGTAAGAACAAGGGACTTGTACCATAATACTTCTCCAGACTACTTCCTCAGCTGCCAGCAGTTTGCAGTGCTGCGTTCTGAGGCAGTAATGGGGTTTTTCTATAACCTTCAGTGGATTTTTATGCTGCTCTATCTATATTTTATAAAACTGATCTTAAATTTTGTACCTTTTTAACCTCCCTCATCTCTAGACACTAGTCCAGATTTTTACAGTCTTTGTTGCCTTCTCTATATTGATTCTTCCTTAATAGGTCTCGTATTTATGTGACCATCATTCTGTTCTTTAAACTCCATCTTACATCAGGATTTCCTTCTGGGCACGATCATTTGGTCTTTGCTATGGAAAAAAAAGAGTAAAATATATAATAAAGCACCATCTCTCCATGAGTGAAATAGCACAAGATTAAAGTCTTTCTGACTAATAAGTGATTCAGAGTCCTAAAGATGGCCCAAGAAAATACCTCTCTTTTTCTCTGTCTCTTGCGCTCTCTCTTTCTTTCTCCAGGATTTCTTCAGCTTTGGAAGAAAATACAATCCTTACAATGTCACAAATGTGGAAGTACACGGGAAAGAGATCTAGCCAAATCCTCTACCATCCTTCGTACATCACTTCTTCTGTTCTCCAATTGGATTACTTCATATGTTACATTTGTGTTTGCTTTGTAGTATGCCATACGAAACATAAAGCTCCCACTAAACTGATTTAATGACAGCTTGATTGGGTCCTATAAAAGGAAAAAAATAACCAAAACTTGATTAAGAAGGAAAAATTAATTTACGGCTCTCTTGATCTCTGGCATGTACCTTAGGTATGCTTTTTTCCCCCAGATGTACTTGCGTCTTTTTTTTTTTTTTCTTTTTTTCCCCTCCCCCTGTCCTCATGTACTTCGTGGAGCTTGACAATTGCAGCCTGTGCTGGGATTTTAAGATCTCTGCCAGAACAAAACTTGGGCTGTGTTTTTTTTATGTGTGGTTTTTTTGGTTGGTTGGTTTTGGTCCTGGGGATGCACTAGATTTTCTGTAGAGGCTAACCACGACCTTCTTCGTTGTCCTTTGGTTGTCAAGAGTTGCTCTGATATTGTGTACAGAAATAGTCTGTTGTCCTAAAATATCTGCTGCTGATGTCCCAGCAACACAGAAGACTAGGGAGATGTAATGGATTATTGGGTGATAAGAAATGATGCCATTAGCTGAAATAAGAGAAACCTAAGAGCTGAAAAGGGCAGAGTTCAGTTGGAACCAAAAGAGGAGATCATAAAAGAGCATGACCCAGTTTGGGCTGTGATAGTCAGGGGCTGAGGTGTCTATGATGATTGGAATACACTGCAGATTCTGGAGTAGAGGGGTCCTGCAGATTCCGGGGTCCTCTGCCCTTCATGTCCTTTGACTGGTTGGCAGTTGCTGGCCCACACGGCAGATGGTGACGCTACTGTTGCCACTTTATTAGATCAAGTGCTAGGGGATTGTGCTGTAAACCTCTAAGTCTGAACCTCACTGATGACACAGGTTGGGTGACCAGATATGGTTCCGTGCTGTATTTGTCTTAGCCCCCTATTAAAGTTATTTAAAAAATATAAAACTGTATTTTTCACTACGTTTACGATTTCCAGCTTTGTTCTTTACACCAAGCACTGTGTAACCTTAAGGTGATGGGCATGCCCTGACTCCTAAATGGCATGGGTCAGACTTTCATCAGGTAGCTGCAATTGATTTACTCCACTGGGTTTTGCATATTCAACATGTGAGTCGCACCTATTTCGGCAACATGTGCAATTGTGCAGTGAAGGAAACTGCTGCCAGTAGAATCCCAAATTAATTTGTTACAAAGGTTAAGCAATGTTAATTGAATTAAGCAAGGAATTGCTGGAAGGGAAAGCCATTATCTATTCTAATGGTCAGTTACCAGTAAAATTCCCAATTTTAAATTTCAGGTTCAATTGTACTACCTTTACTTGATAAAATGTTTTGAGTGTAATCCTGATGATGTGTTAAGAATATCACCAAGAAATACATATTTAAGTATCAATATGTGCGTGCACAGCTTTCATTAATGGTGAAATTAGACTACAATAAACTGCTGAAAGATAAGCGTTTATAAGATCAAGAACTAAAGCACTGTTCAGTAAGGGCCAGGATGGCAGGACTTAGTGGTTTTTATTGTATTGTTATAGGTTTGACAGGAAATGAAAATGTTGTTAATTATTCTGAAAACAAAAAAATTACTTTCTGATAGCTTTTTAAATTTGCATTTTATTATCCTCCAGAAATAGCTTAATTGACTCTTACTTCAACTACTTAAAACCTTTAAAAATATTACGTTAAAAAAACATGCTTTTAAAATGTTTCTTTTCCTTCAATAAGGAGTTGCTTTAAGGGAAAAAATAAAAAGCTGAACTACATATTGAATTTTCCAGGCTGTGTTTCTGCACAGCAATCTTCTGAAAAAGTGCAATTATTTTTTTTTTCCTCCACTCAAACATGCATTTGAGAGGAATGAGTAGATCAGATAAAGAGCTGAGATTCAATTCAACACAACCTTGAGTCACTCTCTGACTCTGTCTCTTTAAAAAGAAAAAAAAAAAAAACCCCAAGGTGGCAAAATCAATACAAACCAATAATAACTTCACATTTGTGGAAGCAACATGAATGGCTCTCCAAAATATTGAGACACATCCAAGTACATTTTAGCAGAGCTGATATTTATCAGAAGTCATTTGCCCTCAAGCAGATGCTCTCTTTCATTGTGCTCCTGTCACAAATGACTAAGATTTATGACAGACAATTACAGCATCTGCAGTTAGCAGCCTTATAATCAGCACCATTATTTAACGATTGGTGCAATAAACTGACTCCTGTTACTGTTTATCAGATATCAGTCAGTTCTGGCTATTTTCTTCAGCTCCCCAAATCACAGTATGGTGCAACCACTGCCTTTTAATGGCTAGTCAGAAGCAGGCACATTTTCACGTTTTGTACAGACTGCCGAGGAAAAAGAAAAAGCAACCAATTACATGTATGTATGGTGCCCTCTCATTTGAGATGCCTGTGTATGTAACTATCTCTATACAGTCTAAAACCTCTTGAAAAAAAAAATAACAGCTTTTACTATTTCAGATAAGAGCTTCTATTTAGGCTTCTGCATGGGGAAAAATGTCTTCTGTTTAAATATTCATGTTTTAAAGAGTGAATAAAACGTCGATATACTGGAGTAGTCGTACTTTCTTGCAGCATGAATTGTGTGTGCATTTGAGGAAGGGACAACATGCGTTCATTATTCTGAACTTTAGGCAAATAACAGAATTGTATTTTAAACTTAGCAATGTTCTTATTAAAATTAAAAGCTTGAGAAATGTTTCAGTTGGGGTTTTTAACCAGTGTGTATGATGTATGTTATGAGACTTCTATTTGGTCTGCATTTTTTCCTTGAATCCTTGTGAGAGGGAGCTAGACGATGTTTGAGCTGCAAGTCCAACTGGAAAGTATATTAAGACTTGCTTGTGCTCCAAAAGCAAAGATGTAATTTCAGTGCCACTTTCTGGCATTGCTTAGACCAGTGATCATCAGGCATGAGTCTGGTTCCCTTAAATAAATGCTGTTGTAAGCAAATGCTTTGTGTAATTGGGAGAAGACATTGCTCCCTGTAGCCTGAACACTAAGTTTCTTAAGTTTAGGGGTTTGGGTTTTTTGGTTTTGTTTTTTTTTTAATTGCAATGCCTGCATCTTGTCTGCATTAGTTCTTGTCAGAGTAGGGAACACTTTATGTTTATTGACATATTCTTCTGTTTTAGCTGCTAAATGAGAACGTTTGTTATCCATAAAGTTTTCAAGGAAAAGATTGGCTGTTTTAAGTGACTAAGGAAAATAAGTTAAATCAGTTTTTGTTTCTTCCAGTAGAAAATAAAGTGAAGGTAAATAGCTCTCTTCTGTTCTTTGTGGAGATGAGTCATCTTGTCAACAAGCAGAATTTAAAATCACGTGAAATACTGAACTGAACAGAAATTGCTTGGTACAGACATTTCCTGAAATGTGAAATATACATATTTTAAGACCACATTTGTTGACTTACATATTAATAAACTAAGAACACACAGGGCTGATTATGTTTCTTGGTTCAACAAGTACCTAACCTGTTGTTATTTTCTTTATCTGGAATAACTGTTCACTTGTATTTCTGAGATATTCTGGAGAAAGAGTCAGAAGATAAAGCTATTATACATGCCTTTGATTAGAATTTCACTTTTGGTGATATTTTCATAGTTATTTGAACACGTGTATTCACTTTATTTTTTTAAAAAGAGTACATATGAATGGTTATAATCTTAGCAGTTCTTAAACAAAATCTAGGGGGTTGATTTCAAGTTTCTTTTTGTCTAGGGCAGTCACCATTAAAATTGACTTCTTATATTTTCAGTAGATCATAAAATTATTTTAGATGAACTCTGCACTGATCGGAGAGTGATATTGAGTCTACTAAAACTGAGTGTATGAAATACAATTTCTTGTCCAGATTTACCTATGTAGTGCTGTAATACACTTGAGGGGGTATGTCTTTCAAAAAAAAACAAACAGAAAAAAATTGCATTCTGAAAATTGCACCTTGACCTATATAATTTTGATTTTGAAGTAATTTGAGAACATAGAATATAATTGGTGTGCAGTCATGAAGCAGTTTGTTTACGCTCATAAATATCTGCCAGGGACTAGATTGAGACAACTGAATTTTATTTTCAGCTGATGTAGATATTAAGTTATATTTAAGATGATTAATGGTAGATGATACACTTTGCAGAAGCTACTTAGTGATAGAATCACACTAATATTCAAATCAATAGAATTTGGTCTTCTAACTCTGAGCCATTTTTTGAAAATTTTCTGAAGTACAAATTGCCCTAGCTATCTTTTTAAAGTTGTTCACACGCTATAAATAAGAGATCCCTTAGATAAATTAAAGCCAGGTATAAGACTTGGTGTTATATTTTATATACACACCCACCCACCCATATAAGTTCATACTGATGGACTAACTCTGCCAGGCAGGAGCATTTAGTGGCTGACAATGAACTCTGCAGTGGGTTTGGATTAGGCTGTAATACTACACTCAGTTCATCTAAGGAATGAAACCCCATTGCCTTCTCTCAGCTCCATTATAACAGGCTTTGAGACTCTGGCAAAGGAAGTCATGGGACAGGGTAATGCAAACTAAAGTAAATGTTTGGATGCTAAAATGTTTTGGAAGTGAAACTGGGATTTTTGCTTTCAACTAAAATTAGAGACCCTTGTCTATCACCTATGTCAGAATTAATAGTAGGTGTTCCTGTAGGTATTTATGACATAGGTTGTGGGATGAACTCACTCGTTAAATCTACCTGATCCAGCACATGCTCTAATCAGTGGAAGAGACTGTCCTTTATCATATTAGTTGTTGAATCAAGCCAACTGCTAATTAATAATGAGTTGTTATGGTTTTAGAAAAGATACCATAACTAGTCATGTTGATGAAGCTTCAGGATGCTGTAGTACGATATGGTATTAAAATTTGTGAAAGCTGCTAAGCAGTTTGTTCCTATTTTATTAAAAAAAAATTTGAAAGTTTTGGGTTTTTTTTGTTTTTTATCTTGTCACTTTTGCTCCAATTAGTAAAAATTATCAACATCTGCTTCTGATAAGCAAGTTTGTTTGGAAACTTGCTTTTTAGTAAAGTAAAACCATTGCCCTTATTTAGGAGCTGTCCAGGATGAGAGGAACAGGAAGATGAGCAAGTGCTGCATCCTTGTGCAACACCCATGACTTTCATTGGAGGTTAATTCAAATGAAGCTCTGGTGTTTTGTTTGTCATACATTTCCTTTGAAGATAACGTGCCTCTACTCATAATATATTGAATAGATCATGCCTGTTGTGGCAGTAGCTTACACACTTTTTCTTACTCCTCTGGTATGCAAAAGTAATTATGTGCACTGCTACTTGTATGTTGTACACCTGCTTCTTATGGTCCTCATGTGTAGCCTTAGAGGTAGCTCAAATTTTATATTTAGTTTGGTTTTTTGTTTTTGTGGTTTGGGGTTTTTTTTTGTTATTACATGCAGAAGATTTCTTTATAGGCTTAAATGTTTCTGTATCTAGGTTATAATGACAGACCATATCTGCTTTCTCTACTTCTCAAACAGAATTTGAGAAAAGAGGAGAGAATGTAACTGCTGCTGCTTGCCTTAAGTTATTTCCTTCTTCATATTGCAGTGAAATGTTATCTAGTCCTTAGGGCATTTTTTCCAGCTCCATCTCTTCCTTTATAGCATGTGTGAGTAGTTTTTATTACCCATGCCTTTTACCTACCATCTTTCTGTTTACAAGAAGTTGTAAACTATGAACAAGAACTTAGAAACTATGGATATCACACTGGAGCAATGCTCCATATGATAGAGTGTATTAAATTTGACATAAGCCAGCATTAAACACCTATAAAGATCTGTTCCAGAAGAACAGTATGGTGGCAAGCAGCATGCAGTATCTCTAAGGGGGCATTTGTAAAGCTCTTCCCATTGAGCACCTATTCCTATTCATCTCATTGTTAACCAAGAAATCCAGAGCAAAATCTGGAAAGTAAAACATTCAGAGTAGAAGTTTGTAAAGTGGGACAAAAATTTTCACTCTTGTGCAGGGAGTCATATTAAGATAATGCACCACCGCTTTCTCAAAATAATATTTTTTGTGGGATAGGAATGCAAATTGTAAGGCTGTGTCCCTGGAAGCATTTTCTTCCAAAAAGTACTTAAGATTAATAGTAAATAAGCAGCAAAACATGATATAGTGTAATGCTGAGGCAAAGATATCAATAACAACCTTTGGATATATCAGTAAGTGAATAGTGTTAGGATTAAGGAATTATCAATGCAATTATCTCATAAATGGTCTTAGCAAGAACTTTATTGAAATGCTCTATACAGTTGTTTTGGTTGTTTGTTTTTGGTTTTTTTTTTTTTTTTTAAACTTGGCTTACAAGATGACATTTTTTTAAAAGTTTAATCTTTTACTTTATCCCTTTTCCTCCCCCAAAAGTCAAGTAGTAACTTGGTCAGTATGCAAGAAGCTACATGGGATAAGATTACTGATAGCCAAGAGTTACTGTTGTTAAAGGATGCTTGACTGACAGAGGCCATTATTCCAAATTAAACTGAAATTCAGGCTAGAATCAAAATATGTTTTCAATAGTGATTTTTATATCCATCATTTTAAACCTTTGCTCAAAATAGCTTTTTTTTAATCACATGTTCTTTATCAGTCTTACTTTATAAGAAGTTCCTAATTTTCAAACTGCAGAGTGAAAACTGTACTTTGTTTCACCAATGAACTTAAGCTGCTTTAGTTGCAAAACTCCTCTGAGTAGCTGGGCAATATAACATTTCACAATGGACATTATCATTGTTCGCTTCTCTACAGCACTTGGTCTTCCATAGAGTTAGAAGATGCTTGAGACATTTCTCAGTGAGATATACTATACAATCAATAAAAACTTGTAGTAGTAACACTTGTGTGATTAGTTGATTCAGTAGTTCATAGAATTATGAATGCCTGGGGAAAAAAAAAAAAAAAGAAAAACCAAAATGCAGGACCAGCTTTATTGGTTCTGTATTTTGTCCTACAAAAAGATCTGAAGTGATTGTCCCTACTGCCTGCTGTCTATGTCCTTACTATACTGAATAACTGTTTATTTTTGCTAGTGAGTTAAGACATGAAAATTACCTTAATCTTTTAGTGATGAAAGGTGATAGGTTCAGTCGGTCAACCACTAGATTTCTTGAAATTAAAAACACTTCCTTTTTGCACTGGAGTAAGTGCAGGAAAAATATTGGCCATTCCAGTCAAATAATATTTGCCTCTTTACTTCTTTGTCATCAGTACATGATTTTCTGTCAAAGTTTCTAGCTTGTTGATTTAATAGAGTGCATGTATGCATCCTGTGGAATTTGAGAAAAGTTTCTTGTAGTGTAGAGGAGCTAGGATAAGACAGCAATGATTGTAAAATGCATATGTGCTGTTTGGTATATATGCATATAGGGTATTTGCAGTTTGGGAAAAGTAGTGATAGTAGTAGTATTCTATTTTTAATAAGTTTTCAAAGGAATTCAAAGTACTTTCTAATGCAAATATTTCTGCAACTGTCAGCATAACACACTATGGGGGCCATGGAGAAATGTTATCCAGGTAAAGCCTGGTCTGAAGAGTTCCACAGATTCCTTCTCTCATAGGTGTTTATTCATGTTCATTAATAAAATGCTGTATTATTTCTTGAATATTCCCAGCGTGTGTGTCTCATGTCAGATTTGTTTCTGGACTACGCAGATTAGATCCAATCTATTTTTCATTAGATTCTAAGGCTCACAGTTTGAGATACATTTTGTTATTCACATAGGAGTTGATTCTTGGTTTATAAAGAAAACAACCTGGTAAAACATTGCTTCTAATCAAGAGGTAGTATCTGCTGCACAACCACTTTATACTGCTCTTTCCACTAATGTTTCTGTCCTTGCAGTCCTGGGATGACCAGGCTGAATGGATCTTAGTCCATGGCCTTTTTGCCCTTTCCCTCTAGCATCTTTAAATAATGATATTAAAAGCAATGTCTAGGAGTTCCTGCTGGACTTTTCACTGGAAACACTAATGACATGATGTACAGGGCAGCTCTTCTCCTGGGGCCAGGGGGGGAGTAATATGATGAATAGCGAGTAGGGAATACAGAAGAAGAAGAAATAAAATAGTAAAATAAAATTGTTGTTATTAAGATAAATATTTTTATTGTTGCTTACCTTAACCGGTGTGTTTTAGTACTAAAATGCATTCCTTTATTTAAAAGAATAATGTTAAAACACTTTTGTCAAATACCCAGTTCTTGCAAAACGTATTCTAGAAAAACATTGTAGTCTGGACATTTATAAAATAAGGCAAACAAATAGTGAAAGAAAAAGATAATTGAGTATACAAATGAAAGAAACCAAACAAATGAGAATACCATATTTTCAAGGTCCTAGTTTTTTTTTAAAAAGAAATGTATGCTTACAAGTAGAACAAACACTACATTTCCCCTTTATATAATGAGTTTAACTTCAGTCACGTACAAAGTTTGTATGATATTTGACTTCTTGGAGTGAATAACCAGATCTTTATTTGAACAAGAGATCCTTGGCATTACTTGGAACCTATTTTTAAACAAATTAATTGTTTTCAGACATAGCAGATTAGCATAGTATCAGAGCACTGTGCTCATTCTTTTTCAGCATCTGAAATTCAGTGTCTGGCACCTGCCATTGTGGGTCCTTTAACCCTTCATAAGTAGTTTTGCCTCATTCTAGGAATCCCGTTGACATCTGTGGAACTGGGGTGGTTGGGGTTGTTGGGTTTTTTGAAGATTGTACAGTTGGGCAAAATTTTACAGCCATATACACCAGTCTGTTCTTGATTTTGAAAGCTGCAGCTGAGCGGGCAATTTTCACCATAATACTTGAAAGGAATCAACAATTAAAATAATGGCTTACCAGATCAAGTCTTTTTTTTTTTTTTTTTTTTTTTTCTTTTTAGGAAAGAGATTTTCCTGCTATCATAGAATAAACTGATTAGAGTCTTTAAAAATGAAAAATTTACAAATCGGTGCATTTTAGAAGACTAAAACTTGCAGGCATGTGATATGTAAAATCAGAATTTATTCCTTATAGTCTTAGCCAAACATTCTGTGTTATTGCTGAATAGTAATGCAAAAGAAAAAGGTAATAGTAAAGTGTTTACTGCAGCAGCAATGCTTATTTATGCTGCTGTTGAATTAATAGTATAGTGGCCAGTATTATAAAGGTGAATTTGCATGATGTGTGGTACTAGGAGAAAAAGGAGAATTATTTTAGGTTGGTTTTAAGGGTTTTTTTTCTGGATACACTAAAGCAGTATTTGTCATAATAACAATAAAATAATAAAAATAAAGAATAAGAGTAATTTTAATTTATTTCTTTAGCTTTTATTATTTGTTTAATATTCCCTGTTATATTGTGGGACTTCTGTTTCAGTGCTGTCATACAGAAATATGTGTGTTTATCAGATAGAGATGTTTATAAGCCTATTTTTAAAAGGTCTTAGAGGGTTAAACTTTTTTTCAGCTAATTGTTTGTGTACAGTGTAGTGATCTAGCTCCCCCTAGTGTATTAAAAATCCCCCAAAGATTTAATGAAGTATTTAATGAATTAATAAAATGGGAAAACGTATTTTTGAGACATGTAACATAACACCCTGTTCCATTGGAAAAATATCACTGCAGTTTTTAGAAAGGAGCAAAAATTACCTTTTTTTTTTTTTTTTGGAGTACTTTCTACTGTATTTTTTTCCAGTGAAATGAAATGTGTCATGTTTATAAAATAAATTTTTCATAAATTTGCTAATAGGAAATAAAGCTTCTGAAACATTTCTTTAGACACTAGAATGTGTTACTGAGTTCTGCAAATGACTGCAAATTTACGAAATTTCTGTCCTCCTAGTAAAAGATTTGTGTCAAATGGAACTGTTTAGAGCAGCTCTTTCTAAAATGAAAGTGTTTGGTGAAATCCTCTTTCTTTTTGTAGCTGTTATACACTATGCATCTAATGAAATCATAAACGGAAAATTATAGCTTCATTCTAGGGAATGTGAAGACTTACTCCAACAGATGGCATCAAAACACCGGTCTGAACTATATGATTGCTGATTGTTAATTGCTTCTGTAAAACAATCCTTTTAAACAGAGTAATGCATTTTATCATACAGATTATAGTTCTACGCATTTTGGTTTTTCAATATGTGTTAACATTTTCTCCTCCAGTGTAAGATTTAGTGTTTGCATAATTATCGGATTAAACAACACTGACTCAATTTTTTTTAAAGAAACGAGGACAAGAAGATAGAGAATTATGAATCACAATTTCTGTTTATTCAGAAATGCTAAATTACTGTACAAGTATGAGCTTTTATTATGCACAAAACAAATGGAGCAAGATGCCCTTAAGTGCAAAAACAATTACCTAGCCCAGCATTCTTCACTCAAGAAACTCCCCATGACGTTAGTGGAAGCCTTGGCTGTGTAAGGAAAGCAGAGTGCAAAAAGATACTGTACAATATCCATTAATCATTATGAAATCAATACCCCTGATTATCCATTTGTATTGTTCTTGCACTGTAAGGGCTGGATATTTTGCACAAAGCTAAGTGAATGGGGAAATTCTTTTAGATGACTTGGTTAGTCCATCAGTAATGATGTGGGGAATTACATGAGAGTTTGTTCCGTGGAGTTGTTCTCTTGTTTCTAATGTAGTCAGCCCGAGAGTGTTGCAGAGATAGCATGCTCATGTTTGAGAAGTCTGGAGGCTTGCACCTTTCTGGTGCTTTGTGCCCTTAAGCCGGTGGAGAGTTGTCTGGTTCCGATGGAGGATTGCATCCAGTTCGCCAGTTGTGATTCAGGTTGTGGTGCGCTACTTTCTCATAAAGGACTCTTGTGACCTTGCCTCGGTGAGTGTTGCCTTTTACCTCAACATAATGGAGGCAGCCAGAACAGTGAGAAAATCAGGCTAGGAAAATAAATTAAGAAATAGCTGTGCATGCTTTCAGGACTTCTACTCCAGACTGTCTTTTGTTGCAATATTATGTTATTATATGTTCTAAAATGCCTATTATATATAGAATGTGTAATTATATTAATATCATAACTCTATTGTAATTAGTATGCAGCTGTCTGCTAAATGGAATATCAGGCCTGCAATAATGTGCCATTAATTGGCCTTTGTGGCAACCTATTACAAAAAGGGATGTGTGACGATTGTGTCCTGCAATTTGGTTTACCTCAGTGGATCAAGAGGGGCTGTGCTAGAAAGGAGAACTCTTCTGTCAAAATGTTGTTGGTTTATGTTTCTGTTTTGGGTGCAATGGAAGCCAGACATAGTGAAAAGGATTTTCCTCTTCTACAGTGAAGTTGTCTGTGTGTAGCAAATTTTTGATCTAATGGTTCTAGAAAGGTGAGTAAATGCAAATGTGTCCATTGACCTCCATCCTTTGCTAGCGTGTCCTAATGATCTTTATACAGATCAGTAAATGGATAATAGGCAATTCCCATAGAGTTTTAGTATTGTTAACTTATTTGACAGTGTTTGTGACATTGGGAAATACCTAGTTGCATTAATGAACAAAAATAAATTGGCCTATCCTTAGCAGTCTAAAGATACTTCATCTGAACAGTCTAGGGACCATCTGGCATCAAATGGTGAGTGACATAGGTGTGCCAGGGATATGGTTCGATCAACTCATCATTCCTTTCCTAGATTAGTCCTCAAGTGGCAAAGGAATTTGAAGCCACTTGGAAAGGGTCAATAAGCTGGAAGCAATAAGTTTATCTAGACCAATTTAGGAAGCCCTTTATCTGTTCCTAGAGTATGTTTGAGTACTCTACAAAAGCTTTTTCCATAACACTAGAAGAGAACAATAAAAAAGAAACAGGGAATTCTTCAATGCACTCTTGTTGTAAAATACATTTATATTTTACCATAAGACACTGCAAGTGGGTAAACCGAGGCAAGGCTTAATGGCTTGATTTTCAAGAAGGTTTAATTACCACATCATTCATTGAAATGGGATTGCTAAGTGACAGGAGAGCAAAATGCATGTATATGACTATGACAACACAGAAATCTCTAATGTGAGCCTTGTACTTGTATATTAATGCTAATATATTATTAATTTCTGTAAGAACTTTACTTACAGTTACAAACATTTCATTCTGCCATATAATACAGCACAAATGCTTACAAAGTAAGGTTATCTGTTTTCCAGGTGATTTGGAATGGATCACAATCAGCTTCATGCCAATAAAACAGAAACTGGATTAGCCAGTGTAATGGTCCATTATGGAAGCTGTTGGTTTTGGAGTTGGCTGATGCGTTTACAAGAATGTACATGTGTGAAGTTAGATGTCTGAATCCTTTTGTAAGAAATCTTGTTTTTGAAAGGTTGAAGAATGAGTAGCTACTTAGCATTTCTGAAGTCAGGCCATTTACTGTGGTGAAAGGATAAGGATTTTACAGTCAAACTAAAAGCATGGTGGGAATAAAAACAAATAAAAATTAAGTTGCATTCTGTTTTCACTTTCTAAAGATTAAAAACAATTTACTTATTCAGGCATGGAACCCTCTATAGACTGACGCTGGCTCTATGTTTATATTGCATATATGAAAAATTCATTTGTATTGCCACCTGTTATCACATCCATAGTACCTGTGTGTACTGACCTGGTGGAGATATAGTTAAGCTGATGTTGGCTGAATTGTCAGAAAAAAAGCCCACAATGAAATGAATGACTTGCCCACAGTGTTGCTTATACTGGTAAAAGAGCTGATACCACAAGTGAAGGCTCTTTTATTGTTTACACATTTTTAAGCAAATTAATTATTTCACATGTAAAATCACAAAACTGTCATATTAAACAAGGTGTTACTAAATAATTTTGGATGCTCATTCAAAGTGGAATAATCTATTAGCATCGCAGAAAGGATTCATAATTAACAAGGCTGTAGAGGCAGGCCTGCCTGCTGGGCTGTAAGAAATTGTGGAAATAGGCTGTTTCACTGATTGTCATGAAAAGTGATTTTACCCAAGAAATATAGTATAAAATCAGAACTGTGGCAAGTACATATTGAAACTAGATTATATTTTTAAAAGCAGTGAGATTTTTTTTTTTTACTGACTTTGATTGATTAATACAGAGCAGGTCTTTTCTGTACATCGTATTTCTATGTTATGTTCCATGCATTATATACAACCAGTTTAGATTTGTCTTCAGGCTGGTGAGACTTTTCTAATTTAGCATCTTCAGTAAATCTGTTAATTTCTGGTTTTGATGAAACCGTGGTCACTGAGAAATTTGAAGGGGGCAGAATGGAGGATGAGAGTGTTGGTATGCGGGGACCCAGATGAATTCCTCTCCCTCGTTGAGGAAGCCCTTGCTTACTTCATCATGTGGTCAAGATGAGTGTTCTTGGCTTAGGAAATGGAAGACCAGAATCCTTTTTATTAAAAAATAGTAATAATCACTGTATTATAAATTAATTTTATTCAGAGGGTCTCCAGTGTTAGAAATTGCTATCTTTCTTTATGCAATTGTTTTTAAGAAGTTACTTTTGTTATCTCTAATCTTTAGGGATTTGGGGGGTTCTTTTGTTTACCTTTTAAAAGCTGTCTTAATGAGGTTGTTTTATAGTGGAATTTTCAGCTTTTCTTGAATAGCGTTAGCTAAACTATTCCTTTCCAATTTCCTATCTGCTAATGCAGCTTTTTTTCTTTTACCAAATTTTAACAGGACTCTATATCACTGTTATTAGGATGTCACACACAAAAAAATGGCAGTGATGTTTTGAGCATGGGTGGTTTATTGTGTTTATTTTTAAATACATTTCATGAGGTTCCCTGGACAGAATCAAATAAATGAATCCTGCAAACATCTTCATTATGGTGTAGCCAGAAAAGAAAGGAATCTGAATTAGGACTGTATTCTTAGCATAGTTCATAATAAGCGTTATCTTTATGACAAGCTTAAAGAACATAAATTGCTGAATCCCTAACAAAAAACATTTGAAACAATCAGCTAATTAGGAAGGGGGAGAGAAAGAGCAATATTTGTTTTCCTTTGCAGTCTAGATAAATAACGCTTAACATGAATACATAACTTATTTTGAATGATCTGTTGTGTCAGTATCTGGCACGTCTTTTTCAGTGACAACAATTAAGGATACGTGTAAATGGAAATGCAGACTATCTGTCATTGTCCATTTCCTGGTAGTGAGGCATGCAGTCTGCCTCCCAGCAAGATCATTTTGCCAGGATGTGAGTGAGCTGGTCACAAAATGCATAGTTGATTATCTCATCGAAACACACTAATCCTGGCAAAGCTATCCACTATAGAAGACCCATTGTTTGTAATAGGTCAGTTGTTACATGGCTTTCAAACCTGACTTTGAATATACATTTTATATATTTACTTACTGAAGCAAAATGATATGTCACAATGAAAACCAAACTTGAGTGAAGAAGAAGATATATTAATCAGGATATCAAGGCAAAGAAAGGAAAATAGACTCTCTCCAGAGAGAAGAGATGAGGCAGTCACAAACACACATTATTTGGCTCAATAAAGGAATAACTGAAATATATGGCCTAGACTATGGAAGAGATCTGACTGGATCTTAACGGTTTCTTTGAATATTTAATTGAAGACAGAGTTCAGCACAAAATGCATTTGAAGAACACTAACAAGCATCCTGTTATATAATAATGTAGGAATTAGATGATAGAGAAAATATCAGTTTTGTATTTCTTAAAATGGAAAAGCTGCATTAGAAATTTGACAACTTCTTCAATGCTGCTGTATTGGCAGCAAATTAGAGTTTCCTAATGAAATGTTAAAAGCAATATACACAGAATGAGTGCTATAATTTTTTCTAGCACACTAAGTTGGGTACAAAAACTGTATAAAACCCAATAGTTTAAAAATGAATTATAACTCTTAATAATTTGTGTTTTCCATGCAGCTGTTAGTGTATAATTGTGGGGAAAAAAATCTTTTTTAATTATAATATGAAAAAAATCAGACATATGTTAGAGAATACCTGAAGAAGCTATTAAATTTTGTTTTAATTGTGAAGTCATTTTGTATTATCCTTCAAGTACTTTCCAATTTGTAATAATTCTTCCCTAAGGAATCTTGACAAATTGCAACAGTTACGTAACTAAATATATTTTATGTATTTTCATATTTTAGATTTGTGCTAATTGCAAGATGCTCATTAATACCTTTCTAAAGAATATAAAAATATAAAAAGGGATAGATTATATGAAAAATACATGGAGGTCAGGGGGGAAGAAACATGGAGAGGAGAAAAGTTTCATCAAGTCTGAACAATATTCGTTAAATTTAATTTTTCAGTACTTTCACATAACAAAAATTGGAAATCTTTTTTTTCCTGCTGTTCATGAAGCTACAATAATCACCAAGAGGAGATACTAGCTTAAAGGACATGGTGTGCAACTTCCTTGCTAAGATGCAAGGTAATAACATCCTTTAACCTGACAAGTGAGTTTCAGTCTCAAACAACCTCATCTCACACACACCTCTTGAGTTTTCTCTTGGCATGACTGGACCTTCCTCTGAGGCTATCTTTCACCTTTGCCTAAGACCCTTTTCCATCATGGTTTAGTCTTGCTGGCTGGCTGGGCTGAGCTATGCCAGCAGCACCTGAAGAGTTGCATAAATTCTTCTTGGTCCCACCCTACTCAAACCAATGAGAATTTCTAAGGTCTAAAATTAAAGCAAAGCTTATCCTTGTCAACACATATCAAGTTAACACCCTTCAAAGAAAGTGGGACTAGACAACAACTGCTTTTTAGAAGGAGAAATATGCGCTTTGTTACTGTTAGTGGGTTTTAGACCTCTTGAAACAGTAAGAAACATGCAATGCATGCCATGAATATCCTGAATGTCCTTAGTTCCCAGCCCGCTGCCTGGCCTGAATGGTGCCTGCCCCAGTGAGAGGCAAAAGTCATGTTTGTCCACGTCACTGGATCTAACTGTAGGATGTAATTCTGCACAGGGGGCTGGGAATCCCTGCTTCATGCTCAGAAAGGATGCCTTCACTGTCTGACTTGTATACGTCTGCTCTATTTCAAACAAGAACAGACTGATAAACATGCTTAGAACTTTCACAACACCTTCTTTCTCAGGGTCTCTCAGCACCTTATAAATTCAAATAAGTAATCTTCATAGTATAAATAACAAAGCAAGAAGCTGATTCCAGATCTGTTGATGTGAACCTCTTAGGAAATTGTTGCTTGGTTTACTGTTGTGCGGTGATGCTGCCTCTCCCCATGTCTGTCCATATTCCTGCCCAGTACCTTTGACACTTGTTGGCTAAACTCAACCAGATTTGAAAGAAATGTAGCAGTATCAAATATGTATGTTCCTAAAAGTTTTGTGAAGATTGGTAGCAAGATAAGTAAGCCCCAGCTGATTTCCATACATGGGCAAAGTTGGGCAGATTGTGACCTTATATAGCCTTTTTGGCAGCAAGTGGCCAGCCAGCAGGCGTGCTCTGTTTTCTAATAGTAGTCATGGCACATGCTGTTTCTTGCTTCCTGGGAACGCCCTTCAAGAATCAGTATGAGGGAGCTTGGATTACCATAATGGGAGCAGTCTGTAAGCAAAATAAAAAATGAATTCTTAAGAGAAAAAAAAAAAAAAATTGCTCCATGAGCAAGGAAACTAATTAAATTACAGTGTACATGCTGATGTGATGCTGAATATAATGTAAGTCAAAATATCCTCTATTTCCAGGGAAACTGATATTCCAATATATACTTCCAGTTTAATTGATAGTGCTACTTTTCCACATACAAAATTTTTAATCAATGTAAATTAAAAATTTTGTATCATAAGCTAGTTAAACTCCAGTTTTCAATAACCTAATTTTAAATAGGGATTAAAAATGAAGAGATTTATTTTCTTAGTAAGATCTTTCTCCCTAAAGTGCCCCCAAAGAGTAAGATACTATCCTGTGAATAGGAGACAGAGCTTTCTCCTGAATGTTTTCAGAGAAACAATTTTTAAGGAAAATGGATATATTCATTTCTGCAGTTTCATGCTATGTCAGCATGTCGCTTCACATTTTCAAACCAGTCCTTCCCGAAAGTTACCAGAGAAAAAACCCATATTCCTGATCTTGCTGTCATGATATACACGATGAAGGTTCTATTAGGCTGACCTAGGAAATCAGCAGGAAACATATGGAAGGTAAAGAGAAGTATCTCATTAATGCTGTTGCAGTAATGAGATGGGCTTGAGTTATAAAGTTTACATCTGGATTCTCACAGAATTTCTGTGAGTTTTCAGATCCAAGCACGTAGGTCTGACTTCATTTTAAATTGGATACAATCTATGTGTTTTCATGGTATGTGCATTTGATGTGATTTCAGAGTGGTGTGATAAGAGCAGAATTAAATCAAAAATCACTGTTTATGTATGTGATGAAATAGTTTCATAAAGAAAAGTCCTTGAAAGGAGACTGTGGCTGTTATTGAGAAATTACTTTTATAGCTGGTCAATCCACATTTCCTAATCCACCATGGTTTTTCAGGAAGACCCTTCATTGTGTTCTCATGAGTTTTATATATAAATTTCTGGGGCATGTTAGGCTATCTTTAAGATGATCTTAATATTATTAATTTCTCTGGATGATTTAAATGAAAACTGAACCAATATATTGAAAAACAGATTTTTATATTAAAAATTAAAAACTACTGCATTGAGTGCAAATGATAGGACCAAAGGCAAAGACATCTTGAGTCTGTAAAACCAAGCAGTTTGAATTCTGGTCCTTATTGTGGTATCACTTGTGGAAAAGTCCTACTGAACTTGATAGAAAAGTCAGCAAGACTCTAGAAGTTACTCTGAAAAAAAAAAAAAAAAGGTGGAATTACAGCTTCTGCATTTAACTATTCTTAGAATTCTGTGGCAAGGATCTAATTATCAGTTCAGATTATAGAATGATGTTCAGGGCTCAATACACTTTATAATAGACACAGGACCATTTTAAGTCAACCTGTAATTGTGACAAGATTTTTGTGACCTGTTCTTTTCAAATTAAAATATAAGAAGTCACTAATGCCATAATATAGCTAGAGGTTTGTTGTGCAAGATGCAAAAAGCAGCAGCAGACTCTTTCCATTAGGCCATATAGATTTGAATATCAAATTATATTTTATTAGTCCATGCATAATTTTCTCATTCTTAATCTTAACTATGAGGACTTCAGAAGAGAAGTATCCCAGCAACTATAGGTACAGTATTATCTGTGACCGGAGAAAAGATGGTTGCAGTGGAAGCTAGATTAGGCCAGTAGAAGTGTGCTGTCATGTATTTTTGCTCCAGGTTGGAAGTCTGTTATACCAATTCATGTGTTTGAACAGTATCAGTAGTAATTTATGTGGTACAGGACTCTGTTTCTCATGCTGTCGTTCTCTAGATAGAGTTACAGCAGTAACTTTAGATAATGTTACATGTTGTGTAAATGCAACAAAATATTATTGTGCAAGCAAAGGCTCATAAACATAAGAACTCTGCCAGCAATAGCATTATACTCTTTGCTAATAGAAAAGATTCTAGGTTTGCAAATTTCCCCTAGAGCAGAAGCGTTCTGAGTTCCTTGTGTTGCTATTTATGGTTGGCAATATGATGCATTTTCCGCAGTCAACTTTGTGATTAAAGATGTCAAAAAGTACATGTAGATAAGCAGAATATTTTTGAAAGGTGAGTTGTTTCCTACTTTCCTGTTTATGAAACATCTACTAATTCTAAAAAGTATCTGGAAAGACCTGCAAAACCCAAATTAGTGAAAGGAGAATTGAAATAATGCTGATGTGTGGAGAAGATCCTCTTCGCCTCCAAGTCTGGTATGTAGTTCTTTACAATCTTAGAATCATAGATTCGTTTAAGTTGGAAAGGACTCTTGGTATAACTACTCTTCCACGGAGGTTAGTCTTAGTATGAAATGATTTCCAGGAAAAAAAAAAGTCGTCTAGAGGGAAAAACTTTTTGGCCAGCTGTCAGCACAAAATCTACTGCAGAATGAGTATTAGAGCTCACCAAAATTTTCTGCATTATCTCTCTCTGTCAAATGTGTAATAGTTCCTTACAGCTAGTTGAGTACTTTGATGTTATGAAAGCAGTTGCATTCTTTTCTTTTAAATTGATACAAAATTCACTTAGTGAAAATAGCATGTTTTTTGCTAAAATACTACTTGAAGTAAATACTGCTAAACAGTTTAATTTATATGTTTTATAGTCTTGTGGGGAAAAAAGAATGAATTACGTTCACATCCAAGATCCTAAAGCCTTTATACTGATAGATTCAGTGAAGGTCTATCTTCTGCGGACTTTGCAGCCAATGTACTAATTGGATCCTGCAGATCAGGAGCAAAGCTACCAAGGAAAATGTTCTCCAGATTGTCCTACAGCAACCTTCTTGAGCATAAATTTCTGATTTGGCATTGATTCACCGCACCTGTAGGCCAGGTCGTAGGATGCAATGCTCCCCTGCAGGAATTAATGTCTAGAATTTCTGAATGCAGGATCTATATATGAAGAAGTGTTCCTATTTGATTTTTTCTGATTTCTTCTTCAATGTGTGAAGCATCTTGTATGATAGAATGACTAGTGCTTCCTGCATTTATTTCTAGGAATTACATAGTTGTGCAGTAGCTTTTATGGTAGATCAATATGGCTAAAACCTATTGCTATGAGAATCATTATCTACAGGAAGTATCTGTATGAAGCAGTCCATATGAAGTGTTGATCATTGACTGAAGTGATGAAACCTGTAAATTGGAAGAAAAGAATTTGTAGTTATTCCATTGAAGTTAGAATACTGCCCTGTACACCCCCTCCTTTCTCCCAGTGTTTCTTGCTACAATAAATAGTGTTATTGCTGTTGCTAACTGTATACTAAGTATATGGTAACTGCATACTGTCTATGGTAATAGCTAGGGGTTACTTATAGCCTGAAAGGAAAACAGATTTTTTCTGAAAAATTCTAACTTCCTTTATTAGCAAGCTGCTCCTGAAAGATTCAGAAGGCTCAGTGACTTCTTCAGACTGGTTTGAAATAATGCAGGATATACCAATATCATAAGTAGAAGCCTCATATATGACATCAACTAACTAACAGCTCAGATTTGAATATAAGTTAATTGTGTCTAGAGTATGTGTAAAAACACAAGAGACATTATATTGAACTCCGCTGATGAGGGAAAGAAGAAAAAATACACATATGCTTAGGTTCAAAGAAAGGGGAGACTGAGACTTGTTTCAGGATCCTTCGGGTAAGCCAAAGTGCCTCAGAAATCTTTTAACAGTGAAGGGACCTATGATGCACAAAAGTACACATGTAAAGTAGCATCCAGTATTGCACTTGCAGGGGAAGAGACTTAATATGCTAGCGCTAGTTGTCTGTCACTCCGAGTTTCTGTCTTAATAACTGTACAGAGGAAAAACAGAATGTTGGTGCTTTCTTTGGCAGTAATGATCTAGCAAGTGCACTGATAGCAAATATTCTAGGAACGTGCCATAAATTTGATATTTCTGTTGTTCAGACACACGTTCCAGGTCAAAGTTCTCAAGAGTCTGATTTTATTGTTATTTAGCACTAAACTTCTTTTCTCTCTATTTTTTCTATATACTTCAGTAGTTGGATACATATGCTGTAAACTAAGAAATCCTTCAAATCTGTAGGTGCCTGTGTCTGTATTGGAGTGTGTGTATATCAGAGAATGTTTAATGGGTCTATAATTGAATCTAAGTAGTAAGAGACTTTTAAAAAATATTGCTTAATGTTTCTATCCTAATGGGATAAACGTCATATTTTAACTATTGCTCTGTATCAAATCTATTATGCACAGTATTCAATAATTCCCCAAATCTTGATTTACCCAATTGAAAGTGACCCTGGGCATAAAATCTAAGCAGAGGAAGGCTCTGATTCCTTGATCTTTGGCACTCTTTTGTTGAAACAGAACATGGTGTCTTAAATCAGCAGAATAATTTAGGAATGGTAGATACTGAAACAACTAATTTTTCTTTCCTGTAATCTGCATAGACTTCAAAATGCCTACAAAGCACAAAGTGCCAGTTCATATAATTTGTTGGCAAGGATAAAAAGAAGAAAGGAAATGATTTCCTAAGCGTGTGAATCAGCCCAGCTTTAACAGATATTTTTCTGTCATGTGCAGCCTGAGGGCTTATGCCTATCTGAGCTTTATTTGACAATTACCACTTGCCAGCATAATTAAATGATAATTTATAAATACTGAGAGAGCATTATGGGGAAGAGCAAATAGGTGCTTATCAGGGCATTGAATAAACTTGATCTGCCTCACTGGCAATTTTCATCTCTTATCTAGGTTGTTAACTGGTCTCCTTTTTTTTTTCCTGTTTTGTTTTGTTTAGGTTTGATAGCTGTTGGATTGATTGTATCTACCTGCCTATATTTCTTATTTTTTCATATTCCTAGCATTATTTTTTATCCTACTGCTTTTGCCATCAATATTTTGCAGAATACCAAATAGTAAAATGAACATCAGGCAGGGTAATATGCTTGCCTGTGTGAGAAAGAAAAGAAAATCCACACAGTTCATGTTTGTTAGATTTTTCGTGAGTTTCATGATTGTAAATCTTCTGCTTTTATTTGTGAGTGTGTGTGTGTGTAATGATTTTTGAGTAAGAGGAAGGCTCTAATATTACAGTCAGTGGTGGATGATAGCCAATTGGAGAAAAGCTTCTCCATGGCCCTTCTTAGATAAAAATGATACTAAATAGGCATCACCAAAATTCTGTCATGCTCATGGTGGATATAAAAAAAAAAACCAACTGAATTATTTGAAAGGTTTGAGGTCTTTTGTACCATCAGTTTCATTTTGAGGTCCTTGAGCCATTATAAACACTAGTGCCATTTTGTACAAAAGCATGTTAGAATATGGGTGGAAACACAGATTGATGCTGGGCAATCTAGATGAAGTGCAAGAAAAATCCTCTATTTGAATGGAAAAAAATCAGTTGAATGGCAAAAAATTGAATTTCCACGCCTTTTGAAAATCATGTACAAGGAAGAGAAGGGGGTGGGGAAAGCAAGACACATTAGTGGGTCACTAGGAGATTGAGTTTTTGAGCCATCATGAAATTAAATAATTTTAGGAACTTCTGATTGGAGTTATAGTAGTTTGAGTGAACAGTTAAGTCACCCCTGTACCGGAGAATGAAAAAATAAAGGGCTTCTGTGTTTAAGGTTGTCAATTTCTCAAATTATTCAGCATTTACTGCTTATAAATAGTAATTATTTGCTTTTTCCCCTCCAGAGCTGAAAATTATCTTTCATATTCAAATATTTAAATATACAGTGCTGTAGTTGGGGCACAAAAATTCCCAATGTCAGAACAGATTTTTGTACAACGAATAATTTGAAAGTGGGGGATTAGTTTCCACCTTTTGAAACACAGTGCTTTCCGTAATCTTCAAACATTATTTAGGATAATGGAAGCCATCATCCTGGTTCTCAAATGTTAGCACTTCCATTAGAATTTGCTGCTACCTCTTATTTTTTTATATTAAAATACAAGGCTTAAAAGGTATTATCTTACTAAAGGAGGGCAATTGTAGAGATGATTTGATTGAATAAAGGAAAAAGCTGTACAGGCCTTTTAAGATCAAGGATGTATTGATGGAAAGCTATCATTAGAGACAATTAATGTTCTCCAAGGGAAGAAATTGATTATGGACAGAGATGGACCCTAAGGAGCAGATATGTCTTAATGCTCCAGGGCCTTAAGGATTATACATTCCATTCACAGTATCTGTATTTTAACCCTTTATAAGGTCTGGAGTAGAATCTAACACTTAAGAAAACTCTGCATAGCATTTAATAGGGGGAGTCTGTGCATTTGGTGGCTGACACATACTATTTCTTTAAGCATGAATCTTTTTAGCAGATATCATTTTATCTAATAAAATGTCTGACTTTATATATGTGATGTGTAGTTTTGGATCATTTTAAGCTGTAGGAACACAGTCCTGGTGTAAAAGGAAACTAGGCATGAAGTAAAAAATTTCAACATTACAGTGCTATGCTAGGTGTATTTTATGACTGAGAAGACATTTTTATTGCCTAAAACTAACTGTTGAGAAGACTGTTTGTTTTTTTTTTTTTTTTTTGGGGGGGGGGTGGGGGGGTGGTCCGGCAGCGGAGCATCCTTTAATAAAATTTGTTAAAATTGTATTCCAGGATAGACTTGAGTTAGAGATATAAGTCTGGGTTCAGAAACTGAGTTTTGCCATTCTGAGTCTAAGGAAAAATGCTGAAGCAGTCTCAAAGTTGTTGCTCTGAGTTGCAGACCCAATTCACAGATGGGCTGTTTTATCATGTCAGTTTTCTTTGGCTTAGTTCTTAATGAAGGCAAATATTTGGCATATTTGCTCAAGTTTGTTTTTTAACTGGCTAAAATATAAATGCCTAGAGCTGAGCAGCACAATATTTTCCCACTGCCTTTGAAGCCTAAGATCAATTGCAGCATATTGCAGCAGTGCTGTACCAAAATGAATCCTGCCACATCGTCACCTCTTTATCAGAGTTGGGGGTATATATGACTTCCCTTCCTGGAGCATGCCAATGCCTGCCTGCGCTGTTACACAGTTCAGCAGACCCATGAGGAGGGGAAGTAACAGTGGTTTGATTTGTCTTGAATGCTGTAACTCATTTGCGTTCTCTCCAGATTTTTTTTTTTTTTTAATCCTCAAGTAAGGAAGCCTAATCTTATCATGAGGTTGAAATTTTGCAGAGAAAGCAAGGAAATGCTTTTTTCATCTCAACATTTCAAACTTGCTTAGGACTACAATAATGTAGCTAAAACCTACTGCATCATATTTGTAGAACAGGCTGAGAAAATAAATTTCTCTGTAGCTTTGATTTTTTTTTTATACTTTTTTAGTGTGTAGTAGTTTGATCATACATGAAATAGTATTACTTGCTTTTAATATAATCCATCACTTCTTTTTTGATATGCAGGTAATCAGATTTCTTTTCTAGAGAGATTTCTAATTGATTTTATGATCTAACTTTATTTCAGCTGACCAAAGGTATTCTGGTATATTGTACAGAACAGTTATATAAAAAATAACTTGATAAATTGTGCTGAAGTATGCCATTTTCCCCGACTCGTGTGTATGTATGTAGATTGTTGATATTGCGCTGCCCTGAGGAGCAGTGTATAGGTTTCAATGAATAATAGTGTGATACATTAAATGGGCAAAAATAATAATACTATAATTAATAGGGTAAGTCCAACTTTTATACAGATGAATAGGTGAGTCCTATTGTATAATGGTACACATAGGAAACACTCCTCTGGAGACCACATATAACACGCTTGGCAGGACTAAGGAGATTAAAATAAGAGATGGAAATAAACAAATAGAGAGCTCAGAAATAAAGGTGAGGAGGCACAGGGGGGAAAGGGTGATTCCAGAGAGAACTAATGCTTATTCTCCATGCTGTTATTTTCAAAATTTGTTTGTTATCTTTAAATAACTACTATTTGGAAGATAGGATCCTTTCTCTTCCCCCTCCACCCCCCTGCGTTTTCTTCCTGTGCATCATTAGGGAAATACCCAAATCATGAGACAGAGACAGAATGAGAATATAAGTGAATGTTAAATACACTGGGCAGAGTCAGCTTTCACCTGTTCTGTTTTTAGTTTTGGGGGTTTTTTTTGTTTTCCCCAAGCTGTGAGCATTCTTTAATTACAAGGTTAAAAAAAAAAAAAGAAAAGAAAACCCTCACACATTTAAGGCTGGTAACATATGTTGTTGTCAGCATGTATTTAGCACCTGCAGAAATGAACATGGAAAATGTGACAGCCCATGGGTAGAACACCCACTGCACTGGCTGGGGGGACTGTCAACAAATTTTACTTTGTTAATTTTTTCTTATTTTCAAAAAATCCAAGAAAAAAACCCCTTAATAGTGCAGGTGTTCTGAGCACCATAGAAGGAGGATGTAATGGGGAAGAGGCAGTAACCCTTTCTAATGAAAGCCATTGTCCACGCTAATGTGACTGCAAAACATTGTCTTTTTGTTATTACGAATTAAAATCACGAGGTCCAATCCTACAAACATTTATTAGTAAATTTGTCAGGAGTGTTGGCACTGTGGCACTGCTTATGTTTCTGTCTCCTTCTGTATATCTTTCCTCTTTTAAGTCCCTTTTTCTCTTTCTTTCTATTTCTCATTTTAATCTTCTTACACAATCCAAGCACATTATTGAGATTACACAGTGAGGAGGCAGGCACTAGGGTGAGGCTCTGCGGGATTGGGCCCCTGGCGATTATGATACTATCGCTTCTCCAGCAAAGTGCAGTTTCTGCAAGGAACACTGCCATGTTCTCCTTTGTGGATTTGCCAGCAGGTGTTGCTGTGTAACTTGTCACCCACCCTGCTCAGATGGTGAACAGGCTCATTCTCCCAAGCTAATGACACCAACTGTCCTGTAACCTCCTGGACTGGTCCTCTAATAAAATGCCTCAAATATAAACTGTAGATGCACCAAGTGCCTGGAAAAAATGTAGGCTTGTTTGAATTTTGAAATTTATCCAAAAAACTGCAATATTTTTGTTTAGGCTAAAAGTTGAATGTGTTTTTGGTGGAGGTGAGGTAATAGATAGAATTGTTGAAATACTGTGTAAACCCCATCTATTTTAATAATATTTCTACTGATAATTGGTTTTACATCTATTAAAGCAATGCTCAGAGATTCTGGTTGGTGAGACTTTGTGGGGGGTCTTTCCACTGAATTGGTGCGCTTTGTATCAAATCTATGTGCCTGGATAGGGAAAGAAGGTCTCTGGTTCAAATGCTTGCAGTTAAGAATGTAAACTTGAACCAGGCCAAATGAACATGCTTTTTCTTAGAAGTGCTAAAATGAAATTGATGGTATAAAAAATTTCTTAATGAAAAGATCTTAAATTACATGATTCCTATGCAAACAGACGTGTAACCTGTCGAATATACCTCAGCTTTGTGTCAGCAGGACCATCTGTCCTAACGGCACAGCTTGTTCAGTCTTCCCGCAGTTGGTCTCTGCCTGGATTGCCAAAAAGGAATTCACTTATATTCACTTGTCTTTTTTAGTGGATATTTGTCCACTAGACTCAAACTGAGGACATCAATTTAAGCTGTTGAACGATCACCAGACAATGATAATTTCTTGTTTATTAGTTTCAGTTCCAACTGTGCAGTCAGTGAGTATTTAAAACAAACAAAAAAAACAAAACAAAACCTATATTGTTGTTTATGTGACTCTGTACATGATGTGAGAGTTTTTATGCCAGTATCTGTTTTGTTGATGTTTGGGTTTAACTTACTAAAATATCCTGCTCTCATGTTGGTGCAGACCAGGAAGAAGACAGGGAAACAAAAAAGATCTAGTTTGCTAGGGGCAAAAAGATACCTTTTCCTCCTTAGGGTAGGAGGTGGCGTCAGACCCTGTGTGTGTTTCTTGGATGTGGTGCTTTTCAGGAGACCCAAGGGTTTTCTTTTCCTGTTCATTTTGCTTTGGGGAAGCTAGGAGTCCAAGCTCCCTTGGACTTTACTGCTATGCCACCTCAGTCCTAATGGATATCTGAGTCCTCCTTGCTCTTGAGGCTCAGAGTCTGGTACTTGGTGTGTTCTTGAAAGATCTTGGAAGCCACTGGAGTTTCCTAAGGATCTTGTATTAAGGAAGCTCCAAGATGTGTTACAGAGCAGTGTTGCCTGGACTGAGCTTGTAGCTGGCACGAAGAAGCAGATGTGACCTCTATGATGGAAGCTGAGATGCTGACAGCTGCATGGGAATATGTCTGCTGTCCCTGATATGAACCCAGAGAGAACATGATTGAGGAAGCCTCTTGATTTTTCATTTGATGAGCTTTGCCTGATTGTTCTGTGCAAGCCCTAGCTGAGGCAACAAACAAGAAGTTTGTGTCAGTATTTCTATTTCTCAGACCAGTTCTTCATCCTTAATTCTAAGTGCATATTAATCCTTCTTAAAGCAGTTAATTGCTTTGCAGAATGACTTCCAGCTGGGAAGATAAATTGGACTTTTTGTTTGTTTATTTCTGTTACCAGTATATATTGTAGTGTTAGATACCAAATTCAGGACAAAAGAGAAACTTTGGTAACTCTGATGCTCCAAGCTTCTCCTAAAAGAAAAGTAGAGACTTAAAAATTTAGATCTGACTTACAATGCTGAAAAAAACCTTCAGTAGTGAATCCATAAAGGCCAGGTGTTGTTTATCAGTGTTGAGCTAAATAGGTTAATATTTCAAGTAATACAAAGCTAATGTATTAAGATATTACTTTAATAAGAAACTGGAGCAAGTTTACAGAAGCCTTTTGCCACCGTGTTAAATGTGATTCCAGTCTGACTCATATCTATTCAGGAAGTGCAGAAAATGTTGCTAATGAATATGTAATACATAAGCTCATATTTCATATATTCAAAATAGTCTGTGAATGCACAGAGTGTTTTGCTGCCGAATAGGTAGGCAGGATAGCCGAAGCTGCATGAGGGAATGACAGCACTGCCCAAGCCTGAGGTGTGGTAGTTTAAACCCCTTAAAAAAAGGAAAAGCTATTTAATGGTCTCCATTTGCAAGGCTACAATAAGCAGCGTAAAATAAACTAAAACCTGTCATTCTGAGCAACTGTCAGTTGTGGAGTGGCAGTGCAGAAGTACTGGTGGCAGTGTTTGGGCGAGGCATGTGCATCCTCACTGCTTCAGCAGGGCCCCGGAAACGTTTTGCACCTCAGAGTGGAGGTTAGCCAGTGCTTTGCTGGGGTCCCAGAGGGGCTATCAGTGTAATGAGAATCTGTTTGCAGTAATCGGTGGCAGCGTTGACAGAATGTTCCAAACCATCTGCTCGAGGGGATGGCGTTAACTCTATCAAATCCTCATATTTTAAGAACGCTGATCTCCGGACCCAGGAGGATTGGTGACAGGGAGTTCTTGCCAGGCCAGCATTAGGCTGCCTTCATCTCATCACCAAATACACTAATGCCCCCTAGACAAGATGCTAAATATGTGTGAAATTAGAGAAACAGAATTATGGAATGGAGGAATAACACACAGAAATTTTCCTATTTTCTGTCAGTGATTCAGATCTCTGATTTTAGTTATAATATGAATATTTTCTACATTGTGAAAACATACTTTTTAAAAAAATTAATCATCATTCACTACAGAGCTATAGGGAATACTGTGTTTTACCTCCCCTTTTAAAGTGATAAAGTGATTGAAATATACATACAGGCCCTTTAGTAACCCTGTTGCATCTCTGAGTTTAGAAGAAGTTGCTGGCTTTGGGAAAGTTGCCTCATTTTTAGCAAATACTGAGCTGGTGAACAGCTTTGCGTGGAATATGCTGATAGTTTTAACGTCGTGTCAAGAAAGAGCTAATATTTTGCCCTGAGTGTTAAAGGCACAGAATAGTACTTTGCATATCTCCTAAAACCTTGCACTCATGTTTCTTTAATTCAAAGTGTTCTGAGCATTATAGAGAAGGTATCATGTGTACAGGGTTACTCACAAGGATTAGGTTTAGCCTAGTGATACTAATGTCCCTTGGCTTCTTGTGGTGCCAGTGGGGAGGGGGAGAGAGGCTCCTCCAGGACACCTCTAGAAAAGCACACCTTTTGCCTTCTCCTACAGCGAGCATGTGCAGGGAGATCGGCCTCATTAGGCCTTTGTGAACACCTCCCTCCTCTTAATGCATATGAGCCATCCCCCTGACATCTGTAGAAGTACTCTTCTCATTGTCTTTGTAGTATTAGGGGACACATACTGCGTTTGGTTTAGTGGCAAGGTTGGGTGGGGGGTTGCAGCCCCTCTGAGAAGAGGCTAGGAGCTGCCCCCATGTTGGATAGGGCCGGCTCCAAAATGGACCCACTGCTGGTCAAAGCTGAGCCCATCGGGGTGCTGATGGTGCCTCTGTGAAGACACATTTAAGAAAGGGTAATAAACATTGCTCAACAGCTGAGAGAGAGAGAGGAGAGAGGAGGCAGACAGCCAAGGTTAACCCACTGCACATATGTAACGTATTTCTTAATGTGATGGGTAAGACCAAAGCTTCATATAGCTCAGCATCATGTTCCCATTGGCACTTGAGAGCATATAGGAAAATATAAGGACTAGGTAAGATGTACGTGACTCTTTCCATGATATTCTCCTTTGAGTGACAAGGGGCGCAGGCATTGTGTCCAGATTGTTGTATTTAATAGTAAGGACCTTTCTTCCATGAATGCATTCAGTCACTCCTCCCTTTTGAAAATCAGAACTTATTTGTGGTGATTAGTTATATCATTTAATTAGTTAGATTGATAACATGCATCCTCTATGTGTTTAAAAGCTGCTGCCGCCTGATATTTTCGTTAAAGGCACCTTTGCTTTTTTTGTGTTGTGAGAAACATGACTAATAGTTCCCTCCTCCCTGAGATTCATGACCGTACCAATCTCAGTGATGCCAAGATGTTCCAGACAGAAGTTGCTTTATATCTCTGTTCATCTGCAATGCTCTTCTCTGTGCCTCTATCCATACCTTCTGAGAAGGGTGGTCAAGCTGTGGGTGCATGTTAGATTTATGTGGTAGCATAATTATATTCTTTCATATTCTGAACTCATTTGCTAGCAATTCCTAATATTATTTGGCTTTTTACTGGTAGTTGAGCTCTGAGTTGAAAACTAGGGTACAACTCAGCAATTTCATGTTTGAGTCTTTTTAGAGCTGTTGGGTGAACTGTGTAGTTCTAGGAATTTGTTACTATTCATTTTAGCAGTTTCTTCTAAAATTCCTTCTTCGAACACTACTTCTGACTCTAAGCATAGAAACAGCTAATACTGGGGTTTGTATTATCTTAATAGAATCATAGAATCATAGAATCATTTCGGTTGGAAAAGACCTTCAAGATCATCAAGTCCAACCATTAACCATGCCCCCTAAACCATGCCCTGGAGTACCCTGTCCACTCGCTTTTTGAATACCTCCAGGGATGGTGAATCAATAGGCAAGTCTTCCAAAGTCTCCTCATTTTTATAGGATCTGAATACTGGAAACCAGAGTTGTTCTCATTTGTTTATTCTGAGAATGTAACAGTTTCATCCATAGGTTTCTCCAGCAGTGATACAATTAGAAATTTGAAATGGCTACTGTTTTAAGTTCTGGAAATATTTTGGAGAATTTCAAAACTATTTTAGTTTTATTTTACTTAAACCCTATAAGATTTTTCTTTAAGATATAGCTTTATGACGCTTGCAGACAGAATTTCAGGTCTGAAGGTGAAAGGTCCAAGGATCAGTAAATATCCAAATGCATATAGTGATGACTTGAGGGAGAAGCTCTACAATTTGAATTGTTTCAAATGCCTATTGGGTGCCACAATGCCTTTATAGTTATTTAGAATGTTGAAAGCTATTTTAGCAACTCTTAGCACTATGGGATAATCCAGAGTACAGTACACAAAAATGCATAAATGTGGATATTGCAAGAGTAGTAAATAACTAAAATTTCCTCCTTGGCTCCACTGTAGGCACTTTCAGATGCCTTTTGGGTTCAAGCCTCTAAGACTTACCAGTTTTGTTTGTTAGCATGACCATGACATAGATCTAACAAAATACTGCTGTTCATTCTTTCCCATTTTCTTGAAAAGGGTTAACCTGAAAAGTCCTATTATTACTGGATTATGTGGGGTGTATATAGCAGGTCTTTTATCTTCTTAGAGAGAGAGAGGATAGGGGAGGTACTGACACCTAGGAAAACAGTAGGTGAACTTGTGGGTTGTACTACCTGAATTCTGTGGTACTGATGTGCTAACATTGCTTGTGGCACACAAGTTGACATTCCAGCATATTGTGATCAAGTATGTCAGAATAAGATTTGTTATTATATTCTGAACATATTTTCTTCTGCTGATCTGAAAAAAAATTAGCGACAAGTAGGCAATTCAACGTCATTTATTTTGTTGTGTTTGAGGGAGACAATAAAAGGGAGGGAGACTTGTGTGTTTCACTGGAGGAAGTGCTTGAGGGCTTTTGCTAGTCCCTTTAGTGCATCTCATCTCTTGCACTTGCTTCATTGAATACGGTCCCTTGTAGCTCATTTTTTCAGCTGCTTCAATGAGTACACACATTGTATTTCATCTCCTATGGCTGCTTCATTGAGTTCTCTTAGCGTGTCTCTTCTGTTAATCTTCCATCCTGGTCTGCCCACCCCTTCAGCTCAGTAATGTACAGAGGAAGTGATCCTAACAGTTACAAATGACACTTCTTCGATGACAATATATAATATTTGCACTTGTTTACTTATGATTCCATTCCTGCTTTTATATTAAAAGTAAATACATGTGGTTTTCCACTGTCCGGATTAACACCCTACCCATTCAACTTAAATTGCGCCCCACCCCAATGGGAGAAATAAGAAAACTTCAGAAATACTTAGGCTGAAGGATAAACATTTTGTTAACTTTTTGAAAAAGTTTATTATGGGAATACACACAATGAAAAGAGCAATTACAGGCACAGCGTGTCAAGTAACTGTTACTACACGTGTAGACAGTTGAGATAGTACTTGAAGGAATTCTGGTGGTAAATGGTACTCTAAAGTTTGGCTAATCATTCAAAGTCTTCTCTTTGCTGTAAAGAACGAACTGTTTTGTATTTCAAGATAGTTTAAATATTGTCTGGCGTACTAAAATATATTTGTTAATAGTGCTTATTACAGATTAGTGAGTACTTAAATTACTTTTCAATGAATGTCTGCTTTGACTTTGTTTCTATACTTTTCACGTTAACAATTTTTCCTTGCACAATTCCTTGAAAAAATATGGAATTTAAGTTTTCTCAAAAAAAAAAAATCTCAGAAAATAGATCTCTAGATGGAAACTCGTTAGATGTTCTCACTGAAAACCTCTGTGTGGAGGGAACAAGAACGAACTGACCTATGTACTCCATCAAAATAGCACATTTTCCAAATATTAAACATAGCAAACTGTGAATAAAAGTCTCTCTATGAAAATTATTTTGTAAGTTGAATAAGAAATAAATATAAGAGGAATTCAAATGATTCACAAGCAGAGAGTTAGAAGTCATCAAAATATTTTAGGAACTAATCACTTGGCTTTGTTTCTTATTATGATACAAATTTAGTATTTTTTTTATCCAACTAAAATACGTTTGAAGAAGTTATTCACTGAAGTCATGCATTAGGAATATTATTTTTGTTACCTTATATTTATAAATTTACATGTACTTTGTATTTTTTAATGGTCTGAAATGTTAAACTTGATGCTCTTGCTCTGTTGTCATAATTTCTGTTCTTTGCCAAACTTACAGTGAAAATATGCAAAGAATTTTATCGTATAGAGATTTTGCTTACCTATCACATTCCATTTGAGATTTCTAAATTCTCATTTGTTTTACAATGTTGTTTGTAAAAACAATTCCACAAATCTAAAATTCAGCCCTAGCTTTTAGGGCCTTAAGTTAAACCTTCAACACCCACCACATTTATCAAGACAAATGTTGATATGCCTTGTGAAATGTTGAATTTATTTCTGATACTGTTGATAATTAAATATTTGGCAAAACAATGGTGGGAAACAGAGAACCAAAATGATCAATAGCACAAATCCTTCTGGGTTTGTATAAAAATTGTCACAGTAAAAATTGTCAATCTTTCAAAGTATGTTAAAGTTTTAAGTATTCTAGAACTGTTGTGTGATACCTTTCTAGGTATGTAAGTTATTGTTTAATAGTTATTTACCTTTATATTTCCAGTTCAGGGAGATTTGTATTTTCTTCAGAGAATTTTTAGATAAAATTTCTTTGAATTAGTTGCACTGATGATTTTGAGAAGCAGATTATTTATAGAGCCAACATGTTGACACACTATCAACCATTTAAAAAAAAAAAAAAAGACTAATAAGGTTAATTGTCATATGAACCCTCCTCTGTAGTCTGCAGTCTGTAGGCTTTGATTGTTTCTCTGGGGGAAACTCTGCCCAGATGGCATTTTCCTCAAGGCCCTGACCCACAAGAGGCCTGTGGAGATGGAGAACAAGGTGCATCTCCACAGACTAATTAATTTACTATTATAGCACCTGTTCCAGAATAGATAGGGCTGGAAAGGAAAACAGTCCCTGGGCACAGTGGTAGGCTCACTGGTAAATGGATTTGAGCTGATTATATTAAGCTGATGCTTTGATCATCTAAAGGCGTTAAAATGGAAATATGTTTTTGCTGGCTGTTGGCCTCCATGTGAGTGCAGTTTGTATTATAAGTGAGCAGTAAGGAAAAAGCTGTTTTGGACTCAAGAAAATAGCTTTTTAAAAGTGCAGAAGAAAAGTGCACTCCCCCACATTTCAAATTCAGGAATATGAACACACAGGGTCATTTGCACTTGAAGCATTTCCTTAGATATTTCAGTATTTTGTTCATATTTTACTAAGTCATCAGTATGACACCCTAGAAACCCACCCATTTTCTGTCATCCATAGGGTGTTAATACATATTCTTGCCCTTGATTAAAGCATGGTTTGGGTCTTTAAAGAATTGAGTTATATTTGTAGAAAATAGAAGTAACCTCTTCAGTAAAATCTTGGCAAAATGTGCCATTAAATGCTGATCGAATGGTAACAGGCAATGTCAAATCCTTGTGTAAACATTGCTGGGTAGTAAGTGGATTTACAATGTGTTAATCTGTACTCACTTTCACTTTATTGCCATTTGGATTCCCAGAAGGATTAGCTGTAATTTTATTGGCCCTATGAGGCTATACTGTTATTTCCCCTTTTCAAATCAACTCAGTGATTTTTTTTTTTTTTCCATTTTATTTACTTAACAAGCATGGATCCTATAAGCTGTAGGGTAAAATTAATTGACCCTTGCCATTGTAAGGTTAAAAGTGTGTGTAATTAAGGTCCTGTTAAATAATGCTTTCTTTAAAGCAACAACAAAATTACAAGCTATATCAAAACTAAATAGCATATGTAGTATTAATGCACGAGGAGGCAAAAGCGTTCTCTCCGTCAAAATTATAGAAATGTTTTCAAATGCATACATTATTTTAAAAGTAAATTTACATGATGATTGCATCATAAGTATATTTATCTATATGTTATCATAATAATGATAACATAATGAGCAACTCACTTGCTAAGGAGCAGTACATGAGCAGGTTTCTATGATGTTTGTGTGATTTAACAACTACACGGCACTCAAGCCTCTGATGGATTAATAAAATTTGGTGCAACTTGTGTTGTGCAGCTTTAAGAAAAATTGTCTCCTAAAGCAGTTTGTGGAGTTAGTTGACATTTTTTGCAACAAATAGCAGAAAGAGAATGGAGAATCATAAAGCAATAATAAAAATATGTTGATAGCTAAAATTTCAGTGCTTCTTGAGAATCAATAGAGTAAAACAAGGCAAGAAAGCTATTTAACATGTTCAAGGGAGAAGGATCTTGCACCAACTACTTTGGTGTACTGAGTGGTGGGATGAAGGAGACTACTTTCATAAGGGACTGGAGTCTGGGTTGGTGGGTGCGACTACTTCACAACAAGTCAGACTGATTTCCAGTGGTAATGCATTGCTATAGTGCGCAGTTAACTTTCTAGGTAGTACTGGGGCTCTGCATTTTGATGTTAAATGCTGCACTGAACTGTAGTAAATGGTACACTGCACAAGGTAAAAACCAAACATAGAGGTTGGTATAGGTTGTTAATTAAAACTGAAGGCCAAAATTTGGGTTAATCTTAGCACTCCCTTTGTTTGGACTTAATGATTTGAGTTAAGATACTTGAACCCATGGCAAAGCTTCTTTGACTTTGAGGGGAAAAGGCCTATGTTTTGCAAGATGATAGGATAGTTGAAAAATTAGCTTAAAGGCATTTTTTGAAGTGGTAGGATATTATTAGTAGCTTTTTCCTAAAACAAAAAAAAAGCAAACCCCAAATTAATTCCATTTTGAACCATACGTTTTGTTCCAGGACGTACTTTCCTCTTAATTTTTGTGATATTTTTTGAGATAAAGATGGCTATCTGAAGATCTATAGCCCCTTTCTATAAATATTTGTCCTGAAGATCAGTAGCGGCCCATTTTTTAAAAATAGATAAATTCTGAAAGAAAAATGCTAAAATATTCCCAGGGGGTCATCAGTTTGTTGACTACAGAGCAGATGATAAAATCTGGACTCTAATTTGGTGCTTTAAGCTCAAACCAGACTGTTCTGTAAGTGGGAACCAAGGGTAAATACTGAGAAACTGATGAAGCTTGGGACAGCTCATGAGATTCAAAAAAGGTCGGAGTATGGAAAAGAAAGGGTACAACAGGTTCATTCAGAATGAAAGGTGGCTTACAATAAGATTTTCATCAAGTAAGATTAAAGCTATTTCCCATATGCTTTTATTTTGACATACTTTTTTGCAACTTTAAGGAACAAGGATGCTGCAAGAGAACAATTTTAATAAGTAACTTAAAATAAAGGAATTAAAATGCCTAATTACTGTGCAAAGGAAGAATCTGTTAAGCCTGGAGACTGATTTCTCAGTTACAAGTGCTCATAAAGATCACTGAAATGGGTGAAACTCCAAGAACTTTGACAACAAAATTGCTTCCTGTACTTGTCTATCTGGTTAACTCTGTAAAGATGGCACTCTAGTGAATGTGTGGATTTGTATATGCATCACTTAACTAACCTAAAACCTATTCCTCCCAAGCTTCCTTGTTCCCTTATTTTTTCCTTCTCTCCTTCCTCAAGTTTTAAATCTTTTAAAAAACATTGCATCTCCTCAGAAAAAGAGAACAAGTGAAGTGTCTCTCTTTCTCAGTTTCATCAGATACACTAAGAAAAAGGAGGTTGATCCATACTTACTTTCTGTTTGCTACAGAATGGCTTCCAAGCCAAGCTCCACTTCAGTATTTGGCGTGTTGTTTCTGCTGTTGGCTGTTGCCTCATTTCTTCTTTTTGCTGATCAGCAGTGTCTTCTGAGCATCTCAACAGGCAGAGGAGAAGGAATGTCCCTGTCAGTGTGAAACATTGTGCTATACTTTTGGGCTCCTAAAAATAGCAGGAGATTGAGCTGCTTTTTAAAAACCCAGAAGTAGGCTCTTGAGATCATCAATCACCCAAAGAAACAGGGAGATTTTGTCGGATACGTGAAGCTTGGAACAAGCCAGTTGAGAGACTGCCAAAACATTAAACCACAGAAAACTAGAAATAGTCACAAACTCCAGACTAGAGGCTTTCCTTTCTTATGATGAAAAATAGTTACAGAAAATGTAAAGCTTCTGTTTTCACAAAGAGAAGGAATTTTTTAATCTGAAGTCTGCATAGCTGAAAGTATACCTAGAAAAAACAGTTTGGGAAAAAAGAAAACAAAGTGAGGAGAATGCCCAAGGCAGAATGACTGATAGAGACTTGGCAAATAAACAAACATCTGGTGAAGGCAATGCATCTGTTTGTAGGCTGGGTTTTTCTAAACCACTTCACTGCTACAGTTGTGAAATCACCAGGTATTAAGTTGTTAGCGCTCTTTTTAAAATTCTACTTACGCCATTTGATTAAAACAAGGAGTGACATGTGACTGAAAGCAGAACACTTGTTATGAAGATTTCTAGTGGATTGTTTTAAAGGTGCTGAAGCAAAATGTCAGTTAAATTTACTCAAAACTTTCTGTGATGTTCATAGCCTTTTGTGCCATTTTGTACGAAGTAAGAAAGTACTTTCAAAACTATCCAATAATAAACTTAAATAGCATTTTTCATTTTGTATGGTGTGAAGCACTGTTAGTACAGAAGCAGCAATTTTTCTGAAAGTGATGATGAACTAGGAAGCTGGGCATGTGGAAGATATTTATCTATCATGGTTTGTCAAAGAAACCTGGCTGGTGTTTGTTTTAAGTTATGTGCGCACCGAGCAAGAATAATGGAGAGGAACACTGCATCTCCCCGGCTAGTTAGGAGAACTACTGTCTGTTTGTATATTAATTTTAAATGGGTGACTCTCAATCACCTCAGTCATAAGCAGAGATGGGAATATTTTAAAGTTCAAATTGATCAGTATAAATCTTGCTTATTTTGTAGATCAGAAGCTGTTTGCTGAAAAATATTAGGCCAAGTTCTTGCTTCACTATATCTTGTCATAGTATTTGAAGTTACAGCGGACTTTGCAAATTGATACTTGGGAGGCTGTTTGCAGTTTCCTATTAATACAAATGTACTGATTAGCAAACTTTATTAAAAATGGGTTCACATTCAACCAGTATTCTATGACATGCACACTTAAAACGCACAATGATGGCTCTGGGTTGGTTTTTTTTCTGATTTATGTACCAGATGAATAGTAGTATAACAATGTACTGCTGTTACTCTGGTTTGATATTTATTACACAATTACCTTCATTGCCATTACTTTTTGCTGATTAAAGGTACTATTCAAACTTTTGAAAAAGCAGGAATTTTGTAATGTCCTTTTTTTTTTTTTTTTTAACAAGAACTTAATGCTGTACAAGGGCCAGCCTATTTGAAGACTGGAATCAGTGGTTAGAAACAGAAATAGACACCAAGCAGAGGCAGTGTGGATTGTCGGCCCAACAATCTTGTCAATATAGGGACAATACCTGTCTATTGCCTGGTTACCAGTAGAGTTCACTTTGCTGGCTGTCAATGTACATTACTACCATGTGAATTAAAAACTAACTTAGCCCATAACAGCTTTGGATGCTGGTTTGAAAAGCTGAAAAATCATGGGAAAGCTACTTAATAAAGGTATTTATATCAATATTAGAATGGAAGAAGAAAGGAGCTGGACAAGCAGGTGTGTAACATGTCTGTACCGTTAAAGGACAACCAACCAGACTGTCCTGAGGAGCAGATGAATATGGAAGAAGTTTCATGCTCCCATGTAAAGTGATGGTACAGAGAGAAAGCTGCATCTTTTCTGGGTGAAGGTGGACACAAATGTACTGCCTGTGAAATGCTACCACTTAGAAGTTTAGTTATTAAGCAGGAATATATTGTTGGCATCACTCTGGTTCTGCTTGGTGACAATTGTATAAAAGTGTGTTTCATTCTCTGAAACAGTAAGAACCAAGACAGTTGGGTTTTGTATAGTTCTATTAATAATATAGTGAGCATCAAACAAAAAATATCTTCTGAGAAGTATGAGCTATGGGAATTACATTAATCTCCTGAACTGGAACTGTAGAGGCTTAGAAAGCTTAAATCAAGGGCATCCAAATTTTGCCCAACTGAGGGCTGCGTTGGCATCTTGTCTGGAGCTAGAGGGTTGAATCTCATTGATTATTGCCTGCCTCCTCTTTAACATGGAGCTGCAGCTAATGGAGATAAGCTCAAAACTAGAGAGTAAAACATTCCTGGTACCTGTACTAGAGTTTGGGGGTTTTTTGTATTAAAATGACTATGTATACAGTAGAAAGCACTGTTATTCTTTTCACCCCTCAATAGTTTTCTTGTTCGCTGATTCAGGATATACTAGCTTGAAATCTAAGATTCAAGCTGGTTTCTTTCTGTCTAATATGTCAACAACAGTTTCTGCATGCAAAAATGAGGTGATTTAATATAACCTGTGCCTGTCATTTCACTTGTAGAACCCGCTTCAAATTGTGAAGATTTGGTTTCTAGTGACCAACTCTGACAATGCATAAAGTATCATACCAGTAACCAATAACAAATTAACAGAGAAATTTGCTTCAATTTTAAGTGTTGCCTTTAGTAGATTTCTTTTTTTCCTTCTTGCTGGAGAATTGTAACACTAATATCATACAAGGTCATCTTGCAATTGCAATATACTAGTGCATATATTGAACTCCACTCCAGGACTTCTGTACTGAACCTAAGAGTTCACAAAGAAATGCTTGTTTAAACAGAAGTATCATTTTTTTCCTGGCTCTTTCCATAAGGTAATTTTCCTGCCATTGCACATTCACCTATTGAGATCTATAAAACCATGATTTGAACAATGTCCAAAGTGTTCCATATTCAAATAAGAACAGCTGGAGTAACAAATTCAGACTGTAGGACAATAAGAAGAGAGTTTCTCTTCCCTATCTCTCATATTGTTATCTCTACCATAACCTTAGCATGTTTTTTGATAACTTAGGTATGAATTTGTAACTACAAAGCTTTTAGAGCTTTTAGTAATTTCTTTTGGTTTTGGTTCCACACACACACATATATATTTCACTTGTGGTACATATACAAATGTACACCATATCTCAGATTACACCTGTTGAATATAGTAGTAAATAACTTTGCTTTACTTAGAACAGTAATTTGGATTCTTCAGGGCTCCAAGAACAATTTTACTGCAGGTAGTTAGTCATGTTCTGGTCAAACATTAGAACATGTGTATATGGGTATTTGATCAATCCACCACTCTACCTCTTGCATTTGTTATTGATTATTTTCAGTGATACAACATTTTTGTTATTTCTTTTACGCTAAATGACAAATACATTTACGATGAATATTACACTGAGGCTTAGATGCTAAACAGATGGGGCAATACAGATAGATTCATTGAAGTAATCCCACATACAATAAGTTTTTAGTTCTACAAGATTTTCCTCTTTATTTTTGGTAGGTGAAAAGAAAAGGAGGTGCATATCAAATAGCCGTTTAAGATAAAGGGAAGATTTGAATGGATGGGTGGGGAAATGTTTATTTTATTTCAAATAGAAGAAAGTTTCTTTATGTGCAGGTGGACTGCAGAAGGTTTCCCTCTTCTGAAGCCCATCTGGGAAGTTAGTTTAGCTCTATTGATGTTTAAGACTCCTTCTTTCATCACAACCACATGCCAAGACAATAAGTAATTGAACTGTGTGTTTTGCCTTTTTAAAAAGGTGTAATCTCCTTCTGAAGTGTAGAGACGTTTAGCAGGATTTTTCTAATTTATGTCATCGCACCATGCAGGAGAGGTTCCAAGCCTAGACTGCAGTATCTCTTTATCATCTCTTTTTGATGAACACCTGTGTATCTGCTGAGAGGCAAAATTGAAATAATTTTAACAGTATAAGAATAATTAGGAATCTTTTTTAAAGGTCCACCTGTTCAAAATACATATAACATAGATGCATGTTTAGCAATTATGATTGCATAGGCATTATTTTTCTGTAATATTTTAACCTAAAAATGAAATTATTTGTAATTAAAAAAAAAAAATCAGAAGTCTAGAAATGCAAAAAAAAAAAGAAAAGAGTATTTAGGCACAGGTTGCAATTTATGTGCTGTTTCTAACATAGCTATTAAAAGAATAAATACTGTCTTTTAGAATAATAAATGTCTGTTCCATGTTTTCAGATTTAGAACATGAAAACAGATATGAGTGTAACTTTATTCACTTTTTTGAGCTAGAGCCATTTTATTCACAAGATTATATCTATTTCATAAAAATCCTTCACAAAAAGCAAATACTATAGAGTTTTGAAATTATTTGATGAACATAGCTATGCATGGTCCACTCTAAAACCAAAACAATAACTAGAACATTTAAATATATTACAATTTAAACACGGATCCTTCATTCATTAATTTTATAGCTTAAAATATTAAAAAAATCATATTTTTATAATAAATGGAATAAATTTAATAATTTTCTCCTAATTTGGTATACTATTTGAGAACAACTCAACAAGTCTTAAAAATTGAAATTTCAAATTAAAAAAATTCATATATAAATGCAAAAATACATACCCTAGTTCATAAGTTATGTTGATTTATTATAGACATATTTCTTCATCAGTAGCAGACATTTTGAAGGCTGGTTAAAGACTGTTGTCAGTGATTTATCAACATCAAGATTACAATTACAATGTAATTCCTAAAGTCTGTTACTGTTTGTACTCCCTAATTTAGTTTCAAAGTGAGAACTGAAGTATATCTAAAGTAGGTAAGCATAAATTTTTCAATAGGTAATACCTCTTTTAAAATACATGAAGTTAAAAAAAAAAAGATAAATTTAAGGAAGAGGGGAAATCTCATAAATGTATGTGTAGCTTTATTCTCACTAGTACTGTTTCTAATCTGAGGATATTAGGGAGTAATGTTTGCAGATGAGAGGGACTAGTTGTTGATTCTTATATAAATCTCCATATCTTTCATATTTTTGTCAAATTATCAAACTCAGTTGCAGAGATTTCCTACTAATTTCTACTCCTGTGTTGAATACTTTTACTGCTATTGATCTCATGTAACCTTTCATAGGAGGTTATTCCATTGTTTAGTGGAACAATGGAGTAAAACTCACTATTAACTATAATGAACCCTATAAATGGTAGTTAAGAATTTAGGTTTTGCAAGTTTCCATTATAACACCTTGCTTTCATCTGCTTTAAGCTTGCAAAGCTTCAACCATTTAAGAAATTTTGCTCAACTAGTTTCTGCTCGCAGCCTATGATGTTTTATGGTTTATTGAAAGTTGAAATAAAATCTCTGCAGACATTTTGTAGATGGAAGCAGTGGACACAAAATACATTTTAACTCTTTGTAGTATAGAAGGAAATACAATACTAAGAATTGGTTTTGACTGGGTTAAAAAGGAAGAGGCTGACGCATGGGCGTGATCATCTGTAAATGAACACTTTGGCTTGACTTGTGGTAATAACTTAAATGAGGAAAAAATTTAGGTTTCAAAGTTTGTTTTGATGAATGTTTTTTTTCCGTATCCTAAGATTCCTGTAAAGCTTTATGAAGCACTGTGTTTGAAAGATAAAACAAATTTCTTCTCACGTGGGACTCTAAACCCTTTCTTGTTTTGAGACATGCTTTTTGGTCCATGTGTCCATCAGTTTCATCACTTAATTTTTTTTTCCTAAAAGTTATGATTATGAAAAGTTATTTATGTCAAATTAATGAACCATACCTAAACTGACTACTTTCTGTTTCATACTTTGCATATCTGTCCCTCATGTTGCCATAGCAAGCTAATAGTTACAGGACCAGAGTGAACATATAACAATGGCAAAGGCTATCAAAAGACTTTGTGTAGAATGGAATAGGAGCATGACTGGAGTAAAGAAAACGTATTATCTCCATCCTTCCTTCATACCTTGAACCTCTTCTAGTTGTTTACTGTAGCACTACAGCACTGAAAAAAGAAATATAGTTAGACACTGCCCTGGAAGGAGAAGTACCAAAGTGATAGATTTAAGTTTAAAAAAAAAAAAAAGGTAGCAGAATCAGTGACACAAATGTTTTAGCAGATTCATCTATTTCACTGAGTTATTTGCTCATTAAAAAAAAATTGAAATACTTTAAAAATACGTATTAAAATATTTTTATTTTTCACTTTAAAATTGCAACATTACCTTTTAAATTTGATTAAATACATTTCAAGAATCTCAGAATCAAAGCAAAATGTATGATATATGATCAAATATTAATATTTTATTTTCATGGTAACATAAAAATAGTGGAAAAAAAAAATTAAGTTTCCAGAAAGCTGGAAAAGAAGTTATTTGTCCAGCTCATGATGCAAGTAATGTAGAGTAGATGAAAATTATTGAATTAATGAAAAAAATTTGGATATGATTATAACAAGTTCTACAGAAACATGCAGAAAAGGGAGGGCCATTTATTTGTTTTTTAGTGTGTCTGTATTCTTTAGTTCATGCTATTCTACATGTTTTAAGCTTTCATTTAAAAATTAATTTCTGTTTTTTTCCTGTTGTAGTGATACAGATGTCACAGTGCAGACAGACACCCTGTCATGTTGAATTTAGTCTAGCGGAAAGGTGTCTCTAGACAAACAATAACAGCAGCAAAAGTGGGACTGCCATGTTCCTACATCACGTTCTCTACAATGAGCACTTCACAGTCTAGTTGCAACCATTTACAGTCAAACCTAATTAAACACAGGCACGTTTTTCTTTCTACGAAAAGCAAACAACCCATGTATAATGGTTATATTGTTAACTTTAATAAAAAGCTACAAACTGTGAAGGATGAGATTCCAACAGCAAGGTTAAGTCAGTGATGTATGTACATAGAGTTTTGGATTCAGTGTGTTGTTTAACAGTTTAGCTGGTTAGAAAATAGAAAAACAATGTTTTGAAATTCGACCCCCTCCCCCCGCTCCTTTTTCCCATTTTTACACTTGGGTAATACAATGAACGATGCTTTCTTTCCTAAGGAAATCTGACTTATTTGTTGAAACTGAGTATATGTGTGTACCTTAAAGTGTGTGAGTATACAGAATTTAGTGGAAAGAAAGGGTTTATGTTGAAACATTGACTTTTTCTTTTCTGAACAGATGAAGAAAAATTTCAGAAAATGTGGAAGAAGTATATAGCTTCAAACAAGAACTTTTTGAGGAGGAGCAGGGGAATCTTAAACAGTTCCATTTTAAAACTTTGTATGGTAAAGGCACAATCTAAACATGAAGCAAACTTGATCATTGTTATTGAGGAGACTTTAATTTTGTGCTTATTGATCATAGTCATATATTCTTTACTTGTGCAAGGCTACATGAAATGAATACATGGATGAAGACACTGGTTTCACTGAATGCGGGATACAGTCTCACTCATCTTTGAGATCAAGCTAGCAAGTTAAAATGCCAAGTGAACATCGGCCTAGTTGTTTTTTAGGGTCTTCTGTTCCATAATGTGTTCTGTACTTTCTTCTCCATTTAGTTCTGATCATTTAAGTAGGATCATTTATCCTGTTGGATGCTCGGTCTAGGATGGATTTGCAACACCGTGTTTCCTCCTGACGTTTTTTGTGATTGCTGAAAATCAGCTCATATATATTGATGCATGGCGATATGCCCATTTGGGGTTATTTTAGGTGGAGGAGTACCTCTTTTTGCTGTTGTCCTATGTGCAGAAATTCTACACAATACTTTTCTCATTAGAAATTTCTGAAACTAGTTTAAATATAATAACTAAGGGAATTTTTACATTTAACTGCAACATTTCCTTTCTTACTGTCCTGGTTTTGGCTGGAATAAAGATAATTTTCTTAGGGGATGGTATAGTGCTGTGTTTTGGATTTAGGATGAGAATAATGTTGATAACACACTGGTGTTTTAGTTGTTGCTAGGCAGTGTTTACACTAAGTCGAGGACTTTTCAGCTTTTCATACTGCCCGGCCAGCGGAGGCTGGGAGTGCACAAAAAACTGGGAGGGGACATAGCAAGGATAGCTGACCCAAACAAGCCGAAGGGGTATTCCATACCATATGACATCATGCCCAGTATATAAACTGGGGGGAGTTGGCCAGGGGCACCAGAGCTCGGGGATTGGCTGGGCATCAGTCAGTGGGTGGTGAGCAACTGTATTGTGCATCACTTGTTTTGTATATTCTACTATTATTATTATTATCATTGCTGTTGTTATTATTTTCCCTTCCCTTTATGTCCTATTAAACTGTTCTTATTTCAACCCATGAGTTTTACTTTTTTTTTTTTTTCTTTTTTCCCCAGTTCTCTCCTTCATCCCACTGGGGCAGGGGGAAGTGAGCAAGTGGCTTGTGTGACGCTTAATTGCCAGCTGGGGTTAAAGCATGACACTTACTTATAGGCCATTAAAAGTTTGGAACCTGAAATGACTGGTGAAATTAATCTTCCTTTTAAGTGATCCTTCATATGTATTTTGTTGAACACAATATCCCCTTTATTTCTTTTATGTGGGCCATGGAAATTTACTTCTTTTAACCCTTCTGCTTGCATCTTATTTTCTAAACCTTTGAATAACATCACTGTCCATTTTTGTTTCAATTCAGACATATAGTAGAATGTGGCAACCCCTAATCACATATGTTATTCCAGGTGTACGAGTTAGCGATTCCTGTAAACAACGAAGTGACTGCCTATGTTTCTGTCTTTGTTTTCTTTAATCTTTTCACCCTAATTGTCGTGTCATCAGACATACCTATAAAATATACGCTAGTTTACCAGACCGATTAAGACAACCTTCACTTTCTAACCCATGTGAAAATGCAAGGCCCAGCTTCAGTAACACATTCTATTAGGCTGTATTTGCTCTAAATATAAGTTATGGTCTTGGGACAGTTTTAAGAAGTGTAAGGATGATCAGAAAGCTTACAATGGCTACTAAAAGCTAAAACTTCATTATTGGAAACCTGAAACCTGTTATAAGAATTATTAGTATTTTTATTACATCTGTGTCTGAAGCGCTAGCTATTGGTCCAGACCCTTTTTATTATAACATAAGGTACAAATACGGAAGAAAAAGGTAGACCCTGACCTGAAGAACTTATAGTCAAAGTAGAATCATGAACAGAGAGAGAATGAGGGTGTCAGAAGTCTTTCATTAGAGTGATTGAGAAAAATGATGCATTTGGGGAGGTGTCAAAGGGGAGGCATTAAGAGATATTAGAGATACCAGTTGGAGTTAGAAGAATGGTTTAAAGTAGGGAGAAAAAGGCAACCTTGAACTTATTTCTGAGAAAAGCTTTTATAGTAAACCTTTGAGTCCTATGAAATTCAGTGGACACTAAGTCTATGCAGTTGAACTAAGGACACTGTCTTTCAAAGAGTCATCTGCTCATTATTCTTTGCTGAGTCGTTTTGGAGAAGACCAAGATTTCAGAGTAGATTAAAATTTTCTTTTTTTTCACTGCCATATGAAAATGTGAAAAAAAAAAAAAATATATATATAGGTGATCTCTATGCTTTGTTAGCTTAAATATTCTATTTAGAATTTTATACATGCTGTAGACACCCTGTGTGGATGCTGATGAATCCTGATTTGGATTTCATACAGTTTTTATATTGATTAATGGAAGATGCTTATAATGCATCATTTATAACCTTGTGGCTTTCAGTGTTTCAGTGCTTTTGATGATACTGTAGAGAGACATTCAGGTGAAAAGGTATAGATACTCTCAACTGATGACTGGAAACAGCCTAATTACCGCCTTTTTTTTTTTTTTTTTTGAGTTATAAAATCCCCATCCATCAAGAAAACATATGTAAATATTAAAAGGAAGTCTACTTGCTCATAAACCTTTGGGAGATTGTCATATTGTCAATTATCATCATATATTGTCAAACATGGTCATGCTGTAAATTGTGTTAAAGCTTTGGTAATTCTCAGTAACTTAGTGATAGAGTACTTCAGATTACCATGTCTGTTGTGTGGGAGGTTGGAGGTACCTCCAGAAGACTCTTCTGAACATTTGTGTGCTCCTGATTCTTTACATCTTCTCTTGCTGGCTCCCAGCCCTTCCTGGCCTTCTGAACAACCACAGAGAACCCATGCTTCACCTGGACCTTTTTATGCTGTTGCTTTCTTACAGTGAACAAGGCTGACAAGAGAAATAATAGGATAAAAACACCTAATAATAAAATAAAGTCTTTTATTAATTGTTTCCTGTTGGTGATCAGAACCTAAGTTAACAGAACATTTTTCCCAAGTGCTTTTTATAGGTCTTATTGTTTATAGACACCTTTGTAAATTTGTATTTAACTGATGGTGCTTTGAATAAGAAGGTTTGCTTCTTTTCCTGCTTCTAGCAGATAACAAAGGAAAGGAACATATAAATTTTGTTACAAATTTTCTTTAACCATTTTGTTGCTCAGTAGACCTTTGGCTGTCTTCCATGTATCCCCTTTTCTCTGGGGACTGAAAGAGGAGGTTGCAATTGGTTTCCCCTATCTGCCCTCATGCAACCTTGTTTCATGGGTCACAGATTTGTTAATCTGGGTCTGACAGGTCAAAAGGAACAAAGAGCAGGTGTTTGGCCTGGGACTTATGGAGGCTACCTGCTTTAAACTGAAAAAAAGATGAAGTGCTCTAGTAAACTTTATTTCTGCATCTTTTTTAAAAAGCCATGTAAAAAAGAGTGCAAGAAGTACAGGTGGTTCTTATAGGTTATTAATGATATGTGACAATGGCTGGTTGATTCCCCCTCCCCCCCTTTTTTTTTCTTTCCCCAACAGAAAACTGGAATCTCAGCAAAATGAAATATATTGCAGAAAATATCAGCCTTCCCCTTTCTAGAAAAATTGTTAAAAAGCTGTCAGAGATCTTTTTTTTTTTCAGTTTTTAAATTAAAATTGACTTTTTTTTTCTAGAAGCATGAAAAAATATTTTTTCCAGTACTGCTTACAGTTGCATGTTCTTTCATAGTGCAAAAAGATGGGCTGCAGAAAGAGGCAGAGTAAGACAGTAGTTCATGCTGTGAAAGACAATTAGGGAGGAACTTATGCTGGATGCATAATCAGTTACTCAGTTAAGGTGAGAGGCCAGGAGAAGGCCTCCAACAGAGAGGCCACCAGGGGTATGAGGTGTGAGGGATTCCAAAAAGAAGTCCCTTGCAGAGAGAGGTTGCATCATTTGAGATAATCTGTCAGAAATCCATCTCAGATGAAGATATGCTGAAGTGGGCTTTTTTAAAAGAAAAGAGGAAATGAGGGTGCAGAAAAATACCTTAAATATTATCCCCTTTCTGCAGTAGAAGGATGAGGGGGTATTCCCAGTGTTTGGCAGCTCCAGTCAACTAGGTCTGGAGTCTTTGGTTTTGTTAGTGAGGAGAAAGTGAGAGTAAGCTCAGCCAGTCCAGTGCCTGCAAATGTACAGAGAAAAGAAGGTGGCATGACAGATTGTTAACTCTTTTGAATCCAGTGACTACTATATGTCATGTTCCCTATCCAAACCAAACCATCCATTACTTGGGCAATGATAATGGAAGATCTTCTTGACTTAAGACTAACTGAATAAAATCTATAGATTTAGCTCTGTATTAGGAGAAAAATATAATGAAGCAGGGAAATAAGTTGCTTAGTTTGATCTTATTTCTGATAGTCACTGCAGTGTGTATTAAGTCTTAGCAGGATCAAAAAGCATTTTAAAACTGATGCTATACCAGAATTTTTCTATGAAAACTTGCTTGACTAAACAAGTCAAGATTATTCAGTATGTGGGTTCCTATCTGTTATATACTGACAGGTATTTTTATTGCCGGAACAGGCTAAATGTTTTCTACAAGTCAAAAGTATGAAAACTACCCAGATTTCTGGTAAATACTGTCAGAAAATAATTACACATCACATTGTCTGGTACGGTAGTTAAACAGTTCTCTTTACTGGGATCATATCCAGTGATTTGAAGGATTAAATCTGATTTTTAAAACTTTCTAGAATAAAAAGTGTGGATCCAAACACTCCTGTTTTGAGATTAGAGGATGACACATGAACTATTTATTCAGTTCCAGTTTTTCCAAGTACCCAGTAGAATTGTGGATTCCTTTTATTGTGATTATTTGAACATAGATAAGACAAAACATCCCAACAATGTGATGTCTAACTTTTTCTTCCTTATCTCTATTGCATTAAAGTAGTGGGTCAAATTAGAGAATCTATATCTAAACATCTCCAGTGCTGAAATGCAGACCTGGGACTACTTAAATTGTCATTGGGATTCCTCCTACTTTTTTGAGCATTCCTAATTTACAAATGCTGTGTTGGTTAGAGCTAACAATCTAATTCTAAGTGAACTTTTTGGAATCCCAGAAGCATCTGGGCTATTGCAGTACTCCAGGCATAGTAATATATCTTTTGGGTACTACTGAGACTTAAATAACAATTATACTGATATTTTGCAGCCTGAGTAGCTTGAACTCATCTTGAAGTGTAAGCTGAAACAAGGTCAGAAAGATCCGAAGACACAGTAGGATATGGCAGATTTTGGTCATAGTATTGTGGGAAACGGTTCCAGTTTAAACAAAACAAAGCAAAACAAATCCTCTAAAGCTAGAGAAATAATCATTAACTCTTTTGTGATACAGGATTTCTTTGGTTCAGAAGATATCATCTTTTATTATCCCCGCCTTAGGGTTTCAAGAGGGCAGAAATACGCATGGTACTTGCTCTGCCACCTTAAACTTTGACTGAGGGAGGCAAGGGAAATGCTTAGAGCAGAGTCATGGGAGGGCAAGGTTTTAAATAAAAATTGCATTGCAACACAATGCAACTCTTCAGGAGTATGTATCCTGTACAATACAATCCCTGTCCCTGAAATCTTCAAGGTGACCTCCCACTTGTGTTGAAAAAAAGTCTTTGGGAGGGACCACCCGGCTAGGAACTGGAGCTGTAAGTGTTGCCTTGTAGGTCTAGTAGAGTTCAGGAATGTCCCTGTTTAGATTGCTTTGTATTTTTTGTTTTAATTGTTCTCTCAGCTCTGAATGAAAAAATGAACAATAATAGAGCTGTGTGAGATTGAAATATATGAATCCATAATAATTTCCCTCGGCTTTCAGGAAAGCTAAAGAGTAAATATCAAACCGCTCAGATTTAGTGATCTCTAAGTCTTCTGTCTCTTCTGACCCTTTTTAATTCTAGTCTTACATTGTAGGTGCCACATTGCTACAAAGAAGCATTTAAAGTGATCTGAGTGCTATTGTGGTGGGTTTGGGTCATCAGCGAGCTACTTTTAGGCCAGCAATTGTTCGTTCTCCCTTTCTGTCTCCTAATTTGCTTTCATTTTTGCACATATTTTTGTGGTTTTTGTACAGTAGGTTTGCTCAAGGTTTATAGCTAGTTATCTTCTCATTTGCTCTCATTATTTCAAACTTAAATAAAAATTAAGAACAGGACACTAAACAAAAATAAACCAATTCTGTTGTGAAAGTAACTCAGGAAAACTTATTTCACTGGTTCAGGTTATAATAGAAACTAATATTTTAATCTCATAATGATAAACCTTCTATAGTGCTTTATGGTAATTTTTGTACGGATAAGTTAAAAACAAAGGTGAACAACTTAAGTCTAACATTTCCTAATGTCCTAATGACAGACTTACTGTTACAGTATATGGTATTTTCCAAGCAAATAGACTAGTGGCAAACGTGCCTGTTGAAATCTCAGCTCTCTTCTGAAAATGCGTTAGCACTGGCATCTCCTCAGTTTAAATACTATGCATTCTACTGTTTTTTCTGCATTTAAAGAAAGTCAGATTCTCTTCCCTCCTGCCTTCAATGCAGTCAGCATCTCTTTAATTTTTTCCTATAATATTGCAGTACTTCAGTACTCATTTTAAAGATAGATGGATTTTTTTCTCATAAAGAAGAACATTGTGGGGTAAAAAAACCCGCTGGATGTGATTTCAAAAAATGTCAAAATATGTCAAACGCAGAAACCACTCAAGGGTTTCATTAACTGAAGCTTTGGTGATAAGTGTCATCTTGTCAAAGACCCACCCATCTCTCCCAATACATTACCAAATGTACTAATTTCCTTGCTGAGCTTGATGTTTATTGTATAGCTGAAATTGAAAATGGTCGGTAATGGAGTGAGCTTCAATCCAAGACCAATTCTGAATCTAAATTACTTGCTTCATTCAATAGCATTGACAGAGGAGAGCTTTGTGCACCTTGTACCTAATCAACCCTTACTGTGACCCTAAATTCAGCAGTCTTCAGAGATTAATAATAAAATCCTCAGTTCAAACAAGTATTTGCCCTGAACAAGTTGCCCATTTCTTATGCTGAAAATGAAAGAATGTGACATTTTTTAAAGCTCTGCATGTTGTGGACCCTCACTAATTCTTGATCTCTGACCTAAGGAGGCAGTTTTATGAATAGAAACCCCATGTAGACCTGAGGTATGTGTTCTTAAAGAAAACATCTTTTTTGAAGGCATAAATTTTATTCTGTTTTGAAATAGGAATTAAATGATAACTTCTATTTACATGTGTGAAATAAATGCCCGAGGGTATTTTTGTCCAAAACTAAGTCTACTTCTGTAGAAGCACAAATAATTATAAGTAATACATTAAGAAAAGGATAGATAATTTCATTTTATTTCTTTTATAGATTATAAACCCTTTTCAAGCTAATGATTTACCCAGTTTCAAAAGTTTTCACTGTGTTACAAAAGTGTGAGAGCCGTTATATCTTGGACTTTGCTTTATCTATCCCACAGATAGTACACATCATCGTACAGAGTACTTGGTTGCTAATTTGGATACTGAATCTAAATATTTGGAGACAAAGGGGGAAAGCTGTCTCTACTGGAATCAACAGGAAAAAGTCCTAACCGGAAAAGGAAAATGATGATCCAAACTGATTGGGCAGAATGAAATTTCCTTTTGTTTAGCAGCATCCAATTTCAGTGCAGGAGACCATGACATGGTCTTTAGTAGTTGGAAAATGCAGGCTGCAGGCAGCTTAGGAAGCAGAATTTTCTGGCTGCTTTAGGTGAAATCCAAGAGTATGATGAAAGGGATAGCTAGATGATGTTGCAGTACGGTTAAGTACACTGCCCTCAGTAGAGGGCAGTAGTGAGGTATGTGACATAGTCAATTAGTATTTGTGTACTAATGCGGTGAGAAAAAAAAGTAAGTGAAATTTGAGAGATTAGATGCTTCTTATATAAGTATTTGCTTGCATCAGCTGGTGAATTTGTCAGTGAAGCTGTGTAGAAGGACATCGTTTCAGCTTGCATTTTGCAGAGTCCTTCATTTTCCCAGCATGTTTTTTTTCACCCCTTGTTTTGTTTGCGGCCCTTGACCACAATGTTCTTCCTGCAGCCAGCAAGCCCCTGCCCATCTCTTGTGGAGTGGTAGGTTGGAGTGGAGCAGCTGAGTTATGACACAGTCCCAGTTGCTTTGGAGATCCAAAAGAGCTAGTTTCAATGAGATCACATGTCATGAACCCAGTGAACCATATTAAATGGATTTTTGCTGTAAAACCAAAGCAATAGTAGTAATATATTGTAGCTGAAGCTAGTTAGCATGGTTGGGATGTGTTAACGTTCTTTCACACTACAACTAATGACGGGGGATTCTGTAAATGTTTTGGATAAGTAACAGTAAGCATATACAGAAGTTCCTCTCTGTCCTGGATCATCCTTGTTTATGAGATCATCCTATTATGAGTCTTACCAAGACCTTGAAAAAAGTCACAGGCTTTTGTTCCCCAACTTTCACATCAGGATGTATTGAGGGGAAGGATTGGTTATGCTGGGTTGAAGACACCACTGACCTGTTAGCTAGAAACCCAATGACCGATTCACATTGCTGATCGGTCTCCCCCACCCTTGTAATTTGTATTCACAGTTTTGGGCCCTATTTCTTTCATTTATGTTGATATAAACTAGATTTAAACCTGTTCATCATAGTTATACCACTGTTAGGTCTGGTGTAAACAGAGGGAAGTTCAGTAACACTAAACTTTCTGTCACTGTCAAATGGTGCAGCACACAGAGACATAGCCTCCACAGCGAGTTGCTTACATCCATGTAGAGTGGCTGCAGAATATTACTGAATCAGAATTGCTACTTGGCAACACTTATGACCGTGTCTTTCTTGCACTTTGCAAAGATTTAAATAAGTAAATAGAAGATGTTGGAAAAATAGACAAAATCCACTACATGCTGAGAATCTCAGATTATGGGGAAATTTTTAAGATCATCTCGCGTATCCATTGCAATAAAGAGAAGAGGTGGTTTTCCTGCACATAACAGCAAGCATAGAAAACGATATGCCTGCTTATCATTCATTCATCTGTAAAATGGGAACTTGTTTTCTAGGCAGAATTAAACAATTCTTTAATGTTTATAAAACACTTTTGGTGAGAGTAAATGTTAGCAATAAAATTCTGAATAGTTGTGTTTGTTAATAATCAAGTATGGCAGTCTTGTCTCTTGTACTGCTCTTCACTGCATCTCAGAACTTTAGTCTCAATATTATGCCTATAGTCCATTGAAATAATTTACAATAAAAGCAAACAAATTAGTTGCACTGAAAATAATAAATGGCATGGTCTCATATTCTTTCTTATGTACTGCTCCCGTACTGGAGCACTAATAATCTGGAGTAATTTCTGAGAAAGCATCAACACTTGCATCATTTCTGCTCAGTGCATAACCAATGTGGTTATTTGTTTAGGGCACTAGACTGCACTTACCCTGAATGCTTATTGGCTGAAAAAAGGGGTTGTGTAATTATTCTTCTGTCCTAAAAATGGATTCTAACAGAAAACCTTTTTTTTTTTCTGTACTTCAAGGGCTATTGAATATTTGGTGAATTGCTGCCACATTTCTTCTTGAAGAAGCTGCAGAGCACTTTATACTAATCTACCTTATCTCATCACGCACTGGAATCCCCTGACCTCTCAGCTTTTTTCTCCAGAATTATTGTTGCCTCTTTCATTCCCTGCATTCCTATTGCTCTTTTGAGTGATAATTATTTAGGTAATCCATACCTTCCTCAAATTGTTTCTGTATGCCTGTTGTTTATGAGACTGAACCTATAAGCTAGTGTAGATAACTGACACAGTTGAACTCATCTTGTAATAAACCTCCCACATATTGTATCCATATTATAATCAGATATTAATTCTTTCATTAACGTCATAATTAATACTTTGCTGGCCATAACTTAAATATCATGTGATTATTACTTGCTTGTTTAGTAACAAAAGGTGATATCTGACAAACACTTCAAGTACTTTGTTGGCCTGTGGTTAGTAGAAGGGCAGTTGGGTGTGGGCTTTTTTCTCTTATCTAAGCCAGATATGATCTGAGCTTAATTCAGCATCTGCAGAGTGCTTTGAGAATTTATAATTCCATCTAATCTACACATGCTTGTGTACATGTGTTTGGACACAAATGTCTTTCAGTGCTCAAAGTTGTTGGGTTTTTTTGTTTATCTTAGCAGCAGCTATAGGGTAAGCTCGTAGCTCCAAAGTCAGATCCTGTGGGAAACATAAATGCATGTATGGACATAAATGTATACCCTGTTTTCCTGTATTACTTAATTGAACCTGAGGTTCATTTTCTTGTGAACAGCTCCTTTGTGCTTATTTCTCATCTTTTCATCTTTCACTTGTGGGACAGTATCTTTGAAGGTGTTCCCAGAAGATGTAAACTTTTCCCTTTATTTCAATTTCTTTTGGAGAAAGTCATTAGTGCTTCATTCAGCTTGGAATGAGAGTGCATTTGAGCTGGGTGCCAAGTATAGTTTCCAACATTACTGCATCCATTTTGCTATTTGATTTCGATCACTAAAGAAGTTTGTAGGAAAAGATGTTCCTCCTCTTAGCTCACTTAACCATCTTATGGAAGGAGGATCTCTGATGACTACTGGACATATCCATGTGAAGTCTGAGCCGTGCAGAATGCATTTTAAGCATTCCTGTCATAGGTGAAGGTCTTCACAGCTAGGTATTGACAGGTCTTCCCAAAATGCTCTGCAGTAAAGGAAAAATAGTTACAAGGTATTTGGGAGCAGTCTTTAGAACTGATAATTCTTATACCAATTTCACTGATGATAGTTGATTTCCAACTATGATATGTTAGCAGATGGCCTAAGGACTAATGAAGCCCGAGTGAAAGATTTTGAATCATCTTCTCTTTCACAGACCAGGATTAATTTCTTTGCTGTGGGCACTAGCCAGAACTTCCAGTCTTTCTGCTCTGAGGCTGATCTGGCTCTAGGATTTTTATTAGATGTATTCCTTGTCTTTGTACCAGTTTGCAAAAAATATGCCTTGATTTCATTGATTCCCATCCCAGTGTGCTTATGGTTCCTCCTATGGCAGTATGTTGCCAAGGTACTGATGCTTATCAAAACTTGGCTGAGATATGGCCAAGGAATTGTCAGATCCTGCTCTACTTGTGAGTGCAGTTACTGTGGAGGCTGCTTACTGGTTTAGATCTGCTTTTTCAACAGTTGGCTTGGTTCCTTACATGAATCTTAACCACTTGCATTTCATGGCTTCAGTGTTGGATGGCTTCCAGCAGTAGTCCATGCGTGCTCGCTTCTGGTCAGGCAAGTCCTACTCAATAGTAAGAACCAGGCATTCTACAGTGAGTGTACTGATTGCTTTTCTCCCTTGATGATTTTTTTTCCCATTATTGTGGATTGTTTTCTAGACTTGAGGAATGGAATTTTTTTTTTCTTCTATATTTTTTTAACATGTATTTGGAATTAATTTCCACCTCTTTCAGTCTCTCATAAAAAGGTGCTGCTTTTTTTCCACCTTGCTTCCCTGAGAGTTTTATTGAGCCCAGATGTGATCTTTGGTCCCAGCTGGAGACCTGTTTTTTCAGTGGGATCTCAGGCTTTTTGAGGATTATCATTTTGCCAGGAAGATGGGTCAGACCCTTAAGGATAATTCTTCTTATGCACCTCTTTTCCTAATAGAACCAGCCTTACCCAAAGCAGCTTCTGAATTCTGGATAAGACACTTGTAGCATGAATGTGCCACATATGGTATGACTTAGTGATATCCCTTTTCTTGTGCACTGAACTAAAATTTCTGTTCAGCACAACATCACATACAGTAAGCGGTTTATTAAAATCTTCCATTAAAATGTTCTATATATCATTTTACAGGCTATAAGAGGTGGTAATAATAGAACTAATTTTCATGCTGTCTAATGAGTTAGCAAACCATCACCATGGATTTTGCTATCCAATAATTGATCATTGCGTCAATTATTCATCTGAGCTGAAGATATAACTGGCTAAGAGATGTCATAGTCAATTTTCCAGCACAAAGCTCATAACAAAAATGGTTATCTGTTAGCATACAATAGGGAAAACAGGCACTGAGCTAGATTCATCAAACTCACAACAAATTTAAAGAGACTGAAAAACTTGCAAGATTTACAAATGTTTCTTTTCCCAGAATGTTACAGGATTATGGAAAGTAAAAGAGATGTCTTTGGGATAATAGCTCCCAGATTTTGGAATTATTTATCCTTACTTTGTAGCTATGTAGGTTGGAGGATTCTCATTTGGGCATTTTAGCTGCATATTGGCTGCGTAATTTGAGGATTTCAAGATGTGGACAATGCTACTGTAATCGTGGGCAGGTGTAATGGGCGTGTATAATAGCTTCAAGGAATCCTGTAATTTAGCAAAAATAATCTTTATGCCACACCTAAGTATTTGGGGAACGTTGTTTTGATTTATCTGTTGCATATTTTTGTTTTCGTATTTTCAAAGTGAACTGGTTTTAATTCTTGTGACTTTTATATATATTTCAGTTTTTACCTATTATGTTTTATCCCATGCTAATACACCAAAAAGTGAAGTAGAAAAGAATGAATGCAGAACATGTATATCTTTTTAAAACTTTGAATTTAAATAGATAGCCTATGTGCTCCCTGTTCATTGCAACAAGCAGTTAGTCATCCTGAGAGTTGACGACTATTGATAAAACTGAGTGGTTAGCAGTTTATCAGTTTGAGTAAATGGTTCACTTCCAACCTTATATCTCCCTGCCAATGTATTAGTGTTCAGTCTTGATACCAGCAAAACGATGAAGCTGTTGGAAGGGGGTGAGGGGAGAGAAGAGGTAAGGAGCTATCAAAACCAAAGCAGAGCTTCAGCTACTCTTACAAACTACAGAGAGATGCTGGGAGGATTAAAAGTCCAGAAAGACCTGCAGAAATTGTTTGTAGTCTTTAGCTGTTTTTATTACAGAAGTACTGATGTCTAAACTGTGGTTGGTGCCTGATTATACTAGCCATTGTGTAAAAACCAGAAGAGATGCCCCCACTCCCAAAGAATTTACTCTCAATAGGCAGTCAAATAAAAGACTGGGAGAACAGAGGAGGTGATTTGCCAAAATCATACTGGAGGTCAGGGAGAGAGCTGGGATAAAATTGGGAGTCCCAATGCAAAGTTTCTTCTGTAATCAATATCATTTTACTTAACTGACCAGGAGAATATAATAAATTTAATCAGGTGTACACCTTGATGTATCAGGGCTGCCTATGACCATTATCAAGAACACCGTATAGATAACACTGTCAGTAGTACAAGTACTGTTAGCTAAAAGTAAAAGTCCTTTTTAAGGAGATGACTGCTTAATTCACTGAAATTATATCCATTTTCCCTGCTTCTCATTTTCAGATTAATTAAAAATAATTTTATTGGATTCTAGGAGATGGTTTTGGATCTTACCTAAAGTAAATTGAGACAAAGTTGCATGTCACTGTTGCTAGAGGTAATATTATTTACTGTTCCAGGCAGAAAGACACAAAGATGGATTTAAACCTGTGCCTCAGAGTTTTCTTGCTTTTTTCTCTCTGTTGGACCCCTAGTATTGATTGAACACATTTATTTCTGAGGCTTAAAATGAAAATTTCCTGAATAAATAGAAACAGCAGTAACTACATTTTGTGGCATTTATGGATATTTACAGCTGTTTGGTTAATAGCAGTGTTTACAGGTACTGTCAGACACTTTACTTATTAAAAAACCTGAATACTTTAACAAAAGATCACAAAATAAAAAGTAACTTGGAATATGTCCTTATGAGAGCCTGTGTATGCAGTCTTGTGACAGTGCTTCAGTGGGGAATAATTCAGACACAGTAATGAATGTAAAAATCTGACTTGTAAAGTTCTATTAATGTTGTTGTTAATCTATCACTGAAAATAACTTACAAAATATTAAGGGGGTGTTGGATTTTTTTTGGTGTTATATCTGCCCCTGGTATGTTAAAGTGTTAAATCCTCAGCAGATATGAATTGACATCAATCTATTAACATTAAAATGACAATGATGACTTGCTGAGGATCAGCATTTAGATTTCATTTAAACATTTTTAGGATTTTAGATTTTACATTTTAGATACAATCATGCAGCAGATACAAAACCAAAGGCATTGTTAAGGTGAGTCGAAGGTACGTATCTTTATAGCCTGGTGTGTAATTCCTCACACAAGCATTTTCATAGTTTCTCATTCTGCTTCCCCTTGCATTTAGCTGATTACACCAAAGAATGACAGAGCAGTCTTAACTCTGTTGGGTAGATATTCTGGCCAAGCAGATCTATCCAAGCAGTTTGCCACGTGCTCATCACTGTCCTTTCCAGAGAGCGGTACAGAAATAAGAATATGTATTTGTGTGTGTGCATATTGTGTATTCATTTTAGTTGTGCTAATCTGGTACAAAAATGTGCTAGATTACATTCATGGATTTGTAGAAATCATCAGGAAGAGCACAAAGACGTGCAGACTAATATGGGAATATTGGAAATCATGAACTGAACTTATCCCTAGCAAAGAATTTGGAAGATAATGAAAAAGTGAATGCAATGAAGTCTCCAAAGTGGAGTCCCTCACCTTGCATCACAAGGGTAACTAATGACTGAGAAACAAGATAAATGGAATAGAAAATGCATCCTGGATTAAACAGCTGGGGAAAACTGGAGTCCTTGAAAACAAATACTTTATTGATTTATCTCCTATTTTGGCAGTAAAACTTGCCTGGTGTCCCCTGTGTTCTCTCTGTAACAAGACTACAAAAATAATCTCAGTATGCCAGCATTGTGCATGGGATCAGTATTAAGACATGACAAAAAATTAAGTGATATCTTGAAATAAAAATAATTTCTCTTACTCTTCACCACACTGTGCAGAAGTCATGTTAAAATTTTGCACCAGTCCACATTAAATTCTACAAAAGCTTCTTGGATTCCCTTTGGTGCCACTGATTGCCATACCAGCCTCTTCTATAGATGCAGGTTATCTATCTGAAGAGTGGGGAGACATGGGCATGTTAATAAAACCCAAAGGCTGCTGTTAGAGGATGCTGTCAAACAGCTGGAATAAAGATGACATCAGGGGACACAGGTGTAGCATTGTAGCACCCTGGGCTGTGATACAAGTTGTCATCCACTGGTGCTGTGAGATCAACAGCATTTCTGAATCTGTTCCAAAACATTTTCTGGTTCTTCCAATGGGACAATCTCTGACATCATTTCAGAGAATTTATCTCATTTTATCTCCTCTTCGGTTTTATTATAGTTTTGTCAAAGGAGGTGACACTTCATACTTACGTGTTACGCTGTAAAATCTGTATGTAAATAGTGTTGATTGTCTTTAGATACTCATTACCAAATGTCAGAGAGAAAGTGCTGCAAATCAAACAGCATGAGGGAGGTGAATCAGACACTTTATATGCAGGGGATATCCAGGAGCTCTATTGGCAGGAATTAATCTTTATTCCAGCAGACATTATTAGAGGGAACGTAAAATATTATACAAGAGAGAAAATTGGCTTCTGGTGTTTCACGGCCTTATTTAGTCTCACTGAGAAACTATTTGAAAATTTAATGCTCTTGTCTTATTAGGACCTCTTTAGTCAGAGGTGAGATCCAAACCTCCTGTAACTAGGGATGTTGGTGGGAAATAAGGTCCATTCCCTGAACTTGGTTTTAAATGCGCTTCTGTGGAAGGGACCAGTAGGGTAGGATCTACTGAGCATCAGGAGGATAAGTGAGAATTGGCTGATCAGAGGTATGCTGATTATATTCTCCCACCCTGTCTGTCCATTGCTGGCTCAGCAGAAACACCAGATTTTCATCCAGCCCTTTTACTTAATTCATCTGATAGAATCAACCAGAAAAACTTGTTAATTCAGCAGAAATGTAACATGTCAGGATAAATTTTGGCAAGCTATGTTCAGTGAATCCCCAAAAGCTAAATGCTAAATAATTGTACCAGTTTATAACTGACTTTGACATAAATCAGTTTTCTGGCTGTGGTTTCCAGGCTTCATTCACATTAAACAAAGCAAATTTTCATGGGGCAAGTACTGCAGAATCTTACCTAATTACTTAAATAAGATCAGAATGTTGAAAGTCAGTTTTCTTATGTGTTTTGCAAATAATAATTAGATCACAATGAAGTTGGTTGGACTACATATAGAGAAGAAGTGTAAACTAGTATTTCTCTTCTGTTTTGGGATCAAGTCATATTCCACAGGGCAAAGGTGACTTACATGGTGTGACCTAGACTCATTCTTATTACAGAATTTCCTCAAAGTTTTGAACTCTGCTTTCACATTCACAAAACACTAGCACATAGTACACCGTTCAGCTGCTCAATCTGGCAAAGCAGTGCCCTGCTTGCTGATTAAATAGCATGCTGTTGTCAGCTTGCTTAGATGAGAAACTATCATGGAATGCTTTCACACTGTTTCATAAGTAGGACTGCTTAGAAGGTGTTCAAAGGAATGAAAGTTACTTACCTATAACTACATTTTTTTTCAAAATGGATTCTACATGTTCACACTCCCTATCAATCTTCCCTTCTTCAAATTCTTAATTTCATTCTTGTACTTGAGTAGGCAGCATGATTTAAGTTGATGAGTGTCACGTCCTCTATATGTTCTTGCATTCAAAACACCCAGAGATAAGGAGGAAAAGGGGAGAATTCCAAGGCACTACAGCACATGCTGCTATGGGAAGAAGCCAGTGTCAGAGAATCAACTGGCACAAATCCCACGAATGCTGTTGTGAAGAGTGATTAATTTTAATTTTATTCTGCAAAATGGGGCTTGTTAAGTTCTGGAGTATGTTTTATGTAAACTTTTTCTATTTTGTAGACTCTGATTTAACAAATGTTGCTCTGATGAAGTTCTGGACAGTTAGGGATTCTAAGGTTCTGTGAAACTGTGTGGAATCACATGTGTTTGTTCAAAAAGTTGATTATTATGTCTTGAACAAATTTATATTGGAGATTGATAGGTAGTTGCTTGGTTTTTAGAAGTAATATTTCATAGCATTGCAAAGTTGCACATCAACAAAAGGACTGTGTAAAGAATATATTAAAATACACAATGCATTTACCATGAACATGATAACCTTATTGTTACTGGAGATACTGATTAATTCTCATATCAGGGAAATATTGATATACAGCTGCCTGTTAATTTTACTCAGCTATCGTTATACCATACATCAACCTCTGTGCTGAAAACCACAAAAATAATTCCGGGGTGCATTTACAATGCGGCAAGTTAAAAGTTGTGGGACCTACGTCATTCTCATATCCTAATTTAGACAGTGTCATCTACAGTATATCAGAATGTCGTGTTACCCTGTAAAGTTGTATAGTGAAAAGAGAAAATCTGAGCAATAGCCTAAGTCCATAAAACGAAAAATGCCTTAAGGCATACCGTGGTGCTACTCCAGTCTTACAGCCACTGCGTGCTTGCCCACTGTCTTAAAATATCTTTAACTTGCACTTATTTCATGGTTCAGAGGGGCTCCAATCCATCCCAGGGGATAAGTATCCTGGGGGGATGCTGTGGACATGCTCCTTTTTATCAATTCACTTTATACTGCTAACTAGCAAGAGGGAGAATGTATGGTATTAATTAATTCCATCAGCTTTATACTCCAGGGGATTATACTTACACTAACCTGATACTCCTGGGAACGGATGTGTCTTGGTATAAAGCCACATTGCATCAGGTGTGCCTTGCAAAGTGGTCACGTTCAAAGAGAATTTATCCCAGTAATACAGTACGTTCTAATGCTCATAGCCACCCAAAATACAATGTGCTGTGTTCTCAGTGAGTGTGGTGATCACACATCTTGCTGGTTTTAAACTCTTGGCTTTTAGTTTAACATACAGTTGTAGAATCAAGAAATTAATCAAAATCTTAAGTGCTAAATCTCTTACTCATATTTTTCAGGACATGATAATACAATTTTTTGGAGTATCTGGTTAAGTTCTAGCTTGTAAAACTCTTAACACTAGATCTTTAGCACATGCAAACTCCTACAGCCCCTCTGACTTCAGTGGAGCTAAGCTAATGTGCCTCAGGTATCAATGTAACACCATTCAAGTGAGTAAATAAATTTTTCCATTTTTAAAATCTATAGCATCTCTTAAAAAAAAAAGCAGCATTCTTGTTAAATGATCCAAGCTACACCAAATCTCACTGTACAGATGAGAAAGTTCCCTGTTTATTTCTATATATATTGTTTCAATAACATTGCCACAATTCAGGAGAAAGAGAAAAAAATTTAAAATAAAAATATAAAAATCATGGTGAATGTAGTATGCTGACAGAATATGCATATTTTTAAGTACTGCTTTTGTAAACATTGCTGGTTGGGAATTAATTCTATGCTTCTTAATGCTAGTCCACACTGTTTCAGTTCTAACAACAAATTGAATGAGATTTTTATGAAAAAAGAAGGAAGGTTTACCCAGTTCACATCTTGGAGGTTACAGTATGTTTAAACAGATATATTTTCTTATAGTCTAACCTTGTCTGGAAGATATAGGAAAACTAATTTGCCTTATTTACATATGGCACAATCTATCCAGTATTCAAGGGTTTGTCAGAAACAGGAACATTGTGCATTTCCATGGTAACAGATGGCATGCTGACAGTATCTGGCTCGTTGCAGCTTCGTCTAGGCAGGCCAGCAATTAATCAGCCATCTACATGCACAAAATTCTTTGTGAGTGAATGGCACTGCTCCTCTGTAGTGCTGCCTGTGCTTTTACAATTTTTGTATTCCTGCAGGGCGAAGTACTTTTTTGTCTCTCGTGCTCATTTTCTGTAGCTTCCAAAAAAAACCCAGCAAAGAATACGAAAATGGAGACAAGTCTGCACATAATTTAGAAAAGACGTTATTTCTTCAGCGTATAAGATATGTGGGGATCTTGTTTTTATTCCATTGCTTTCCTTGTTTCCTCTCCCTACTTTTCATAGGCTTTCTATGCCATATGTTTCCTTCAACCTATTTGACATAGGCAAGGTTTTTGCAAACAGATAACTCTCCAAAGGTGTGCAGAAAGGGAGGTGTCATCTGGGTGGCTGGTCCAGGGCTTTTATGCCAACAGGAATGCTGTGGTTAGAGCAAGCCTTGAGCAACATGCTAAAGGCGCCTCATTGCCTGTTTAATGGCATCTTATACGTCACTGTGTTTCCCCCCTGGCAGCTCCATTGCACCACCAGGGTTGGGGAATTGACCATGTTCTTACATCAAGTGACCAATCTTCTTTATAATTAATGCAAGACTTAATTTATCAGACATCTTTCTCTGCCCCTGTTTGAATGTGCTGTGGGAGAAAATAAGCTCCTTAGGATGTTTTCTCGTTCCTCCTGTATCTGCCTAAGGCAGAGCTGGGTTAGAGCTTTGCTACTGGTATTCATAGATGTAGTTACTATTGACAGCACTTCATATCCAGCTGCATAACAAGATCCTTCTCCCTTCATCTTCTGGAGAGATCGTTTATGGATATTCCCTTTCAGGATGGTTATTTTCATGACTGCCACTTTACTAAGTTCTAAGCGGAGTATCAACGTTTCTCTTTGATTTCAAAGTCATGGGATGTGAGACTTCAGGGGATTGTATTGATTAACCTGGGATCTGGCGGCCTGTGCAGTGTCAAGGTCAAAATATTTGCGGTACAACTGGATCTGTAAACTTTGTTTATTTTTTTAAAAATCTCTCTGATGCATGCCAAAGCCTTATCTCTGAGATGAACCTGTATTTTGAGTACAATTAAACTTTCTTTTTGTGTTAGCCTATAGGCAATCAAAGTACATATGAGTTTTGTCTTTGTTAGAGGATTCAATTACTCAGATATAGCAGTTTTAAGAAGAAATTTGTTTCTCAAATATTCAGTTCATAGTATAGCTGGATCTCTTACTGCCACTGAGACAAATAACAGACAGCAAGAATTTTGGCCTTAGTTAAGTAAATTCTGCTTATGTGACCTAAGATGACTCAAAAGAAAATCAAAGGCTAGTCTTCACTGTTTTGCTTCAAATTAATTATTTTTGGACAAGTTACAGATATCCAGCCTCTGTTCTAAAGAAGTCATGGCACATGGTTTTTCAATGGTAAGGTTGTGTTTGATAGTCAACTTTCTTAGTCTTCTTTTAATCTTTTGTACCAGTTTGTTACATCAAAGGTGTTTTACGCTTGTTATGGGTTTTGTCACTGCATGTTTCTTTTCTCTGTTCTAACTAGTCTCTGTAGACTCATGAAGAATCCACAGAAAAATCACGAGATGTACTTATCAAGGATTAGTGAACCTTTCATCCTAAATATTTTCCACTTGAAACATGTAACTGTGATTTCGAACTTGGAGACTGCATTAGGCAAGTGTGCTGGTTTTGGCTTGGGTAGAGTTAATTTTCTTCAGAGTAGCTAGTCTGGGGCTGTGTTTTGGATTTGTGCTGAAAACAGTGTTGATGTTCTTGTTATCGCTGAGCAGTGCTTACACAGAGTCAAGGCCTTTTCTGCTTCTCATACCGCCCCACCAGCGAGTAGGTGGGAGGTGCACAAAAAGTTGGGAGCAGACACAGCTGGCGCAGCTGACCAAAGGGATATTCCATATGACATCATTCTCAGCAATAAAACTAGGGGGGAGGTTGGTGGGGGCGGGAGGGGGAGTGCTGCTCAAGGACTGGCTGGGCATCAGTCAGTTGGTGGTGAGCAATTGTTTTCATTTTCATCACTTTTCTTTTGGGGGTTTATTTTTTCTCTCTTTGGTGTTTGTTTTTTTTCCCCTCTCTTTTTCTTACAGTTTATTATTATTATTGTTATTGCTGTTGTTATTTCTCTTTTTTTAATTATTAAACTATTTTTATCTCAACCCACAAGTATTCTTACTTTTACCCTTCCTATTCTCTTCCCCATCCCACCAGGGAGGGGAGAGTGAGTGAGCGGCTGTGTGGTGCTTAGTTGCTGGCTGGGGTTAAACTGTGACAGCAAGAGAACACAATCTCATTATACCCTAAATGCTTACCTTCAATTAACTGGTGGTGAAACAAGTCTAAAGCCCAGTGAGAAAGAAATATGTTAAGTAGACCCCAGCAATTGACTTTCCTGTTGGCTTATATTTGGAGTATTTTGGCTATATTTTGTATAGTGTATTGTAATATATCATATATATTGGTGTATTGTATTGTAAAGAGTAGTGGTAGTTTGGTACAGTGTTTCTACAAATCTGTCTGAAGAAAATCTAAGGTATTTTATGGGCTGCCCTCAATAAAGCACTGCAAATATACTGAAATTCACAGACATGAAGGATGTAATCACTGTCACAGGATTTGGCCCTTTATGAGGAATAGAAAGTAAAGATAAACAATTGGTTTTAATCTTTAAACTCTACTTGGTGAAAAAGTCCTGATTATGCAAGTTAAGTATATGCCTAACTTAAAACCTAGAAATAGCCGTATTGAATTCAATAGGGCTGCTTTCTCACTTATTGAAGCCAGGCATACGCTGAAGTGCATTGTTGTGTTGAGGTCATAATACTCTGAAAAGCATAAATAGTCCCATTATTATTTAATACAGTCATGCATGGCCAAGCTGAGCCACAACATTTGCAGTGACAGAGTTGTATGTGCTTTGGTCCCTATCCAACCTGGTCAGAGACTGGTCCTTTGCAGCCCGAGACAGTTTGTACCTGACTGCATCTTCTCCTAGAGCTGCAGCAAAGCATGCTTCTTGGGAACTCTGCAGAAAGGGTTCTTGAAGGACTAGATATGACCTGCTCAGTCATAGTACGTCTGATCCCATCAATCTTCCAGTATGTGTACAGTGCTTGGGATACCAAACAAGTGAGAACTGAAATTACCACAAGCATATTAATTTATTATTAAAATTAGTCTCTTTATTAGTGCAGTTGTGTATTAGTCAATGAGATGTCATTTAATGTAAACACTGTTAGCATAAGCTTTTTTTTCATTCAGCAGCACAAATAGCTGGCTTGAGATGTTGTACAATATAGTCATGCAGCACTGGACTGGGTTAGAGTAGTTCTCAGAAGGCTAGTTTTTGTATTTTTGTGAAAGATGTACTTTTGTATTAGGATGGGTATATGTAAATGGATAGCGAGAGAATGTATATATATATTTGCATGTATATAACCTTTAATAACTTTCTGGTTCATTTTGCTCTAGCAAACAGTCTAATTCTCCAATCTATTTTTTAAAGAATTCATTTTAACACAGAAGTCTATCAGCAAATGTTTCTTCCATAGAAGTTTTGGTGTTTTCCTTGCTTTGTTACCTCCACTGAAGTAGTTCACGAGAAAGTTCTTAAACTTCTACAAAGAAATCTGTACAAAGATTTATATTTTTACAGTGTTGGCAGTACTACCATTGTACATTAATTGCAAGCATGGTGTAGCTAAAAGCGTAACTGTAATATCAACTATGTCATCACTCTTCAATAATTTTCTTAAGGTTTTGACAGAATATATACGTGGTTTCATCAGAAATAGATTCAGTGATCACTTTGAAGACAATTGAAGCTGGAGTGGCATGATCTGCTCTTTGCCAATTAGTATATATTACCCGTATGTAATGCTCAGTCATCATACACTTGAGTGACTTTGTTGCTTATTGTGGTTTCTGGAATTTAAGCTGCTGATTTAGTAAAATAGTGTTATTTGGCTAGTAAGCTTTTAGCTTTGCAAACAAACTATTTATAGGTTTTGGGGTTGATTTTTTCTTTTTTTTAAGGTTACTGTAATTTAATCACATATTTTTCATTTGGACAAGTTTTTAGCCACCTAATGAAACTGCTCAGAAAACTTTAGGTCTCATTCATTTTTTCTCCTCTCTCAGTTTTCAGAATTTTACTTCCTCTCCTTCTTGCTGCCTTTTTTTTTTTTTTTTTTTTACGTTTTGCCTAGAATGCACTAGAAAGTATATTAAGTGAAATTTTGATTTTGCTGAAATTGGTCTGATAGGAAAGGCATTTTATGCTACTTTTTTCTATTTGGTCTTCAGGAGTTCTAGCTTGACTTTTTTTTTTTAATAAAGCTAGAAGTGGTGAGGGTTTTAAAAACTTCTTTTACTAATATGTATAGCTAGCTACATTGGAAAAAGTAATTAAGAACTTAAGCAGAACAGAATTGTAAAGAATTCGTTGGATCATTAGGTCCATTTTCTTGGAATTAGAGGTGACAATGTTACGTGGTTGCCACAAGTAATCTCTTAATCAAAATAAAGCTGATTTTCTCCTGTGAAGACCCTGAGTAAGGATGGGATGTCACAAAAATCTTAAATTTAACAGAGATAATTTTAAGCTGAGATCCTGGTATGGTAAGAGTTTCTTCTGTGTGGAAGAAGTTAGCCACAGCATATGCAGCAACCTACACAAGCTACATGAAATCAACCTGCATAGCTAGTGTCTGAAAAGTGGATAAGGATTATTTAAATATGTTTGATCTCTGTATTATTAATATAGAGAATATATATTTAAAGAGGAAAATAAGTATTTACTGAAATGCATAGTAATATTATTAAATGTTTCACTCACTAATTGCATTAAAATTTAGGCATCGATACTGAAAAATATCATCAAACATTTGGAATAATTCATACTTAAAAAAAGAAAAAAATTAACACCAAATGGCATTAACTCATCACAAGAGATCTTTAAGGATAAATTTTGATGGCATCTTTAGGGTTCCTTACATTTTTACATTTAAAATTTCCAAACCTCTCCTTACTTTAGACTTCATTTATCCCAGTAGGAAGACAGGGTTTCCTCGGCAGTTGGCTTGGCTAGGGAAAGACACGGGGGTTGATTTTGCTGTATGTGGCCAATTATGTTGACCTTTGTGATGGCAAGCCTGGAATCTCAAGTTTTCCTCCTATTTAGGACTCCTTCATAGCAGCATAATATATTGCTGCCATGTCAGTTTGTGGTCTAATATTTTTACAACCCAGCAATGCACATTTGGAGATTGTGATTAGCATCCTTAATTCCTAGAAAAAAAAAAAGAAAAATTAAAAGCCTTGTTAGAACTAGAAAGCTGAAGTCTAAAATAGTCCACCTGCTGTTCTAAAGAGTATTATTTTAGTGCCCTGGGGACATGCAAAGTTGTAACCTACTGATGTCAGGATTAGATTTTATAGGCTTTTTTAATGTAAGTATTTTTGATAACTTGGCAAAGCATTTTCTGTTGTTCATTTCTGTTCAATGTTTCTTAAAAACAACATTCCAAGATCCACAGAGACAGTAGCTTATAAAATGGATGATGTCCCATTTCAGTTTCACCATAAGATATTATTTATTTGATAATAGATTAAGATGATTGTCAACTGATCACAAGAGAAAATTATTTTTCCTAGAGTTATTGTTTTAAGTTGAATTTTACTCATTCTATAGTTCTATGCTTACTGAATGTAGTGGATTTGATTTTCTTATTCTATGACTAACTTTTCATAGTGACAATAACAATTATAACATAAATATACAAAAATAAAATAAATATTAAAAAAATTGTTTCCTCTAATGAGAGTGTTTATGCTATTTAGTGTGCTTGACTGACAGTAGGGAGGCAGAGATGTTTGTTTTGTGTTCAGTAGTGCTTAGATTCACAACGGCTGTTGCAATAAAATCCCTTCATCGTTCTGAGATGAATCAGTATTTAGGTAAGATCTTTAAAAATGTATACTTTCCCTCTGTAGAATTTAGGTTTTGAAACTGAATTAGTTGGCACTGTCTTCTATGGAATTAGTAGGGAACTATCTCCCAGTCACAGCCTTAGTGATGGTGGGCTACCTGCATCACCCTGCTTCCATAAGAAATTTAAACTGAACTTCTTTTCCCTATTTGCAATTGTTAAAGTTTCTGTAACTAACCATATTTTACCTAAAATAGTGCTTCTCTCCTCACCTTTAAATGTCATGTAATAATCTTATTTTCCGAAGAAATTTAGATTGGTTTTTTTTTTTTCTAAAGGGGGGCGATACAAGGCACTCAAGGCAAAAAGGTTCATAATCACATATGACTGCTGCCATGAAGACTTCTATTTTAAGAGAATACCTGTCTGTATGGACTATTTTTCTTTTGGTTATGTTTTTTTCCTTATTTAGATATTAGAGAAGGCTGTTTTCTAATCATAAACGTACTTAGCTCTTCAAATTGCAGTTTGGAAAATGTTTGAGAGCTAATTTAAACTTTTTAAGTAAAGACAATAGTGTTTATAGTAGCTAATTTATTCATTAAATATAACTTTTTTGTATGCACTTTCAATTGCAAGCAGCCTATGAGTTTCTTAAATCTATTGAAACAATTCTGTGAATAATTTCTGCAAGTAATTTTGTTTGCTGTGCTTGCACACTGCCCCTCACGTTGTACTCACTGAACAATTGCTTTTTGCTATTTTGATGTTTTCTTTATGCTCTCTGCCTTTTTTTTCCTTCATATTCCTAGACGTTGATGTGGGGAATATTCCTTCCTGTTAGACAGTGGGGAGATCTCAAGTGGGAGAATTGCCGAAAGGTTTTGGGAGAAACAACACTGCAGGTCTGTCCTGTTTTTATACAGGACACCTAAGCCTTCTGGTTACCCTCAGAGAGGATGCAAAGTTAGATGAACCTTTTAACTGAGTCACAACAGAGAATGTGGATCAGACCCAATACTTGTCTTTTTATCTCACAGAGCTGCTGCATTTTTTAAGCCCTTCCTTCTTCCTTCTTTTGCATCAAGGATGTTAGTCCTTTGTCTGCTGGGGTCTTTGGCTGTGGTTGATCTTTATCAGCTCACTTGTGCCAAGCTCTGAATCTTGACTGTAATAGAAATCCAACATACAGGGATCTGCTTACTGGTGGTGTGAAATGGTAGATTATGTTGGTGGTTTGCATGTGAATGAATGATTGTGGCTTAAAAAGGGTCCTGTGTGAAGTCCTTGCTGCTGAAAATGCTACTTGTGCAGAAGGACCCAGGTCATGCTGCTATGTGATGAGGGCACGTGCAGTCCAGTTGTGAACCACTTGGAGCCTCCTCCGCCAGTGTCTCCAACTGCCAACTTGAAGGAAGGAGAAAATTTCCTGCTGGGGCTTTTAGGCAAAGGTGGGACATTTTAGAGGATGCGTCTCAACCTTTGAGCTTGTAGCTGTTGAGAAGAATTGCTTTCTCCTTGAAAACCAGAGTGATGGTTGGTATTACTGTTCTTAATTTGATTAAAATTCTTACTTTTGCTTTCTGTCCTACTAAGGTGAACGTGTGTCCTGGTTTCAGCTGGGATAGAGTTAACTGTCTTCCCAGTAGCTGGTACAGTGCTATGTTTTGAGTTCAGTATGCGAAGAATGTTGATAACACTGATGTTTTCAGTTGTTGCTAAGTAGTGTTCAGACTAAAGTCAAGGATTTTTCAGCTTCTCATGCCCAGCCAGCGAGAAAGCTGGAGGGGCACAAGAAGTTGGCACAGGACACAGCCAGGGCAGCTGACCCAAAGTGGCCAACGGTGTATTCCATACCATGTGACGTCCCATCTAGTTTAGGAACTGGGAAGGGGGGGCGGGGAATCACCGCTCGGGGACTAGCTGGGTGTTGGTCGGCGAGTGGTGAGCAATTGCACTGCGCATCATTTGTACATTCCAATCCTTTTATTATTGCTGTTGTCATTTTATTAGTGTTATCATTATCATTATTAGTTTCTTCTGTTCTATTAAACCGTTCTTATCTCAACCCACAAGTTTTGCTTCTTTTCCCGATTTTCTCCCCCATCCCACTGAGTGGGGGGGGGAGTGAGTGAGCAGCTGCGTGGTGCTTAGTTGCTGGCTGGGGTTAAGCCACGACAACGTGCCATTTTGCTTGCCTTCTAAAAGTAGTTGCAGAAAACAGATGCCAGGTGTTGAATCCTAGCTAAACCAAATTTGCTTAACACAAGCAGTCACAAACCTCAGTGTACATATGTTTCAGCTGATATTTCTCTCTTTCCACATGCAAAACATGTAGTAAAATAATACAGTCCTAAAGAAGAATCTCAGTGATCCCAATTTATCAGAGTGCTTAATTGACTCTATGAATTTGGCCTGTTGACTGATGATGATGAAGCTTCTCAGGGGGCCCCTATTAACACTAAAATCATTTAATATTTTATTAATCAGTTACTGACTGTTTTATGCAGATAATGCTGCTATGGATGGTCCATTGATAAAATGTGTCCTAAATCCCTAGAACAATTTTCTAAATGTTGAAAAATGACTGATTAATAGCAGACTCCTACTAAATGTTAAGAAAACAAAATGTACATTTTTTTTTGGCACTAAAAGAAAATTACAGGTAACTCCAGATGAAATGATAATTAGAACAGCAAGTGGCACTGTGATGGAGCAAATTAAATCCTTTAGGTATCTTGTGGTTATTTTGGATGAATCTCTACTTTCTCTAATCACTTGGATTATATTGTTCAGAGAGTAAATTTGTGATTGGGGGATTAATACACATATAATTTAACTCTGGATGCCAAGAGAATTGTAGCTCTCAATGGTAAATATTGTCAATTACTTATTCTGGTTGTATAATTTACAATGCAGCTTCCTGATAAGTTCTGATTCTAATCCTATCAATATGTAGTAGTTTTTGTGTTTATTTGTTCAGCTTGGTATGAAATACCATTGTATGTTGCATGAGAAAGAGAAAAAGGCAAGCATGAGTCCCCAAATAACCTGCTGTTCAGCTCATCACTACTACAGACTGCATTGGGAGCATTTTAGGGCTCTTGCCTAATCTCTGTGGTGCTATATTCTTTCTCATCCCTCTTCACAACAGTGAAGAAAAATTAGATTTTTCTATCACAGGGATCACAACCACCTGCAAAGGCTTAAGAGCCTGCACCAATGCTGTCTAATACATGCTCTTCTATCTGTCACTAGATGAGGAGGTGAGAAAACCACTGGTCAGTGAAATACCTATCTTTGTTTTCTTATAAGGCAAGATACTTACGATGAGTCTGTCTTTAGATAAAAGATTAATCCCATTTTAATCAATGTGATTTAAGACAGATATGTCCTGAAGTACCTTGTTGAATATCGCTGTGGAGAGTGATGCACAGATTTTGAGATAGAGACATATAATGGATCTGTTTGTGGTTTGGGGGTTTTTGGTTTTTTTTTCTTTCTCTATTGCCTTAAACAAAAAGGATACTCAGAGATAACAAAAAGCTGAAAATTGACTATTACAAGTAAAAGTTTAGGGATATATCAAACACATTCAAATCTGTCATGAGCTTGAAGAAATTTTGGTACAATTTGAAGTACCTTGGTTAATTTTTTTGTAATCATTATTTCATAGAAAAATACTAGGATTTATGATGGGCTAAAAATAGTTGCACAATAGGCAGGGAAATCTTGAGTACCTCTCTAAATTCTGGGACAGTGCTAATGGATCAGGTAACGCTGAGTACTCTTGATTTAAATGGAAACTTATTCACCACTGATGAGTCAGTAAGGGAAACATTGGAAACCTGTTGATGTAAAAACTGAAACAAAACAAAGACTCGGGCCAAGGGCCCCAGTCTAACAGATTTTTATGTGACTTTCAGCTATTTAACAACAGCTCAAATCACAATGTGGACTGATTTCAACAGAAGCCCTACTGTATATGTTTATCACAGATATCTGTTCATGATCAATAGCTCAGAGATACTAGGATTATTCCAGATCTGGAGTTTGGAGGTTTTTACATCTATGTTTTGTTTCATCATGTGAAAGAGAGTGGGTAAATTCACTGAACATCTATACAGTTCTGTATTTTTCTTAAATGAATCAGGATTCAGTCTTGCCAAGATTGGGTTTTGTGTTTGTTTATGCATATTTTCAAGGCTTAGATAAAAGGATGCTTATTCAGTCTACCAACAACACACTGCCGTGGTTTAAGGGGGAGGGAAGAGACCCCCCAGTATATACGACGAATATATGAAAAATCTGAATCACATAGATGTTCTTTTATTTATAACCATCATTTATTTTCTATTTAAAGACAAATTAAATAGGAAATGAAAGAAAACATAATACAGCTCTGGTTGAGGCAGAAAATGGTAATTAAATCAGTGAACATCTGCATGACAGGATATTTTTTAAAAAGGAACTATTACTTGATTGTTACATATTTTGATTTTTAAAGAAGTGTAAGGAATCTAGGACCTCAGCAACCACTGAATCTGTATAAGTGCTGGATGTCAAACTGCCTTTTGTGTCTTTCTGAAAATTATCCATGTGTCCTCCTTGTGTCCAGTATTTTTGTTGGTATCTCACTTCAAGGAGCCCAAACTCACAAGTATGAAGTTGCAAGATGTAAAAATTGTTGATATTCAGCATTGTAGCAAAGAACTTCCAGTGGGTACTGACCTTGAGAAAATATTTTGCTGTGTAACTAACTGCTGTGTGGCATATGCAGTTTTTTGTTTCTGCACAAAATCTGTTACAATGAATGCTGTTTGCAACTGTCTGTGATTAATGACTTCTGTCTCCAGTGCACGTACAGTAGCTCAACCAGGCAATACACTGTGAGAGTCCCATAATTCCCTGAAGATGTATCGTTGCAATGAGACACTTTTTCAGTTGTTATGTGGCTTTTTGTGTTCTGTTTTGGTATGAACAGACAAATATTTATTCCTTTTATACAGATTTCCTCTATACCCCTCGTTGTTCTAACTCATCTTACAAACATACAGGTATATATGTAGCCATGGTAAAACTGAAGTTGAACACTAAAACAGTAATACATACGGATAACATAACATACAATAAAAGCATCCTGAATTCTCTGGGAGTGAATTGTTATTTACGGGAGCTAAAATGCATGAAATTCAGTTTTCGTATTATTATTTTGAAATTTAGCATTTGTGTGTGTGTAGGGGAGGATAGTTTTGCAAAAGGCAACTATTATCAAGGTGCTGAAATTAATTGGCTGCTTTAATTGAGATAGATTACTAGCTAATGCTTTCTTGAATACAGTAATTCTCCTATTAAATTATCTTTGAATAATTACCTGAAATTTCTCAGCTGCAGGGACTGATGGCTATTTAATTGCACAGTGATGTTGCTATATAATTACTTAAGAAGGTGTCCTTTAATAGTTTAATTCCCCTTTTCCAAGAAAAAAAAAAAACTACAAGTATGACTTTTATTTTTAAAGTGCTGTGATTTTATTTATTTTTTTTTACAGATAACTTTGTATCCGAAACAGTAAAAGAAAGCTATTTATTGACTTGCTTTTAAAAGTAAGTCTTTTGATTGTTCAAGCATAGATTTGGACTCAGAAGAGTTTTGGAAACAAAAAAAATGGTTAGGCATTCCTTTAATTTCATTATATTTATCTTGTGGTTTTGTTATTTGGTTTACAGTAACTTTGAATGAAATGTTAGAAGCTCAGGTCTGATATGCAAAGGCTTAATTATGTGTTTGTTGAGTTTTGCAGATAGGTAGTTGTCCAGCTAATGGTATTTCATGTGCTGAAGAAGGCAGACTGACCAGGATTTTTAAACCTGTATTTATTCCTCCTGGCCACAGAGGGTGAGGAGATTGTCATCTTGCTGCTGTTTCCTAGCAGCTGGAAAGAGTGAGCAGAGACAGCAGTTATTTGATCAAAGATGTTGAAACAAAAGGTTGGACTATTCAGGGGTCACAAGAAAAATGGCCTGGGATCATGCTACATGATGTAAATTTCCTTGGTAGTTCAAGGATAGATTTTTTTTTTTTGCTGACAAGAAATACCGTATATTGAACAACACAAAACTTGACAGCTATAAAGGAGCTTGTTAAGTCAAAACTTGAGGCTGGAACTGTGAAGCTGGGTGGAGCATTCTGGAAAACTGAAGACAGGTATGGTAGGGTCATCTTACCCCTTTAGTTTAGTTACACAAACATTTTAATCTGTATGTATATAGATCTGCTTGACATATACTTTATCCCAAAACATTAAGTTCTGAACTTTGAACAGATCCAGTGATCCATCTAAAATGCGAGGGCTTTTAAATTTCCTTTTAAAAACAAAATTATATGCATATAGGGATTACTGATCAGTATGAGTTCCATATTGCTTCCATGCTGATCCGTGGAAGGTGTCGCCTATGAACATCTCCACCTGGGAGCCTGGCACTGCTCTTCAGAGTCTTGGGACTTTGGACATGCCAAATTCCATCCTAAATATCCTTCAACACATATGGCAGTCTTTTACAAATGGGTCAATGAGACTGGTGCAGAGCATGTACAAAATAAAAATGTATGTCAGTAACACACATTTTTGAACCTCTTTGAGGAAGAGTTCCAAAACCCCTATTTGTATATGCCACTTTAAGACCAGAAGAGAATGATCAATGTGGTATTATAGAAATACTCTCTGTCCACAGGGATTTTTTTTTTTTTGACAAATTTCTAAAGGATAAAGCTAGCAGAAGAATGACTGTACTGGATCAGAGCAAAGATACACGTAGCCCAAAGTGTCAGGAATGAAGGCATCAGTACTACATGTTATTTCACGAACATAACATTTCTTGATTCATACCATCTAGTGTTATCTCCACTTTATCAGAGTTGAATAACAAAGGGGTTTTTTGAATGTCCATTGATCTTGCAAGCCTGATATGAGATATTCATTGCTTTATTTTCAGAGGTGTTCAACTTTACAAGATGGCCAACAGCCATCAAATCAGGCACTAAAGATTAGATTTTTAATTAGAATAAACTGATGTAGAGCTGTTGACTGCATGGGATTTTTGTCAATTTGCATAAATAAAGCTCAATGTTGCATGACACACTTGTAATATTTTCCATAATGCTTCAGTCAGGGAGTGACCAACCCAAGAATAGAAATGAAATGTTTTAGCCCTCGTTTCTTGTCTGAGCACAAATCCATCCCTTTTTTCCTCTAATTTCTTAGTTTATGTCAGCAAGACAGTTTTTTTCCTTGGGCATGAGGAGTCTTGGGCCTTTACCTCATTTGTCTAAAAAAACCCCAAACAAACAAAAAAAACCAAACAAAAAAAAACCAAAAACCCCAAAAAACTGTAATCTTTGCAGAGTACCCCTAGTGACTTCTACCAGAGAAGAGTGGCCCAGGCCGTATCTGGGAATGAAAGACTCCACAGAGGAGTTCAATATGAGCAGAGCTCTTGGCCGCTGCTCTCTTACAAATGTCACTGGTCCTGTTTCACCCAGGGAGCTCAGACTCCTCCACCAATAGAGCTGCACTGTATTGCTGTGTTCATATCTTCATTAGATGTTTGTAATAATATAGGAACATAAATATTATTTGTTTGTAGTGTACTGTATCCAGAGATCTGAAATTATGACTGGAGCTCAGCAGTGCTAGATCCTGTACAGTGTTTTTTTGTCCTGTCTAGACACAGGGATATAAATAAAAGTCCCTGAGGCAAAATACTCCCATCCTAAAGCTCCTTCAGCCTGCTGGAGGTAGGAGGTGTGAAGGATGTGTGGTGTGATGTATAAACAGAAAGATTAAGGGATGTACGAGTCGCCTCTCCAGAACATTTCCAAGTCTCCCAGAACTATGTAAGCCTCTTCTCTGCTTCTCTTGCTTTCTTATTCTTTTATTTTTCCCCTGTTTTCTTTCTTCTTTGCTTTGACCTCTGCTTGTTCTTCATCTCTTTCTCCCCCCATACAAACCCTCCCTTTTCATTCCCGACTCTTTCTATTTTACTCCTCCCCTCACTCATTCTCTTCAGCATTGTAGCAATGGTAGTCAAAAGAAGAAAGGCACGGAATTATCTGTTACTAAATGGGTGGTGCTGATGGAAAATTAGGGAGGAGGAAAAGAAGAATTAATTATCTGTAATGTAAGGGTTAAGAAATAAGATTTTTCCCAACTAACACTCATACCTAAAGAAATCCTAAATTTGTGAGAAATGTGAACATTCAGTCTTCCTTCATCAGAAGGCTCTGTAGCTATAGTGTTAGAAAAGGAAAGAGAGGGTCAAACCTTATGTTTTTATCCCTGCTTTCTGTAAGTAACCTGCAAAGAGATTTTTTTTCTCAAGGTTGCTGAGCATCTGCTGCTCCAATTTCTCTGCTTCTTAGGAAGGATGAGGTGTAATTGTAATCTGTTGCTTTGAGATCCTTCTGTGAAAGACATGAAACAAGTACAAGTTGTTATTGCTAGGAGGCAGTGTATATAACCAGTCACTGACTAGAAGACTGTCCATTAATTTTTGTTTTGTTTATTTTTGAAAAGGTATGCAGCTGGTATGGAGAATATGCCAAGTCAACTGGATAAGTCAGCACAGGCAACACAAAGTGAGTTTGTTTGGTTTTTTTAAAGAAAAATATTCATGCTCCAGGTCAGCTTATTGCAATATTACCTGCAATTACAAACCCAGAAAAGTGCTACTAACATTTTCTTAGGTTTTTATTGGAAATGTGGCTCCATATCCACCTAGTGGAGGAGCAGACAGTTAAGCTACCTTGTATGTGTGATTGTTTATCTAAAAAAAAAAAAAATTAGTCTCTACATGTCAATTTTTCAGCACAGTCCTTGAGCAAAAGCTGATAATATATATTAACACTAGAGAATGTCTGTCCACAGACTTTTCTTATGAAAACTTCAGAGTAGTGATAACGAAAAGCATTTCCTCTTGTAAACATGTTTTGCAAATATGTCTGCGTTGGCCTGAAGTCTCACTGACCACTCATCAGCACAAATAGTTTTTGAGAATCAATTCTTTTCTGCTCTGGAGTGGAAACACATCAAACATTGACTCAGTATGTATGAGCAGACACCATTTTTGTGGACCTTTCAGCTTTATATTTATAAATTAGAAAGCTGATAATGTTCAAACAACCTACTATAAAATAAAAAGGGCAAATCCAATTGCAGATTCATTTTACTTGAAGGGACATGCAAGATGATATGCAGACTCTCAGACCTTCTGTAACCCTACGCAATGCTTGGGGCTGGAGAGTGATTTTTCTGAAATTTGAGAGGGGAATTAACAGACGACATAAAATTGCGGGCAGTGGCATTATATTCAACCCCTTTGCATTATTTCAAATAGAAAATTAACCAGAGGAAAAGGTTGTGGTCTTCTTTCTGATGTTTTGCTGCTACAGATGTGAGATTTGTTCAAGTACCTACTGAAATAAACAGCAACGTTTGAGTTGCACTTAGTGGATTTTGTGTTAGGACCGCGGATAAGGAGACATCACGAGACTACTTTGAACCGTGGGGTACCAGGGAGGGGAGGAACTGAACTGCTCTCAGCCATTGCCAGAAATGGGAACTGCAAATAGGGATCATAAAACCAGCTCTTTCCACAAAGGCATGTGATAAGCCCAGTTTGGTGAATCAGTGAATCCAGGCCTGTTTCCTCAGCCATCTGTTGGGAATGAACGCTGTCCTGTTAGCAGTTAAATGTAGATAAAGTGCTGCTATTTGTTCTTTCTGAAACTGTTTCATATTTTAAAACTAAGACTCATTGAACACAGGTCATCGCCTGCCCCCATAAGCTCTATTGCTTTTAATTTCTTTTTAATGCCAAACTTGCAGTGAAATGCTTGGAGGGGTAGGAGAATGGCTTTCCAATGGGGAATTGTGTGATTTCAGTTTAGAATTGCATCCTCAACTAGTAGATTGAAGGAAAAAAAAGTACGTGTGTATTTTGTGGTGGTTTTTTTTTTAAATTTTCTTCTCTTCCCATACCTCAGTCAGTTGGTGTTATGGTTTGGAATACAGCAGAGCAAGTAAGTTATTTTTCACCTAGTGGTTGTAACAAAAGTTTTGTATCAGCTTCAATATTTAATGATTTTTCAGAATTAAATGTAACCATACTGTTTCAAAAAAAGAAAATTTTTTAAGGTGGAAAATCCACATATGTTGAAAAAACATGAATTTAAAACATTTAGTAGATTTTTTTTTTTCCTGTAGTAAATCACTTTTTCTGTTGAATGAATTGAAATATGAAGGTGACAGTGAGTGTTGAAAGTTTGCTTCTCTTCATAATTTTGTGACATGCCTTCAGAGGATGGGATAAGGTGAGTCCCATGGGAGGGATGGGGGTCAACACTTTTTCTTGTGAGCTACAGGCCCTGCTCAAGGAGTAGCAGATAGCAAAGTTTTCAGGAGGGGACAGCAAAGATGACCATTGTAGAACTGAAAGTCTGCAGCTTGCACAGAGGCTGTGAGGTGGCAGGGAGGAGCACACAGCATTCAGCAGAATTTCCTGGGGACTGGGCAAAGTTACTAGTAAATCAAAGTCCCTGACTCTGCTGGAACTGGGCTTGGGGGCAAGGACCTGCCTGTAAAGACACAGTGGGCAGGCTTAGAGCTGTATGTGAGTCATCTTTTATTTCAGTTCTGTCCAGTGTTACTGATATTAAAAGAAATATAACAATAATAAGGGGAAAAAAAAATCCACTGATATCACACTAGTCAAGAATTGCCCAGATAAAGGTGCTGTAATAAGAACCACATAGCTTTGTAACAGTGGAAAGTGGTGCTAAGTTTGTATATGTGAATTGTGCATTTCCATACTTCATATATTTCATTTTCCTTAACCTTATCACTTAATTTCATTATTATTTAGTACTTTTTCTGGAGAAGTTATCTCTAATATCTATCTTCAGTTGTCTGATGCGTATTTTAATCTAGAATAGAAATAAAGTTCTCAGATCTAAACTTTGCAGCAAATGTCTCAACCTTTTCCTGTCTCAGTACATGGGAGTTCACATGTGAATCATGGGACAGGTCACGTCTGGGTGTTTGACTATCTGACAAGGGTGTCGCCTATCATGTAATGGATGTGCACAGTGCCACATACTGGGTTTGCTGGGTCTCCTTGCCATGCACAGCTGTGGTGTGTAGGTACATCCAGGGAGACGCATTCTCAGGTGGCTTCCTGGAGAAAAGGTCTCTACTGGGAAGCTGATATCCCTCTGCTGCTGTGCAGCACTAGAGCTTTTCACCTGCTCAGGCATCCCATATCCCAGACTGATGGCTAGTAGGATCAACTCTAGCACCTGGGATGCTGAAGCAGGAGAGGATCTTAACTCACGCCATCACAAAATGTAGACTGCCATCTCTAATCCGGAGTGTTAAGTGAGGACAAATCAATGAGTTCCGAGTCCATGAGACTTAGCAGGTATGGTAGGGTTTCTGTCAAAAGGATATGTTCATTGCTGTTCCTTGTCTAGATTAACATGAAAATATGAAAAAATGTTGAGACATGAGGTCACTGGGTGAAGGAGAAGTTTTTCAGTTCAAGTTGGCAAAAAAATTGTTTTATCATAAAACATAAAAAATATCATTATTCATAAAACTTAAAATGCTTTATTCTGAAGCAAAGTAACTGTATCCTCTTCACCCTTATCTCTTGTCATGCTGTAGGAAAAAAAAAGTGGATCTTGATTAGCTGAGTTGTATATCTGGTTCCTGTTAATCGTTAATGACCAAGACCTGTGAGATAGTGGCCATCCTTCAATGTGCCAAGTATAACATTACAGAAATAGTATTTCTGCAATGGATGCGTTAGTCAAGCAGCTGTAGGTGGGGTTTTTTACAAGGAGTTTTAACTGACACTTTGTTTATAAAGCTGCAGTTCTGGATACTTCATGCTTCTGGGTAGCTGGAACTAAGGCAGACTCTCTTTTGGTATGGAAAGACTGGAGTATTTCCTCCTACTCTTAGTGGAGGGCTAGTGCTTGTTTCCCTGGTACTTCCTGGGATGAGGGGAAGACAAATTTTGGTCACCAGGAAGGTTCAAAATTAAACATTTTCTAATACTACCCATGCAGACAAGGTGCTCAGACATTGTAGCGATCACATCTGATGCCAAATTTGAAGGTATGTGCACATTCCTTATTGCTAAGACCAAACACTTAGCAAGGTAGCTCTACCTTTAGATCTAGACTTTCATACTAGCAATAATCTCAGAATAAAGTCATAATTAGAGTTCCAAATTAAATAATTTGTATCAAACACACTAGGCTGAACTTAGGTCCTTTGGATAACAGAGGTTGAACTAGGGCTTCTTTTGTGGATCTCGGGGGGGGGGGGGGGCAGGGAGATTAATTCCTAAATTCCATATCAAGGTGTACACAACTCTCCTTCCTTTTCACAGCCTCTTGTGATTCTACTTTACATGGTCTTCTTTTCTTTTCCTGAATCCTGCAGCTTTCTTCTGTCTCGAATGCTGTATACTGGGTATTCACTTCCCAGTGGTAAGGGAATACTTACCTTGTTTCTGACTTTCTGGTGAACTTTCAAGTTCTTGTTACCTATAAGATAAGAGATAAGATATTCATGCTCAAAGTGGTCATAAATTATTGTGTCCTTGATTTGGATTTACCTCATCTATTTAAAGGATAAAGATTGAAACACAAGCTATGCATGTAAAGTCGACATATTCATATGCAACTATCATATCTCAAATATCAAGCCTACAATCATTACAAAAAAAGTACAGTGTAATTCTAATTGGCCTTAAGCCATTACCCCCCAAATTACATATGATATTAGAATTACACTACCATCTAGGGACACTTAGATGTCCACCTTATATCATGCTTCCAAACCCTGGTTTTATTAATAATAAAGGAAGCTTTTTTCTTTTCTTTGGTAGGTATGAGGTAGAGTTAGGACAGACTTAACGATGTATCTGACATTGAATCTAACTAGTAATATGATTCAAGAGAAAACAGCGTCCTTTTAAATTTTTCAAACTTTTGTAGATCCTTCAATTAAAAGTTCCAGTTATCTTTATTTTAATACATTCCTTTTGAAACCTTGAAGATCCTAATATATGGCCTGTAAACAATTTGGTTTTGTGTTATTGTGAGTGCATTTAAAATAGTGATGCTCAACAAAGAGAGGGCAGGCGGTGCTTTGTACCACCCTTGCCCTTGGTTAGAGGCTGCAGTGGAGCTGCAGCTGGGAGGGGGCACAACGAGAAGTTTTTCCCATTAACCCTTTGAAAAGTTGATGGCATAATCAGAGAAAATTTATGTGGGGTTTCATACAGCACCTTTTTATTGCATTTCTAACGTGTGAGTGAAATAGTGGCAAGGAGAAAGAGCCACAGTGTTGCATAATAGAAGAAATACATTTTAATTTTCTTTTCCCTCACATCTTTTTGCCTTTTATGCATCTTAAGTCTTCAAATGGTACTTAGGATATAAAATGCCAGACTAGTTTTCCTTTGATTATAAAAATCAGTTTGGCTAGATTTGTATAAAAACTTGTTTCTTCAATATTGTGTCTCTGGAATAATGTAAAAGTTAGGTTGTCATGAATATGGCTTATAGGCATGTCATTCACATGTGAGAGGTGTAATCAGATCTGTAGTTCCTGAGGATATATAAGCTCAAAGCAATTGCTGGATATGACTTTTTTTACTTTGGGTAAGACTTTCAGCACATTGGGCAATTAAGTATTTGTGTGCACCAAGTACGTGCTCAACTGCTTGTATAATTTGCATGAATAGCTAGTTGCACACATAAGTACATAATTAATTAGCTGCCTGTGCTATTAACTGCTCTGGACATACAGCTATATCAGTTTGCCTTTTTTAGGAGTGTTTGTGAGAAATTTTTAGTGCTTGTCGGATACATGAGTGGAGAAAGAATAAACGATAAATATGGCGCTTTTTATGTACAAGTATGATCCATACAAAGTTGTTGTTTTCATAAGCCAGTAGCTGCTATTTTAAAAATACTGCTTAATTGCAAAAAGCCTAAGAGTCTTTTTCGATCGTCTTATCTTCATGCTGACTTGTAAATCCAGACAGTGCTGTCATATGCAACTTTAGCTCAGGTGTTTAAACCTCAGTAACAGTTTTTACATACAACTCTACAACATGCATTCCAACTTGGTCACACAGTTCTTTGTTTTTAAATGTGAAACATTTGTGAAGGATACTGGAGCCCGAGAGCTGAAGTCAATGTAAGTTCCTTCCTTGCCCTCACTGGGCTTTGGATCAGGCTCACCAAACCCAGCGAGGGGCAGGTCACTTGCACAACAGTTGTAGAGGCTCTTCCCTATGAATGAATAAACCATTTATAATTGTATTTTGTAAAGTGCACAGTTGCCATAAATGGTATGAGATTTTTTTTTCCTCTGAATTGGGTTCTTTGTACTGAAATGTGTAGTTAGCACAAATATTCATCCTGCTCTGCTGTATAAGCTGAAAGGGCCCAGAGGAAGCTCTGAATGTGCAAGTTACGCTGACATTTCACTCCTCAGTCCTTTGCCCTGGTATTGTAACTTTGCTATTTCTTGGCAAAGGCTTAGGTGGGAAACATATCCAGCTAATACAAGAAAACTTTAACTCTTCATGAGTGATAAAATTCAGGGCTGAAAATGGTGATGTTGAATTAATTGAATTCCCTGTTCCTTTTTTATATTTGTGAGTTTTATGAGCAGGAACCTCACACAGTTATGAAGAGAGATGTGTGTAGAGTGCTTATTTGTTGAAAACCAACAGTGAGTGCTACAGTTCTTAGAAAGGAACTATAATTGCTCTAAGCTTTTCCTCTTCTGGGGTGTATAGTACTCTGATCTTCATAATCCTGGGTATTGAGAAACTGAATAACAGTCGTCTTGTTTAAAGTAAAGGGAAAAACATCAATTGCATCTCTCCTCCCTGACTCTTACCCCAGTAGTATTGCCTTGAAAAGCAATTTCCCTCCAGATCGACTGACATATTAGTGTCCTTAAAAATTAAGATGTTGTTTGATTAGTCCTTCAGATTTTGAAAGCAAATCACCATCAATACTCTTTATTTTAATATCTGATATGAACATAAAAAATAAAAGGATGCACTAAAAATGAGGTTTGTATATTTTAAATAAAAAGAGGTACTTTTCATATGTGACATTTGTGCTGGAATGCTGCTTTGATCAGAATTAAGCTTCAGAATTAAGGTAGCTGTAATAATCAACATCCCCATGAAAACATGCATACTCCTTACACGTAATACTTCTATTTTTCTAGCCAGGATCTCCCTATGTATTTTATTGCAATGTCTTTCCATTGGTATTTTCCTTCAAAGTCACATTAGAAATAACTAGTAGACAAAATACTTGTACACATGCTTTGGAGTAACAGAAACAAATAAACCCCCCCAAGTAATTGTGAGCCCATGTCAGCAATTCAGTTATTAGGATCACATAAACCCATGTCTTATATATTCCACCCAGAATTGTTTTAAGGTCCTTGTATGCATAGAATTTTGAAATATATTATTTGAATATAAAAGTAGATTATGTATTTCCCCTGTGGCTGGCCAAATGTCTTTCCAACAAAGGGTAAAATAAGAAGGCTATTTTTTTGTGTAAAAGAGTGATCTTTTTAGTCATGCTTGATTGCTTTTTCAGGACTGTCTCCATTTATAATGAGATATTCTTGGACTCATTTGAACCAGAAAGTTTAGTAAAATTGTTACATTTTTACATAAAATACATTGAATTACTTAAACTGTCTCAAACTCAGGTTTTTTTAAATATACGTGACATGTATTGGATTTTTTGCTTCACAGACTGAACATGGCATAAAATGGAAATATATTTAGCATATTTACAAAAAATATTTGTTTTAATCTTTCATACTTGTCAGCACTTCACACTAATTTAGTCTTATCTGCTGCTAAGGAGTTACACAGTAAGGGATGCACTTGTTATTCAAATCCCTATTAATTTTCCGTATCATAGTTTGGCAAGAAAGCTGTTACTGTATTGGACTATGATACAGGAAAGTTTTAATTATCTGTACTTTTCAGAGAACTTGGCATAGGACGTCTGTGCTAGTGTGCCGAGAACAACGTGAATTTACTTTTATCAGCAGTTTAAAATGGCATTATAAATTGTGGTTTGTGATACTGTTTTTAAAAGATCTGATGTGCAATGAAATGTGCAGAGCTTGAGGAAAAAATGTATTTTTATTACAATCACAGTGCCCAGATAAAATGGCAAGTATGCAGTGCTTTAGAAATATTTATTTGTAGCTAAAGATATATTTTACATTACCTAAGTTTGTGTTTTACAGTTGGAAAATACACAATCATACTTTCAGGCTTAGCTTGAGTCTAGTTCTTGCATTACTCTGTTTAGTGTTTTCAATGTATTTTGTAAAATATTTCATTGTAATGTTAATAGAGCTTACTTAAGCATTTCTATACTTTGCAGGCAAAAAAATCTCTATCACTTGTAGATCAAGTAGCAAAACCCTACAGCAATTCTTTTTCAAAGGAACAAATTGTTTGATAGTCAAAATTTTATTTTACAGTATACTCTTCAGGCAGTATGAGAAGCAGCTTTTTTACCTCTGAACCCACAGCAAAAGCCTGTGTCTCAACTCTCCTGTAATTGTCCATTCTTTTTATAAGATTTATTTTTGCCTGTGGTGCTGAGCTGAAAAAGTCACCCAGCTAAAATGTAGTTACTTCATTTCCAAGTAAAAACAATAGTGTTTTCATGTCCATACTTATTATTATTCTGAGAATGTACTAATTTGTTACATCCAAGATGACGGTTAGTTTGGTCCATGAAAGGGGCACTGTGCCAACTACTGCAGTTAAGTAAAAGGACTTCTTTCATGGAAAGTAGTGGGACAGAAAGTAGCCTGCAGTGCATGTGGGTATGGCGAGGCAGATTGCCAACAGAGTCATCCTGGTATCAGGCTTTACTGTGTTGGGTTCTGAATGAAGCTAAAACTATGATTTCACTAAATGTCGGCATGGGCAGCCAAATTTTCAAACCACTAGTGCTCTAAGGAGCAACTGATAAATGTTTTATCCCTGCGGGCTGTAGTTGATGTTGCACAAGGATTTCGCATGTGCTCAATGCATTATCATTCTTGGCATTAAGCTTAGATAATTGTCTACTTATATTGAGCCTGTAATAGCAAAATACAAGTGAAGAGGCATGTTTTACAAAGTAAAACTATGAAATAGGTTTAGCTATATTACTATGGATTTTTTTTTTGTTCTATCCTACTAAATTTGAATGAGAATGAAGTATGATTCTATACCTTAATTCTGCTCAAACCAGGGTGGTCTCATAATTTTGTTTTACATGCATGACATTGCTTAAGGTCATTAGTTGTAAATCTTAGTATAAAAAGACTGAAAATATATTCAGTACTTTGTAGTTACCGAATACATATTTAAAAGCTTCTATGAAAAGTCGGGACCTACATGGCAGATTTTCAGTTACTGAATGGTCAATTTAATGATGTAGATTAGCTGTATCTAAACAGTAAATGGAGATAGGCTGTTGCAAGGCTTTGATGAATCTCTCTGATGCATATCCCAGTTGATCAATTTTCTAATTTTAGAGATTAGTATTTTACTTTTCAATCTTAATGTAGTCTCTGGGTACAATCTATTTGAAATTTAACTTAGATCAAGTATAACTTTATTTACTTTTGTTGTTGTTGTTTTGCTATAGCTACTCTAACAAACACAAATCAAATTTGAATTTGGCCTTTTTCTTTTCAGTGACTAATGTAATGATGTCATTTTTTCACTCATTTTTTCTTAGTGTTACCTGACTTCTATTTAATTATTAAATCACTATTGCATATTAAAAAAGAAACTTCCATGTTGCTTTAAATGTTTTAAAGAAAAGTGGATTGTGTTGACAGTTTTTGTTCAGCATAGTTAAATTCAACCATTAAGAGTTTAGCAGCTAAAACTTTAATAGAGAAAAATTACTTCTTTATCACACAGATAATTACTGGCATAGCTGTGTATATTACTGCAATAGCTGTGCATAGTATCACCAACTTTATTATGTATATAAATTCTGTTTATGCAGCTTTTATTGAGAATATGTAGGGAGCTTTGTGTGTAAATATTAAGAAATATTTAAATAATTTATTTGCAAAAAATCTTAAAATCTTATTTTGTTTTTATTGTTCATGTTCCTGGAGCTGAAGTAGTTTCTGCAAATGTGTGAATTACCTTTTTTTTTTTTTTTTTTTTTTTTACATTTTTCAACATGAAGGCTACTAGTGTCAATCCATTTGATAAAATACCCCATGACAGATGCATGCAAATCCAAATAGCTTATTGAGTATACTATTAATTTTGTCTTTACAAGTGCAGGATCTTTAACATACAGAATAATTAAATATTTGTAATAAAGCAGTTAACTCAAGCAGTTTATTGCTGTGATTTGCAAAACTGCATTGAGCCACTTTCTTTTCATTTCATTGATGGTGGAACAAACATTTCTTTAATAAGGATACAGTGCATTCTAATTTTGTTGCAAAAGCTTAGATAAGGATCAGGCCCCCTCTGAATCACTGCTTTGACCTATGACATTGAAAGTGCTGAAGCGCTTTGGCAAAAGAAGAGTTAGTCATTCATTATTATGCACAGGACTTTCCAGTTCTAAAGGGGCTCTGTGCTTTCTCTCAGATAGACTTTGTTTGTTGGAAATGAGAACTGTATTTTGGCAGTAAAGGACAAGAACTGAAGCAACTCTGCAGGCAGACTCATTATGACATAATCCTTCATTAATCCTTATTCTCTATTAATAGATCATGACCGAAGTTTTGCTTTGGTTGACCATCTTCACCAGCAAGCTATGAGAAAGTATTAATAGACAAAGGTCCAAACTCAGCTTTTAGGGCTATCCTTTTATTTACAGTTTTAAGAAAGTATGTATTATTACCTTGGAGAAGTTAGTACAAGTGATCTGTTTTCAAGTGCAACCTAGTTACGTATCTTAGAAATGTGATTTATCTGTTGGAAAATGGATTACTTATATCACTCACCTGGCAGATAAATACACTGTAAAAATTAGGTGTTGATTTTAGACATGGTGCTGGCGATATAGGGATGCAAGACTCCATTAGCAGTGGGGATGGCAGTGAAAAAGCAAAAGGACTGAAGGAAGAGAGTGTAAGTGGCATGTGAAATGAACGTGGCAAAATATGACCAAAAGAAGGAAAATCTGATGGCTTTTTGTTTCAGTGAAATATCAGGAGAAAAACGTAGAACATAACTGTGGAGTGTTTGGGAATAGATTTTTGTAACAGTTACAAAAAATATTGTTGCATTATTTATTATAAGAAAAAAAATTTCTAAGTCAAGAATAATGAGGTTCATATTTGCCTGATGTAGCAATGTATGGTCCTTGGCCGTTCTCAAGCTATCATAGACGGGCAGTGGTAAGGAACAATAAGCAGTGAGGAAAAATAAGTAAATTAAATATTTTTGGTGTATTGTTGACCATTGACTAAGTTGTGCCTGGTTCTTGTTAGAGCTGGATTTACTTGCATTAGATCTTGACTGTGCCATAGTGTATAGAACTTCAAGATCAGTTTGCTTATCTGCTGAGATATTCCTGTAAGGCTGCTGATGACAGAGTAGGCTAGTGGGTTTTGTTATACAAATTAGGCTTTGTAACAGGTATTAATATTTTCAAATATAATTTGAATATAAGCCAAAAGGTAATTTCTGAAATAACTGTCTCTATTCTACAAAAGCTGTACTGCAGCATTTGTTCATTTAAACTGCTGTCCATTTAAACTGCAATGATCTATGAGATTTTAGTCATTTAATGGGGTAAACCAGGCTACCTCCATTGCCTTCTGGGAAACTATGCTGATTTCCATCCATTATGAACTAGATCACTAATTTATTACAACTTCTTATGCTTTTGTATCTCTTTGTTATGATATATTCTCTGTAATATCAGTTTACTGGGGAAAAATGGTGTAGAAAATCCCAGTGGTTTGGAAGCTGAGTGGAGAAGATTTGTTTTTTTAACACAAAAAGTGTATTGGATCTTTGAGGCACTTCCAGGATCCAACACTTAGACAAAATTTTATTTGCTCTTAGCAGGACAATATTTTATGTCTGAAATCCTCCTTATATTATTCTTTGGTGTAGTTTCTTAGCATCCTGGCCTTTCTGTTCAGAAAGGTATGAAATATGAATAGACTGTTAAATTTTTCCATATGGAAGCTTCACAATTCACATAGATCAGATAATGCAATGTGGTTTACAATTTATAATTTTTATTGCCACTTAATGTAATAATTTACACAAACAAAACTCTACACTTGCTACACACCACGAGAAACTGTTGTCTTTTTTTTTCCTTCTGCAAGTAACATTTATTAATTCAACTTTTCTGCTGAGAATTAATTCGGAATCTGATTTAGACGTAACATGACCTTTCAGATACAGAGGTAGAGAAGAAATGGGAAAACATAATTCAGAATTTCTTAACTATTTATGTAGTACTCTTGTTTGCACTTCTTTGGGATAATGCACAATAAAACTGACTTCTAAGTGTAGTTTTACACCTCTTGCTATTCTACACATACGCACATGTAAAATGTTGATAGCTTTGACACTAACTGTGGTTACGTAAATGCCTTTGAGTGTTCAGGTCCTGACTAAAGCTCACTGCTTCAGCACATCTGTTTTTAATGGTTGCTTTCTGAAGAAGAGAATTCTGATAGTAGGCAGCCCTTTAATCTGGCAGACAAAAGGCATAACAAGATCGATCCAATGGATGGATGCTAACACTGGCCGAATACAGTCTGGGAATGAGATACCAATTTTTAACATTGAGAATAATTAGCCATCAGAGCAACTTACCTAGCAACAGGCTGGAATGTCTGTCATACTAAACTTTAAAACTGAAACATCATGTATTCAAATAGGTGCTATGCCTTGAATGCAAGTAACAGGTTGGAAGAAATATGAGGTGAACTTCCCCACTAGTCTGTTATACATGGCTTTAAAACCAATTATTGTATTTTCTGAAGTTCAATCATCATTCATAATTTACTGTTATACTACTGTATATGATTCAGATTAAATTGTCTCTGATTACTGAAGGTTCTGTGGTAAACTGAGAGACAAAGAATGATTCATCATGTTTTCAAGTATTCAAAACTAGTGGCACCGTGCTGCCTTGTGGCACTAGCATACTTATCCTGCAAGAACCTGAATTGCTGCTAGCGTCTATAAATAGTAATGCTATACTGTCTTTTGCATTTGATGTCCTTCTTTCGGCACTGAAATCATGTCTTTGGAAAAAGCTATTCTCATTTGTCTCGGTCTCCTTAGTAATCTCAGAAAATAAGTGGAGTTCAGCACACCCAATCAGCCATTTTCCTAATATGTCATAGCTCAGTATTCAGTGTTTCATTGGACACCACGGCAAGCTCTAGGATGTTAGATATGCATCTGTGTATCGTGGATTTAAATTTTTTTTCCTGAGGTTAGACAGAAGTTTTCAGAAAATGAGGTGGTTGGTATGATGGATTGCAAACTGAATGATATCATGCCATTGTGAGAAAAACAATATTCTGGATTATAGTCAGAAAGTTGTGAAACGGTTGCTCTGTGCTTCTTGTTACTGACAAGACCAAGGATAAGAAATAATAGACTTAAATTACAGCAACAAAGATTCGTGGTTAGAGAGAGGATGTTTCCAGCAGTTAGGATGGAAAGCCACTGAAATAGTTTACCTGGAGATTTATGAAGTCGCCATCATTACAAGTCTTTTAACAGGTTAGGCAAGCATCTGTCAGGAGTGACACAATCATAGATGATCCTGCTTTTGTCAGGGGACTTGAGGTTGGACAACAGGAGGATGCAGAAAAAGTGTGAAGGCCAGACTAGTACTTAAGGTTTCTGCCAGCCATCCTCTCCCTAAATAAAACAATGATTTCTTCAGGTAACCCATAATATCCAGAGGATTCCAGGATCTTCTGTGGGCTGTCTCTCTGTATAAGAAGTCAAAGAAGTAGCATAAGCCATAAAGGACCTTCTCTATTCTACTTCCAGGAGAAAGTGACTTTGATGATAGAGGCAGTAGCTATGGGCACAGTTGGCCAGATAACGTTGGCCACCACCTCAAATGAGATGACAAGAAGCACCAAAAGCACAGACATCTGCCTGATCCTGTTCTTTCTAGTAATAACTATAAAAAATAAGCAAGACTGGCAGAGTAAAAGAGAAGGGAGCAAAAAAACCTGTATAGTGCATATTCTCCAGAAAGCTTGCAGTTTGGGATGACCAGTTATCAGGTCTATGAGAAGGTCATCACCTTCACAGACAAGGTGTAATCTAAAGTCATAGGAGACTTCACTTTCAAAGTTTCAGATGGTAGCCAAGACCAGTTTGCATGGCACTTCTAGAAGCAACTGATGTGGCTCCCCTTTACACCTTAGCAGCAGTGGTCATGCAGTTCTCACTTTACCTGCAACCATTCACATTTTCCCTCAAATGGAAAATGGACCTCTGGAGGACCTCCCATTTAAATTGGTGGAGTTGCTTGACTTCAAAAAGAATGATGCATTTCATACAATGAAGAGAATATGAAGCAACCTATCTACTCCTTAGGGGCTTATATCTCAGCATCTATATATTAACCAAAATTCCAAAGAATCATCCACTACCATCAGGAATTTTTCAAGTTATCTCAGAAAAGATAGCAGGTCTATAGCTGACAAACTGCAGACAAACTATACTGAACTTGCCCCACCTTTATGATTAAGGAGTAATTTTGATAGAAATACTAAAAAAAAAAAAATTGCTGGGGTCACATGACTATGGGACCTATCAAATCTCTCTTCAGAAACCTTCTGGTCTACCACAACCAGGTATGGCTATGAGTGAAGTTGTGGGTCATAAACAAGTTCTCCGCTTTTTACGCTATAGTCATATCAATCCTCAGCTGCAAACCCCATTACCCCTTCACTCTTCACAGAGCCTTCTGACATGGGTCTGTTATGGTAAGAAGTCCTCTCACTTCCTGGTATTGGAGCGAGAGGAGATTTCTCATCCGAATCAGGAAAGAGGGTCTTTTTCCAAATTCTGAAGAGAAAGGAGCATGGCAATGCAGCTTGGATTTAATAAAATACAGTTCATTCATCTAGAAGATGTTCAAGATGGCAAAGCTGGTCACCAGAAACACCACCTGGACTTCAAAATATCGTCTTCTGCCTCTTAGAAGAAGTACCTGATATTGTAGTAGTTCAGAATTGCTACCAGTTCAAAGTCCTATAGATATTCATAGCAGAACAATATATTTTGGGGGAAAAACAGTATATAAATACATCTATAAATGGAATACAGTAGCTGCTTTTTGGGGGTGTCTGAAACAATTTGATATCATCTCTGCTTGGTTTTGGACTTAATTTGAAAGTAAATCTTTAGAAACTAAACCTTATAGCATCACCTAAGAGCCCCTGAATTTTGTATTACTTTCCTCAGGACAAATTTAGGGCCTCAGCAGCCTGATTTTGCTATTGATAGCTAATTCAGCTGGGATGATGATAACTCACAGCTAACATGCTGTAGTGATCCAACATGAAGCTATAATACCATATTGCAACACTGGTCCATATAGTGCTGGTTAAGATTAGTATGTACTCTTGAATGTGCTGGTCTTTATTCTGAGATGTCCCATGAGGCCTTCTGCTTTATTTTCTTTCCATACCTGTAACTATTGTAATGGATGCCTCATTGCTGGACAGGGTGTAAGTATAGATGACCTTGAGGCTCAATGCTTGTGTGTTCAGAAAAGGAAATGTAAATGCATGATAACGTTTGGGAGCCAAGGGTGATTTGCAAGGCCTGTAAATCCTTGGTGCAGCGAATCTTAGGAGATCTGATACACAGCAAGGCTGGTGCTGCTGTAGCCATCTGTATAAGCAAACAAAGCAGTAGGAAGTCTTCCCCCTTGAGCAGCAACAAACTCTGGAAACAGAATATTGGATACCAGTTTCTATTCTTGAGTACCTGTCCACTCGTCCTTCAGAACAGCTAGACAGAAAGATTTAGGGACACTGTGAGTATAAGTGGGAAACCATCACAAAACAGCATTTCAGGTTACAATGACTGCAAAATAGCTACTTCTGCAACTCAAAATAAAAGAGTGAGGTGGGTTTTTTCTTTTTTTTCTTTTTTCTTTTTTTTTTTTTAATATCACTTAACAGCTGGACTGAAAACACCTATTCAGCCACTTCTTGACCCATCTATACTTTCTGATTCTTTGAAAAGCCAGATAATACTTGGCACATCTTATTTTGGATTCTTCATGCCTAAGGTAGTTTCGGTTCCCAGTGGTGCCATGTGTTTCAGGCAGTCATTCTGAAATGCTGTGTTTTATTCTGAAGTATTAGACACTATCTGTAAGCTCTGGTTTGAATATTATGTTCAATAAAAAAATAATCAATGAATTAGCTATTGCTTTGGGATCCTTATATGTAATATGTGCATTCAGTAGATCATTCAACTGTGAAAAAGAAGTTTCTTATTTTGCAGTAGCCTGGAGCATTTCAAGGTGTAGCATGCACAAAATTCCATAGCCTGCCCTCTCGTGTTTGGTTTGGTTTTGGAGGTTTGAGGGGTTTTGTTTGGTTTGTTTTCTTTTACTTTAGTGTATCTGTAGCTTCACGACTGAAGGGAAACCCGGGCATGACATGTATTCTATCCTTTTTATGCCATTGCAGAAAGTATAAGTACTGACAGAATGCGTTTGCTCTATTAATATTGCCAGGCACAGTGACCTCTGTTTGGAGCTCAAGCAACATGATAGGGTATGTGTATGAATTACAAAGCTCAAACTAGTTACTGTAAATAGGTTCTCTCTAACTTCATAGGACATGGGATTTCTAAGCCACTTCTTCTGATTGTCTTTCTGTGCATTCCTCTTTTGTCAGCTGTAGATGGCAGATCCCTGTTGTATGTATCAAAGCAGTTTTCTACACAATGTCAGCCAGGACCCGGCACCTTCATGTACTAGGCTTCTTAAAAAAATGCATTGGTAAATGTGACAGTCAGTGGTGTTAATTACCATAAAAAGCATCACTTTCCAAGTGTAATTCCTCTATAATGTCTTTACACAGTTACTTTTTGGCTTGGCTCTTCTGCTTGTAGCAATGTATGGAATTACAGCTGTACAAATACAGTAGAGAACCGAAGTATACATATAATTTCTAAGCTAACCACCTATATATATATGACTGGGCAGCTGATCAGTTAGCTAGTAGTTAATAGTCTGATGGCAGAAAGTAGAGGGGTTTATATGTAGGAAGGGGTCTTTTTTTGGCACTAGAAAGAGTGATTCTGAATTATTTTAGGCTCTAGGGTTGTGTGACTGATCCAATACATGGAATATCATGAATCTAGGTATTCAAACAAAAGTGAATGGAAACTGCCATTTTTCATGACAGGAGAATGAGTTTGTTACGGTGCCAAGTAAAAAACAAATATGCACGGATTTGTTCTAAAGATCTGCCAATAACATTGAAACTTCTGGTGTCCCTGGGATGAATTTCAGATTCTGAAAGGAAACAAACAGCTGAAATAAACAGAATAGAACGAAAGTAATTGAAAACATGTGATCCCAAGTCTTGTGCACAGATTTAATTAAGATCTCTACCTTCTAGTGCCTTTGCCAAGCAGTTTTTCTAAACCTTAGGCAAAATAGGTTGGCTAGTCCACGTTTGGAGGCACAGGCGTTAATTTTCATAGTACAGAGGGAATCCCTTTGTTCAGAACTATGTTACTTCAAAAGAGTATTTCATTAGGGTGAATATTTATGTAAATTTTGGATATGCTCTGTGTACTGGAAAAACTCTTCCCGAAAATATGCGGCGCATCAGTAATGAGTTGTTGTTGGGTTTTTTTCCCACCGCCTTGTACCGTTCTTAGAGATGTAAAGCGACACATCTTACGTTCCCTCCCCTTTTTGCACACAGAATAGAAATTAACAGCTACAGCTTAGCTTGTTTTGCCTATGGATCAATGCCAGAAAGCAGTTTTGAAGGTGTTTTAAAATGAAGACATCTGGCAGCTGGCGTACTTACAATTCATTTGCCAAAGACAAGTTTCATGCTGTTGGAATTTTCAATTGAAGGTCACGCACCAGGTAAAAACCAGTCAGGTGGAGCTCGTGTGTGGTGAACCCACATACTTGAAGAATTGTTGGCTCAGGGATGTGTGGGTGGGCTAAACTGTGAAGTATGTTTATCTAATTTTTCCTCTTTAAAATGTGAAACTCAGAGCTAAAAAGAGGTCAGTAAAGCTGATGAGAAATCACAAGGCTATGATATTTCAGTGGAACCACCATCAATTAGTTTGAGCTGAGTGCGCCAAAAAAGAAAAAAAAAAGGGGGAAAGATGAATAACAGAATCTGACATAATGTTGGACAAACACTCTGCTGTCAGCTGAGTGGTCACACAGTTTTTACTCTCATTTTTTCAATAAGAAATAGCTGAGAGGATTATTTGTACACAGCTTTCTACTGACAGTGAATTAGTAACAGTGTGTCATTGTGCATTCAGTTATTCAGTGACAGCTCTGAGACTAAGCTGTTTACATTAATTGATGTTTAATGGTGTTAATGCAGTATGTTTTACCATTATAAACTTTCTCTCCATCAGTATGGTTACTTACTAAGATACTAATGTTTCTAAATCAAGGGATCTGTACCTAGAATGGCTTTACATATGTTTACATGGAAAATGCATGTCTTTGTGTGACGTGGGGAATGAGTTCAGTTTTACTGCTGCGAAAATAAAAGCACGAGGCCTGAATTCGTCTATCACTTAAGCATGTTTTACATAAAAAAAAAAGAGCTCCTTTTGCTTTAAAAGATAAACTTATGAGTTGAATTCATGTAAAAAAGAGGAAAATCAGGCCTAGGATACGTGTATGCTGAAACCGTCAAAAGTATAAATGTAGCAGATTTTTCTGTGTTTTGCTAGATGAAATTTTTAGTGGGGCATTTTAGAATGGTTTGCATTCAGAAATTTGTTAGATATACATAAGCCTGTAAATGAGCTAATTTCTTGTGAAAACAGTTTGGACAATATTGGATTTGCTGAAGTATGAGATTAAGAAAAAATATCTTCCCTACTGTTTCTGAGAAGGAAAGTTCAGAAATTAACTGAGCAGCATTATTCACTTGGTAACGTCAATACTACTCCTCGTCAAGCAGTGGAGAGTATCAGTGGTTTCTTCTGTTTTGTAAGTACATAAAAAGTTATTTTTGTCATATTTTACTCAAAACTCTTTGGCAAAGGGACCAGAGATCCCAACTATTCCCTATAGGTCTTTCTTCTGAAGCCTAGCCCCTAAACTCTTAGTCTGACTGAAAAGATAACTTTATTGTTCAGACTGTGACCTTTGTGCACATCTCAGACAAGGAGCGGGAGAAAGAAGGAATGCCTGATAATGGTATGCAGTGCAGGAGCATGGACTTTTCTGCTTTTAAAGGAGTTATTTGCAACTGCTTGATTGCACTGCAGTGTGGACTCATGGGTAGAACACTGAAGGATTCATTGGAGCCAGAAGCCCCCAAATCCTACTAGAATGTTATTTATGGCAACAAAAAATTTAGAGGTAAACGCATCTCTCTAAGCAATTTGTTGTCAACAGAGAGTAAAATTATATGAAAAAAAAAAAAGAACATTTATTTAAAAACCCTTAAATCTGGATTCTTACTAGGTAAATCTCAAGCTATACTCCTTCTCTTTCTTCCATTAAGTTGTAAGCTGCCCCTCTGATGCTCAGATTTTGGACAGCTGGACTTTACAACAGTCCCTATGAGCTTCCTGTTATGTCCTTGTACAGCTTGCAGGTCAACAGTGGCATCATGTTGCTGAAGCCTTGAGCATTACTGTAAAAGAAATCACTGATAATTGCTAATATGAATTACTTTAAACCAAAGACTTTAGCGTCAGTATTAGGTGTACAAAAAAAAGGTGAAAATGTTTCACTTCTTGGGAGGTGCTACGTAAATTGTGTAAATGTAACATAGTGTAAAATACTGGATAATTTTTTTACTTCATGTAAGAGGGAATGCAGAGTCTAAAGATGAAATATGAAACTGCTTTGAGATGAGGTTCTAGAGAAAATGCTGATGATTTGTCACAACTGCTCATCACTGCGCTAAACCTGTTTTGTTTTCCTGCTCAAATTCCTGACAGATAATGGCAATCTGACATTCTTACTGTTTTCATTTTACTGCAAAAAAGATCTACAGATGAGAGGCTGAAACCAAGTAGTGTTATTACATTGCAAGGCTCTTAGTCTCTTAAGATTGATTTCTTGAGTAACATAAGCTGTTTCTACTGCAGTCATGTGAATATTTTCAAGTTACTTTTGCTTAATGTGAAATTCCATTACTGGTTGAAAGGAGCCCATGGTTACCCTGCGTAACAATTTCCAAGCATATGAAATAGTGTACTTTGCCCCATAGGCGAGTCAGGGGGAATTATAAATGTTGTGTGGGACATCTTCAAAGTCCTAAGGAGGTGTTCTGATTTGATTCTAAATAAAACATTTTGTTAGTTCACCTTAGGCTGTCAGGTGGCTGTGGGAAAGAAAAGTGTCTTTTTTTAAATTTTTATGTATGGTATGATGCTTGCCAGCCTTATGCTTGAGTGTGGCAAGACATGCATGCCCTTTTGACTCCTAGATTCACTATGACATTGCTTTGTATTTTATCTTGGAACCCTGGTCCTGTTGCAATAGGGTACAATTGAGGTCTCGGAGACTTACAAATTTTACAACAGCGCTCCAAAGGGCTTCAGCAGTAGCTGCTTGAGCCGAGCATTTTCTTTTGTTCAACAGACTTGGTACTCTATGTCGTCATGTCCCAAGTCTGTTATAGTAGTGTCTTTCCTCATTGTTTCTCATGGGAGCTGATATTCCCTAAGCCACTCTGTTACTAGATCTTGGTTTTGCTGACAAATTATCAGCATGAATACCCTTGATTCTGAGGATCACTTCACCTTCGGTGCCAGTAAATCCAAAGTTAAACCAACCAGAATACCTTTAAAAGTTCTGTGTAATGGAGATTCTACTTCAAGTGGTATATCCATAAGGAGTGTTTTCATTAATGATTTCTAAAGCTTTAGGGATAAGGATACTGCCCTCGTGTCTGTGTTCTGATTATGCTGAAAGGTTAGCTGTAAATTCACTGTTTTTATTGAAGCCTTTTCTTGGCATAATGATGTATTTGGTTTAGTTATTGTTTCTGTTAATTCTAATGCCCCCTGCTGCTCATGAAATGGCATGTGCTTTATAAATGGAATTATAAATATGTTAAAGGATACAAATTCTAGTCTTTTAAGAATACAAGTGGGTATTTGGGAAGTAAGTAGTAATGCTATATTAGAATGCAATAACATCTTCTGGACAAAATAGATCCAAACACATACTGAAAACATAGTAAGAAATAACTACAACCACAAAACTACTGTGGGAATGTGTATAAACATATGTTTATATATATGAACCGCTTTTTACACATCTCTAGTGTTATAGTACAGAATAGAAGGATTGGTGTAAATAAATTTTAGAAGAAAATAAAGGACCATCACTGGAAAACAGACTAAGGCTACAGGTGAAAACTGCAGAACTTTTTCCTATTTTTCTTTTTTAATTGATTTGCTCTGTCTAAATGCTGGGGAGGGGGGGTGTCTGTTTTTTCCTTCTTTGAGACAAAACTAGTTCAGCTTTGGTAAAAGTATGCTACTTTAATTGGAATGAAAAGTTGAAGTTACAGAATTGATGGGTGACACAAGATTTTGTGCAGGGAACTTTTAGTCACAAAATTTACTCTTCTGAATTTAGTAATCTGGACAATTTCATATGGATTGAATATTGCTTGACAAACAAAGATTACTAGTAGGCATTATCCTAAGGAAACAGGGAGCTAGAGACTAAAGACCATTTGAACAAGATTGAATTTGCTTAAAGACCCTGAAGAAGTACTTCAGTGTTATTTGAATATGAGGTAAAATTCAATAGTGTTGTGAAAGAAAATTAAGACTGTAGGTAGAATGAGCCAGTAAAAATGCAGTATGTAGATATGCTGTAGATCTAAATAAAACTCAAGAATGAAATTTTGCTGAAAAAACGGTAATTTAAATATAGTGAGAGAGATGATTCATTAATGAATATTCATTGGGAGAGAGAACCTTGGAAATGAAACCAGAGAAAATTATGCATGGATAGCAAAGAAACATAATGGCCAGCAATAATTATTAGATAGTGTGTTGCAGTAGTCATATACAGTGGTCATCAGAAGAAAGACCCTTGACATAGTGTATGTAAGGCTGTACCATATAAAACTCTCAAAAATATAAAGAAAGAAGTAACCCATCTCTTTCTTTTAAGTATTTTTAACCCATCTATATTTTTAATCTATTTTAACATAAATTCCTTTATTCTTGTACCTCATTTGTATTTCTCTCTGAACTGCATTACTTGAAGTGAGCTTGTCTTATTCTAGTCTTCATCATAGATATACAATTGCATTAGCTTCTCTTCTACTCATGAGGTGTAGAGAGAGGAACCCCTTGTCGTGGTTTAACCCCAGCCAGCAACTAAGCACCACACAGCTGCTCACTTGCTTCCCCCTCAAACCAGTGGGACGGGGGAGAAAATCAGGAAAAGAAGTAAATCTCGTGGGTTGAGATAAGAACGGTTTAATAGAACAGAAAAGAAGAAACTAATAATGATAACACTAATAAAATGACAACAGTAATAATAAAAGGATTGGAATATACAAAGGATGCACAATGCAATTGCTTGCCATCCCCTGATCAACGCCCAGTTAGTCCCCGAGCAGTCATACCCCCACTCCCCCCAGTTTATATACTAGGTGTGACATCACATGGTATGGAATACCCTGGTGGCCAGTTTGGGTCAGCTGCCCTGGCTGTGTCCCCTCCCAAATTCTTGTGCCCCTCCAGCCTTCTTGCTGGCTGGGCATCAGAAGCTGAAAAATCCTTGACTTTAGACTAAACGCAGCAACTGAAAACATCAGTGTGTTATCAACATTCTTCTCATACCTAGCTCAAAAACATAGCACTGTACCAGGTACTAGGAAGACAATTAACTCTATCCCAGCTGAAACCAGGACACCCCTCTACCCAATGGTTAATCTAGTACTGACATAAAAGCTCTAGTAAGGCCAGCCCTATTTTCATCATTCTTATGTGTATAAAAAAATGCTACATTTGTAACTCTTTGTCATTTAGTGTATGAATTTCAAACACGCAATTTCTTCCTGTTTAAATTCCTTATATTTAGAGTCTTTCTCACAGTCCTATTCACAAAGAAACTAATATATGTATTATATGCACAATGGATTGTTTAAAACAGAATTCATGTTCACTGACAGTCGGGATCAAGTAAAGGTATTTATTTTTTTAATTATAAATTATTTTACATTGGCAACATGCAAATTGCAAGCTGGGTAGTGAAATAGGTTAGGGTAAAGTCTGGACTCGGGTGAAGGGAATTAAACTGACATTTAATAGTTCACGTGCTTTGCCATTAGCACATCCTTTCTTTTTGGCATTAAAATGTGACGAGGAGAAAGAACATCTCTCCAATACAACTGTTCTCCTTCAAAGAGGCAGGGGAGTGTTCTTTCCCACATCCAAATGGCCGCTGCATGGCATGGAGTAAATGACAGCCATAAGATGGGGCTGCCCACTTGCCTGAAAACAGGTACAGACTTACTACCTACATCAGATACAGGGAACTGTAGAGAAATTTAGACCTTCAGCTGTGGAAGTGCCCAATTTAGAGCTAAGAAACCTCTGAAAACCAGAGTTACCTGGTTTATGGAACTTTGTTACGAGTTTCTTTTCTTTTTTAGAAAATGCACAATACATATTTCCTAAATTACATAAATTCATAAATGAGAAGAATTTTCCTTAATCTCCTCTAATCTCTTTCAGTCCTATGAAATATCAGTTCAATTCCTTCAGTTGCCTGTTTGTAAAGAGTCTTCACTGAGCCCGATAACGTCAGAGCATTTATATCTTAACGTGTCTGGAAATGATAATCTGTTTTCTTAGGAGTCGCTCCAATGGGTCACTTAGTACGTCTCCAGGGAATAAGCGTCTTCAGCTCCCAGTGAGGCAGTCCAGCGTTATTAGCCATGCCCTCCTGGACCAAGCCTGTTGGCACCTTCAGCTTAATAGTGATTCTGAGTGGCTTGGCAATTTGGAAGTAAATTCCACTTTCACATTCAGCACCTTACTCATATAAAAGAGCTTCAACTACATACCTGAGGGCATAAGCTGGCTCTGTGTGATTAACGCACATAGCTTATTCACAGAACCTATTTGAAAATTTTCATAATCAGTATCGGAAAGTTTGGATAAGTGTACACTCTGCAGTATCTTTACCACAGAAATTTTCTGTTGCAATCTGCCATGCTCAAGTATGCATTTCTTTTATGAATGAAGGTCTTTTGTGCATCAAGATTAAAATCCTCTGCCTCTCTGCTATGAAGGGGAAAAAAAAAAATCTCTTTGAGAGTGCAGTTCATGTAAACCATTTCTTTAAAAACAGAGCCCTTTAATAGCTCCAAGTACATTTCTGTGTATGACACATAAATGTCCACTAATTGCATGAAGGGAGAACTGAGATTCCAATAGCAAATTCTGTAAAAAGTAGATATACAAAGAAAAGTGGAAGCATCTGTTTAATATATACGACATTAGAATTTAATTTTACCTCTGTGATGCTTTTGTGTAGCTGCAGTGTTACAGAGGAGCACATAAGCATAGTAGTGCAGTGTCAGCAGGTGCATGCCACCAAATTACTGCTTTTAATTTGCATATTCATCTGCTAAGAAGCATGTCATTATCATATCAAAGGGATACTAAGCAACATCTAGCTTCGAGAGATGTGGCATAGTTTCAATACGAGCAATTAATGCAAGATGAGGACTCTCTTTTTGTCATGTCTCCTAGGGCTAGCTGTAATCGGGCTTATTATTGGCTACCAATAAGACTGAGGAACCAGTTGGCAGAAAATGAGAGAAGTACAGAAAAACAGAGCTGTATGAGGCGTCTTAACTATACACTTGATAGCAAACCAAATCTCTGGTCACTTTTTAAAAACAAAAGCTGCTACTATCTGCTGAATAAGTCTGATCAAAGATAAACATTATAGGTAGCATATCTTTAAAGGGAGACTAAAGAGAAAAAGTTAAACCAAAATAAGCTATATTTTTCCATGAAATTAATAAGTAAAGCTGACTAATGAAATGTAGAATCAGGGCTCTTAGAATTCTGTGCTCTTAGAGAAATGGATTTATAAGTAAGCTTTTATTTCAAAGATCCTTGTTGCAATAGGTCATTACTCCTTGAGACAAAGGAGGTACATGCAGATCATACGTTCAAGAAGGATGGCACATCTCATGTCACTGTTTTCTGCGAGGCATTGTGCTTTGTCAGATCTCACAAATAATAGCAGGAAAGTAAATGGAGTCTTAAGTGTTGAACAAATTAGTATTCAAAAATAGTTTCCTATGGGTGAAGATCACTTTCTCTGGTGGACTGTTTTGAGAAAATATGCCAGAAAAAAAAAAAAAAAGACTACTCTTAAGTGAATGAAGAGATGTACCTAAGGATATCTTGGGCCTGCTGTGCTCAGCATGCTGTGACCAATACATAGGGAGAAATAGAGGAGCAAGGCAAGCATACAAGGATATTTCTGTCAGCATATCCACTGAGCTTCCACCATTTTGCGTGGTTCTCCTAAGACTGAGTTGACGTCTGTGTTGAACAGCTGTCGGTAAACTTTGGGAAACACTTTATACTCTGGCAAAGAAAAATGGGTCCTAAAATGTGATTGATTGAAGATTCCTCAGAGTGGAAGAGTTCTCAGACTGGTGTTTCAGAGGGACAACTTTAGCCGTGAACTGGGTAATAACATTTCTGATTTTGTTCAAGAACGTTTCTGTCATCATTTATCTCTTGTAGTTTAGCTCTTTTGAGGAACCTAAGCTCCACAGCTGTCAAAATGTGGTCAGTATTTGTCTCCACCATCAGAGAATCTGATCCATAAATGCAGAGAGTTTTAGTTTTGCACTGTGTACAAAGAAACCTGAACTACACTGACCAACTGCACTTTTTCAAGGAGAGGGAAACTCTTCCCTTTTCTGTCACTGGGCTATCACATTGTGATACATATGAGGTATATAGGAAGTCCTCCCTCGCATCTTGTAGTACTTTTAATGCCATGCTTGCCACTAAGATTAATTTGTATAGATTATTTCCAATAATTTCAATAAAACCAGGATTTTACCCTCTTTAGGCACTATTGAATTGGATTCATGGCAGTAGCTGCCCCAGTCTCATGATAATAATCAGTTGTTAGTGGCAGTTAGTCATTATATTGTGGGAATGAGAAAGCAGCTGTAATGTTTAAATATCATGATTATAAGGTTAGTAGTATTCTTTCGTGATTTATGCAATTATGTATAGGTACAATGACATGTGCTTCATGTCAGCAATATGAATACAGATAAACAAAAAAATGTGCTACATGCAGGATATAGTGGCTTTTGTTAGCTTTTCTAAATAACTTTCACTGTATTTCATAGCAGGTGTTAATAGTCAGCATTTTACAAAATATCTTCATATACTTAGTAGAAGATAATTTTGTAGTCCTTACTGTCTCACTGGATTAACTGGATAATCTGAACATTGGTGTATCCCTACATTTTGAACACTTGTGAATTGGCTGTTAAAAAAGTTTTCTGTCTGTCATATCTATAGTAGTGATTGTTGCATTATGATTCACATAATGGTTGACAACAGGAAATTAAAGGAACTTTAAATTTGTATTAATAACCTCTGTGAGATCTTGTATACTGTTTCAGTGTGTTTCAATGGTTTCAAAATCTCATAGGCAAAGCTGGAACAAAAATTGCCAAAATGCTTCAAGTGTTTTTGGTTTTTTATCATTATTCCATTTACCATTGTGGTGGGGAAAAATAAAAACTAAAGATTTAAATATTTTGAAATACTCATAATAATTCAACCTGAAATGACAAAATTAAAAAGAAAATCCAGAGGTAGTTTAGTTGTCTCTACTTCACTAGAGTTCACCAAGAACAACAACTTGTTTTGTTTTTACAAAAGTATCTGTGAGGGATCCTTGGAGAAAAAAAAAAAAAACACCAAAACAAAACAAACCCTCAATTTTTCCAAACTATCCTATCCAACACCACTTGTGGTATAAGGCCAAGCTAAAGGAAAATTTGAGGGGTTTGTTCATCTTCTCGGAGATGGATAGTTCCAAAAGAGAAATAACCTTGCAAAAAATCTTTAAAGAACTGGAAGTTGCTATTGCTATCAATCGTGACTTTGAAATAAATATTGATTCTTTATAGTGAGGAGCGGAAGAGTCATTTCAAGTGTGTGGTGGGTTGACCCTGGCTGAACACTAGGTGCCCACCAAAGCCTCTCTATCACTCCCCCTTCTCAACTGGACAAGGGAGAGAAAATATAATGAAAGGCTCACGGATTGAGATAAGGACAGTTTAATAAAGTGAAAGCAAAGGAAAACAAAGGATGTGGGAGATTTCATGGAAAATGGGGGACATTTTTTTGAGCCTGATTATTTAGTTAGCATAAGTAGGCCGCAGTTAGCATGAGTGGGCCGGAGTACGTGACAGCTGCAGTATAATGGACTTTGAACCACCAGAAAAACAACGGACATGAGGACCTTGGACAGTGGAGCAATTAATAAACAAGATAACAGAACTGCAGAGGCAAGAAGGAGCTGCAAGAGCTTTAACGCAATTAAGAAAGCTGTCATTTCGGCTTAGAGCATTTAGCTGCAGGATGGGGACTTAGGAGTTGGTTTGTATCGTTGTTAAAAATCGGGGTTTCTTTTATTCTTGTATATTTTATTAGGTATAATGTTGCTTTTACTGTGTTTAATTAATTGTGTTCATAGATCTTGTAGGTCACCTTGGCCAACATGACAGGTCAAGATTCTCGGCGCATTGCAACCGCATCACAAAACCCATGAACCAGTGTCGTGGTTTAACCCCAGCCAGCAACTAAACACCACACAGCCGCTCACTCACTCCCCTCCACCCAATGGGATGGGGGAGAAAAATCAGGAAAAGAAGCAAAACTTGTGGGTTGAGATAAGAACAGTTTAATAGAACAGAAAAGAAGAAACTAATAATGATAATGATAACACTAATAAAATGACAACAGCAATAATGAAAGGATTGGAATGTACAAATGATGCGCAGTGCAATTGCTCACCACCCGCTGACCGACACCCCGCCAGTCCCCGAGCGGCGAATCCCTGCCCCCACTTCCCCGTTCCTATACTAGATGGGATGTCACATGGTATGGAATACACCGTTGGCCAGTTTGGGTCAGGTGCCCTGGCTGTGTCCTGTGCCAACTTCTTGTGCCCCTCCAGCTTTCTCGCTGGCTGGGCATGAGAAGCTGAAAAATCCTTGACATTAGTCTAAACACTACTGAGCAACAACTGAAAACATCAGTGTTATCAACATTCTTCACATACTGAACTCAAAACACAGCACTGTACCAGCTACTAGGAAGACAGTTAACTCTATCCCAGCTGAAACCAGGACAACCAGTAGACAGGATGGCTATGACTCGTGCAGCGCGCCTGGCCAGCGACCGCATGCGTCATAGGCTCCCCATGTTGCAACCAAGGCGGATTTTGGCACCCGCTGGCCACGTGTGCTGAAATACGTTCCTCTGCAAATGTATAAATACCGGGATTTTCCGAAGAGCATCGGGCTGGTGTACGGCAAGGCCATCGTTGCCTCCATGGGGACACCCATGTAAAGCTGGCACCTACCGATTGCTGGGCTGAGTTTGCAGTGCAAGACGGCATGCAATGTTGCAGAATCGAGCTGCTATTGATTTTCTATTGCTAGCACATGGTCATGGTTGTGAAGATTTAGATGGAATGTGTTGTATGAATTTATCTGATCACTCTGAATTGATCCATAAAGCTATACAAATGATGAAGGACCAAGTTAAAAAACTGCAGGTTAGTCATGGTTTGGGATGGTTAGACAGGCTGTTTACCCATTGGGGAATTATGGGATGGATAAGAGATCTGTTAAAAATGTTGGGAATTGTTTTGTTAGTATTGGTAGTCTTGTTATTAATTATCCCTTGTATACTCAGTTGTTTAGGAAGGATGGTACCGAATGCAATGGCTAAAGTCTGGATTGTTCAAAAACAAAAAGAGGGATTTGTGGGATACTTGGAAAGTAATGGGCACATGGTGAACAATCCAGACTCGATGGAATTGATCAATTTGTGAGCCAAGGATGTTTTGTAGGCAGCAGGCTTCAAGGACGCTTTGCTTGTGGACACATATTTAGCTAACGGTAGTAAGAGCATTCCAGATGCCTTTAGAAGGCCTTGAACAGAATAAACAAGAAGACAAAAAAAGAAAGATGCCAATTAGAAGAACACAGGTGCGCATTCCACGATAAAGGGAACTTGGCACAAAGAACCTCAATTCGGCAGCTTATCTTGACCAATTAGACTGAGACAAGTTTTGCATGTTTTAGTTAATACAACCAATTATGCCTTATGTTTATGCGCGTGTACAGTGTTGTTATAACCAATCATTAGGTGTAACTAGGTGCGTGGACAGCTCATGCTAACCAATCTCTAATTTGCTTATGCGTGAACAGTAACTAGAATGAACATATAAACCGAGCTATCTTGGCAATAAAGTGGCATCTGCTTGATCATATTGATTGTGTGCAGTGTCCGTGACTTCCACGTCAACAAAAGGATTTTATTCTCTACTTCCGATCAACGGGCAATGCCTGGCCACTTCCTGGGAAGCAGGGCTTCACTACTCATAGCAGTTGCTCTGGAAGACAAAAGTAAAAAATGAATGCCCCCCCCTTCCATCTCTCTTTACTTAGCTTTTGTAGCTGAGCTGACATCATACGGTATGGAATATCCATTTGGTCAGTTTGGGTCAGCTGTCCTGGCTATGTCCCCTCCCAAGATCTTGCCCTGCCCCAGCCTGCCGGTGAGGAAATGAGGGGGGGGGAAACGGAGAGACAGTCTTGATGCTGTGCAAGCACTGCTCAGCAGTGGCCAAAACACTGGTGTGCTATCAACACCTTTCTAGCTACCAATGCAGAGCACAGCACTATGAGGGCTGCTATGGGGAGAATTAACTCCATCTCAGCCAGACCCAATACAAAGCGATTTTAGTATGTATTTTTTCCAAAGAAAAGTTCTGTTTTATTATAAATCCTGATTATCTAATTTTTTTCAGCAAATTATGAAAAAGCTTTTTAAAATGAAAAATTAACATTGCCCTCATGAAAATATATGGGCTTCTCACCAAGGGCTAAACTTTTATCAGTGTTTTAGAGCTGTGAATCATATACTATAGTCTTAATCTAGCTGTTTCATTCCAGCAAAGCTTTTTGTAATAGAAGGAAATTGTATTGATGGAAAAAACACATAATTGGGTTTTCTTGTTAAAATTTGCAGCCATAATTGTCATTTTGGAGAAGGATAGCTTAATAATATAGTGGATTGTTACTCTTCAGGCTTTGCAGTTAAGGATTTATAAAGTGATGTTGAATACTTCATTTTCATTGCAGCCTCAGTTTCCTCATTTGTAAAATGAAGTGATTATATTCTCCACTTCTGTGAAGCGTTATGAGCTGTTATTATTTAGATAGTAATAAATCACATTCATTTGAGAAGTTGCTATGCTTTTATTGATAAAACCTATATGGAAATTAGGCAACTATAACTGATATTTTGTCTTCAAGAGTTGACTCAAGAACACTCTACATTTTGTGAAATTATCCTTTTTGGTAGCACCAAATGAAGGATATTGAAGTAGTTAGGAAAAATGACTTTTCTGAGACACTATTGTTTATTTACTTTCTTTGGGTTTAACACAGTAGAAACCAGGATGTAGTAAATTTTTAAAAGGTAAAATGGAGATAGTGAAAAAGGAAAATATTAGGGGTTTTCCTTGGTATATTACAGATTATAATTTTTAATTCTGCTTATATTTTGTCATACTCTTGTCTATGATGCTAAACCTCACTTTATAGCACAGGTAAGTAACAACTCTGTATACTCAAAACCTCTCAAAGTATTTCATAAAACAGATCTAAACCATATTACCTTACACTTAGAAGATATTCACTACGTAAAGGTGAAAAATATTCAAAGTATTACAGAGCAAAACTGGATAACCTCTTTCAGTCTCCTGCACTGAGATGTGTTTGCATACATACTTTCAGTCTTGCCTCTCAGGTCACTCTTTTACCAGATGTAAAGAAACTGGTTTAGTTTACTTTATCTAAATGTTTTAATTAGGTGATACATTAGTAACATTTTCAAGTTTATCAGTTAGATGTTTATGTTGTTATTTCTAATGTCACTGTTGTAAACAATATTACACATGAATTTCATTCCTAAAATTAAATGGAGCATTGATACGGGTCATGCCGTTAGCAGCATTTCTCTCCAAGACTGAAGGTATGGTGCAAAATATATGTTTAAATTTAGCATAGTGTGTTTTTACTGAAACATGAGTATAATATGAAAGTACAGTTAAAGGCAGTCAGGCGTAGTGCAGGGTGTATCGTGGTATCATCCATCTTGTTTGCTGGGGAAGAGTAACAGATTATGAAATGCATCTATGAATTGCAGTAGATTATTTGTGCACATTTTTCTGGTGCATACTGGGATAGAAGGACTAAATTGAAGTAGCTAAACTTATTCTTCCAATGATATTGGGGGTTGAAAGAGGAGAGCCCTGACTTAGAAGGCCAGAACCCAATCTGCTGCAATAACCCCTGCGGACATACAGTAAAATTTAAGCTAGCTCTGTTACTGCAACGAATGTTCACTGGTTGCAGAGCATTTTCCTTACAATCCCAGATCAATGAATCCCTCTGGTGTCAGTAACAGGGTCTTACTGTTTAGACTGACAGCTGGCTAGAGCCAGCCCATGCTTACATGCGGCCTTCTGGCCTCTTAGGGTCCAGTCCTGCCTGGCAGTGAGTACCCTCAGCTCCCTTTGATGATTTCAGTGGGAGCTGGAGGACCTCACAGGAGGGTGCTTGACGTCTTGCAAAATCAGACACTGATAATTGAATCAGGCAAGAGAGTGGTACAAGAAAATTGTTTTCCTTCCAATTTTACTCTGCTGAAGTCAGAGGGACTTTCCACAGCGTGTTCTTAAGTGCCCAGGACCAGATCCTAGAAGATGATACTGGATATTCGCAGTTCCCATTTGCTTCATTAGGAACTGAGGGCCCTCAGCCTGTCACTGGATTGGACTTTTTTTATTGTACTTCATTATTTTTTACCATGAGCAAAACCGATGTTTCTCTTCAAATCTATTGAAGGAAGTATTGTTTCTTGCAGAGATCACAGATCATCTTCAGATGATGAGGATTGAACAGAAATGACACTACAGACTATGTAGTATTAGGTATTATTATTCATAAATAAAGTTTAACGTGCATTTAAAAAGAAGCAGAATTTAAGCAAATTATAGCCCCAAATTTTTTGCAGATTTATTTAAAAAAGATGGATGGTAAATGCTTTGAAATAATAATTTGCTGGTTAAAATGAAAAGGTTGATGTAAGAGTGAATTAAATCACATAATTTTAAACATGATCTTTCTAATACAAATAGAATTACTATAAATAGACTGTGGTTATATTGTCAAGTAATGTGTTCAGTTATGCTAGACTAATAACTCCTCAGCTATGTATTAATCTACATTGTTTTAATGTCAGTAAATGTTCTAATCGGCTCAGCTGTAGCTTGTGGACATAACACAATGGCTGACTATGAAAAGTACATTTTAACTTACCAGTTTTCATTTAATGTTTGCATTTTTATCCTCTATATAAGACATATCAGTGCTTCTAATAACTTTTTTTCCTGTAACATATTATCTTTGTTAGTTCTGCGTGGTAGAAGTATCTGATTTTTTGGTGTCAAATGTTTTTGCATAGTCTTTCATGTATGAACTTGTCAGTTAACAACTGAGAACTTGGCGATGATGAATAAAGTTTCATATTTTCAGTCTTCTCCCCTATTGTCTTTTCTCTCTAACCAAGACTCAGCAGGTGAGACTGCATATTTTACTTCACTCCACCAATACAGGGCTCTTTTTCCTGAAGAATTGACATCTTCCTGCCAGCTGTGTCCTGCTTTCAAAAGAGATGTGAAGCCATTCTGGAACTTGAGACATGAGTGATTCCAAGGAGAAGAAGAAACCAGAAACTACCTCTGCTGTGATCATTACAAATCACTCATGAATGAATGCTCGGAGATAGTTAACCCCTATATGATTTCATCAGTTGTTCAAGCATTAATTCTACTAGTGCACTGATGACTTTATTCACAGTTTGCGGAGAGCATATTGAAGCCCTTAGTTGAAGTGATTTAGTCAAGTCTGTATATTAGACCATGCCAGAGCTAGTGTTAGATCCCAGGAGTTCCTGATTCTTACACTTAGACCTTTACAGTCCTAGAAAAAAGGATTACTGACTGAACAGCCATGTGGAAGTCTTGCAGCCCTCTAGGGGAGTTAGCTGAATATAATGCAATACTGACCATTTTGAGTCAATACTGAATGAAATAGTTACATGACAAGATCTTTTTCCCTGCTGGCACCATAAATGCTAGCAAAGATGTTGGCACTGGTATTAATTTCTCTGCTGGCACCAGGTGTGGTAAATCTTGTAAAGAAAAGTCAGTCCCAGCTTGAAAGCATATTGCTATGCTTTTCTGTCCTGGTTTCAGCTGGGATAGAGTTAACTGTCTTCCTAGTAGCTGGTACAGTCCTATGTTTTGAGTTCAGAGCGAAGAATGTTGATAACACTGATGTTTTCAGTTGTTGCTCAGTAGTGTTTAGACTAATGTCAAGGATTTTTCAGCTTCTCATGCCCAGCCAGTGAGAAAGCTGGAGGGGCACAAGAAGTTGGCACAGGACACAGCCAGGGCACCTGGTGTATACCTGGCCAACGGTGTATTCCATACCATGTGACATCCCATCCAGTATAGGAACGGGGAAGTGGGGGCAGGGATTCGCCACTCGGGGACTGGTGGGGTGTCGGTCAGCGGGTGGCGAGCAATTGCACTGCGCATCATTTGTACATTCCAATCCTTTCATTATTGCTGTTGTCATTTTATTAGTGTTATCATTATCATTATTAGTTTCTTCTTTTCTGTTCTATTAAACCGTTCTTATCTCAACCCACGGGTTTTGCTTCTTTTCCTGATTTTCTCCCCCATCCCACTGGGTGGAGGGGAGTGAGTGAGCGGCTGCGTGGTGTTTAGTTGCTGGCTGGGGTTAAACCACGACATTTTCCTAGGAGGGCCAGGACTGCTTGCTTCCTCATATAAACTGGAGAGTTTGGAGACTTCTGGGGACTTTTTTTTTTTTCTTTTTTTGAAAATGTGGTAAACTGAATGGAAATATTCAGTACTAGAAGCAATAAAAAAATGAAGGTCAGGTTCTTCTATATGAGAAAATTAAGTGAATCATGGTTATCATTTTATGTGAACTGGGAAAATTATTTAGGTATTAATGTATATGATTTGAGCCAATGATGACTTACTGGCTTTTCCAGCAACAGACAGTGTCCTCCTTCCTCCCTCCCTTTCCAAATTCCAAACCAATGCCATCAATATTGGAGCACAGAGGCGATGGAGGAACTTTAACTAAAGTTACTCCAAAGTGAGCCAGCAGAACAGATTGATGAGGCAGCCCTCATCTTTTAGGAGTCTGCCAGAGGTGACTTAGCATTAAGATATCCCCAGATAACTCAGAGGCCATGTTATCTGCTCATGTGATCCTAAGTTTTGTGATTAACTATGAACTGTGAATATCTGTAATCCTTCCTCCATAATACTTTTGTTGTGAAAATGTGATCTTGTCCCCAGCTGATAATGCCTATCAGGTTTTTCATGCTATCATAAGCTGAAGTTTCTTACATTTTCTTTGTGAAAGTAGACCCACTCATTCTTTTGTGAGTGGGTCCCACACTCTTCTCCCTCCCTATTTAACAAACAAGTCGTCCATTCCCACAGAAAAATAAAATAAAAACCAGAACCAAAAAATCCCAACCCTTTCCCATGTGTTATCCATATAATTGTAACAGTGACTTAGACATTATAACAAGAAAACAAGAATTTCTAAACTCCATGGAGTCCATTGGAAAGTTGATTTTTTTTTTTTTTTTTACATGAAGGTTCCTCAGATATTATGGTGGTTAGAGACAATATAAAATCCAAATACAGGTAAATAGATAGTGAAAGGAAGGAAGGAAAAAAGAACAAAACAAAACCCTCATATTGGAAACAAACAAAACCAGAAAAGATTAAAATGCATGCCCTCATCTCTAGGCAACCATTGCATTTTATTCACAGCCCTTATTGTAACTTTCCAACTTTTCTTCTGAGATATAATTCTATTTACAGTATAAGTTATTTGGGTTTGATCTTATTTTCAGAAATAAATGTATCATATTTTTTGCTACAATGTGCAGCTGCTGTGTGCACATCTGAAGGAACCAGCTCTGTGGTGGATTACCTTGGCAATATGCTACCTCACCTTTGAAATGCTGTCCATATCTACACATAGTTTCTTTGTCACCACCTTAAAATAAACCTTCCTGAAATAGTCAAGAAACTACCATCTTTAGGCTCAATAAGGAAAAATTCCATTGTAAATATTCTTATTACATTAATAATTATATAAGCCCACCTGCCAATGCTTAGATGAACTAATTATTTATCTACGTCTAGTCACCAGAGAGTCACATCACCATAAGCAATTCACTTTTTTGGGGTCTTCATAACTTTTCGAAAGACAAGCTGAACTCTTCTTAGCACAGAATAACGTGCCATTTTGCTGTATAATACTTTTGTACTTGGTGTTCCTCTGATTTTATGTTTTGCACTGTACTAAGGACTTTTCACTGTTGAAGCTATCTTTGAGTTATTCACACCCTTGGCTTTGAGTCCAAGTAGAATCCAGCTGGCAGTATTTGTATTTCCTGTCTATTCGACTTGGAGATGTTGTTGAGATTACCGAAAGGAGAAACTTGACTTCATTCTACTGCAATGTGTAGTAGACTTGAAAGTAAAGTCATAAACACGATAGTAGCCTCAAATACTGCTACTACTGGGATTAAATTGTTACTTTGGAGTTGGGTGCTAGTGTCTGGAAATACTTTTTTCAGCATTTACTTGTGAAACAGTAGCTTGCTTTCTGAACCTTTTCTTTCATGATGTAGTCATTGACAGGCAGAGAATATGAGCTACTTGGCCTTTTAGCAAAATATATTTCTTCCAGTATGAAGGGCTTTGAGATTTATTTGTTTATTTTCTCTAATCACTTGGAATAGGATCCCATGCAAATTTCTTACCGTGTTGATGTGGCAAAGATCTAGGGCAAAAGTGGTTAAGTTCTGCATACTGAAAGCATATCGAAAAGTCTCTGAATGTACGTACACAGATGAGTAGACTCTGAAACCTCCAACACCCATGGACTGGAGTTCATTTGCGTTCCCTGTGGATCAGAAGTAGAGATCTACAGTCCGTCTGCCAGCGAACAAATGCATTTCTTATTTTGCGCTGACATACTGTTTCTCTGATAATAGGCCTCTTAATAGCATGAATTTGTAAATCAAAACTACAGTAAATATATCAACTGTACAATACTTTCCATGTCTAAATAAACAGGGTTTTTTCACTTTCACTTTTATTTTCAGGATGTCAAGCAAGAGATCAGAAGGCAATTTTCAAACCGAAGGGGGGGAGGGGAACCACGATGTTATTCTGTAGAAGTTATTTGATTGCTCTTCATAGTCTTTTCATTACAATTGGCATTTAGAAACTTAACCACACATGCCGCTCCACACCTTTCTACATGATACTGTTTCTTCCTGTTCTCCTTATCTGTAACTGTGATGATGCACAGCTTTCTCCTATTTCTTTCTTGTGGGTTTGTGCAGTTTCTTGATGTTTGTGACAGGCCACGATAGGGGAAGCTTTTATCACTGTGGGGTTTGGAGGCCTCAGTAAATTGAAAATTGCAAATGAAATCCACTGGGCTTGAATTCATCAGCTATTATGTCAGATGACCTTTGGCAGCTGCTGATAAAAATGAGAGAATGTTAGCTCTGATCCAATTTTCAGCACTAACCATTCCTTTTCAAATCCATTCACAGTCAGGCAGCAGACACATGGGAAGTGAAAATGATAGGGTTTCAAGAGAGCTGCATTGTGTTGCAGATTAAGATTTTCTCCCCCTATTTCTAGAGGTCGGCCCCCAGGCCCCTGTCTGGTATCTACCTATTGTCCAATCAGTTTCAATATCTGCTTCAGAGGACATGTTAGCCATCCTTACAGATAAGTGCTTACAGGAGAAAATGTTGGACTTAATAGTTTTGCTTAGGAGGCATCAAGGGTCACAGTGTACCAATATTGACTGGCACATGTTAGTTTAATCTGACATTCTTTGGAATGCGACACTAGATTCTTTCGGAGTTGTTGATCTCTCTCAGATTTTTGTTCCCATGTCTAGGTTTTATAAATTTTATTTTCCTGTAACTGTTTATATTCATGAGCCACGGATATTCATAAAAAAGTCTGTCATAGCTGGGCCCAGGTGGCCCTTACCTTATATTGCTATCTTCTGGGTTGCATAAATTATGAAACCAGAGCTGCGTGTTGGTACAACGCTTTTTCTTCTTAGAGAAAACTGGTGAGATGTAGCCATTTTGCCTGCATTTTCAAACTATGCACAGTGGAAAATCAAACAATTAAGGTTTCGAACCAAAATAAATGTAAAAATATATTTTTTAACTGGGATAGACATGAGTTTTGCCTTCAAAGACCTTGGAGTGTGTGCAGCCCCACCCTCTGCCTTTGGCTTCCTGAAGAATGAGTGAACTCAGCACCTCCACAAGTTGCTCATGGGCTGAACCCTAGTTCAGAATGACCTGTTAAACCAACATAATGTTAATGTATGTGTCCTATTCCCTATCAGCTTTTTTCTACCTAATTTAATAAAGAAAAGAATGAAACTCTGGACTCTTACCTTGGAAAAATAATGTATGTCATTACAATTTCAAAGTTTTAGAATAGTACTTTCTACTGCTTAGTTCTTCATTTTTTGCAGAGGCATAGCTCCCATTGAATTCTGTTTTTAGAAGGCAATAATGATATGTAGATTGGACTTGTTTGGACAAGAATTCAAAAATCAGATTCCTTGACTGATCACACTGTCATTCTTCAAAACATTGCTATTAGGTCTTCATTGGAAGAGATATTCCTAATATTCTTACCAAAATGTCTCAAAAGCACAATGCTATCTTAAAATTACATACGTTTTATATTTAACAGTTTTACTGATTCCTTTAGCTAGAACGTGAATAAATATTCAGTGGCTCGGCTTAGTAAATAAACAGATTAAGCTTAATTTATATGATAGGGAAAAAACATTCCGAAGAAACTTCATATTAACATTGCTAAAATCTAAGTGCTAATTTTTAAAATAACTCAGATTGTATTAGTTTTTCTAAAGGCATTAAATAATGGAAAAAAATATACTTGCTTCTGTGTAACTGTTAGTGGTCTGAACATTGAAGAATGAGGAACAAACCCACTGTTTTAAAAATTAATCTGGAATACGCGCACGCATTGATTTTGTGTTCATTAAATTAAGGCTAAAACTAAAGTTAATATAATTACATTTTATTTATTTCTCTCTATATCATAGGAAATAATTTCAGTCAGTTATGAGTCTAGCTGTACCCTTTTATCATGGGCAAAATTTATAGTTGACTCAAAGTAATCACCTATTTTGCATTAGTATGTTGTCATATTTTACAAGTAATCATCTTAAGATATGAAAATTGCATAACAATCACTACTATCCTTAGATCTGTTCATATCTGAATCTTTAGGAAATTGGACTGCAGATCCAAACTTTTTCTCCTGACTGTTTCTACAGATAGAAGAATAAAAAAGTTCTGTCTCAATTTTCTTCTCTGTTCACGTGAATTTCTGACCTCTGCAATGGTATCGCTAAATCTTTTGTAGTTTTACTATCACAAATAAGGAATTTTCATGAAATGTCAACAAAGCTGAAGCATCTATCTGTTGAGTATGTGCTTATTTAAAATTGTGATGTTGATTCAAGCTATATTAGAATAAGATTTTTAAAAAATAAAATTCCTATGGAAGCAGCCATTTATCAAGCCAGCAAGAAAAACTAGCTGGAGCTTGCTATGAAAGAAAACAGAAGGACCAGGCTGGTTGGTGGGTTGGAGAGTGCTTCAATTTCATTGGTGTTTGTGGCTTTCCCCAGGAGCTCTATGATTGTGTCTATTCACACTGTCCCAGAAGATTGACTTTTCTTCTAGGAGTCCTAGAGTATAAGGAGCTGCTGCTGTTCATTCATTTGTTTGCTTTTAAGCATCATTATCAACTTCCTGTGCCCACCTTCTTTTATGGGGAAAAACTGGAATTTGTTTGGGTAGAGGAAAATACTCAGCATAGGTGACATTTGGCTAACTTTTTATGTATCCTTCAGCTGAGCCTTGTGACTCACATTTTAGCTTTGGTGTTTAATAAGTCAATGAATATTGCAATCGAAAACAGTTACCTGGAATTACAGTAAGAAAAAACAACTTCAGATCACGCTCACAAAGCATATATTGGCTAAATTTGATTTAAACATGACTATATCTACTATTCAAAGCAAATACTGAATTGTAAAATGTATTAAACAATATTCTAACAAAATTTAGCATGGTTCTTTGGAAGTTATTCCAGAAAACAGAGAATGCAGTAATGAAAGCAGGTGGGTTATTTATGAGGGTTTTTTGAATCTTACTTTTGGATCTATATTTTCTATTAAACATTCTAGGATGTCTTAAAGTGTTTAATATTTTATTAAATTATATGACATTTGAATTGCTGTATTCTGCTACTTAAAACAGAATGCTATTTTCTACCAAACTTTTACTGCTTTTATTCTGACTGCTAGGCAAATTATACTTAAATAGTATTAAAGGAACTTTTCATTAAAGCCTTTAAACCTGATCCAGTAGTATGTTTAAAATATGGTATTAATGATTATGAGACCCTTAAAAGAGATTCTATGAAAGTGAAAACAGTTCACCGCAAGCATCTGGTGAAATGCTTTCCAAAATGTGTCTGTAATCCATTATATTTCTGAAATACCAAGAATACTTGGAGGGCTTGAAGTGCCCGGAGTGACAGAACAAACGCATTTCTCTTTGAATAAGCAATGATTTCTGTGCAGAAGTTGTCTAAGGGCTGCCTAACACTTCCCTACCTATTGCCTCCCTGCCCAGAGAAGTGCAAGGGCTGGCCCAGGGACACCCTTCTCTGTTATGTCCAGTTTCTTTGTGTCTTTTCTTAGCCTCTTTGTGTACCTGTACAACCAGTGGACCCAATTTGGCTTCTAATGTTTGCAAAACTTTTTAAGTCTCGGTGCTAAAAAGTTATATCTATCAAAGCATGCATTAGAGTTTGTTTAACTTCCTGTGTTTTACATATAGTAGTGATTTTTTAAACAAATATTTAGTAATTAGCGAAGTCTAATTATAATCTATGCAACAGTAGTTTGCTGATTTCTTTGGCACATGTGTTTGTAAATGAGATTAAAACCTGATGCTGAACATATATTAGAGAAACTATTTAAATTCTGCATTCATATCCAAAGTTTTGAGGAATCCTTGGTCAAAATGAAGACCAAGTTCCCCAGTGCTACTTACTCAAATGTGTGATGAGAAAGAATAGAACATTTGTCCTGCTCAGCTTACAGTTTAATTAAGCAGAAAAAAACAAGGAGTGGCAAAGAGTGTTGGTGGAGAGGAGAAAAGACATGTAAATGTGTACGAACACTTATGATCCTTTTTTTTACATTTCTGTATATATAAATGTTGTCATTCTAAGAAAGTGCTGTGGTCAGGAGAATGGGTGAAGAACATGCTTTAAAACAGGAAAAGCCTGTATTTGTGCCTAATCCGTCTTACTGATTTGTTAAAGGACCTTTTTGATTTGCAATTTGATTTTGTCTTGTGTTTGTGTGTCATCTCCTGAACATAAACACTAACTGTATGGCGGATAAGTACTATTTTATTTTGTTTTTTCTCAGCTTCCGTTGATTCATGTATTGCTTTCCCTAAAAATATTGTTTCCTAAAAACGGTAGCATAATCAATATTTGTTATGGTTAAGATAGTTTTTCAAAGTGTTAGTCATTCTCCCAGATGACTTTTTCCTGCAGTGTCCAACATGACTCACTTCTGGAAAACCCATTTTATAAATAATGCTTTTCTCATCCTGGTATTGAAAAAATAAAGTTGTGTGAAGATTTATAAAGAATAAATAAAGTATCATTTGGGTAGGATTTATCATATGGAGGTTGATGTTTGTCTCCTTAGGCCATTTGCTGCTTAGGAGAACTCTACATGTGTGGATGAAAATCCAGAATAACATCACTGAAGTCAGTGGCATTATTCCAGTGCGTGTTGGTGTAACTAAGATTAGATTTTGGTCACTTACTGTTTCCTGTATTTTTCACAATGTGAGATACACAGTTGCCATTTCAGTAATCATGCATGCGTTCACCAGGAATTTTACCAGTGCTATGTCATGTAAGCAGTCTGTCTGCTGTATTATTTCTTGTTCTAGCATGTTTAACTGCTGACTCCATCGATGAGCATTTCATGTGTTTGTTCATGTCTTTTTTCAAAAGATGCATCAATGATAACACTCACACTGAAGCTCGTAGAGCAATTAATGTTGCTGCTGTTAAAGAAAATGTATTTGCATCTCTTTAATGAAGACATCTGGGGGAAATGCTGATCCTTCTGTTTAAAAATCTTTCTTTGAATGTTTAACTTTGAAGGGTATTAGACAACGTTCCTGCATGTGCAGATGGAAAATATATAGAAAAAGACTAAAACATGCCAAAATCTTATTTCATCTTGGGAGTGACCAGCCATTCTAAATTAGATAATATATTTTACTTTCTCTCTTTACTTAAATTACTTAGGAGTCCTTAAATTAGACATTAATGTACATAGAACCATCCTTTCTTATGGAAATATTACAAAGGGAAAAAATACAGTTAGCTTCCTAAATATTTATTCATTTGTAGAAAGATTACTCTTAACATGGAGACTAGTAGATTGTTTAAGAAGTCTAAGATGCTCAAAAGTTCTGCAGAGAAAGTAGGCAGCCATCTGACAAATATGGTAGTTTGGCAAAGTTTCTGCCCCAATGATATTCCCTTGGCTACCTTTCCACAGTGGCATCATGTATTCCTGAAATGTTTACTTTCTGTGGGGTTTGGGTGTATCTACCCATTCAGATTTTCTGAGATGCAAAAGGTATGAACTTCTTCGTGCACATGTACTTGAAGATTTGCTATTTATAATGAAGTGGACCAGTGGGCTCCCACCACCTACAGGTTTCAGCCTATAAGGAGTATCAGTAAGGTCTTGAGAACGGGCAAGCGTGTGCCAAAGCTGCTGTTTCACTTCCTAATTCCTCCCTGTGCAGTTCTACACCACAGGCACACGTAACATAGCGCAGCTCTATATGATTTGTAAACTAAAAGACACAGTTTTCAGCAAGCTGTCTTGCTGAAATTACCAAAATTGTTGGATGATCTATAATTATAATTTTCTATCTTCATCAGGTGAATTGCAAATGTTTTTCTTTTAGAGGATGCAGATGCTTTTCAAATGACTTCTCAAAAGGAATTGTACAAAGGAATCAAGTTAATATCTTAGAAGTCTTATGTGTATGTGATGTTGATATGCTGGTAAATTTATGTGGTTAGCAGTATAAGAAGAAGTGTAAAGAGCCAAGATGTCTCAGAATACAGTTCAACAATCAGTAATTTTTATTTCTTTTTTATGAGTGGTAAGGGCAGTGACCTGAACAAAAGAGAATGAGAGCTATGCTTGTTCCTCCTGTTCTGATTTTATGCTGGTTGTCCTTGCTCTGTTGTGCTAGAAATAGCTATGGAAAGCAAGTAAGATTTCTAACAGATTTCTAAGATTTGTGACACCAACCTTCTTCTCTGACAAATGTTTTTCCTCTCATTTGGAAATGAATGGAAGGAGAGCAGTTTACAAATACTGTAGATTTGGGTCAAGATCATCTGCAGTTGACTGTAATTTTTTTGGTCAATTCTTTGATGCTCTTGTGTGATTTACAAAATAAGAAAGGATTTGCTTTTGAATTCAGTACTTTTGCTTCATACACACACTCATTTACACCTGAAATTTGGTAATGTATGTTCTTCAGATGAGTGAATAATCTACAATTATCTTCTGAAATTTGCTACTCTAAAAATTCTGGTGAACTGTTGCAAAACAAAGGGGTATCTGTCTTGAAGCCTATCTACAATTGATTCATAGGCTGAACAGCATGAGTTACAGTGATATTGAATTGTAATCCCAAATTCATTTTAGTTAAATTGAGTGAGATAGTTCATCAATGGCTGCTTTCCTGGTGAAATTTGCTTAGGGTTTTTTTTTATCTTATGCTACTTTAAAGAATGGGTGAGCATTACTTATTAAATCAGATTTGCAACATATTAAGTGAAGAGTAATAACAAGGTTTGTAATTTACAGAGGAATGAGTAATTCCTCTTCTGGTCTCAGGCCTGATTAATTTGCTATACTATTGTGTTTTGATAGTTTCCATTTTTCTTTCTTTTTTTATCATTTTTTAAATTATGAATTGTTCTAAAGCAAAAAATTAAAGCCAATTGATCCCTTCACTTGGATTTTATATCCAACCTTCATTTTAAATAATAAACTTGGGTTTCTGCATATATAACTGGGAATGGATTCAATTTTGTAAAGTTACATGAAAACATAGTATTGAAGGATGCAAAATCACCTTAAAAAGTAGTTACCAAATTCAGCATAAATTTTGACAATCATATTGGCTCTGTCTTTGGTTCAATACAGTGATAATGCAATTTCCAGATAGGTAGCAATTGCTTGTTGGAAAATGTTTATTTTAAGATATTTTTTATTGTTATATTTTTATACTTGCTGAAATTGTTTCTGTGTGTTATTATTATTTATCAGTAGAGAGCTCTACAAGGTCTCGTTCTGCTACAGTCAAATGTTGTAAAAATGCATCATGAGCCTGGCAGCTGGGAGCCTTGATGCCACACAGTGTCTCTCTGTCAGTGGCATCTGGATGTGAGATTGGCCTCCTTCCTAGGCCGTTGGCTAGCTGCACTGCTGCCTATTCAGATGTATCTGTACTAAAGCATAACAAATTTACATACATTTTGCATAAAGCTTTCAAGCTATTACTTCTGTGTTTCAGGCTGCAGGCTGCTACACTGAAGATTAATCAGAAAACAAAAGTATTATACCTATCAAACTATTATTCACAAAATATATTTTAATCTCTGTGCATTTTTTATAAATGGATCACTTGGGACTTTTATATTTCTGGTGCAGGAATAAATGAAAATGGGAAATGGAATGACACATTGATAAAAAAATTTAGAGATAATGTTTTCATAAAGTTTAGACCGGAGGTTTATTCCCACATTCTTTTCATTATTAAAGGGCAAATATTAGATGTACTTAAACTGTTGATTCAAGTGGTGGGGCTTGCAGAGCTAGCACTGGTATTCTTTTCCCTCTAAGTTTCTCCACTGTTTTCATTCCAACTGTAAAAGAATGACTAGGAAGTTCATAGGAAGTTGTTTCATACTGAGAGGTTATCAGGTGACCTAAATGCCATCCATTTATGAAGCCCTTTCCCACAGTTGTCTACGTCTGAAAGAAGACCTCATGCAACAAACAGTTTATGCTTAAAAGCAGGTTTGTAATCAATCAGGACCAAGAAATGAAATCTTTCTTTTCCGCTGTTGTTAGAAAACATTGAAGTGGAAAAAACATCCAGTGGGTTGATATAGATGTACAGTTGTGAGTCTGGTAGGAGAAGCAACAGTCCAGTTCAATGTGTTCAGGGTTTCCCATTAAAGGTGCAAATGACTGGAATTTTTTGTGTTGTAGGCAAGGATATATATTGTCATTTCTCTCTGGGAACTGATATAAGCAATAATTTCTTTGCCTTTTTTTCCTTCCCATGTCTTCTGATGTGCTACGATATAGGTAAATCTCTGCATGTACTATATATTTAATTACATTTATTTAATTAATTCTGGATATATCCAGATGTTGTTCTGAGGAAAATACTGAGCTTTATTTTTCTAACAGACCAGTCTTAACGCATAACATATCTGAGCTCTCATGTGGACAGACCAATGTGTTAGGTATATCTGACCAACTATTAGACTCTTTCACATGCACGTGTGAAAGTCTGAAGTCAAGATTTCTGATTTGTTTAATTTTAATTTGGCCCAGTAAAGGACTTTTTAGAAGACAGTGACATTACTTCTTGCTAGGGTTTAAGAATGACATTGGATTGGTGGCAAAATCTGCATTTACTGGCTTTTCTGAGTCTGTGTTCATGTCTTTCACTTGCTATGTGTAGGTTTCCTAATGCATGACTTTTTGCATAAGAATATATGTTTTACCTAATCAGCATATCTGTAACCATGCATGAGGATGAAAAATGTGTTTTATGCTATCCAAAGAGTACCCTGATATAGCGGTAGTTGTATCTGGGAATTGATTAGTTCCTACTGTGCTGAGCATAGAGTAATCTCATAAATGGATAACTTTCATGCCCCATTATTATATATTACAGGAATTTTGTAAGTCTAAATTAATGAGATTCAAATTGTCCTTCAAAAGAAATCCATGCATCTTTGGTGGTGGAACGAAAGAAATACTGATTTCCCATAGCACTCAGGTATATGTCATAACCACTGACATAAGAAATAAAACTGAGTTGACTCTTAGAATTACAGGCTTTGAAAATGTATCTATATAAATATATACATATATATTTATACAATATTTATGTTTTTATCTATGTAGGCTCATATATGTGTATATTTAAGTTGAAAAACATTTGGGAGTGTTGCTATGAGCTGGACATGGGACAAAGTATTTGAGACTATTCTAAATTTGTGTGCAGTTTTGAACTCTGCTAGGTCATCTTGTCAAAACACAATTTTGAGCGCTGAAATAAATGAACAGAAGAGAAACAAACATACTGGATTAAAACACTCTTCCAGTGTTGTCAGATAATTACCAAAAAGAAAGTGCCTACACTGGAAATATCAATAACTGTAATGTGTGAGATTTGTTAAAACACACAAACTCGCTCTCCACTGACTGTCACTAATATTTATTCGTCCAGTGACTGTTAATCACACCAAGTTTACAGTCCCATATAGCACCTGTCACAGGTGTTGATCATTAATCAGCTATTACAGCAGTTTATTCTGCTGCTGACAACTTGCAATTTTCTACTGATTCAGCTAGTTTGTCAGGTGGGAATTATGGCATAGCACATGTGACAAAACACATCACACATTTCTCTCTCTCTCTCTTCTCTCTCTCCCCTCTTCTTTTTTTTTTTCCTCTCTTTTTTTTTTTTAATTTTCAGGCTTCTCTCTCTTCCTCTCTCTCCCCCTTTTTAGACAAACAATATCTGGGAACTCAGAAGTAATAAGGCGGAATGTATAATTAATTACCCAGCTTGCTCTAATTAGGGATGAATAAGTTGTGTCCCTCTCATCATCACAAATGTGGTGATGGGTAATACCAGTTTATGCTGTATTAACTGCAAATATGCAATCCTTCTGAGAGCACTTTTGTTGATGAATTTGATGAATGTGACAATAATTAGCAGAGACAGATGAGAGCTAAATTACTACTGACAATGTAATGCTATCCCGCTCGAGGGTCTGAGAACGTGGCAGGCTAACATGGCAGGGACCGGGGCCTCGTTTCTAATTAATAGTCGTCTTTTTTTTTTCTTCCATCTTTTTTTTTTTTTTTTGCCAGTGGGGAAAAAAAAAAGGAGGAACGGTAATTGTTTTCGTCAAAGGCTGCAGGGAGTTATCAGGGTAATAAAGTTAATTAGCAGAACAAACATCCTTTCACTGCCTTACCAGATTGAGGAAAAGAGGGTAATTCAAACTGCAGAAAGATATGACTAGATGAGATGATAAGGAGAAAAATTTTACACAGGAGGCTAACAGAGAAGAATCAATTTTTTTTCTTCATTTCTTTTGGCTTAGTCCATGGAAAGGAATTATACATTCTCTTCTTTCAGCTCATAAAGTCACTTATGTATAAAACTTTATTGTTATGATTTCTGCAATGGATGGGAAATGAAGTTAAGAAAGATCATATTACATTGTTCAATTTTTTCAGGGCCTTCCAAATAGCAATTGTTTTGTTACATTATGTGCAATTTCCTTTTTATTAAAGTGACTTTTCCTAATATCCACGGCACTGTATTGATCTCATAATGTTCTTCAAAAAGAAACCTGTTTTTACTTCGTCTCCAGGTCTTCAATGGACTCATTGAGTGTGGCCATTGTACTAGGTTCTGAAGTAGCTAGCTCAGAGTTTGAATTAGTTGATGGATTTCTTTGAGCAGCATTTCTTTTACTATCCTCTAGTGTAAGTATAAAAAGAAAATCCTTGTTCCAGCCAGCATTAATGCATGTGACTGGCTTTATGCATGAGTAGTCCTATTGCATTTGCCTCCATTCAGTTACTTGTACACATAGGCAGGGCCAAGGTCCAAAAGGAAAGACTCTTTCAAAAGTAGTAACATTGAGGTTTTTAGGTTACTTTTGATGGCAGTTCTTACTCTCATATATTTTCAGTGATGTTACCATTTCTCTTGCAAGATTTTGGCCTACCTTCATGATATGGCTGGCATCATACTGTACTATGTTAGCACAAACTATTCATACGTATGGGCTTCCAGCAGGTTTTGTAAACCCAGAGGGATCTATCGAAGCAAAAATGTGTTCACATGATAAGGTATTGGAAAAATTACTGCAGAATACCAAATTAGAGTGCATCAGCTACTCTGAGATGTCTAACCATGTTACATGCTTTACTGTTCATGGTAAATATGGGGTTATTCAAGGTAGCCTACTGTCCAGGGAGACGTAAGCAACCTACCTTGCATCTACTGCAAAATAAAAGTGAAAGGGTAAGTAGTGACTAAAGACCAGCTAATATCCTCTAAGTTTACATCCTATGTTACCCAATGATATAATATGATTCTGTCTGTACCTTTGATTATAGCTATTGCATTGTCCTCTTAAACAATGGTGAAATAACTTATGAGAGAGATGGTTAGTCTCCTCCTGGCATGTGTGGTGGACTCTGTGGGTCACAGTAAGCTGCAGGGCTCTTTCTTCCAAAGAGAAGGAGATTCAACTGTCTTACACTGCAAAACATTGAAACAGGATCCCAAACCTGGGGGTCATCCAGGTCTCATATTTTGGTACGTGTGGTAGCCACAGTATATCCAATGCAATGAGAGCACTCTATATTTCTACTTCCAAGCAGCCTCTTCCTTCAACACAAGCAGAATGACCCAGAGATTAGGACTAGGAAAACTCTTGGTGAAATTTAGTTGTTAGAGTTTTCCTGTGTGACTGCACCCAAATTCCTTAGGTTGACCTTCTGAACCCCATGTAAAACTGAACTTAACATCAGTAAAGCAGGATTTTTTGCCTTTGTCTGTGTGGATCCCTCTCCCCTTTAACAGGTAATAATAATATGCCCAGCTTTTACCTGCATTTACTGAATGTAAATACACAAAGATTGTGAGGCTCTCAGTAGTGGAAACATGTCATATAACTACTTACAGTAGACGAGGACGTAATCCTAAGAAAGTTTCCCATGAACTTTTCTCATAACTGAAGAAGACCCAACTTCTGTAATCAGTTACTGTCTCTTCTATGCCACTTCCTGTATCTCAGGCTGACCTGAGCCAACCCTTTCTCAACCATTTCAGTCAGTGATTTCTTTACCCTTCTTCCTCTCTGTGCTCATCTCTCCTATTTTAACTTCCCCCTTCCTTTTTCTTTATTCTGGCAGCTATCAGGTGGCAACTTGTGCTAAGTCAACAGTGCTGGCAAATGCAATTATTGTTGTTGGAACAGCAAATCAGTTTCATTTGTAATCATGTTGGTGCTACTTTTTCTATATTTGTTAACAGAACTTGTAAAGGGGAGATAAAATATAGAACAGAGATTAGATAATGTTTTTTTCATGGTTCGTTAAGCATGTGTTGGCTACTGCAAAGGGCTGCATATTTTAATAGGTGCAGAACTGGAATACTGGGACTCTAGCAGAGTGGGTAAGGCAGTATGGAGCTGCTCAGGATCAGATGCTTTTCCACAGTCCTGTTCTTCATCAACAGTCTGTGCAGGCAAAACTCCCTATCAGGAGGTAAAAGCAGCAAACTATGAGCAATGCATAACCAAACTATTAAGAAAGAACTGTGCAGTATCTCCTTTAATAATTCTTCACTGTAAATGTAATTAGTTTATTAATATAAAGGACTGTGGAGGTGTGTATTCCATATATTTGCCTTCTGTCTTCAAACTCGAAATGATCAGTGGAGAAAAATACAGAATTCCAGTGGCCATGGTGTTTTACAATCCCACAATTTAAGGCTGACTTTAACATTATCTAAGTAATTTAAAAGACTTTCTGCTTCTGTAAGAGAGCTCTGTTACTGCAGGATCAATGCTAAAGGCATTACTGAGTGTAGTACCAAAATACTGTAGTGAAGAGTGTGTTCGCTTCAGTTTTAGCTTCTTAGTGAAGCTTCCTAGACATATCAGCACTTAACCTGAAGTCTTTCCTGTCTGTGCCAACCCTCTTTTAGGATCATCCAGTTGTTCTGCCTATCTTTGAAACCTTCCACCACGTTGCCCTACACCACACTGAAGCTTTCTGTCCATCTGCTGAGTCCTGCATGACTGTGCCTTGCCCTTTTTACCTGCCGTTGCCCAGTCATATCCAGCTGCTTCCCCCATCCATTCTCCTCTTTGCCCAGTTATCAGCTTCTCATACGCAGAGTGCGGCTATGTCTCTCCCAGTCTCTATACATGAAATATTTTTTCCTGATATTATGTGAAAACTCCCTTCCTCCTCTGCACTCCTGCTTATTACTTTGAAGCTTAGGGAAAACAGAAGAAATACAGTTTTAATTTAACATGATTATCAAAATAGTCAGCCACCACTTCAAACACTTTTAGCGTATATTGTCTCTCTCTTTTCAAGACTCCCTTGTCTTTCCATTATAATGACCTGGAGGAAGGGACCATGTGCTTTTCTTTTTGAAAAGTGCCCAGAGAGCGCCACTGTGTGTGCTAGCAGGTCAGTAATAACTGCTGAGAGAATGTTTTAGCTCAGTAAGGCTAATGTTTTCTTGTTTGGTTTTTTTTTTCACTTGAGACTGGGAAGCTGCCCTGTTATTTCATTCTTGTTTTTCCTCTCTGGCTACCACACTTGACACTAACTCTGATTTTCTACCCGAAAAGGGATAGAAGAAACCACCCTGTCTAAATCACCTTGATATTATGGGGTTCATTGGTTAGTATTTATATGCCTCATATCTATACCTTTTTCACCTGGCTCATGAAGGTTGTATCTCACCACGCTTATTGATCCAGGGGTGCTTTGTTGCCATGGATGAACTGAGTTTATGCTTTTAAAATCAGGTATATGTTTAAAATGTGAGGAAGTTGGAAGTCCCTCTAAATGTAACAATCCATGCTTTCTCAAAAGAGTCCTTAATTGGAAAAGAGGCTTTAGAAATTGGCTGAACATACTTTAATTATGAATGTTACCAGAAATCCTGTTCTGTTGATTTTTGACTCTTTACTCCAGTGAATAGGTTTTGTCCACAGTGTATGTAAGCTTGCTGTTAATCTTAACTCAGATGGGCATAAGAGTACAGTTAAATAAACACTCAAAGGGCTCAAATTAAAAAGATTTTTAATGATAAAATTATTTAAATGTTCTTTTGTGCAGCTGAGGTTCTGTAGTGTTGTCTAATGAAATTACAGCACCGCCTAAAATCATTAAAAACTGCATGCAAACAAATATTTGTACACAAGGTGGTGATGTTAGCAACCAGCTTCTTTTTATTAACCACCCACAATAAATAACAACATATTGTTTTGGCTCTGAGGTATCTTAAGCTAACTTTGGGTACTTGTATAAAGACAGATCTGAAATATCAGCAGGAAAACTGTGAATTCGTCTCAAGGTATCAATGAAAAATAACTGTGGAGCTTAAAAAGTCTTCATATCTTTCAGGGTTTCTCATTTTCTTGTGACATAATTGCACCATGAAAATCATATAAAACTTCAAATATAATGATGATAAAAGCAACATATATCAGAAAGGGTAGGTAACACAACCTTTTATTAAAGATATCTTCCATATTTTAAATATTTCTCATTCTACAACTAACTGTTTTAAAAATAGCAGCAGTTAAGACTGGCTGGGAAGAAAGGAAAGTCTTTCTTTTTAAACTGACATAGAACACGGATAGAGCTAAAACCAAGGAAAGAGGTAATAAATAATGACAACAGATGTTTGTAAACCTTTTGCTCCTGTGTTCACTGTTTCCATGTGTTTTCTTGTCTTGATGTGCTGTCAGCCTCCTCTCACCTGGGACTAGTGATATCTTATCAAAGCCTAAGCAGTTCCTCTTCACAACAGGCAGATAATAGTGCCTTTCAATTTATCATACTAGAAGTCTAAAAGAACCATGGGAACGATTGGTCAGGTGACAGTTTGATGGACAGTTTGACAGCCCTTAAAGCATCATGGGAAATGGTTGTCACCTGATTTTTCAGAGCAACTGGGGAGATAACCTTCAGCATGACAGGAAAAACAAAAATCTGAATATTTGTGTAGGGTTTGCTAACAGCCCTCATGCTCACTTAAGTGATAATGGGGATGAATTTAGATTACTTGAAATGGAGTTATCTGAGCTGGGATCTGTTTAGCCTGTAAATGTTTTTGACATCTTTAGCTGCTTTTCAACACTTTTACTGAATGTGTAATTCTTCAAACAGAGGTAACATAAGGAGTGTAGATAGATTATTTGTTTTGTATTTTGTCAAACTCTCCACACAACATGTGTATTGTCTGCTGAATGAAATTAGAAAAACAAAACTCCTAAAAAAATCTGTTTCTTGCTTTGTACATTATTGTTCTGACTACCCAAAAAAACAGTCCTTACTGTGAAATGAATCTCTCTTCCTGGCACTATTTTAGTGTAAACCAGACAGATGTTTGCACCTGAAATCACCCTTACAATGGCCACTGCTGTGGACTCCTGCTGAGATTAACAAACAGGTCAAATATTGACCTGACAAAGACAATATCCCACTCTTAGGTCAAGACTGAGGCTTTTGAAAAGAAAGTGTGTAAATGCTGGTATTGCTGCCACCCTGGTTTTACTGCTGTGGATAAATGCAAGATGCAGTTTTCTAGGTAATGTAGTTCTGGTACTTCTCAGAAACACTGAAAATAAAAAATCTTGAAAAATAAGATCACAACTGTAGGCTTTGAAGAAGAAACTGGATGGCAAAAATGGTTAAGCATTTGTTTTTATCTCCAAAACCTGGATATATGTTGCATCTGTGATACATTAAATCAATGTAGAGGTCTCACTGTTGTCCTCCAAGAGGAACAGAGGAGGTTGACGTGATGGGTGGACTCCACTTGAGAAAAGCCTATAATGTGACTCAACTGATCAGTACGATCAGGAGAAGATACTCTGGAAACCATTCCTATACTTATTTTAAAACTACATGGCTAGTTTGAGCAAGTTATGGAAGTTTCTCACCTTTTTTTAATTGTGTTTTATTGCACATTAGAGACTGTTCCTGTCTCATTCTTCCCCCATCAATCTAACCAAGATGCCATTACATTCCTTCACTCTTCTTTTTGTATTAATGATGTCCACACTGCCTTCAACCATGTTTGCAGTCTTCCGTTTACCTTCTGTCAATAAGTCTTTGGTTTCAAGGTCCTGAACAACTGAGCTCTTCTTGCAGCTCTTCTCCTTTTTTCTGTTCCCTCATCTCCATTTTCTCTGTTGCATGAAAAATGACAAATACAACTCCTTCTGACTGCAGAGCCTTGTTCTATGCAACTTTCAGCTAGTATCCTGCCATCTTTCCACTTTAAAGTCCCTCTTTTAAAACATGCTTGAAAACAAAATTTTTCTAGTGAAGTTTGTAAACCACATATTTCTTCCACAGGAAGTCATAATAGCAATACTATTACTCACTCTCTCCCCTGCTGAGGGAGAGACTGTATAGACACATATTTATGATCACTGACACAGAATAACACACAAATTAAGTAAATAAGAAGTTTTTTTAGCATTAAATACATATTCTTGCCTTCTTGTCTTTCCAGAGGCAAATTTTAATATATTGCCAAAAGTTTTAACAAGCTGCAGATCCTGTCAGAGTTCTGCCATTAGAAATTTCAAAATTTCATTCAGAGCATGTTTATTATTTATAATGCTATATAGAATCTGTTCTTAGTTAAATTATAAATAAAAACAATGTTGTCCAGATAATTTAACACATTTCCTATTATAACTATGAACTATAACTAGGATTTTTCAGTAAAACTTATATATTTCATAAACTGTAGCCAGTTTATTATTGGGATTGCAGTTTTAAAATAATAGTTTAGGATGTGACTGTGTGCAAGCATGCATAGTCTGTCTACACACACATCCCACTCTACGCTGACTTGAATATTAGTATAGCAAGGTACAAGATAATTGCGTGCTGGTTGTGTCTGTGGATGTCCACAGTACTCAACGATACACTGGCTTTGGGCAGGCCATGGCAGATGGTGTGTTTGGATGTGGGTTTTTCCAGATGAAGGTAGAGAAATCTCTCTTTAGGCTTTCACAGCTTGCCATGTAAATACTATTGTTCCGGTCAGCTCTGATTTATATCCAAGGCTATGGTAAGATAAAAAAGGGCCCTTACCCTTCTGTCACAAACTCCTCTTTGTTGAAGTTTCTTTTGTCAAATAGCTCATACTCTGACTCATCTTTTTTCAATGCTGTGTTTAGTTTCAGAACTCAGTACTGTTTCACTCAAAATATACTTTAATTGCAAAGTTAGTACTTCCTGAGTAAAAATTGCAGACTTACTATTTGCTTTAGATTCAGTATTTTAAATAGATTTAACATAATTTTTGTGTATTGGTACTAAAAGAATCATCCAAGTTGGGCTTTTCTACATTGCTTTTTTAAAATAATAGTAAAATTTCCTCCTGTAAATGAGTTTAACAAGATATTTCTGAATGTATCCACAGCTTCTACAGAATGCAAGTTGCAACTGCAGGTTTTTCCCTCTGCATTTTTGCAAACAAACAATGTGGTTGTCAGAGAACCTAATCAGTATTTGAGCTGACAAACAACCAAACAAAAAAGGTATTTAGCAGGGCCTCTGATTTCCCTAATGACAGAATATACCCATCAAGAAAACTCAGTAGCAGCTGCTCCATTGTGTTAACGATTTGAAGATGTCTTCGTTTTGAAAAAGTTTGGAGGGTTTTCTTTACTTTCACCAGAGAATATGTAAAGAGGCGTTTTTATTTCTTTTTGGTGTGGGAAGAGAGAAATCAGCTGATTAGCCAACTTAATACTTCTTTCTGTGATTGTATGTACCGAGTTCTTCAGTTTCAAAGCTACATCTTGTGTGTCAGTTGTGATCAGATAATTGCTGATAAGAAATACAACTTGCTCACTGGGCTCTCACATAACATCCATCCGGAAAAAACCCAACGTGCACCTTGCGGGAAAGAGGAGAACCCTCATCTGGTTATGGGTGACAGTTTATTTCTTGTACTTTTAGCTCATATCCCCTTTGAATATTAATTATTTTATTGCATCTGCTTTTATAATTTAAGTCCATAACATCTATTGCCATAATGTGATGAGGCTTCCCGATAGTTCTAATGAAATACATATAATATTTGCATGGTTGGGTGAACATTTAGATCTGTTTTTCCCTTGAGGTGGACAATTGATCTTGTGTTAAACAAGATAGATATTGATAAGAACACCGATATTGAGCTCAGCTGAAATCAATATTTTCTCATAACTGATTACAGAATTCTGTGAGTAACAGCTGAAGGAATTCAGTAATAAAAATGTGAAGTCTTGAATCACATGGGTAAAGTGAAAGAGTAGAGAGAAGTGGTGAATTGTAAAATCAGAGTGAATGACTTGAACAAGAGAGAGAATGCAAAATAAGCCAAGAGTAGTCAATAAAACTGAGACAGGGGAAACAAGAAGTGGTCAAGGAGAATGAAACAGCAGATTAGAATGGCTTCAGTGAAGAACAGCTGTGTTTGAAGGAATAAGAATAAAAATTCCCAAGCAAAATCTGGAAGTTTGACTGGGGCAGAAAAGCATGCTTGTGTGTCATAGCCTTCATCCTGACATTTTACACTGTGTTCTAGTTATATTAACTTCATGACTTCCATGTATTATGGAGATGTGGACAGAGACTCCAGAGGTCCATTTATGCCTCTCTCAAATTGGCAGCAGTATCTCATATCCAAAAGAATCAGAATCTTCAGAGAAGTCTGGGAGAAAGATGCCTGCAATGGTAGCGGGAGTTTACCCAGAAAATGAGACTGAAAGGGGTTTCTACGTTACATCATTGTGTCATAAGTAACAATTTCCAGATTGTGAAATTTGTAATATGTTGGCAGAATTAGATATATTCAACTGGTGATGGTGGCTTGCTATATTCTGAACTTGCTTTGGAATCAGAGGGTGGATTCATCGTTATAATCTGTGCAGCCAGGATGTCTGCAGTATTGGTCGCACTTAGGAATATTTGGAGGAGAAACGGGAAAGCTGTTCACCAAATGAAGCACTTGACCACTTAGTCATAAGTGCTGACAATTCCTTATAACACTTTTACCAGTCAAGAAGAGTGTAAGTAGGATTCATGCATCTTGTATATGTATTATTTAGAATATTTGGCACTTTGTGAGTGTACTGAGCTTTCGAAAGAATAATAGAAATAGCATTTGTTTGCTGGCATAGGATGCATCCTCACAAGAGGAGCTTTGTGAGTGTACATATATACCTGTTCCTTTTTGAAGTACTTCACTGCTGCTTTTCAGTGTTTGGTGTTTCGCTGGTGACCTGTAGGCACTTAGCTCTACGATGAAGCATTGTCTACCGCAGACAGCTCAAAGGACTTGAATTTGTAGTTTCAGTAAGAGTTGAGCTATGAAACAATAAGGCATAGGCATGTCAAAGCAGATGACTTCCTCGCCGTTTCAGTCTTTGTTTTCTATTGTTGCTGTTGACGCTTCTGCTTCTCTCTCTTCATCTGGCATATATTATAAGAAAGTAATGTGTATATATATATATTTTATATAAATAGATATACAAGTCCTCTAGATACTTATATAAAAATTCTACGATTTATTATAGGAGTCCTCAGGATTGGATTGAGTTTATAGTTCTGCTTGAGTGATAGAAAATCCAGAGTGGTCTTAATGAGGCAATCATTTCCCTAAAACAGTGGCTACATTGCCAAGTCTGATTCATTAACATCTAATCAGGAAGTTAGGGTCAAAATTGAAATGAATCTACAGCTTCACCTGTATCTGCTTTTTCAAATCTGAGGAAAATGATTGAAGTAATGCATTTGGGGAGTTTTACAGCTTTTGCCTTATCAACATCCCCATCGGTAAGAAAATGTTAGTGAGTTCATTTATGAACTCATTATTGTACCCTGAAACGGCCACAAAATCTGTATTAACTTATTGCTAGAATGCTGAATTTAAATTAATTTGTCTTAATTGAAACACCTTTTTTGGATTTGATATTTGAAGATAGGATTAATTCACAGCCATCTGTTATCTTATCTTGCCTTGGTTAATGATAGGCCCAGCAGTTTGGGGAAATGAAATGAACAGGCACAGGGGTCACTGTCATTATCTGGATCATTTCACGTGATGCAAATTAAGTCAGGTACATCAATGTAGCTAATACTGCATCTAGTTCATTTAGGGAAGGCTCTCACTTTGATCAGTTTTAATTTTAGTTCAAAAGCCTCATATGGCGGTCTTCAAAGCGGTGTCTTGGGTACTAGTTATGTGCCAAGAGTGGACAGTAGGTGTGGTAGCTACTTACTTTTGCCTCTTCTTGATTCTTTAGACAGTTCTTGCAGATTTGGGGTTTGGTAGGGAAACGGGCATATTGATCACGGATGTTCTGAAGGGAAGAAAAGTTACCCAGTTAGCCAAATATTGTTATGAGCTGCATTTGTGCAACCTCTTTGCAGCTGTAACTGGAATTGATATGCGGGAAGGTGATTTAATTCTTGAAGTTGTAGTGGGAGTGCTAGAAGCACAGCAATATAGGGACGACAATAAAGTGATGTTAAATATATTGAATTCAGAAACTGACAATTACTATGCAAATTTCAGCCGTGAATCTGCAAACACTTCAGTGACCCAGTTACATTTTATTTTTTTAATTTCCGTTTATTTTCATATTTAGGGGCATTTCTCACTTGCTTTGGCCTCTAATACTCAGATTTTCTTGCCAAAAAAACTAACCATAAGATTTTTATTTTTTTGCTTCATTATATCTGTCTTTCACCACCTTGGTGATGAAAAGGAATCCCAGAGCCAGTGCAAAGCATTGCCAGAGCTGTCAAATATCCTTCAGCAGAGATGAAAATTGGGCTCTGGCACAAGCAGAAACTTTCCAACAATGTTACTGTTATTATTTTGCTTACGAGAAGTTTTACTATAAGACTAAATCACTTATCAGACATTTAATTAAAACTTCAGTGCTTTGCAAAGTTAGAAATCTTCCCTACTTAACAGAGATGGGAGCTGAACTATTAAGTGACTTATCAGTGCCCTGGAGTGAGTCTTCAGCAGTTCTTGGACTTGTATGCAGGAATCCTGCTTTCCAGCCTCATCTGCTTAACATCTTCTTTCTCATACTAACTGCAGCTATAGCAGTTCCATCAGCATTATCCCTAGCTTGCACCTGTTTTTCAAGGATCAGCTCTAGTTGTGGATATTTCATTAGTATGTTCACATTTTATTAGCTTTCTCTGCAAATGGCCCATGCAAGTATTTTCATGTTCTCTTTCCATGACTAAATAGTTTAAGGCTACACCAAATTATTGTTATTGTTATTGTTATTATTATTATTATTATTATTATTATTATTATTTTGCTAAATGGACTATATTGCATATTTGATAGTAAGCAGTTTCACATCTGTGGCTGAATGATAGAAGCTAAAGCTGATATGGATTTTCTATTTTCCATCACTCCCTATCATTTGTAAACTCTTTAGTTCTGTAAAAGATCTGCTTTAAATAAATAAATGTATCCTGACTAATCCTCTTTGAATAAGTGGAAAGCATTTAATCCCATGATTCTGTAAATCCAGGGTAGAAGTCAAATTGTGTGTTCATTTTTCTGTATTATCTAAATCGGTTTGTATCAGATCTTTCACTGACAACAACAGTTTGTTATTTGGATTAAACACCTCTCATGGTCTATAACCTTTCATTTAAGAGTCATTTGCATCCCTTTTTTTGGCTGCTACTTCAATCATCTGTATTTTAACAGTTCTTTAGGAATATTTGCTGCTAAGTATTCACACTGTGTTTAATTTTTTTTTTTTCAAATTGCTAACACTTCTTAAAGATCTGAAATTCAAACTATTTTTGTTTGTGTCACCAAGAGGCTGAATTCATTTATCAGTTTTCAATTTAAGAAAATAAAAATAGATGATTCATGAACTTCATTTCAAAATTTTTAAAAGTGGTTCATTAATTGAACAGCAGCTGGGGGAAAAACTAATCAGCTCATTTCAACTGGAATAGTTCATTATCATTTTGTCTGATGAAATCTTTGGAGGCTGGTTTCATGGGAAATGGGTCCTTCATACAGTTGCCCCTCAACTGCCCAGAAAAGGGTCAATTGCCCCCATACAGTAATTAAAACTCATAGTAGGACATGTACTTCCATTTTTTAATTGCTAGGGATAGAAGCCCTCTTGTTGCCTTTTGACATGAAGGAAATGTTTGGGTGCTTTCAGTTCTTCAGAGTAGTTTTTAATGGCTCAGACTGAGGAATACTGGTTTCTAAAAACAGACTAAATATGATACGTCTTGTCCAAGTAGCTGAAAAACTAAATCTCTTAATTTTGGCCACAGGGATGTAAAGGATTGCATCTCAATTTTAGTTTGCAATATCCAGAGTTGGGTAAGACTTTAGGTTGGGAATCAAGGAGGTTTTGAAGATGGTGCATATAATTCAGGGCCGTATGTTACTTCTTGAACTTTGTAGTCTTAATACCATCGCTGTGGGACAAACCTTGTTTTTAAAAATATTTCCCAATTAAATAATACAGACTCATAATTTAAAGCAAAAGATGGAGAGTTGAGATTCCTGGATTCTGTTCCCTGGTGTTGTTCGACGTGGGACAAACTTTTGCCTCATTTTGAGACTGTTAAAATGAAACTTTCCTATAACCAGCATTATGTTAATGTCAGGTCCATTATTTTTTGAAAAGTGTGTTGAAATGTCTACATGAGATATATGAGAGATGTGTATAACCATAGTAGCCATAATTTTAGTATTAGGTTTGTAATGATTTTGCCAGTGATCAACATTGTAGTAGAGTAACAAAACTCTTTTACAAAGTAATCTCTGTTCTTTAATGTTAAAATAGCCAAACATACTTTTTTATATTTCTAATAAATGAAGAAAATTCTTATTATTCAACTGTAGCTTTTGACACTTGGTAATAGCATAATTATAAATAGAAAAGCAAAGTCCTTTTTTTCATTATCTTGGAGACTAACTAAGTTTATAAAGTAAGATGTAAGCAAGTGATTGATTGTATGGTTGCTCAAGTCTGTCATGTATCCATGCAGTTTTTCTCTTTCAAACTGTGCACACCAGTATAACATAATGTAGGTCATGGAAAACTAATAAAAATTTTAAAAACCCCGACACACTATTTAGCCAAGTAGCCATTTTTATGAATTAAATTTATGTACATCTGCTGTGAAGTAATTGATGAAAGATCTTCTACAAGTTTGGTAATTAAAAATTGCAAGCACTGAAAGTACTGGAAAGTACTGAAAAATAAACATTTTGTTTGAGCTTCTACACTGGCACACGCTTGCAATATGGGAAGAAGGGAAGTAAGGCTAACTATAAAACTAAATTCTAGTTAAGATTGTTTAACTCCAGTTAGGATATCAAAATATTTTTCTAAACTTTTTTCACAATAAATATTGGATTTCTTCAAAAAGAAAATCTGTATTTAGATTAAAAGCATTTTTTGCAAGTGATTAACTTTCACCAGGAAAATTTATATAAAAGCAAGTCCTTTCTAATCTTACTTTTACACTGCAGGGGGAAATACCTGCTTTAGTAATCACACTGTGTATATGTCTTTTGGTGGTACTGCCAGCACAAGGTGAAAAACTTGAAAAAGTTCTTTCTGCTTTTCAAAATTATAATTGCACTTAATTACAACACCAATTTTTCACAACAACATTTCTTTTTATTTGCCTTTTCAATTCTGAACCAATAGAGTTCAGTGGATTATATTTTCTAGTTTCTCTCTGCCACCATGAGGGCAAAAATTTACCTTTCCAGGACAAGTTGCTAACTTAACCTTACCTAAGAGTTGAAAAGTTGACAGTATTTGGTGTGCTTCATAAATACATGCTAAAACTCTGAGATACATCAGTAGCATGATTAAATCAAAATCTCTGGTGAAGGTTCTTGGTTGAATTCCCCAAGGAAATGATGTGATACATAGGATTTCATGGCTGCAAGAGACACAACACCCAACTACCACGCACTCCTGGTCTAAGCATGCCCAAATGCTCTCCATATTTAAGTGTTTCTTTCATTTTTATCTACAGCCTTTGGTGGCCAAATCCACACCATAAAACCATTGGATAGGAAAATGCATATTTTGAACTGAATTGGCACGTTTGTGAAAATGTTCTGCCGATGATAGACAGGCAAGGTATGCTCCGTAAATCAGCTCCCGGTAGCTTCACCAAGCACCAAGTTGGATTAATTCTCTCATTCCTGTCAGTTTGCTTTCCCACATTAAATCAGAAACCATGCTTTTTTTATTAAGATTTTTTAGATCCAATCCTTAGATTTTGTACAGATGAAATTTTGTCAAAGCAGAGGAGGAATGGAAATTTCTATATCTTAAATAAAAATTCAGTGGGCATAATTCTGATGACAAATTAATGTCCTACATTCTCCTCAAGAATCTGAAAGTTAAACACATTGTAAGTAAAAGGAAAAAATATAATTTATAATTGTTATTTAATCTAGGGGGGAAAGAACAACAAGATTTAAAGAAAAAAATCAATTTTAACCAGGTGCAATAGTCACAAAAAACAGATATTTTATGGAGAAAAAGCCCTCGTGCTGTTAGGTTTAGTTGGGAATTAAATTTTCCTAGATATTTATGTGGGTTTTTTCCTTGGGATATATTTCTTTCATTGTGATATTTTAAACAACATTAAAAGAATCTAGGCTTCTATATTGAAATAAAATTCATAATTAATAATCTAAATAAATTTTTTGTTTTAAATTCTGACAATTACAGGTTGATAGTCCCCTTTAATGAATTAGAGTCCTTTGAGGATGGAGCTTGTCATTAACACACATCATCAGCTGATGCATTTTAATAATACATAGAGTTGGAAGAGAGAGGAAGTGTAAGCTACTGAAGCTTGCAAAACCAATCCCCTAAAGCTTTCATGTTTTATTTGAGCATATGTTTTGGAAGTGGTGGTGTTGACACTGGTGGCACTAATCTCCTCTTTATCTTGTTTTGATTAAAAGGATATTTGAATATTATTTTTGGCAAACTTTTATCTAGCCTCAAAGGGGTTGCCTTGTAGCAGCTACAGAGAAATGGCTATAATAAACACATTGTATGATACACTTACATCATACATTATAGCCACTGCTGGTGTATTCCAAGAATGCAAAATACTCTCGAAAAATCAAATGAGCTTGCATTCAATGCCAAGCATGTGAAAATATAAAATTATGCTCTATCAATTTTTTGGTTTGGGAACCAGGCTGTGTGAATTACTTCAGCTGTGTAAAGGAAACTGTGCATTAGATTATTCAATAATTCAGTTAGTAATATATACGGTTAGGAGACAAAAGGTTACGGCATTTTTATGACAGACTGCTATTTTTTATAAAAGCACACATCCCCTTTTCTTTCCATCATTTTTACCACCTGTCAGATGGCTGGGTTAACATTCTATCACACCTTACCTTTTTATACCTTCAGTAGTATTAACAGTATTAAAACTTAATCTTCAAAATATACAACAAAAATATTTTTTTTATCATTTTGCCTTATAGAACGTGCAGATGTGTATAACTGTCCCACAGGTAGCACGCACTGTGTAGATCCATGCATTCTTAGTTACCACAGGACAACTTACAGGAAATGGCTTATCCATTTGATAAAATATCACAATCAGGGAAGATACGTGTGTTCTGCTGTCTTTTTGCCTTTTTTTCACTCTAAAGCAAAGGGTAGAGAGTGCACAACAGACCTCCTTCTCTATCTATTTGTGTATGACAAGACCTCTTATTTCTTGGGTCCTGGATCAAGCCTCAGGTCTCCATTTCAGCATTCAGCAATGTTAGCATATTAATTCTCTTCTTCATCCCTGTGGAATGTATTTATAAATCACGTTGACTGTTTTTAGAGCTTGCTTTCCTCAGCCCCCACGCTGCTTATTTTGGTTCTTAAATATGGATTAAAGTGTCTAATTTTAGGTTTTAAATTGCATATACACTTTCAGTTGAGAGCAATGGGATTCACAGTTGCTCAGTAAAATCAAATCACTTTCTTATGCACTTCATTTCAGACAAGCCATTTTAATTCTCCAGAGCAGAAACACATTCCCGCCTAAAGCCTGCAGTATGGATTTGTTAATACTGGGTCTTATTGCTCAAGGAAGGAATAGAATCACATGGTGTAATATGGTGGAATTATTAGTTGCAATTTATTTCACTTTCCATCCTCTCAACATTGTGTTTGTGTGATTTTTCAAATAATTTGTATTTCAGCAGAAATACTTACTAATTCTTACTTCTTCTTCTAAAGCTGCAAGTGACTCTGCCCTGTTAGTCATCTGTTTTTTCACAGATGGGATTTTCTTTCTGTTCTTTAACTTCTCGGGGCTCTCAGAGGGTGATGCTGTGCTTCCACTGGCTAATGCTTCTCTGCATTTGGCACCTCCTCAAAACCCTTCTTTTTGAGAAATTCAGAGTTCATGTGATCTTGTCCTTCTCAGTTTTGTTCTTTTGAAAAGTTATGTCTTGGGACTGGCTGCTGCTTACATTCAGGTATTGGGGTCACATGTGTTGCTGTGCTTCCCTATGTGGTACACAATGGTTACGCTGCTTCTCTTTGCAGAATGTTTCCTCCAACTCGGAACTCCCCTGATTTTGTCCTTGCTGCTCTGTTTCATAGATTACTTCCACAGGCAAAATGTTCAATTGTTCTGGTTCCCTACATTGTTCTGTCTTATTTGATATCTTACCACAGTTATGCTCCTCCACGATATGCATGTCTTCAGACTCAAAGCTCACATGAGCTTGCTTTTGGGTTTCAGGGGTTAGGAGGAAAGTGCTCAGGTTTTCTGCTTTTATACATTTATGTTCCTCATCCTTTGATACATCAGAGAAGCCTTGTTCCTCATTAAAAAGTGTGTTCTGAGACTCTGAGAATACATGTTGTACTGCTTCTGGTTGCTGGGTTTTTTTTAATAGGTTACTCCCAAAAACAAAATACCAAAGTGTTCAGGTCAGGTTCAGTGTTCAGATTGTTGCTGTTCAGTGCTTGATACCTCATGGTCTCCTTTGTAGGATGCAGTATCAGCACTCACATGTGTCTTTTCTGGTGTTTTTTTGGTAATAGATTGCATTCAAAAAAGAAGCGTTTAGGATTGCTGGTCCCAAAGACTGTTGTTGTTCTATACAGGGGTAATGGCAGATTCTGAACTCATGTTCAGAAGGAATTCTGAATGAGTGGCAGTTATAAATATTTCTGTTCCCTCCTCTAACCCCTATCTCAACATCTTAACTATCAATGCCTTTGAATAATACACTGAACTCATATCCTCCCACTGTCTAAGCAGTCCTTGACCTCATCATCTGTGCAGCAAAGACTATATCAGTCTTTAAGAACCTGTATTAAGTCATGAGACCCAATAGCAACTATCATGTTAAATGGCAACAGCACTACCTTCCCTGAAAGCAGCAAACCCAGTAGGCTGTTAAATTTTCAAACAAGCTGCAGCAGTCCTGAGAACATTCCCTCTCTTCTTTATTGACAGTTGTCACTGCTAAGTCCTTGCTACACACACTCTCCTTGTTCATACTCTCAAACACAGCACAGAGAAGGAGCAGAATAAACACACTTGGTTTGATGGAGATGGTGACATGGAGAAGAGAGTTTAAGGGTATATTAATTTTCAAGTACTTTAGTATGATTAAAAATTACTTCATATTAAAATAAAAGCTATGACTGCTGTCTGAACTTCATAGGCTTTCTAGATTATATTGAAAATCTTTCCATTAGTCTATGTCATATTGGTTGAGTTGATGCCTATAAAACATTCAAAAATCATATTGATGAGTGTTAGTAAAGGGGTTTATTTAGATTGATAGAATCTCTTATAATAATGTTTATAACAAAATCCTTAGCCTTTGCAGACAGCAATGCCTTGGCTTCTCAAAGCTTCTTTTGGTTTTAGATCCTTTATGGAAAGCTCCGTTGTTGTTTAGTTATCCAATTGACATGAAATAGTTTGCTGGTATACTTCTAGGAGCAGTCATTGTACAAGTTATATATCCAATCCACAATGATGCAGTTAAAATATTTGCTATCCCTGCAGCATTTCTCTTTGCAAGCAATTGCTGCCTTGGAAATTACCAGAGCCTTGAATTGTCTAAATTAACCCCAACCTATATTTTGGCCTAATAAAGCTTCTTTTTTTTTTTTTCTTTTTTTTTTCCTTTTTTTTTTTCTTTTTTCAAATTTAACAGCCGAACATTATGTATTTAGTTTATATACAGGGATTAGGTGTTTTATAGGACATGTATATGTTTTATAGCAATCAGGAAACCCAATGAGGTATCCTAAAAGAAAACAGAGGTGATAGATGGTTTTCTGGCTTCTATTCAAAACTCTTGTTGTATTGTAGAGTACTTACTATGAATGCTTGGCAACAAAAAGGCAGAGATCCTATATTATACAAATACTTAAAAGCCTGCACCCAGAGACAAGAGAATGAAACAAGAGGTGGTTTTATATATGTAGTCCTTGCTGTCTCCTTCACCTCTCCTGGGAAGTAGTTATGACATAATAGGATTTGAAGGTTGCTCTTCAAATTCCCTTTCACCTTCAAGTGAGTAACCCATGTCATGCATCACAGAAAGCTATCATCTTGACATCTAGTGATGCAAAAATGGCATGAAATAAGTCTTTCTGTTAGAAAGAATTGGAAATCAGACTTGCAAAGGTTAAAACTTAATTCTATTCTATTTTTTCTTGTTTAAATTTTCAAACCCTCATTCAGGTAAGAAAAAACTGAACTTAAATACATGTGTGTAACAGCACATAATGGCTTTGAAAGCCTCCAGTTTAAAGTTTTCTTGCGTGAAAATCAGTTGTATCTTTCCTTTCTTGGATCATTAAACTGTTTTCTTGCTGGGAAAGCAAGAAATAAATATTACAAGTATAAATATTACAAGTAAATATTACAAGTAAATATTTGAGGGTTTTGTCCTATAAATGATTACCAGAGCCTTTTTTCGGCCTCTGAAAAGATAATTGGTCTAGGAAATATTCCTGTTATAAATATTCAAGAATAAATTTATATGTGGACAAAGATTTTTCCTAGAAAGAATTATTAATCTGACAAAGTATATTTTAAGAGAGTTGTAGCTGATTTTTGCTACAGTTATTCTCAGCACAAAGTTGTATTACAATTGCGGTTAATTGTTTAGAATGCAATTTTAAATCAACTAAAGATTGCCTTCACTGTATTTGCTTTTTATTCTCTGTTGTCCCTTTTCAAATCATATTTATATACATTATTAGCGGCCATCCTCCTTTCATCTAGTTAGCACAGCAGTACACTAACTCTGTAATTTACTGATTTTAATACCAGCTCTTTCTCACTGGATATTGGTGCATGGGCACAGAATGCTTTGAAAAAGTAACAATGAAAGAGATGAACAATATGAATCTTACATCAATAATTTCCTTACTAGTTCTCTAATAGTTGTCGTAAAACAGCTGAGATGCACCGCCTTCTGTATTTTCTTATACTTTTCTTTCCACTCATAATAAAGGTTTCTTTACTCTCAGAAGTCTTTTCAGTAATAAGTAATTGCAGACCATGGTTAGTCTTCTTTTAGGTGAGCTTTAGTCTTTTGTTGGAGGGTAGGTTTTTCAGATCTAATCCCTTCTGATTCTTTTTTGCCCATCTCTTTTGGATACTAGTACAGGGTAGAGATATCCAGAAGTAACCTTGCTGATAGATTCAGAGGGGAAAAAATAACTGAAAAGAATGTTTGAAAACCATTTGCTCTACTATATAGCCTCCTGTTTACATCTGGAATGACCGATGTCCGATGCAGAGGAGAGTAAAGTATCCTCCATTATGGACCCACCTCTTTAGGAAGGATCCATCTAAGGTAGCATAACATAAATTACAAGAAAACTCCTTTCCTGACTAAATTAGTGAAGAGGACTTGAAGACAGATGGTCCTGATGTTTGCTTATAACCAAAACACAGGAAAGCTCATATTTAAAAACCAGTGGTACTGATGACCTGAAGTGCCAAAAGCTCATAGAGATTATCAGCCTGCAGAAAATAATACAAGTTTTAAAGGACATAATTTGAACTGGAGAGGATCTGCTAGCAGTTACATCTTGTACTGTAAACAGACTTTTATAGCATTACAAAATCTTTTGGCCACATCAAAAGAGTTAGATTTCTCCTTTAGTATTTAGTTAAATAATAAGAAATAATGAGTCTATTTTTCTTTTTATTTTAAAGTGCTCTCCAAGAAGGAACAAAACCCAATAAATCATCCTCTGTCTTTTTCAGCAATATATTTAATGCTCTGAAAACTGCCCTTATTTGTACAGCAATCAAAGGTTTTCACTATCTTTCCATGCTGGAGCTAAAAATTCTGATAAAAGTAAGAGGGGTTTGGGTTTAGATAGAATTGCATCTCTTTTGCATCTCAACATCACTAAAACCAGCTATGGGAATGGAGCCAAATTCTCATTAATACACTTCAACTATTGCAAAAATACAAGGACAAATTCATTTTATTTTGTAGTGACAAATGCTTTTCCCTCCTAATTTTGTGGGAGTGTTTTTCCCCCTACAAGGAATAAATTGCATATCCTGGAAATAAGTTAGTCATTCTGAAGTTCAGAATTCATGAAGCTGTTCCAGCAGAGAATGGATACGGAGTTGCAGCAAAATCTCAAGGTCACTGGGAATATTCTTTGGGGTATTCTTATGTGGCTTATCTGTGCTCACATGCCTAATTTTTTTTTCAGTGCAAAGAATAGCCACTTGCAGAGAATGGAAGCCTTAGCCCGGCCCTGTGCCATCCCTTATTCAAGTTCTTTTATACTCCTCTTTTTAAAGAAGCTGTCAAGTTCTTTTCTGAAGCTGACAGGAAAGGCCAAATCTGCAGTACAGGAAGAGAGGCAAAAAAGAAACTTTTTGTGTTGATGTTTTACTAAGTGAGCTAAGGAGAATTTTAGAATCATGTAATTTACTCTGGAGGCATTTACTGTACATAGCTATAGTGATGGTAATTTCTTTCATTGTGGAAGTGAAAAGATAACCATCAATCAGTTGTCAATTGGTCAATTGCAGAAGTGATGAAAAGAAACTGGTAGGAACAATCACTTCTGTGGCTACCTAGACTATTTGGGGTTTTAAGGAAAATGTGGGAACTGGAGTCTGTAGAAACGGAGTGAGGTTGGAACATAAAAAATAATCTGTGCAGGGGTAAATGGATCCCCTATCAATACTGTAATTTTTTTTGCGTGGAGTATAAGTGCTGCAAAAATAGACAAAGCCAAGTTTGCACTGAAGGACCTGTGAACTGAGTGTGTTGAGAACTGGTGATGTGATGTGGTGCGAGTATATGGACTGTTTAAATGGAGGTTTGAAAATGGAAGAATTTTTTCTAAAAAAATCAGCAAACAACTAAATTATTTCAAATATTGTTATATGCCCAGCAGCAATTGCAGTTATAACTTTGTGTGTGAAGGAAAATGTGATTTGTGTTGTTACAGAATGAGAGACTCGTTATTAAGTTGCAAAGTGTTGTAAGAAAGAGTATGAGGCCAGGTATAGTACTGTGTTTAAATACATAATGTGGAAGTTGTTTTTAAAATGAGCCTCATGGCGCAGAATGGCATAAAGGCTGTGCATTTAACAGTTATTTAAGTAGTGTGAAAGGCACGTTTTTCATTATATATGCATATTGGGGGGGGGGTGTAAGCTTAGGGCAGAAGTAGGAAAAAGATTAAATTCATTTATTTATTAAAAGAGTTCAAACATTATCAGTACGGGGTGGTTTATGCTGTAGTGTTTTGTTTGGGGTTTTCTTCCCCCCTTCTGTGGTAGGTAATAAAAAGGATTACAGGCCCTCCAGAAGGATGAGATATCATCAGTTTGTAATCCAGCCCATGGTTTCCTAGATACCGTATTGTCTATTCTGTTCCGCTATGTGAAAAATGTTGAATATCAACAATGGGTTTCAGTGCTGTATTGTTGAGTTTTGTATGAACTAATCTAGCTTCACTAAAAAAAAAAAAAAAAAAAAACCTACAGCTTTGGACAAAAGTCTATAGCCAGTGCATTCGTAACTCCCCATGCACAAGAGCTGACTGTGGCTCTGGGAAGACATTTTACTCATTTGATTTCTTTTTTCTTGTAGTCTTCTTGTCCAGTTCTCAGGTGTTTACCACCTATTAGAATTTCACCTGTATGGGTCCTGTGTTTGAGAAAGTCCCAGGACTTGTCAGCTGTATAGGCCTCATAAAAGACAGCTCTGTTCAGGGTTTGAAAGGTAAGCTTTTGCCTAAGTCCTCTGCTGTCTGTGCTTTAAGATGCTAACTTTATTGGCCTAGTTCTGAAACTTTGCAGCTTATCACTCATTTGGAGCTTTTGTAGAGGGCAAGCGAGGGGAGCAGGTTTCAGCTTAACAGGGAAAATAACCATTCTTGGAGTGAGAGGTGGTGGGGTTAGAGAGGGGATGGATTTGAATGAAATGTGTCTTTCCTCTTACAGAAACTGAATTGTAACTAACTAGTGAAAGTAAGGAGTGTAGTACCTGCACAATGAGGTGTTTTGAGAGTAGGTATTCTACAAATAAGTATGCTCCAAAGATAGGGTAAGAGTAAAAGAGAAAGTGTTTGACCTGTGGGCATGATATTTCCAGGACATGGGTTGCACAGACAATCGTATGGTTTTGATCTGCCTTACCATAAGCACTGGATTGTTTTCTTTTCTTTCTTTCTTTCTTTTCTTTCTTTCTTTCTTTCTTTCTTTCTTTCTTTCTTTCTTTCTTTCCTTTTCTTGTTCTTTTTTACTTTGGTCTCAGAACTGTCTTAATGTTTTGTGGAAATGCTATTGGGGGTGCTGTTTGCTTGAAATAAAGTGGGCGGAGAACAATTGAGGGTAAATAAGATTCATGATCAGAAAGATTCTGTCATTAGTCCAATTTCTGAAAGAATTTCTGGTTTTTAACTCTTCAATTAAGTTTTCCCTAGATTTATTAAAGCAATTCAACAGTAAGCAAAAGACCCTACAACAATAAGAATGTACATATGTATAAGCTGCGGTGAGCTAGATTAGATGCACAGTAAATATTTATTTGTGAATTTAAAAGTGGATTGTTAAATGCTTAACAGTAATATATGCATTTTATGTTAAAATATTACACCTTTTTATTACAAGTGATTTTCTATATATCTATATTTCTATTTGGATCTTTTCAGCACCTAAGATTGTGAATTGTTTTAATTCCTTGGAAAAGTAACTTTATAGGCAAATACTTTTACACTTACTGTAAATGTGGGAGGATGTTTTTTATGGAGTAACAGAATTTCACAACTGCTTTATTTATTTTAATATAAGTAATATACTGATATTGTGCTTAGAGACCAACTTCCAAAAATCCTCCAGGCATTTTCTTGTCTCCATGGAAGATTTTTGCAGAAGCGCCAGCTTTCAAAATCTTCTCTTTACCCTGCTACAGTGTGAATGTTTTTCCCATTCCCCTTTTAACCTAGGAATTAGAAGAAAGTACAGATGATGCTTGCTTAACCCTGCATTTAGTGCCAAGCAGTGATGTGCTCCCTATGAAACCATTTCTGACCCTCTGCTTGCAGTGGTGAGCCTGAATTTTTCCCCTTCCTTGCCCATCATTGTCGGTCAATTATGGGATGGAACTGAACCAGAAAATCTGGTACAGTCTGGCAATTAGTACAAAGGGTTTCCAGTCTAGTGTGAAGACAGAGATGCAAGAGCCCCAGCAGCTAGAGAAATAGTTTTCATTGGCCATGGACATTGCCTTTTAGTGCTGCTTGGTTACTTCCTAAAGATGCTGGCTCTTCTACCCTACAGGTCTTCTCCTTAAAGTACTGCATTACGGGCCTACTTTTTATAAGTCTTTTGGGAAGTGGGGGGGGTCTTCTTTTTTTAGCTCTAGCTTCTCCCATTTGCAGACTGTCATTTTAACCCATCAAACAGACACATTTTGACTTGTACAACAAAGAACCAAGTTATCAACATTCACAGAAACTGACGTTTTTAATTCAGGCTTCATTATGTCTTCGGTTTATGACAGTGAGCTACAAAGACATTTAAAGGTTTTTTTCTTTTTTTCATTTTAAATTCAGCATTGGGATGTTTATCTTTCTTTTAATGCTCATATTTCCCTTTCTACCTTTATTCTTTAGTAATATATAATTAGCATTATCAAAACCATCAGCTATTATCCACTATGACTTTTGACCTTTGTTTTTATCTATCTAGCATTTTCCAAAATAAATTGCAATACGAATTCTGTTTATGTTACATCATTATAGTAAAATGCTATTAGCTAAGCTCCCTAATACATTCATCATAAAAATAATCTCTTTTGATATTACTAAGATTTAATGAATGATTACATATATGTAAACTTGTTAAATATCTGGTACTGTAAGGTAAGAATTAACAATGAAACAAAAATTGCAATTCAAAAATAACATACGGAATTCAGGGCTTTTCATATATACCCAGCATTTTCAAGAGTTATCACTGAGTCTGTAACCGATATTTCCTGCTATCCTAAGAGAGAACAAAAACCTGGTATAAGTTTGACTAAAGTTTAGAAGAAGAGCTAGTTATACCAAATAAAATTTTAGACTATTATTTCCCAGAAAGCTGGTAACTTTGCTGAATATATGAAGACAGTACTCAGTCAAATCTTGTTCAAAACTAAAATGCAGTATAATTAGATAACACTGCAAGCAGTTGCCAAAGTAATAGGAACATCGGGCATTCAACCATAACCATAGTGTTTTGTTTGTGAGAGTTTTTGTTTTCATACGAGTCAGCAATTTCTGGTTTATGCTTGGATAACTGTGGATTCGGGATGTCTTTTGTAGTTGTAAAAAAGTAAATGTGCGATCTAATCTTCATATGTGAAATATTGCAAATACACATTCAGAGTTTATATGGTATTTTTTTCTTCATTCTGTCTGTCTCTACACAGTGGTACTATGGCAATCCCTGAAGGTGGCTTTAGGCACTTGATAGCAGAATATTCCATTCAGCAGTTAAATACTCTTCGGCTGTATTAATGGCAAGAAATATAGTAGAGGGGGCTGTAAATGTGATGACAAGATTAGCGCATTGCCCGCTTCAATCAGATACCTCTTGTTTTTGTATTTATCGCTCATCTTTCCCAGTTGACTGATGGCTGTCACTCAATAGCTTGCTTTGGCTAGAAAGAGCTTTCTTTAAAGATGTCAGCAGTGCTGTTGAATTCCATAATAGGTCATTTGCACTGAAAGTCTACATAGAGCAGCAAATTAGTGGCTTCTCTTGTAGATCTTTTGATAACGTACATGGGAAATGGTGCGATAGTGTTGTTTATTACACCAGGAAGATGATAGCATAGTATAGGTCAAAATCTAATCTCGTTACCCAGAAACACATTGCCCAAGGATGCACTGATGATGCTTTAGACAGGAATTATGTAGAATAATTATCCATATATTAATATCTGCCAGTTTATTGTTTGTTTATCAGAGAAATAAACAAAATGGTAACTTGCATTCAAGTGCAGAAGAAAAGAAAATAACTAATTGTGTCTTGGCCTAAAGAATTGGTTTAAAAAGGCGCAAGAGCAACTGAATTTTTTTCCCACTTGCATTTTAACAGATAACCAGTAATGGCACTGAACAATGCACACTCCAAATGCACTTTAGTTGGATTTTTTTCCATTGTTTTTAGTTCTGTTTGTCTTCAGTGACCAAGAAAATTTGACGTTGAACAGGAACTACCCCATCTTAATTTGTAACTCTTTGGTCATGATATTATGGCCTTCAGGTTAAGTACTTACACAAACATGGTTGGGCTATGAGCTTTCACAGTGAATCACTGGGTCAGATTGTTTAATTGTGAAGTTATTTTCAAGGAGATAAAGATCTGTTTGTAGCTTTCATCACTTTTCTACCATATAGTAATTTTAGTTCTATATAAGTGTTTTTCTCTTTCCCTCTAAATGTGTTTTCCAAACACTGCTATGCCTATTAAACATTTACCTACAATTAAAGTTTCAAAGTGCTATTTTTCATATGAGAAAACTGAGGTATAGAAGGGCTGACTGACAACATTACATCTTGGTGTGGCTTTGGCAGTGTGTTCGGAATATATTTAAGATCTCCCCTCTCAATGCATTACAACAGCTTTTTTCAGCAGTGACTAGTTCACAACTGTTTTCAGGATCTCATGCCATTTTAAGATTGTCCTTCACCTCCTGATAACTGCCACCTCCACAAAATGAATTTTGGAGTGACTCACCAGCTGCAGGATCTATTCTTACTACCATCAATATTGCAGTTCTCTCATTTCAGTGGGATGATGATCAGACCTTACTGCTTAACCTCCACAACAGTCCAGCTCTTGTGCCCAGTTGGTTGATGGTCTGTCACCCTACTGAAGAAGTTTGGCTCAGCTGTTGGTTTCATTGCTGTTCTAGAAAATCAGGCAGCATGTTAGTAGAGCTCAGCTGGGAGGTAGCTCTGTGCCATAAATTAAATCATGGAAATAACGTGTAAGTACTATATTTCATATATATAATAACATCTGTAACATCAGGAAACATCTGTTCTTGGCTTCTTATTTTCTATTATTCTGTTTTCTGAGCTTATGACATCTCTGCCCGGGGGAAAAAAAAAAAACACACAAAAAAAAACACCAACAAAAAAACAACCAACCAAACAAAAAAAACCACCATCATCATGAAGGTCAGAGGCATGTAGCTGTGGTGCAAATTGGCTCGTGTCAGCTTTTGTATGCACCCGGGAGCAGATCTCAGCCCTGACATGCTGAGGACCTTCAGTGAAAGCATAGGAGCTTGTCTCAGAGAATGAGTCACTCAATGAGCTGGTCACCAGTTTGTCATCTGCACTCTTTGTGCATACTGCTTTTGTCCTTACTCTATGGTTAAATGTATCCAGCAACCGACTGCTGGGTCTGTTGATTTGGGAAATGAGTCGGGCTAAATGTACTAGTAGAAAATCACAGAGGTTTTGTAGTATGGGGAGAGAATGAGAGGTCAAGCCCATTGCCTGAGCCACGATCTACCAGCTTTCCTGCTCCTGGAAATGTTTCCTTTGCATGACAGGTCTTCCTCAGCCCTTCTACTCATTCCTGTTCCTCAGGGTGGGAAAAGCAGCTGAAAACCTCACCCTGCAAGAGTTTTTTAAACACATAACAGAGTTTTATGCTCCCAGTTCCCATTGACTTTCAATTCAATTATCACATAGATGAAATTCAATAGGAATAAAGTACCCAATTCCTTTATGCCATTGAGAACATCCTGTCCTGAGTCTTATAGTAGGCTATGGAATGAGTGAGCATTGGCTGTTAGTGGGATGTGACAATCATTAAGAAATAAGAGATTGGATCAATTGGCATTTCATATAAAATGACGGGTTTCATATAAAGGAGAAGGGAAAAATTACTAGTAAAGACATGGTGATAGCAGTCTCTCAAAGAACAGATACCAAAGGCACAAGCAGAATCTATGCCATTGCAGGGGATGACAGGCTGTGTACTGAGAGACATCTTTTGTTAACATGTGAACCTTAACCAAAGACTCAAAAAGGAATTTTACAGGAATCAGATTATTAATGACAAGCCTAAAGGAGTATCTTGAGCCTACAGAGATAGAATTCAAGTAATCAAGACACAAAAATGAGATGTGACTAGCCAGATGCATGAAACTGCACTGTATGAGCATTCAAAGCAATAGGGAAACCAAGGTATAGGCTTGCTAGTCAGCAGAAGGAGGTGATGTCATTGACAAATGAGGCTGAAAATGAACAGGTACCTAATGCCGACAATATATAATATTTTACTTTTTTAAAAAGTCAGCTGTGAGGAGATAGCTAGCACAAATAATATAAATTACAAGAGGATATGGATGATTTGCATTTTTTTGTAAGTCATCTTCTGATATCTTACATATTGCATGGACCCTCAGCTAATCCACTGATCACAGCCTGAGAAACAGTAAACATGACCACCCAAAGTCCCTTGCAGACCTTTTTTTTTCTATGATTCATTGGCATTGTTATGAGGACATGAATTCTAGAGGTGGCCTCTCCCTCACTTCCATTTCACCCCTTCCTAGAATAATTCTTAATTTTTTCATTTATCCTGTATCTGTCTTAGTTGCACAGCTGATTGTTATTTCTTTCTGTTTCTTCCTGTATTTGTAATTATCTTTTCCAAATTGTTTCCCTTTTCCAAATTGTTTAATTCTTCAGCTTACTCAGTATAATATTCCTTGCTGTCTTCCAGCCCCTATTCATTAGAAATTTTCTCACACCAGTTTCTGAATTGAGGAGATAGCTAGCAAGTGGTTCTGGTTTTTGTTATGTTGGCATGGACTAGAGGAAAGATAAAGTAACCCTTGGCTTCTGTGAGGTTCTGTGTATCTGTAAACATAAATATGTTGATGAGGACTAAGGAGAGATTTCATTCGCAATCCATGTGGCTATTCTGCCAGATACCTTAAAGGCAGACACAGATACTTCAGCAAAACAGCTCTTTTTATGTTTTCATTTTGTCCTTTGTACATTTTTTTTTTTAAATGGAAAAACAATCTCAGAGATGCTAATAACGTCTCATTATTAAAATGCCATTTTCAAACAGTCATTTCTATAACTTTTTGGCTAAAAATGTTCAAGAAATTGTTTTAAAAAATTAAAAAACACTGTGCTAGAATTAAAAAAAATCAGTTCCAAACTTTCCAAAGCACTTTAAAATTTCCTTTTTCTGTCTTTGGAAGATTATTTAATTTGTCAACTATTTCTGCCAGGAAAAGTGTTAACTTCTGCATGTTAGAGCCCTAATTATATTAAGTTGGATCCACACTTTGCATGTTCTCCCAAGCTAATTCCCATGATCACCATACTTTAAAACCTTTATTAGGGGGTTTTGTTAAAGATACATCACTTTACTGTTGTTATTCATCTGACAAGAAGAGTGGATTCAAATGTACCCTTCTTTCAAAGCTGTATTTGTCACTGACCTCGGATGTTGAACCAAGACGACAATCAGTTTCTAAGCACTGTACTGTGTGTGCAATGCCAAGAAAACTGGAGAGTTCTGACTGGCATCCTTCTAAGAGAGGTGATCTGAAAACCTTATTGTCTTATGCATTACATCCATCAGAGCCAAAAATACTTGAATGTTGTTAAAAGACATAGAGATTCAAAACTGGCTATTGTCTCTCTAGCGAGGTGTTGTCAAGATGAAATTAAGGAGGCAGCACTGTCGAGAAAGAAATCTTGGGATCTCAGTTTGAAAGAGGATGTTATGCCTAGAGATGTAGAAACTTCCTTCTTTGATTCATGAGGAAAGTGGAAAGAGAGCAAATAGTGAGGTGGCAGTCTGCTGATGATGCCATGTTTTTCAGGACAATAAAGATGAGGACACTTTTAGCAGGACTGGCTGGAGGATCTTATGAAACTCAGTAAGTAGTCCTTAAATATCCCATAAAATTCAGTTTAGATAAGAGTTAAAGTGATGCATCTGGGGATAATCAAAACTTCACAAATAAAATTATGGGCTTTCAGCTGTTTTACCACCAAGGATTGAGATCTTGGGATTATAAAAGACAGGTCCATGAAAGAATCTGCTTAGTGGTTAGTGGTGTTCAATGAATGTTAGGAATAAATAGGAAAGGGATAGAAGATAACTACAGAATACTTATGCCAGTGTATAAATACATGTTGCACCCACATCTTGCATATTGCTTGCCCCTATGTTTTCAAAAGGTTCACAAAAGGGCAACCAGGATGATCACAGGAACAGAGACATTTCTATTAAAAAGAAACTAAGCAAAGTAAACTCTTTGTGTTCCTAGAAAAGGAGACTGATGGGAGAGATGACAAAGGTATCTTGTCTAAAGCATCATGAAGAAGGTTGCTACACATGGTTTGTGCACCGTCTTTGCCAGGACAAGAAATTAAAGCAGGTGATAGATATGACAGCTAGAAAAGAAGCAAAAGAATATCTTTAGACATAACATAATTAAGCAGCCAGAGGGTACTGTCCGCATTTAAATCATATATGGGTTCAAGGGAAGCTTGAACAAGTTCCCAAAAGAGAAATCAGGGTTAAAAATACACATGAACCTTATCTGGCTCAGGTAGTCTCCAAGACTCAGATTGGTGGAAGCTGGAAGAGTACTTGGTGGAAGTGTTATTACATGCCTGTTCTGTTCTTCTTTAGGCAGTCGTTTCTGGCTACTGATTGAGACAGTACTTGTCTAGATGGACAGTTGGTCTCACCCAGTACAGCCATTTTATGTTCTTATGATACCATTCATTTATGTCCTGAGGTCACACTTCCTTTTCATATCCAAAGGAAGGACAGATCAGAAACTGCAGAAGTAGCCTGGGCAAACAGTTTGAATACTGGAATCTCTATATTCTTTTTGCGTATTTCTTCCTCTTCGTCTAAGCTAAGAAAGGGTCTATCTTCCACAGTGCACCTAGTTGGCAATCAGAGGGAAATACTGACAATCAGATGCATGTTTTTAAAGCTCCCAAGTTCAGATTAGTATGATTTTTAAAAACGTGGGGAAACCCATGAAAAATTTATCAGTATATAATAGCTGAACAATCTCTCCAGGAGACTTTAATTTCTGCTTCTAATCTTTTCATCTCAATCTGCTGGGTCAGCTTTGCACTTCTCCTTGTGTGCACAATGGGGAACAATGTTTAGCTGATGACAGAAGTGCAGGATGGGGATTAAGTACCCTCCAAGCTCTCTGTATTTTAGTAATGGTATTGAAAGTTCCCCAGTCCCTGATTTTTCTTCCCTCCTACTCTTCCAATAAATTAACTCCTAAATCTGAAAATCAAGACATTACTTCACTGGGCACGGAAAATACACCCTGCAAGTTTTCCTAAATACCCCTTTAGAAAAGGCTTAAGTTTGATTATTGTAATTGATTACCTTAAGCCCCTGAGTGTCAGAACTCTGCATTACACTCAGCATGTAGTCTGATGAGAAGCTGGATTTGGCAGCAGTCATAGGTGTCCTCACCTCACCACTCCCACCCATCCACTCATTTCTGGCCCATGTTCCAGGTTTGCCCCCCTAACCCTAGATACAGGTTCAAAATTAAGTTAATCTAAATATTCACTGCTGTTAAAAGCACCAGTTACACCATGAGCTTTATCTCTGTCTTCCCTTCTCCCTGTGACAGCACAAGCACCATAGGACTCTGTGGTTAGAGAAAATTAATAAGTTTCTTACAAGGGTTAGTTTTCAGCCCCATCAGCTCATTAATATAACTGAGCACTAGTGCCAGCACATGACAGCTGGAGGGAACATGTGGTTTGGGGATGGGAAGGTGGCCTTTTGTTAGGTGGTAACTCAGAGTTGGGAAAGTTTAAGCCTACCATGAAATCGCACCTCCTGTGGTGTATTGCTTTTAAGGCTGAATGATAAGTCAGTCTTGAGTCAATCTAGGTAACAAGTAACTTAGCAAAAAATCTCCAAAAGAAGTTGAGAAACAACTTACACAAGGAATAAAAAGTAATAACCTTTTTTTTAAACACACCAGGAGCATGATTACTGCCAGAAAATCTGTAAGATGCTCAAGGCATGAAAGGAGCATTCAAAAAAGATAAAGCCATAGCAGAAAAAGCTGTGATTTTTTTGCACCTGTGCTTACCGTGGGGGAGGTTGGAGAGATTCCCATCTCAGAATCTTAATTTATGGAATGCATTTTACGATTTGTTTCAAATCAAAGCGTCCATAAATAGTTTATAGAATAAATGGACAAAACAAGCTATAACAACTCATCAGGTACAGAGACATTCGCTTGGAAGTTCTAAAGAAAGTCAGGAGAGAAACAGGTCATTGTGGTGTATAGCTTCTCAGCTCAAATTATTTTGAGCCAGAGAACTGAAATCTGACTATTGCAGCAACAGATTTTAAAAAGGCATTCAGGCAGATCCGGAAAACTGCAGTCCAGTAAATCTGACATCTGTGCTGGGAAAATGAGTAGAAGCTATAACAAATAATAGAATTAGTGTAATCTGAATAATTATGACATGTTGTGAAGAGTTGACATAAGTTTTAAAAGAGAAGTCCTGGCTTAAAAACATATTGAAATTCTCCAAAGGAATCTGCAAGTAGGAGAACACAGGAGACCCAGCTGATATCACCTGCTTGGGTGCTCAAAAGATATTTAACAAGGTCCATCCCTAAAAACCTTTAAGAAAATAAAATGTGCTAGAACAAAAAGTAAGATCCTCACATCAATAAATAACTGGTAGACAGTAGAAAGCAGAGTATAGGAATGAATGGTCAGTTTTCACAGTGGAGGTAGGTTGTCACTGAAAACCCCATGGAGATCTGTGCTATTCAATATATTCATAAGTGACCTGAAAAATAAAAAGGTGAATAGTGAGGGAACAAAATTTGTTGATGGTACTAAGTTACTTAGGGAAGTTAAGAGAAGGAGCAGCTATGGTGTATTGAGAAAGATCTTACAATGCTGGCAATAATGGGCAAAAAAATGACATGAAATTCAGTGCAGACAAATGCACACAGGAAAAATAACTTTATCTTTGCATATAAAGTGATGGGCTGGGAACTAACCATCACTTCTCAGAAATGAGATCTTGAAGTTAAATGGATAGTTCCGCAAAACTGTCACGTCAAGAACAGTAGAACCAAAACTTCAATAATAGAGAACAAAATAAAAGCCATCATTACAACATTATATAAATCCATAGTACACCTGCATCTCGAATACTCTGTGCAGTACCAGCCTCCTCAACTTAGAACAGAGTAAAACCAGAAAAGGTTGAAAGACAGGTGGCAAGGATGGTCACCATGACAGAATGGCTTCAAGGAATATGACTAGGCCCCAGCAAGCTGGGAAGAATATGACTAGTGCTGGGGCAAGTTGATAGATCTCTAGATCTTGACCAGTTCAAAAGCTTGTTTTACAGCTTCATAACAGAAACAGATACACTAGCACAAGCGAGGAGATGGTGGACTTCCAGTATGAAAATGGGAATGAGACAGAAGTCCTAAAACGAACGCCTCGCTGAGCTACAACATCAGAAAGTTAGAGGAACGAACAGGGTGCAAATGCTTAAGACACTGGGCATATGGAAGTATTCACAAGGCACTCAGTTTGGTTGAGTCTCGTTAGATCCTTTAGGCTTTCTCTGCAATCAATGGAGAGAGAAAGTCTCTCCATTTGGGCAATGAAGAGCACCTAAATTAGGATCCTCTTTTCAGCTGGACTCCAGAGGACCCTCTCTGTCTCCATTAATTAGAAAGGTAGCACAAGGAGACTGGCTAGCCAAGGAGATTAAACTGGCTACCTAACACTGGCTGACACAGATATCGTGATAGGTCTGAGTGGCTGTACTGTTCCTATGGACAGGTATATGGAAAGTAGCTGCTATCATGTTATGACTCCTGTTAATGGATTGATGGGGAGGATAGAAAGTTCCAAGTCCTGTCTAGAGGCTCTTCTCATGGCATATTTACATAACTGTGACCAAGAGTTGAAGATTTGGTCCCAGGAGAATAGCATTGTAAAACAAGGTAGAGGTGTACAGAATCAGCATTGTAATCAAACCACCAGTTACCTCTACCCTATACTAGACTGTAGATAATTTGTCTCTTTTAAAAGAACATCTCTGCAACTCAGCATATATTCTGTTCTTTAAGGATTGCTCTTACCAACAGCATTATAAACTACTGACATACTCCAGATGTGGCACATTCGGTTTTATTTTCTGTCTGAGCACTGTGGCAGAAAACAACCCATTATGAGACCCATGGAGGCTACCTGGAGTTAAAGGTGTGGCAGCAATATCTCAAACTGTGTTTCATTTTGAAGCATTCATAAAACCAGTGCGAGTTCACTAACTTATTTTACCCATAGTTTTAAGCTGTGTATTTTTCAAAGGAGATTCAATTTTTCTAAGTTTTTCTAACTGAAAAAGAAAGCCTTTAGTACGTATTGAGGGAATGGTCTCTCCCTAAATTTCCAAATATACTGACACAGGTGAGCAACTTAATTTTGAAATAAATTGCATTTATTTTTGAGTAACATTTGTCTGCTTTCTTTTTTTTAAGATTGCGTTCCTTTGGTTCTTTCAATCCATTTCCTCTCACCATTTTATTTTTGGTAGTTTTTCACTTCTTTTCCCTTTAGTTCTTTTGCTACTCCACAAACCACAATACTTCCTATGGAGAAAATGAGGGCAAAGGAAGTTTGAGATCAGGGCAGACTTCTGAACCATGAAATCTGAGTGTTTAATTTAGTGCAGACAATTTTGTCTATCTCTCGTGGCTATGCCCTTTTTATGTGTTGCTTATAGTTCTGATAATATTTCTGAATTGGGAGCATAAATACTTTTTAAAATTACACTAGGAAGACAAAAAAAGATGTAAATCTTAATGCTTCAGGGCATGTTGCCAACAACACCCAGGCCGATTCTTCCTTTCTGCAGCAATACAAATAGCATGTAATAATCTTTCATGGTCAGTGTTAGTATAGAAACTTATCATCAGTCTTTGTTTCTTGGTCATTATTTGGAGGCTTCTGGGGTTTTTTTAGAATCTTCAGAAATGGTAGTGAAAAATGATGAATTTGGAGAAATTAATCTGTGTTTTTGATGTAGCTATAGTGAAGTTATTACTATTGTAAAGCTTCTTCTGTGGTTTGTTTTACTTCTCACATATAAGCTTTCCACTTAGACTTGCTTTGCAGGGTAGGCCCATTTTTTTTGGTAAGTTTTCACTACTGACAACAAATTTTTGCAGATTGTGCATGTTTTATGTTGAATTTGTAATGATCTAGGAAGCAGCTTTGAGGCAACAAATTAGCCCTTACTTGATTTACTGAAAGAATAAGTAACTTCAAGAGATTTTGTTAGCAGATTTTTAGGTCATTATTTTTGCTGTATGATGTTGCACACCTTTACCGTAACTTGCTCATTCTTTGTATCTGAAGGAGAGGGGCATGATCTAATGAAGAAAAGCCTCTCTTGGCCATGCATTAACATCTGCAATGGCTTATTTGAGTATCAAAGAATTTTGTTTATAAATCTCTGAATTATAATTAAAACAGGTACTGAAATAATTTAAAGTAGCTGAAAATTATTATGTAAAATTCATGCATGGTGTCTTTTTAATAAACAACAACAACAAAAATCATTCAAATAAATGAAGAAATCAGCTCTGGGTGCTTGAATTTTCTTTAAGAAAGTTGAGTTAGTGTCTTCAAAATCAATAAGTTAAGACTATAATAAAGAATTACTGGAGGAAATATTGCTTTTACTGTTTTCAGATAATGCTTAATGTTGTTGCAAATTATAAAATTTAATTAGCTATATAAATGCCAGAGGAACAAATAATGTGCTATTGTCTTGATATCTTTCCAGAAATTAGTCTTTTAAAACAAATTTGCCATATTAATCATCTAAAAATATTTTTGATCACTGAATTAATAGTTTGCAGCCTGTTTTCAGGTATTCATTGCCATAGGTGATTGCCTCTTAATTACTACATGGGCGCTTTCTATTCACTCTTATTAATTCATGTTTTCTGGCACAGTCCCAAAAGGCAGCCTTGCCCTATATCTTCTAATTACTTCTATAATTGAATTTGCCCACTTTTTCTAACCTATTTTTTAAACTGACTGTGTTTGTTCATGGTTTATTGTGTCTTTTTTGTGTCAGTTCTCTGCAAGCAGAATGTACATTGATTCTTTCCTCGTTTCTCATTAATTTTCAAGAGCTTTGCTGCATGTCTGTTTTTTCAGCCTGTCAGACCTATTGCTAGACCAAAAAAAGATTCTTATTATTAAAGGTTAGGTAAAATAGACTGAAGTTAATTAATTCATTAGTAACTCTGAGCCAATTACTGAAGCCTTCTCTTATTTATATACTTGTTAACAAGACAGAGATGAGAAAGGCCTATTATAGGCACATGTCCTTCAGAAGTTGGGCAAACCCTCTGGAGCATATGCGTTTAGTTCCACCAAAGAATAAGAATTGATTCCAAAATGAAGACTTGAAGATCTAGCTGGCAAATACTTCATAACCTGATGGACCTTCTTGTGGCCATCCAAATGTTATTTTGGATTCTATCTTTGGATCACAAGGAATAAACTTTAATGACCAGCCTTATGAAGTGCACACATAATATTTGAATATAAATATATTGAATTACCAGCTTCCCTGGACTTATTTCTTGGGATGTTTGGAAATAGTTGAACAAAGAGGAATTACCCATGCATAGCTATGCAATTAAGACATGAGTTGCTGATTGTGACTTCACACAATTTTCTTGTATTGATAAATGCAAGGAGATATGTAGCCGGAAAAAAATGAATTTTTGGCAAATACTCTGCATGTTATGAACATTACATGAGAGCTGAAGTCATTCAGAAACTACAGTCTTATAAATAAAATAGGGAAGATTTCTAGTGGTAGTCACTGATCAAGGTCAGATGTTTATGTTAATGACATCAACGCTTATTTTAAGCATTGTATTCAATACCTGACCTTATATTTCTTGAGGCTAAAGCATCACAAAACGCCATTCTCTCTCACTGAATTCATAAGAATGCAACTCAGCTTGCAGTCTTGATACAAGTTTGTTGTTTTTAAAAGGATTACTGATACTTTATTGGGGAAAAAAAATCAAACAAATCTTTGGGTTTTTGTTTTCTGATCTCATTCAACAACTTGATCAGAGATCATTAGAATTAGAATTAGAATTAGAATTAGAAAGACTTTATAACAATTCTTTGTCAAGTGTCTTGCAAACCTGGGCTGATATCTAGATTTAGAGGGAAATGATGCTAAGATAGAGGAATATTATATGAGCATTTTAAGAAAAGAGACAAAGCATGGATTTAGAAACATCTTCCACCTAGTCGTTATAGAGTATGAATCCAAATAAATTTAAACAGGAAGAAAAAAAGTGTTGGAACCACTGGGAATCAGAAAGCTTGGCCTAGCCCAGACAGTTACATTTGGAAGAAAAATTGCTCCATAGATCTAGCTTTAAAATCATACAAGAAGGGCAGTTACTAAATTATCTGGAAGTCCTACACCTGCACTAGAAGTAACTTTAGATTAAAATCATCAGCTACCACTGTAGGAATTATTCTCTGCTCCACAGTTATTTCAAACTTGAGAGACAATAGGAAGAAAAGGAATAAACTAATACAGCATCTGACAACATGTGCTCCTCACCTGCGCCTGGTCGCTAGTATAAGGTCTGGATACAATCCCCATGCTGTGCCAAAACGTCTGTCTATTTGCCTCTGCGTACCTCCTGCAATACACACAGCTTTCTCATTCCCCCTTGCATGCCATACAGCTCACTGCAGAATTGGGGTGTCCATTATTCAGTCTTGCTCATTCATTCTCTTCCCAAAATTAGTTAGGAAATAACTGGCTGATTGGAACTGATGATACCTCAATCAGATCATTATTATTTCTGGTATGAAATAAATAAGTAATTAATTATGGAAGTGCTTGGGCTGCTCTGTTGTTAAAATATCTTCGAGATTTGCACTTAAAACAGATATTCACTTCTTCATTGTGTGTGAATTAGATCATGTGGGCTTGCCAAATTTATGTTGTTTATTTGTGGAATGGAAAGTTACTGGTTTTGAGAACTTTTCAAGTACATCTTTTGGTTTATTTTAGTTATTGGCACTTATACTTAAGACTGTGTGTGAGTGAGAGAGTCCAGATATTTGGATCCTTCAGTAGAAACAGTGCAAACAGGTTTTTGAAAATTTTATGAGAAGACTGGTACATTTAAACAGTTCAGAATTGTAGTGAAATTAAATAAAAAAGGTTCCCTTAACGCTTCATTTTTCTACTAGTGAACTGTTACCAGAATGAGTCCTATTTTATGTAATACTATTGAAATAACGTTTGCCATCACAAAATATATGTTATGAGGAGTGGATCACTTATCTGCCCTCCATGTTAACGTTTTTTGCAGTTTTGGCAGAATGGAGGGCTTGTGTTAGCTCCATATGGACAGACCCTGTAATAAAGTCAGCAAGGTTTTAAGCAAATAAGAGATGCCTTTCTGTGTCATCAGTTGTGTTGACAGGGTAACTTAGACATGTTGAAATTCAAGCTGTTCATCAAAGTATGTTATGGGCTTTTTGATAGTGTGCATTGACAGTGACAATGTTATCAAACCAAAATAACTGAGAGTTCATGGTGGTTACTCTATGGAGAAGAGCTGCAGACAAGACGGTAACACTGTTTTCATTTTTTACAAGACAATGCAACATAACTCTAAAATTATAAGAGCAGCAATAAAAATATGAAGGGTTTGCTGTCTGAAAGGTTCCTAATTTATCATGGGTTTTGTAGTTCTTGCATGTTTTATAAATTTATTTCCATCCTTTACTTACGTACATGTTATGCTGCATTTGACTCTACTTCTGTCATATATACTGAATTGAAAAATTCACTGTTAGCTATTTCCTTTCATAGTTATTTTTACTCTTCTTTACTCAGAGTACCCTCTAGCATGTCTTGAAAATATTTCTCTGCCTGTCGTTCTTATCTTATTTCATATGAATGCATTTCGGCTTCTGCATGAGCCACTGTAGCGCTTTTTACTTAATTCCATATCCTTTCAGTAACTTCATGTAGTCATCAAGGAACTTGTAAAGAATGTATTGACTTCTAGGAACATGCTTGTTTCTTGTGGCATTTCCTTTAATTCATTATTGGTTCTACTTTGTAGAACATCCTGTGATCATAGCAAGTGAATAGGCTGAGTTGAAGTTGTAAATCATAATCATTTACATACAAGGAAGCAGGGATGCTGAGATTTTGTGACTTTCCATAGGTGACAAGGGAGGGGTGTGGCAGAGCCAGCAGCACAGCACCTATTGCCTGTTTCGTAGTCCTGGGCTTTTACTGTTGGACTGTCTTTTCAGTCCTTTCTAGTACACACTGTGATGATTAGATGACTATTATGGAGATATTAAAACATATGTATATTGTTGTAGCGAGTAGAATCTTCTAATTGTCAATGGATTTGAAAAACTCTTTATAGAGGAAACATTTTAAAATATTTTCTGTCAGTTTTCATTAAACTAGAGCTTAAGTAACATTCTTTAGTATCTTGGATATTAGAACTTTTTCCTGTATATCAGAGACTTACCTGAAATCGAGTCATCTGATTGAGTAAAACAATGAATGTCAGCAACGTGGATCAACAACATTACTGCTTACCTGACTGTGCACTCTTTGTTGACTTTCAGTCCAACAGTATTTAATTAGAATAAATAGACAATATAAAATAACACTGTGACGTATTAGAGGGAAGAAGGACAAAATGGTGTTCGAAGATTTCCTTGATAAACGCAGACACTTTACACGAGGCTCAGATACAAGGTAGGGAATTCAGTCAGCATCCAGTGCTGGCCTTAGGCCAAAGCAGGGTGATTGGGCACTTTAGGGTTATGTGCTGAAGTTGACCTTTCTTTCTGGATCTTGAAGGAAGAAAATCATTAGATCTCCCCTCCTTCAGTGCTAGAGGCACAGCACTAGAGAAACTTATTTCCTAGTTTCACTCACCGCAGCAGCAAGCTCAAGCATTGAGTCTTGCAAAAAAGGGAGCAGTTTCTGTATTAAGATGTATTCGATAAGCTGTTTCTTAACTGATACTTCATTATCTTCCTGAGCAAGCTGCAAATGTGTTAAGAAATATATTTTCTCTTACTTTAATTCTGAAGAGGAGGGGAGGTTAAGGAATGGTTTTCTTTTACTTCCAGTCTTAGTGCCAGTTCCTAGATTTCAGAGTTTCAAACAAGGCAAGAAGCTACATGAAATTGATTGACCTTTTAAAGCCTAAGACCATTCCCGGTTTTTCAGGTTAGTTTGTAAGACCAGATAAGATATTAATTAATAATAAAAAGTGAAAAGATAAACTGCAAGTAGAAATTAATATTATTTTTAACACAAAGTTTTAGTCAAAAACATCAGCCCAGTACTGATCACATGCACTTCAGGGGAATAGGATCAGTCCTTGTGTTTGTAGCATCTGTTTCAGGACACCTGGAAATGTAATTGCGTTCCTCATGGGTATCCAAACTGCTAATACGAAACAAATATGAGTAGTTACTTTCTGCATGTTGGCATTATGTATTGTACACCTACAGTAAGTGCCACTACTCAAATGCCAAACCTGTGCTTAACATTGTGCCAATTGGCCTCCTCGCTGATAAACCTTGACAGTACATTGTTCTCTTGTCAAGGGGCATTATCCTAGCAATTCAGCAAAAATTTTTCTTCATTTGGACAGTGCATCTTTCAGACATTCCCTTCTTCTATTGATTTGTTTTCTCCTGTCCCTTTCTCCTTCTTTTGTCTTCTTATCGTAGCTTCAGGTTATTAAGTGCAAAGTATTGATGGGAATGGATGGTTTTGGTCGATGGAGAGCTAATGCATCCCTAATCCCACCATTGTTATAGAGTTATGCTTTACTCTGGTTCCTGATGGGGGAAAAGGTGCAAAGCTCTTGATCCTAGTTTTATTTGTCACAAACCCATCCATCAATCAAGCACAAGCATGTCTGAATGCTGAATGACATGTGGGTCTCAGCTGAAAAAATTCGATAACACTGTATTGTCAGGTTGCTCACTCTTTTTTTTTTTTTTTTTTCCCGATAAGAAATACATTTGACTGAAATAGATAAGCATGCAACTACTAAAGACTTGAAGAGAGAGTGTGACATACATGGCACCAAAGGTTGTCCATCTTTGGTATTAATGATACTTATGAGTAAATAAAATAGGAAAAAAGCTCTAGACATGCAACATGCTTAAATCCTGTAGGTTTTTTTATTAAATTGGGGTTTCAAGTTTTTAACCTGGACATATATTATAGCCTGCCACCTAGGTCCAAATGCTGATAGAATCTATGACTGAATTTATATTTTTAAAAAATTATATTGGTTAATATAGCAGATATTGATGAATAGAATATTATTTTAATATATGTTGAGAAATCTGCCCGTTTATTATTTCTGAATAAACATGAAGAGATATAGATAGACATATTTATATGTAAGTATTATCACTTTAGAATTTGAAAACATTTTAAATATATAATTATGGTACATATACATAGATATTTTATGCTACACAAATATGTATGTATGTCATTTCAAAAATGTCCTTTTAAATTGTAATTGTATTCTCAAATATGGTTTTGGTATCCCTTTATATTAGTTATTGTGTGATGTACATTAATACATTGTTGAAGCTTATCCCCTTACTTATATACAATTTTCTATTTATACTCGCTGAAGATAATTGCATTTAGAAACTCTTAAAATGTTGCAGTATTCCATCTGCACACTGTAAGTTTGGGAAAAGTAATCAACAGATCAGAACAATTTAGAAAATCCTTTTTATTTTCTTGCCATAGAAGTAGACATTTTAGAATGGAGAACTGCACTAAATGACCTAAAAAAATCCATCAACAAAGGTAACAAAAAGACAACCCAAATCAGAGGCTCTAAGATAAACATGATGTAGCCCCAAGTACTAGCACACTCTATGAGTAAGCCATTTTTTCTCCACTCTGTGACTAGGGGCTACAAAACTGCAAAAATCAATGTGGGAGTGCTTTAGATTTGTTGGGTAAATTACATGTGCTTGGCTGCTCTATTGTATCTGGCCCATATTCTATACCAGATACTTTTAGATGGAACTGTCACATAATACATATACTCAATATTGATTTTTATAGATTTAACAGAGCTTGAACTGAACTCCATGGTAAGCAAGGAAAAACTTAAGAAGTGCAGCTTCTCAACATTGGGATGAACATGTAAATATAGAAATACCATTGAATATTTGTGTCTGGGAATCTCCTGGCCCAGTTTTAATCTGGTATGAGAAAAATCAGCACTAACTAAATGAAAACTCCTGGCATTAAATATTTGTTGGTTTATCTTCAAATTATTATTTTAATAGTAATTTGATTATATTTATTTTGTGTATTTTTTTTAAGTTTGTACCAAGAGCAAGTGAACATGGAGGGTTATAAAAATTTTTACAAGACATTCTGTGTGTTGTCTGAATACCAGATGATGCTAGATGAAATCCAAAACACCTCTGCTAGCACCAAAAGGCACTTTGGGGCTTCTATATTTATCATATACAAATTATTTTATGTCAATTTTAGTGCATGCAATAAAGACCGTGACTCTCAGATGCAGGACACCTAAGTCTATTTAGAAAGGTGAATAGGTGGTCTCCTTTTAAGTTGCATATAACTTCTGATTTAAAAAAAAAAAGAAAAAGACATTGATTCAAATGTCTAAATATGAAACATGGAAAATTTGGCTGCCTTTGAAAATCTCCATGCTAGTTATCAAATACGAAGTAATCAAGTGGAAACAGTTTGCAAGATCTTAGGTCACAAGCTAGTGTGACAGGACTGACAACACTCTCTAATAAACCTGAAGAAGTCTAATATTTTCTCGGGGGAAAGCAAAGATACTTGTAACTTTAAAAAGCAAAGTAAGATGGCAAATGTTAGTTTGCCTTCATCATATTTGTGAACAGCCTATTACTAACAATATGTGTTTAAAGTAATCACATTTTTAAATACTGGTCTCCAGAGCCATTTGTGATCAGACAATAGTTGCTGTAGCCCATAAAGAAACACAGTTATAATTACTTTAAAAATGGATCCTTCTGGCTTCACATCCGTCCAGCCATCAGTGCCTCTGAAACCCTGCCTGCACTTCTAAAGTCATGACCCAGCCTGCACTTACTAGTATTGCTTGTAACACAGTTACAGGAAAAACATACGGCGTGTGGGTCCTGTAGCGAAGGACTTGTGGTCTCTTCTGCGATGAGGGATGCTGAAAATGTATTTAAAGGAAGGACAGAAAACAGGTCTTAAATTTCAGGGGAATGCTTTCACATAATCAGCACTGCTCCTTGTTCCTCACCTTTACCATGACCTACTGGCATGTGATCCGCATGAGGCTAAAACTGCAAGATGGCTGAGACCCTTCAGCTAGTCTTGCCTGCTTACGGCTTTGAACGCGTGGAGGATAGCAGCATGCGGTCCTTGGGTTATAGGCACCCTTACAAACATCCAGCTTGAGCCGTCTGCAATTCAGAATCCTACTTCTAAACTTTATAAATCTCTTTATGGTTTTGCTGTATTTAAAAATTGCAGGACATCCTCAGCTGGTGTAAATTGACGTAATTCCAATAATGTTCCTGTTAGGACAGCAGTTTCCACTAATGAATATCCAGCACTGTATCTCTGCTAGCATTCAGATGTGGTAATCAGACCAGCCAGCCTCTAAGAGTAAAGCAGAGCCTTGTCAGGGGGCCTCCACTTTAAAACTTTGCGTCTTGGTCTGTCAATGCTTGATTTTATTATTCTAAGGGCATTTTGATAACCCCTCTGCATTTGGGTCTTCGTGGTATGAAGGTCTGACTAAATAATGAGGGTACTTTCTCTTTTATCTTTAGAGGGAGGATTTACTTATTACTGCTGATAATATGGGTCAGATTTTCAAAGGTGTTTTAACTTCACCTCCATGTTTGTACTGCATAAACACTTGCGATTACTTTTGTATCCAGTCACTTTACAGATGAGCATTTACCATTATTTTGCTATGCAAGTGATACTTGTGCATGTATTCTTCTGTCTTGTTTCTATAGACACAAATATACACAGGCACAAGTGGGTGTCATGCTTTTATATGGCATTTTGCAATGCTAAGTATTAAGTGGACAGGACAGTAACCATTTGTACATTGAGGAGGAAAAAAAAAGAAGATTGTGAATTCAACCTTTTGCCTTTTCCTTTAATTTTGTATTCTGTCTTATGTGACAAGAGGCCACGAAGGATCTATGCTCATATGTGAAATTCCCAACAAATGAAATGCCTCTCTATCCTAACACTATCTGCTATACTACCTAATGGTACTGATCCCTCATTTTTATGAAACATAAATTAGTCATGTGAAAATGAACTTTACTTTTCATAAAACCAGTTGCTTAGACAATAACAAAACCAGCTTACAGAAACAGTGGTTGTTTACCTCCTTTTGAAAGAAAAATGCATGCAAATAGGGTGTCATCCGTGAAAAGTGCACTTTATGTTCCAGAGTTCAATTCTACTTATGTAGTTTTAGCCATTTAACACCATGACTTCTGACTGCTGTCTGTCTGAGAACTGGATGCCAGTGAAGGAAATGCTTTTTTGTACCTCGGTAGCAGCTGTGCTCTGTTTTCAGTTTACTCTCAGATGCTACAATAGAGTCCCTGATAGTATGCTTAGATGCAAATCAACTGCTGAAGTGAATGACAGTAACATTGTTGACATCCAGTATATATTAGAAGTCAGCACAAGTGTTATGTTGGTCTATGTCTAGTGGACGTCCAGGACCACTCAAGAGGTTAAGGATGTTGTTCATCAACTGGGAATGCAACCTGAGAAATGTAAAGCCAGAGGAATTAGAAAAAAAGGGCAAAACACTATATGATTTGTCTGTTTAAGTGCCATATGGCATCTCTTTAAAATGTATAGTACTAGGGAAAAAAAGAGATTAGCACAAAATGTAAGAGCTGCTTCATAGGGCCCTAAGGACCAGCAGTTCAAAATGCTAGAGTATCCAGCCAGCCTCTCCTGCATCTTAAGGAATAAATGATGTCAAGCTACAGAAAATGAGGCATGCAATACTTCTTGTTAGCTTGACACATGTCCCAGAGTGGAATGATCAGCACAGTGCTGTCGCATGATTGTTACATGTGTACGTTGTACTGTACGGCTATAGCTGTTGTACAACGGTACGATTCTGCTGAGTTAGCAGGAGTGTTAATCCTCCGCTGTAGTCTACAGCTGAGGTGACAAGTTGTAGTACCTCTCTAGTGGCTTGCTACAAAGAGAGGTTACTAAGATCAATTACTGTTTTCTTAAACTGCATCAAACTAAATTTTAGCTATTATAGGTACGTGTTATTACTTTACATCTTCATGCTAGTTTGGTGGAATTTTATTTATAACGAGAGTAATTGCTGGTCTATACACTTGCAGCTCTGTTGTATCTTGTGCTGTTGCTGCTCTCCAGGCAGGTACTAGTCGCCTGCAATTGGGTGTTGCTCACTGGATCTCACATGTTGCAGGGGCACAGGACAGGGTCCTTGCTCTAGGTCTCTCAAGAGTAGCAGGATTTCTACGGATTAATCCCATGTCTGACGCCTTTATTGTGAGTTGGGATAGCATGGCTAAAACAGTTTCTAACTCTCGGTGTCTGAGACAAGTTCTTCGTCAGTTTTCATTTCCTCTTTATATCCTAATTTGAAAATATGTCAGTAGAGCAAGGAAACCTAGGTTTGATATTTTGCAAATTTATACATATTTGCTTTATTCTAAAGACATAGGCAAGCCACTGCCAGTCAGCATTTCAGGACCTCAGTGGTCCCAGGTCTGGTTTGAGCAAAATAAATAATTATTATACATTCATATATACATACTCAAATATATATTTTATATATTGGTTTTCATCTGAACCAGCTGAACTTATTCAACCGAACTTGCAGCCACATGAATGTAAAACAACAAAAAGTAGGTTCTAATATTTAAGTGTATTTCCAAACCAATAATTTTGAGAAAAGGGATCTAGGAGAAGACCCTTGCTCGATTTCCACACCCCAGTTTTTAAAAAATAATTAAACAGGAGGAAAATCATTGACTGATCTGGTTTTTTCAAACATCTCTGAAGTATTACATTATGAATTTTCTTGCAGTATTAAAAGAGTTACTTCTTCATTTAGCACATGCAAAATTTTAAAGCTCCATTTATTAAATATGAAAAGATATATATTTGAGAAAGCTACAAATTATTCAAAAAACAAAATACCAATGAAAAAAATTGAAATAGTTGTTCTTAGCTGTTTGTGGGCCTGATTCTGTATCCTTTATTTTTGCTAATCTGCCAGTGATTCCTGCAAAGGAAAAGAACTCAAAAGGGGATCTTTGAATTGGTCCCTACAGCTGTAAAACTTCAGATATGAGATAAAAACTCATGGAGGGCTGTACAGCATTAACTGAGAAGGGATGAAACTGTTCCATCAACCTGAAGCCCCTGAAAGCTATTCATTTTCCACTCTTTATTCTCATGTAAGTCACAGTAATGTCAATGAGAGCAACTTGCACTCTCAAAGCAAAAATCCACCCAAAGGCAACAATTCATAATGAAAAGGAAAAAAAAAAAAAAAGCCCAGGAACAAAAATTTTCCATCTTGAATTAAAAACCCCTCAACTTCACCACATGTGTTTGATTCAAACAATATTTTGTTGGCTGTAAATTGTTTGCAGTTGGCATGTTACATTTCTGGAGGAAATAATCCAGAAAAGCATTCCACCAAACTCATGATAATTTGATTGCACAGTCCATATTTGGAGCATATTAGCATATTCACTTGTGTGTACAAATATATAAACTGTCATCTCCCAAGCAACGAGAAGAATATTGACAGAGGAGGTTCAGATGGGGGAGAAAGGAAAGAGTTGCCAATAAGGCCGAAGGCTTGCCAAAACCCTGTAAGTGAAGGAAACGAAACAAAACACAGAGAATAGACAAGGCGAATGAGTGGCTAATTACCGTACATCCCACACAGCTAAAAATGAAACATACAGGCACGAGACATCAGAGAGCCACATATTGCATAGGCACATCCTGACAGCAATGACAAAACAGTGTAATCACAAACAGAAAACTAAGAACCTTTTCCTCTTTGTTGGCAGTGTTGGTTGAATGTATTCTAGCAGAGAGGCTGTTATTCCCCTGTCACTGCCAGTCCCTTTTCTTTCCCGTGTGGAAAGAAATGGCTCTGGGAAAAGTGAGGCTCTGGATCTGGCAGGTTTCTTGTGCCTGCAGCCTGTAGGGGCCAATTTATTTCCCATCACGGCCAGCTCCTTCCCTCACTCTTCCTTGACTCAGGTGGCAGGTATGTTGTGTGCTCACCCTGGGACATACGTAGGTTAAGTCTTGATACAAATTACTGGTTAGAAATTTGGGACGGCTGAGAGTTCCCTACTTTCAGCATGATTTACTGTGTTATTGTGAGCAGGTGGCAGCTCTTGGAGCTGAAGTTTGTTATGATTTTAAGATGTAGCCTTTGTTTTTTTTAATTAAGGCCCTTGTATAAAAGGCATAATATGTGGTCAAAGGCTTATGATTTTTTTCCAAGATTTCGCTGATCATCACCATACATTCCTGTAATTCATCAGACTGATATATTGCTTCGCGTTGCAGTGAATATGAAGTGGTTTAGTAACTGGTCACTTTATTATTTTAATCTAATTAAACCAGTCACATTAAAGTATTCTGAATTATATGACTGTAAGTCAAAGCACTCATATCCCTCCTCTGGGCGCCTGGCTTGTACTTGGAGATGTACACAAACTGGAGTAGTCCCTATGTATGGGACTTTAATCTCACATTTGGCTGTATAGTGCTTATGGTTATATGACTTGGCCATATAGACCAAACAATTCATGGGTGAATTCAAAGCAGTGTAGATTTGATGAAGAAAGGAAAGGAATTGCATTGTATTTCCCAACAAACTCAAAAGGAGTATATGTTGCCAACTGAAATGGAAAGGAATTACAGCTGGAAGCAATTAACAAGATAGTTGAATATGTACTGGCTGGTGTGATTTGCAAAACTCATTGCAAATTGCTCCAGTCCCTCTCTGTTCTAAGTGGGCCAGCTCCTTGGTTTGCAGCAGTTACAGAAGGGTACAGTAGTTCTATGAGGACACAGATGCAGCCTCACACAAGCTGATCCTGGCAGCAGTTAGTTTGCATTACCACAGCAAATGCACCAACCTAATGAAGGTAGGTACTTCATTAGGAACCTCTGTCTTCTGTTTAAATGCCTTGAGGGTGATGTGAGAGCGAAGCAAGAAACACTGTCTTAGCAAAGAAATGTTTTAGTTGTCCTCCTTTTTACAGAACACTAGTTAGAAACTGAATTAAGACAGACCTCTCCATACGTGACCTCTTTCCCTGGGTGAATCCCATGCCTTCCCAGTTCTGTTTGCACGGGGTGAAAACCAGTTCCCTGCTTCTGAGGCTCGCTCACTCCCAAGGAGAGTCTTGCGGTGTGCCCAGGGAGCAGCCCTCATCTCCTACCTCTGTCAGGGCTCTATGCAGAAGGCTTATTGCATTGCAGTGTGGTTTTCAGGAAGAAATCCAGTTTGATGGCCCTCCACTATTGTACAGCTTCCCCAGTTACGTGATTGAGGTGCCCAGTTGCTGTTTGGGGCAAAGTAACTGGTTTGTACATTAATGGTAAATGGCAGTTCTAATATGAAGTGAGGGGTTCTGTAATGATGTCATATAAAATAATCCAGTTAGTTGTGAGCCCCCCCACACAAGCATCATTTTACCTAGAGTTTTTATGATATATAGTTTATGTATATTGCTTATTTATTTCATTAGTAAACTGTGTATGTATCTACATGAGGTGAGGTGTTCTTGGGAATATTTTGGAGTGTTATACTAAAAAACTAAACTACATTATTTCTGTTTAAGGACACTGGGATTTATACTTAAGGAAGCTGTACTCTGTAGCTATGAAGTGACTGCAAAATGTTCTTAATTTAATACAAGGCATTTTTCAACTCTGGTTTGAGCTCAGCATTCTGTAGTGCTTCTAGACCGAGAAACCTGTTACAGTGCTGAATTTTGTCTGAAGTTATGATGGAGGTACCACCTCTCCATCTCTCTTGTGGAGAAGGGTATGTGATTGTAGTGAGTAGCATTGCTGTTAGACTGCAGTGGGTGAATAATCTGCAATTCAAGATTATTTAGTGAAAATATGTTTCTGAATAATGCTTTCTACCATCTTCAGTTGGGTACAGTAATGGTCTACTCTTACTTAAATATGCCTTAATTGCCTCCAAGTTGTATGGCAACGCAGCATGTTCAAGCATGACTGTGGAGAAGACTAGTGTAAATGGTCCCTCAGCAGCATTGGTTACTGACAACCTTATTTCTGTCCTCTGAATGCTATACTGAATACAGGCTATCCCAAAAAATCAGATGAAAATTCTTAGTCCTCGTGTCCATGTTTCTCAATTACCTACACACAGGATGACTTAACAGAAAATCCCTTGAAACTCTAGGAAAATGTTGGGAATTAATAATCTTATACGTCATGGAAACTGCCATGAGAAGAAAAAAGCTAGACCATACAGAAGGCAATCTTCCCAAGGATTAGTCTATTGTTATGTGAAAATTTCTAAGGATCTCAGTCAATAGCACTCACCGTTTCAAATGACAGGATAATTTATTTTAATAACAAGGAATCTATAAATAAATAGAAGTGGCAGAAGTTTGGAATATGTTGTATGTAGCAAAGTTTCTTTAAAATTATTGGAAAGCCACACTACCAAGAAATATTATAACTGTATCTAATTATGTTCAAACATACATTGTGTTTGCATCAAAGATCAAAAATAAACATGGGACATAAATGTACAGCTGTATTTTATTCTCATTGAATTCCTACTTGTGTCTCTAAACTAAGGAAAACAAACCTTTTTAATGAAACAATGTTTTAACTTAGTTGGGAGCTTTATGACAAAGATAGAAGCGTGTTTCAAATTTCACACATTAAGCATGAATAATTTTTCGTTTTGGTTTTGATAAGCTTACAAATGACAGAGTTGGTCATAAAAATGAGATCTTAGCAACATCTCTCAAAAAAAAAAAATCAGTGGCATTAATGGTATCATTTTTACTGATCTGAATATAGAACTCTGGGAAAAGGTAGCCTAGAAAAAACAATGCAACACCAAACCTGATCCCTTGGCTGGACGGAGCATTGGTTGGCTTCTGACTTGACATGGGATTGAGAAAAGAGGACAGGAAAGAGGACCTTTACAGAGGACTGTAAAGCTGCTTTTCAGTTCTGTAAGGCTGTAGGACTCCGAACTTCTTCCCTGGCAAGCAGCTATTGCTGGAATATAGTGACTTAGTCAACTCTTCTAATTTCTTTTAATTTCTGCTGCCTGGTGCTGGAGGAGGGATAAATGAGTTTTCAGTCTGCTGTCTGCACTGCCCTGCAATCATTGTGCAGAAAGGGAATCTTCGCAGTGTCAACTCCTCTAGCTTTCTGTAGTTTATACCAGTAGAGTATCTACTAAATCACTACTGTATATGCACAACTTTCATTAAGTGAGCAATAGTATCTAGTGAAAGAAATCTAATTAATTGGTAAACAGCATATAGCAAGAAAGCACCTTTATAACTTCATTCCTTTCTCTTGCAAACTCCTTGGAGTTTGCCAGTAAAAAAACCAAGGCATTGTGTCAGATACAGTCAGGGAAGCTCTGAACCATAGGATGTGTTACTGCAGTGCTGGTCTGCAGATGATACAGTCTGCAGCTCTGTAGACTTAATATCTTAATGGTAAATGCCATGTAAACATGTATTCTGGATGAGAAATGGTTTTAAGTGACTGGTTCAGAGCAAGACCAAAGTAGACACACAGTTGTCCGTACCAGTCAACACAAACATGACCAGCAAGGGGAAGGTATGCTCCACACACTTTTTATTCTCCAGGATGTCTTCTCAGAGACAAGAGAATACTCCTTTGGGGGGAATATTTCCATGACATGATCTGCACAGCAATAAACTTAACAAAAGCAAGATTTATTAGAAAAAGTAACTAACTCAATGGGGCAGGGATACAGACAAAGTAAAGCCAGTTTGTTCTGAATAAAAGTGATCTCACAGGAATTTATTTTACTTTAACTAATGCTCTAAATTTGAGTTCACCCCTTTGCTTAATTTGACTCACATTGTCCAAATGTCTCAAGGTAGATGTGGCTAACTTTGTATTCAAAAAGTGTAAAAAAAAAGTGCCCTACTGTTGTTCTCATCTGATAGATTGTCTTGTTTCAGAATCCTTTATGTTCCAGCAAGTGTTGGCAGGAGGAAGACCAGCTCACAGGCTGAAACATAATAGTAAGAGGAAAAAAAGTACTTTCTGTATATCAGTAAGTGCTTTTGCCATTCCAACCACAAACAGGTTTGGGGGGGGGTGTCAGTGTCAAATGTCTATCCCAAGCTTTATAAAGTACTTACTTACTGACAAAGTATAAATCGTGCAACATCTTCTCATCTCAAAACCCAAATGAAGAAATGAATGACCAGCCACACATAAAAGTGAAATCCAAGCCAGACACTCCATTACCCAGAAATGAAAGCTATTCTCCTCCTCTGTTTCCAAAGGTTTGAATAGATGATGAACGAAAGATGGATAATATGATATACCCAAAGGCTCAGCAAGCTTTGAGTAATTTGGAACAAGGATCCGAGAATTTGCACAGCAGCTCCTGCAACACCCTATGCCCTAGGCAAAGAGCTTTCAGTGACTTTCTTGGAGTTAAGGCCGTTCAGTCCACTGACGGGAAGGAACATTAGGTTCTCTGTTAAGTCCGCTGGAAACTGTTCTGTCTAACAGCTAAAATAAATTTTGCAGTTCCTCTGTTTAAATTTTTGATAGGAAAAACAGGAAGGAAGAAGTAGCTGGATGGTATGGTTACCTGCAACATAATTGCAGACAGACATTGAGGATTCCATTGCATATTTCTATATCCTTGTTTATTAGAGGCAGATAAACTATTTCTTTCCAAAAGCAAGTAAACTAAATTTTTTTACCATTTTTGGCTAGCAGGTGACTGCATCCTGTGAAGCTAATCCTGCAAATAAAATCCTCCTATTGAAAAAAAAAGTAAGTCAGAACTGTCTCTTTTGGAGCAAAAGCAGAGGCTAGGACAGTTGAGCTGTTTCCATTTACATGTAAGGACAGACTAAAGACCATCTGTGGAGGAATGGTCACATCATACCCTTCCTGCCAGGCTGTAGCGAGATTTTTCATGCTCTTTCCAGCCAGCAGGCTGCAGAAAACCACTCATAGACTACATTTTCCATCCCAGCAGGCTCCCATGCAAATTTCCACTTGTCGGCGTGGCAGACATACAGACACAATGACATAGTGACTCTGTGACTCCTACAGTCATGAGAATGTGCATGTGAACATGCAGCTCCTCATGCTAGAAATATGCTGCTGATCTGGGTGAAAAGCTACCAGCCATTCCTTGTCCTTATTACTTGTCCCTTCTTTTCCTTCTCCGTCAACATTTATGGCAGCTTCACACTTGCTAACATAACTGTATGTGTTCTGTCAATGAGATTCAGTTTAAAACAAAAAAACAAAACAAACAAACAAAAAAAACCAAAGAAAAATTACTTGTAAACATTTTCAAGATAAAGCGGATCATTTTAACAGAACCTGTTCACCGACTGAGTATATGTGCAGTTCTGTTGGAGTGGGAACTTCTGATGGGAAGTAGCTAAGAAAAGGTGGTGACAGTAACCTCCTAAGCTAAATCAGTAGCAGCTAGAGCAAGGAATGAGGGCAGCAAAGAAAAAGCTTAGGCAGGGGATTAAAAAAAAAACCAACAGAGAAGGGGTATTTCACATTGCCCATAATTCACCTGTGAAACTCATTGCCATGGAATTTTGGTAACACTTAGGCAATTAGAAAAAAAAAATGGGGGGGGCAAATAAAGGGAAGAAAAATTTATCCAAATCCTATTTAAAAATATCTTAGACTCAGAAAGTTCCTGAACTTCAAGTTTCTAGACGCGGGGTGAATATGGCAGGGAAATAACACTTTATGCTCCCTCTGTCCTGACACTCTTCTCTGTACTTCCACTGATCTTTCCTGTTGGAGGAGGATACAGAGCTAGCTGCAGCTGCAGTGCAACCATTCTTATGATTTCAGATTTCACATGATCAGGTCTTGTAAGCACTCTGTGCGAATCTGCAATCACACGTACTAAAACCTATGAAGTTCTTAGCTTTTTCTGAAGTCTGTGGAAGGTACTTGAAAAGTCTAATTACAGTCCTGAAACTGCTAACCTGGCTTATACATATTGGAAATAAATTGTTACCCAGTCTCCCCAGTAGACCACTCCCATTTCTGTGCTTTTTTTATAGTGGGAAGGGAGAGTAATTTAGCTCAAATGAGGGCTTGTATGATTTGACCATTTAAGTGGCTGACTTTTTCCAATCTGCTATGCATGTGCATGTATCATTGTGTTTGCAATTTGGCTTTTTAATGATATGGAATGTTTAGAATCAAACAGATGTTCTTTCTTACTTTCCTTTGAGAAAAGTAATGTGAGTTAGTCTGCAACAAGTGTCCCGATTAAGAAAGAAATGTAAAACTTTTACTTTCTTAGTAGGACTTAATTTAGTCATTCTGAAATATAGAATAGCTACTTCATCTGTTAAACAGTATAGTCTTGGTTATCATCTACTGAAATACATCATTTTCCAGAGCCGTAATAGAAATATAACGAATGGCAAAAAAAAAAAAAAAAAGAGTGTAAGGAAAAGAAAATTATGCTAGGTCCTCTGAAATTGAACATTTTAATGGCAATAGGATGAGGAGATATATGTTGCAAAGACTTCTCACTTGGATTATAATTTTTTTTCTATAAATGGACCATCCTAAATGATATTATGATATTTAGTATGTGAGATTAGATGATTAGCATGAATAAATGTAGAAAAAGCACACAAAAAGACAAATTTCAGGCATTTGGCACTGGAGAAGCAGTACTAACAATACGTATTGACTCACCAAGGCTCCAGTCCAGCAGTTACCAATGTGCTTAAGTTCACATAAGTGATTTTTTCCTGTGGAACTATTTATAAACGTTAGGCTGGGCAGGATCCTAGGATCTTATAACACTGGGGCTAAATTAGTCTTTTACTGAATTCTGGTTTTCTAATTTAGCTTTGGTCACTACCTGAGTAGTGCTACAACAGGTTTTTAAGGGAATCTCAATTACTTAAAAAATAGAATTAACAGTACACTTCCCTTTTGCTTCTCTGGATGGTAAAAAGCTTCCTGGACACTGTCACTATGCACCCAACAGCAGTGAGGACGATCAGCCCCACATTGTGCATGTGCATTACAAATGATGGGTAAAATCAAAGGTAGAGAAGTTCGTATTGCGGTCATTTGATGATCAGCCAGCATCATTTCAATCTTATCCAGAGATCTTGGTCATTTAATTCTATTCTGTGTCCCTGTCCCCACAAGGTGTAACATTTAAAAGAATAAATCAGATACTTGAGAGATGTAGGCTGATGTGGACAAATGTATTGAGGAGCCTAAGGCTCTTTGATTTCCCAGTGCCTTTGTGGGTCTGGACTGTAATGTTGACTATCATCAGCTTACTGAAAATACCACAGAACATACCTCTTTGCTAACTATTTTATTATCCCTAAATGCCTACTGTGGAGAAGAAAAGACAAGATAGATCCCCACAGGACTCGCCATGGAAACACTGATCCTGGGGGGAAAAAGCCACTCAAGATCAGTGGTGTCCACTCTACGCAAGTACAGAAACATTCTGGTGTATTGTATGAAAAAATGTTTGTAGGTGTAAGAATTATAAGCACAAGTATCTGATCATCAACTACTGACAGGGTGAATGTAGCCATTAACTAATTAGCAACAGAATTTGCATAGCCTGCAACTCTCAAACATTTTTATGAATAAATTGATGGTCATCCAAATACTTGCAAATGAATTAATTAAAAGAGATGATAGGATTCTACAGATAATCAAATGAAACTAACCTTTTTTAGTAATTAAAACATTTTACCCTTATGATTACTCACCTAATTCTACTAGGGAGATTATTTTTGTCTGGTTCAGTGGAAAAATCATGACCTGTTACAATATTATATTTTTTTCTGCTCTTTATTTTCTCTTTTATCTCTTGGATGTGCTGGTCTATCCAATGTATAAAAAAATTAATGCATTAGCTTGTTAGTGATTAGCTTCTTAGGCAGGACTTGTGAAAATATAGAGCATTTAAAATTCTGGCTGCTACTGTCTATTTTGACTGCTACAAAATTCACTCATACCCACAACATATTTCTCTTGTCCTGTGGTAATTAATAGGCTAGAAGTGCCAAAAAAAAAAAAAATTATCCCTGTTGCCCTGGCACTATTAGAACAGGAACTATGAGCCTCTAAAAAGTATGAAATACCTTATTCCATGTTTAGAGCTGGTTGCATTATTTGGTGGTTGTGGCCTTGAAGTATTTTGATTTCATCTTAGAAAACAGGGCTGATCTGGATGAATTCCAGCTGAAGCTACAGGAATTGAAGAATTAAGCTACAGAACATAATGAAATGATTCAGTCCCATGCAATCTGATGAGCATCACTGTGTGTAATGGGGTGTGTGTGTGGTTGCATCTGAAGCTGGTTGTATACCATTGATTACAAAAGTACCTTTTACACATAGTGTAAGGTAATTACTTTGTGTGAAAAGCAGACTATTTTAAAGCATTTATTTTAATAAATACATTTAGCACTAGTTTTCTGTACGTGGGTATATTGTTAGTGGGTAGTATTCAAGGCTAAAGTCCTTACCTTTGTGCTGATGCTGAAAACTATCAATTATAAAACACCTAACAATGTTCTACCAACAAGCGCTCTCTGTTAGTGGCACGTTCCTATTCCTCTCTTTAAAAGACAGATATTGCTACGTGCAGGAGCACCGAGACTGGGGTACCATTGTTAGGGCTGATTAAGGGGAGGAGGAACTGTTCAAATTTTAGGGTTCTTTTCTTAGCAGACATCTATTGAACTGAATAGCATTTTGTTTTATATCACACTTTTTATGGCCTAGGTATCTCAGAGCTCTTTACAAAACAGTCTGTTTCAATAATAAATATTACTAGTATAGCGAATGTGTAGGCATCTATTATGTGATCTGCAATAGCTCACGTACACTTTGGCATTTGAACAATGCATTTAGGTAGTAGGGTGATGGGAATACGTAAGATAGTTTTATCTGCAAGTGTTAAAATAAATGTTTAAGAATCTTAGCATTGAAACGAAAAGTAGGAGGAAAATATTTATCCTGCAGTTTGTAATTTGGTAAAATCTACTTAGCATCCACCTGGATACAGACTTGCAGTAGGCAAGAAAAGCCAGGACGGTAATTGTTCGGTGAAGGGATGGAGCTCTTGAAAGAAATAGTCCCAACATGCAAACATCTCACAAGTGGCTTAGGACCACGGTAGAAATGGTCCTTGTCACTGAATTGTCTTTGTTAGAGTGGTGAACCTAAGACTGCATGGAGTAGGTCCACAATTTCAGCTAATTTTGACTGTGCATGGGGAGAAAATAGGAGGGGGCATGTAATAAATGCTGAAGAGGCAGTAAGAAAGGGAGAAGGCAAAAATAAGAAAGCAAGACACTAACGTTTCGGTGCACCTCCTTCCAAAATTGCTGGATCAGTCTCAAACTGTACTGGCACAGAGTTGTTCTCTATGCCCTCTGTAAAATTACTGCATTGCTAGCACAGCCTATGAAAAAACCATGCATCTGCAGCTCAGCCACCACAGTTCACAGTCCAGCAGAGTGGAAACTAGGGGAGACAGTAGAATTAGTAAAATCCTGTATTGTCCCCAGCTGTAAAGATTGTCCTGAATGTGGTCTTTCTTACAGGTACAGATAGGACAGGCTTACAGCTACATGGATGCCTTTCTCTGACTGTGCACCGCAGATGCATTTGCTCTTTCTTTTCTCTAGATTTCTGGCTATCTGTGCCCTAGCTATCTTTTCCTGTAGTCAAGGTCTCTCTCTCTTCTTTCTCAACCTCCATCTGCTCTCATCTCCCTTTCAACTCTTCTCTGGCCCCCCTCCTTCAACCTGGACAACACTGCACCTCTTTTCAAAGCCTTTATTTTTAGAAGAAAATAAAATACATGAAATCTGAATGACTTCAAAACCATATTCTGGTGCTTTCTCTTGCTTCTCAGTCCACTATTGTTGTTCAGACAGTGTATAGAGCACTATATCAAGTAATTGGGTATTATCTTCTGGACTGTAGCTCAGGCACTAAAAATAGCATATTAGTGACCACTTTGTTCCATATGCCTCCTTTATAAAAGGAGCTAACGGCACATTTTCAGATTTTCCATGTTGGAACATTAACTTCTAGCAGAGGTGCTATTCTTTTTGTGGTGAAAGCAAAATAAGTATGAGCTGGATATGATCGTCGCTTCCATGTAATATTGTAAAACTCATTGCCACATGATTATTTTCTGTCACCAGGCTCATACTTGCAAGCTCAGACTGACATGGTCTCCACTGCTGTTGTTTGACAGCATTGCTTTGTTGTTCTACCACTCTTTATCCTGTGCTCTAAAAGACTGTGTTAGGGCACTGACAAAATTGCTCTCATTAAGACAACCACCAAGTGGGCCACTGTTACCAAAGGTGGTGATGATTTAGGTTTTCAGCTAGCAGCATCTCACAGGAATCTGATTATCACAAATGATAAGCAACTGCCTTCTGCAAATCATGCTCCTATAAAGTGTATGACCTGGTTCTCCAAAATTGAGGAACCCAAAATACCTGGTCACTTTTTGAAATCTTCTCTGGGCTGTCCACAATCAGGTAGATGACCTTCAGGACTGGGCAGTGGTTTCTATCTCTTGACGTGTAAAAGGACCAAATGTAGCCCTGAAAAGTTGGCCTGAAGGCCTATTCGTTTGGAGCGTCTCCTCCTGTGTACCCCTTTCTGTTCAGTTGTTGGGGGACCCCTGGAACATGCTTTTATTTCTGAAAGTCCTGGGGGTTATTACCCCGCTCACTTCATCATCAGCTGGTGAGGTTGAGCTCCTGTGCATCACTGCAAGGTGATCTCTTTTTCTTACTGCAGATGTTGAGAAGAAGGATGACCAGCTGACAGTAAAATTGCTTGGTACTGATGAGCCTTTGGCTTTGTTACTGTGGTAAAACATACATCATTTGACAGCTGCTTGTGCATGGAAAAAACCATAGATGATTAACGGTTTCCTATCTTTTCTTGCTACTGATCTTTGCTTATGACAGATGAGACTCAGATGTCTTTTTTTAAGAGGCAGAGAGAGAAAGGGAGAATATTTAAACTTGTTCTCACCTAAGTCTTTTATGTTATCCTAAGGACCTTATTTGTAGTAGAGATTTTTTTCTGAATTTCAGGTCTCCTAAAATGATAAGATCTGTCATTCAGCTTTAAAAGGGAACATATATTCTTCTCCTTCTGGATTTTTTTTTTTTTTCAAAAGGGTGTAATGCTAATTTTACTTATTCAGAAATTAAAATAGCAAACAGTTTATATGAGGTGTTGATAATTACCTATATTACTGTAATGCTGTGACAGATGTTGGCAAAAAGAGGCAGAAAATGCCTACAGCTGTGCACTCCATGACATCCAGTTTATACTCAGACAGAAGGCTAACAGATGTTCTGAACTGTCACTTTGCCTAAATGTTTTTAAAGTCTAAGGACCTGCTTTATAATTCACTAGAGCCTCGTTTGGTTTCACAGAGGTCCTCAGAATTCCCATCTGTGACAATTAATGTCGAAGACTTTTATAAATCAACCCCTGTCCTTATTAGCCCTCTGCAAATAGATATTGTGTATCTGTATGCTCCTGAGACCTCTATTTTTTGTGACCTAGTTATTAGTTTCTACAACTTGTATATAACATAACTGTTGTTTCGAGCAGAAAGAGAATTGGATGACATGAATACAGCTAGAGCAACAGAGTCGAAAGATTGCTGATGTACATTTGACTGACCTCAGAATACCTATGTTAAAATCTTCTTTACTCTCTTCGCCAACACTATGGTCATTTCTAAGGTGGCTGTAAAATGCGAACAACTTCAAACTACTTGTTTTCCCAAAGGAAAATATAAATGTTGGTGGTATTAAAATACAGCACTTAAGCACGTTCAGCTGCCAGAGATATTCCTATTCCTAGAGAATACTCTTGTTCCAAAATGGTTAAACCATTTAAGGGATAGTTTAAAATACAAATCAAGTTTCATGTATTAAATTATGTTCTTTCAAAATTGAGATGTTATAAAAGTGATATGTATGTAGCATGTGCATGTAGAAAAACTGAGATTTAAAATAGTGCTCGGTCTTTAAGCTCCACCCAAATTTTCCAGCATACCTTTAGATAAGCAAAAAATGTTTCCAGTGTAAAGCAACTTAATACTTTATTGATAGTTGCCATTTCTTTTTAAAAGCTGGATTCCTGTTATACAGTAGTTTAATAGTTTAAACATTGTGCTAACATAATCAGTGTTTGGCCTTTTCTGTTCCCCAATCCTGTATAGCAGCAGAACTCCAAATTGTACATCTTTCTGGGTTTGTTTCTAAATTACTCCCCACACTTAATTACGAGGATGAGAGGGATGCCTTATTCCTCTTTGTTATAGGCTAAGCTCTCAGTAATCCCAAACAAAAGAGCCAGTTCTGGAAGATATAGGATTTGCTAGCAGGATTATGGTCTCATAGATAATGATGTGCAGTCAGCAGAAGCGAAGCTTTATTTTAATTCAAATAAGCTAGTAAACAAACCACTGACAAGTCTGCTGGTGAGAGTAACTGGCTTCTGTTGCCACATTGGCAGCTAAATTATAGAAAATCTATTATACCCTGTTCACCATATGTTTAATTTAATACAGATACAAATTAAACTATCCACAGTGCCTATTAAAATAACAATACATATTTTTAAAATATATGAATGTTTTAAGATACATTCTCCTGACCTTAAGGAGAGCAATGCTGATTTGGGAGACTACAGCAAAACACATGCTATAGTCAACAGATTCTCTTCAACAACAACAACAGTGATTTGAAAACCCCGGAATATTAATAGTACAGTTTTGTAACAGATAATGAGGTTAATTGGGGTGTTTTACCTTCTAAGCATCTGCTCTTACACATTTCCCTCCCCCTAGGTTCCTGGGCCTTGGATTTGATAGAAGTGGTTAATATCTAATCCGTTGTATACTTTTTAATTCAGTGCCAGCTACGGTATGAGGGTTTTGCTCTTTTCCTGCTGCAAATAGCTATCCATCATTTCTGCATATTCTCATTTATTAATGTTCTTTCAAATAACCTGGATTTCTTGACCTGTCAGGAACCTTGGAATCGCTACTGTGTAATACTGGTGGAGGGTTTCAAATTATGCAGAGGGATTCCTCTTTAGGGCCTATGTTGTTCAGAGGAAGAAGTGTTGAGCACAACATGTTGCGGCCAGCTACAGATCCTGATTGTTATCTTGAGTTCTATAATGGCTAGAGTGAAACCTACCTTTTTTCCAGGTATTTGAAAAAAATGAGAATAATAGGAGGCAAATATTGTGAGGGTCTATCTAAATCTGGGTGTTTACAAACAAACTGAACTTTGCTCATAAAGTCACTAAGTCACTGCAGGTTATGGGTATCAGCAGACGTTAGTGTGATGAGGTGGTGATGGTAGACTACTCAAAACCATACAGAAACCACAGAGGAAAAAATTAACCTCCCCAAATTCACCCTGTATCTTAAGTGAATGATGATGAAGAAAGTACCAGGCAGAATATTGCCAGCAAAGAACTCCCTGGACTTCACTGGGAGCCTCCTGCCAAGACTAACGCTCTCCCTTCCAGTTCCAGTCTCTTAAGAGCAACCATAAGTGTGTAATGAAAACGTAAGTTTTGAGACATGGCCTGCGTGTAGGCTATGGATTGTCACCTTACTCCATGGTAATATATTCAGAATTTAGCAATCAAAATTATGTTTCTCACATCATTTAAGATGTAAAAACACATGCAAACTCCGTGTGTGGAAGTATGTGTGAAGGGAGTCTCTGACTCCTATAAATGTGCAGTGTTAGATGCCACATGTGTACCAGGCACTAGGTTGTATACTATCATATGTATAGTGTATAGTATGTGCATGGGTATGAGAGGTACAGTGTAAAGTGTATATATACACTGCGTGTACACGTATGCACATTGTCTACTTATTTTTTGTTGTCATTTGCCAAAACATTTTCAGAATCAATATCTATTTGTAATGCAGACATAACATAGACAGAAATGTAATAGTTATTGCAAACAAGTTTCACTTCTTTGATAAATTCATCTTTAGTATGTAAAAGAAGTCCAGTTCCAAAGAAAGTTGCCGTCTAAAGAATTGAATATATGAAGGTGTCAAGTGCCAGAGATATTTGGACAAAATACTTACAGAATATTACTGGTGCTATACTTTCTGCTCTTCTTCCCAGGAGAAATTAATCCTATACCATGTGGTCATCTTTCAGTAGAAGGATATTTGACACCACAGCTACACATAGCAACTGACAGCAAAAATATTGCAGTAAATGTTGAGGTAATAAATGAACAGGTCTCGGGTCTCTCGTAGCAATCATGAAAAAACCTAAGTAGATGAAAAGTCTCCAGTTCTAGGAGGCACATCTAAAGTTCTTGCATACATTTCTATGCAGTGAAAGGCCTGCCCGCTATGCAAACCTGCAGCTCCTTGAGAGCCGCTCTTGTAAGCCCAAGCTTCTTTGCTTTTAAGTAACTGGATCTTTTACCGTCGCATCCCGGACGGGTGGGGGGACCAACGGAAAAAACCCTGCTGCCGGTGTGCCCCAAATGTTCTTTTAAGGCTGCAAGGTGGTGGGGAAGCTTGTCCAACCTTTCCGAGGACTGTGTATCCATGCGTGCGTACCGGTGCGCAGGTAGCGCACCGGAACTCTCACGCGTCCCTTGTTGGTTCGAAACGCCTCAACACCGGTCAAATGAACCGAGAGGACGAGAACTTCTGGAAACGATCATTCGGGAAGCCCTTTCCCCCCGGGAGAAAAGCCCCAGGGGAAACGGGGGGGGGGGGGGGGCAGCGAGGGAGCTCCCTGACGCAAGGGACGTGGGCGCCGCGACTTTTCCCCGCGGCCCGGAGCCGGAGGGCGCGGGGGCGGCTGGCGGGGGCGGTGGGGACCGCTCTCCCCACCCGGGCTGGGCGCCGGCGCAGCCCCTGCGGACCGGTCAGGCCCTCCCCGCTCGCCGCCGCCGCCGGGTGCGGAGCGGAGCGGCGCGGCGGGGCCGCCCGGGAGCCGCCCCGCCCCGTTCGGGTCCCGCCTGGCCGGCGGCAGCCGTGGACAGGCGGTGACTCGAGGCAGCCCGCCGGCATTAAACTTTAACCCTCTTGTCAGCGAGCCAGAATGCGAAACGAGGGCTTGTCCCGTTTCGCGTTAACTTTAATTCCTGCGGGGAAGATTAACTTCGGAGCGGCGGGGCCGTGGGCGGCTGGAGCCGGGCAGAGGTTACGGCTGAGCAGTTGTCAGAGCCAGGGCGGATACAGCAAGTGCAGAAATACGGGCTGGGGGCGAGAAATGCCGGCAGCAGCCTGGCTCTTCCCTCTCCTTTTAAGCGGGTTCAGTGGTTTGTCCTGGGTGGGAACCCCAAAATTCAGACACGATTTATTTTCTGGGCACAGCTGTGGGTCAGACACCTGCACTCAGGCCCTCTACGGGAGAGAGTGTCTGGCAACACCTTACTGGTCTTTTCTGTTTGGATATGCAACAGAGAGCTATAGATATATTTCGCGAATTTGGAGTGATCCGTTATTTTTATCTACGCACCTGGGTGCAGGTGGGTTTTTTCCGAGTCTAAAATGAATTGTGAAAGCCAAAACCTAGGATATTCATTTTACCACCCTGTGGGATCGGTCTCGGCACAGAGACTTAAGGGTACCAATGTCCGTGAGGGAGCCCAGCCCTCCGCAGACCAGGGCGGAAAATGCATGTTGAGGTGCGAGTTTCTTTTAGAGCCCTTCCAACCCGTGGTTCACTCTTTATCTTTTTTTTTTTTTTTCTCTTCCCCTCCAGAAAGTCTTAGAAATTACTGCAGAGCGTTAGAAAGTTGCAGCCACCCGGTCCACGCACTGACGATTTCGTTTCGGGTTATCTGCAAAATGAGCTTTAAGCCAATTTCGTGCTTCAGGCTAAAGAGAGGGATTCGTGTTTCCCTCCTAGATGCGTGGCATTCCTGGAATCTCTTTGTCAGCTTGCCGTAGGATGCTGCTGTAATTTGCCTGGAAACTCTCTCCAAAATTTGTATACGGCAGTTAAGAACGATGTAAAATTCCTGAGCCATCGGGATGTTTTGTCTGGAGAGAAAAAAATCATCTTTCCTTCATAAGACGGTATTAAATTGTTCAGAGTCTGGTTCCTGTTTAACCCAAAGAACCACCGCAACAAAATGCACATTTCCTGCTAATCCCTTTCCTTCACTGCTCTGAGAAATAAAACACCTCTTCAGGAGAAGCGGTACTTTCTTCTCGAATCTTACCAGTTTAGGAAAGTTCTTGCACGATTTCCTGAACTTTGGCACGTTTGGATCTTTTATGCCACTTCCACACCCACTCACCCACACCCCCCCTTTACATGTAGAGGCTATTGCAAAATGACAGGAGGTTGCTCGGACTATGTGCGTGGAGGTGAGCTCTGCCACCCTCCCTGCAAGCCTTCTCTTGGCGTTAAGCCTGGCAAGAAAACTCCCCCCGTCCCCTGGAGGCACGGCCCCCCCCCCGTGCGGAGGCGTGCGGGGACGGGCGGGCTGGCCGGGACCGCTGCGGCCGGGCGCTGCCGGCGGGGACGCGGCCGCCGCTCCGCGGCCGCCCCGAGCCGCCCCGGCGAGGTTCCCCGCACCCTCCCCGCTCCGGCGGAGCGAGCTGGCGCGAAGATGTTTATCCTGAGATGGAAAATGGGTTGTTGAAAAACAAGCCATGTGCAAATAGTTTAATTTTCCGTTTTGATGCTTATCTTTGTCTCCCGAATTTCATCGGAGAGGCTTTAATTGGCGTGTGGGTAATAGTTCCTAAATAATCCCTTATTAGATGACTTCAGACAAGTTGTGAACCAATAACGTCTTAGTCCCAAAAGTGAAAGTAGAATTTGAAGGCGTGGGTCAGTTTTTGTCAAAGGGCTCATTTGAGCATCTTTTAGTTCGCTGAAAAAGCTAATTAAAGAATGTTTGAAGGTTAAAGTCATTATTCCGTGCTGTTGTCGTGCTACAAGTGAGCCGAGTTTTGTGAAAACACAAAGGGCAGAAGTCACAGAGGTGGATTACTGTCAGTCCGGGCTACAGAGGCACAGAGAACTGTGGCATTAATTCCTATAGAAAGGTAGACAAACACAGTCACTGACTAACAACTTTCCCGCAGAGCCCTATTGTCTAAGCACTTTCTTTTGCTTTGGGGCTCTCTTCGAGTTGCTACAGTCGCCACCGGATCCAAAACTAGGTAACGGGGAGCCTTTGGGGCGCAGAACCCTTGACCTGTGAAACAATTTCCAAGAGAGAAGTAGCTGCGCGTCTTGGCGTTTCCCTCTAACATTTATTCCCCCCCCTGCCCCCCCCCCCAGCGGTGCTAATTTATTCATTACTTCGCAGAAAGTTAGCGACGCACAGGAACTCTGCTAGAGCCCGCAGCACCCTCGGTGCTCGCGAACTCCCAGTTTGCCGCTGCCCGGTGCGCTCCGCAGGCTGCGGCTCCGGCGCTGCGGAGGGGCCAGATCAGGAGCCTCCTTTGCGGGAACGACTCTGGAGGGTCCGGGGAACTTTGCGGGCGGCCGCCCCGCGCCCCAGCCGCGCTGCGCGGGAGCTGCGCGCCGCGGAGGGTGCCGGAGCGCAGCGACGCGACGCGTGTCCGCCCGCCGGGAAATCCCGTGGGCTAATCCCGGCGGCCGTTAGTCCCAGTTTGCGCCTTTGTGTGTGCGTGTGCGTGGACAGCAGATCGCAAACCACCACACACAAAGCTCCGCGCATACAGCGCACAGCCGGGGCTCCTCAGCCTCGCCTCTCCATCGCCCGCTGCCTTCGCCTCCGAGCTGGTTTGCCCCGCTCGCTCTTACTTACAGTCTAGATTTTTAGGTCTGGCTACGACTACAGATCTCCCCAAATTCAAAGAAACAGATGTTTGGGCTGATTAGGGATGGGGCGCGGGGGGGAGGGGAGGAGGGATCCCTGCAGCTGCAACTCAAAGAAATACATTGATAAAATATTTCAGTGGTAATAAATACGCAGAGATCAGCTCGACCTTGCGAGGTCTTTATTTTAATTTTTCCCCCCTATATACAAAAATCTTTATCAAACCTCTATTCTATGGCTTCAATAAACAGAACCCATTACCTCACGGCAGCTTTTGTTGGCCTGTATACAAGCGAGAACAAAATGGTTATTCAGGAGAACGCTTTCGATTTTTATTGTGTGTAGTATGCACAAAGAGCAGTGTTATTGTATTAAAAAGAACCATCTGTAGCAGAAACAATGGCATCAAATTATCTTTGAATACCCACTGCAAAAATATAAAGCTTTTTTATTATTCTTCTGCTGTACGGTGGGGGACAGAGAAGTGACTTTTTTGTTGTTGTGGGTGCATTCTTATAACACACACACACAAAATCAGCCATTTGGATTTTTTAAGCCATAAACGATTTTTTCCCCTCTTGTTCCAGGGACTGCAGTTAAAAGCTAGGGCTAGGACTTGGAGGATGTGTAGGCAAACGGAAGGAGAGCCGGGGGAAGAAAAACCGAAATGGATTCATTCTCTGTCCTGGATGGAGGAGGAGAGGAGAAGAGAAGGGGACGTGCGAGCTTCCTTCAACTGCCTCTGTCCGGTGAAAAGTGCTCAGACCCCCGGGGCTGAGCCGGGCTCAGGAGTCCGCGCGGACTTTCGCTTTAAGCTGCCAATCAAACCGCTAACTAGCCACCACCCTGCTCTGGCACCGACATGTAAGTAGCTGCAGCACAACTTTGACATTCACAGTTTTTCCCCCCTCCTCCCCCGTGACCTTTAAAACGATCTGGAAATGTAGCTCCCACCTACGACCCGCCGCTCTGAGCTCCACAGCGTTAACCCCGGGGACTCGTGTGCGGGTTTGGGCTCGGCTGAAATTGCGCGGTAGCTGATCGCGACCGTACCGCTGGGCAGAAGCGCTCCCCGTCCACAGGCTGCCTCTGCCCTGCCTGCCCCTCTCCCCCGGAGCACACGGCCCGGGGCGGGGGGGGGGGGAGCCGCTGGGCTGGAGCAGAGCCGGGACGCTCCCCCGCCGCCCCGGGGCGTTTCAGACGGGGCCGCTGTTTTGACGTTCCCCCGTGGGGTGAGCCGCGGAGCGAGGGGGGCAGCTCCCAGCTGCGCAGCGCGCATCCCGCTCGGCGGCAGGCATTAAAACATCTCGCCGCTTCGAGAGACGGCGCCGTCGATTTCCTTTGCCGGCAGGTGCCTCCGGCTGGGGCGCTCCGCAGGGGCGGCCGGGGCCGTGCGCGGGGTGCGGTGCAGCGGCCCGGGCGGGGGTTACCTGGGCGCGCAGGGGCGCGCAGCGCTGGCGCGGCACCCACGGCGGCTGCTCTTTGGCGCCCCCTGTCGGCGCCGCGCAGCCCGCACCCTCCTGCCGGCGAGGCGGCGGCGCTCCCCGCCTGCGCCGCGGGTTTGCAGCCCCTCTGCCGGGGAAAGGGCGGGGCAGTAGGGGGGTGTTCAGCCCCGGCGGGGCTCCCCGGGCCCGAAAGAAGAGTTACACCGGAGGGGAGACGCAGCGCATCCCCGGGCAGGGCTCTGGCTGGGCGGGGGGGCCGTGCCCGGGGAAATTGAGAATAAATCAATACATTTAACTGCCTCGGTCTAACGCTGCCTTCTGATGCACGGCAATTTGGGTTGGGAAAAGATCGATTTTGACATTTTGGCTCATTATAATACCATTTAAAGGGAAGCGCTCTTTTTATTTACAGTTAGCAAAGTTGAGGTTGGATTTTCCCTCTCCCCCCCCCCCCCTTTTTTTTGGTAAGAATTTGGTAGATAAAGGTTAATCTTGGGCTGAATGATAGAGCTGTGATTGACAAGAGAAAAGGTGTTGAGGGCAGGTCGAGCTGTCTTATTTACAGCCCACTGCTTGCTATAGAGCCTTTGTTAGGACTGGAAAGCTAATTTAGTGCTGATCAAAAGCACCACAGAGTTAAAGGACTGGTAATGACTGCTAATTTCATTTCAGCCTCATACATCCCCAACTGCTGTAATTAAAGACGTGCTATTTAAATACAGGTGAAGAGTTTTTGTAGTAGGGGGAAAGTGGGTAGCTGGTTACAATTTTATTTATGGTTAATACGGTAAAAGATCAACATTTGATTTATGATTTTAGCGATTTGCTTTTGTGCGGTATTCTGCCTCTCCAGAGCAGAGCTGTGTGGCAGGGGCCGGTCGTGTAGAGGCAGGGCGAGGACAGCGCGCCGCAAAGGCGGGATGCGAGCCCCCATCTAGCGTGGGTTTATTTTATTTTTAATTATTCCCATCAAACGGAGTCAGGAAACATCGGGAGCGCTAGGGAGAGGGGAGACAGAGGGGCATGTGTCAGCTTTTAAGTGCCTCTGCGGAAGCTCGGGTCCTCATATTATTATTATTTTTAATTAAATTATTTTACCACTCCACGGCTGGTTCGCTGGCTCTGAAACGATGTAATTTCACAACCGATATAACAGTTTCTTTCTGGGAAACATCAAAGGATAAAAGCTCTACATTTTCGTAGTTGGTTAAAATTGATACAAAAAAAAAAAAAAAGAATTTAGCCTTTAATCTCTTTTTATCCACGAAGACTAAAGATCTGCACTCGACCCCGCTAAGCTCCGGGCTCTCCCCCTCTTCCGGGGCCGCGCCGGGCGGGAGGCGGCGCCGAGCGCGGATGGCGGCGCCCCCTGTCGGCCGCGCCGGGCTCTCCCGCCGCCCGCGGGAAACTTCCGCGGGAGAGACTGCGCCCGCAATTAGAACGAGAGCGCGTGGAAGGGATTAAAGGGAAGGGAAGGCGAGAAGCTGGCACCTGGAAGTGGTTTGGAGTCGGGGGGGGGTGTTAAAGTAAGCACGGTGAAGTAGGGGCAGGCAAGGTGAGCAGATAGCCCAGCCCAGAAATCACGGAAAGGGAAGCCGCCTCCAGCTTGTGCTGTTTGCTCTGTGGATATACAAACATCAAAAAAAAAAAAAAAAATTAAAACACCACCGATTTATTCCTAAGCAGAGCTTTCCAGAGGCCTGGGTCCTATAGAAACGTTGATATATGTTGCTCTCCCACACCTAAGCAGAGCAGGGGTGCTGCTGTGGGACCGCGCCGCCAGCTCGGGCTCTGCTCGCCGGGCGGCGGGGCATCCTCAAAAGCCCAACTTCTTTATTGGTAGCATTAGGCACAAAAATAAGGATGGATTTTTCCTCGCTCCCAACTTCGGCGTTCCAGTGCTGTCAGCAAATGCCAGCTTTTCAGAGGCTTGTGCTTGTGTTTTTCTCCCAAGGTGTCTTAAATAAGTCAGCATTGACAGGTGTTGCTTGTGAGCAGCGTTGAACATTTCCTTTTCATCAAGGAAAAATTTTCTAAAATGGCATGTGTTTAAACCCGAAGCAATAAAGTCGTCTCACCCCCACACACCCCACCCCATCCCAAAAAGAAAAGAAAAGGAAAAAAACCGGAGCAAAATAAACACCTCCTCCCCCAATTCCTGGAAAAGGAAGAAGCATTATCTTAAGTGAATGCCTGGAGTGGGTTTTTTCTTCCTCACTGTGGAGATGACAGATTTAAAAGAAACCTGGGTGATATAAAACGATTAGCCAAAATATGTGAAGTGCTGCGTTGTCACCAACTTTTTAGATGAATTAGCTACTTATTTTATAGGCATCTGCATTGCTCTGTGCAGTGCATTTAGCGGCGGTGTTTGTGAGTTGCGGTAACACCCAGCACGGTTTATGCGTCTTGCGTGCAAAGAGAAACACTAATGGAAACCAAATTATTTCTGCTAAATTGGGGTTATTTTGTATCTGCTGTTGACAGCCTGGATGAAAGTCATAACGTCGCAGTTTTTCTATTAAATGAATCCTATGGTTGTTGGTCTCACAATAAACTTTTCACTTCAGAAATTATATACGAATAGATTTTTATGAAAGATTATTGTTTGTCGCGCTGAGTATACTTTCTCCATTCTCTCAGTTTGATCTCCGCTTGAGACTCCTAATAAGGCAATTCTGTAGTAAGAGCGCCCAAAATAAAGACAGAGCATTTTCTATAAATAATAGCAAGAGCCCTGCACAGATTTCCTGCACAACGGAATTCCCAGATTTCCTTTACTGTTTCTTTAGTTAGCATGCGTTGGGTATATATAACTCTGAAATTAAGCAAAAATATACATCTGTATAGATCTGTCAAGCTAGCTATAAACAGAGATATTATATGTCAATTACCACAGGAAACGGAAAAAATAGAGCGGTTGGTACACACGATTTAACGTCAGGAGGCACTTGACAAAAAATTTAGTGACTCCTGCTGAAAGGTGAATGATTAACCCGGTTCCAGGAGAGGGGCTGTTAGTGCTCCCCTTAGAAACAGCAGTTGTGACGGGGGCTGTAAAGGGGTCGTAAACTCCCCCCTCCTTAGGGGCAGAAGTTGGCACATAAAATCAAGGGTCCCGAGTGATTGGTTCAACGCAAATGCCGTTTTCCTGGGGTCGGTTCGTAACTCAGCTGCTGCGTTTTATTCTGCGGACGTTACTCAAGGGAGCAAATGCTGTAAATCTGGGATCGGGTCCCAGGCTTGGCAGACAGCTGGCAGCAAGGGGGGGGGGTTAGCTCTGTGCTCTTTCTCGTTCATCCCCACTTAGAGGAAAAGCGCATTTTTAGTGTATTTATGTCTTTTGGAAGGAGGTTTTTTGGATGCCGGCATTTCCTACGGCTCCCTCTCCAGCGGTGGAAGGGGAGACTCGAAGAAACAAACGAGAAAAGCAACCTCAAATGCCAATGTCCCACTTTACCTTTTCTTTCTTCTCCCTCAGCCTCTCCCTGGCACCCGCTGCCCGGAGCACCTGCCTGCCCGCAGCACTGTCCCTGCCCTTCCCGCCGCTGGAGCAAGCCGAGCCCGGTGGGCACCCCGCGGGCCTTTCGCCCCACGTTCATCCGGCCCCAGCGGGAAGGCTTCCGCGGGGCCAGGCGGGGTGTTTGGAAAAGCCCCGCTCACCCGTGTTTGCCACGGAAAAAGGGCTGTGACATCCCCCCCAACGCACACCCACGCCCCCAACCCAACCCAGAGGTGCTCCAGGTCTTTATGTGCCTAAACCGCTTCTCCCGTCCCCGCCGGGCGGACAGACCTCCACGGCCTACGCCCGGCTGGAGGATGCCGAGGAGGCAGCCGGGCTCCCCTTTGCTGCCTCGGGGGAGCTGCCTCTCCCCTCCCGCGGTCCGAGGCACCCTCGCCTCCCTTCCAGGCCCCCGGGCTTCCTCCGGCGAAGGCTCTTTCAGGTCTTCGGATGCGGATAGGCACATGGAAAGCGTTGTTGTTATTATTTATGGCACCGCCTCTCTGCTCCGATTAAGCGCCGTCTAAATATGAATTCACAGTATAGACAGCTAGTCTATAATTTGAATTAAAACCCCCCCAACGAGCCCATCAGTGGAGAATTCTGAAATCACAAGCCTAAGTTGACACAATGAGCCCATGGTGTCAATAAACCATGGGCGAGATGGAGAGATTGTCACTCCAGACCATAACAGTTCTGAAAGTGTCATTACCGTCTGTCCTGTCAATGAGCTCCAAATTAAGGACTATGAGGAACAGCGAGATAAAAGTCACCGTCTTGGCTCCATTATGGGCGATCGTGTCACTGATCTGAGAATCACTGGAAAGGGAAAGGGCTTTTTTTTTTTTTTTTATTAATGTACTTTTCAAACCCTGCCTCGGGATGCCAGGATTTGAGGTACGCTGAGGAGAGAAGCAACCTTGAAGCACCCTAGGCTGTGCCTCAGGCGTTCCCATTGAAACTGCCAGAGCTTCTTCAGGAAAACGGTGTGAATTCAATGGAGGAGCTGGAATAATTCCATCAAAACTGCGCTGGGGCCAAAGAGGACTTCATTTGATTTGGGCGACACGTGTGATCCCATGAACAGACACTTTTTTACACCATTATTTTCTTAAGTCAACACAAAGATGGTGGAGGGGAAAGAGGGAAATAAAATAGAAGCCTCAACTTTAGCAAAAGACAATACATCTCTATTTGAGATAGCCCCTTCCAGGCATTAAGACTTTCAGAAAATGTCCCCAGTCTCTCTCTCCTGCGAGCCTGAGAGAGTTAAGGGGACTTATTGAGGAACTGGAAACCTTCAATTCTGGATTTTTGTGCCTTTGTGGGTTTAAGCAAAGCAGTTAGCATTCTTCGGGACGGGTTTTGTGTTTAATATACATGAGTTTATTCAACTACAATGGGAAAAGAAAACTCATTTGTTCTTATAAAACTAGGAAGGAAAGATAACTTTAAATAGACTGCCAAAAAGGATCCTGCTCGAGGGGGTTGCCTTCCCGCTAAAGGGCCTACATTCAACTGTAATTTCACCCCGTTATGTTGCGCGGTAATTCCAGAGTTTATCCTCGCCACTGGTGCTTGATTTTCTGATTTATTTTTAAGGTCACGTAAGAAAAAGTACGGGCTTCAGTTATACTATCCTCTGGGAAGAAGGTCCAGGGAGTGTTATTTTAGATGCAGGGAAAAAATCGCGGAGAGTTTGAGGAGGCTGTTGGCTATTTATGAAGAGTCCTGGAAGCGTGTTTGGACAATCAGCTTCTCCATTTATTGAGAAGCCTTTTGAAAGAGACTTTGAGAGGTGGTGTGTGCGAGTCGGCTCTTCTGCTGTTTATTGTGTACGTTAAACTCGGCCCAGGATCTGAGCTTTACTTTTTTTTTTTTTTAATTTCGCTTCTCGTAGCACTGGAGAAAGGTGGAGCCCGTTCTTTTTCTTTTTTTTTTCTTCTATCTCTTTTTTCTCTCTCTCTTTTTTTTTTTTTAACCTCCCGGCGTTTTGTGTTTTTAACGCCCTAACCCCCCCCCAGCAGCAGCGCGCTCATGCATGCGGTGGTCGCCGGTCGGGGAGGTGGCAGAGGGGCCGCTCGGAGGGCACGGCGGTCCCCGCCGCCGCGGGCGGGCTAGGGGAGAGCTCGGCGCCGCGGGGGAGCCGTGCCTGCGTCCCCCGGTGTCCTCCCGGTGTCCCCCCGGTGTCCCCCGGCCCGGAGAGGGCTGGGGCCGTGCGCTGGCCGCCCGGCCGCACGTGTGCTCGCCCTGCGGTTTCATTAGGGAGAAGGAGGAGGATGAAACGGGAGGCCGGGAGGAACGCGGAGCTCCCTCTGCATTCCCCGGCTTTCAAGGGTCCTTAGAGCCCTTGAATGAAATTATTGGGCGAAATGGGGTCTGGCGGGAGCGGTCGTGGCTCGCCCCCCTCGTTGGTTTGTACGTGTAATGCCACTTCTGAGAGCGACAATCGGGCTACTTGCTGGACAGGCAGGGACAAAAAGGAGATTAAACAGTTTTAAATAATAATAAAAAATATCCAAAACGTCAGCAGAGTGGATTACGCTTGCTCCAGCGCCTCGCTGCCCCCCAGATTCCCCCAACAGCCGCCCTTCGGGCCTCGCAGGGAGGGTGGCCCCGGGCAGGACCGGGGAAGGCCGGCGGGGAGCGGAGCCGGCCGCGCCGCCGCCCTCACCCGCGCTCGGCCCCGCCAAACTTTGGAAGTTGATTTGGGCTCGCTCTTCCAGTGCCCGGTGGTCGTCGCTGGGTCTCCGTCCCTCGCCGCGTGAGAGCTTTATTTGCGTGAGGAAATCTCGCGTTTTCCCCACCTCGGGAGCGGGCGGGCGGCTGGGGAAAGGCGGCCCTGGCGGGTCGGGCAGCGGGGCTGCTCCTGCCCCCCCCCCCCCCCGCACCGTCCGTGGCCCCTGCCCCTTCGCTGGGTCCGTACCCCTCGAAATGCGCTTGTCATTCTAGGGCATTCCAGGGTATACGTCCCCAACTTTTCCTTGGGACACTGCCGCAAACTCACCATGTGATATTTGAAATTCCCCAGAGATTGGGGTGTAGTCAGTGCGTTAAAACTTCCCTGGCTAACTTCGGCTCCTGAGCTCTGGGCTGTTACAGCATCAGAGGGGAAAGAGGAAATTTCTCTGTACGTTGTCGTCTTCGCATATTTTTTTTCTTAACGTAATGAAATTAAAACTTTTGGAGCTCACAGTTGACATTTTGCAGAAAATTGAGTTATCAAGGCAGTAATTATTTCACAGGGAGATAAAACTCTCATAGCCCTAACTGTCAAATAGGGCCCTTTTCAGATTTTAATTACAAAATAAAATTAGTCTGCTCTTCCTCGGAAGGGTTTGTGAGTGGCTAAACAGAGCTTTCCCCAATACTGGTGGTCGTCAAACTCTGCTAATTAGCAATGCTGAGAAATTCCAGTTAACAAGGACATTCTCTAAGTCTCTGCAGGTTCCCTGCCGTTCGCCTTCATTTCCATAAGAAGATTAAGAGTGGAGGGGAACACACTCAAATGCAGATGCAGAAAAGAAGCGTTTTTAACAAGCATCATAATAGTAAGATGCTTGGCTAGTTCTCACCTAATTACTGCAAGTTAAACCTCTATTTGCAGCTAAGGACAAAAAATGGAGCTGCAATCTCCCATCTCCACAAGGCTGCTTAATAGTTTGCTTTAGATTGGTTACTAGTAGGTTCAGGGAAAAAAATAATATGAAAATGTGTATATTCTTTCCGATACAGTTAACATGATACGTTGTATCCTTAGGGCTTTTAGAGAAATCGGCGAGTATTAGAACAATAAATACATAAAATCCAAGTAGTTAACATTCATTTTCTTTTTAAGACACTCATAACCTGGAAATAAGAGTGCGTGTGTGTGTCGCAGAGCCCATCACTGAGAACATTTGCAGACTATTTGTTTAATGTAAGCACTTTTCATTTCCATAAATTATACCAAAGGCAACGATTTTTTAAATCCACTCAGATTAAACCATCCCTCTGCAGGCCTCCCTTCCAACGTGGCTATATTATTCCAGAGAGTGGTGGTGTTATTGTCATTAATACAGAAAATCAGGGACCATTTAATCTTTTTTTTTTTATTTATTTTATAGCCAGCATCCCGGTCTGCCTCTGCTTCCGCCTGTGTGTGTATGTGTGTGTACATGTTCCCAACCACGCACACCTCCAGACCCACAGGAAAGGCGGAAAATGCTCCAAAAGAGCCACTGCCCTCACCTTATTTTCTGTAGTTCATTACTATGTATATATGCCAGATATAGTTTATTGCATCGATAATTAAAACTGTTAATTAAAATAGAGCTGTAAATGCTCCCGATAACACAATTGTTAGGCATTTCCCATCCTTTATTCGTATGATAAATGCAATTAGGAAAGGGCCAGGCCCTGAAAGGCCTCCAGCGTGCACAGGGCAGCCCACGCCGCCCCGATCCTGCGTGGGGCCCCGGGCCGCACACCCCACGCACCTCCTGCAGCTGCAGCCGGAGCAAAAATAACACTTTGCCTGTGCACCACCAGCCCTCAGTTATCAGTTTATTACCATGAACAAACACCACCGCCACCCACCCACCCCCCTATTTTTAAAAAAAACCCTTAATTATCCATAAGATTTTTTTTTTTAATAAGGTTATCAACTGCAGCCCAAAGGGAGCACAATAAGAAAGTAAACAGCCGCCGTGCCCTCAGGAGTGTCTGGACAATCAGAATCCGTTTATATCCCACATCTCGTAATTTGCACCTATTTTTCGACGGTTTAACCTATCACTTATCTACGGGTTATATATACATTTTCGAATTAAACACATTAAACCCGATAGGATTTATTTGCATAATCCACACACAGAAAAAGATGCATCCTCGTCCGCTGGCGGGTTTTTATTATTATTATTTAGATTGGGTGTAATTGCCCGGTCCCTTCCCCCCCCCCGCCCCGGCTCCCCGTCCCTCTCCCGGCGGCACCTCCCCGCCCGGGGCCCGGCCGGGCCGGCAGGGGGCGCCGCAGTGCCGCGGCTGAACCCGCGCGGGGCGCCCGGGCGCTGCCCCGGCCCCGGCCCCCGCCCGCTCCGCACCGCTCCGCTCCGCGCCCGCCGAGCCCGCCTGTGCCCCGGCCCCCCGCTCGAGGGTTCCCCGCCACCCCTCACCCCCTCCGGCTTAACGCCGTCAGGGGGACCGGACCGAAAGGCGGAGCAGCCCCGTCGGGGCGGGGGAGGCGCGGAGCGGCGCAGGGCGGCGCGGGGCACCGCGGGGCACCGCGGATGGGGCGGCCGGGGCGGGCGCGGCTCCCCCCTCTCCTGCTCCGCGTCCTCACTCCCCTCCTTCCTTTGTCGTCAAGTGCGTTTTAGCAACAAAGATCCCAACAAGAGAGTGGAAGTAAACTTAGCCGGGGCTTTGTGCGGCCCGTGTAGTGACAACAAGAGAAACAAAACTACCTATTTGCAGCGCCCGGCCGCGCTCCCGCCGCGCCGCGCGCCCACCCAGCGCCGCCGGCGCCCGCACAATGGGCGCGGGTTGACGTTACGCCGGCCCCGGCCCCTGCCGAGGGGCTCGCTGCCCCGCTTTGTGTTCTGCAGGGATGGCATTTGGGGGACCCGTGTTCGCACTGGACACCCCCCGTTCTCTGAGGCCGGAGGGAAGGGTTTGGCGTTGTGTGTGCCACGACCGGAACGGAGCAGGGCCCGGGGGACGGTCGGGAGGAGGGCACAGCCTCTCCCCGGGCTGCGCGCTGCGAACTCAGCTCCGCAGGCTGCCCGGCGGCACGGGAGAGGCGCGGCGCGGGGCCCGGCCGGGGGCTCCGCTTTCACGGGGACCCCACGCCCGCGGCGGCCCGGCCTGGACGGGGCGAGCGGCGCACACGCAGGGCCCCGCGCAGCCGAGCGGCTCCTCCGTCCCGAGGGGCACTGGCAAACGGGGGTGGAGGCCGCGGGGGGGGGGGGAGACCGTTCCCGCTCCGCTCCCCCCATGGCTTCTCCCAGCCCCAAGCCAACACCAACTAAAAAAAAAAAAAACAAACCAAAAAAAACCACCACGTAGCAACAATGCTGTTTACCCACTTCCTCCAAAAGGCGTGTGTGACCTGTTGCTGGAAGGGGAGCTACAAAGGCTTCCCAGTGGCTGCCTGGGCCGCCTCCGGGCCCGCCTCCCCCGCCGAGCCGTCCCGGCGGCTCCGAGCCCCCGCCCCGTTTCATGCAAAACCAGGGGTAGAGACTTGTCCTCAGTGGCGGAGCCGCCGCGCGCTGATTGGCCGGGGCGAACGCATTTATTCCCTGACAAGCCCCCATCACATGGATGGTTGTCTATTAACTTGTTCAAAAAAGTATCAGGAGTTGTCAAGGCAGAGAGAGAGAGTGCGTGTGTTTGCAAAAGGGGGTAAAGTAGTTTGCTGGCTCTTTAAGACCGAGGTGGAGAGAGAGAGAGCGAGCGAGCGGCAAGGCAGAGAAAAGGGAAAAAGGAGGAAGAAGAAGTTTTTGAAAATCCAGGCTCCGGCGGCAATAATAGCAGTTATTAGCATTATTAATCCATCGGCGAAGAGGAAGACCCTGATCTTGATCCAAGTGTGGTTTTGGGGAGTCCCCCTCCCCCCTTTCCTACCCCTCCCTAGGAAGAAAAAAAAAAAAAAAAGTCCGGCTTGGGACTTCGCCGCGGCTGCTCCTCGCTTCTCCGCTCGAGGCTGGTTCCAGGCAAAAGTAGTTTGAATGTACAACATGATGGAAACCGAGCTGAAACCTCCCGCCCCCCAGCAAACTTCGGGGGGAGGCACGGGCAACTCCAACTCGGCCGCCAACAACCAGAAGAACAGCCCGGACCGGGTCAAGCGCCCGATGAACGCCTTCATGGTGTGGTCCCGCGGGCAGCGGCGGAAAATGGCCCAGGAGAACCCCAAGATGCACAACTCCGAGATCAGCAAGCGGCTCGGGGCGGAGTGGAAACTTTTATCCGAGGCGGAGAAGAGACCCTTCATTGACGAAGCCAAGCGGCTCAGAGCTCTGCACATGAAGGAGCACCCGGATTATAAATACCGACCCCGGAGGAAAACCAAGACCCTCATGAAGAAGGATAAGTACACGTTGCCAGGGGGCTTACTGGCGCCGGGCACCAATACCATGACGACCGGGGTAGGGGTTGGGGCCACCTTGGGAGCTGGGGTGAACCAGAGGATGGACAGTTACGCGCACATGAACGGCTGGACCAACGGAGGCTATGGGATGATGCAAGAGCAGCTCGGCTACCCGCAGCACCCGGGCTTGAACGCGCACAACGCGGCACAGATGCAGCCCATGCACCGCTACGACGTGAGCGCCCTGCAGTACAACTCCATGACCAGCTCGCAGACTTACATGAACGGATCGCCTACCTACAGCATGTCTTACTCCCAGCAAGGGACCCCGGGCATGGCCCTGGGCTCCATGGGCTCGGTGGTCAAGACGGAATCCAGCTCCAGTCCCCCCGTAGTCACTTCCTCGTCTCATTCAAGGGCTCCTTGCCAAGCTGGGGACCTTCGGGACATGATCAGCATGTATCTACCAGGTGCTGAAGTACCAGAACCAGCTGCCCCAAGCAGACTTCATATGTCCCAACACTACCAGAGTGCACCTGTTCCTGGCACAGCCATTAATGGCACACTCCCTCTATCACATATGTAAGACAAAGGGGCCGGGGCGGGGGGGGGGAGGAGGGAAGGAAAACTAAACAAAACAAACAAACAACAAAAAAACTTTTATTAGAAATTCTGGACTTTTTTTTTTTTTTGGACTATTTTTGTACAGAGAAAACTCGGGGCGGGGGGGGGGGGCGCGGGCGAAATTAAACCGACAAGGAACTTGTATAGATCTCGGAGGGGAAGCAACTACACAAAACTTTTAAAAAGTTCTAGTGAAAACGGTAGGAACTTTGCAGAAAGTTTGCAAAAGTCTTTACCAATAATATTTAGAGCTAGACTCAAAGAGCGAAGAGGAAAATGTTTTAATATTTGCAGGCAACTTTTGTACAGTATTTATCAAGAGAAACATGGCAATCAGAATGTCCATTGGTAATATAGAGAGGAGGAAAAAAAAACCAAACTCGCGAATTTGCCAATTATTTTTTAAAAACAGAGTCTACTTGCAGCATTGTGGTTTTGGCAGCTGAATTTATAGCAGCTGCAGGAGGAGAGGAAATTATTTTACAGCATTTGGTCATTTCAATTGTTTTAGAAATTGTACAAAAGACAAAAAAGGCAGGATGAGTACTCGCGAACCATGGGCTTGGTTTGCTGTAAAAGGGCAAACGTTTAGATTGTACTAAATTTTTTTTTTTTTTACTTCTTGTTAAAAAGCAAAAATTGCCATGCAGGTTCACACGCCGTTTGTTAATTTATAATAACTTTTTGTTTCCAGACTTCATCCTGTTCAAAGAAAAAAAAAAAAGAAAAAAAATACCAACCTGAAATTACTGTGTTTGAAATATTTTCTTATGGTTTGTAATATTTCTGTAAATTTATTGTGATGATATTTTAAGTTCTTTTTTTTCTCATTTTCCGTAGTTGTATTTTAAAGATTCGGCTCTGTATTATTTGAAATCAGTCTGCCGACAGTCCATGTATATATTTGAACTAATACCATCCTTATAACAGGTACATATTCAAGTTAAGTTTTTACTCCATTATGCACAGTTTGAGATAAATAAATTTTTGACATATGGACACTGAAGTTCCGCTTGAGTCTTGGATTTATTTTTGTAACGCAAGAGGTTTTTTAAATAATTCACGCAGTAGAAGGTATCACCGTAGCCAACCGAGTACGATAAATAATGCAGCGATATATATAACGCATGCATATTTTTCTAGGTACGTATAGAGAGAGGGAGAGAGAAAGTACGATAGCTGTAATGGAGTAACTGCCTCTGCCTCCTTCGGGGGGACGGGAGTGCGGAGTCGGCCGCTCCTTCCCCAATTCCCTGCCCTGCCCGAGGAAGCCGGGCGCGATGGGCTGAGGGGGGGGCCGCCTCGGCTGCTTCTGGCCACTTGTTGCCTCCGGCGGGGCCGAGCCGGGGGCCGGCGGGGCGCGGAGCCGGCGCGGAGGCGGCAGCCGGGCCAGGGGCACTGCGAGCGGGCGCCTCGTTTGCATATCCAGCTCATTTCTTTCTCTCTTTTCCCGACGGTGCCTTCTTCCTCGGGGGCACGCAGGAGGGGAGCCGGCTTTTCGTGGCTGGGAAGCGTAAGGCGGCCGGCCTGGCGGGCGCAGCGGCGGCGCGGCGCGGCGTGGGCAGGGGGGCTGAGCGCTCCCCCCTGCCTTTGTTCGGGACTTCCCAAACTTTCCTCTCCTGGCTCCTGGGCAGCGCAGGAGGAGGTGAGAGCTGGGGGCGGGGGTGGGCTTGGCCGGGCAAAGGTAAGGAACAACGAAAAGCGAACAAACAAACAAACCCGGTCGAACGCCAGAGACTTTCACGCTTTATCACGGCTCTTTCTTGAATCCTATTTCTTAAATTGCCAGCGCGGTGTAGCCCCGTTTCGGACGCTCTCTGCAGCCGGTCACAAGCCCCAAAGAGAAGCGGTGGCGCCCGCCAAATAGGAGGAGAGATCCGCCATCCGTGCCAGGTAGAATTTTACTTTGTACAGTTGTAACTGCAATTGCCGAGGAGACGGCTCCGCGCTGCTGCGCGCTGGCGGCCGCGGCCGCGCTCGGCCCGGCGGCAGGGCCCGTCGCCCCGGGCAGGGCAGGGGCAGGGGCCGGAGCCGGCGGGCAGCAGAGCCGAGCAACCGCCGCGGCAGCCCGTGTTCCTCCCCACGAAGCCCCACTGTTTCTTTGGTGCTGCTAACGCGGCTGCGGTTTCCCTTGGGAAACGCGCGTGACGGAGATGCAAATACTAATAATAGTAATTTAAAAAAAAAAACACCAAAAAAACCCGGGTACGAAATTGGGGGCACTGTGATTGCAAACTGGTCGTGTCTTCTACTCATGGCGTGCTGGGCATGGCAAGGAAAGGATGTGATGGTTGGCTTAGACAAGGCACAAAGTGCGCACTGCGGAGCGGGGGCAAGTGTAGCTCAGTTTTTCTCTCTAGGATTTCTTGTCGGTCACTGGATTTCGCTTTTGCTCGGGGAGGAAGAAGGCAGGGGAACCCCCCCCCCCCCCACACACACACACAAAGTTACCTGGCTGGTTGTGGCTTTTATTTGGTAGTGCTATTTCCTAGGCTCAGTTCTGGCCTCCATCCTTGAAGCCTGGTGTCCAGATGAAAACTAACGTTGCCAGACTAGGAGATGTGGAGTTTTGCTCACTGCCTGGTTTTGTAGTTTAGCTCCCTTTGTCCCTTTCGTTTCTGCACCGTCGCGGTACTTGGGCAACACAGCAATTCTTGCAGATTCCCAAGCTTTTCTATTTCTTTTACGTTAATGCAACGAGTAAAATACTCTTTTTCAGAGCTGCGAGCGTTTGCAATGCGTCTGGGGATTATTCACGTGGTAACGAGCCCACAGCCCTGCTCGCCTCGCTGGGAAAAGAGAACCAAGAATAAAAGCCCAATCGATATCGCAATTCCATTTTTTAAAAGCGAATCTTAGCCAATTAACAGCAATAAAACCTGGCCTCCTTTTTGAAGTGCTAACTAAAATATTCGAGGGGGGTAGTTGGAAATGTTGGTCCTTTTGCAATTCGCATAGAGAAGGCGAGCTAATACCATTAAACAAAAGGCACTAAGCCACATATTCAGGCTTAGTGAATTCAGCAACTTTTTATATGGGCAATTTGTTTAAGCTTAGATTTCGGAGTACGATGTGGAATATATGTGGTTGAAACCTGATCTGCCTTGGCCAGATTCCTTACATCCATCCATCCATTTATCCGTTTAGAGAGGATAACCCAGAGCATTTTACACGTACAGCTGAACGATTTTATTTTTAAAGTGTTACTTGGAGGAACGCCATTGTCCACTGCTAATTTTAAATTCAACGCATTCAATAACCCCGTTTACACCTAAGCCATTATCCTGGGCTTTCGTTTATGGCAGCTGAAATGTGTAGCAGAGCTCGTGGATATGTTTTTATTTGGGTTATTGAAGACCTTTTGCGTTCTCCCTGTTTTCCCTCTAGTGAATTGTTGTGTGCTGTATAGCCAGGGTGATGCTCCGTCCAAAAGCGCCAGTGTAATGTTTCCCTAACCTTCTACAGAGCCGAAATGAACCCAAGGATAAGATTATAGTTTCCCCTGTGATTTTTTTTTTTTTACGGCTTTTTAAGGACCGGGGTGTTAAAATATTTTGCGGAACTGGAGAGGTAGATTAGCAGGGTTTCTTGCCAAAGCTGGGAAGCTGGTATTACAGACTGTCCCAGGGGGAAATCGCTCACATTAACCACTAAATGAATATTTGACAAGGGCTCATTCGGGGGTATTATTACTACAAACGGGTCCCTACTGGACTTTCCAAGGGTCAAAGAGCAATGGTTCAATTAATTATTTAGACTGTTAGTAGATTTGGTTGTAATAGCTGTACTTATTTCTGCAACCGACAGCTTCTTGCGGTGGGGGACCTGGGGAGAGGCTCTCTGCCTCGCAGCCCCTGCTCCAGCCCGCGGGCGGGCAGCGACGGGACGAGCGGCTGCCGGCTGCCAGCACGCATTTCTTGGCTGAAAAATACATTTTTAGTCCTTGAGGTGCCCACTGGTGCCGTGTGGGACACCGGGGCTGGCGGTGGTCCCCGCAGCAGCGTGGTCTCTCTCAAGATTGCTTCCTCCTCGTCCCCAACGGGCAGCAGACCTGTGTATCTGTCTCCGAAGAGGAGGTAGATAGCTCAGCAATTTAAGTAGTGTATAATACTGGTCCCACTGAAAGAAAGAGGCCCATTACTGATAGGTGTGATTAGATACACTTCAGTTATTTAAATCCTGATCTAACTCAAATATTAAAATCTAACGCCTGCTTCGGGTGCGTACGATATTTCCAAGGATATATGCGAAATGCTGACATTCAGATGGCAGGAGAGCTTCGTCTTTGCGTTATTAACGCCAGCCAGCCTCGCCTGACACTGGCGTTTCAACATTTTTGTTGTTGGGGGGGGGGCGAGAGAAGGGAGGATTATTTTGTATAATTTCTACAACAAACATGTCCGCAGTAGTAGATACTAAAAAAAAAAAAAATGCTGGGAGTGTGCGATTAGGTGACAATAATATATGTTGAATGAATAAGAGATAAGCTGCAAGGGGGGAGAGGGAAGCAGTAATTACAAACCCAATTCATTCAGCTTTTCAGGACTTTTGTTGTGGGAGCTCCATTGACGGGCTTCGAGCTGCCAGTTTTCTCACATTAAAAAGAACTGATCAGCGCCTCAGGGGGACAAGCAACACCGCTTAACTGCATAGTGATGGGGTCCTCATTTAGAGCCATTACAACAAGAAAATTAAACAGAGCCTTTGTGTGCACCAGGTTTACTTTTCAATTGCTGACAGTTTATAGCTAACTGCTCAGAGATTGAAGTTTGATTGCGGTTTGATCGCCTGCTAGTTAGCACCACCGCTATTTTAGTTTTGGTAATTAAAACCAGTTTTTCTGACGACGGCACGGGGAATTGCAAGAACTTTGGTGCTGTTTTGCTTTTGAGGAACCAATGCACTTGGCGAGGACGTACGGCGCTGAAGTGAGTGTGGGGGCCGTTTCCCTTGCGAGCCGAAACGAAAAGGAACCCAGGGACGGAAATCCTCGGAGCTGCACCTTTGGCCGGGCGACAGCGGGAGGGCGAGCTCCGTCCCCCGGGCCGGCACCGCGCCGGGCGCCCGGCCGGCTCTGCCCGGGGACCGGCACCGCGCCCCGGCCGCGCTGCCCGCTTCGCTCCGCGCTTCGGAGCTCGGCGGAGCTGTCTGCGCTGGCAGGTGCCGGGCGGGGGGAGCGGGGAGGGGAGGGAACAAAGCAAAAGCCCAAACCTTGCCGTGATGATTTTTGAGCTTTGCTTCTGGAGTACGCAGCGGATTTGCTGTGGCTGAGCCCCGTGTGTGTGAGTGTGTAGTGTGTGTGTAGAGTGTGTGTAGCGTGTGCGTAGCGTGTGTGTGTGTTTGTATCCGTGTGCGCCTGTGCGTGCGGGGGGAGGGGGCGCGCCGAAACGAGCTGTAATTTTTCATCATAATTTAGCAAGTTTGGTAGAGAGCCGGGCTCGGACACTTACTGCACGGGAAGGGGAAGGTCCCGCCCTGCCAGCCCGGCTCTCCCGCAGGAGAGGCCCGCACGGCTGAAGCCCCTGTTGGCAGGAGGGCCGGGGGAGGGAGACCCCCTGCTCGGGGGTCCCGGCCGGGGGCGGCCGCGCAGGGAGCGGGGCCGGGCCGGGCCGGGCCGGGCTGGGGAAGTTTGTCCCGGAGTTTGTCTCCGGTAACTCCGGCTGCGGGAACCAGGGCGGCGTGCCGCCTCGCAGGACCTCTGCCATGTGCACGAGAGCTTTTGCAGCGTGTTTTTGTGTCTTTTTTTTTTTTTCTTCTAAGTTTTCCTTTTAAAATTCTTTTAGGGTTTCTATGCGTTTTGTTTACATCCCCTTCCCCACCCCCCGCCGATAAAAGAGCTTCTCCCTCCCTCCAAGCGGGTTTCAGACTCAAGGCACCGAGCGGTTATTCCCAAGGCGGTGACTTCCTTAGAGGAGCGAGAGGACCCGCAGTTCGGGGGGGGGGGTGTCCCTGAGGGGCACCCCACGGGGCGGAGGACTGCCAGGCCGCTCCCGCGGGGCCCGGCGGAGCTCGGTGGGGCCAAATGGGCGATGCCGCCGGTTCCCGGAGGCTCTGGGGGCAGCGGGACCCCAGCAAGCCCCGGGGGAGCCCTGCCAGCCCCGGAGCACGGAGCTGAGCTGTGTCCTCTGGGCTCCCCAAAGCGCGTCCCTCTCTCGGGAGCCCAGCAGCGGGCACCGGGCTGCCCCGGCCCGCCCCGGCCGGGATGTGTCCCCGCTCCCGGGCAGGCGGCGGAGACCCGCGCCCGGGGCCGCTGCCCCGGGGGAGCGGGAGGGGAGGCCCGGCCCCCTGCGGGCTCCCCCGCCCCGGGACCTCGATGACCCCATCATCTCCGCAGCAGTTAGGGCTGATGACGTAATGTGGGCGCTTTTTTGCAGAAAGTCGTGATTAACGGGGGTGTGGTGGTGGTGGTGGTGGTGAATCCCACCGGGCGCTGGAGAGAAACAGACCTCTCCGGAGTCTCCGGAGGGGTCCCTTGGGACACCCCCCCCGCCCCAGACATATCCCAGGCTGCGGGCCTGATCCTGCAAACCCGCCTCCCCTCCCGCGGGCAGCTCCCTGGCGCTGGGGAGGCCCGGCCGGGCCGGGCAAGCGGAGCTTACTCGGGCGAGTAAGGACACCCGGGGCCGGGTCCAGCTTAATTGGAAGGAAACCCCGCAGCGCTCTGCAGGGCGGCCGGGCCGGCTGGCTGCGCGCAGGGCGGGAGCCGGGGCTCTCGGGAGCGGGGCCGGGGCCGGGGCTCGGGGCTCGGGGCTCGGGGCTCGTCCCCGCACTGCCCCCGGCTGCCCGGCTCCTGCCAGGGGTGCTGGTGCCAGGGGAGAAGCTCTCCAAGCTGTCCTTCTGGCGTTTCTTGGAATGATGGTTCCTTTAAGCTCTTACAAATTGCAAAAGTTGCGGAAGACAGAGAAATAATTAATGTATTAAAACAAGCAGCGAATTCCTCAGGAGGCACCTTATCAACTCCAGCCACACTGGCTTCATCCCTCCTCGTATGCTAATGCCCCGTGACGTCACCGGCGCCAGATTGAATGTGAATCAGTTATGAAATTATTAGTTTTAGCTTAAAAAGCAATCTGGCTCTCCCGCGAGTGGGGTTTGCGTTGCTGCGGGTTCTCGCTCCGTGTCCTCCCCATGTTATGCACACACCGTAGTTGCGACTTTCCTGTCACATGAATCAATATTTCCAAAGCACACATGCGAACAGGGGGTGATGTAAAGAAACCCATAGATTAATTGGGTCCCGTTTCTGAGACGGCTCTGTCTACCTTATCGATACACACATTACACCCGAAACCAGACAATCGGATTTCCTCCTACTTTTCAGGTAGGCAAGAGCTCCTTGTGATTTATTTCTGTTGAGATCCCACTGAGGGGGTGTGATTCTTTGCGAGCGTCTTGAGAAAAAATACCCAGGAGTGTTTGCTTTTGCTCGCGATAGAGGAAAATGAGCCGGAAAGGGGGGAAATATAGATATAAATTTTTTTGGTTGCTGTTGTTTCAAATAGAAAGATTCTTATTTTGGATTTTGAAAAGGAGAGCAGCCCAGCGGTGGAGGGCCAAGGGATCTGAGCGGGGAACAATGGGAATTAACACCGTTTCAGTCGCTGAGGCCACTCTAATTAGATGTCTGGATCCGGCGAGATCAAATACCTGAATCTAAACCCCTCGGCTCGGTTTCTTTCGCTTGCAAATGCTTCTGAAAAACGGTTCTCGAAGAAACCAAACTAACCCGAAATTCCCCGGAGTCCCTTTCGAGGAGTTTTGCCGATAACAACTTTCTCCCCGGGTTAGGAGGGGGCTGGCGCGTCCCCTCCCCGCGGTGGCCGCTGCCCCCAGAGCTGCCCCGCCGCCCCCGCCCGGGCACCCACGGGAACACCCCCCGCCACCCCCCCAAAAAAATGCTGAAGGACACTTCGGTCTCTTTGGCCGTTTCTTTCTCCCCGTCTCCCGAGAGCAGGCTGCTCTGCTACCATGAATTATGAATAAACTTGTAGCTCTCTCCTGGGGACACCCGCCCTCGGCCCCTCGCTCTGGTCGCCGGGGCTGCGGGGGCCCGGCGCGAAGCTGCCCCCGGCCGCGGGGAGGGAGATGGCACTCGCCCCGGCTCCTGCTTCCAGCAGCCCCCTAAGCAAAGAAAGGAAGAAAGAAAGGAAGAAAGAAAAAGTTGTAACTGGCTGAGGAGTGAGTTTTCCGACTAATGAAATCCAAAATGAGTGGCGAATATAAAGTATTGTAAGATTTCTTCCCTGCCCCCCCGGCACTGATTGGCAATACTCTTTTTTTTTTTTTTTTTTTTGTGTGTTGGTTTGAAAAGCAGGAAGAAATGTAATGAATTGAGTGCTGTCAGAGATGTCTTCTCTGTTGATGTGGTGAATGGCAGTAGCTCCCTGATCCAGTGCAGGTGCAGTAGAGCTGGGGAATAAAAGAGGGGGGCTCTCTGTTCAGTGGAAAAAGCACATTCCCTACAATAGACCACACACTGCCAGCCAGCACGGCATCAGCTCACACTCTCAGACTTTTTTCGCCTCTTTCCACAGTCCTGAGCTCACAAAATGGCTATACATTAGCACTAGTTAGGGTTTGCTTTTAATGAACAGTTGTGACTCCTTTTGACCAACATTTAAATCTGCTGTGCTCTCTCTGAAGACAGGTCTGTTATGATCACAGGTTTTAAAAAATGGCCCGTTTCCTCACAAGGCGGCTTATTCAGAGCCATCAGTTGCATTTGATTGGGAAAAAAAAAAAAAAAGCTCTCGATTAATAAAACGCGTTTTCCAAGTGCTCCTAACAGGGGAAAGTGATTTTTTTTCTTTTTTTTTAAAAATATATATAATAAAATGGTGTGGGGAGGAGAGACACTGTTTTTAAATGGATGAGATGGTCTAATCCTATACACGAACGCATATTAATCCTGTTTAGAGATAACCTGTCTCCTTTTTGGCTTAATATATTATCCTTATACACGGATAAAAACTTTGCGCTCCTATGAATTCGGTCCAGATTGGTTTTTCTTGGCTTATTTCCGTGACCTCCCCCCCCCCCCCCGGTGATCTGCTCCAAGAAAGCTAGATGGTTACACTTGGTTACTCAAGTTTTATTCGAAATTATTTCCAGAGCGAGGGCTCACTCCTCAGCCGAGGGGGCTGATTGATTCTGTCCCTCTCCGCCTCGCATTTAATGTGCCTCGTCCTATCGCGGCCAAGCCAATGAGCCGGGATTTTCATGGCATCCCGGAGCAGCCCTTGCTGATTCCTCTTGCACCTATCCTGCAAGAAGTAGATTAAGCTCTTTTGGATATACTTGCTGATGCATTGCGCTGAGGAAAATTGCTCAGCGTTTGCTTATAAAAACCCATGTTACTGTGAAAGTTCTTTTTTTCCCCTAATCGTGGTAACAAATAGCATCAGTTCCTGGAACAGTTTGGCAAAGCCATTCTTTGCCTGAATACTGCTAAACGAGAGAAGCTGACAGCTAACCAGTTATTACCTGAGCTCCGAGTAAACCCCCCCCCCCCCGCAACTGATAACAGAACGTGTTGGCAATAAATGACATTAGAAATAAGAGTCAGATGCCGGTGCGTGCCTGGAGCACGTTTCCAGGGGTCAGATCTTGTCATCCCGCGCACAAAGAACGGATCTTGTCTACATAGAAGAGAAGAGATCGTATCGCTGCGCCTATATGAAACATACAGCTCGTTTACACTTGTTTTCGGGACCTTTCAAACACGCCGGAGCATCCTCACCTGAGAGCGCCTTATTTACTGCCAACAAGTTGGAGCTCTCCCAGCGCCAACCTTCGCCCCGTTGCTGCTTAATAATAAAAGCAGGAAAGTTGGGGCTTTGCCGGGGGGGCTGCTCCGGCCCCCCCCGGGCTGGGTGTGCGCAGGGTGGCCAGCCCCCCCCGGGAGAAGGAGGTGCGAACCGCCGCTGCTCCCCGCTCCGGGTTTCCCACTTTCTTCCCCCCCGCGCTACTTGATAGCCTTTGTGTCCTATTGCTGCACACACCCATAATTAATCCTCCTTCTTACCGCTTACATCCCGGACCCAAGGGGCAACTCAAACCTATTTAGATCGCCTTGGTTGGTTGCACAAATTTAAGTGGCAAATGAGTTATAAACCTAATAACTGCTTTAATAAAAATAATTATTTGATTATGGCAGAGGAAATTTGCTAGAGTGCAAGGATGCGGCTGGGTTTGCGTTTTGGTGGCGGTGAGGCTCGTCTTTGGATTGAACTCAAACGCCTTTTAAAAACATTACTCTGGAAAAAAAAAAAACAACCGACCCAAAAACCAACAACAAAACAAAAAGCCCCCCCAAATCCCAATCCTAAACCCAACCTTACAACAACAAAAAATCGCCCCGATTCGCGGAGCGTTGTGGAACTTTTCCAGCGATATTCGGCAGAACTATGAATTTGTAAACAGAAAAATCAATATGAGATTTGGGTGGCTTTGAATTAATTGAAAACAATCGACACGGGGGACCATTAATCACAAACGCTGGTACCTCTCTCACTTTTTTCTCGTTAAGGATGAAGTTTCTGCCCCTCTTTCAAGTGTATTTATGCTTCTGGTTTTACAAGGAAAAGTGAGGATGCAACAAGACCAGTCGCGTTGTCCTCTCTATACTTTTAACGCTAGCATATTGTTTGATTACTAATTCGAGTTAATATGATCTTTATGGCAACATAACAGTGGATAATTGGCCCTTTTTCTGAACAACAATGTAAATCACAATCGCTTTATTATTTAATAACGTCAAACGCTTCGTTGGATTGGCCCCGACAGAGAAGACCTTTTCTTTCTAGGCAGTGTTGTTGAGAAAGAACAATGCAGATCTAATTGTGGAGATTTCAGAAGTTGGCTCCTGTAAATGAACAGCTTAGATATGGAAGTTCCAGCAGATGTCTGCACTTTTCCCTGTGACAAACCTTGTAACCCCCCTTCCTCCCCCACTGCCCCGTCCTCCCCCCCTCCCCGACTTATTGAAGATTTTTTGTTCTCACATCCTAGCAACAACCTAAATCTTCCAGTCGCAAATACACCCCTTTCCCCTCGTTGCTATACAGCACTTCACATGGCAGGCTTAAGCGTACACACCAAATTAGTGCTTGGCCCAAGGCGCGCTCGCCCGCTCCTCGCTCCGGGCTGGGGGGGGTTGTCGGGCCGGCGGCGGGGGGTGGGGTGGGCCGGGGGGGGTTGGGGCTCTCGGCGCTGCGGTTCGCCACCTTCTTGCCAGCGCTGCAAACCTGCCGGGGGTTTGTTTTGCAACAGTTTGGAGGCGACTGCAAGTTGCGCACGCCGTTACGCGGCAGGAAAGGTGCCAGGGCCTGCCAGCCCCGGGGGGGCGGCGAGACGGGCCCCTCGGCGGAGCCCCTCTGTGTACCACCCGCTGCCATGGGGGGCTCCTGCTTGTCCGACCCCCCCTTGCCCGGCCCAACTGACCAAACCCTCTCGGCTCCACCGCGGCACCAGCAATGAGTCTGCCCCGGGGGTGGCACGGCTGCGGGGACAGGGATCCCCCCCCCGGGATAGCTCCGAGGGAGAAGTTGCGCGACTTCTGGCCGGGACGGGAGGGACGGGACGCGCATCCCAGCGCGCATCCGCTCTCCCGGCCCGATCCCCCGGGCTGCGCGCTGCTCCGCGGAGCGTCCCGCGGTTTAGGGCTCTGCGCGGGTTTTTCCCTTGCGCTCGAAGGGACCTGCCTGGGATCGGCCGGTCGGGGCGGCGGATCCCGCTCCCCTCTCCCGCACCGCCGGCCCCTCCGGGGGAAATTCCGCGGAGAGGAGTTGATTTGGCAAACTTTGGCGGAGGGAGCTGGCAGCCCAGCCGAGCCCCTGCCCCGTCCCGCCGGCTCGCCCCCAGCCCCAACAATGCGCGCTTTGATGAGCGCTGAGAGACCCGCCAGCGGGGGGTTAGGGCGATGTGTACCGGCCCTCCGCGCAGCCGATCGCTACCGGGGGTGTCAAGAGATGAGGCAGATACACCAAAATCGGGATATTTTCCCCTCCTTTTGCGTTTTTTTCTTTTATTCCTTTTTTTTCCCACAATATATATATTTTTTGACACAAACTAGCTAAATCCTCTTCCGCAGCAAGCGCGGCGAAGACCCTTTCTGCTCCCTCCCGGGGTGCTCGCAGAGCTGCCCGGGGCAGGAGCCGCCACGTCGCAGCGATGCGGGTCCCCGGTGCTGTCCCTCGGGGCTCCCCGGGCCCCCGGCACCCCGCCCGGTCAGGCGGGCCGCCCGCGGGGCACCGCGGCCCCAAAGACCGGGGGCACCAGCCTCACACCTGCGGCGGGGTGGGGGTTTTGTTCGTTTGCAAGAACTCACTCGAGGAAAGTATTGAAAAGACAGACCTGATCACTGAAATTCCCCGACACAGAAATCCAGGCTCAGTGACTCGGGGTTGCCAGCCCTGCCTGCAGCCGTGGGAAGCGGCTGATGAATCCCTGTTGACCTGTGAGCCTCTTTCTCCTCGAGTGGGTGGAAATTCTTGATTTTTTTTTTTTTGGTAGTTCTACCTTTCCCGGCTTGTTTGTTTATTTTACAACTTTACTTTTCCCTGCTGACATCACCTGGCGGGGGGAGAACCGCGCAGGCTGGATGCCGCCCGTGGGAGCGCGGGGGGAGCGGGGGTCGCCGGGCCTCTCCCGGCCGGCAGGCGCGGCCCCGCGGCGTGCCAAGGGTTAACCGCGCCCGCTCCGGAGCTCTACGCAGCGATAGATGAAACTGTCGCGACTTCCCCCCAAAACCGTCAACGGCAGAGAGAGCTCCCGAAGCCCTGGGCTGCAGCGGGCCGGGCCGGGCCGAGCCGGGCTGGGGCGGGGGCGGGGTAGGCTGGGGCGGCTGCCACTCCCCCCCTAATGAGCTCATTTCCATGTCTGCGCCTCCCGCAACTGTGAGAAAATCTGCCGGGACATCCAGCGTGCCGATGCGGCCTGGGCTGCCCCGGTCTCCCCGGTGACAGCGCCCGCCCGGGAGAGCCGTGCCGGCTGCGGGGGGGGGAACTAGATAAATAAAATAAAATAAAACTTCTCCCGGGCCCGATACCTCACAGGTTTCCGCGGGTGGGAGTGGGGGGGGAACTCCACGCCCACGCGTGTCTTTCGTGGGGCCGGGCTCCCTGAACAGCCGCCTGGAGCCGGGGGGGGGGGGGGGGAGGGTGCAAAAGTGCCCGAGGACGGTCCGGGAGGGGGAAGGGAGCGCGGAACAGCCCCACACTTATCAATAACAAGATGTATAAATATCAAAGTGAAGGAGCCCGAGTAAGTCTTTCTAGAAGCGAGGAGGAAGCTTAAGCAGCTTTCTTTAATGGTGATTTGTAGCTCTGTAAGGGGCACGGATAGCAAATACCCTGCAGGTGCATGTTGTAACACTGCCATCCGGACTTTAATGTAGATTACTCTCCAACTCGTTTGATCGGTCCTTTGAAACCCTTTACAATTGCCTGTGACGAACCGCCAGTCTCAGGTTTTTTTTCTTTGAATAATGCCTTAAGGGTAAGTCCTCGGGGCTTTTAAAGATCTCCAGCACATTTGAAAAAAAAATCACGTTAGATTTTTACTTTAGAGCGTGGGTCCATGTCTCTCAACTTGGGGCTGTTAACAGGCATCTTTTAAATCATTAATCATCTAATAACCGCCAACTTTACTCTAGAAGGGAGGTACGGGGCTCTTCTAAAGCCCTCCAAACATTTCTATTGCTTTTGGGATCATCCTGGTTAAAACTTAGGAGGCAAACACCCTATCCCTCCTGCTGAAGCCCTGGAGCTGGTGCATCTCCGGTGTTTATGGACTCTGCTGGGTAGGTAAATCTGTGCTGAAGGCCTTTCCTCTGGCCACCGAGAAACCCCCGGCGTGGGTTTAGAGAGCAAACCCGAAGGGTGATGCAGGGAATAAGCCCGGTCGGAGGGCGGGAGGGCCGGTGGGGGGGGCTCGGGGTGCCCTCCCCGCTCCCCCGCCGACCCTCCTGTACCCCGGCCCTGCCCTGGGCCCTCCGCCCGCTGCTGTGTCGGTGCCGCCTAGCAAACAGTGAGAATTTTTTTGGGGAAAAAAAAGAAGACAAGGCGAGAGGACGCAATAAATCCCGCAGATGTTTCCACTCTCTCCGCAATAACGTTTAACCTTTAATATGTATTCGTTACTATTAATTCAAAAAAATAATTACTGAACTTTTGGCCCTTCAACTTCCACAAGCGGCGCTTTGTTTCTCTAAAATAAACTTGGGAGAAGCAATCCCTCCGTATCAAACTAGGGATTTGAATTAAAGGCCCATTTGGGACACTTGAGACTACAAAGGGTTACACATAAATAAATGCCACATTTGCCTATTGCAAAAGTTTTCTCTGTCCTTTCTCAGTCACAACAGGGGAGGAAAAAGCCGTCGTTTATTATCTAGCGCTGGGCAGGAGCAGCCCCTCCAGAATGTGCTCTTAGATTTGGCCGGCAGAAGAGGGACTTTTTTTTTTTTTTTTCTTCCCCTCAACAGCAGCTCCTTTTGTTCTCCAGATCTCTTTCCCAATTTCAAGCTTCACTTGCAGGTCCTAAGTTTGTTTGTTAATGACGCTATTACCATCTGGCTCGTCCTACTTTCCAAAAGATATAAATCTCCCCAGTTTCATTGCCTACATTATCATTTAAGTGCCACCATAGCTGGAAGAAAAATATGCTTTCAAGGCTGCAAATTCTCTTGCACGGAGTAACTTCGCCGGGCGCGGAGCTGCCGCCCGCCCCGCCGGGCTGCGGGCCGCCTGGCAGGGATGGCTCCAAATGGATTTCACCTTGCAGCGATGCTGGGAGAGGGAGAGGCAGCACGATTTAAGTTTTCCACCAGCAACTTAAGTGAACCTCCCCCCCTCCGCCCTTTTTGTGGCTGTTTAATGCATCTGGCTACTTTGAACCGTTATCTTCAGCGGGGAGAGGGATGCCCGCCCGCACGGCGGGGAGAGGGCAGGATGGGTCCTGCCCCTGGCAGGCTCCTGTTTTCCCTTACCCAGCGTGAACCCCCATCTCTCTGCCATAAGTACGTATTCCGTACGTGTGAATAAACCTTTCCCGCAGGCGTCGCACAGTAAAGGGAAGAAAAGTTTGGGCTCCTCTTAGTGCAAAGCGGTTGCAGATTCGTGTGCGTTTAAGCATAAAGGGACGGGGGGAGGGCGAGAAGGGATGGGGGAGGGAGTTGGGTCGGTTTGTGTATGGGCTCCACAATGACTCTATTTATTCGCTGCAACCAGCCTGGGCAGATTGAATAGGCGAGAGAGAGACACTCAGCCTTCCCAACGCGTGGGCTTTGTGGGATCTAGTCCCCACTAGCAGATTTCGACTGCTAATTTCCCATTCTGCGGGGCTCTTCTGCGAGGAGACACGGCCGTGCCCATCAGCTCCATCTCCCCCAAACACTGCCTGTGTTTCCAGTCCTTAACCTCTCCGCGTAGAAGTTTAGCCAGGGGAGAAGTTTAAACCTTCATCGTTTCTTTGCTGGGTGTCCAGCAACGTCGCTGCAGAAAAGAACATTTTATTCGAGTATGTGTATATGCATGCACACACGTACGCACAATATTGTCAAGCGAGGGAAGAGGTACTCCTTTAATATGGGAAAGAAACCCAGGGCTTTTTTTTTTCCCGAGTGATCTAATTGTTATAAATAATTACGGATGAAAAGAAAACTCGCTTATTATGCACTTCTAATACTGTGACTGCATAGGAGAGAAAGGGGGCCAAAGCAGTGATTAATTAATACCACACTGGCGTAGCTGTTTTCTCGCGAAAGGCCTCTTCCCCCCTTGCCGCTGCTGAGTTATCATTCCGGCTCGAGTCCTGTGTAGCCAGGAAGGGATCTTGTTTATAAATTTATATGACGACCTTTCCTTTGTGTTTGCTCTAAAGTTGATATGGACAAATTGCAGAGGTATACAATTTAAGTAGATGCACTTTTAATCACCGATCATTAAAATGGTTATGTTAAATATACTCAATTACATGCATGACTTCACCCTAACAGTACTTTCTATTCTCCCAGCTGCTCACGTATTCCTTAACTATAGTCAGCAGAAGAAACTCGATTATGCTGAATCCATACATTTCTATGGATTTCATCAGCCTAATTAATGCTTCAGTGTGGTCCATGTGTCTGAATGGTCCCTTTGCTATTACTTGGGTAAGGAGGCAGTGCTGGAATGCAGAGGGTCTTTCTTTCAAAGATACCCATGGGGGTCACTCTAGGACTCTAATGGCAAAGGTAGCAAGTGTTAAATAGCAGAAACATGCAGAGAAAGGGAAGGCAGTGATGTAAAAGGGACATTGATACTGTAGGTATGCCCAACAGGTCAGTGATGATAATTAAAACGCTTAAAGAAGAAAAGGTAAATGGAAAGCTTCCACAAATCGCAGCGTGCCTGGTTAAAAGCAAACAAATCAGCCCACAGAAACGCACCTTGCTGATCCTGGCGGGGGGGCGGGGGGGGGAAGTTGACAGCAGATGTTTAGCCTAAATAACTACCAGGGCAGCCTCTTCGAGCACCGCGTTTGACCACCCCGTCTCTTCTCTAGTTTTCTCGTTGTCGAAACGCAAGATGTCAGGGAGAGGGTGCCCGGCGGGACAGAGCCGGGTGCTCCCACCCTGCCGCCCCCGGTGTCCCCCGCCGTCCGGGCACCACCGGAGGGGTCCTGCAGTCCCCCGGGCCAGTACAGATACACAGGGAGCTGGTAGAAGTAGCTCTTCCCCTCCTCTCCCCAGCTTTCTTCCGAAATGAAGAAGCGATTAAAATAAATGGGATGCGTTGCAGCTTTAGCACACACAGCCAATGGCTGCTTTTACAATGCATCTTCCCATCTCAGCATTTAGTGGGATCTAAAAGGCAAGAGCGCTTCCTGCTTTTTAAGCAACATTTTAATCAATGAGAAATGCATCGAGATGTATTTATTTTTTTGTTCCCACCTGTTGTGGTAGACGACCATCTGATCACACTTTTCTCTGGCTGCTGGGAGAGGTGAGGGGAAATTAGAGATCTTTCTTGTCACCCGCTGCACTGCCAAAAAGGTGGTGATGGAGTCCGCATCTCTTCCCTGTTCTTCCACGGTGCGCTCTGCAGCTCAATTGTCCTAACTTCGAGGCAGTGCCTTGCTGCAGCCTTCATCCTTCAAGTGGAGAGAGAAAGCAGGGAAGATTTCAGATCTATAACCAAATTATAACCTAGGAACTTTATGCTTGTCATGCTAATTTAATGACTTTTATAGTAAGTGTAGACTTTCTGTCTTTTGAAATTAGCTCTTCAAAACGCTTTGTGTAATGACAGACACTAGACATAAGAGACAAATGCACAAGCAATAGCTGGATAATAATCTGGCAAACACCGCTCCATTTAATATTAAAATGGAGAACAAAGTGCATTAAATCTCAGCAGAGTTGTACATCGTTGTCCGATGCCAGTGGTCCACACCTGGGCTCCAGAGTGACCAGAAAGGAGGGTGTCCTCTAACAGCCCCTGTGCCTGGGTTCACCTGGAAAATGAGCAGATACCAGATGTTGGGTACAAAAGTGTTTCACGCAGTGCAGTGCCCCTTTGCTTTCTGGTGGTGCTTACACATGTCTGAGTACTGTAAATATCCTGATTTCCACAGGCTGGTTCTGCTGGGCCTGGCCTCTTGCTCAGTTCCTGGCGGGAGGATGTATACGCTGCGCTCACACGTATGGCTCTGAACGTATACATCCCCGCCATCCTTAAGAGCACGTCTGTGCTCCCATGTTTTGCGTGGTCTAGAAATCTGTCCAAGAGATGGTCTTGATAACAAAGGGTGGGGTAAACCCAAAGCTGAAGGTGTATCACAATTTGGGTGACTCACTCATTACCTATAATTGTAAATAAGGTAAGTTCACACGACGATCGAGTAACGAGGGAACAAGAGGCCTATTTTAATCAGGTGGTTATCTCTCCTTGGTGGAGATCAGAGCTCCATCGCTCCTGGCCTTCCCATTGTGTCCCCCCTGCTGGAAATGACAGCTTCTTCGGAAATAAGCAACTTGGTCCCTGGATGGGATTTCAGCTCTTTTGCACTACACATGTACCAATTGTCATTTTACAGCTCCAGCGAAACCTCTAAATTATATAAGTGTATAAACTCGGCCTCATTAAATCCCCCCTTTTGGATAGCCTCGAGGCTGGAGAGTATATTACTGTAAGCCAGAGGAGACTTAAATGATATCCAAATGGGGATTGAAACGTCGTGGTACTTAAGCACACTCCTTGTCTCAGCTACAGAGGTTTCATTTTTCCCCTTTCGAGTGTTATAATATTACAAAAGCAACAGTTTCCTTATGTCAAATCAAACTATCTGAAATCCTGTTTCTTGATTCAGCCTACGGGTCCCTTTGTGGTGGGGACAAAAAGACAAAGATATGATCAAACACCATAGCCTGCCCAAAGAGAAATTTATCGTTCATCTGAGAGAGCATCCTAATTCGAAGCTGAACCCCTCCCCTACCAGAAAGCACCTGAACATGCTGTCCAAGTTGTTTTCTTGCGCCTGTACCCGTGTGCGCCGAGAAATCGGGGGGTGCAGAAGGACGGGGGGCCGAGGGCAGCGCAACTCAGGGCACGCCCTGCCCTGCCCACAGGTTGCTTTTTCCACCCAAGCCGCTATAAAAACAAACATTTCGGTGGGAAATCTGTGCCTACGCGGGCTGCCGCTGCTTCCACCGCCCCCTCCCACTCGCCCGCACCGTGCGGCGCCAGGCCCAGGGCCGGGCCGGGGGGGGGGGCTGCCCGGGGTCCCTCCCCGACCCCCCAGCGGGGCACCCCGAAACGGCTGAGCTGAGCCCCCCCCCTTCAGCACGGCGCTGCCGGCTCCGGCGAGAGGGGCACGGCCGCTGCGGGCATCGCCCTGCAGAGCCCGGCGCGAAGCCCCCCCCAAAGTTGGTTTGCCGGGAGGGGGGTGGCCTTCTCCCCTTTTCCAGCCCTAGCAGGAGGGTCAGTGGTTTAACCAGGCGTCACCAGGGCTTCGTTTTATTCCCGGCCCACTGAAGCGTGTGGCTTTTAGTGACTGATGGCCGCTGTGGCTGGCCGCGGCACAGTTGCTCTCACGGTGCGTGCTCCAGATGGGCACGTCCCGCAGGCTCGGGGCGGGGGGGCACGGTCGCTTTGGAAAGGCCACCGAGACACTGAGATTTGTTCTGGGTCAAGCCTCCCCAAACGCCAAAGTTGGGAAACAACTTTCGCAGCGTGTGTCGGGGAGGGAGGAGGGAGGGAAGGAGGGAGGGAGGGAGGGAGCGGCGGCAGGGCGGCAGCGGGTGCCGCGGTGCGGGGCGCCGGGGCTGGGGGGGTCGCCGGCCCCGCCGCCCCCCGCCCGGCCCAGCGCATCGCCCCCGTCCCTCCGCTCGGCTCTTCCTCCCCGAGCCCCGGACGCGCAGACAGCACGTTTCCAAACTTTGAAATGCCAAATCACGTTATTGCGGTGGCAGGAGGCTGCTTGCGGATCTGTGACAGCTGAGTTTTCCCTATCGATTATGTGACACTGCAGTTCATTTACACAGCTCAAAAGCTTAAAGACACTGGAGGAGCCCCCGGTTGAACCCGAAATCCTAACAGAAAGTGAATCAACTTTCTGGCCGGTGTTTAAACTGATAGATCAGAACTTAATTCGGAGAGACAGAAAGGGAGAGAAACGACAGCACGGATTTATCTTGCCCAGCGTCCTTCGCTGAAACTTTAGAAACTGCGGCGTGGAAAATCCAGGGCCAAAATGCTAATTAGAAGCAGCGCGTTTGGTGTCCAGATATGTTATGTATTTTAGAAAGCAGATTACAGCGCTTGGGGGGTTGTGCGGGTGCATGAAATACGTGCGTGGGCCGAGGCTGCCGGCGGCTGCAGGCTGCCAGCCGGGCTCCGGGGCGTCCCTGGCCGCAGGGGCCGGGCGGCAGGGAGGGGTTGGGGAAGGGGAAGGGGAAAGGGGGGGCATTTTCCTCTCTCACGCGGGGACGGGACCGGCCCCCTTATGCTGCCGGGTCCTTCCCTTGGCTTCTTTAACTTGGGGCTTTCCAGGAGCCAGCCCAGCTCCCGGGCCCTGCTGCTCCCTCCCCCGTCCTCGCCGAGGTTTCATTACTTGCTGTTAGAGCCTGGAAACAATAAAGGATGTGGGACTGGGCTTTTATTGATTATTTGTCACCCTGTATTTGTCAGTTTCAATAACTTTTCCTGAAGTTTTACTTACGGGCACTTGAGCTTTCGGATTAGGCCAGCTCTGCGGATTGCAGTGAGGGGTAATTATCCGCTGGCCTGCTTCCCTGCAGCCGGAGAGAAAAGAGCATTAACGTATGGAATGGGCAGGATCCGGCTTGAGGCCCCCCCCTAAAGCGCTGCCCGGGCGAGAGGCGGGAGCAGCCGGGAGCTGACCGCGGCCCTGCCAGCTGCCCCCCCCCCGCCGCCGGCCCCCCCCCGCCGCCCCCAGCCCCGCTCTCCCTGCGCGGGGTGCGACGAGCCCGCGGCCGCTCTCTGCCTCCCGGCTGCTCGGGGCGGGGGGGCTCGGCCAGGGCCCCAAAGTCGTCGTCCCCCCTCCCCCGGTTTCGGAGGCGAGAGCTCAACCCTCGAGAGACGGCCCAGCTCCCGGGGCGGGGAGCGGGGGGGGGTGGGGTGGTGTGACACGCGGGACCCACGACGCTGGGGCCCTAACCGGGGCTTTCGGCAGCGGCCAAATCCCCGGGATTCAATTAAAAAGCTGGCTCGCGCCGCTGGCGGGGAGGCGAAGCCGGGGGATTTGTATTATGAAGATCGACTCTTCAAAACTGCCCGCCTGGCAGCCCGGCCGCGCTCCCGCCGGCGGAGGGGACCCGCCTGCCCCGGGCTCCCCGGCCGGAGCCCCGGTGGCGGGGGGTGCGTGGGGCCGGCCCCCACGGGCGGCGGGGAGAGGCGCCACGGAGGGGGCTGCGGGGACCTGCCGGGCGGGGGGGGGGGCCGGCCCCCGCGTCTCTGTCAGCCTTTTCGGGCGTGGGGGTGTCAAACCTTCCTCGAGAGAAAAGACCTTATCTCTGGCCATCTTCCTCCTGTAATAACTTTCCTACGTCTCCCAAGCGATGCACGCTGCTCCATACGTGCTCCAGCTATGCTCATTTGTAAGCACACTAAAGGCAAGCTAGCATAATCGTTCCCCGGGCTGGCAGGGTGCCTATCGTGTACAGTATAGCGTTTGATGTACTGTATCTCATACCACTGCAAGCTAAGAGACAGGCGAACACAGAGTGCCCAGTTACACAGGATTTAATTACAGCGGAATGCATTCTCCATGCTGATTAGGAGAAAAATCAATCGGGGGCTTATTTGCCACAATGGACCAATAAAAAAACAATTTATTAGAGCAATAATCTCAGCCCCAAATGGTCTAAATATTATTGTTTCCATTGCATTGAGGGAATTCAGACTGAAAGTGTTACATCAGGGAGAGCATCAGGGAGTCCTTCTCCAGGAATTCAGTAAGAGTTTCTAACCTCTTTCCAGGGGCTCCCTTGCCGGCTCAGAGACCTTTGAACCAGGGGGTCGAGTTCCCCCGTTTCAGGTCCAGGTGTCTGGGTTGCTGTAGTACCTACAAGGCAAGATGCTCTGTGGCCCGCAGCTGCCTATGCTAAGAGGCAAACATAGCGTACAGCTTCCCACTAGGTCTTAAAGATTTCCTGCTTTCCAGTGATTTATATGTGAAATTCCTAGAAGAGGGGAGGCCACACAAAAGATCCCCAAGCCACAGGCTGAGATAAATGCCTTGTTGTAATATCATTAGAAAAACACCATGCGATGTGCCAAAAAATCCTCTCGGAGGGATGAGGGAGAAAGGCATTCCCTCGGGAGGGTGCTGAGCACCAGGACTGGGCTGGGGCATGTGGGGAGGATGGGGGACCACAGTGCCCTCGCTTCCCCTTTCCCACGTGAAATCGCTCCCTTCTTCTCACGACAGACTCGCAGTTTGCAGGGTGCTCCTCTGGGAAGTCAGTGGGAGGCTGGAGGGTGCGCGGGCGATGCAGCGCCGGTGGGCCAGGTCACGCCGGGAATTGCGGGGTCCCCCAGAGCTTAAAGTCTGTGACTCAGGAGATGCTGATTTTGCTTTACCGCTTTCTGTAACTCCAGTCATCTCTGTCCCAAACCGGAGAGGACCTCATTTCCTGCTCAGTGCTCTGCCAACCACAAGGTCTTTTCAGAAGGCTGCCAGGGGTGCCTGGCTGCGGGAAGGACAGTCAGTGTTTGTCACTAGGGAATGAGCTGGCATCATAGCTCTAATCTGAGTCAACAACCTGGCTAGCCCTGAGCATGACTTCATAAATCATGCTATCTAATTGAAAGGCACATGCTTATATATACAGTGTTGTTCAAAAAGGATGCAAAAAATAAAATAAAATGCAACAAACGCTTCTTTTCTTCCCACTAGCCTATTAATCAGTCACCTGATTGTTTCACTTTACATCACGCAGAAAAAAAGAGGGAAAACATAAAACCATCTCGTATAGCCATACCAAAAACACAAATGGAAAAATTCACCTCTTAATGAGAGGCTTAGCCTTTTTCTACCACATCTCTAATAACAGGAAAACAATCTTTAAGTGTTTTTAATTTAAATTGTTTTCATGTTTAATTCAAAATTGCTAAATAACGTTATCATGTGTCTATGTATCTATTTAGCATCGAGGTGTATGATATTTCAAAGCAATTGAACCAGTTTTGAAAGGAGAAAGAGGCCTTCACCATGCCTGTATTCACTTTTTAAAATGTTGGTTAATATACATACGCTGGCCTGCCTTTTTCTTATCCTTCCAGCAGAAATGAAAAATAAATCTGGGACAAAAGATCGGTTATGTGCTTTTTGCTTTTCACACCCAAATCTCCTGCTTTATTTTTTCACCCATAGGATCTGTGGGATCTCCCCCTGTGAGAGGCAACTCAGCAGCTCCGTCCCCTCTGCCATCTCAGCACTGCCAGCGGAGAAGCCCAGGAGGAGCGCAGAGCAGTGGCTGAGCAGCAATTTGAATATTCATATTTAACTCTTCAAACAAGAGAAGATACTTCAAAACCATGTGTGAGACAAAAATGACATTAAACTTTCAATCATTAAACCTCTGTTTAGCTGTACTCCCGAAATGAGCAGTTCATAACAAACGGGGAATTCTGATTGACAGTTTGCCATCAGGAACCCTTAAGTAGGATTTTTCCAGCTATAACACAGTGTACTCTTCAGTGCTCCCTTTTGCAAGATGCTATTTCAAGTGTAGAAGCACGAGGAAAATTTACATAAAAGCCTCATATATAATATGTGATTGCTCTGAAATTAAGAAGCACCAGTTTCCCCTTATTGTTTTAGAAATGAAGACTGCACTTTGTTTTCTTGTTTACTTAGTGCGCTCTCTGATCCCTTGATGTGTTTCAAGCGTTTTCTGTCAGCATCACAAGACCTTGCTTACCAGGTAAATTTTATGTGTAAAATGACTGGTGTTCAAAGTGCCTGAAAAAAACAACAGTAACGATGTCTGACAACTTTTCTTTTTTTTTTTTTCTCTTAAATAATATTTCATGGTACATTAAATGGGTTATGCAGTCTCTTCTTAAGAGACCAAAGCAAAATATTGCCGCATACTTAATGTTTCATCAGGCAGCTAGTTTTTAAAAGGAAAAAAGCCGAAGGCAGCACGGAATCCTTCCCTGACCCTTTTCTCAGTTTGTTCTGAATTTTATAAGGAACAGTAATAATTTGGAGACAGACACAGAAAGAAAAATAAATGTTATTTCACAATAAACCTCTTAGTGTGTCATTGCGATCGCAGGCAGATACTAGAAATGCTACGCGTTAAATCCACCGAACGTTACTTTTTCAGAAGTCAAAACGTTTTTAGCCAAACTGCTTTTTTCGATGTTCACTTCGGATGTACCAGTTAGAGCCAGAGCAGCCCAAGGAGAGAAGCAAACAATTAAAACATTTACGTATTTGAGTCTTGATAGACATCCCTACAAGGTAGGTTTTAACATTTTTTTTTCTTCTTAATTTTTTTTCTTTTTTTTTTTTTTTCAGTAAGAAGGATAAGCTTGGAGTGCCCAGTCACCGTGGTAACTGCCAGAAAAATTCTCCTGAAGTTTGAAGAGGTCAGCTAACGGGGTCAACAACTCTGGCCTCTCTCTGAGCTGGGCCTGGCAGGCTCCATCCTGCGGTTGGGGTGTTAGCGCAGGCTGAGCCCTGGGAGGTGGACCATTCCAGCTCTGATATAAATTTTTTGAGTCAGTTCACGGCCTGGACTCTCCAGGTGGCCTCCAAAATCGATTGTGACCTTGTGACCCTGTCTAACGGAGGCATAGCATCCAACCTAAGTAAGGATTTAGCCAGGAACGACAGCTTTCCACTGAGTGTTATTGGGGACAGTACAAACAGTTTTGGAAGCAAGGAGGTAGGTATGAGGAGTAGAGGTCATTAAAAGCATATTAAAAAACAATTTTAAAAATCCTTGTTAGCGGAAAGTTTTTATTAGCAGTAACCCTTCCTTAAATAAACTCTTCTGGCAACTATTTTTTTTCTTCCCTAACAACATTGTATCAAGTGTTTCAGTGGATTAATATATGAAAAACTGGCACTTTATATATTCCAGACCAAACTAGTATTTTATCTACCTCTGGATTTTGAACTTGTAAATGAAGCTGACTGACGTGTTAAACTAGATGTCTGTGAAGCATGTTTTTTTTCTTAATACCGTAAAAACCAGGAGGCTGCTTAGTAACGCAGGTTGTTTATTTTAGGAAGTAACTTCTCTAATATGTGCATTCTTTTTAGATTCAAAAGGCTCTTAATCCGTGTAATTTTATTTTTAAACTAGGAAATTAAGTAACACGCAGAATAGTGTGGAATGAAAGTGTGAGAGTTTCACAAGCTAGTTCCTTTACCGATTTATAATACAAATAGACAAGCCACAGATTTGGTTATGTATTTTTGTAAAAGAAACTTGCGGTCATGGTAAGATTGTATTTATAGAGAATATGATATTTTTTCCTTTAAGATTTTAAGCGACAGACGGTGGGGGGGAAGGAGAGGCTGCTGCAGAGGTGTGATTTTGTTATCAAATCTAGAAACTTGCCCTTCCGAGCAAGTGGATTTGCTCTTGTGTTTTATTCCCGCTCCTACAAAGCCTCAGCTCTGCAAGCATTGCTCACATGAGTAACGGGTAGTCATCAGATGAGTAAGTGGAACTACACTGAGGAGCGAAGTCCAGTCTCCCAGGTGGAAACTGCTCTCAGACTTTAAGTGACTTTAAAACTGCTCTGAAGGAAGAAAATTGCATTAATATTTGCTCCCAGTCTTAGAAAAATTATGCAAACTTATCCCAGCGGGAATCTTGCCCAAACACTTCTTGTGCGTCACAGGAGAGGGCCTGGCTCTGACGTCCTTCTTCCCAGTCGCTTACCTGTTGAGCAGTTCCCCTGAGGCTGGAGGGGCTGCGCAGAGATGGGGCTATTAAATATGGTTCAGGATGAGAGTCTGAGCTGCTCTACATGCTAAATATCATTGCACTGCTGAGAAGTCCCATAGGTTACAACAGCAAGAGTCTCTAGCTTTTATGTGCAGTAACACCTTGCTCTGTAGAAAGTCCGCCAAAATCCACGGATGCCTGTTGGCCAGGGTCCTACCTCTCAGAGGGTTGGCATAATCTGCTCCTGTGGGATTATTTGAAGAGCAGGAGCTTAATTACTGGGAATAAGAAGGGGGGCAGAACTGTGCCCTAAAATAATTCAGGGCCCAGGCCTGCACATGCAGATATCGGTGGCGACACTCTAATTCCACCCTGAATACCGATCGTAGTTTGTTGTTGCTGCCGGTTTTTAGCAGAACTGTGCTGAAAACAATTTATTCACATTAGCAAGTGTGTTGATTCAGGGGAGTGCCCCGTGTGACTAAGCTTGGCAAGACATAGCCTACAGCCTTCGGTGAGGACCAGCACATTTGCTTGATTTTCAGTAAAAAACATTTAAAAATTGGAATGGTGAGCAGCTGGAAGGTGAATCTTCAATATTTTTAAAAGCATCTGCAGTATTTTTAGCAGCTTTTTTTTTTTATATATATACTTACATCTCCTTTGTAATGTGAGCATACAGTGTTCCTGTTCTACCTGACAAACAGGTGATCACTTCTAAAACAGATGATACAACTATTCCATTGAAACTTTTAGACAAAAGTTGCCCCTAATTTGGCCCAAAGCCTCAGGCTTGGAATGAGGAATCGTTGGCAGAGGGAACACAACAAGGGGATCTCAAGAGCTTGGACTTGCTGCCAATTCTTTAGTGTTGATTTCTGTAGGTCCTATTGAATTTATAACCAACTGTGAATCTACAAATGTCACTTGAAACAGGTCCTGGGCTTGCACCTTTGGTACCTCTTCACGTTGTTCAGTTGTTCATCCACATCCTGGGGTGTGGAGGGCCTGGAGGTGCATAAGTTACCAGTAGCTGCAGTGGAACTATTCATCTTCCTCTTCCCCTTCAGCTCAGTGAAGTACTCACTCAGATTCATTTGATTCCTTAAAGTATTTTCTGAAGCACAGGCTCTTTTAGTTTTAACAGCATGATATGCAGGAACGGGCTTAATACAGTATTAGAGACGAACGCTCAGAATCACCAAGGCTCTGGACTGGTGGTTCCCAGCCTCTGTCCTATGGATCACTGATCATCCATGAGGCCTTGGCAAGTTTGCTGCAGGTGGTCTGTGGAACTGTATTAAACAATAATGTTCACAGTCTTCAATTAAAATTTTGATGAGAAGAGTGTGTGGCAGTCTGCAAGAAAATCTGAGAGCTGAGAGTAATCTACTAGCCTGAAAGCTCTGAGGATGTCTGCTTTACAGGAATGCGTCTCAGTCTGTGGTCCATGAGGCATTAGAAGGTATTTTGAGAATGTTTTCAAATTAAATACATGCCCAGTTAAATGAATGCACTTTATTACTCATGCAAGCAAGCAAGCAGAAGAAAAACAACACCCCCCCCTTCATCAAATGAATCAAAAATCAAATGAAGAAAATAAAAGTAATAAATGAGCAGTGAAGCCTCAGCCTAGTTTGTGCGTGCTTGTATCTAAACCCCGTGCTCCCAGCGCTCCGCAGAGACCGAGGAGCACCGCTCTAGAAAGCAGCATGTTGCCACAGCCTGGATCAGGGCTGGCAAAGGTCTGTGCGTTTTGGGGGAAGCGGGGAGGGCAAGCGAGCGCCGGGACTTACAGGTGCGCTGGCAGAAGGTCCTGAACAAGTACCGCGTTTCCTTCTCCTTTTACTTTTCCTCTCTGCTTTGAGTGTGTGCGCTGCTGATGCGCAGAGGAAAAGTCAAACTAATTCTGATACTTTTCCCTATTCTGGGCGGGCTAAGTCGCTGAAAGCACTTACGGCAGCCTTTGTGGAAGGGTTACAATATAGGTTGATACTTTAGGAGCTATAGGAAGTTCTTAATCCTTCCCTGCCTACGGGACTGTCATTTATAGACCCGCTATTGTCTCATCTTTTATAAGGATGCTTCCTTACATTAAGGTTCCAAGAGCAACCGGACTTTTCCATTGTTCACAGATATTTCAGTCTGTGGCTTAATGCACATCTAATATTCTGTTTATGCTTTCACTGCTCTCCTACACAGCAGACTGTAGCTACACACTGGCTTAGGTGACATAATTCTCAAAACATTAATTCTGTGTTTCTTTTTTTTTCCTGATTTGTCTGTGCATCTTGATTTTACATTAGCCTAGTTTATTACAGGTAACGTGATTAAGCACGTGGAACTTTATGCATTTATTTGGTCATTTCATGTTCAGCTCGTTTGATGAACAGGCACGCTTGCTTATAAAAATGCTTCTGTGTGTTGTTTTTCCACCAGGTTAAATGCTTTTAAAAAAAAAAAAAAACGCAAACCTCTTACTATATGACAAGAATTAATTCAGTCATGGGCAGACAAAATGGCAGTGTAGATTATTTTGGATGTATAAAATTTAGCTTGAGGTTAGTGGTGGTTTAATTACAGGATTTTTTTATTGCTATTCATACAGACATCCATTGTTTTCTGCTTTGATTTATCTCCAGCTCAGCCCCCTTCAGAACCCCATTTCTGGCAATCTCAGCAACACGTGGGGGTCTGGCAGCTTCTGCAGACATTGCCATCTTCCCTGCACTGCTCCCTCTTCTCTGCTGTTACACTAGCTCCACAGCCTGTCATTTCTCAGAAGCTCTTAATGACGCCTTCCCTCTGTCATCTGCCCCACGGCTCTTCCAGAATCAGATGCTTTTGTCAAAGTTTTTCAAACCAGTCTAGAAATAGATACTGAAATAAAGGCAGGTGATCTGGTGATCTGGTGACGTTCTGCCACTGCCTTCCTACCCTGCCTTGGGCAGATTACAGACCTTCTCTGGAGCTCAGCTCTTTGTCCATAAAATAAGAATAGTACTAACAACTTTGCAAAGTGCTTTTAGATGTCTGAAAGATATGATGCAAATTAAAAGCTACCTAGATTTTGTCAAACCTAACTCTACCTAACGCTCTCCAGCTTCTCCACTGCTGTCTTTTCGCTGCTGAAGATTTGCTGATAAGCCTTTTAGAGTCCAGATTTGCTTCATGCCTTGCATATAGTGACGTTTGGACTTTTAAATCACCCTCGTGTTCATAACATACATAGCAGGGCTGGTAAGAGTTTTTTCAACACGCATTCTTGCTTTGCTGAAAAAAACCAACCCTGAACAAACTACAACCAGGCTGATGATGCACGGTCTCGAGTACCGGGTAACCTTTGTGTGCTCCAGGCAGCGCCCAGCTTTATCGTGGTCATTAGTGGGCCAGCGCACATGGAAATATATGATCTATTCCTTCCTGAGCCCCAGTTACGCCTTGCTTAGCAGTTCTTCTCGCTGGTGAGTTGCTCTTGTAGTTTCTAGTTATGTAACCCATCTCATTTTGTGAATATGTGAATTTAACAGCTGTCAGTGTCAGCAGCGGTTGTGGGGGGTGGTGGTTTTTTTTTTTTTTTTGGCAAGCTGGCATTACTCATCAGTCTCATGGTAGTTTTGTTTGAAAAATGCTTGTGTTAGAAAAAGTGGATTTATCAGCTCAGCACTGTATGGTGCTAGCATGCAGCACAACAAAAGACAAGTGCTCATTTCAGTAACGCTTGCAGCATTTCATGGGGCCCCCAAATAGGCTGAACAAGGCTTCTCTGGCAACTAACCCCAAGTACAGTGGGAAACTGTTAAAGTGGCAGTGTCACTGCCTGGAAAAGGGATTTGGTTTTCTTCCATCGTTTATTGCTGCTTTTTTACTTTTTTTTTTTAATAAAGACTGTGAACTACATTAGGAATGTCACTGAATATTGGAGAAAAAAGAGGCCTAACTGAAAATGTTGTGCTCTTAGAGGTGATTTTTTTCTCGTGGTTTCTTGAGCGTAGACCAAACTGTCAGTCTGTCCTTCCCAAAGTGGGTCTGTTCTATGGGGAAAATAAGATACTTGCAGCTTTTTCAAGTAATACTACAAAGTTCAGTCGTGCTGCAGCCTTTCAGGGAGAACTCATTCTCTGTTTAAATCAGTTTATTTTCAGAATGATTTGCTGCACTTACACTTTCTTTTGTAACTGCTCTTCCTGAATGCAAATACAACCTGGAGAGTTTTCTGTATTTAATTGAATCTGTCAGGTGGTTAAAATCATGTTTTAAAAACAGGATTACATACTGCAAATGTGTGAAACCCTTTGTTCACATATATTTAGAACAAATGTATTTTTCAGTATTTATTTATTTATTCTCTCTGTTTACACTCCATACAGATGGTGGAGATAAACCAGTGAGTTTCATTTTTGCTGAAAAATTGTCTTTTACATTTTCAGGTTTTCACGTACAGGCAAGACGCTATGAACCCCATGTGACAAAGATCAGAGGGAAATACTTATTTGAAGAAATCTTTGTCATTAGCTGTATTGTAAGTTTTATAAAAGGTTCAATTTTATAAAATGCAAATTCTGGACTAATTGTTCCTCTGCAAGCCTGTACGGTCTCTGTAGTCGCATAGGTAATCTACTACCCACCTCTACTCAGGTATCCGACAGAAGTCAGAGCAGGGTAAAACATGTCTTCACAGATCAGTTACATGTATTTTTAACTTTTATTTGCTAAAATGTGATTGTTTACCATAACTTGCATCCAGACAAATGTATTTAAACATGCACACTTTTAAGGCTGCACAATAGGCAAATGCATACCCCCGTAGGGACACACACACACGTTTCTGTGTGTTCACCTCCCACATGTAGGTGTGCTCCAGTCACCGCCATGGCTGGGTGGGAGGAATGGGTGCATGCAGCTCCCATCTCATCTGCCTGTTCCCCGTGGACAGAGGTGGCTACAGTGAACTGTCTGCTCTCTGCAAGGACAGAGGTTTGCGTTTATCGGCTGCTGGAAAGCCTGTAACACTTCACACAGAGACATAGAAGCCAGAGATATAAATGCACTCTGGCATCACATTGTGTCTGCACACACAACGTGCAGCCCCTCTAGCCTCCACACCCCTGCCCGCAGTGTCCTGCAGCATCCCATGGGCATACACGAAGCAGCCACCTCTGGATACCAAGAGCTTGCTGTGATTAACACGCTGGCTTTCAAACCTGTCTGAAGACAGTGCTGTGGTAGCTGGTAAGGGGTTTGCATTTCAGCTCGGTAGCCAGAAAACTGGGTACTTTCTAGAGCGTTTCCAAAGCAGCGTGGACAAATTGGAGACCCTTGGTCCTTAGCCAGACCAGGCACAGATAACATACCAAAATGATGCTTCAGGGAAGCAGGGAAGATGTTCAGGAGTTCTTTCTCCCTTGACTGCAGTAAATTGGAAAGCTATGGGGAAGGACCAAGAACAGGCTGGGGAGCCAGGCTTTGAGGGCATGGAATCTGTTGAAGACCTTCCATCACTGATACTCTGATGTCCTCTATCTTGTTCCCACCCAGGGCAAAGCCCTGCGGAGACCGCTCACTGCCCCCCCCGGGGCTATTAGTGAACGCTGTTTCCTTCATGACTCACTGTACCCTCACATTTGTAGCTCATCCTCTGGGGCCTGGCCCAGTACTCCGGGCCAGGTACACTGCAAGATGACCCTGGTGTAAGAGTGTAACTAAGAAATGCAGTTGGAAAGGCCAAGAAAAGATTCTATCAGTAACTGTGTAAAGGTGGGGGGGGGCTGTTCTGGCATCGAGAGCAGGTACTGAAACATTTCTCCCACACCTACCGCAGCAGTTGTGGTCGTTGACTTGAGTGACAGGGGAATGGGAGACTGGGATGTCTCAGCCCAAAGTCCCTTAAGCCTTGGCTTGATGGGTCAGATTTGAACACAGCCAGAGCCTATGACATTAAAGGCTTTATAAAAGCAACAGTGCCAGTTTAAAACCAACCTCCCACATTACCAGCAGCCCCAGCAGGTGTAACGTGATCCAGCAGCCCAAGCCAGTGAGTAAACAAACTGCTGCTTTCTGAACAAGTTGCACCAGAGAAATGCTCCTAACCAGGAATTACAGGGGGTATTTGCGCTAAGTGGGCTGTGCTGCTATTGAAAGACCTGTGAAAATGGACAGGCTCCTGTGACTGTTAATTCTCCTTATTCCACACAGGTTTTTCCCTCTCCACCCAAAACGAGGTAGGGGAAAAATTGTAGGGAAAAATTTCCCTAATATGCCTGTAAAGTTTAGTGGGGCTGGGCCTGATCTGGCTCCTTGAACTTCAGTGGGGTCTGTTGCTGGGTTTCCCTAAGCCAGAGCAAACAATCCTACTGCTTCAAAACTGCCAAGCCAGTCAGTGGCATTTAACGTTGTCCCCAAGGAAGCTGCTTCCCTGCTCTTCCATTGGGTTCCCAGTCCCATCTCCAGTAGGCAATATTAATTTAAGGGCTTTTTACTTGGCTACAACATTGGTCGCTTTTTCCTCCTTCAACGCCAACGCTTAAGCCTCCCAGCTATGGTGAATTCGTCCTCCATAGACAGCCTTCCTGTACCCAGACCTTCTCTGGCTGTTCCCTTGGGTCCAGCTGAACAGAGGTCGACTGCACCGTTTTAGATCGTCTCGGTGTTACTGCCTGGCTCCCTAGCTGGGAGAAGTGCATAAAAGTAAAAAAGGCACAACTGTCCAAGTAGAGTCTGGACCTTGACAGGTAGTATCGGCTTGGCAGGCTCTAAGACGCAGCGCAGAGTCCTTGGAGTGTGCAGACCGTGGGCACGCTACGCTGAGGTACCAGCAGTCCAGTTCTGCTCCCCTGTTTCTGCCTCCCAGCCCGGGTCCCATCCTGCCCCAGAGAGCCTCTCCCCCCTCCCCATGCCCACGCTCTGGTTACTCATGAGTTATGATAACATATAAGCAGCTTAGAGAATTCTTATCGGAATAAGTTGAACACAATGCAACATTTAACTCTTAATGACAGCCACCTCTGACTGTGAGTGACATGTTAGAAATTATGTTTGAACTGGATTTTTTTTTCAGAGGCAGATATTCCTTCTGCCACCCAGTCAGCCCTGTAACGTTGCACTTGTGGCCTTAATCCCACTTGGATGTGTGCCCCGCTGCCTCCACTTTCCGTCACTTGGGTACTTTAGTATTCTTGAACAAGTGAACAATCTTTGTTTCTGTACCTTATTAGGCCAAAGACCATAGCAGCTAGCGATGGCATCAGCAGGCCCTGCAGGCAGGATTCTCTGCAGACACAGCCAACCTCCAACAAACCCCTTTTTATCCTCCTGTTTCTAGGAAGAATTATGATGGTGGTGCCCTGCTGTTGATCAGTCAAATCTGTGGTAGGCCTAGAGATAAGTCCTGTAAGTGTGGTGTACTGTAAAACAGCGGCTCCCATTCATTAGTAGCTTGTGTGTAATAAACCACCCAAAGGAGGGGGGTGGGGAGGGAGAGGGACGAGCAGCTGCAGTATGCAGGAACAAACAACACAACTCATTCTTGGGAGCTAAAACTTTCTAATTTGCTGCTGGGCTTCTGGGAGCACTCAAATTCTTTCTGATAATACGCTCGTGCCCTCAGTGTCTCTCCCTGCGTTTCCCGAGTCCTGCTCTCTTGAGGTCCCTGAGTCTGGGATGGTTTCACTTCGAACCCAAAACACAGAGGGTAGTTGAGTGGGGAGGAGGGGAACACATCGGCCGCCCAATGTTTGCAGACTCTGGCTTAAGAAAGCGGTAGACTCGGAGACAAGTCGTTCTGCCGGGGAATGGCTGTTGCACATATCTGCTTGTGCAGTGAGTAAACAAAGCATCACATGGGCTGCAGAGCAAGCACGAGATGCGGAGCAAACCCATGCGTATCGAAGCCACACAGGGGGAACGGAGGATCTCAAACGTTGTTACTGAGTTAGAGCCCGGTGGAGTGTTTAGAAACTTGTATCTCCCGAGAGGCAAAAACCCCAAACAAACCTCAAATCAGTAATAGCTGAAAAATTATTTGGCTGAATTTCTACTGTTTTTCCACAAGTTCCTGTAAATATTTATGATTCTATTTCCCCATTGAAACTGCTTATAGGCATGTGAATTTACATGGAATCTGCTAAGTGTAACGTAAGATGTTGCATGTGTTGAGGCATCAGTAGTTCCTAATACATGCATAGCTGTGAACACATTGGTGCTTTAGGATCTCAGCCTTGGACCCTCCAACTGCCGGTAGAATATTTCAGACCAGGAACTGAAATTACTGCGTGTTGCACAACTGCTTTCATAGACCAGACCTTTGTGCTAATGTTTGTATTGTCACAGGAAAATGAAATTATTTGCAGATAGATGCTGCAGTGGAGGACCGCCGTACCCTTGCAGCAGATGACAGTGACTGCTTTTTCACAGGGATGTGCCAGGCTGTGACGGTGCTTGGACTGTCTCCTAACATTTGTATAGACAAGGGCTACTTTAATGGCAAATTCGGGCTTGGGCCAAACTGCAAGTACTTTTTATGTAGACAAGGCAAAATCGCAGATTTGAGGTTTTCCCCTTTCCTGCAGGAGATCCAGCTTGCTTTCTCCTCTCTGGGAGGAACTGAGCTGTGAGTTGCCAGAGTCTTAAGCTCTGAAATGGGAGGTGCTTCTGCCATACTGCTGCTTGGTAAAGTTACCCAGTGAGTTGAGGTAAAAACGTCCCGAAGAGCCCTTGCTTGCATCCACAAAATGGTGTTAACTAAACCTGGGCACAAAATGGTTTTCTTATCTTTTGAAAGTTTAGGTAGTGCAGTTTATGTAGCCTGTCACTCTGAGTTCTGGTTGTGGCATTCTGGCGTTTTTGACAAAGTCAAACTAATTTGGCATTTTGATTTTCCTTTCCCAAACTTAGGTAGGTAGGTAGGTGCCTTTATAATAAAAATTCTCTGGTCAGTGCCCATTTTCAGCATGGAGCCTGATTTCACTGTGCTGTTTCCAGGATTTCCAGCTAGAGGAGGATTTTATGGGAATCTCTCCATGACTTTTCAAAGAAAATTGCAAAGGTAACACCTCTGGTAATTGCTGCATGTCTTCACTGTAGAAGTAGATGGATCTGTAGGAGAGAACCATCAACTGGAAAACTCCAACACTGGTCAGACAGACCTGCTCCTGCTCCCCGACAGTAAGCAGCACACAATAGTTACCTGTCTGTGATCATGTTGTCAGCAGAAAGTTTGAAGTTATAGGTGAGACCAGTAAATTGAGTGAATGTGCTGGGTAGGTATGAAATCAGGGGAGGGAGAAGCCATGTAATCCTTTCCTTTGCAATTAGAGCTGCAAAATAACCCCGGGGCCAGAGCACTTGCGCAAGGAGCAATTAGACAAGCTAGACAGTGGGAAAAGCTAAAAATAGTAAACAATCTGCCTCCAGAAAAATACCTCGAATCATTAGAAAAGGATGTTTTATGAATTTCCTGAGAATCAGTTACTGCTTTTATATTTTCATAGTGTTCTGCTAGAAGAGCTATATTCTAACTGTTATTTGACAGAGGTAAACATGAATAACCCAAGTCTCTTCTTACATGAGACACCGAAAAAAGCTGAGTAAGTCCTGAGATTTTTCATATCTAACCAACTGAAATTGGGGGAAACGAATTGGTTCATATTGACCTGAGGCAAAATATGCCTTAGTGCTCTGTTAAGAAAAGCAGTCTAATAATTTGCAGGTAAAAAATGATTTATTTAATGATATTATTTAATGACTCAACCCAGTTTTCTTTAAAAAAGGATGTATGAATCAATGATATTTGTCCATTAGCTGAATCCAAACTATTATAAAAACTGTCCTTTTAGAAAGTATATTATTTGTGAAAGGATGACAACTGCTGACTTATTTTGCAGCACTCCTGAGCCGGATGAAATGTAAAAACAAAAAGGCTAATCAGAGCAGGATATTTTTAGTCCTTTGCAGGGAACTATATATGATGCTATTAATTAAGAATGACTCTTAAGGGATGGTTTGACTGTTTCTTGCAGAGAAATTAAATTTCTGATGCAAAGTTTTAAATGTAAAAAAACTCAGACCTGAGGCTTGCAAGCAGAAAAAGTATGTTCAGAATTAGCTGTTTATTAATACAGGTAAGAAAGGGGTTACAGGTTGCTATGATTTTTTTTGTTGGTAACTTGTGTAATACTGTATGAAAAATGTTGTGAACAGTAAATTACATTCTGTTCTGTCTTTTCTATCTACAGGAGATAATTCAAGAGGAAAAAACCTGTATGAGATGAAACAGCAAACTCTGTGGGTATCTGTGTGCACATACACGTGTGTATGCATGTACTGTTGCTGGCACGCTTGTTTCCAAGTGGAAGTTTCAGTGATGGATGACTTAACATAAACTGTAAGTGTATGGCAGACTGATTTGCTGTGGTGCCTGCTGCTTATTTCATGAGCTGCTCTTTCCCACCCCAAGCAAGCGTAACGTGTTGCAGTGCTGTCAGCACCCCACCAGCCTCATGACGGGGACGCACTGTTGAAATTCCAGGAGCTCTTTTCCCGCCGCTGACTTGGAGCCGAAGCGACTTTGGTGGTGAAGAGGCTGCGTGGGGGCCGGCCGGGCTCTTGGGGTGCTGCGCAGTAGTGGGAGGCATTGGTGGCCCTGAGTTCCTGCGGGTGTTGAACACCCGAAGGGTCTCGGGCAGCGTTGCATCCACGTGTGTCACGTGCATCCGGGCGCGTGAGCGCGGTGGGTGTTTGTTCGTCTGGCTGCCGGACACGTGGTGACCGGGGCCGGGGAGGGCGGCTCTGGGGCTGCTTGAGTTGCCGAGATCCATCCCATCCCTACGGCTCTGTGCAGTCCCCTGGCCCCTGTGAAACTGTGCACGAAGTTTCTTCGAAATATGAATTTAATATGCTTTCAGACTTGACAGCCTCCTTTTAAATGAAAACATTTATATTGAGCGAAAGGCACGTTTGCCTCTCCAAATAAATGGAATTACGGTTCCAAGATCTGACTTAATCCTGAAGTTCTTATGTCGTACAGTAAGTAGAAAAGAAAGAGGATTGCTCGGAGGAGCAGGGGTTAGCAGGATCAGGCTCCACTTTATATCATCTTGCTTGTTTTCCTTCTTGTATTTAATATACCTTTTTCAGAACTCCCACTCCCTGCTTATAACAAAGTCAAAGTAACTTGACATCTATTAACTAACGACAAACTAATAACTGAAAATAATGACGGATAGTACAGAGAGTGCCCGTCCAGCTTTCCTGCTAGGAAAATTTGAGGGTTGTTAAACAAACCAAAAATGCTGTTCTCCCAGATGTATTTTTATCATAAAGTGATGTGCTTTTTAAATTCATTTCAGGACTTTTGTCAAATGCATTGTAACTATTTGTTCTTTTTCTATATTGTTTTCTTTGTGAAACTGTATTTCAAATCTGCATTGACATTTCAAAGGATTTGAGGGAAGATGTTTACAAAGTAATGGTTCCATTTGTATTTGTTATATTTCTAAAAATGCAATTTTTCATCAGATAACATTAAAATATTTTTGTATTAGTTTTTGTGTGTTTTGGTGACATTTATATATTTCTAGTTCTGATTTTGGTACCTGATCCCATGTTAGGAAAGTGGGATCAAAAGTTTTATTGTTCCAACAAGTCAATCTGTTCTGTAACCCCATTGCTGGTCTTGGTACACTCTGAATGCAATGATTTGGATTTTGATTTAATTTTTTTTCTGCTAAAGCCCCGAGGTACCTGTATTCCAGTTGGTAGACTGCATTTTGAGGACATCTAAAGCTGAAAGAAGCCTGGGCAAGAAGAGTAGTTTGTTTAGTGGATGTATTCAAATGAATCTCCAGCAAACACTAAAATGAAGACTGAATTAAATTTATTGTGGCAAAGTTTCCTTCGTGGGCTGCAAAAAAATATGTACAGAGAATTGGACAAAGAAAGTTTTGCAAGCTTCATTTCAAAGCTGAACCCTCTTGTGTGGGAAAAAAAAAAGAAATCCTCCTGAAAGATGAGACTTAGTTTTTCCCGTGCAAAGAGGATACCTGGCCGGTACTTCGTACACTGATACATCGTGACCCTGTAAAGGGATTTTGTACATGGACAAAAATTGGGCCCGGCAAATGACATGGTCAGCGTTAGAGGCCAAGGTGAAGCTTTATTTCTTCCTTCTGCCTAGGCTGAGCTTTCATGGGAGCCCAATTTGATGTAACGGGGGGTTTCTGCAATCCCTTACTGCCTGCACCTCCCTGTCCCCTCATCCCTCGCGGCACCTTCCCATCCCTCCCTCCGCCCGACAGAACACGGGAATGGCTTTCTGCCAGCTCAGCCCACAGACCTGGCTCGGTGCGGGGTCAGAGCAGCGGGGACCCGGCTGGGGCTGCCACCTGCCGCAGACCCACGGGGACCCCAGGGCACCCTCCGGGGCTGTTTGGGCGCACCCGAGCTGGTGAAACCCCTCATTGTCCCTGAGATCGGGGGGGCGGTGGTGGCCTGCGTCAGCCGACGTTCCGCCTGAACCGTCCTACCTGCACGTCTGGGGTGGTCTTGGGCAAACATCACTTTCTTCAAACAAGTTTATCGGCTGTGGTGCCTGTTTTTTGTGCCCAGGGCCAAACCGAGCCAGAAATACAGGGGATTTCCAAGCAGCCTCTCCACTCCATTGCAGGGTCTGGCTCTTGCTGCTGTAACTCTGAAGTGATATGAACAGCCCGTGGTAAGAAAATAAAGCAGTGTTTTAACCTTTTGCTGCTGAAAGTGATCAAAAGCAACATTTAAATTGAAAAGAAAGTGTTTTTTTTCCTGACAGAGATGTTGCATGAAACATTTTAGCCAGTTCCAGGTTGAAACCCGCTCACTTTTTCTTTTTAGATTCACATTTAAACTAGTTTCTATTCAAAGTTTTTAAAGGGACATACACAACGTCATTCTTCAGCATGACATTTGAGTCTCACCCCCTACTAGGAAGGATACCTTAACCTCCCTGTTGCTGAAAAGACGAGAGAGAAAAATAGCTCGTTTTTTTGTACATCGCTTCACATGGTCACTTGGTACTACTTGGAGTAAAGTGGGTTCATTGTAACTCCTCTGCTTCGTATTTCACGTTTCAGTTTGCGTGGGACTTTCTGTAGCTGTACAGACATGGACAGAGAAAAAAATGAAAAAGCAAGGAAAAGTCTGCCCTCAAAAAAAACACCATGTGGATTATATGGGCTAGACACAGGTGGGCTTATGTGAAAAGAAGATTGTTTTGTAGATGATTTGGGGCACTATCAGGTTATCAATGTCTCCCTAAAAAAAAAAAAAAATCAAGCTAAACCATCCCTATGTGCCAGTGTAATGGTATTACAAACTGGTTTCACAGAAACTGCTTTAAACACAGCTGTGAAATCAATGTGGGCAAATCTGTGAATTTTTTTCTCTTAAGTTTTTTAAAGCAGAAATCAAGGAAGGTTTTTTTTCGTTTGTTTGGTTTGTGACAGGGAAACAGACCACAGTTATGCAGAACAAATATATTGTTAAAGTATTCCCTACATATGTCCCTATCTTACTCAAGCCATTCCAACCAAAAGCTTTTGTAAGCGTGTGGGGGCAGCACTGACCTTTTAATTCTGTTTATATGATGACTAGAAAAAATAAATCCCTGGTCGAGGAGGACCTGAACTTGTAGGAATTGCCTCAAGACGTTTTAAGCAACTATAACTTGAGGCGTTTCTGCAGGCAGCCAGCCCTGCTCCAGCGCTCCCAGCTGGCAGCACGCACCTGCGGGGTTGTCACTGGTTTAAGGGAGACACAAGGGCACAAGCACTGGTCCCAGTAGGCCTCAGAGATGGACAGTGCTGAGGTCCTGTGCCTGTGAGCACTTACACACGGCTCAACACCTTCTCAGGTGCAGTTTTGCTCGTGCCAGCACCGGAACCCAGCACTGAGGCTGGTGGTTGGGCCGTGGTTCCTGGATTGCTCTTTGCAGCGGGCTGAGGTACTTGGTGGGTGCTCACCAGATCCGGAGCAACCCGTGGGGCTGCCCCACGCTCGCGGCAGGTCCTGCCCGGCAGTGGGACTCGAGGCTGGCAGCATGGAGGTTCGCAGGCCGGCTGTTTTGGAAGCCCTCCCTGATGCCAGCCATCTCCCTGCTGCGCCGTGCAGGCAAACAGGGCTCAGAGAAGAAGCCGTGCACGCAGGGTGGGCATCGCACCGCCGGCACGGACACAGCTCAGTAACCCGGGGCTGAGCACAGCTTTGCAAAGGCACGGGGGGGTTGTTCAATGGCGTGGCTGCGGCATGACTGGTCCCGAGCTTTCTTTGCTCTGGGATGGCTGCTCACCCAGCCCCACAACTCCCATTGTTCACTTTCAGCTGATTTTGCTCCCCAAAGCAGATCCTGTGGGACCATCTCCTCCAAGGGACAGCTGTGTTGCAAAACCACGTCCATGGAAGGTGAGGATACAGAATTAATGCACAGCAGCAAAAGAAGAAAGGGAAATACAATATTGCACCTGTGAGATGAGGGATTGCAAGGCAGCCCACGGGTAGGCAGGAATGGGGGCCTTGTTAGTCTCCGTCCCTAGGAGTCAAACGGCAGCTTTCAGCACATACATCCTTTTTCTTCCTTTTTTTCCTTTTAATTTTTTTTTTTTTTTTTTTTTTGGCCACTTGCTCCTCCATCACCGCATGAAGATACGGGGGCAGAACCAGTGCAAAACTGCAGCCACTACTGAGGGCTGCAATCCTGTGCGGTGCTGAGCCCCTGCACGGAGCCAGCCAGTGCCCGCTGCTGCCATCAGCGCCGGGGGAATTAAGGGCATTTCACAGCTTTCAGGCACAGGAACAAATTGTAAACTGTAGTGTTGCATCCATGTGTGAACACACACACACACACAGACACACAGAGAAAGCCGCCAGCAGCTGATGCTTCACACTAATCACTCTTATAAATGCCTCTAATTAGACTTATAAATACCTCTAACTTTCCTACAGGGAACAAAATGCCCAACGGGCTTAATGTAAACTCAGGGCAAAAAAGAGTTAAAAAGATGAGTAAAAGCTATTTTTAAACCTGGCAAGCCCTAGACCAGCGCTCTTGAAAATTCAACCAGTCCTACAGAAATCCTAAATTGCAGTGCCCTGCACCCCACCGGAGCCCTTCAGGCTGCTGGAGGGGAGCCGCAGCATGGGCAGATTGGGGGTGAGCAGCCGGGGGAGGGGCTGCAGCCCTCAGCCTTTGTAGCCGGAGGGCGAAACATTGGGATCCTGCAGAGAGGGAACACAGAAACCCTCAAGGCAGAGAGAAATAGGCCTAGACAAAAGCCCGTTACATGGTTGCAAATCACCCCACTGCTGTTATTTTATTTACCGCTGTCCGCGGGAGGATTGTTTTCTCTTGCAAAATTTTAAGCTTTTCTGCTTTTTTTTTTTTTTCCTTCTTCTTCCTTGGTTTTTTTTCCCCTCTCCTTGCTTCCCAACAGTGGTCACTTATACCACAGTGCCACATACAGACTGAACTCACCTCTGCTCCCAGGCAGGGAGGGGGTGCTACCGGCAAAGGCCTCCCGAGCATCCGCACCCACAGCCCCGGGTGCTGGTTTGACGAAAAAAAGAAACCTTTTTTCCCCAGGAAACAGCCTGTGGGCAGCTTATTTCTATGTCCGGGTAAGGAGCACAGCACAGCCAAGCCACCCTGCGTGTTTGCTGATGCACAGGCACTCACCCAGCCCCCATGCCCTTCCCCGCCGTGCCAGTAAAAACTCCTGGTGATTATCATAAAACATTTTTCATTAATCTTTTTCAAAGGATCTCTATGTTATTTTTGGAGGGTGTAAGAAAGAGGAACAAAGGCCTCTGGGGCATCACATTCATTTCTTGGATGTTTGTTTGGGAAATAAATTCCCCTTTCAGCGTCTCTGCAGTGCCGTGGAGTCACGCTCATCTTTCCCATCCTATTCAGGCAGGTTACGTTTAGGACTGCCAGATTTTAACCATCGTAGTGAATATGAGTCCTCAGTAAAAACAACCTGTAGACTTTTGTGCTCTGAAAGAAGTGCCAGTATGAGGGGGGATTTGCTGGCAGTTCCCCCACCTTCAGCTTTAGGGTCTGTAAAACACCTTTTGGATATGGTCCACTGTGTGCATGAAATCATCATAGGTGTGGAAAGGAAGGAAGGAAGGAGAAAAGACAGACGCTATGTCCCTGGGGGAAGAAATGACTCCTGCCCTTGCTGTAAACATGTTTTTGCAGTGGTGGTTGCAGTGGCCTGGCCGTGGGGAGCACAGTGGGGTGCGGGGGGGGACCCCAGTGAGGTCCGGCTGCCCCAGCCCCATTCAGCCACCTGGCAGCCGGGAGGTGAGCCCCCCTCCAGGTATTTACAAGGTGTTTGAACAGGTAATTAGTGCCCAAACCAGGCTGCAGGAAACCCTCCTGGTCATCCCTCTCCAGCCCAGGCAGTGAGCTGGAGGGCTGATTTTCGATGGCTGATTTACCCTGAACAAAGGCCCCAAACAGCACTGAGCGCCCGACTTAGGGATGGTAACTTTAGAGCCAATGGGCTCCTTTCCCATCAGTTTAAACCAGTGTTATTTTTTTCCAAGCTGATAACATTTTAAACATATTGCAAGACAGAGTTTTCTTGGGAGGCAGGGAAACCCATGAATTTACTATAAAAGAAACTTCTGTGAATAAGGAAACCCGTCCCGTGAATTCACCTGTTGCCAGCCAAGGAGAAATGTTCGGTGTTTTATTTCAATCAAGAATTTGCCGCGTATCTGGTGCTTTACCTAACCTCACTCTTCAGAAGATTTGATGTTACGCTTGGCAGAGCTCTTAGGTCCAAGCTGCTTTATTATGCCGCGCTTTACGAGTTTTAACGTTTTAGACTGGTGGTATTGTAGGAATAAAAATAGAGCCTGAAATCCTCACAGAATGGGCAAGGTGCATTTAATGTGGCCCAAATGAATCTTGAATTTTTTATCAGGAGTTTATATAAGCACTTGATGCTTTTGAAAAAAACCTCCACCACTTTTTTTTTATAAGCAAAGACTTAGAAATGCGCAACACATCTGTGGCTATCAGGAGATCTTTTTTGGCTTTGACCAGCAACTGGATCACCTGCATGTCCTCCTCTGCAGGTGTCAAAACCCTGTGTTACCAGTTACCAGCTGAGGAAATTTGCCATGGCGCTACTAGTATAAATCTTTGCCGTATCCTCAGTGTTGGTTTAAACTCTGTCCATTCCATGCAGCTCTCCTGAAGTTTGAGCAATCCAGCTACTTCAGGCGAAGCACAAGGGCAGAGGGTGCCAGGCAGAGCCATTTGCTGCACAGAAGGAAGTTTGTGCCTCACCCCCCTATTTTTATCAAGCCTTGTCTACTGGCCTTTATTTTTTAACTTTATACAGAGACAGAGCTGTCCTGTAGCAGCAGACTTTGATGGGTAGTCTCAGCTTCTCAGTCTCTGTATAATGCAATTGACCTCATGGACCAACATCTGCAGTCTTGACCAGTTTCTTCAGCCCACGGCATTTAAGGAGGTCACTCTCAGGTGGGGTGGGTGCTGAAACATGTGCCCATGCTCTGACCATTCTTGTCCATATTTCTTCATCTAAATCTGCTTTTCACAAATACGGGGTGTTTGAATTGCAGCATTTGGGGCTGCCCTTCATCTCAAGTGGTGGCAGCTCTCAATGAAGGCGCAACATCAGCTAGCTGGGGACATAACCTCTGACAGTATCACAGCTGGAGCCACTCAAGCTGTGTCTGTCATAGCACTGAGATTGCCCATATACAAAATGAATTTAGGATTACTGCAATTCACGGGTCAATGCGGGGCATGGTCCTGTTACAACCCCTAATTATGGGTGGTAACATCTTGTGCACTAGTGGTAGGATTTTGTTCTTATGGTGTTAAACGTTGGGCCTCACTGTTTGGTGCATCAGTTAAGGCTGCAAATAGGAAACCTTTTCTGCAGTGAAGACCCTACTTAAGCTAACTCAATAGGTCCCAGCTGTGTTTTTTATTAGTAGAAAATTCATGCCACCTGCTTGCTTGCAGTCCTTCAGCGTGGGTCTGGTTGGTGCCCAACAGTTGCTGCTTCCTCTGTAGGTAAGAATTTTTACTTTTATGCCTATTTGTATGGTTTTTCTTATAATTTCTAAGGTGTGTTGGTGTTTTTCTGGAAAATAGGAAAAAAAATCTCTGCTCTAGGAGAAGGATGGGTATATAGTAGGTTCTATTCTGTGAGATGTGGTTTGTTTATTTAGCATTGTTGTAAGTGTACTGTGTGCATAGCCTGCAAATGTGCTTAGATCTGGTAGTTTTTCTTGAAATAGTTGAATTTAATGTATAAGTTCACACTGAAGGTGAAAATAATTAATGCATTTAGTTTCAAATGGCTGCAAAGTTAATTCTGTGTTCAGAAAACACATATTCTTCATCTGGGATAGCAGTGCTGTGTCATAACTGTAAGTGGAATAAAAAAAAAGTTTGCTGCTTTAATAATAAATATCTTCTTAACCACCATACTGTAACTTGCTTAGTACAGAGAAGTATAATGGTGGCCTGTGTTAGCACTGAAATGGTGAGTGGTTTTAGGAGTCCTGGAGATAGTCTGAAAAATAACATGAGGAGTAAGTTAATTTTTTAAAAATGAGGAGTAATGTAGGGAGCTGTGGTCTGGTCCTTCTGTAGACAGTGAAGCCTCTTAATGCCAAGTACTGGAAAGGTGTATGGCAAGAGATGATCGTGTTGCCCATCAAACATCCTTGGTCTGCGTTATACGCAGAAAATGTCAATATGTTAATAACCCTTGGCTTGTTGTCTACTGGTTTGTGCAGTTAGGGAATGTTTTCCAGCTTTGCCTTACTGCCTGGGGTTGGAGACATGTCCTTTATTTATTTGTACCTTGGAAACATTTGTAACGGCAGGAATGGGGTTTTTGAAGCCCACCCCAAACTCCTGTGAGATACCGAACAGCACCTGGGGGTCCTGCTCTGAGCAGCAGAAGGAAACCGGGTGTGCAGAGCTCAGCGTGGACGTGCAGCGGGCGCAAAGCAGCAGGAGCAGCAGTGCGGGTCTCCTCCTGGGCCCTGTCCTTTCTCAGCAGCAAGGGCCGGAGCGCAGCTCTTGGCTGGGCTTTAGTGGAGACATTGGCAGCGTGAGAAACGAACGATCAGAGAGCAGAGTCCTGTTTCTGCCTCCAAAGGGGATTTGTGGGGTGGGTGAAGGCAACTTCTTTTACTGGCTGTCCCGTATAAGTGCTTTTTTGCATCGTTAGTGGGCTGGGGATCAGGCAGCCTCGCAACCCTGTGAGTTCCCTGCGCACTCTCCCGCCGTATCTAAAACCGCTTCTCGGCAGAGGATGGGGAGGGATGATGCTTCATGGTGATCAATCAGGGGTCATAGTGCTGCTCTGAGATGCAGTGCCCAGCTGCGAGAACCAGAGCTTTAGTCTTGGGGTTCACGTGTAGAAGATGGTGGGATCTGAGTGAATATTTAAAGGTTATCTGTTGTCTTTAAGCCAGGTACAGGGACGGCGGCTGCCACAGAAATCTTTTAGTGTTTTAGAGTTGTGTTTTGGGACACTTAAAGTGTGTCATTAATTTAATCTAATTACCTTCTGGCCTGTTCATATGTTTTTTTAGTCAAGATAGTATCAGATGTAGTTGTCTGTCTTTTCCAGCAACAAGGAAGAAACTAAAGAAAAAAAGTCAAGGTAGGTGCTGTGTACAAATGGCTTTTGGCTCTTCATCTGTGTGGAACTTATCCTTATTAATTTCTGTAATGACTTTAATAATGACTCATGTGATGCTTTAACAAAAGATGGTTATTACTGTGCTAAGAGTTCAGGAAATAAATTAGAAAAAAACATTTAACTCACAGGATGGTTTTAAATATCTTGCTGAAAGCTGCCAGACCCGGGCTCCCAGATCTCTCTGCAGAGCACACTTTAGCTTTGGACGTACCTTTAAAGACTTTAAACAGCTTGAGACTTGTAGTTTGCCACAGGAGCTTAGAGCAAATTCATGTTTCTAGGTTTTAAACCCTGAGCTGGAGTACAAGAGCCCTGCTCAGGAAGGTAAGGAAAGGTGTAACAAGGTCATTTTGAACCACATACATTCAAGTTGTACCTTTTAATTCTAAATTTAATTGAAAGCTGAGGGCAAGGGAGGCAGAGTAGCACCGATGTGCTGACTTATTTTGAAGCGTGCGAGGAGCCGTGCAATTGAATGCTTGATGAGCCGCAATCTTAATAAAATGGTGCTGGGCAGGTCGGCAGGAAGAGGGACTGGGTGAGATGAAGGATGAGGTTTGGGACGGTGCCTGGCGTGCCCGTCTGTGCAACCTCTCCCTGGAGGCTGGTGCTTTCTCAAGTTGATGGCAGCATGCAAGTGCGTGAAAGATGGCGATGAAGTTGCGTATTTAACCAAAACCTCCAACAGAAGATTTTGCAGGGGTTTTATTGCACTGGCAAAGTGATGGACGAACAGAACCAACCAGATATGGCTGTTTGAAAATGTAACTGGAAAAGGCAATAATTTCAGTGAACTTGTGCGCAGTTTGAGTAATGATGCTTCTCTTCCCCCTCCATTTTTGAGATGTTCAAGAGATCCACTGGTAAAGGAGGTGACAGTGTTTCACTCTCCTTACGGATGGAGATGCTGAGGCATAGGGGGGTGCAGTGCCTTGTCCCATGTCACCCAGCAGGCAAGGGGCAGCCTGGAAAAGTCCTCCTGCTCAGGACTTTGTGAGCCTGGTCTTGCTTTAGCGATAATAACTGATGCTCATCTGACAGAAGAGCACCCACTAAGAGAGTAATGGCTCTTGGTGGTATCGGCAAAGTTTTCCTTTGCTTTGCTAGTTGTTTTATACCAGAATAATAATATCTTTGTAAAGCTTACCCCCCCCTTTGCCAGAGGAACTTTTCACACAGATGTTTGTGTGTGCCTTCCAGCCAGGTGCGCCCAGACTGATCTCCCAAAGCCGTCCCCAACCAGCCGTGCTGCGCGGGCTCCTCTGCCCCAGGCCCACGCAATGCCACCCTCAAGGGAGAGGTGTAATTAGCACAAGTTTGTTTTGGGTTGGTTTGGTTTTTTTTTTTTTTCCCCTCTGTAACTGCATTTTTTTCCCCTTAGCCTCACTCTTACAATAAGGAAAGTAATAGTACGTGTGGTGGCTTTACTGGCTGACAAAAATTTGCATCACTTTGCCATAGAAAGAAGGGTGAATATTATGGTCTTTTCCACATGAATTTGTGGTTGATTCTACTGCCTTGCTGGGCTGATTTGTGGCTGACCAGTTGACCACAACGGTAATGTGAAGCTTTGCGCGCCTGGAGTCTGAAACAGAAATTGCATAGAACTCTGGTGGCTGTGGTGCTAGACCCTGAAGAGAAATATATCTTGCAGTACATGGCCATCTCTTTAAGCTGTTGATATTTATGGCTGTCAGCTGTTACGTTTATTAAGTTGCTTGATGGTCTAGGAATCATGTACTCGGGACGGTGGCAATGGTGATGTAATTTTTTTGGACTGTAGTTTTACCAGCAAGTTTCCTGTTCTCTCCATGTTTTTAAAAATAAGAAAAAAATATAGAATTCATATGTGGTGTTTTCTAAAGTCATAAGGTAGGTATTTTTAATCTGTGCATCACATACATGCAGTTATTCTCCATTTGAGAATCTTTGCTTTTTTATTTCAGAAATACTCTGTAAGGGCTTTAACAACAACAACCAACCTTCCCAATTCATACCAGGTTCTAGTAAGAGTAGACTGCACTTGTCTCCTCTCATCTAAAGTTTCTGAAAATTGCTTCCCAAGTCCAATTTGGTCTTGTTCACCTCATTTATGGAGGATAAAATTAGTCCTTTCACCTGCATTACATATTAATTCTTCACTCTGTTTAAGAGAAGACTCACATGAGTTGTTAGTCATGTGTCGACCATTTGCACCACGTCTAGACCCAAATTAATAGCTCATGGGGAATTACCTGAAATGCATCAGGCTTTTAAAGCATATATTTTTACACCAGAAATGAAATTGCACTGAGCTAAAAGACTTTGTGCTGGATGTTCCCAAACATTGATGAGAAGGGATAGGGGTGTCATGTCTCCTGTCATAATTCCTGCAACTTTTGGCATCTTCTTGTAAATCTTTGGCTTGTAATTTTTTTTTCTTTTTTTTTTTCTTTTTGAGTTAACTGCAGTTCCTCTATTAATATTCTTGGGGAAATTATTTTTTCTGTTTTGTTTTTTTTTTTCCCCTGTATGTTACTTCCCTACTAAATACGTAAAACAAAGCCTTAACATTCTAACTCAGCAGTACAGAAAATTGTATTATATAAGTATTGAAGACTGTCCTTTTTTTGAAGCTTTTGGCAACAATACTTTTTTTTTTTCTTTTAAGCTTAAGCCAATGTTATCACTCTCCCAAATGAATAATGCAGTTGAAATTAGTATTCTGACTTGCCTGTTATTGATCTAGCTGCTCTAATAACTTTGCCCTGGGAAGGTCACAATATGTGTTTTTGTATGTTTTTTTTCTAGCAGTGATTTGTTTTTATCTGTTTTTCCATGCCCTCCAAATTATCTGCAGTTATAATATTTCAAGATAATTTCATGGGGCTTGCCCCTGTTGCACTAAAATCAGTGGAAGTGAAAAGTATGTCCACATAGTTATTCAATAGCTAGAAAGCCATCCAAATGTGAAGACGATCACACTCATGTCTGTGAAATTCTGCTTGCCATTATCGGTTATGAACATCAAATTAGTCTGATTCTGAACTTTCAGAATATATTCCTGTGAAATTCTGCTTTGGCTTAAATCAGGTATATTGTTACCCTGAAAACAGAGGTTACTGTTTCTGTTCTTACTGAAGAGAAGGATTTAAATGCAGGTATGGATATTTTGGAAAAACTGAAGAAAGCTTAGACTGTGAATTTTTTTCATAAACCATAAATCATTATAACAAGATTAGCCCATTACTACCTCTCTCCCAATTTCTCCCTAAGGCAGTTTTTTTTGTCACTTTTGGGCAGACCTGTCATGGGAAATCCTTTGCTCTTCATCTCGCTAATATATATGCTTAATCATCCATATTTGAAGTTTGGAGTATGAATTAAGAGAATATTTAAACCGTGTTGAATAAGTGAAGTTAACCAGTGGTACCACTGGTGTAATGCTTTCTCTCTATTGATCCTGTTCTTTTCTTGTGATCCAATATTGCTTAAATTGGAATAATTGCATTTGTTATAATGGCTTAATTAATATGTTTTTCAGAGGTATGAATGACTAAATATGTAATTCTCCAGGCTCCTGGTGACATAGCCAGTCAAAAGTTTTTTCTTTATCTTGAGAGAGCACCTGTAAGATCCACAAGTTAAAGAAAAAAATCTTGCATGTTTATTTGAAAAATATCTTCAATAAATAAGTTTTGGCTGTGATCTTGCGAATAGTTAAGCATATGCTTAACATTATAGTGCTACTTCAGCTAGATAATAACTGGACCGTGCAGAGGATCAAGGGAGCTGGGAGCTAAACTCCCATTGCTTAATGGGAACTGAACTTCCTAATCTTTTTTTTTAAATTTTTTTTTGGTGAGGGGAAGGCTAAAGGAGGGTGGGAACCAGGTTCCATTATTTTCTGAAACACTTGAAACCCATAAATGAGGTGGCCCCAGATTCACGTCCATTTCTACAGTTCAGATGAAGTCAGAGGAACTGATCCAGGTTGTATCTGGCTGCTGATTTGGCCCTTGCCAGCTAATACAAGTGAAAAATATTGTCTGAAGGAAAACTATTTTTACTCCTGTGGGTGTTATAACCTGACAGAACGTGACACTTGCATTTTGCTGTCGTGTGCTGTGAGGAACAGGGAAGGCTGCGCTGCCTACAGAGAACTGAAGCGAAGAACATGCGTTTGGGCCTAGGGCCTTGGAGTTTTACGATCACCTACAGGCAAATGTTAAAGTTTTGAGCTTTAGATTCATAATTCAGGTTTCCAGGATTCCTTGCTTTAACTGATGCATAGCAGGGGAAAACATGAAACCTGAACTGATTTCTTTCACTTTTTTTTAATAAGGTTAGTCCCCACCATGTCATCTCAGTTTATTCCATCTGGTGAAGTGGTCCAACAACTAGGAAATATAAGCTTAATCAAATCAAAGCTGTGATAAGGATCAATAGCTATTCCATGCAAACTCTCCTCATCCAATGAAGTATCATGGGTAATTTCTCCTTTTGAAAAAATATCAGTCTGACTAATTGAATTTATTCTACAAGTAATGTTTTTGGGTTTGCCAATTAATAAAGCACTACCAGTTAAGGTTATACCAGACATCTAGAGTTGCCTACTTATGGTTTATAGGGCTTCTCTATCTCTACATTACTTGTGGGTTTTTTTGGTAATAAGTGCTGTGATCTTTCCTTTGGTTTTCTTGTCTCTGATACTCCCAAGCTAATTAATATTTGCAGTCGTCTTTAACTATCAAATGGGGTTGCAATCATAAGCACATTCTTAAACCTCTTAGTACTGAAAGGAAGACCTAAATAACTTCTAAATCTGTGAGACAATGTCAAGAAATGTACTTGCTTAAATTTAATCCATCACTCTGTGCCAGCAACACATATAGCTGAAAGGTCAGAGAATCATTGAGAGGGAGAAAAACAATTAATTTGGTATCAAAAAGGTAATAGGATAAGGCCTCGCCAACCCTCTCCTATTGTTCTGCCGCATTAACTTCAGCAGGTCAGATGCCACTGGTCGTTGACCTCAGGCTAAACAGGGTCAGGCCAGGCTGATTACAAAAGAGATGTGTTTGCACTTCCCCAAGTGTGTCTTAAAAAAACTGAACCCACATCTGTGTTGTTCCTGGGGAGGAACACACAAAGGGTAAACATTTTTCAATGCAAATATCACTTACAGAATCTTCTGCATGAAGAACGGCGTCTCCCATCATGGCATGGCCCCTACGTGCGAGTCCTTTGGGCTGCCGTGACACATCGTAACCCCAGCCCTGCCAGTAGGTGTGTGTCGAAGAACTGGTGATGCACTGGGAAAATCTGCCATGAAAGGAACTGTTGGAAAACAGTTGTATTTTTTTTTCTTAATTCTGTTGCCACACGTCACTTCAGTAGGTCTGCTCTAAGAGGAACTGCTGATGTTATTAAAACAGAAGATGCCAGTGAATTAGATAATTCTTTCTTGGAGGGGGGAAAAAAGATCCCAAAATTTTTCTATCCCAGCAATTCCGGTTTTATGCAAGTCTTCAGTAGAGTTCATCCCAGTGTAGTGGGTGAGATCTTGGCCTCACCATGTCTTTTAAATTCACCTGTCTTAACCCTTGGATCTGCCCTGTGCTCCTGCTGGGATCAGTGGTGCTCCCCTCCTGGGGATGATTCATCCCACTGGTTTTGGGTGCTTTGCTGGAAGGAATCACTTTCTGTTGACGTTGGGTTGGCTTCATCAATGCTGCATTGACCCACAGGTTGGTTTTGCAGTGCAGCTCTATGCAGTTAAGGCTCAAGTGAGAATTTTGTCTGTCTCTCCACAAATTCTGATGCTTTTGGTTGACTTCAGCCAAAGTTCACCAACTGGTAAGGAGCTGTAAGACTTGTGACAGCACACTACGAGTAGGGCAGAGAGACTTTGGAAGTCTCCTAATCAGAGACTGTGAAAAATCTGTAACGTTAGCTCACTTCTAATAGTAAAGGAACTGGGGGAGCAGGGGAAGAAAATGTGTGGCTCTGCCAACGGTTATAGGTGAGACAATCAAAAATGAGATGCAAATTTTGGGAAACCTCACTTCTGTAGCTCTTCAGCTTTCCAAAGATAACTTAGACCCTGACTAGATGCAAGTACCTTATTTCTGTACCTTATGCCAGACTGCCCCATCCAAGCCATCCGGCTTGTAGCTCTGGAGTTCAGGCAATTTTAATAATTACAAAGCTGTAAATATTCCAGCTGACAGATGTGAACTGGAGTATCACTGTGTTGTAAAAACATTTGAGACTCTACCTCCAGGCTAGAGACAGTTAGCTAATTGGAGGAAAAAAAAAAAACCAACCCCTCCTACTTTCATATGCCATCTACCTACTTAAATTTTAACAGGATTTCTCCCCTAAATATACTCATTTACTCTATGGATGAGACCTTTTGGAACCAGTTAAATTCTTATTACCTTTATTGCTGGGCTCAGTTCTGCAAAGTGCTGGGCCTTTCCTACCTCCACTGGGGAACAGGAGTTATAATTAAGCACCAGTGTTTCTAATGCAGATAGGGAGGACTCCTAACTGTAAGACTGTTTTTCTAGGAAAGGAACAAGTAAAAACAAGTAAAAAAGGGCTATGATAATTGCTAGTAAATATATACTGCTTAGTAAAGATTGGGTGGATTGAGGGGAGCAGCAACAATCCATTGAAGTAGGAACACTAGGAACCATTTGCCTCTTTAAAAATATTTAACCGCAACAATGCTCTTTTACTCAGGATCCTGCTGATTAAAAGCATTAATTGTGAAGACTTCTTGTATGTTCTTGAGTGTTGCAAGGCTTTGTTTTGTGTTGACCAACAGCCCTCTGTGCAGCTCCCACATTTGAAGTCTTCCCTCACGCAGCGCTTCCACGTTTTGAACATTCACTGGTCATGGAGGTAACATTGTACTTGTCCCGATGGCTGTGCCAGTGGACGATGGCCTGCTGTGCTGAAGGCACCCAGATGCAGGTGTTTTCATCAGGAAAGAGCAAAGCACATATGCAGGCATGCACTCTGCTCAGATGGCTCAGAAAACAAGGCAAAGGGTGGGAAATTAAAGTGCTGAATGAAGAATAAGTTAGATAAGTGGAAAAGTAAGGAGGATTTTGCCAAGCTGAGACTGTCCTGTGGTGTCTGTCACTTAGAAACCCAATTGCACGGTCAACTGCAATAGCATGAAAGCCCATCAGCCCAGTAATCTCCAGCTTGTAATTGATTCTGTTTCTACAAATGTTAGCTAAAGCAAAAATCTGCATTAAGGTAAGTGCTAAACATCCATCAGCCTGACTGATTCGTCAGAGTAGGAATTGCTGGAGAAATGCATGTTATTTGCCATTAGATTAAGTGAAGTTTTGCTTCCACAGTCAGAAAGCTAATAATTTGCTTGTGATGGGGTCGGTTTAGTTTTCAGCTCCACTTGCTGTACAAATCTCAGTGTTTGAGGGCACATCTCTTCAGATCACAAGGCAGATAGGCAAAATAAAAATATTTTCTGATTAAATAGATTTCAAAAGATGTTGGAGAAAAAGCTTGAATTGCAAAGGCTGAACAACTAAACTAGACAATAAAAAGGCCAGACTCTTTATATAAAAAGACCAAACTGGATTTATCTGTGGATTGTCTAAATCTTCTTTGATATTGCTTCTTCTGTCTTATATCTGTTTTTCTTTGCTATTTTCTTTTCTTAAAGCATGATCAGCTGATATTAGTTTCCATGAACTTGTTAATGTAACTATACTTCTGTGAACTGAGCAACTATATTCCATACCTAAGAATGCATACAGGGTATATATGTTTTTACAATATAATAAAAATATTGACTTAGTGGGGGGATAATACTGAATCTGACACACTCTTTTTTTTTTCTTTTTTTTTTTTTTGAAACATTCTGTAATGATTTTGTGTGTCCACACTAAAATTATTCCTGGTACAACCAAAATCCGTCATTTGCTGATGCTGAGCAATTACATAGCAGATGGTATTACCTTCCTTTCTAGCTTATGTAACTCCACAAGACATCATGAATTAAGAGTTTTATAATATTCTACTTGTACTTTCATTGAACATTCTAGTATTTAAACTTAAAATTCACTTATAAAAATGTTCTCTAGTAATCGTAGGACTCTAAAGCTTAGCGAAAATGAATGCAAAAGGGTTATAAAGAGATTAAAACTTGGTTTTCTTTGTATTCAAGCAAGCACTTGTGAATAATTTTTTTAATATTTGCTTATCTCCAAGGTAAGCATCTTGCATGTACCTCACCAAGAAATCCACTACAGAGCAAATCTGCAGTTCAACAGCAGCCCTTCCCTTGGCAAAGTGCTACGGGATTTTTAATGACTGCTGGTGGTCAGGACTCTGCTTTTACCACCACCAGTGATCACCTCTGGCCACATGTGCTGGGCTAGCAGGTTTGATGTCAACGGAGCACACTTATCTGAATCAGCATTTTGATGTTCCTTCCTCAAAATACCCAATACTTAATCACCTTGGAAAGCCCTCTCATTCCCAAGTTCTCAAAAAATGTTCTTACCCTATATACTGATGATGAGCCTCTTGGCCCTGTGATCCCTGGCAGCAATGTGATTTATCAGTACGATGGGGGAATTGTCCTGGCTGAGACTGCACAGGGCTGCTACCACCAGGCACCAAGCCGCGGTGGTGCTGAGATCCTAATAACATCTGAATATATTTATCAAATAGCCAGATATTGCCCTGGATGCATCATGACTTGGCAGGCTCAACCCAGGGGAAAAAAAATGAAGCAAAATGAGCAGCCTCAAAAGCAGAAGGAAGCTTCTTGTACAGATCTGTCCGTCCTGGTGGGACTCCTGTGGGGGTCTGAGCTCTGCTGAAATGCTTCTTGCAGGCAGGGTGGGTCGTGAGGTTTCTCTCCTGTACAGGTGCTGTGGTTCGTGTTTATGCTGCATCCTTTCTATCTGCTGGGGCATTCCTTGTATCAGACCTGGCAGTTCCCCAGAAACCTGTAAAGCTGCTGTTTCCAAAGACCTTTTTCAAATTTAGGTGAAACTGCTCCTCAGGCTGGAAAAGAGCAGCTGACAACAGGAACGCTTAGACTGGGTTCCTCACGCTTGTTTGTGACACCTTGCATGACTAACAGACTTGCAAACAAAATTTCTCCACAAGGGCTTTCCCTTCCCTTGTGTGTAAGTTGCACCTTATGTGTGTGTGTGGCTGGGCAAGCTAAGCAGGAGCAGGGAAATTCCATGGCAGGAACTGTGCCTGCAATATTTCTGTCCGCAACAGAAGTGGGAAGAGCTGGAGCCTCTGTGGGGTAACTTTCTTTGGTGAGACTTTCAGCTGACTTTTCTGGCCCCCCAAAAGTTGATGAGGCTTTGTGTAAGTACCTAAACATTTAGATACATGTGAACTAAATAAAACCACCAAACCATGTGCAGTTTATTTGAGGTTACAATAGCTTAATTTCTTAAGCATCCTTGTTCAAATGAGCAACAATTCAGCCTTTAATACAATGTTGAGCTGTGATTCATAGTTGGTGGTAGGAGAAAGCAGTGAACTAATTGCTTGGATCTAGTCAGCAGACGGTGAAGCAGCTCCCTTGTCCGTGATACCATGCCCCTTCCCTTTCTGATTATTCACCAGCAAACATCCTACGGTTCCATTCATAAAGTCCAGTAATGACACAAGAAATGTCAGGAGTATCTGCTGAAAGAGTGGGAGGCTGACAGAGCAGCACATTGTGAGCCTGCGAGAGCAGCTCTGCGTTTCCTCTGGGGTTGTTTTCAGTTCTTTTGTCAGCTGATTACATGGTCTTTTATAATTTCTAATCTACAGAATAGAGCTATTTGCTTGTGGATTATGTGAAAGTCGCAGGCTTATGCAAAAGAAAAACAAAATAATCTGAAAGTGGATTCTGTTGGCAAAAGTTAAACTTCATTTAGGTGGTTTTTATCTAAAGGGGACTTTAATCCGGGGGTGTGAAGGAAAAAACCAAAACTTCTGTCAGTCTTTGAGATTTCAGCTTTATGGCGTTAATTCACCAGTGCCCCATGCATGTGACTTAAATTACTTGTCCCCATTCAGCAAAATGTATTTAAGTCTGTGTTTAAAGTTAAATGTTGGTTTGATGTGTTTTGGTGAATAAGAATGGTGTTAAATGTGTGCTACAGTGCTTTGTCGATTTGGTGTCTGTACGCATTAAATACTATAAACAAGCTTATTAGTTTACTGTCTCCTTTATTGTTAATGAGAATAGCACATACCTATCCTGATGCTTTTTTATGTTAGTCTGTGGAAGTGGGCACTGAGTCTTTGCAGAAAGAAGGAACTGTGGGATTGGGATATAAGCAAAGTGAGCTGTGATATGTGTTTATATTGGTCCCCAAACTTCTCCAGGTAGATCTGGGTTTGCAGTCTCAAGTGGGGAGTCTTAGTAGAATGTATGTGTATATAAATTCATAAAAAGAAAGAAGCGGTGAAATAAGTTGAAAATGGTGCTAGGCAGCAGTATAGTTTCTTGTGGGTCTCAAGATCAAAACAATGACTTTGAGATGGGACCAGTAGAAAGAAGGGAGGTTTGTCTTGGCAAGCGTAAGAGCCGAACTAGTGAGAGGGATCTGAAATTCCAGCATGGATGGAGGAGGGAAGGGTTTGCTCAGCTGTATGTAAAACCTCCCTCAGCTCCTTGCAAGGCCTCCATATGACTTACAGATGTGACTAGGTGTGTGCAGATGGCTGGTGTGATATGCTTATGGTTTATCAATATGAACTTTGGAAGCTGGCTTAAACTCCTCTCCTTAGCACCTGCAGCAGGCCCCCTGCTATCTGCTGTGTAAAGTAGACAGATGTATATCGAAGAGGCATACTTTATTTTTCTTGGGTCAACATTTCACATGGAGTTCTAGCAGGATAGTTTTGTTTGGTTTTTCATTGAGCCCCTTATTAGCATACTGCTGTTGGGGGGGGTGTGTGTGAATAGTAATGCCAGAATAATAGGATCTGCAGCGGAGGGCAGTGTGCTGATACCACTGAGTTTGGCCTCCCAAGAAACTGCTCTTCTGCTCGTGCAAGTGTATTGTTGGAACAGAAGAAACCTACTGCGCAAAAAAGCAACAGTGTGTGATGCGCTAGTGCAGAGGCAAGTGGTCTCAGGAATAGAATTTGGTTCCGTAATTAAATGAACAGACCCCAGCCCTGAATAATAAGTCTTTTGATATCTTGTTTTGCTATGAAACCTCTAAAAATTAGAGCGAGAGTCTTGCTGGCTTTGATAACTGTTAATGAAGTGTCTCAAAAGACATCTCAGTGCTTGTTGGATTGATGTATTCGGAGGCATTAAAGAAGCTTCTGTATGGCAAAGCTTGATTTGAGAAAGATACTCTCACTTCCGGTTTAAGGTTTTCTGGCTTGAATAGGAGTTAAGCTTACAAATCAAGGTTTCTGCTTCCTATTACAAAAGCAAGTACTGTCTACTTAATATCCATGTTGTCTGCAGATTATGCAAAATGAATTCTCTTGTATCACTAAAAAATGAATTTGATAGTTCCCTGAATAGTTCTGTTAATCTGGAAATAGGGGGTCTGCCCAAGCCATCTAGATGCCTGTCCTACTTGTGCATTAATCCAGCACTCCAACGAGAATGTGATCCAACATAAAGCAGCATTCACCTTGCAGAAACATTGTACAAAACATCTTGCTCCATGACTGCACTTGGGAAAAAATTAAAAGGAGCTGCTTGCTTGGCAATGCATGTGACTTCTTTCACTGAGTTAGAATGGGGTGTTTGGCTTCTAAAGGCACAAAAAAAAAGGTCTATGGTATATGTTCTGCTTGTACTCTATTTTAAATGCTTCCCTCAGATTTTACCACTCATGTTTAATAGTAGGTTTTTGTCTCCAAATTACGAAGTGGTTTACAGACTGTTTATGTAGGGATTACTTTATTGATCTCTTAGCTGCCTCTCAGAATCTGACAACTGTGTTCCACGGTAATGCTGGTTGTTTTTGTTAAAAAATAATCTGCATTATGAGGATCTAGTTCACAAATCCAGACTCACCCATATTGTTTACATGAAGACATGTACTTGCATAGGAGTTTAGACTCAAGCCTGGAGCAGAGAAGCCTATGCGTGTTTTGTCCCAAAAGCAAATTCTTTAACTGTGAGTTTTCTTTTTTTTGTTTTCTTTTTCTTTTTTTTTTTTCCCCTCATTCTTCATGCCTCCCCCCCTTCCCCCCCTGCCCTGTGGGGCTGGACAAGGTATACCCTCATAAGACTAAATGCAGTCCAGTTGATGGCAGGTACTTTGGGCCTGATCCCTCCTAAGCACTCTGTGGATCCTGAGTTTGACTGGCAGCCAGAAGTGTGGTTGGGAAACGTGCCGTCCAGGAGACTCAGTAGCTTTTGTTGCTGTTCCCTGTACAATGTAGACAGCCTTTGTGACTGGCTGTAAGATAGAAAATGCACATTTCATTCTTGTTTTAAAAACAGATCCGAAGTAACAGAAAGCACTGTTGCCGCCAACCTTGGAAATTTGGAAGCAAGTTGAAAAGTAGGAGACACTTCAGATCTTGTTGTGCCTGTGACTTCAGAGGCTTCGCTTCTGGCTGTGGTCCCATACTCTGTGGCTCACATCTTGATTTTTTGTACAGAGCTAAACTAAATCCTCAGGATGGTCCAATTGTTCTCCAGAGAGTTAAAGATCTACCTTGTTGGTCCTCAAGATGCTCGTATTGTCATGTCTTTTCACTTTTATCCTGAATTACTGTGGTGAGGAAGGTCACTGGTCAGGGCTTTGATGCCAAGTTAATTCAACATAAAAGTACTTTACAGCTGCAAAATATCAGTATGTTTATATAAGTATATTTACACTTATGCATAGTGCTCTGTTTCTTGTCCTTAGTCGTAAGGCCAGGTGTCTTTTTTTGTACTCGGAGCTGGTCGTTTTGCCAGGTACTGTCACTGTGCAGCCCTTGTTTTCTGTCCTGCTGGTCAGCACTGTCTTCTCTCCGGTAACAACTGTGAGAGCCTGTTTTGTTCCTACAGAAGGTTTCCCCTCATCAGAGAGAGGAAAATTTCGCCCTGCTTAGTAGAAGCCGCTCTGCCCCTGCTTTCATTTGGACTTGTCCTCTAAATCCAAGGGACATCAAAGGTTTCCCCCATGTGATAGAGGCTCCCTGGCCTGTTCTGAAATGAAACAATGGCTTCCCTATATTCGGGGATCTGTGCCTGAAATGTGCCTGTCTGGCCAGCTAATGGGGCTTAGACCGCTTCTGCTATAAAGGACTGGTTGTCTTTTGCATAACTGCCTTTGATAGATATTCTGGGTTGGTACACCCTAACATAAAGTGTAAGAAAAGAGGGTACCAACTGTAGCTGTGAATGTTTTCTTTATGAGATTAAAATCACACATGGTATTTGGAAAAAAACCCATGAAATAGGAATGAACTATATTGTGACAGTGTTGGTACAGGTAATGTTTTCTAAATTGCCCAAGGGTGATGAACAGGTGTGAGTATACAGTGTTTGTTGAGTCAACTTTAGCTAGACCAGGTAGCAAAAGCATCGAACAGATTTTTTTCAAAAGTCGGCTGACAACCTAAATGGAGTCAGTGGTCCCAGGTGGGCTTGAAACAGGTAGTTTTAAAACTTTGAGAATAAGCAGGGATGCTGCAGCTTCATGCTCTTTGCACTTGAAATATATACAGGAAGCTTGTTTGCAGACATCCTGCTGGCACAGTTCTCTGCCCCATTTTTAGAAATCATGAAGTCCTATTTTTAAAAAAGAAAACCTACTTTTGACAATCTAATTCTGTATCATTGGGGCCTGATAGATTGTGCCAATGGAAAGTTCTGTTGTAAACATATCCATCTGATCACTGCTCAGTGTCACGTGTTACTGCTGGCTGGCTTCCACCTCTTAAGTACAAACGTGTGATCTTCAGAAACGTGGGGATCACCTGAAGGCAAAATGCAAAACTAATCTGAAGACAAAGGTGTCTTTCCCTTTCTTTATTTTAATTACTTTTGGAAGTTTTGTCAGGATATTTGGAGTTTTGCAGAAAGGGAGTTTGGGGAATTTTGTGCGCAAAGATTGATTTTGCAGAGCAAATTAACTTTATTTTGCATGCTCTCCATCTGAAAATGAAGATAAGTTGACTGAAACGGAAGAAGTTAAATCTGAGGAGAGAAAATGAGAGAACAAAATGGGGAGGGAAAGTAGTATCTGTTGTTTGAGAAAGGGCTTAATAATGGTGTCTCGTGCATGTTCCATCAAAAAGGGATGTTCTTGGCTGAGACTCGTGCCTGGTATCAGGCAGGTTTGCATCGAGGTCTGATGTTAGATCACTAAATAGCCTCTCTCGTGCTAAGCTTTTGTTGCTTATTTTGCCTCATCTGTGCCTGAGGATTTCTATTAAACTGCAAAGTCATTGTTTCCTCTCTAGCTTGGATTCCTTTCTGTAAACAGAGATGCGCTGACTGCAGGGCCCTCATGCAGCCATGGCCGTGTAAGCTGGGAGACAATAGTTCACATCATCACGTACGTTAAAAGCCAGAACATTCCTGCTTGGCCGACTCCGGTTTTGACAACCATTGTTCTTTTTGTGTGTGCAGTATAGTATCACAGGCAAATAAGGAAAAATTGCTTTTTATTAATAGCTGTATGAATTGGAATGAAATAGCATCCTAATTCTATTTCAGTCAACCTGAAAAGAAAATCCCTCCTGTCAGGATATTGACAACACGCTCAACTAATGAAATACAAGATGCAAGGGTTGCGTCACAAGAACATTCCTCGTCAGCTAAATACACCTCAGGGCAAGCTAGAGATACATAGCTACTTTTAGGAGCTCATTAACTTTCTGGTCGTGTCCTTTAGGCTGTTACATCCTGGAAAAATATTTGTCATTCAACTTCTTTGTTTTCAGATCACTTTCTAATGACGGTACTTGTTTGCTGACTCCAAGTCTGTCTACAAAGGTTCGTATTACTCCCACTGGATGGACATAATTTATCTCCATCCACCTATTTATATCTCACATGGGGAGCACCACCTGAAGTCATTCCGAGTTACTGTCATAACTTGCAAGAGAAATGCACGTTAGCTTTGGAGTGTACTGCCTGAGCAGATGTGGGAATGTAAATCGCCTGGGCAAAAATGCTTTCTGGAGGAAAGCAATTTTACTACACCTCTTACTGCTTTGATTGCTGCTTTTTGAATACAGTGATGGCAGCTATTCTAGAAAATTAGGTCTGAAAGACAAAATCAATGAAGGTACACTCCCTTCCCAAGTTAAAAATAGTTTCTCTCTCAAACATTTCTGAGGTATTTGGTAGTGCTTCCTTGTTTCTTCTTCAGGTTTTAAATCAAATCTGTGTTAAGTGGCACAGCCTTGCTGCAGAGCAGCTCTGGCTTTGTTTTGTTTGCTCATCACTGCTAGCCAGAAAGGAAGAATAATAATTTATTCATGTGGTAGAGAAGTGGTTGATTGTTGCTTTAGGGAACTGGCCCTTTCTTAGTGCTCAGGATAAATGCCATGAACATCTCTGTAGTCCTGCCTTGGTCCAGTAAGCAATATTAACATCCTTGTGCTGTATGGCAAGTCACCAGTGCTTAGTTGCCTTCACAGTCTAGTGGACACAGGAGGTAGAAGCATTACAGCCCATTCCTATCTAAACATATTATCATCTATGGCTGATGTCCAAAGGGTTAATCCAAGCTGTCAATTTTAGATGCCTAATTCTAATCTCCCCTCTCAAAATGTCTTATGAATAGGAAGAGTTATGGGAAGCCAGTTGTCCCCAAACAGAGCAGATTAGGGCAAGGTAGAGGATTAGGATTTGGGATGATGTCCTGCCAGAGTGTAAAATAGATACCCCTCTCTCCCCACACTGCTTGATAGCGACTTTGCAGAACACTTAATAGATCTGGCTTGAAGTTTGCCAGGTCAGTGTTGTTCTCATTTCTCTGAGACCATGTACTGGTGTGCTTGACTCAGGTAACTGGAGATGGCATACAGTCCCCTTCAGTTTAGCCACCCAAAAATTTGGCATCCAGTTTCAGGGAGCTGGGTGTGCTCCCCTGGCAGCTAGTGGACAGGGTTAATCTCCTCTAGAGGTTGCTTTGTCCCACCTTGCAGCAGTTAGTGAGGTGAGGTGAGTCTCACTCTGATCCTTCCTTTCTCCAAAGAGTTTGTCTCCTCCATTACTGCCGTCTGGGCTCTGCTCATTGGTTTGAAGGTAGGAAATGTCCAAAGGCATGCTTGTGGACTAAGCACAAGCAAAAGCCAAGCTGAAACTGAGCTGGGGAGATAGTTTATCTAGGGAATTGGTAATTTCTTTACTGTTGTGAGAACAGTTTTAGGCCAAAATTTTTGGCATTTGAAAAAACAAGTTCTGATCTGAGCTTTTAACCTCTGTAGTCCTAAAGAGTATTCCCACAACAGCTTTAGCTTCTCTAAATTGTTTTTCTTTTATCACCATCTCTTCCTCTGTCTCCATTCTTCTGCCTTTTTGCTCTGGCATTAGTACTTGTCTTTGAACCAACTCACTGTAGGGCCAGAGCTCATCTGGCTGGAAAACAGCCCACCCCAAAAAGGTGCAGGGAGAGTTGTGTGGCAGCTTTGGGGGTGTTGTGGGGTTTGAGAACAGAATCGTTGTCTGCCTGACTTCAAACACATGAAAAAAGCCCTGAGGGTGGATCGTTGGGATCTGCAAAGATTTAGTTGCCAGTACAACTGCTTCTGTTGTAAGAGGCAAAAATTTGCTTGCTGCCTGCCTGGACAAAGGAGTCCTTCAGGTGATGCTAGCAGATGTCACCAACAACCTGCATGGTGGTCATCAGCCACCTTGGTCTAGTGTCCTGTGTTGCTCAGTCGCTGACATCAAAGTCAAGGCAGAACAAAATGGCCATGCTGACTTCTGCATCCCTGTTTTCCGATGTAGGAAAGTGAAGAGTCTACATTGGTAATGCTCATTGCCCTGCTAATTAAGCAGTAGGCTGTGTTTATACACGGTTTTCTTTCACTACTTGACTCTATCAGGGTGTTGGAGTGGTCCCTTCCAGTCAATGTCGAGGGGTAAGGATGATGAGGGATGGAGATATAAGACCTTATTTGTGTTGGTCACTTACTGCCTGGGGCACGCCAGCCTGCAGGCTTCCTTAAATGCAAACTTATTTGTGGAAGTCTGGTGGAGCCTTTTGTGGACTAGTCTACCCGAGAGGTATTTTGTCCCAAGGGGGAGGGAGTGAAATGCATCTGCAAAGTCTGCAGGAACTGTTATGGAGGCCTCAGCTTTGGATCTGCCTATACCTGTCACAGGGTAAACAAAGTGCCCTGGGAGGACTCGGGGTTAGCTGAACACCTTGGTCACACACTAAGCAAACTATCCCCCAGGTGTGCTTGCAGAACAGACTCTCCATCAGCGTCCTGTCATGCACAAAATGTTTATCCAATTTGTCAAGATAATCTTTCTTCAAATAAGCTCAGGTCCTAGGCCTCAGAACAGCCCAATTTCAAGCAGTATAAAGTAACTCTTTCCCCCCCTCTTTGCTTGCCCTCCCCCCTCCTTTTAATCACTGTGTCAACTTTTCCTTGGCTTTAAGCAAACTGAAAGTAATTATATCATTCTCAAGTGAGTTATCTTTTGACTGAGTTAGCTGATTTGTAAGTTACTTCAAAATGCTCCCAAGTTGTGGTATCCCTTTCCAAACACACGTTCTCAGATACTTCACGAAGTTGAGCTCATCAACGACCCAACAATTTGTTTATACAGGCACATATAATAGCTAACTAATGACAACTAATTTAGGGCATTTGTAAAGAAATAGAATTTAGATTTTTTTTTTTTAACTTAATGGTAGCTTTACCTATAGTTCTGGGTTTCCCTTAGGAATTTAAAAGAGCCTGTACATTGTCATTTTCTGCTTGCAGCTGTCAATACATTTTAAGTCTATTCTGAAGTATGGATTAATAATAGATCAGGTGTTACTGTCTAAGACAATGCTCACTCTTATTTTTGACAGACAACAGAGTTCCTTAGTTTTATTGCATAAAGAATATTACTTCTGTGATCACTCATAACTGTCAGATTGAAAGCCATTTGTGCATTCCCCCCCCCAGCTCCCCCAAAGAACTGAGTGTATACCCAAAAATAGAAAGATAAATCACCTAATCCCCCCCACCCCATACCCCCCCGCAATATGTTTCATTCATTGATTTCCCTCCCCCTCCCACCCCAGGTAATACTACAGAATCTGTCATTTCTTTTTCGCTTAAATTAAGGTGTAACCAAACTTTATGTATTCACTTACAGTTCTTTGCAGCTAGGATCCTTAATGCAAAAGGACTGCTGTATGTGCTCTTTAACTTTTAAACGTGGCGGGTAAAATCCTGCTCAGTTGGAGACGATGGATATGTTCCTGTGGGGCTGTATGCGCCAGAAGTGGTCAGTGGGTTAATGGGGAACTTGCAGAAGGAGTTGAGTAGGAGCCAGTGTACGTTCTTGCATTGCCTCCATGGCGCGATGACCAGGTCATGCATAACAGCTATTTTTGAGCTTTGCATTAGAAAGCCTGTGTTTAAAACCTGATTTTTAAAGGGCGTTAAGCAGCACCAATCGTTATGTTAATGATGCTTATTGCTTTGGGAAGAATTGCTATGTTTAAGCAGACTGGTGATATCCTATTTATTGCTTGCGAAGGGGAAATGGTAAAATTTACCTCTGCAGCAGATTATGAATTGGAAAGGAAAAAAAAAAAATCATTCTTAAAAACAACCATGTCCATATGTTCTCTTTGCATAGATTCCAGCAGGATTTAATGTGCCAAACTTTCATAAGTGGTAGCCCCCCCTCTAGCAGAGCAAAGGGGCTATGATGGGCAAACAGATGTGGAGTTTTGATACAACATACTCTTTCCCCCATCATTCAGTTCTTTGGACTACAATATGGCAAAAAAATTTAAAGGATTAAAAAATGTCTAGAGCTGCTATAATGATTGGTATATTTACATAAGTAAGGAATGTGATAGCAAATAAATACAACTTAATTAATAAAGATTGCCGTTATGCAGCTGAGGACCTTGAAGTGCTTAATAATTAATTAAGCCTCACAACCCTTCTGCATTATTGGTAAGTGTTGTTATGGTTATACACCTATTCTACAATAGGTAAATGGAGACCTTGTGCACTTAAGTGGATCTTTTTCCTCAAGGTCTCATAATGACTTGGCGATAGAATTCAGGAATCTTCACATCGCCAGCTGAGACTGGTCCTTAGAAAATAGGTTTTTGGCATAGAGGGGGGAAAAAAAGTATATTCATGCTGGTGTCAATACAGCTCTTCTGTTTGAGGAACCATTGTCTTTGGTTCATGTGGAGTATAACATGTATAACAACATGTTGTTCAGGGTTTTTTTTTTTTTGAATGGCAAATTCATCTTTTCTATTACATTGCCAGTCAACTAATTGCTGTCTGTGCAGCTTCACAACTGTTCTAAGTTTGCTCTGTATAATTTTATTTCTGTTAATGCTCTCTCATGCTTTTGTTTATATAACTTGGTTTGCACGTTATACAGCACTTGTCAGACTCATGGAAATAACTGAAGAATTGTGCTGCATAATATTTTGAGTGAGAAGAAGTCAGTCTTCATCTGGTTGATTTGATAGTCCCAGGAATCACTTTGCTAGTTGCCAGAGTGAAATACTGCCTGTAAAATGGGTGTGAACAGGCACATGCTCAATTGCAAAAGGGAAATTGAAAGAGAAGTGTGGCAAAACTAAATTTGGATTTTGTCAAGGTAAGTTGCATATTGCCTGACTCATCAAAGATGGCAGGAACCTATTGCTTTTGGGTAGAGCAGAGGGAGCATCCTCCTTCGCAGGTGCCTCTAAAACAATATGTAAAAGACTTTCCTTTCTGGGTGGCGGTATGGCAAGATTCTTGTTACTCCTTTGCTGGCCTCAAGCAAAGAATCTGTCCCAGTTCCCTGTGAAAATAATTGAACAAGTACTCCCAGAAATCATTAGCTAGGAAGTATTTCTGGCAAGAGAGAAGTGTTCTCTGACCCTATGCTCAGGCAGAAAAATAGTGAAATACATATGGCAAACCCCAAATGTTTACTATTCAATGAGCCAGATCTTTCAAAACAATGAAAAAGGATTAAAAATATTACTTTGCCTACATCAGTGAAGGTTGGAAATATGTCCTTTGTAAACAAAATAGATTCTTAGATAATGACAAGATTGTAGGAACTGGGGTACTTATGAAAATCTTGCCATTTTCCACCAGGCTATCACAAATCTGGTAATAAAATGTTAAGTTTTGGCAACAGTAATGTTGCTTTGTGACTGTCTAAAAAGAAATTTTTGGACTGATCAAGTCTTTTAAATTTGTGGTTTTTTTAAAAGCAAAACTTTATTTTCGTTTTTCCTTCTTTTGCAGCAGACCAAATTGTGCTGTTTTGCCATGCGGAAAAAACATTTTTTTTCAGATATTTTCACGTTTTGATTGTTGGAAAGGCATGCTTTTAATTTCCCTTAGTTTTGGAATCTCAAGGATACTTTCATTTCATTTTTCATATGTTTTTGTTGCTAGTCTGGATATAATGTGCTGCTATTGACCTGTACCAATTAAGGCTTCATGTCCAGTATGGACAGTCACCATTCTAATGTCATGGGAAGGATAAAGCTGAAGTCTGCCATATTCAAGCAAGCTGTATGCTTGCCAGTTGTGCTAAGGAAAACGTCTGTGACTTGTTGGCTCCGTGAGGGAATCAACAGTTATGAGTTAGTCCAACTCTAACGGTATATGGTCAAGTTGCTAGTACTCATTGGACCGCTCTGGACACAACACTGAAGTAAAAATATGGAGCTTAGATTCTCAGACCCACACATATGTGTAAAATTAAATGAAAGAAGCTGGGGTTTCTATCAAGCATTATGGCAGGAAACTGGCCAGACTTTCCGTTTGCATATTTGTTTCCTAGGGGTGGTGGACTTCTATCATTTAAGTCCGAACTCTGCTGAAACTGAAGGTAGTCATAAATATGTTGCTGTTAGAATGTAGGAAAATGCAGATGCTTTTCAATCTTGCTTTCCCTTTCTCCTGATTTATTAGTTTAATGTGGCTTTCTTATTAGTATCTTGTCATATTTTGGGAAAAATCAATATTTCAGATTTTTTTTTCTTTTACTGAGAATGTATCACATGAGGAATGCAATCAGACAGCAGTGGTTCTTGGGGGAAAAGCTCAACCTCATTTTGCAGATTCAAGAAGTTCAAATAATTCTGACAGCATGCAAATGTCAGTGCTTAACCAGGGATTGTCTCTGAACCTTTATGTTCGTTGCTGCTTCTTGATTGAGTATTCATGTTGTTGTATGGAAGAAGAAAAGGTTGCGAGATAATTCCTTGCCACTCTGGCAAGCTGTGATCTGGGGTGTGGAGAGAATCATCTCTCTTATTTTGTCATGCTACTCCTTTGAACTCCTGGCTAAAAAGCTATAATAAAGATCTGTCTCAAAAGGAAGGTCATCAGGCAAGTGCTGAGACTTCAGGAAGTCTTAAGCAAACCTACAGAGTCTTTTTGCCATTCAATTGCTCCGTCTTGAGCCAGGCCCTTCCTTACCAGTGTGTACTGTAATGAAAATGCCAGTGCTGCTCTAACTCCTGCTGCTGTAATGTGCTTCTCCCCAGCCCTTGCACTGAATGCTGATTATTCCCTCGGTGGTGGTGCCCTGTGCGCGCGGTATGTTGTGTAGAGTCCTGGAGAAGCAATGGATAGTCATGAAGTCTGAAAGAAAACGTGGCTGAGTCTAATCATAGAGGCAATTGGATACTGGATGGCAAATAGTGCGTTGCAGAAGATGAAAACATGGCGGGGGGGAAAGAGGGGCTAAGTTTAGTTGCATACTTCAAAACTAGATGCTTGACAGCTTTTAGTATGAGCATTTCCTACTTTTAAAAGAGCATATTCTGATACTTCCAATTTATTTACCTACCTGTTACTGTTGGGACCCTGTTACGAGAACCATGGGGTACAAGGGTGCTACTCTGTTACTGTACCCCACAATACAGGATACATAACAATGGCTGGTGTAGAAAGAGGGTGAGTGTGCATGGGAGTTTAAGTGTTCCTAGAAGTCCTTTTCTCATGAATTGCCCCAAGGGCTCCAGCTGCTTGAAAGATGTGTCCCAAGGGCAAACTTATTCTATAAGAAGACAACAGAGACATCAGATCTTGGCAGACTAATGCGCAAGCTCTTTAATGTCTGCATTAACTCCTTAAGCTGCTAAGCTATTTTTTTTCTTAAATGTTGTTAATAGTATCTTTGGAAGAAGTTGACCTAGAAATTGAAGTTACTCATGGAGTTTGGTTGTGAAGCTCAGCTGCGCTCCAGGTGAAATCTTAGAATAGATTGCATAAGACTAAAGCGTGTTCCTTCTGGGTGAGAGAGTTTTGGCTGTTATGTTCTCCAGTCAGTGCAAACACACAAACTATAAAAGCTGTTTGCAAATTCTTTTCTTTCACGTATTGTTTTTGTAAGTTGCCCATTGGCTTAATGGTTTTCCAGGAACTCTTTTTGGCTTTCTGTTCTTTTCATGAATTGTTGGATAGGGTCCGTACTCCAGAGTCAGCAGGAGTGTAGAGTTTAAGTTAGAATATTCAGATTTGATTTTCCCCTCCTTGGTATCATTATGTCTTTAGGAGCTATCCAGCTTTCTCAGGGATGCTCAAAGCTCAGTGTTCACCATCCTATGATCAGATTTTCAGAGGCTGGTGGTATGAGTAGGTGGGGGTTTTTGTTGTTGTGTGGTGGGGTTTTTTTTGTTTTGTTTTTTTTTTTGAGAGGGTCTATTATGTAAATCAAACATTCACAATAATCACGGATGTCAGTAGGAGCCCATAATCATTATAGGGGGTTATTACCTCTTGAGGAGTGATCCTCAAATGACCTAAGAAAAGTAATTTGGAATAATAACTGTTTCCATTTCACTGATAGAAAAGTTTTAGTCTTGCAAAAGAAGAAACAGATGTCTGGTTTGGCATCAGTAGGTACAGTTCTACCCATAGAGGAAGCTGTAATGTGGCCTCAACAAGAAAAGAAACCATGCAGTTTTAAGCAGATTAGATAATTGAGATTAGCTCTCTGTGATCTTGCTGTGTTTTCATTTATTTCAAAACAGTCTAACATAGAGCATGTTGAGCAATCAGTTGAAAATCACATGCAAACACTGCCTAAGTACCGATAAGAATCGTGGAGGTAAACAATGAATTCCTACTAATGGCTAAGTCACCAAGGTAAGATCAAGTCTAAATACACACCCTTAGTTAAATATAATTTCATTAACTCAGGTTACGTGGCTTTGGTAAAGGTTTTTTTTCCTCTCCCTGCTCTCCACTTTCTGATGCTTGTCAAATGAATTGCGTACAATTAATCCATCATTTTCAACTTTGTCTGTACCAGAGATGTGTTTTGAGCTGACCAATAACCCAGCATAGTTCTGTAAATCTAACAGCAGATCAACACTAGACACATGTGGTAATGCTGGTTAGGAAAGCATGATTTCAGTGTGTTTTGCAGATAACATTTCTACATCTGAATTCTACTAAAAACTTAGATTATCATACTAAAAAAAACCCAACCATTGCCTACTATAAATATCCAAATATCACAGTATTTCCCATTTAGAAGACACATGCAGATCTTGCTGGCATGTTTTTATTGCAGGGCCTAAAGGGTTTTTAATCCCCTGTTAACGTTATGCGTTGTGTAGTATGCAGCTGATGTTGTTCCCTCACCCCTTTTCATCTTCTCCCATTCCAGAATTCTACTAGATGTGGGTTGGTGTTTTGGTTTTTTTTTTTTTTGTTCTCCTTCCCCTGCCCCAGCACTCAACAATCAAGCTCAGGTATTTTAAGTATAAACAGTTTAGCACTGGTTTAACATCTTGTGGAAAATCCTAACTTGAGTATCTAACTGATATTTACATTTTGGAATTTGCCTCTCTGTAAGACTTGCTCTTCCTTTTTGTGACATCTCATGTTCTTTGCTTTTTTCCCCTCCCACTCAGCCATTTGTTTGGATCAGTTGTCTTTCCTTGGTTTTCTGGCCAAACACCCCTTCTAAAATATCCAGATTCCCTTTTGCAAAATATTCTGCAGTAAAGCTTCTAATCAGCAAGGTAGCAGATGAAAATAATGGGTAAACAATGTGAAGGCTCCCTTTTCCATAGGGATTTCTTGCTCTCACAGAAAATGTTCCTACTTTAATATTCCTCTCATCCTCCCTATTAAGTTTTACAGGACCAGTTTTCTTTTTTTAACACAACAGAAGACTTTTCACCCTGCTCAGTACTGCCAACTGGTCCAGTCCCAAGGAGATAGTTAACACATAACAGATGACAATAAATAATTGCAATAATTGAAGCATTCATGGTAGTGGATTTAGAATTTATTGGCTCATTTATCAGCCTGCATAGAAAAACAGGTTTCCTTGCTGCCATAGTCAGTAGCCTGACAAGGCCCAGTAATAGATTCTTCAAGAGGGGAATACAATAAAACCCATAGTGGGAACATATGGGCTCTCCTGACTCAAAAAAACTGGGGGTGAAAGTCCTGTTTATATGCTGATGCATGATTCGTCCTATTACCTGGAACTATGAAAGTTCTTTGTACTAATGGTATCTTGTGATGATGAGTACTGTAGGTGCTTGTTATTTGTCCAAAGGCTGGACCTCTTTGTGTTAAGCAAACACAGAACAAAAAGTTAATTGCTGCCTCAAAGAGCTTACAACCTTGGAGAAGAACTAGAGATGGATAGAACGAGGTGGAAGGGTGTTATGAGACTTTATTGACCAACATGAAAAGCTGTGGCCACAGAATGTGAGTTGTCAAAGCATCACCTGTGATTTTTGGTGAGGTTGTTGGGAGAGGACATGAATGAGCTAATAGTTTTGCAGGTGCTTGCAAGGAACTCCCACTGAACACAAAGGTGGTGTGGTTGAAATCATGAAGGTGTTTTTCTGTAAATGTAACAAATGTGTTTCAGGCTGGTATATTGGGATGATGACGCAGAAGATGGGGTCAGAGCTAAGCTGTGAAAGACCTTGCCAAGGAAAGTAAGCTTACGTTTGATGTAATAGAAAAGGTGAACCAGCTGAGAAATGGAACATATAGTCAAAGAGTTAAGAAATAATCTCTCCCCCATGATGAGATAGGAGCAAAACATTGTGGTGTGTAATTGTGGCAAGAGGATAGTGGCAGGAACTGATACTTGATGTCTTAGATAAGAGTTGGCTCAAGCTCAAGTGCCTGATGTTATGCAGAACTGTGGAAATTGTCTATATGGAACTATGGGACTCTAGAGGAAGCTCTGAATCTAAGGTGACTCTGATACTGGTGAGGTCTCCATACTTAGGATGACAGAATGGACATGAGTGGTGGGGAAGATGGTGGTATGGTCAACAGTAAGAAAAGGGCAAAACTGGGGAGGGAGAGATTTTAATACATGTGCCTTGGATGTGCTCTGACTTTATTTTTTTAAATCCCTATCCCTCATGGATATCCTAGCAATAGAAAAAAATCCAATTGGGAACAGCAGGGAGATCTGGAGTAGAGATGTGGATTTTTAAAGCCACTAAGAGATGGTGAATTTGTGAATAAGGTCATCTGTAAAAGGTGTACAGGGAGACAATACAGAGGATTAAAACCTCCTCTGCTCCCAATGTTGCCACTGTGAAAGATGAGAGAGGGAGGACAGATTTTTCCATAGGATGCAATAAATTATGCATTTAAATATGTTCTGCTAAGGTATGCTGCCTTTTAGCTTCACTGGACATCTCCCTGTTATTGTACTGCAAAAGCAGCTGTATAAAGTACCTATTTTAATGCTTTACAGTTCATTATTTCTTAAATTTTTATTTTCTTTTTCTCTAAAGAGCAATCATCTCGAGATGGCAAAGAAAGAAAAGTAATTGTGACACAAGTAGCACATAGGAAGGAGCTGAAGGCATCCATTATTACCGTTAGTCTGATTTGCCTCTTTAATCTCTTTCATCTCTATGCATTCAATGCCATTTGCTTACTTGGGAAGCTGATAGTTTAGCTTTGTTCCTAGATTTATGCCATTACAGATACAAATATCTGCTCTGTTTTCTGTGTTCAGAATTCTGGCATGAGATATCAAGAAAATTTCTAGGTGTGTTGATATTACTGTCCAGGGAATGATCTAAACTTCCAGCAATTCCTATATTTCTGCAAAGTGTAGTTGGAAAGCACAGTTTATTTATTGCCTGCATTTTTGTTTGCAACCTTTAGTCATTGACTCTTATCGCTTGTGTTTGGATCTGACACTTTTCTATGGTGGTTTGTTTGTTGTTATTTTGGGGGGGGGGGGGGGTGGTGCTGGGTTTTTTTGGTGGTGGTTTTGTTTGGTTTTTTTTTTTTAAACTCTCCTGGCTGAAATAGGGAAGTGTCCTTGCTACCTCTCCACTGTGACAGTTTAAAGACCATTGGGGATGGATCTCCTTTGGGACCTGGCACAGCATCTCCAGTGAGCGCAGTCTCAGGTGTGTGCTGACCTGCTCTGCTGAGTAACAGTGGTTAAAGAGATGCATGGAAAGTTAGCAGAGGTCTGGCTCACTGTGGCAGAAATGATGTAACAGAAAGTCCCCTGTCCTTTGCCCTGAGCTGTGTTGCTCCACCTGCGAGGACAGCAGAGCAATACAAATAAGCCATTCGCCTGCTTTAAGGCATCTCGGTTTACTTAGGGGCTAACTCAGCAGAGAGGCAACTATCTGGATTGTGATCTAAGCCTGCTATTCCAGGCCTTACTGCCTGTTTGCCCTAAGCCTGCCTCCAGCTTTGGGAAAGCAAAGAATAATGTTGAGTACGGGAACAGATCATGGGAAGCTTCCTAGGAAAACAAAAAAAACCATTTAAAATCTCTTTATTTTCTGTTGAAATTAAAAAACATTCTGGTTGTATCTAAATAGGGGGAAAATATGTCTCCAAATTACGTTCAGGCATCCAAATCTGATCATGTGAATCCCAACTGCTGGCTCCACAGCTCATCATTTAGGATGTTTGAGAGGAGGCAGTGTGGAATAGGAAGATTCTGACTGACAGTACAAAACGTGTCTAGGGAGGGAAGGAGCTACACATTGCCAAGTGTTGGCTCTCTAATGTTGTGGAGGAAAATATCAAGTCAGCAGTGTGTACTAAACGCAATGTGAGCGCCATGTGATGTTGTATCCCAAATTGCACTTAAAAGTCAAGGAACAGGTTTGTTGTACCAACAAGCTTCTTGTAGTCCAGGCCAGGCAGGTGATAGCTATGGCTAGTTCAGTGGGTAGATCAGGCTCTGGCCTGATCACAAGGTTGAGGTTGGTTTGGGATTTGGGTCTGAGCTGGAGGCAGTGATGTGATGCCTCGTGAAGTTTGGCCTCCTTGTTTTCTTCAGTTTAGAAAATGTGGCTGATCTTGCACAATGGATTGCAAGGAAGGAATTTTTTTTTTTTTTTTTAGTGGCATTTTTAGTACCTTTGGCTGGAACTGGAAAAGGATCTTTTGGCAACTAAATCCAACCCACCAGCACAACCACAAGATCTGAGGTTGTATTTCAGTGGTTCATCCCATCTCTGATGTCAGATTGCCTAATCCTCTTTATAAATTCCATCTGCCCAACAGCACACAGCTGCACATTGCCCAAACCTTGACACCTGAGGACACTGGGGAGGGGAGACAAGTTAAATAATCAGAAATTTTGGAGCCAGTTTTGGATCTGTCCAGAATGAGATGGTAAATGAGATGGAAAATCATGGTATTTTAGGGCAGCTCAAAGCTTGTCAATTGAATAATCATAGCCAAGTCACTTATTGGATTTGAAATCATTGGCCAAGTAAGATTATCATATCCATGAGCAACTCTGCAGGTATGCCTGAGCCTTGTGAACCTGAGGCTGTGAGAGCAGGAAGGGAAAGTCAAACACCAAACGGCAGCCAGGTGCTGTTGTTAGCAAATGGTTCCCCAATAATTAGATCACCCTGTGGTGGGGACAGTAGAGCCAGATGGTGCAGGAGAGAGTTCACATTTTTAAAAACTGAGAGGCAAGGCACTTTTACAATAAATTTCACTTTCCATGTCTCTTAACTACAAGATTTTTTTTCCCCTCTCTTTCCACGTTATCTTTTGGCAGTGCTGACAGTTTTCTCTTATTCTTTTGGAAGTATTTTCAACATTGCACAGCTGTTTGTTTAATAAGTCTCTAGTGCCTCAGCAGATAATAGTAAGTCGGAGTGAATATTTACCTTATTTCTGAAGCACTATTTCATTCAGCACTTCTAGCACTCTGGCAGTTTCAAGTGAGCAGTGTAGCGTTTTAATTTTTCTTTACTTTGGGCATTCAGTCACTCCAGAACAAGACTATTGCTCATGTTCTTTCTCCCATTATCTTTTCTTTCTCATCCGATTGTAAATATCTTCGTTACCTCTCTTCACTGACAGACTTTCCAATTTTTATCGGACAGGTTCGAATGTCCTCGTGGAAAACAGCAGTTCCCCTCACCCTCCCCAGAAGGCTGCAGAGTGCTCAGGAAAGTACGTCTGGGTGTTGTGTTGTCCCGCTACCAGCAGTACCAATTAGCTGAAAATTGGACAGCAAAGTCTATTAACATAAAGAGAAAGGAACCCCAAATACTACTTCCCTGCTGTGAGCAAACTAAGCTGTGTTTATTCCACCACTCATCATGGTGTTGATTTAGGGGTGGATTCCCAAAACTTCTTAGCACCACTTCCGCCAAAGTCATAAATCTCTAATAAACTTCTAGTGACAGCTGAGAAGGGAAACCCTGAAAACCCTGGCCCCAACAGGCGCCTATGGAGGGAGTGGGGAAGGCTGTTCACCACTTATTTTGTACTTGTGCAAACTAAGTCACTCTGAAGAGATTAAGAAATATTTTCCCTACTTTTTCAGAAATAAAAGTTACCCACAGCTGAAGCTAGGGTGTTTAACATTATTCTTTTTCACTGCAGATGCCACAACATAGTGCTTCACACTGAATGCATGATCATAGGAATCTATTCTGGTCTGAACAAGACAGTTTTATATTGTATCTAAGCATCTCTTTATTTGAACCAGATCAGAAATTCACTGTATCTTGGGGAATAGGTAGTAAGGGAAATATTCTTCAGATAGGGTTATTTTTGTACTTAGCTTTGATAGTGCACATTACATCAGCCAGACCACTTCTGTAAAGGTCTGCCAAGTCCTAAATTTTCAATAATCCCACTTCCTTCTCTTAAAATTGAAAAGGTAGTGACTCCCCTGGGAATGCATGTCATTTCAGCATTCCCGTTGACTGTGTATTCTGAAATGCTGCAGTCTGTTTGCTTAGTAATCCCCTTGTCTGTGTAAGTTGTTAGGGGTAACCAAAGGCAGCTGATTACTTAATTGTATAAGGCAGGAAATCGGGTTCTTTCATTAGTTCCCATAATGTTCTTGAGAGCAACTAGTATTCTGCTTGACTGAGTTTTCGATCCTTTAATTCAAAAGATATACTTTCCCTTGGCATACTCAGTGACCCTTTATCCCAATAGGCTATTTACTGAATAAACTGCACATTTTAGATTAAAAAAAAAAAAAGCCTAAACTTCCTAAATAAAATAAAACATTATCTCTATGATAAGACAAAACATGTTGCAACCAGAGGAGAAATGACATGTAAGGTCTTCATGTCTCTTTGCACTTTTGTAAGATCATTGATTTTTGTGTGTGTTGCTTGAACCGATGGGCCCAAATAGGAAAAGAAATATTACTATCAACTTGTCACAGCTTTAGAGATCTGCTTCTGCTTTTGTTCAGTGTCTCATGCTTAAGAAGCCCTTTTCCATACTGACGATTAGCTTTCTTTTGCTAAAATTAATAGAGAGCTTGGGGCCAAATTGTGCTGTTCCTGTGTCCATTGGCAAATAGTTGTCGGATAGGGAGGTGGTTATGAAGTCCGTGCTTTGCCATGTGATTAGGGGTATGTACAAAATCCTGGGCAGTGCTGGTGGGGGCTGTGGCTCAGGTATGTTCCCCCCTCCCGCCCCAAACACATGTAGTGAGTTGGAGCATGGAGCTGGCACGGGGTCTCTGTGCTCTTGCTACCCATGTGACTATGAGCAGCCAGGGAAGAAAGGTAAAACTGCAACCTGATCTTTAGGAATACCTATTGGTTATCTCATTAAGAAAGAACAAGCAGTATTTTTCTTCTTGGTGTTTTTTTTTTTCTTTTTTTTCACCTCTCCACCCCAATGTACAGTTAAGCTGATACAAACATGGCACTTTCCTTGCTCTTCAGAATCTGCTTATAAATGTTTCTCTTGCTTCCTCTCTTTAAAACCTCAGAAGATCAGTTTGTGTCAGGTTGTCCCCATTTTCATGCCATGGGAGTCAAAGGAAACTTTGCTGTAGAATTCAGGGTGCTCATGTTCAAGTCTGTCAAAAGTCTCAACTGAAATTTTTTGGAAGTATCTTCTATGAATCTTCTTCAGCTTCACAGGCCTAGTATGCCTGAGGAGAGTTTGCTGTGGGGAGACATTAGCCTTAGCACATTAAGTGGTGGCAGGTGGAGGCTGGGAAAGAATATCAGAATGTTTCTGATGCTTTTGGGTAATCTTTTGTTCCATAAATTGTTACCCTCAGGTGTGAGTGCTTCTCCCAAGATGTCCCAATATTTCTGCTCCTGAAGGATTAAGGGTGTGTTTGCCACAGAGGCTTAAAGAGTGCACTGAACACTGTTCCTGTGTAATCAGAAAGATAAAGTAAGCACCCTCATGACAGCAAGAGTAAGGTGTGCTGCATTTCTCCCTGCCAGTGTGCTGGGGTCAAGCCTTGATTTGATTTCTATAATAACAGGTTGCTTCAGGTAGAAAGTCTCTTCTACCCAGCAGAGATGTGGTATGCAGCTATTCTGCCCTATGCTTCCATGCTGCCCTATGTTTCCACATAATGAAGGACATTGTGGTAATGCAGAAATAGGAGGGGAAGAGGGAGACCCTCATGTCCGTTATCACACTCGAAAGCAGCAGTGCTGATCTTGCATCTCATGTGTCAATGGAAGCTCACAGCCCACCCACCCAGTATCCCAGAGTGTTGTAGACCGTAATATTTTCATCATGTACAAACCATTTAAGATAACGGATGCTGTCCTCACTTTCTTTTTGGAAAACCAGGTTATAGAAAGGCTTAGCAACTCATGGAAGGTGTACAGAGCAAAGAGTTAAACCAAGCTCTTTCACTTCTTAGGCAAGTCTGCCAGTAGACAACTCTTAGCTAATTTGAATTCCTATCTGTTAAAAAGTTGATTTTCATTGTCTGATGGATCCAGAGTAAACAGGGAAGTTGTTCTGATGAACTTCTATTTTAGGTCATTATTGTACTGCCCATACTAAAGGGGATAAAATGGATATATGTACCAGAGTGGGCAGAGACACATTCTAAATAAATGAAAGGATGATAAAACCAAATGAGGATATGTGACCCTAAGCAAACTTAACGAGGAAATGAGAAGGCAGTTTCTATTCATCAGTGAAGTGAGTTTTTAAGACAGCCTTCCCCTAGAAATAGTGGGGACATCCTAGAGTGGTTAGAAATTTGGAGTCAAAGTTCAAACCTTTCTAAATTCTTATAAACCCTAGCTGAGGTTACAATGACCTCTGGGAATGTGTGACCTGCTCTTCAGGCTTGTGCGTTTTTTAATTCCTTGCAACTACTATGCATTGTTATGGAAGGGGGCAGAGACGGGGAGGGCATCGTCTGCTCTGGCTGATGGAACACCAGCTCCACTCTAAACTTGAGAGTTGCCCATGGTCACACACATGAACTGGCAATTTTGTACTCTTTAAATAAAAATGTGGTAATTGTGGAATGGAAGATTTATTGCTTTGGATAGGAAGAAAGGCACAGTTCTGAGTCCACTATTGGCTTTCCCCAAATTTTCAGTGATCTTTTTCCTGTGCCTTGTTGCAAACTCTTTCTTTTCAGTACAACCGTATGTCCTGTGTTTGATGTCAGCAGGGAAGAAAAGCAGCAACTGTCCTCTGTTAGCATTTTCCGGGTGTAACCCTGTATGTCTTGCTGGTTCAAGTAGAAAAGCAAGGGGGAAATTTGTGAGCTATACACATGGCTGTGGATAATTTCAATACTAGGTGGCCTGTGGTTCCTATTCCTCAGCAGTCAGTTGGTTCAAAAAAACTCCAAACCTTTTTTGCCCCAGATCCTCTCCCCACCTCCTCTCCATTCCCTATAGCTAAAGCTGGGGCTTGTCCAAACTAGACTCAAATACCCTGTGTGCCTGCACTGGTGCTTGATGTGACGTACGACATTTTAGGCACAGCTTTGGGAGGGAACAATGTTTCCTCCTACCTGTCACACATCACTCGTGTTACCTGTTTCTCTCACTGAAGGAAAATGTTGCATTCATAAACTTGTAGACTTTTAAAGCATAAAACCCAAACACACACAACTTAATATAATTTCCATTGATCTGTATAGGCAAAAATATCCCTTGTAAGATATTTTCTAACACTTTGGACAGTTGGACTGCTACATCAAAACTGTGCAGGTGGCTGAGTTTTGCAGGGTTATTTCAGATAAAGAAGAATATAGTTTGCAAAAAGGACTGTTAATCATTGAGCAAAGGTGTTCACGTAGTTTGGACTGATCTGAGAGCAATTGTGTCTATATGCTGTGTGTCTCAGTGGATGTGGAAAAGGTGAAATGAACTGTGAAAATGTTTGTGAAACATGCATAATTTCAGTGGACTGTGGTGGTAATGCCTATCTATTGAGTTTGTATGTTACTTTCCCTGGATTTGTAAGAGGACACCTTTGCTGGTCATCGGCCCATATTGACATAATGCAGAAGACAGATCTATAACGAGGTGTTTACTTTGGATCTGATTTAATGCTCATGGCAGTTGCTGAAAAATCATCAGGTGATTTAAATGCCCTTTATATAAATAGAACAGCCATTTTTTTTTTCTTAAAGAAAATGCAGGGCTGCTTAAAGGAGTAAAGACTGTAGAACCATGTGAACACATTTAATTTGAGTCTAATAATTTCAAACAAATAAGTGACTCAACCTAAATTAATTGGAGTTTTCTGCTTCTAACTATAACATTTCTTATCATGTAAAGCATTAAGGCAGCATAACATATATGAGACAAATATTAAACAAAGGTATTATGGATGGGAAATTCCTAATCTAGCTCACTATTTTGGTACAGTGGAAGTTTCTTAATCCAATATCTGATGAAGGAACAAGGAGAGAATTAATTTACTGCACACTAATTACTGAGGAGTATGCACTGTATATACAGTGAAAGGCGCTGAAATGAATACTTGATAAACAATATCTGGCAAATTAAAAATCTGAAATGTTAAATGAAATGCAAATTAAAAATCTGGACCGTTAAATTAATTGAATGCAAAAAAACCCTGACATTAACTATCATCAAGGGTCGAAGTTATATCGGCAAAAGCAAAGCTATTCAGAGTTAAATCCTGCTTCTCTCTGTGATTTACTTGTGAATGGGTGGGTACTAGAGGACCCCCAAAGAGATGGATGAATTTGCATACATGAGGAGCCATCCTTTCTGCCTGCTGTGCAAAATGCTGCCCTAGGAAATGATGGGAATGGTTTGCACCTAAAAGAATGTCCACTGAAAGGAATTGGGTCCCTTGGGTACAAGTGAAATGCAAGACCTGTGTTGCAGTATCCAAACCAACTTCAGCTAAGCTAATGGTGTACAAGTTCTAATCTAGAAGAGACTTGATGTTTGTCTTTTGCATTGTATTTTAAGCCTAGTTTTCTCTGTGTGTCTCATCTTTTGGTGGAATGGAGACTGGAAAACACTACACTGTGAGGATGTAAGATGTTTCTAAGAATTAATTTACAGGAAGATAATTAAGGCTGTGAGCCCACTTTGCTGGCTCATATTTAGTTTTTTATTCACTAATACCCCCAAGTCCATCTCCTCAGGGCTGCTCTCAATCCATTCCCTGCTGAGCCTGTATTTGTGCTTGCCCCAACCCATGTGCAGGAGCTTGCACTTGGCCTTGTTGAACCTCGTGAGGTTTACATGGGCCCACCCCTCAAGCCTGTCAAGGTCCCTCTGGATGGCATCCCTTCCCTTCAGTGCGTTGACGGCACCACACAGCTTGGTGTCATTGGCAAACTTGCTGAGGGTGCATTCAATCCCACTATCCGTGTTGCCAACAAAGTGTTAACCGGGGCCGGTCCCAATACCGACCCCTGAGGAATACCACTTGTCACTGGTCTCCACTTGGACGTTGGGCTGTTGACCGCAACTCTTTGAGTGCGACCATCCAGCCAATTCCTTATCCACTGAGTGGTCCATCCGTGAAATCTATGTCTCTCCAGTTTAGAAACAAGGAGTCGTGCAGGACAGTGTCAAATGCTTTGCACAAGTCCAGGTAGATGATGTCCGTTGCTTTTCCCGTATCCACCATCGCTGTAACCCTGTCATAGAAGGCCACCAAACTTGTCAGGCATGATTTGCCCTTAGCGTGAAGCTGTGTTGGCTGTCACCAGTCACCTCCTTATCTTCCATGTGTCCTAGCATAGTTTCCAGGAGGATCCACTCCATGATCTTGCTGGGCACATAGGTGAGACTGACTGGCCTGTGGTTCTCAGGGTCTTCCTTTTCTCCCTTTTTAAAAATGGGGGTTACATTTCCCCTTTTCCAGTCAGTGGGAACTTCCCTGGACTGCCATGACTTCTCAAATATGATGAGTAGTGGCTTAGCCCCTTCATCTGCCAGTTCCCTCAGGACCCATGAACGCATCTCACAGGCTCCATGGACTTGTGCACCTTCAGGTTCCTTGGATGGTCTCGAACCTGATCTCCTACAGCAGGTGATTCTTCATTCTCCCAGTCCCTGCCTTCGCCATCTGTGACTTGGGTGGTGTGGCTGGAGCTCTTGCTGGTGAAGACTGAGGCAAAAAAGTTGTTGAGTACCTCAGCCTTCTCAGTGTCCTGGGTAACGAGGTCTCCCATTTCCTTCTGGAGGGGGCCCGCTTTTTCCCTAGTCTTCCTTTTATCACTGACGTACCTACGGAAACTTTTCTTGTTGCCCTTGACATCCCTGGTCAGATTTAATTCTATCAGGGCATTGGCTTTCCTAACCTGATCCCTGGCTGCTCAGACAATTTCTCTGTATTCGTCCCAGGCTACCTGTCCTTGCTTCCACCCTGTGTAGGCTTCCTTTTTGTGTTTGAGTTTGTCCAGGAGCTCCTTGTTCATCCATGCAGGCCTCCTGGTTTTTCCCTACTTCTTTGTCGGGATGCAAATATGCATGTAAACTTCTAATCCAACTGAAGCAAATGGAAATATTTTGTAAGGATCATGCTGCTTATATCAAATTGGTCAACAAGAGACTGAAAAGATAGGGAAAGCTTAAGATTTATCTCAAAATTCTGGGATATACCACAAACTGTGCATTAGCATGGGGCTTTTATTTAACCAATTTAATTTTTCACTTGTTTTCCTCCATTTTCATGTTTATTCATGATTGTTTGTGTAGGGTATAATGTTATATAAAGCATTAAGTGTGAGAATTGTTCCAGATAAGAACTGTTTCTGCATGTCCACCAGGCTGGGGGATAGCTGCAGGGAGAATCTGGAAACCTCAAAAAAGGTATGTTGTAGGCCAACCTTAAGGAAGTTAAACCCTCCCAAACACACACACACATGCATACATGCACACTAGACCTTGTAAAGTGTGAGAGAGATGATAACACTCCCAACTTTAAGCATGCGCACAGTCCTATAAAAGTTCAGATCAGGGGGATCTGATGATTCAGGTTCTCTTCTGGGGGGGGCAAAACCCATCTCTAACAGCTCTGAGACAAATTGTTTAGGCCACAGTTAAAGTGTGAGGCTCTTTGCAGGTGCTTGCTTGTATCACCTGGTTGCAAAGCGAGATGTGTTATTGCTGGGTGTTAGACTTGAGCTCACTTGAGTGTGTATCCGGAGAAGTGAGCAGCATGTGTTCTGCATCTTTACACCAGTTTCTTCAAGTGCTGGGTGTTCTTCCAACTGAAGAGCCTGCTAGTGACGAGGGGGATTGATTTCACTGTTTGAAGATAAGGCCCTCAGAATGACAGTTTTCATTGATTAAATGAGGGCACTTTTGAGAAGGAAAGTGATTGCAGTAAATTCCAGGTTAAAATGATATTAGTGGTTGAATTATAGGCAAATATCGTAATGGCTGAGCATCAGGAATTTATGTTAAGGTAAGATTGATCTGGGAGAGAGTACTGCTAGTAAAAAAAGGTGGTCTATATATTACCCTTGCAATGTAATATCATGACCCTATTCCAGTGTATGACCACTTAAAGACTAGAAAGAATGCAATGCAATTAGTTTAACATTTAACAAATCTAACTATAGCCTAGCACTACGTTTCTATTAATCTTGGTTTGTTCCAATGTGTTTTAATAGGTTTAGACATACAGTAGCAGATCTATTGCAATTAAAAATGAAAGTTCTTATGTACTAGTAGTGTTTCCCTGGAGGTCTAGTCGGTCTCCCACAGTAATGAAGATATAATTATACTGATGTAAATCACAGCACCATAACTAGGAGGGATTGGCCTTTTTCCTCCTTTAATTCATTGAAAGATTTTATCTTTGACATGTACTGTCAAACAGGGTGATGGGCTGGAAGGCAGGATGTTTTTTCTGGTAACTAATTTCCTTGGGGAGAAAATGTGGTGTGTGTGTTTTTTTGGTTTTTTTTTGTTTTTTTTTTTTTTAAGATGGCTTGAATACTGAAATGACTCTTAAGTCCTGCTTCTCTCATTTTGGGATAGCAGCAATTCCTGTAGTCTTCCTAATGAAGTGTGGTCAAGATCAGACTTTCTGCTCTGACTGTGCTGTTCTCAGCCTGAGAATAGGAAAATGTTTCTGAAGGTAGCTTGAGGTCACCTTTTGGGTTCCAGTGTAGTCAGCTCTGCAAAGAGCCTACCTGGCTCCTGCTGTAAATAAGAAAAAAAAAATGGCCTTAGGGCTGATTTATGTTTTACTCAACTGTGATAGTCCCAGACATCCATTCTTTGCCATGAGAATAGCAGAGCACAGCATGCTCAAACCATAAGCTTTTTTCCCTTGGTAGGCTTCCAGATATACTTCCTACCTGTCAGATAGAGCAAAAGGCTACTTTGCCAGCTTTAGTGCTGCCTGAAAAAAGTTCATTGACTTAGGATGTTTTCTGCACGTTTGCTTCTATTTCGCTGCTACTTGACTACAATAAATGAGCCGCAATAGAGGGAGACTCCAGCCTGTCGGTTTATTTTTCTTGGCCATCACATATGACTTGTCCCACCAAGCTGTCAGCTTCTTAGAAAAAGACTAAAATTTAAAAATAACTATCCTAAAGTGAAATAACAAATTTATTGCTGCCAGCTCGTATGTTCTATGCTGGTTTTGTGTGTGTGTGTATATATATAAAAATATATACATTAAAAAAAAAAAAATCCTAAACCAAAATCAACATCAGAAGGTGGCAATGTGTTAAGAAACACTTCCTTTCAGGCAGTAGTTTAACTTATCAAGGTTTTTTCTGTTGTGCTCTTGGACCAAAACAGCATTTAGCTTTCCCATACTCCTTTACCTAGCAAACACATCTCATTTTCTTTCCCTTAATAACCTCCTCTCCTCGGATCTGTGCATGCATTCTGCCATGTTTTGTGTATACTGTTAAAGCCCACAAACAAAATGCTAAATTAAGCCCAACCAGAAGATTCACTCCTTGTTTTATTGCACGGCTGGGACATGATATCTGAGAAGGGAGGTGTCATCACTGCAGTAAGAGAAAGGCCTTCCTGCAAAACAGTCTGAGTGGTCGCATGTTTCAAACACTGTCTCAGAGGTCTGACAGCAAGGCAGGACATTTCCACAGAAATGTGTTAGTTGTACCAAAGATCTGGAGGGCCACCAGAGAGGCTGTTCAACATGTGTCATCATGATCCTCCTTCCAGCCAACTGATGGTGATGATATGTTCCTCATCAGATTGGTAGGGACAAGATTTTGTAGGGACAGGTCAAGGCTCCACTAACCTCTAACTTTCTGGGCAACGCAGGTGTCAAAGGAGATGTTTGCAGCAAGCTGTCTGTAACATCTCTCCTAGGAGAAATTCTCACAAGTTCTCACAAGACAGATTCCCCCCCCCCCCCCCCATCAATGCTTAAAGTCAGGTTCAGGACTAAGGCAGAAGTGAAGGAAGGCTGCCATTATATTACTGTTAAAAGACCTCTACTTTTTTTTCTTTCCATCACTTTTCTTGGGCAAATATACTGAGGTTCTGCATATCTGTGTCATCTCTGGCAGTCAGCAGTTGACATCTTTGGTAATGAAAAAAGGGCTTAGGAATGTGGCAGAAGCCACCACCTGCCTGGGCCTGCGGGTGACTTGGTGCTGACCCATGGGGACTCCTTCCAGGAGTAGACACAGCTGTGGTGGCTGTGGCACCACTGTCTGAGCTGTGCGTGCTCTTGGAAGAGAGCTTCAGCGCTGAGAGTCCAGTGCCTTTCCCAATTGCCGAAATCCACTAGGGAGAATAAAATAAACGTCTTGGTTTTATTTTCCATTGAACTGATATTTCTTTAGAATTGGCTGTTCCACATACTACTCACCTTGCTGGCAAAAGCATTGGTGATCAATGAGGACAAAGTGATTCTGACTCTCAGCTTGCCGCGTACATCCAGAGCAAATGAACACATCAGAAGCTGATTTTGTGCAAGGCCTGCTTTTGATTTGTGCATTTTTCTGGCAGACTTGGGCTAAGCCCTATTACTTTCTTACAATAAAAAGGAATGTTTCTTCTACTGGAGCTTGCAGCATGCAGCTGCAATAATCATAGGGGAGCCCCAGGTGGTCTGATTTATGGTGTTTAATGTGAACCCCTGAGGTTCTGTGGGGAGAGATTATATAAGGTATAAAACATTTCACAGAATTGTTTTGCCACACTTCAGTTCTAACTTGCAGTGGGCCTCCTTCATTTATCTCCCTGCCTCAAGACAGGTTATCTAAATGCATGTTTATCAAAGAGCTCCTAAACCATGTTAAAGTTGCTTCTGAAAATATTCTGACTAATGGTGATGTTGATGAGGATGAATCATCACTGAGAACATTGTGCTCATCAGGACAGTTTCTCAGCTGATGGGATTTGGCAGAATGCTATGGAAGCTCACAGCACTTTTCTGCGGATTGATACTGAGCGAGGATTGATATGCTGGGCAGGCATTGTTTGACTGGAGCTCTGTGGATTTGTACTGGCCCAGAGCCTGCAGTTCATAAAATAAAGTCCTGAACTTAAATACTTTTATTGTACAATCTTCATACAGGGTATATTATTTACTAAATACTAGTGTGTTTCTGTGAGGATGTAGCAGCAAGTTAGGCAAGGAGCATGAAGCTATTAGTTTAACTATGCTACCATTATTAAGGTACCGGCTACAGGTTTCATTGCTGTCCTCCTCAAGAACAAGTTAGAACAAGCTTCGTTAGTGCTACCCCCCACGCTGGAAGTCTGCAGTGGGAGCGGTAGAGGAGGTGCACTGGCTGCACCCATCCATGCAACTGCACTGGCACCAGAGGCAGGGAGTGACCGGCTTAGCAAGCTAAAGGGATGTGCCTGGGGCTTTGGCTGAGTCTGTTCAAACAATAGTTTGTCCAGGCAAGGAGATGGATTTCCACCCCTGGTACAGCCCATGACTCAAAGTCTGTGCTGGAGCCCTTCTCGGTCTGCTTTCAGTGAGCAGGGTTGCAAAATACCATGACAGATCCAGATCTCATCTTTCTTCACTAGCCAGGGGAGCTTAGACTCAAGGTTTAAACCTAGGTTCCTCTGTAACTAGAAATGATGTAGTTGTAGAGTATTACAAGCATAAGATAGTCCTGAAGACAGAATTCATGTCCTGAAGTGTTTAGTGAAACAAAATAAGAAGACAGTAGCTGAGAAAAGAAGGTACTTGCTGAAAGTTGATGCTTTATTGATGAGGAAGTGAAGGAATGAAAGCAGAGTAAGCTCTGGATGGATACAATGATTAAACTTGTACTGGATCAACTGTAGGGGTTTGGTTTTGTTTATTAACCCTGTCCATTCCCGTGCTACCTACAACTGAAACTTCCTGATTTTTTTTTTTTTGCCAGAGAATAGATGATATTTATTGTTATAGCACTTAGTTTCAGCTAATGACAAGATGACACTATCTGTAATCTTGTCTTTTACCTGTCCTGTATTACACCCTTTCATTTACTACATTCAAGTAGCAGTAAAAAGCATTCCAAGAGACACAATGGAGCAGCACAGCAGCCCCAACACAGTTTAAGGCTGTGCATTATATTACAAAATGACTCTTTTTTGGGGGGAGGGGGGGAGATATTGTGCCAGTTTACAGGAAGGTTGGGCAAAAGGTCAGGGAAAGTGCGTAATTATTATCAGCTCTGCTGAGGCCACACCTGTGTGAAATGTTTAATGCTGACACAAGAATGAACTTGAAGCATGTTTGGAACGTACAAGCAGCAAAAATAACCAGAAAACTTAAACTGGAATTTAAACTGCATTAAAAAAAAAAAAAATCCGCTATAGGATGGAGAGACCAAAAGCAGCCCACAGAGACCTAAAAGTGTAGTCAAGGCCACTCTCATCTTACTAAGGATATGGAGTGCATGAAGGTTACAGAGCTTGGCATGAAAATGGTCCATCAGGAGTAGTCTAGGCAGAAGAGTGCTCACTTTGAGTTTAGACTGAACATACCCTGTTTGTAAGTGGGACAGACTATTGCTGTGGTGGGACTGCTGTATTTGGAACCTGTAAACTATATGACTGATTTTCATTCTTGCACACCTATTCTAACAGGAGGCAGGAAGGAGCTGGTTTCCGCATTGCTGCAAATTTGCTTAGCTTTGCTAGCATCAGTCGGTTTATGACTGCCTATACCAGTTCAGACTTAATGCCAGTTGCAACTTGCTCACCACTGCCGGCTGGAATAGAACCCAAACCTGGCTCCGGTACTTATGCTTTATCATAACACCCTTCTTCGTCTCCTCCTCTGAAAATCTTGTACTATAGATATTGAACCCTAAAGGAGAAGTGTCTCTCAGCAGACATAATTTTGTATGAGTAATTCACTTTTAAAGCTTGGATATATTCCATTTTCCTTGTGACTAATGGTACCCGAACAGAACATAATTGTATAATAATTTTCCAATTGCTTAATAACTCATTTTCCTTGTTTGTAAGATGCTGTTTTTCAGCATTTCAGAGAGATGCGAGGACCTGCGTGCAGTAATGAATGACAGACAATTGTTTATTTTTCAGCAATAATGCCATTAAAGAAAACATCTTTATGTTTAGAGCCCTGACAGCTGGCCAGATCCTGACGTTCTTACTCATCTCTCAACCTAGTGAAAAGTATGCTGGCAGGCAATTAGCCCACAGTTTCACATTGTGTTGTCTTTGGTGGCAACGCTTGCTTGAGGAGTTCTGACCCCACCACTTCTGCCTGCTCACCAACACCTAAAAGCCAGCACATTGCAACCACTCTGGGCTGCGCTGTAGGTGCAGACACTGCAACCTGATAAATATTTCTGTTGGTGTAGCTGGTGGAGAGGGCAGGAAGGAATATGTGGGAGGTGAAACCTCTCAGGTTGGCTTTTCTGTTGGAGGGGGATGAATGTCTTCCTTAGATGTGGAAAGCTTGGGCACCTGTAGCATGTAATGTTATTTCCAACTGCTGGACCAGCTAAGGTGGAGAACGTTATTCATGAGAGAGTTATTCAGGGAGAAAAGGGCAGGCAGAGGAGGAGGAGCAAAGAAATGAATGTGTGTGGAAATGTGATGCATCTCTGGTTTGGCAGAAGAAGTGTGAAGGGTGCATAAAGTCCAGAAATTTCCCAGGGGCTTTGATCTAGTTGCAGAAAATGCTTTTGAAGAGAGAGGACCTGTGCAGGAAAATAGGTCACATAGATGTCATAGATGTCTTATGCTATTTTAAACAGAGCTGATGTCTATGTGTGACTTCACTGTGTTGTATTCTTAAACAGATGAACAAAGAGTATTCCTTTTTTTTGGGGGGGGTGGGGGGGGTGGGGAGGGATGCCTAAGCCTTAGGAGTTGGTGTTGCTGTTCAGGTGTAGAAAGAGAAGCGTTTTGCAGGCGGGCAATAAACTTCCATTCTTTCCAAGAGGCAACAGGCAATCTGTGCCCAAGACATCTTGCCAGAAACAGCAAGTGCCACAACCTACTGAAATAAAGAAGAAACTTAAAGCACACAGGTCCAGATGGAATGGGACTGAAATACAAACCCCAGTGAATGTCCAGTTCTAGCAGGGTTGTGCGACCAAGAAATTAATTTTATACTGCAGTTACAGGCATAAAGGCCAAAACCTTTGTTCCATTTGGCAGTCCAGTATCAAGTTGTGATTTGGCCTATGTGAATTGGTGTTTTACTCCTGGAGAGTTTGCTCAGTAGAGTCTCATCCTAGGGTTCCTGAAGATTAATGAAGGGAATTTGCTTTAGAGTCTTTTGAGACTCTTGAACCTGAAAACAGAGCTCAGAGCTGGGTGATGTTCATGGGAATTGTGATTGAGGAAAGTTATACAAGTTTTTGAATATTAAAAAGAAAAAAAAAAGCTCAGTTCTAAAGAAATTCCACCAACTTCTTCAGAGCTGCACAAAGTGTACATTTAGAAGTAGAAAAATGTGTTACAGAGAATAGGGATTGGAATTTTCAGGGGAGTGAAATATAGCTTTAATTGAGAAGCATGCTTAAAACTGTATTGCACCTGTCAATGGGTGCCTGGAGGTTTGCCTTAGCTGATGTAGTTGGTGGCACTGCAAACAAAGTGAGAGGATAACAGGACCATTTGGAAAATCAATATTGCCTACCAAAGTGAGTTTTCTGTTCTGGCATTTAGACCTGCCTTCAGGGATGCCCGACTTGTCTGCTTCCCATCCTCCAGATAGCTGCCAAGTTGAGGAAGGAACCAGTTCAGCCATCTGAATCTGTTTTCCCTCTGAGTAGAGTAGCTGCATTCAGACTGGGGCTTCGTTAGAGGAAGAATTTGTTTGGCTTCTCTTCTCTGCCTGCTGCCCCCCCCCCCCCCCCCTTTTTTTTTTTCCTGGGTGCTAAATATTTGGATCACCTCTTGGGAACCTCTGTTCCTTCGTGCATGGGAGCTTCTGCAGATTGTACTAGTAAAGGAGCATTTCATTGTTTATTTTGTTTCCCCTTGGTATGAATTTTTTTAGATTTCTTTTTTCCAATATTGCCAAAACATGCTATAGCAGGCTGTGTTCTCTTACAACCCATTCCATGTTGAAATGTAAACCCATTGCAACACAGGCTGTCTGGCATATGTTGTCATAGCTTTTAAAAAGTTGCCCTGCTTTTCTGTTGGCGTTGAGAATTTTATTAAACAAGAGTATTTATTTTTCCAAATTCCCCATGGGCAAAAGCAGGTAGAAAACAGATACCTATGTCTAATTATAACCTTATATTTCACATTAATCTCTCTTAATTTTCTTTCATTCCACCTCCAGCATGCATTCTCTCGTTCATAATTGCCACTGGATAATTTGAAGTCATTTGCTTACTCAGGGCTTTATGCCATACACTCATGGATTGTGGCAGATGAATCCTTCACAAAAAATAAAATGAGAAGCTCATTCTTGCTGTATAGGTAGCTCTCTCCCTCCCTGTCTCAAAGTTACTGAGCAAATTGTTGCTATTAATTTTTAAATTAATGTCCTTGGTGCTCAGGGAAAAGCTAAGTGTTCAGAGGAATTTTGCAATAGACTCAAGACTGACTTTGCTTCTTCAGGAGAGATATTCCGTGTTATGTGTTGGTTGCCAAAATACCTGGTGTGTGGTTACTCCTTGGCGGCTGTTGTGGGAATTTCATTGTTCCCAAGGAAGTTAGTAGTTAAGGGAGAAAGGATTGCTCAGCTAGCTGTCTTGGTCCATGAGGGATTTTAGACTTGCAGCACTGTTGGCTCCCATATGGATGCTGTAGCTGATCTTAGTGACAAGTCCAAGGATGTTGCTTTTTAACCCTGCCCCCCTTGCTCCCCCCCTCCCCCCCCATCAGTGTTGCTGTGATCTGCTTTGTTCTGCACTACTTAAACGTTTTCAGGATTTGGGGCTCATTTGCTGTATTTGGAAATATTACTGCCTCTTGATTGACAGGAAAAAAAAATTCATCCTAAACCAGAAACCCTAGGAGCATTCAGAGTGAATGGGAAAAAAAACCCCAACTTTCAAAGCTCCCTGGTATGGTAAATATGCTCCAACTTCTATTACATGAATGTATGGCTTGATCATGGTGAGATTATTAGTGGCAGTTATCCTAAAAGGAGATATAATTCCTTTTCTAGCTAACTGTCCTATTTCCAGCTCCCTTGAAGCTGTCTCTCTTTTTACAGAGTTAAGTCACAGAAATCCTTTAGTTCATTAGATATGGACAAACAAAAGGGGAAATACACTTTCAGTTCTTAAACTAGCCATGTCTTGGGAAAGGCCTGCCCCAGTTTCCAAACAGACTGAAGTCCTTGTGTAGTTTTCTTTCCTTGGGTTTTCTTTGGCCCCACAGCTCACTGAGTTGGGCAGAGAATTACTCTTATTGTCAAAGAAATGTGTTTAAACAAAAGCAAGTCCTAGCAAGGCCTCTTGTGTCTCAAGAGGGAATATTCCCATTGCCTTCCCTCTTGCAGTTCAGTCACCAATGGCTCAACCTCAGTTTCCCTTTCTTTGCATTAGGGTACGACATGCACAGGGTTTTACTTATCCCTAAGCACTTAAGCCCCAGTTATGAAACATGTTTCTGTGACCCACTCTCCTTTTGGTTTCACTGAGAATTAAGACCCTTACTACCACAGAGGGAACAGTCCTACACAGCACCATAGTCTGACTCGGATGTTGTATTGTGCTTTTTCTGTGAGGCAAATGTCATCCCACTGGGTTAACCTGTCGGACACACATTGATCTCTTACTTTGTATTCACTTCCTTTGGTCAAGAAGTATGCAAAACCTTGGTCTCCTACACTAGTTAATGTTTTCTGCTATTCACACGTATTTCAATCCATTTTATGCAGCCTTATTTTTTTGGTCAAAGTCTTTCATACTCCAAGTCATTTATCTTATAAAACAGCTACTTAGTTGCAACTTCAGTGTTAAGAATTTACAGTGTGATAGAGCTGGGGAGGGGGTGGCTGAAAATCAAACATTATCAAGCAAAAGCACATGCCACTTCTTGTGTATCTTATTCTGCAATTCTTTGAAGTTTAATCTTTTCAAAAGAAAAGCCTTTCAGCTACTTTGTGGCAACAACTCAGGCTTGTAACTTTTGACTGCATAGTGCTCCTAGTTCATAAACTGATCTCATCCTTTCCTGACAATACTAAAGCGAATTTAAATTGGATCTCCGACTGCCACCGTGTCAGCTGTCTGGAACAGTTTGCCTACCTTGGTCTCCCACACTAATTCTCTCTGTACCTTTTCAAAATGCTGCTAAAAATCCTGACCTCCTTTAGGGCTCTACCAGCCAGCAAGCTATCAACCAGTTTCCTCTCACGTGTGGATTTGGTTGCACATCTGCTTTGCAGGGCTGTAGAAGACTACAGAAGAGACAGGGTAACTGAGTGCTGGGCCCCGTGCACTGAGATCAGGATATCAGTTCAGCAGTGCCATAAGCCCTTGAAGCCACCTGCACCTTATGCTTCAGCTTGCAGTCCAGAGCAGTGGGCAGTGCAGCTCACAAATACCCTGGGTGAAGCTTGGCATGGTCTTGTCCTTCCTTCTGCTCTCTATCTAGCACTCTGCAGAGCTGCACCCCCGTCGCTTTGTCCCTGTCTTGTGCAGTTTTGTGGACTGTGCACATCCACAAACCAAGATACAGAGATGCTCTTGTAGCTACAGTGAGGGCTATAAAAGGAAGAACTCTCCTTGCATCCTTGTCATGCAAGGAAGAAGCATTCACAGGCTGGCTCTCAAGGCTCCTGTTTGTGAAAAGCACTATCTTGTTTACTGGGTTAGAAGTGGAAATATTTTTATACTGTGATAAGATTTTTTTTTTTTTTTTTTTTTGGTCTAAATGGGGGTTGGTAAACAGTGAGTATAATGTTATGTTGTTTTGTGGTTTGTTCTGTGGTCAAAGGAATAATTATATGAATGTCTAATTTTTTTTTTCTTCTTCCTTTAGCTCCTGTTGTATAGTAATTCTCCTAGCACTGGATTAGAAAAGAATCATCTTTATACCAAGGCTTCTGTGTACAGAAAATCACAGAGTCATGACCAAGAGCTTATTGTGTATTTGCCATAGCAGGTTATATGTTTCAGAGCATTCTGCATCCTATTTTCAAAGGCTCAGCACTCACAGCTGGGGCCAAATTTTCAAAAGGGAAACATTTTGATGTAGAGTTTGAAATAAGGGACCATGATGAAAATGCAGTCCTTACCTATCACTTTGGAAAACCTCTGAGCTTATTTTTGTTGCCTTAAACAGTACCTTTGCTTAAACACCTATATTCATAAAGACATCTTGCCCTTTGTGAACCGACTGTAAATGTTTCCTGAGGACATTACTAAACTCATACATGTCGGTGGCATAATTGTTTCCATGGAAACTAAACATACTTTTAAAGGAAAATAATAAAAAACCCAACAGAGGACATATGAGAACATAAAAAAGGCCATAGCAGGTTAGAGCAAAGGTCTATTGAGATGTGTCCTGTATCCAACCGTGGTCAATGGAAGGTGCTTGGGGAGGTGCATCAGAACAATGCAAGCATATGGCAATGTTGCTCCAGAAATTCATTCAGCTTTAACAGTTTTGGACTCAAAGATTTCCTGAGCCAAAGGTGGCAGCCTTACAAGCAACATGAAAATTTTTTTGCTACCATGAAAAGCCTCGTACAGCACAATGACGTGTCTTTGCAATCAGGCTCTTGGAACAATATCATTCCACAGAGAACATGGGGGCAATTTGACCATCTGTAGTTGTTAATTCAGTCCTTCCTCAAGCAAAATGCCTGCTAGCTTTGCTTCCTTAAATGTTTCAAGATTAGCTGTCTAGAATTCATCACAGAGATGCTTTAGGGAAAGAACTGGGGTCATAGGGTTTCTCTCAGAATGACAGTTGGAAGAGAGCAATCCTCTGTATATTATTACACTCTTTTATCCTAAGAGCTAATAATTTGTTCAGTTTTTTTTAATATTGCATGTCTAACATAACCTGGTTCACTTCACTTGCCCTTTGTCCCTGTCCCTGTCCATCTCTATCAGGACACTCCTAAAACAGGTGGTTAAAACAATGTGCTGCTTGTCTTTTTTAAGGAGGATTGCACACCTTCATGTAACTTTGAAGCCAGACTTAAACTTTCTATATGCATTTCTCAGTGCTGAAACTTGAAGGAGTGCCATCTCTGTGCATGCTAAATTGCATCAGTGAAAAGACTTTGTTGTCGTTACAAAGAAAGCAAGAGATGTGCCCATGTGCTCACATGCGAGCTGCTTGACCCTAGGTGACATGAGTAATCCTAATATTCCACAAATCTGATGAGTTAATCGTGGTTTGACCATGCTCTGCTGCGGGTCTTCAGATGTCCAGAGCTTGTACTGTGTTTGCCTATGTGGGCTAGTGAAATATGCTGGGAAAAGTCCCTGATTTATTAAGCTTTAAACAAAAGGTCCACCTTGGGTGTTAATTGGAATCTAAATTCAGGTGTTAACCTCTTTGATTGAAAATACATGCTGAGTAATTACAGGAAAGAGGCCAATTTCAGGCACAGCAGTAATTACTGAATTAGTAGAAAAGTTCAAGAGCAGCTTCAAATTTCATATCATTGCTAAGGTTTCTGAGGAATGGCTAATCCTGAAGTGATTGGGCTTCTCACACCTGTATATGTTTTAGGAAACTCCACTTAAATTTCAAAGAAATCTCTGCATGAATAATTCCAGAACCAGATGTCAATATTTCTTAAAATGTTGCTTTGTTTTCAAATGCAGAAAATTTTCCATGTTTTCATCATCACTGAAATTTCAGGCTGCTGGACAAAAGTGATGAGTTGTTTTTTTTTTTTTTTTTTTTTTGTTAGGCAAGATTTCTTTTTCTTGTTCTTGAACTTGGTGCACTCTTGCTTGATTCATTTAAGTGGAGTCCTCTAGTATAAACTCCTGCCTGCAGTGGTGTGCCTCATGTCTACTGTTTTTCCTTTCCCGGAGAAAGTCTTCACATTATTTACTTGACCACATCAGTTGCTGCTAAAACAATGTAAGGAAATCCATATCCTCACCTTCAGTGCCAGTGTCACAGTTAACCCACCAAAACAGATCTTCAACACTACCACTTCAATGTCAGGTTTCAGGCCATTAACATTTATGGTAATATCTTCCTCTGGACAACAGCTGTAGATTGAAAGCTGTGTCTGTTTTACAAGTTAAAACCTCTTCCTGAGAAGAACTGTTCAGTTGTCATCAGATACTGTGATGTAGCAAAAAAGATGAGAGATACCAGAAGTATTTCAGTTACACTAATGAGAGCTTAGCAGTGGATATCTGGGATGAAACCTTGACATTGTTGAAGTACAGTGCAGGAGCCTTTTAGGTTTTATTGATGGTTTTGGTATAGTTGCATGATAAAGGAGTAGATACAGATATAGTATATGGCCAGAGGTGCCATTCTGAAAGTGCAGAATCTGTACCACAAGCGCTTGGTAACATGGCTGCCACTCACAAGAAGAATCGATGCAAATCCTTAAATATAGAAGCTTCCTATTTAATTGTCAATAGGTAGTAGACCATTATTGAATGAATCTTTCCATTAATACTTTTTTGACAACTTTCCTTTGAGGAAAAATCCATTTACAGCCAAACAATTCAGATCCTTGAAACAAACTGGCCGTATATTGATATCACTTAACTACACAATAAGCTACTCTTAGGTTTAATGAACTTCTTTGTTTATTGAAAAGACAGATTATGGTTTCTTCAGAGAGTATTTAAGGCCACCTTGATAAGCAAATCCAACCAGTAACTCGGAGCACTTTAGAACTGTTTCATCTAATTTATCATCTATCTAGATGGCATGCTGTGCTGTTAGGAGGAAAAATATCTGATACACAAATTCTTTGTCTATCATGATAAACCCTTGGTCAGTTGATTCTTCTTTCCTGCCCTTTGCTGCATCCAGTATCTTTGACTAAGACAGAATGTCAGTGTATATTACATATTCTGAGAGTGTGATGCATATATTGATGCATGTACAAGAACAATATAGATGTAAAATTCACCAGGATTCTATTTTATAATAAAAATACTATATTATATAAAATTTTCTGATACTCTTTTCTACGTGCATTGATTCTCTGAGTGTGCTGCAATCAGGCAAAGTCACTGTCAGACTCATCAAAGAGTAATCCCAAATTGTGAAATCATTCTCAGTCATTAATATCTCCAGGAACTTGAATTGAACAGTGGAACAATTCACACTTTTTATCCAATACGTAAATCCAAGTCCTGCAGGATATTTATTTTGCACATACCTGGCACACATTAATCAATAATAAAGAGAAAGTTGTACAGTGATTAGAGGCTTTGCTCAGAATAAATAATCCAAACATTACATTGAATTATTTTGAATGGATTTATTAAGGTTTCAGGTGCAGCTATCCAACTTTTTTGTGCAGCCAGCATTTGCAACGGTGGTGATAGGAGACAATGGCTTTGTGAGGTTTATTCAGCAATTAATATATAAACTATTTTTTAACTGTCACTACTTTCTACTTATCCTATACACTGTATTAGGCATTGAAATGAAATAATGGAATGGAACGGAGGAGAAAAAAGAACTGGGAGGTGACAAGATAATGCTTGTGTACAACACCCATGGATGTCTTCCTGAGAAGTCCAGAAAGAAAAAGAGGTTTCAGGTATTTACTGTGCAGAATGGTGAAGTTTGTTGAAATTGATTGTTCCCATTGTCTGGGAGCAGGAATACCCCTGATCTTTTTGTCTGTGTGTTGGGAGACCTGGCTGATGCTCTCAGAATCATTGTGGGCAGTATTCAGGCTTCACAGGGCCTGCTGTGGAGACAGTACTGTAGTCTGTGCCATTCAGGGATGGCTGGACCATGACTCCATAAATGACTAATGTAGGGAGATGATAGTAATGTCTGTACCAGGCAGTCTGCCTAGGTTAGGATCTGAAACCATTTCTTTTCATGGACTCTCCAGGAAGCTAGGGACTGGTCTAGTTTGCACTGGTGAGGTCTACAGACATTTGTGGTGGGTGGTCTCTATGCAAGCCCCAGTTGGCTCTGATGTGAGGTTTGATGTGATGATTTTGTCCAACTGCACTGACTCTCCCTGTGATCCTAGACTTGCTGATAGTTCACGTTTTTCTGGTTCTGTGTTTAAAAAAAAAAAAAAAAAGCCATGGGGGATGGAAAAGGGGAAAATCCATAGGATAATTAAGGACAATAACTCTATACCTGTTTATTTTATCCCATCTTAAACCTTTCTGACATGTACTGATGTCTGTAATGGAAGTGCCCTAAAGGTATGTGGGCCGTCATATTCTTTGGTGGTGTTTGCTTTAGGAACTTAACTGTCTGAAAGTTTTGATATCTAAGAGGAGCTCCACATTCTGGCATGATGCAGCTTGCAGGCTTCAGGGAGAAAAACAAGCCCAGCAATGCAGGCACTAGTCGTCTTTTAAGCTGCTGGAGGTAAAAGCATAGAAGTTCAGGCACTTAGATGTCCAGACTGAACGTAAAGAGATAAGTGATTGTAATACCTCGGTGTGCTGGCTGATTCATTCAACCAATTAATAAACCCCTGCCCTGAGCATAAAGCAAAGCCTGTTTAGAAAGGTTAATGTCAGGCTTTCAGACAGCTCAGTTAAAGTTACCTTTTTGCACTCTGCAGGAGCTCCCTGAGAATCTTCCCATAAAGTCTGCTTGGTGAAGCAGAGCAAAATAATGCAGTGTTAACACTTGGTGTCTTGTAAAAGGCTATCGGAAGATCTCCAAGCACTTTGGACAAATTAGCAAAGCCAGCTCAGCTCTCTCCTTTGCCAGGTAGAGCAGGGCTATGTTCTTTAGCGAAAGGAAGCATTTTTTTTTTTCCTTTCCCCCTTCCTCCCTGTTTTAAAAAGACTACTTTGCTGCTTTTAAAAAAAAAAAAAAAAAAAAAAAAAAATCTTTGAATGTATTCCTTTTCTTAATGGTCTCAAAGCAAAAAATTCTCATGAGGCCACAGCAGGGAAAACAGCAATGAAAGAGTTTAAAGCAAGAACCTGTTCTGAGGTGCGCAGGAATTGAAGGCAAAAGTGCTATTGGCTGAGTAGGATCTAGACTGTACCTCTCATTTAGCTGAGGCTAAAGAAGTTTCTCAGGATCAAGTCCCACCCCAGTTGGTGGTGGTTGGAATTTTCCCATTTATTTCAATGGAGGCAATATTGCCACCCCTAGATGTTTAACTCGGAACAGAACTAGCTCTTGAGGGTGGGGAATATCCATGGAGGGGTTACTTCTGTCTGCCTGTTCTGTTTTTCTGAAACTTTCTCAATTTACTCCTTCCCGCCCCCTTTCTAAAGATGATTTTTGTTTTGATTTTTCCCTTCAATGGAACTCTAGTTTCAAAATCTCCCACAGTTCGAAGCAGAGGGTTGTGTCTTGCAAACAATAAATACTCTTGTTGTGAAAGTAATTAATTCTTTTTTTGATCTGACATGATCAAGCTAAGGTTAAAAGAACACTAAGTAGTCAAGGAAATTCACTCCCACATCTTTACCCTCATGATATTTGTTTTCAGAGGGCTTGAAATGGAATGAACCCTGTTCTTCCATACTTCATAATAACTTTAATTTGTTTAACAGTTGGATAAAAAGCAAATTAATCACACAAGTACCTTCAAAGGGAGAATTTGGACGTAGTAAATATTCAGCTGTGAAGCAGCCATCTACCATCACAGTTTAAGCTGCTAGTACCCCTGAGCAGAGATGTAGCTGTGTATTTGAGCATCTTTAATCCTTTTCAGTGCAAACTAAAAAGGACTTGTCTGTGTCACTGTGTTTCAGTCAAGTTACTGTTAGTAAATCATGACTGTGGTAGCTGTTTGACTAGTAAATGTGCTTCTATGTATTATATATGAAAAAATGTCTTGTGTAGTAGCTGGCCAGAGCGAGATCCAATTTCTGGAAGTAGTAGTGAGAGAACAACAAAATCTCCCCAAATTCAGGAGCAGTAAAGGTAATTAACCAAAGGGAATAGCTTACCAAGGAGCAAGGACAACTTTACTATGTGCCTTGTCCAACTTGAAATCCATTTAAAATCAAGGAAAACACTGTAATAGATAGGAGCTGTTGAATTTGTTAGTTTTTCCAGAAGATTTATTATCTGACTGTGTTTTATCTCTTGTTGGACAAGGAAAGTTTTTCAAACTGTTTTTTTCTGAAACTATTAACTATGGGTTGTAAAGTTAGAGAACGGATCCAGCTCTTCAGCTTTTGGTACCAGACTGATTTACACCAGTGAAGGTGCGGCTGTCTGTCCTTACTGTAGGAATCCAGAGAGCAGAAAGCTTTCGATACGAGCGATACTTTGCACTGAGTCCTGGGCCCGCCTTACCTCTGCTGTGACTCCATGTGCCTAAGGACATATGAGAAAAGGTGAACAATAAAAGTGTCTCCACATTGAGAATAAGAGGCCTATTTTGATTGTAACAACAAATACATGGAAAAAGATCACAGAATTCTCTTTCTGCCTATAAATCTGGCCCTGAGGCTCGAGGCTCATAGGTTTCACTTGTTCTTTATGGTCTGAAACAGATCCAGTGTCAATCAAGGCTAGGAAGGGGGAAACCCTGCTCTGAGGAAATGACTGAACAAGAGCCCCTCTTCCTGAAGCTCTGTTGCTTAAATAGCAAGCTGAAGTAAATCCAGTTTCATGAAAATGCTGTGAGGAGGAAGGTAAGGGGCTGGGAAGGCACCTGTGGGGCCAGGCCTGGCGGGAAGGGGCAGCCCTGGATGCTGCTGCAGGGTGGCCCTGAGGTAGAAGCAACCCCCTGCTGCCCGCTCTGGCCCAGAGTAGCCCCTCCCTCTGGCAGGAAACTTCCAAGTTTTGGTCAATCCCGAACAGTTTTGCAGTAAGGGGCTTGTTTTGAGAAACCTTCCTCAGGACCAGGGCAGAAATCCTTCCTGAAGGAAGGGAAAGGCCTGCCCTGAGCTGGGCCACCCCACTGTGCTTCCCTGCAGGCCATGGTTGGGGCCTGCTCTGCCTCAAGCTCTCGGGTCTGGTTCAGCAGCCTAGGTCCCCACTTAATCCTCAGAATGATGAAATGAAATCCCCACACCTCACAGTCTGCTGTGGATTTCTTTCTGGCTAGTCCAGGTAGTTGTTATTCCCATATGTTTCTGCCTCTGATACGGCTAACCTGCTGTGGCATGGCACTGATATGTCTGGTCACTTGGAAGAAGTTCGTTTTCATCGTGCTTGTCCTTACAGGATTTATGTGAGGTATGAGTCTCATTAAATTAATAGCCTTCATCTTTTCAGCATAGGATATGTTTAAAAACATCTGGTCCTAAATGCTGGGTGTCATTATCCATAAATGAAATGACAGGGTTGGGAACCTTCTTTCAGCCCTGAAGCAAGCAACAAAAATGTCAAACCCCATGGACCCCTCCATTCAAAAGTGTTGCTCCTTAAGGTGCCTGAAAAATTACCTTCTTCTGGGTATGCAGCTGTTTCCCAAAGCTGACCACGGCAAGTGTGCCAGTACAAGCTGTTTCTGTCCAAAGCTTGATGGCACCTTCTGAACCTGAGGCCTTGAAAAGCAGCTGGATGTAAGCACAGAGCTGCCCCTTCTCCAGCATGTTAGCAACCTCAAACAGGTATAACCATGGCTTACACATAAACACCTCCAGCCACAAAACTACCCATGATCTTCCCCAGAGAGGTGTCTCTGTCAGTCCTAACTCAGAATCGTTCGCTGTTGGCTTCGTGGCTCATACCAAGTGGGAGAATTGGTCACACATGGTTTTCTTTTTAAAAAAGTATCCTCATCTGAGGTATGAGGATATCCTGCTGAATAAGGTCCGGAAGTGAAGTATCTAATACTGCTCTGAGAGCTAAGTTAGGAGACTGCTTGAAAACAAGGCATTTAAACACATGTTAATGAGGGCATTAGATGTTTAACAGGAGTCTGGCTAGATGAGCAGATGTTTGCCAAGGACCTTTTTTCTGATATATCAGTCAAGAAATTAAAAAGTGAAAAGGTAGTTGTGACCCCACATGAATGAAAGAAAATGAATTTATTACTGGTTTGAATTTCTTCCCACTCCATTTACTTGAATCCTTTGTTTTGTTTTGTTTTCATGTGATTGCATTAAATGTTTTAGTGTTTAAAAAATTATACTCAGAAGCTTTATCGAGGTTTCCTAATACTTTAGGATTTCAGGTTTCATGCAGACACTCGTACTGTTTGAATCCAAAGGAATTTAAATTACAGGAGCCGATGGTTAATTTTGCTTATGATGTTGTTTATGCTGTGTGCAACACCGTGTGTGTGCACATGTGTATGTTTGGGTGTGATCTTGTAACTTCTGAGAATTATAGTAAATGTTTCACTACATAAAGGTTTTGAATTGAGCCTAGATGTTTTAGTCAAGTTGTTGTGCTGTAGCTGTAGGACATGCATTCAGCTGTACCATACTGGGCTGGAATTGGAAGGAAGTATTACAGAGCTCACAACGTAATCTGATGTCTTTGAAACTACTGAGACTGCACTCGGTTTCCTTCTCAATGTCTTCTGTCATCTCCTAAAAAGCATTAGTCCTGAGTTCAGATGCAGAGGTCTGGATAATTTTCTGTGGGAAAACTAGTGGAAGACACCCTGGAGATGGACTGAAACTGCTTAAACTTTCCTTTCACATTCTATTAAGGTGTTTTCTTCTTGGCAGTGAGCTTGGTTTTTGCACAGAAGAGGGAGAGCGTGTAGATGTATCTGAGATCTTCTACGAATCATCTGTGGCTGGAGTGATCTCTGTGGAGAACATAAGTCTCTATTAGCTTCTGCTTCAGCTCTTAAGTACTGCAGTTTGTATGTGGCTGTGTAATATGTGGTTATTGTCCTACATGCTGCCCCAGAGTGTCAGCATTCATCTCCTATGAAAGGTCAGCCTGTGATACAGAGTAGTGTAGAATGACAGCCAGAGAGGAAATTTGCAGCCTGCTTCCTTTATGTGAATTACCTCTTTAGGACCTTCTTTGCTGTCTTGGTGACTTTAAAAAATAAATAAAACTCCCTCTGGATTTGCTCTTCGTTTTTAGTCTCCCTTCATCTCCAGTCTCTGACAGTAAAATGTCAACAAAAACCATGAGTGCAGGTGTGGTCAAGTGGGTTTGGAATATGCAAACAAGATCACCCAGGCCTGGACACTCATGCTGTCCAAACTCTCTTATCTGTCTGTGTTATAGGGATTTACTTTTACCTACTTTTGTGATTGAAGTCTCTGGAGCAAATGGAGCCTCTGACTCAGATAACTACTACTGTATCAAGTTCATGTAATGTAGCCTATTAAAATAACATTAAATAGTTAGATGGGATGGTCCTTTTACAATCTTCTTAACAAGGAAGAAACTGATGCCTAAGGCACCGAGCACTGCCTGCAAGATAGAGAACCCTAAATCATTGCTTTCAATGTGTATTTAGGGCGCTAACTTCTGTGCAGCTCAATGTCTTGCAAGGATGGGCCCCTAACAGAGCTGTTAAATGGGCTCAGCTACAAGAGTTGTTGCAAGTGTGCACCTGTCTGGTGACAGCAAGTTAAAAGATAAGTGCTTGAATAAATCAGTCGACAGGTTTTATGAAAGACTTGGGAGGAGAGAGAGGACAGCAGAAAGTAGCTGTTTGTAATGCTAATCAGAAATGAAAGATGTTCTAAAAGCCTGTGAGAACAGGCGAATATTAGCAGGTGGTGTAAATGTCCAGGCTTAGAGCAGAGCTTGAGCCACACTAGGTAAACTATTTTCTCATGGGTTAAGCTGCACTGAAGATGCTAGTTCAGCTGCAGAGTCTCAGTGAAGGAGATTGTAATTTAGGGATAGATGACATATCTTAGGCTCTGAAGTCTCTCTTGACTTCTTTAATATAGATTCTTCTTTCCAGGCCTACCCTGGGCTCCCTAAACTACTTATACATGTAACACACTTGAGTGTTCCCTCTTCAGACAGTTAATTTGGGGGGCAAAATCCTGATCTTTCACCACCTTTCCCAGTACCTCTACAAATCTAAGTTTTCTCAGTGACTGTTTCCATTGTATTTCAGATCATCAGGAGCAGTTTCCAAGGAGACTACCTCCTTGTGGGTTGAATCTTCAGCAGGTGCATATTAGCTCATTTCCAGTGAAGTCTGCAGGGTGAGTTGTTCCAGTTTATTTATGGTATTAAGTTTACTAATCAAACTGTTAGCTGTATCACAGATGAAAAAAACCATGGCTTAATCTCCTTTGACTATTCTTGAGGGCAACATTGATGATCAGTCTGTGGTTTCAAAATAAGTAAGCTCATTCTGGCTACAAAATGTAAAGCCTGTTTGCGGAGCATGCATCATGTTCCACCACGGGCTTGAGATTTTTAAGAAAACAGCAAGTCCTGGAAAACAACATGTTCACGTGTGATTTCCGTAAGTCTTAATTTTCAGAGCATTAGGAGACCAGCCTGCAGCTCTTCTGGTTGCTTTGTGTAAAATCAGGAACATCAGGATTCTGACAAAATTTTGCAGCTTTTTTTCCTCCTTTGGCACTTCTCTCTCTGTGATTGTGATACAGGTGGCAATTGTGAAGTAAAGTGTACTTATTTTTTCCACTGAAAACTGAAAGTTAGCATTTGCTACAGATCATTGCTGTGTCTCCCTCAGCAGGTCCCATCCTGGAACTAATTGACTTCCTGTTTGGTGTGTGTGTTCTTGGGGGAGGTGTATGCAGTTTTTACTTTAATTATCACTACACCAGGCTAGACTTGCCTGTGTATAACATTAGAAATAGAAGAAACGCTGTAGGCAGTTTATGTCACATTAATTTATAGCTTGGATAGGATTTGGATAACCATATGAATTACTTTACCAGTGGACTTGACCTTTACATGTGGTGGTAAATTGTGTGAAAGAGAGAACAGCAACAATGTATTTAAGGAGGGGTAGAATTTGAATCTGAATGGTCTTGATTTTGTAATAAATCAGCCACAGAATAAACATGTCTTCTCTCTCATCCCCCCCACATATGGAACGATGATTAAAACCAGGACATCAAAAAGGTCACAGGAGTAAACAAATCTATTTATGACACTTTTTTTAAAAGCATGTTTAAAACACTAACTTTGTAATCTCTTTTAATGCACGTAAATCAAGTATATATTTTAATGGTAAAAATATGGGTATGTTCTAGCCTTACCCTTTGTAAATATATTTTAGGATTTTTCTTAAATAGTTGTGGCCCTTAATGAAAGGTATAGCATTGCATATGCCTCTTAGGGTGTTGTATTTCTAAGGATATTGTGTGTGTATTTCTATCCTGGGAGGCCTCCTAGGCCACAGCCAGTCTTCTGACAGTTGCATCCAGCAATATGGTAATGTTACAAATTATTATTATTATTATTATTAATGCAAGGAGTTACCAGCTCTACCCTTTCTGTGCTACTCAGTCTTCTCTTACAGCTTCTTGACTCAGGAGGACTTAAGCATAACATGTGCAGCTTCACTGGCTTGGGCTTGAAAAACGGCCTTGCAGCTAACTCAGACATGTCACTGTCATTGTTTTCATATGCAGCTTATTGCAGCATCAAATTTGCCAAGAAAGCTATAAAAGGAAAGCTGATTTAAAAAAAAAAATGAGAGAGAGAAAAAGTGAAAACCTAGATCTAGAATTAAGTAATTAAGTTTATTGTAGGTTAACAGATGAAATCTCACTTATGAGGTTTGAATTTTGGTCTGAATTGATACAGACATCTATGGTATGGTGAGTTGCCTGTGTAAATTTCTAGTTCAGACTAAATTCATGGGAGCAGATCTAATAACATTCAGAATACATTGCTGGGTGGGATAAGTGAGCTAAGAGACAGTGTGAATCATCTTCTAATTACTATTTTAAATGTAGACTAGCATCTCAGAAAGATGACTGTTCTCATTAAAAGTCTGACCATACAGTGCTAGAGATAACTTCCTGATTTTTTTTTTTTTCAAACCAACATCAAAATCATAAAGGTCAGACTGGATCCTCTGAAATTTTTAAAGCAAATTTGTCTTTAACTCATGTGTAATTAAAATCTTTCAAGCGTCTAACCCACTCAGTACTCTGATTCAATTGGACTTGGTATGGAACTGTATGCCTATCTGGATTCTTGTGTATGAGCATGGCTTTCCCCAGCCCCCATGCTATTAACTAGCTGTTGAGCATCACTGCAAATACATATTATGGTGTGACAATTTCCTACTGTATTTGGGTAAATGTTGTAAAAAAACATAATGCTGTAACTCTGTTTAGTCAGGCTCTGTACAGATGTAAGGTTAGTCATGGATCAGACTTCGTTTTCATCTTTCCTTCTGCTTCATTGCCCACATATGGGGTTTTGAGCATGAATTATTAATAATTGAATCATTTTAAATGCTAGAGATGCACCAATTGTTGTCAGATTTTAAATTTGTTCCTTTTAATTACATAGTTACCATTTAATGCACAACATGGATCTAAGGAGTTCTAATTGTTAAAGAACATTTTTCACCTCTTCTGATTGGTATGAGGTAGATTAAGGGTATAGAAAAAGCTCTTCATCAAACCCACTGAATTTTCTTGTCAGTGCTAAATTAACACAATATGAATGTAAGAAATGACCATGAATAAACATTTTAAAGGATGTATGCTTTTTAATCTGTGCATTCCTGTACTGTTAATAATACTGGGAGGCTAAAGCTTCCAATTGTTTTACCTGGTAACTGTAGATAGTATAGGAAAGATAATAAAACAGAACACACACACAAAGTTGAGGATTAATTACTTCATATGGATGAAAATCTGAAGTCACCCTGGAGATGCTATTGCATCTGTTATTGCTTTGCTTTCAGCGGTTGGTGCTGATGGTAATGTTCCATCAAGGGCCCTGGAAAAATTTACATGCTAAATACTTGAGGCTTGGCCTAATAAAATGGATTTTGGAATATGCTAATCATGCTTATTTTGATCTTGCTATACTCGGCAGTTGATTGGGCCCACTTGCCACCTAGATCTTCGATCCAGGAAGTTCAGCTTGGAGACCATTCCCCGGAGATTTTCCACTAAAACTTCATATGAAATTGATCAAGGATTTAAGGTCATCTGTAGAAAAAGGTAGTTACAAAGTGAAGTTCAAATTTCAGCAGAAGCAAGTACCCCAGAAAATCTGGAAATATAGAGAAGGTTTCTTCTGCTGTTTTTCCTCAACAGCATTTGGATACTGTTATTTTTCTGATCAATCTGTGGGTACTTCTATGGAATAGCCTGAAGAGAGATGAAAATGAGGGGGCTTTGTAAGATGTTCTTAAAACTAAAATTTAGGTCTCTAATGAGCAATGCTGTAAATAGCTAGGGAGTTTTCTTTTTTCCTAGATTCATTCACAGCAGGAAATGACATCCCTGTGCCCCTGTCTGTGCCCCTCAACCAGCTTTTATTTGAAGCTAAAAATAAATAAATGAAGGAAAACCAGAACCTGGGAAATCCAATAAGTTTAATTTGTAAGGGACAGCTTTCTGTTGAGTAGGCGGCATTTGAAAAATTGGTGTACTTGGTTTGGATTCACTCAAGGGTAAATATGCAATTCTGGGTGGGGAATTAAAGTTTAGAAATTGCGTTTTGTCATCACAGCCTTTTAAAGTCAGATCCATTTAATTTTCTCCAAGAGGAACCTGTTGATATATCTGTAGCCATAGGGAAGTGTTTCTGTTCAGGTAACAGAAACGTTGCAGATATTCCTGTGCTATGGCAGAGAGAAAATTAGGTGTTTCCTATTAGGACAGTGAACACATGCTTGATCCTAGAAGTGCAAATCCAGTCTTTAGAGCCAGGAATTATGTTAGAACCACCATCTTCCAAATGGGTGAACCTTTCTAGAACACCAATAGCGTGTGCTTTCTTCCCAGTTAGTGTCTCTGTTCTTAGAAGTCCGTTTGAGGAAAGACATACAGTCTGAATAGGGCAAGTGTTCACCAATCAAGGCAAAAATAAATAAATAAATCCTAAACTCAATATCATACTCCTCTAAAACTCTTTTAGCTAGCAAGCCATTAATAACTGCTGTAGAACTTCATAGTACTTGATACAACCAGCTAGTTTTGAAGCATCAATGTGAAATCTGTTTTCATTGAGTTCAAATGGAAGTGCTGCACAGGGAAATTGCCTCTTATTCTTCTGTCATTATCACGTAACTTTGGGCATGGAAGACAATGCGTGTGATGGTAGTGAGGTTAAATGATTGGACCGGCTTATCTGCGATTAGACTCAGTACTCTTCTATCCCAGAATGTTATAACACTGCAGATACTTTAAAAAGAGTTAGAATCAAAATATTGTAGTCCTCTGTGGTAAAAAGAGTGAGATAACAGAGGACGCTACTGATTGCTGTTAACAGGGAATTCTCTGTTTCTAAAAAATGGAGGCAGACCATTGGATTTATCTTAGACTTGTGACTAGAGAGATATCCAAACAGAATCCAGATTGGAAGAAAAATTCTTGCTAAGGTGAGAAATCCATGTGCTTACACAGGAGCATTTAGAGCAATATCCTTTGGTATGAATAGTCCTGCTCCAGTGTGCTGTGGCAGGCTCCACAGAATCACATCAGTTTTTGTTCTCAAAACCAAGCTAATGATACCTCGTAGAAATTTTTATCTCTTCCTCCTCCTTTTTTTTTTTCTATTTTTTCTAATGATTTGTTGAAACTGGAGGAGTCATTTTAGCTTTACATAGTATGAATTCCAAATCTGTTCTACTGGGACTTCTCGTGGGTATAAGATAATAATTAAACTATTTCAATACTGCAAATGATCTCTCTTTTCTTTCACCTTGCCCCAGTATAATATTAACTACTCATCATTTACATAGCTAAAATAAGAAGTTTCTGAATACCAAAGAAGTCAGAGAGTGTATTATGAAATCTTAAGTTTCTCTTACATTTTCTTCTGGAGTTGGTTCTCTAAAGTTGTACATAATCATCTATCATTTTAATTTTATAATGCTATTTAAATATCAAAGTAATAATATCTAAATCCATGCTAGTGTAAGATAAGAATCTAGTTCTATCATTTCAGCTGTAAGCATAGCACCACTGAAGTTAACAAGGTTCTCCAGAGTTACAGGATGTGGTTGGGATCAGGCCCTCTGGAATCAGCACAACTGGTCACATGCAAAAGGACTGTTTGAGAGGTAAGGATTTGCAGGCCTGATTGTATAATCTGTCAAGTCTTCCTGTTGTAACCTATCTGGAATTTTAGTAAGAAAACATTTTTTCACAACTTTTGATGCTTAACTGATTTAAACTTTCAATTTGAAACCTGATAAACTTTGCAACCTGTTGCAGCTTTGAGATTTTATTGCTTCTTGCTGCTTTCATTCACCATATGGTCTCCTATTCACAAACTCTGCCCTAATGAGAATTACTCTTGCAGGTAATTTTCTAATTATTGTCTTGGGATAAACAAATTTTTCATACTTGTTTTGCTAATGTATTCAAGTAGGTTCACAGGGGAAAAGATTAATCATCTGAAAAGCAAGCCGGTGTCTTTCATTATGCTAAAGGATCCAAAGATGATCAGAGCAAAGCCACTCGTTGCTATGACAGCAGATACCTTTTTCTCCCTTTGTGAGGTAAATGGCAGCTCCCAAGCTGATTGGCTAAAATGAGCTTATCCTGGTGACCAACCATAGGGAGTTAATTTCATCAGAAAGAGAAAATGGTGGGAAATCCTGCCGTGATCGTACAAAGGAATTTTCATTAGAAGCCAACAGAGTCAGGGGTTCTCTTTCATTATAATTAATATGTTCCATCTAATAAAATAATTTAGGAGAGGCAGACAATAGAATTAGGCTATCTATTATTTTGTATATCCATATAAGCTTTAATCTGTTTTCTACTAAGACCTACACTCAAAGTAAAGCACCCCTTATTTTCCCCATAATACCTCTGCTACTGAAGACTGTCATCATCTACCTGTTTATATAATTGGAGATAAGCTAATTGCAGGCAATACAAAAGGGCTGGCATTCTTACAGGTATTTGCTGGAAACAGTCGTGCTCTATGGAAATAATGGATGCAATAAACTTCAAATAGGAACATTTCCCTTTGGTTTATGGTGGTAATTCACATTGTATTTCTCACTTTCTCTGTAGAGGAGATTTTTATTTGGGTCAGATTAAAGAACAGCGGTTCCATGTCAATTCATAGGTGAAAAGATGGGATTGTAATGAGGAATTAGGGTTTACAGTTTGGTAACAAGGAAAGGACCTACGCTAGCTTACATGAGTTCTCACCACCTGTGTGCTTTCAGCTGTGGCCACCTCATCCAGTGTTTCAGGTAGGACTTCCCGTGAAGAGGTTGGACTCAGTCACTTCTGTGCACTTTGCAGTGCATAATACATCACAGGTCAAAAAAGAGGTGGCAAGAGTCATATGAAGAGCTGTAAATTACATACTAATGATTGTGTATAAGTCACTGTAGAACGGGATATAAGTTGAGCTGTTTTACCTGCTGCAGAAGGTCTGTTTTTCCTTTTTACACTGATTGCTTTTAACTGACATTGGTCAAGAGGGGTTAAGTTTAATTATGGGACTTTGGTTTGCAAGGGCCAAAGAAAGCACATCACATCTCAGAGAAGACTTCCACTCTCTGAACCTGAGCTTCTGTTTTTGGTTGCTTTACAGCTTATTTTTAAGGTCATTTGGTGGGTTTAATCATAAAAGCATTTATAGCTGTTGCTTTATTTGATTCATATGTTCATGTTTTAGGAAAAATGATGTAAAATGATGAAGTAATTCAGCTCACTGGGTATGTAGTAAATTACAACACCTTTTTTGGTTGTTACTAGATGTTTGTAAAGTATGTTCTGCCACAGGAGATAGCAAATTCTCTGTCATATCAAACTAATGTAACAGGAAAACTGTGGCCTGAGACACTAATTTTTAGGATGAAGCATGATCTTAAAGTCACTGAAATCAATGATTTCAGTTGTTTTGGTGCAGTGTCTGTACTGAAGGTTTCATAAATCTGTAGTATCCTCTGCAATTGTCAATGTATATCTCTGGGATGAGAGAAGAAATCTAGAATCGAATAATGTAATAAAATAACTGCTCTTGGTGCTTTAAAATGCAAAGGTCAGGCAGGAAAGTATTAGCTCTTATACGTCTACTTTATTAACCATTTTTATACATAAAGAGGAAAATACTGGGCTGTATGTAACATAAGGAGAAAACCAAGACAGTGGAAAGTTTAATTACTTGCCTAAAACTACAGTGATTCAGTTGCAGAGATGAGATTACAACTCAGGAGCTTCTGGCCCTTTGCCCAGGCTCTCTCAGTATCATGGAGATCTTAGTTTATGTGTTATTCTACCAGGACGCTTCCAAGACCCGATTTTCTGCACTGTGTATGTGTGCACATGCAAAAACAAGGGCAAAACTTACCTGTGTCTGTTTAACCCTGCTAATGACATATGCAAATTCACAGTTGACAGACTGTTTTCCTTCATCGTGTGCAGTTGTGGTAACTTGGCATGCAAATTGGCCATGCAACTGTAACCTACCTTTTTGCATCTGCAAACTCCTGGGAATCCTGTTCCTTGTTTTGCTTCTCAGGTTGGTGTAGTGGAGCTAGTTCACCCAATTTGTAATCAGTGATGTGGTATCTGAAGTAAGACCAGCTCTTCTAGCAAATGAACACTGTCCTGTACTGAATAGGTTTAGCTGTTAACAGGAGAACAAGCTCCAGGCTCAACACTCAATGTCTTCATCTGAGATATAGAATCTTAATTGCGAGTTCATGTGAGGCACGTAAGCAACTGCTTAGGTGTCCTGACATGGCCACAATTAACAGCCAAAAAAGGGAATCATAAAACGCATGTGCAGCCTCTCCTAGATTAAGCCTTAATCCTTTGGGATGTAAGTGTTTATGTCTGTAATCCCAATATTGGTCTGTCTTGAATTGAGGGTGGGACTATATGGCAATGTAAAGATATCAAACATGTCTCTCAAGGAGTTAATGCAGGTACATATTTCCAAGGACCATTTTTACAGCTAAGGTAAGGATATCTACTCAATGGTATCCTGGAACATAAACATGCTTTCTTATATGCCTGTGCTGTAGGCTTCTAGGACTTGAATTTTGCAGAGACCCTCTTAACATAAAAGCTAAGTGAGTAAGGTCTATTGCAAGTTTTGTGAATCCAGCCCTGCCTTTCCACAGACTTCAATGCAGTTAACCTTGCAAAGAGGTCTGTTACATCAAAGCAAACTGCTCCTTTAAAATTGGCATGTTTTCTTGTCTTCTTCTGTAAAAGGTGGTGTTCTCAGGTGTGTTAAACCTTCCTGAAAGTGGCAAGTTTAACCACTGCCCTTAACTTCCATTAGCAGTAAGAGAGTTAATCGCTTGTTTCCACTCTAAACAAAGGCGAATGCTCAGGAATTCCAGTCCTTTCCCAAGGAGGCCCCAGTGGGGTGTTGCTTTGGGAAGGATTGGTGTGTAGAGTGGGAGAAAGGCTGAAACAGCTCCCAGGCTTATGATACAGGTTTTGGTGGGGAAGCCAGATTAAATTTCCACACACTGTGCTGCTGTGTAACACCGCAAACAAGGTGGCAAACTGTGGCACAGAAGCAGGAGTGAGAATGGGTGGGGAAACAGAGGGGAGGGGGTTTCCTTGCTTAAACTCTTTGGGGCTGTGGCCACAAATTTATGCACTACTACTCCACCTTCCAGCAGGAAGCTGACTTGGAGCCACCTGCTTAGAAAACCAGAGTTTAGGTATCTGTTCAAGTCTAAAAGAGTCTCATTCTCATAAAAATAGAGTGAAAGGAAAACAAAAAAGTTGGTTGTCTCTATGGCAGTTCACACACAAAATTTGTTGTAAATAGTTTCAGAATTTTACAGCTCTTTGGGACTGAGGTTTTGGCTCAGTCCATGAGATAAGTACCTAACCACAAAGTGTGGATCAGAAACTTGGATTAAAATTTCTACAAAGGTAATAACTATTTTATAGATTTGGTTTAGGGTCTGCCTTGATCCAGTGCAGGTAGAAATTTATTTACTAAAAAAAGCCATATAACTTCTTATATACTTCTTATATTATATGATTAGTATGTTCAGAAGCTTCAGTAAAAAAAATGCACTGCAGAGCTAGGCATTTTTAAACTGTACTTTTCCAAGGTGATATTGTATTTTAATTCCATTTTCTTTGACAAAGGAATGGGATGACTTTTTTCTTTTTTAAAAGAACAAAAATAGAGCAGAAAGTTTTTTGAATTAAATGAATTTTTCCACTAGCCTGTTCTCTAATTTTCAGCTGGAATTTAAAGTAATCTCTCCTTAAAAAGCAGATGAACAGAATTATCTAACAATGGTAGAGTAATTATTTCAGAATGAGCATTTTTCTACCTGAAAAGTTAAAACCATAGTTTCTGAGGTGAGTAGCAACTTGTAATATGTTCATTGATTACAGAATTTTATATGTTTGAACTCTCCAGAAATATGATCTTCTATGTAAATTTCAGGTGGAAAAGGTATTTAAACATACTTCTGTAAATGAGCTGGCTTTAAATGTTCTCTCATAAAATGCATTAATGTGATGCAAAGGCTGCAATGGAGCTGATATTGTTCTGCTGTTTGTAATGGTCCTTTTAAACTACTACATGATTAAAATGATAGGACTTGGCTTAAAAATTCCAGCACTGATCTCAATACTGTGCTTTTCAATGCTTTTGAATTAGGTCAGAACGCAAAGATAAAGTGTACTATTGTGGAAACAGAATCCATTTACAGCCTGTGCTGTCAAAACCTGAGTGATGACTCCGCTCCTAAAGATGGTGTTGATGATGTATTTTCTGACACCAAACAATTTCTATCTTTGACTCTTTAATTCTATTGTTGCATTTCTGTTCAGTGCCCTTCGATTTGTATTCAATCTCACTGTACTTTGGCAGCTGTAATTCTGTCACAAGGTACACTTGGAGCTTTCTTGCAACTGTTCTGACATACTCATAACACGTACAGTTTTTCTTTGACAGTGCAGTATCTGTTTTTATCAGCGTGTGGGCTGCTGCCGGTGATTTACAATCAAACGTTAATAAAATTTGTCTGTTCCCTGTACTGTGTTTGTTTAAGCAGCTACTCTGAGTCTTTTCATGAGTTGCTCCAAATAAGATCAAAGGGTTGAGAAAAATGTTTGTCAATCTCAGAAGTTACAGTGATGGTGTTCTTGTAAACTCAGAATCCTAAAAATTCATAGCTAGTAAAGTGTTTTGCACACATGATTAATGATTTAATGGTAGATGACAAGATAGAATACTTTTTGGTAAAGTTTCACTTTGAAAACAAAGAGTAACCTGTTTCAAGCCTAGAGAGAAGGGGGAAAAAAAAAACAGTGTCAGGCTAGATTTTCCCTATAGATACCACTAGAGCTTCTGTCCCTGCCGTTGAACACAACAGCTGGTAAGCAGCAAGCAACTGGAGAAAAAGACCTGCCTTTAATCCAATACAATGTTTTCTTGTGCCCATTTTACTGTAAGTCTCAGTGGCAAGGGGACAAAAGCTGTTGACTGATCTATGCAATTACCTTCTCTAATATTGCTTTCAACTGTCTGCCCAGAGTGACAAGAGTAGATGAGGTTTAGTTAAAGTCTGGGAAAAATGCCCTTTTAATAAATAAATAAATAAAGGTCCCTCTCTGTTATCAAGCTGCTCTTTTAGACCTTTGAATCTGTTTTGGAAGACTGCAGGTGATGTGATTGAAAGTTAGAGCAAGTCTGAACTCAAATAGCAGCAATGCAATCAATGTTTTTTGCTGACATACCCTTAGCACTGTGTGCAGTTTGCACTGGGAAAGAAAAGGTTTGTTTGTTTGTTTTTTTCTTTTTCCTTTCTGGTGTGTGTGCATGTGGCGTGGTATCTCTCTTTTATGTAGTGTGACTCAGAGGCAAACATATTTAAAAATAATTGTCTGGGGCACTCTTCATTTGGAGGCTTTATCTGTCTTTGATGACAAAAATGTGATCCTTTACAAATGAATAAACAAAGATAATCCAAGCTGCTATTTATTTCTAACGTGGAAGATGCAAACGTAAAATTGTGTTTAATGAACTGTAGATGGAGGCCTTTTCCTTTTATCTGAGGAGATAGCATGAGGAGGCACTGCACATACCTTTATACTCTGAATACTAAGGCCTTTTCTATGATGCAGGTGACTAATAACTGGTATCTTGGTCTGTGTTTTCTTAGAGTTGTTTGTGCAAAAGCGAACAAGTGAACAGGAGTATGTGCTGTATACAAGGGCTCGATGTGTGCTATGGTTATTGCAGTCATAGTGATGAATGCACCCTTTAATGACAAATAGGCAGCATTTCAATAAGTAATGTTCAGATACCACAATGATGAACGTGGTATAGGCACATAGAGATGAGTGTTGCAAAGCCCATGTGGTACGTGGCAGAGGATATCCTTATTTGTTGTGTATGTGTCTTGGCCAGATGCTTTCATAGATGTATGGCAGTTTGGGCTGAGGATAGCTTGAATCTAAGGCTTTAACCACAGTCATAAGAGAAGGTGATTGTGCTAGGCAGCTTTCTGTTCTTTTTATTCCTCTAGCCAGGAACAGGCTGGATAGGGACACTACCTCTCTCTTTCCCTTCTATGAAACCAGGGATTTGAGGGGGGGGGGGGAAAATCCGCAGCTGAGTAGCTGCAGAATTGAGCTGGATAGGGCTCCTTTTACTCTGAATGTGAAGGCGCAGCATTTGGAATGCAGCAGATTTCACTCTGTGTCCCTGCAGAGCATTGATTACCTGCTTGCAAATTTCATACCTAATGGTACTGCAAATTCTTCTCATTTTATTAACAGTTATTTTTATCAGCAGACCTGAGGCCATCAAGTGTCTTAACACTCAATTGTCTCCTAAAATGCCTGAGAGGAAAGGCCAGTGAGAAGGTAATTTAGATTTCATTGTATGGCACTTCTGATTATAGCAGCAGAGTAGGAATTGGGAGTGAGACTACCAAATCCTTTCACATATGGCATCAAATATCCTCCCTGTTCAGTCCATACCAGCATCTGTTGAATAATGCTCATGTTATGTGATGAACCTATTCATTCACTAATATTTAAGCTCCTGTTCAATATGTTCCAACCATGGCTGACCCACTTACATTCACTTTGATGTATAAGCTTGTATATGCATTGTCTATTAACAAGAAAAAAGTGTACTCCAATAGATTTAATAGTAGTTGCTGTTGAGAGGTAAATTCCACTCCCAGTCTCCATTTTTTCTGCTTAAATATTCCCCCCCTAAAAAAATTAGGAATATTTTCTTTAAATTTACTCTCCTGTTTCTGCAAAAACTTTGAGCTCTTTAAGTGGAAATTGCTAAATTAAAGCCTACATTTTGTTATAGTGGCTTAATAGGTCATTAAAATTGGCAGTGACTATCTGAGCATGATCTGGAAAGATGGCCTTGACGTAAGAGTTTTGCTATGCTGTCACCTCTGACCCTGGATGGGAAATATACTCTATTTGTATCACTTGGCAAGTGTTGCCAAGTTAAGGTTTGTAGAAGGTATTGTACTACTCTTGTGCCCTGCATTGAACGGAAAGCCATGCTTAATGTCCATCCCTACTTCAAAATCTCTATGTCCCAATTTATTAATCACTGTTGCTTTGGTACCTTTCTAATTCTGTCAGGTGCATTGTTGATTATCGAGGTGCCTGGGAGCCTCAAAGACATAGCTCACCCGGCTCAACCCACACTTTGGTATTTGTACCAGTGGAAATGACTGCAGAACTGATGATGATATAACTCTGGACTGTAAGACACTTATGTAGAGCAGTGGGAACAAAAACAACCTACTTGTGATGACTTCATATTCCTTTATCTCTCCAGTGTACAGTCTATTTGTTCTGTAAAACCACAATAGGAGAAGAAAAGCCAGCACTACTCCTTCCTACCTTTTTTTTTAAAAAAAAAAGTGTAACTATCTTAATGCTAATTGTAAAACTTGACTAAAAAACCCTCAAATTTTTCTGCTTAAAAAGAGGAAAGGAAGCAGCATTTATATATTTGTTCTCCTTTTGTGTTTCCTTAACAGTGATTCAAGAGCATTAACCTGTGTGGAAATAAGATAAAGTTAATTTAGAAAACTACCTGAGATGCTTCCTGCCTTCCTTATTTTGGCCTACACTGTGTGATTTACCAGATTAGGGAAGATTTGGAATTGATTTGCCCCAGACCCTTATTTGAGTTTCATTTGCATGGACAAAACGTGGCAATGGCTGCCTTTATGCCATCAGTGTGAAAAGGCTCAAGTAATGGCAGCACTGTTCATTTTAGCATTGCACTGGATCATCAAGTCTGTTTTTGCTGTCTCGAGCAGTATTTGGTTATAAATCCCATTTGTAAGTCTGTCTGATTCCACCTTTGAGTCAGTTTGGGTTTTGCCTTCTGCTGTTCCCATTGGAATACTGCCCCTAAACTTCTCTAATACTGACCTTTGAGAGCCCAGCTGCCCTCTTTGTTTGCCTTGTGTTACACAGCTATGTTCTGATACCAGTTCTGGTCTGTTTACCTGCATGTTTCTTCCCCCCAGAGCTGTATCTTGCTGGACTAGAAAGGACTTACCAGATTTCTATGTGGCTTCTCTCTCTGGATTGTGGAAAAACTATTTTGTGTGAATTTCTGTGATTTATGGAGTAGGAGAAAGTACGGTTATCAAAACATACCCTCCTCTTCCTTCTCTGATCAATCACGTTCTAGCTGTGGTATTCTGGAAATGTTTTCTCTAAAAACAAGACACCTGAATTGCAAGTCTGAATAGTGTATTCCAAGAGGGGAATTCCTTGGGTGTGGTGAATTTTTGCAAGACACAGATTTCTAATAGAAGAGAGGCATTCCTTTGAAGTGCTGGATGAGGAGAGGAGGAGCCAGAAATCTCAGAAGGCCCAACTCAACCAATGCATTCAATGTGGCTTAAAAGGTTCTTTATTTGTGGAATGCTAATGAATTTTTATACTAGAAAGTTATCAGAGGGTGGCTAGAGTTATCCTTTATATTCTCACAATTCCCTACTCTGTGTAAAATAAATAATGAAAAAAGCAAATTTACATTAGTGTGGTCTAAAACTAACACACAGGTGGGCTCTGCTAATGCTTCAGTACTTTCTCATATCTGATCTTTTCTGAGAAAAGGAATCTCTGCTGTCACTACTTAAGCACCTCATGTTGCATGGGTGTGGTGTAATTAAGCCTCTTAATCTTTTTTCTTCTCTGTTCTTTTTTCATAAATATCTGGTGGTTATTGTAAATTTCTATTAAAATTGGACAAAGCTTTCCTATAAAACATGTATTCTCCTCAGACTTAGAGAGATGATGGCAAACAGCTGCACTGAAAGGGAAGATATAGGTTAAAGAAAAATATAAGCTCTAAGTGTGGTGCAGTCTTTTTTTTTTTTTTTTTTTTTTTTTTTGAGGGAAGGCAGAAGAGCATGGAAACCTATTGCTTTTGGTCCTTTTTTCCTTTAAAATATCATGTTCCCCAATTAAAAGTCAATGCTTACCAAGAGAGGCTAAGTGCCCAGTAGAAAATGATCTTTCAAAGGCGCAAACTGCTGATCTAATCTTCTCTGGGCCTCTAATGAAAGCCTTCATGAAGAAGTTCACTACTTATTCCTGGTTCTCAGATTAGAGAAATAACAGGAAATTTCCATTCTACATTAATCGTTTGTAAGTGAACATTGACTGTATTGGAGTGACTTGCTTTAAGAGTAAATAAGGAGGTTTTGTTGGTGTTTTTCTTCTTTTTCTTTTTTTTAAAAAAGGACCTGTCAGGCCTGTTTGACCTTGATGTATCAGCTCCATTCATTATTCTTCTGCAAGGTGTTGGTTCATTTCCTACATCACGGGGATAAGTAGAAACGGACTAGGTAGCAGAGGGCTACTGCTTGCTTCCTGTTAGCTGAAGTCAGATGTCAGGCTAGGCTTTCTGTTCTCTAGTTTGATTGATAAGCTTGAAGGAGTCCATGGCAGGTATGCAGGTCAGGGGGATAACAGCTGGAAAATATGCACCCAGCAGAGAGACCACACAGAGAGAGACCAAATTCTTTCTCACTTATCGCTGAACAATTTCAGGATAACTTGGCGGTTAACATAACATGATTTGACATTTGATGCAGTGTGTAATCTCTGGATGTAGCCATATAATTATGCTCTGCATTCTACTCAACTGATAAAATACTCTGTTACAAAGTGGGATGATGCTAATTGTTTCTTACTTTAATTTTAGCTGGAAAATAATATCCAAGACTCAGCAACAACTGTCAATATGCTGTTGGGTATTCAGAGATTTTACGTGTAGTTGTGAACCAGCTATATCCAAAAGGTTTGACAATTCCTGCTCCTTACTGGTCATAGAAAGAAAGGTTGCTAAGCACAGAAATTGGGAGTAACTGTCTTTCTGCTCAGAGGCAGGGAAGTGTCAACAAGTCTGTACCTGGATGGCAGCCACACCAATCTGACATCACCGGTAATGCGATGCTCCCAGTAAGAGTGGAGGGAGCCCTTGGCATGTTAGCGATGGCTGTGTGATGCAGTCTGTCCAAAGGAACCATGGTGTTTGGTTATCTTTGACCTCCTCAGTTACTGCTGTTGTACCTCACGTGGGTACCCTACCCAAACTGTGGGAGGCCTTGGGTGGGCACTGAATACACATAGACCTGGCCTGTTGCCTCTTCATTCCCACTGTATGCATCCTCACCTCTACACATTCTGTCTGCGCCTCTAGTAGATAAATGGTGAGGTTCTTCTAGCAAGGGTTTCAGGTTTTCTGGCCATGATATTGCTACAAGGGTAAATGCTGTGCCTGACACAAAATAAGGCTGTTTAGTCATGAAGTACAGAGCCCTGTAAAAGAGTGTGCCCATGATCTGTCCCACAATAACTCAAGGTCACTGTTTTTTGTGTCCTGCCCCTTTACAAAGCAAGGAGATGATTTCTTCTCTTCCCTGTATCAACATTAGGTTTCTACACTCTCTGCAGTAGTTAGAAACTAGGGGTGACATTAGAGAAGAATTGATCTCAGGGCTCAGTGCTGCCTGGAGAGGCATAGGTTACTGCCATTGCCTCTGTAAGAGCTGCCTTTAAACCTCAGTTGGCAAGTTAGAGCTAAAACTGGTTTGAGGTCACATCCTTAGCTTTGATGAATGGATGGCCCAGAACTAAATAACATCAGCTGAGGCCTGGGCTTTGTTGTGTTCCAGAACAAGATTTAGAATAATATTAATAATGAGATCAGACCCCCTTCTTACAGCAAATTAATCTGAAATGAATTTTAAGGCAGGAAATAGGCAGGGGCAAACAGCTGCTTCTGACAAAGACATTCTCTTGCACGTGTGTTTTATACAGTTTCGTTTGTTCTTCTCAAATGATGAATTGTTGATGGGCCCTGTGCAGTGACGCTTGTGTAAGAGTTGTGAATATCCTCTCAGGAACACTGCTGTTACGCACGTATATAGCTAGAGACAGCAATAATCATACACAATTTGGGTTTTGTGTGCTCTTTTGTTAACAGTAATCACTGAAGCATAAATACACTCTACAGATCATATTTAGTTTTGGATGTATTAGGATGCTCTCTATGTTCAGTAACAGGCAGTTGTCTGGCAGAGGCGTAATCCAGCCATAGTGGAATGACAGTGTTTCATGTTATTTCACAGATATAATTGATTTCCCTTTGTTTCAATCAGCCTAATTTATTCAGGTTGCATCTATGAAAAAGTAGTAGTTTGGTATTTCAACAGTCTTTCTATACATTTGGGTAATGGAGATTTGGTGGCAAATTAAATTTAGATTGCCTAAGCAGTAGCTATTAGGACCTCTGACCTCTTGTTTTAAAACCAGTAGACTGATTTCCACCAATGGGACCCACTCCATGTGGTATTAAGTGGGCAAACTTCACTGTGAGTTTTATAGGAGTGCTGGTTTCACAGTCAGGTGTTTGTAATGTACCTATGGGTAGCAGGTAATACTCCTCCCCTTGAAAACATCAATCTGGTCTTTTAATTGTGTAATTCCACCTCTTCCCTCCCTCCCTGTCCCCTCTCCTTCCTGCTCCAGCAGCTTCATGCAGGTGTCTGGTCTGACCCATCAGGTGGGTCTCTGTTTGCCTGTCAGCTTGGGAGCTGATGGCCTTACGGAGGTATGGCTGATTGCACAAAGCGGAACGGGTTCGTCTGAATTGCAGGTGTGAGCAATTGGCAGAGATCTCTGCTAATCCTGGGGATAGTGGAGCACCCTGGGCTGGAGCAGACACAGTCAGAAAGGGCTAAATGAGGTGCAAAAGGGAAAGAAAGAAAAAGTTAAATGCCGTGGTTTCCTTCTCCCAGGTGGCTTGAGTTATTTAGGGCTTGTAAAGTGAGTTTTGGAGCATGGCTAGGAATTTGTTTATATACATAGATGGATCTGTATGTATTTATATAAATAGATTTATTGGAAAGTCATGTTCCAAGGACTTCATAAGTCAATGGAAAATCCTGACCACTTTAAGAATTTTGTGTTTGAAGCAAAAATGAAGCTTGTTTGTGCTTTGTCTTCCTTGGCATCTGTGGAGACCAGGTAGCTGAAGGCATGATTGAGTCTTGGGCTTTACCATACATGGTGCACAAGAGCTCTGCTGGGTGCTAAATGCATTTGACAGTCTTGGGAGCAAAGGGGAATGGATCCACTGAGAGAGATTGTCTGCTTTGGGCATCTAAAGCATTGTGCAGGCCAAATGCAGAGGGAAATGCTAGAGGACGCTTGGGTGTATGGAAGAGAGCATTACAGCAGGCAGGGGACATGAGACAGATTTAGGACATTGTAATAGGGTGAAAAGGAAGGTGTTGCTGAAGAAGAAAAACTGTGGGGTTATTGGAGTGGGGGGAGAGAGGGCAGTGGAAAAATTAGAGGTGATATATCCCATGTGAACTGGATGCCTTTGATCTGCTGAGTAAATATTGCTTTGCTTTATGAGTTTTTAAGTTCCACTCAGGCTTTATCTTCAGGTCTCTCCTGAAATCTTGTGAGTTATAAGTTCATATTTTTTAATTTGTATATTAAACTTTCTGTTTACAAGAAACAAGATTCCAGATGCTGATGGTCACAAAAAAAATGCTAATATACCTAGACTCTAATAGATAATATCTTCTAATATATCAATAAAATTTATTTGCTGACCTTTAATATTAACAACCAGTAAATCTAACATTTTGCTAAAATCACTGAAGGTTAAGCTTTCTTATAGCAGGACAAATTTAGTGTAGAAATGATATATTGCAGCTTAAGGTCCAAATTCTATCATTCGGGGAAAGGACTGCAGGATATAGCCCTTTATTTGCCAACAGGGAAGGGCACTTACACTAAGCAAAGCGCGCCTTAAAAAACTAACAAGAAATTGGAGAGGTACAGAGAAGATTAAAGTATTCCTCAGCAAAGGAGGTTAATCCAATTTCTCGGCACCAATTTTTCTGCACTTAAGAGGAGATTGTATTTTGCATTCCTGATCCACCAGGTGTGAGCTAGTTTAATGCAACAATCACCTGTGTTTGCTTGATATTTATTTCTCTCTAAGCATATATTTTAAAAAGGGTAGTGTGATATAGTGGTATGATTTCTGTTCTTCCCCTCCTTCTCTACACACAAAGTCAAACTGACTCTATAGTTTGTGTTCTCTGAGACCCAAGAGACCCTGCTTCAACTTTTATTCCCCTCCTTGCTGGCCTGGTATAATGTCACTTTGCCACACTTAGTCTGCTTGTAGTACAACCTCTCCTTTGCATTGTGGAAACACTCCAAAAACACAGGAGATGCATACACAGGTCCCTGCCTTTACAAGTGTAAACTGAGAGGACAAAAACAGACACAGAATAAAATAAAGGCCGATAACATGTGAGTAAAGTGACCAGAACAATGGCTGGATTGTAGGTTATTGTTTGGTTTTCAAGTTAAAATCCCCAAGAAAATCCCTCCTGTCAATTGAACTGGAAGGGGTGTGAGGCAGGGAGGCGGGGGGCTCTCTCACTTTCCTCCTACTCGCAGCTTCCTCCCTCCTGTCTAGAAGCATGGTCTGCATAGGAGATGGTGTTGAAGTTAACAGAAACTTGTGTATTGATCCCAGGATGCCTGGGTTGGACCTGTCAGTGCTGGTTTCTAGAGGAGTCTGCTGAGGTAGGTCTTTGGAAGAGGGGAAGTGCTTGAGGACTGAGCCAGCCAAGGAGCAGCGTTAATGCTCAGGTATCTTTAAAAGAGATATTTTTTTTTCTCTTCCCCTTTAACTAATTTTTCAATGTGAAATGGATGCAGATGTGTGGAATGAATTCATCCAGGATTTAGAAACACCGTTTTGTATGTGTACCCACCCACATAATTGCTTTCCTTTCACATACTGCACTCCTGTGCACACCTGTGGGATGTTGGCAAGACCTCCTGGATATTAGATCTACTGAACATATGACCCATATAACTTTCACAGTATGCTAAAGTTACAGAATTTCACCTGGAGAGCCTTGACGGGGAATGTATTGCATTCCTGGTTTCATCTTCTGTATCCTTCTGCTTGTGTTAGAGCAGTGTGATGTGAATCAGGACTAGTGTGTCCTTTATGATTCACAATTTTATATTTTTGTTTATTCATACTTTAAGCTTCATGAATAATCAGAGTATTGCATTTTCTGGGATTCACTTCTACAGGAAGGTCTAGGATATTATTTATTCTCTCTGTGACTAAGCGTACCTATGAATAAAGTAGGGACAATGATTATCTACTCGCTGATTTTCCTGTGAAGATCAAGTACTGTTGAGAGGCTCTAGGACAGGGCCGGCAGGTATCATGCAGGACATTGCAGAGACTTCCATCTTTCTGGAGCAGGTGGAGGCCAGGCAGGATAGCATAAGGCATCTCAGGCTACATGCTGTGGCCTGGCTTTAGGCAATGGAACCAAGCTTTAAATAAAGGGAGATTGTAGCTGTCTTTTATGTTTTCAGCTTTCTGGACTGTATTCTCCCACTTTCGTGCTTTTGACCGCTGTTAGATATGCTCCCAAGTAGCTCCTCCCAAACAGCGTATCTTTTGGTTGTACCACAGTCCTTAAATGATTAGAAGTTACAGCGCTTTTGTGGCCTCTTGCCTCCTCTGTTTCTGTTTGAGAGTAGCAACTCTGGCAAACTTGGGGTGACCTGGCTCATGCAAAAAATGTTAAATACATACAATTTGGAAAGATCCCATGGAGAAGAAAGATCCCGTAGAGAAATATGAGTTAGGGGTTAGATGGCAAACATAGCTATGTAGTACTCAGTCTTTGTGTAGTCCGATAATGATCTTGTGGCTGCATGAGAAGCAGGAATTGTGTCTTTAAAGATGCATAGCTACCAAAAGATGTGGTTGAGTGGTGCAGGGGATTTGCAGAACTCCTGAAAGTTGGGGATCAACTAAATCGAGTGACTCAGCCTGCATGCAGGGGTCCTAAAACTGTCATCTCCCATTACTGCTTTTCATATCTGGACTCTTCACAGATTAGACTTAGTTCAACTATTGTGTTTAATGTTCTACATAGACTCATGGCCTGGTGGAATGGTACAGGGGATGCCAGGGTGGTGCAGGTAAGCAAAAAGATCTGATGTTGCTGAGAGGTAAAAATTGAAACTCTGTGGATTGTAGCTTTGAATTTTTTTGTGCATGTGTTCATGAAACGTATTCTTCTAGAATAGCACTATGTGTATAAAATGTCCTAGATAGTAAGTCATCTAGGAAGAACAATACAGTATCTTATTGTCCTTGTTTCAGTCAATGTTATTTATTTGTCTGAATGTTTCATCATAAATTAATGTATAGTTCTTTAGTTTTCAACATTAGTTTCTGAAAGGAGCTGTTCCTGTTTCTCTAACAAGTGGCACGAGTACTGAAGTAGGCTTTATACTAGAGGACATATTCTTGCTCTTCCGCACTGTTTTGGAAAAGTTGGTGACATCAGTAATAAGAAGGAGAGAGGTCCTGCACTATTATGCCTTGACCAAGAATTTAGGACAGAAGGGAAACAGGAGCCATGTATATAAGCTGAAATTACAGATGAATGAAATTATCCAGGGTGAAAATTTGTGCTGGATGCAGGGGATGATAATACTGACTTGCAGCAGTTTTCAATGCAGCCTTTTACTTCATCACCCCCAAATAACAACTCGTCCTCTTCCTGCATGTTACCTTGTAGGTATAACACAGTGTTGTTCACCTTGATGACTGTTTCTGATTCTCAGAGGAAGAACTCTAGTTCAGAAGGGCTATAGGATCTTTTAGAGGTCACCAAGTATGTAGGACCTAGGACCTGTGTTTTGTTATTTGTTTGTAAGAACAGCAGCTCTACAGAACAGCACTGTGATACTGTGAGGGAGAGGTTGCCTTGTTCCTCACTTACAGGAAAAAGGTCACTTACTGATTTACTAGCACCATTTCCTAAAGTACTTAAGATTTTCCTTGGAAAGTCCTTCATCCAAATTCTGATAACTTCTAACCTTGCTTAGCTTTCATGGGAGCTAGTGGAACCACAGTCCAAAGTATGTTTTGGCTGCATATTATCAAAATGCTTTACAGTTATGTTGCATAAAAATAATTTTCCCATTTGTATAGTGTGGTGGTTTTTTTGTTTTTTTTTTTTTTTCCAGCTACAGGTTACTTCTCTTAATTTTAACTTCCCCAAATATTCCGTTCAAGGAAGGAAACTTTAACATGTGTGTGTGTTAGAGATTTGGGATATTGGAAAGATCAGTCAAAATAGATAGCTAATTTCCCACTACTGTGTAATTCACAATCTGTAAAGCACTTTCACACCCATCTGCAAGGCTAGAAAGCATTACTAACCCCACAGCATGGGGTTCCTGAGATATGGGCTACAATGCTGACTATTTTTCTTCTGTTTCTCTCTTCATTTGGGAGCATAGAGCTTGATTCTTCTTCCCAGAGTCAATGACCATGTATTAAAAAAAAAAAAAGATAGACTTCCCCAGGGAGCATATGGAAGGAAATAAAACAATTTGCTTGCAAATGGGAGGTAATTGGTATGTTAATTAAAGTTGACTTTACTTCTCTTAATGTTAACCTCCTGATTTTCTCCAGTGTTTCAGGTAGGGGAAAAGAATTTATTCTTTAGTATTCTCAAGAATGAGACTGGATAATAGACACAAATGAAGTCCAAACCTAGTACAAAAAAACATGAGAAGATATGTCTCCCGGCTGCTTTCCTAATACAGCATAAGGAGGATGAGATAGTTATCTGAGCAGTCACTCCACAGCTCAGACTTCAAATTATAGTAATTATGACAATTTGTGCCAATAGCCATGAGGTGGGGTTTTTGATGTGGTTAAAAATAACATCTGTAAAAATCCAATAAAAAAAATTACATTTTGCTAATTTTCTGATAAGATAATGTTTAACTGTACTGTGTGCCTTCCACTGCCGTTTTCAATTAGAGTATTTCCTTCTGGGCTTTTACCATCTCGTCTCATGGATCCGATTCCATCCTGAGCAGTTCATTTGTTTTAACTTTCTTAATTAATTGTTTTGTGTAGGTTTTGCCTTTCAAACTGATATCAATCTTCCAGACTTATTAACGTGCTGATTGCTAATGTGCGATACAAAGCACAACTCAGTTAAATTGTTCTTTCTGTCATATTAAACAGAGTTCCCATATTAGCCTGCTAAACAAAATAATTGTAGATAATTTAGAGGGTAACAAATGACAAGAGTCCTGTACCTAGGAGAGTAGAAGAAAGTTCTGTTTGCAGCTTCTCTGTGCTGGCTTTGGGTAAAATTCTGAGCCCAAATGCAGAAGCAGAGTAAGACAAAATAATTAGCTGCCAGGAAATCGTAGAAGAGCTGGTGGGAAAAACTGCTTTCCCCATACAGTGAAGTTTCTTACCTTGTCTGAGGAATACCAGGGGGCAAGGAGAAGTAAGGTATCAGACACAGCTGATAGCTTCCCTCCTGTATTTTCAGGGAATTTTCTCTTTTGTGTGAATTAGTTCAATTTTATGTTCCTGAGTTAAACAATGCAGATGCAATTTTGGGGAAGCATGGCATTATGTCCTTTACACCATCATCACATACATCTACTCCATGTAGCTTGATTGAAAGGACACATCATTTGGAGTCATGATTGTAAATTCTGATGTAGTTTACTTGTTGTATGACAAGGAACACACTTCTCTGGGAATAAGGGGTATCCTTGAAGCCGTCATGTAGATGACCTGGTACAAGTTCAGTGTGTGGCAATGCAGAAGAATTGTTTCTCAGAAAAGGCACTCATCCCTAGACTATTTAAATTCACTTGAGTTTATGACCAGAGCTCATGTAGCCAGGAATTTATTGTTCATGCTATAGTGTCACTAGTCTGCCTGACCACGCTCAAGTCTTATTATACTATCTGTTGCACAAATGATTTCTGAACATGCTCAGTGATTGCGTAACTGCTCCTGGAGTTTTTACCTCTGGCATTGGTGAGAGCAGGCAGATGCTTGAATCTGTTGACAATCTCCCTTTCATAAATATCATGGTAAATGATACTATAAAGAGTGAGAGAGACATGTAACTTCAGGTATGTTCTCTTAAGGCTTTAAAAGACAGGTAACGGCTAGGAGAACTCTTCTGGCAATCATGGTCTTCAAGATGCACTTTAGATAGGAGACTCTGAAGTGCATATTTCAGAATTTATTGAGCAAATTTGTCTTAGTTTGCAGGGGAAATAAGATAGTTTACACCATAAGTTCAGCACACTTAGCAAAATTGAGATTTACCTGGGATTTGGAGACATGTTTTGATTTAAATTTCTGAGGTACCACTCTCAATGCATGATAAAACTTGGGTGTTGTGAAATTGTAAATTCTGAAATCAATGAAAATATTTTTGCTGAGTTTTCCCTGTTAGAGTGCTACAGAAGTGATTTGACACTCTGCAATGTATTCTTCTGCATTTGTTGATGTTTCCTAGTGCTTCTGACACGTGTTCCTGATTTCTCCTTCAGACCCTGCAGAACTTTGCTCCTGGTTTTCTGCCTTTTTTTTCAACTAGGGAAACTCAACCTGCTCTACTGTTTGTAGCCTCCCCATCCCACATCTACGCTGTTTTTCTCTAGATAGTTATAGTGTATGCTTATGCGCATATCACTGTTCTTGAAGGGGGACACCATTATGCCAATATTGCTTTAAAAGAATCACCTTTTAACTTGTAATCCTAGCACATGTGTTGCAAGATATTGTGACAAACCCAAGACAGTACGTATTTTTCTGGAGTTTTTCTCTGCTAGAGCTGGTACAACCCCTGCCAGCCACTTCAATGCAGCAGTTTTATTGAGCGCTGTTGTATATGGCGGCTGTGGAAGTGGTTGCAGTGCACACAATCTCCAAGCTGCACCAGGCCTTGGTGCTTAGGCTGCTGAAGGGAGCTCACAAGATGGTATGTTATGCCAATTTGACTGCAGACTGATTCAGAGCAGCTGCAAAAACTGCAGTGGCTTTGACTTGAGTAGCAAAGATTTTCCTGCCTTAAGGTAGCTCCCTCCCATTCCTTGCAGTGAGGGTTTCCTCTGTGTCTGAAGCCATGCAAAAGCTGTAGACTGGCCTCACTAAAAACTATATAGAGTAATTTTCTCTTTCCTCCTTGCAACAGAAGTCCGTGTGCAGTTTCCCTAGCACTGTAGGCCTCTCCTGTTTGAGAGGGGTCAGATTTGCAAAGTAGGAAGAAGCATATTGGAGCTGAATCTACCTTATGCACAGGCAATGGTTGGCCATTGCCAGCCTAGAGATTCTCTGAGCTTCCTGGCTTTTTATACACAAGCCCACATGTGCTGACACAGATTTCTCAGCTCTGGTGCTAAGTTGCTCACAGAATAAGAATAATAGAAAAATGCTAAGCATTTTGCTTGATTTAAATTTTGCAGAAAACCAAAGCAGAATGAACTTTGGCTACTGTTCAGCTGCAATCTAGACATGAATTAACAGGCGCTTCAAACTTAAATTAGACGAGTCAACCATTGAATGTAGTTCAGCAGCACACCAAAATAAATCCGGATGACATTTATGACATATTTCATTGTTTCTATAATCTAAGTAACACAAAAGGCGTAAGTCACAGCACAATACTTTATTGCATTTCTTTTTGAAACACTGTCCATGAATAAATTTAGACTGTAAATTGGAAGATTTATTACTATCAAAGTGAGAAATGTATGATGTTGTTGCTGTGACGGCACTGGACTGCAGCTGCCCATACTAAACTGCAGCTCATGATCTGTTTCCACTCCAGGCTAAAGTTCCTTGGTAGACAAGGCTGGGTTATTTAAAACAAATGTCAACACCGAATGATTTTGGCTTCCTCATGTACCACTTTTATTCTGGAATCATCAGAGTTCATTAAAAAATTAGAAATTTCAATGAAGTATTTAAAACCTAATTTTTAAAATTTGATTTGTGGTCTAAGAAAATGTGAGTGCTGGCAATAGACTCCTTTATTTGAATATCTCTTCTGTGTCAAGTATATTTAAAACCCCAGACATACCTTCCTCAAAAAAAAAAAAAAAAAAAAGAGGGGTATATGAAGGAACTGGGATATTCCCCAGTGCAGCCATCCAGCTGAAAGACATGAGATATGTGACACATTTACTAATTAGACTGCAAATTTTCTCTGCCCTCTCAACTGAAAGAATACATAATACATTAATACAGGTAGTGCCCGTGACAGATCTAGCAAAGTATCTGTGGCATGCTGTTATTGGACAAACTGCTTTTTTATGCTGCTGCCCTCTTCAGTTCAGTACTGTTTGAGAATCGAGATGTTAAGTGGATAGGATACTTAGTGGTGAACAGGATTGGGCCATAAGCTGCCCTTACAGGCAGATTGCCTCTGTTCCTCATGGAAAGGTCTCTCACACAGCTGATACTCTCAAGATAACAGTAGTGCTAGATATACACAATATCACTGGCCCAGCAGTGCCAGTAAAGGGAGGAAAACTTCAGTGACTCATCCTGATCAAAAGCATGAAAGTCAAGCTAAAACCACAAGAAAAATAAGTGTATTTAAATATGGTGGACTACAAGAAACATATATGCAACAGATAACCTAAGATCTCAATGACTGATGGTTTTACAGCGTAATTTTAAGGATGAACTGTTCCTAAACAATTTTTCCAGTGTATTAAACACTAACAGCATCAGGCATGCATGTCTTGTTCCACTCTTTCTTTTTTTTTTTTTCTTGAACAAACAAGTTGAATGTGGCCAATACAAGAAAAGAGCCCACTATCCACTTATGTGTGCACGTTCCTTTGTCCTCTTTCCAATATCCCCCAGTAATGACGGAGTGCAGGATCGTGTTCTGCTCTAATGTCTTTCTTGTAAGATTCGGAGGGTAGTGCCGTCGTGACCTTCGGGAGCAGTTTTTTCCATTTGGAAGGAGGCGGGGGAGAGAGCATTGAATTTGAGATTGATTTTCCTCCTTTTAGCATGTGGAAATTCAAAGCAAGCTCCTTGATTCATCAACAATGACTGCATCTTCAGCCTTAGAGAGTGCAAAGGCATCAGCAGGAGCAGACTGATGAAGTTAATACCCTCAGACTGCATTGTGAATGTGACCAGAGTCCAGTATGCTGTATGCTATTGAAAAATGCTGATGTTGTTCCTTACAGTGACTGGTCACAGTTTTAACCAGAGAATTTTTATCTGAGGATTAAAGAAATGGGGAGCTCAAGCAGTTTTAGACGTAACAGTGTGTCCATAGTTTCTTGTTGGGGCACTTATGGGCTCTGCACATGGTGTGTGTTTTGGAGGCTTCCAAGGAATGCATCCAGCTAGAGGCCAAAATGCAGATTCAAAATATCTATGGAAATTTTAAAAATTATGGTTTTCCCTGTTTTCCTTCCCTGCAAAGTGCTGGTCTATTCAATCGAATTTCTGGGAGGTGTTGGAGGTAAATAGCTATTCAGTGTAAACTTTATTTTCAGTAGAGAGCAGATTGAGTATTTGAGTAGAAAGTCTTTTGGAGAGCTTCAGTTCTTCAGCAGGAAGCCCTGGGAAATCACACTGGATCCAGGCCATGGGGTCCTTTGAATCCTTGGATATTGCTTACTTGCCATCTTTGAATTTGAGCTGGCCAGTCCCTTCTACCTGGGCTTCAAATTTAGCACTGCTGATCCAGGGGCAAAGTATTGCACAACTAAAATTTCAGCAAGAACTGACAATACCTGGTTTTCCTTGGGTTTTGGAGAAAAAACAACTGAGTGCAACACTCATTTCTCAGAGGTGGCATTTCTGCATCAAGGTGGAGTTGCGTGGGCACCATCAAGGGAGGAAGAGGTGATGTTCCTGCACATGCTTCCTCTTGATAAAATGGTGCTTTCACCATTTAATTTTTGTGAAGGGAAAGGTTTCTCCATGGTACGCCCGCTACAAACTGAACTGTTGGCTCTGCAGGAGTGCGCAAACTCTGTGGTAAACCACAGCAGGAGATTAAATCTCATGAAGGTATATCTTTATTGTGAAACAGGCATCCACAATTGAAGAGGTCCTCTACTGTATTGTGAAATGTTTTGGCCATTGAGAACATTAAATGCTGAAGTTTGTACTTGGGAATAAATATACAGCCAGATTGCCTGTTGTGAAGCTGCTGTACTGTATATGTAAAACGTTGATACCTTCCAGTTGTTCTTCCCATTACTTTTGTGCTATTGTTGCTGGGTGGAGCTACTTGTTTGTATAGTAGGAACAAACCCGCATACGTTAGTGAGGGTGCAAGTAGGTAGTACTTTGAGGCAGTGGACGCTTGAAGGTATTAATTTACTTCCTCTAATAGTCTTTATGAACTTGAAGAAAATAAATATGTGCTAGGGGACAGACATAAGGTCGGGAAATGTCAGGTTTAAGTGTGGGGTTTTTTTTTAAGTTGACCATGCCTTTACCTGCCTAGTTATGAAGTCATATTTTTTCTCAATGTAGGGAAGGTTCATCTTTCAGTGCATGCTAAAGTTTTACAGTAACAAATACATGCATTTGGTCATCATGCACAGATTTCTTTGTGTACATTTTAGTTCTGAAAGAGAAAGGTACAAAACTGACAGAGGAAAATATATGGGGTCCTGTTAAAATTAATCTTAGGTTTTAATTTAGGTGCATTTGAGAATCCATAAATTAAGTTGGCCCTATTCTGATCACTGGTTTGAGTACAGTCATAAGAATCTGTTGATGTGTTTGTGTATTAGAATAGCATGTATCCAGAAAATATCTACAACTGGGTGAGTATGAGTTAATGGTGTGGTGGAATTCAGGTTGCTGGTAAAAGGAATTATTTTATCAATAAGATCAAGCTTCATTTACAGTTGCCACTGATGAAACTCAAAATGTAATTTAGCACTCCATGTTGCTGTATTCATTCTACTACAAAATTACTTTCCCTTGCTATCAACGAATTACGACTATTTGAGTTTAGCCCCAGAAAGACTCCTTTATTGTGCCTCTTATTGCTTATGAAATCTCTTTAAACTGTGTTGTTTAGTTGTTGGACATAGGATCTGAACCTGTTTGAAATTATTTTAACCTAAAGAACAGATTAGTTACTTGCATACCTCCCTTACACCTATCTATCTGCAATAGGAATGTGTTTTGCTGTGTGTCTGCATATAAATATATGAAAAATTATATTCAAGAATATATTAATCCAATTCATACCTCTTTATGGCTCATGTTTGATACCTGGAGTGAAGTTCTAAGCTGGAAATGGAGCATATTCCAGTACTTCCAAGTATGTTTTTGCAGTCATCTCCTACTGTCCAGTTAATACTGTATGCAAGAGATGAAAATAAAAGATTTGCAGAAGACTCTCCAGAGGCTTTGGGGTGTCATATAAAAGGTATATCTTGAGCTTCTTGATGAGTTCAAGTTATTTGTAACTTAAATTGAAATAACTGCTTTGCCTAGAAATTAATAATAGAAGAATCTTTAGCAGGACTCAGGTGGTATTACTTAGATATATAGTCAGCACAAAGCTTCTGGGTTATCTGTTTTTATTTCCATTGAATTTTAGGCCATGTAAATGTTAATTCTTTCAATCAAGAACATCATGCGTATCTGTTATACGTGAAAATGCTGGGGTTCAGAATTATCCTTCATATGGATAATCTTCTTCTGAAATGATAATTTAATAAGTAGTTCATATATAAAATAACTGGCCTTACTTCAAAGCACTATGCAAGGCTAGTTAAACTGGAAAGAATTCAAACAATGCAGCGATGCAGTGTTTTTCACATTTGTGAATCTGCATTTGAGAATATGCAGACTTGTGTGCCTAGAAATAAATGACAGTGCAAGCACCTTACAAGGTTTTGTATTAGTTAGGAGCCACTAACTGGCTTTGTGATCTTCATCTTTAATCTGTGCTGAAAAACCTTTTTGTAATGTAACAGCCTATATTGCTCTCTGCATGTTGAAAGAGAATGTGGTCTTAGAATGTTTGAGAACTTTGAAAAAATATTAGTACGCTTTTCAAATTCCTCCACCTGCAGAGTCATGTGTCTTACTTGCTGTAGCCTAAATGAGGAAGTCTCAGGGTTTGTTTGTTTAAACTGTCTGTAAGCAGCTTAGAATAGCTATTGTAGAGGTGAAAATATCACGGCTTTAAAACTTAGCATCCCGCAATCTGCCAGGTCTGGAAGCCAAGTCTGTGGTCCTACTGAAAGAGGGTATCTTCCATTCCTGGTAGCATATTGGTCCAATTTCTTGCCCTTTAGTGATATTCCCCTAAATGAAGAAATTGTTTCAGAAATGGGGACTAAGGATTGCCAGGAAAGATGCTATAGGCAAGTTTAATTCTTGTAGAAAATGTGATGTTTGGAAGGAATCCCTCTCTCCCACCACCACCATTTCTGAAGCAATTTTTTTTTTTTTTTTGCTTTTTAGCAACAATCTGTTGGGGAAGATGTTCAGGAACTTGACATGCTAATAGTAGTCTTAAGGGACATAAATGAGTGAACAGAGGGCAGATAAGGCAGTCAAAGATGTATCATAACGGTTCTACAAAGTGTCATATACCTCTGCAGCTTAACCGAGATGTGTCGTCTTATTTGCATCAGGTATTTACAGTATCTAATATACTAATTCTGTGCTGGTATATAGTTGATTCCTGCTGTTAAGGTTGTTATTTATGCTGCTTCTTATGCTTATTGCACTTAATGTCACCTGTCAAACAATGCACATCTTAAAATCAAATGCCAACTCATTGCATACAAATCACCTAGGAAGGTGTCTGTATTTTGGGCAACATAAGCATGAAGTCTCCATGAGCTCAGACTCTTATCCACAAACACGTATGATCCATGTTCTCCCTTTAGCACACAGAGATTTGTCTAACTGCTGCTATGTCAATTTTTTCTTTGAAAGTTCAACATTTTGGAAAATCAGCTTTGTTTGGCTTTTTAGGTCCAGGTGTCCAAACTCAAGCTCAAACACGAAAGGGTCATGGATCTTTGACTCACATGAATATTTAGATCTTAACTATGGTGATAGTATTTTATTTTTATTTAGAAATCTATTTCTTTGCTGGGTGAAGACTTTTTCAGTGTGCATTTTTTAAAATGCTAGATAAGGTTAAGCTACTCATTTTGTTTTCAAATGTGAGCTTTGCTAAAATTAACTGATACGATTGTTATCCAGAAAAAATTATTTCATCTTTTAGTTATCCGTGTCCAAGCTGTGATGCCCCAGTGTGGTCAGCATTAGCCAAATTCTGCTCTAATTGAAGTAAATGATTGCTTTCTTTGGATGAAATATTAGGCCAATACTTGGTGGTTTTGAAAATCTTATCCTTTAATCTTGTTCTTTCCTTAGCTTTTAATATACTTTTTTGGCTCTCATAAAGGCATGTTTCTAAGGGCAAATGTCAGGTAGCATGAGGATTACCTTGTTTTGCTTTGCTGGAATGTACTCAGCTAGAGTTATCAGACTAGTGATTGTTGCTGCAATTAATATTGTGTAGCGCATCTGTCATTGGCCTGTAGAAAGCCTGATGCTGTGGACAGAGATCCTTCTACAGGTTTCGCCCTGTGAGGAAAAGAGCTTTTCATCTGCAACTGCTCCTCCCTCTGGCAGAAGTTGTGGGGTGATTCTGTACATCATCCTTAAGACATTTCCTCCAGACTGAGCTGGGTTGGTGGAGACAGGTCCAGCAGATCTCTGCTTGTCTGAAGATTGCCCTGAGTGGAAGTGCTCCTGTGTGCTGCAGCACTGGTTTATCTGCAGGGATGGCAGCCCTAGCAGGTGTGATAACAAAGACCTGGAGGCAATCTGGTCACTGAAAATCTTCTCCAGAGTTACTGCTGTTTGCACAGCCCTCAGCTGCCTATACCCAGAGATGTTTTCTTTCCATGAAGTCTGATGAAAAATTAACACCAGCATTTCTGAAGTATGCTGAAAATGTCCACTGGAGAGCTAGGAGTATGTCCATTTATCACCAGAACTGAATTCACTTTCTTAGCACTAGCTATAATGAAGTTGGCTTCTCTCACCTTTAAGGAAAAAAAAAAAGTGTTCCTCTATGGAACTGTTTCCTTCTCCCCTTTCATCCCTAGTCTATTCCATGTAGCACAAAAAGCGAGTCATCAGGCCCCCACAGCAGTAGTTACCGCATAACTGGTATGGTTGTGTCACGCAAAGAATGAAGAGGTATGGAACTAAATCAACAAATTCTGATTTGTTGGTTCAACTGAGTACAAACTAGCTAAGGAAAAACCAAGTTGGAAATGGAGAGCAAATATATGTGAGAGGCAAGCCACAGCTTGCAGTAAAGAAAATGTTTGCAGAAAACGCCAGCATTACAGGTTTATCTAAGGTGTGGTCTAGCTTAAGCTGCAGTAATTACCCAAGGTACCATAGCTGTCGCTGGAAAATGAAGTGCTTTATAAACTTAACCCATTCATGTCTCCCGAGACCAACCACAGTGTTATACCTAGGCCAAGCCATGGCTTTTCCAGTGCAGTTGAAAATTCCTAAGTGAGATTGTATCCTCCTTCATTTACCTGCCAGGAGAGCTTTGAGGCTCTGCATTCTCACATCAGTTCACAGTGTTACAAACTAGCAAACAGAACAATCAGCTCTTTTCTTTTACTATTTATAGGTGTTAGTGATTCTGCCAACCGTAGGCAAAGCAGTAAAATGAGAGGAAACCTTTGAAAATACAGAAAACCTGTGGGAAAAAACATTTCCTATATAGTTATATATGGGGTTGGGAATACCTGTGAAGAAATAATACTGGGTGAGTAAGGGAGACATTTAAACTTGGTAAATGTTGGGTGGAAGTGTCTGTTTGTTGAATTATCAGTGTGTAGAAATACTGCTGTCTTCAAGAGAGCTGCAGAGAGCTTGCCTGGTTTATTCTTTTCTGAAGAAACAGAAGACTATTCAGGAGGATGGCAAAATATTTAAGCAAATTTAGAGCAATGCCTCAAAAGATGGCCAGGATCTGAAGGGGTTTGTTTATGAGGGAAGAACTCAAAAACCCTGAGTAGGTGAATTTTGGCCAAAATGGACTTTGAAACATTTGAAGATTTAAACTGTGAGTATAATAGATTGTCTATTATGGATGAATTCCCAGGAACTGGCTGGAAAGGAGGACACTAAAATTTATGTTCCAAAGTCTTTCTTTCACAGATGTACAGAGAAATGGATTTCAAAGAAGAGATCAAGAGTTCACCTAATTTAATATGCTTTATAAATGCTTGCAAAGGATCTGATTTGGGACCAATAACTTCTGTTTCAGTCAAAACATTGTGCATGATGTTTTGACCTGTAAAATCAGAGATGAGTCTACCACTTCCCATGCTGACGCATTCCAATGTTTAATCTTCTTGAATAGCTCTTGTGGTTGGCTACTCTGACTGTGGTTAATAATCTTCCCTGGCTAGAACTGGTATCTTTAGCCTAATTCAGATTTGTTTGGTTTTGACATCCAGGGAATTAATCAGGAGCTATTAGGTGTGGGGGTGTGGGGGGGCAGTGGAAATAATTTTTTCTTGGCTTGCCAAACACTGTAATTTTTAGTAAGTTTTCTGGTTTGCTAGAATGAAGCCCAACTACCCACCAGCCCTTGCATCTTCTGTTCTTGGAGAATCTTTGTTGAGGAGGAGGCTGTTCTGGCATGTTTTCATGTGTGCTACATTTATTTTTAAAATGTTTTCCAAAAAGGCTTGGCAACAAGAGCTGAGACTGTCATTCCTGTGAAGAACTGGAAAATAAAAGAACAGCTGGTGTGTTTGGTGTCCTGGGAGCTGTCACTCTTAGGATTCCCCCTCCAAAAGTAAAATCAAGCTATGTATGTGTTTGTCTTTCATCATGTATAATAAATTATAAGAAGCTGAGAAAAAAGCTAAGCCAAATCCTGCAAAAAATCAGTTGAAAGTTGGCAAATGCCTACTGGCTAAGTATGTTTCTGGCAATATGGGAAAGGAAAGAAAGTGGTAGGGCAATCTTCATTAAGTTTATTACCCTAAGTTACTTAAGGCCTTGTCCTTAGTTTGCATAGGCAGTTCTTAGTGCCCTCACTGAGAGGTGCACAACCACCTGTCGGGAACACTACATCAGCCTAAGGGCAATTTGTATGGCATGCAGCAATATCGAAAATAAATATTAAAACTATAAACACTGGAAGCTGGCCTGGCACTCTAGCTGCGCTTACTGGTCCTCAGGAGGAGAAGAGTATAAGGATTTGGACTAAACTTCATGTGTTGCCCCATGTAACATGGACTTACTTTCCCTCCCCTGCCAGTGGGAGGGCACTGCACTGTTTCTTATCTGGCTTTCCTGGTTCACACCCCCAGGCTGCGTCTCTTCTTCTTCGTAGGCTTTTCTCTGAATGCTGTTCGTTTATCTATTTATTTACTTTAGGAATCTGCTCTACATTTGCTCATTTCATTTTTAATCTTCATTAAATATCTTTCTAGGTTTAGTTTTCACAGCCCCATGTTTCCTATGTAGAAAGCTATGGCAGGGGAGGTTTGCATAAGCAAGGACTGCAGAACCACAGTGTTCACACTAAGCCGGGTCAGTGTAAATCTCTTTCTGACATCGGTGTACTTGAGATCAGACTCATATGCCTTATTTTTCCAGTATTCCCTGTACAGAACTACGACTTCTGCTTCCTTTGAGTCCTCTTTCTAGCTGATAACATCCCTGTCATCCCTAGCGGTGTTTCACAGAGAAAACATTTGTTGCAGTGTTTGTAAAAGTTACTTGCAAGTATTTCCTTGTGATAATTTATATGTTCTGACTTATTACAAAGAACATGTGAGGGCAATTTGAAAATCTGAGATTTAAGAGAAATACATTATGAACTAGTATTTTGGAGGAATGACCAATTTTCACTTTGCTGACCAAAATGTTGGCATGGCTTTTCTTGGTAGAGTTTTCCATGTAGAAAAAGAAGTCTGCTTGCACTCATTTCTCTTGTCTCTCTGTGCCTCTCACTGACTCCGTGTCTGTCTTGAACTTTCTTTTCTTAAACATTTTTATTTGTTGTTCAAATATTTGCAGTCCTTAGAAGAGCAGAAAAACTTCAAGCATTTTGAAAACACAGAAGGGCTCCTTAAACTCGATGAAAATTACTGAGATATTGCTTTAAAGTGCCCTGCTTAAATAAATTAGAGAGTTCTACAACTCTTAAATGCTCAGTAGAGATGCAAGAGGCACCTAGAATAATAGACTAGGTCACACTTAAATGAATCTCTCTTGAAAAACATTACAGTAATAAGATAAACTGACTGCACTAAACCGCAAAAGCACAGATAATAATACAATACAGCTCCCCTAAGTGAATCTCTCTTAGAGGAAGTGACCAGGTGACAGACTGGACCATGAAAAGGGAAAAAAATTAAAACTATTTAACTTGTTGAAAGAATCAATTTTTCTGAGTATCAGAGCAAAACCTTACTGGCCTTACAGATAGCTCTTAAGAAGCAGAAAGGCTTTTTAAAGCATTCCTTTCATATAGAAGCAATTTGTTGACTAGATATACACAGTAATATGACTTTAGTTGCTGCAGGTAGGAACTAATAAAGCACTGGTTTAAAGTGCTGGGCTTTTCTTTTCCTGTAACCTCTAAATCCAGGATTTAACCCCAGAAAGCATCAGAATGTTGTTGCGATCGGATTTTTGTCAACAGGCCCTGCGCAAATTGAGTTTGGTGGGTTCGTCAAGGTTATGTAACAGCAAACATTTGGAAAAATTGGGCACAATTGTCAGCCTTTGCTCTGAAAGGGCACAGGATTAAATGAGCATAAAAATTTAATTGTCCTTTCACCCTGAATAAGGCTGGGGCTTTCCATATTAGGGTCGGGCTGGCTAGTTGAGCAGCAATTTTTATCTGGCCCCTGGATAAATAGATGCATTCAGCCTTCTCGGGCCTTCAACCTTCATTAACACAGAAATTAATCACATAAATTAAACATATATATTTTGCTGGAAAAAGTCTTAACAAGCTGCATCCTCTACTGGACAAGAGAAAAGAATCAGGCATGTGTACATATTTAGCCTGACAATGCCAAGATTTCCAGAATATGTTTAGGTTTCTGTCCTTAATTTTCAAGGAGCAGATTGGCAGCTGGTGTAAATTGTCTACACTAATCACAGTGGAGTTAGGCCAATATATACCATGCAGGAGTTGATTTGCAGTTTGCCTGAGGCTCTCAAGTTCCCATTCTCAATATGTTTTCTTTTTTAAACTTCATTGGTACTTTGCTGTAATTCAGTTGCTTTCAGTGGGTGAAAGCAACACCCATATACACACATATATGGGTGTATAATTGGAATAACCAAGCAAAGAACTGGTCCTTTAGATCTTATGAGGACAAGCGTATTCCTGTGCTTCAGCAGTGAAATGTAATGCATGTAAGATACCAAATTTGTGATACAAAATGACATTTTACATTTATATGGTCTCTTTCATTCCACGTAATCCCACAGAGATTTACAAGTAGCTTAATGGCAGCAAACTGTGGATGATTTTTGAAACGAATTATTTCTGCTGTTGGAGCAGTTGATCAGTAACGTAAGTGATGTTAAACAGCAGAATAATCACTGATAACCTGGGTGCTTACTGAAGTTGCAGGGGGAGTTCTTCTCAGTCTCCCACCGTAAATGGCAGTGTGTTATGTGATAATGTTGACCGTAAGCCATTAAAATAAGGCAGGATTTGCTTAAAAGCAAATACTTTGTATTTAAGGTTTATTTTTCTCATGTTTAAAATATGAAATTACAGAGTAAAAGGAAGTGGTAAAACCTCAATCACTCAAAGCCATGGGAATGTACCTGCTTGTTCACACATGCTCCATAGTTATTGAAAGTGTGATTCTCATTTTACCAACTAATCCAACAGTTGGATGTGTTTAGAGGATAGCTTAGTCCTAGCCCAACGTTTTGATTTCCAAGTAATTATAAAGAAAGTGCCGCATCATACCTATCTTTTATTCATGTGTCAGTGACAAATAAAATATTCAAAGTGCAATTACAGATAGGCCAAGTTGTGTGCAAGAAACAGAGCTCCTTTAGATAACTTAAGTGCCTTTTGTGAAAGATGCATATGGAATTTGATGGGTCTGTATTATGTGTCTAGGTCCACTGGGATGCATTGTTGTACAAGCTAACTTTAGTCAGTGAAAGTTAATTGTTTCATTTTATGGCTACTAGATCCTACCAGCTCTTCTGTGGCTGGCTCCTCGCTCCCATCCTGCTAGTTTGCTCTGTGATGCACAGCCTGATGCCAGCTGCTGATGAGCTGGGGGAGCAAAGGGGATTCAGGGAGCTCTGGTGCTGTGGGTCTCCCGCTGTTTTACAGAGCAGGAGATGCTGAGCAGTCCTCTGAAATGCCTCCAGCACTGGGGTGAATTTCACACACTGTCTGCATTTCCTAAATCTGGCGTTCAACTTCAGAAGAGCTGGCAGCTTTCTACCTTAAACTGGCTAGGAATTAGACATCTTTTCCTACGTAAAAACAGTCAAGGTTTTAAAATAGCTTATATGATGAATGAGAATGAAATGTTAAGGAAAAAAAAAAAGCACCTTTTACATGTGTACTTGTGTATGTGAGTGGGTGGCTGGGAGTTTCTTGGAGAATCCAGCTTTTAGGAGAGCAAACAAAAGAGCATGTTTTTGGCATCTTAGCTGGCTTTCTGGAAGCTCCTGTCCCACTTTGAGTTTTGCAAAGCTGGAGAGGGGAAAAAGGTAAGGAAGCAGAAAGATAAGGGGCACTGGAAACACAGGGAAATTGTTTCTGGCACACTGCTCTTCCCCTTGCTTCTTCCTGTTTCTCCTCTCCTCTGGAAGATTTCTGTAATTTTAAGAAGGAGGGAGATTAACAGAAGCATTTTATCTAGGGAAATAATTTTGGGTTTTTTTCTGTTAAATTTAAATGTTTCACACAGACTTTTTCAATTGTGCAAGCACAGAATTTCTGATTAGAAAGTTATCATGGGAGACAATTTCTCAGCTCTGTTTTGATTATCCACCAGTGAATTCAATGTAGTTCACACTGAAATATGTAGCCATTATGGTTACTTTTAATAAGACTAACTCTTTTTCTCTGAGGTGTTTTCTCTAAAATGTAAGGGTTTCAAGCAGTAGAGAAGTATATCCAGGTGGCTAAAGTTATTGCAACAAATATGCCTTCATTTCCACTGGAAAGCCTGATTCTTCATGACTAGTCCTCCAAAATACATGCCCCAGGTTCTCAAAAGCATTCCCATTTCTCTTGTTTCATGAGCTTCATTATTGTATGGTCAGGCTGTGCCATTCCAGGTCTCATCTTTAATGACATGCTGCATCTGCAGTGCAGTGTGATTCGAGTGAATTAAAGGGTCTAAAATAAAGGACTACAGATTTGAGGTGCTGCTTAAAAAAAGAAAAAAAAAAAAAGAGTAGAGTTTCTGAACATTAAAAAATACTATAGTATAAAAATATACACTCTAGGAAATACTAGTACTGATTTACAAGTTAGAGTAAGAGTACACAGAGGCATTTCATTGCCCTGGTATTGACATAGGAAAATAATTCAGACCTCTGAGAGACTTTAAGGAAGTAATTTTGGAATTTATATGCTGCTGTTTGATATTGTTATTGTCAGGCTGATTTATTGCATCTAAGAGATTATTAGGTATTATCACAGTAGATTATGTTTCATTACCTCAGAATACCAATCATAGCATTAGTATTTTTTTGTTGTTGATATGAATTTTGTTACTGGAATATTAAATAGGAGCAGAGAATATAAACTGTGAAAATTGGTATTAGAAAATGTTTGATAGAAAATTTAATTAGCAGAATGAGACTTTTTAAAAGAAAATATTTCATATTTATTTGTTACTACTGTACTGGTATCTCCATTTACTTTTTCTATTTAAGATTAATAGTTGTAGGACACATCATTGGAATTTAACTATAAGAATCTTAAACAGTAACTACTTTGATTAAAGCTAATGAAAATAAGTTTGTTATCAAGTGTTGATTTTGCTTCTTCGTATGTTGTGCTTGCCAAAATCCAGTTGCCCAGTGAGTTGGTTTAGAAGGCTTTTTCTCTCCCTTGAGAATGGCAGGATGAAGGGAGTGTGATCAGTGCAGCAATATATTGTGTCTCAAAAGCGCGAGTTGGGGAAGTGAAGGAGGTTGCCATCTCTCAGACCTAAAGGATTTCAAAGGCTGCAAGCTTAACAGAAACTCTTTTAATTTCATGCCACCCATCTTGTTTTCATGGTGACCCATGAAAATTGACACAAGACAGTGGTATGCCAGTGTTTCTTACAGGAAAATCAGTTTATTACTAGAGCTTTGAGAACTTTGAAAAAAGCCATGGGAGCAAGCTTTATTTCTCCCTTTCAGCCAGCAGAAAGTTTCCCAGGTTTGTGATCTAGTTTAAAGTGGAGAAAGATCTGTGCAGCGCAGAATGAACTGAGAGGTGGCTGGACCCAAGGCATTCACTGCCCTGTTTTGGGCTAGTTCATGCTCTGGCCAGGCTCAGTACCATTAGAAATATGTTGCATTTATATTATCTATGCTTTTTCCCTGCCTGCTGTAGTTCCTCCCTTAAGTTTACCTACTAAAACAAGCAGTATGTGATGGCAGGTAGACAGTATTGTGGAGCTGGGCTGTTTTTTGGTAGCTTACTAATGTTTAAGTACATAGGTGAGAGCATGCAAACCTGTGTAGGACCAGAGCTGTTTGAAACAAAACAGTTTCAATGTCCCTTCCTCCCCATGCCAACTCTGGGTCGTTGCTTTCTGCTGTGCCCTCCCCATGTCAGGCTTTCTTTACTTCACTTAAGTCTTTTTTTTGGGAAAAGAAAGTCTCTAACCTTCTGGCTGGTGGGAAATAGGGATAGACGGAAGAAAAGGCTAACAGTTTTCCACCACACCCATACATCACCCTGCCCTTTTTTGGGCTCTCACCTTGTCTATTCAGGTCGTTTCTTGTATATGTTACTGCAAAGACATTAGGGCAGACCCTCAAACTAGATGTGTTGTTGAGACTTAATGCTGGCTAGGGTGCAGCTCAACCTGGATGAAAAACAACATGGGCTGCGCTTTTGTCAGCACACTGCCATGCAAATACATACTAAAGGTTTGCTAGACTGGTGTTGCTAGCCAAGTACAGAAATCTCCAGTGGAAACAAGTTCATGGGTCTTTATCCTGGAGGCAGTGGGCACTCTGAACTGAGGGATGGATTTTGCTATGTGTGGAATGCAAGACTTTTCTAGCAGCTTACAATGTTGCAAGGTGATGAGAAGTACTCATAGTGCTGAATGCCCCTGCTTTCTCCATCCCATCTGCAGTAATAGAGGGTGCTCAGGAGCACTCTGCACTGCAAAGGATCAAGTCTGTCATCTCTTCTGGTGTTTTCAGAAAGAAAAATCACCATTGAGAGTCTCCAAAAGCCTCTAGTTTTTAATGATCTATCTGTACCTTTCCATTGTATTCTGCTGGAAAAGACATTTAATTTATTTTAAAAGATCTGGGGTGTTCAGTGAGCCCAGTTTGCACATTTCTTGTGACATATCCAGCATTCCCAGCAAGGGCAACTTCTTAGCATGGCAGGCTACAGAACAATGCAGCTTTTTTTCTTTGCCCCTCTTTCTCCCAAGGAATACAAGTCTTCCAGAGAAGAGAGCATCTCTCATTATATAAAAAATGTGTGTGCCTGGTTATGTGTATCATATAGGTGGGAAATATGAACTTTAATAAAAATGAGCCATTCTAGACCTGGGTGCTGTAAGTCTGTTGACAAAATTGATTGTCCTCATAGCTGAAAATGCATGAAGAAAACAAGTGTTTTAAGGGGAAAATGATAGCGTTCAATTTAATCTATAGAGAAATTGTAGCTTTAACTCTTTAGGGGCAGGAGATGGCTTGTTGTAAGGTGTGTGAACCGTGCTTTTATGCAGTGGAGCCCTACTCCCTGGCACAAGCTTGTTAGTGCAGCTGCAATAGAAGTAATAACAAAATCTTCTTTGTCTCAAGTTGGTATCTACAAATTCTCACAAGGAGAAACAAAACAAAACAACACAAAAACCCCAACAGTCCAACATGTCAAACCCTCGCTATTTTTGCATGTGAAAATCCTCTGAGAGAAATATTGTGTATCGCTACTGTAGATAGAGTACATGTACTCAAGAACAAAGAGGGCTTAAGAAGAAGACATGGTGAATATATAATAACTCTGAATAAATACGGTAAGTCCTCTCTTGTTTCTTTGCAAGAGCTTTTCAAGAAGTGAATAATAGTAAAGCTCTCCAAGTCACTTAGGGTCTGAGCCTGCAAATATCTACTCATAGGAGTACTTCTTACTCATGTAAGTAGTCCCATTGAAGTCTGTAAACCTGCTCATGTGAGTAAGGCTAAACAAGCTCAGGGTCTAAAACACTATGGGGGAGACAAAAGCATATACAAGTACAGCCCTAAGACTCTTCAGACATGGAGAAGCAAAAGATTTATCTGAGGCTTCCAATGTAAAGCCTTGTAAATTAGTAGGAAGATCTAAAAAATCAGGCCGCCGCTGCATTGGGAAGCAATGGAGCTCTCTTAATATGGGGATATAGGGGTAATGTGATGGAAAGACTTAGATGCAGCATGTAGTCTAGCAGTTGTATTCTGTACTCCTCACAATCAGAGCAGTAGCTGGAAGTCTAGCAAGCAAATAATTATAGTAATCAAGTCATGATGAAACAAAGGAGAGGCTATTATTCCAGCAACTGGCCAAGGGAACAAAAGTTTGGCTGGCTGGATTCCTGAAGGAGAGCAGGATTTACTACATAATGTGGGATATAAACTCTGATGCATTTAAATTGTTTTACAGACTTGTTTGCTTTTACTTTTTAAGTTACCTTTGACCAAAAATAAACTAATAGTTGACTATCAGTTTAGCTGATTAAATTTTGGACAGCAATAAATGGAAATCTGCTAAAAGTCAGAGTTTGCTTGTCTTCTGTACTTGCCAATATAAAAATAATCTATGATGAAATCCTTTTGCCCTGTGTTCAGTCTGGTGAAGCAAGGAATACAATTCTTCCCATTCTAAAGCTAGAACTGTAGAAGTAGCAAAATCTCCTCTCATCGGCTTTTTGGGGAGGCACAACTCTGGCTCTATGTGGTCTGGAGCTGAGAGCAAGGTGAAGTGTGACTGTGTGCATGTTGCAGCCATGTGGACTGCAGTCTGGCTGTGTATGTCTCTTGCAGTGCCTTGCAGTGAGTGAGGCTTTACCCTTCAATAAGAAAATCTTGGCCAGTCTTGTCTGATTTATGCTGAATATGTGATGCAGCCTCAAGATATTTTGGGATAAGTAATACAGGACTCTGCCTGGCTGGCCACCTTGTCAGCTTTGCACCTATGGTAGGTTTGGACATGTGAATATAGGAAGGGCATGGGGGTGGTCCAAGGGTCAATTTTCTTCCAGTTGGTAAACCTGTGTCCTAATCTCCATTTTGCAGGAAAGGAAAGTGAAGCTTAGAGAAATAAGGCCTAATGTCATGAAAATCAATGGGAAATAAATGGAAGATGGTATTTTGGGGGATCTGCCCCCAGTGATTTCCTCAGGGTAAAACATGAAGTTTCTCTGAAAGGAGGAAGCCCATGACACCTCCTGATGGAGATCCAGGTCTTGCCTTCTGCTTTACTTATCATATCACTTATCTTTCAGGTGGACTTGCCTCGTGCTTACTAGGCTGCTCTTGAACAAAGGTCTCTTAATGTTTGAACATGGGTGGAAATGTTGGGAAGTATTACTGGTCCATCGCCATCAGCACTATGTTCTTTTTTTAACCTGTATAATTTTTAGAAATTTTTAAGCAAGGCTGAGGGAGTCTCACCCTTTTGTTGAAAGTGCCAAACTACTGCCTTGTTCCTTCCATCACTGTTGTATTGGCTGTGCTTGAGGTCACTTTTTCCTGGTCAGTCAAATTGTCCTGGATTTTTCTCTTCCCAAAGGCAGATTTTTATTCAATAACCTGGATGTTTCTGTGAATTGTGACTGGACTTGAAATTCCTTGATTTGTTGGGATCAAATCCTGTACCTCAAATACTGAGGAAGCCAGGTGGCAGAGACACTTCTTGAAAAATTAGGGGCGATAAAAATGACTGTATCCACACTGTTCCCAGGAACCCAAAGAAGTTTGCCTGCCTGATTTGTAATGATGTAGATTGGACCATTTGGACTTTGATTTTGCCATCTTAAAGCCAGTGGTATTCATATGAAGTTAATGGAGTTTCTACCAGTGCAAAATCTGTTCTCTACTCTTTCAACTTTTCAGAGAGATTTCATCTTTGTGCCTTTTTTCTTTTTTTTTTTTTTTTTTTTTTTTTCCTAAAGGAAAAAAAGAAACATTTAAGGGGGGGAACATAGAGATAAGAAAGCCCGTAAAGAAATACTATTTCTAAGTAATGTACTTTTTTCAATGACAGCTTAGTATTTTTGTTAAACGGCACCACTTTCAGCTTTCAAAAAGGTTTAGCCAACAGTGCTCACACTGCTTTCGACAAGGTAAACCTTGCCCACCCGTTATAACCTTTAGGTCATTCCAATCATGTTATTTCTCCCATAATGCCAGAAGTAATGGAGTAGGCAGGAAGTGAAAGTAGAAGTTACACAGCACTGCTCTCCTGCCTTTTGTTTGCTTGTCTACAACTACCTTAAACTGCTTCCTTCTCATCATTATAACAATGGGATGAAATGGTTCTTTATAAATGGCCATGAAGTAAAGGCAGGCTGCAAAGGCTTCTGTAACCTATTATTATGACCTTTCTCTCATCAGTAATTGTTTAGCAATTTGTACCTGAAAAATCCAAGCTGTCTGTAATGTGCCACACAAGGTGTGGTGAAAGGGCTTTGGAGACAGCTAGAATAATTATTAAATACCAATGTGGTATAAGGCAGCAAGCCTAAGCAGCATGAAAAGGCATCAGAAGATTGAATAATAAGCTAATCTTCAAATGCATTAGGCCCTGGCTTAGTTTGGTGAAATAAATGCACATGATTTAACACACAGAGAGTGCTGATGCTGTGCCTAGATTCACTTCATTAAGAAAAAAACCCAAAACAGACCTGGTGTAATTCTGCCATAGGTATCTGTAGGCAGAAACCAGACTCCATAAAAATCTTGGTGTTTCATAGAAGTAGCAGGAGGATAGAGTCCTGAAATACCCTCACACTTTACTCATAAGCTACAGTCTGTTGTAAGCACCATTTCAGTGTCAGAGCCCACCTATTTGTTTAGATTAAAGCTGTAAGCAGCCTGACCTTTTCCAAAATCTTTCAATTGATCTCTGGGGGCAGAAGCTTTATAGGTATTTTTTCACTAACTTTTGAACATGGCAACTAATAGTGTTGTCCTTGTGACTAGTGATGACGCGGAGCCAGACACAGTAGGCATGGATAAGTGTAATGCAAGATGAATGTCAGTAAGTGTCTGTGGGCTGTGAACACTGCTGTGTCTCTAGTAGCATAGTGATTGCAGTGAGGTCTTTTGCTTATGTTTTGGAATTGAAAAGTAAAACTTTTCAAATGTCCGGTATTTGCCTTGAGCTGGATCATTTGAGGTATTTTGTCCAACTATTCCTTGTCCTAAGTCTGGCCACCCACTATTTTGTGTGGTTTGTCTTTTGCTGGCCCTTTTCCCGAACCTGTTAGTGTTTGCCCTGCAAGTGCCAAAGCTTTCATTCTTCCTTCCCTGAATGGCTCCAAATTTGCATCTCATGCAAACAGCCCAGCTGCTAGAGTCACACTCACAGTAAATGGCTGACACACTATTTATACACACTTCTTGGGTAGCAACTTGATCCTTGGCTATGTGGAGAAAATAATATTGCTTGACTTTATATTTCACACCTTTTTTTATTTTAAAAAATTCTTCCTCTTAAAATATTTTGACAGATTTTTCTAGTTTTGTGGCTTTGGCAACAGCCGGTATTGCCTTATCTCTTTGAGTTAGGCTTTTTTCATTATGATTAACAAGGGACATCAGTGCAAAGAAACAGCCATGAAGATGGAAGAGTAAGTGGCTGCAAAGCAGTCAGTCTTGCAGTGAACTGACTTGTGTGCCCTCTCCTGGCTGGAAGCAGCCAACTCAGGCCGGCATGCCATGCTCCCTGTGCCGCTGGCTGCTCTAGCAGGTCAAGTAGCAAGAGATAATATAGGGATTTATGCAGCAAACAAGACTAGGCTCTTCCTCCGTAACCTCAGCTATTGTCACTGCATGTTCCTTAGTAATGCTCCAGACTTCCTGCCCTCCGGGCACAACTTTTCCAACCTGCTTCCTTCAGCTCTGGCCCTGTAAGTTTGGCAGGAAGGTGCTAGGGCAGCCAATGGGGTGGACTGGTGGTGCTGAGCATTCGGCCGTTGGTTAATGAGATCATGCCTCCATGTGGGTGCTGACATCCTCCCTTCAGAGCAGAGCTGTACTGTTGCAGTTGACTCTGAAGATCTGGGAGAGGAGGTTTTGGGATCCAGCTTGTCCCTCCCAAATTGTGATCACTGCAGTTTGCTAAATTGTAGACTTGCCACCTGCCCCACAAGCCTCGTTCCTGGGGGCTTTGCAGAAGAACTTCATCTGAGTCCTTGTGTGGCTTTTCCAGCTTGCTTTGTCTTCTTCCTTCTCTGGGATAAAAAGTCTTTCAGGCCTTGTTGTTCAAATCCTGGCTACAGTGTGGTCACATACATCAGCAAAAGGGCTGTCACTCTTGTTCTGTTATTTGTATTATGGTGACCATCAGGTCTCAGGGTTCTGGGTATAGCAGAAACACAGAACAAGAAGGTTGGTCCTTGCCTTAAAGCTCAATGCTGTCATATCTGGCTGGGCAGGTTTGACACTTGCCCTGCAGTTAGCTTGCCTTAATGAATATATGATTGCAGAGCATCAAGGAATCAGCCCATGTCTTTTGCTGTATCCTAAGGAAGGAGGGGTGGCTTCATGATTGCACTTTTTTGGCATTATCAGATTTCAAAGATAGTATTCAAATCTAGTAGTGTGCCAGCTTGGTCCTTCTGCCATGCAGACCTGATGTGAAGTGTGCACTGGAGTTTACTGTGCTCTGCGCCTTGAGATGAGGTGCCAGACCTGCTGTTGCAAGTCCCTATATGAGGACTTGGTGGCCTTAATTCTCTAGAGATGGCTGCATGTTACTATCACAGTTGCTGTGATGTTTGTACAGCATTTCTTTAATTCTTTAGAGAAAAAAGATGCCGTATCTTTGTAAACTAGCATATTATGTACTGTTATTTAATCTAGTCTGCCCAATGTTGCATTACATTTGGCAAAGGAGGAGCTAGATAAATGTGTAAGCTGAGCAGATAAATGTGTGAGTAGAGCAAAGCAAATGTCAGTTTCTGTCTCTTCCCCCAGTACTTTATTTATCAACCTTTTACACTGATTTCTTTCTGCTTTCAAATCCAAAAGGAGTGATGATGGAGAAGGATTTTCTTACCTTCTGCTAAAGAGAAACTGAGGCCCTAATCCTGCAAATATTTATTCCTGAGCTTAACTTTAAAATTAAAAACATTTACTAATCTTGGTGAGATCAGAGGATAATTTATCTTTTAGATGAGTCCACCAAACCACTTTTCAATATGATAGCACTCTTCTTTCCTGCACAGATGCAGTAAGAACTGTCCATTTAACATGGTTGCTGTTTGACCTCTTTTAGTTTGTTTCAATTCATAAGGAAGTGGTGGAAAAGGTCCCTCCATTAAGTTTTAAATTTGTGTAGGAATTTTTGTGAATTCCTTAAAATTCAGCGGAAAGCTTAGTTTTTAAGTTAGGCATTGTGAGTATCAAATTAAGCTGTCAGCATGTGAAGTGATACAGAGGAAGATGTGTACAAGTACAAGCACACTCACACTCACACACACACATGCTTCTCTTTCCTCTCTGTGCCGACTGGTAAGTCTTAACAGCAGAACTAGAGGCTGGGAATTACATTTTAGTAATTCTTTTCTAGTTATGTCAGATTTCTAGCATGCTATTAGAGACATATGTGTCATCCTCACCATCACCCAACATATCATTGCTGTTTCAAACTGTTACCAGAGCTGTTGACACAGAATATTGTGTCTGTTGACAGCTCCAATTAGTTGGCGTGTCTGACTACTGACAGCACAGTCTACTTTTGTTTATGAAGACGGTGTGAGCTGTATCTCACTCTCACAACCTCCAGTGGCAGACAGATGGATAGAACTATATAATCATCAACGGAAGCGGGTGATATTCTGTCTTCACAAATCATCATGTGGAGCAGAACCAACGGCCTTTTGTCTGCTTTCAGAAATGACTGCAAGATTCCTCCCATCTGTCAAGTTATGAGGATGAATATGTATAAAATACATCAGATATATATGCGGGGTTTTGTATTGTGGTGGTTTTTTTTGTTTTGTTTTGTTTGATTGGGGGTGAGGGGGAAGGGGGGAAAACTGCTTCTTAATTTTCACCAGATGTTAGCTATGAGACATGGAACAGTAGAGGGAGAAGCACAATCATTTTCTCTCAGATTGAACTTTCTTGAGGTTTTATTTTTGTTTGTTTTTTTTTTTTTTTAAAGGAATGGACCAACCCCTCATAATTTGCAAATGTGGAACCCCATTGATTTCCTAAGGTCGTACAATTGCAACTGAGTACAGAACTTAGTCTAATGCACTCTTTACATGTATTTAATCCTCTCTATTGTGTGATTATGAAATCTTAGCAGCTGCCCAACCAGCAATGTTCTGCTTTTCATTTAATAGCAGTTACAGATACAAAATATTTTCAAATATACAGTTCCAAGTTGCAGAGTGGTTCCTCAAGCACAGTGTACACTGAGTTCAGAGAGTGTTTGTTCTGAAAACAGAAACCCCTCCCCCTCAAGTAGGTAAGTAGTACAAATTTGGCTCATTCATTCAAGCAACATACTGTTTAGTATTCCTTAAAAGATCTAAATTTTAAGTGACGTTTGTTTTCTTAAGAACAGTAAGATTGATATACACAGTTTTTTGGGTTTTGTTTTTTTTTTTTTAAGAAATAAGGCTTTCTTTTCCTTAACATACCAGAATATCATTTTCAATAGAACTTTTGTTATAGCCAGCGAATTCTTATAAAGCAGACAAATTTCCACTTAAAAGTGAAGGGGAAATCAGAATATGAATTGTATTTGTGCTATTTCTCTGCCTAGTTTTCCTGCTCTGTACTGTATAATATTTTTCAGTTTTCCTCTGCTGTAATATGTGCTATAACATTTAAGTGCTGATCTTGACTGCTAAAAGTTAATTAGTGTTTATTACTGACTGAAGTGGAAGCAGGATTTGAGTTTTACCCAGGAATTAAGGAATACAGATTCACTTGTTATTTGCTGCATTTCATGAATGAGTAAGTGCCACTTCCTTATCCTTGTGAGAATTGAACTCTAATCTTGGAAAAATGACCTAACTTTCCCTGCAAAGTCAGCAGGATCTAGCGTATAAAATGTAAGCATGTACTTAAAGCACTGGTTGATAGCATTTTTTGTTTTGTATTTTACTTCAGGATCAGGTTCGTACTAAGATGATTGGAACAAAATCACTGATATCCAGGGTAGTTCTGATGATTCCTCCCCCTACTCCCTCCCCGCCCCCCACTGTATCTTCTGTAAAACTAGTAAACCAATGAGTAAAATTTAGTGGGAAGGATGCAACTGCATGTTAGATTCTGTGGATCTTCAGAGTAATCTCTGCTGGAGTTTGAAGGAAAACATAAAAGTTTCATCCTGACTGATTTCACATCCCTATTAATTCCATAGGCCTTTTCTCCATTAGTGAAAAGAATCTAAAACTGGGGAGGAATGTTACTGCTCTGGACACAGGCCAGTTCCCAGTGTGTTCGATGCAATAAATATAACAGGAAAATCAATAATACAAAAGCACTGTATTTTATTCAGAATTTAGTAATTGTCTAAGGTGCGTGGTTTTGATTTTTGCGAATCCTCAAGGGATTGGACTGTATGGGGTAAAATACTTTTGACTTGGAAATTTTTAGCAATTGAGTTTAAAACTTACATGAATTCATAGTTGCACTGTAGTATTTTTCAGTCGTAGATGAGCAATGATATGAGATTGTGCTGCACACTCTGAAACTCAGCTGAAATTTTGAAAATTTCTGAGTAGGCCAGAGAATAAACATATTAAAAGACATTTGCTGAACATGCATGAACTCTAAGGAAATTCATCGTGAGCTTCTGGCTAATCTAAGAACAAAGGAGCAAGTAAGTTAGGTAAATAAATAATTATTTTTTGATTATTCACTCCACTGTACTAATTACCGTGACCTAGTTCTTAATCAGTCAGCGATTCCAGTGAAATACTTCGTGGTAGTCAGGCATTTGTTCAAATGAAAACTCTGATATTTAGATCATAGAAGCATGTGGGTTAGAGTGAGAGAAACAGAAGTTGTTGACTGACCTTTTGAGAGTCACTGTGCATGTGTGATTATGACAGCAACTACTGCGTATCCCAGGTTGTGAAGTGTGACAGCAAGCAGAGGACTTGCACTAGCTTTTCTTCTGCTATGGGTCATCGGGCCTTTTTGTTTCAAAGCCATAAGAGGGACAGAGTTATCAGGAGCAATGATGGGCTGGAGTAGCATCAAGTGTGTAACCACTGGCTCTGTGACTTCACAGACACTGAGAGCTGCAGCAGAGCAGAAGTGGTTTAATGGGAAAGTTCTTTACTACTGCCAGCACCTGCAAGCTCTCCCCTCCTTCCCTGGCTTGCAGAGCAGCAATAAGGCACATCTGATTTCAGAGTGAGCCCCTTCTTGGGATTCAGATGCTGGATAAGTTAATGGGTGGCCTTAGCCAGATCCCAAAGATGACTTTTCTCTCAAATGCTATGTTCACAAGAACATCTCTAGGAGAGGTGCTCACTCTTCTGGGACACTCTTCTCATCTCCAAACACAACTATTTTCCCACCATTCTTCTATCTTCTTGTCCCTCATGCCGTTTTGTGCAGGCTGTGGGACTGCCAGCACCAATGCTAGTTTTATATTTGTTTCAGTATGTTGTTCTTCATTTATTTTAAGATTTTTTTTTTTTCCTAAATACAGTGCCATGTTAGGCTCTGAGAAACCAGTGATGCCTCTGTTTACTGAAATAGGAATGTTATTACTTAAATAGTGATTATTATATATGCCCTTGAACTGAGCTGGGGTTTGACTGGTAGCTGAGGACTCCATCACAACCTGGTCAGCCATTGCACAGAGAAGTCATACAGTCAGATATAGCCCCTGTTGCCAAAGAGAATAGGCAAACCAAACAAAAGAATGGGTTTTATCCCCATTTTACATACAGGAATTGAGGCACTCGGAGACTGGGTTACTTATGCAAGTCTATGGTATGAAATAAGTTTGTATCTCTTGTGCTCCTGTACATGCCCTAACCACAAATTATCCTGCAGGCAAATTTACCTGTCACTCTGTTAGTTAAATGAGATTTTTCTCCTGTGGTAACTTCTGCAAGTTTAAACTTGTTCTGAGCACATTTCAGAAAGGACAAGTTGTTGCAGATCTACACTTAAGGTAGGGGGTACACAGGACCACCAGCTCCTGGAGTATGTTTCATCAAGAAAGCATGAGTGTTGCCCTTACTTAGACCAATGTGATTGCACTGGAAATATTTATTATAGAAGCAAATTCTGTATCCTATGAACTGTTTATGTTGAGAAAATGCTTTGGTTTGAATAGAGTTTAAATTCAAAGTAGAATTTTACTTCAACTTTTTTAAAATGGGGAATTAAATCCTGGCAGCTGTAGTTGGCTTGAAAACAGTGGAGTTTCACCAAGGAAGAGTTATTGCTCACCACTAATGGAAAACACCCCTTGTAGTTAGGTGGATAAAAAGGAATATCCCCGTTTTGTAGGAGGAAACAGATATATATTTTTAAAATGCTGCACCCCAGACTCTGCAGGTCCAGAGGGCTAAGCTCAGTTTTAAGTGAGTTAAATGTAGTTCTGAGCTGAGACCACCAGACTGTGCCACTGTTTATTGGTAGTGCTCTATCAGCAAGTGGGGGTTTTTTTCTTATTTTGCCTGGCTTGCTGTGTTGCCAGGTGCTAATCCTGCGACCTACCTTAATTCTCAGAGTTCTTTTCCTATTTTTCATTGCAGGATAACAAGTATCTTGACTGTAATCTATTAATTGAATTGAATAAACTTGTTTCCCTAGCAGTGAGAGCATATTGTTTGCACACAGTGTCATCCCAGGCCCTCCAGCTATCGAAAGATTGCCAGATATGTTTATTAAACCCCCTGAGCTTGGAAAGAACACAGAAAACTGTCATCTAGAGCAATACGAAAGTGCCTATCTCAGCTGGGGATCTGGCTGTTATGAATAAAGGAAGAGTTTGTGGTAGAGTTTTGAGATGTAAAGAGAAAAGGCTTCCCTATGGTGCAAACGTGTTGGAACCCTCAGGAGAGAAAAAAAAATATTGAATTGTTGCTGGCAGTACAATGTAATTATTGAGTTAGCTACAGCAAGGTCTGTGAGCTTCCAAGGTAAAGGCCTGGTGACTTCAGTTTTTCTTTTCTCTTTTTTCCCCCCTCAGGACAACAAAAATTTTGAATTGCAACATTTCCCCCCCCCACACACCTTCTTCTTACTAGTAATTGAAGCAAAAATATCTACCAAATTGCCACTGATTTTGTGGAATGATGGGTTTCAAAGTTCCTGTTTTGCATCTGCTTCCTTTCCCTGTTCTGTTTTAAGTGAAATGCAAACTAGCCAATAATGAAAGAAAAGATGGAAGGAATAGTAAAACTCATTCCAAATTTAAACTATTCTTTACTGCAGTTGGAATCTCAGACCTGGAAATTCTGGTTTCTTGTACCATGTCCTGGCTTTATTGAGCTTTTCCCTGTTAATGTCAGGATTTTACCTACATGCAACAGAACCAGAGCTGAAGAACCTAGATTAGAACTGACTCCGTGAAGGATGTTTGTTTCTATTGACCTGAAATCTCATATACCTGAAGGGGTACTAGATTAAAATATGTCTACATCAGCAATTGCTAAACTTTTTTTGATTGTCATGCCACTTAGAGGCTGATAATTTCCTGCAAACTAGCAATACAAAGTCAAATCATATTATTAAAAAGGGAGAGAATTAATTTCTGTTGGTCCGATGACTCCATTTGAAGTTGTGATGTTTCTCTGGGAGATGCTGCAAGGTACTGAAGTGTTCTTTGTACTTCTTTTCCCCAATCCTTTCCATTAATAATTAGAAAGTTCATGTTGGACATCTTGGAAAAGAGACTTCTGCTTCCTATTAATTAAACTTATACCCTTTGTTGTTCATATGTGCTATGATCTTATTTTAGCACTAAAATAATATTTTTATTGAATATTATCTTTATTGATTTTTAAAAAATGAAACAAAAATCTTGTAGGTGCTGATTTTGGCAGCCTGTGCTGCACAGAGAGTATACTGGAGTATACCCTCTTAATATTTAATGGTGAGAAGACACAGAAAATGTGTTGTATAGTAAACAACAAGCAGTGAGGTAGAGCTCAAACAAGGGCTGATACTTATCTCTGGTTCCCATAAATTGCTCGAGACAATAGGGATCTTTCCACTGACTTTAGTGAGCTGTGGCCTGGGTCCCATGTGTCTATATCCAAAATATATTGTTGTCATTGATTATTTATGTTGTCGTCATGCCTCAAGGCTCCAGTCCAAATCTCTGGATCCTGTTGTGCTGGACCATTATTTAAGCACACAGCTAGCGCTCCTCTTAAAGCTCTTTGAATCTAAACAGAATATCTGTTTCATAAAACAGTCCTTTTGTAGAAACAGTAATTTGATTCACATGATGACACACAAAAGTGGCCTGCTTGTGTTTTTGGCTGCCATGGTTCCGTGTTACATGTTGCCAGTAAGCCAAAACTAGATATAGTTGGGCTTTTTTATTCCTCAAGTTTAAGGAAACACTTTACATTTACAGGTACATGCTCCTTTACTTTCTCTTGCAGTGTAGTCAGGTTTTCCTTGCTTTTCGAAGAGGGATGCAATTCATGTAAAATTGCAGTTGTATTTGCCCTGATCTGTGAGGTTTCTGCAAAATATTTTTGGTTTTACTTGACCATTTTCCAAGGAGGTGTATTAAAATGTTCCTGTGGTCTGTTCCCTTCCTTGCATCTTTTAGCAGAGGTGACCTTATTTCTTTAGATGACAAAGTGATAACTCAAAGAGTCATGAGCTTTTAAGAATCAATTTTCACTGCTAACCTTGTAAAAGGAAGGAGAGGAGAAGAGATTCCGAAGTGTTTGGTTTGACCATGGACTGAGGACCGTGGTTTTAGTCACATTTGGTCGTGCAGAACTCAGAGAGCTTACACTGACTTTAGCAAGGCAAGAAGTTTAGTTGCAAGGTCTTGCATACTGAAGGGAATATAGCTATCACTTACTATTAACTGATGCAAAATCCTTATGTAGCACAAAAACTACTGAAAACTTTTGTATGCACAGTGTTCCTCATCTTTGCTCTATTTGTTGTGTTTCCTGAATGTGGGTTCTGGGGCAGCCACACTGCTGGCTACCAGGAGATGTAAATGGGAACAAATCTCCATTCCAGCAGGAAACTTAGGCTAATTAACTGTTTGACAGTATTGTTTGCTAGAGAGGAGCTGTGGAGAGGTGTTGTCACTCTGAAGTGACAAAGTTCACCTACTTGCAACCTAACCCATGCCTCTTGTTCATTGTTGCCAAATTTACCTTTTACCTTTTTATCCATGACGTCTCATGAGATTCTTTGCTGATATTGAAGCAAAAATGATATTGAATTCATGGAAAGAATTAAGTGGATGATTTTTTTCAGTGTTGACTCACAAGGGAATCAACAACTAGTTGTTTGGTTTCAGCTGAACCTCAGGACGGTACCCATTTGTCCACACCGGTCAGTGTTTAACCTCGTCTCACTCAAAGGCCTTGCAGTGCCTTCTGTAAAATAGTGCTGGATTTTGTGGGTTTTCTGTAAACTGCATAGACTTTCTCTTGAGCCTATTAACAGAGAGGAGCATGCAGTGCCTTATTAAGCTTTTCACCTGATACCATTATGAACGTGTTATCTTGGAGCTAAAGCTGGTTAGTTCCACTTGCGATCTGTTTGCTGGAGTTTCCCCAGTTTGGAAAATCCCATCAGTCTCCTCTTTTTCTGCTAGTAAGTACCTGCATTGTCATAATTAAGATGACACATTCTGTAACTATTTGTCTGTACTCTCCACCAAGAAAGTGGATACTCAGCTAGGAGATCCAGATTTTGTTCTCAGCTGGACAGCTGACCTGATGTTGAATGCTAAACAAATCCCTACAACTTTGTGCATCATTTGTTTTTTTTCCCCCGATGTCTTCTGTGACTTTTGCTTAGTCTTACGTAGTTTGCAAGAGGAACTGTCTCTTTTTAAACATCAGCTTTACTGTACAATATGCGTTTTCTCTAAGCACTCACCTACCGCCTTTCATAGTTTACTTCAGATATGTGATTCAGGCTTTGTCATTTAATAAACATCATGTTCTAAAATAACTAGTGGTTAAAATTAAGCAGTAGATTACTGAAGATGCTTTAATGATGTTTATACAGTAGTGTAAGCTCTGAAAATGCTATGAGACAGCTTTCACTAGGAAATATAGTCTTGGTAGTCCTTGTAGTTCTTGATGAATATCTGAGAAGGATTTTTTTTTTTCTGCCAGGAAACTGGGGAGAAATTCTGCAGCACCATCTGTAGCTCAGGGTTTTACCTACCAATTCAGACGTGTATTACAGTGTAAAACAATTTTCCATTTAAATAGGTGCCATCCTGAGTGTTTTAAATTATCTTTAATCTTTACATATATGTAAAAAGATTATGTATGTATATGTATAATCTTTACTGAGCTGAAATTGGTGGCAAAACTCCCACAGGTTTTAGTGGAGCAGAGCCTTTTCTGGTGTCCCTCTTTCACAGGGGATTTTGAGATTTCACAGTTTGACTTTTGAGGCATACTTGGGCTGAACTGCCAGGTTTAAAACTCTTGATGAAGGAACTTCATAGGAAAAACATTTTTCAATTTCAACTTTTTTGTTTAATGTTTTAAAGCAAAAAAAAACAGATTGTAGAAAAATAAAAAATGTTTTATTTTGAAAATATGAAAAGAGGAAGTTTTCACGCTATTGAAATAAGGAAAAATCTGTAATAATAATGAAGTTGCTGTGAAATTGACCCAATTTTTTGAAGTATTCTTGTAGAATGAAGATGTAGGTCTGTCAAAATATTTGTTACCAGCTCTAGATTTCATTCCAGAAATTACATTAGTTTTGCTTCACAAGGTTTTTCAGTTTTACTTTCAGACCTTGGAAAATGAAAAATACCACAGTATGTCTTTGTTAATGTAAAGATACCTGCATAATACCTGCAGAATATTCCAATACTTTAGGTTACAGAAAGTGAAATGATGCATTTCTTTAAAATACTAAGTTTTCCTTCTGAAAATCCCCACACTATTTTAGTTTTGGGGTTTTTTTATTATGACATGCTTGTCTTGCGGGGGTGGGAAGCAACCCCAGATTTTATTTGCAGCAGAGAGGTAAGTATAAAACAAATGAGATTGGATGACTTTACTATAAAGTCATTTTTTCACAGGTCTTTTACCCAGAATGACAGTCTGTGTTCCCTATTACCCCTTTACACAATATTCAGTTGTTATGATATTGTATATATGCATTAACAAATAAAGTAATGCATCCACAACAATTATGTTCCTCTTCTGCTTGATTTAGTTGTCAGCATGCATTCATGACTCTGTAAAGTATCTCCTTCACAGCCTTGTCAGGCATACCTTTTTCTCCCCATAATGTCAACTTAGTACAGCAGGCAGGCCAGGTGAGCTTGGCTCACTTTCAGGTTTTGTCTGTCTCTTTATCTGAAATTTTTAAAGGGGGATGTCAGAAGAGGTAATTGCCATAAATTACACACTGTCTGTTGTAAATTGTGGTGAGAACATAATTGAAAATTGAGCTGAGAGGCACTTCCTGGATTCAAGCCGTACGAGAGCCAGAGGACAGCCTTAGCAATTTGTGGTGGGCTCTGCAAAGTCTTTTTTTCCACCCCTCTCTCCAAAAGTGTAATTGATTCCGGTGCTGTACGATTACACTCCTGTGTCAAGGGTTGGCCTGTGAGTCCTGGAGAGGGTTATGGAGATGATTCTGTGGGGCTTACACAAATAATTGACTTGTTTCATTTGAGTACTGTGTGAGGGGAATATCAGCTTTTTCCGACAGGAGAAGCGGAGCTTGACTGCTTGTGCAGAGATGTCACCATTCAGAAAGGGACATTGTTCAAGGTTCCCAGGCATTGTGTGTGATTGTGTGAGCCCTGGTATATTTGTGCCTCTCTCAGTCATTGCTGGGGGTGGAGATAAGTATCAGGGTTGGGGGAGGGGGAAGAGTTAATTTTACTCTCTCTTCCACCCACTTTTCCCTCCTCTTTGCCTCTCAGCTAAATACAAATGTGAAATGCTAATGAACAAATCAACTTAAGTAACTATTATTATTCATAGCAGAGACTCATACCTAGAACGGTTAAGTGACTGAAATGGTAGGTACAGGAATCCCTACCAGGAGAGGACTAAGAGTTGAAATTGTCTTTGGTCACTAAGCTCTGCTGATGCTGACCCAGTTCAGCATCCTTTCCATGCAGTCCAGTGTCACACCAGCTAGAAAGTGAAGAGGTTTGGGGTTGTTCAGTCTAGAAAAGAGGAGGCTGAGGGGACACCTTATAGCTCTCTACAACTACCTGAAAGGGGGTTGTAGTGAGGTGGGTGTTGGTCTCTTCTGTCAGGTGGCTGGAGATAGGACAAGAGGAAATGGCCTCAAGTTGAGGCAAGGGAGATTTAGGTTAGATATTAGGAAAATTTTTTTTACTGAGAGGGTTGTCAAACATTGGAATTGGCTGCCCAGGGGAGTGGTTGATTCACCATCCCTGGAGGTATTCAAAAAGCGAGTGGACAGGGTACTCCAGGGCATGGTTTAGGGTGCATGGTTAATGGTTGGACTTGATGATCTTGAAGGTCTTTTCCAACCGAAATGATTCTATGATTCTATGATAGGTTGTGGATCTAAAGGCTGTGTTAAGAAGGATTCAGTGTAGCAACCTTGGCAGAGCACTGACCCATCCAGAATTCACTAGAAAACACAACTGCTTTGTTTACAATTTTCTGAACAAATCCTAGCCCAGGTTCAAGTGATGAATTTGAAAGCTTGGCCCCATTTCATGGCAACACTGCAGTCTTACGTACATTTAGACTTTTAAGTCCATTTGCATTCTTTTAGATCTGTGCATACGTACAATATCACCCCAGAACAACCAAATCTGTGAAAAACAAAACACCCTCCTATGAGGGAACATTAATTGCCATATTGCATAACAGACCTGTGATAAAATGGATTTACTACAGTCTCTCAACAGCTGGAATTACGCAAAGCTAAGAATACTTCTTTCACACTCATGGCTCATGTGAAACAAACGTGTGTGTATGTGTGTGCACATACACATGCATATTTGCTTATAGCCAGTGGTTTTCAGCCTCTAGCTCTAAGGAGATTTAAATAAACATTTTCATTGCCATGGGGAAATAGCCTTTAAGCCTCTGAATCCAATTCTCACCCCATTGTAACATCTATACTGCTACACCAGCCTTTTGTATGTATAATTCTTTGATGGTATTTCCCAAGAGGGATGACCTTTTTGCAAAAGCCTCAGTAACTCCTGGATAGAGAATAAGAAGTAGCAAAGCAGGCAGCCATCTGTGTCTGGCATCCTTGGCCCCACACCCCTGGGATGGTCTCTACCTTATGGGCTCTTATGGAATTCCCCTGGAAGCTGACTTGGGAGAAGACTGAAGCAGGGAGGCAAGGCTCAGCATGAAGACATATAGTTTTGGACCTGTACATTTCTACTCCTTTCCCCCTTTTCCTGCAGAACTAGAATTTGAGAGACATAATGTCTTACAGGCAATCAGGAACACCAGGAAATTTGTGTATTAGGCCTTTATGTAAATCATGTAATGAGCTACTTTGCATATTTAGAAACAAATAGTTTATTTAAAACATTCCATTCAACGGCAAAGTTCGGTTTATGATGGAAAAGGGCTAGCCCTACTCAGGCTCCTTCTTCAAACTAAGACAGGCAGCAGGGCTCTGCTGGGCTAGCCTGGGAGTGGGTACCCTGACTTAATGAAGATGAAGGGGCTTTAGGTAGCTGTAGTTCCCGATGGTTCTCAAGCTCTTTGTTGGCTACTGCAAGGATGCAAGAAGTGGTGCTAGTGTGTTACATTACAGACCTGATAAAACGGTTGTCTTGGCTGAGAAGTACTAGGGGTGTATTTGTGGGAGAGCTGGGGAAATAAATGGGTAAAAAAAAGAAGCAATTTTCGTCACAAATCTTTTTTTTTTTTCCTAAAGCTGGAATTTTTTTCAATTCTGACCTTTACATCCATCTCTAAAATTAACAAAAAGTACCTGGTGGCTTTATGTGGCCTGTTGCAAAGAGGGCACGGCCTTGGCCAGCAACGGTGTGAGTGGAGTTCCATGATTCTCAGACCTGATGATATCAGGATTTGTTCATCCTGTCTATTTGATGGTTGCAGTTGTTGGATTTTATCATGAATTAAAATATAGCCCTTCAGGACAAGTACTGAGGTGTTAGCACAGGGCTGAGTCCTTGGAGAATTGTTGAGGTGCTAGTGAGGTGAATCTTTGGGTCTCCAAGTGTATCACTGAGTTGCTTGCTCCTTTTCTTTAGGCACTTCGATGAAGGACACCATTTTTTTTGCTGTGACTTTCAGACATGGGCCATAGTACCAGTGTTTCAAGTCTTGTAGAAACAACTAATACAAATATGGCACATCCTCAATTCTGGATCAGAGACTGGAAATAGCAGGTGAATAATTATGATACTGAGGTACTAACAGGAAAGCAGCACTGAGTGTGTTATCCTTAGAACATGAAATTCCTGGTGGAAAGAGTTGCATTGATGGGTGAGTGATGACCTAATTTTGAGTCAAAGCCTTAACAAAGGGGATTTTATGGTTACAGTATTGGTCAGCACGGTATCTTTTCTGCGAAGTGTCTCTGGGGTTAAGCACTGGTGACATAAATTAATTGTTCTATATTTTATATCACAGCAGGTCTGACTAGTTATTTCATTTAATTTGGAGTCATATAGCTTAACAGACAAAGGAGGAGTTAAACTGCCGTACTGGAAAATGTGGAAATTACAGTCTTTTGTTTCAGTAAACCAGTTGGTTTTCTGAACAGACAATCCCAGTCATCATATCTTGAAAGCAATACAAAGCAGACTGGATTGTGAAGAAACCTTCATGTCAAATAACCTGCAAAGGAAAAAAAATCTTCCAAGGGCAACTAGAAAATACTTAAGAGGTTTCTTTTATTTTAAATGAGAATCAACAAAAAGGTCTGGAGAAAAAAAAAGGTATTTAAATTTGTTTTTTTGAATGCACAGTCATGGATTTCAGTGATATTTGGACAAAAATCTTCTAAGAAGCTGAGGTTGATGGCAGGGGATACAAAAGGTGACTCTTTATTCACAAATGAAAAGAACTTTTGCCAATGTTGGAATGCTGAGTAACTTAATCTTTTCAATACAGATGTTTCAAAACAAAAAAAAAAAACCCCAGATATAAAGCTCAAAAAAAAATAGTGGAACTAAAAGGAAGCGTGCAGTTCCCCCCTAATCAGTTATGAATAAAGTGATAAAACCGTTTTGCAGAGACAGGCTCAGGATGGTAATATTGGAAACGCCAATATGGAAGATGAATCAGCAGACTAGCTGAGAGAAATATGTTACAATACATGGTGTTGCGAAGATGCTGTAATATGATCACCAGTTTTAGTATCTGGGTTCTTGAAAATTGACAAGAGAGCAGAAAAAAAGCTACCAAAATGTCCCAGGCCTCAGGATACTGTCTATTTACTTTATCAGGAAGAAGATCAAGATGCAATTGGATATGTAGTCACTTTTTTGGAGGGAGAACACTGGGTATTAGAGCTAGACAGAAGGAATCTCTCTGCCAAACCCCAATTGGAGTGCAACAGTTTACGAGACTTGACAATATGCAGATCACACAAAAAGTGTCTCAAGATAGCTAAGAGCAGCAGACTCTTGTTTGTGCTCCAGGTAGTGGTTAATGTTCTGGGAATGCTTCAGGTTTGGACTATTTAGCAAGGAAAGTTCTTACAAGAATCAACAGAGAAAAGTGGTAGTGGGACAAATATGTATGCCAGAAACAAGGTTTGTGTTTTTAGTGGCATGGACAGTTAACCATTGGCATAAGCTCCCAAGAGAAAGTCTGGATTTTCTATCTGGGGAAGATGTGTGATCCAGATAATATTTGTTGACCTCAGTATAGGATTAACCACATAAAGTTCTACAGTCTGTATTGTACAGACTTTATCCCACAAAATGGTATCTTTTGGTATTCAGATATTTGATTCTTCTCAAAATTGGACTTAAAAACTAAGCTAGCATGATACACACTCTATATTGCTATCAATTGTCCTAGATGTAACACCAAAATCCAGTTATAAAACCAGCTGTAGGAAGAACTGGTCTGTCCGGCCCTTCTCTCAACAGGCTAGTTTTGCTGATGGCTTCGGTAGCATTTTGTCTTTCAGATCACTTATGTAACTGGGATTGATGGTCCTAACTGTAACAAAAGTATCACCAGATAATTTAGCATGTATGTCTTCTTTTTGGCACAGTATTTTCAGAGCAATTATTAGATCCTTTTGCTTCAAAAGCAAGAGGTTTTGCTTGCCTTTTTCAGCTAGAACAGAAACACTATTAACTATTAATAGTCCTGAGTTAAGTGGTCCTGATTTTTGACAGAGGACAGTGGTTACATGTCACTTGGATCAGTCTGTGTTGCCATTCTCTATGATCACTACTTCATGGTGCGTTTTCCCATAACGCTCTTTTTAAGCCTTTTTATATTTGGCTATACTTGTGGCCACCTTAAGTGTTCACCTTATCGTCTTTTCTAATTCAGGGCACAGAAATTGTTCTCATTTATTCAGGGATTTTTCCTCTTTAATGATGGGAAAAGTAGTAATGGATTACAGGTGAAAATAAACACACAATTAATGCAGTCAGACTCATGGGGTTTGTTGGTGCTTACTATTCCTTAATCAGTTGCAATTAACACTAGATGACTGTTTACTCTCAATTCTCTTAATACTTGTGTAATTGACCACAATAAAAAATTTACATCTATGTATGTGCTGAGTTGTTTTTGCTATCCAGAAGTGCACTGAGACTTACAAAACATTTTGTGTGTTGTGCAGATATTTCAAATAAGAAAGCATGAAATAAAATGCAATAACTTCAGTATAGGAAGAAAACGGGCATTTAGAAATCAATGCTTTTGGTGTGTAAACAGCTTGAGAGTTAAATATCTGAGGGCTGTGGCAGAAATTAAGCATGAAGACTACAAATTACATAGAATAGAATGGTTGTTAATTGCAGATATTTAGACTGAATTCCTGCCTTGTCACCAAATGTATGAACTCTGGTCGGGTGAATTCATCTTTGTGTCTGTTTCCTTTCTTTAAAAAAAAAAAGAGAGAGAGAGAAAAAAGTGGGGGTGAATAATGTACTATCCTGTTTCACATAAAAACAGATATATACTAAATATAGCAGAAAGTTGAGACCCTGTGGTGATGGGGCCACGGTAGTACTTGAAGATAGGTAGTACAAGATGAAAAGATGGATTAAAGATACAGACGTGGCATTCAGACTCCCCCCTACCCCAGTTTAAATGTGGCAGTTTACTTGCAATGTTCCTATTTGAGTTAATTGGTTAAAAAAAGCTTATGTTTTGTAGGTATGATTGTACAGAGAGAATTTGGAAAGAAGAATAAAAAGAAGTTAAAAGTTCATGGTTTCCTTCATAACAATGAGCAAGCCTTCAGCATGTTTGCCTTCTTTCCTCTCTGTATGTTAAGGGGCAGTAGCTGCTCATTATTTCTTAGAGGATTCACTAGTGCCTGGGAAGTACTTTTGGGACTGTGAAATCTAGGTGCTCTAGGTTATATCTACCATAGCAATATGAGGGTGGTTGGTGCTGGGGACCTGGCATCCACACTGTGTGTTTTGGGTAGTCTTAGTTCAGAACGACCTCTAGCCTGGTCCCATGGACCTAAATGCCCATGAGCAGTGTGATAAATTAGCATAAGAAATTAGAAGTGGAATTAGGTATAATCATGGACCACGTTTTCCAGTTTGGTTTCATGTGGAAGAAATCCAGTTTGTGTGCTCTAAGATCAGTGTGTTGGGAACTAAAGCACAGTAAATGAGGACGTGAGGAGTTTTGCTTCAAAAGCACACTCTTGACCTTAAATGCTAATGTAGACACTGCCACAGATGTATTTAAGCTGGAAAGAAGTGATAATACACTCACAGTCAAGGTACTCCTGCCAAGCTTTTTTCCAATACAAACACTGAAAACAGTATATTAAATTATGTTACAATAGCACTAAGAATTGCCTAAGAAATACCAGACCGATTTGTGCTGGACACTAAAACAGTAGCTAGAGAGTGCCTGCCCCAAAGACTTTCCAGTTTAAGTTGGAGAGGCTGAAGAGGCTGATTTAATGGAACAATGAAAGGATTTACAATTCCTAGCCTTGAAGATTACCTTCCCTGCAGCTTTGGTACTTTTAGTTTAGGTCAGTGCTGGTGAGTTTAAATGAAACGTGAATAAAAGTTCAGTAGCAGAGCTCTACCCTCAAGTCTCCACTGCAGTGAACAAATTTACTTGTGTTCCTGTCTTTGTGCTCTATACTTACTTTCTTAGTCCCTGGCTTTTTATTTTATACCTATGAAAATACGTATAAAAATGGTGCGCATCAATGCTTTTAATACTTGGCATGATCATTAGCACGTAATGGATGTATTTTGAATCTTGTCACTTTGTGTGTGTGTAAATGCCTACATCACCATCCACATGCACTACAATGGCGTTAAAAAGCAGGTTTCAGCAAAGCAAACAGCAGCAATTCAGACGGGAAGTAGCAAACAAACACTGCCCCTAAGAATTGCCAAGTGTAATGCTGTTAGTTTTAAGTGCTGCATGGGAGGCCCAGGGGTCAGAAGCCAACTCCTTTTTGTGCATAGTGTTCGCAGAGGTGACCAGCGACTGCAGAGGTTCAGGTGGAAGTTGCAAATTTTGTTATCTGAAGAGGAAGCTTCAAGCTTTTCTTGATCCTTCTGTGTAAAAATTCTGCTTTTTAAATTTAAAAAAGGACCTTGTCTCAAATCTGGAAAGATGGCCTGTGTCCTTAAAACACAGACAAGAGCCTGGAAGTTCACTTCAGCAGAAAATCAGACCCTGTGTCCTCCAGGAACAGCTGGTTTAAAAGGATTGAAGTGTCTATGCAGAGAAAGGGAATGGTCACAGTGTACCTGGAGGGGGAAAATGGCTCTTTAAATGGTGATGATTAGACTGCAGGTTTTTATATCAGCTTTTCTTCTCTGTGCACACTGAAGAACTCTAACCCAAATAATTCTGCTGTCATTACTCGGAAACTGCTGCTATCCTAGTTGGGTTATTGGATATTTTGGCTATTTGCTACCACCAACAGCATTGCTGTTGGGTGAGGATTGATAGGCATAGTCCTCCAGAACAGCTGTAGTACAAGGCTGTTGTTCTGGCTCTACATAAGGTAGCAGATTTTCCGTTTACTTTTTTAATTATTTTTAATTTATTTGTAACCAAATGCACAAGCAGATTCACAACATTCCCTAATTACCCCTCTCTTTAAGTCAACAGTGTAATGAAAACAGCAGAAGCCGTTTTACCTTCTGTACCAAAACATAAACCAAATATAGATCTGTTTTTCAAATTAGTTAAGTGTTCAGTTTTAATAGGCTGTTTGGTACCTCTTCATGAAAGGCACTTGCTCCATGCAGCTTGGAGTGTATTCTGTGGTGCTCTATAATTTGCGAAAGTATACATTAGTGGAAAATAATAGCGAAAGGCTGCCAGAAGACCTTTTGTCTGTACGTATTGCCTTGTTTCTCATAAGAAGCATTCCCCTCACACTTATTTTTTTGAATGCACCCTTTGTGTTTATAATGGGAATGCATTCTTGTTTTATTTGCTTTAAGAAATTAAACAGTATAAACTGTTTCTGGTTACATGTGTTTGCTTGACTTAGAAAGCTCTTCAGGACCTACTACAAACTATCAGGAAAACACTGAAGTTAAAATGAGGAGGGGAAAGAGGGAGTTTGGGCTTCCAGGTAACTTGCATGATTGATTTTTTGAATTTACATGTTCTTTGTTATCCCTTTAAACATTCAGTCCTGATCGTTCCAGTATGTGCACCCAGCTTTGCCCATGCAGAAGTCTGCTGGAGCTGTGGGACTGTAGGCAATCAGTGGAGATTTCTTTCAGTACATGGCTTAGGGACAGTAACTGGCAGCTGTGTGTGCCTACTCCACAACCAGAAATCACCCTGGTCATTCCTCCTGGCTGCAAGTCATATCTACCCTTACAACTGCCAAATCCAAGTGCTAAAATATCCTTCAGTGGGACTCTATCTCTATGATGGCTTAAAATAGTATATATTTAAGTTTAGGGCCTCTTTCTTTCTACTCCAATTACAGTCTGTGGGATCCTCTGGCTTTTTCCTGGAAAACTGGATAGCTAGACTCTCTTTTAAAATGAAGGTTGAAATTGTTGTTTTCGCTATTTGTGACTGTAGGAGAATGTCAGCCATTCAGAAACTGCGGTAAAATTGAATGGCTTACTGAAACTCAGCAGCTTAGATCAGGGTTTCCTGTAAACAAATTTTTATTTGGGGTTGGGCTATTAGCAGAAAATATAATAAATGAGATAAAATGTCCCATGGTATAACTGCGTGGATTTCTTCTCTCCCATGCTGAGCAGTTCTCATTCACCTAACGGTAGTGGCATTCTTCAGCCTATAAAATATTGTAAGATACAATCTGTGAACAGCAAGGTCAGCTCACGGGTACATCAGAATGGCCACGTTATATCAAACCAAAGATCCATCTAAGTCGATGCATCTTATTTGTCACCTCATAATGCTAAGAGACCAGATATGAGAAATCAGATCCTATAGAGGATCCTTCCCTGGTACAGTGTCCCACCACGTGTCCATCAGCAGTTGAGGGATTTCCTCAGACATGGAAGACATCCTAGAATTATGAATAATACAAATTGTTTATGTTACTGTAGCACCTAGAAATCGTAGTTGTGAAACAGAATGCTATTGTGCCGAGTACTGTGTAATCGTGAAACAAAGAGGTTGTTCTCATTGTTATTTTAAATCTGTTGAGCTCACCACAAAATATAATTTGCATAGTCTGAGAGAAGCAGATACAGAACTAGATCGTGATTTTGCAAGCCGTGACCTGTACGTTTAACTGTCTTCAAGGGATTAGTCCTGCAGCTTTCACAGTTGTTCACAGGCAGCTGCACTCAGGAGCAGTGATGTCCCTGGAATCATGTGCAGAAGGGATGTGGGTTCATCCAGTAGTCTGGTCCTGCAGGAGGGGCGTGAGGACCATTGGCAGTGTGTCCTCTCGGCTTCACTTATTCTAAATTTAAAAGCAGTAGCTTGATGTGGGTACACATTTGTAGCATGGGAAGCAAATTCACATGAAAACTTTCATACATACTTGAAAAAGCAGATAAGGAGAAGGCATTCTCCAGTATTTTTTTGTAGAAGGACTAGGGTTTACATTTCAAAATGCACTTAAATTATTTATGAAAATGAAAAAGAAAATCCATTTTAGAAATGTATTTATTAAACTATTATAAAAAAAGATAATCAGTGAAACAATGAAAAAATTATTTCCCCCCTGTATTTCTGTCACTTAGGTTACCATTAAAAAGCGGTAATTAAAAATAGTTGTAAATATTTGCATAATAGAAATATTTTCTTATACGGATGCTTGCTCGCACTTGAATTGTGTTGAATGAACTAGAACGTTCTTTTTCTTTTTTTTTCCCCTCCCCTTCAGCAAAGACAACTTTTCTCTTAAGAGACCTCTCTTGCCAACTGCTTCCTGATTTATTGTTTCTTGGATGCAGCTTTCACTGCAGGAAAAAGGTAGGAAATATTTTTTTAAGCAGCAGGTTGCCATTGTAAAATGTCACAAAAATAAACTGGAAACTTGATGTGGTTTTTGAATTAATAATCTCAAAGCTATGCTGTTAAATAGGTTGACCATTTTACTCCTCCTCCCCCCCCCCATTTGTTTTAACCTTGAAATGGGAAAGAGTTATCATGAATCTTACCCTTTAAAATAAAATATTTCTGCTATGGAGAAACTATACTATATTAGATGCTTATTTTTGTATTGAGTAAGGGAAAGGTAGTCAAATAAGAAAATCTTTGGTATTACTCACCTTGCAATCATTTAAATAGAAGTTATGTTGTTCTTACAACACTTGCTGGCTGTAGCAGCAAGAGTAGTAATACAAGGTTTGCACAATGCTGAAAATGATTAAAGTGCATCAGTATCTATTAAAAATCACCTGCATGATTTTCACTGAATGAGGCCTTTTGTAAGGGATGAGGACAGGAGCATTTACCCTGTGATGTGATTATTCAAACTGCTGTGACCATAAAGCTATGGAGATGGCAGTGACCTTTTAACCTTGATAAAATCAATAACGGTCCTCCTTAGCTTCAAATCATCTGTTGTTGTTTAGTTTATACGTTAGAATAAAATGTGCAGAATAAGTCTACAAAAATTCTGTAGGTTTTTTATCAAAATGCATTTTGATTGTTGATTAACATTATCTGTTTGTATGTTTGCAATCTAAGAGTGTAGTATATTACACTGAAAAAATGCAGGCCTGTGCTTTGCAGTGAGTTTCTTCCTTAAAATCTAAAAACAACTCCCTCTGATGGAGGTGTTTGAATTTCTTCAAAAGGTTCATAGTTCTCTGTGCTTCACTTAGTTTTCTCCCATTTCTTTTATCTTACTTTTTTTCCACAATGTTTTCTTATGTGTACAGGCTTTGCAAATAAAACCAAAATTGGTACAGGGAACTAAAATCAGTTTTGCCCTGGAAAAGACTTCTTTTTCTTTAAAGAAAAATGTACTTTTGATCATTTAAATCATAACTACTTCTTTTTATGTAACCTTGCAAAGACTTACGCGAATGCTTAATTTCATTCACGCATTCAGCCCATGCGAGTCCTTACAACTACTGACATGTAGAGACTGAGACACTGGCTAACAGGAGAGAGGTGATATGATTTAAGATTAGGGTATGGATGCTGGGTTTTGATATCAGAGATGGTTTTGTCTGTCATGTTGTCAGCTGTGTCTGTGTGGCACTTATGTGGTTTAGCAGTGATGAAAGTCTTTGGAATGAATAGGAAACAGCTGAGATTAAATTTATATATTGGGACTTCTGTATATTTCTCCCTTGCTCACTTTTACAATCTGAGTTCACAGCTGAAGAGAGTGACATAATAGGAGAAATTCAGATATTTTGTTTAAAGGAAAAAAAAGAAAGGAAAAACAGCAATAAAGCACTGAGAGGAGAGAAAATGTCTCTACGAATGCAACAGACATAAAAGAAAGTGAAGGAAAGTTAAAAATTACCATAGGGCAGGCAGGACACCTGCTAAAGAACCTTCTGCTGCCTCTCACAGCTGGAAAGAAAAATGAAAGAGATGCAAACAACTGTTCTGGAAGCATGAAATCAGCCTTTTGTCTTTTCACCCCTCCCTTTCTGAACAGTTACAGTATGCAAAATTTAGGGGAATCTCAAAGTATGCAGAGGAAAAAAAATTCAGCAGGCTCTGCATATAAAAAGCTGAGCCATGGAAGTGTGCCTCTTTGAAAACAGGAGCATGTTTGGGAGCTTCCCGGTGCATTGAAGAAAGTGGTAATTAATGCATAGTGAATGACTTCGAATGAAGGTTGAATAGGGGCATAACAATGGGAAGTTTTTTTTTTTTTGTTAGGTTGAAGTGTTGAAAAAGGAAAGCTGTTAAAAGATGGCTACTGTGAAGCTACAACTTCAATCCTTGTCTTCTCTGACTTTCCTTTATAGACTGTGGTGGGTTTTGTTTTGTATGGGTCTCCAAATACAATGAAGTTAATTTGCACCAATTTCATTTTGTGTATGCTTTGGGATTTTTTTTTTAAGTTTTTCTTTTTTTTTTTTTTTTTTTCTTTTTTGGCAGGGCTTGATTCTTTGATGGTGCTTTTGAGCAAATGGTTTGCCCAAAGTTCAGATGATGTTAGCTCCATCCTCTTTTTCATTTACAACATCAAGGGGATTACAGAGAATAACTTTGTTGCCCAACATCAAGGCTGTATCTTCAGGCTACTAGAAAGGTAGTTCTCAGAAAGTGTGTCTTCTAATATTTTAGAACCTCCACAGGCTTCAGATAAAACAAGTATTAAATACAAAAAGCTCACAAGGATCCCAAGGAAGGTTAAACTCACACAACCTCCTTCATGTTGAACACCTGAAATGTATTTTTTTTAGACTGTTGGAGTGTTATCATAGTGAAGACAGCAGTGAAGTCTTATATAACTGAAGACAGAAAGAATAAAAAACAGCACCTTGTTTAAAGACAGGCAATTTTTAATGGAACATGAGCTAAATATATTCTACTCTTGCCATCGAAAAGGGAATTTGGAGAGTGAGCAAGTCATTTTGGAGGAGTCTTGGGGGTTGATTTTTGTATTGGATCATAAGTTAGTAGATCTGCAGTTCTGCTGGGCTTGATCCAAGGCCAGAATTTATGAGGCTTGAGGACAGAAGAATTGAGATGTTTTGGAGAAATTAAATAGGGAAGCTACCGCGCTCAAAGTTGTTTCAAATATATTTCCATTGTTGGTGGTTTTTGTTAACAGGAGCTCTGGCCTGGAGTATTTTAAACTTGGCACCTCAATCCTTATCACATAAGTCTTAACTATTTCTAAGGAAGATATGAAATTAAAAACACCCTACACAACTCCCAAAGTATGTTTTGTTTTCCATTTTTCCACAGGTAGGCAAAGAAAATGTAGTATTCACTGCATGTAGTCTAGCAGGGCGCATGCTCTTTCTCCCCAGAACATCCCATTAGTACAGTTTTGCAAGGAAGGTGGGTCATGCTGGTTAGAGTATGAGAATTTGATTGAAAAGTTATCTGCTTTTGCTGCTTCCATAGAGCTGTTGTCAGTTCTGGTTAGGGTGCATATCCTCTCCCAATACTTAACTCCAGCAGGTGTGTTATTACCCTCCACTCCTTAATGTTTGTAAATGGACTGTGAGTTCTCAGATTCTGGAACAGTGCTCTAAAATGACTGTTGTCAACATTTTGATAAGAATGATGTTGATTTAGGTGCATTTTTGTACTGTTTTCCTTGTGTATACATGTAAACCAGAGTTTCTGACTCTCAAAAGATGCTTACCACTCCTACTACTTTTGCTAAATTTAAAATGCTGATATTGAGTTAATTATCTATAGGCAACTAGATGCATCTTCTGAACTGTGTGGAACTCTGTGTCTGCATTTCAACATACTTTTTACTTGATCTGTAAAATTCTGTTCAATTTAGCCTGAGTTCCTGACTTCCGAACATCCCCACTTACCTTTTCTGGCTTGCTCTTTCAGGAAGCCCTTAGCAGCCTGCCTGCGTGCGAGCTGCAGGGGAAAGGCTGGAACTTGACTCCCCTTTCCCATCATATCTGAGACTTGGCAATTGTCGCAGGGGTCTGTTGGTCAGTCAGAGGGACCAGCTGTACCACTGTGTGAGATGAAACCTGGGTTGGACTCTTCATCTCTCCTGTGCCTTTTTGGTAGTCTTGTTGCAATGGGGATAAAACAAGGCAGATTTATTGGTGGAGGAGCACATGGAAGGAGCCTGAGGAGCTTGATGCTCTGTGTTATGTGATGAAGGGGTAGTTGTGCTCCTGCATGCATCATCCCGCTCCGTGTCACAACAGCTTTTAGTCCTGGTAAGCAGCTGTGAGATTTGGAGTTCAAGCAATGATGATGGTTTTGGGAGTGTTATACACAAAGTATAGGATGATTGGTATTTTTAAATGTCTTTTATTTACAAAGGTGTGAGCTGATGTCATCTGAAAGAAGATAATAAGATGAAGTTATTTTGGTTGTTAAGTCCAACAAGCAGAAGGTGAGGGATACAGGATACTTGGCTGCTGACCAATTTTGAATTGGTCCCCTTGTGAATCTTGAGCAGACTTTAGTGATGTGGTTCTGTACTAAATTTATTGTTTCTCTCCCTTATTGGGTGCTAAAGATGGATGTGGTAAGAGCAACATGAGTCATAAACAGGCATCTGTAAACTTGGTACTTTCTAAGTTGAAAAGTCAATAATGTTAGCCTGCTTTTCTAGGCTTATGTGTGTGTGTATACTACACATACTCTTCTATAGGGAAAAAAAATCGGTGTCAGAAAATGTCAAGAAAAGATGTAATGTAAGAACTCCCTCTGCTGTAAAAACTCCCAGCATATAAAATGTGCTGTAGCACTAGCCATTGTGACCCAGGAATAAAATGTTTCCTGTGAATTAGAAGGATACAGAGTTGGATTAACTGGATGACATTTCCCCATCTGGTTTTTATTTATTGTTGCCCTTTTCCATTCAGTGTAATTAGTGCATAGAAGTGACAATAGGCATATACTGCACTCTAAGCTACAAGGATGTACCAACATTTTCAGCACTTTCCATTATTTTTTTTCCTGTGACACTTCTAAAACTCCTAGCATCTTAACTCTGCTGAAACCTATTATTTCTGCGAACTGAAGAGGCAATTTAAGGCACCTTTTCTGTTTGCAAACAATTTTCAAATATAACCTCACACTTTCTGAACTTTTCCCAAGGGCCTCATAAAATCGATAATTGTCCATTTTCCTCTAAGTGACTTGAAAAATTGAAGGTCTTAGGATTCGAAATTCTGATCTGGATTTCAGGGTGCTCCCCATCAACAGTGCTGCTCAAAGGTGCTCAAAACTGGAATCTGTCTTTTCTCAGAGAGAGGAGCTGTTTAGAAACATAACCCATCCTGAGCTCCACAGAACCCCGTTTTCCTTTGGACTTTTCTCTAGCTTGAATTTAGAGATACTGTTGCATATCTCATAAATACTAAAGGTGCAGAAAGAGTCTACTCTTTATTAGTGATTCAAACTTGGCATTAACGTGACTTAATTTTATTTTAAAGGTGGGACATGGACAGGATATTGCCACATACAAACGTGCTTACAGACAGTCCTACGTTAGTCTGATCTTAGGTAATCAGCAGGTTTTTGTTACATTTTGGCAGTAAATCAGATAGTTCAGATGGTAGAAGGGTGATGCAGACACTCAGCGGGTGGCTCTGCTAGCACTGGAGATAGGTAACAGTAACTAGTGGTACTAGTCAGGTTATTCTGAGGACATTAAAAAATATCTCCAGCGAAACAACGGCAAGCCTGAAGGTATTTATCCATAAGAAAGGATCCTGTAAGGAAAACCACTAAAACCTGGAGCAAACTTTACAGCAAAAAGGGGAAGAATGTGGTATCATCTCTACAAAGACATAAGAGCATGAGAAATGTGGCTGAAAACTGAGGGTTCTTGTAAAGGTACATTAGATAGTCCAAAATCCATGACTCCACAGCCAAGAAAAAAAGCCTAAAAGCCTTTTCTGGCTCAGTGTTGAAGTGAAAGCAGAGATTAGGAATAAAAAAGCAATTTATAATGAATAGGAAAAGGGACACTAACAGCAATTGATATAGTTCAGAAGTTATGAAGTGTAGAAAGTTGATAACAGCCACTAAAGTATCCAGGATAAAGCCACGTGAAAGGACAATAAGAAAGTTAATTTTTTTTTTTTTTTTTTTTTTTATGAAGAGCAACACAGTGGTATAGCTCTGTTACTGGACAGAGATGAGAAAAACATCTGTTGTTTGGTACACACAAATGCAATGAATTTGTGTTCTTTGTTCAGCAGAAAAAAGACCCCCAAAATGGGATGTGCTTATATACTGGAATACTGATGGAGTTCCGGAAGTCAGGAAGAGTGTTACTGTTTTGCCAGTGTTCAGGACTACAGTGGCAAAAACAAGTTGATACATCCGTTATCCATCCTGGGCAAAATAATGGAAGATTGGTGATGTAACTAATCGGTTGTATTGTTCTGTTTCTGAAGACAGAGCAAAAATGATTAGGTATCACTTCTGATGTTTCTTCATCATTAAAACTGTTCTTCTATTCACTCCTAGCTGTGAATCCTACACTGCAGTCAGAAAGCAGGAGCAATTAAATATATGTTCCAATGCAATGTGGTAGAAAGGGGAATGTATAATTTATAAAAAGGCATATAATGAATAGAAGTTGATTTTTGCTCTGGGTACTGGATATTGGTTGGGCTGATGATAGACTGGTACTTACAGTTCAGGGCTCTGCATCCCCAAAAGGTATTGAAAACTGGATAAAGAATCCATGGTATTTAAGGCGGAATAAAATGCCATGCTGTGACTACCCTAAAGACCTCAATCAGCAAAGTAAAAGGAGAACCAATTAGATTTTTAAAAATGGTAATTCTGTTTTATTTCTGGTTGATATGTCCAGTTCCATGGTAACTGTATGAAATGTAATGGCACGTGGTAATTGGGAAGTTGTTCTTGGAGGCTGTTCCCATGCTATTATTTGAGTGCTGTTATGTGATATTCTATACTGTGTTAAAATAACATGCCTCTGGCTCATGACAAACAGTGCTCTTCCAACAAGTCTGGAGGTGGCACAGGCTGGGAACCATTTCCAATAAGCAGTTTGGACATGGCCCTCCTGTTTCAGAGGGTAAGATAATTAATAGTGTAGATGTGGGCTGCTCTTTCTCAGTTGGCCTCAGTATTAAAGAATTTACTAACTCAGACATAGCTGATGGTCTAAGGTTCCCTTTAAACCTCAAGCTTTAGGAAATAGAAGTGATCAAATAGCATGTCCCAGTTGGTGTGCTCTGATCCTACCAGCCGTGCTTCTCTAAAAAAGGGGGATGAAATGATTAAGATCTGATTTATGCTCTGTCATAGTACTGCTCTAACTGTCGGACTAGCTGCACCAAGGCAGTAGGATTTGTCCGCAAGTGAACTGGAGTTCATTTTCCTATTACATATGTTGGTGCTAAGTGTTCTGCAGCTCAAAGTATATTTGTCTGATTTCTTTACTGTCTTTTCAGAATAGGACTGTTCTGTGTTTTGGTTTTGACTTTATCTTTATACAGGAGGCATAACACATTGAAATGTATTGCCATGAGGCCAATCCAGTAGGCAAGCAGCCACATGCAGTTGGACCTAGAACACGCAGATTAGACAAAGATTACACAAATATAGAGGAAAGTTGTGATATGGCCAAAGGCAAATAAATGCCTCCACCTAGGCTCTTGTACTCCCACTCACTTGCCATATTACAGGAGTCTTACAATGCTTTACAATGATGAAGGCACTACAGGTGTGATGAATACCCCACAAGAGTCTTGGAAATAACTTTCAAGTACTTTTGCAGTTTATATAACCTATAGCTGAGGAAGAGTACTACATGCCTTTTAGACTTCATTTTCCAATAGAAGGAACTTGATGACTAGAAAAAGATTGAGGACCTCTGGATGTTTTAGGATGAGTATAACTCTTTGACTGCAACCACATCTCAAAGTGAGGGATATTGCATCAGCAGAGATCTGTAAGAATAGTCTGGACAAAGCAACATAAACTTGACTATATATAACATGTTGTAGGGAGCTATCCCAGAATGACTAATATATACATCCAAGTAATCCAAGAACAACGGTTCTTCCCCATCTTTTTTTTTCATAATATACCTGTGAGTGTTCAAAAGCTTATAAGACAGCTTTAAGTTTAGGGGAGGCAGAGGAAAGACAGTGCAAGGAAGTTTCTACAACCAGCCCAAGGCTTCTCTTCAGCTCTACAAGCAGGACTTTCAGTGAGAGGGATGTCTCATTAGGTTTTGGTGGGAACTTGTGATATTTTTCTCAGCTGGGCTGGAGCTTATGCTCAGGGATGCTTTTCCAAATTTCTTTAGTATGAAATTATTGAACCGTGAATCTCAGAAAACTGTTTTTCTGCCTTTGTGAGATTTCAAGCAGTGTCACTTCTGATCCCACTCACAACTGTCCATGAGACCAAGCTGGGGTTTGGCATTTCCAAGCCTGAATGGAAATTCAAGTGGAATTAAAGGAACTAGTCAAGTCCAAATATTTAATGTTAAGAAGTACAGATATGTTATTTGTTCTAGGAACATGTGAAAGTAAGAGAACATCTCTACAGTAAATAAACCATACTTTGCCCATCCCTTTTGGCAATGGGATGAAATGCAGGCTGATTGTCAGCAGGAATGCCTTTCAGGACATACAATAGGTCATTGGATACCTACTGAGTACTTTAACAAGTGTGTCAACTGGCCTCAAGTGGTCAAGCGTAAGTCCATATCCTGGGATGCAGTAATTCGTTTGGTGTGGTGCTGATACTATAGAGGTTGGAATTTGTGACAGAAATAAGCAGTCCCCCAAAGTATCTTTCATATATTTGCCAAGAAATCAACCATCCAAACACACTGAATGCTGGCTGGGACAAATTAGGGAAATAACCCATCTAGAAGTGATGTTTTATCCAAGGGCAGAAGTGAGTGGAGCCACAGTTAGGGCAGCCAACTGGTTTAATGATTCCTTTTTGTTTAGCTGATTTTCTTGAGAGTATGTCCTTCAGTCTTTGCTCAAACACACCGTTCTGTTGAGCCACTACCTTATTATATTCCTTGTTTCTTGCCATATAGTTAAAATTAGCATTTTGACTAACTAAACAACAACTTTTGAACATCTGGAAAAAAAGAAAAAACCAAACTTTTATCAGTTATTTTCATTCCATCATAGTGACCTTGTGTTGTCCTTGTTTTTCAGTCTCTTTTGCTACCTTTGAAAGTCTTAGCCAAAGATTTGGAGCTAAATTCAGCCCTGATGTAAAACAGCACAGTTTTTCTAAAGCTTTTACTGGGTTCTGCTTTGATCTTGGAAGACTCACTTTTAAAAGGTGGGTATGACATAGTTTCTCCTCTGTAAGGAGCTGATTTTTTCTCCCCTGATGCTTATCATAGAAGCAAGGCAGGCAAAAAATTGCCCTGGGAAGACATTTCAATAATCAAAAATCTTTCTTTTGTAAAATTATCACAACTAATATTTTACTTGACTTTAACTTCCAGAAAAGTCAGTGGGAGGAAATGTGCTTTGTAGTTTGGACCATTCTCTCAGAACATAGAGGAATTCTAGTATTAAACACACTGGACTGATAACGAACTCATGCAAGATGTATGCATAATATCCTCAACTCTTCTCAAGAGATGAAGTAGTAATATTTTGAAAATGGGCAGAAGTTTCCCAAAACTGGTATTTCAGAACTGACCACCCCAACAGAAAGAACAAAAAAGATTCAGTTCCATCGACTTAAGAACGGACCACCTTGTTACTGTAACTTGTTGAACTGGTGCTGCATGCTAAGACAGATGAGGATAGTATCTCTGTCCTCCATACAAATAAGTTTTGACCTGAGTATAGATGCAAAAATCCTGTTGAGTTCCCAGAGGGATTCCATGAGAAACAGTGACTGGCTACAACTCACAGCTTTTAAGATGCTAGAAGAGAGTTGTTGGTGGAAGAGGCTTCATGAATGTAAGAATTGTTAATAGACTGTTTAGATCTTGTGTCACTGGAAAATGTTTAACCCTTTGTCTCAGAAAGTTAGTGTGAAGATCGTTTGTGATATTAATTGCTCCACTTGTTAATTGGATTACCTCCAAATCTGCATGTCATTCAGCAAAGACAGACAGAAGTGGAATGACAAACCAATTTATGAGTAGAAAGGTATTTGGCAGGACTGCTTTCAGTCAAAATATCCCTTTAATGAAATGCCACGGGGAGTAGCTGGTTAAGAGAACAAAGTCAGGTTTGTGGCAGGGCTGTCAGTAATTTGAGAGGCTGCGCATCTCTGGAGAAGAATCTTGCAGAAAGGGTAATTGCAGCAAGTGTCAATCTTAAATATCAAAAAAAGACATTGTGACCAAATGCCAGTATCATGTTCTGTGAGGTATCACAGTTCAAGAAATAGCCCTGAAGCATTATGGTGTGTCAGTTTTCTGGACCCTTTGATTGGGAAGTGCTAAAATTCCCAAGAGTTCCAAAGGATGTTGCCAAGAGTTCAACTTGTAATACTATTTGATAAAGATCTAGTAAAGATGGGGACCTTGCCAAACCAAAGACTGTTGGCATTTCTGCGTTATGGATTACATTGCCGGTAGTGAAATAGTGACGTAAAGGAGCACAGCAAAAATCTCAGAGCTTGAACTGGTAATTTTTTTCTGTCTAATGTCATGAAATGCCACATTCCTGAACAAAGTGGGGTACATCGCATAAATTAATGGTGTGTTACAGGAATTGGCTTCTGCTGCTGACAGTGATTAATGGAAACTTTTCACTTAGCTTGTGTGAAATATTTTCAGGCTTATAGAGCGAGCGATACAACTATCACACTAATGGGCTTCAGTATTCTTTGCACCCTACAATAGCTATTCTTTATCAGAGTGATCTTTCAGCATTTCTGGGATTACCTGGTTTAGCAGTACCAAATTTTGGGGTCCTTTAAAGCATGGAAAAAATATGGGGAAAGAATCAAATGGCTGAAAAATATTTGTAATACCCATACGCTTATTGATACTAAATTTTATTTTCTACTCTAAAGTGAGAAATGTACCACATATAATTTAGTTAGCATACAGAAAATACTGATGGTATATTTATGAAATAAGTATAAATTCTTAACCTCTGAATAATGACAAATATTCCTAGAGTTAAAGATGAAGCTGCATCACATATTCAAGTACTAAGTGTACTTTTTTGCCTGTTGACATATCTTCAGAGTAGGAAGAAAGTCAAGTGCTGAAAATAGAAAGCATTAATATTGTTGACAAGTAAACAAAAAGGAAGATTATATCCACACGGCTCAGAAAATTGTAGTGAATGCAGCCCTAAAGTTACAGTGCAGATACAGTAGAATTGCATGTTTTCTACAGAGAAAGCTTAGAAAATGAGCATGACCTTTTAATGCACAATCACTATGTTTTTAATAGTGGCACAGTATTAAGGTCCACTACTAAATTTGTTACAAAGGATGAAGGTTCACCATACGTAGAAGCTTCTCTTGTCTGATACAGTAAGTGTTGAAATAAGCATTTCTGTCAAAGGAACTTAATCAGTCACAGAGAGCATTTTACAGATGAAGTGTAGCAGAAGTAATATAATTTTGAATATTTCTCTAAACATTCTTTCCCTATTCATTCTGAGACAAAATGTTTTAATAAAGTGTTTCATTTATTTTTTTACCCCAATTTTTTTTTTCAGGGATTTTAGGGGAGAGGGGAAGTTTATTTTTGATTTTGTTTCTTAGATTTCTGGGGTTTTTATCACTACATCTGTAAACTGGTTAGAGACAAGCGATGGCACTTATTCAGTGGGTTTTTAGAGAGAAAACAACACTATACTGAAGAAAAAAAATCCTAATCTCCTCCAACTATGTTTTATTTAGCAAAAGGCAAGTTAAAAGTATTACTCCTACACTTAGATAATGTTAATTCTCAGTCCAGACAACAGACACTGTCTGTACAGAGATCAAATGAAGTGTTTAGTTAAATTGGAAATTAATTTGTATTTTTATTCTAAAAGGGGGTGATTTTAATAATAGATGGATATTAAAATAAAGATTTTATTTATCAGAATTCTGTTGACCTGAGAATTATTCTAGCTACATGGACTGATGTAAAGGGAAGATAGTGCCATTCTGTGCCTGACATTGTCAAGATAGACAATTCTGGAATCTGTGGCGCTTCAAAAATTGGTTGTTCTGTGGCCAAAATCTCATCAATTCTAGCACATAAAAAGGGTATTAAATATCTCCTTTTTCTTAGAGGATGAATATTTGCATAAAAAAATTTATTTTAGCACCCACATATTAATTCAGTTTTCAGCTACAAATTGGATAAAACAAACCACATCTCCAGTAGATTGAATTCCCTGCATTCACACATGCTGTCATCTCCAGCTCATTGGTGGAAAAGAAAAATTCCTTGTAACTTATTTGGAAGTAAAACAATTATGGTTTATAGTTACTTATGGGAGGAGCCGAATTGGTAAAGAGAAACCCTGTTTTCAGATGCCAAATGGCATTTTTCTGCTGGAAAAAAGCCCAAACAAAAGGCTCCCAGCCAAAACCTTGTATTAACAAAAATCTATTCCCCACCCAGTCCCTCTCTGCAAAAACAAAACCCCACAATCTCTTCTTACTCTGATGCCACTGAAGAAGCAGCATGATTGCTGAATTCTGTTACCAAGTGAACTTTAAAAAATCTTTGTGGATACATGAGAGATCTGACAGAACTGGGGAATATGCCAAAAGTTTGAATAGACTCTAAAGGCCTCAGAAGAATTTTTTGGGTTCTACCATCATGAGATTAGGATTTTCCTCATGAAAATGTTTCATTTTATCAGACCTATGTCAGACTTGAGGATTAAAAAAAAAACCCAACACACAACTTGAAAATGAGGATATGGGATTTTTGGCGATGTGGATTATGTTTGAACATGGGAATTATGGTACATAAGCAGTTTCCAGATTTTCCTGCTTCTGATGCCATTTTAGACTTTTACCCTATTTTTTCTTCTTTCTTTTCCAATTACATTTGCATCCCGTGGGTGAGCCCATTTGTAAGTTCTGTGGCCCCATTTGAGTTGTGATGCCTAATTTCAGAATTACTGTACTAGATGTTTGAATTTTTTTTTTATGTTGGCACACCTGAGCAAACTCAAATGTTTAAAAAGGAGATTGAGTAGTTAAAACCCAACTTATTGGATGTTTAGAAAATTGTTATCACTTGTAGATGGTACCAGGTGGGGAAAAAAAAGCAAATTATTGGGCAAGAAAGGGCTTGTCAGGGAGAGTAATGAATTAAGAGATGGAAAAACACAAGGCAAGTGATGAAAACAGTGACTGGTAAGAGTCTTGGCAAGAAACAAGCAATACATCGCAGAAAATGTTTCACACAATGGGATGGACTGATTACTCAAGTTTCTATGACTATGTGACCTGTCACCCCAGGTATCCTCCAAACCCAGGAAAGCCACAGAAAATAGAATAAAGAATTTTATTTTCTTTGTTTCATATGCACTTTAAAATGAATAGATTTTTTTTAAGATAATATTTAAATATTAAGTAAATGTTATTTGATAATCATCTGTCACTTCATCTGAAGGATTAAAAATGCTTCATGCTTGAGCTGTTGGTGTGTCATCACTTTTTCAAATGATATCAAGTATAAATAAATTATATTACTTACAATAAGATGCAGGTTTTGTTTTGCTGCAAAAGATTAAAATGAAAATTAAAGTGATGTTGCTTGAAGACTAAAAATGTGGGGTACGACTTATTCTAGAACAGGCACTAGAGACTTTAACACAGAAAGTAATAGTGAAGCAGAGCGATGGGCATTAATGCTCCCTTGTGTGTGTCTGAGAGGGCTCTAATATAAGAGCACGTCCCCTTTTTTTCTAATTCAAAAGTTTGTCATTTAAATATCCCATAATAAGCACCAGCTTTTCAATATCCCTCATCCTACTTAACTAGCACACAGCTGTTTTGAAAATCTGTCCCTAAGAGTCATAGTAAAAGATCTGGAAACCTGAGCCTTATTGTAGAGGCAGGATGGGAAAGAAATTCAATATTTACCTGGTATAAAAATATATGCTATATATTTTTTTTTTCTTTTGAGGGCAGTATTGGTTAATTAAAGAAATATTCTTAACTTTGGGGTAATATTTTCCTGGTAGTGGTATACTTCAGCTCATTATTTTGCCTTGTTAGAGGTGGAGCAGTGGTTGTGTTCGAAGGAGTAAGTTGTGCAGCTCAATTTTTTTTTTTTTTCTTTTTTCCCCATTCATTGGTCTCCACCTCAACCTTCTGAACTTGCAGTATTTGTACTGTCAGTTTTGAGCCTCTAAAACATTTTCAATCAGGTTGAAGCTGACTCTGAATCTCACCATCTTGTTGATTTAAGAGAAATTACATCATCTATTGTCTGGTAAATGATTGAGCTGCAATTGTTCCCAAAGAGGCAATATAATCCAAGGGATTGATTGTTGTGTAGAAATCATAGTCACAGTATACTGGCAAATATCTTTCTCTTGGCATAAGTTATTTTAAAAAGTATTGTGCTAAAATCAAAACATTCAAAGCAATTAAAAGTTTTGTTTCTTGCTTTCCCTGAGACCCAGGTCATTGCAATAAATTAAATTTCTCCAGGTTAGCAGTGCTTCTTTGTGAGCCTGGGGACTCTTGGATATAGTACTTGTTAGTAGATGTTCTTGGGGTAAGCAAAAACAGTGAGGGAATGGAAAGCAAGCAAGGAGGTGAATCTAAGGTGCAATGATTTTGTGTAGTAACGTTAGTATGTTGAAGACATCTGGTCTGTCCATTGGCCTCAAAGGAGGCAACTGTATTTACGTCTTTCTAGCTGTTGTTTATCCATACGCTTCTTGCAGCCCTGTTGTAGTGGAGGCTCCGCAACACCCAGGCAATCTGGGTCAGTACTTTGATAGTCTCACCAGCAGGGTTTGTTCCCTAAGGTTTAACCGGGGTCTTTCCTTACTGCTGCTGCCATTACTACCTGGTTTGCCTACCCTGGCATGGAGAACAGACTGTCCTTTCCTGGTCTGCAGCAACTTCAAATGCATTTGAAGGCAATCTTCTGTATCCATGTCCTCTCTTGAAAAGCAACCTCAGTTCTATGTGTTTTCCAGACCTCGGTTTATATTATATGACTCTGAAATCAATAATCGTCACTTTCTTGTGTTCATGCATTGAATTTCAGGGCTAAGGAAAACCATACAGTCATTTTTGCTTTCTTGTCCAGGGTGATGCAGCCTCCTGGAATGTTGTTTTTGGAAACCACAGCTACTGCAGAGTTGTGTAATAGAGCAGAGTGACAAATGATCTGTGGGGAAAAGCAATGGAAGAATGTCCCGTTGGTGTATTCCTGAGAAAATCCCCTTTTATGCATGGGCAGCTGCAGTGTCTTCCCTCCTGCTTTTCAGTTTGTAGGCAGCAGAACAATAGAAGTCTGTCAGTGGCTCTAAGCACAGTGGCTCAGATACTTTGATAAGCATACATCTGCCTTGGTTAAGTTACAGCTACATCCTTAGCATTAAAATCCTAGTGACATCAACAGTAAGTGACTTCCATGGCAGCAGAGTAGAGGGATGAGGCCCTAATACTGCTGTTACAATTATGGAGCTGTTGTATTGTAACTGCAATGGGGCACTCCAGCTGAGCCCTCTCCAGACCCTGTGCAAGCACAGGATGGTGAACAGCCTGCCCCGAAGGACTTATGGTCTAAGGAGGGGGTGAGAGATCACAGTGTAGAGGAGAAAAGGAAGAAGAGTGGGGCTGAAGTTGCGTGCCTTGTCCTGGTTGTTGAGGAAGCAGATGAAAAATTTACTGCTCTCTGCAGCCCCTTAGCTGCCTGTGTAGTGTCCTGCTCAGATCACCAGCCTCCCTATGCATGCGATTGCTCCCTGGTCCACTTCTGCCTGTATGAAACTAGTTAATAAAAATGTTTTTAGTAAATAGCTTTCTCTAAACCAGACTCTTTCACCAAAGTCAAGCACAGAGGAACTGTGAGAGAGGAGTAGAGTGCTGGTTCCCAGGGCTGCAGGCTGGCCGCAACACCAAAACAGCTCTCCTGCATAAGCTAATCTGACCCACTGAAGTAGAGAGCAAAGCCCAGCTTGCCTGTCCCAGTGCTCTTTTACTGATTGCTATATTATTAACATGAGGGCAGAACTCTTTCCCGTACGTTAAAAAAACCCAAACCTTCCCTCTACATGCCTCTCTCTTATTTAATTTCTTTCTATAAAAACCTCTGCAGTAAAATGAATGCGGCAGATGTCTACTCTTCTGCAAAAAGATTATGCTTTGAAGCCACACAGTAGCCTCACTTTTCATGGCATTAATGATGTGGACTAAGCTTTGGGAATTGTATTTAAAAAATACTCCAAATAGAAGGGGGCTATTCAACTGCTAAGCACACCCATATTTTTAATAGCTAACGTGTGTGTGTACACGCACACAGAGAGTTCTTTTCAATTCTTCTTTTTCCTAGGTGTGAGTGCAGGCTGATTTTTTTTTTTTTTTTTTCTTTTTTTCCCAGTTTGAAACAACCAGAACAAGATCTTCTCTTTTGATATATGCAAGCAGTTTCCAGTGGTGCGGTTCCCTGGTTGCTCACTGCCGGGATCTCCCCATGGTAGGAAGTCCACGGGTTTTGCTGGGAGTCAAGCTGTGGGCTGAGCAGCTGGGGTGAGGGATGAAGTGTTATGAGTGGCAGTGTAGTGCCACCAACATTAGCTCCACAAATCCTGCACATCTGTAGTTTTTTTTCCCAAGCAATTGTTTTCACAGGATTTTAGCCTTAGATGGTAAAAAACTTATATTTTCAAGCAGCATTTGGAAAGAAAACACTTTCCAAGGAAATGATAGTGATGGATCAGTGACTTGAATTGGGAAATCTTCCCAATGCATGGACCCAACTTGCAGGGTTTCTCTAACTTCTACTTATCTGTATTTGACAAACATGTTTCCTTACGGTAATCCTGACGGTCCTGTGCGGTGCTTTATTTTGCTCTTATAGAAGTTGGTGCTTTTTCACGCTGTTGAGATGATGATCTGCAGAGGTGGATGAAGTCATCTCTTTAGTCAGCTATCATATACTTTCTGAAGGTGCTTTGGGGTCCCTGAGGTTGGAAGCAGCCCAGGAGAACTGAATAACCAGGGTCTGCTGAAGTGAACTGCAAGAACTTTTTTGACCTATATTTGGAGAAAGAAAAAACAAAACATAAATCCCAAATTGGAAAACTTACTGTTGAAAAGTGAACTTAAAGCTTGGTTTCCGGTGGGGTAAAATGCAAAAAGTTTCTATGGGATTTTTCTCTTAACTGAGAACCCAGTTACATATATCTGTGTGCTTCAGGAGCAGTGGTTTCTCTGTACTTGTCCTTGCTAAGAGCCAGGGGAGAGAGATTCAGTCAGTTCATGACTGCTTGATGCAAACATGTCCTACGTAAGAGAAAAATAAATGTAATAAACTCACAGACAATGCAGTTTATCTTCAAATCAGTCCATTTATATGAAATGGAGGAAAGCCAAGTTTTTTCCATGCTGTAGTGTCTTTGTCATTCTGTAACTTACCTAATTTTCATATGGAATAGATGAAGTGAAAATTAAATCAAAATAATTTTCTTGTGTATTGGTTTTGTTTCTATTTCTGAGGCAATGTTTTAGTGCCCAATAAAACAGTTTTGTCTGAATGCCAGTTTAGTATTTACAGGTGCTCTGGTGTTTTGGGGTTGAATTTTGTTTTGGTTTCTCTTTTCCCATTGTTGATAGTGCCTCCATAGATAAATTCCTGCCTTTTATTGTTTGCTTTTTTTTTTTTAAACCAGACTTAGCCAGGAGGCTAGATGGCCCTAAAATGTGAATCCTAAACTGTGAAGCTTTAAGGTATTAGAGATAGATTACACCATCTCATGCCAAATTAAAAAAAAAAAAGTAAAGTTTATTCTTTCTGCTAAACCAAAAAATCCACTAAGGTGAGGGCATTTGAAAGCTTTGGGGACAAGATCTTTACATATTTACATTTTCTGCATTTGATGATGTATTGTACTGTTCTGCTATGAACACTTAACAGAATCACATAGTTTACTGTTTAAGAGGCAATAAATTCATTAAAGTAACCACAATTGTTTAATGTAGACTGAAATTAATCCACAAAACCACTAATGAATAATATCACCAAATAATAGTATCAATGAATGTTTTAAACCACTTGTGATATTTTTGTATTTTATAGAATCCAGTGCTCTGCAAGTATTCAATATTATGTTGATGTAAGATTGGAGAATGTAATCCCACATGTCAGTGTAGCTAGCCAAAACCATACGGCAGTGCTATATTCCACAAGTGGAAGATAGCATTAATGGTTCCATAGTTTTTTCAATAAAATTCTAGAATTTTTCATCACATGTATGTTGCATAAACTTTCAGTACCGTTTTTCCCTGCAGTGAACATTTCTGGAGAGACTAAAGAAATCTGAAAAGTAAATGAAGCTCTAATGTTTGAATAAAGATAATTACATCTAATTGATTAACTATGTGGGATATATGACATATAGGGGCAATGTTTTCTGTTTTATCAGAATTTTTACATACTGGATTGTTTTTCTGTAGAAAGCTGGCTATGTTACTGCTAGTTCTGCTGGTAAGTCCATTTTAACAGAAGAGGACTAAAGGGTGACCTGATAGCTTTTTTAGAAACATTTATTCATGCAAGTCATTGTTTTACCTCTACAAAGCCAAATAAACTGAAGTGGTTTTACAATGCAAAGTTTGGGACAGAAGTTATTAAAGGCAGTCAGAAGCTCCATTTGGAGAAATTGTTTTCAGTGGGCTCTAAAAACTTAGATGGGAAGCAGTTAGCATTTGCATGCACCATGTTATTGCCTCCATTTGAAAGAGATGAACTTGTTTGTAAGAGAGCTGCTGCGCTCGGTTCTGCCGAGCTGAGTTCTAGGTAACCCAGGGAGACTTCCCAGAAAGTTGAGAGTGTGTTTCTTTGTTACAGGGTGTTACGAAAGGGAATCAGCAAGGGCCTCTGGCTAAAAAGTGTAAGCTGACCTGCAGTATGCAAGTGCAGGAGGTCAGCCATTTGATGTGGGATATATCTTCGGGCCATTCAAATAGCTTCATAGCTGGGTCTCAAAATGTGACTTCCTGCAGTTGTGACCCATGGACCTTTCAAGTACAGTGGCAGTCTTGATAGATCAGTCATGCAGCTTCCAGGACTCTCAAACATCACTTGCTTCTCAGCTGGTTTCCTGGTGGTTGAAACATTAAGAAATCATCCAACACTTCTCTTGTGAAGTAAAGTGCATTTTATTAAAATATATATTTTGTAAAAATTTAATAAAGCAGCTCAGACTTTTTCAAGGCTAGAGAATACTTTGAAAACTGGTTCCAAATCTCTGGCCTCAATATATGAATACTAATTGTATCTTATCTACTGTCGGTTATTGAAATCCCAACCAGTAGGAAAGCTAATCTGACATCTCCATTCACATACACCTTCTTTTGAGCCTCTTTACAATTCAGTCAGTGTTATCAATGATTAAATATCCCAGTCCCTACAGTTTTAACCTTTTTTTTTTTTTATCACTTAACTTTTCTTTTTGGTTGTTACTTTCAGTTAGTGAACAGCTCATTTTTGAGTAAAGACATTGTGAAATTCACTTAAAATGGCTGTTTGAAGATTTTATTTAAAAAAAAAATCTCTATGGACACACTCTGTCCTTCATTACAATAGAAATCCTCATTGTCTTCAGCAGTATCACTCCAAATTTGCAGGAAGTTTAGAATCCGAACCAAAAGATGTAAAATATATTTGAATGTGTGAGCCATCAATTGAGAACAGTGCAGGTGTTTGTTTTCACTGGGACTCATTTTGCTCACAGCTAACATATAATTATCAAGACCGTTCTTAGGTAGATGTGTGCAACCCTTAGATCAAAGCAGATGCACCCAGGTCATTGAAATTAGAACTTGACCCTATTAGTTGTGACCCAACAATAATGGTTAAAACTGTATGTAGTTTGTTTGCATTTTCCAGAGCTTGCATTTCAATGGTTTTGTGCAAGTTATTTCTAAATTGAATAGTTCTTCTCTAATTTCACTTTCCATGTTCAGCTTTAAGTAAATTTTAAGCATATGTGCAAACCCGAATTGTCTAAGGCACTCTCCATTTTATACTCAAATCACAGATCCAGGCCTAGGACAATATCAAAGTATATGCTAGTATGATTGAAAAAAATTGCTAAAGTCCTTGGACCTTTGACCAACTGGTGGTGACTTTGCGGTGAAATATGCAACCAGCTATATATTTTCTGTTTATGTGACTTTTTTTGACCTTTTGTGCAACCTTGATTTATTTACTTATTTTCAAGCACCCCTATTTTTATAACATGGCAGTAAAGAGGGGAATTAAGTTGAACAGAGACCTTTTTGCTGAGACCTTACAAAGGAGCAGATACTTGACTCCTGCATAGGAAAGCAAGGTTTTCTGTTTCTTTGTGATGACTCACTATGTGTCAGATAATGGAATCCTATTAGTGCCACCACAAGAGTATTAAGAAGGTTTGAGTGTTTTAGTGGAGAGAGGAAAAAATAAGGGCAAAGAGAATTTTTTTAAAGAAAAATCAACTTTTGAGAAATACTAGATGAGGCCTTTGCTTCATTAATTAAAGTTAACAGTGAAGATGAAGACTGGCAAACGGTTGAATTTGGACTCTGTCCACTGTGCGTGTACAGTCTGCTTGGAACGCGGAAGAACCCTGTTGCTTAGAAGCAATTTGAAATGGGTTAACTTACAGCAGTCCTGCTATTCTATAGGGGTTTTTTTGTTTTGTTTTGGGGTTTTTTTTTAGTATTTTCACTTCTTAAGCAGGAAGCATCAAAGTCTGGGCTTCAGCCCAGTGTTTTAGGAGCCAAGCTGAAAGAGTTTGCGTTGTCTTTCATCAGATACAACCCTGCTCTGTTTCCGCAGGATTTCTCTCATATGTCTGCATGAGACTTGAGTCAGAATTTTGCCTGTGTGAGGCCTGAAGTCGGTGCACAGTCAGTATCATTAGCTGTAGGTATTTTTCTTTTTGAGTTTATAGAAATACGTAGTGTTTCTCTTCAAGTCATAACTTCTGGAGTCATGTGTTAACATGACAGCCTGTGTTTTCATTTAATGAAAAGTGGTAAATTTTGCACCTTTGTATTTTCCAAGTGGACATTAACCTTAAAGAACCAGTCATGAAGATGCCACAGGACTTCTTGTTTTGTAGATCTTGTGAGTAATAAGAAAATGTTGTGACTTTTGATTGGCCTAGGTCATGATATTTGAATATTAAGGCAAGTGGTTCTGTATAAAACAAACTAGTAACCCAGAGTCAAAAACCTTGGCTGGTATTAAGTGTTTTGGATCCACATAGCTGTGGCAGTTGGGTGAATAGGATCTAAATTTAGGATACTGAGAACCGGATCCAGATTTGCATTTCAGTATCTGATACATGTGTATACTTTTAAACTGACATGTCTAAGAAGCACACCTAAAGACAGGCATCAGCAACCAGATCAAAACTCAGACTTCCTGCAGTTGGGCAGGAGACAAATGCACAGTGCTCTTTCTTATCTTTTTATTTTTTTCTGCTTTTTCCCCTTCATCTGTGACTGTATGTTTTGCTTTTTGTTTAAATATAACGATCACTGCTACAGATTCCAGGGCCAGGGCTCAGGCAAATGTTTTTAAGCATCCCAAGATAATAAGGAAAAAATATATTTCTTTTAGAACAAGTAACAATTTACAACGTTTTGTGGAAACTGGTGATTTGAAAATGGCTGATCACTGCAAAATATGAAAATTAAGATTATCCCCCCCCAATGTATAGGAATTTTACATTTAGTTGTGACTTGACACATGTTCAAAAGTGTGCAACTCAGACACTGGCTCGAGACATCACTGGAAGCAGATCTGGGTTGTCATGTTTCATTATAGCTATTGAACTCTTGCAAGCATGCTATTATGCTGTAATGAAAGGGGTCTTCTCCTTCTCTTTTCAACTTGCAAATCTAGGAGATATACCATATGTCATTAGTCCCTGGCACAGATTCTGGGGAAAGGAGTTCTCCAAAGTGCTAAAATATATGCGAGGCCTTTTCCCTTGAAAAAGACAAAGGAAATACTTTTTTGTCCAGCTGAACCTCAATCTTTTACTAAAGTATATAATGGTTACAGATCACTTAAAATATAATTTCAATCACAATGAACTTTTTAGAGGATGATCCAGGTTAAGTTTGTGTTGACCTGTGAGGATAGGATTTGGCCCTATGGAACCTGTGGAAACAGCGTCCAAATGCTACCCAGTACCCTGCGAGTGTAGTGTTCCCTACCGAGTGCCTCTAGGGTGGGGTAGCTAACTGTGGGAAACACCTCAACAGGATCTTAGGCAGAAATCAGGCACTCCGGATCTGGGGCTCTGCTGGTGCTTCATTCATCATTGTTGTATGTGGAAAGAAGCTGTGCCTGTGAAAGTAACAAGTGAATCACAGTGGAGGTATATTGGGCGTCTGAGACTGAGGTCTGAACTGTCCGCCTTGCTGGCATTTCTGCGCTTGCTTCAACTTGCTAGAGTAATGTCTTCAGTAACGTACATGAATCAAGCATTAAAATCTCTGATCTTCTTGAGAAATCATTCAAAGAGCCTGATACCGCACAGTTGTTTTAAAAATATTAATATGGCATTTATTTAGTTGGTAAAATATGCATGAAATAGATGAAAAGTCCTGACATTCAGTACACAGAAATTCAAAAAAGCAGATGTCTCATCAAGGACATGGATGCATTTGTTCCTTCTCTTTTCCGTTCAGTTCTCTGCTGCAAAAGTGACTTCTGCAGGAAATAAGTCCCTTGACTATCTTTTCCTTATGATATAGCAATAATTTCCTCTTGATAAGGATCTAATGATACGTTAATATCTATTTAAGATTTTGGGTGAAGGTAGCCATACCTTTCAAGTCCTTTGGTGCCTTCTCTCATCTGCAGATGCCTGCAAAATATCTACCTACCTAACTACAGAATGAGAAACATCTGCAAAGGCATTGGGTACATTCAGTTAAGCAGGGATGCGTCCTGAAGAAACATCATGTGGTTTCAGCCATTTGAAACCCAGCCAATCACAACGGAACTTGGAAAAGTACCATAAAAAAATGCATTGCAATATTAACAGATAATGAGATAATGAGATGATTTTTGTGGCCATGGCCAATGAAATTTTATGTTGAGCTTGCTAGAAATACTGCTTTTACTGCTGATGGGCTGCAATTTCAGAAATGGGCAAATGCCCAGTTCTTCATGCAGGCTCTCTATTAAAAGGAAAAAAAAAAAGCTTTTGCAGGTTTACAGCCTTTTTGTTTCTTGCTTTTTGGATTTTGGTTGGGTTTTTTGGGGGGTGGGGGAAGAGGCAGGGGTTGGTTTTGTTTTGTTTGTTTGTTTTTTTAGACTAGAAGTAAAGCCCCTATAGGGAGGAGCAGGATGCTGAGTGCTCTCTGTAAGAGTCTGGTTTTGAGTCCTTTAGAATCAGTAGAAGAATTCCCATTAATGTCAGTGGACTTTGGATCAGGCCCTTGATATAAAACCAGCCCTTCTGATCCAGACAAAAAGCCCATCTTCCCTGATATTGTCTTCTGTGAGGATGGCCAGTAGTGGATTCTTAGGGAAGCCACATTCTGGAAGCCAAGGATTTAGAGAATTCCTGAGATGCACGTTGCCACTGATCCAGCATGTCATTAATACTTGATAGGCCTTTCTTCACATTAATTCATTTAATCACTGTTGGAGCCAACTTGGCTTCAAGACCATACTATAACACTGCTTTGCACAACTGAGTTCTGCATATTGGTGCATTGTACGTATGGACTTGCCTTACAGAGGTCTGTATGGGTTCCAAAATCATAGGAAAAGATAAGGGCAGTTCACAGGCCAAGTGCAGAAACGTGGATGGAATTAATTTAAGTAAGAGGAATAAACACAGAAGGAATGGTGAATTTCTTATGGTCTGGATCACCAACCATCATCTGAAAAAATATTAATGAGTCAGTTAAAGTATTTGCAAGGCAAAGACAGAATTTATCATTTGGCAGTGGTAGCCCATGATGGGTACAGGACCACACTGCATCCTCGTATTTCTTTAGGGACTGGCTACTCTGAACGTTAGGTTTTTTTAAAAAAGGAAAAAGAGAGAGAGAAGAAAAAGAAAGAAGGGAAAAGGAAGAGAGGCAGGCAGTTCATCCTGGATAGTAACACTTTTGGTTAACAATGTGTCATTTAGGTGTCTGTTTTCTGATATTCATTTTCAGAAACATTGGAGAATTCAGTGCTATAGTACTATATCATGGGGATTTGTGTTAGGATAAGAGGGAGTGCCTCTATTTGTATTAGCTGGAGGAGGACTGTGAACTATTATCTTACTTTGTTATCTGAGCTAGGAGTGTACAAGGAAGTTTCTTCTACTAATGGTTGAGCCGCTCTTCAGATAAAGCCCTCAACAGGATCCCCGTAGCCCTAATTAATCAGCTGTTAAAACAGTAGTTGATAGACAGGCTTGCTTTAAGTTCGAATTGCCTGCAATCAGAGATAACAGGTGAGTCCCATTTGGCAGTGAGATATCAAGGTAGAAGAGTGATCTGTTATCAAAATTAATATGGCACTCAAATCAAAATTGAAGTTTGCACAAGGAACCAGCAAAGTAAAACAAAAGGGAATCTTTTTTTACTTTGAGTGATCAAAATACCTTCACTTTGCTGATTGTTTTAGACAGGTCTGAATCCATTTCGTAAATCTTTGTTCTAAGAGCAAGCATTACCAAGGTAAAGTCAGGCTTCTGGAGAACACTTGCTACTCCAGTAATATTGCTAAAATCATTGGCAGGCAATGCTAACAAGGTGCTGTAGGAATTACTGCTCCCACAGGACAGGCTGGTGGCTAGCACCACCAGGTTAAATAGCTGTGTTTCAAGTCAGGAATTTAACATGTGTCTTTCTCTTTCTGTGTCACTGCCCTAATCATCAGGCTGTAGAGTAACTTCTTTCCTTAGTTCATATTTAATAAATTATGCAGAATAGTACAGCACCAGTGATGTGGGGGAATATTATATCCCAGTAGCTGGGTCACTTAACTTGGTGCTATGGCAGGTCTAGGCTTGAGTCCCCCTCTGCTGGGCTTAGAGCCACAAAGAATGACCTTTTCATTCCTCACATTCAGCATTAAAAGACAGACAAATTAGAGGGTTAATGGAAAACTTTTTGGGCAGTAGGTACCTTATTTATTTTAAAACATCATTTCATTATTGACTTATTTGTATCACACCAACCATCAGAGGCATCTCAGGACTGATGCCACTGCTAGTTGCTGCACAAGTGGTGATGAAAACATTCTCTCAGTCTAGATTCAAATTACATTTTAAATTCTCTGGATGTAACAAGAGGGTATCTGCTTCAGGGAGGCATGCAGAGAGCCTGAAAGAGAGATGGACCTCTCTATAAATGACCAAACACCTTTCCTGTCTTTCAGCCTGGGCATTGTTTGATAGTCCCATGTTCACAAGTGGGAGAGTAGTCCCTCTAAAACAGAGATAGTGTTTCTTTTCTTTGACTTCTCTGTATGCAGGTGAATAGTCTTCTGTTGACCCCATTGGTTAGTCTCAAGACTGATGCTTGTCAGTGCTTCAGGAATTAAATTACCACTGGCTTCATAGAGATGAAAGCAAGTTGGTCACTGATCACATGATAGTCACAAACAGGGCAGCAGCATGGCCAATAGCCTTTTCTTGAGATCACGTACTGTAGTATTTTTTTTTTAAATGTGCTACAGACCTCACTAGATGTCTTAATTCTCACTGGAAGTCTCTATAACCATGATCAGTGCATGTACATTTACTTTTTCTTTCTTGGATGTCTCTGTCATTGGGACATAGAATTCTGTTTTCCACATTCACCATGGGCAGGCATTGTCTGTCTTTTGCTTTCCATATTCTATGTCTTAGGTCATGGACCCTGTATTTCTTGGTCCTCTCTGCTAGAAACTGTGTCTTCCTTATGCTCGAGTACTTGTTACTGCTTTGCATTTTGGGGGGCCTGTTCAGCTGTCCTTGTTGTCTGGAGGCATGTTTCTCTAGGCTAACACTTCTTTCCCCTGTGAATCTTTCTTGTAAGCTCAAAAGACATATCCTGCGCTCAAACCACTCACTATCTAGAAGATTATATAGGTGTCCAAGATCACATGTGCACACCACTGCTTTCAGCTCTGAGTGTAAAATTTGTGCTCTCTTTTTTTCATGGGTAAGGCCTATTCCCTCTGCATAGTCTCACTCTGTTTTGGCTGATGCTTCTCATCAAATACCTCTGGTGTTCCAGTGTTTTAGATGTTATTTTTGACACCTGAGTTTTACTTGCTCCTAATTCTTTTTCACTGATGAAATGGTAAGGAAAAAAAAAGTTTTAACTTTCTGTTTTCCTTTTCATCCCTCAATGTTCTGCTCTCTGTACCGACTCAGGTCTCAGTTCTGCTGTGCCCTCAGGTTTGCTTCTGAAAATCCAGCATCCTGGTGGTCACTGCTTTTGATGCAGTCTGTTTGCTCTGTTTCAAGGTGCTGCTTGGCCCCTCAGATAATCATGATTCTTTTCTTGTGGTGTCTCTTTTAGGTCGGCTGCTTCCCGTATGTATCACCTACCACCTGGTGGGTAATAATATGAGAGTACTTCATGTTTCTAAAATTAAATTCTCTCTTTTATTCAGAAAACTCTTTACAGAGCTGTCGCAATTCATTTACTGCCGCTATATTAGCCATGTGCACGTATACTAGCTCTCCAGTGTACCAGCCAAACTTTGTCCCATTAGCAATCCAAGTTCCACATAGATCGCTACCCAAGGAGCCTGCAGCTGCTCAGCGCCACATCAGCAGGGCATACAGCCATTTAGCAGATTTTCTCACCTGTTCAATATGCATTGCTCCCAGGTACCATTGACCAGATTTTCAATAGCCCTCCTTTGCCAGGGATCCTGTTGGAAATAGAGCAGTGACTGTACAAAAGTCACCCTGTCTTAAGATACAGCAAAGGCCATAGGGGATGCAGACCTCGCTCCTGTGAGCCTACAGGTGTGCGACTGATGTGATGTCCCCATTCCTGCCAAACCTTTGAAGCAGATTTACCCACTGCTGTCAAAAAATCACTCTTCCAGGACCCATATTCTACTTCTGTTTTAGTCAAATATCATGGAATGAAACAGTAATGCTTGGAAGTATAATGTTCCTATTTATACATTTAACCATTAACTAGACATGCGCACACGTGTGCGTGTGTGTGTGTGCGCGTGCACACACAGAAGCTATATTAAAGACACGTTAGAAGAAACATTTCTAGCACAGGGATTTAGCTGTGTGAATTCCATTAACATTAATGGGAGTTGTTCCCCTAAATCCCCATGTATCTCGTTAAAATATACCTATTAGTGACAGGCTGAAGCCTACAAAAACCAGCAGTTTCCAAGTTAAAACTGAAACTTCATCATTAACTTACCCTATTGTGCCTAGGTAATGCAATACCCTTTAACTTCTCAAATTCAAAGGTATCTTTTCTCCATTGAACTTAAAACAAATCTTGTCTTGTTAATACAATAGGTTCTGCTATAGTTAGCCCACTCTGTAACTCTTGATCATGTTGGAAATGTTTTGTCTCTCAACCAATACCATCCATGAAGGGACAGTGTTACCAAAATATCTTTGAAACCCTTATGAGAAATAGAATATAAGATATAAATGGACTAATGCAGTCTCTAGTAGTAGATCATAACATTGAAGTATGACAGTGGTGAACTGTCAGGTACTGCATTATTGTTCTTGGGATTTTTTAAAATAAAGACAGAGCTTGATGTGTAACACCCGAGTCACTCTAGAGGAATGAATACCTGAAGAAACCAGATACATGAAGGAAACTTTATTTACAGTAAACTCATTTAACAATGTCATTAAGACAGAAAGAGACCTTAAAATGGGCATGCCAAATTTTCACCAGTGTAGTTATATGCATTCTAGACATGATGAGGTTGTATTTGTGTGTGATGATAAAAGTCTGTATTGTAGATGGTGTAGTGCAGCGTAGAGATGACGAAGCTAAGAGTAATTGGGCTGGCTTGACTGTTGGCTGTAGAGTTGCCTTTCCTGAGAGCTATTCCTGAGTTACTGGAGAGGGTGAATTTATGGGTAGATTAGCACGTGTGGAGGTCTGTACTAATGGTGTTGTGTTGTTACTGATACATGAGGTAGCTCGCTCACTGTTGGCTCAGGTAACTCTGCACTGTGGATATAATAGAAAACCATGCTTTTATAGCTTTGATAATGGTACAACTTTTTTGGCTTTTGATAGGAAGCTGAAATAAGGAGTGCCAGCAAAAGCAGGATCCACAATGATATACTGGTAAAATATTTGGAACATAGACCTGCATCAAATATAATTTCCTCCCAGTTTAACAGCAGAGATAAAAGGGTTACAGTGAAAGTGAATATCAGTTCCAGTAAGTCCTGCTCTTTCTGAGTAGAGCACAGCACAAAAATAGACATCTATGCAACCCCACTACTGTTGATTTTATTTTCACTGCAGTGGAAACAGCCCTTCACATTTGGGCTGGAACCGGTAGGTGAAAATACTCTCCCATGCAAGAAGAAATTACTGTAATTACACTGTGCATGTGTGTTTATTTCCCCCTTCCCTCCCCCAGTGTAGACCTCTGTTTTAATATATTGCAAATAATTTTTCTGGCTATAGGTCCCTAAATGGTCCTTTTTAACCTGTGACCAGTACTCCTGCTCTCAGCAAGATGTGCTTACTGCTAAAGCTAGCACATGGGTTGGTTTGGTCAGGAGGAGCTCTGGTAGGGCTTCTTCCAGTAGCTTAACCATTAACAATAAGCAGTGAAATGAGTCATCCGTACTTTATTTTTAATTAGAGCTGCAGTGAGCTCAAGCTTGAGATTTTTTTTGCCTGCAGAGCTCAGGAGCTGAAACCAGCAGCACTCTCCTGGTACTGGCTGTGCAGGGATTTCTGTAAAGCAACATTGTTAGGTTGTTGTGGATACAAACAGTGGAGCAAAACCAACAGAACATACAGATTCACAGGGGCAAGTTAGCATAATTCCTGTTGGCTTAGTCCAGCTGGAGATGTTTTACTTGCTCTGTTTCTGGTTTTCCTCTTGACCACCCCCCCTGCCTCTGAAACAGAAGCCCAAACAGAGAGTGAACACTGGATAAAGGGGAAATTAACGTTTAGATGAGGGTTGTTTGTTTTAAATGTATTTAATTGATTATATTTTAGATGTGCTTAACAAGCTTAATACGAAGTTTTCAAGCCACAAACCGACTAGAAAAATATCTCCACCGACTCCTGGAGTCAAATGATACATTTGCATTTCAAACACCTTTTGAATTCATTTCACATCTAGCCCATGAACAAGGCCAGAACTTTCCTGTATGGAACAAAGTTCTGATGAACTATCCCTGATAGTGCCTGCAACCCATTCAAAAATCGGTAATGCCTTTAAAATGAGGAGTGAATCCAGTGCTCACCTGAGCTGTAGTGCCAGCCTTTGCCAAAATGACACTGCAGTCAATCAAGGCAGTGGCTTTAAAGGAAGATAGTTCATGAAATGTATTGGAAAGTAGTAGGAAAACGTGTTGTGCTGTTTGGCATTTTGTTACATCTTGGTGAATTAAAATCCTCAATAGACAGTTAGTTCCATTTTTTCTTATCTGGGTTGCTGTTATCTGTAGAGGAAAATCCAGCTTGTTAAGCCTGTATGCTTTGCGATGTCAGCGCCAAGCAGTTGGGAGCTGGCCGTCAGAGCCCTGGCCCCAGCTCTGGTGGCCTCCATCAGCTTGGCCACAGCAGCTCTTCGCTCTCCTTCTTCCTTACCCATGTTTTATTTTGTCTCTTGTTTTGGAAATTTGTTGGGGCAGAAAATGTCATGAGATTTCTGAGACAGTATCCATAATTTCAGCAAACAGGACAGTAGTGAAGGTCATCATGCTGTTCATTATGTATACATGATATTTATTTGTTGGGTGCTGTAACTGTTCCTTTCTGCAAATGCATTTTAATGAATTCAGCTGCTTCTTATGATGGGCACATTCATTTTTAGCCTGGGTTGCACTGGGATTTCTTCTGCATCCCTAGTTAATGGGTGGGAGGACAGGCTGTGATGGAACAACCAGTGCAGTAATGTTGAAAGCGTAGGAAGCAAGCTGTGCTGGGCCAAGGACCTGGGCTCTGCACGGTGCTTCAAAGCAGCACAAAAAATATTAATCAAACAGTCAGGTGCTTCTTTCTGCACAGCCTAAACTCAGAATCCCTTGTTCTGGGGTGCAGGCAGAGTCACGCTCGTCATGAGGTTTCTGTGGCTCAGGTCTAGATGGCTTTAGCAGTACTTCTGCTTAGAGGGTGAGAGTAGCAGCAGAGGGGAGCTGGGGGAAAGCCCTGAACCCAGGCTGTCTGCCTCGCTCCTTCTCATCACTGCAGCGATGCAGTATAACTGGGGGGTCTGGGAGAGAAGCAGGGGTGGCATACAGGTTGTGTGTGGCTGGGGATGGTTTTATTCAAGCAGGAGAAGTGGTGTGCAAACCAGCAGCAGGGAAGGGCATGTGGATATAGGCATGAGTGCATCTGGAAGGAGAGCTCACCTGGGTTGTATTGGGGTGGTATTGCGGCAGCCTGCTGTTGTCCAGAGCCCTCACTGAAGTGGTGCACTGGAGCACCAGTGGGCACATGAGCCGGGGAGGCATGCAGCTTCTTGCTGGACAGGGCTAGTTTAGGCTGCAGGAAATTTGATATTTCCCCTCACAAAGAATAGTCTTGATAAAAGACCTCACTTGGTAGCATTTTTCATGCAAAGAGCCACACTAAATAACACAGTTACGGAGGTAAATGCAGATAGGAGCAGGTCAGGGGGGAAGAAGAGTAATTGGTATAGAAACTGGAGAAGAATGACCACTAGGATGGAGAGGGCAAGGAGTTAGAGATCAAGGTATCAGACTTGGTGGACGATACTTGAAAATGAGCACCCTTATGCTGTTTAAAAGGACCAAAAGGAGGACAGTGCAACATGGGGAAAGAAGCGCAGGAGAAAAGGTTGGTGAGGTGGGCTAGTTACAAATCCAACAGTAATTTAGAGTTTTAAAGCTAAGTGACGTAAGCATATATACAAAGAGGTCTGTCTTTGTGCAGGAACCAGACAATATCTGGTTCTGATCTGAGATTGCATCTTTCTCGGTTTCTTTCTCTCTCCCTCTCTGCACCTTATTGTGATTATTACATGTTTTGGTAGTAAAATCCAAATTGCTAAGTAGCTGAAAAATTATATTCAAGAGTATCCATATAGTGATTTGTCATTACTGTAGGTGTTTATGTCTTCATGTAGTTAACGTAACCTTTTTTGGAGAGAGTTGGAAGGCAGCATTCAAAAAATCAGTTGGTTTTCTTGCTTCACCACTGGTTTGAATTGCTATAATTGAAACCAGTATTATTTCATTTGATCTTGTAATTAAACAATGTAATTTATATTAATCCATTAAATAATTTGGCTAATTGCTTTTACACTGATTGTATCTTAGACTTTTTTCTTTTAATTTATTATTGGAACCAAGCTGTTATCTACTGAAAACCAGTAAGCCACAAGTGAAGAAAAGATCTTTCTTACTTGTATTTTATTTTTTTTAGGTTCTTTGATAAAAAACTGTGTTAAAATATAATCACAGAGGCCCTGATTCAGCCAAATGTTTAAGCGTCTCATTCCACTGCTGCTCAGTAAACTTTGGGGCTTTCTTGAATCAGAGTCTAAATGATGAAAAGCCAGACTTCTGTTGGAAATTAAAGCTTTGCATCCCAGGAAAGAAAAAGATGGTCTCATACTAGCAAAAGAAATGCGCTTTACTCCTGTTTCCATATCACTGACCTACAGAGAGTAACCTTGGTGAGTTACTCATCCTAAGCCCCGTCTGCTCACTGTGTATGGCTGAGAACACTCGCCGCTTTCTGGGGAATGGTATGAGGCAGTAGCAGCTGTAAACTATGCTCAGATGCATAGGGCTTAGGTGACTAATGGAGTACAACAAATAATGCACAGCAAAGTCAGCTTCACAATCTCTCTTTAAGTTGAAATCTGTTTATATGCATTCAGATAACATTCATTCATAGGAATACAATTGCAGAGATCAGGCTGTGAACTATTTGAGAACCTGAAAGGTTCTCTTGTACTTCAAAAAATCTGTTCACAGTTCACACACTTGAGTATAATTGGACTTGCTGAAGTTAAGATCATTGTGTAGGAATACCCACAATGCATATGCCTTAGTGAGAAATTCAGAAAGGACTCACCTATTGCAGTGAATTCTTGCTTCTGTACTTGTGGTGCCTAATTATTGCCTTGCCATATGCAATTCAAACAGAACCTGCCTGACCATGCAGGGAAGTGCACATATCAAAATAAGCAATGGTGTGAGAAATCAGAATGGATGAGAATGCGTAAGCTAATTCTTCAAGATAAAATTATTTCCTTGTAGGTCACCAGAAGTCAGAATTTTTAGGATGCTCACCTCTACCTCTTGTCAGCAACATGCCTGTCAGCTTAAAAGAGTGAAAGAGACAAGGTGCAGCAGGATGTTTGACAAAAGTAGGAGCAAGCATCAGGAGACAGCAGATATGTCCATGATGCTTTGGTACATCATGCTTATTTTGCTGTCTCTGTGTTGTTTATTTTTGGTGTCATTTTGGGTCGTTGCAGCCACGAATGTGGTTTTTGTATATAGTCTATGGTCCTCTTCTTGGTATCTGCTTGCTGTGGTACAACTGGACTTGGCCATGAGCAAAATTCTGCAGGGTGTTCATTGTTTATATACTGAGCGGGTGAGATAGCTTGGTGTTGGTGGAATAGGCAATAGCTTTGCAGCTGAGGGAAATCCTCCAAAATGATGATGTTCTGCAGATGCTCAAACTTTAGCTTCTGAGCACAAACCTGATTGCTTTACATCCTTATCACCGATTACCAGTCCTGGGTCCCTGTGGGCCTGTTTAGTTCTTTGCTCTGTTATCGATCTTGTTATTACTAAGGCCCATAACCTAAGGACTGCATGAGTTAGATTAAAATTTACCATGTATTTCATGAATGTATATAGCTGCTTTATACACTGCCCTCTGATACCTACATGTTGGTGTTATCATAACATTTTTGAATCACGCATATGGTAATTTTGCCATCTATCATTGTTCTTTTTCTCAAGCATTCTTACGCTGTTGAGCTGGCTCAGACAGCCAGGTTTTCCCTGCTTGTCCTTCTATCCATTTGTCCTGGTTTTGGCTGGGATAGAGTTAATTTGCTTTCTAGTAGCTGGTATAATGCTGTGTTTTGGATTTAGGATAAGAATAATTTTGAAAACACACTGGTGTTTTAGTTGTTGCTGAGCAGTGCTTACACTAAGTCAAGGACTTTTCAGCTTCTCCTACTGCACTGCCAGTGAGGAGGCTGGGGGGGCACCAGAAGTTGGGAGGGGACAGCTGGCCCAAACTGGCCAAAGGGATATTCCATACCATGTAACGTCATGCTGAACAAAAAAACTGGGGGGGGGGGGGGGGCGCTGCTCGGGGACTCGCTGGGCATTGGTCAGTGGGTGGTGAGCAATTGCATTGTGCATCGCTTGTTTTGTATATTCTTTTATCATTAGTATTATTTTCCCTTCCTTTTCTGTCCTATTAAACTGTCTTTATCTCAACCCATGAATTTTACCTTTCTTCCAATTCTCTCCCTCATCCCACTGCAGGGAGAGTGAGTGAATGCCTGTGTGGTGTTTAGCTGCCTGCCAGGTTAAACCATACCACCATTTAAAAAAATGTCATTGTGTAGTTTCAAGCCTATTTCTTACAGTATTTCTGGTAAATTGTAGTTGGATTAGACTTACTTCTTATGGCCTCATTTTGTCTTTTTATTTCTATATTCTAGCACTAATTACTAGTGATGTGATTAATGTTCCACATACCTGGTAGCTTTGTTCTTTCTGGTTTTAAGATAATGTTAATTAATCCAACTTTGAAAAAATACTTGCAGTCCTGATCATGTCTCATTTCTAATTCTTTCTGGAAACCAGAGGCTGTATAAAAGCTGAGTAATTAGAGATATATTTATGCAACTATACTTGCAGAAACTTTCAGTCTAGGTATCACTGTCAGAAGTACCAACTGCATTTAAGAGGATGACTGTAAGCAATTCTTTGTTACGCTTATTTTATATAGGATTAAAGCAAAGGCTATAATATCATTCCAGTGTCTTTTCATAGAACCATAGTGAGGGGTTGTTCATTCGGAAGGAAAAAAATCCACACCATAAACCACAATAAACTCAACTCTTTAAAAATGTCTAACTCATTCAGACACATTTTTTAAATGTCTAACAAATATCTCGAGTAGTTCTGGGCTTTCCTGTTTTGATAGCCCTCTGTGTATTAGTATTAAATTGCATTAAACTGCCGTGATTTTGTTGACTGTAGACAGAGTGAGATCATAGCATAATAGCAGTTTGGGAGAAAATAAACAAACAAGTATACTAGATGCAATGCATGCTAGTCACATCCTTTACTATGCTACTGGAAGGTGATCAGATACAGCAAGGATAAAGGTAGTTCAGGAACATAGAGAAGAAAGAATAGCAGTTACTTTCAGAGCACTTTGGTTTATCTTGCAATGTCTGTTTTCTTTGCAAAATGACTAACGGTCACTATTACTGGAATTGTTAAAGTGACCTTTAAAATCGAGTTGTGGATGCAATCTACCTTTGCACAATAGTCAATTGTCCATCCCAACTTAAACAAAACAAAAGAAAAGAGTGCATTTCAAAGTATTTCAAGCAAACTCCTTCAAGTATTTTTAAGTGTCACCTATAGTCCTTAACTTTGCAATAATGTCACCTTTTATACAATATTAGGAGTGATTTTTGCCCTGGAGAATGGCTAAAATCTTGGAAGATGATAAAAGCTTCCCCCCCCGCCTCCTAGATTTTGGTACTATATGATTGAGACAGCATGCAATTTTCATTGTACTTCGTGTGTGTATATATATATACACACTTACGTACATGAATGTATATGTATGCATATACACCTTTTGGAACAGAATGTAAGAAGAATTTATACAATTGAGTGCATATCTTTTCCTCTGCCTATAATTCTGATGTGGTGGCTGTCTCTCCCCAGATATATAGGTATCTGCCCTCTCTCGTCTCCTGAGTTGCTAAATAATCTCCCCTCAACCCATCTAGTCAGGTTAGAAAACTAGCAAATGGTAGCGCTTTGGTTCCCAGGTCGTACTGAGACAACCTCGGGAGTGCTCAGCAAGCAGTGCAGCTGGCACATCTGTGGGACCAGTATGTACCATATGACAGTGGGGGCAAGTCCCATGTGAAGGTGGAACCTTATAGGTTCTTCAACAGAAATAAAGTGCATTCTATGAGCAACTTTATACAGTTATAACTCACATTTATTGTGCAGTGACTATACCACTGTATTAGTTGAACAGCACGTCTGTGTACTACAAAACGTTTGTCTCTCCCTGTAGAGAACTGCAGTCTTGATGCTTATGCTTTACTAATCTGTATAACAAAAGTCATTGCATTAAAACAAAGTGGAGTTCTGGTAGGTTCTCACCCCATTCATAATATTTCAGATTTACTTCCTTTATTCCTGGATTAAAATCTAATTAAAACTTCGATGCTAGTTGTTCTGTAAATTAGGGAGAGCAAATGCTTTCCCTATGTTGGTGTGACACTTTAAAAAAAATTTTTATGTGGAAAATCACTTCAAGAGAAGAGGTTTGGGTCTAAGTGGCCTCATACATTGCTTACCTCCTGTGCATCATTACAGTTCTGTATTTGCCTGGCACCAATATCCCAGGTGATGTGACAGTTATTTCAATGATGATCTGACCCTCAGCTCACAGATAGTAACCCAGATGAATGATTCTGATCAATCTTTCCCCAGCTTAAGGTTAGTTTCATTGTTTGCATCAACAGAGTTGATGTTAAGATCCTGCAGTTAACTCTCAACACCACTTATAGTAAGAGTTGTTAGAGCTGATGCCTACTTGTTATATTATCGTTACTGTTATTTATTATTTATACAGTGCTATTGCTGTTTGCGAGGCTTTACAGAAAATACATGGTCCATGACCTTGAGGGGCCCCATGTTGCTGCCGATGAAGTGTAGGTGAGGTGTCAAACAAAAGCCTGAAATGAGGGGAGGGGTGATGTTTATGCGAAGGATGAGCACGAGTGTGGGTAAAGCACTGAGATATATTTGGTTATGTAAAGCTCATTTTGATGGGCCAGATCCTCAACTCTGCTCATTAAGCTGAGTGTTGGCCTGAGTGCTACGTGAGGATTCCTCTGCACTGAGGAAACTTCTCATGATGAAAAGCAGTGTCGGCTCAGTTGATCCCTCCTTTGGGAGGGTGTACAGGTGTGCTGTGTGTCCTGGCAGGCTATGGTGTGTTGCCACCCACCCGCCCTGCTACTGAAATGGTCTCCTGGCACAGTAGAAGTCGCGGGGTGGCACACAAAGGTGATGGAGCTGCTGGATGGCTCAAGCACCCTCTCATGCAGTTTGGGAATATCTCAACTTTCAGCAGTCTTGCACTGAAGCTAGTCTAACAGGACAAGAGGCGGTCCCCAGAAAAAGTTGCCATATCCCAGAGATAGACAGTGACATTCTAGCATCCCCTGAAGGTAACAGATAGAGACTCTTTTAATGATGGGGAAAAAAAAAAATACCGGGCAAGACTGATGAACTGTAAGCACAGAGACTGGAAGCAGCCAGCTATGTAACTACTCTCTATACAGAAACTGAGAGAAAAATAGACTTTTGCTGTGAATACCCAAATATCACACATAGAGAATAATTTTCCTCATATTCTATGGCAGAGGCAAAATGCCTGGTGCAGATAGGGACAGGACCCAGTTCATTGTGATGGATCTTCAGTATCGGACACTGCTAAGGGTTCAGGTACCCAGTCAGGTTCCTGTATGTCAATATAACTGCCTGCGTGCCCTTTGAACCATAGAAAATGCAATATAATTTAACATAGCTTGGTCAAGACATAAGCATAGAGTTAGCTCAGTCTTGCTTGTATTTTGTGAATGCAAAACAATATTTAAAATGTCCTCTGTACACTGGAAATATGAAATGTGCCTTGAGGCAAAAGGCAGAATTCAGACCTGGTATAAGTGTATTGAATTCCACCGAAATCTCTGCCTTTACAGTTGTGTTCACTCAGGTCTGATTTTGACCCTAAATTAATCACAAGGGACTAAATTTAACTTGACATAAATGTACTTGTGTATGCATGTATACATAAAAAGGCACAAAAAGGTGCAGTTAGCATAGAAAATAAAATGCAGCTAATTATTGCAGATCTTTTTTAAGTATGTTTGCAAGTGATGTGTTTTCAAAACAAGCTAAAGAATAATTCATCAGCTTGTGTACCACATGCTGGCTAATGAATAAAGTCAGGAATCAGGAAGCAAATGTAAATATGGGGTCTAATTCCTAACTGCCAAATTAGAAGTATTTTGTGCCCACTTTGCACAGGTGCAAGTGACAACATAAGTTACAAAACAGCTGGGAATCTGGTCTCACAGTCTGTTGTACTGTTCAAATAATTGAATTTAAAGTGTGGTTACTGACTAACTAAAGCCTCTCCAACTATATTGGTCCTCATTTCCCAACCCCAGGCCTGAGAGAAGACCAGGCCATTTGAGAAGATTGTCATTCAAGCTTATCCTTTTAATCAGAATCCACAGAAAAAAAAATGCCAGTTTCTTTTATGGTGGCAGTTAATCTGTCAGGAGCAGATTCAAGTTTTGGCAAAGATCTGTGGTGAGATAAAATGAAGAAGCTGCCAAACAGCATTGTTAGCATGGGGAGGAGGAAGGGAGGGGAGCTGACACGACTTCCCCAAGTTAAATGCCAAGCACACCTACATCGTTTTCAATCAGCCCATGTGAAAACCAGGATATTTATAGCTGTAGTAAGCTTTAGTGCTCATTTACCCTGGGGGCAGTTTGTTCATCGCAGAAATGGATTCATAATAGCTAATGCTCGTTTCTACAAGGTTTTTATAGTTTACTTGAGTAAGTATAGCATAACATGCTAATAGTTTTTAAATAAAGCACATCTAAACAATTGGTTTGCAGCGCCATGTGATTTGCAGCTCAGCGCAGTGTTTTCTCATCATTTCAACTTCATGCTTTGACTGCTTTCAAATGTATTTCTTTCCTCTCTTGCCATTGTCATCTGCATTTAAGACCTGGAAAGAATTTGGTGCCAATTTTAGGATGGTAACTTGATTAAACGACTATTCTTTTCTAATGGGATTTAAAAATCTGTCTTCAAGTGTGTTTTTTAGATAGTTGCTGCTTGAGTGAAAATGGATATTTATGCAATCATTGCCTTGGTGGGATGGTGTTTTATCTGCTATGTCAGAAATAAGATACTTTTAAGTGGAGCTGTTAATAAACAAACCTGACTGTGATCCTGCATCGTATTCAGTACCTGCCTTACTTGACTGTCATTTTTTTCATGGGGTCTGGATTTGAACATAAGCTGCTAAAATAATACATAAAATTAAAGACCAGGTAGATGTACAGTTTCTGTGTTGCACGATGTCCTCACACCACTATGCACCTGTAATGCAGGATCCCTGGAGCCGCTCTCTCCTTGCGCTATTCTCACGGCTGGGGCAGAGGAGCTCATAGGCACCTGGATTAGCTGCGACAATACTGTTTTCTGCCGAGGAGGAGAGCAGGAGGCTCTCCTTCCCTGGGTTTCCCCTTGGTAACTTGAACACTGCTCTCGTATTTTAGTCCAGGAAACTTTGTGCTACAATCTGGCTGGTGCTGCAGAGCCCAGTGGTGCCTGGTGAGGGGTGCTGAGCCTCCTGCTGCGAGATCCTGCCACCGGGTAGCCTCCATCTGTCTGTGCCAACTGTCATCTCTGCTTTTTGCCGGTTACCTGGTGCTTTAGGGCACAGCTTGTTCTTTTGGGAGTGGATGATTGGAAAGGACCGTCAGGGTTACCAAGACACCTCTGCTGTAACTGCAAGTGTCTGTGGAGTTCGTTTCATGTGTAGATGACACCTGGTAGGACCCTTGGCCAGAATAATCCAGTTAGTTTTATTAATAAACAGTACATGGCCAATTTTGTCTTGAAATATTCTGACTCCACAGAGATTAAAAGTTCCCTGGATTTCATCTGCAGTTTCAGTGTGAGCATGCAAAACAGCATATTAGGTCACTGGGATGCTTTTAGAACATATGTTTTAAGTGTCTCTGTTTTGTCACAAGCTTCCATTTTTATCCTCCATTATTTTCAAAAGTTCATAGTTTAGGTAGAAAAACGTTTCCTTAAGCGCATCCTTAAGGAGGCGTGTCGTTGATATAATAATGCACTAAGTGTATAGCTGGCGTGGTACTCTGCTCTCTGGTTGGGTAGCTTCTGACAAGATTTTTTGAAGATGTCAGCTGTTTGCATAAAATGTGGAGGAAATCTGGGATAAACGGAGCTTTCAGCTTTTGTGGGTCTCAACTCCATTTTCTCTTCATAGCCTTTCAATCTTTAGCGAGTGTTTTACTCCCCTAGAGCTGGTCAGCCTTGTTTGAGTGAAAATTAGGTCTTAGTGTCTTTATTTCCATTGAGTATCAGGTAGCTTGATCAATTTTAATTACAGGAATGAGCTGACTTGGTTGTAATCCATTACTGGTTTTGTACCAGAAAGAAAATCTGGCCAGGATTTCCAGAATCTTTTGTGTATGGTAACTATGCAAAACACAATCTACAAGATAAAATAACGAAAAGGTGAGGAGAGGCTTTTCCTTGACCATGGGAAAAACAAGTTCTACATCTAAGACAAATAGCTCATGTAAGTAGAAAAACTTGGGAGTTCATGCTGGGTGGAGGTGACTTATAGTACAGCACAGGTCAAGGATCAGTCCCGGGAGGCCTGATTTTGTTCACTTTATATGTTAATAACCTCAAAGTAGGAACATGAAGTAAAGTGATACCATTTGCCGATGACACAATCTTGTGGGGAACAAGTTAATGTGAGGTCAAAAGACTGTAAAATTCAAAACAACTTAAATAGACTAGGAAAATGGGTAAATAAGTGGCTTATGGAATCTAGTTTAGAGAAATTTAAGGTAGAGAGGCTCACCCAGCTACCTGGTGTCCTGCACACAGAAATTTCCTCCTACCTGTGGCACCTGGAGCACTTGCAAACTTGAAATGTAAGATGTGGCTACAGGAGTTTAATGCTCATGGCCACAGCAGCAGCAGTGGGTGGGAGGCACCATCGTAAATCCCAGGTGACTACTCTTACACATACAAAGGCTTATTGTAAAACATCTGGAGACTTCAAAGAAGCTGTTGAAGTAGTTCCTCAGTAGAGACATTGCTGTAAGTTTTCTTCTGGCAAATGCATTTTTCAGTGGATAGAGATAACACTCTGTGCAAGGTTCAGACACTGTTGCTTGTGCAGGGTGTACTGCTGCGGAAACAGGTATAGTAAGTATTCCCTTTACTCTTATGGTGAAGAGTATAATAGACCTAACACTAGATACACTTTGAAATATTTCATAATGTGTGTTTAATGACAGCTACATGTAAATCCATTCACATTCCAACATTGCACAGATTTTCTAATTACAAATTGACGGTTGGTTTTGTGTTTTTAATTTCAAAGCTGCTATCCCTTTTTTTTTTTTTTTTTTAAACTGCCATACAGTAAGATTGAGAAATTGAGTTGGCTAGGACTGCTGAGTAACCCCATGAACTAATGAAGTAAACATTTGCAACCACTGTGACATGGAAATCATCCAGCTCTCCCTGGTGTACACCTGCAGAAACCTGTGATTCACCTCTGAGTCACTCCGCAAATGTTAGCAGGGCAAAGCTGACAGCCGTGTAGAGGGCTCACTCTGCTGCCAGTTCTCTCCTTCTCCCCTGGAATAATGACATTAATGATGCTTCCAAATGGCTCACGGGGTTGCAAAATGAGAGATCTAAAAATCCATGCGGCAGCTTGATTTCCTAATAGGATGCATTAAGTAGGACATTGCATGTTTTACAGGCTGAAGTTGATTAGACAATAAGACTTAAAATATGTAGCTAAAGTGGTTAGAAAAATAGGTTTTGGAAGCTCAGATCAAAGCTTTACAGGGGGGTGATTAGATAAATAAAAAGTTTAAGCCTAACTGAGCAAATAATTGCACATCCTCTGAAAAGAACAGTTCATAGGGATTGATCAAATGTGAGTCACCCCAGGCACAGATGTCTTTCTAAGAATATTCCATTTAATTTTCTTAATGTACACCAAAAGCAAAGAGATACTGGTGCTGATCAGTGAATGCTCTGGTTTGCATAAGGAAAGGCTCTTTAAAAATAATGGAGAATGAAAAAAACCCCAACCAAGTAACCACCAAAAAATGATTCAGTTCCTGTTGTCTAACAGGGATAATTTCCTCTTTAGCAGTGATTTCTCCCCCTCATTACAAATTGTGGGCTTTCTGTTCTTTAGTGTATACTAGAATCACATAGCACATGCTCAAAGCTTAAGAGAAATGCAAGTCTTACTGCAGTCTTTTTTCTTAAGGGTAAATTTGTACTTTTCTCTGGAAACATCAGCCCTGGGAGACTGGTAAGAACCTTAGAAGCACAAAATAAATAGATCCCAAAAGTCCGTGAGGTTCTCACTGTGCAGGATTGTCTTCTTAGGGAATGGAGTTTGAGGACAAAGTAGGAGAGATTGGAGGTGAAGGGGGCCTCTGTAGAGGGGAATCCTGCTCCCCGAGGACAGATGTTTTTGGAAGAACTTTCCCCTTCCTGCCTTTGGCATTGGTTTTTTGTGACTCCACCTGCAAACCCCTGTCCTCTGACGGGTGTGTATATAGGGAGGCTGCATTAACATTACAGAGAACAGCCTGACAGGGTGAAATCCTGCCCTTCAAGATTTTGGCTTGTGTTCCATTTATTGCAACAAAGCCAGAATTTCACCTTTGCTGTTCCTGAAGGAGAATGAGTAATAGCAGGGAGCTTGGCTTCTTCCAACCCGTTCCTCAGACCTCCCTCTGACACAGGGAGTGCTGATGGAGTGAAGCTGGGGAAAAAGTAACAAGAAGAAGGTTATGCAAAAAAATCCTAAGATCCTTAGAAATAAGCTCTGTGCACAACCCTGAGACTTGCAGCACTGTCATATTAAAGGTGCCTACAGATGTTAGGTATCACACTGAGTAGAATATATTCCTTATTCAAACACTTATGTTTTGCTTTACTTGTTTACTCTTTGGACACCAAACTGTTAAATAAGGGATACACAAACTCAAAGAAAATGCAATCTTCTCCTGTGTTCCTCTCTATCATATCTTTTATGTCTCTGCAGATTGCAGTAGACATCTTCTGAATGCTTCCAACAAGCTGACAGTAGTAGGACTGGCGTATCCATTGGAAGGATAGAGTTGGTAATAAAATAATGGCTATTGAATTTCACTTTAATGAGTGGCTTGGAACCATGACTAAATCTGCTTGTTCTTAATAACAGAGGATACCTGACCTTCTGTCTTGAGCTCTTTTATTTCATGTAATGCCTAATTTCTGAAGGCAGCTGATATTTTCTAACTGCTCCCTCCCGTCTCTCTCCCTCCTCCACCTTCATGGCAGGCATTCATATACTTGATTTTGGCATTAACTAAAATCTAGTATGAGGGGGCAGTTCAGAAATTGTCTTGCCGAGGTGCTGTGTAGGTTTTGGTATGTCTCTGGCATCACTAGTGTGATTGCCAGCTCTAGAATAACTGGCTAGGCCGTGTGAGCCATGATTTGTCAGCACCTTTCATATATATTTCACAGCTAATGTAGAAATATTCCTGATGTAGTAAAGAATGAATTTGGTAATTCTGACTTTGAGAACAATTTGTGATATCCAGTAGTGTGGAGAGGAGATAAATAACGAAAAAATGGGAGTGAAATTCCTACTTGGTTGGTTTCCAACCTTTGCATTCAGTTTGACTTACTTTCTTTGTAATTTGGTTCTTATGTTCATATTTAATGCCTACCTCTTTCCTCCTGTAACTTACATTATCTGTTTAAATTCAGTAACGATCTTGGGCTGGAGAACCAAAGGCTCTGTAGAAAGTTTGACTCTATGTGGTGAAAACAATTTGCTCTCAGATTCAGACCGAGCGATACGTTCTCTTCTGTCAAGTGGAGAAACTTTCCTTTATCTAACAGCAATTTGCTTTTATCGATGATTAACACTGCCACTTGTGATGTGTCCTTAAAACTGTTACCTTCCTACTCTCACGTCTTAAATCCTCTTTCACTTGGTTGATGTAAAGATTTGATGTGTGTTCATATAGAAAAGGACTTGGTCTTATGTAGAGAGGGGGTTAAGGGTGTGCAGCACCTCAAGGTAGCTGCCTAGTACTTTGGAAAATCAGACACATTATGTATCAGCAATTTCTCCTTGCAGCTGGGAAATAAATTTATAGCTTGGTATTTCTAAAAGAAAAAATTACTAGTTCTGATTGAAATGTTTAGCAGCTTAGTTAAAGTAAACATTTTTCCTGTCTCATTTTTTATAGCCATACACTTCCTTAATTTTCTTCTGTTATATTTTTGAACTTCAGGAATATTTTGTTTCCAAAAAATGTGGAAGGATGAGAATTTTTCTTTTATTTATTCCAATCAGCACCTAGAAAATGTAGTCTATTCATTTTTCAAATACATTAAAATTGATAAACTGATGTTCAGGAAATGGAGAAGAGCTAAATTCAGGTCACGTAGTAAGTGTTTACGTGCCTTGAGACAAGGCAGCTATTGGAAATGTCTCAGAGGAAGATTATTGCATTGTCGCTTTACCTGTGGAGAGAAATCTCGCAATGCCCCCTTGTTGGTGTAAACTTGCTTCTGTGAAAGGGAAGGGTAGTTCTGATTGCCTTGAATCTGATATAAACCAGTTCAAATGTGTTCTAATGTGTTCAAATTGAGTTCAAATGTGCCTAAACCTATTTCTTTTCTCTGTCATACCTCCACTCTGTTTGTACCTCATGTCTTACTCCAGCTTGCTCTAGATTTACACCAATGCTACTGAGCTGAGGTAACAGGTAGCATAGAGATTTCAAATTTACTTTAGAAAGAATTCAGTGAAAGACACTGTATTGAAGATCAGCTTGGGTTTTTGTTGTTGTAATTTTACATTTTTGGGTAATATTTAGAAGTGATTATTTGAGCATGGCAATTAACTCAGTTTCAAGAGGATGCAACTTATTAACATGCTGTTGTTGCTTATTGATATAACAACTTTTGTTCAGAAGAGGCTTATTTCATTACTACCCTTGACTACAATTTTTATTTTTCTGCTATATGAGAACGATTTTTTGTGGGGAGGGTGGATGAAATGCAAAGGAAGTGGGGATTTAGCAGGGTCCAATCAGGAGTTAATTAGCTATTTATGTGACAGACAGCCTCAGTGTAGCCCTACTAATCCCCTCTTTTGTGACTTCAGTCTAGAGTAAGGCTCAGACCTGGGTAAAAGTCAGTAATGCTGGCAGAGTTCTGTGAAATGTACACAAAGCTGCATTTGCTAAGTATCTCTTCATGGGAATGTTCCACAAAGCTCGAAAAAGCCACATGTGTTCTTAACATCCACTGTCATTAGGTCACAGTATGTTGAAATTCTTTTCAATTTCAGAATTTAGCAATGGCACTTTCTGTTAAAATAGGAATTGGTCTTAAAAAATAAACTCACATCTATTCAGCATACTGTGAGGAAAAGAGCTGCTTGGGTTTTTTTGCAAAACTAGCAATTGCCTCATGAGAAACTGTGATCCTTGAGAGGAAAGATACCCTGTCCTCAGGACGCTTACCTGGAGTCAAGAAAGGCACAGCCTTAACGATGGGACTTTGGGCAAGTCACTTATTCTCTCTATATTTTGGTTCCCCTGCTATAAGATGGTAATTACAACATTTCCTTTCTCCACAGGGGTGTTGGGATGTGCTCAGATATTCGGCGGTGTCCATTCAAGCTAGACAGGCAGTAGTGAAGTTCCTAAAATCTAATATGGAAGTGCCCTATTGTACAATATTTCCTAAGCCCTCTGCTTTAATGATACCCATCAGAAGTCTAATTTGGTGATATAAAGGCAGGTAAAAATAATGCTGAAGCTGGGCACATTGTTAAGGAGACTGGTTTAGAAGTTTGCTTCTGTTCCTTTCCTGCATCTTCATGCTCCTCTTGGCCAGGGAGTTGTTCATTTATTCTTCCTTCCCAGCCTCTCTTCTTCCCAGGATGAGTGTGCAGGGCTCAGGCTTTTGTAAAGGACTGTCACAGGGCATGACAACTGTGGTGTGAAATGTTTTCATCCCACTGTAGGAGCAGCTCTATGTTCCAGTCAGCCAAACTCAAGCCTGTAATGTTTGGGCTTGGTCCAGTGAACTGAAGCAAGTTGGTTTCAAGCAGCTTCATGTATTTTCCCAAAGAGTTTTCCCAAGCGTATTATCTACTGCTGCATTGTGTTTAGTGGTTAGCCTCAAAGAAATGGGTTGCTAATGTATTCATGTCATTCTTTTCTTTACAATAAGCCCTGTGCCATTAAGTAGGTTCATATGACCTTCAAATGAGACAATAAAGACCTGAAACCAGTTGCTAGCCATTACTTCAAGCACACCTTTCATGCAGCAGTGCTGGCTGCTCTGGGAGCCTGGGCAAAATGGTCAAGTTCTCCAGCTCTGCACTGGATCTCTTGGACTATTTTTGGGTGGATGGGGGTCCATGCTGCCTAGTCATCACTCAGCTAAGCATGATATAGTTAGACACTTTGGAAAAGTGATCAAGACCTGGAGCCAGCTTCATGGTCTCCTCACACCCAGATCTGGCTTGGACTGAGCCTTGTATGGGGCTTCTTCAGACAGCACTGGGGTTATTTATTTTCCCTGTAATAGCTGGAAGGCCGAGTTATGGAGCTGGGGAATTTTGGTGCTGTATAACTATAGATCACTTTGATTTCTTCTATTCTGTGCCTGGTTTGTTGATTTCTGCAAAACAAATACTAAAGATTGATCTGTGTAAAAAGCAGAAGACGAAATCCCTTTTTCCTGAAATATCTGAGAACTGCAACTTGTTGCAAGTATAATTCAGTCTTAGTCTAATTATTTTTAAATGCTGCCTGTGCAGCAAAAAAGGGGAAAAAAAGGTGTGAGCTTTTACAATCTTATTCATTCCATCGATGTAAAAGCTTTTTATTTGGCTTCAAAGTGAGTCTACTACTTCACAACAAAATTTCATTATGTCCCAGCTGAGTTCTGTTTAATGGAATTAAATTTCACCCTTTCTAATTATCTTTTGGAACAGACAATCTTTACAGAATAATTAGTAATAGAAGTACACAATGGATCATTGTCTTTATTACTTGCAAAGAAATTCTAGATGCTGTACTAAATCTTGAGGTATGATCTCACAAAATGTAAAATATCTCACCCCCTTCCTCCTAAATTATATAACATTCAACATAGTCAACATAATTTAGGCACAATGGGTGGTAATTTTGCTTCTTTGAGATGACCAGCTTTAAGTTGCTTTTATAGAATAACTTTCCCAATCCTGTTCTAATTAAGCAAGACTAGAGATAGGCAATCTTTTTGTCTTCAGTTAATTTTCAAGATTTCTAAATGAAGGACTTGACGTCCTTTTATTAAGGAGATAAAAACAACTGTATATTTCCTTATCAAGCCTCCAGTTTTGCTTCAATGGTCATTCATGTGGCATTGTTTTAAAACGCATTCTTCCAATTCTGCTAAAATGAAGTTAGTAACCACACAAGTACAGGTTTTAAAGAGGTAGGTACCCCTGCACTGAATGAATACATACAATCATAAATGAAAATAAATAATCCTGGCATAGGTGACAGTCATTTGGAATATATGGCCTCTTCTTCTCTGGCTTTTGCAAATGTTATAAAAATCATTAAATCTTCCTGAATTATACTCCAAGATGTAGTTCTCCTTGTCAAAAACAGGGAGAAATAACTTAATGAAAAGAAAATTAATTTTGTATCAAAATGGGCTGTTTCTCTAAGAATCAAGGTTGAAACTAACCTTTCATTGATTTAAAATTTGCCACAAAACTGGGAGAAAAAAAGAAAATGTGCAAGAAAAATGGGTAGGGTCCTCCTTGGACTGCTAGTCTTTATAATTTAATTTGTTGAGAATTTAAAATTACATTAATTGTGCTTAAATAACTGACATTATTTGACACTGCAACAACAGAGCAACGGAAATGAGTGACAAACACACAAAAGACTTTTGTTATCTTTGTTTGTCTGCCTGAATAAATCTCAACAAGTAGTTCAAAGATTTAAATTTATAGCATACTTAATCGTCATTAGATGGCCAATCCTATTGACTCCAAACTGCATTTCACTGATATTGAATAGTTTTGGCATCCACTTCAGTTTGACTCATCAAGAATCTTAATTTTCAAATCACTGAAATTGTGTAAAGAGAGGTCATAAAGAAGGATTGTACACAGTGTTATGCTATACATGTGTTTTTAAAATGTTGTGTGTTTTTCTTTCTCTTTCTGAAGTTGTTTGTTTATATTATTTCAATACCACGGTGCTATTCAGAGATACAACCTGTGATGGGGACAACTATTAAAGGTTTTCAATTTAGAAAGTAATTAATTGTTTTGAGACAGCTTACTTGCATGAATTGGTATACATTTAGTTCATAATACCACTCATCTGAGAAAAGCAAGGTTGATCTTCTCCATTCCCTAAAAAGGCAGTGCATCCTGACCCCCAAATGCCATGGACTGCAGTGTGAACAGCCCCTTTAAAACAAAATAAGTTGGCAAAAACCAGCCAGTCATAATTGTGTGTCTGATTATGTAGTGAGATATATAGACACATTGTAAGATCTTGTTATCAGAGTGCCCTATTAATGCTCTTTGTGTATCTATTTACCTATAATTGTACAGGAAAGATGTATATTATACTGTTTGGCAGCAAAAGCCTCTTACAACCAGTGTCTGAGATGGGGGGAAGAACCAAACTCCAAACCCTTTTCAGGATCTCTTATTAACTGCTTCCTTTTATGAAAATCTCACAAAATATGCTTAAGCACTGCAAACTCTAGAGTGAAATGAAATATGTGTTCTATTTGCTAAAAACAGTCAATTTAATTTAATTGAAATGATTTACAAATTTATATTGAATTTTCCTAGCTCTTCACATTGAAAAGAATTAATAAAATTGGATTGCTGTCAACTTTTATTTTCACAATATTATATTTAAGCAGTTTTAAGGGGTTATGGTTTAGTTTTGATTTTTGTATTTGAAGTTATAAAACATTTGTCTAACTTTGACCCAAATTTGATGTAAAATAACTATGGTTTTGTGGGAAAATGGGGAAATTTTAATCTGAAGCCACTAGTTTCTTCTCTTCCCCACCCTTTCAGTTTGTCAGCTAACCAATCATTTACTGAAATAGCACTATGTAATACATACCAAACACCAATGAATACAACAAAAATCATATCCACTGATGCCGAATAAAGGTATGTGTTAGCATTACAGTCCCATTTGAGAAAAGCATTTCTCTAGCAAACCTCAGCATTCCATTGAATCAGTGTCTCTTCATGTGCTGTCAATTTTACTGAACTGTAGACTTAAAATTAAGGAGGCATTTTAAACTGTTCTGAGGGACAGGGATATGTAATTATTAGTTAGCTACAGAAGTGCTAAGTCAGGAAGTTATTCAGACTTGTCCTTCTTTCCATATCTACTGGTATGGAAATGATGGAGCCAGTGCAGGATTGTAACTGAAATGAGAAGAACAAGTTGAGGATCTGCCGGACAGAGATTTGCCTCCATTAAAATATTCTGTACTTTGCTGCATAAAATTAATAGCCAAGTTTCTTATTTTCCTTTATTCTAGAGCAGAAAGGGGTTGAAATCAAAACCAGCCTGAGAAGTTGAGGGGCAGCTATATGTTCAAATATGTAAGAGGCTGATGTTCTAACCTTCATTAGTGACATTTACTTTAATTATTACATCTGTATGGTCTGACTCTGAGTCCATTTACTACAGCAGCTATATAAACTCAATAAAAATATTGAATTTACTGGAGTTTTCCAATAGAAATGAAGTCAGAATTTGGCCCATCTGGGCTGAACACTGATATTTGGTGGGGGTATAGTTTCCCTTAGCTGTTGGCTGTTTAATTAATCAGTTGGATAATGTTATTTCATACCAGTGTCTGTTTATGATTGTGAGATAAATAATAAAAAAAAAAAAATAGGATCTTCTCCTTTAGGCTAAGGAATAGCATCCCTCACTAATGCAAGTGAAGAAATTTTTTGCCTTTTTTGAAAAAAGCTGCTCCACAAAGTCTTGCTGTGAACTTATGGCTAATGAACACATTAGCCTTAGTGTAAAAGGAGAGACAAACCTACTGAACCATTCTTAATGGAAACAATTATCTCTTCAATTTTCTTATACATAATAGCAAATATGAAGAGTTGAAATATGGTACCTGTCTTCCTGCAGCTCCCATGTAGCCTTACACAGTAAGAGCCCATCTTACCTTTATGGGAGGATTTAAGCACGAGGGCATGATGCAAGGCCAGTAGTATCCACCCTAAAATTCTGGAGAGAAAGAGGGACAAAAATGTTGTGCTTTTGCTATTACCAATTTTGCTCCCTCCTTCAATAAATGCAGACAAATGATTCATTGCCATTTGCGGGAGAAAAGCAAATTCAGTTATTCATAGTGAATCCAAAACGCAGGGCTTAGGCCTTTCAGTTGTAGGATACAGAGACATTTTGTTATGATATGCTTACTCTTGAAAGGCCAAAATCTCCTGAAAGAAGCAACTTCCAGTATCTGCAAGTGGAGCAGAACTGGGACCTTAATCCTTGATCTTTGTACTGGCATTTGAAAGAATTTCCCTTTGAACAGCACAACTGAAGGCCCAGCTGGATGCTGAGCAATCATTTCCTTCTGATGATGTAAATAAATAAGTAAAACGTAACACTGGGGTGAAAAAAATACTAGTTGGTCCCAGTAATTCCTGACTATCTTGTTATTTAATTTGTCATACACTACTAAGGATGTGCTAGAGTGCCCGAAGTCTTTGCCGTGCTTTAAAAAAGGACATAATAGTCAAGAGCACTAGTGCCTTCTTTTGAGTGTAGCAGTGTGCTATTAAGCCGATAGGATCAGTAAACTTCCTAAAGCCTGCAGGATGAATTGATGTTTTTCAAAGACTTGTTTAGGAAAACAAGGGAAGCAAATGTTCAGAGTCTTTTAAGCAAGGGAAAAAAAGAGAGTGAGAAAGAGAGAAAACTCAACAAGGGATTATTCCTTTGTCGATTCCATTCTGACAAGAAAAGAGAATGTGCACTGATGATGTTTTTCTTCTGTTTAAATACTTATTTATGCTACTTCGTGTGAGTAGGGGGAAGAAAATTTGTCATGTCAGTAGGATGCAACAAGCAATGGGAGATTTATAAACAGATCAGTTACAGTAGTGGCTAGTTTACAGCTTCAGTTCATATACTTAAGCCTTCGTATACTGAAAGGTAGAAACATACAGTGATAGATGGTCACTGATGAGTGTAGTGATGAAAGAGAACAAGTCACTGGTAGGCTGAGATTTTTCTTTGTTTTGCTTAATATAAAAAATTTTTTTTACTTAGTAATGCTAGCTTGGTGATAACATATATAACTGACCGTTAATAGAGATTTCTTCCATGGTGTTTTGGTTTGAGAACTCTTGGGTTTGTTCCTTTTAGCTAGAGAGTTAAAGGGACCCTATGGATCCTTGTTCCTCTGAGGAGAACAGATAAAATTTATGGGAGAGCCAAGTCCTGTTTTTTATTTCCATGCACACCCAAAAACTGATGGAAATTTACATGAGATGGGATTAAATCCTTGGCATAAGGGTCTATATTAATTTTCAAATGATTTTCTATTATCATAGTTTGGCAAAAATCCTAGTATTGGTGCAAAATTAATCTCTAATATTTTATAACTTCTTTTTTAATGAATTCTTTTCTCTCTTGAGAAGGGATGTTTTCTGTCTTATCAGAAAGATAAGCAAAATGGAGGTGTAGTGAAGGACTACTGCTGACATGAGAAGAAATGAGCAGGAATTGGCCATGACTGGTCAGGTTTAACATGAGAAGACTTTGATCATCAGAACAACCTTTCCCCACGAGGAAAGTGGGCTAATACATATTTTTAAATTAATCTTGGCTGGTTTATGTAAGAGATTTTGCTATGATACCAGGAAACTGGACTTGAAGACCCAGGGTGGCATTTCCAGGTCAGTTTTCCAAATTTGTTTGGCTCCCACTTTATTTTCAGTCTCCACAAGCACCTCCATAAATGAACTTTATCAGTACAAATGTCCACAGAAGCAAATATTGGGCTTCAACACTTACATTTTTCTGAAAATAGTTGTGGACTGCTAATTTAAGGATCAGCGAATGTGCCTGGCATTGCATAAGTTGTATATTAAAAAAAAAAATATATCAGCATAACTCTTGGACAAGACACAAGGTTGGCTGGACTTTGGGTTTCATCCACCGTGAGAGCTTCTGTGTAATCAAAGGTATTTGTGCACATACCCTTTTTAGCAGGAGCAATGCCAGCTCACAAAACTTGCCTCTCCATTGTATTGGCATGACAGTTTATGAGAGTGTGTTGTGGGGAGAAGGCAGCACACTTGGATACAAACCTTGCCAGATTAAAAATAATCCTGATAAAAGAGTAAGCGAGAGGTGTTTTAAGTGGAGATCTACCACGTAGTTGCTTTGCTGTTGTGGCGTCCCAGCAGAGAGGTGGCACAGGGCTGGGAGAAGATGCTGGCAGCAGGGTCTATGGGAGCCTGATAAACAATGCAAAGACATTTTGTTTGTGATTTATTTATCTTAATCACTTGGGTTTGTAACAGAAGTGATTTGAGGGCTTAGTCTGTACTGTGCCAGTGCTTTTGAACTCCTGTTAATCTCCACTGAGACCTCTTAGGACTCTTTGCCCTTGTGTACCCCATGTAGAAATATTTGTCATTGGCCTGATTCAGCTCTCTCAGAGATGTATGAGAAGACTCCTCCTGGTTGAAAAGGGAATTTGTAGCAGCATTTATGTTCTGGAGACTCTTTCTCATGGGACTGTAGTGTTCAGTGCCTGATTCTCTACTGCCTTATGTCTTGTGTTGCTCTTTGTTTATGCTGGTACTAGTACATAAACCTGTGCTGTTCTGATTTGGTAGTGCTTTATACCCACTCAGCAAAGGTACAAGTGTCTGCACAAAGGGCAAGACAATGGAGAAGTGGGTTTAACTAGTGCAAGGACATTTGTACAAGTTAGGATGCTTAGAAGCAGAGAAGAATCCTGTAACAGTCTTTAATGAAAGGATATTGTCTTATTCTGTTAAAGTAAGTACTGTAGATAATTACAGATATAAATATGTTTACAGATGTGTAGCCTTCCTCTTGAAGGAAAGCTTTCCTAACAAAGTGTTTGCTCACACAAGTGAATGTAAAAAAGAAATAACTCTGTGTACATTGTTGTTGGTTTTCTTTGTTGCCCTATCTATACAGCCAATAGGGAATTGGCATAATCACGTAGTTGAATTAAAGTTGAGACTGTGCACCAGAAGAGATAAGATGTATTAGATTTAGGGCTAGATTCTGACACATTTTCTCCAGTTGAATAAATTGTTGTTTACTCTGTGAGTAACTGAAAAAGCAGCATCTACAAAAAAAGCTACAACTTCCAGAAATCCCCAGCAGTTGATAATGTTTACAATTCTGCAGTCATCTCTGTGTATAACTCAAATTCCATCTAAACATTCCCTTCTTTTTAGTTTTGATCGGAAAGGAGGATTTCACAGAATTGTGAATGCATTTGAATCCAAGATATTTTTTTGCTGTAAAACTCTGAAGAGCCTATTATGCTACTGCCCTGTCTAAAGTAATGTAAAGTGAAGCTGTTCCAGTATGAGTAATGATGTGTCAGACTAATTGTTTTGACTAGCTGGGCATCCTCTGAGCTCGCTGGATCATGAATACAGCAGCTACATTAGGTTTCATGCCACTGTGCTCTGAATGTGGTGTTTGCTTCTAACTGTTGCTTTTATACCATTTTACTTTGCACCTATTGTGTTACATTTTTGCTGCTCAGTGTTTGTCAACATCATATTTCAAAATACCACGGAAGTGCTGAGTGCTGTACAATCAATGCCTAACATTTAAAGAACACTATTTTGTATGGGACAACCTGCTGTTAGTTTGAATATCAAGTATCCCATTTACATTTTGGTGGATAGTTCAGAAATTTCATGTTTGCCAAATATGAAGTGTTGAAGAACACTTCATGTGCTGGATTAGTTCACTGTTGTGATCTCCTTCACAATGAGCAGCCATCTAATAAAATTTTGTATGCACAAATTTACGTGACTGCATTACGCTATCTTGTAGGTGACAGTTCAAACACGCAGTAAAAGAATCTTTAGATTCCTTTATTGTTTTTATCAGATGGGCAGAAGATCTTTCAGAAAAGGAAACCAAAAGAAAATATTTGCCTCCAGCTGTTAAAAAAATATTCATAAATCAGCTGTAGCAAATAGACTGGAAAATAGGTGGCTTGATCATATGCGTGTTAAACTATTTTGTGACGGTTCATAGCAAAGTATTTTAAAAATTCACTTGGCACATGGCACAAGTAAAACTTTACAATGTTGTGCGCAGTAGTAAAAATAATATAATAAATCTCCTCAAGAAGCTGTTGCCAGAAAGTTTGCCTTGCTTTGCAGTGTAATATGTGGATTCCACCAAAGTAATCTGTGCAAAACCTGCCATTTGTGGAAACACTGTTCACATCCTGTTTAACCTGCAAATACCTCCTCATCCATGAGTTTTGGTAGCACAGCCCAGAACACCTTGCTGACTGGAACCCCCCACCCTGCATAAAACATAATAAACAGAGTTGGTAGTGGTGAGATTTGGTACAAAATAAGGAGCTTTAATTAATTTTAAATGGTGCTTTTCAGAGTGTCAAAAGCTCAGCCCACTGAAGTGGAAAAGGGGGTTAGAGTGGCTAGAGCCCGGCAACACAGCTAATCTAGGCACTCCTGAGCAAGCTCATTTCAAATGCTTACATCAGTACATCGGCATTTTGAGGTAGAGCTGCCTGGGGACAGCCAAGGGAACAAGCCATATTACAGGCAGACCTGCTAGTGCGGGGCTGAGAAGTTAAGGGTCTCTGGCAGCTTCTGTGACAAGACCGCATTGTCACAGTGTGGGGCCTGCGCTGCCGGGATGGTGCAGGGTTGTTTGCGTTCTCGGTGTTTGGAAGTAACCCAGACAAACTGGGGGACTGATGCTTGGTGCACACAAAACCCTCTGAGATGGAGGCTGTAGAAATACTTACATGGATTAGATACAATACTGTGGACCACACTTTCAGCCATTGTAAATCAGGGCAGCCCCACTGCAGCAAACTGTTGCTTTGCTGGCCCAGAGCATTTAGATAGTATTTTTGAAATCGGCGGTTACATGTTTACTTTAAAAGAGAGTGGGACTGTGCCCATGCAAGTATTCCATTTTAATATTCCAGTGCATACAGCAAGACATGTTTTGAGTAATTAATTTCTGATTGTTTAAAAGACAAAATAAATTGGTTTTTGAACTTACTGTATAGAGATTTTGTTCTTCTGGAGGTTGTTCTGGGATCTGTTTTCTAAAGGCTAATAGTTATAAACACAAATACCGTTAACTAAGTTATCAAATATTATAAAGTTTTGGGGGGGTTATATTTTCTATTATCATATTAACAGTAGCCAAGATACACTTGTCTACCCAGTCTTGTTTCTCTTTAAATCAGAGGCAGAACTCCCATTGACTTCTACTGCAGCACACATGGTGAATCAGTACCTAATATATGTTAAACTTAGACAAAAAAGTCCAGAATATAAGCCTGGTGCTGAAACGGGTGTGCAAGACTTTGGCTAAAAGACCCTCTCAGACTTATGAGGACTCTGGTAATGCCTCTTAAAATTAAGCTGACACTTCATAGTAAATTCTATTCATTCATTATTTACGAAGTGGGAAAAAGAAAACGTCAGTACTGTTTGCTGAGTACCAGTCAGATGACCCACAGACAACAGAAGCTTGCAAAGTTTTAATAAGCTAGATAATTCCTTTTTATAAATGTAATTGGTCATCTCAGCCACTGGAGCATAGCAGCTTCAAACTGTTGTCTTCCTAACTTCTGCACAAATTGACTTTCTACAATTTTTAATTGTAACCTCAGCTGCATTCATGTCCCATTTTGTATTTCAGGTTTGATCCATTGAAGAGGTTTAATGTTTTGGTCTTGTTTCTACAAAGCACGTAAGCCTAAATGGGACTACTCATGTTCCTAAGTCTATACCTCAGTGCTACCCTGAGTGGAACCACCATCTACACTCTGCTTCTTGAGGTATGAAGCTCTGTCATTAAGTTTGCCTTAAACATCTGTGTTATTGCAGCACTTACCCATTTGGTTCAGGATGCTCTCATGATGAGTTTGTCTCCCTGTAAAGGCACTTCCTAGCATTGTCTCCATAAGGGGGGGCATGTTAGTTCAAAGTCTGCTTACTGTCCTTATGAGCTATAGTGAGCTCTCTAGAGCTGTTATTCATATATCATTTATTTGCTGACCCCTGCCCGCCCCCCCCCCCAAACACCCAAACCTCAAAATTTCTACAAGAGGGCAATTCATCATTTCACTGACAAGGATGCTTCTGAGTGTGTATCTCCTACATGCATCAAGCTGATGGCAGATTGGGAAGAGATGCTCACCTTGGGCATGACTGCCTTGTGCCACCAGGTTTCTTTCTGCTAATGGCTCATACACAGTCCCAAAGGAACATCTGCTAAGTCCTGAGTAGTCCTCCCCAGCATCTGAGTTCGTGACATGTTTGCTAGCTCATCTGGTAATAAGTTATCTGTGGGGTGTAGAAGTTGAATCCAGGCAGTCCTTTGGAAGCTGCAGTAGCTCCTGATGTGCTACCAGGGAATGCAGTTAGGAGGATACATGAAGTAGCCTCCCTGCTGGCTCTGTGTCCTGCCTTGACTGAATCCTGCATTGTATACTCTGTGTGGATCTGCCTGCTGCACAGCAACGTGGGGCTACCCCCCTCCAAATAACACCCTACTCCTGTTCCCCCTCTGCATTTTCCTGTAGAAACACTTGCTCTCCCAGTCACATAGAAAGGGTGCAGGAACTCTCTTCTGCCTGCAGCAATCTCTGCTCATTGAGGGATTTTGTCTGGTTGACGCATTGCCAACCTCTCTGTGACCATGTACATGTTGTGTAAGAGGTGACAGCAAATTTGGTCATGTGTAATTAAAGGAACAGTTTTATCCTAATAAACATTGTTTCCTATTCATCTCTAGTAGATTAAATTGTTTGCCAAATAATAGACAGAAAGCTTTAGCTTAGAGATTGGTTTTAACCGAAAGCTGTCAAGGGGACCAGATATGTGGGGAGACGGATTTTGGCATAAAGAATAAACATCCCCTGAGAAATATGTTGGCTCAAGTTTTTGTTTATTCATGGTCTATCTTGAAAATACAACAGTTTTGCTTCTGTGGTAAGATACCTTTACTGGGAAACCTCATGTCTTCATGGCTGTATTCTGGCACTGTACCGTGGCTTGTCTTCCTTTAAATGTTTTGGGCCTAGTCCTGAACATGTCAGATGAAATGTCATTGACTTAGGGTAACTCTTTCCTTAAGGAGATCAAGATTAGGCTGTGTATTCAATACATTTAATCTGCATTCTCAGTCCATACTACACAAAAATAGACCGTGGTTTCAGTTCCTCTGAATGTTGGTGCTGTGAAGGCGTAACAGGAATTACACACAAACCCAGGCCGAATGAAATACGTACTGGGTAGCCACAGTATAGAATGTGTATTATTTTTAGCATTCATTCACATCAAATAGTGACAGAGCAGTCACTAGGAATTATAGCAGGCTTTGGAAACCTATTGCTCACACGAAAACATGTTATATCAGAAAATGTCCACAGACCTACTGGATCAATTCAACTTTTGCTGGTAACAGAAATTGCCTCCCACCTTTGTTTTCAAATCCATCCTTAGCTTCTTTAATGCACCTAATATAACAACATAAAAGAGAAAACATTGCTTACATATGTTGCTTTTTCTTTTTTCCATGTGTTTGCCCTGGGCTGGGAAGATTTTGACCACAAGCACATTCCAGTCTTCTAGTGAGTGCCAGGGAAAGGGACGGTCTCATGGCTAAAACACAGGACCGGAGACTGAACTGTCAGAGGCCTGGTACTGGCCAGTCTCTGGCACAAATTTGGGGCAAGTGCTTTTCTCTCTACATGACTGAATGCTTGCAACAATAAAAAAAAGGGGGGGGGGGGGTGTCTTTTGTCGGTGTTAAACATTTTTTTAGATCCTCTGTGTAGTATTAAGGTTATTTTCTTTTGGAAACATTTCAGAAAAGAGCAGAGGCAGTGAGGAGGCTTCCTGTATGTTTGGAAGTTCATTCAACATTTTCCCAGGCACTCCAAACCCTTTTGCAACTGGCAGGTAGGAAGGGATGCTTTTTCCGTGGGATTTCTATTACAGTAAAGTTGTGCTTCAAAAATTTAGGATAGAACTTTAGGGTTTTGGCAAGATCAGATATTTTCCTTTCTGACTCTAGGAGATGCAAGTGAAAATGGAGGAGTGAAGGACAGGAAATTAAAGTGTCTTTTATTCTTGGCATTAGTTTCTTTTCAAATTTTATGCAGTGATTTGACTTGCTATTTATTTTATCCAGCATGGCTTGTTCATCAGAGGTGGTTCTGCATCGGGGCAGCCGGTGCACTATTTCACTCAGATAATTGAGATAATTAAGTCACAGTGAGATAATTTTATCTTCATTTCAATTCTATGCATCACTCATAGATCTTAATTTAACAACACAGGCAGATGAAAGATTTCGGACTCGAGATATCTGTGGTGATGTAATGAATAGGAACCATTTCGGGATTTATTCTTCATTTGCTTGCATTAAGCAGATGTTCTGCTGAAGGTTGGCAATAGCAAAGCTGATACCCAGGAACACTTCACTCTAGATATGCGAGTCCCTCAATGGTCTGAACTAAAAGGCCAAGCTCTGTTAGCTCAGGGCTGTAGCTGACTCTATCACAGCTGGTTCTGCCACAGGAGGGTGACAAAGTTGTACTGGGTTGATGTGGGCAACTGGTGTTTGCATTTTGAAGTAATATGAATGCAATTTTGTGTGTGTGTGTGACTTTTCATAGTATTTAGATATACTATCTTCTTCTAAAGGGGTGAAAGAAAAGTGGAGAAGAGAAATGGGGGTGTTCAGACAGGGATACATCAGCATCTCTAGATGTCTTATAATTTCAATCTATACATTAATTATGATAAGAGTGGCAATTTTATGCACAAGTGCAAATCTTATGCAACAGAATGTATTTTGTCATTAACTGAATGGACAATTTTGTCACTATGAGCAATTTTTGCTAAAAATAAATAAATCCATTTTGTAACTAAATGCATTTATTTAGAAACAAGGGACGTCTGTCTGATTGGGAGGGAGTGGGTGTTTTGAGAAAGAGGTGGCTTGTGAGTCAGAACTCCTTAGATCTATTCTTGGTTCTGCTTCTGATTCATTATTGGTTGGATACCAAATCAGTGGAAGTTGGGCCAAACATTCTGTGACCTAAACCAAATCACATCAAAGTAAAAGTCATGTTTTAGGCAAAGAGTTTCTTAACCTGTCTTGCTTACTAAAACACAAGAATCCTGATGCAAGAAATATGATGTACTACTACTCCAGTCCCTTCCCTTTGAATGCCTGATGCTGGGCATGTTGTTTACCTTCTATAGTTGATCAGTTTTGTTTCCTGTCACTCAATCAACATGGAAGTTCTTCTAAAATCTGGGACTCTAAATATACCATGAATAGTAACACATACTTATATATAAATAGTATACCCAGAACTACTTTTCTTTTCTTTTTTATTTTTGAGGGAGCAACTCTGAAGCTGATGATGTCCATTTTTGTATCAATATTCTGATTATATTTTTGTTAATAGTAAAAGAAATAATAATCTTTTTTTATAGTTAAGGGTCTTTTTAGACAACTAAAAGATTCCATGGATAGTGAATGAAAATAATAATTCTGTATACTCATGCAGTCTCTTACCCACTTTGACTGTAGCCATGTTCACTGCCTTTCATTTAGGATCACAGAAAACAGAAGAGCTTCCCCAGGTTATCAAATCCAGTCCCCAGTGTTCACTGGAAACCATACAATTAATTAACAGATAAGAAAAATCCAGAGTCTATTATCACAGTCCCCAATATGCTTTCCATACCAAACTTCTGACCTGTAGTGAAAACCCAAAGCCAAAACTCTACCATGTTACAGAAAAAAAAAAAAAAAAAGTGATGCTAGTGTCTTAGTTCCTTGCAATAGGAGAGAATAAAGCTTTCAGATAAAGCACTTATTTGGCAAATTTACCTTTTTGGGTGCTCTGCCCAAAGCTGGAAGGATGCAAGATAACTACAGGGCAATCATATTTCCAGAGTGCACCAACAACCTGCCTTCCGGCAGCAAAGCAGTATTGAACATTTACCTTTCTTTCTTGAAAATACTTCCAGTGGGTAGGGGAGGGTAACTTAATGTGGTATACATCCCATTATTGCAGATGGAATTTTGTGTTGTGTGTATTTCAATTTAGACTCAATAATATGGCAGCAATTCTCAAAGGGCACCATGTTCTTGTTGCACGTATAGTATAATGCTACTAAACATTAGAATAACTGAATCAGTAGAATGTATAAATAGATATCTCCTTTATCCATCTGCACAGCTACAATGTGTTTAATGTATTAATTAAAACTTTCAGTGAAAAGAAAAATGAAGCTTGAACACTAATCTGAAAACATTCTTTTTTAACGTGTCAGGAGTGTACTGTACAAAACGGCTTCCTTAACAACTTAATAAGTAAGTGAGAAACGTTGCAGCAGGTAGTGGATCTTCAGTGATAACAGCTATTGCAAATGATTGATTTAAAAAAAAAAAAGAGCTTAAATCTGTTAACTTGTGAAGACTTAGTTGTTGCTGAGTAAAGGGTAAGGTTCTGGTACCTGCTCTAGGTTAAGGGAGAGAGAGAAAGGTTAGATGTCCCACTTTTAGCTCTAATGCAAAATCAGACATCTGTTCTCCCAACAAGAAAATTTGCAGATAGTAGTGGGGACTGCACATGTAAATCCTTTCTATGTTCATGTGTGCATAAATTTCATAAGGTGCATTTGAACTACATTTAATTAGAGCTAGAGTAGTCTAAATGTATTTTGAAGCATTCCAATACGCTGACATTTTTCAAATTGCATTTCCCATGAAATGCTACGCAGTGGGCAAAATTCTCCTTCCCACCAATGTGAAAATGAGGACACTTCTCTGATACTGTTGTAACGATGTAACTAAACACAATTTGTCTCAGCGTAGATCTGCAAAACAATTTACTTCTGCACCAGAACTTACTTTCTGTCCTGTAGGAGTTAGCATTCAGAGATGATAGCTCGTACCAGCAGCACTGTCTGCTGTGAAATAAACTCTTTGTTTCATATGTCTGCAACTCCTTGGAAAATTAATTTAACACACAGAGTGCAAGTACATTACTAGATTTGAGACTTTTCTGCATGGCTGCGGAGCTGTAGCAACGTATACCCTACATTTCCTAGTTGGCAACCTTTTTTCTCAATAGATTTTCTAAGATGTGACTACTTCCAATTGCAAGTCCCATTTCTGGAACTGAACTTCTCCCCAGCTGAAAACCTCAAATGAGGATGTAACAAGCAATAAATGGCATTGCATACTATTGTAACAGGTAGGGCAAAACATATGAGGTGTCAGGTAACCCTAATGTCATTAATTAGGACATGGGCTGGACTGTAGGACACAGCTCTATATTCCATGAGGACTGGGAAGCCCAGGATAGGGTGAATAGGGATGAGGTGCTTCTACTGCTGCGGTGCAGAGAAGGTTATGCCCAGCAGTCTGCTCTGCTCTTCAGCCTGGACCACAGAATGATGGTCCCTTGTGAGACAGTCATTTGAAAGGTCCTCCATATGTTGTAGTGAGATCACATTACTGACAAGTGGGGGACCAGTTGAGGACAGAGGGAGAGAAACCTCACACTCTGAAATCCCACTGCATCATTCTTGCCCTGTAAACTTACATGGTTTCATATTATCATTGTACTATATTTTTTATTTCACCATGCAATACTCAAATCATACTGCGCGTCACAACTGAGATCTCTAGTCTGAGGTGGACATCATCTGGACAGTCCATGCCCAACGCACTCTTAGTCCCTCCCTGTAATGTGGAAGCTTTATGAAAAATCAGGAAATCTCAAAACCAAAACCTCTAAGTATAAGGAACTCTCAGTTGTCTGGGTTTTTTTGAACAATTCACATTTTCTTCAAACACAAGGGCTATGAACTTCTTTAAAAAATAATGAGCTAAGGTTCTCCTGTAACTAAATAACTTGAGGAGTTGGGGATTTTTGAGGATCTCCAAACAACGTGAGACTGCAGTCAGTACAAAAGATGAGGCAATTCGGGTACTGTATAGGCTAACAAGGTTTGATCTATTCCTGCTGTTGATGCATTGCCATTAACTTTAGTGAGACTGTGCTTAGCACTAGTAGATGTTTAAGTAGTGGTTTACAACAAATAACTATGAATTTTCATATCCATCAACAGGCTGTAAAGGGAATGATCTGAAATCCATGCAAACAAGCAGCAGAACATTGTATTTAAACTATTTCTGTGATACTCATATCAAAGCTTTAGTAAATTACCCAGCTAACTGCATTCTCCTCAAGGGTAATCTTTGAAAATTATTTATGGTATGTATTAAATATGTACCTGGTGACACTTCGTCTTTCCCCATCTGATTTATATTGTCTTAGCATGATATTTTTTTAGCTCCTGAAATAATTCTGCATTTTGTTCATAGAACTCTTTAACAAATATTTGTTATAGCTAACAACATTTTTTTTTGGCCACAGCACATTAAAGATTCAGGACTAAACCTTAAGCTGGTGTAAGCTGATCTGGCTTCCAGTGAAGTCAATCCTTTAACTTTGTGAAGACTTTCAGTTTTAGCCAAGAGAAGAATAAGAAAGTCAATGCGGCTCTTGTACCTGTCTTATGGATGAGACCTGTAATTGCACCAGGAAACAGAATGTTTTAAAAATTCTTTTGTTTGGGCTAGGACAGCTTCTGAAAAATGTATTTATGGCTATACTCTACTTTTTAGAGTGAGTTTGTGTGTATGGTTGGAGGGAGGGTGTGGAGCTAAGCAAAAACATTCATTTTAAAAGTGTACTTTAATTGAAACTAAGCAAACTAAAGTGGAAAATTATTTATCCAAACAAATGTTGTATCCTATAAAGATATGGGTACATAAAGCACGCAAGCCCATTGCTTATTAGATTATTTCAGGCCTTCACAAGCTGTTTGCTTACTCCAATAGCAACTTGTTGATAATAGGAAGCCTTTTGTGAGAAACAGCCCGAAAAACAATGGAAAGCGTCAGATTTAGTAAAGTGCCTAAGGAAAGTCTTAAAATGACACCCACGCTACGAAGGGAAGACCAAATTTGCTTTTTCTGAAGGGAATTTGTGTTTGTCAGGAAGGGCTCCTGGCGGCTTTGTTTCCAGGCCTTGATGTGTGACCAGGAGCCTCCAGGCCTCCCGTCACCCCTGGCCTTGTTCTGCCACCGCGCTGCCCACCCATACCGACACCGCAGGGGGAAGGGTTTCAGAGGAGCCAGAATCAAAAGCGGAGGGAGGAAAAAAAGTGCTTTTCAGGGTCTGATGTGTGGGAATCAAATGAGAGGCCTAGCTCAAATCCGGTCGCCAGGCAACCATAGTGATATGCTGAGGGAATATCATTAAAGTTGGAAACTAAGCAGTCGCTCTGAATTAGCAAACCTGACCGCCGTGTGGATGATGCGCCAGAGCCACCTCAGCCCCCGAGCTCCGTTTTTGCACGTAGAGGGGGTAAAAAAGCAGCTGATTTGTGGAGTTTTTCATAAAAAAGACAATGGCTGTCCAGACATGGAGTTGGTGGTGAAATATGGTAACTGCCAGGCTTGCAGCTGGCCCTCTGACACAAGATTAATAAGTTGCCGTTTCCTAGCCGACCACAACCTAGTGGGAACTATCCGGCATTTTTCCATGAATTGTGGGTAACAGCCTTCCCGCAAGCTGGCCTACTTTACTGCTCTGCTTTCTGCAGATCGCCGAAAGTGCAGTAAACATCTGTGGCTGCAATGAGGTCAGCGGAGACGGTGTCCGGCAGCCACCACCTGAGCTGGCCTAGCCTGTCCCCGCGCACAAAACCCGGGGCTGGTTTTAAACCACGGCGCTGTTTGCTGGGGAGGTGGCCGTGGCCGTGGGTTAAGCACTTCAGAAAGTTTTGCTGCAACTGGAGAGGGGAGGGGGAGGCAGGGGACCGGGTTCGGAAATGACAATATGACAAGAGAGCGGGAGCGAACCTATTGAATTAGATTTAGGCTGCGCTGAATATTATCATTGACACGAACAAGCAAAGCTTATCTGCTCTTTCCTTCTTGAAAGGTTGAATGAAATTGAATTGCCAACCTCTGTATTTTACCACCGTTTGGCTGAAATGGCTCAGAGGCATACATGATCGCTTAAAAGGAAGCCAGGTTGAGTCAAACTGCAAAGCGTATGTATGCGTTTCTGACAGCAACATCTCAAACACAGTGTGACATGGCATAACATTTAGAGGTAATTTGATTACAGGCACTGTGTAATGCAAATCAGACTTTCCCAAACATGTTAATTTTTTATCACAATAGCTCACCAACACAGTCAATTTTGGTTTATTTTAAGGTATCTTCAAACTACATTTTCTATTATATTAAAGCATTGTAATATAATTGTGTGCATTTGCCCACAAATTATAAAGAGCTAAAAGATTAGTGAATCCCCTGGCTTCCATCTTTCTAGGTTTAATTTTAAATGATGATATGATTAAATCTTTCTTTATAATACATAGACGTTAGAAGAGAATTGTTTGAATGCTTTTTTAGGCATAGAAATTTGGAAAGAACAAGTTGCAACTCAAATTCATAGATTATTCTGGGTAGGAAAAAAGTCAATGCATTTGTAAATGTCTTTAAGCTTCTCTATGGTCAATTTATTCATTTAGGGCCACATGCAGCTAAGTTGCAATTAATTTCAGATATTAATTTTGTTGGTATGTCGGTAGGACCTGTCAGAGTAACTCTGAATGTGAAAGTGCAAGATTTGTGCTTTCTGTTTCTGGATTTTCTTCTGTCCTGTGCAACACTGGTAAAATGCGTTCCTTCTTTCTTGTCTCAGTTTCCCCAGTTTTACACAGTACATTCAGATTCACACATTAAAAAGATCACAAAGAAGCTAAATTTGAATGATAATGTCAGCCTGGGGAGAATATTCTTAAATTTTGAGCTTCTGTTTTTAGAAATTGCTTTGTGGAGCAATATTATTCTGATGATTCAGAAGAACTTTAATGGTGACAGGGTACTGCTGGTAGGATCTATCTCCCAAGCTGGAGCACAGCATAGCCCCTCATATCCAATGTCTCTCAGATACCAACCAAAACTCAGCATTGGCAGGTGGTTGCCATCAACGTGCTATATAATTGGCACTGGATATCAGCCTGATTTGAGGCAGCATTGAAGTGTCTTACCTGGTGGAATAGGAGAAGCTGATGAGAAGTGGAGACATAGTCTGGAATGGTTAGCTGAAGTTTGATGAACCCAGTGAGTGCAGAATGCAAACCCAGATTCAAAGTGAAGCTGAGCACAACCAGGGAGAAGCCCAGATGATGAGAACCCCAGGTGAGAGCACAGTCTGAATATGTAGTCATTTGCCTGTGCTAAAAAAGCAAGGTTTGGGGGAGAAGTGGTGTCTTGTCTTGCATCTGTGCTATAGCTGGAAAACATGTTCTAGCATCAACCAGCCATGATTATTCCTTCCCAGTGTATGTGCCAAGGACTCCTTTTTAACATGTGTAAAGATGTAAATAAAATATCCCCCAGTCAGTATTAAAAAGGAACCCAAAACATAAACATAAGTGAAAGCTTATATGTGGTAAACATTTCCTGCACATCAACAGATCTTACATGCATGCTTTTAGCTCCTGAAAAATGTAAAGTAATTCATGTTGGCTTAGCCCTCTGCACTGAATGAAAGAGAGGAATTAGCTAATTCCAGTTACCTGAGCTGAAAGCTTAGAGCACATGCACAGACAGTTACCATGAATCAGAGGTCGTGCAATAACCTCTTTGTATGTGAACATCCCAAGTTTATATGAACCGATCCCACTCAGTCATAATGAGAGAGGACAAGTTGCTTTTGGCTCTGCAGCCATAGAAACATTAGTGCTGTTTGCTGCCTCTGCGTCTTTTTGGGTCAGCGTAGCTTTTGCTTTTTCTCTGGTTCTCCATATAATCTTTAGCACTTTCAGAACACACACATTTCACTTGTGAGATTTACCTGGCTTGGAGTGAGGAGAGAAGTTTAACAACATGGGTCCCTTTTATTTATAAGAGCATTTCTCTCACAATCTCTGCCTATCACAGACGTAAAGATTAAATACAGCTCTGTTTCTTGTACTTATTTCTCTCATATGTCCCAGTGATTCTGGATCCTGTGGATACTTCGCAAACAGATTTTTCCAACAGCCTGAACTGTAGCCTTTCATTCCGTAATATCTGTCACATCTTTATGGCTGCAAAAATATTCCTAATCTGACATTTAAGACCTGCTTTTATTCTATGCTCTGAATTATTTGGGACTACTAGGTTTTTAATGGTGAAATCAAGTAAAGGGACATTAATTTACAGTTACAGTAATAGTACTTCCTATGTACTGTGCTGTGCACCTACTTTTGAACAAGAAATGAATGTGTTTCCCTGAACTGATTTAGCATTACTGTGTGTGGTCTTTTAGCCAACTTTCCCCGCCCCGGGCCTCTCTGTTTGGTCCTATAGGATCTCTTCATTCTTACCACTCCTTGACATAGTTGGCCATTACTACAGCAGAGGCATTGCAGTGTTTTCCACTGGCCACTCTGCAGCTTTTCTGGTTTCACTGGCTCCTGCAGTCAGCTGGACTCTCTTTATGCAAGAAAGGTGTCACCTGACTGACTGTGGTTCACTGGAAGAAACAGCTCTCCTCAAATTGGGCTAAGAAGAAAACAGCCTCTCTTCCCTCCCAGCACCCAGTCCTTCAGGTGTGAGGACAGAGCTGGCTGTGCAGAGGAAGAAGCATTTTGCCTCATTTATGGGATTTCCAATTATTGCAGCATTAACTCAGACCCATTTCCTAGCCACACGGCAACGACTTGCTGCTTGGCTTTAAAAATCAACAATGGGTTTGCATCCATGCCTGTCTGCCTTGCTGTGTGGCAGAGGGAATGGAAAGGGTGAGGCGCAGAGAGCGCAGTGGTTCTTGATGTTAACGAGAAGCCGATGTGATCTCCTGTGAGTGTTCTTCAATAAGTGATGAATGGGACATGTAAGCACAAGAACACATCTTCTTGTTACCCGTGTGTACCTTTCCTGATATCAGATATCTGTATTACTACTCCTTCCATTGTAACCTGGGACTGTGATTGTGAACTGAATGTTCTTTATCTATTTAATAGTCTTATGTAATTGAGTATCTAGAAAAATAGAGTAGCCTGCTCAAGAAACATCATTATCCTGTAATCCTGAACCGATAGGGTTCGCTTGGGCGTTTGAATTTATGTTGCATTTTTGTTTCGCATAAAGGATCATAGCAGTGTTTTGGGTGCTGTTCCGAATCTGCAGGAGGGGTAGGCAGAGAGTCCAGTTTAGGTACTGTATGAAATAGTGTGCACAGGATAAGATCTTTCTGATCAGATGCTTTCTGGTAGAAAGTAAACACCCATTGGTTTTTATTAGTTCTGAGGGTTTCCTGTGTACAGTATAGGAAATCAGTTGCAGAGTGGCTAAAGTCTCCTGCCTCTACAAATATTTCCACACAGGTTTCTATGGCACCAAAGCCCACAGCTATCTAGTCTGGATCTGGAGCTGGAAAGTTCTGCAGATGTTCTTTGTCTCCTTGAAGTATTTTGTTCAGATTTTCAAGTGCCACATAAAAAATTAACTGATTAGCAAATAAATAAAAAATCCCAAACAACCTATGCAGAAAGTAATACATATATATATGTGTGTGTTATCAGTAGCCCAAGTTCTGTCTTTGTCAAAAGTGTGCTCATTTTGCAAAAGCTAACTTTTGAGACAAAGAGAATGGGTATTAGGCAAAAGAGTGCTGTTGAGTTGGCTGATTGTTTTTTATCTATGCTGCACATATTTTTAATAAAAACTTTAAACACGTCGTCCCCCCCATGTTCCCCCCCCCCCCCCCCCCCCCCCCCGATCAAGTATATGACAAGAATGTGGTACTGCAGAAAAACTATTCTGGGTTTCATGAGCAATTTATTGGACACCTAGTTAAAAGGAATTACCTCATGATCAGCTTGCCATTTTCCTACTGCAAGTGTAATGGTAAAAGACTAATTCCCTGTGCTCTTGCTTTTCTTGGCCACCATTGCAGTATGCCTTGGGCCAGGAAGTTTGGTCTATAAGTAGTTGTGATTTAACCCTTATGGTTCATTTTCTGCTTGGCTGTCAGCTGGTGGCAAAGGGCCAAATACTAACAATCATAACGGCTGAGCAGCTGGGTCTGCATGCATGACATCTTAAAAATTACTTACATACTTTCCCTTTCATTGCAGTATGTTCATCTCTTCCTATTTGACTGGTGTGGTGGCAGAAGTGAGATTAGCAACCTTAGGGAATAGCAAGGGCTGAGATTTTCTCCTTTGCAGGAGAAAATATTTTATTTTAATGCTGCTGAGTAGGGCAACAACTGAGGTAAACGTTCTCTCTAATTCATAAATAGTTAGGCACCATCTTTAATTATAAATATGAAAGTTTGAAAGGATTTCTTCTGGTTATTGCTCTCATCTATGATTTTCCTTTAAGAAATGGTAGACTTCTCAAACTCATCTATGTCCTGAACAAGCCAGGACTAAATTCTGCCTGTTGGATTCCTGTAGACTATTATCAAGGAGAAGGAAGACAAATTTGCCTTTGAGGTAGAATTTAGCCATCATAAAATCAGTAATGAACAGGAGAGAGAACTGTTTATTTACTAACACATGAAAATTAAAAACGTTGTATGCAATAATACTAGAAGTTTGTTGTTGAGTTGGTAGAAATTGAGTGAAATTTGAGATAGTGAGATTACTTGTGTAAAACTAACAAATGCAATGAGAAAGCCTGCACAACTTTCCATATGCAAGAAAAGAAATCCTGTATGTTTCATTTTATTTTAGGCAAGCAAGTGGTTTTGCTGTCAGCACCACTTGTAGCAGTATAATGAAACTGAATCATTTTAAACAAACCCTCAAATACTCTTTACTTTGTTTTAGGATTATGCAACTGAGAGAGAATAGTAACTTCTTAACAAAAAAGAAGCAGTATGTGACATTTTGTCTGTCAGCACTGGTGAAGTGGAATACACAAGCTTATTTAAAATTATTACTGAGTTTTACTTCACATAATGATACAATAATAAAGGAAAAAGAAATAGCTTGGAATATAACGAACCCAAGTCATCCACAGCAAGGGGTATTATAGAATCAGTAAGGAAGAACATATGCAAGCAGCCTGCAATGAATAACACATCTTGATATGGGATTCTTATAAATTATTCTTGATATTGTGGAAGTCGACACTGAGGAATAATCCCACCAAGACCGGTAAGCATATGACATTACTCGTGTAAATTGGAAAGAATCGGGCCCTATATAGAGATGTGTAGTCTTTTTCTGGTACTGAAGGATTAATGTGGCTAAATTTAAGCAGCATGGAGGAATTTTAAAAAACACTCAGTGTTAGGACTTCTGCTGACCTAAATGAGAGAAGAGCTTGGACAGCATTGAAGACTTTAGAAAATCCTATTGGTTTCTGCGTACACGTTCTCAAATCCTTAACTGCATGCTAAATCAGCCCTTCCAATTTTAAAAATGATTATTAACTTACTTAATAGACCAGACTGAAAACACTTTGAAATCTGTGAAAGGAATCCTGATGACTTCAAAAAGCTTTGGATCAGTTTTGGAATTAATTTTGTTTTGGAAGAACTTGGATATTTTGTGCAAAAATAGTCAGGCAAAGGGGCATTAGAACTGGATGTGTTGATTGGTACCAGTTACAGTTTTTACCTTTGGAGCATTCAGAGTGGAATTCATATTTCTCTGAATTTAAAATAACAGTAGAGATTTTTCTGAGATATCGGTACAGATTAGATTCAGCATTTTTTCAGCCCACACAGTCTTTATAATTTATTTCACTACTGCTGATGTTACTGAGGGACATGCAATCTTAGAGAGACATTCCTTCAGGTAGATAGATATTACTGAGGCTGAACTAGAAGTTAGTTTCAGGAAATTTATTTTGTGGGTCACTGTGTTTTAATTCAGTGCAAGACATCTGGCTATAACTTGATTTCTTTTCTTGCTTCTTTTGGATTTTATTATGCTCAATTGCAATGCGGGGAGGGGGAGGAGAGAGTAGGCAAAAAGTATTTCCTTGAAGTATGCAGTAATGCAGTGTGCAGCAAGCACCTGCTCTGCCTGATGAGTCCCAGGCTTGCCCTCGGCCTCATGGGATGCTTCCAAAATAATCCAAATGTTGTTATTCTTGATTTTGCTACCTATGAAATTTGATATTGAGGTGGAAAGGATCCAGTTTCCCCTAATCCAACAGGTAAACTATGATGCTACTTAGGGGAACTTTGCAAAACCCTGTGGATAGAACCAGGAACTGCCAAAACCTCTCCCTGCTTCCATCTCTACAGATAAAGAACCAGCTTCTGCAGCAGTGCCTTGTAAAAGGCTCAGTGCCTCCTTGGCTCACACACCAAGGACAGATGCTTAATATTGACTAGATGCATTTGTCTTGGAATTACGTTACTGTGTGTTCATGCAACTTCCCCAAAACAGAGATGTTTTCCTCCTTGTGTTGTGTTTAAATGTTTTCCAGTTAGTAATCTCATAATACTCTTGACAAAAGGAAATCCTTTTATAGCAGAACAGGCACATCCTGGAGATACCATGTCTTACATGAGGACTGGTTCTTCATTAGTGCCACAGTGGAATTCAGTATTGCTAACAAAGCAGAATGTGCCCACGATATTAATGTAGTGTGATCGGCCACTCAATGAGGGAATAATTCATAGGCATGCACTAACAAGGCTTTGACTGAGCTTTGCTCACCCTTTTAAAGGAAGACAGGGCTGTTGTTTTGGGGTTCAGTCCTGGCCCTTCTGAAGGCATGAGGATTATATTGTCTCTTTGAGGTGTATAACAATGAGAGCGCTGCCTCTTCCTGACAGGCCCTGTGCTATGCCTCTGTTAGAAAACAGAGCTCAGAGGTCTACCAAAAAGCCCACTGTGCTGGGAAATATCAGACAATGAAAAACTGAATTAATAGAATCTGACACAGTTTTACTGGAGCAGCATGTTTTTCCTTGCTTAAATATATTTTTCCTTTTCTCATCAACAGATTACTTGGTGCTCTATTCAGAAACAGAAAAGTTGCAAAAACAAAACAAAAGCCCTTAAGATACTGGGTTAAGGATTTTTTTCCCCTTTAATTCTGTGTTTAAAAAAAAGATACCACACGAAACGTCAGACAGTCTGAAGCGCTGCTGGCAGAGTTAAGAAAGTGGTTCTCTGACAAAAGAAGCCAGGTTGTCTTTGACTATCCATTTGAACATGCAGAGCTGCTTGCAAGCCCAAACTAGAATTTTTGTCCAAATTTTGAGAGTTTGGATTCTGCTTTTTAGGTTGATCTCATATTGACACATGAATTGGTAACTAAGTTTGTACCTACATCTGTCTTTCCACACACTTGACCTTGGATTGCAAAGTATCTCACTTGTACATAATAGGTAGTGGCTAGGTTTCTTATTCCAGAAACTTATTTGCCCCAGCCGAATGCTCAGTTGCTGGGCTTGAGATGTCCATTTTGAGATGCAGGCCCAGGCAGAGGGAATTTACTCAATTTTCAGTGCTCAGCCAGTACTGTCTCAGGTGAAACTCCAAATCCTCTGACATCCGGTGATGTTTTGCTGTTGGCTTCAGTCTGGCTAGGCTTTTCCCTGTCTCATGTTTCCCTGTCTCATATTTTTGTGCTGCCCAAACAGCTGCTCGCTGGGAAAGGGAGGAGGCAAAGGCTCCCTTTCATGTTTTGGATTCTGTGCGTTTCTAAGGCGTGTTCTCAACCTGGATTAAGGGAGTTATGAACTGTTGTACAACACAGAATGTCTGTGGCACCATCTATGGAGGATCTGTCCTCAATTCTCCTCCTTTCCGTCTCCAGCAACCCCCTGCAAACAGAGTCTGGAAGCCAAGCAACATCCACCAGTCAGATGAGACAGGGAATCCTGTAGCAATAGCAGTAGTAGAGCAATTATGGTAAGCCTTTAACTAGCTACAGAGTGAACATTTTACATTCCTAAATCTGCCATAATGCAAAATAATCTGTTTATATTAGGAAAGACATTGCATTCTGCTCACTCATCCCTTCCCAGGCTTGTCTGCGCAGGGCTAGGTTTCCATAACCCATAATAGGAAAACATAAACTTTCCAAAACCTTGGGACTCAGCTTCTTTTTTTTAATATTACTCCAGTTGCACTTTCTTCATAGCCAAAGGATCTGTTATTGCTCCTATAATGAAGAGTCATAGCAAGATATTATGGAGCTTGGTGCTCATCCCACCGGCCACAGGATCCCCTCTCAGCTGCTGGACTCTCTTCCCAATTAACACATCTGGCCTTGAAGCTGTTTTCCTCAGCAGCATTTGGTAGAGTTCAGACATTCTGGCCCCATAGGCAACCCGCTAACCCTGCTTTGCTGCCGTTTTGTCTACAGCTTATAAGCAACTTTTGTTGATGTCCATTGCTATCTGACATAGGAGGCCTCCAAGTCAGAAACACCTCTGCTTTTCTCCCAGCCCTGTTTAAATGAGACCATTTTAGTAGGCTACCATTCCATCTGATGGATGCTGTAAGCAGGTCAGTTTTAATAATTTCAATAAAATGATTTTTAAATTAAATTTAGCAATAACATTTCACTAATGAAGTACTCTCGGAGTTCCAAGCACAGTGCAGGAATTTAGTGGGGCTTTATAATCATAGGCTTGCCTCTAACTGCAATTATAAACGGCTGAATTCTTATCTGGATAAAGGGTTGGATTGCACCCTAAATGACATGCCAAGTTTAAAGAGCTTTCAGAAATCAGGTTTAGATCAGATGAAGGCTTAAGAAGCTAGATGTTTGGATGAACCATGCGGTTTTTTTAAAAAAAAAAAAAAAAAAGCCAACCCACCTCACCATTTTTCCCCCCCCCTTATAATTTTCTAATATAACAAACACATTGCTTGCTGTCTTCTATATGAACCAGGGTAATAAATGCATGAATAGCTTTAAGCATGTGACTAGCACCATTGAAGGGTTAAATTTTTGTGCACTGTTAAGTTCTCTGTATGCGATTGCCATTCCGGAGCCCAATCCCACATTCCTGAGCAGCCAAATTTCCCCTGGAAGGCAGTGGGAAGTTTTCAGGTGCACAGCAATGGACTACAAAGCAGAGAGTTTCTTGAGAAACAGGGGACCCACCATTTTCAAACTACAACCTAGTCACTTTAAAAGCGACCTCTGTCCTCTCTCTCAGCCAGAAGCATTGAAAGAAAACCTTCGTTTGTATTTATCGTCTAACGTTGAGTGGAACAAGCATTGCGTACCCATCAAAGAAAACACTGTTTTTAAAAAAAAAATCCTTAAACATGAAACATTTAAATCTTTTTGTACCTTCCTTTCAGTGAGGTGCATTTATTTTAGTAAATGCAGTTAGGCAATTATCACAGGTTGTTGCAAGTAGCATTTCTTTGGGAGAAAAGTATAGTTCCCTTATATTTCTCTCCCCATTTTCCCGCTGTGATTCCCAGTTTCGGCTCTTCCCCTAACCTCATTTGGGCAGGGTGCCTGTGAGCAGCACTGAATACAAAGAAAGGAAGCAGCCCAAGTGTAAGTTTCCTTTGCCTTATGCCCCATATTATTCCTTATTTGTTGTGCTAATTCAGAAGCATAATTCCCAAATACAGCCTCCTTGAATTGTTTTGATGAGAACTGCTAACTCAGTGCAGACTATTTTTAATGAGCTCTATAGCCTAAGAGTCAGAACTTTATGGTGTGAAGGTTCCATGTACTAACTGCTTAATATTATGGCCGATTATTGAAGTCCCACTACTATAAAAAAAATCATTTCTGCGATGTGATTAAAATTTGTTTCCCAAACCATAAAGGAGACTGTGCAGAGTGTGCAAGTTAAACAACCAGGCCACTCTTGTCCTTTGTCCTTGGTGCCTTTTGGTGGTGATGTGGTAGTGCCCTCTAGTGAAAAATCTCGACAAGTATTTTATAGAGCACAATGCAGGACTTTGTTCCAGTTTCTTTTGGATTCGTCTTTGGACGATTCTTTCTTTTGGACTCTATTTTGGGACAAAACTGATTTATGTCTAAATATTTCCAAAGCTAACAGCTAGTGAAAGCATTACAGTCCAGAAAATAATACCTGTTTCCATACTTTTCAGAAACAGTGGGTGGTTTTTTCACCTTTCAACTACTGTATTAACAAATGATCCGTGGTTAAACATTTCAAAGAGGCAGAATTTTTATTTTTGCTCTTATGCGTTACTTGTGCCAGCAGGGTTTTGCATGGCTGAAGCCTTACAAAGTCAGTAGTTGGAGGCTGCATCCAGTTCCCAGGGAATGCAGTACCCAAACTCTCATTAGACTTCCACAGGAGCAGGATTGGGTTCACTGAATAGTCATACAGAATTAAAAGATAAACAGTCAGTCTGACATGTTACTGAAACTTTTAGATTCCTCTGCTCAGGAAATATTCAGAAAAGGAAAAAAAAAAGAAAAAGAAGAGAAATGTATATTAGTTGTAGAAAATTTCAGAAAGTGCACAAAATATGTACACCTTTGTTGCTGTCAAAGAATATTTTCTCTCTGTGTCCTCCTACACACATTTTATTGTCTCCTTGTGACCATAACAATAACATATTAGAATATGACCAAACTGGTGACCCACTGTGTTCAGACATTGGCTTGCTTTTTGGCATTTTTCTGAAGCAATGAAATTGGTGAACTATAGTTTGCTTACGATGTACAGGGGTTTTTGTGCATGCTATAGTACACACTATTAATATGGCATATTTTTTCCATGTATTCTGTAATGAGAGTAGATGTACCATTGTTAATCCTGTAGTCTGTGGTCAGAGTACTCCTGCTGTTACTGTTACTTATATTGAAATAGCACTAAGGAGCCTTACTCAGAGCCAGATGTGCTTGGTGCTGTACAAATATGAAAAAAAAGCAGAGACTCTAAAGTCAGTCTCTCTCCTGAATATTTTGTTTCATTTAAATATCAAACTTCCTGTGCCATAAACAAACAAAAAGACATCCTGTTAACTGATGCATTAAAGAGGTCAGATCCTGTATTTCTTCTGTGATGGGGAGGGGGGCGAAAGGGGAAGTGATGCTATTGACCTATATAAGTGCTATTCAAAGTGAGCAAAAGTTAGCCTAAGAAAAGCTGAAATGTTCTGCGTGATCCTCTTCACATGGAAAGGTCAGGAGGTGGGGAGAGAAAATCAGGAGAAAAAGATGTGATTAAAATGAGGTTTTATTTTTGTTTCAGGTTAGGGGAGTGGGAGCTGACTGAACATTTTAGACGAGAGCAGAGTAAGAGACATATCCCTCAGTGCCAGGGTTATCCATGTAACCCAAAGACCCTTTTTATTTAAAAAGCTATTGCTTGTGATCTTTTCCAAAGAGGGAATCAATAAATGTCCACCAAAGTTGCTCTTTTGGTCAAAATGATAAATGAACATCGAAGTGCTATAAATTGGTAGCAACCAGCACAGTGATTCTGGAATTCAACAAGAAAACCAATAAGAGCAAAGCAACACTGATATCTTACTGGCTTCGCAGTTGCTGCTGACATTCTCAGAAATGACCCAAATGTTTGGCATGGAATTAAAAAAAAAAAGTTAACTGTTTTTCATTGCTTTCTTTTCCCTCATTGGAACTAAATTAAAATAAACAATTCCTCTGGTTCTCCATCAATGTCTGTAGTTTATACCTCCAGTGAGCCATTGACACAATCACCGATATCTGTACCCCACAGCATCTAGAGTCAGCCCTGGTACCTGCCTGCACTGGAGGCTTCCTGCAACATAGGAGGCAGGAGCAGGCACCAGTGTCATCCAGTACCCTCCTGCACTCAGGGAACACTGTTGAGGCTTGTACTCTGCTCCTGAGTTAGGAATGGTCCTGGTGCTCCATGGGAACCCAGAGTCTGTGCTGCCACCAAATCCAGCAAAGGCAAGGCAAGGCACATCATTTTCCTGTGCACCACTACCCAGTGTAATAAATACAAACTCTTTGTGTTTCCTGGGGGTTGCAATACGTTAGCTAACTTCTGGCAAGAACATGCTGACTTTCATACTGAAGATGTAGACCTCAAAATTATATAAGTTGCTCTTTATTCCTTTACTTTTTCAACTTTTTAAAAAGCAATCTGTATTTCCAGCCAGGCTTTCGTTTAAAATAACCCTCTCATTCAAAACCTCACCTGTAACTTTATCCCAGTGGTAATTCTTACCTGCCATACTAGCCCTAGGCCCTTGTAGCACTTGACATCATCTTTTGGACAGGTTACAGAGCCTATTGAGGCAGTTGCTAGAAGCAGATTTACTCCGCAATGTGGAGCCAACCTCAGAAGAAAATTAGTGCATTTATCTGTCAGCATTAGGCTAGATTATCAATCCAGTGCACTAGTCACAGGAGCTGGTTTTTCTTTCTCTGGGGAAGTGAAATTGATATAGTGGTAGGCAGTAAAGGTGTCATTTATAAACAGGACATTAGCATGAGAAAGTAGGCAAATAGCTAGTTTTAGGCAACAGTCCTTTTTCAAGTTTAAGTATAGGTTTGAAAAGTAGGTTTTTCTTCCTCATAAATACACTTTCTAAAAAGAATGTGAAAATTCCTTCCTTCAAACCTGTTAGCTTTGTTTTCCCTTCAAAGAAAATGGTTGACTCTGAAAAAAAGGAAAAAAACCCCTCTCTCCCTCTTTTTTTAAAAAACAATTGTGGTAGTGAATTTGAAGATTCTGCAAAGACCACAAAGTATTACCAATCTCTAAGGTTTGAACAGGCAAGCCCCTGTATGACATTGAGCAAATAATTTGCAGTATTTACCGTTATTTACTGTGAAAATTAGCTTACATTCCTGGTCCCATTTCCTCCACAGGCAGATTGCAACTTTTTCAGCCGGTAAGACTGCAGTAGCACCCAGATACCCCCAGCCCAAATCACTGCCCTGTTTGTTAGATGCTGAACAAATACCCTTCCTGAAATAGTTCCTTCATTACGTATTCATGCAGGTGCCAAACACTGTTGGTTGCTTCTTAATTCTCTGGGTGGCTTATAAAGACTTTGTTCTGAGGAACAGCAGACTGACCTTGGTAATTGCTGTGGATTAGGTTTTTTGCCATACCTGCAAAGTATTCTATTACCAAGCCCAACCAACCCATTGCTACTCCCATTATCCACCTACACATAAACATGCCTCATGAAAAAATAAGACAGTTGCTCCCTGCAATTACATTCCATTGTATATGGATGAGTATAAACTGCATGAGCTTGGATTTTATATAAACAAGTAATGAATAGTAATCTTTTGTCCCTAAAACCCCTTTTTGTCCCTAAAAAGGGTCCTCAAACTCCTTTAGGGTTTTGTGTCATCATATATAGGATATATTTTGTTTTATTTCTTTGTGAGTCCTGGTAGAGTGGCTGCCGACAAGTGCCGCCAGCCAGCAACGCTGCCAAAAACTGCTGCAAGAGTCGGCTGGTGTCAGAGGCTGGGATTAGTTCTTTGCACAGGTGAGTGTACTCTGCTGCCTTCTGTTCTCCAGAGTAACCTCTCCTGAGTGCAAAGATCTTGAGCATAAACAGATTTTGTCTCAGTCAGGCAGGGTGGTGTTAGAGGTTTTCCTCCTAATATAAAGGAAGCAGCGCCCCCCCCCCCCCCCCAGCAGTGTTTGTAAACAAGGCTGTTGTTTTTGAAAATATATTTTAAAAAAACAACAACAACAAAACCAAAAGAAAAAAATAATACCAAGAAGCTGAAAAAAATGAAGACATTTCAGAGCATGATGCTGGGTGCCTAATTCCCACGGAATTTCAAAGGGAGCTGAGTCCTTTGCTCCCTTTGTCCTTCTTTCTTATTTAATAGGAAAGCTAAAATTTGCCCATATGTTTCTTGGTCTGTTCAGTTTATAAAGGCTTGTTCTGATTGTTGGTACTATAGTTCTGACTAAAATGTGAACCTCAAGAAATACCAGTTAATCTCAACAGTGAATATATTTTGGGAAAACCTTTTCCACTGCTGCTTAAGTACTTAAGGACTGTCCTGTACAGAATATATCAGCACTCGCCCATGCTGGTTTAACATTTGCCACACAGAAGTGCCTGAGTGTGAGGTTTAAATTCACCTCCCAAGAATGCCTGGGGCACCTAAACCTAGTAGCTTGCTATTAATAGAAAGCAGGAGCAAATTCATGTTTAAATTTCTGCCATAATTGTGCATGAAAAATCATTAATCTTTGTTTTGCATTTTTCACTAGTGGTATGGGTGGGGTTGTTTGCACCAGTTAACATTAGTCACATGTAACAGGGTGTCAGGGCCAGGCCTCAGCTTCTGTAGATCTCTGGAAAGATGTTTTTCTTTAAATCTGCATTTTCTTCAAAGATACCATGAGAATGTAGTTTCATGACCCATTTTCTTACCATATTCCTTATGGTGAAGAGGACAGAACCCGAGTGTTTTCATGATGGGAATGCTTGCTCTGCACAAGGTAGCAGTGGTGTGGCACATGCTGCCCGTGTTCCACGTGCACGGGTCGTTGCCCGCTCACCACCTGCTCTCTGCCTTCCCAGCAATTAAATTGGAAACTGCTGGTAAATCGCCTCTGGTGCAAATTCGGAGCTTTCCACCCTATTGCTGTGTGCTGCATGCAAGTACTGTTTCGCAAACTGATCATCCTTTTCCCTCTCCCCCAGCAGGGGAATTGGGCTGTGATGTGTGGACAAGCATGGGTCAGTGCTGCTCTGTCTGTAGCTATAATTTCTGGTTTGTGGGTCTGTTCAGAGGTGCGTGTGCCCTAAAATCACTGCTGCTGAAGACTTAGTGGGAAGACTGAATTGCCTTACCATCTGAGGCTGATTCTTTGGCCTGCAACAACTGGTGAGAGCAAAAAGCTGCAGATCAGAGGCGAGAAGGAGGGAGCACCTTTGGCATGGGAATGGGGATGCTGCCTACAGCAGAAGGGGGCAGGAAGCCTGAGGGACTGGAAATAATGAATTTCATTTCCTTCAAGCTGGGGTGCTTGTGTTAAATTGCAGAAGAGCAAGAAAGTTATGTTTCCCTACATTCAGAATCCAGGCAGGCAGCTGTGTGCGTGCAGGCAGGCAGTGAGCAGAGGGTCTCCATTCCTGGGCAGGAGGCTCCAGCCAGGCTGTGGAGGACAGGCAGGTCGATGGGCCACAGATGAGCGCACCCATAGGACCCTTTGGCCCTCTGCGAACGTCCCGCTTGAGTGCAGGTTTCCTGCACCTCATTACATTCTTGTTATGAAGGCTCCCCCAATTTAGATACATGTCCCTACAGTTGCAGCCTGTTGATGCTGGAAAATAGCCTAAGGCACACCGTGGATCTTTACCTGTCTCTGCTGTAACTTCTTATTTCTATGGGAAATTCCCTATCTGTTAGGCCGCTCCTGAGCTCAGGAGCCATGTACATGTTTGGGCAGAGATAGAGATTCAAACTTTTACTTTCAGGGCCTTAGGAAATCTTCTGGACATCAGCAGACCCCGACAGCTTACAGAAGACCTCTTAATGTTCATTTCTGTGCAAAAGGAGTAGCATTCAGTACTACCAGGCTTTTCATAGTTCTTCAATTGGGAAGGGTTGTGCTTTGAAGGAAGGGGTTGTCTCTGCTTTTAAAATTAGCATAGACAAATGAACTTGATGTGAGACTTTGATAGGTAAAAGACTGTAGAGCTGGTAAGGGTAAGAAGATGCCTGCTTGTTGCCTAATACTGCTGCAGTAAAACATAAGTGGAAACCGTCTTGATAAGGCACAACGGACCCTCTCCCCGTGGAGCTGTCTGAGGTGGGGAAATGCATCCATGTTGTTGCCCAAGGTTTTTTAGATGGTTTGCTTTTGTTTTGCATGTAAGAAAGAAAACCCTATGGAAACAGCTTAAGAAGAATCAGTGCACAAATCTTAGTTTCCCTCCCTCACCTGGTGAATCTGCCCAGTATCTTTCAGTGCCCCAGTAACAAAATGCTGGCTGGAAAGCAAAGCAAGGGGCCTCACAGCTTTATCCTCATCAACAAGCTGCCGGCAGAGTTGGTCCAAACTCTTCATAGAAAATTACTGCATTTTCATTATTCTACATTGTGCTTTTCATAGGTGACTAATATATATATTTGGCAGTATTGTTAGATAGGGAGCTAAGACAGAGTGGTTTAGCTCCATCTTTTCCCCAGTGGGCAACTCAGGATCACTTTGCTGAAATCAAGGGCCTGGGGACTTCTTGCTGTTCTACAGAACTGCAACGCAGTGAGTCGCTGCCGTCCATTGATCTGTGTCCCTCAATCTCTTAGAATTCTAGAAATGCTCTTTAATTTGTTTTTGCTTGGTTTTCTTCATCAGGCAGTGAAAAGCTAGCTAGATTTGTACCAGGAATAGATTCAGGGAATTCTCATCCAATTCGGCAAATTCTTTGCTCACTCCCTCTTAAATGAAACTGTTTCCATTAGACAAGACTACTTGTGTGAGCAAGCTTTGCCCAAATGTAATACCAGCATTCATCATTTCAATCTATAAATCTGAGAAGCAAAAATTTCACACATTCCATCTGCTGAAGCACTGTCTGGAGTTTCTGGATAGTTGGAAAATCAAGCTGAAAAACTTTATCAGAAATTCTCTGTTGAATGCAAAGCATAAATTTAAGAGATTGTAATATGATTGCAAAGGGCAGATCTGATGACCTAGAGTTTTAAGACATGAATAAATTACTGAGAACAGTAATTGACATAGGAAGTAGGCAGAGCTTTAAGATACTGAAGCATCTTTACTGAAGATGCTGCAGGGTTCTGTTTTACCCACTGACAGTCCATTTGTGGTTTCAATTTTCTCACAACCCTCTCTGCTGCTTGGACTTTGCAGACCTGATTGCTAAAGCTTATTGAAAACTAGTTTAGGGAGCTAGCAAAAATGTCTTTGTTCACTAGGTAAGGAGGGGGAGCAGGCTACCAAAAAATTGAAAAATTTCTTCTTTATCCAACTTTCAAGTTGGACAAAAAATATCAAATAATGCATCTTTATTAACATGTTTCTTTTTCCCTGTCTCTGAACTTGAACTTTGCACCGCCAACATAGTAGGACAACTCTTTTGTCTGCAGGTACAGTGGAGGAAGGGGAGAAATGTGGCATTGCAGAAAAGCCCTGAGGGATGATAGCAGTAGGAGATATCACCTGTAGCTCCATCCCCAAAGGAAGGAATCCTTCACTCTAAACTGACATACAGGTGTTTGTGCTAATGGCATGGGCTAGGATGGTTTTACTGTATAATGTTACATACCAAATGCCTATAGATCTATAAATAGGATAATGTTTATTATGTTTACTCATAACAGTGAATGGCTAAAATTTCAGTAGTTTCCCTAGTTTTTGCAAAGCTCGTAGCCCCAGTCTGGTGATGGACTTTGATTTGTTTTACTAAGGGAGCCTATGAGCATTATATCAGCAGCAAAAACATTGTGAAAGGGCTGATGACGGTAAAGATGATAAGAGCAAATTCAAGGAGGAAGGAAGGAAACTGCTTCTCCTGCTTGCTGAATTTATTTTTTTTTTTTGCTATTTTTCTTTAGTATAGACGACAGGCAATCATTTACATGAATCTCTCTCTCCATTATAGACCAAAATAACAGTGCAGTTTTCATTAACAAAAAGACTACCTTTTTCTTCTTCGTTTGTGTTGTCAAGATACTTTAGCTGAAACATACAGTGATTTCCAACACTTACCCTAGTTGTCACACTGAGAGTGAAATAATGGCTGACATTAGGAAGATTATTTCTCAGCAATAAAATTACCTTTCACAACATATTTCTATCTAAGTGGAAATGATGGAAAATCATAGATTCTATTTTCAAATTGAGAGAGAGAGAAAGATGAAAATGAAATCAACAGGATTTCCTTCCAGGCACACAAGTAGAGAATGCAAGCAAGCCAAAGATGCTGCCAAAAATCCAGTGGGAGCATCTTCCCAGACCTGTTTTTATTAATTGAGCCAGTTGATTGAGACAAGTGGAATTGTGTGAAATGTTTTCTGCACACAGTGTAAAACGTGGAGGTTAATTAACTGGGATCCCAATCCTGCTGCCTCTGCTGTCAGCAACACGACTCGTGTGGATATCATTAAGAGCCAAGACTGAGCTTTTACTCAGGTTTGTTAAAGAGTTTGTGAACTTTTTTGATGAATCTCTAGCCAGATTTGACAGAAATGGGGTCAGTTTAAGGTTTTCTGTAGAAACTGTGATGTTCCCAGAAACGTATGATTTCAGTCACAGTCCTGGTGGAACTTGGCTTCTTTGTGCATGGAGTTGAATTTGAATGGAGTTCAGGGCGTCTGAAACTATGTGAATCAAAAGAAAAAATGCTCATGTGATCCCTGCTGAAGTGTAACTGCCAAATTAAGACTGCCTATAAGTTTCTAAAGAAAAGGGAAAGGGAATGTAGTCTAGCTTTATAAATACGATTGCATCTTCTGTCATCAGGCAGGCATCCAGCAAACCAGTGGATTGTGACTTGGGTAACATGTTGCATAACAGTAAATAAGTAAGAGGAATGGATTGGTAACTCCCCATTTGCCTCTAAGGGAGGGTAGAATCAGGCCTTCAGGAGTGCTCACACAGTCTAAGACAATAAACATGGTGACTTTTCACTTTGCAGAAAATAAACCTATTACTAAAAACAATCAAATAATGCTATCTTGAAATGTTGCCCCCCCTGATTTTAGCCCTCCAAAGATCTATTTTTAGATCTCTCTTTTCTGCCAGTGTTGCTCCTGAGCCATTGTTCCTCTGTCTCAGGGATGGTGAAGCAGCTGGCAGCGAATTGCAACTAGGTTGGAAATGCACACAAACATGCTCGTCTACAAAGAGATTTTAGTTCTCATAGTGTTAACTGCCCCTTCCCTGCACTCCTTTCCCCACCCCCACCCCCGTCCACCCCCGCCTGTCACAAGCACGACCCAGATCACATTAGAGTCCCAGAGCACAGGGAACGGTTCTCATCTATCCGTCACCAAGGAGGCAGACAGGACGGGGAAACAACAAGTCATTTGTACCTGATGAGGAGGACACTCCTGGGAAACAAACAGATGAGCCACCACATGAATCTGAGCTATTCTCCGAGGTAAACAGAACTGCATGAGAAACACACAAATTATCAGGGGCATCACGCTTAACTCCCTCGCTTCAAGCTGCTGGGCGGACTGTGGGCCTGAAACTCTAGATTGTCCCAATATCTGATTGTGAGAAAGTTAACCCTCTAAAAGCATCAGGGGAGGGGGAGGAAATCCCAGAGCCCAGGCTTCTGGAGCGACGTTGTTCACCCCACAGCCCTTGCTCATGTTCAGTTGTCCATGCCACCACAAAATGTCCTGGGAGGCAGCCCCGTGTCAGTCACAGAGGGCATGCGCTGCAGGAGCAGTCCAGAGCTTGCAGCGTGGTTTGTAGGGGATACAGATTTTCCCTTTGGGGCCATTTCTGGTGAGATTTATTTCAAGCTTGAGCCAACTTTTGCTGCTGTAACACTCTAATACCAATGGCCCATGTCAAATGGTGGGGTCCCTTGCTAAAAACAAAGCATTTGCAGCAGGGTGCAATCTCTGTGGACTGTGATAGTGATGATACCAGTGCAGAGCCGTGGTTGCACACAAATGGGTTTGTGTGTATGGCATATCTTGCTCTGCCTGCTCCAGCGGGTTTGAGGGGCTTACTCCAGCTCCCATTTTGTAAATATTATCTCCTTCTGGTCAAAGAGAAACATATAAACTGATTTTGTAGCAGGCCTAAGCTTTCTAGCAAGGTATGTGGGACAACTTCCCAGGAAGGGAATCCAGGTCATCATTGCAGGCTGCCACTGTCTTTGAGATACCATTGCGCCAGGTAGCTAGAGGCTGTGTAAAGCTTAGTGGCACGTCCACATGGATAATATAATAATTTATCCCCATTTTGTGACAAGAAATTGAAGTGGAGAGAGATTTGGTAAGTGATTTGTCTGAAGTCATACAAGGATCCTGTGTTGAACTGAGGAATTAAACCCAGAGTTTTGAATCCTAGTCCAGCCCTTTTAATCACAAGGTCATTCTTCCATTCTGCTAGGTAGCAAAACAAGAGTTTTAATTTGGTGCTTAATATTTAAATAGAGATGGCTGTGAATCCCAACCAAAGAGGCAAATAAGTGTAGTGGTTAAAACAAACTGGAGAAAGAAAAGATATCCTGCTGGAGCTGAGTTCAGAAGTCTGGCAAGAAGCGGGGTCTTGTGATTAAGCATGACTTTGAATGTAGGTCACTTTGGAGAGCCAGGTGATTTCTGAACACAACACTTAGCAAAAGTCCCTCTGCTCTTGGTGGATTTACAGTAGTATAACTCAGAGGAGATAAAGGTTCTAATTCTGACTTTTTCTTTCTTATTTTTTTCTCCAGTGACAAGTATTGTTCTGCTCCTTTTCTTTCTATCTTTTCCCCTTTTCCTTGTTCTTCCATTGTGAAAATGATTATCCTCTGTTGTGAAGTGATTACTGATAACAAGTGATGCTTTTTGAGTAATATGTTAGGAATAACTTTTCACACTCGTGAATTATAAGATGGGACGGTTATAGTATGTTGTCATTGTACCTTAGCAATTTCACTTATGAAGTGCCAGTGAATGCCCCATATTATTTCTAATTTTTCTCTAAAGATTGGCACAATATAGAAACATATAGTTCCATTCAGAAATGCAATAATACATGTTAAAGAATTAAAAAATGCTGACTCAAGAGCTAAAAATTACATTGAAGACAGATCAGCAATTTTGCACTATGATACCAACCCATGATGTCTCTGAGAACATGACCTGAATAAGGACAGTTTGTCTGGGCAGACATACAGCTGGTTCCCTTTTGGAATCTGCAGGTGTGACTCCACTGCCTTCATTAGAGTTGATTCACGAATGCCAGGGAAAAAATTGGCTTTTACTATATAAAGGACTGTATTCATGACAATATTCACTGTGAAGTGTGTTGTTACATAGAATCATAGAATGGTTTGGGTTGGAAGGGACCTTAAAGATCATCTAGTTCCAACCCCCCTGCCATGGTCAGGGACACCTTCCACTAGACCAGGCTGCTCAAAGCCCCATCCAACCTGGCCTTGAACACTTCCAGGGATGGGGCATCCACAGCCTCTCTGGGTAACCTATTCCAGTGCCTCACCACCCACACAGTGAAGAATTTCTTCCTTATATCTAATCTAAATCTACCCCCTTTCAATTTAAAGCCATTACCCCTTGTCCTATCATTACATGCTCTTCTAAGAAGTCCCTTTCCAGCTTTCTTGTAAGCCCCCTTTAGGTACCGGAAGGGTGCTATAAGGTCTCCCTGGAGCCTTCTCTTCTCCAGGCTGAACAACCCCAACTCTCTCAGCCTGTCTTCACAGGAGAGGTGCTCCAGCCCTCTGATTGTCTTCGTGGCCCTCCTCTGGACTTGGTCCAACAGGTCCATGTCCTTCCTATGTTAGGGGCCCCAGAGCTGAACGCAGTACTCCAGGTGGGGTCTCATGAGAGCAGAATAGACGGGGAGAATCACCTCCCTCGACCTGCTGGTCACACTTCTTTTGATGCAGCCCAGGATATGGTTGGCTTTCTGGGCTGCAAACACACATTGTCAGGTCATGTTGAGCTTCTTGTCAACCAACACCTCCAAGTCCTTTCCCTCAGGGCTGTTCTCAATCCATTCCCTGCTGAGCCTGTATTTGTGCTTGGGATTGCCCCGACCCATGTGCAGTACTTTGCACTTGGCCTTGTTGAACATCATGAGGTGCCCACGGGCCCACCTCTAAAGCCTGTCGAGGTCCTTCTGGATGGCATCCCTTCCCTCCAGCATGTTGACTGCACCACACAGCTTGGTGTTGTCAGCAAACTTGCTGAGGGTGCACTCAATCCCACTGTCCATGTTGCCAACAAAGTGTTAAACAGGGCCGGTCCCAATACTGACCTCTGAGGAATGCCACTCGTCTCTGGTCTCCACTTGGACATTGAGCTGTTGACCACAACTTTTTGAGTGCGGCCATCCAGCCAATTCCTTATCCACTGAGTGGTCCGTCCATCAAATCCATGTCTCTCCAATTTAGAGACAAGGATGTCATGCAGGATGGTGCCAAATGCTTTGCACAAGTCCAGGTAGATGACATCTGTTTCTCTTCCCTTATCCAACCAATGCTGTAACCCTGTCATAGAAGGCCACCAAATTTATCAGGCATGATTTGCCCTTAGTGTGAAGCTGTGTTGGCTGTCACCAATCGCCTCCTTATTTTCCATGTACCTTAGCATAGTTTCCAGGAGGATCTGCTCCATGATCTTGCTGGGCACATAGGTGAGACTGACTGGCCTGTAGTTCCCAGGGTCTTCCTTTTCTCCCTTTTTAAAAATGAGGGTTATGTTGCTCCTTTCCCAGTCAGTGGGAACTTCCTTGGACTGCCATAACTTCTCAAATATGATGAGTAGTGGCTTAGCCCCTTCAACTGCCAGTTCCCTCAGGGCTCGTGGATGCATCCTTTCAGGTTCCTTGAATGGTCTCGAACCTGATCTTCTCCTACAGCAGGTGATTCTTCATTCTCCCAGTCCCTGCCTTCGCCATCTGTGACTTGGGTGGTGTGGTTGGAGCTCTTGCTGGTGAAGACTGAGGCAAAAAAGTTGTTGAGTACCTCAGCCTTCTCAGTGTCCTGGGTAACGAGGTCTCCCATTTCCTTCTGGAGATGGCCGACTTTTTCCCTAGTCTTCCTTTCATCACCAATGTACCTATAGAAGCTTTTCTTGTTGCCCTTGATGTCCCTGGTCAGATTTAATTCTATCAGGGCATTGGCTTTCCTAACCTGATCCCTGGCTACTCGGACAATTTCTCTGTATTCGTCCTAGGCTACCTGTCCTTGCTTCCACCCTGTGTAGGCTTCCTTTTTGTGTTTGAGTTTGTCCAGGAGCTCCTTGTTCATCCATGCAGGCCTCCTGGTGTTTTTCCCTGACTTTCTCTTTGTTGGGATGTGTCACTCCTGAGCTTGGAGGAGGTGACCCTTGAATATTAACCAGCTTTCTTGGGCCCCTCTTCCCTCCAGGGCTTTATCCCATGGTACTCTACCAAGCAGATCCCTGAAGAGGCCAAAGTCTGCTCTCCTGAAGTCCAGGGTAGCAAGTTTGCTCTGCGTCCTCCTCGCTGCCCTAAGGATCTTGATATCCACCATTTCACGGCCACTGCAGCCAAGGCTGCCCTTAAGCTTCACATTTCCCACCAGCCCCTCCTTGTTGGTGAGAACAAGGTCCAGCATAGCACATCTCCTTCTTGGCTCTTCTATCACTTGGAGAAGGAAGTTGTCATCAACACATTCCAGGAACCTCCTGGATTGCTTATGCCCTGCTGTGTTGTCCCTCCAACAGATATTGGGGTGGTTGAAGTCCCCCATGGGGACCACGGCTTGTGAATGTGAGACTGCTCCTATCTGTCTATAGAGGGCCTCATCCACTCGGTCTTCCTGGTCAGGTGGCCTGTAGTGAACCCCCACTCTAATGTCACCTGTCTCTGTCCTCCCTTTAATCCTGACCCAGAAGCTCTTGGTTGGCTCCTCATCCATCCCCAGGCAGAGCTCCATGCACTCCAGCTAGTCATTGACATAGAGGGTGACACCCCCTCCTCAACTCCCCTGCCTGTCCTTCCTAAAGAGCCTGTCACCTTCCATTCCAACACTCCAGGCATAGGAGCCATCCCACCACGTCTCCGTGATGCCAATAAGTTCATAGCTCTCCAGGCACACGCAGGTCTCTAACTCCTTTTGTTTATTCCCCATGCTACGTGCTTTTGCACAGAGGCATTTAAGTTGAGTCCCCGATGAAGCTGACTTACTGGCTGTAATTCCTTTGTGTTGCTCTTCAGGTGCTCTCCTGTTGACCTCCAAGCTCTGGGCATCTACTGCTGGCACTGGCATCAAACTGGTAGGAGTGGGATGGATTGAGGTTCCCCTCCCCTGGCAACTTTAGTTTAAAGCCCTTTTCACCAGCTTGGCAAGCCTATGACTGAAGATGCTCTTCCCCTTCTCTAACAGATGGACCCCATCAGCCCCAAGAGACCAGGTTTCTCAAAGCCAGTCCCATAGTCTAAGTAGCCGAACCCCTGACTGTGGCACCAGTCCCATAACCATTTGTTGATTTGCCAGATATGACTGGCCCTTTCAAACCCTTTCTTTTTGACTGGGAGGATTGATGAAAAAACTACCTGTGCTCCAGAGTCCCTTTACTGCCGCTCCCAGGGCTCTGTAATCCTTCTTGATACTCCCCAGACTGCTCCCAGCTGTATCACTGGTGCCCACATGAAACAACAGTAGCGGATAGGTCAGTGGACTGTACGAGGCTTAGTAGTGTCTCAGTGACATCCCTGATACAAGCCCCCGGTTAGCAGCACAACTCTCTAGAGAGTGTGTCAGGTCAGCAGATGGGTACCTCTGTACCTCTCAGAAGAGAGTGTCGTGGTTTAACCCCAGCCAGCAACTAAACACCACGCAGCTGCTCACTCACTCCCCCCCGCCCAGTGGGATGGGGGAGAAAATCGGGAAAAGAAGCAAAACCCGTGGGCTGAGATAAGAACGGTTTAATAGAACAGAAAAGAAGAAACTAATAATGATAATGATAACACTAATAAAAATGACAACAGTAATAATGAAAGGATTGGAATGTACAAATGATGCGCAGTGCAATTGCTCACCACCCGCCGACCAACACCCAGCCAGTCCCCCCGAGAGGCGATTCCCCGCCCCCACTTCCCCGTTCCTATACTGGATGGGACGTCACATGGTATGGAATACACCGTTGGCCAGTTTGGGTCAGGTGCTCTGGCTGTGTCCTGTGCCAACTTCTTGTGCCCCTCCAGCTTTCTCGCTGGCTGGGCATGAGAAGCTGAAAAATCCTTGACTTTAGTCTAAACACTACTGAGCAACAACTGAAAACATCAGTGTTATCAACATTCTTCTCATACTGAACTCAAAACATAGCACTGTACCAGCTACTAGGAAGACAGTTAACTCTATCCCAGCTGAAACCAGGACAGAGAGTCACCTACTACTATCACTCGTCGCCTTTTCCTTAGTTGCTCTGGTTGTTATACAGGGAGCAGATCGGGCTGACTTACTGGGCTCCAGCCTCTCTCCTGATGTGACGGGTCTTTCCTCTTCAGTCTGCAAAGCAGCAAAGCAGTTCTGCAAGGGCACCTCAGGCTTCAGGGGAAGTCTCTTCCGCCTGCAGGTCCTTGCTGTTGCAAGCTTCCATTCTTCCTCATTATTGGCTCCCCTCCCTTTCATGTGTGCCGGTGGGGGAGTTTTTGGCTGTTTGGCCATGGGCTGTGGGTCCACCGCAGACTGCTCTTGGAACCAGCTATCTAACTCCTTCTCAGGCTCCCTGATGGTACGCAGCCTTCTCACCGCCTCCTGCAGCTCAGCCACCTGCTGCAGGAGGTCCTCCACCTGGGCACACCTTTTGCAGGCAGGTCTGCCACCTGTCCCTGCCCCAGGAGAAAGATCTAGGCCCTTCCTGCAGTCTGACATCTGCACTGCAGCCTCTCCCTTCAGCAGCTCCATCTGGATGGAGGCATGGTCCACCGCTGGGGTAGATGGTACAGACACCCCAGCCAGAGCTGCAGCCCTTGCTCTCAGACGAGTGCCCACCATTCTGCCTGGAGGCTCAGGTAGGGTGAGTGCCCTTGGCCTGCACAGATGGTCACAGAATGGTGCCCAGTTGCTGGGTTATGTGGACCTCAAGCCTCTCTACTCAGCCAGTGGAATGCCCCTCTTTCGAAGAGGCACCCACCTTGTCTGCCCGCTCTGCCCAGGGTGCTCCCATGGGCTGCCCTTTGTGGGAGTGGGGGGCGGCCTCCCGGCCCTACCCATGCCTTGTTAGCCGCTCTCCCTCCTGAGAGCTGCTGACTCCTGGCACGTCTCCTCGCTCCCCTGGGGTTTCCCCAGCTCAGGAACCCCCTGCTGTACACCACATGGGATGTGCCTGCACCAGAGCTGATTGCTTTGGCAAGTGACTGTTGGGTCATTTAGATGGTTATTTATATGTGCTTTCTTTTTAGGTTTGCGAAAATGGAGGTAGAAGAGCAGTTTCTCTGCAGTTTGAGGATGTTATCACAACCATAGGGAATAAGGAATCTCAGTCAAAATGACGGTGGAATAGTTATTTTAGACAAAGACTTAGCCCCATACAAAAATTAGTTGCATAAAGTTCTCCATTCTTGCGTCATCGAGAATAAATGCTCCAGAACTGGCTTCTCTTAATCCCACGCTCGTATGTTTTAAAACCTGTTTCTGCTAGTCTTTTCTGGGTATTGAGTATACCTCCTTGTCATGCTGTTTTGCTCTTGGTGCACTTAATGGTATGATTTCCATGGACTTTTCTTTACAAATAATGTTTTAGTAAACATGTTCTCAATGAATTGGAGGTGTGTTTCTAATAGGATGGAGTATTAGTCAGTATGCACATGATGGAAACTCCGCACAATAGGAGAAAAGGCTAGTTTGTTTAGTCCTCTTTCAGGGTTGTGCATCTCTCTAATGCCACCCTTCCTGTCTGAGTCAGGGTATTGTCTCTTTTGCCTGTAAATTGTAGGGTCAAGCTGAGGTAAAACTCCGATGGGATGTGAAAGAGGACAGTTCAGCTATCTGATGGGAACTTTTGTGTACAGTATCATTTAGAGGTCATGTTTTTCACCCCATCAGATTTTCGTAGGTTGCTTCATTAAAAATTGAGATTCAACCACAATACAAAACAGAGTGGCAGGCTGCTTGAAACTTCTATCAATAATGTATCAGCTCATCTATTCTGATTTCTTCCAAATACTCCCTTTGTTATTTTTAGCACAAAAGAGAGTGCATCTAAATACTAAGCTCTGTAAAGGGGGAGAAAACTTCACTCATTGCCACGCTTAGCTAAACAGTGTCAAACACGAAGCAACCTTTTGCTTACATAGAGCTTTTCAGCTAAAGGGGGAAGGTTTCCATTCCATGAATGCTTGTTTTTGTACCAGCCAAGATGAGCAATTTTTCAAAGCCCTCATTAACCAACAAGAGACATAGCTGTATTCAAGGATCCCTCTAAAGCACTAGCTATGTCAGTAACATGACTAACATTTTCTTGGTGTTAGGTTATGCAGAAAGTGCTGAGTAGTGGTCATGCTCACTGTGCTTGAGAAATTGCCAGGAGAGAGTTTAGGAGGCCCAGTAATCCCCTGGGCTCCTTAAAGTACATGTAGAAATACTTTCCTGTTTTACCATTTCACTTCAGCCAGCTTAGAGGCAGGCCTGACGTATGATTTCTTTTTCTTGTTGCTTTCAGGGTAATTTGCTCTGCAGAGAAAGCAAAGGCTATAAGGCCTGCCTTATGCAGGTTGTTTTAGTGTGTGCCATTGAGTGTGACTGTGCAAGGGCAGATGGAGGTCCAGGAGAATTCAGGAGAGGAAGAACAATCCTGCACTTAGAGCATGGCTGTCAGTCTCCAAGGTGTAGCGCTGCCTGTACTGTGGCAGTTTTTGTGTAACCCTGGACTTTTCACTTGGCTTTGCGTCTGTAATGTGGGATGACAGCATTTCCTCCCTTCCACATCCTGCTCCACGCAATCTAATGACCTGAATGGAAATAGGCAGAGGAGAAAATGTTCTTTTCTTATGGATTTTCTCTGAGATAGCTCTGCCGCAGTGCATGTCGGTGAACCTGTGCATTACAACAGAGATTTCTCTGTTCTACAGTCTGCATCACTTGAGATTTGTCTCTCTTTGAGAAGGTTTTCTTCAGTACTGGCTGGTGAGAGGAGATGTAAATTTCTTTCTTTGCAAACTGTACCGGGTCCTTTCAATCTCTATCCAATGCGACTTTCTGCAGCCAGAGAGCTCTTCATCTTAATTTGTAGCAGAAGTTGGGGCAGACTTAGGAAAGAGAAAATTCTTGTCCATAGAAAAAACAAAGCAACCTCCACTAAATCCCAGGGGTGAAAGGGGAACCATCTTATATACTAAATAGCAAGTAACAAGAACTGTGAAGGCTGTCATTTTTTAGAATTAATAGTTCTAGCAACCCATTTCTAAAAGTACCCGACCTAGGGGAGGTATTTATAGACCAGCTGTAGGCACCTCTCTCAGCTGGCTGTTAGTCAGTCACTTTATATCTCCCCTGCAGTCAGAGGAGAGAGGTTTCTGGCTGACCCTATGGAGCAGGACTTCAGTGCCTTGATTTATTCTGTGGAGAAGCCTGTGATTATAAAGGGATAACTGAGATTATCTGACTGAATTATGGGCTTAAATCCAGGTGATGTGACTCTACCGCTAGTGTCTCTGTAAGTTCATTAGCTAACTCAATGTGCTAGAATTTCATAGGTACTTGCAAAGTCCTGTTTTTGAACCTTCCCGTGAAATGCCTTTTTTCACGAGGTGATAGCTCAGAAGACTTGATGTGAGAGATGCCTTGTGGTTACTTGTTCGTCTCTTGCTGAAATACCCGTTGTCTTTATAGCCATTGTTTTTACTTAGTGTCTAGTGTCATAACCAGAGGAAGGAGGAAAAAGGACCAAGTGGGCCATGGAGACTGAACTACCTATCTCCACCTCTGAGGTCCATTCTCTAATAATGGCAGAGAGGACGAACAGACAGGAAAACTTGTATTGCTGTTGTCTGTGATGTGCATGATCTCTGTTATTTTGCTTTATGTATAAGGTCAGGTCTTTCTGCAAACAGAGAGTGAACTACAAACATAGCTGATAAATCTATATGGTGCTACCTGTTCTTTAGCATTGATTTCTGCATGATTGATATTAGTTGCATGGATGTTTGCAGAAAAACCATCATTTTGCTGTCAGGGGAGTTGTTCAGAAATGAACACAGTGAATAAGCTCAGTAGTGGCACCAGTACGCAACTTTGCACCCGTGGATAGAACATGTACATGTAGCTTGTGGTGGAACTATGAAAAGAGGTGATTCACCATGTAATAAGTTCCTTTGCTAATAGGTCTCACATGTATCTCATCTCACCAGTCAGAAATAAAGCATCTATTTTTATGTCCAGGGTAAATGCTTGTAGTCCAGCCTTTTCTTTCATTGCAAGAATATGTCCCTCACCTCATTTGGCTTTTTTTCATCAGTATTATCATTTTCCAACTTTGTACTTCTGTATGAGGTGTTTCTGAGGTTGTATGCAACCAGTCAGGGATCCCCAGTGTGCACCTACAAAGATTTTTTGAAGAGGAGATGCCTGACACTTCTGAGCCCAGTTGAGAGATCAGGTAAGTGGGCATCAGGTGGACTCCCAAAGGCAGCCACATGTATCATTTCTTTAATTCTTTGCTGATTTTCCTTGTCTGTATGTTTTTCCAGTTGGGTTTCCTGTCCTGCTCCTGAGCCACATAGTTTTCTTCCATGTTTGTTCTGTCTCTCTTGTTTGTTTCTGCTCATTGCTTGATGCTTGGTATCAGAAGGCTATTTGCAATGTATAACCTTGCAACTCTAATTTTGGAATTTTTATTGTGTTAATACAGTGTTAGAATTCCAACAAGCAAGTTGGTAAAATAAACACGTCAGAAGCGCATTTTTATTTTTTAAAGGAAGCAGAACTATTTTGCAAATGTTTTTAAAGATGTTCTTCAGATAATGTTCTTCTATGGGGAGGTGTGCATGAGCTATTCTATTACACCATTAGGAGCTTAGGTATTTGAGTAGGTGTTTTGAAAGTGAAATTGTCTATAGGGTTGCATCTATGTTGCACGTTAGTCTAAGGGTATCAGAGAAGCAAGGTGTTTAGGAAGGGGTAACACCTTTGATCAGAGCGGGTAAAGTAGTTGGGAAAAGGGGAGATAATTCCAGGCACACAGGACCTGCACACAGTCAAAATAACTGCCTTAAGTCACTGTCCAGTCTCAAATACACTATCAGTAGAATAACAATATCAATGATGATAAATAACAATATCTTACATTCTGAAGAGCTGGGCAAACTGAAAGTAAGCTGACAGGAGCTCCTTAGCACCGTGTAGGTCAGTACAAGTGCACAAAAGAGCAGAGAAAAGAACGTGAACTTGTTTTATAAATTTTAGATGTTTCATAACAGGATCTAGTTAGATGCTTGGTTTTAATATGCTATGTCAATCTATAGTTAAGTGTGGGGACATTATTTGAACTATCATGTGCAGTTTAAACAGCAGCAAATTGTATCTTGATTCTCTGAAGAATTTAAAGGCAAAACTACAACTAGCGTGGGAGCACAGTGAGACAGAAAGCAGTGTGAAGATGAACAGGGCTTTTGTAACCTGTGTGATCATGATGAGTTTCTTAATGCTACCTTAGTGAAAATGTTTACTTATTTTTCCCAGTGCAGAGAAAGAAATTTCATCATTCACTTGGGATCCCAGAGAGAAAAATATTGTGCACTTGCACCTCTCTATCATCAAAAAACAAGTCACCTAACAAGTTCACTTTTCTTAAACAGACAACAAATGCTTCTTTCCTTCAAAGAGGGATTAACAGCATAATTTACAAATCTCTCCCAGCAAAAACAATATCAAACACAATGTTTATCTGCACTGAGCCTGACAGCTTTGCAAATGAGCTTCAAATGCCATTCAGGAGCACTGTGAATACAGATCCTGCTGACGAATCAACAGTTTGTTCCTAATGTAACAAATGCTTATCAGCACATTAATCAATCTAATCACAGGGAGAAATCATTCACTAAAGAAGCAGTTCTGTAACTTCATTTGGCCACCTTGTATCTGACTGGCACACGCCTTTGTTACAGCTTCACAGCTATCCATGCAGTATTAGAGTTGGTTAATCAAGGAAATCAAAGTGAAAATTTGATATGATTGGTTCCCCAAGGAAGAGGTGATAGAATAACTCTACAGCTTTAGTCTTCTGGAGTGTTGGTTTTTACCCTCCCCCCAGGGAAAGGTTACAGAGCTGGGGAGAGATGAGACCTCTGAAATTTGCAGAGGTGTGATTCCCTCTCTCAGCTCTGACATTTATGCAGGCAAGAAGTGTCCTCAGTGCCTCCTTCATGGATCAGCCTTGAGCCACACAGGGAAGGCTACGAGCAGTTTGCGATGTTTGTTCACAGGAGGCTTAATAAGCATATAGTGTATCTAAATCTGGAGCGATTACTTGCAGGATGAGGCAGGCCTGACATATAATGCCTATGGTTTGACATCTCAATATGTTTTCCTGACGTAAGCACAGGAGAGGTGTGCTCCTCCTTTTGGATTGTTATCTGCTTAGTAATGACTCGCTGCGATACTGCCAGCTAGGATATGAAGCTGCCCAGATCTTCACAGGGAGCTCAGTGTGATCTCAAAAATGAACCTTTGGTGATGTTCAAAAAGTTCAGTTAACTTTTTAAAAAATTATTTCGCTCTTCCCTGCATGGAAAGTCAGCTGTGCTTCAGTGCATGTGAAGTGCAATTCTCCTTTAGTTCTAGTGCCTGGGGGTCTTTTTGAAGTAGTAGGGTCTGAGCTCTCACCAGCTTATGTCTCTGAAATCCTGGGTAGTCTCAGTGTGCAGTATAGTGAGGGCTGTGAAGTGCTCGGAGGCTGTGGGTCTGTTCTAGCCTGTCTGAGACAACACCGTTGTCACACTGAACTGGTTGAGGGAGGGGGCTGTCCACTGGAAAAGGTTTGAGGATGAGATCCACAAAGTCAGTCCTTGAAGGTCAGTGAAACCCAGTCAGGTCACAGCTGCTTCCCTCCCTGAGAATCTGGGTGACTGTATGGATGAGTACTTATTTCACCAGAACTGCCGAAAATTTTAGTACTTTTTATATTTCTACACCTGTATTAAAAATATGCAGCACAATAGTCAAACACAAATGGTGGTGAAAAAAGTCTGCTGTAAAATAAGCGGTCTGTGAAGTCGGTGGCCCATCTGCCGCTCACCTTGAACATCCCTTCTCTCCATCAGAGCAATCAACACTTCGAAATTGCATCAGTTTACTTCAAGTCAGTTTAGGTGAAATAATGCAGCTTTTGTGGATATACAGTCTTACACCAGTTTAATGTTAGCTATATGATTTCTGCCAGTCTGCTAGGGTGATGTGGACCTACAGTACCAAATCTGGCAGAATTAATGTAGATCCAAGTGTTGTTCCCACAAGCTGCTTTTGAACAAATTTGACATGGCAAAAGGATTTGCATGATGTGATTATGGAATTTCTGATCTGATTATAAAATAAACTTTGCTGTCTCTACAGAAATAAATTTAAATTATACAAGTCAGTATGAAATTGATAGTGTATTGAGTATGTGCTTGTATTAGCAGTTTCAGGAAACTGCTATACTCCCAGTGGTCAGAATGGGCTGATAGAAATTGGTTGAGTATTTCACCTGTTCAGATGTGTGTTTCGGTATATTTTGGTGGAAGGAAGCATACATCTGTATAGGCAGCTGTGGATACAGAAGGACATCTGTACACTGGTACTTGTAAATGTCCTGTCTGACCACTTGCACAGTATTGTAGTGTTCAACAGGTGTAACTTGGTAATAGCCTCAGCCATCACATAAGCACATAATTTAAAACCAGCAGTAGATGCAAATGGCATTTGTATTTAAGACATCATATCAGCTCCTGATTCAGCAAGACATGTAGTTAACTAGATGACTATGGGTACAGTGATAGTTGTACTGACCTCAAAGCGATTCACTTCTTCAGGGCAGCAGGACTATTATATGGCACGTGCTTAGATAAGACCAAAGAAAGTTTTTTTTCATTTGAACAAGTGTTGGGATGTTGAAGATGATGCTACAAAAGATGAGAATTTTATCTGTAAGTTGTTTCTGGCTTTCCCTGCTCCAGAGCATAATTTCATTTATTATTCTAATTTATTCTTTTTAATTAATGAAAAAAGTTCTTAACCATTCCTCAAAAATAGCAATGGGGAAGTATGAATAATTATTTAAAAATGAGGCAGGAGTTTAAGAAATGTAAAGAGTATCTAAAGTAATGATTGTAATGCAACTCCTTCCTTTGAAAATAGAAACCTTGCAATCAAAACCAGTGATTTTACAATTTTTTTTTTTTTACTAGTTCCCTATATTGGAAGGACATACTGTAAGGATATTGAAATGCAAGAAGGGAAGTTACTTTGTTTCTGATCCTGGCTGAAACCTGAAAATGTAGTTGCAGCCCGTAGTATTATTTGCTACAGTAAAAAAACCCTTGAGGAATCAGATAATATATTTGTAAAATGGTAGTAATAAGTATGTGCTTTCTTGACAGTACTGCACATATACAGAAGTCTGTCAAGGTGACCCTGCAGAGACAATAAAAAAATGTCTTTTCAGATTGGGCATCACAAATGTATTTGAGATGTATAGAAGGAAGTGGCAGTGGTGGGCCATAGCCAGCACTCCTGGTGCTAGATGTGGAAATGGTTGCACTGAGAGTGGAAATATTTCACCCATGAAGAGATACCTGGTTACTGAGGCACCTCTGATGCACTGTAGGATTGTTGAGTTATTGGATGTGGCAGATGAAACAAATGTCTTTCTCTGGTTTGCATAAACTTGTCTGTTAACATAACAGTGTGTTGATAAGAACAGTAAATAAGTGCAGAAGTTTTGAGTTTCCCTATCATGCCCCAGCTGCTATCACCAAAGAGTCACTTGGATAAAGTGTTTATTCTACAGTGGGAAACAGTCCAGCCCCATCAGCATTTGCGTGCTGTGTAGGGACTGTCTACTGAATCAATACAGAGTCACTAAATGGTTGAACGTTTAATCTATCTGCAAATGAAATTAACTGGACAAACCCAGAAGGATTCAGTCTTAATAATTCTCCTGAACTGAGCATAAATCCTAGGGTGATAGATTTTAGAAAAATGCATAGTATAATTTTAAAAGTGCAGAGAAGAAAAGCTCTTTTCCATTTGTACTCACAAATGTCATGACAGTCAAGCACATTATTAAAACTGTAAAAGACTAATTGTGAGAAACCTTTGCGCTGCCTTTGCAAATACACACAAGTGTCCCTCGTACAGTTTGCAGCCTATCAAGAAAGACAGACAACTGTGTCTTCATCCTCTGTTCAAAACGGATTGACACCATGTTACATATCCATGGCAAAGTGAGGATGGACAGAGCAGTGGTAGAATGGTCCTTCCCCATCAGCTCACTGGGACTGAGGATTTACAGCCTGTGGTAAAAGGGAACAGTGGGAAAATCTGCCATGAAACAACAGATCTGTATGGAAGTCTTGTTCTTAAACTTCTGTCTCTGAGGAGAAACATTAGGGAATCCAGAGCATGTCCAGAAAGGGGCTATAATACAGAAGTTTGATTTTGTCTCCCCTTTTTGGGTTGCCATCTGCTTTATCACTTACAGAATGTTAACATTCTTTAAAAATGGGCAGATGGACCTCATTCAAGTTCTGACAGTAACTCTTTGTTATTGGTACAAATAGCTGCAGAGGTATTTAATTACCATTAGTAGTCATCAGTTTGCTGTGAGCTGGTGACATTCAGAATAGTGAGCAGGCTGCATTCTTTGTGTCCAGTGAGTTCATAGAAAGTTAAACCTACTTTTGACAACAGCCTCAAGCTTAGCTACCATTAACCCCTCTTCAGTTACTGGATGATGTGTTTGAACAGTATGAATGATTAATGAAAGTTAAATAGTCCAGTTTCTATCTTAAAACCTTTTGTTATTGGCAAAGGGCAGGGCAACTGGCAAGGTGAGCAGAAATTGAAGTGTTTGGTTTTCACCAAATAGTTCTTGGCAAATTTAAATTATTATGAGATGGTAAATTCAGAGGGAAGTTAAGGGCTGGGGCCAAAGAATGTAATTCTTGAAGGTTTGGCAAAATTAAACCAATCTTGCTTATGAAATTAAACTGCTCTGCTTATCTTTTTCTCAGCAAACACTGCGAAGTATTGCAGTGTGTAAAAATAACCAGCCCAGCAAAAGAACAGCATTTGGTTTTATTCTTTGTCCCTTTCTTATATGGTACAAACAGAAGGAAATAAAACTCTTGGTAGCTGCTTTACTACCTACTCTGCCCTAATTCCTCCTCAGAATTTGGCCATCTGCAGTTTTGCAGAGGTGAGATTCACTTTTGACACCATATTTTCTTGTGAATCCATGGTATAATGTTTGCCAGTTCTGTGTGAGAAGACTATCCTGGAAGCCTCAGAAGTTACAGGGCAAAGGTGGGTCTAGGCTTCAGGGTTTCCTTTGACCTCAGACAGTCCAGGATTGCCTTTATACCTGTGAATAAGAAGCCAAAGGCAGAGACCAAGTGAAGGCAAAGCTATTCAGCCAATGCTCTCAGATTCAAACTGTGGTGGACTGATTTTTTTCTTCCTTCTTGCACATTATCGTTGCGAAGAAAGCTAACGCAGGCCACTGACTTCTTTAACAAATGCCCTTTTCTGACATCTTTGCGGCTTTATTGACTAGTGGAGCTTTTCAGAGCAGTAACTGACTGGTGAGCAATTCCAACAATTCATAGGAAATAAGTGTCCTGTTCATGCTCCTTGTTTGGAGTAAGGAAGGCTACAGAGAAAGCCCATCTGCAATGAAGTTTCACTTCTTATATTTCCACTTTTCAGGGAGAATTGTCCTTTGACAGGTCCAGACCCTGTTTCCTATTTTTCCTTTAAAGCTGCTTTAGACACTGTGTGACTATTGACAATGCTCCAGAGATCCTAGTTTCCTATCCTTGAGCAATCCTTATAGTTGTGATTTAGAACCGGCTCTGTCTTAGCTTTTAGCCCAGTATTATGGTGGGGTTTTTTTTCTTTTCTCCAGGCTTTACAGAGCTTTAAACCCAGATTAGCACTGCCACTTGGGGACTAGGACGGAACTTAGAGCTCCCTTTTAATTTGAGCTGTGGTCGTTTCTCCAGTGGTGCTGCTAAGAGAGGCATGGAGAGTCCCAGAAGGAAGAGTTGTAATGTGAATGTGCGTGAAGGAAATGTGATAATAGTATGCTAGTACAGAAAAGACATTTAGTGTAATACACCTGTATGCATTGCATAGGAAGAAAAAGGAAAGTCATCTTGTATATCTGTGTGTATCCCAAAGGTAGAGGCTTCCACAGCAGTGGTGCAGCAGCATTTTTGTACATGGCCACAGCCACAGCTTCCAGCTAGGAACTCACTCATCATAGCCCCCAGTATAGCAGTGACCATAACAAAAATATGTCTGATCCGCACATCTCAAAGCAAAGGATTGTCTTCATTTATTAGAAGTAACTATTCAGCCTTCAATAAAATGTCAACTGTCTTAAGAGTTTCCATTGTAATATAATGTAATGTACACAGCCTAAAGTATGGGATCTAAAAACCATTAAAAGGATATCTGATGTCACCATGACTACAGTCACAGTCCAGTCTCATTTCAGTGACATCTGTTATCTACAGGAAAAAAGCATATTATCCATAGGTGATTCATCATTGATTCTTGTCTCATTTTCTGTCCACTATCAGAGCTCCAAACAACTGACTAAATAAAATCACCAGTGACAGGACTGTGCTGGCATTGAAGGAAGATGATAGTTAATTGACCACTACCCTTGTAGAGACATCACTGAGATGTGTCACAAATGACTGCTGGGTCACGCTCATTAGGAGAAGAGTGGATACATGTTCAGCCCTTGCATTCCCATAAATGGGAGAGTATTATAATCACTTAGAAATATTTTTTCAGTAGCTCTGGTGTGTTTAGGAAACAATTTTGTGAAAACGTCTGTCATGCATGTATGCCTTCCAGATACTGTGGGTAACATCTGGACTTGCCTGAGTAATGCTTCTCGCATTGTTTCCTGTTTTCCAAAGCAATTCAGTGCCTACCCCAGGTAGAGCACTAATTATTAGTTAGGAGAGAATTAGAAAGGCACAGCTGTGCCTGATGTGACTCCCATACTCCTGCTGTAGCAGTGCATACAAGTCTAAGGCAGCCTTTCTGCCTTAATGAAATGTCCAGCCCCAGGGTATATGCCTCAAATGGGACCTGAATTAACTTTTGCCTAAGCGAGGACTGACACGCAATCACTCCACTTGACTTCTGGAGACCTTCCTCTATGGGTTGTTCTGCTTCGTCATGTAACTCTTGTGCTTCTTGTTTCCCAAGATACATGCTGCGTGGGAGCAGGCACTGTGAGTCAGACCAGCCCTGTGTTAGATAGGTGCCATGCCTATCTAACAGTTTAAGAAGTCAGAGTGTTTAGATGCAAAAGGGCATCTGAGTTTTCTGCACTCACGATTTGTTAAACCCTACTCTTGAGCTGTTGTGGTAGAAGGTGTGTCAAGGCTCCAGGCATGTGATGGAGTTTGTGTGGATTACCTGCTGGTCACTCCAGAAGAGGAGGTCTGGGACTGGAGTGAGGGAGGTATCTCCTAGCAGGCTCCTTTTTCTGTGGTGCTTCTTTAGGAAGACATATCTGAGATGCAGCTTGGCATGATGGGGAGAACCTACTCTGACATCCAGGGCTCTACAGCGACAGTGACTGTCTTGCCGTACCCTGAGATATGGCTGCTGTGAAATGGAGGTCAGTGTCACGGTGAGCACAAAATATGGCAGGTGTGTTCATAATGGCACTCATGCCCCAAGACGTGCAACCTAACTTATTTTAACATAAAATAGGCCCCTCCAGAGCAGGGTAGATTATTGGGCTTGTAACCAAACAGATTTTGGTAACAGAGACAAAGTTGTGACCACTCGGTGTGCAGCAAGCAGAGGAATCTACCTGAATTCACCCTATGCCTACCTACTCTTCAGTGACTGTCAGATGCTGAAGCCTCCCTGAGGCCACGGGATTAAAGAAATATCAACAAATCCCAATGTCCCAGTCAGTTTCTACAATTTTCTTAACTCTGTCTTAACTCCTGTGAGGAGCAGGGAGTTGGACTCGATGATCTTTGTGGGTCCCTTCCAACTTGAGATATTCTATGATTCTGTGTTTTTCACTTCTGTCACCTTTCTAGAGTTGGGGTGTTTTTGACGGCATGCTTTTCTAAATTTCTAGGCAGCCATTCTTTCCTTTTCTGATGCACATGCTGTTAATAGTTGGGCTGAGAATGTGAGTTATACCTTTAAAATAATTATTAAATCTGGAGCTTAATATGGCAGGCACATGAGGCTTATAACACTTGCATTTAACCTTAATCATGTGACAGGCATGAGAAGATTAAGTGAAACAATTTGCAAATGAATATTTTGTAATTTATTAAGACAGAAATTGTGCACATTCTGTGCACTTTTCTGAGTCACTATTAAGCATCTTAGTATGTTGCCATGAAGAAAAAAATGTTCTCATTGCTATGTTTTGGAATACTTTTATTTATAAGCATGGTTTCCAAGGCAAAACCCTTGCAGCTTGATGGCAGTCTGTACGTCCAACTTACCCAAAGATGGAAGCAGATGTACATCTGTTGCTTACTCTACCTGAACAGCAAACAAGGCTAAGTAGTTCTGGATAATTAGATCTGCTCAAATGCTGCAGCTGATTTTCTATAAAATTCTCTTAGCTTTTTTAGAGAAGTTGCTTACATTGTGCAGACACCCCCTTAATTGTGGCAGGGATACTTATGAAGACATTTAAGTGAATGTTGAAAAATATATACAGAAATGAATTTTGAAATGGAAAATAAAAGTATGATCATCCAAGCCTAAAAAATGGGTTGCTAGGGCTTTGCAGTACTTCCCATCCTGTTATGATTTACCCCTTCAATATCTGTGTATGAGGTACAGATAGGAAATGGAAGAATAGAGCATATCATCCTTTCAAGTTCACAAGGGATGTTTTTGGCAGAGTGTGCCACTCAAGGAGGTACCTTCACCTCTGTATTTTCATACCTGTCTGGGAAATTTTTCAGAGTTACATGATGTGACCTGTATGTCCAGGTTTAACAGCCATCAAGACTTTCAAAGAGAAAATGATGCAAAAGTCTACCCAATAAATTGTTGCCTTAAAATTACGTGCCCAATCACCGTTCTTTTTTCTTTTTGCCAAGCCCAGTTAATTCAGTCTTATTGACATATATAAGAAGAAGAATTGGTTAGCAAATATTCAGAAATAGGTATTTAGAGTCCTCTTTACTGTCCTTCCTGCCAAATTATGGCTGGCTTTTAGAAGTAGGGTAAAATGTCTGTAAGTTTGGAAAGACTGAAATTTATCCCATTATATAAAGTAGGTAATGAACCGCCTAAGGATTTATTTATATGTACAGTGGATAATATTTTAAAGAATGATTAGGAAGGCTGAATCACACTTCAGCAGCCATTTTTTGTGGGGAGTAGTAGAATTTTAATTAGCTTCATATTCATTACTCACCTGATACGTAGTCTCTAATTGCACCTTCAGTGTATTTTGCTGTCACCGGAGCTCGCTTTTATTAACTATAATCATTGAAGGTTTTATGAAGTCTATCTATGGTATATGAATACCACAGTGCAAATGAATCAGCCTTACAAAATTGTCATGAGCATTTGCCAGTAGGTAAGTAGATTTTGTGCTTGCACTGGCATGACAATTATGAGAGGTTGAAGAAAAAAGTGATTTCTTTTGCCACCAAGGAAAAGCCTGGTAATTGAATAGGTAAATTTTGCAAGCTTAAAGTAATTTACTCATTTTTTTAAAGAAAAATTTGTTTAGAAAACTGGTCGTGCATATTTCTTTTTACAAAAAAGATCCCCTTTCTATTTTTTGATCATTAACAATACCCCATTTGATCAGCACAGAATAAAAATGCCCTTGACAATTGTGCTTCTCTAACCATGCAGTTACACAGAAACTGTCCATGCAAAAGTAAAATACATAATTTTATTTATGTTTTTTATTAAAATCTTACATGAAGGTGTTCATCACCCCCGTTTTCAGAGTATGAACTTCAGCAGCAGCATTGAAGCCCACAGACTTCTAATCACTTTGGGGTACAAATTCACCACCATGAGAATCGACCCCTGCTACTGATTGGATTCTGTTTCTGCTTTGTCTGTAAGTTTGTGTGACCTCCTCTTCCCCTGTACTCTTACCATCTCTGTTTGGATTGTAAACTGAAAATCGTGAAGTCATATAATTGAAATGACTCGCTTTTGCTGCATCCTGAGAGCAGAAACAGGATTTTTCATATGTGATTCTGAGAAGTTTGGGGTCGTATCTGGGCAAAAGTCAGAGCAGTCCCCTCCTGGGTGGGTGCGTCTCGCTGGTGAGTTGCAAATACTGTCATCTCTGAGAGTGGGAATATTTCACCCATAGAGAGATACCTGGTTACTGAGGCACCTCTGAATGCACTGTAGGGTTGCTGAAGTATTAGATGTGGTAGATGAAACAAATGTCTTTCTCTGGTTTGCATAAATTTGTCCGTTAACATAACAGTGTGTCGATAAGAACAGTAAATAAAATTACTCATGGCAAACAGCAGTACCATACTCACAGAGTTCCATTCAAGTGTCTGTTCTTCATAAACTTTTTTCATCTTTTAATAATGTAGGTAGTTCATACACAAACATAAAATGATGAGTGAAAAATGAGTTATCTGGGGACTATGCTGTAAGTGCTGACCTTGCCTTTATTCAGTCAAATTCCCAATAATAAGGATGTAAGATTTGCCTAGAGCAGGCCTGAACTGGGATTAAGGATGGCAGCTGTCAGTGATTTTTGCCTGCAAAATAATGTCACTAAATGTTTCTGTCACACAGAAACGATAATAAGGAAGTAATTAGCATTTGCAGTATTAATCTTATTGGGGCAGGAATTCTTTTAGAGATCATGATTTTTCTTTTATTTTTCAATTGGCCATTAAAGAATTGTGAACTGGTACTGTATGTCATTCTTCCACTCAGAAAATGTCAATCAAATAGAAAGATTAAAATAAGTAAATTCTGCTTATATGCCTACAAAAGAGAGAAGCAGATGGAAGAGTGATTTGGTCTGAAATTTTTTCTCTGCTGGTATGCCACCTGCAAAAATTAAGTAGAAAGTAATATCAGACAACAAGCTGTTCTCCAGTGCTTCTAACCAAGTTGCATTGAAATTAGTAAAAAAACTTCCAAAGGGAACAAGTTTGGATCTGAAATTACTAAATTGAGTTTCAGGGGTTTGTAATAAGTACACTCCTGATAAAGAAAAGTATGTGACTGTTTTACTGTTGGCCAAAAGCTTCTTCAAGTTTTTAAAACTTTGTTCACTCCCTGTTGAGAATGGCATTTAGAGAAAATGATATGAATGAATGAAGAAGTGGTCGCAATTCCAAAATACATTGAGGCAAGTTTTAGTTTAAACCCAAATCTGGCTCTGTATGCTGAGGTCACATCCCAGAAGGCATGACTCTACCACAATGCCAAAGGGCCTTCATTTTGGCATTAACCCACCAATAAGAATGGAGAATCCATCAGTTTTCTCCTCTGACTTCTACTGGAAGACCCTGTCATTATATTTTCTCTTTTAGCATTGCTGTAGTAGAAACCTATCCCTGTTGATATTAGTGGCACAATTGCCAACGAGCAAGGCTGGGATGGTGCAAGGATGTGAAGACATTTGAATGACAAGGTTGCTATGATGTGATCACAAATGTTACTATAGTGTTTGGTAGACTCAGATTTGGATGCTACCACCAGGGCTTCCATTTTCTCAGGATTGCTTTGCTGATCACTGTTGCTCTCACCTCTCTGTTAATGTGGCCGCTGATTTTTTGCATAAATGCACCATCAAGATATATTTCTGGAAAAAATATACCCCATCTCATAGTAAGTAAATGACAATCAGTCATCCTTGCAATGTTCCCAGATAATTAGCCACTGGGCCTGTCTAATTACTTCCATGAAACATGAGTTGTCTTTCTTAAATTTCTGAAATATGGCCTGGGAAGTCTCAAGTAACACAGTGGTTAGCCACTGGCTGGTCAGCAGTGATGATTAATAAAGTTTATTAGTTGTAGTTGAATGAGGGATGGTAAAATATGGATATGCTCCTTACTTTCAAATTATTTATTAATTATTTTATATTACTTCTTTCCACAGTACTGATTAGCTTGTTTTAATAATATATCAATGTGATCATGTATACATGAAAAAAATATACTGGATCACTTTGCATGGCAGTAGGAATTCAAACCAGACAAGTCTGTGGCAAAAGGCACTAAATAAGGCTCGGAGAATTTTACAACTGCACATTCTTTAAAGTTTGTATTTCATGACTGAAGCATCTTTTCTTGGTGCAATGAGCTTTCCTTTAAGAAAAGGGTCTAAGGCATACATTTTGGTGAGTTTTCTCAATTTATATTATCCAATCCTCAGCTGTGCCTACTTTCTCTTGCTTTTTACACGTCTGCCTTTTGCCAGTGTCCTACGGAACCTAAAGAAATTCAGAATTTCCATTCTCTAAGAAATTTCAGATTTTATAAAACAGTTCACATTTCAAAACAATTAATTTCTGTTCTAATCTGAGGAGACTGTGTTGGGGTGATAATTTTTACAAAAGTTGCAAAGGTAGAAAAAAGTCTGCTTATGAGGTCTGTGGAAGAGGAACAGCCCATGCAGCCTATCCCCGGAGGTCTGTTTGTGCTGTTGCCTCCATGTGTAAGACCTCGCTGGGGTTGTCAGGACCCAATGGCAGGGTGCTCTGTAGTGCCGTGTTGGCTCAGTTGGTTGTCTCCAGCTCCCAAGGTGTGGCACAGCTAATCCTCTTTGCATTTTAATGAAAGTATTCTTCTGATTTCTTTGTTCAGGAAATATTTTCCTTGTGCTTGCATCTGGGACCTTAGAGTATAGGGTGCCTTCTTTCCTTGACTTTTGCTCTATCTTATCAGCTGTACAGTCAGTCTTCTCTGAGTTTGGGCTTCCTTTTCCCTCTGCAGATTTCCATCTCTGAACACAGCCTTATGGTTCTGTGCTCTACAGGAGCCTGCTTCACCTTTGAAAGCTGCTATGGAGGTATAGAGCAATGATCATTTTGCTGAAATTATTATGTATAGCCAGTTTTGTCATGTTCTTCTGTTGGCTGTTACATTTAGGTGCTGATCTGGAATGTTAAATGTTTTGGCCACAAGTATGGCTGCAGGGCCAACAGTGGTATTGCAAAGAGAAATGCAAAGAATGAAACTCTGCCATGAGCAGGTAGAGAGCTTGCAAAAGGCTGTGTCCCTTCACAGCCTCTCAGTAAACTGCTTTTAAATGCACAGCTCTACGGAAAATTATGGAAAATCAGTGGAAAATTACAAACAGTTATCCATTGGTCTACAAATATGCTTTACATACTTGAACCACATTAAATGTCTGGTTCCAGGATACCATTCTCTTGCTGTTGCTTAAAGGGATTCTGGTAATTTTTTGTCAGCCTCTACTGCAGGATAAATCTTTGCTTGAGGACATTCTCAATTCTTCTTGGAAATCAGGGAGGAATCCTAGCATCAGTGGGATTTTGCAACTTGTTTCAGTGGAACGAACATTTTGGCCCTGTTTTTTTCATGCTCTATTATAGCTGAAGAGGTTTGCATGAAAAGAACAAAGAGTCCTAGAAGAAACGGCTGATCTCTGTGGATGCTCTGCAACCTTTATTCTCTTGTGCCCCCGGAGAATCACTCGCTATGGGTTAAGTCAGACCCTTGCAAGAATTGCTCTTTTTTGGTGACCAAACTGGCTCACCATCCCTGAAATCAAGGAAATGGATTAGTCAAAAGAATTCATGTTTGTATGCAACTAATACATTTAAATCCACTATGGCATTCAGCTCCAACTGTGTATTGGGATCAGGCCAAAATACACCTTTCCCATGGCGGCTCCAGGAGACAAAGAATGAATCAGGGCTGGACTTCTGCACAGGTAAAGTAGGTCACTGACTACGTTGGAGGGAAATTGAAGACAACAGATAACATATTTCATATGAAGTAATTGTTATTCACAGATAATAATTACTTTCTATTAAAGTTGGTAAGAGTTACAAGTCAGATTTTCTTGGTATCCTGTGGAGTTAAGATGTTCTCAGGGAAATGCATTATTCTGGGTTTTTTAAGAAAATAAGACAGCACTTTGCACTTTGGTACAATGCCAAGTTATTAGGCTTTAGTATGGACCTGTTCTTTTGAAATCTAGGAGGTTTGAACCTATAGACCTGGTCAGTCCCTATTTTTAATCTGTTACAGTCTTGTAAGATAAACTCTCCAATATAAAATGCTATTTGTATGTGCCATTTGTGTCTGTGTATGCCCAAGGTGGTTTGGCTCTGTGACTGACATTGTATAGTTTGAGCTTTGAATGCAATGATGTGTTAATAAAATACAAAAGGATGACCTGTACTGATCTTTGGAGTGAGAGCATCACCATCTCAGCCATGCAGTTCTATTTAACCACATATTAATTTTTGATATACTGGAAAAGACCGGACACCCATGTCCCACCAGCTGTCTCTTCAACCCTTCACCCCTCACATCCTAGCTCAGAGCTGTACATAAGCAGAAATGTGGCATTTGGTTTAATCCCTTGGCACAGGCAGGTCGGGCACTCCCACTGTTTTAAGTACTAATGCACGTAGCGTTAGTGCTTAGTGTCAGGAAATCCCCCGATTCCCGGAGCCATAGATAGCATGTTTAGATGTGCGAATATATTTATACATTACTGGAAAACAGGCATTTTTAAAGGAAGCATTTCAAATTTCACTTGACGTACTTTTTATTCATTTTTAGAATGCAAACACAGAAGAATAGTTCTTTGATTTTGCACTGTAATGGCTCTGTGGGGCTAGGTAACCCTGGGATGAAAGAAGGCAAAATCATCTGTCATTGGGGAAAGCATAAGAGAAAGCCTCATAAATAAAACAGAAAAGCTGTGATGCTCATCTGATAAAACTGACTGGGTGGACTGGTATTTTTAGCTGAGAAATTCAAATACTAGCTATTTTATGATGTGAAATCCCTTTCTGTAAACTGTGTAGCATTCATGCAGGGTACAGACTGGAGAAAACACTGTTTGGACTTGAAAGGTCAGAAGACCTCTGGATGCTTAGGTGATGGCTGACTCAGAAGCAAGTGGGAAAGTGCCAGATAGTTACTATCGCTACCACTTCTGGTCTTCAAACTACTGTGTTTCAACATTCCTGCTTCTGCAATAGCTGCACTGCTACCTCACAACCAGCCAGCCTCTACCTTGGGAGGTTCAGGCTTTCCCAACCCTCTGGGCAAACAAACTGCTTGTTATTCTCTCTTCTTCTGCATTCATGCTCCTGCAGTCAGCTTTTCTGGCCGTTCCCACCTCTCCCAGTTCAGGAGTCAGAGGTCCTTACAGGCTCATTTCTCTGATTTAGATATTTGAAGAAGGAACCTTCTCCAAGGATAAACTTAAGATTATCCTGAGCATTTTGGAAGGTAGAAACGATGATGCTTCTTATGGATAGTTACCAATGTGGTTTGGTGGCAAAATTAATGGTCTAGGAGTCAGGACTGGTAATGATCTCATCTCTGCCACTGCCTCTTGCATTACTTAGGTCAATTCACTTCATTTCTCCATTGTTTTCAGTTGCCAACAGAGGTAATTCTAGAGACCTGCTTTAGTATTGTAAGCTCTGATACATATGGATGCAAATTATGAAAAAAAACAGTGCTATTTTGTCAATGCAATCCAGAATTTTACACGTCTGAAGCACCTCATATCCAGAGAGAAAGTGCTGAAAAAGGAAGCGAAGAATGTTTTTATCTATTACTGAAATAGCATAAATATTACTACCATCCTCGAAATTTTAAAGAATAATTGGAAATGCTTCCTAGCACTGGGCAGGAATTGGGCAAATGCACAGATGCCTCTGGAAATCAAATCCAGGCAGAAGGGAAAATACTCCCTTGTTGTACAGAAAGGAACTGATGTTCATATGTTTGGGAATTTACACAGATCCTCATTCAGTAAGGCACAGCGGCAGTAGCCACCTGCGGATACGGCTGGGGGCACACAAGAGAACGGGTATATCCTCTACATACCAGCTGTCCCTTGCAAGAACCAGTCTCCTCTTCACCCTCCTCTGAATGCCACAAGCTAGCTTTTTAGTTTAATGATCTTAAAAAAAAATTGGTTTATTTAAAAGAGAAAAACTTCCTGCAAATAATTAACTGCCAAAAATGACCACTTGGGAGTTTTATATTGATTTATTCCTCTCTCCACCAAACGCTTCTGTTCTGTCTCTTCCACTTACTACATTATCACTTGTCTATTTTGCATATTGGCGTTATGAATTTGCCTTTTCAGCTGTCTTAGGCTATTTGTGTATCTTGATTGTTGATAAAAATATGACAAATTGTTCTTGGCAATGGGAGGGGAAGGGTTTTAATGATAAATGGGCTTTGCACTGCAAGCGTATATTCCACACTTCCTATGAATGCCATCTCCTGAAAAGCTCATTGCAGTCTGACAAAACATTTTTCTGGATTTAGCCTTAAATAAAAATGTAATAGCCATATTAAATAGCAGAGGCTTCTTTTTCCTTTTTTTTTTTTTTTTTTTTTTTGGCAGTTTTCCTCACCACTTTTCTTTCTTTAAGAGCTTTCTTTGACAACGGGACAGTGCCCCAGATTTCCCAAATCTTAGAAAGCCTGGAAAAGGTTAATTGGAAAAGTCAGGGTTGCAGTTGGATAGTTAGTGCAGCTGTATTCTCTCTGCTGCTTGTTAACATTTTCTCAGTGCCTCAAGGCCCCACAACTCAGTGTCGCTGCTGTCGCCAGCACCCTGGCTGTGAGTCCACTCCCCAGCCTCACTGGCTCCTCATTTCTATACGCTTCACTTTGCTGAGCCACTCCGAGCTGGCGTCATCCATCTAGTCACAGCTCTCTAAGTTTGCCATGTGCACTGACCCCGTGCTGACCCTGAACCATGATACAAACTATGGGATTGTAATTAATCTCTAATTACCCACAATACCTCGCTGGGTATTCAGCCTGCTGTTCAGTTGTATTCCTAACCAATTCAGTCATCAGTGGAGCATTCAAATTCAGTGCAGCTCAGTGTTTAGAAACCAAGGGCTTCACTAATGTTGAGTGGCTGGGCTACTTAGAGGGCTGCATCCACCTTGCGTTGCTCAGGCAGAGCTCTCCATTCAGGCAGGGCAGAGTCAGGCTCCGGCTCTAGCTCAACCAGTTGACAGTGCAATGCTTGTGTTCATGTTTCACCATTCAAAAGACAACTGGGCAGGGTGCATGTGACACCAGTCGTTTATCTCTATTAGTTCTTTCTTTCACAGCTAGCGTGTATCTCCTACCAGGGGACAGGAGGAGATTATCATTGAGTCTTAGCAGATCTTGCTAGAATGCATCACTCCTCTTAATTTAAGTCATATTCCTGCTTCTGTCCAAGTGATGGGATCTAGGAAGGATAAATCCCTGGAGAGATGCTATGAGGATGCTGAGCTGAGACAGGGAACTAGTGCTAGGATTGTGAAGTGGTGCTGCTCTTGAGCTCCCAGTTAAATCCAACCCATAAGAGCAGAGGTTTGGTTTGGGCATGACAATAGGGGCTGCTATGGACTCTAAGTTATGTTTGACTCTGGTTATCCCACTGCGACGGGATCTTCCACTCCTTTTGTGTACAGCAAATGCAAAGCCATCATACTGCAGCCTTCAAATGCTAGATGGAGCACTCAAGAATCAAAGCACCGTGTAAGAAAATAGAAAAAACCTTCCCTCCCTGATTCCCATTACCTCAGCCAGCAAACTCTTTCCTGAAGTGTAGCTCTCCTACTATCTTCTCATGTCTCAACTGGTTCTCCTTTCTCTCTCTTTCCATACTTGTGCTTTTCCAGATTTCCCCTGTCCTGACCTGCCTCAATGGCCAGCCCCTCACATCTTCTCACCCACCCTCCCATTTTCCCTCCACCCCAAAATCTCTTCAGAGTTTCAGGGAGCCTTTCTTGGAGATGGGAGGGAATATCTTGGTAGGATGTGTTTTGAGTAGAACATGCGTATTTGTCAAAACGTGGAGAAGTCCCAGTTCCAATGACACACTTGCCAAACCAGACCAAGAGCCGGTGCAAACTGGTGTGGCTCCCCAGCATCCAGCCACCAGTTGGTGCCAGTTCTGACATCCTGGGGTGGAGCTGGGACTTTCTTTCTCCCTCTTGTGCAACTGGTTTCTCTCAGTTTCTAGTCTCCTCACTGGGTGACAGATCTCTCCCTTGGCTCACAGGGATTTGCTGGGCTGCCCTGGGCACCACCACTTTGGTGCCAGCTGCTGCATTTCACTGTGAAAACTAGAAAGAAAAAATTGTCATAGAAAAAAAATTTCAAATTGCTTTTTTAGTGGAAAATTTCTAATTTTAAATGGAAAACTAGCAAATGAATCAATCTCCATTTTAAACCACTTAGCCTCATTTTTTCCAGTACTTGCACTGGGAAGCTATCTCAAAATCATTCTGCCTTGAGAAGCCTCCTGATTTCCGGTCTAAAGTTATTAATATTTTGCCTGCTTTGTACATGATAAATGCAATATATGTATATTCCAACACAAAATTTTAAATGTTCACTATGGGAAAACATAGCTGTGTTAAAAATCTTGCAATTTTTATTTATCTATGGCCTGATACCAGCTCAGCCTGATACCTGACATTGGATCATTAGTAAGCTGTATTTCTCTATGCAACAGCTCTTCTGTGCCCAGTATCTAGCAGCTGCCTCAAGTCTCTGATGTAACAGTTGCTGTGGTGACTGTTTTGCTCTTAAGTTGTCATGACATATGAAATGATCACGTTAAAACCTGCCTAACTTGTTTGAGTATTAAATATGGTAAACTTGTTCTTTACCAGTGATTACTTGCATTCCTTGCCTTTGCTAGTTCTTGCATGGGAGAAATGTGGGTACCAGAGAAATCTTTGTACCAGACATGCTTCATGCGTGCCATTTGACTTGGTTTTAACTTGGGGGGCTTATTCCTTTTAAATGTTTAACAGAGCATTTGAGGGAAGGAGAAAGGGCTTGTCAGCAATCCCATAAAGGCTTCAGCTTGGTTGCGTGACACATACTCCCGGGGCGAGATGCTGTCACCCAGTCAATCAGCCATTAGGCATGTAATTATGGCAACCAGTCATGAGACAGTTCCTAATTAACACTTATTTTTCCCAGCGAACTAATATTCCCAATGTCTGAAACAAAATGGGTAATTAAGACATTGCCTCCATCTACCTGGTGCATCCATCAGCTGTCTGTTGTCCTACACCCAGCACCCAGCTCTAAGAAATATCCTAGTGTAAGTGTACCTGTTGACACAATTTGTCCACATACTGCTCCTCTTTTACTTATAGATCTTTGCTTCCCACACCAGGTGCTGGCAGCATTCCCACCTGCAGGACAGGGCAAATACTAATGAAAACATCTTGAAATTTTTTACTGAGCATCTTTTAGACTTTCTCTCTTCATTTGTAACTCTCTATGAAATCTTAGTATTTTTCTCTAGAGGCTGTTGGTCACTAAAATTGTTGAATTAATGAAAAAAAATTCTGCTTACATTTACTTTGGTAATTCCTGAAATGAAATGACTACACCTGCAATTCTGGAAAATAAATGAGATTTACCCGTCACCAATGTGGATGTATGTTATATGTAAACCCTGGCTGCATTTAGGGATCATGCCTCTATTTCCAAGCCAAACCTTAAAAGAATGTGGATAGCACTATTAAATAATCCACCCATTTATAATGTACAAATAAATGTTTCTTTCTTTCATTATTTAAAGTGACAACTGACTCAGTTTATGATACCGATGTGCTAGAGATTCCAAAAGAAAGAATTAAGAAAAAAACTAATACCCAGTGTTATTCAGCACCTGGTAATGCAGGCATCTGATAAAAACTCAGGGACCTGTGATTCATATTTGGCCTGCTTTTGACCCCTGAACTTTGTAAAGTGATGAAATCTGAACAGCAGTATTTGCATATTTAAACAGTTGGTTTTGAAAAGCCACGAGACGCACTTAGCACCGCCTTTTTAAAAAAATCAGCTTTCTCTTTTCTATCTCTTGGTCATGCATTTCTTTTTTTTGTTTGGGCAGATTTCTATTATCACACATTGAGGGGTCACTGAGTGGCACAGAGAGTCATATTCTATTCTTGAATCTTTTACCAGATGTATAACCTTGGGCAGTAAGTGAAAAGTTACTTCACCTATATTAGAAATGGGCATAGAAGTGAGGTAAGTCCCAGCATGGAGGCTGTGTGATGAGGTAATTGCCTGTAGGCATAAGCGGGGGTTTGTGGATCTGTGGTGTTATTCTGGCGTTATTGAATAGACAGGAATTATTCCATTGATACACAATAGACCTTATTGTAAATCTGCTTATTTTGTAAGTAGGTTCCTCATGAACAGGTACAGTGGTAGGTGGTAGATTATCATTGAGAAACAATATTGTGAATTCTTTTGCTCTGTTTAAAAACAAAGCCTTTCTTCTGCTAAAACTTCTCAGACACTTCCTTTTTTTTTCCTCTAAATGACAAGCAGGGGTAGTTCCAAGCCTTATGTTTTTGAGTAGCTTGTATCTCAATTTTCTTAAATTCATTACTCAGGACAAATCTCTACTACTCATTATTATTTTCTAAAAGCTTCAATAACAGTTTGATAAACTACTTTGGAAAAGAAAGCAACAAACAGAATCCATCTCATTTCTGAAAAAATTACTCCCCCCGCCCCGGGTTGAGCCAGCTAGTTATTATTTATGGCCCCCAACCAAAAGGTCAGCTCTTTGTCCAGAGGTACCAATTCCTTCTCTCAGTGAATCCTTTTCACCATGTTAAGTGATTATCAGCCCTGGAAAGTAGAGTTCAAAATCTGTTCTCTGGATTTTATGAAAACATGCTCTTGTTTTGGCAGCCATTCTCAAATGCTCGTGTACATGTTTAGCTTTTCTAAAGTTAGTTGTCCTGTTGGACTTGGGCTTGGTCTTCAGTGGTGTTTTGGCAGGCAGGAGGAAGTGGAAGGTAATTCTTATGACTGTACACTGTACTGCAACAATCATTGATTTTTCAGTTGAGGGCTTGAAAAATGATCAGTGTTAGAAAGGTTTGCCTTTCCTGAAGTTGCAAGCAGGGATGAGAGCTGGGAACATGCGGACACGCTGATCTGTTTATTTTGATTACTGTGGTAGTAACTGCTGTGGTGAACCTCAGACCTTCTAGGTTTTCCTCATATGCCTTGAGTTTGGAAAAGGACTTTGACTGCCCAGCAGAAAACAAATGGCAAATTCCTACTGATTAAGAAAAAACTATTCTCCATGTTGTAATGAAAGATATATCACATTTCATGCAGCTGGTGGGGAAAAGGTTAAGACAAATCTGGAGGGAAAAGGGAAATACTCCAGCTGGCTGTAGACAGCAGGTATACAAAGCCTTGTCTCTCAGAAGAGAGGTGCTCTATTTAGGGGCTACAGATTTATAGCAAGAGCCTGAACAGCAGGGTTCAGTGCAGCTCAAACCAAAGGAACCTACAAAGGTTTATGAGGGTGACTGTTAGATGCGCAGAGAGCAGGACTTATCTATTAAAGATAAAACTGAATGCAGGAAAGGGTGGCTGGACTAAACCTTTTCACTGACCTTTATTGTTTGACAAGGCTGCAAAGAACCAGATATTATCCTTTGGACATTTTCACTGGAGTTTGGGGCTAAATATTTTCTATCCCAACAGATAAACTGGGGTAAAACTCAAGATCCTAGAGGAAGAACAAGCAGAAGTTTACTTTGGGGCCAGAAGCATAAGTGAAAAGCCCACTGTGACCTAGTAAGTCAGTTCTAGTGATGCAATAGACTCACCGACAAATACAGTTCAAAACAAAGGGGAAAAGATCCTCTTTTTTGTTTTGTTTGTTTTTACAAGGCATTTCTGTTGCAAGCATGGAAATTTTGGGTTGCTCCCCATGATCATTCGAGTGACATTTTATACAGCCATTGAAAAGCTCTTCTGCCATATTTTCCTTTTTTTCTCCTTTATTGATTTTTCTCTTTAAGTCTTTAATTCGCTCTTCTTCAGTTGCTACAGTTAAAGAGAAAAATTCTGTGGATCACATAAAGATAACATTCCAGCCTACACTGGGTCACTCACACCTCACATAAGAATACAAGCTTCCTGCAGACAGCTAGTCCTTTCCTGCTTTTCAGGCCTTTTTGCTCCATCTTTTCATTTTTTTTTCTCCCTTAGTATTTGGGTCTTAATCTTTCTTTAGACTTATCTTTCATGCTGTGCTCATCCGAAATGTACCAATAATTGCTGCTACCTATATGTGGTTTGATTATTCTGTACATTCCTTGTTGAAACTATCAGTGAAACAAGACATCTAAAATATGATTCTGTAGAGTTAAAGTAATATTTGGGATGTCTGAAATCTCTTATAAATTGTTCTGTAGACAGTCAGTTTTTTAAAAGAAAAAATAACAGCAACAACCCAACCCTAATGACATATTTCAGTGTAATGCTGTAATTTTAGCCCCTGCCATGAACTATTGCTGTTGTACAGTAAAGTATTTTGCTAGTAAACGGTGAAGTGATTTCCAGTAAAGCCCTTTCCCTTTATTCCATCCTTCCATCAGCAAAATTCCCATCTCACCAATTCCAACGTATTAAAAAGAAAATACTCATCTGAAGCACATTAGACACCATGTGAGTGCCCTACAAATAGTAAATAGTAAAGACAAGCTGTCGTAGTTTCACCTTGTTTATCTTCAGATGTTTTTGAAAAGGCAGAAGATGAAGGTGCTTCTTGCCTTGAAGTGGACGAAGCGTACCAAGTGCATGATCTGTTTACTGGTGTCAGTGTTTTTACGTTGTTCCTGGATGTGTGCACAGCAATGTGCAAACACATTTAACAGCCTCTGGACTAATAAGCCTTTTCCTGGGAGACCAAATAACTTTTTAATAAGTCCTTTTTCTCTTCTTTTTTCTCTTCCTTCTTCTCTTCCTTTTTCCCTGGTACCGTTTCCTGCTTGCTGGAAGCCTCCTCCTTAAGTTTTCTTTCAGTTCTCTGTTGCTCATTGCAATTAATTTTCTAGCAATTTTATTCTTAACTGGTGGCTGCATTTCTCTGGCTCTTTGTGGCTCACCAACTTCAAGATCTGTTGCCATCAGTCAGCTGCCATGTAAGAATTTGTTACAGGATGGGGTCAACAGGGAAAAGATGGTCAGTGACTACACTGGTGGCTGGGTCAGTGCTTAGGAAGCAAGACCTCAAAGGTCTGCACCATTGCAGACTGAGGACACTGACAGGGAGGACAAGGACTGCCACACCGATTTCCAGGTCTTGTGGGGCCTTCATTTCTGAACTTGGGAGGCATGAATCAGAATTAAGCTCTGGAGCACTAAGGCACAGAGCCTCCATGGTTGGCAAGTGCAGGGCCGGAAACTGAGATGAATAGAGCCCTAAATGTTTTTTTGTTTGACGCTCATGCTTAACAGAAAATGATTAATCCATTAGCAAGTCCTTCTGCTGCCAAAAGAAACAGACTTGCACTTGTAGATTGCTTTCATTCTGTGCTATCAAGCCACTGCATAGTCAGCTTTTGCAAAGCTGACAGTCATCTATCACTTAAAAATGGCTTTTTAGAGGTACAGCCGTCTTTGTCTTAAGTGTGTGTATGTGTCTGCTTGAAAGCGTCTCATTAAAATATACTGACCTCGTTGAGCACCTCAAACAAAATCCATAGTCGAAAATGTCTTATTTTCTGTTTGCTTTGAATTATTTCAAAGTTTGTCACTAGTTTCACATGACAATGGGGCATTTGGAGTGATTTTTGTCTGTGATGATGTGTCAGAGACACTAAATGGCTCTTACTATACACGACATGAAAAATGTGTCAGTGGAGAGTGGACCGGGGCAGTTCTGATTTTGTAAAGAGGCAAGAACATTTCTCATCGTGCTTATTCAAGCAAAACTCCCTGCAGTCCTAAGTATCCCACTGAAAGCAGTGGGACTCCTGAATATGTAAAGGATCCAGGATCAGATGAGTAATGTCTCTAGAAACAAAAAAGTCCTAAATTAAAGATTGTTTTTTCTTCATGAGATACTCTATCCAGCCTAGTAAAAACATGTGTATTTATAGCCTAGATTATGCTTTGTTTTGTGGGATGAAAAAACACATTTTAGAGTTGGCCTCTTTCCTGAACAGATGTTACTGGCCTGGGTGAATAACTTATTCAAGCATACGATTTAACAGAATTGAATGAGAATTTTTGCCAAACTCAATTCTGACTAAAACTGAAATCTTTCACCACTTTTCTTCCCTCTGTTGTACAGGCTCTGCTGTTCAGTTCATCCCAGTCTCCGTCTTCCGGCTGTGGCTGTTCAGGGGTTACATCAATCCCTTTGGTTTCAGACTGATATTATTCCCATGCAAGAAAATCTGTAAGCGATTTTTTTTTTCATTTAAGCATGATTCTCCCTTGAAAAAAGGACTGTCAAGGTAACATCAGGGGCTTCAATGTTTGTCTCTCACTGATTTCTCACATCAAATGTGTTCATTTTGCTGGTGCAAAGATGTTTCTTTCTAATTGCCACTACTTCTAGCTCCAGCTGGCTTCTTTCCTTCTTGCACATTATCACCAGTATTTAAGGTTCTGCAGGTCAAATTAGACTCAGAGTGACATCTGTGCCACCCATTGCTTTCAGAGAGACTACCCAGGTGTGGCTGAATGCAGTCGGATAAACAGTCCTCTCTGTGCAAGAGGGGACAGACTGGATCTCCTTCTCTCTTGGCTTTGATGGATCTGCGGTCTAACAGGTCTAAAAAGCAAAGAAATGAATTTGTTGTCCAAGCCTGCACTGAATTAGGGGCAAGGAACAGATTTTTTATTTGAAAAGGTGACAGGTTTTAGGGAGGTATCACTGAGTTTGAGCAATAGTACCAAAGCAGCTTGTTCAGGAACAGGACCCTGGCTTTGATGCTTTTTCACCCACCTGTGGTATTATAGCTACGTCCCAACATCACCCAGTGTGCTAACCCAGGGCTGCAGTGTATTGTTAATTCTGAAGCTGTTAGTGAGGTAAATCCTGTAGAGAAGGAAGGAGGTTTTTTTCCCTTCATGGGTGCCCTCAGTGTTGAGGTCTGTGTCAAAGTGCAGGATTCTACTCATGCTTGCCACCACACCTGCTCATCACTGAAGTCATCAGCACTGCCTGTAGGTGAAAGAGAGTAGAGTGTAAATGCATTGAGCACTACCTAGAAAACACAGCTGTGTGATGGTGTAGCAATGTTATTGTCAATGGTGTCTTTCCAACAACTGAGATCATCCACCTGAACTATCAAAACCCTCCAAGAAATTGGTAAGGGGGCATGGCATCCTTGGCCAAGCCTGGTGCTGTAGAATGCACATTTGCTTTTCTGGAAGATTGTGAGGTATCCCACTGTGTGTCTGGTTTACCATAAAGACAGATAGATAAGAGTAGGTTAGTGGGTATTTACACAGTTCCATGCTAAATCTTGGAGCACATAGATGCAGGTCAGAGTATATATGTGATGCAGTCATTGATATGCTGTTAGTAGTTGGAGCCTTAAAAAAGTAAAATTGAGGAAAATACAAATAAAAAACTAGATTACATACATAACATAAAATATATTAGAAATCAGTATGATGTACGTATCCCAAATTAGGAGTGCAGCTGGCTTTATAAACCATTTTACATATAATTCCTGACAAACTTGATCTCTATAATCCTGATTTCAGTAAATAGCAGGTTTGAGTATTGCTAACTCACTGCCCAGTGGTTATGCCTACCTTTGATAGACTTTAAAATACTATCATTGCTCTTAAATATGGATGAGAAATACTTGAATGGTTTTAGGATTTGCTTATCTGTGCTGTAGCCGCAACTTTCAATGAGTATTTTGCATGGTTGAGTCCCTTTTGTCTAGCTTCTGTGTGTTTGCATGCAGTGGAATCGCATCTGCTTCTTGAGGTTAGTGAGGCAGCAAGTGCGGCTGCTCTGTTCATAAAAACACGTTAGTAAAAGTATTTGAAAATACCAGCACTGATCTTTTTTTTTCCTTTCTTGCTCTATTGATATGTTGGGAAACATACTCTGCACATCTCATGTTTTAATTCCTGTTTGGGGCACAGTTTAATGCTTAAAGAAACATTTGCCTGCCTACATTGTTATTAACGCATCCCATTCTTAAAATACAACATGGAAAGTAAAACCTTCTTAAAATTTAAGGAATTTGAAGGAGTTATATTCTTAAGACTTTAAGTCCATGTATTAAACATATACAAGCAGATTCTCAGATGCATTCCCACACTCAGTTTGGCAAGAGGATCATCTATGTGAGTACTTCTTTGTTTTCCTTTCTGTGATTTGTACAGGTTGTTACAGTACTCAGACTGATACTAGCAGTAATTGAAAATTCTTCACAAATACTTTAAATCTCAGGGGCTGGATTCTACTTTACTCACTCTAGTCTTACGCCAGGAGAACTGCGTTTGGTTCAGTACAGTAATCCAGCTTTAAATTGGGAGAGTGCAGGGGAGCAGGGGAACAGACTCACATTCCCACATGTTCTGTTCTGATATTTAAAAAAATGATATCAGTTGTCAGATTTTATCTTGAAAGTCTTGTCTCTTTTGACTATCTGTGGCACTGATCCTGCTCCATAGATCTTGGGAGAGTCCTAGTTCAGTCACTGGGACCACATAATACGCGAGTCATCACTGCTTGGTGCATCTGTTTCAGGCTGTCATTAAACGTGCCTGTGTGCTGCCATTTTTACTGTGAGCATCACAAGTACGTACAGAGAGAGGCAAGTGTGCAAGAACTCTTTTGTAAGCATGCCCTGGATGAAAACAACAGAGTTGAGAGAGTTTATTCGGTCTACTGTCCTCAGCTCCCCTTAGTCAAATACCTATTGATGTGTTATTTTCCTTGGGCGAGGGAAACAGATTTAGCCTTTGGAAATAAGCTGTACACAGCATCGTAGTTCTCCACCAACAGAGGTCATTCATTTGCTTGTTGCTTGCCATGTTCTAGGTGCTCTACTGGGGACTGGGGTCTCCTCTCATTGACCCTGTAGGGCCTTGACTCCCTTTGCATCGGGTTTTGAGTGGGATTCCTCCCATTGACCCCCAGCACCTGAAAGCCGGCTATGGAGTCTAAACTAGTCAGTGAGGTTGTTTTTTACTGATGAAGAGAAATAGATACCTCCCTAGGGAACTGCTTCCCATCCTAAGATACATGTCTAAATAGCTGTGATGAACTGCCCTTTCTGAGGTTTTCTCTGTACAGCCACAGATTATAAAGGGAGCAGAGTAGGTTAGACCAAATGGCTGACAAGAGGAAAGATGACTCCATGCATAGGTGGTTATAGTGGCAGCAGAGAGCCTCTGACTCAGGATGGCAGAATTTTATACCCATACTAAACAACTTTCAATAGCTAGGTAGGCAATGACGAAACTCTGGCTGTCTTTGATGGAAGCAGCTATAGGTCCTGGGCACTGTTGCACCTGATGGGGAGATGAGGGATGAGAGAAAAAAAAAATGCACCCATGCTTTAAAATCATCTGTAATTCAGTAGATTGTCAGGATCCCTCTATTTTGCTTCTGAGTAACTGCTTTATGAAGCTGAACTAATGATAATGCACTTTCAAGGGAACATGAAACATGCAAAAATGCAGTTTAAATATGTTGCAAGAGTTCTGACCCCTTAAAATACGGTGCTTTCTGTACAATGAAAAGATTTTGGTAGAAGTCACTACATAACAGCACTTAAAGTGAGGCAAAAGATTATTAAAACACTGCTTCCTGTGATATTAAAGTCTTCATCCCAATGTACTATGGAACAAAGCAAATGTGATGCAATTACTGAGGTGGGCTCCATCACTGTGCTAAGAGAGAAGCTGGAAGAGGCTGTCTTACAGGTGGCACAATGTCCATACTCTGATGGCTTTGCATTTCCACTGCAATGGCTTCACATTTCCACCTGAAGCTTCCAAGTCTTTCACGTGGTGGGAAGGTTTTACATCTTGATATGATGGTTGAGGAACAGAAAGACCAAGCAGAAGTCATGAAACAGCAAGGCCACAATTAGGGCCAACCTCAGCTCCTTCCATATCTGTGCTCACTTCATTAGATCCCACCAGGAAATTGAGGGCAAAGCCTTTAGTTTTTTCACTGGGTCAATAACAACATACTCTCCCAGTAGAGTAACTGCTCAAAGGAAATGTAAAGCACAAAGTCTCTAGTCATCCAGGAAACAGTAGGTCAGATGTGTGTCTTGAGGCAGTCTGGCCCTGGCTACTCCTAGCATCTGTAATACTGAGAAGTCAGAAATCTTACTTACTTCTCTCACTCATTTTTCTGATTTTTTTCTACGTTTTGTACTCGCTTGGATTATAAAGCCAGATTCTTTTCTTTACTTTTCTTTTTTTTTTTGCTCTGGATTAGTTTCTCTGTCACAAAGTTTGAGCTGCCACATGATTAGAAAATATTTCCTTTAAAAATAAGCATTTCCACAAGAATTTTAAGAGATAAAGTAGCTCAAAGAATTATTTCCTAGGGCTTTGCGCTTGAACAGGTGGCTAGGCTTTTGGTCAAACTAAAGTTAAACATTTCCTATTAGCATTTTACCTCAATAATAACAGATCTGGACTATCTTTAGAAAATTATTTTCCCAGAAGTGCCACTCCTTGAACAAAATAAGTTTGCATTCATAGAATATTTTCTTCACACTCTGTGGAAAAGTATCAACTTCTGCTGCCTGTTGATTCAAAAATTAGAGGTGTACAGTAGTTGCTCTGGCAACAGAGTCTCGTTTTACCCCTTTGCTCATTTCCAACCTGTTACTAAATTACTAAGCACTGGAGGGATGCATCAAAGAGCACCTAGAGATGCTGTTAATGTAATGAAACCGAGACTTCATCTACTTGAAACATGTTGTGTCAGCTTGGAAATAAGACAGGTTATTTCTTTACCCCCAGAAGTTGGCACCATGTCAACTACTTAAAGTTTTAAAGTTACGAAAACAAGGTCCACACACAAAAAAATTTCCTTCTATGGAATTTACTGATGTGTTGTACCTGGCAAAACTGAATTTGTTTGTTAGCAAATTATAAAATATCCTTTTTACTTTATTGGTCATGACATCTGTCGGGTGATTTTAGTATTTTTAAGTACTTTAGTTGATATTTTCTGTGTGTATGTCATATAATAAATGTGTAGATTTATAGCTACTATTGCAAACTTTAGTAGTAAGATTAGTCCATCAGACGGGAAGAAACTAAGGACATGAATCTGTGTTGTTGAAGGCAGTATGGTGCACTTTTAAAATTTTCTCACGTGTTTTTTGGGGGGCACTTTTTAAAAAGAACAAAGTGAGGTTTTTAGTGGTCAAATAGAGCATTTACCTCTGTGTTGCACAAGAAAATTGGTTTAAATATTTTTACATACAGCAACAATTACAGCACTACGGTAAACATCTAAAGCCCTTTGGGGCTTAATATCAGGGGAGTGAGGAGGTTTGAGTTTATCAGTCCTGCTTGGGTGCCGAATTATTGTGCACAGTGCAGCTGTGGCTGCTGGCAAACCCTGGTGCCCAGAGTCCCCCAGGAGTCCCGTCAGCTCCCGAAACAACAGGAATTATTGAAAAAAGCGTAATCCCAAGAAGTATCTCCTTTGAAGCCTCACACCCTATCATACAAATGCTCATTATACAGCATTGTTTTAGCTAGTATTTCAGTCTCAGGAACTTTCACTCTGCTTTGACAGAAGGGATAAAATTAAGGAAGAAACACATTCTTCTAGAAAAAGATGCTGTTTCCGGCATCACACCATGAGACCAGTTTGGCTCCCTGTTTTTCAAGCATGAGAGTGTGGGCTGAACCCTTGTGCCCTCGTCTCCTGGGATAAAGTGGGGAAGGATAGAATGATAAGGTTCGGTGCTACTGTTGGCCTACTCTGACAGAGTCTCACCTCTGGCGTGACACTTATGCCAGGCACGATGCTTGCAAGGCATCATCAGTGCATCTACTGTGCCAGCACTGCAAGATCTTTTACTCCTTTTACTTGGTGCAAAGGAGCAAGGTGAGATGACAGTCTCATCTGGATACCTCTGTATTGTACTCCTGGTTTACAAACACTTCTGCCATATGTAGCGTAAGTTCTTGAATTTATTACTTGTGTGAAGTCATGTTTGGCTATGATTTGAGAGGTTATATGTGTAAGAATTGCCTTTTGATAATGTTTTTCCACAGCATCTGTAGAATATTATCAAGTGGTAGGAGACCAACTAGTAAGACCTTCCATAATGTCAGCAAAATTTCAGCTCCTTAATACAGTGCTGGTATACTGTTTCCCAGCTTGAAAACCCAGCACTAAGCCTTTAAAATGACACTATAAGCTACAGACCTTTGTTTAAAAGTACGGTGCCAGATAATGCCTATAAATGTAGGTGTTTGTTTTTAGCCTTACATTGCAACCTTTTCATATGTAATTCTGGTATATTTGCACCAGCTTCTTTTGACTGTCATTTTTAATGTATAATGTTTTTACCAGGTGGGCTATAGAGCAGTGTTATCACTACAGTAAAAAAGTCTACATGTACCATGTTACAAAGTGCAGAACATACCAGATATAATTTCCATTCTGGGTTTAGAGATCAGACTTTAACATAACTTTGTTCCAGATGCAAGATGTGGACAACAGAGACATGTTTTGTTACAGGTTTCACTAATGCAGATTTAAAATAACATGACTGAAGTTCTAAATTGATATGACAGTTGCACCTTTTCTGGATAAAAGAACCGGCTGCAATGTTATGCCTGGTTTTAAAGCCAATACACATGATCTGAACCAGATTTTTTCATCATGGTTTTGAAAATTTCCTTTCAGACAGAGGGAGTGTTTAGGAACATTTCAAAGAAATATAAACATGCACTTAGACCTGATAACTTGTGGCCGGGACAAATTTCAGCTGGAGTATTTATTATTTTCTACTTCCTCTCAAGATTTCAGTGCCACTTTCCTTTACTTGTATTCTCCTTAAATTTCCACACTGGTGCGGTGTAGCTGCATGTAGTTAGACTACTAAAGAAGTGCCTCAGCCCAGGGGAAGCTGAGGTCAGTGGAAGTCTTTCCCAGTAGTTAGAGCTCTGCTCTCTCATCTGGGAACAACGCTGCCAACAGGCTAATGTTGCAGAAACCAGCATGGCTCCTTCCTCTGATATTCGACACTGGGCAAAAAAAGTGAACTTGATGTGTGGCTGCATGAAAAATGGCACCAAGGAACTGGTCAAGAGGGTAGGAGCAATACATGATTTTGCTGGAAAGACCAATTTATTCCTTCTGATATCTGAAGATGTTTCTTCTGAATGTAGCACTGAAAAAGGAACAGAAGCTGAGGCTGTTCTTGGCAATACTTTGCAGTTGACGTGTTAGAAAAGGATCCAAGGAAGATCAAAATCTAACAGGGTGGTATGGAAATCACTGCTGATGAATGAAAGCTCATAGCTGTTATATGTCCATAAATACCACATATTATAGGATGCTCTTTAGCTTGTATGCTGCACTATATAAACTTTCCTGTATGCTTTTTGGCAGAATTGTTCTTCCGTGAAAACATTTTACAAACTGTGGCATGAAGTAGCTTGTTATGCCTACAGCATCAAAGTCTTGGTGTCTCACAGCTTACAGTGACTCATGCTTTTGTTTGCAGTTTGGTTGCCTCCCCATAAGACAGCATAGTATGGCCTATAGCTGGTTAATAAGTTTGCTGAGTACATTGATGTCCTTTTGGTTGACAGGATCGTATGGACAAACAGTAAGGTGAGCAGCCATGGATAAATCATGATGTTCAGTATAATGCTAACTGCACTTAAGTGGAGGAGATCAGCAGAGTAAAGAAAAAAAGGAAAAAAGAAAAAAGGAAAAAAAATCAGTGACGAATTTTGTTGTCTTGCCCTTATTCTAACTCTTGTACAAACAATCTTTGCAAAAGTGAGAACAAATGAATCCAGTACCGCTTTGATTACTTTTAGATTGGCATTGATATGCTGTGACTCTTTTTTCCACATAACATTAGAGGTAGAGGTCAGCACTCTACCATTATTTTAATTGAAAGACCATCAACTTAATTTGGAAACAGAATTTTCCAATGAACAACATACCTTGGAGAGCATAAAAGCAAATAATAACAATACAGTTGACCTCAGTGGTTCCTGAACATTTTATCAAAACCTAGGAATGGTGTTTCTAGGAATGGCGTCACAGAGTGTATGTAAAAACATTGGGACCTCAGAGCACTCTGCTTTGCCTGGAAGTACTAAGCACAGAAAATAACATACCTGCTCGGAGACACAAACACTGACCCTTCTGACCAGGAAAAAAACATCACACTGGAAATGTGAAATATTTACAAACACCATATGTATTACAATATGCAGTCACAAACTCATAGATAAATACAAAGCCAAAGGATGGAGTTATGAGATACTCCAGGTGTCCTGTTATATCTTCATATACCAGCATAGCCATGTGAGATAACTAGAGAAAAGTTATAACGTGTCTTCATGCATATTTTAGGAATTTTATGAGTATAGTGACTTTGCACATGAAAGCATTGTGGACCAAAGCTTTACAGAGATGGAAACATTCTTATGAACCTTTTCCTCTAAAATCAGAAGTTCTTAATGCTTTAGTTGAAGAACTCTTCAGAAATTATCAGGATAAGGCATGTGCTTCTCTGTTAAAAATTGCTGAGTCTGCCTGTTAGGGGTCTGCCCTACAGGGACTTTAACAGTGTAACGCACAGAGAGCAAATGTACAGTATACCTCAGTCATGGCTCTGTAACCCTCAGAAAGTGAGAGGCAGTGTATGTCAGGGCAGCCATATGAAAGCCATTGAACAGCAATCAATTAGGCAGCTGTGGGAAACTACTAATTATGGGCTAAGTACTAAATCAGGACTGGGTCCCCAGTTGAAAGGTCTGGAAGGAGACCCCAAGGAGTGGCTGATTTATTTTTCCTAGTGGAATTCAAATTCTTGCCCATGCAGCACCACTCCTTTTGAGATAACTTGAAAGTCTTCTTGCAGGAGGTCCCATGGAAAATGCTGTAAATTGGAGGAGACAGAAAAGCCAGGGAATGGCCACATTTTGTGACTGCGGTCCCAATATAAAGAGCAAGAAGAAAGAAGATGTAGTTTTAGGGACAGTTCAATTTGTTCTGTTCTTCAGCACTGTGTAGTTTCTATTTAGGCGATTACTAGATATTAGTGTATTGCTGAGCTTTTCATTGAGAATGGGTCTCTTGACCCATTCAATAAATTAAATTGCTCGAATGAAGGAAAGTAAAGAAGTAAAATGGTGGCCTCGACTCAACCTAAAATCTGGACATTTTTCAGTTATAGCAGAAGCTGGATCTTCACCCTTAGATCTAACTTTGTATTATGGATTCTTGGTTGAGTCCAAGACTCTTTATTGTCTTATGTACAACAAAAGTATTGAACCAGTGTCATGGAAATCCTGTGCAAACAACAGTTCTCAAACATTTTCAGAATTTAGGGAAACAACTTCACACACAAAGCTTAACCATGAACCCCAAATCTGAGTGCAGACCTCCTATGTGTCTCATAAAATGTCACATTAAGCCTAATTGAAATCTAAACAAAATCTTCCTTACTCATCCTGTCTTCAGTGAAATCCTTTGCTGATTCCCTCTCCAGCTATAAGAGAAGATGAATCAAGCAATCCTCACCCTGCAGGCACCGAGCAACTCCACCCTCTGACATCAGCGACTCCGCAGCAAGAGAAGGGACTGAGATCCAAGGATTTGAAATAATGTTATTTGTGGCTTTCTTCTTCTTCTTCTTCTTCTTCTTCTTCTTCTTCTTCTTCTTCTACTAATGACAATACAGAGGAACATTTATTCTTGGTAAATGAAAAGCAAACATTAAAGTGTCATTTAGACATTTTTCTGTAAAGTGTACAGAGTATGTTAAAGTATATCAAACACTTAGAAAGAACATTACCTTGTCAAGTGCCACATATGAAAAGGTCAGCACTGGTCCTCTGTCTTTTTTTCTACATATGAATCATAGACAACAAATAAGACTTAACATTTGCATTACTATTTTAATCTGCACCATTATTTATGAGGGTTCTCAAAATACTTGTCACCCTCAGAAAATATTCTAACGTAGGCCGGTATTATTACCCGCTCATGTTACAAATGAGACACAAAGACGGCACAGCTGAAATTTTCCGAAGTAACTACTGGCTGGGGCAGAGAAAGGGCATCTCAGTTGCTGAGTATCCAGCATGAGTGATACAGGGCTTTATTATCAGACGTGCTCCCACATACCAGTGAGAGGTACAAATGTTCCGCATCTGTGAAAAATAAACACGCCATTCAGATAGCTCAGTTTTTGTGTAGCAAGTAAGCAAAAGCTCCAGAACAGAGAAATTTTGACTGCATTGAAGGACAGCTGATGTGATAAAGCCCGTGGGATAACTTTAATTTTCACACTCAGGCTTTCACCAACACACGGGTCCCCAGTTAGTTAATCAGGCTGCTGGAGAATTCTGTGTGACTTCTCTTTAAATAACTTTGGCAAAGTCAGACTCATATATATGCTGTGCTCTCTACCTCAGAGTTGCTCAGGAACATTCTTCAAAAGGCATTTTTGTGTCTTTATAATTGAATTGATTCTTAAGTTGTGCCACGGGTGTACACCTTATCAAAGAAGAGCTAGCACTCCATTTGTTCATAATGCCCTCTAGGAGGAGGTTTAACATGCAATGTTTGTTGTTTCTAGCAGGTCTCTCTGCAGAGAGAGAGGTCGCTACTCAGGGAGGCACTTTCCTCCTTGGAAACAAGAAAAGAAATCACCGGGAAGGAGGGGAAAATGCATCTGGGTAACAGGAGGGGATCTTGTCAATCTTCAAACCACTAGAAAATGATCATGAAAGTCTTTTGTTAGAGAAGCCTATAATGGTACTATTGCTTGTCTATTGTGCCCACTAACAGCAAATAGCTTGCAAGGGCAGGGGAGATGTAGGATTAGACAAATTGTGAAGAGGGGCTCTGGATGCTTGAAAAGTGCATTCCTGCTCATCAAGGTCAGAGAGGTCAAAATAGTGTCATCATTCATCCTCAATGGAAGTATTTCTATAAACAAATTGACCTTTAAAAACATCCGTGGCATATATGGAATAATGCTAATGATGTACTATTGGATTTCTTCCACAAGTGGAAACAGAAAAGCAACTGTAATTCACTTATGTTGAGTTGGAGACTATGTTGTACAGTACTTTTTCTACTGCTAGGAACTGCAGCCATCATGAAAAAAAAATTCTTTAGAAAGCTTTATTATTATCATAATTTTTGGTGCATTTTAAGAATAAGCCCAGTTAGAAAATTATTTTCAGAGGGCTCGTCCTTATCTGCAGGTATATTCCTGGGTATAGCACTGGGTTGAAGCTATATGCATCCTTTGCAGGTAGGCAAAAAGGGTGGACTGGATCTTTCCTAATGGATGGGGGACTGCGTACCAGCTTTCTCTGTCCAGCCTAGCAATTTCCCCTGTCCTTTGCAGCTGTGCTTTTGAGCAGGGGTCCTTGCCCAGTCCGTCCTCTGACTTCAATACTTAGTGGGCCTATCGCTTAGGTAACTTAATCAGAGTTTGCTCGTTAATAAGGAAATTGCTTTTCCATAATGCACCTGAAGTGCATGAAAAGAGCTTCGAGAAGACAATGATAGACATAGATGTTATACTGAATGGCAGCTGCTAAATATATGTGTGCTGATAAATGTCTGTGAAGTAACTTCATGTGGTAAGACAAGTTAAATGTTTATTTCAAGCTTTAATTAAAAGTTACCTCACTAAAATTTTCAAAAGCATCAAAGTTACCAACTATTTTGAATTATTCTCCCTCTATGTGCAGTCAGGGGCATGTTTTCTCTACCATCTTGTAGCATGCACATTATTAGTTCGCAAACTCACAGTACATAACAAGTGACCACAGACGAGAAAACTGCCCTTGACAGCAGCTGTCTACTCTGCAAAGTAATATTGTTTCCAAACGCCTGAATAAAAGCACATTAACAGCAGGAGTCAACAAAGGGAGTTTTATGATTTTTATTTTTAAAGAAAGACTTTAAAAGTGTCCCTGATACTTTTTTAGAATCTTTTTCAACTGGATTTTTCTTGAACAATACTTAAAACATCCTGATCTTTGGGGTCAAATCATTCTCTCAGTTGCATGCTGTGCAGTTCTGAAAATTTGGAACGAGTTTAAAAGTTAGAAGGACTGACTTTAACTGCCAAGCTTAAACATAGAGAGATTTAGGGATTCCCTGGGTCCTCCAAAAGCATAGCTCTTTTTGCAGGTTTCCATCACTTTTTTGAGATATATTATGGTCTCTACAAAATGGGGAAAAAAATATCATGAAAAACAAGTCTTTCAGTTTAATAGCTAGCAAAATAATCTACCAAGCGCACATAACAACTGATACTAGAAGAAAGGCTTTATCATTTCAAACTACTTAAGATCTTCATGCAATTAAGGCACTGGGCTGATGCTTAGAAGCTCTGGTGTCAGTTTTCTGGTTTATACACCTAGTATATATAAGCTTGGGAAAGTCACTTAAAAGTTCTGTGACCCTACTGTAAAATGGAGACGATAACACCTCTTCTCTCTTGCTTCTTCTGCTGTATGCTTAGAGTGAAGACCTTTCGGGCAAAGACCTCTCTCTTGTGTGGGAATGAGCAAGAGGACTCAAATATAATTTGGTATTTTGAAACAAAATGAGGATGATCCAAATCTATCTGTTCTTAATCCCTTCACAGACAATTAAGCAAACAGAATGCAAAATACAGCCCAAAGGGAGTATTACATAACCTTGGGCACTTACAGGAAGATTTCTAGATGAGAAATGAATGAGTTAGTTACCAGTTGCTTTTCCTGGGGTATCTAAAATAAAGTTAAACAAAAAGCTTTATTTTACTGTTTTAGGGTAGAATCTGAGTATTCTGAAAAACACTTTGGACTTGAATTTCATTTACTTATTTTTTACAGCAGAATATCTTATGTCCATATCAACAAATCCTAGGCCTTGTCCTAAAAAATAGCATAATATATTTTGGTCAAAAAGGTTATGTTATGGTTGAGCTGTAAGCACTCCAATGGCTATGATGGGGATAAGAGTAATGAGAAATTCATGGAAAAGTTGCTGATATTCGATGTTCCTCAAGATCAGATTTAGCTCTGGGGTTGAAACTAAAAATATATACATATATATACACAACCAAAATATATCTCCTGGAATTAGCAAAGCAATTTGAGCTAGGTAAGAATGCAGTGGTCCTTGCTATGGAGGATCTCAAAAGTCATTGCATATTTGCTTCTTTTATAGTAGAAAGTGGAGCGGGCCAAGGACAAAATGCAGCGTTGAGTCTGATGCCCTTTAGCATTGGTTAGCAGTTACTGAGAAAAGAGTTTCTTTAGGGTAGAGTATCCTCCAGATCTCCTCCTATAAGGTTCATATGCCTCCCATTCTGTCAATGGTTTAAAGAGAGAAACTCTTGAAAGACAGCATGCTTTTTAAAAGTAATTAAAAAATAAAGCTAACAATGATGGACAGCAATTCAGAAAGCACTAATGCAGAGCACCTGAAAGTTAAGTCTTTCCATTGACTTTTGTAAGTTTTTGAGAGTTCAAAGCTGCATTTAGCTGGCAGGGGACGACCTTTGAAGGTGCCTGGAAGAAGTGAGTGAAGAGAGATTTGAAGAAGAGAGGGAACATTAAACTGAAGAGGTGATTTCAGGAAATGAAGCATACACTGGTGTCACGTCTAGTCAAAAACTACCAGCAAAATAGGAAACATTTAAACAACCGGATTGTTCTTTTCAAATAGGCCTTATGTAAGGGGTTAGCACCTCAATACAAGTACATGCACCGAAGTCAGTGACTTGATTTAGATGCCAACTGCTGGAATTTCTCATCTCTGAATGTGGGCCTCCTCTTAAAAGAGTCTTAAAACAGGGCATCCAGGATTAAAAATTCTGACATTAAACTCTCCCTTTGAAGCAGGTATCCAAATTCCAATTCACCAGCCAGAGACATTAGAAACAAGACTCTGATTCTTCCAGTTTGTAGCATCCCAGGCACAGTGGGAAAACTTGCACACCCAAACCTAGTCAACCTACAGTTACTGTTGCAAGGCCTTGAGAGATGCAGTGGGGTGGAGGGCTGTGGGATGGAAGCACAGCACTGGGGGTCCAAGCCCAGCTCTGCCCCTGACCTGCTTTGTGATCTTGGCTGCAAGGTTTGAAGGAGGTAAAACAAGAGCAGTAGTGAAAGGTGCTGTTCAGAGAAGATGGCTTGTAGCAAGTGCTGTCAGGGCGCAAGCCAAGAGCTTCATTTGGTACCTGTGGCCCTCCACCGAAGTGCTGCAGACCACGTGCAACACTGCAGACGTGCCCCAATGCCAGTTCTAAAGGTGACCTAAACGTGACCCTGCAGCTAAAGAGATTCATCCACCCAACCTCACCTATGGGTTCAGATGAAACAGTTTCGTTTCAGTCCTTTAGTGTTATTAATTGTTATTATTTCTTTAGATTTTATGCAACAATAAAAGGGAGGCTTCAGTTCCCAGCTGCAGCAGCCCCTCCCACAAATCAAAAGAATATGACTTTCATTTTGAAAAGACTGAATAAATATGCCCTGAATACAGAGGGGCATGGATTCCAAACACCCCGAAGTCCTGGAAGAAACAATTGTTCTTTCTTTAGTTTGTTTCATCCTCAAAGGTTCAATATATGTATCTCACAGAGTCTGGGTGGTTTTTAGAGCCAGGGCTTTGTTTCAGGTGAAGGTGTTGAAAGATGCCACGGGAACAATGAGACAGAAAGCATAACCAAGGGATTGGGATTTCAGCTTTCAGGAAGAGCTGGTGATTTGGCAGATCTAATTCTGAGTTATCTTTAAATGACCTGATTTTTGGTGCGTTGGATCCCGTGCACTTTCAGAAAGTCAGATCCTGTGAAGGGGTCTTGAGTCAGTTACCAGGAATCACTAACCTGCTGCCAGTCGTTACCTGTCCAGGGTATGAGGACACTCTCCCTGGCAGGGAGACCCGTGGGCTGAGTGCTATGGCCAAACCCTTGTCCACCACACTGACACACAGCCTATTTTAACTTCCCCCATGAAAAAGGGAAAACAACTCTTCTTTTTTTCCTGAGCCCCTTCACCTACTGAAGGAGTCCCTGCATCTGGATGCCTGCATGTTTCAGCTCTCCCCGAAAAGCACCGGGGCCTTGGCCGGGCTTCCAGTTTCCCAGCTGGGGCAGAGCACCTCACTGAAGGGGACAGGGCGGTGCTTTTGCTGTCACTGAAGACAGCTAATTTGGGAAGTCTGATCTGGTGCTGTAGCTAAGTTTGAGTTCTCACAGCATTGTATTTAAGGGCAGGGAGCTCTCCACCCACTTGTGCAACCTGAACAGCCCCTTTCACCCCCTCTTACCTTTGTCAGAGAATCCCCCAGGTACCTGACACACTTCAGGGTTTCAGATCTGCAGAAGTACGGCTCGGCTCGTCACTATCACTGTCAGCTTGCTAATGCAGTGCTTCCCATAAGACAGACAGCAGTCCCTGACAATTGTTTTGCCTTGTATTTTATTTTGGTTAAATTAAATAGGTGTAAGATGAGAAACTGGGGAGGGGTGGTATGTGTGCCTACATGGGGTAGAGGGATTTTGACCATCTAGAAAGAATTAATGGCCAGTTCTGTACCATAATTCATTACTGTTGCGAATGTGCAACAAAAGAAATGTTCCCTTCCTTCCTACAGTCCTGGAAACAAGAGAGGATTTTATTAACATGTGTGGTGTCTCTCATTACTTTTAGACTCTGTGTTGATTGGCTCAAGTATTCCCTCCCAAACTTGTCTGAATAATTAAGTTTGTTCATTTGGTGGAGATCTTGCTTTTGCTTTGCACTGGAGGTTTTTCAGTCTTGGAAGGTAACTTAGAGTTAATGAGGAGAATTCTTTGGTAGCCAAAGTTCTTTGGTAGCCAAAATACCGACCATACCATTACATCTGTGTTAGGATTTTTTCCATGAGCCAGTCTTAGAGCAGCAGAACAAAAGCCAATTCCTCTTCTCCAGCTTTTTGACTTCTACTGTTAAAAACAAGAATATGACTGAGCCTCCATGCCCCTTTTGAAGTACAACTTGCCCAGAATCTGGGAAGGAAGAGGTTAATATTCTGTCCCTGAGCTATCACAGGTGTTTGCCTTCATTCAGGGATTACAGGAGAGCCCAGGTATGGCAGGGCTCAGCTGGAGCTAATTACTCCATCAGGAGGGTCTATAAAAGGAAGGAGAGACCAAGTGGTGGGTCAGGCACCCTGGGCTAAGGGGACTGCTTACTACAAGGAGCTTATTTATTTATGTAATTCCCTTTTTAGCCCAGTTATGTGAAATCTATTTAATTTTCCACAGTACCCTTTTCCCCTCCTTTTTCCCCCTCCCCCACGTAACCTGAAAGGGCTTTTTTCAGCATCCTTCATTGTCTTCCCTGACCTGTCACGCTTCTCAGACTCATTTTATCTCATCATTTCTGTTCTGTTTTACGTGTTTTAGTATGTCCCATTATTTCCATATCGGAAGCTTTTTAAGCTAACAGGCCTAGCAGACTTGCAAAGACTATTAGACACAAATTATTTTTTTCTCTGTGGCCTTTTGCATGTAAAATGCAAGTCTATTTCATTTCAAGCAAAGACAGTTAAAAATTGACCTACATTTCTGTTGGGCTGTGTCTCATGTTACACAGTGCTCAACTTTATGGAAAGATAGGGCTTTGCAGGATGTCACAAATTAGTTTGAGAAGGAAAAGTGTAAAGAATATGCAGTCAAAAATATAACAGGCACTTGCTCACCGCTGAATGTAGAATGTCTTGTTCCTTAGCTTAGGTGAGATTACAATTAGGGGTAGATAACACTTTAAGAGATCTATTGTTCTTTTAGGTTTTTTCTTTTTTTTACGAGATAATTACAACTATTATACACTGTTACATTTTGATTCATAGAAAAGACAAATAAATTACATCAGTAAGAACCTTATGTTCATAATATTAAGATATGTTTCTGCTTAGGAAATTAACTGACTATTTTACAGTAATATCATAAATTATAATATTTGATGGTTTAAAGAGTGGGTCTAACTACCAGGATTCTTACTGTAGATAATGACTCTGGATATTTCTAGGTCTACAGTCACTGTTGTGTCTTGGCAATATATTCTCAGCGTGCTCATTTATTCTTCCCATTAACAGGCAGGAATTCAGGCATATATCTTCAAATTTACCTAGTTTCCTCTTAGTGTAACTAATGAAGTAACCACTCTAACTTTTTGGGCCAAAGAGATTCACTGATCTGCTTGAGATGAAAGTGGAAATCTGTAGCAGATCCCCTGAATCTTAGTTTCCTTACATGTCTCCTTTAGATGCATATTGTCTGCCTGTCTTAGTCTGCTGAGTAATGGGTCTAACAGTGCTCTTCATAAAGGGGCTGCAAGGCTTAGTTGGTGTTTGCAAAGTATTTAAAGAGTCTGAGATAGAAAGAGAATGCAGTTCCTAAAAGCTGAGCAACATTGCTACTGACGAATGACTGAGGCATTGTGTTGTCTTTGTACTTCTGGAATAAGTCAGTGAAAGATCCAGAAGTTAAAGTTTGTGGGGTTTTTTTTTTTTTTTTGGCTTGCAAAGGACAAGGGAGAAGCCCAGCATGGTGGCATACATACGTACTTATTCCTTTTCTTTGTGTTTGGCTTAGGAATATGTATAAGATACAACCCTGTGCAAATTTCATAGGCATTTATGTGGTTTAAGGAATTTAGTTTATTGTTGTCCAGGTTATTTTTTCTTCAGATCTCTTTACTCTATTTCCTTTAACAAGCCCTTCATAAAAGGAGATGTGGCATTTTGTTCTGGCTCTGATTTGATTACAAAAAACACTACTAACAGAATAGCAGCCAGTGTGCACTAAATCCCTTTTTAAGTACTGTAAAAGCTTCCTCTCCTTTCTGGGCACCTTTACACTCACTTTTTCAGCAAGATTTCATTTTCTGTACAGTTATATTTAAATAGCAACAAAGGCCTGACCTCCTTGATGTTCAAGTTCAAAATTTGCCTTGAACCTAATAGGACTAGAACTACCTCTTTCATCTTTGGGAGTTTCCAGGTAGTTTAATCAGCCCAAGGAGCCTTCATTCCTTGCTGGAACCTCTTGAGGGATTTTGTAATGGAAATAACTAGTAAGCACCACACCAGTGGATTCCCATGAACTCATATGCATAGGCTAGCAAAGCTTAAGCTATTGATACTGCGGAATGGAAGAGCTTAAGGGAAGGGATTTTTTGCTCAGTAGCATGAAGTAATACCTGCAGAATATTCAGCTCAGCAGTTCAGCATCCTTTACTGCAGATAAGGTTAGGGACAGAGACAATGAGGCTGGACTCGGCACCCCTGTGCTTATTGTAACTCATATATACTGTTAATCAGCCAATTTGTTTCTGCTGGCACTTATAGTTGTTGTTAGACCCCCTAGATCCATCTTTTACAGCAGCTGCTCAGCAGTGCTGTTTGGTCTTACCTCCTGCATTGAGTCATCACTTCTGGAGGTTTTGCTTTTAGAGCAATTGCAAGACCTGTTTTCTAGAGGAAAAAGACACATTAGTTGAGTCACAGAGAGCGCTGTTAGATCGGTCATTGCTTCTTAATATGAAAATAAGGGGTAAAAGAAAAAAAGCAGGAAACAGAAGACATTAAAGTGTGGGATGGAGAATTAAATGTAGGGGAAGAGAATGTAGATGTAAATTCTAATTAGGTTTATAGAAATATAAGTCAGCACACATTTAGATTTTCAAAATGTTTGATAAAACAAGAAAATACATGTACCAGAGTTCAGTACAAAAACCCATCTAGTTATAGGTTATGAAAAATGTTAATGCCCTGGTCCAATTACTGAATTCCTGTTCCCTCACATACATTGACAGATATGTGCTTCACCTCCTGCTCACTGGGCCTTCTATACATCACTCTCTGCCTGACTTAAGAGGTGACTACAGGCATCTACACAGTGAAGAGATATTTTTATATTATTTAACTTTTTAATCTTACAGGAAAAGATACAAAGATATGTAGCTTGAAAACAGAAACCAAAGAAATTCAGAATAGAAACAAGTTGTATATTTTCAGAAGGATAATTAACCTGTGATACATGGAGACGTTGTGGATTCTCTACCATGGCAACTTCTTAAATCAAGTCTTGGTATCTTTTTCGAATGTCATAGCATGAAAGACAGTAGTTACAATGTGAGATGTGAGAGGCCTCTAAGATAAAGGTGATCAGGCTGTCAGGGACAGTACTCTGTCCTACTTCTAGCTAAGAGAACTTACTTTTTTGTTTCTAGTTATAAAAATATATAGTTTACCTCCATCAGTCCGAGGGCTCAGTTCTCTATGGAAACCTCTGACTCCGTATGCTCTGATCCGTATTTAGAACAAATGCGTGATAGAAGCAGTGTGCAAAGGGGCTATAAAAATATTTAATCACAAGCAAGGAGATGAGTGTTGCTACTTGATGACTTTCAAGCAGCCAGACCAGGGAGAGGAATCAAAGCCTGATCACAAGAGGCTGGACTTCTCTACATAATGTATCGAGCTGCATAGGGAGCATGTTGACCGTGGAGAAACACATACTGCACAGTGTATAAAGCTCAGGTTGAAGCTGACCTGCCAATCAAATTCTAACAAGTAGACCCTCTGAAAAAGATCTTTTGATGCAATACATTTATTTTGTGTCATAGGTTGGCATTGCCTTACCTCATGCTCCACAAAATATGTTGTAGAGAGTCAAGTAACACCAATGGGAAGTGGTAATTTATGGATAAACACTTGTTTTAAGGACTATATTTGTGTAGTCTTTGTTTGCTGTCAAGTCTTGACTGTGGTTGTCAGTGTCCCCACTTCAGCAGTGTTTTGGGCAGGGAGATTCTGCCAGAAGGCTGGCAGCTTAAAGCTCATGAATTTGATGCACAAGGAAACTTGCTGTCCCTTTTACCTCTGTTAACAAGCAGGTTCCACAGCGCTGAAAGAGTTAATCATCAGGATGTTTTCACCAAATCTGACAACATGGCTGGAAACTTTTTAGCTTGTTCAATTCTTCCTTGTCCTTATCACCAGTCCTTTCCATCACTCTTCTTGCATCCTGAAAAAGAAATCAATCAAAATGTAGATTAAAATTCCAAGTAAAAGCCAGTATTTCTTAAGGAAAGATAATAGCTGCTAGACAAAAGTACACCACTCACATTCTGACAAAGCAGCATACTGTACCCTGCATGTTCACTTGTTTCTCCTCAGTGCTGTTTATAGTGGGTTATTTCCTTTTTACTTTCAATGTGTTCCAGTTGGAAATTCCTCACTCTGAGCATTCGCTGTGATGAGAGTCATATAAATCTGGAAAAAGAAAAAAAGATGATGTGCCAGAATGGGTAACTTAATCCCACCCAATGACAAAATAAGGTGCTTGTCTCTGTGAGTTTTATGAATGTGTATATTATTTGTCAGTGCTGACACAATTTTTTTTTCTTTTGTTGTTGAAGTTGGGATTTTGGAAGCGGGGAGATCTAAGGCTGGTGCAACCCTAGCTTTCCTAAAAAACATTGATCCCATGAAGAAATGTACAAATGTGTTCAAATGTATTTTAGGTGTTAAAGGGATTTGAAAAGGTTGCTTAATTAGAACTGAAGTTCTCTAACCACAATGTTGATTCAAAGGACTGTCCACCGTAGTATGGTCTTAAACTGACCGGCTGAACACTTTTAGGAGTTGGCTGGGACAATGCTTTCTGGGAAAAGGAGGAGATGCCAGTTTTCTTTTGAGGCTGTCAAGAAGAATTCTGGTTTTGAGGATCGCTTTTGGGCAACCATCCATCAGGGTCTGGAGTAGGATGGCTGATGCACTCCTTCCATACAGACTTCTGACACCTGTCAAAAAGTAATCGTTTTCTGTTACTGCCGACACAGGCCAGATTTAAACCAATGACCAAGAGGTGAAAGGCTCTGTATCCCATTAGCAATCTTCCTCTGTACATTTCTTCTATTGTTAGGTTTTAGTATCCTTCAAAACTCATACTGCAGAACTTCACTGGCACCAGTCGATCATAAAATAAGACATAAGAAGTTTAAGTACATCTATTTTGATGGCTAGGCAGATTCTTTCAGTCTGATATTTCATCTCCATTCTCAGATATGCTGCATAATTGTTTTGCCTGTTTACGGAAATGAATGATATATCGTAGCCTTCAAGTTTTATTTTCTTCTCAAAGTTTGTTAGACATACTAAAGGACACAATCCAAGAAGCTAGAATGTAATTACAGATTTTGCATCTCCTGTATGACCTGTCAGAAGTCTGCTCTCTCTTATAAAGCCATTCCAGCATATATTTAATGTCAGTTTGATAGAAGAAACACTTTCCTAGGTTCTCTTTGACTGACACATTTAAAATGACATCAGTTCCTAGTTTTAAAACCTATTGTTATTAAGTCTCTGTTGCTATTTATGTTAGAAATATGTGCATGTATGTCAAAACAATACATCAACTTTGCTGATTGGCTGCACCGAGATTGTGTTGCCAAGGTAACGGAACAATTGCTTTTAATCTTTTCTAAATTGTCTTATTTGTTTGTTTCACATTCCAAGTTTCATATTTAATTTTCCAAAAGCAGAACTGGATGATTATTTTAAAAATACTTTTTAGACCATTGGTGCATTCTGCATATTTTATGAAATGTGCACAGACATACACTTTCTGTCAAGATTAAAAAGAGTAAATGATTAAATGGGTTATTTGAGATAAACATCTATTACTGTGTTACTGGGTACACAACCAGCTTTGCAGTTTGGTATTTATTGGTTACTTCTGAAGCAGTACATAGTGGATTCATCTCCTTCACAATTTGGTTACCTTCTTAGATGGTAAGAGCTTCATGTAGGACCTATGTCTTTTTTTGTAATGTCAACTGCATTGTTGGTACTATCAAAATATCAGTAATTACCTTGTTGTGGTACTTTCATATTTTGACTTGGAAAGGTACCTCCCCACCCAACTGGAATAATTTTCATTATTTTTTGAGAGATTCTATATCCCCGATATAGACTGGACAATATTTTTACCAGAAGCACTTCCTGCTCATATCTAGAGGTGAATTTTGGTTCTTCAGTATGTAACTCAAATAGGAATTATTGAAGTCTGTGATTTCCTCTCCTGTTTGGTTATGAAGCAAACCCCAATCAACTTCTCATACCTAATGGGGTCAGGCTAAATCTGTGAGATGCTCAATAAACCTTCACCTGCTCAAATGCATCCCAGCTGATGTCATCCCAAATGGTGATGAGTATAGTAAACTCTTGAGTTTTAGCTGGGGTTATGTGGGTTGGACACAGTCTTGATTTATGACATACCAGTAAGGATCACCTCAGTGTTTCTTGGTCAATGTATTCTAGTTGTATATATGCATACATATAGGTAGGCTCTCATATTTTGGGTAAGATCATGTCTGTACTTAAATACATTTACAATGGAATTTAGGAACAAAAGGTATCTGCAAGATAATGATGGTTTTCCTTCACCTACCAAAATAACATCTGGAAGGGCACACCCCTGACAATCAATTCAGGCTTAAGTGGGCCTGGGCAAGAGGTCATTTCCCCACACACGCTTTTCCAAAATAATTATCATGCTATGAAATTGTCAAGTGAAACACAGACCAATTTATAACTTTGGAGTAAGCTTTTCAGATTTTTTTTTTTTTCCTAAAATTGAGGAACTCACATTGAATTCTTCCCCTAGAAACTTGCCTAATATTTTATTAAATCAAAAGTTACATGTATGAAGATTGGTGTCCCAAGCTTTGCTGATAGTTTGTCAAAGAAATTACAGTACCCATCACAAGATAGGAGTGTCTGTGTATCCAGGCGTAAGTCCAGAAAAATGGTAGATTAGGTCTGTTAGTTGATTACATCAAAGAGGTTACAAGAGCAGTGTATGTCTTCTGGTTAAGGATGTATCATCATGCTTATTAGGACATATTCCAATAATCTTCAGGTTCTTTTTAGTAGATGGCAAAAGAAGATCAGAGAGATCTTGCACCTGTAGGCTATTTTTAATTGATGGCAAAAGAAGATCAGAGAGATCTTACACCTGCGCAAAGTTTTATTGTCCTTTGCCATATTGTACTGAAATGTTCTGTAACTGTAGCCTCAATAACTCGATAAGTACTGCACACAGAGTCTAAAAGAGCATACGTTACAAGAAATTTTATTACTAAGGTAAAGAAAACATATTGTTGATGTGACTACAATGGAGAGATTTATGTTGGGAAAGATCAACAGGTACAAATACAGACTCGCCAGGTTCTACCTGAAGAATGAGAACAAACATTGTATTTCAGCAAAAAGGAAGAAATGCACTTAGAACTCTCTTGGCCAGTTCTTCAGGAATCGGTTTTCACAAGTATCACGGTTTGTGTTCCCAACCCACTCTTTGATGTTATCTAACCATTGTATCAACTGTTTTCCTGTTATATTATTTTGAAATGCTTTCCAAGGGCTTGTATAAATGTAAATAGTTAGGCATTTTCTGAAGTTCAAGTTACACCTAAAATACACAAAACAATAGTCTTGATTTTAATGAATAAACTGCTCTATATTAGCACTTGCAAAGAATTAGATTTAAAAAGTAGCTTGTGAAAATAATGAAATTCTGTAATAATTGATTTTACAAATAGTATCACCTACCTGAAAACTATGGGAATATTGGAAATTACAGCTGTGGGACAGAGCATTATTTCATGTTAATAAGGTGGTGTGCACAATGAGCAGCTGTAACTAGAAGGAAATACCATGTAGGTTCATTACAAGTGTAGTGAAACTTCATAACAATATCTATGTCCAATGACAATGATGGTCATAGAAACATATTGAGTAGAATATAGGCTTGAATGGAAGAAACATAACACATTCTCAGGGGAATTTTTGGCAGAGCAAGAACTCATGGGCCATGTCCTGTTAAGGAAAGAGTAAAAGAGGTATCAGTGTAAAGAACATGCCAAGGTCTTCTAGAGTAACGTGAAGGTTATTTCACAGCCTGAAAGAAAGTTTTAGATACTTTGGCACTCACACTGTTTGATGCCAAGGGGCAGGTGCTATATCCGCCTAAGACTGTGAAGCATTTGTGCGCTGTTAATCCTGGCCATAAAACAAAAAGTGGCTCAGGTAGAATATAACTCTATTCCCACATCAGTGAATGTAACAAGCATGGAAAATGATACAAACCTAGCCCTTTCATGTTATAATAATAATCTGAACTGGCACAACATGAGTCTACTTTTACAACAAATATTGGACAGAGAATGGGAAAGGAACACATGTCGACTATTCTCACAACAAATCTAAATAATCTAATCTGGTGTGTGGTGCTTCTCAGAAGTTTGTCCAAGTCTGGTTACAAAATTACAGTATAATTTTTTTTATTGTAACTAGAAGAGACCCGGTATGCTCTCTATCTAAGGAAAGGCTCAAGTTTGCAACAGTTTCAGTTACTATTAAGGACTTTAGTCAGAAGAACACTTAACATTTTTGGATGTCAGAAATGCTTTAATTGAAAAGAGTCACAGCTATGTTCTATACTTGAGTGGTGTAATTTTTTTCTCATCCTTTAACTGTACCAAGCTCCAATCTTTAGCATACTGTGGGTTGAAAGAACCACTCTTGAACACTCTTTCTGAGTACATATTCTGTAATTTAAAAAGCAGCCGATTCCACCCCCTTGCTGCCTGACATTTTACACTGAATACAATTTTCATGAGAGAAACCAGATCAACAGCCTCGGAGAACAACACCCTCTCTGCACAGAGCAGCTGCTCAATGGTTCACCCATCCACCCTCCCCAGGCTTGTGCTTCAAACCTGTTCTCAGGACACCACTTTAGGGAGTGCGGGAGCAACGGAACCATCACATCCCTCCGATTCCCCACATCTCTTCTGACACTACCAGTTTGTGACAACTGCGAGGGTGACTTTAAAGATACAGTCTCCCTGTTGGGAACTGGCCTGTGAACCCTTCGATGCACATCACAGAGGCCACTCAAGGTCTGCCTTACGGTGCTGCCTCTTTAGCACGGTTGCTTTGCGTTCAAACTGGTATCTAGAACTGCTTTTAGCTGCTTTAAACTTGCTGAGTCACCCTTGTGACTTGATGACTTCATGCCTTGCTGAGGAGGTGCTTTGTGGCTTGCTGACTCACCACATCCGAGCCTGCTGTGTCACCTCTGCGAGCTGCATGGCTTGCTGCGTGGTGACACCACCACTCGCTGAATCGATGCTTCGTGACTTGCTAAGTTGCAGCTTGCTCAGGTGCCACTTGCAGAGTCATGACTTTGCAACTTGCCGAGTTGTGACTTTGTGACACCACCCTACCCCCACCCAACCCCTTGCAGCGTGTCTGGCTCCTGGCAGGGGACCGCGCGCCGGACTGTGGGAGAACACTGTCTCTCCTCAGCACGATTTTAAGACTTTGTCAAGAAGCCTGGGAGGTATTTTCAGATAGATGCCAAAGTGCAGAGGGCAGAAAGTACAAAGCCAAGGGCCTGTCTGCTACCAAGTGCAACAGACGTTCTTTTTTTAACTTGGTATTTTTTGTTTATCACTTGCCCTGCCTCTGGGCTGTTGCTGTCTTGCTGGGTTTTGTTTCTACTGGTCCTTGTATAGTTTGTTTCTGAGAGTTTTCCGCCAGGCTGCTAAAATCCAGTATTGCACTGAAAACTGACCTTGTAAAGTCTCATCTGCCTACGGTACCACAACCATGGCAGGCTGGAGCAGGGCTGGGTTATTCCCACAGCTGGGACTCATCTTGCCATGTTTTCTTCTACCACATAGCAACTACTTCCTCACCTCTCTCACATGCTATTGCTGAACAAATCAGGCTGTTACCCACCTTCAGAAAACATGCCCATCTTTTGCATGAGGTGTGATGCCCTCAGCAGGCAGCAGAAAGGTGTGGGAGCTACTAGAAATCTGGTGCAAAACCATGAGCTGCTGTAGGACACATCCTGTGGCCTGTTCACAGAGGGATAAATGCCTTTGATTTTTTGTATAGATGAACCCAGTGTCACTATGGAGCATAATGTCTCACCTTTCATATAGAAGAGATATCACAGTCCTCCACCCACTCCCCAAGACAATGACCCTCAAAAAATGGGCTGCTCTGAGCAGTCCAGCCTGGCCATGCTAAACCAAAATTCACTTTATTCTAGCAACACAAAGGTTAAAGGATTCCCTAGAGTTAGCATGCTGAAAAGCAAGGTAAAGTACCAAAGCACTAGCATGGCTTTTGTGGTTTATAATATGTCAATTTGTACAGTAAATAGGGTCTGTGTTTAATGCTCCCCTGCAGCGATGACTATTAATAATAAAAGGCCTTGAAAGGAACTGAACTTTCATGATAAAGTATTTCTGACAGCTTGCTCCTCAGCACAACAACTGTTGTCCCCAGAGACTCATTCAACATTCATTTGAATCATGGAGAAAGAAGACCAGCTTGGAAGATGTTTTTCTGGAGTGCAGAGGGGCACTTTGATCCTAGCTCAGATAACAGCTGCTCTACCTGAGCGGATTTTCGGGTAGATGTATCCTTCGGCCCAGGTAAGCCTCAGGGGAGGTGTCTGGTTGACCTCAAAGCTCAGGCAAGGCACCTGATACCTGAGGGAGGGTCTTTGAATGGGCAAGAGGACCTGGCATCACATTTTATCATTCTGTCAGTCTCGCGTTTCTGGCGAGAGACAGCATACACAGGAAGGGAACTCCTGAAGGCATTCAAGTTGCACCTTGAATTTTTTTTTCCCATTGTAAAATAAAAAGGAGGCAGAAAGCCAAAATACTTTGATTAGATTTTGTCTGTACTATTGTGTTTTCTCACTGCCCTTGGAGAGTACAAAGCACTTCATTTGAAATCCATGACACTGATTTCCCGAAGCTGGAGCAAAAAGCAAATACCTGATACTTGATAAACTTCTCAGAGGAAAATGAAACAGTCATATAGTGCCTATAAGAGCTACAGTGATGGGCATTATGGATACCCCTACAGTAAACAGACAAAAATGTGCCAAGTTCTTTGGTACTTATGCAGACAAAAATCCAACCGAAATGAATTTTAGCTTTGTCTGGGTATAATCTGATAAAGGTTACTGTATTTTCTTCTTATTCTATCAACAGTATCTATGCTGGTTCATGTAAATGAATGTGCAAAATATTTGGGATTTCTTGACTGCAGAAGTGACAGGACACTGATTTTTCAAAAGTGATTTCACTTTAATAATTTTTTCCCACGCCTGTCTTTGTGACACTGAGGTAAATGCAGAGTAACCCTTATAGAGATTGCACTAATTAACTTTTTCATTTTTTACTGCAAGGCCATTTGGAAACAGCCCTCTTAAAAACTGCTCCTTCATTTATGAAGATTCTGTTCATTCTTTTTCTCACCAAGGACAATTTTTCATTCTCACTCAACATGAAGTGGGGAAGGCCTCAAGATAGCCCTTGATCTGGAATCTCACATTATGCCCTTGATACCACGGCTTTTTAGAGTAATACTTCCTTCAGTGATAAAGACACTTGCTGAAGCTAGTATCTTCTAAGATAGGAGATCATCTCCTTGTATTGATTGTCTTCTAAACAGCTTCAGAAGATTTTCAAAAGAAATGAGAAAACTGCTGATGATAGGCTTTTTGAGCTTAATTAGAAGGGTAAAAACAGTAGTGCCATTGTGGGAAAATAAATGGCACAAGTGCTTAAAAAAATGCTGAAACTTTGGCTCAGTCACAGTCAATACAGAGAGGGAGTAGTCAAAGTTGCACCCAAAATTACCACTGGGTTTTCAGTCTGAGAGCAGGTTGCTTGCTTTGTGGCATCCAAGGCAGAGACCTTGTGCAGCCCCTTTCTGCTGGGGTATGGTAGCTCTCCATGCTATTATGAGCAGGGGCAGGGAGGAATTATTTTAACTGTAGCGTTCATGACAGAAAGATAGTGGAGTATGGAGCATGGATGGGAGCTCTGCACAGGGGTGGCTTTTAGTGTTTCTGAACAAAAACCTGCTTGTGAAGAGAACAGACATGCACAAAGTCCAGCCCTGCAGCCAATTTTCAGTGGCTTTAACAGGAGCTTGTCTTGCGTAAAGACTAGGGACAAGCCAGCTGCCGTGCACACACACGAAGGCGTCCTATGGCTTCCCACGGGACAGAGATGTGGCAGAGAGGCAGCAAGGTAGAACAACCCTGCTTTGGAAAGTTTTAACTCTGAAAGAGGCTTTGGAGGAGATATTTGAGGATGAAGGATTTCTGTGGTGCTTTTGTACATAGTTTACACAGCCAACCTTTTATACTGCTAACAGAGTACAGAGCCTAGAAACGTTCACAGTTGCTCCAAAGGTAAGGGTTTTGTCCTGTTGAGTCATTACATTATCTGAGTATAAACCAGAGAGTTCTCAGCTCTGAATAATTTAGGTGAAAGAGTTAGCCCTAGGCCAGGTGCTCTACTTAGGGAGATGGTGAAATAAATTATTCAGAAGAGGAGACAGGTAAAACAGATGGGAAAGGCCGCCAAAACAAGACACCCAGAGGGCAGCTGTTTTACAGGTCCCCTGCGAAGCACCTCACTTACCAGGAGGGCTGTGGTAATGAGTCAAGCAGTGGTGTTGAAAACGAACTTTGCCTTGTTAATTCGTGTGATGGTCACAGGGAATACAGGTACTGATGCCCAGAAGCAATCACCGCTGTGTTTAAGCCTGTGCAACCCATGCTTTAATGTTAGAGAGTACATTCTCAGAGGATTTAGGACAGAGGTTCCTAAATTATTTGATTTTGAAAATGAACCTCAGTGGGCAGGGGAAAAATACGCTCCTCAAAATATTGACTCAATTTAAACAGTGACATTTTTCAAACAACTTATGCTACCACATCGTCCAATTGCATTTTGTCTTTCCACACATAACCAGATTTTTAATTTTTATTTAACTTGTGCAATTTGGAGTACATTTCTCTAGGCAATTTGTGATTCTTACTACTTCTGTTTATGGTCATATGTGTCAATTTTTATAGAACCCATCATTTCAACTATGATAAATAAAGGCCTTTGATATTAAAAGTACTCAAATAGTCCAGGAACTTATGCCAAAGCAATGAAAAGTTCTAAATTATCTTGCCATTTTTACTGACAAGTGAATATTTTACTGGCTTTTACTGTCAGTCAACGTTTGATTCTTTCGCTAATGACAATCACTAACTTTACTGATGGTTGGCAATGTAAGAGAAGTGTCATGAATGTATATGAAAGCTGACACAATTTTTTTTAAGGAGACTAAATAAACAAATCACTGCGGTTCTGATTTTCATTCCTATAATAGAGCACCTACTTCATACAAATAATCGCTCTGGTTATGAGGGAATAAATTGCCTGTGCAAATGGCAAATTAGATGTGTAATTGTCCATGTTTGCATATGCAGTTATACGTTCTTGTGAACAGGAGTTTGGTACTTTTCTTTGCCCTGAAGACATTGTCTCACTAGGGATAAGCTTTTACCAAAAAGAGAACATCTCTCTTTCTCCTGCTTCCCTGCCCCAGGAGTGAGCGGTGAAGGATACAAGAGAGAAAGTAAAGCAGCAATGAAGAGGAGAGAAGGAAGGAGAAAGAGGAGACCTGAGCAAGAGAAAGAGGGAAACAGATGAAAGATTTGGCTAAAGGAAAGCACTGTGAGGAAAGAATAATAGTGTGCCAAACACTGGGGAATCCTTCTTTAATTTCATCAGCCTAGATGCTGGCACCCTATTAGAAAATGGTACCAAAGTTGCCACATCCCCACTGTCTTCCTGGAGAATCTGATTCACTGCAGGACCTTCAAAATTTCATTTAATCTCTTTTTTCTGTATCTCTTCTTTGTCATGTTACATCTGCAGCAGAAGCTCTACCTTTGCATTTTATGTCTATGACAATTAGCATAATAAATCCTCAGTCTTAGTGGGATTGGGTGTAAATGTAGCACAGATAATACTGTTACGGACATAGTTCTTGCAGAAAACACACTTGTATGTAGATCTGGTATAGCAACACCCTCCCTATAATCTTTAGGTTATATTTCCATGCAGAAAAGTTTTAATGAAGAAAGCACGTTCATGTTGTTGCAATATAGGTTATCATAACAATAATTTCTCAGTTAAGGAATTATCTAAATCTACTAGAGACCCTTTAAATGTAAAGAAGACTTTTTTCAGGTATGAATTGTCTTTTTGTTGAAGTCATGCATTTATGATGTTGCAATAAATTGTGTGAAAATGAATTAGCAGCAAGACACAGGATTGTGGCTTCATTAAAATTCCAGACAAAACTGTCACAAAAGTGAAACCCATTATTTGATCTCAAATATCTGTAAAGTTAGCACAGAAGGGCTCAAACTTACCTATATAAACAGTTAATCTTTTTCCTTTTCAACTTTGCTCCAATGTAAAAGTCCTTCTTAAATAACACTTTATGTAATTATTTCCCAAAGTACGTACAAAATGACCTTCTTTAGCATCTTACGGAAGTTCCTTTTGTTGTTTTATAGGAGTTTTAAGAAATATATTGTTAGATATTCTTGCCGTCTACAGGCTCTTCTCTGAGCTGACATTCTGCTTGTACTTATCTGAGATACTATGTAAGACCAAGAATCTCACTTATTTTCTAGTTAGAGAAGTGTGTATGTGAGCTAAGGATGACACTCAGTCAATAAATCTTTTCACTTCCTTTGTACTTCCTTTGATCTCCAAGGAGGATTTTGCCATCCTCTTCAAAGAAAACAATATCCGCTGATGTCCATCTTTTCTGATTCCCTCTTGATACCTTTCCTTCTTTGTGACCATGATTGTGGCTTCTTGACTTCTTTCATTTGGTAGCTAACTCAGATATGCTTGAAGTATTTACTTTTCTTTCATGTCTCTGTTTTCTTGCCCCTGTTCTCATTTTACCACCACTTTAATTAGCCTTCTTTTCTGGCTCTTTCTGCTAAAAATGCAGACATTTTTGGTCTCAACCGTCCTCAGAGAGCTGTCCCTTAGTGTTATCTATCTCCAGCACTGCAACAACTCTTTCTTCCCTTCACAGTCCTCGACTGTGTCCTCTGCTGTCATTAGCAGAGTTCCTCTCTTCTCGTGTCATCCTGGATCCCCTTTGTTCACTCCTTTGCTGATCTACCTCATTATCAAAAAACATCTTCCTGGACAAAACTCTCTCTTGTATATTGAGTCTTTTTTCATTTGTTTTTTACTATTGTTGTTCATACTGATCTCTTAATTTGATACTCTTTTCCTAAGTGATATCTTTTACTAACTTAATGATTTTCTCTAATCTGCATGTCTGTCTATTCCCTATGCCACTTTTACTTCTGAATAAATGTTTGTTACCAGCAAGGATATCCTGTAAATACTACTTAGAAACTCTTTTCAAATCATGTAATCGCCTTGCAATTCTGTCTATTGAGTCTAGTTGGTGTTTATTTTGAATTCCCATCCTAAAGAAAAAAAAAACCACATATATATCTATCTGCATTAGCAATGTGAGTTAAATTACCCAGTAGCTCAAGAAGGGATTGTGGTTTCACCTCATTAAAAGGTTTTTCTCTTTTCTTATCAGACTTTATAATCAGTAAGTGAGAAAGATCACAAGTGTCATCTCCCCAGTCCTGGGGCAGTATGAGGCAAAACAAGAAAGCTATTCTCTTAGCAATTGCTTGCTATGTCAATGCAGATAAAGGAGTTTTCATTTAGTTTGTTGAAAAACAGCATCATCTGCATAGAAAAAAATAATGCAGCTAACAATTCTGAATTGGCACAGATTATGGGAGAAATAGGATGTAGCAGTAAACAATCACCTAGTTATCGATGAGATAGAAAAACTGTATTTCTTTTCTGGTTTTTTGAATGTCTGTTCCAAGATATTAAAATATTTATTAAAATAAATATTAAAAAATATTTAAGAAGTGATGTTAACGCAAACTAAACTAATTTGGCTGGGGTATGTGAACAACTCAATGGCTTTGCAGGCAGACATGGCTTTAATAATATCCATCAATGCATGATACTTCTTATTTAATGGTTGCAGTCAACATTGACTGGGTCATTTAAACAGAGGTGTCATTTATCCATTTATTTTGAAAGTTTTAAATGCCTATCAGTAAATCAGTTTTTCGTGTTCGGCCTACTCATTTGGTAGTATTGAGTAAAATTCTTTGCTGTTGAGGTCAATAGAGTCAGGCTTTCACTCACCAACTCCCACAAAATCATCTGTTGTATGGATGTTGAACATCTGGATCGAGCTAGTGGAAGTTTTTCACAGATTATTTGAAATCACTGTGGTACTGTACACACACCTGAGAAAATAATTTGGTTCTTATTTGGTTCACTTCATTGTAAATAGTGCCTTGATTAAACAGGAAAAAAAAAAATTTTTTTTGGAACTAAAATTATTCTAAAGGTTCTATTAAAATTAATAAAAGGTTCTATTAAAATTTATAAAGCTCAGAAAGTAGTAATATTCCTAATGTGATTGAAAAGGATGGTGTATATTGCTTTCCACTCAGTGCGTCATCAAATAGTAGAAAAACAGTTATGTTCGGTTGAGCTGAATTATAAATAATAATGAAACTGAGGAAGGTGTACTTTAAAATGTGAGAAATCTGACCAGTATCTTGGGAGTTTCTCTGGAAAAGCAGATAAGGAATGCCTTTCAGGAATGACCTCACTGCATTACAGGGTGTAGATATCACCTACTTTCATGGCTATAAATTGACCTTTTTAGATGGCTTCATGTAGGTAAATTCCTATCTGTAGTCAAACTATCTTTAGTGTCTGATACAAATTTTACAGTAATATTTGTGGTGAAAAAGTAGCTTGTCCTGGGCTTTATCGCCTAGGGGCTGGATCTATTAATCTAAGATGTTTTCAAGAGCTTGAAACTTTTGGCCTTCAGCTGTGAAAGAGAAACTCTTTGTTATCTGATCATGGCTTGATATCTTTTTCAAATGTCTGGAAATTAAGAGGGGTTGGCTTTTTATAAGTCATTAAAGTAGAATTTTTTTTTACTCTGCTCCCATTAAAGTGAGTGAGATTCATACCGCTGAGATCAGGTTTAGGCTGAGAAGACTGGTGTATTTCAATGGTAAACCATACAGTGAATCTTTAATAATAAATATCGTTAACAGTACTACTGACCATTTAATGATTTAGATTCAGGTTTATCCCAATGCACATGCTTATTATATGTGTTCACGGCACAGCAGCGAGCTTCACCTTAAAAGAATATATTTTAAACACATTATATACACAAGGAGTAATTACTGAAAGTCTGAACTTACATGTTGAAATTTGAACCAAATTCTGTTTCATGGGAAGTTTAGTATTCTTTTAAACCTATTTTCTTTTTGGTTTGGGGTTGGTTTTTTTTTCAGAAATGGAAACACACAACAGGCTGGATTTGTTAATGACTTTCCCTGACCTGTTGTGAAATATTTCAAATTTGGTAAGTAGGTATAGGAATTAAAAGAAATCACTTTTACGAGGGAGTATAATTGTTTTAACCCTTTTGGATGGACATATTTCTTTTGGCCAAGTTCTTTGATTATGGCCTACATCTGTCTTGAAGCCTCTTTGGGTGGATGAAAAGCTTTGTACTATGCAAGCACCAGCTTTTATTATCAGTTATCTAATGTTCCTATCAGTTATTCACTAACACATTCTAATATAATTGGTATGAAATATGTGGTTTCTACTGTGACTAGCAAAAATTTCAGGTCTTTTGCTGTGAGTAGTGGGCAAGATTTGCAAAGTAAGCTACAGTGGGCAGGTGAAATGCCCCAGGTTTTGAAAGAGTTTCTCTGCACTAAATTATCTAAGATAAAGTCCTATCCCACATAACTCAATAGATAAAATTCTTTTAACTTCTATGGTCACGATTTTTGCCTGAAACATATCTTTATGGACTTAACTAAGAACTGAGATCTTTTAAAACATGGCCTCTTTTAAGTAGGTCTATCAAAGTCAAGGTGGGAGGGGCACAAGATACATTACTGAACGAGTTTCAGGAGTGAAATGCTGGATTTCTAGAGGACCGATCCAAATCACTGTGGTGGACAATACTGTGGTGGATGGCATGTTTTGTCCAAACAGGGTGCTCCAGCACTTATAACTGCATTTTTCTGCTACCCTCTTGTGGGTAGCAGACTAGAAATAGTGTGTGAGACATCTATTAATCTGTGCAGTAATGCTGAGGTGAGATTTTTATAAGCAGGCAGGCAGGCATAGCAGGCAGTTCAAATACAAGGTACATGTGTGTTCGCATCATGTTCATGGTACACACACTTACATTATACACCCCTTCTTTTTTAGTCATGACTCTCCTCTCCCTTTTGCACCTTCATATTCAAGGTTGCAACAGTGTCAAGCTAATTCTTGAAAGCTTTCAAACTCAAGATTAGCACATTCAAGCCAAATAAAAAGAGACGGTGACTGAAATGATGGAGAGAGACGTTTACAATCTGGAGCAGCAGGGTTGTGGAAGGGTTGTGTAATAGCTTATAACTCCTATGTGGTCTGCTGAGAAGTGCCAATCTGTGCAATCTGTTACAGCAAAAAGCCAGCAAAGAGGCCATAAATACTGGCATCAAGTGAAGACACAGTATTACCGCCTTGGTAGAGCTTTACAGTTTTTAGCTCATGACACAACAGAGGGGAAGGTGGAAATCATGGTTTCGTAGTGCCTGTTTCCATGCAAAGCCTGGCAAATCAAATTCTGACTGGCCTGTTGCAAATAAAATGTTTGCATTTCACCAAGCTGTAAGGAAGTGTCATGGTTTAAGCTCAGCCGGTACCAAAGCACCCCAAAGCCGCTTGCTCGCTCCTCCCCCCTGGCCCCGGTGGGATCAGAGGAAGAGATATAAAGAAAAGCTCATGGGGTCAAGACAAGGACAGGGAGGGATCACTCACCAATTATGGTCATGGGCAAAAGACAGGCTTAACTTGGGGAAAAAACAAAATCAACTTAATTTACTACAAATCAAATCAAAACAAGGATAATGAGGAGTAAACCCCAAATCTTAAAACACCTCCCACCCACACCTCCCTCCTTCCCAGCTCAACTCCACTCCTGGTTTTCTCTACCTCCTCCCCACCAGCAGCACAGGAGACGGGGAATGGGGGTTGCAGTCAGTTCATCACACCTTGTCTCTGCCACTTCTTCCTCCTCCTCAGAGGGAGAACTCCTCACTCTTCCCCGGGTCCAGCGTGGGGTCCCTCCCATGGGAGACAGTTCTCCACAAACTTCTCCAGCATAGGTCCTTTCCGCAGGCCAATCTTCAGGCACAGGCAGCTCCAGTGCGCGCTTTCCCACAGAGTCACGGCCATCTTCGGGGGCATCTGCTCCCCTGCTCCCCTCCATGGCCTGCAGGAGGACAGCCTGCCATCTCACCACGGGCTGCAGGGGCATCCCCTCCTCCGGCGCACCTCCTCCCCTCCTTCTTCACTGACCTGGATATCTGCATAGGGGTTTCTCTCACATTCTAATCTCCTCCCCCCCTGCAGGTTTCCCCTTCTTAAATATGTTATCCCAGAGGCGCTATCACTGTTGCTGATTGACCAGCAGCAGGTCCAACTTGGAGCCGGGGAAGCTTCTAGCAGCTTCTCAGAGGAGCCACCCCTGCAGCACCCTCCCCGGCTACCAAAACCCCGCCACACAAATCCAAAACAGGAAAGAACAGTTATATCGACATGGGGGTCAATTTTGCCCGGGGAATCCACGGAAGAACAAAGATAGGGAAATGAAGGAAAGAAAGGATTGCGGAGGCTCACTTGGATGAATTTGTGCAATGTTCTTTTAAGACATGGCCACCTCCCTCCCCCAGTGCCCCCCAGTTTTGAAAGGGGCACAGCTATGGTGCAGGAAATCCACTGGTAGACGGTCCATACATACATTACGTGTGCAAAAAGACAGCTTGGTCTGTTGCCTCATGAGATTTGAAATGGGCCTGGTGATTAGCTGTTTTCAAGATGTCATCCTATTCTCAAGAGCTTTCCTTACTGATATTGTCAGAAGGAAGCTTAAAAATGTGGTCTTTCTATCAGATGAGGGTTTAAAGAACAGAAGACTCATGATTTTCAAATTATGCAACATAGATTGATGTCACTCATGAAGTGAGATACAAGTGAATTGAGGGAGAAAACACATATGATAAGTGAAATATTTTCACAGTGTTTTGCTTCAATGGAAAGATACAGTGACACTTTAAATCTACTGAAATAAAAGGCAGCAAATATTTTAGCTTTTGTATATATAAACGTATATGTAGAAGCTATTATTAACATGCACCTTACTATAATGATTCATATAGATGTTAAGCAGGATTAGGAGACAAATGCAGGCATAACCATTCTCTTAAATCATGCTATACTGATCAAACAGTTCTGTGCAATACCCTAGCTATTTACTTACAACAAGATAAAACATGATTAGTGCACATTACCAGTGTGGTAAAATGAAAATAATCTGAAAGTACACATTACCCAAGCAAAGAGTACTGAACTGAAACAGAGCCAAGTAATAAATTTACACTCATCAAAGAAGTTGTTAAAAAAAATATTATGAATTTCATCAAATAACTAATGTATGCCTGTATTTGCTGATTCAACAAACCTCCAAACGATCCTTAATTTTAAGCATGTAAATGAATAGTTTTCAGCCTCGGGTCTACAGATGCCTGAAAGTCCATGGTCTCCTTCTAAGAGGACCAACAGAAGTCAGGAAGAAAAGTAAGCCTTTTAAATTCAGTATTCTGCTGGTAAACTTACAAGAGCGGCATATCAAAAAAGGGTAAAGACTGTTAATATAAGTAATCCGCCTCCTTGTCCATCCAAAAGCTTAAGCATGTGAGATTATGGAATTAAAGCACTGTATGCAAACTGTACATTCATTCAACTTGTCATTATTACACATACTAATTTTACTGTTACAATAGTTATTATAATCATTTAAATGTTGGCTGTATAAATCTCTTTATTGCATATGTTATACAGAACAAAAGCAGAAAACACCGTGGAATACAAATAGATTCAACACTGAGTTGGACATAATGGAAAATACAGTATGGATATTCTTCCCAAGCAATATCATGACACAGAAGTTAGTGCAAATTCATGTCTCTATTTTAAACCTTTAAAATGTTATAGGATGGCAGCTCTTTTCTCTAATACAATTCACTGTGCCCTGTGTCCTTACCAACTCTTATGTCCAACAAGCCATTTGGTTAATATGAAAACTCATGAACAGACTCAGCAATTTATGTTGAACTCTTTTATAGGGCAACAACATGTGTGACAGCACTGATGTGACAGTTGCCTGTAACTTGCAAAGAGATATGAAGAGCATTTTTTGCTATAGCAGCATTGTGTATTCGTACCTGGGTAGAGAAGTAGGGCAGGGTTAGGAAATAAGGATGATATAAAACACAAGAAAGATGATCTAGTTGATTGGGTATTAACCAGTAGTTGGAAGACTAGAGTTAAAACTAAATTTGGATAAAATTTCCTGCTGAAATTCTTCCCTGTTCTGCTACATAATTGCCCCGTGGCCCCCAGAGAGTCACACAGACCTAGAAAATCTGAAGGTACGCAGGCTCCCAACTTCCCATTGAAAGCCATCAGGATATAAGCACCTAAATACCTTGGTGATAAAACCTTTAATCTTTGTGTTTGCTTCAACTCCCCTTGTGTAAACTACAGATAAATAGTGCCTCTGTGAGAATGTGATCATTTAGAAGGTGCGAGGTTTTGAGATATTATTGTAGAGGCCATAGAAGTACCTAAAGCAGATGCTTTTCACCAGGTAGCCTTCAAGCCAGCTTAAAGCTTTGGCTGTTGCAGTATTTGTATTTCTCAGCAGTAGTTTTGATTTTTATTCTGCTTCTGTGAGCACTCTGTGGAGACTATCTTTGGTGTTGGTTATCACTATGGAGTTTGCTTATTTTGTTGTGTCATGGAAAACCCTAGTACCTTAGCCTGAATCTGTTTGGAGTTCAAGATAGCGGGTGAAAAAAAAAAAAAAGCTTAATAATCTTCCAAAATATGAACCAGATGAACAGGATTTTATTATAATTTTAATTTTTCCTTGAAGAGCTCTGTTTCTTGGAGCACTTTTCCCAACTGCATGGCCAGAAATGTAAATGCTCACATCTGTTTTCATTGTCCACATTTTTTAGCACAGAGCTTGATTTTTTTTTAGTTCCCCAAAAGGAAAACCCCAGCTGTGCAAAATAGATTCAGATCTCTATCAGGTACTTTTATAAAACTAATGGTAAGTCACTGTGCTCACAGCTGGGCACATTAGGTTTCCATCTTGATTGTAGTTAAATGCTACTGGAGTAGAAGATATTTATTAGTATGATCATTATAATGCAGAGCTGAAACATTAATGCAGAACTGGGTCTGTAGTCCTGATTAATAATTTTGCCAAAGGGAGAGGACAACTAGTTCAGAGAATCAGTAGAAAAACTCTGCCAAATATAGCCATAGGAAAAGTGCGAGATGATGGAACATTGAAGTAAAATAAAGTGCTTGGCAGCTTTTAGAGCAGTCAAGAACTTCTCCCTCTGCACTATTCACAGTGCCTACCTCACCAAAGTCTGTAAGGGTCATGTTTAGCATTATCTACCTAACTTAAAGAGACCTCTTGGAGTATCTAATAGGGAGATGTACAGGACCTTGGCTCCCTGCACAGCCGATGGAGAGGTTTCATCGTGGTGTCTGGCAGATGGCCTGGCTTGATCTCTATGAACTTTAAATATCCATTGAGACTCTGATTTTGAGAGTACACTTATCCTATGTTGACTGGTCAGTTGTCTGATGCAGCAAGAATAAATCCTCTGACTGCATCAGCAGCAAGGGTCCAGCAGGCAGCCCACTCACTCGTGCTCTTGACATTAGGCGTCAACACTCACATGATGAATACATCCCCAAATGTCACCCCTTTGTGTGGTTATCTTCCTCAACACCTGGTAGGAAGGGCTGTTGTTCCCATGTTGCATGCAGAATGTAGTTAGGCTGAGTCTCTTGTTTAAGTTCACAGCTGATGTCTTTGAAAGAGCAGGAATTGTACCCCAACCCAAGTCTCCTGTATTGTACAGAACTGGCTAGTCTTTACCATGTTCATCCTCACAGTGAATGAGGCTGGTATCTTCAGTGGTCCCCTGGCAGGACAGGAGGTGATCGTTTTGTGTACCAACCAGCGTTGGTACTTCCAGGGTGACACTGGTGAATATGTACAAATTCTGCCTTGGTGCCCTGCCCAAAACCATGCCGTTGGGCAATTATGAAGCTCAGAGTCATCTTGACTGATTTCTATTTTGTATAGAAGTTACTGGGGTTTCATCATACTGCCTGAAGCAAACTCCTGTCAAACTAAATTACATATGATCACATAGATGCAGGTTATGAACTGTCTACATACTCATTATAGAGGTGTTAATATTGAGGTTGGTCTAGAAAAGCTAAGATCTGGACTGCTCAGCTTGACTGTATCTTCAATTCATTTAGAAGAATGTCTAACTAATCCCTACTGAGTCAATGAAGTGTCTGCATCCAGAACTGTGGATCTTTTGCTTCAATGATAAATTAGGTTTTCAGCACAGGGAAACATTTTGTAAGGGTAGAAGAGAGAACTGACAAAGGAATTTCAAATTGTCTCAGGGACATGGAGACAGAGACACTGTTCTGTAAAAGTAGCGAGGGACTGTGTTATGGTACTGTTCTAAAAATCACAGGGCAACACCTGAATTCAGAACGTCCTTTTGTTCTGAGACTCAGAAGTTCAGGCCAACCACTGTTAGGACTTGTCAGTGATGGCATGGCAAAGTAAGCTTTACCCACACATATAGTCCACGGCTCCTTTGGGCACACTTCTGCGATGCAGTGAAAACTTCTGAGAAGTACTCAGCAGCCTCAATCCTGTTAAAGTCCCTGGGAAGGGAGGATACTCAACATGTTGGTAACGTGGACTCTAAAGTGCATTTAAAGTGTGTATCTAACAGGCTTAGAGGTTGGATTTTTAAACTCTCAGAACTCAGTCAAATAAAACCGGTTCCCTCCACAGCAAGACTAAGTGCTATTTCTTCAGCAAAGATTATTTCCACACTAAGATGGAACGGAACCGTTCCATGTTGGCCGCAGAGTTCTTGTAAGAGCTAAGGTCAAAATGTGTTTTTATAGTTTGGAAACTGTGCTTTTGTCATTCACTCAATAGTGTCCAAAATCTTCATGTTTGAATTTTCACAACAAAAATAATAGTAATGTTTTTGAATGGGAACTCAGCATAGCAATTATCAGCCAGACAAAATAAATGTTTCAAAAAATGATCACCATTCGAACCTAAGGTTTTATCGTGCAAGATGCTTTATAATCTGATTGAGAAGAAATCCTCACATTCTAATAAAATAAAGCAACTGGAGGCAGAGTGAAATTAATAGTCAGCAGCAATAACAATACTCCTTGTAATTAAATATTTCACATTTCAAGGATGCCTATTCACAAAACACTTAAATAGCTCATCAGTTTGGCCAATTTCCCTTGGTTGTGAGGAAAGGAACACATTCAGCCAAGTGGACATCCTCATTGCACATCTACTTCAGGGAGACAGTTTATCTGCAAGCTTTTGCAATTAGACTGTCTCACGTCTATGAAGTGCAAAGAAATCAGTCATATACAGTACACATTTTGGTTAAATAAAGTCACTTGGAGGCTCAGGTTCTCCTTAGGTCAAAGGGCGAAACACTCCACAGAAGAGGTCAACTGAATGGGGAGACCAGGGTTATGGGAGAAGCTTCCTAACTGATTAGCAGGCAAATTGCTCTGAGGGTCATCAATCACATTGTGCTTCCTTCACTATAAATGCATGTTTATTTTTAGTCTCTTTAGGCCTTGCTAGTACTAGGCAGCAGGACCAGCGTACAGCAGTGCAGAGCTCTCAGCTGCCATGGGGTCAGGTGGAAACTGTGAGAATTCAGCACTTTTCATGATTAGTCTCTAGACTGGGACAGGATGATGGCCATGCTGAAAAATAAGCCAGAAAATAAGACGGCACCTGACCTTCCAGGAAAATGCTTCCGCAAGTGTTTTAGTATTTATAAAGTGTCTCTGATGTGCTCAGCTGCACACACAGACACACATACATAAATATGCTTTTTCTAGATTTGAGTCTGCCCTTACCAAAAATAAAATAACTTATGTCCGTGGCATTAATCCTGGTTTCTAGAAGTGTTGAATGAGGTTCTCTATACAGGTTCATAAAATGCCCTTTAATACATATAAAACCCATGTAATTATCTATATTGATATAATTATCTATATTGATATAATGTCTCTCCCTTTTACGATAAAGTAATATAAAACAAACTTCTAACTCCTTACATCCTTTATTGTTTTATTTTATAAATCTAAAGAAAAAATGGCTCACAGCAGTCTTTACAAACAAGCTGCATCTGTTTAATATTAAAAGTGCAAAAAGACCCCAACCCCAACCCCAAAACCATTACTTTTGGAATATCCAAATAACCTGAGGAAAAATAGCATCCATCTGGCCCTTGGTATAACTGTTTTTTACATCAGTTGCATGTTTCTGGGATTGCAAGATTCAACACTTATCTTTAAGTAGAGTGAGTTTCTAAAGATGTAGCATCCAGAAACTTGTGAGTAATCTGTCTGCTTAGAAGTACAATATTGTGTTACCAGATCTGCTGAGCAAATGCACAATAAAGTTAATCCTTTGGTTCTGGAAAAGCTGTAGGTATTGCAATGGCAGATGTGCTGAAACAGAAGTGTTTACGTTTGTTAGGGCTTGTGAAGCAGCAACTCTGCCAGCCCACAAGTATTTGAATTTCCTGCAAACATTTACCTAAGGGCTATCATGGGGAAGGAAAAGAGCTCAGAAGGAGTCTCTGAACCCTGTTGGCAGACCGGCAAACCTCTTCTGGTGAACTGGTTGGCACGTGCCTGCCTTTTATCATTGAACGTATTCTCTGTGAATGTAGTCATTATGGCACGAAAGTGCTTTTGGTATATGGGGTACAGTATTACCAAGACCAATACCTTGTTATATTTAATATGTTTTCCATTTCTTCCTTCTTACTATGCCATATGGAAAGCAAGAAAAATGTTAGATTAAGGATTTTGTACTGTGGAGGTATGACATGACTCTGGTTTGGCCAGAGCTTTGAGGTGGAGTGCCTTGTAGACCTTCTCTTGTAGTGAGCTCCCCAGAGAAGGCTGGGAGGCTTTAAACTCAGAAAGCCAGGATGTGTAGAGCACAAACGAGAAGCGTAACTTTTTGAAGAGAGGAAACACAAAGTAGCTAGGTTAGAACTGAAATAAAAATGAGCCATATTCAGCTCTATCCCTGCCTACAAAATCCTTGCAGGCAGGTCCTTTCTTCCATGCCTGGTTTCAGTTGACTTGGGTACTTTGAGCTGCAGTTAATTCTGTCCAGGCCCCAGAAAGTCCTTCTTTCTGTCCCCTCTAAGGCCCTGCTGACTGCTGTCTGCCCTTTCCCACCACCTCTGTGGGAGCTGCTGACTCCCAGCACTGTGATATAGCTACCTTTCCCAAATGATGGCACGGTTTCCCCGTTAGCAAGAGGGAGTTTTTGACTGGTCACTTTTCAGGGTCTAATTATGTTAGTTGGGTTATATCAAAGATGGTGGTGCAGGAGGTCACAGTAGCACTTAAAAGTGTGCTGAGGACTTCAAAACATTATGTTACTGTCCCTTCCCTCAGAAGCTTTTAGTTGAAATCTGAAAGGCAATCAAAACACAAATGGAAATGGACTCCCAAAAGAGTGAAGAGGTTTGCCACAAGAGAAGAACAAGAGACCTGGGAATAGACTATGGCTCCACTGGTTCCCTTTTTATTTTGCATTCACTACAAACACGGTAAGACACCTTCAGTTTGCTCTATGGATGACCTGAACTCACCTCCATGGTCTTCTCGCTAAAAATATCCTAGTTCTTAATCCAATATATTGATAGTACTCTTCTTCCAGGGAAAAAATCATTATAAGTAGTGTCAGCAAAGCAGAGGGAGTCCCAGAGGGCCAGTTTCACTAACAGTATAAAAAATAAAGACCAGAAGCCCCTGAACTGGATTCACTGTTGGAGAGGGAATGACAGTAGGTGGAACAAAAGAAAGAACAGTGTTTCTGACATAACAGTGTTATTTTTTTCTGTTGTTACAGTTAAGCATCAGCATAGGCCTTTGTCAAGAGCCAGAATACAACTGAACTAACTCCTGTATAAATACAGATTAAGAGGCCAGTCATTTCCCTGGACCATTTACAAAGTATGTATGCGACAAGATAGGAGGAGGCAGAAACAGTTGAATCCTACTGATCATCATAATAAACAATAATCATAGAACTAGAACTTAGCAATTGTGGTCCAATTTTTTTGTAGGTATTGTGACAGAAGAGTTTACATCAGCATTTTGAAGGATAATGAAATTACTTGATGTTACCAAAGAGCTGCTCCCAGCAGCTGATGGCTGGAATAGAACATAAATGGAACTGAAAATCAAGCAAGTAGATGGGGGTAGGGGCTCACTGCATGGCTGGTTTGCAAGGAGGAGCTCATGTCTAGGGGCTGAACAAGATGCAGTAGGTGGGTAAAACCAGTTTATGAGTATCTTCAAAAGTAAAGGCAAAATCTTGTATTGGCTGATAAAAAAGGGAAATGCAGTTGACCTAAGAAGGGTGCACCTAAGAAGGGTGATGTGGTCAGCCAATTGGCTAAGAAGATACTTCTTGCAGCAGCATTATGGATGGATGGATTGCAATAGGTTAAAATTGCACTCATCAAAACCAGAAAAAAAGGATATTTCAGCATTTAGCACACAATATAATGAGAACAGGACCTTTAGTTTTGTGGAATGGGAGAGAACTGGTAAAGTTTAGACAGAGCTGAAGCACGAGGACCTAATGAGAGGCCCGGGTCAGAAATTACATCCAACGCATAAGCATCGGTGACAGGTAGGAAGAAGACTGTGTCAGGGTGGTTCAGCCTAGTTCAGAAAAACTGGTTGTTAATACCATAACCAAGTCCCAAAACAGGCTTTAGTGCTCTTATTTGCTATGCCTAGTATTTATCATGCTAGGCGATAGTTAGTTGTCCATTGCAAAGACTGAAGACAAATGAAGGTAGTTTGGAATAGAATGATGACTGTGGTATGTCTGTGAAGGGGTACATTTTCAGGTCAGGTGTAAAGAGACACAAGAAAAGAATCATAACAGAACTTCATGGGACTACTAGAGTGGCAAAAGGCAGATGAAGAAAATCCTACATAGACGTCACAGAAGTTGAGGAGGATAAGCCACCAGGTTGATCATGCTCAAATAGGAGATATCCAGGAAATCAGAAAGGAGAATGATTACATGTTGGTTCTAAAATTTGACCAACAAGAACCTATAAGAGATTTTGCAAGGTCAACTCTGGTTGAAAGTACAAAAGTCAAATTCCAAAGGGCCTGGAACAAAAATAAAACAGAAGACTAACATAAACTCTAGGCAGTGATTTAGATTTTGTGTTCACTATTTGTATAGAAATGGAAGGGATCTCCTAGATTACCACATTGATTTCTTTGCTGTTGTAAGCAACCATATCTCATAGTCTATATATTTATTAAGCTTCACATGAACGTTCTATTTTTTTCTTCCTAGTTTTAGTGGAAAGGTGTTTCAGAACTTCAGCCTTCTGATAATCAGAAACTTTAATTTATGGGTTAAATTTATTCATTTCTCATTAGTAATCATTTGTCCTTGTGTCATCATTGTCCATTTGCTTAAGTATCTTTTCTCTCGCTTTAGTGCCTAACCTGAATGTATTTATAGAGGGCAATTATATCCGCTCTCAGCATGAACGAGCTTAGAGATGAAAGGGAGAAGGAAGCAAACATGTTGCTTCAGCCTGGACCAGCTGGAATCTCTTTGTTCAGACTCATGTAAAATGTTTTGCAGCAGCTGAATCTGGAAGCGGCATCTGTGGAGCTCATAGCAATATGATACAGATCTAGCCACCTCACAGTCAGATGAGATGGAAATGGACATATCAAGCCACAGTTGCTATCTGAGTATCCATGGGTATTGTGGAACTGAGAACACTAAAACTGCAGTCCAAGTTAGCTGGAGAATAACAATCTGCATGTGATTGTGATAAACACCCATGGTAAGCCATTGTAAACATTTCTCACCATTATCACTTGTATTTTTCAGGTGTTTGGAGTTAGGTGTCTGACTGTATTAGGTTATCACTAGCTGTGTGGCTTATTTTGCAGAGGGAACTCGACATGGTATTGTCTGCTGTAGACTCTGGAGTCAGCAATTCCTTCTGTCCTTTCCTAGAGTTGTTGTAAGGATGTCTCCCAGAGCTCTTCACAGTCAACATAATCAGAGAAGAGCAGGGGTTGCCCATCATATCTCTCAAACTTTGTGTACAAATTTCTAATTGCAAAATAGATTCAATAATTCAGTTATAACACTCCCCGCCATAGCATGTATTCAGATAAGTGGTTTGAAAGAGGGATCCTTAAGGGAAAGACAATTGCAATAAACTATTCTTTTGCTTGGTGGCATCTCATTGCCACAAGCAGCAAGCATAGCTGAATGACTATACAAAGTGTTGGATACTTGAAATATGTGATTGTACTTCATTCCTTTGGATATAAATCTTAATTGCCTGAGAGGAGTTTATTGTGAATCAGGTTTTTTTAAACACATTTTAATTTTTATATAGAAAGGGCTTTTAGATCTAAAAATGTTTATTCCTCTCGTACACGCGTTTGCACTTGCCATCATTCATGCTGCAAAGTACGGGGTTTTTACAGTCAAAATATTCTTGGGATTCCATGGACTGCAAAAGCAATGGAAAATTAAGGGCCTTTAATTCTGAAGAACATGCATCATGTAAATAAAAAATATAGAAATAAAATAAGGTGCTGGTCATTGTACCTGCAATAGATTAGTTACTCAGTGGAATAATGCATCTCATCAGCCCTTTTCTTCTGGAAAGTGGCATTTTAGCTTGGCTTAAAGCTAAATCCAGCCCTCTCCTTGTAACTGACCTTTGTGCATCCTCATGTAAGGGCAGAATTTGTACAAATTTGAGCTCTTCTCACAGTTCAGTACAAACCATGCTGTCTCTCCTGAGGGAGATAGAAATACAAGAGTACTGCAGGTCAGGGTTGTGGTGCATTGACAGAGCTACATAAGGAAGCTTGTACAATACCTGATTTAAGTGTAAAATCCTTACAGGGTTTTCAGAGAGGAAGAAAAACAGTGTGGTTGTCCACGGTGTTTCTCAAAGGAGCTTTGCATTAAGATTCTGGAGACCGGTTTGAGTTCACCTGGTCCTTTGCCCTGCGCTTGCCTGATCATGGGAGGGAATGCCCCATGGCAATTGAGAAAGGGACTGCACGTTGCAGTATCAAAAATCAATTTTGGCAGCCTACTCAGTGAAAAGGAATGAAAAAGCGGAGGTGGCAGGAGGGTTTTTTAAGGCTTTCAGGAAGGGTGGTGGCTTTCTCCTGTAATTCAAAGAAAAAGCAGTAAAACAAAAAGAGAACTAAACCAACAAGGACAAATACAGTGTGTGGAAAAAGCCTGTTGGATACTTTGCTTTGCACAACAACTCTCTTCATCAAGAAAACAGCTTAAATACAATGAGTTGTGCAATAGTATTGCAGTTTGCTGGCAGCGCCCTCATCTGTCTTCTCAAAATATTTGTCACTGGTCCAGGTGTAAATTAAGAAAAAAAAGAAAGTAATAATCAGCAAACTGAAATCAGAAGAATGTTGCCCATATGGTTATGCTGATAGGGTGATGCTATCTGCTCTGTACCTGCTCCACCCACACAAACCCACAGGAGGAGGTCACCTCTTCTGCATGAACCTATCCAGGGCAGATGTGGTGACCAAGCACAGAGGATGTACTCACGTGTTTTGGAAGCATGTACTATAGGAAAGCTGCCTGCATCTCCCACAGGGAAAAAGAACTGGACTGTATAGAAGCATTTCCCTGAGTCAGATTTGACCCAAGACCACCAGCTGGACCAAACAGCTAAATAAACATCTCTGTAGGAAATTTTGAAATGTGGAGACATTTTGAAATGAATAACTAAAATATTTGTTTTCAGGCTATGCCAGGATGTTTTGGGAAGGACCAAAGCAGACATAAAATTGCAACTTTGTGCTATCACAACTGAGTATCTTTTTAGCAAGAAAGGTTGCTTACAACAAAAAGAAAAAGGACACACTGAAAAACTCTTACTCAAACTGTAGGAACCAGTACCAACGTCACTTCCTACTAAGACCTTTCTTTTCAACAAACAAACCCCTTCTGCTGTAAGACAACTCACCAGGCTGATTCTTTTGTTCTAAAAGTAGGAAATACTACCAACATATCTAAGAAACAACCCAATCTCTCAAGAGCTCCAAATGCAGAAGGAAAGAAGGTAAAACCTCCATGAGGTGCCTAAGCACTTCTGTAATGTCACTGACTGTATGTAGAACATCCCCAACTCTACAGTGATGATCAGCAGTGTCAACTCTCCAACTGATGTGAAGCTTCATCTCCTTGAGACCTGCCGTAGTTCGGATGGTGCTAGCTAGGCGCTGGCATCTAGAAGTCATGGTCCAGATCAGGGGCTACTGTGCTAGACACTGTATAAAGCTATCATGAAAAGAAGACTGGTGCCATATTGCAGCAATGCTACATTGTTGTGGGATTTCTTGTTTTTTAATTGGAAGAAAAAACCCTGCATTTATCTGATGCTCTAGGCGTATGTACAAAGCACGTTTGAAAATACAATAGGCATTCAAATGGGAACATTATTAATTAAAAGCCTCCATGTACTGTACAAATGAAACGTTCTTCTCTCTACCTACTCAAGTCATTCATTCAGAAAAATCCTGGGAAAATAGTTAGGCTTTGCAATGTGCCCCATAGGTCAATGTATTCAGGCTCCAGCAGACCAAGTGGGAGGAGTGAGTTCCAGAACGGCGGAATCTTCATTGCGAACTCCCTCTCAAAGGGAGTGCATTCAGAAATGTGCACAGCACGCTCACAGAAAAATGGCTCTAGCCCTTAGCCCAGCTCAAATTTTAAATGAGTCCTTTAATATATGTATATCCAACCAAGGAAGAGATGCTGACCTATGCTCCTGTCTGAAGCACAGCAGTGGGAAGGACTTTGAAGCCCTGTAGGGTTTTCAGATCCACAGCTTGCCAGCCTTTTTTTTTTTTTTTTTTTTTTTTTTACTGTATATATCCTTATGGTATAGATTTATACCACAACAACCCCTTTTCTTTATGCTCAGCTACTCCATGTCCCCTTTATTTAGTAACAGTGGCATCCTTGAGAGACAAAGTGTCCCTGGGCAGCTCACTGGCAGTATGTTACAAAACGTATCCACAAGAGCTGGTCTCACAACTATTTACTTTTCCTACAGTCCCATATCAAAAGTCCCCTTTTAGTATAGGGATGGGTCAAAGTCTGGCTGCAGAACCCAGAGCCAAACTTCCCTCATGCTTTAAAGTTTGGTGTTGTATTTCAGATCCATCCCCTAAATCAGGCTGGCTTTCAGTATTCAGATCAGAACAATCCCTATCTTATTTGCTTGCTGGCTGCAAAACAGTAGGAAGATTGTCAATACCCTGCTCAGGCCCTAATTAAAAATCCAAACTCAAATTTAATATTTCAAACATTATTTAAAATATGTTAAGATAGTCAGTCTATTGCTGTTGCTCATTACTCTGTCGAAACCTAATATTAGTAACAGCATGTACAGAGGACCTGGAGCATGAATTAATAATGAGGTGCTTGTGCTGGAAAACATGCAAAAGCCTGGTTCCCCGAGTTGGCAGACGTCCGGCAGAGACTAGTTTGCTCTTCTCTACACAGTGATCGAATCATCTGCTCAACAAAATCATTGGGAAGGAAAGTATTTCTGATTAGTTTGCTTCCTCTGATGATCATTTTCCAAAACCAACGAAGACGACAGGCCATCAGAAATTAAGGGGGCCATATCGGGGGAAAAAAATCTTTACACCAATGGCACTATACCACTGATCAAATGGTAGTAGCGCTGGTAGCTGAGTATAATCCTCGATCGGGTGAGGAGCCCCCATGCCCTCAGCCTGCCCTCACCTTGTATATGAAGTCTCTTCTTGAGGCTTTTGAGCTGAGGTTTTAATCAACTCTTTCCCCCTTTCTCACTGTCCTAACAGCAAACAAATCTGAACAAGAGTATAGAGAAAGAGCCTGTGGCTTGTTAATGCTTTTGGCCTGGAGCTAAGGTATTGGAGGTGTTTGCAGGTTTTCTGTAGATACGAGCAAGGACTTAGCAAATCAGTGAGCTCTTCAGGTGATGCCAGAATCAGGAAAGATGTGCAAGCTAGAAAATATCTGCATCATTTGTAGTATGCAATACATATACATTTATATATAATGTGCATATAAAAATATATTATAGCCGTGTAAGCTGTATTTTTCATACGTGTAATAATACTACAGCTAGATGACTGATGTAGTATAGAGATTAGGTGTATTTATTTATATATACATGCATATGCCCTTCTTACGCATGCTTTACAGGAGGCTGGCTTTCACCTGTCCTCGTGGTGCCCCATGCTGGCCTCCTCCGCCCATGCACGCTTTTCTCCTGAGGGTGAGCCCAGCTACCTTTGTGCTTCCTCTGTGCACGGAGAAACGTCTTCAACATTTGCAGAAAACAAATAATAGTTGTTGAAGCTGTTTGTGCTCTGAAACGTTAGCTGTGCCTTAGTCTTAGACACTCTTTTCCTTTAAGATGAACATACTGTTACCTGCAGTGCAGCATTCAGCTCTGTACTACTGCCTTGTTGTCGCCCTGTAAATTAAAAGGTGTGAAGGAGAAGGAAATCTTCCAGAGTAAATGAGAGAAATTATTACATAATTTTGTGTAATTTTTGATGCAGGAAACAATTTTCTCAGTGCACCTGTTGGGGGGAGAAACAAGGCTGCTTCAACCATCAATCTGTGGGACCTCAGAGCTCAGCCTGAAAGCAAAGGTGAAACGAAATACGAAAATTGCAGTGCAGCAGAAGAGGAGTCAGCTATCTGAGGGCCTCTGCTGAAATCCCATCTTTCGGGTAAGGTTTCTTGTGCATTTTCGTGTTTTGGTCACCTGATGGTAGCTCTCTGGCCTAATTGGTTTCCTAGTTAACAGACTAAGTAATGATGTAACCAGAGTGTGTGGGAACCAGACCTGTGTGACAGATACAAATTTTCCCAGCCATACTAATTTTGCCTGCTTACCTGGTTCTGCTGCTGGTTACCTGGAAACTTGAACTACTTAAAGGATATAATGAGCCTAGCAAAGGTTGAGACACAGCTTAGTCATTTAACATAAAATTATCCCCTGCCACAAAATATATTAACTTGTGAAGTTCAATTGTTTTTCTTACTAAACACCACTGTATTTTAATAGATATGGCTGTGTCTACAGCTTTATTTACTTTTTCTGTGGTTGGCTGAAGTGAGAATTAGTTGTTTGTAGCCTAAAGGAGCAGATCAGCTCTGTTCAATTACAATTGTGCCTGAATAACCACTTTCTGCTCTTGACTGTCTGCTGTCCCCAAGCGCACTCTCAGGGTTGCTCATTTGTGCTGGTGATTTTTGTAGCTGAATGTTGTTGCTATTGCTTGTATGAAAATACAAAAGTTTCAGAAAGGCTCCAGCTAAGATCAGGGTCCTACTGAACTGGGCACTATATAAACGTTTAATGAGAAACAGTCTTCTAAATGCAAAGTGTTTGCATCCCAAATACCTCAAACAGAGGTGGTTTGGTGGAGAGGAAAGCTTTGCAGCCTCAGAGCTGAGCTCCTGAGACAGTAATTTTTGAAATAATCAGCCTGAGAAACAGCCTCATGTAAAATAATCAAAGTAATTGGGGAAGGGAGGTGAGAAGGAGAGGGAACACCTGGCATGGAGACCTGACCAGCTTCCTTCTCCATGTGGTGGACAAAGAATGAAGGCCTCAAAACTTCTCTCTACTGTAACATAAAATCCTAGTAAGTACATATAGCTCGTACTGGGGAAAGCTGATCTTGGGAGCAGCTTGAGCTGGGCACCTGGCATTTCTGTAGTCCTCAGGCAGTTCCCATTTGCCCTTGCAGAAGGGACCACATCTCTGCACAGCAGTTAAATATTTTCTAACGAGTTGGGGCACCCAGGCTGCTGCTGGATGGGCTACAGAGCCTGGAGCAAACTTTGCCATGACCCTGGTGGTTGTTGTTCTGCAGTAAAATGCAGCTAGTATGGCCTGTGTCAGATATTCTTTAATAGAGAGGAAGAAAGTTTTATGTTTGCTTGCTTGCATCTGGCTGTTCTTTCACTTTGCACTCACAGACATGTTTGATAAATGGAAGAAACTGAGAGCAGAAGCAAGAAGCTGGACTCCTAAGGTGATGTGAAACTCTTTTATGTTTTTCTTGAAAATAGGACTCTTAAATGTGATGACAGAAATCATGAAAGTAGCAGGGCTTTGCATACACTTGAGGTGGTTAATCCAGCCAGTAAACGTGATGTTAAAAAAAGGACACCCCACAGTGTTTCGGTATCTTTCTATTTGAAGTTTATACGATGCCTAACGCGTATGCAATGGATCTGAGGCCTGACATCTATTTAAAGTCTTTGGGAGCAATATCAAACATTAATGGGGATTAGTGTTAGAACTGGTGTAAACATAGCAAACAATCTGCTGTAAGTGTATGCTCACGTTTCCATATGTTATGTAGGTAAGCAGAGCCACTGAAGAGGAAAGAAACCCTGAGAGGTAGTTCTCAGCTAACTACTTCTAGGATTGGTAGAGGCAGACACTAGTAGGGCACAACTATCTCATGATATCAGTATCTACATACTCATAAAATGCTCTGCCTAGAGCTGCAATTTAGTTTTGTAAAAGGTAAGAAAGATTTAGAGAGATGTAATTCCATTGTGCAAAACCACTAAAAAACAGATAAAAATGATTTAGTACTTCCAGGTGCACTGTAATTCTTGGCAGAAAAAGCTAATTCCAGGTGTGTAACTTCAAAAAAAAAAAAAAATCCAACAAAAATCCAACCCTGTTGTCAAACCTGGATAAAACCATCAAGTTAGAAAAATAGAAGCTAACCTGGAACAAAGTCCAAAGTACAACTGCAGAAAGACAGCCTCTCCATTGAAGAAATTATTGCGTATAAGTGAATCTCCCTATTACTTAAATAAACATAGCTTGTTTCTGGGCAGTATTTCAAAAGAGATAAAGTTTTGGCATGCATGAGCACATAGAAAGATGACATATTCGCAGTGGGAGGTATGAGGTGGAGTTTCCAGTAGTGCCAAAATTTATCTCACACATACATGCTTAGGGCCAGATCCAAAGCTGCTGAAGTGAAGAGCAAATCTTTCCACTGTCTTCAACTGGCTTTGTATTCAACGTTCACTCACGCTAGGAGAAAGGGGAAAAAAATACATTTGTTTCCTTATTTGCAGCCAAATCATTTACACATTTTTCCTTCTCCTTTAAAGCCTGGGGAACTCTTGTCATTGACTTCCTCAGGGGCAGGTTCTTAATCAACAGATCAAAATATAAGCTGTACCACAAAATGGAAAATACTATTATACCAGCTAAAGTTATTTGCTTCAGCAACACGTGTGGTATGGGATATTATTATTCCATAATAGAATACACATTGATTCATTTGACACATTTTTTTTAAAAGAGCTTTTATTTATATGATGTGTTTATGGACAAATATGCATTGAATGCTTTTTAAGTCCTATTATGGTTTGTTTTTATTTCCACATGTTCAGATGAAATGACCCTTACTGGGACTAGAAACCTACAATGGAAGCTAATGGAAGCTCTTATAGTTGGTGCCAGTTTTACATCCTGCAAGGGTAGTTGCACTATATTAATAACCTGCAGGTCAAGTTAATTATTTAAAAAAAAAAAAACAAACCCTTACCTATTTTGCAGGCTGTATGCAATTCGATATAGTGTCACACTTAGTCCATGCCAGTTTTGCATCTGAATTAAGAGTCAGGGAACTGTACCAGATTAGACCTCCAAGTAAGAAGGTTTTGCAGAAATCCATGGCCACACAGAAGGAAAATGGACACGGCAACCTTGTCTCCCAAAGGTACATGTGAAAACTCTAGGAATCAGAGTACTAGTTATGAAAGAAACAGATTTGTTGGGAAAGTCTGGTTTTCCCTAACGGCTGGGCTTTCTGCTGCCGTGATTAGCGGCTGGGTGTGTGGCAGTGCATTCGGTTCAATTTGCTCCTGTGAACCAACGTTTTTTCCCTTGTTGTAACCTTGATTTAACAAAAAGAGGTTTGAGAAACCCAATCCTTTCTCAGTCACACGATCACTCCCTGACTTTCAGTACTGCTGTCATCCACAGGAGCCTAGACAGTGTCATGCCTGTAATAACACATGGGCATTTCAGTGGTATGAAAATAACACAGGTGAATACGAAAACCTTTTCGCCCTTGACTTGAGACTGCTGGGCTGGGTGGCCATTTCTTATTGGAGAGGAGCAACAAGGTGTGACTCTGCGCACAGGGCAAAGCAATTAACAGCCCAGCTGTGATTGCACAGGGCTTTCTATAGCCTCTCTCTCTTTTTCCCACACGTAACTACGTGCATGTAGGGGAGGGGAAGGGGCTTTTCATTTCCTTTCTCCACTCACTGCTGTGATTGCACTAAGTCGGTACAGAGATCCTTATCTCAAAGCAGAGAGGAAAGTGAAATCTCTGGTTTTGTCACTGTTTGAGTGCTCTGTAATATCTAGGGAGTTCAGAAGGCACTGATTTTACTTTCATGGCATCACCGTGATTTAGAGGTGTTCATTCTGTCCAGACCTCAGCATTAGGGCAGACAGGGTCCCAGTGGAGTAAAGGTGTATCAAACCTAGCATGAAGTGATACTGCTTTGGGTTTGTGACGTTGTGATAAATCTGTTTTCCACTGAAAAACACTGAAGAGATTTTAATTTTTACCTATCATTTCAGACTCTCCAGACTATTAAGGCTGCATAAATATTAAAGGCTAGTTATTTACATTAGAGTAATTATCTTTGTAGATGTCAGTGCTTGTTAAATGATTCATAATGCATAATTCATTCAACCAATTCTGCCCTTTCCTCTGTTTGTTATTCACCTGCAAACAGACTTTGATTTTTATAAATTTGTTCATTATTCAAATCATTCCAGGCTCTCTTCACAAACATATTTTAGTGGTCTCCTTTGCTTGAAACCTATTGTCTCCTACCATATTCTTATCAATCTGTTTCTGTTGTTGCTTGCAGAGTGTAATTGAACTTTTAATAACAGACCTGAAACTCCCCTTGACTTTAATCAAGATTTACAGGATAGCTGTGGGGATTCATGCTAATGCTTCTGATGCTGCCACGCAGCCACTGACAAGGCATGCTCTGTGGTCATTCATATAGCAAACTCTGCCTTTTATTCACGCTTGTTGGAAACACAATAATTGATAGAGTTCTGCAGCACGTGGCCAGGTTGTAAAGTCGGGGAAATTAACTTTGGTGTTTACATACAAAGCAAACATGGCAAGACAGGTTTCCCTACACTGCAGCATGGTGTGGTTCAATGAGACAGCACCAAAATGGGATTTCAGAGATTTGGTTCAGATCTCCAGCCAGCCATTTCCATGCAGGGTTGCTTCCCCTGTGCCTCAGTTTTCTCTTCTGTCAATTGGTATCAGTGTTGCTTAAGGAAGATCTTGCTCTGCAGAGACCACAAGGAGTAAAAAACATTCCTGGCATCTAACTTTAGGCACATATATTAAGCTGCTTCCCCTGAGCTGCCTGAAGAGAGAGTTTAGAGAAGTTTCTCCACTGATTTCTAGCCTTGGGGCTGCTGTTCTGAAACATCTCCAAGCTGATCCCTCACTCCCTGTTAGAGGAGTCTGGAGAGATTCACCTTCTCATAAAGTAAAGTGGCTGAAGAAGCACTGCTAGGCTTCTATAAAGAGAAAATAGTTTGGTAAATAAAGTGTAGTGTGTTTGTCTCTAATCCAAATACTTTAATCTTTAAGATAAGAATAGGGGAAAAGTTCTTTTTGTTTTCAATTCAGTTCATCACTATTCATCATTAGTTTATTTTGGATACACATCTGAGAAGTTGCTACCTGCACAGTGGGGAAAAAGAATTCAAAACAATATAGGAGAAAATGAAGTCCGTAATAAGGAACTAATTTGTTACCTGAGTCTACAAACAAATTATTGTAACAGATCACAATAATTAAAATTGGTTAAAATGTTTGAAGAAAAAGATTTTCCTACAGATTTTTAGAAAAAAACAAAAGTATACACTTCAAGTTTGACTTTTTTTAATCATTTCAGAGTGAAATTTAAAGATAAAAGAGTCAAAATTAAGCCATTTTTGTTTAAGTTTAGTTTGAAACACAGTTTTTAGTTTACTTAGTGAAAAATACTTTAAAAATTTTCCTGGTGATTGCTCTGTCCATTATAGACTGGTCTCAATATCTTTTACTTGTCTTCTTCCCACTAGAGGTAAAGGAAGAGAGATGATTTTTATAAACAATTGAAAGCTTAGCAGTGGAAAAAAATTAAGAAGGTAAATTTGGAATCAGAATCTTCTCCTCTCTTCTAGATTTTCAGCTAGAAAAATATGACAAGTGGCCCTGAATGAAATTGTCCTCTTAATTTCTAATGTTTCTCTGCTTAAAAATTTAAAATGTGATTGTTTTTCCCTTCATGTTCTTGGTTTTCTTCTTTTTTTTTTTTTTTTTTTTTTTTTTTTTTTTGCTTTCCCACTAATCTTAGTAATTTCCTTCTACTCTACAACCAAGCTCTGGTAAATGAATTTCTAATTAAGAGTGACAATGATTCAGCTATTTAACATACACAGTCACAGTCCATATGGACATAAGTATCCTTGACATCTACTAACCACAATGCCTACTTTTAGCAGTAAAAAATAACGTTGACTTTTACATCAGGAGGTTTAATTTTACATTGTTCAAAAGGAGGAATGAGGTAAGCCTTAGCATTCCTGCAATGTTTTTGGACTGAATATATGGAGGTAAAGAACATCTACTTATACAAATCCCTCAGCATTTCTCAGGTCACATCTGCATCCAGGATCACGCCAGCTAAAACATTCAGGCATGCCTGGTGCGGCACCTTGGATTGGCGTGTTATGGAGATAAAGAGTAGCTCGGACTTTTTTTCTGGAGATCAGAACTCAAACTCCACCCAAGCATTGGGTGTCTTTGGAGGAACAGCAGCACTTCCGTGCATTTCAGAGCCTGGCATTGCAGTTCTGATCCAAGTTTAGACCTGCCATAAACTCAGTCTGCCACACTCTGCAGAAAATCTATTATTTTCTTCATACCTATCTCAAATTCAACTGATAGCAAGTTATGAAGAGAACCAGGGTCCACAGAATGTAATAATCTCTTAAACTAGTCCTGTGATGAGCAATGGAAGCATCATAAATGAGAAACTACAGTACTGCTCATTTTCACTAGTCCTCTTTTATCTGCCGCCTTCTCTCCCTTACACCGTGAGTCATCCAACATTTAATATTTGGGGACACCATGTCTTCTTTTGTCTCCTAGTCACTTTTGTCCCTTCCTCATGCAATGCATTCACACGAGCCCTATGATCATAGTGGAGCCCTGGCCAATATGGCTCAGCTTCCTTCCCAGGGTGTCAGAGAGCCAGGAAGAAAGGTTTGTTCAAGGTCTTGGCTCCCTCTCCTGGCTGGCTTTGCAGCAACTTAAAATAAGATTTTAGCCCTTCAAAAATTAGTGTTTGCTTACTGCCAATGCACACTTGAAACAAGAGAGAAGAGCACTCTAGTGATGAGACACTGGTTTTTAAAAAAATAAATTAGAAAGTTGGAAGCTAATCTCACTAAAAATATAGTTATTTAAAGTAAAATCATCATGGTTTTGATATAGACGATTTGAAAATATTTTCCTCCTGCCAGGACTTCTTGAATGCCACATCCATATGAGAAAGGGTCTTTTTAAAAATTTGTTTGTTTTTCTGGATTACCTGTGTTTTCCTTCTGACCTGCAGGCTCTAGATTTCTACTTAGTAAATGTCCCAATAAAAGCTGTGTGTTATCCTTAAACAGTGGTAGCATTCCCCCTACCTGCTAATTGCTTTATTTGTCCTTACTGCTTCCGTCCCCTCATCAACAAAGGCTTTAGCATAAAGGGCAATGAGGTAGAACATGACAAGGAGAGTGGGAGCCAGAAGAGTGAATACTTCTGTAATTACACAGTAGCCTGGAGTAGCTCTTCTCAAATCAATTATGTAGCCTGGATTGCCCAAAACTCTGAGGACAGAGCCTTTGTTTTAATTTGCCTATGGAGCTATGTGCTCCAATAATGGGCAAAATTCTTGCCTTGTTACCAGTTGCCTTTTATCAGAATCCACATAATTCCTTCCTTATTTATTTTTATCTAATTACTTTATTAATAATACCTTGTACTCAGCACAGCTACAAACCAATCATTGCAAATTGCTTTGCAAACATTAACAAATGACATTTCACCTTATCTTCTTGAAAAGGTAGACATGTCCATTTTTCAATGGGGAAAACTGAGGCACAGGATTGTAACAGAAAGTGATTAGAAAAAGCAACTGGAAAACCACCCATAAAATCCTGATAAACTGTAGTTGCAAAGTAAATTGTTGGATAAACCAAGAACTTAACCCAGCAATCAAAACATTCAGCCCAAACTCCACATTTGCTGTGTACTCCTCAGCATTATCCTTTTGGGGAGTTTATAATGGGCATAAACCTAGACAGTATAAAAGCAAAGTATTGCCAGTGTCAAGTGGATTTCAGAAGTTTTGGAGAGTGATTTTTGTTGCTGCTGAAGAAGCTACTAAATAGCATACTGCACGTAACATGGACCTTACAGGATTAAGGAGAATGAGTGTCTTTATTGTCAACTGATTTCACAACTCCATGAAGGTCTCTTATCTTCCAAAGCTTCTAGCTCTTGTTGTTACAGAAGTCAGTGTCAGAACTTCCTTGGCATCAGTGACTGGGATTTGGCCCACATGGTGGTCACTGCCCTCATGCGTTTCTCATTTCTTCCTTCCCTGTGGGACACTGAACAGAAGCTGTGTCCAAATGCCTGGGAAACTTTGGAATCAGGCAAAAATTTCTTTTGATCCCTCTTCATAAATGAACTACCAATATGTAATGAGCAGCCAGAGTACCAGTTGTTTTATTTAAGCAATGGCTTCAGCAGTGCTGCAGAGAGGGGGAGAAAATATTTTTGAAGATACATTTAAAAGGCATTACAGCCACTGTCTGAAAGGAGAAGTTTACAGCAGGCAGAAGGATGGCTAGTGAAGTTGTTCAGGTAACTGGTTGTTCAGTAGTAACAGGGGTGTGCATGCAATAACAGAGGTGAAGGCCTAAAGTGAAATTTTGTGCAAAATTTTCGTGAACTAAAACACTGAAAAAATATTTTGTATTTCACTGAAAAGCAGTTTCAAACTTCCTAGACATTTCTAATTAACTGCAAGTAAATTTAGAGTGAAAAAATTTTCAGACTTTTAGTTAAAAAAAAAAAAAATCAACTTAATACCCATTCATGAAAAGTTTGTGATCATAATGTGTATTTCTCAGTGAAAAAGGTTTAACTGGAAAAAAAGTGTCTGGCTCTAGCTGTAACCTTATCTGCATAACCTGTAATAGAATAACTATAGCTATAGAAAGACTTTTGTTCTTTTTGGCATAGCTGATCAATTAGATGTGTAGGATGGAGTTACAAAAGCTCTTACAGTTTGCAGGAGTTGCTTTGCTGTTCATGGCTTTATGAACAGCATAGTGCTAGAAATAATGTTACAAGGAGTGAATGATATTTTGAAAACTGGGTTGTTCTTCTTTATGTCACGTAGCCCTCAATTGCCACTGGTTTCCCATAGGATTTTGATGCCACAGAAATGCACATGAAGGGTCAGTCCTTGCTTCAGTCTGCCTCGATGGGGGAAAATAAAGGCAATGCTGTTATGCCTGTTTTATATATAGGGAGCTGAGGCATAGAGGGGCAGGCTTATTTTTATCCTGGTTTTGGTTTGGGGTTTGGGTTGTGGGGGGGTTTTTTATACCTGGCCAAATTTTCAATGAGATTTTTATATTAATTTCTATTTTTGATGCTTTCACAGTTACTATATCATCTTTCCATCAGCAACCCTCATTGGCCATAAGTAACTTGCCCAAAATCTCTGAGGAGGTCACTGAGAACTAAAGCTTTCTTGTCTGTAATGACAGTCAATGCACACCTCTGGATAGGGAATAGATATAAACCTTCATCCAAAATCCATGTCAGGTTCAAAAACACCTTTTAAAAGACAGCTGACCTACTGCAGGATTACAGTTTCAGGTGAAGCAAGCCAGAGCCAGAGCAGGTCCTTACTGAATAACCTGCTGTGTGCAAGGTGAAAGCAGCACAATTTCAAGGCTGCATACCCTTAGAAAGTCCAATGATCCCATGGAGAGCAACTAATCGACTGGGAATGAACCAGTACACCTTGCAAGATTTTTTTTCTAGGCAAGTTGGGTGCCAGTAAAATAGTCTAAAGAGGCAAAAGTGGAAAGTTTAGTAATTTATTTATGCACAGAAGTCCAGTAGCTGGAGTGCAGGCTTGTCAGTGGAGTGCCACCTCCTGTGCCCAGGCTCCCAGTCATCTCAAAAGGTGGCACCTTTTTTTTTCTAACTCATTAAATTTCACTATGAATATCTGAATGCATTATCATCCTGATATTAACTTGCCATGTTAGCCACTGCTGTAATGCCCAGACGGTCAAGAGAGCAGGGAATAATTGTCATTTGGGAGGAGACAGTATTACACAGTTAGAAATCACCCCTTTAAGGATTTATAGGGAAACAATTGGTGCAGTATGGTGTCCAGCTACCTCCCCAACTACTGGTAATGCATTTGTGAAGGCACTAACATATTAAAGTTCGAGCTAGGCTCCCCCTTATCTTAGAACATCCACCAAATGGCATTCTTGCAGTATTAACTTTCTGTCACTTCCAGCTCAAGATGTGACCTAGAGTAAAAGGCTTCTTATCTCTCCATCAGCTCCCTTAACTACTCCCTCTCAATGCATGTTAATTTGGTGCCACCTTTTCTCAGTGCACAACTGGAAAAAATGATGGACTTGTAGTAATATTCTTCCAATGAAAAGAAAACATTTGTATTGCCAAAGTTCAAGCTAATAAAGCCAACTTATAGTTTCCAGAAACTTCAGATATTAAGGAGCACACAGCCTTACCACACAGGTTGCAGGCAGGTACATTGCAGAGTTTTCTCTCACTCATATATCACTACATTTGCTAAGTTAACAAAGCAAAAATAAAACAGTTCTCTGTTTCTTTAAACATTTGGCTCTCTTTTGTAGCCATGTGCTGCACGCACACTGATGTAACATTCCCCATCCTTAAAAAGCCCCCTCCCGTCAAAAAACAAGATCGATTTCTAAAACTTACAAGCTATTGTCGTCGCCCACAGCCCGTACTGACAGACAGGGGGCTGTGTCATGATGATCAGAGGCTCAGGCAGCAGCTGGCAGCCTGGGCAGCTCTGCCTGCACCGGGGCCACAGCTGGACAGGGCAAACTCCTCTTTCTGCTTTCCCAAACCTGGAGGCAGAAACAGGGATCACCTCCGCTTCGTGCTGCCAGATGAAAGGCGTTACAAACTGCAGCCAAATAAACTGCCCGAAGTGGCACATTATACTTGGGGTTTATGCCAAAGGTCACTTTTAACACACCTAAAATTAAGAATAATAAATATGACTAAAGTATCGATGAGGAATAATATATAAATGTATTTCTGGCCAGTCTGACCTGTGGAGATGTGCCCTCGGCTTTTTAACCGATATACGTGACTTTTTCCCTTTGCCAGCGCAAGCGTCACTCCATCTCCGTGCTCTTCCATTTCTCTTCACCATGGGAGGCAGCAGGTAGGGTTTGAGGGGGAGCGACTGCTGCAGCCGGTGGAGGTTTTCCCTCATTGCATAGCTGGCTCGGGAGGACTCAAAACCCGAGGGGGAGTAAGGGACCATAGGCAGCCCAAACACACTGGGAAAAAGCATCTTTATCACTGGGAAAGCAGAGAAAGCCGAAAGAGCTAAGCCTCCCTTCATCTAAATCTTTTACCTTTGAGGGCTATGGGTTTTTTGTGGGTCTGGTTGCTGGGGGGGGTGGGGGTTGGTTGTTTTTTTTTTTTTTTTTAAGGGCGAAAAGGCTGGGGAGGGGGGCAGCAAAAATGCTGACCTTAATTAATGGAAGGCCCACTAGACCCGAAGGAAAAGATTTGGCTCTCAAGGCCCGGGCCTCCCCCTGAGCCTCTCCTGGGTGTAATGAGAGAGCTCAGCTTCATTACTGGCAGCTGAGGGGAAGGGTCACTGGGGCTGGATTTGCAGGGCCCTCATTGAGGGATCACTCCATGCTGAGAGAAGCTGGCCATGCTCTTGGACACCTGGTCATTAACATTGCTAATTAGCGGCCATTAATCAGGGCCCTGGGTTTTTTGTTGTGTGTCACCGGCTCAGAGGAACCAAGTGAATAAGAAGATTGTTTCATTACCTCCACAAGAGGTGGAATGAAAGCAGTTCCCATCAGCTCAAGATGAGCTGAATTAAGGGAAAGGTTAGACAACAATCTAAGATGAGCTGCCAAGGGGGAGCTGGGGGACCTGGGCTGTCCTCTGAGAGGAAAAACCAGTCACCTATAATTAATGAAATCTTCCACAATCTCACTCGAATCACCGTGTGAGCTTCTCACCAAAAAACCTGTCTTTTGCATCGGAAGGACCCTAATTTATCTGTTTATGAAGTTCTAATCTTGGCAAGCATTAATTCTGAGGGATTTTAGCAACATATATATATATAAAAATGTAAGTGTGTATATAAGTATATGCTCACATAGTGTGAGTTTGTCTATGAGTTTGTTCGATATATTTACCTGAGTCAGCAAGGGTACTTTTTACACAGCCATCCCTGCTGGGAGGGGGTAGGGGGGTGGACACAAATCTGTATGAAAAACTATCTAGAATGTATTTAAAAGATTTTTTTATTTCTGAATTGTATATAAAATATTTATCTATATATTTGTATTTTCTATGCTATGGCTGTGAAAGCATAGAAGAAATCCGGTGTTTTTCAGAGGCAGAATAATTAAAAACAGGTTCTGTTTTGGTAGGTTAAAAATGACCTGGGAAAAATGATAGTTATTGGCGTACATAGGAAAAAGTAAAGAATTTAATTAACAACCAGACTGTTAAAATGCAGTATTCTCCTCCCATGCTCTATTGTCTAACTTTTGTGGAACAGGTGCCTAATTTTCCTAATGGGATACATTTTAATTGACAAAGTAGTTTGATTGCTTTACACCAATTTTCAGTTTCTTGCTTACTTTTAATATAATAAACTCTTTATTTCTACAAACTCAGATGCCCTCAAGAAAGTAATTAGAAGCAGGTTTTATCTGCCTGTCTTTTTTTATAAACCACTTTTTGATTTCTAAAACCAACTAAGCAAAAGCTTGATTTGTTCTGCCTATGTGTGAGAGCCAGTAACTTTTAGTCATATGCACTGAGCATTTCAATCAAGTGGTTTGCATATCCATTCATTTCAGAAAGACTCTCAAAATGGATTACAAACATTTAATTGTAAGAGGAATAAAATAATTAAGGAAGGATGAGTGGAAGTTAAAAATATGCCTAAGGATTCACAACAGTTATTGGATCATTCTCATCATGGGGCATAAATTCCTTCTTGCAATTTCAAAGGACTTTATTCATCTAAGGCACATTGCCTTTCGTAACAACAGAAAGTAAAACTGTGTTTCTTATGTACGTGATTCTCTTTGTAGAGCTGTGAGGTTGGTTAAAAATGTCCATAAAAGTAATCTTCGGAGCATTTCAGCTGGTCTGGAATTCTATAATATGATTTCTGGGACTTCATGGGAAAGTTGAAGGCTCAAGGGGAAATTACACAATGAACAGCTGAGAAAAAGTTGCATTCTGGCACAGAATCATGCAAATGGGGCACATTCTTCAGTTTTCTCATGACGGATTGTCTCTGAAACTACTGAGCCAAGTTGCTGAAATGCTAATGAAGGAGAAGCATCAATGAGCGGTGTCATCCTGGGGGCTTCTGAAGGGGACAGAGTAGGAGACAGAGGGAGGGGGAGAGGGGGAAGGAAGGAAGGAAGAAAGAGAGAATTAAAAGAAACAGAGCAGGAGGAGTTTCAAATATTGGGGCTGGCCCACTCTTAAATTTAAATGGAGCGGGGGGGAAATAGAGCCATGATGAACAAGTCCCTGTTGGCTTATAAAAATAAATAAAAGCACTTAGAAGCCAAAAAGTTTGGCTTTGGGCTCAGGGGGAAGTGGGAGTGGGCGCTGCTAACATTGGGGGACACCCTTCTGTTTGATACATGGGGGAGATGGGTGTAGCCCCCCACTAGAGGTATCCCTCACTATAGATCAGACTGGGGGCAGCACGCCAATGTTTGAGGGATGGTGTGCTAGCAAGGTTCTTCGGTCTGCCATCTAAGTGGAGGTAGGGGATGGAGATCCATGCAGCAGCAAAGACGCAAGGGTTATGGATGTGTTAGAAACTATGGAAGCGCCTGAGAATGGTCGCATAGGAATTAGGGCTTCTCCCCCCCAAAAAAGGTGACAGGATCAATAGCCCAACTGAAGCGCATCTACACCAATGCACACAGCATGGGCAACAAACAGGAGGAGCTGGAAGCCACTGTGCAGCAGGAAAACTACGACATAGTTGCCATCGCGGAAACATGATGGGATGACTCACACAACAGGAGTGCTTCAATGGATGGCTATAAACTCTTCAGAAGGGATAGGCAAGGAAGGAGAGGCAGTGAGGTAGCCCTGTATGTTAGGGAGAGTTTGGATTGTCTAGAGCTTAATGATGGTGACGATAGGGTTGAGTGTTTATGGGTAAGAATCGGGGGAAGGCCAACGAGGCAGATATCATGGTGGGAGTCTGTTATAGACCACCCAACCAGGATGAAGAGCAGACAAAATATTCTATAAGCAGCTGGGAGAAGTCTCACAATCGCTAGCCCTTGTTCTCATGGGGGACTTCCACTTACCAGATGTCTGCTGGAAATACAGTACAGCAGAGAGGAAACAGTCGAGGACGTTCGTTCCTGAGGCGTGTGGAAGAAAACTTCCTGACACAGCTGGTGAGTGAGCCAACTAGGGAAGGTGCCCCACTGGACCTGTTGTTTGTGAACAGGGAAGGACTTGTGGGTGATGCGATGGTTGGAGGCTGTCTTGGGCATAGCGATAACGAAATTATAGAGTTTTCAATTCTTGGAGAAATAAGGTGGGGGGGGGGCCAGCAGAACTGCTACCTTGGACTTCCAGAGGGCAGACTTTGGCCTGTTTAGGAGCCTCGTTGACAGAGTCCCTTGGGAGCAGTCCTGAAGGGCAAAGGAGTCCAGGAAGGCTGGACATTCTTCAAGAAGGAAATCTTAAAGACACAGAAGCAGTGTGATGGCTGTGTGATGAAAGAGGAGCTGGTGAGGAAGAAGACTGTCCTGGCTGAACAGAGAGCTTTGGCTGGAACTCAGGAAGAAAAGGAGAATTTATGACCTTTGGAAGAAGGGGCAGGCAACTCAGGAGGACTACAAGGATGTCATGAGGTTATGGAGGGAGAAAATTAGAAGGGCCAAAGTCCAACTAGAATGTAATCTGTCTACTGCCATAAAAGACAATAAAAAATGTTTCTATAAATACGTTAGCAACAAAAGGAGGGCTAAGGAAAATCTCCATCCTTTACTGGATGCGGGGGGGAAACATAGTGACAGGATGAGGAAAAGGCTGAGGTACTTAATGCCTTCTTTGCCTCTATCTCTAATAGAAAGACCAGTTGTTCTCCAGGTACTCAGCCCCCTGAGCTGGGAGACAGGGACAGGAGCAGAATGAAGCCCCCATAATCCAAGGGGAAATGGTTAGTGACCTGCTACACCACTTAGATACACACAAGTCTATGGGGCCAGATGGGATCCACCCAAGGGTACTGAGGGAGCTGGCAGAAGTGCTCACCAAGACACTTCCAATCATTTGTCAGCAGTTATAGCTTGCTGGGGAGGTTCCAGTTGACTGAAAGTTGGCAAATGTGATGTCCATCTACAAGAAGGGCTGGAAGGAGGATCTGGGGAACTACAGGCCTCTCAGTCTGACTTCAGTGCCAGGGAAGGTTATGGAGCAGATCATCCTGAGTGCCATCACGTGGCATATACAGGACAACCAGATGATCAGGCCCAGTCAGCACGGGTTTATGAAAGGCAGGTTCTGCTTGACTAACCTGATCTCCTTCTATGACAAGGTGACCCGCTTAGTGGATGAGGGAAAGGCTGTGGCTATTGTCTACCTAGACTTCAGTAAAGGCTTTGACACAATTTCCCACAGTATTCTGCTGGAGAAACTGGCTGCTCATGGCTTGGATGGGTGTACTTTTCACTGGGTAAAAAAACTGGCTGGATAGCTGGGCCCAAAGGGTTGTGGTGAATGGAGTTAAATCCAGTTGGCAGCCAGTCACAAGTGGTGTTCCCCAGGGCTCAGTATTGGGACCAGTTCTGTTTAATATCTTTATCAATGATCTGGATGAGGGGATCGGGTGCACCGTCAGTGAGTTTACAGATGACACCAAGTTGGGTGGGAGTGTTGATCTGCTTGAGGGTAAAAAGGGTCTACAGAGGGATCTGGACAGGCTGGATCGATGGGCAGAGGCCAATTGTATCAGGTTCAACATGGTCAAGTGCCGGGTTCTGTACTTGGGTCACAACAACCCCATACAACGCTACAGGCTTGTGGAAGAGTGGCTGGAAAGCTGCCCAGCAGAAAAGGACCTGGAGGTGTTGGTCGACAGCTGGCTGAATATGAGCCAGCAGTGTGCCCAGGTGGCCAAAAAGGCCAATAGCATCCTGGCTTGTATCAGAAACAGTGTGGCCAGCAGGAGCAGGGAACTGATTGTTCCCCTGTACTCGGCACTGGTGAGGTCGCACCTCGAATACTGTGTTCAGTTGAAACACAGTTGAAGAAAGATGTTGAGGTGCTGGAGCACATCCAAAGAAGGGCAACGAAGCTGGTGAAGGGTCTCGGGCACAAGTCTTATGAGGAGCGGCTGAGGGAACTGGGGTTGTTTAGCCTGGAGAAAAGGAGGCTGGGGGAGACCTTATCGCTCTCTACAACTACCTGAAAGGAGGTTGTAGCAAGGTGGGGGTCAGTCTCTTCTCCCAAGGAACAAGAGAGGAAACAGCCTCAAGTTGCACCAGGGGAGGTTTAGATTGGATATTAGGAAAAATTTCTTCACTGAAAGGGTTGTCAAGCGTTGGAACAGGCTGCCCAGGGAAGTGGTTGAGTCACCATCCCTGGAGGTATTTAGAAGACCTGTAGATGTGGCACTTAGGGACATGGTTTAGTTGTGGACTTGGCAGTGCTAGGTTAATGGTTGGACTCAATGATCTTAAAGTTCTTCTCCAAGCTAAACAATTCTGTGATTCTAAAAAGAACAGGATCCCGTTGCAAAAATGTGGGGGAATGGTGCTTAATAATAGGTCTTTTACTTGGCTCTAAAAATTGTTACTATTTACATTTTTTTAAAAAGCATTTTCCTTATGGCACAGACTTTGTGCACTTCTGTTTGTAAAGAGAAACTGTTACTTTTCCCTCAATAGATAGCTGAGCTTTATAATCAGATACCTCAAAGCTCAGCTATGAATGCTCCTTAAAATATCAGGCTTACAGGTATTAGATCTTGAAACACATTTATATTAAAAATACCCAGCAGCCTCCATTTCGTGGACTTTCAAAATTGTTCCGTTCTCACTGAGACCCCAGCATAAATGGTCAAAGATCTCAGTGAGATGGTACTATGCTATTCTGAACATCTGGCTGGAGGTCGCTTCCAGTCAGCGTTCCTAGAGGCACTGCTGGGTGCTAAGTGCTTTAAAATATGGCCCTCGGCACTCCAGATGCAACGTGTTATTCAAGCTTGCAGAAAGGCTGTGAAAAGCTAGCAGCCACAGAGGAACACAATCCAGTCATCTGCCCTTTGTTCTCATTGCTGGTGAGAATAGAATATTAGTAGGTGACATAAGTGTGCGTGTAGACAGGGGAGGAAACCAACCTCTCAAAGTTTGGGTCAGTTCGAGGCAGCGCTGTGCAGTGGATGCGTCACTGGACTGGTGGTCTAAAGCCCTTGGTATTGACCTCATTTATAAACTCTGGCAAGTCCTTTCACCCATTTTTGTTCTCTCTCCCACTTTTTGCCTCAACGCGTCTATTTAAATTTGTTGAAGTGCAGATAACTACCTCTTCCTATGGCTTTTTATGTTGTCTACCAGGATGGGGCTCCAGCTTTACCTGGGGTTTTCTGATGCAGCTCTAGTACAAGCAGAGATAAAAACGGTATAGTACAATTGCACAAAATCTGAAATCTTTAAGAACAATTTGGGAATGGCTTTGCTATATTGGGCCCGCAGCAGCTAGATGTGTTATTGTATGTAATTATGCTTTAATGGACTGCTTTAATGGCGTTTTTTTACTGCTTTCAAACCTCAGCAATACTTAAGCCTTAGTTTCACAAGCCCATTTTATGTGATACCTGTATTTGCACATGCAAATCACCGGGTGGCATTTGCCTGCCCACATACTGCTTTTTTTAAAGTTTATGTTACATCTTGTAGCATTATTATAGCATCTAAGAGCTTTAGGCACAGAGCAGGACTTGTGCAAGCACCAGTTTCCCTGATGCTACAGTAATAGCAGGAGACAGCAGAGAGATAAAGACAGATGTGGAAACACCAGAGCTCTCCTGCCTGTGGTCCCCTGGGCAGCAGGTTGAGGCTGGTGTCAGCACACTGGTAACCTAGTTATCACCCACTCTTTTGGGTTGTTCGGTAGGAGAGTTTTTGCAGATGGTGACCTCCCAAGTGAAAGGCATAGCCCAAAGGTATTTTTGTTTGAAATCATCGTGACTAGACCACAAGGATCAGACTTGACCTGGAGCTGGGTTGGCCATTTGATAGTTAATGAGAGAATGATATGGGGAGAAGGGACCAGCTATGGAGGAGGCACTTAAAGCACAACCAGCACATGAGGAAACCTCTTTGGGTAACTGGCCCTGACCCCCCCAGCATAGGAGTTAAAGGAGCGGAGAAGGAAACAACTCCTCCCTCATATAGTCCACATAGGCACACAACCCATATTGCTGCTAACCTGCAGGGGAAGGGCTGATGGCAACACAGAGGTGTACACATTGGAATATACAGCCTTTCTTACTGCCAAATGATATTGCAATGACTGTAATTAATGTGATTATGGACGCCGTCCTTGCCTTCTAGGACTTGTGCCACCTTGACTGAACCTAGCCTCTCCACATGAAACCCTGTCTTTCTATGCAGTGGCGTCCCAAAATGAGACAGGGCATGCTCCCAGGCCCAAGGACCTCTACACCCTTCCCACCACTCCAGACATCTCCCAGCAGTTAGTGCATCCCACCCTGCTCCCAGCCAGAGCACGCTGCCTCTCAGAGACCCTTGGTAGCAAGCTGGGACTGTGCCAAACTAGACATTTACTCCTCCTTCATTGCTGGCGTTTCTGAAACATTTTCCACACCCCTGCAGGTGATGAGGGATTTTGCACCTTCTGAAAATCCTGCTTGTGCTGCTGCTTTGTTTCACTGGTTTCCCAAGTCAGTGCCATAACTTCCTGATTTGCTGTGGAAGGATTGCGCTCTCAGCCCATCCACACTGTTAAAAAAGCTAGTAAGTGCTGAGATGAAAATATGAGCTCTTTTCTGTAGGGTGGTTAGTTCTGTAACTACTGGAAAGTATGTGTGCTTTGGGAGGGGGAAGAGAAAGAAAAGCTGTTTGGGTTTTATTGCTTTGATTTAAATAAAAAAGAGATTCCTCTATAAGAGCTGGAGGTTCTTTGGTACTTAAGAAGGTTTTACAATGTTCTGCCCAAGCAGCACTGAAACAGCAAACGAGTTAATTACAGCAAAGTAACCAGAATGCAGGATAGGTGACCATGGCACAAAGCAGGCCGGTATAAAAAAAGGAAAATCCATACATAAACAAACATGGATGAACAAGAGGTGCCTGAAAGCACAACTAAGGCCACAGTCTGGGTCCAATGAGAAAGCAGGTATATTTGCACCCAAAGTTTTGATTGTATCTAATCAAAAAAGTTAAATAACATTATTTATCTCTCAAACTGAAATTTTCCAAAGTCTGGGGATGTCTGAAAGCAGGATTTTTGCTCAAAGGGTCATCTCAAATGCTATGTTGTACACAGTGGTATGATTACAGTGAACAAGAATTATGAGATCCTAAAACACGCTGACAGCCCCTAATATGCCTTATTGTGCTCCAGTGCTCCAAGCTCATATGGTACAGTCAGGAGGACCACCCACAGTTCATAACAGCCATAATGGAAAATTGCATGGGCTGGTCTAGCTAGGCATAATTGGATGGGCAAGAAATTGAGTTTTCCAGCTTTCAGAGCTGTTTACTTGACCTGTTTTAATTTTAGTTGAGATGGAATAATACATTTCTCAAGGAAATATTCAGGCGTTGTCACTTTTTAGCCTAATAAATCTCATCTTCAGCAGTGTCTCTAAGAGGTTCACATTTCTAATGGCAAAGAATACAAATTCTTTTGACATTATAGATTAAATTCATGGTAGTTGTACAGCTAACAGCACTGACGCTGAACCAACTGAGTTGCTTGAAAGTTTTATAGGAACCAACATGGGGTTTTTTCACCATATCATTTGACCTGCTCTCTCCCACTCTGCTGGCCTGCAATTTACTTCTTCTGACATATCCTTAATGCAAGTCCTGGTGTGCCAGTGTCACCTTGAATTATGTTTATTTTGAAAGGTTGTGGGCATCCCTGTTGACCCCCCCAGGGAACAGCACTTTTGGACTGACTGCTGAGAATTGGTATTGGAGTGTGTTTACTTTGCTCCAAGTCCAGCAGCTCTTTGGGCTGAAACTTGAGAAGAGGCTACCAAGACATTTTTAAAAACAAATGGGTCTTAAGCCATGTGACTTCTAGGCAAGATACCAGAGGCTGCAGAGCTCAGAGTTGTTACGTTCGTTCAGGCAAGTATCCATTTATGGGGCAGTGTAATAATAAGGAGGGTTTGCACCAGCACAGTTTGTTTTGGATGGATTATTGTCCATGGTGCCACTGGGTTCTGACAACACTCTAACACTGCAGTTGGCCTGCAAATTTCAGCTGAAAGTTTATGCCATACCAATTTTAGAGTGATCGAAAAAGCCATAAAAGTGTGAAACTCAACATCATGACATATGGGCCGTGGCCCATGAGAAGCAGGTGTCCCCAGAGTGCACCAATGCTTTGGGTGTCCCTCATTGCCAGAAAGAGCCTTTGACATCCTAGATAGCATGGCACAGATTAAATCAGCCTTAGACTGTTCTCATTTACACCTTGGTCACAATTCACTTATCCCATTCCCAAAATAGGGTATTTTTTGACCCTTCTAGTTCTGTGTCAATCTGGCTTGAGGTTCTTTAAAGCCACTAAAACCAAGCACCATTTTCCTAGCAGCACTCTTACTTAAGGTTATTGGAGCTGTTGAGTCTTTCAAACCATTTTTTTGCAATGGTCAGTGTAGCAACAGTTTTATTTATCAAAACTTGGGACTGCAGCATAAAAGAAAGATCTCAGTAACTTACAGTTTTGCAAAAATCACACAGTTGTCATAAACCAGGAAAATAATCCATTTTAAGGCAAACTGAAAACATTTCTAGAAATTGAATCAGTACCGGACTCTCCTCTCCAATCCACTCCCCTCTGCCTAGAACCACACTTGTCCATTTGGACCCAAGGTGTGTTACCACAACACTCTGGAAGAAACTCGTCTGGTCTTCCACACTGACAGGAGTTTCCCTGACTCAGTGGGAAATTTGCCTTGACTTCATGGCAACTGGATCAAGCTTTCTGCAGCTAAATAAAGGATCCCATTTTCCAGGCGTTTGCATAGTGTCTTTCAGCACTGCAAAACCTGTTCAGGTTATTAAAAATAATAATGTCATCAAACTGACTTTTTTTCATTTACATTCTGGCTTGAAAAATCAAACTGAGAAAAAAGCATAAACTCATTAAGCCTTAATCTAAAACAAAAGTTTGGAGCCAAATGTCCATGTTCAGTCTTTTCATTCTGTAAACAACAGTGTCCTATTAGACAGAGATAACACATAAGGGGTACAGATTACAAACAACAAGTTCATAGGATCTGTGTTCACTCTGAACGGAAGGGAAAAAGAAGTGTGTATTTACCAGTAATTAACATTTTAACTAGTGTTTGGTGAAATCCATAATGTGATTAAAAAAATAAGAATTCCTGGATTACAGGGAAGAGCAATTACCTAAATAAAAGCTACTGAAAAGTTGTCCAGAGGTATATAATAATAATAATAAAAAAGATCCCCCCCCAGTGGGAAATGATTACACAGCAATCCATGCCACTTAGTCAAATATCAGAAAAGGATCCCTTAGACCCATAATTAGCAATGTAACAAGCAGAGCCTTGAGAAAACAAGCTGGTCCTCAAGACAATAATCTTCATTGCTAGCACCCATCCAACAGGCTTCATCTCAAGGAGTGAATGAGGCAGGCAAGATAATAAAAGGACCTACAGAGCCAGCAGGAAAGTTCCCCATGTGCTACTTTGAGTGGCCTTCAAGGGGGTAAAAGGAGACATAGGAGGGGGCAAAGCAGTTGTGACACTGCCCCCCCCCAAAAAAAAAAAAAAACCGAAAAAGAAAGGAAAAGAATCCAACTTGCTTCTGCAGAAGCTGCCTAGCGACACACAACTAATTACTATGACTGGTCCCCTGTTTGCAGATCTTGTTATCAGTAAAAATAATAATAAAATGAGCCCTAGCAGTCTGGATATCTGCAATTACAGTGTGAATTGCATGAGAGGATTATATGAAGTGCTCTTGGCGTGGAGGGTGGGGGACCAAGGCGCTTCAACTTGAGAGCAGTAAGCAGCTGCTTTGGGGCTTTGCACCTGCTGCTCACCAGGCTGTTTTCACCTCTAGACGAAAACAGGCTTCTCTCTCTTCCTCTGTCTCATTTCTTTTCACACAGCGCACAAATGTAAAAACAGAGAAGGATTTTTATTTAAAAAAAAAAAAAAGGAGAGAAAATGAAATCGTCTTCTTAAGAAGTTTCACTGAAGCAACGCAAGAGGCGTCTTATGGCAGCAAAGGGGAATCTGAAGATGGAGTGTGGGGCCAAAGAAACAGGCAAGCCGGCTCCATTTTAATGCAGAGGCAGCAGACAGAGTGCGATCTGAGATTGGCAAAGTTTCAATGTAAATCCAGGGGGGCAAGGGGGATGGGGCTGGGATGAGAAGAAAGGACTCTTTTACTGTTTCATGCTTCTAAGTCCTGCCGATCAGCATAAGCTCAGCTCGACATTCTGGGAATAGCAATGAGGCACACACAACAATCAAAACACCCTAAATCTGTTTGATGATTCAGACACTTCGTGCATCTGCACCGACAAAATGGGACTTCAATTAAATAACTTGCAGATTTCCACAGAGGGGGGAAAAAGTCGGGGGAACATGAGGATTTTTAATTAGTAACTCCGAATACAAGCCGTTTTTTTAATTAGGTGTTTGCACTACCACTTTATTCTTAAAGGGAGATTTGTAAGCGCGTGGGATTGTTGTGAAAGAAGATCCTGGACAGTTTGTTCCTAACATTTTGTTGCAACCTGCGTTTGCTCCTAAACAGCTTTTCTTTAGCAAATGAAACTTAGCTACAATTCCAAGCAAGTTGTTCAAATTAAGGCTGAGATTTTTTTGAAAGCTTAAAGTGCGTACACATATCCATAAATACATACATATATATGTGTATCAAGGCCCTGCAACAGTTTTTCCTGTGTTTCTATGGTTCAAATTACTCTCTGTGGCTATCCTAGTTATAAATATATCTAACTGTACTGTAGACATTAAGTACATAACTGTACCATACGCAGGGTTTAAACAGAGATAGTAGAAGTTTGTTACAGAGTTGAATGAAATTCCCATATGACTTTACTGCACTGCAGCCACCACTTTTAGAGCAAACCACTAATGATTGCGAGCTTCAGAGTCTGAAAAACGATGGGTGAAATCCCGGACCCTTTGAAGTCATTGAGTGCTTTTCATTGACTACTGGGGTCAGGATTCACGCTCAAAATCTCTCGAGTGTGCTCTGGCATGGCACAGTGATGTACATGTCTCTCACACACACGCACATGCACTGTGAACCTGCAAAATCTCCCTGTGAAAAGGCATGCTCTCTGGGGCAGGCCATGATTTTGGAGCCTTAGAAAACAGATCTGGTCTTTTTAGTAGACTAACCACCTAGTGACATTAGAATGAGGACAATTCTGTGTAAATTTTAAAAATATGACCAAAGACAAAGCTGTGGCATTAACATATTTTTGAATCTTTTTCTCTTGGTTCTTGGACAATTTGTGCTTTGACAAAACATTTACAATGATGTGGAAGAGATAAAAGTTGGATTTCTCCCCCACCCCTCTCCTTTTCCTAACATGGGTACAGCAAGGAGATCATATAAAGAGGGACCGTGATCATTTATCCAAATGCAAACAAACCTAAGTATGAGGATTTACCACAGACTGACTTTCTTTTTTAAAAATTTATTTCATGTGTTAATACAAAGACCATTTAGCAAAAGTAGAATGCCAGGATTTGCATATGAATAGGTACCTAAAGATCAACGAGATCAACTCATTAGGGCCTGAACATCTAAACATACTAAAGTCAAAGAGGCCAGAGCTCAAGAGCCCGGCTGCTGAGATTCCCAGTGACTAATCCAAGCGAAGCTGGTAGGTTTAGACTTATTACTATTTTTCCTGCCTTAACGAAAAAATCCTTCACCTGAAATCAAAGCTCAGGCCAAGAAAAATAGCCTAGGGATTGTGTCTGGGACTTAATTTCTTCCTTTGCCACAGCCTTTCTCCATGGCATTGGGCAAGTCATTTAGGAGAGGATTTGTCTCACCTAGCAGTAGCTGTCTCTAAGGGAGGGATTTTTACTACCTTGTCATCCAGGCTTCCTTTGCAGTCAGTGTAAAAAAAGGCACTTTCCAAAGGGTCATTCATTCTCACTGTAGTATCCCCTGCTAAGACAGTGGCTAAATCTCTGACTGCAGGTGCTTATCTCGTCCTCTTGCCTATGCCAAGAGTGTCTCAGAGTAGCTCAGACTGAAATGAGTATGGAGTCTGATGTGCCTCAGTTCATCATCTGTAAAATGGGATTAAGTGATTAATGCTACCCCTGTAACTCATGGGTGAGTTAGGAAGTGGAATATATTATAAACCATGAGATGTTGAGATATTAAAATAGTGGGAGTGATATGGATGCCATAAAAAGATAAGGTCCTGATCCAGTATCTGTGGCAACCAAGGGAATCTCTCCTCTGGCCTTTTGTGGGTATTAGATCAATCAATCCCCAGTGACATTATCCATTCACTGCAGAGTAAGTGAAGGTATGGCCAGAATTTTTCCACCGGCAGAGAAGGGAGAGGGTATGGGAAAGCCCTGACCTTACTCTATGCTTGAATAGTAGGAAGAGGGAAAGCACAAACAGGCTTTCAAAGCTGCCTACAGGATTTGGACACATCAGCTTATTAATGTTAGCGGAAATTGGGCATCCACATCTCTGGAAATTTCAGCCTCTGCATTTACAACACAAAAAGAGCCCAACCACAGAGGAGATATTTCCCTAATCTTGGCACCACTGCAGATTTTTGTTTGAGCTTCCTTGGATTAGACCTTTAGCAAACGGCACTGCTCGGATGTTACGGGAAGGACACATTTACTCCTCATCCACCCTGAGGTGTAGCAGCCCAGTGTCGGGGCAGCATGTTCTCATGGCAAGATCCTGAGCCTGTCATTAAATCCGTCTTTTGACCTTGGGCAAGTCACTTAACCTCAGTTTCCTCTGACTGTAAAATGTAGATAAAATATTCCCTGCCTCACGGCAGTGTTGGGAAGATTAACAGTTAGACATTGTTCTGAGAGCCTTGAATAAGAGCTGTGAGTGCATGCAGAGTACTGTTTCTATTGGATACTGCTTTCTCTTTCTACATAGAGAAGGGCTGACTTTTAAACTGGCAAGAAGCCCAGGCCCGTGACTAGTGGTGTGCCCCATTTGAATGCACAATAACTACAGTTGCATGCACAAATTGGGTATCCGTGCATGGAAACTGGACACACAGTTGTTTACAGAACAGAAGAGTTTCTCTCTTGTGCTCGCTTGGAAAACTCAGGGACTCCATTTATTAAGTAGAAAAAGCAATGCCACCACCCGGGCAATATCAAACAGTTTCTAGGCAGCATTTTAAACAGGTTAAAAGGGTATAATATCGTTCCCTCCGGAGACTCTAAGGTGGGCACTTTATGTTGACCTGAGTTAAAATTTCACACTCATTTTACAACTCTTGCAGACTGTCTTGGTTTAAATGTGCCAGACGAGATCCTTTTAGGAAAGTCGAGAAGGAAAAAGATCTGCAGGTATTTTGTTTGACCTGTGTAAATCAGGACTGAAATAAATGGCGTAAGTGCAGTTTACCCTGAGATAAACTGGACTTGGCTGAGGATCTGGCACTCTTTATATACGAGCCCATAAACAAACCACAATCAGGACAGCATACATGTTGTGTGAAGCCTCAGGAGGGCTGCTTTGCCAGGGGTCGGGCTCTGCTACCCTCACGAAAGAGCCCTGGGAGGGTTGGATGGACAGGGAAAGCACACTGGTCTGGGCTGCACTGGGTGGTGGTGTGCTGGTGATCTGTGGGGATCCCAGCAGCAGCGAGCTGTAGTGGGAGGAAGGGAGGTTGCATAATTCCCCCTGTGCACAGTCTGATCTCCAGGCATTTTCCAGGATCGTAACTCCGGGAGGAAAAAAAAATCTCATGAATAATGGTGGGGGTGAGAGGAGAAGGAAGAGGGACTGAGGGCAGAGAGCCGCTGGCTAGGACAGAGTTATTTTTCTCACTCACACAGAACTCCTTTTGCTACAAAAGCTAAACCTCCAACCAGGAATATCTCATATCTCTGTATTCTCTGCTTTCTGCCCGGCTGTCATCGGAGGTATCTAGAAGAGATGGCAGGAAGCTTTGCCATCTGCTTTCCTGTGCCGTACAGCTTCTGGGCCAACCTTGCTCCAAGAGCATCCTGCTTACGGGCACCTTCCCATGCCCCAGGCTTGGTCTGTGCCGTGGTCCTGCAAGCAGCAGGAGTCAATGTTCCTCTCACACCTCAGCACACTAACAGGAGATGATATTCTGGGATGGCATCGGGCCTTATTGCCTTATTTATGGGGAAGAAACAGGCTGCATAGGTCTCTCTTCAGGGTGGGTGAGCAGCATCAGCTTAGGATGTCCCCATCGCTACGGCTTATCTGCTTTAAGCAGTAATACACTAATTTACTACTGTGGTAGGAATGATTGAAATCTTTAGACATAATGGAGGAAGTTTAATAGGGTCTACTGAGAAACCCAGGTGTTTAGATCAGCTTAAAAATAATAACCTTGTCCCCTGCTGAGCACTTTCTTTTCACAATAAGCTCAGCTTTTATTCTTAACCATAAAGACTACCTCAGACAGGAAATTATTCACGTGATTGGTCTTTACAAGTAGCGGAGGGTTTAAACTCGGGGCTGGAGAGGTCATTAGTGGACAGCCATGTGATTAACCTTTGCTTGCCCGTTTCTTTTCACACTTTGTTAACAGCTCCCATTATTACCCTTCTGTGTCTCAAGGAAGTAGTTTATTGACAGTATTAAAAATACATAGCTACAAATTCCAAAGAGCCCATCCTTGTGTAAAACCTCCAGTAATTTCTAGCCAGATGATATACATGGGGCAGAGCCCCTCAATTTTTGGCAAAAGGGAATCCAGAAATAAATTCGCCCATTAACACTGGATTTGAGTTAACATCTGTTTGTTTTACCCATCGCAGGACCTGTTCCCCAGCCTGTCTCGGGAAGTTTTATACCACAAAACCCCCTAAGGTTTAGTTAAACAGTAGTGTTAGTGCTTGTCTTAACATACCACAGCTTAATAGGAGTCACACCAGATGCTCGGTATCTTTTTGAGTAGAGATGGGCATCCAAAGGACTTTGAAATCTTGATCAAAACGATGCAGTCTGTACTTTCAGTGCTGCCTGGTTTGATTTTGAGATAATTCATGCGCTGCTTATTTGTTTTCAACCCAAAAGAGCAACCTTGCGTTTCTGTTCTGAACTGCGCTGACTGTGCCCCTGGAGCTGGAGAATGGCTGGAGAGCAGCGTGCGTTACTCCGTCCTCATAGCTGCGTGTGACACGGTCCCCTCCCTCCAACACGCACAGACCCAGAGGGTCTCGTGCACGGTAGGATCCCTTCCCACCGCCAGAGAAACCAAGCCACAGAAAAAACAACGTCAAGGCAAGAGTGAAAAGTCATGAGAGAGGAATAGAAGTTCTGGGAATATAATGCCAAGTGGCAGCATTTTGCACTTGTCTGGACTTTACAAGTGTCTTGCATAAAATTAATGGTGAAGATTGCAACAACAACAACAACAACAACAACAACAAAATACGGCAGCAAAGGCTCGGGGCAGGGGAGAGGGGTGCCTCTTTTACTTATTTATTTTGCATTGTTCTTGCAGGATAAGTTCAAGAGGGAGGTGAAAGGGGGGAGGTGTCCAATGGGGACCTTTCCAAAGCAAAAGGGTCTTTTGGACAGAAAGAAGAGTGTCAAGGCATTTTGACAGAAAGTGGCTGAATGTGTCTTTTCTAGTTAACTTCTGTGAACTGTCGGGCATTTCCGCACACAAAGGGGCACTTTCTTGGCAGCTGAGGAGGGAGGGCAGAAGTCAGAGAGGGCAAAAGAGGAAGGCAAAGGGGAACATCAGTTTATGAATGCAAAACTTACAGTAGAATTTTTTTTTAAGTAGAACATGTACACTGAAGAAAGCCCCTGGGCGGCCATAACTTCCTCAGCTGGCATTTATTTGGCAGAAAACGCAAGCCTCAGTGAATTTACCAGTGCTTCAGGAAGCATCCACCCACGACATCACTCAGCCTGAGCTCAATCCAGCAGGGTGCTGAGCCCCTTCAATTCCTCTTGAAGTTGCTCAGTGTTGTGGTGCTCAGCACCTTGCAGGGATGAGGCCATAGCTCAGGGTGGCTACAGTCCTGGTTTGGACCTGCAGATCCCAGTGTTTGTTGTTCAACATGGTGAAGGCGTGAAGCATGGAGATAAAAATTCAGGGAAGATGCGTACATGATCCTAGAGGTAGCTCAGCTACCAGTGGCTCTGGTGCCTACATCATTTGTGGTACCCAGGCTAGATTATTCAATGCTGGCTCAGATATGGCTACACTACCTTACAGGTCAGATATATCCCAAGAATTCAGCACTCCCCTTCTCAATCAGTTACTCTATTTAGACTTTGGGGGTTTAAATAAAGTGGGGAACTTAAAGTACTTAACAGAAGTGAAAATGAAAGACATCTTTAGGGATTATGAAAGCTTCCATAAAGATAAACTGTCGTGGTTTAACCCCAACCAGCAACTAAGCACGACGCAGCCAATCACTCACTCCTCCCCCATCCTGGTAGGATGGGGACGAGCATCGAAAACAAGTAAAACTCGTGGGTTGAGATAAGAACAGTTTAATAATTGAAATAAAAATAAAATAATAATAATAATAATTGTAATGAAAAGAAAGATAACAAAAAGAGAGTGAAATATAACCCAAGAAAGACAAGTGATGCACAATGCAATTGCTCGCCACCCGCTGACCGATGCTCAGCCAGTCCCCAAGCAGTGACCAGCCCCTTCCACTCAACCCCCACCAGTTTATATACTGGACATGACATCATATGGTATGGAACATTCCTTTGGCCAGTTTGAGTCAGTTGTCCTGGCTGTGTCCCCTTCCAACTTCTTGTGCCCCTCCAGCCTTCTTGCTGGCAGGGCATGAGAAGCTGAAATATCCTTGAGTTAGTATATACACTACTTAGCAACAACTGAAAACGTCAGTGTGTTATCAACATTATTCTCATACTAAATCCAAAACACAACATTATACCTTCTACTAGAAAGAAAATTAACTCTGTCCCAGCTGAAACCAGGACATAAACAAGAAGGAAAGCACTTCTTTTTTCTTTAGTTTTACCTCCATTTGACTATTTCTTTTACTTTATCTGACTATAATCCAAGCAAGGCTAGGCCTTCCTTTATGATGGCTATAGATCAGAAGTGAGGCAAGATTTGGAATTTACTATGAAAGAATTAAATTAAAAGCTCTTCCAGGGGAAAGGGGAGATCAATCAGAAAGATTTGTGCAGTTCTCTAGAAACAGCTGAGATGGAGCACTGAGGAATTAAAAAGTTGTGCAAAAGCAGCAATGACAAGAACATTTGAAACTGGAACCTCAGCAGCAGCTTCTGATTGCAGAGTACATCATTTTATTTATTCAGAGGGGGAAAGTCAAAGTAAGGCCCCAAGGCAAAGGCAACTTGCAGGTTAGTTGGATACACAGACCCTTCTGGCATCGGCCATTTATGTATAAACTGGTCGAGAAGTAGGTTTGTGAGGAGAGTCACAACTGTATTTTGCATTTTGACTTTCCCCTCAGAAGGAAGAACTACCATTTAACCAAACTTAATTAACTTACTTTACTATTTAAGAGGGAATGGAGGCACAAAAGCCAGATAAGGACTCATTAGGATGTTTTTACTCTTGAACTCTGTATTAGGAAGATGTATCTTTACAGCAGCATAAAAGCATTGTATCAACAACATAGCAGAGGTGTTAGTGACGTTTTAATAGTGAAGAGCCTCTAACCAACACATTTTAGTAATTTACCTGTACCTGGTTACAACCCTCTAATTAAAGCTGTGTCAGAGCTTCTATGTATTCTCAGCTTTCTGGAGTTTATCACTTGACTTTAAAAATTAGCTGCTGGCTAAAATTTGTCATACAAGGACTTATATAGGAGCATGTTTTAAATAATAATAATAATAATAAAAAACCACTTTGACAGCTTTATAAGTTATTACAGTGTTTCAAAAAAGAAATCTGTCAGTTTAGGTTTTCTTAGGACCCCCTGGATATGGTGCTCCCTGTTAAACAGCAGTCCCTGACATTTGGGAATTATTTATAAGTGTTGGGAATGAAGCCAGGTACCTCAGCTGAGACATGTTTCTAAAAGAAGTTATTGCAGGTGTGTTTTATTAACTCACCTCCCTGTGTATTTCTTCTGCATTTTAGGTCAGAAACTTCAAGAGCTGGGTCTTCTTGGACTTTTCATGTTGTTTTATTCTGACTGCAGTACAAAGGCAGGGTCACATTTGGACTAGGTCTTGTTGTGCTGTTGTTTTGTTTCGGGTTTGTGTTTTGGTTTGTTGTTTTTTTTTTTTTTACAGCATAAAACCCTGAAACTTGGCTGAACTCAAGATTCTTGAGATCTCTCAGCTGCAGTTATTTTGCTGTGCACTGCTCCTTCTTCCACAGCGGAGGTGTCAAGGTAGGAATATAGGCTGTACTTCCTTGCTCCGGTGCTGTACCCAAGTTGTAGGTCAGAGTCATCCTGAGTTTGATCTGGTTTAGAGCAGGACTGAGAAGACACATAGCATCCTGATTTTTGCCTGTCCCTGTTCCCCTGTGCTGGGTGCAAGTCCCTCTCTGGTCACCAGTCAGTAATAGGAGCAAAGTAAGAATTCATTCTCTGCACTGTGCTCTGAGCATAGCTTTTATATGTGGCTGTGTACAGGACTCTTTGGTGGATTTTGTTGTAGGACTCTCTTGTGTGATAACTCCCATCTGTGCTCTTTCCTTGGACAAGCCCAGAGAGCTCACTGGGAATTGAGTGTATTTTGGGGAAGCCTTGAGCATGCTGTGAACGAATGGATTTGGCACTAAGCGAGACAAATAAGGGGTTTTTTAGTCACACAGTTGTTTCTGCCCATAAGCTACTGTACTTCAAACGCTCCTTACCCTGCTGCTCCGTGTCCTCTCCCTGTAGCTGTCATTTGCTCCCTTAGTAAGGAGACATCCACGTACTGTTAGCAACAGAGGTTAGTTGCTCACCATCCTGAGACCACAGGCTTATCTGAAGTACAACACCCTGAAGGCAGCAACACCTCTTATTCTGAACCCTGAGGCTGCTCGGTGTCTCCGGCAGGCTTGGCATTTGCTTATGGGTTTTTTCTGTACTTTCACAGTCAGAAATCAGTAGGGGTTTCAGTTACTGACGATATGCACTTTTTGAGCATGTTTCAGTTTAGCTATATAGCCAGGGCATGTGTAAGAAGGTGTAAAAGACTCTTCTCTTTCCTGACGTTGGCTAAGGTGACTTCAGATATCCTAGTCTGAGCAGGGTTTTTCAAGTGTACTAAGGTTTTGGGGAAGGGAAAGTCTTTTCAGACTGCCATCAGGGCACACCTTGGTGTTTTAAATACACAGAGACCTCATTTAATAACTTAGCAGTAGACTCACAGCTGTACAAATCTGACCAGAGCAACAACAAAACTGGTTGCTTTTCTGACACAACCTTGTGACTAAGCTTTCCCATTGTAAGGTTGGTTTTGTTAGTTTTTATTGGTTTTAAGTTCTGGTTTCTGTTACATTTGATACACCTGTTATGATTTGGAAGGGTGACTCAGGCTGGGGGTGGCCAAGCTGGGATCTGAGCTTTGCCACAAGCTGGTGTGATAGAGGAAGTCCCTTCAGCCACCTGTGTCTCCCTTATTCTTGCTGTGAAAGTGGACTGATAGTACTTCCCCCCTCCCCATTTAATTGAAAGCTTTTAGAAGGATGCCCTTCTTACTGCTTTGGTGGGGTGGCTTGCTTGGTTGGTTGGGTTTTTTGACTGATAGCTCTAGTTTTTGCTACAATGTCAACATAAGTAATGAGAAATGAGTGAGACGACGCTTCTTCCCACCCTGTATAGGGTACACCGTATCGCAGTGCCGAGTACTTTTGGTGAAAAGAGATAAACAAGCCCCTACACTTCTGCATGGGGAATGCCCACAAAGGAGGGAGGAAGGACAAGACTAATTTTTTTTGTCAGTGTTTTATTTGAAAATCCCAAGCTGAATGGTTTGCACTAACTCACTAGCAAAGGGGAGAAGAGGTGCCAATGAAGTTTTAACATCACAGTGTTAACATAGTTTTAGTCCTTTTTTTTTTTTTCCCTCTCTATCCATTTCTGTCCTGGAAGTTGTGTTTAGAAGCGTATCCTGTGGCATCACTGTCTGATGTGTACATGAGATCTTTGTGTGTTTCTACCTAATGCTGAATTTTACTTGCATTTTTAGTATCTTCAGAAAAAAACTTTCCTATAATTGGAATGTCAAAATATCAATTCAAGCTGGGTAGAACCTCTGTGTTTCATTTTGGGTAGCACATGCTTTGGGTTCCATGGGACATCTCCTCTCCGAGTGCCGCCTACACCAACTGGCACTGCCAGATGCTTGCCTGTCTTTTCCACAGTGCTTTCTTAGGGTGTTTCGTACTCAGACTGTCAGGACAAAAGCTGATTCAGACCAGCTTGATGCTCAGGTATACTGAGAACTAAACCACAAGCAGATACCATCAGAACACATTTCACTTGTGACCTTTCACAGCCAATGAATTGGAGGGATTTTCCTTTGCTGTGGATCAAATTTAAAACTACTTCCCAGGAGTGAAAGGTCATCGTGTGGAGTCATGATATCCAGTTAAATACAGCTAAATAGAACTCGTTAGCATCACAATGAATGGAGTTATATATTACCTGGTCTGGAGGACGACTGAGTGGAGTAGAAGGAGGGGGACAGCAAAGGAATAGATCCCTCATGACTCTTAATAAAGCACCATAATAGCAGAAGAAAAGCACAAAGAGCAGAATTTGACTAAATCTGCCCTTTAAATCTGTTTCTTGTGGTCAGAAGAACATGGGAAGTATAAAGGATGTATTCTCCACTTGCTCTGTTTGCATTCACAGGAGTTACAGATCCATCAAAGTGAGAATATACTATTTACTAGCTCCCGGCAGCGCTTTGATCTCCAGATAGTCTGCACTGAGGAAAAAGGAAATCCAGTGATCTTGTGTCTGAAATCAAATTCCCCCAGAGGGGCAAACCGCACCTCTAGACACTATCTGATTGGCAGAAGGACCTCATATATAAGTGGATCCATGACATCTTTATCCTTCCAAGCCATCTCCCTTCTGGGGTATATTTCTAGCTCTTCAGACCTTTCCTAATGATTGTTAATTCAGCCTTTCTGTTTCTGGTCATACTTCAGGAAGGTTATTTTCTTCAGACTGAGTGTGAAGCTGCATGGCTCTTTCCTCAGCACTGGCAGCAGGTCAGGGGATGTGAAATGAGTGCAGGAGGCTTTGGGATCTTTGGTGAAGAGGCTGTCTACAAATGGGGAGGATCTACACACAAAACCTAACATCATTGTCCTGTGAAGTGAATAGCTTATAGTCAGTCATTTACCTGGTGATCTCCCCTACTTGGCATGGTTGGGTCTTTGTATTCTGTTTCTCTATTTTCTGAGGGAGGGAAGGGGGGATGAGATCAAAGAGAAGGATCAGGTCCTTTGTTTATTTTAAATGAAGCACTATTTGAATTCTCTCAACCTTTTTTACAAGTGGTTCCTTTGCTTATATATGTATATTGCTTTGACTTTTCTGTAATTATTCAAGGCTTAATGTTCATAATAGCCAAGCAAGTTACTGCCATTAGCGGTCAAATAGAGCTGGGCATCTACAGAGGTACTTTTGCTGTTTAATTCGGAAGGGATCATTGGGATCTCTGCTCTGGCTTCCAGCATAAACTGGACTCTGGGACTGCTGCACTCAACAAAACTACCTCAGCTAGCACATCCCTGAGGACAGGCATCTCTTCTTGATGTGCAGACTTCAAGCTATGGATGAGCTGCCATTTTGCTACTGTAGATGGTATTAGACTTCTTCTCTGGCTGGTTAAGCAGGACCCAAGCTGTCGAAAATGTCAAAGAAATAAATCAGATTTTTTAGTATCTTGTGGCTACAGTGCTCTGTTCCCAATCTCCCCCACTCCTGCTTCAGGCCATGTTCTCCTGCTCCCTCTCAACACCAGATCCAGCAATCTGCTGCAATTCAGGAGTTGAGGCAGACATTGCTCAGAAGAAAAACAATTTTTTGTTCAAGTCAGCTGAGTGTGTCAGCAAGTTAGCAACAGTTTTGCTCCCTGCTGAAACTACTGGAGATGCCATGGGTGTGATCCAGCATGCAGCAGTGCCTCTGCTGGCTGTTCAGGCAGTGTGGGTGCATTTGGAGCACCAGACCAAACCCATGCAGTTCCCAAGCTGTAAAGTTGAGACAAGTTGGGGACTCTCACCCCGCTCGAAGGGAAACTTTTTCATTTCTTGCCCCAAGTATGATATACCAATCATACCTGCAAGCAGTATGTTCTGGCAGCCGAAAGCAAGCATGTAGGACAAATGGGAAGGAGCAATACAGAAAGGGGATTGGGAGTGAAAATTCCCATTTATACATGCTAAATCAGGGATTGGCCATGGTGGGCGTAAATTATTTTGTTAATGTACCCAAATAAACCAACACTCTGTGCTAGCAGTCCCTATCTAAGCATTTACAGTGATTTACTGAAGAGATCTTAATGGAGGATGGTCCTGGGAGAAGTCTGGAATATTTACCTTTTTTTTTTTTTTTTTTTTTTTAAATAAAACTTGTGTTTTAATGACTTCCAATAAACCTGCTATCCATGTACTGGAAATACCTCAAAATTTCCACCCCTGCCTGAGGCAAGTACCACTACAGTTAGGCAGTGCTGATTTATGCCAGCTGAGGAGCCTGATTTTATTTTATTTTATTTTTATTGGGGTTTTTTGTCCTTGGTTATAAAACTTTTACTAGCTGGAGGAGATCACATTCCATTCAGGAGCTTGCTTTATGTTCTTCAGATAGGAAATCATCACCTTGGTGCAGACAAGTTTCAGCATTTCGGCATTGAGAAAAGGGGGGGCGGGGAGGGGAGCAGACTTATACTTCCTAAATGAACCATTTCACATGGATGGGGAAATGCCTCCAGCAGAAGCAGGCAGAGGGAGCCTGTTCTGTAAGGAACATCTGGAAATAGAGACATACATATTGCTTTTCTTCATCCTTCCAGAGCTGCAGGGAAATTCTGGCCCAGAAGACCGCTGCCTGCTCTGACTCTGAGCTCTCCCCATCATCTACAGCCTCCTCATTTCCCACGTGCTTAACCTGCCAAACATGGGCATTTCCCTGGATAAGGCTACCTGAACACATAACACGATACAATGATCTGTTGTCTTCAGTAGGGTAACAGCCACCTCTCTCTACCCCCATTTTTTAATGAGGAAATGATCTTCCTCCCCTGCTTTTAATGCAATATATCTTTTGGGATTTATAGAAACACTGTGTACATCTGAGCTACTGCTGAGTGATTCTATCAGTTGGGTTTATCTTAGAATTATTCTGCACTTTAGTGGTTTCTAAGGCAACCACACTTTTTGAATGAACTGCAGAGTAAATGAAGGTATCCAAAATATGTGACAGTTCAACCTACGTGATATGCCTCTGATACTAAGGACATGCATGTAGCAGTTCAGCTCTTAAAACATTTAAGGCTAAATGCGATCTTGAGCTCTTACAGAATCTGATTTACATCAGCTACAAGTCTGATTCTTGCTGATATGGGACATGGTGCTTGGTATGGCCAGGCAGGTGAGGGCTGTGAGAGACAAAACAAAGCCTTGAGGATAAGAAGCTGGTCCTTAAAGAGTTCAGCAGGTTCAGGCAGTTTCCACGTGAAGAGAAATAATAGGAGAAGTCCTGAGAATTTTATTATGACCATTGCTGTAAGCGTGATTAAGGGGATGAGAGTGTTTATTTCTCTGTTTTCTAAATATTTAAACTCATCAGGAATCAAGGTACTGGAATTCTGAACTTTTCAGTCTCCTTTTCTCTATTTTCTAAGGGTTTCCTCTCTCTGCAGAAACAGAACTTTCTGTGTGTTTTAAAGATAAATTATTTTTCCAGTGCAGATCAGTTTGGAACTACAGAAATCTTATTTATTCTGAGAATAATACCACCACTAACAAAACTGGAAATGATGCGGCAGCAAGAGGATTTCCCCTATATCTGGCAATATATGAACATGAGAGAGCAGCCTGTGAGCTAGGAGAGGGATGGCTCTTGGTGTCAAGGTGCAGCTCAAGCCACCTTGCTTGTACCCAGGCTTTTCTCTTGCAGAATTTACTTAATGCTTGGAAGGCTTGATGGTTTGGGGGACTTCTGAAATTACTGCTCTGAAAGCTGTACCCATTGCACACTTCAGTTGTATATAGCTGGAGGAATTGATTGGGCCTTCCAGGAATAGGGCAGCTGAGAGTGATTGACAGATCCCAGGGTGACTGATAGGAATTGGATTGAGTGAAATGTGGCTTTCAGTTTTCTGTCTTTTTTTTTTTTTTTCCCCAGCCTCTGATCAGCTTTGGACTATGTGTGTGAGTATTTTGACATTTCTGTATTAGCACAAACCTGAACAATGTGCATCTTCTTTCAGACCAAATAGTTAAAAGAGACTTTTTATAATGCCAGATCTACAGTACAACAATGTAGTATAATATGTACTTTCAACTATTGTGCACACCTCTTTGGCAAGAAAAACTTCTGATGCAGGCTTTCAGCTTGCTTCATTTTAATGTGGTTCAGCCCTGGCACTTCTAGATTCCTGCCCCTCCCCCAAAAAAGAAATATTTATTTAATAGATTTTGCATTGCTCTTGCATTTCCATTTTTAGCACATGCAGATGTGCTCGCTCTGATGGAACCTTTCATTTTGCTAAATGGGGAGAAGGTTTTTTGCACACACCAACTGAGCTGCAATTAGGATTATTACAAGAAATAGATCCAAGGAAGGTTCCTGTGTAGGCTAGGTCCAAGGTTCCTTGGCAACAGACAGGAAAAATAAAAAAATAAATAAAAAAAAAATTGAAAACATTTCCTTCATAATATTCTCTTTTCCTCATATGTAATTTCTTGTTGGGCCTTTTCTACCCACGAGCCTCCCCCACGTCTGAATTTCTCTTCCCAGGAAAGCAGGTAGGTGTAACTGTAGGTATCCCCCAGAGCCTTCCCTTAATGCCCTAACAACAGAATGGAACCCTTCAAACATATGCTTGAAATATGCAATCACCAATTCTCCTCTGAGCAGTCAGACATTATTCTGCCTTTCTTCTTGATTTCAGCTAAACAGAAATCAAGGCTATGCCCACCAAAACTTCGGCATTTAAGCTGTCTTCATTCTGCCTTTGCCACTGAGAGTTAAAACATAGGAAAGCATTTCAGTTTCCAAACCCAAGCATGTGAAACATTCACTTTCCTTAATCTGAAGAAGTGAATTCAACAGCAATTTATGAACCTATTCTGTGACATTCTCGCCGTGTTTTCATGAAAAGCTGGGTAACCCTTGCTGAATGAGCCAGCCTGTAAAATTGCAGCAATTTCCTGAGACACCGTCATGGCACACGGTCACCAGGCTGAACACAGCTCGGCGCCTTCAACTGACATAATTTTCAGGTATCCAAAATGCCGCAATCTCAGAAATGGAAGTGTAGAGAGTGCTCCGCTGAATTCTGTCAGGCAGTCGCGAGGGTGAGAGTGGGCTTGGACCTCAAGCCTAGACTAGCAAAACCTGTACGCTGGGGAGCCTGGGAGGACTTGCCATTGGGGGATTTGCTTCGAGCCATCAGTGATGCACCTCACACAGGCTATGAAAATAATTCTTAATGAGCGGGCAGGAAGGGATCCTTTGAACTCCTAGAACTTGCGGGAAAACGTTTTTAGGTAGGAGGTTTATTTTAAAAGCCTCTGACCTGTTTTTTCTAAGAGAGAAGTCACCAGCTTTCCTAAAATGTCTGGACAGCCTAAGGACTGAAAGGTCTGAACAGCTTCTCTCTGCCCAGCAAACTCAAGAGACGGCATTTCTTTAAGCAAGTTTAACAGTGGGTGGTAAACATGGAAAAATGTCTCTTCCTTCACATTGCAACATGATGCGTCATGTATAGCTTGTCAGGAAACAATGTCTGGTTTATGTTTGCTGCCAGGTATTACTGCAGGAGAAACACCTGACCTGGGATATTTTTTTCCCAGGTAATTAGTGGGTGAGGTTATCCACACCAGTGCAAGTATTTGGGGATTAGCTGCAAATCATTCAGCAAAATTGGGAGCATCACTTAGCAGAAACTCAAAATACTTACTGCTATGTGCAGTACATGCTTCTGTGGCTTTTTTTTTTTTAAGGTAGTCATGCAAACTACCCCAAACTTCCCCTGAATGACTCTGACTTCTCTAGAAATGAAAGTAGATCCTCTCATAGAGAGTGAAAAAGTAGAGTTAACTCAGTATCTTGTTATAACACAGGGTAATTTCTGAATTTCAAGCTTAGGATTTCTGTTCATTGAGATAGTTGGGAGGGGTAGGAAATTGATAGCAGCATGGTCTTCACAGCCTATTTTCGTGTTGGAACATAAATGGAATATTCCCCCGCACCACCCACATATGTAGATCTAGGACTATTACAGAGAGATTTGTACCATTAAAATAATTTCCCAGACAAAATTCCCTTTAGTTGATATATGTTACTGTATTTACATAACTAAGGACAGACTGGATTGGTTGGGATAAATTGAATGGTAACACTAAAATCAATATAAAATGAAATGTAAAATTAATAATAATACTAAAAAGCCTTTGTTCCTCTACAGCTGAGGGAACTCAGTATTTTGCAGTCCTGGCCTCCTTAGCAGTCAATACAAGGCTAGGTGATAAAGGTTTGGGTATGGCAGGGTCTTTTGACAATCTTTCTCTGCAGTGAAAGAAAAGAATTCTGCTGTTATGTAGAGCCCAGGTAAAACTGATAGCATGTGCCAGTGTCTATTTTTGTCAGGTGTAATGCCTTCCCAGGAGGTGCTGGTAGCACTGTCTTCCCTGGAAACACAGAAGGCTCTGCTGTACTCACGTGGCAACAGATACTGCCAAAATGAGTTCTGGGAGCAGAAATTGCCTGTTCCCTCTGAGAACCTCTTCATTCAACATTTGTAATGATCAAGTCTCCTCCCAAACTCCTCCTCAAACACCTGAATGTGCTGTGCTCCTTAGATCTTCCCCCATGAGTCTAGTTCTCCAGCTCCTGTATTATTTGTGTGGTTCCCATCTGAACTCTTTCCACTGTTTCCAGAAACACAAGTGGACCTCCAAACTAGACGTAGTTTTGCTGTCATGATCTCGGTGTAGCTCCCTACTGAGGCATGATCGCTTCCCCACCTCTAACTCGATACCTCCCTTTTCATACACTAAGAAGACGCATTTGCTCTTTTTGCTGCAGCTTTGCATTGAGAGCTCATGTTGAAGCTGTTATCTCCACTGACTTTTTCAGTCTCGCTCAGGGTCACTTTTTTCCAAGACAGAAGCTTCCATCTTATAGCTGTAATCTGCCCTCTGGGTTCCCAGATGTATCACCTTGCATTTGGCTGTATTAAATGCAGCCAAACTTAATCACAATCATTTGACCAGGAGATTCGGCTCACTCTGTAATAGTAACCAATCTTGGTAATGTCTGCTGAAACTTTATCAGCAAGAATTGTATATCATCACCCAGGTTGTTGGTAAAAATCTTTAAATACTGCCAGACCATAGGGGAATACTTTCTCATTTTTTTCCATACACCTCTAAAAGTATCCTGCTAATTGGTATTTCTCCCTTAAAAATTGCACCCGTCACAAAGACAGTTTCAAGATATACAAAGTATATACTATGTGATTCCTTTTAACAGAAGTTTTAACTCAAAATTTCACTTACGGTAGAAAAGTTCAAGAACCCTATGTTAACAAAGTGTCTTCGTGAGCCTGCCCCATAATTCTTCTACCCTCCTCTCCCACCCCCAAAAATATCTCCCAGACAGGTTTGCTAATTACTAACCTGTGTCAAAAATACGCTGGTATGAATTATGTTCTTGGCACTAATTATCTGTTATTAAAATACCAAACAAACTGTTCCATTATTTTTCTAGGATCACTCTTGAACTAGCCTCTGTAGAATGCCACGTATAATTTAAAGTCTGGTTTCCTAAGGAAATTTTATTTAGTCAGATCTGGACATCACTCATTCCTCTTCAGTAACAATTGAAACTATTAGCCAATTTGAGCTAAATTTCCTGGTGAGACTAATGTTCCAGAGATGCTAATTATTAGCGAGTTTTGTAAACAAGTTCCAACAAAAAGACTGGAAGAAGGAGGCTCAACGTAATGCCCATTGCTCAGCCAAACCTACTGGATCCCAGACACTTCATCTGAGAGAAGACCTTGGGAAAGCAGGCTCTGTAAGTTCAGTGTCATGGCACTGATGGAAGAATATCTCAGTGGGCTGCTTGTCTCTTTGTCCCCACTCTTTTCTAATGTTAGACTAAGTTTAAAATAGCACTTCGCAACTAGTTTCTGTAGTACACTTCAGCGTGTTGCGTACAACTCATGCTGCAAAAATGCCTATTTTTGGTATGTACCATGTCCCATCCTTATTTCTAGTCCAGTGCCAGCATCCTATTAAGAAGATGGCATCTTCCTCCTGTGCTCCACACACAGAACAGACATAGCTGCAGACAGTTCCTGCCTTTTTCTACATATCTGTTTATCACTTCTCTGTCTTGGGCTAGTAATGATCATATATATGTGTGACCCATGGTTTGTGTGTTCCTAATAAGCTTTTCTTAAAAGGCTTATATTCAGCTCTTTAGACCACAGAAATTTCAGGAATTCTGTTGGCTTTACTGAGTAGTCGACTACATATTTTAGCTTACAGCTTTTATTTTACCTTATCTTGTTTCCATCTGTTGTATACAAGCTTTATATCACTGATTATGCATGTGCTTGCAGTATGTACAGCTGCAATGTAGACATTAACAAGGGCTCCAAGATAGCATCTTTATTACAATAAACTATTAATATGGCCCTAAAATGCTGCTGCTTGTTGTTCTGCTTCAGTATGAAGCAGCTAGAAGCTGTGTCAATTGCCATTCTGAATATACTAATATACCAGGAAATGAGAAGTTATTAATATGAAGCAATACATAGAAACTAAATCAGGCAAATGGGCCTAGAGCTGCAGCTGACCTGGGCAGTAGCTTGCACAGAGTAGCAGCTCACGTACACTTGATGAAACAAATGTAAGTGTTTTCCATTGTGATTTGGATGGAGACCGAAGATATGAATTTTGCCTGGAATGTACAGTTGTCTCCACCATGGCACCTTACTCATCAAATCCTGCTTTGTTATGATCTTCCTGAAGATCTGTGTCTTTTGTAAAAGTCACTAAAACTGCATAGTAGTCTAAAGAATATCACAGGAAAAAATTACACCCATTTTGCAAGAAGAGATTAAAGAAAAGTAGTAGTAGTAGGCAAGCATCTTGACTTCTGGGCCCTTATTGTAATTGTTAGACAGCTTTGGCCTCTCCAATATGTGCTCTTCTGAGTACAGCATCCCACTGCAGGTATGTCTATGTCTGAAGGCCACATATTCAGTACTTATAATGTGTAGTGCATTATTAAAATGCTGACCTGTGATCTTAAGCTGGTATTGGGTAGAAAGCACAGAAATTGCAGGTGTATGTGCAACGTTTGTTCTATGTTTGTTGTCTTCTCTACAACCTGGCAGTGGTGAGAGACTATCAATAGTGTAACTCTTTCAGCCACAAATTTGCAGTCCATGAACGACAGCAGTAAATGTTCCACAGAAATGTCTATTTTTGAGAGAGACCCATGTTCCTGTCTCAGCCTAACAACCACCGTCCACCTGGTGACAGTTTGGAAGAAAAATGAACGTAAGAAATCGGAGCAAGAGGAACAGAGAGGGGTAATGCTGAAGATGATTCGGGAGGGGAAAGCAACCCCTCCACAGATTGCATTTGCCCTCGCTAGCCTTGTGAATGGTGACTAAGTCGAGGTTACAGGGAGATGTTAAAAAGATGAGACACAACACAAGAGGAAGCAGTGACAGGATAAAAGGTTTGCTGAGATCAAATGAGAGAAATGAGGACTCAAAGGGTCAGTCCTCCCTCTTATACTTGCAAGTTCAGGCATTGGCTGTACAAGGAACCACAGTTGACAAAGCAGGATCTGCTGAACGCCATAGGGATGAAGGCCCTGATTCTTCACTCTCTTACACCAGCTTTGCGTGTATGCTACCCCCAGCAACTTCAGTGCATAAAGCTGGGAGCAAAGGAGCAGCAAGTCCTCTGAACAAACTGCGTTAGGAGCACTTAACCCCTCCTGGGTGGGTCACAAACCTGTGATTACATTAATGCTCCCCAAGGCCTAGAAACACTTTGGGAAGATTTTAAGAGCTCAGCGTTTGACTGTTTATTTAGCTGCAAAGAAAAGAAAGAAAAGGTTCTCTCTTTGCAAATATTTCCAAATAAAATGGGAATGCTCATGAGTGAGTTTTTGTTCACTGCAAGCCCCATGGGGTTCCAAATGTTTTTCACTATCCAGTGAATGCTAGGTAAAGCAGTAATAGCCAAAAGTAGCCCAGGAAATATTTGGAAGCTGTGCAAAACTCCCACAACGATAAGGGATGTAACCACTTCTGCAAGAAGACCATATGCAAAGCTGCATAGTGATTATGTATAACCAATGTAGGATTAAATTTGTATCTGCCAGTAAATTCTTCTTTCTACAGACCCTGGTCTAAAGTGATTATGGACAACAGCTAATGCCTCTCAAAAGTGTATCCACAACTTGGACTGGGAAGATTTTGAGGTTAAATGCCATACTGAATTTAATGTGACTATGCTGCTCAGCTCTGCACTCCATGTACATATTAGCCATGGAGCTGGCCCATTGGCAGTATTCCAACCATTACAGCAGTAAAGGAAGATGAAGTGTAAATATAAGTAATGTTATCACCAAGTAGCTTCACTATTAGCTGGATTTTTTTTCCTGGCCCAGTAGTACCTATACCCTTTCTGCCCACTAAATATGGAAAAATAAATTAATTATTTGCTTACACTGCCCAGTGCAACATGGTGCAGAAACTTTAGAGGTGGTGCTAATGAAAACCAGAAGCACGAGTGACGCAACTGGACTGATTAGCCTTACCAAGAGCATGGGCTCATTCACACAACATAATGCTGCACTGACATGGTCATATTGTTCCTGGGCTCTGAACTGGTGTCTCTGCATGCTGAGAGGAAATGGCTGTTGATGGTGCCCTGAGCAAACCAGAGGATGTCTAAGAAAGCATGGGTTGCACTGTGTGGGCAGACCCTTTGTAGCAGATTCTGTAGGGTCTTGCTCCCATTGGTGCAAGACAGTTAAAGACCTCAGCGGTCATGAAAACTCCTTGTGTTCAGTGGGAAGGGAAGAGAAGGAATCTTACAAGAAAAAGCTGATCTTTCAGCAAATCTCTTTTTTTGTAAATGTACTGATGAAAATGATTTATTTTCATGAAAATATATGGTGTATTAAGACAGGCTGTTCACTGTGACTTCAAACAGACCTAGCAAAGGTGATCTGCTCTGCTACAGAGGGGTTTTTTTCATCAGAATTATTTTAACTTGAAATGAAATGCTCTTAAGAATAGATTTTGAGATTAAATATCGATCCTGTTATCCACCATGCAGAAAGTATGTGTAAACACAATCTGTAACGCAGAATGATATACTGTAAAAGAAGAAATTGTTTTAATTTGTTTTCACAGGGTTTTCAGTTGAAACCACATCCCTGTGGTCCAAAAACTCTGTCTGAGAACACCTCCAAAGCAACACTTAATGTGTGTGTATATGCATTAATGAATTTCTGTTCTCAGTGAAAGAGGACTGCACGTCTCAGCACTCTGAATAAGAACAGAGCATTCAATCCCTCTCCATAGCAAATTCAGCCTTCAACAAGTTAGTTCTTCCAGGGATGGCAGTGATGCAAAACTGCTTTGCAAATGTTTTTCTGGGGTTTGTTGCTAGGTGATGACTTGGAAAACTTTGCTGTTCCTGCTGAGAGGTTTAAAAAAACCAGGCCTCACATTAAAGAGTATAAAAAATAGGCCATCTTGCTCCGTAACTCCCATTTCCTAACTCCTAGAGTCTGCACCCTGTGTGCCTTCTACACTCTCACATGCCCCTCTCTCCCCCCGCCTCGGATCTGCTCGCCAGAAATTGGAGGCCCCAAAATCCACTTCTATTACAGTGTAAGAAAGGGAAAGAACATTAATCTTTCTTTCCCTGACCAAAATAAGCACTTATGCAAGTGTGCGTTGATTTATACTGGCCTTTCCTTTCTACTTAAATTTTACTGGTTTTTAATTTTATTAATCCAAACCTGAATGAACAGATTAATTACTGATGAAATGGTTGCAATTACTTTCATGTAGCAAGAAACAAGAAAGCTTTGGGGATGACCCGGCTGCAGTTTACTGAATCATGTACCTGGGCTGGATGCAAAATCCCTTGACTGCTAGCATGTTGGTAATTGATGAAGAAAAGATCTAGAGGTGACAGTGTGAAATCAGGTCGGGAGCTCAAATAGTTATTCCTTGGGCTATTTCCAAACTAGGCCTGTTGGTGGGGGGAAATAAGGTGTATTTATTCAGTCCATTGTTGATTTTTGTGTCTGTTGGGGCATTTTTGATATCTTATTATCCAAGTTTCCAGAGATGTAAACCTGAATTAGTGTATAGCTAAACACAGTACACTCAGAAGCAACTAGCCACTGTTGCTCTCCTAGAAAGCTATTTCTAAAATCAGGATTGAAAGTCTTGTACTATAAACTGAATATAGGAACAAACATTTTTTATATATTGTCTGGACTAAAGTACTGATAACGGTTAAAAATTACCATGGTCAGAAGCTAAAGTCAGAGGAGCAAACACCTATTTTCACCAGCCAGAAAATAAGGATCACTGACCTTCATAGCCTTAATTTGCAATCTGGCTCATTTGGAGCTTAATCCTGTTTCATCAGGTTGACCAAGTAAGAAGACCCCAAATCTCATCTCCAGTGAAGTTCTTGGCATTTGACAACATTCGGTCTCTTAAAATGATAGCATTTCTTGAGTGTAACTGGCACTGTACAACTCCACTGAAAAACATAAAGCCAAGAATTTCAGGCCTTAATCCTGTAAATCCTTGCATTTTCTTTTAAAATCTATTCACATGAAAAGCTCCCTTGGCTTCAGAGACACCATTTGCATTCATGACTTTACAAGCGTGAGAGTTTTTGTATGATCGGGGTCTAAAACCAGGAGAACCAACAAGCCTCAGTGTCTGACTCGAGTTTCCACCACCCAGTCCTAGAAGGCTTTTGGCGGTTGTGGCTTTGGCTCTGCTGCAGGACTTTTCTTCTCTCCCTGTGTAGCCTCCATAGCAGACGTACAAGCGCTAGCAGTCACTTTAACAGTTCATTAGTTATGGAGCGATGGCAGAGGTTATATTCTCTCATGTCAGTAAGCAGTAAGTTGGATGAGGGGTGGGAAAGAGGCTCTTGCTTGAGGGTCTCAGGATGAGCAGTCCTTTCACAGGAGCAAGTGGCATGGACATTTTTCTAAGAGACTGCTGAATTTCTGGCTGCTTTGCTTTTTTTTTCTTTTAAACAAACATAAGTAAGCGAGAATGTAGTCAGTGACAGGTGAATTAGCTCCTCTCCAGCCTTCATTATACAGAATGGATGGCAACTCTACTCTCAAAGACTCAGATGCATTTATTATCTAATTATGTATTCATCACCATGAGAAAAATTATTCATTGCAGGATTGCTGTTCTGTGCAGAATACTCCAAGAGAAGGGAGGGAGGTGGATATCACGTAGAGAGGGGACTTTTTGTGGTTGGTGGTGTGTAACACCTACTCACTAGTGAGCTTTACATGTGGTTTATAGATCTCTTCAGCTAAGGCTAAAGTTCTTCAAAGGTACCAGTTCAAAATTAACTGTTTATTGTCAGAACAGCTTAGAGTGGGTTTACTCCACCTTGTAAGTCTTCTGGTCCTTGGCTCTGCTGATGTCAAGGCAGCTTCTCACCAGCATTTGAACTTTTTCTTTCCTCTCGTCACCTGTCTGCAAGCAAAAGTTATGGATCAGTCAATGTTTTTGTGATAGTACTGAATTATCCTTAGAGGCTTGCTCCAGGCTACTCGGTACATACTATTGTGTTTTGAATGTGCTTTTTTAAAATATACGTCTGTTTAATGGTCTGGAATCATTTGGGAAGGGTAATGTTAATCTTTGGGGTGCAGAAATTATGCAGTGGCTTAAAAGAAAGGCAGACCCAACAAACAGCTTCTTACTCAAATCATTCAATCTCCAGTACAAAAGTTTAGAGGAATCAGCCACAGTGGAAGATGACTGCCAAAAACGCAGCAAGTAAATCTGTGTCACGTATGTGAGAAGGGAAAGGGGATTCTGGTCTGCTTTCAGGTATTTTAAAACAATGGTGAAAAACAGAAGTTGATTTAGTCAAATGAAAGCGATTTGCAATAGTGCAATACCTAGTGGGAGTAGTTCGCTTACACACCAGCACTGTGAAAGATGCCCTGTCAAGGACTGTTAGAGGTGGGTCAGGGAGGACTGTCACTGGTGTCTACGAGCATCCCTCTGCCAGTCTCGTGGAGGGTTCCTGCGAGGGTGAGGTGGCACAGCGGGAGTTGCAGTGCTCAGCACCGCGGTCTCTGCTCCTCTGTTTTCCTGTGGGACCAAAGGCTTACAAAGCTGTGCTGTCCGCATCCATCTGTGTGTCCTCTGCTAATGACTTTTGAACTCATTTGCTGATTTCACCTGAACTTGACAAGAACATAAAGGTCTCAAAGATCAGTAAGTTCCTACAGGCTTCAAGAGGTTTCCAATTAGTCTTGAGGCAGAGGCCCAAACTGTAGAAAATCAATATAGGAGAGAAAAAACCCCCACATATATATGACCACTTATGTCAAATACTTCTACTGGAACTTCATTCTCAGACACCAAAGGCAATGATGAGAGGTAAATGTGTAGGAAACCAGGCTTCATTAGCTTCGTTAGGTTGCGGAACTGCTTGTTCCATTTTGGGTGGTTAAACAACCATAGGAGAAGTTCGGTTGCTGAAAGGGCAGTAGGATCTGGGAAATGCGTGGGGATGGTGGATGCTGGCTCCAGCAGAGCTGTTACTAGACCAGACACATTCAGATGTGTATGCAATGAGGTGTCCAAACCCAAATGACCTAATTGCCCTCAAATAGAGACAGTTATGGAGGAAGGTGCAATTGTCCAAATACTTGGAAATTTGGACCCTTGGAGAAAAAAAACCAGTCTGGATAGCTGAGAGAGCAGATGAGCTAATGATTGGTTTGGATTACGTTATGACTGGTAACTTTGTATTAAATGCCAGAACAGTCTGTGGAAACTCCCTTTAAAGATGTGTCTTGGATCAAACAAATGATTTGCAGGCAATTAGTTTGCTGTGAACAAATTGTCCAGGGACAGCTACTGTAGTAACAGCTACATGCTGCAGGAGTTTTCCAGCAGCAAAAAAAAAAAAAGGACTGACTGAAACCTGTTTAAAGATCGAGCACTTTGCTGGAGATTTTAGCTGTGCGAGCTCACAGCGGTCTGCAGCAGAAACAGGACCTGTCCATTTTCCAAATCCATGTTTCTGACAAGCAGCCAGTAGCAGAGAGGACCCCCGCAGTGGCATGAGTGACCCAGAGAATCAAGGAAACACCAGTACAGGTGGAGGAGAGGGTGATTTGCCAGGGTTTCCATCAGAAAGATCTGCTGCAGAGCTGTACCCATAGCTGGGGAGTGGCAAAATCATCTCAGGAAGCCTGCAGCTTGGCCGTGGCAGTGATTCACCCACGCTCTGCGCCAGCCAGATCCAGGCGAGAAGCTTCATTAGCGTGGCAGAAAGTAGCAAGCCATGGTGGGGGAGCAAGGTGAATTAGTTCAAGCCATGATAGCATGGGTAAGCAGCTGCTGGCTCCGCTCTGGGCAGCCTGGAGCAGGGGCAGAGCAAGACCCAAAACAAAAATAACATCAGAGAAATCAGCCCTGTAGTAAAATGCCTCTCAGTGCTACTGGAGAAGGCAATAGCACAAATATTATTCAATGCCTTGAAAGGGTGATGCCTGACTGCAGAAAAGCCTTAATTTCCTTTACAGGAATTAGATCGCTGCTGAGGAGGTGCTACTGGAAGCGGTCCCTGAGCGGTGTCACTCTCACTCACAGGGAGTGTTGCCACTGATACTTGTATTTGCGGTCAGGATGCACTTTGGACCTATTTTCTTTTAGTAAATAGTTTCCTCATTCAAGAAATGAGGTTTCCATCACACTGAAGGTAATCACAGGTGGAAATCAAATTCTTGAAGTCATTTTTTCAAATAGTTTCAGCAGAGGAAGGAATTGGAGTGAAATAGCTGATGCCTTTGGTGCGGGCTCTGTCACTGAGCTGGTAATTGAAGGAAGACACCATTGACAAGATATTTCAAGGCTTCTCCTTCATCCTTTGTTTTTGTTACTACTCAAACAGAATTTTATTTTTATTTCATTTCAGGGCAGAAGGAGCCAAATCGATCATATCCCTCTACACAAAGCACAAGTGTCTTTTTCCTTTATTTTTTTTGTCCTTTTGGTTTGTTTTGTTTTGTCAAGAAAGGAGGAATACATTGTTTTTTGTTCTGCCCTTTTCTAAGCAGGTTTTGTTTCAGCAGCCAAAATGGTTAATGCTTACCCAGCCCTAGCCAGGAGAAAACGTGTCTCCATCCCATGGCTCTCCAGACTTGCGGACGCGGAAAGGGAGCTCGCCGGGGGGCTGGAGCAAGTGTGGTGCTCCCCCCCCCCCCACCGTGGGGCCAGGCAGACCTCAGCATGTGCATGCTGGTGGTGTGGCCCTGTGCAGACTGATTCGTTGGGAGACTAATTGCAAACCCGCCCTAACCAAGTGAGCAAAGTAGTAGTTGCTCAGGGGAATATATGTGGCTAAAGGAGATGGGGGCTTCCTATTGCCCTGAGTTGTTAGATGTGCAAGCATGCCTGGTTTTGCTGCTGAAGGACTGGGTGTGCTGTCACCGAAATGGCCTCCAGAGCTGCTTAGGGATTCCCAAAGGAGAGACCCTGATATCTTCATAACATGTGGTTGGAAATGGTTTGGTCACAGTGGGGAAAAATGTAAGTTTAAAGGTCATCTGTGTTTAGGTGACGGGGATAAGTCAAAGGATGCTGAGGGCAGCTATAAACGGGTAGAAAAAGACAGTGATTAAAGGAAAAAGAAAATTATTTTTTGCTGTGGACATAGTGAAAGAGACTCACGTGACTGAGAGGAGTCGGGAAAGGGAAAAAAATCTGGGAGATTTCCATGGCACTAAAATTGCTTTGCTTTTTCACATGACTGGCTAGGATGTGCTGCGGATCATGGCACCGCCTTAGGCTCCACAGAGGCGATGAGTAAAGCTGGAGTGGAAGTGTTGCGAGGGGTTGATCTACCCACAGCCCCAAGTTCGTTTTCTCACAATGCCATGAGCCCAAACACTTCCCACCCACCAGCTCATCCTGGCTGCTCCTTGCTGTCACCTTGCCGACCGGCGAAACAGCCGTCCATGGGGCCATGTTGTGAGCTGGCCGAGGCATCTGATCCTCCCGGAAAACAACCTGGCACAAATGGAAAATTTTTTTTCGGCTGCATCAGCTCTGCGATCCACTTCACAGTGTTGTGGCAACACATCCGAGGTGGGGGTGGAGGCCGGAACGAGCAGCAGGGCGTGGGAATATTTTAGTTTGATGTTGCCATCAAAGGTAGGAGCCTGCCCTTAAATGTCACTGAAATTTAGAGAAAGTGAACGCCACTTTTCTTACCGGGTCACTGTGAGAAACAGTGTAAACTTCTTTCAGAAGTCAGGTTAAAACAATCATGGCTTCCAACTCAAATGCGCCAGCACCAAAAATGCAGTGTCTGCAAGGCCCACGGGAAAGGGGTGCGGTGGGTGTCTTTTGGTGGCAGCTGGGATGCTGTAGGCAGCACTGAAGCAAAAGTTTTCAAATAGGCTTCAAAAAATAAGTAATTTGTTTTTCTCCCATGTTCTGACTCATTAGGGATCACATTTTCTACCTAAACAAGAACCTTTTTTAAAATGTAATCAAAATGACTCCAGGAGTTAGGGCTTTAAGCAAAATAGAAACGTATTGAGACTGACACTAGAAGTGTGGGAGTTGATAACTCCAACACATTTACTTGTAACTACTGTCAGGATTTTGAAATTCAGTTGAGTCGAGAGGTTTCATGAGGCAGCTAGTTTAGAAACATTTGAAGTTGGGTAGTTGTGCCTCAGCCCTAATTGCAAGTGGAAAGAAAAGCATATTTAAAACAACAATCTCCTCTTTTCTCTGGGTCCCGGTGAGCAAAAGGGAGGCTTTAAAGAAGACTTTGTTGCAGAATTTCCACTCCCAGCACTGAAGGATTATAGCCCCACTTTTTTTTTTTTCTTTTTTTTCCTTTCCACTATGAGAGAAAGGCAAGTTCACTGTAAGTTGAAAAGCAAACAACTAGGCTAGGAATTTCTATGTACAAAGCAGATGGGCACACATGGCCCTTTTTGGGATACTCGGGTAGGTCTCCTTAACCACAGCTTGTTTTGCACTGTGTATCACTCCACGTGGGCCATTGTTGCCACGCACCTGTCTGTAATTTTGGAGGTTCATCTACCTCCAGCAAACTATATTTAAAAACTCAGTGCTGATTAGAGGAAAAAAAAAAGTTCAGGGGAAGGGATTTCCTAGTTCACAAATAAGAATGTGCAGTGGAGCACTCGCTAAGTAAACAGAAAACATGGGCAGCTGAGAGAAATCAATTTAGCTGAACAAACAATGTTCCATGTAATGAACTACTAATTATCCTTTTATGCCATGTCAGTCTGAGTGATTACAGAGCTGTGCAGTTTAATTTGACGTTTGAGCATTGCCTTGCTCCATTAGCCTCATATAAAGCTACGACACGTTGAGAGGAATTAAAAAAAAAAAAAAATGGTAGTGGGCTGGGGGGGAAGGGGGCTGTATTTATCCAGAACTAAATAAGCACCTGTAGCAGTCACGGGGAAAAGAGCTTCTTCATTTTTTCTTCTTTTGGCTTTTTAAATTCTTGATTGTGGTGTCTGATGCTCATAGAAAACTCCTTCGGTGTGTTGATAATGTCCCAGATCTTTAGACCCTGCATTAAACTATCATCAAGGGCTAGAATAAATAAATTGTGCAGATCAGACACACATACAGATCAAGGGGAAAGCGGATGGTAAACAATACAGTGTGGGAGCAAATATCTTTTCCTGGATACTTTCTTTTTACTGGCGATTTGCACACAGTAGGTAAATCAAATCCCTAGGTGCTTGGGAAATCTCATGGTTAATCTAGGACTGAAGGACATGTATTATAAATACTGCTTTATTATCATACTGTTTGTCCAACTACCTGTACTGATAACAGGATTAGAGGGAATTAACATATGGAGAAAGCTAAAGACAGTTTGTTGAGATATATATTATGGCTATTAACTCTAGGAGTACCAGTGGAGTACCTGTAGTCTGATACAGACCTACAAAATTTGGACTAGATTTTTGTTTCACAAAAGGTAAGTCAAGCCAAACATTACCGAAGTTCTAGGGGAAATTTCCATGGGAAAGGTACAGGTGCAGGGAGGACCATGCCCTGTGTCTAGGTAATACACCAACATGTGAAACAGTGTCATGGGGGATAAATATGACCCCAGTGTCCAATGATAATATTTACGGGGTCGCATTAATTTAAGCAAAAATTGAAAAGCAAATGCTTAAAACCCATTTGGTGTAACTACCTGACATTTCTGATATGCACAGCACTGAACTATGTGCCATGACACCCTCCAGGCTCACTCTTCTCACGGTGTGAACATATGTGAGAACTCCTAAGTTGGGATAATATTTGAAGAAATGCTTTTTCAAAATATCTGTTTAAATTTTATTTTAAATCTCAAGGTGAATGAGTAGCAACTTAAGTGGGAAAAGAAAGAAGAACAAGGAAAGTAAAAAGCCTCCCCGAAACTGGGAAACTCAAAGATCCTGTCAACTATTTTGGCTCAGACGTAACTCATATGAGGCCAGATCCTTGGCAGGGGCAAGCTGATTTCAATGAAGAATCCCTCTTTTGTCAGCTAAGGATGAGGCCTGATCACAAGCACAGAGGACGTGGTGGACCCTCTCTCGCACTTGCTGTTGACACACAGCCTGCTCGTTTTGGCCATCCCCTAGGCTGTCCTCAGGGTGTCCGTCCTGTCCCCCTTTATTTTTATTTTTTTAATTTTTTTTAGTTCTGTTAAGAAATAACACTTTCACAGCCCTAAAGACTGAGGGCTTTTTATCTGCCACAGAAGTACAGCAGAAGTGGAAGTTTTCCTGACGCTGCCTTGCCGAAAGGCTGCAGCCCCGACGCTGTTCAGCACGGGCACCTGCGGCTGGAGCGTGCTGGTGTTTGGACGTCTGTCTGCTGCACATGCCATGGCCCTCAGCCTGCTTGTCTGGGGTTTTTACGTAGGACTCAGCCACCCACCAGGTGATAGTGGTTTCTTGTTCAGGGTTTTTTTGTTGTTTTGGTGATTATCCCATTGGGTTGGATTGAAGCTGAGTTGAATTTCGGCTCTGCTGCAAGGCATGACTGAGCTGCAGGCTCTTACCCCAGGGCTGAACTGGCCCCTCTGTTCCTTCCTAATGTGCGTTAGACACATTGGGGCCTTTCTCCGCTGTGCATTTGTAACTCCCATTGATGCTAATGGGTGTGACATGTGTCTATCCAGCAGAGAATAGACCCCATTGACTACAGCAGTTCCCCGGCCTTGAGCGGTGCTCGTCACTTGATTAAGCCAAACTAATGAGGCACGACCGGGGCCAATGGGAATGTGTGGGACTCAGGCGTCGCAAAAGTTGGTGGAAACCTGCAGCTTTTATGGGGGGCTGGGATTTGTTTTGCCAGGCAAAGATGCAGGATGCCATGGGATGGGGTGCACAGTAATGGGTGCTGTCTTAGAAATGAACAGTGCGGAGAGGGTTCACCGTCGCTGATGACAGCACCCTGAATTGCCCTCTTCTAGTGGTAATTACGTGTGAAAGTGTCTTGTGTGCTCAGCACGGTTTAAAACTACGTTTAGTCTTGGCTTTTGCTCAGTGTCTTTCTACACTGGATCCTGAAGTTGGCCCTGGGGCATATGTACATGTGCATTTTTGGCTCTTTAGCAGGCAGCCCACAGGTGGCTAAGGCAGGTAGCATCCTTTTACCAACATTAAAAAGCATCGGTTTGGGAAATGGGAAAGGTGGGAAAAAGCAAAGACCTCGCACTGAGTGTTTCTTGCAGGTTGCCCACTCTGCAAGAAGAGGAGCCGTCGGAGGCACAGCTCCTCCGCTGTGTGCTCACCCGCCAGTGCATTGCTGGCCACTGCCTCCGAGCGCAGAGCTCCCACTGTGCTCAGGAGGAGCTGGAGGAGCATGCAGGGCTGGAGCCTCTTTTGCTTTGCCTGGGCCCAGATCATCCAAACTGGGCCAGATGCAAGAACACAAGCTTAAGGTACGTGCTTGGCAGCTCAGCCTAAGTCTGAGCGTGACTGTGCTTGCAAAGAAACAGGTTAGGAGGAAAATCAGGATTTAGGAAGAGGCTGACACCTAACAAACGGAGAGCACGGATGTGGCCTCTGTGAGCAGGCAGGTACCCTGTACGGACACGAGATGCTGCTTGCTGAACTGAGGCCAGGAACCCTGGCCTCCCTGCAAAACACAGCGTCATCCAGGACCACTGTGTTGATGCGAGGGCACGGTCTAGTAGTCCAGGGCCAGACTAAAAAGGCAGATAGGTCAGATGTAGGTCTTGAGAGAAAACAGCATTAAAAAAAATTAAGTTCTATTTTAGAGGCTTGCTGTTTTGGAGAGCCTGGTTGAGAAGTTGCCTGTACTTTCCCCTGTACTTTACCTGCTGGTACATTCCAGGTCAGAGGAGGTTTGTATTTTTGTCATATTGCAATACTTGCCTTTATGTAAGTGCTGCTAAGAATAAAATTAGCAGTGGGAGAAAAACATCAGTTTGATGGCTAAATTTGGAAAACTTGATGAATAAATCTATTAACTTCATTGTGGGAAGAGAAAAGAATAGCAACCCTTTGTTTAAAGAAAAGATAAAATAAATATAAAATAAGAGCTGATTGCCCTCTCTGGTTTTCTGAGGTGGGTTTTTTAATGTTCTCTTGTCCCCTTCAGAGGATAAATATTCATTGACTCTGTTTGATTTGCGGGACTCTTGCTTGAGAAGATACGGTCAGTTGGATCTGAGAGGCTTTGTCACGATTATCAAACGCTTTCAGCATTTGCGAAGGGAGAGAGCTAAGGAGGAAGGAGGGTTTGTCCACTCGAGTAGGTGTCCTCCCAGAAAGCAGGCTCCTGCCAGGTGTTTGGCACCACCACTGTCCTCGCTGGCACGGTCACAGTGGGCAGCCCCCTGTCCCAGGACACTAATTAATCAGCAGGGAGGCTGTGATAGGAAGCAGCACGGTGCTCTCAGAGGTTTGGCAGAGAGACTCCAAGCTTAAAACTGCCCCAAGCACCTCTAATCTCCTCCCATCCCTGTGTCCTAGGCTGTGTGGGACTGTGTGCTCCAGTCAAACCCAATGGTGATCAGAGTCCACATAAGAGGCTCCCAGCTTTGTCCAGAGCTGTGGAGGACGGTGCCATCTGCACCTTGCAAGGCAGGTGCCTCCTTCTGCCTGCCCCAAAGTTTAGCACAAGGTAGTAAAGTGCCTGTCACAGACCACAGCATTTTATGGCAAGCACCATCTTCCTTCGCTCGGCATCTCTGGCAGCTGCGCCCACCACTTTTCTTAGCATATCCAGAACAGGTCACGTTTATTGGTAAATTAGAGATTATTCATTAAGCAATTGAGGTTGAAAGCAAGAGGTTAGAAATGACAAAATTTATTAGTCAGATACTAGACTAGTATAGTCCTGGTCTATCTTAAGAGGTGGATAACTTCCTACTCATCTCATCTGTTTTTCTCTTGAGGTCCCTTATTTTTGTTCCAGCTGTTAGAGATGCAAGTTTAGTATTCAAGTTCTGCAGAAATGCCGCCTTCAACCTGTTCCTTTTTTCCTCTCAACCTAATTCTCCCCTCTAAATCTTTTTGGAGTAAGAAGCTGGCATACAAATGTGAATGTCCTGTTTAGTTCTTCTTCCCAAGCAGCAGCCTTGGGTGCTTAATGACCATTTCCCTCTCCTGTTTTGTACTAAATTGGCTGGGCATGGAGGAGAGGCAGTGCATAAACTAAGCAAATACTGTTTATGTTCTTCCTGTAACTGCTCTTTGGATACCTATGGGTCATTAATTCCTTTGTTCCCAGCCAACCTGCCAGCTGGTGGCTCTCCTGCCCAGCTTGAGTCATTCCCTTCATGTGGGCTGCTGACCCATTCCCACGGAGCCACGCTACAGGACATGTTCAGGAGGGATCAGGACTCTTGGGACATTATTAGCTTTCTGCTGAGACTAGAAGTGATATAAGAGATACAGTCATAAAACAGATAACCAGGAGCTCTGTCTGTTTTCCACCCTACCCTCCACATACTGGCAGTGTTAAATGAAAGAGTAATATTATTACTTTGGTGAGGGCATCAGGCCATGCTAGCAGGTGGATGCCACTGCTGAAGAGGGGCTAAGAGCTATGCTGTGACTATAGATCCATCACACAAAAGCCCAAAGATGTTACTGCAACCTCCAAGAAACAGCCTCTGATGATGGAAAGAAAATCAGCGTCATCTCATGACACTGCCGTTCCTGTAGGTTGTGAATTTAAAAGAAGGCAGGCTGAGGAAAGGAGCATGGAAATCCCTGCTGATCAGGAGCGAGACTATTTTTCCCCTTTAAGAACATTTGCTCAGCTTTTTGATTTCCAGTGTTTCCAGTTGCCATATCAACCTGAAAAATTTGCCTGGCAAATATGCCTGACAGCATATTTTTCAACTGAAGATTTAAAAATTAAGTTGCATCAGCTCCAGCATCTGATTGCTGGGATTTCTCTTTATCTTATTTTATTTTATTCCCAGTATTTCCCTTCCAAGCCATGTTAGCAGCTGACCAAGGATCCTCACGCTCCTTTTGACCAGACACATCTCAGGTTCAACAGTCCATGTGTAGAAGTTAGATGCCAGGTCAAAATGCAGCAGATAGCAGCAGCAGAGATAAAGCCCGCAGGACACATCCTTCTTGGGTGGCAGGCTGGGTAAGGCCACAAGCACCAACAGAAACACTCTGACTTAAGCTAAGTGGCAATTTGAGCTTTTATGTTGCTCTGAAGAGCAGGTGCAGGAGGCACAGTGGAGGGCAGGGATGTTGCTCCTGGCTTTGCCGTTGGACAGTGTGTTGGTTTTTTTGGAGCCTGCATCTGTCCCCATCTCTCTCCCAGCACCATCGGGGTGGGGAGGAGCAGGGTGGGGAGGGAGCCTGCGCCCATTCTCGACGGTATTCCAGGACCTCCGTGTCCCCCCATCTGTCCATCCCTGTCCTCTCTCCAGCCCATCCCTGGCCATTCATGGGTCACTGGTGTAAATGGGGACTGAATCTGCCCCAGCGCAGATGAATCTGCAGGGACTTTTCTGTGGTGAATATATTGTTTGGTTTGTTGTGGGTTTGTGGTGGGTTTTTTTCTTTAAAAGGAATAAGAATGGAAAACAAGAAAGTCAAAAAGCCCTGAATCTTTACCTTTTTAAAGTGGAGACACCGCCACAGCAGGACATAATGGCTCGCTGTGGTGGTGGTGGTTTGCCTGAGAGCCTGGAGATTTATGTAATGAGAAACACAATTCCTGCAAAGAACATTGTTAAATCTTTTCAAAATTTCAGCTATAAGCCATTTTATTGCTAATAATATGGCTAGATTCTCCTTTTGAAGAATCTGGGAATGTTTGACAAGAGGGGAAAATGGAGAGGACTTGAGGCACCATAATCTGTATTTTCCATTTACCTTGCTTGAAGCTTGAACAACACATGTGCCACAAATGATTTGTTTATTCCTAAGCGCCCCCAAGGAGCCCAGTCTCCATTCTCAGGCATATAATGGCTATTCAGATGAAAGCTTTAATAGATTGTTGCAGATCTGATATCAATGCAGCGAGAGAAAGAGATATGCAAATATTCAAAATTAAACAAACTAGCTCCTGCCCTTTGCCTGTGGCGGTGCAGTCTCAAATCTGGATGGTGTCACTAATGCAATGAGTTTGTTAGACTCAGCTGTCTGGAGAGCTAGTTCCTTTTTCTCTTTTTTTCCCCCAGTTTGCCTTAGAAAGCTTTCACATTGTTTGAAATATCTTCTGTCTGTAGCGCTCATGAGTAAGGAGAACCCCAACCGGGGCTGAAATACATGATATGTTCCGATTTGAGACTGAGGAACAGTACTGGGAGAAGCTCCTGCTGTGCTGGTTGGCTCCACATCTTCTTAAACCAAGGCCCTTAACCTCAATGCCTTCTCCTGGGCATTTTCCCATACTGTAGAAACAATTTTGGAAGAGTGACGCAGTCAAAAGCTTGCAGAGAGTAGAGCTGTAGCCCAATTTGGGGTTACAGTCTAAACAAAATTTGGTTCTGTCCACACTGCAAGACAAATTAGGGCTTCACAGGTTCTTAACACAGCCCCTGTTCCTCTTTCTCTCCCTGTAATGTGTGTGGGAGCCAGGCCCAAAAATCACATCAAAAATATAAAAACAACATGTCATCCACCTAACCATTGAAACTGTGCCAGCAGCTACTGTGTGCATTGAACAGCAGGCAAAAATAATAATTTTACATCAAAAACACCATAAAAGTTTTCAGTGTCTTCTAGGCTCTTGTAAAACTGCTATTATCTTGTCCAACCCCCAAGGCTTTTCACACAATTATCAATTATGCTGTGTGGATTTCAAAAAAGGCAGTGTCTGAAACACGGGCCACGTGGCGGATCACACAAACAGCAGCGGTAGCACAGCTGTGCCTGGTCGGCAGGAGGTCCACACGCACCTCAGCTCTGCTGCAGGATCCCAGCTCAGGGGCAGAAATCCCCAGAGCATCCCCGTACCTCTGTTGCCATCCTATCTTCTGTGCTCTGATCGCAAGAGCTTTGAAGCAAGGCTTGCCTCTTGCTCCACCATTAGTGCTGGTGAACCAAATGTTGCCAGCAATGAGGACTGGGACTCAACCAGATATCTGCAAGTACCTAGAAAACCCCTGAGCAATTAGAAATTAAGAGAGAGCCCAAAGCTCAGCAGGAAGCATGAGGAGGACCTTGCTTTGGTTGGGGTATGTGGACAGTCTTCTGTCTGTAATAGGGACCAAAGTATGTTGGAAGTAGTGTGGGAAGGTGGGTTTGCGTCTCAGAGACTTGATGCTCTGCTTCATTAATGTTAGCCAAGGCTGGGCACCTTAGGGTTTGGGGGGTGGAGGACCTGATGAGGGCAGATGAGGAAGAGGGCTTCAGAAAATACACTCTCAGCTTTAATTTAGCTAGTCGCTTAGTTCAGAACCACGGAGGGAAATGCCCAGTAGCCCAAATGATAGGGAAAATAAGATCTTCCCATACAAGTGTGAACTGTATCATACAGAAATGTTCCTCAAAGCTGTATTTTGTGAGAGTGCTTGGAGCCATAGCCAAATCCCATATTTGAATGTGGCTAGACAGTTGGTTTCTACCTGGAATTAAAGGCGATCTCTGAAAACCATGGCCATGTTTAAACACGAACTGGGCTGTAAGCTTCTTATGGGCTGTGGTTACAAAAAAAAAGGCTGACTCACAGTGGGAGAGGATTGGGTTGGAATGTTCCCATGCAATCCTCCCTGCTCTCCGGAGGTGCCCAGCCTGTTCCTAGAGATCCTGGATACCCAGTGCTCCCATATACTAACCTTGATGCTTACAGGTTGTTAGTATTTCTGAAAGACCAGCTTAAGGGCTTCAGATGAGAGGTGTTTCTTTTGGCCTGTCAGTAGCACAAATGAAAAGAAAGAAAATGGACTTCTGCAAAGTTTTTTTTCCAAAATGCATGCCTAATTCAAACAGATTCATCTGGTTTCCTTGCCACTGTGAGTCCCAGATCACAGCTAAGTCTAGCACAGACTTCCCTGATACCATCACTAACCGTGTCATTTCTATATCGAGCTAGTCAGTGTGCAGAAGCAGATTTGTATAGGAATTTTCCAATTAAGCATTTTTCTAATTCAACAATATTAAGTAAAACTGATACATCTTGTGGGAAGCTCTTGAGTTTGGCACATCTAATTTTCAGTTTAATTTTGACTTGGTTGGCATTTTATAATGAAAGATATTCTTTTTCAAATAGAAACATATGGTTCTATAGGAAAAAATATATTAAGGAAAAGATATATTAAGGAAAAAATAACATTTAAACATGAAATAATGCCAAAATGTTTCATTAAGATCCAAGCAGCATCTAACCAGCTTTTGTTTCTTTCAGACTACCAGTTTTCAGAAATCAAGATTACCATTTCTGGTCCTATTTAAGACTGGGGAGAAAAATGTGACATTCTGAAATCTTTGCAAGTTTGGAAAACAGTTTTCCACCAAGCTCTCCTCAGATGAGATTGCAGAAATTCTTCCGTTTTCTCCTTCCTCCCTGGCTCTGTTACCATGCAATTCTGTTCACGCTGTTCTCCAAGACAAAATCTGAGCCAGGCTGAGATTTGTGCTGATGGTGAGTGCTTGCCTTTCTTTTTTTTCTTTCTTTAAATAAAACAATTTCCTAAGGCATTGAAATGAGGCTGATAAAAAGCAGCTTTTAAAATTCATTTTAGTAAATAGTTTGAAACCAGACCATAAAGTCTCATAACTGTAGGTTTGCCCTTAATTGTACCTCACTGACAGCCCATTTTCCTTCTCCTCTGCAACCAGTCTCCTTTTTCTTTAAGAGCAAAACATATTGTATGCTACTTTTGAAAGATTTGTGGGGTTTTGCACAAATTGAACAAGATCTGTAGGTAAACAGTGTCACCTAGTGGATAAACGGCATCAATTTTCCCAAACTGTGGAAGAAGTTTGGCCGTGTGGTTTTTCCATTTTGTCCTAGAAAAATATTATTTCAAATTGGAAAGAACCCTGTACTGAGAAATGGGATTATTTCCAAATCGCTGCAAAACCAAAGATGCATAATGCGGTGGCCAGCACTGAGCTGGAATACATAAGTCATGTGCACGGGCACAGATCCAGTCACATCAGCAGCTACAAAAAGGGAGAACCAATTCTCAGTGCCTCAATAGCAAAAGGTTAAAGCAGCACAACGTGAAATACTTATTTCCTGGATGCGTAAAGGCGTGCCAGGCTCCACATCATCTCCTGCACCATCAGCTGCCCCTCTCCAGGCACAGAAAACAAGAGAATGTCAGTAGGTGCCTTTGCCGTGTGAACAGCTGAGGCTCCTGAGCAGTAAAAGTGAAAAAATTGCAAAGTACTCAGGGTGAGAGATTTGGCAGAGAGCATCTGAATGCTGGAGAAAAAGTAAAAGCTTCACGGAAAAATCTCTCATCCTGAGAGGGTGGAATGATGAATTTGGAGATGTGGTGGTAGGTATCTATGAGAAAAGCTGCCTAGAGAGAGCAAGAGATATGATAAGGCTTGAAGAGCCTTCTGAATTGGAAGTAACAGGTTAGAAATTCAGGGCATGACAGTCTCAGTCAAGGGTAAAATGCTCCAGAAGGAAGGAAGTGCTCCTGAAAACTGAACTGAGACTGGATATCCTGAAGACCACTTAAAGTACTCAGGTTTCTGCTTTCTAACTAACTTGCTGTCAGGATCCCTTGGAGTCGAGCTGAATTTGAACCAAAGCACAGGATGAAGGAATTAATATAAACAGAATTGAGCCAATCATTATGTGGAGAACAGTTCCTTGGGCTCCTAAAAACTCTTTGGAGGAAAAAAAAAAGAAGTAGAATTCAAGCAACAAAGGTGAGAATTCAGGCAACTTGGTTTCTAAACAAAACAAATACGGGCATTCAGCTGACTTTGTGCAGGGTGGCTGTGAAAGTGGAAGTTTTGTGATCCCCTCTTGCTACCTCCCCTTCTTCCTCCTCCTGTAACGCCATCACTGCAGTTTGTGAGCAGATCCTGGGAGCAGGGTTGGATGTCTCAACTCTATAGTTACAATTGCATTTGTTTTTTCTGAAAATCCCTCTAATATCCCTACTCCTTTCCTCACACCTCAATGTAGCTGCTTCCCCTACAGCTCCTCTTGATGGGGCAGCAAGGGCACAACACTGAGGGGCAGGGGAGGCAGAGAGGACCCTGCTAGTGGGAGCAGGGAGCTCATCCTGCCTCATACGTTTGGGCAGGATGGTTCTCTGCTGTTATCGCCCAATGCAGGCAGATATGGTCCCTTGACTGCTGCTGGATCATGGGATCATAAGGTAATTTGGGTGGGAAAGGATTTGGGGAGTCATCTGAGACCAGGGCAGGCTGTTCAGCACAAACCTCAAAGGATGGAGAGAGATAGCACAACCTCTCTGGGCAACCTGTTTCAAAGTTTGACTGTCCTCATGGTGATATAGTTTTTCCTTATATCTAGTCAGAAACACTATTCTTCCAGTTTATATCTGTCATCTCTTACCTATGTCCACCATATGCATGTCTACCATGCACCCCTGGGCTGGTTTCTCTCACTGAAATCTGTGGATTTGCTGTCTCGGTCAACTACTCTGCCTATAGTTAAAGTAAGCCCTGCCAAGAGCTCTGTCATTGGTTACATGGCCCTGACACAGGCAAAACCATGATTTCACGGGTTTTATTCATGATTTGTGTAAGAGTGGCTGAGAGCAGAATGGGGACGCTGCATATTGGCCAAAAAGGCCAATAGCATCCTGGCTTGTATCAGAAATAGTGTGGCCAGCAGGAGCAGGGAACTGATTGTTCCCCTGTACTCGGCACTGGTGAGGTCGCACCTCGAATACTGTGTTCAGTTTTGGGCGCCCCACTACAAGAAAGATGTTGAGGTGCTGGAGCGCATCCAAAGAAGGGCAATGAAGCTGGTGAAGGGTCTCGGGCACAAGTCTTATGAGGAGCGGCTGAGGGAACTGGGGTTGTTTAGCCTGGAGAAAAGGAGGCTGGGGGAGACCTTATTGCTCTCTACAACTACCTGAAAGGAGGTTGTAGCGAGGTGGGGGTCAGTCTCTTCTCCCAAGGAACAAGAGAGGAAACGGCCTCAAGTTGCACCAGGGGAGGTTTAGATTGGATATTAGGAAAAATTTCTTCACTGAAAGGGTTGTCAAGCGTTGGAACAGGCTGCCCAGGGAAGTGGTTGAGTCACCATCCCTGGAGGTATTTAGACCTGTAGATGTGGCACTTAGGGACATGGTTTAGTTGTGGACTTGGCAGTGCTAGGCTAATGGTTGGACTTGATGACCTTAAAGGTCTTTTCCAACCTAAATGATTCTATGATTCTATGTTCCCTGTAGAAAATTCTTCCCAGCATGCTGGATCTAATTGGAAAATGCATTTGTGCAGTGGTAGAGCATGGAGGCTTCAGTCGTGGTCCTGCTGTGCTCTGCAAAACCAAGCCCTGGTATGCTTCCTCTGCAGGGGTTTGACAGGAGATAACACAGGACACAGAAAGGGGAGGAGCACAAGCCATCGAGGTCTTGGAGGCACACTGAAAAAGAACATGAAGGAGAGCAAAAACATGGCTCCAGAGGTGGCTCTTCCCTGTCCAAGAGGCAGCAGGTGGGAGAATGTAAAAGTGCCTGTCTGAAAGCTCAATAGTTGGCCTGCAGGGTATTATCAGCTGCTTCTGAACATAGAGACCAGTCGTGAAGAAAAGGAGGATTATGTGAGGTGGTGAGGAAGAGAAAGATGAAAAGGGATATGACCCACCTGACCTGCAGGCCCTGTGTCATTAGCCTCCAGCATGCTGGCTGTGGGAGCACCCTCAGACTGAACATTTAGACCCAGGTCTTATGTTGATGTGGATTTGGTCAAAGCAATAAGCCAGAGCATTTTGAAGAATGTATGAATGAACGTTAGAATTGTAGTCAAAATGATAAATATCTAATTTTCATAGTTCAGGAAAACCGAACTCCAGTACTTAATTACCTTCCAAGTAAAAGGAAAATACTGATTGATTTTTATGGCAGGTTGTTCTGCTAAGTTTGTGTTTGGCCTCTGTTTTCTTCATTTTTGTCATGTATCAAATGGATGGTCTGTCATTCTTCTCCAAAAGGGTGAAAGTGATTATCGTGAAAAGCCTAAGGATCTCTGTATACAAGCAAGCTAAAATATGCTGCAAGTCAGGACACTTTCTCACCTGAGCATACACTCTTTCCAAAACAAACACTGGCATAACTGTATTTGCTCTGTTTGGTGCAGTTTTCCTTCAAACTAATTCATTTTTCTTTTTTGTACTAGTCGTCTTGGACCAGTTCCCACTGATCAAATCGGTGGAAGGCACCATCCTCTATTGGTCCTCACTGTGGGCATCGGCTGGCACGGACTTAGTCACATAACTTCGATTACTCTGTGCCGCAGTTTACTCCTCCATTAATGTAAGTTCTACACTGACTTTCCACAGTGCTTTTATTCTTGGCATCTCAGAGTTCTTTTCTTAGCTATCCTCTCTCAGATAGTCAAACCATTACTAAATCAGATGCTTTCCATTTTTCCCTTCTCAAAGAGAAGGTCATAGTAATTCCTTTGCTCATTAAAGTGTAAATGAAGATGAATCTTGTTGAGTTCAGTGATACTATGAGACGTAAAAGCAGCGTATGAGGTCAGAATCTTCCCATATGAGTTAGTTACAAGTGCAAAAAACAGTGAGCAAAAAGCCTGAATGGATCAAGGATCCCACTCCTGGCAACAACGGAAGGAAGAAATAGAAGTAGCACGTGGAAAATGCTGCTCTCATTAAGAGAGGCCTCCTCCCCTGTAAATATCTGCGAACTCTAATATTAAACAAATAGAAATTTACTTATTCTGTGGAATCCTCTTTTGCTTCTTTATGGAGACACTCGTAGGGCTTTATTTTCAACAATAATAAAAAAAAGTAACTCTTGTTCCACTAGGAAATCGTAATTTCTTCGGCCAAGAACATCTAGTCTGAAGCCTGAGGAGGGCTGGCATATCTCCATAATGGTGTATAATGACAGCCCAAACATCTTAACATTCCCAGCCTGGATCCATCCCTGTTGTCAGCAAACCCATTGGATGCTCTCGCTTGGCCTCCTGGCTGCCTGTGCTCCTGTATCCATGTGCTCTAATGGCACCGTGCCGAGCCCAGGGTGGGCTGCCATGTCCCCCAGGGACGCAGGTACTGCGTAGAGGGGTTTTGCCAGGCAGCCTGCCTAAGGCTGAGTGTGCTGGTGCCTGCATATAAAATTCCCTTCCCTCTGTGAGAGCAGCACACACGAGTGCTCCTAAGCCCTTTTTGGACCCATTTATACACGCATACGCCAAATGGCGGGAGAAGAAGATGCGTGGGCAAACACACTTGCCAAAAAAAGGCAAATTGCATCGCTCAGGTAGATGGAGAATCTCTGGCAGCCAGGAAAGGATATAAAAATATAATCACATTAACATCCATCCCTCAGGCTGTCTGGGCAAACAGAGATCCAGGGCAAGCAGCAAGCTGTGGAAATGGGCTGGTCATGAAAAACTTTGCGTGTGTGTGTGTGTGCGCGTACGCACGTGCATGCACACAAACGTAACTACTGGTTTGGAAATTTTCCATTCCTGTTCTCTTTTAATCTGAAATCAGGCTTCAGAGTTAACAAAAGTATTGTCTGTAATGGTCTTTTTTATTTATAAAGCAATATTTCTAGACAACATATTCTGTTTCTGAGTTGCAAATAGAAGTTAGAAAATCTTTACTTGGCTTGCTTTTAAGGACATCCTCGCTTCAAAAGGTTAAACTCTCCCACTTTGTTGATTTGTTGTTTTCAGTATCCATTGGCTGTTTCCAGTAGGTCTGATCTGATATTCTGAGGGAAAATAAGCTTTTTCTAAGCAGCTCTATCAGTGTGGTCCATGGAGGACATCTGTTGACCCCAGCCCCAGTAATATGGTCTATGATATAGTGGCAAGGCAAATCCACAACACAACAACATATCAGCTTTAAGAAGGGGTGGAAGGAAATGTTGTAAGTGTGTACCCTCTGCCTGAACATTAAAAATGCAGCAGCTAGTGCTCTAGTAAGGGAGGCCACCTTTTATCCATTGAAATGATCAGCATATAAGAAAAGTGAAAGACAAGGCTTACAAGCTGCCTGCATCCCATCCATCAAGGTGGCCTCATCTGCTAAGCAGTCACATTCCTGAGTACTGGGGAAATTTGAGGAGCTAATCATTTCCTCTGACTCAAAAGCAAAACAGCAGAGCAAAAACAAAACAAAAAACACACAACAGGTTTCTGAAGCTCCCTGTTTAAATCTGCTTCTCAGTGTGCATAGGATTATTTTTTATTATAGGCTGTTTCTTGGGGTGATTCAGCTTAGGGCATCAGGTAATGTGAGGCTTGAGGACTTCAACAAATTTGAAGGGAGAGCAGGGAGCAACTATGAAAGACTCCACATTTCCTTGGCTTCCCTCCCAGCTACCCATTTAGATTTTCCAGGAGTGCTATGAAATAAGCTTTTTTATCTCCATCACCAGTTCACATCCAGTCCTGGAGCAGGTTGTGCCTTTCCATGAGAAAACATCTGGGAGCTTTGGGAACTGACGTTAAAACAGGGGCTGTTCAGTGGCATCTCCAAAATGTTAGCAGATCTCAGGTCATTTTCACGTGAATCAGCCATGTGAAAACCCACCACTGCTGCTGAAGTTACTGGTTTAGGGCTGGCTGGGTGTAGACCTTAATTTGTCCTATTGTTCCTTGGGGGAGCTACCAGGGTAGGACATTAATGAGGCAACCAGGAGGAGGTGGCACCACTTCTGTACGTGTAGGACTTCGGTCTCCAATGGTTTCATTCGAGCACCTTTCCCCACAGTAAATGCAGCGGAGATTCTTGTTCATGTTGTAAAGGCAACATTAAATGGGATGTTTTAAGCTGAGAATATTTTCCCAGCTCCCGGAAAAGGTTAGACACACAGCCCTGAGGTGGGCAATGTGTGTGATTGCCATCAAACTAAGCAGCCGTGTTCAACTTGTCTTGGATTTCTTTATATGAGACGGGATGATTCATAAAAGGAAATGCTGAGGCCACACAGGTTGTCAAGTCTCTAGTCTAACCAGGTGTAATGACTGAGGTTTTGCAGGCGAGCTGCAGTTAAGGGAAAAAATAACAGATGGGTCAAATCCATCCCTGATGCAGCTCCACCATCTTCAGTAAGAGTTACCCCTGTGTGAATCTGGCCCCGTGTTCCTCACTCATAAAATAAAGCATGATGCCTCCTGCAGCAGAATCAATTGGAAAAGGGAGAAGAGAAAAATGTTTCTTTCTAACCCACATTAAAAATAATCACTTTTTGTTGCACAATGGGGCAGGGAAAACCAGTCCTATTAGACACCAGAGTATAATTTCCTCAGCATGTCACAGGGGGGGGAAAATTGGCATAACCAAGAGGTCTTTTTCATCTCTGCTCAGTTCTAAACGATACAGGGAAGAGGGGATAGTATATCTATATATCTGTATCTATAGAGGTGCCTAGATGTGCTATCCCCTCTTCCCTGTATCTATAATCTATATCTGTATCTAGTTATATAGATAACTATATATTTATATAGATAGATATATTTGTGCTTCCTAGGTTAATTATGTCATCAGTGTGAGATCTGGAGGTATTTAGGAGGAATTTTGCACAAACACAGAGTGATTTAGAAAAAAAGATTATATTCCTTCTGTTGATTAGACCTGTTGTTTAAAAATAGTCAAATATATCTGTTTTAAATGCCTGCTAGAGTTTTCACTGCTGCGTAGTGTTTTCTGCCTCAGCTTTTTCTTCCCATTTGGCAGGTCTGTTGTGTACGTGAGCTCTATGGGAATGCAGAAAAGCCACCTGAGGGAGAAAATTGCTAATCACTAAAAATTACTAATCATTCTTTCACACTAAACAAATCCCACTGAGAGGTTTTTAGTTACACAAAGGTGGATTATTTTTTTTCTTTCCCCTTTTCCCTCTTTCCTCCAGCTAATGATACAGGGGTGCAAAATGCAGGATATCACATCCTACTATGCATTAGCTGCGGCATTTTCATGTGATAAGATCTAGGTCTGAGTCCAAAATAAAAGCACAATAGCCTGAAAATCTTCTAATGCACGCCACTAGCACTTTGCAACCAAAACGGCAGGAAAAGCAATTCAGACAGTCATAGAATAATCTTTCCGAGGTTATTTGTATTCAAGCAGCAGTGAGGTCCCCTTGCTGAGACTGTGGCCCCCATGCAGTTGTCCCCTAAAAGAGTTTACAGCCAAAAAAGATGAGGCAGAAGGTTGGAAGAAAAAGATACAATTTCATCTGCAGTTCTTACACCTAGGAAACTCGGTATAAGTGCTTTTCTCAAGATCGCTTGGTACCTCCCTAGTGGAAGTAGAGGCTAGACCCACTTCTTCTGAGTCCCAGAGTCCTAACCAGAGGAGCCTGCTGCGTCCCAGCTCCCCTCTCCCAGCACCACTCCCTTGCTCTTAGAAAGGCCTTTGCTGACACATCCCAGGCATGCAGAGCTGTTCTTCTTCCCATTATACTTCAACAAATCCAGTCACAGCTAAAACTGCTCATTTGTCTTTGCTAACAATGCTCAAAACCTTTCACTGGCTGAAGTTCCTCCTGCCTTGGCATCAGCCAGCAGGCAGCAGCGGGTGGGTGGCAGGCGGGGAGGTGGGGTGCTGGTGTACAGCTCCTTCTGCACAAGGGCATCCCACTCCTGCCATGTGTCCCACCGAGTGAGCTATATAGAAATTGCAGCAGCTGACAGCAGCGTTTCCTGGGGAGTTTCCAGAGAAATAAGCATTCCTGGGCTAACAACTGGGTAACTGTCTGAAACTGGGAACCTGGGGGGCAAGGAATTCACCATAAAGGAAAAAACCAGTGGCAGCCCTGCCTGTATTTAATTATGCCAGTAATGTATATTTTTAAAGACATAAAAAGCAGGCTGTATACCTTTACTCACACTATTCCACTTCTGGCCTCAGAGCACAGCTAAGCACCTTCTGCTGACGAGAAGGCGGCGTATTTTGTCATTCCTTCAGCCTCTTTGGAAAATGCCTCAAGCTTTGGATTTCCCGGCCCATACAGGGCAGCCAGGGTTTCCTCAGGCTCAGCCGCTATGACACAGGCCTGCAGGTGCCACCTCCCAGCTCTGCAGCATTCCTGTTTCCCACTTGAGCAGAAAGAAAATGAAGGTGACAAAATTACCTTGTTTTCAGTCCATCATCAACAATTTTATTGTGACATGGTTATGGATGCTCCACCACTGAAGAAGGCCTGTTTAATTTACTTTGACACATTGTGGTTTGATTCTCTGGACCAAATTTAGGCCTGCTGTAAGCAAGCTGATCCCAGGTATATAATACTTGGAATAGATTTTTATCTCTGTCCCATTCCCCGCTGTTTTTTTCCTGTATCTGTGAACGCAGCAGACATCATCTAAACCAAACCAAACAGAAGTGCAATATATTTTTTATCACTGCTCTAAACTAGTCTGAAACTCACCTTCTTGTGTCAGCTGTGCCTATTCAGATTGCAAAACACAAGACCCTCTGCAGAGTGTTTTTACTACACTCATAAAGAAATAAGGGAAAACCAAGAATGGTTCCTAGAGAAAGGATACCATGAGGCATGAGCAGTGTCTGCCTACAGGTCCACTCCTAATCTCTTCCCTGGACAGAACAAAGTAGGACAGCACACTTAAAATACATCTATTTTATAACCAGACTAGCGGCTGCTTTGCTGCAGTGATATTAAAACACTACCACTGAGCTTTAGGATTAACACCTTGTGGGAAGCAGCCACGAGGAGCTGGCACTGCTCAGCCCTGTGGCCATCCTCAGAGCGCTGCCTTACACGAGGACCGTGGGAGCGGGCACTGCCGCTCCTGCAGATTGCCTTGGTTTGTTGTTTCTAAATCACTAGGTATTTTGCCTTGAAATATTTTGTCTCTAGAGAAGACACATTGGAATTTTCTGAAGCAGAACATGGCATTACGTAAATTTGATGTTTTGACACACTGATATTTTTAAGCTTGCATAATTCACTGAATTCCACCCAAGTTTGTAGTTTCAATACCTCAGAAACACCATTTGTCGGTCAGTTTTAGGATTCCTCAGAAAGACTTGTTTTTCCCTTTGCTCCATTCCCCAGGGGTCCCAACGGTCTTCAGTGGAGGGTCTATGAAACATCGTTTGCGTGAGAGGCTGGTGATGACAACAGGGTTTCTCAAAAGTGAATATAAAGACAGTGCTGTAAAGCTGCTGTTTTGTGGCCAAAACATGCCCCTGCCGTAATCAACCAGCAATAGCTACTGGCACCTGTAGGAAACCACAATGTTGCAATGAGGTGGGTTAGTACTAATTACAAGATCAGATACACTGCAGTTTACTCATTAGCACCCAAAATGGCACATTTAATTGGAGCAATATATTAATACAAATGGGGGATTACAGCTGAGCAGAGTGCTTAAAACTGTCTAATTTATAGTTAACTAAGGTGCTCATTTACCCTGGTAAGAGTATACATCCACAGAGCAGCTTTGTGAGAGAAGGATTTCATCACGCTTTAGAGAAGTGTAGATGGCTGGGTCTTCTCTCACATTATCTGACCTTATTGGCATTAATGTGTTTGCAATAGGAAAAGATACTTTTCCTTTGCCCAGGTAACATTAAAATGGCCTTTCTCAACTCGACTTTTTTTCAGCTGACCATCTAATAACTAAAGCACAGTAAAAAATGTAGTCTATTTTCTCATGTGTTGTATTTGCTGAATCTTTCCTATGTCCATAACCAAGGGCTGATCCTCAACTAGTTTATAAGAGATTTATTATGATATCATAGGTTGATTTCATAAAACTCACAAGTGAACGGACACTTTTATCACTTATGAAGCGTAAAATGATTAGGAAACAGTCTCAGCTCAACCCAAAACAGTTATTATAATCCAAGAGAAAAATTTTTTCTCAGGGATTTGTGCTGACTGAAGTCCACATGTACATCCATCTGCTGACTTCTTGCTGTGTTTTTCACCAAGCTACCTGCAAATCAGGCAGAGAACACCTTGAGCTGGTTGAGCCTTTTAATTGCTCCATTGAAAATAACTGAGGAGGAAACAGACCAATAGAAAAAGAGGGTGTTGGGCTTGTTAACTCACAGGTGAGGTAACTTTCTGCCTATCAGGATGGTGGAGAGGCTATAAAAGTGGGAAGAGCGATAGAAAGCATTTTTGTCAGAAGCATGTAGGAGTAATTTTAGACAAAAAAAGTACTCGGGTAAGAGTTATTGTATGGGATGCTTTAATTCACTTAGTTTGCACTAAAAAAAGAAGTTGCTATTTGAATTCTAATCTGTTCTTCCTTTTTTTGACAATGGTTTTACTTCTGTTGGTTTGAGGCATATTTCTGGAGTGAACCCTGGTTTCTAGGGAGCTGCGGAGCTTTGTTTTGTTCTTTATCATGCAGAAGACAATGCTGTTCTAGTGGGATAAGCTTGGCTGTCTGTCAGATGCCCGCCAAGCTGCTCTCTTGCTCCCCCTCCTCAACAGGGCAGGGGGAGAAAATGAGATGTAAAAAAAGCTCATGAATCAAGATAAAGACAGGGAGATTGCTTACCAATTAGCATCACTAGCAAAACAGAAAGAATTAATTTGGGGGGGAAATTGATTTAATGTATTTTCAATTTAAAAATAGAGAAGGATAGTGAGAGACAAAAACACATTCCCCACCCCTTCTTCCCAGGCTCAACCTCACTCCTTCGTTCCTGACTCTTCTACCTCCTCCCCCCATCTTGGCAAAGGGGTATGGGGGGTTGTGGACAGTTCATAACACTTCGTCTCTGCCACTCCTTCCTTGAACTTTTCACTTGCTCCAGCATGGGGTCCTTCCCGTGGGATACAGTCCTTCAGAAACTGCTCCAACGTGGGTCCTTTCCCATGGGCTGCAGTTCTTCAAGAACTGCTCCAGCGTGGGTTGTTTCCACAGGGTGCAGCCAGTCTTTCAGGAATGGACTGCTCCAGCACGGGTCCCCCATGGGCCTCAGTTCCTGCTGGAAAACCTGCTCCTGCGTGGGCTCTCCATGGGCTGCAACTTCCATTGGGGCACATCCACCTATTGCAGTGTGGGGTCCTCCCCAGCCTGCAGTGTAAGTGTCAGCTCTGATGTCGTCCTTCCATCATGTCAGTCATGACAACCTGCCTCACCGTGGTCTTCCCCACGGGCTGCAGGGGAATCTCTGCTCTGGCTCCTGGAGCACCTCCTCCGCCTCCTTCTTCACTGACCTGGGGGTCTGCAGGGCTGTTTCTCTTGCACTTTTTCTTCACTCCTCTCTGCCATAGCTGTTGAGGAGTGTTTTCACAAAGGTGCCACCAGCATTGCTGATGGGCTCAGCTTTAGCCAGTGGTGGGTCCATTTGGGAGCTGGCTGGAACTGGCCCTGTCCAACATGGGGGCGGCTCCTGGCCTCTTCTCACAGGGGCCATCCCTACAGCCCAACCCCGCTACCAAAACCTTGCCACGTAAACCCAATACAACTGTCTTAATTGACACACTTTGGTTTTGTGAATGAGGGGAAAAAATCCTGAAACTGTGTACATATATATTCTGTATTTCTGCTTGACTATGTTTATTGTGTGCTCTCTGCAAGCTCGTTTTATGGGCTGTTTTTTCTTATCAGGCCTTCATACTAACAGGTATTCCTATGCAGTGAAATCTTATCACAGTGTTCTGGGCTTTTTATATCACTGGTCACTCTGCCCTAACCCTAGATGTATGCGCTGAATAACCACATTGTTCGTTTATAATGTCCTTGGCTTTTCTATAGCCTTGTCCCTATGATATTACTTGTGCACACAGTGGGCTGGATTGAAGACAGTGAAGTTAAAAGTGGTGATGTATGCAGCTATGTAACTGTGAGAAGAAATGTATTGATTCCACATACTTCCTTTTCTAACCTGCTGTAAGGTGTTTCATCATGTAGGACATCATGGAGATCTTATATTTGTTACTTAACATACATTGAAAGGTCTGACTTCCCTTTCTTGCTGGCTTTCTGAATGGAAAAAGCTGTTGTTAACATGTCTTGCGTGTCAGAGATCAGGCTGTCCGTGATAGCTTATGAGGCTTTGAACGTATATAGTAATAGAGAGGAATGGCAAACTGTTATATTAATGTAGCTGAAGCACAAAAAGTGAAACTATTGACCTTGCTAGCTCTGCATTTGGGGCAAATGTTACTGCAGTGAATAGAGTAACTTTAACTAGCATTAAACAGAAGTTGTTTTGAATTTTGTTTTGCGTGCTTTGCTCTGGTATAGATAAATGTGAATGCCTGAGAAGGGCTGGGCAAAATGCTAAAGATAGTTGCAATTTTGCAAATGTCAGGAATTTTTTTGGTGAATGATTTACTTTTGGACGAAGAGGCCAATAATGAAATAGAAGCAAAAATTATTTCCATGGGTTCTTAAGTCACTGAAAAAGCCCCTGTTACTCAACTTCCTTTTCTGAATTATTGCCTTTTTTTAAATCAACCAGCCAAACAAAAAGCTCTTGCCGCTCTTGCCTGGCATGGCATTGGTATTCCCTGAAGAGAACCAGCAGGTATTCAATAGGTGATACAGCATAGCTCTTGACCTCCTTCGGACAAAAGATCCTATGAGTTACAGTGGCTGGTTCCTGGAGTATACAAAAGACACTGCAAAAACATATGGCAAGAGATATTAATAAGATTGTGTTGAGAAGTATGTATGAGTTACAGGGAGAAGCAAAAAGTGCTTAGCAGCTTTCCATTCTTTTCACCCAAATCCAATATCAAAAATCAGCCTTGCAGGGCAGTGTATGGGAAGATACAGCTTATCAATGGGCTGTTTCCAGGCTCCGTGATGTTATGTGCCTGTCTGAGGCCCTTATTTCATGGTAGTGATTCCTGGCCCATAGTTGATTTGCACGGTCTTTCCACTGCACGCAGCATCACGTTTACTTATGCAGCTGCCACCCCAGCAGAGACAAAGAAGTTGGGTGCAGAGGCACCAACGCACCACGCTCGGCCTGCCAGCCATGGGTTTGCGTGGCTTGCATCGCTCGGTGCAGCCCAGAAAAACTGTCCTCTGCCTTTTCCACAAAGGAAAGCCCAGGCACTCGAGCCCCACGCTGTTTCCCAGTCCCGCGCTGAGTCTCTTGAAGCAGCCTCCTCTCACCCCGCCGGCACGCAGCTTCCTCAGGGCACCGCGTTGCGGGGAGCGTTCTGGGGAAGCCCGTGCCGTGGCCATTAGCGCTGCACCGACAGCAGCCTCTGTGGATAACGAGAAGACCTTCTGCCTCGCTGCTATTAAACTGCTGCCTTTTCACGAGAGGAATCCTGAATTCTTCCTCAAACCTAAACAAAAAAGTCAGCCTTTTATTCGTTTCATCATTATCTAGGGCTGCCACATTCAAATGATTCTCCAGCAGTCCCTTCATTTCCGAGTGCACACGTCGAGAAGGGATTGGAAGCCTTTTGATTAAGAATAAGAGGTGATGACACTACAACCAGTGCAGGGTTGTCATCATTACCGTGTACCTGCACTTCCACAGAGCTCTCGCTCTGGGTTGCCTCTGATATAAAGCTGCTGTACTCTGTGCCCTAATTGAATGGAACTATTTTATAAACACGCATTCCCTGAAACCCAGAAAAGATCCTTTTAGAGGGGAAGATATGGGGAGGGTGGTGGGGAGGTGAGGAGCTAGATGGGCTCAGTTCCTAGCAGACCAATTTTGTCTGTGAGAGAGATTTCTTTGTTCCCTGCAAAACTGCTTGTAGTCTACGAGCGGATATCATGGGGATTTTTTCCCCTACAAGTCAAATGAATGATCTGACCACCCACTTTTAATCCTGTGATTTTCTGCTTTTGGCCTGGATTACAAGTCACCTATGGCCACCTTCAGCGTGTAGCAGGCTGCAAGTTTACACAAGGCACCTAAGGGAAAACATCCGTTCCTCCCTGGCCCTGTTTGTTAACTGTTCATGTCTGATAATTCAACTGTCTGACTTGGTCACAGTAACAACCTTTTGGTAGCAATACAGGGAAGAAACCTGCTGTCTACCCACCAAGATGCTCTCATCTGTCTCATGAGATTGTATTCATGTGTACATCCTAAAGCCACGCTGCTTATTGTGGGAGCGGCACTCTGCAGGTGACTTGTTAAGCAGCGTCCCTCTTTTCAAGCACTCTGTGCTTATGCTCTGGAATCTCCACTGGTGATTTACTGTTTTCCAGGTTCACTTTTAAGTGCTGATTTTGACCCATATTCCTGTCCTGGCTATTTCTCTGTTTCCATGTGTTATAACTGCAGCTGTAGTGGATAGAAGTGCTGTGCCTGAGCCTCAAAGGATGCAGGATCTGTGCTGGGCCAGTGCCGCCTTGGAAACTGGTCCCCCAGTTGCAGTTCAATAGTTAAACTAATCCTCTGCTATCTGTGTGTTTAAAGGTGAAAGGCTTTTATTGTTAAACAAGCTTTTCCTGGAGCCTACATTTTAGTAAGAATACTCTAAAACTGCTATATGAACTTATATTAATAGACAACAAAATTACAGCCAATTCCTGGTACTATTTCAATAGCTATGTATGAAATTTACTGCATAAGGGATGTTGAGTTAAAAGTGGTCAGAGGAGTTACTTTTATCTTGGCTTACATATAGCATTACATTTACACCTGAACACAGGGTGAATTATCATCCAGAGGAGTTGAGAAGGAATCTCTTTTCTCCAGGAATGGCAATTATATTTGATTAGGTACATGGGAGCTTTTTCCTCTCCTGGCCAAGGAGCTGAGGGCAGTGCTTTGAAGATACCCAGCCTCATGATCAAGGTGTAAAGCATAATGACAAATGTGAAGTTCCTGCAGGGTCAGAGTCAGCTACAATAGTTCAGGGGAGAGGGCATCGGACTGGGACTTAAGAGGCTTGACTTGACTGCCCTGTTCTTCCACTGGGCTGCAGGACAAATCACTTCCTTTCTGTGCCACAGTTTCCTTATCTGTGAAATGGTGGTAATGAGCCTTTCTTCTTCATTTCTCTTTGTAATCGCTCCAAGAGCTGCAGGTAAAACATGCTATACAAGCACTTGGTATTACTGTGTTTGATTTGTGGGATTTTTCGGTGTGATATCCTAACACAAGGAGTTGTTTCAGATTGGCACACATAAGCTCAAGGACTGTGGTGTTTGTCATCCTGCTGTTAACAGCTCTTCCCTGAAATCATTTGGATGTACAGGCAGTACTCTGGTTTTGTTTTTGTTAGGATATCTGCAGGCTGCAATCTTAGTGCAACAGGATTTGTTAGTCAAGCATAGCCCTCGAACAAAAGCACCCAGAGGATGTGCCTATTCAGATGGTCTCCTTTGCACAACGAACCCCCCATCCTCTTGCCTCTGGTCTCTGCTGGTCCCCTGTTGAGAGGCCTCCATGCCTGTGGTCATCAACAGTTTGCCAACATGATGCTGAGGAAGGGGAGGAGGGAAAAAATCCCCTTGGCATGTGGAGTAACCTAAGCCTCATTCCAAATGTGTTTGCTTAAGCACAGCTAAGGGTTCCCTCCTTCCCGTCCCCATACTTCTCCCCTCAACCTGTCTTTGTTTCAAGATGGGAGGAGGCTGCTGGAGGAGTGGGGGTTTCTGTGGCGGTGCCTGCTGTGATCTGGGCACTCTTTGTTTGACAACTTGTGCAGAGTCCTGGCCACTGTCTCCTCTTGCTAATGAAGCACATTGGGATGAAGAGCCCTAACTGTGAGGTGATACCCCACCGAGGGTCAGAGCAGGCGGGGTGTGCATGATGCTCTTTAGTTTGGGTCATTGGAAGTGATAGATGCAGGAGGATGGTAGATTAGTTCCTGCTGAAACCTGAGAAGCTGCCTGTGTTGGTGAATGTCACCCAGTGCTTGGCAAATGCATTCAGATGAAATCACTGAAATCTTGGGTTTCAGGCCTAAGTGACCACTACAGGCGCTAGTAGTTCCTGCCTGTGGAATAAACATTTGCTGAACACGTTTCAGCATAAGAACACTTTGTGCAGCAAGCAATCGCTCATCACCCTCTGCCTCTTCTCGTTGTTGTGACAATCCGAACTCTACCCAGACCACAACTATGTCAATCTCCCCTAGGAGTGTTTTACTAATAAATTGCTTAACTTCACATCCCTTGACCAGAAGTCAGGGTGCAATATTTGCTTGCTGAATGTATTTGAGTTTATTGTGCTGCTTTTCCCCCTATCTGTTCCCTGGAGCTGGAGAGCAGGGCGCTAATGGGCGATGCAGGGCAAGCAGCCTTTCCACTAGCATAATATGCAGATAGTGCTTGGTGCTATCAGTGACCTGAAATATAAAGTGACTTGTCTAAGGCCATACGTTTCCTCTCCTTCTCAACCTCTCCAGCTCATCTGCTGAACACCATTAGCATTTGGGGGTAGGAGCTGTACAATGTTGATTGTTTATCCAGTGCTGTGGGCTATGAGATCTCGCTCTAATACAACTTAGGTAAATCGATTTTCAGGATGTCCAATGGGTGTACCTTTTCTTGACAGAAAATGTCACTTGCAGAGTGAGGACTGGAGCCAAGTCTCTTGACTCCTGGCCCAGTATGTCATCTGCAATGGGATCTTGTTCTGGGGTTGGAGCTCCACGGTGCTACTACACATTTATGCAAGAGGGCTGCTTCGCAGGGGTCTGCTTTGTGAAAACAAAACTGTAGCTGTAAAACCCTTATAACAAAGTGTGGACAACGGACAACATTATGACTTCAAGATTATGAAGATTACAGAAAGGGAGAAGTGTTTCTCTTGCATTTCATCAGGCCTTTCTGCAGTATTTAACTCTGGAATCAAATTTCTCCTCCTGTTTTCAAAATTTATAGAGCCAACCATGAAATTAGGGATGTGTCAACTGGCAATAAGGAAGCATTTGACTTTGACACTAAAATTAATTAAACTGTTATTACATTGATCTCTACAGCATCTGTTCCACTTGCATGCAGAAATGCTAGTGTGCGCTACAGGGCCATTTCATACTGGTGGAATTGGATGCTGCGATCAGCCATATGCTGATAAAATTATTCTTTTGTCAGCATGTCTGCCTGGAATTGCTTCAGGAGCTGGAAACATTCAAAGCAACAATGCTCAGTGCTGAGTGTTTAAGATTGCTGATGTGAAAGGGACTTTTGGTCTAGTTCCATACTCCACATACACTTCATACCTCACATACAGGTTGGCAAGCCTGTTCCTGTGTAAGCATCTAAAAATGGGCTGTTAGAGCACTTGAGTTTTGAGACCAAACTTTGTTTACTGTATGGGGTATCACTTGTTTGCGAAGGTCCATCCAACTCTAGTCCAGTTAAATCTGGTAGTTCTGTTGCCACTTTGAGGGAATTGGGTCAGACCCCAGAGAAGTCAGGGTAGAAGAAAGCTGACACAAAACCCCTGCTGTCTGAGCATGTCAGGTGGAAGGTATAGGTAATTATGTTTGTTTGTTGGATGGTCCTTGGTGTGCTGTGTTATGTTTGTACAGCTTATAGATAGATCAGTCGCACCAAATTCCATCAGAATATCAAAGGTTTGTGTGGCAAACGACAGAGCTGCATTCACGCTTTGCCTTCCTCTATGGTTTGCATCCAGAATTTGCAATGAAGCTGTATTTCACTGTGCGCAAAGAATGTGAGATTTGTCAGGTGCTGGGAGGGGAACTGGAAAGAAGAAAAAAGAACCAGCCATTGCAGTGGTTTGTAGAGTAATGATAGAGGAACTGTCTCAGTCCTGAGGTTATCTGCATTCCTCCCAGTGTGGTCAGCATTGCACATGGAGCCCTGTAGGGATTTAAAAAAAAAAAAAAAAAAAAAAGATGATGACATGGGCCAAATCTATCCATGGATAAAGATACCCCAAAGATGAGCAGAGCCTCATCTGATTGTCTGGGTACTGTCCATATCTGTAATTAGTTCCTAAATATGCACCTGAAACACAGCTGTTACAAGCATTTTTTTAGGAAAAGTGGCCATTTAAAAATGGGTATTGTGTTGGAGAATTTTCTTTTTGTAGTTTCTGTTTACAGTTGAAAGCAATTCTCTTCAAGCCTTGAAAAGGATGTAATTATTTGCTTTTACAATTAAAGCCATAAAAGCGGCTAGCTATTGTTGCATGCTCCTTGAAAACATGCTATCGCTTTTGATGACTGTGATATTATTAATCAGTTAATTATCATCACTTCATTAAAATAAAAATGCCCAAGTACACACAAATGCCTTCTCTTTAAAGAATTCATCTGAACACTTCTGAATTTGCATGTGTGTTGTTGAGCACTTGTTACAGCTGTGCTGTACCTCTACGCACAAGCGCCGTGCTCTCGCACGCCGTTAACATGCGCAGGCCCAACCTGCAGCTCCGAAAGCGGGCAAGCCCCTGAAAGGTCGGTGCTTTGTAACAACTCCATCAGATGTCACCACAAGGTATTCATCTGTCAGCAATGGCCAGCTAAGTGATTAGCTGACACAGCTACTCGCTGTATGGGTCACTGGCAAAACAGACAGGTTCAAAAATTTAAGACATTTGTTCCAACTCCTCCCCGATGTCTTTCTTGCTTTGTTCACCCATCAGCTCCGTTGTCTTGTGCAGGCAAAATAACACTTGTTGGCACTTAAAACCAGCTGTTTTAAAATAGCCAGCCAGCCCATGGTGGGCAGAAATACTGGATTTTGTTTGTCTGGAGGGGAATTTTTTGGCCTTCCTGGGGCTGTTTGCTGCCTCTGGTAGAGTGGAGAGGCAAGGCCCCATCTTCCATGCAAGTGTCCACACTTGCACCAGTGCTACCTGACAACTATACTAAGTTTCTTAACTCTGGCCTCAATTTTATGTCCTGTTGTCACAGTCATAGGAAAACCCACATCAGCCCTTGAAGCTGGTTTTAAGAGGCAGATATAGCTTTTCTGTCTCCAGAAGTGCAGCTATCTGAATCCACACTGAAATGGAAAATTTGTTTTCATCAAGTTGCATTTCAGACTTGTCCCTCCCATCTCCTTTATTCCAGGAGGATTTGTGTGAACTATAACCCAGGGATAGTTTGGTGGTTTAAAAAAAATTAGTGGTAATGTCCTAGCCCTGTAGATAAGAAGTGTAAATGAGTGTTATGATTGCAAGCTATTACAAGCCATAAAAACTAATGCCCAAAGACAGTGATAAGAAATAGCAAAGATCTCTGGTGAGGCTGATGGCTTAAGAAATGGACAGCCCGTTCTTGTTACAGCACAAGGAAAAAGCTGATCTGCTTTTCTTAATTAAAGCTGCATTTGGCACTTAGTTAGGATGGTTAAAAGTTGCTTTCCATTTAACATTTCATTTTTTTGAGAATTACCCTAATGATACGCTACATCAAAGTTTTCTAAGGGCCTGGTTTCTTGAATTGCCTCCCCTGCACTCAATGCATGTGATTCTCTCTTGAAGTGGTAATGGCTGGTGATGAAAGCTAAGGGATGGGCGCAAGGTGATCCTGCTGGCCAAAAAAGTTGCATAGATGGAGGAAGGTAAAGAGCAGTTTTCATGAAATATAAAAGAGGCAAGTGTGATTGAAAGTCAGGGGATATATTTAGATAGAACAGGATCATGTCCTGTGTCTAGTTTCCATAGCGTCAAAGTCTTAGCTAAATCCTCATATCATAAAAATAAAAGTAGACAGAAATGTACTGTTTTAAATTTTGATTATGTGTCAGAGGGGCAGTAGGATTTGAAGATCTTGTCAACAGACAAAACGGAGAAGTATTATTCTTTTGTAGGATTCAGCACACAAAAGATACCACTCAGTTGGCCACAAATACAAATGTTGAGAGATATAAGCCAAAGAGCATTTTGTACCATGTGTGCAAAGGACTTTACATAACTTACGCTGGGCTTAAAGCACCCCAAAAAAGGCCCACATTCTCCTGATATTAAGGGTTTGACTTCAGGCTGAGAGAGCAAAGCTATTCAGATCCTGAAAGCAAAATGTTCTGCTGTGTTGGTTGTCTAAAAAAGACATGCAGCATCCCACTGAGATGCATGGTGGAGGAAAATATATCTACCACTCCTCCATCTATCCCTCCAGCCCTCAACACCCTTTTTTCACAAATGTTAGCGAAAAGCAGTGGCTGTATTTCAACATACCTATCTTTTTTTGTTCCCACAAAAAATGGGAAAACCATGAAACCCATGAATACTTTCTCCTTTTTTTTTTTTTAAACCTGAAGAAGAGAAGATTTATCAGAGGACACATCACCACTTACTTCCATGTGTTTGTGGGCGTGGTTGAAAGCAAAGATGACCTTATTCTGATGAAGCTCGTGCATGCTCCACTGCAGTATTTTAGCAGTCCTGTCCTCAAGACTGCTGAGACTCCTTGAAGTTACTCAAGCCTATGGATGCCAGCAACTCTGCAATAACAAGCCATGGCTCTGCACTCAGGCTAATTACTGCTGAAGTCAAAGGGAGCCGGATTATTTCCTGCCAGAAAGCACTTGATCTGCGGCAGAATCAATTCTGCGTGCAGAACCACTTGCATGAGTTTTACTATTTTCCATCCTGAATGCTGAAATTGAGGCAGAGCAGAAGTTAAGCGATTTGCCTTAGGCTGAACAGAGAGGCACAGACTACAGGGGCAGAGGTGGGGCTGGTGACTCCCAAGATATATTCATCAGTTGGCAGATTGCTTTGTCCTACCAGCATGCACTGCAAGGAAAATTAACTACCTAAATGAGATGATTTTGAAAGGACTTTTTTTAGCATCTCCCTCAGCTGTTTTTTGGTAGAGGAAAATATGGCACGCCAGCCAAAACTATGTATTCCTGTAATGGCCAAATGTTATTCAAGCACCATTACTAATAAGAGCAGGCTTTGGCCCTGTGTGTTTGTCCTGGGCTCTTCTCTCTGTTCTGTACTGCTCAATGCTGGATCAGGTGTTACTCCCCACTGTTCAGAAAACAGGAGAGGCATATTCACATGAGAAGCTCTAAACCTCACTGAATTCATTGTTAATTAGGAAGGGGTAGAGGAGAGAGCCCTGTGTCTAACTCTTACTGAATTCATGCAAGAAAAAGTCCAGCCTCAAGTATATTTAAATTTTTACTGCCAAGTTAAACCCTTGCACAAAAAAAATCTTACAATGGAAATGCTGACAGGTCCTTAACTATAGTAGCAGTAGCAGTCTCTGCCATAATAAAGATGTTGCATGTTATCAATAATCCTCTTTTTGCCTGAATCCCTGTCTTTCTAAAGAGAAAGGGCTTACTGACTGGGCAAATCTATTTATAAATTTTGTCTTGGCACAAGAGGAACATATCGACAATGCAGTGGAGATCTGGGGAGGCAGCTGGTCTGACTGCTCGCAAGCAGCAAGCTGAGTGTCAAAGCAGGGCACTTAAATTTTCTCTCATTCCTCTAAAAGAGGGAGTGGGGGGAATTAGGAAGAAAAAAAAAAAGCTTTCCTTTGAACAAGGCAGGGTCAGAGGAGCTACAAAAGATTGAGTAAACTGTCACACTTGGCTCACTGAAGAGCTTTGAAGGGCTTTCACATACTACTCACCATTGGACAGAGTCATCTGAACTGGGAACCAGGGTGTGCGTGTATTTATACCATACGGAGCCACGCATACCACAACAGCCCTAGCTGATAAGGATAGCTCTTCCTGGGGTTTGATACTTTGCTTTGAATAAAATGATGGAGGGGTAAAGCTGGAAGGAAAAGAGATAAGATCTCAAGGAGGACACTCACTTTTTTCCCCTCTGTGTCATTTTAAAAGGATGTTTTTCTTCTAATATATTGTGGTATATCTGTTCACTTCTGAGCGAAGTCTTACAGAGAAGAAGATGGATTTATTTCATCAACAGCATAAACTGGCAAAAAAGTTGAAGTTCTGTCATTTACCATCTTTTCACATTAGCGATATTCCAGTAGAAATTGGACTTTTTTCCTTTCAAATGGTAAGAAATAGAGATGACAGTGCTCCTTAATGTTCCTGTACACCTGCAGCTGAACAGTACCAGATAATTGTCATATTTCCCCAGGTCCTTGGCCCATTTCTAACCAGTGTGATAGTGAATAAAGCCACCTAGATATTTATTAAGTGACCATGCTCCTGTGAGAATCAAGGCTTTGTGAATTTTTTCTTTCTCCTTTCTGCAGTTACTTTTCACAATTCATTGTATGCATAGCATCAGTACTGCACACGTACAAACACTGAGCTGCTGTGTGCTATGCGTTACCACCTTAACTCTGCCTGCAGACTTTCATTACGTTTCTTCACAACCCTTTCTGCATGTAGTCTTCTTCTGGAAACACCGAGCAGTTGATAAGAGAAATATTTCACTCTTATTGATGGGGTTAATGATACGATGTGGTAACGGAGTGTGTGTAGAACTGAAGGGTGCATGGACATGGTGTGTAGTCTGAGCGATACAGCTCTGGTAATGGTAAGATGGGTGTTTGGGTGGAGGTGAGGTTGCGTGCTCTTAGTTTTGCTTCTCTTTCTGGCAGCTGTGTTGCTTTGCAAATCCCTCGAGTGCTTCACAACTAAGTACTTGATGTATTAGTATACCTTGGGCAGGATTTTTTTTTAAAGAGCTCACTGTTGTCCTAGCAATGTTTGATTTCAGGCCAGGGATGAATGGCTTTGAAAATCCCACTCCGAACATATATGGCTGTCCTTTATTACATGGATGTCAAATTTTCCTCCTCTTATACCCAAAGGCTAAAGTTTACTCAAAGCAGAACAGCAAGGATCACATTGCTCTCGTCAAAATAGCTTACAACACGCAACCAATAAGTAGGTCACTTATCTGAATAGGATACTGTATAAGTAGCATGTTTGCCACAAGAGACTTATGAGCCAGTCCCCTATGGTGTGTATATATAATAGTCTGTCAGTCTGATTCAATTCCCACAGATGTTTAAACTAGACCTTGGTTTAAATGGAGCTGGATCAAGGGGTATGCATCATGTATGAACTAGGGATGTGTCTTTTTCCACAAGGGCTTACTGAAGTAACTGGGGATGTCACAAAAGGCCAAAATTGATTGTGTAAGTTCACTTTCAATCTTCACAAGCCATTTGAATGATCTAGACATATTCCTCCAGAAAATGCAGGGTATGCAGGGGAGGAGAATAATGCATGTGGCAGCGTTAGCTCGGGACATTGATGAACTGTTCAAATCTTGCAGGCGACCTGACTGACCCTTTTAGTGACTAAAGAGACATGAGTGTTTCTTTTACATTTCTGTCTCCATTCTCGGCTGGCTTTGGCAGAGTGGCTCAAAGTTATGGGGAAGATGATAAAGACAAAATTCCCAACTAAAGCAAAGAAATACTGAAAATCTTGCTGGAAAGGCTATAATTTGGGCAATTGTCTGCTGACTGCTTTTGCTAATGGAGCACATTACATCCAACAGCCCTAGCTTGGGAAAGGAGTCACAGTTTGGGGGCCAGGAGCTGTTAAGCTTCTCCTCCAGCACTGTGCATATCTGCAGCACTAGAGAAAATCTCGCGCCCTCTGCAGTGAAATTCCATCTAGGGAAGAGCATGACCCAACATGTTTAAGTTTAAACTTTGACATGCCTTACGTGAAAGATAACCTTTGACTGCAAGGACCCAGGAAAGCGCTCGCCGCAGGAGTCATCCAGCTGAAATCCCAGCGCCAAGTTTGCTTCCCTCTGGGTTTTGAAGACTGTGACTATAATTAGGAGGTGCCTTTGATGGATTCCACCAACACCTCTTCTCCCAGAGGACAGGAGTCAGGCTTCTGTGGCTAGTGGGAGATCAACTGTGAAAGCTGAGACTCCAACTGTATTGCACTGGAAAACCATAAAGAAGGGGACAGCATCATCATTAATTTAAAACTACTTACAGTGCTGATAACATGACACAAAGAAAGAATTGGCACTGAGAAAGGGTTGTTCTGCAGGGACAAGTTAGTTCTTCTACAGTTCTCATTACAGGAATTGCTTTGCTCTGGAGAACTGTTATTCAGCAGTAAAGTACAGCATTTTCAAGTGATTTGGAAAAAAATAAACACCAGAAAAAAGAGCCCTCTTTGGCCTTTGTATAATTGCATATGTTCAAAGTCTCGTTGGTCAATCTAGGGTAGAAGAGTTGAGCACTGAACAGAACCAAACAAGACCAGGCTGCCTGGCTGTACCCTCTCCGCAACTATCCAGGTTTTTTTAATGGGCAGGAGACGCACGTGAACTTATTCCCTTGGGTATCCAGGGTTATCTGATTTCAGCCAACATAAAAAGGAACAAAAATGCCTTATTAGATGATCTGTATATACCTCCCTGACTGGGTCCTCATTCCTCACCTTGTTATAGCTCTCACTACTAGCAGTACAGGTTTTATACAGGTCTACCTTTTGCCCTTGGTATTTGCACAAAATTTCAGTGCTGAAAAATATGCTTAAACCAACTCTTCTGGTTAAGGTGTAAAATTAATTGTGATTTTCTTTCTCTTGCCTGGACTAAGATACTTCACTTCAAGGAGCACCTTTTAAAGCTGTGTACAGGAACCCTGTGTGCCGCCACCACAAATACCGTGTATGTGGTGTGTTACAGAGCAGGAGTGGGTGACCAGGACCTTCATTAGATGGCAGATTTCCACATTAAAATGAACATTAGCAATTTCAGCCTCAAAACCACTTCTTCTGAAAACAGTTAAAAGGCTTTGAGAGTAATAAAATATTAATCATTGGCAGTTTTAAGAAGGTAAAAGCATTTCCCAAGGGGCATCTTGTGGTGCCACAGCCTTGCCTTATGCACAGTTTCCTACCTCTCACTTCCTTCCTCATTAGGTTAGCATTGGGATAAAAGAGCAGAATGGGTCAGGAGGTCCCGTTCCAAGTAATTAGAGAGTTGCTTCTTTTATCTAAGTGTACCTTGTTAAAGTATATCAGTGTCAGCCAGGTTAATTGGAACTTTAATACATAATTGATGCTAATTTATGGCCCTTTTTGTTCCAGGATGCTCATGCAGACCCCAAAGTCAGGATACAGTTTTCTTGTTATTAATTATATACCGAAAACCAATATCCCGTTGGGAAGAGACCCACAACTTATTACCGTTGCATAGCTTTTCTGCCACTAAGCCCCTTGGTTCACTAGTGTTTCATGTTTTTTTAAAAAGCCCCTACTTGGTCTCAGCATAAAATAAATGTAAATGTTTATTTCTGCTTTCACCAGTCAACTTGCTCAGCTCAATGGAAATGTTCCTCAACTGTGTGCTACTGTGAGAAGGGTAGGACTCCAACTCTGTAGCTGACACTATTGTTCCCACAAAAATGCTTTTCCTCCTCAAATTGACAAAATACCCACAAAGAGAGAAGTAAATGCTATCACTGTCTTTTAATGAATTTAAAGGGTGAAGCCAGGGCTGCACATTGCTTTTCCAGGTGGATACTACTGAGAAGGAAACACCTAGAAAAGGCAAATGAGGTCTGAGCACTGTGCACCTTTGTGGCACGTTTTTTTCACTGTCGGAGGTTTGGACCACCCTGGGGGTAGCAGCTTTCCCTGAACAGCAGTATTCAGTGTAGTTGGAGAACTGAGCTGCTCATGGTGACATTTCATCTGAGGCACCTGGGAGCCTGAAACTTTTTCCTTCATCCCATGGTGACCAGGAAGGGCAGCAGAGGAGGTGTGGGTCAGTCTGCAGTTCCCATGTAAGATAGGGAGCTGCTTAAGAAAATCACGGGAGGTATAGGATGGCCGGTTCATTCATCTTCCTTGTGGTCTACACATCTCGGACTCAGTGCCTATGGGCTTTCAGTGCTTGTGCAGGCAAAATGTGAGGAATACTTTCCCTTTTGTCAGTTTAGCTGAGATTTTAGTCAGATTTTCTCTCAAAAGGGTTCTTCTAGCCCCTAAGTATAGCAGGGATTGCACAGATAATATGGTGTTATCAGATGTCCCTGCTTAGACATATCCAAAAATAATGCCATTTCTGGGGTAAATGATGGTCCTACAAGTGTGCTGGAATTTCACCTGCTCCTGTACATTGCCAGATATTTGAACTGGTTAGATCCGATATGTGTACAACTGGTTCCTCCTTTAATTTACTCCTCGGTTCATTTTGTTCTCTGGAAACCAGATGTGGCATAACATGATAACATACCTGTAGTGGGTTATGCTGGAACATGACACAACATGTGTCAAGTTTCTTTTGAAGCTTTCTGAGATCAGGTATCAGTCAAAAGGAGGTCATTTTAATTATCAATGATTAATTAATTAGATGATTGTTGGACAGATTAATCCAAAGATTATATAGCACTCTTGATGAGTGTCTGTAACATAGAAGAAAAATGAAGATTTTTAAGTTGAATGAATGGAAAGATTGGCGCTCAAAATTTCAGCTACTCATGTGACATTTGTGTAGCATTTCAGAGGGTTGAAAGCGATGAGGGGAAGTAGCATCTCTCAATACAACCTCATGAACAGTGGCAACTAATCAGGGATCACTCTGCATTTTAGAAATTGCTTCTTGATTTAAATATATTCCTACTCTTTTTTGGTTTCTATGTGTCCAAACTGAACCATTTTTATTCACACTGCTATTTAGGGATTTGAGCGCTGTGCAAAGCTGGTCTGTGCCAGCAGTACTTGCCCAGTTATCCCACGTGGATTCTCCTGCTGATGCTGCCGGACGGTTTGGCTGGGGACCTGTAGCACAGAGTGATCCTGATCAAATCGAAGGCAGCGCTGATCATAGAAGGCAAGACATTGGAATAGGGATGTTTTGGCAGCAGAAAAATCCTTTTGGTCAGATCTGCTGTTTTTAGTGATGCCTCGTGTTCTGCAGCTCCGTATATGCCAGGGCCCTGAGGGCACTTATGGTCCTTGCTGGCCCTGAGCAGGCCAATGACCCCATTTCAGCCCAATAGCGTGCACACAACTCAAGTACTCATGCGCCTAATATTGTACACAACCTAAAGTGTGGTCAAACTTTGATATAACATCAGTGTCTTTGATAGACCAGCCTTTTGGAGACCAGTTTACCCAGGGGGGAGCTAAGGAGATGTTAACTCTTTGCTTTCTTCAGTATTTCAACTGATGCAGCGTTTGCTTTTGCAGCGTGTGAAATGTTAATGTTAGACAAAGATCCACCACTGCCCAAGATGTGGTGCAGGTCATGGTGAGAGGGAGCAGATGAGAGCCTGGAGGTCAGTCCATGGCTCCCATCAGGAACAGAGAAATACAGGGGTACCAGTGAGCTCCAGCTGCTGCAAAGCAATGAGGAGTTTGGGCCTTTCAGTAACAAAAGTGCATTTGTGAGTGCCCACTCAACAGAAATTGTTGGCAACTGCAGCAAAAAGAGGGCTTGGCAAGCTGATTAGGCTCGTTGTTGCCTGGATGGCTCCATGGGCTGGTGTTTAACACGTCACTCTCCATGTGACTATAATCACTTGAACTAGCTTCCTTGCACTTGATGCTTTTTGGGTGCCAGGCTATACAAGGTAAATCTCTTCACAAAGTTTGGGGAGCTCTAGGTAAGATAGCATCTCGAGCAGTTCTGATAACTGACATGACGTTGCACTGTTCCTTGCTATATAGTGTTTGAAATGTGGCACAGACTGCATGTTCTTGGCAAATTAAAGGTGTAGCTCAATATTTAGGTTTTTTTATTTAAGGAATAATATGAGTATCTAGAAGCATACTTTCCAAGGAGGGTGAGACTGAGACAAACACCATTAAAAATTGAAGCAATCTTGAGGCTATAAGGATTGCTTGAAAATCTTGGCTTTTTCTCTCCTTATTCTTTCCTGTCCGAGGATTTCATGAGAGAGGACTGAGTGGAATCGATTAACCTCACAGAAACTCCAGCAAGACTTAATATTCTCAAAGGAAGGTCACCGGGTTTCAGTTTGTGCCAGCACTCACTGTCCTGAGGTATTGAAGGCTGGGGAGCTGGAAGTGAACCTTGGTCTCCAGCAAAGGAACTAGAGAAATCTGCCAAGCGATTTGAATAGAAATTGATGTGGCAGTAATTTTTTCTTTTTTTTGGAAGTTGCTCCTATTTTCAGGACCGTGCTCACCTCAGAAAGGAGGCTGGGGAGTAAAGTTTCACACGGCTGATTGTTACTGCTTTGGTGGCAAAAAATAAACAGAATGGGGAAGGCAGTGAGTGCATTAGGGCAGGGGAAATAAAGAAGCATTTCTAACCTCTCGCAGCAATAGGCAGCAGGGCATATAATGAGCTCTGCTGCACTAGTGTGAACTAAGGGAGTTTTTTCTTTCCCCACCTCCCTCCTGATGCAGCATCTACCCATGCCCCGTGGAGAGCAGTCAGCCAGGGTTAGCAGCAGATAATCCTGTCTTATTAAGTGCAGGGTCTGATTTTAGGGGGTTTTATTGGATTTGATTGGAGGATTTTATTCTCCCTAACACGTGGCTGGGAAACCTGCAGGCCATCAACTTGGATAGAGTTGGCTGGGGTTTTTTCAAAGTTGGGCCAGAAACTGTCCCTTATCTTCACTGTAGCTGCAGCATGGCTCCTCAGGTGAGGAGCCAGTGCTGGAGTAAATAGCCCTTAAGAAAAACAAAGCCCGTGTTTTCCTGTATATGTCTGCAATAATTAAAAACAAGTGAATCATGAGTCGTCTGGCATACCCATAGCTTTGCGTCTATACAGGCATGGGCTTGGCATGACAGGCAGGCTGGTGGTGGGAATTTCCTTCCTCTCAGACATTTCTCAGTTCTTGCTGACACTGCCTGCTTGTCCCTACTGCTTTCTGCATCGTATTTACTGCTTTGCATTAAATGAATAATGATGACAAAAATATTATTGATTCGTGAATCTCTTTAAGACAAAGAATGTGCAAAAAGTACCTCAAGGTTGCTTGTTTCTAAGCAGCCCCCCAAAGAAGCCCAAGGATTTTTTTTTTTTTTTTTTTAGGAAGAGAACGTAGAAAACAGGGGATTTCACTTATTAATAAACAGTTGACTCCAGCAGTGACTGAACAAAACTGCCTAATCAGAGCTCCCTCAGGAGGGCTGGCAAAATTGGGAAGGGCACCACTGCTCATACCAGGAGAGCAGCTCCTTCTATAGCTCCGTCACCCACTAGAAACACTTAAACAAAATGAGAAATACTCTCCTGCCTGGTCCCCAGCCCCAGGAGCAGCCCTTCCCAACTGTCACTCCACCTGTGGAGGTCCTTTCTGGCTGTTATACATGTTTTGATTTTTTTTACCTCAGGGACACTTAAATTATGAGGCTGTGCTTGCCACACATAGCAGATGCTGCTCCCTGGGGTTTTTAGCTGCTTGGTTTTTAAATCACGCTGCTGTTGCAAACCAATTAGGTCTGGTTTTTTGATGTTGTTTTCCTGGTCACAAGAGTTCAGTTGATGTTTCTGCTTGAACTGTTCTGCTTACCTGTTGCAATGTATTTGCACACATGGGCACTGACGATGCTACAGGCATCCGAAACTGCCTTGTGCTTCACTGTGAAAGGGTAATGTGCGACTCGGGAGACACTGCCTTTGTAACTCTAAATATTCAGGTGTTATACATCACGCCTTCAAAGCTGTTCACATTAAATCAGTAGAGATGTACTTTATTTCTGACTCGCATGTTTCTGTTGTAAGCACCGCTGTATCTGTTGCATAGCAGTGTTTTTAAAATCTTAGCCTTCGAAAAGAGGTGAATGGGATTGGGGTTTTATTGAGTGTCTATTGACAAGCTTAGGCTATAAGTACTTTCTAACACCTATGACTGTGTTTGGCTCCAAAAGAAAATGTATCTTGAAGACGTTCCCAGGAAATACCTAGTGAAACGCTGTATAAGCCTCACGCTTCCTCACAGTGTGCTAAGTTTCCCCAAAGAGTTTGTAGCTGCTGTACTGCAAACCCAAAGTTAAGGAGCAGATTTACATTTCACAAATGTCCCTCGAAATGCACCGTTAATTCTATGTACCGAGTTACCGCAAGAGGAAAGAAAACGGTTTGGGTGACAGTTGCTTAAACGGGAGCCAGTGCCGAGCTCTGAGCCTGGAGCTCCCTTTAGCGGACCGAGGTGGGTAGTGCATCACTGCCTCGGCTCCTTTGGCTCCTGGGCACTTCAAATCGCAGCACCTGAGAGACTAGGAAGTGCCGTTATCCAATCCATTTCCCTATCAGTGTAGAACTGTTAACATAAATCCCGTTTTTCAGCAGTGTTGACACCAATCTTAAAATGAAGTCTCTGTTAAAGATGGGGACAGATGCCAGCTCTCCCCCTGGTAACCAAAAGACCAACCTTGCCTTCATTTGCAGGAGTCTGCTCAGCAAAAAGCTGGACTCCTTTCTTGGTTGCAAGACTGGACTTGAACCCCCCCCCAGCTGAGCTGGTTCTCCTGCTTGATTTGGAAAGCGCGTGCCTCTTTAATGCTACGGTCGTAGAGCTGGGACTGCTGGGACTTGAAACAGCTCTTTCCTTCCTTGGTCAAGTGGGTTACAAAAACAAATGTGCTCTGCTAGGTGTGCCTCCAGCCCGGGCTAATGGAAACCTCGAGACCCAAGTATTTATCTACGGAGAGTAAAAAAGGCCACCCGAGGAGGTGACGGGTGGAAGGGAAGGAATTGTCTCCTCTCTCCACGGGGTGTGAATTACCTTGTCACTACAAGGACACACTGTAGGCCTCTTACAGCTCAAGTGCTGAGCGCGTGACTTGCTCGTTTCACCTTCCCTTTCCCCGCTGACTGCGGTGGCTGCCTCTTGGGCATTTGGAGCACTCTATCATATGGTCTCTCTCCCCCTTCTTGACCCCATGGGCAGACTGTGCTGACTTCTCTGGAAAAGTAGGACAGGATGTAGGACAGTAATGTCAATGATGAGTCCTTGGAAATAGATGGGCTGTCTCTGGCGTGTGACCTCTGCTTACCTGAGCCCATGCTTTGGGAGAGGATGCTACTCAAGCCTCTCCTGCACACCATGGCTGTCTGTGTGGCGAGGTGGGGCAGATAGCAAGTTTGTGCTCCAGCCTATTCCCAGCAACTTGTGTGCGTTGTCATCAAGTCCTTGAGCTGATGATGTAGAGTCCTTTTGTTTATACCTCTGAATATTGGGGGAAAAATTTTACAAGCCTGATCCTTTGTAACTTACCCTGCCCATTTAGGGGACTTAGAAGCTCCCAAGGACTTACCTGCTGCTGTAAAGTCTTGACATACAACTTACAAACCATGATACAATTCTGGAATTAAAAGTGCTTATTAAGAGCTATGTGAATGACCAGAGCAACTGTGAACAGAAATATTGGCAATGAAAACCTGATTGAGTTATGTTTCTGCAGATAAAAAGCTTGAATTTCAAAATCTTGTGTGGACTTCTTCAGGTTATGCCAAAAAACGTCCTTCTAAGATTTCTCTTCCCCCCTAGATCCCATGCAAATTTTAGATTTGCATCCATTGTTCGTGGGAACTGTTTTATTTTTATTGGGTTTTGCTACGTGAGTGAAGTCATCTTTATATAAGAGACAGTAGTTGGTCTGAACTGCCAGGTGATGAGTATTACTTACATGTCTTTCTTGCATTTGTTTCTTTGACAAATGGTTTATTCTTATTTTTACACACCCCTTTCCAATCCCTTACCTTGAGTCTAGATTGCCAAAAGTGCTTGCCTTCCTGAAGTTCAGGTTTCCCATTAATCACTAAAAGTCACATTGCAATGTATGGCATCACAGATTTTTTAAGGAAGTAATCTATACCACTGATGATAATAAATATTCAAAGGGCACTGATAAGTGTCTCTTCCCTGAAAGTATGTCTTGATAAGGAGAATGTAAGTTTAGTCTCCATATCCATTCAGTAGAGATAAACGAAAACCAATGGTCTGAGTTGCTGGCAGCCTATACTGAGTTTGGACTCATGGCCTATATGCAAAATGTTTGATTTCAGTATCAACTGCTTCTGCTGTCTGGTCCCCAAAAGTTTTTCTTTGCCATCCTTCACTGTGATGTGATGGAAAAATACTGATAACATGCAGGCATATTAGAGTAAACATGTGAATTTGAACTCCCCATATTATAGAATGTGTTGCATTTTAGAAGAAGAGAAAGAATGAATGGCTTCCTTGGGAGCAGGAGCCAGCGTCTGGCTTTGGAGGAGAATCTAAATTTCCTAGGTCCCAGGAGCGGTCAGGTCTTGTGTCGGAGCTCTTGGCTTTCAGCTCGCTTTGGGTAAGACTAGTTGTGTGTGGTACCACATTCAACAAATGTGCAGAAAATCAGTAGCAAGTCTAATTGGTGACTTTGAAGGATGGGGGAGCCGGCAGGAGAGAGCAGGGGATAAGATCTTGACAACGTTGCAACTTTCCATAAAGTTGTTTTGTTTAATTCCATGGTTTTGAACATATGGTCTATCGACTCTTCACGAGCATTTAAATTACATTTCCTAGTGACACTGAGGGATACGTTATTAATGCAGGATGGTGGGAGGTGTGTTCACAAATCCGTTTATCAGATAATGGGATTAACACGCATACCTCCCGAGCGCTGCTTTAAAAAACTTCCTTCTAAATCTACATATTCAGCGACTACAGCAGCCACATTAGAGCACAACAAATGAAAGTGCTGGACAAGCGTTTTGAAGGCCTTCTCTCACGGTTCTGATAATACGGCAGCGGCCCGAAAGGGGAGACAAGCTCTCACGTTACCGAGTCGGTTGGAGGATGTGAGCTCCTGAACTACTGATAAAATGAAACAAAGGCAGAGGAGATTGCAGCTGCGTTTGACGCAGAAAATAGCAGAACCTAAACACTGAAGGACACTGTTCTGGCTGTACCAGCATCTCCTTTGCTTTTGATTTCAGCGGGAGACTGAATGGGCCCAGGCAGAGAAGGGGAAAGATGCAGATGATTTAAAGATAGGATCAGACCTAAACTTCACAGTTAACTTCTGCTGCATCCTGTATAGGTCTGGCCATGCCACAGCCTATGTCTCTTTGCATGCACTGGTGTATTATGACTTTTTGTGGTTTCATTTCTTACCCCACCCAAATTCTATTTTTTTTTCTACTTTCTCCTGTATTCTTTATACTTAAGTGCTTTTTTAACACGTAAATTGTGGTTTGATGTGTTCCTTTTCTGAAAAGTCTCATCTCTAGAAGCAGTTCTTTGAGTTTAGAATATGATCAACCACTGCATTTTTACTATTACAAGCATTTTACTTTTATTGTAAAATAAAAGTACAGGAAATTGCATCAGAGACAGGTTTTCTATGTGAATTAGCAGAACAACATTCTGTTTCTACAGGGACATGTACCTTACTTAGCATGAACTTCTGTTTTGTATGTGGCCAACCACAAAGCTTATCAAAAAATTATTTCCGCAGGCAAATACAGTTTAATTCAAAATATCATTTTTCCCTCTCTTTAAAAAATTCCTTGAAGGGAAAAACAGTATGGGGTTTTTTCAGGAAGATAATTGCATGTTTCTCTTTATCTTTGGTGGTAGAGACGTGAACAAAACTCAGGCTGACACTGCTGAACCTGTGAGTGTTGTAAACACGAACTGCAGCTTTGTAGCACCAGCCTTTGTAGTTCTCTCTTTGCCTGTTTCATTCTTGCAAAGCAGAGATGAAGGAGCAGTTTCAATATGCAAAGAACATCCCACCATTTGCAGAATGAGCTGGCTTCTAAGATATGCTGGTCTCTGCATCCGTAACACCCTGGCTTTGGCAGAAAAGCCCTGCTAAAAATTCCGCTCCCCTATACAACCTGCCGCGTCTTCTCACTCTCCTACTGCAGTTCCTACCCCAGCCCCATGGTGCCGACAGTGCTGGCGGGGTAGGCATGGGTGGAGGAGACATGTCTTACCCTGACTTTGCTGCCGAAGCCAACACATCCAGCATATTCTAAGTTTAATGCTCTCACAGTGCATGTGTTAATGTCCACCTGAAGAACATGCACAAATTTAAAGATTAGCAATAACACAGCAAAGTATATTGTGAGATAGGATATGGGGTTTTATGGAGGAAAAGGATTAGTAGATATTGCAAAAAGCCGCTGCAGTAAAAGAAGTGCTGAGATTTTAATAACCTAAGGTATTAAGTTTTTATCTCCATTTTTCTAAAGCTCTGCATCAAGGCTTTTTGGAGCCATAGGGAGGATTTACACACACGCATCATCTATTAATGGAATCTGGAAGCCAAGCAGAAACTCCGGGCATCTTGAGACAAGCCAGGCCCAAACTCAGTGGTTCTTCTCATCATACAAGTCCAGGGTGCAGGCTGGGCCATGGCCCTGTTAGGAGTCACTGTTCCAATTTGGCTCTTAACCTTCAAATGTCGAGGTAGGCTGGATCTGTGCGAGTCCAGCACACACATTTCTCCCTTTGGACCACGTAGAACATCGAAGAGTAGACACTGTTTACTCTTCTTTTGCTGCTGCAAGGCCAAAATTGGAAAGAAACAGCCTGACATCAGTATGGGATCCAGAAGAAAACAGCTTTATCGCAAGCTGTCAGCTTAGCTGTGGCACTTGCAGTGTGTGACTGTGTTTCCCTTCCATAACTCTTCAGGGTTCTTTGTACCACCCTCACAGGAGAAGGACTGCTCGATTCATGTTGTCCTTGATGGGAGAGCCCTGGCTATAAAGGGATACGTTCAAAGAGCCAGCAGGGCCTCTGTGCTGTCAGACCCTGGGTGTACTGGGAGAACAAGACCTGCAGAGACTGCGCCACTGCGTGTGAAAGGGTGGTTTACCACCCCGTTCTGGTACGGTAGCACGGAGCCAAATGAACAAAAGCTTTTCCTTAAACCGCCTTGGTCCTGCTTGCATGGCCAGTCCGCGGCAGCCGGCACGGGGCCTCTGACAGGGGAGGACTGTAACCAGCAGTGAGAGCACATGAGAAGCTCCAGGTGGTTACGGCAGGAGCAATGGAGAGTAAAATACATACGCAGGGAGCCTAAATCCTTAAATCCCAGTAGGTTGCCACTTTTTTCCTTTTTTCCTAGCCCCAACTTGTTTCCTCAGTTATGATTATACCCCGACTCCCTCCCAAAGAGAAAAGAGAACACGTACTCCCTGGGCACCAAGCCCATACCCGGGTTTGTTTCTTTTTCCTTCGTGCCTATCGCTCCCAACAATCCGTGTGTCTGTGCAAGTCTGACCTTACACAGAGGGGTTTTTTCCCACTAGATGGTGCTTGAACATCTCCTCACCGCATTGCCCCGCAGCTGCAGCTCTTCTGTCCGGGGAGCTCAGCTCAGGGGTTGGGAAGCAGAAGCATCCAGCAGTGCAGGTTTGGCTCTTGCCCTGCACCGTTGGCATCGTGCTTGCCACGCCGTATCATTAATAATACATTTCTTTTTCTTCTGCTGAAAACAACAGCGGCAACAAATTATTAGTGGAAAGCCAGAGACCCCGCGAGCTAATTCCTTGCGAGAGGAATCCTGGTCACACGCTTGTTTGCAGAGCACGATCATGTCGTATATATAATGAGGCAATTTGCATGTCTTCCAGTGTTTTTATTTTGGAAGTCTGCTGTGGAGCTGTGTTCCAGCATAAGCTTTGGGCTGTATGGCTTGGGAACTTCCAAAATATGGCTGGACTCCATTCTGGTACAATGCCATTTGATGGCAGATTGTCTGAATCCACAGACCTCTAGCGATGATAGGGTTGGGAGAAGGAGCAACACCTGCTAGTCAGGCTGTGGTGCATGTCAGCTCTGAAGCTCAGTTACAGTATGGTTCATGTCAGTACTAAAATTAACTGCAAATGCTTCTAGACAGATAGGAAAACTGTTCCATGAGGGGCTCTGTGAAGACCAAACAGATAGTAATTGATATTTCACTGGAGCCTGATGGGAACGAGAAGTTTAACTGCATTTCCTGAAAAAAAAAAAAAATCTGATTTCACTGTCCACAAAGAAAAATTAAAAAAACATCCCTTTCCTCGTATCTTCTGAAAACCAGCAATAAGCCAACAGGGTATTTTTCTAAAACTGTGTGTGTGCCTTTCTCAACCTTGGCATATGTTAATTTCAACTGCTTTTATATTGTATATTTGGACTTCCATGAGTGAAATATTAAAGCTCTCTGAAAGGGAAAGAAGTTTCTGTTAGCGAGGGAGGAGGGAATTACCAGCTGCAGAAGGAATTCAGTGCTCAGGGAAGTAAAGCTTAAAGTGAAGCTGCTGATTTTCCCAGACGTGGGCCTCTACATTCATTGCTGAGGGAATAATAAATCAATCTTCTAAACAAGTTCACACAGGTGAAAAAATGTGACTGCTTCCTTCCTATATAGATAAAAGCTAAGAACTTGTTTATTTAACTGAAATGGTCTTCTGCCAAGCATAGTTTCCCCTATATAGTTAGGAAAAACTGTGTTATTAATCTGTATCTGTATTAAATCTGTGACATAATACTAAGGGGAAATGATGCTTATGTGATTTTCAGCAATTCTGCCTATAGGACTGAAGACCTGCAGCAGGACTGAGCCCACCTGTCTGGTTCCTGTGAGTCTGTACAGCATCATCTAGCTCAGCCTGAATAGACTGAAATGTCTTATAAATCACAGTAATACCAATCAGAAGTGTGCATAACTGCAAGGTGCACTGAGCAAGCATAATTCCTTAGGGAAACATCAGATAGTAAATATTATTTCCAGGCTATTTTGTTCTAAATTGAAGCTTTAGCTGCCAGACAATTTATCAGCTTAAAAATCCAAGATGCTGCTCAAGCTGCATTTCACTGATCAGCATTAAACTCTGTAGAAGAGGTGTCTTCCCTTCTCCTAAAGAGGAGATGTGGAAACTTGCTGTTGACATAGCAGTCATTCTGCTGCAAGTGAAGATTTCTGCCAAAAGTGCATCAGACATCCTTGAAAGCCCAGGCACGCCTGTGAGCTTGACAAGCTGCTCACCCCTGAGCCTTCCGCAGGCACCGGTGTAGCTCAACGTGGGTGTCAGTTTTCTGACTCCACTTGCAAAGTGCTTAATTGTGATTGAGCCCAAAATGATCAACCTATTGTGCACCGTCCTCCCCAGCAAAGGTGTCCTCCTGAATGGCTCCTGTTACATTAGCTCCCCCAATATACTGATTACAGGGATAAATAATGTATGCTGGGAACTACCCAAAGTGATGGGTGAGCTTTTTAGAGCCTGCCTGTGTTGCAGGCTTCAGTCACAAAAGGCATTGCCTTTTTTCTCCTCTTGTTCTCTGGTTATTTTGAAAGTGTGTTTGGTTTCCAAAGCTAATGGCGACATTGTTTGCTTGCCAGTCAGCTGATGGGCCATTGTTCTTTTAAATCGGAGGGATTTAAACTAATGCTCTTTAACTGTTCTGGAAAAAATACAACTTTACAACTGGACTCGAACAGATAGTGGCAGTGAGAAATGCCACTCTGTATTGCAGGAGGGCTGCTTTCAAAATGGTCTCTGCAGCAGAAAAAAAAGGTTGACTGGCAGCAGGTAACGTAATGATCCACCTGATGTATGCTGTTATACCTGGTTTGTCAAGGGCACCTGAAGAGTCGACTATTGCACTGAAAAAGCAAAGGAAAAGTTATCCTGCGAGTGCTCGGAAACACATATATCATCATTTTAGGGTCATGCCCCTGGTGTTGCTTTGCATTCCCAGGACTCATTTCTGAAGAAAAAAGTACTTGGATGATATTGCTCAGCTTTGGTGTTTCCAAAGGCAACCCAGTGGGTTAGATGCCAGATTAAGAAGACTGAGGCTGGCCATATGAGTTAAGCATCTGTAAGTCCTGTCTGAAAGCTGGGGAGGCAAGTGCATTTAGGACTGAATTCAGAAAAAAGTCCAAGATTTGTTCAAAGGGAGGTAAGAAGTCTATCACATGTCCAGAACACATCCTCCCCATGGAGCCAGGAGCTGTCAGACAGACATCTCCGATCTGACTATTTAAAGCATTCTCTTTTCCTATTTGTATGCACGGAGAGGGACAGAGAAGGGTGCTTCTCTTTTCAAATGAGGCTGCAGCAAGAGAGGCTGCATGCCTAGTGCTCCCAACCCCTTTTTATATTCCATCTTTCCATCCGCCTGCCTGCAGTAATGATAATACCCACAGGGATTTGCCCCTCTCAGCTGGAGCAGGGGAAGTCCTCCAAGCATGGGGAGGAGGGGGAGGCACACAGTTTCAGAAAATACCATAAGTATAACTGCCAGGCTCAGGGGAGCACAGATCGGAGATGTTGATTTGAAGAGTTAGAAGGTGGGGAGCAATTCACCCTTGGGGATAAGGGTCCAGCTATGGGGCAACAGCAGTGCTAAGGATGGATGTGGAAGTCAGAGAGAGTCAGTGCAAAACTTGCAGCCAAAGCCATGTAGCAGGTTCTTGGGCACTGGGCTGTGTTTCTTCAAAGACTGCCCTCTCCTCCAGAGGGGAATGCTTGATCTCACAATCGGTGAGTTAGTTTGTCAGCTGCCTTCACACCCTGCCCCTCCACGCTCAGCAGTGACTTTCTGAACCCTCTGATGCTCCTGTTTTCAAATGTATTTCCTTATTATTTTCCCCAGAGATGAATCTCTCTTGTCACTTCACTACAGGCTATGCTGAAAGTTGTTTTTTTTGTTCTGTTATTCTCTGTAAGTACTGGTGTGTAACTGAGCTGTCACAAGAACAAATCGGCAAAATAATTGTCTCTGATGGGGTATTCACATCATGTAACTTCCAGTGTGGCATGGATATTTAAACTAGCCAAAAAAACTGCTCTGAACCACAGAAAGGCTTTGATTTTTGAATGCATCATAGATCTGGGTGTTACCTCACTGTCTTGTCTCACCCTCAAGGTCCCACTCTTACCCCCCCAGTTTGGAGGCAGCCTTTGCATTGCTGCTGCGTCCAACCTGGAATATTAATTGAATCTGTGAAAGATGGTGAAGAAATAATGACAGCTGTCTCAGAACAAGCTTCCCCCTGCTCACTACCCATAGCCCTGCTTAGTGGCTCCAATTCACACCCAGGGATGGGGTTAAGGATCTGATTTTGAGGTGGGGCTGGCTTAGTCCAGGACGGCTGGTGGGGTTACCACTGCTGGCTGTCCACCCGCTTGTGCTGCTTGGAAGCTGGGACGGGTGGTGGGTGAGCTCCAGCCCAGCTGCAGCCTCCAGCTCAGCACTGCAAAGCCAGGTAGAACTGGTAATACTGGGGCAGATGTGAGAAACTGCACTTCTCACATGGGCATCTTATTTAGGCACACAAAATTAGGCTGTCTGATTACATGCTGGCTTGTAATTTGTCGTGTTCTCCCTTCACTTTGATCTTAGAAGGAATAAAGGCTAAAAAAGCGAGTGGACAGGGTACTCCAGGACATGGTTTACGGGGCATGGTTAGTGGTTGGACTCGATGATCTTGAAGGTCTTTTCCAACCGAAATGATTCTATGATTCTATGATTCTATGATTCTATGATAAATTTTATGAAGTGTGTTCAGGTATTTAACTATGCAATTAGGAAATGCAATTTGAAAGTCCCACTAATTGCCTGTCTGCACCATTAGCCATTTAAATAGTTTAAAAATCTATCCCCTCAGTACTTGACCCTGTTTCATAGAGCAACTTCCTTCCACTTGGGCACCCAGCCAGTACTCTGGGTGCAAAGGCAAGTGAGTAACATGGTGCAGGGGACTCTGCCTTTAAGAAATCAGAGTTTCTCCTGCAGCCATGGCGTTTCTTCCTCCTCCCATGTCATCTGCAGCCACTGCGTCCTCATTCTTCCCATTGCAGACAGACTGGCTCGAGCCATGAGCGAGGGAAATACGTGGCAGTAACACAAGGAGTATATCTGTACTGGAAGGGGGATGGTTAGGAAATAGAAAGCCCTGAGGTTCCTTTTACCCCCACCTAGCCAAGATCAGTTTCAGAACTACTGCCCTGCAGGATATCCAAGACTGACGACTACAATGTCCATATATACTGCCTAAAACCACCATCAGATTACAAGGAGGGCTCCCTCAATGTGTCCCTTGTTCTTAGTCTCCTTCCCTAATCTGCTGCTGACTATTTTGGAAGACTGATTCAGGCCAGCTGTTCATATGTATGTATTTATATACATAAATATTTTCATATGTGATTGCTTTATGGCGATTCAAGAAAGCCATCAACCTTAGACAAGGTTTATTAAAGCTTTTAAATTAGCGATTTTGTTGAGATAACATGATTGTTGTTAATAGTATATATTGATGAGGAGAGAATTGCACCCAAGATTCATGTATGAAGACACGTTATTTCAGAGTAGCTCAAAATTTGTGGTTAATAGCATGTATAGAGAGAAGTAAAGATTTGTGATGTCCTTAGGTAGACTTTAGTACTAGAAAACTGCAAGCTATTGGCTAATTATCACTCATTAAATGTCTGTCTTAGTGCAGAATACAGCTTATGAGCTTTAAAGCTTACACTAATCAAGAAGCAAGATCAACCACTGATGTAGGTCACTTACAGCTCAGCTGATATGTAGCTGCTCCTCATTGATGTTACCAATTAATCATTTATACTGATAAAACAAAAAGTTACAGTTCTATGATCTGAAGTAGGGGAATAATTGCATTTTGATTATTAGGAAGTCAGTCACCAGTCCCATTTGCACAAACACTCAAGCAGATGAAAGGACAGAAAACTAAATGTATTCAGTGATACATCATCTGAATTGTATTGCTTATAAGAAGTATTGGAGCATCCATGTGAAAGTCTTAATTGCCATAATATTGTTATTTTAACCACAACTATTGATTTATATTGTGGAAGTACTTAGAAGCATGTAGTCACTGGGCTATTGAGAGAGAATCTTTCTAAATCTCTCCTTCTTTTATGCAATGCAGACATAGTCCAACACTTTTATGGAACAAGGACCTGAACACACATCTCAAGTGAGTGTCCTAACCACCATGTGATGTAAACCAGCCTCTCTTTCTGTCCCACTGACTATTTTTTTCCATTCACTGACAAACTGTTTTGGTAGGCGGGCTGCATTCCACAGGCCACTGTTGCTTGATAGTCAGAGCTTTCTCCTGGAACAGAAATGATGCAGATTCGGGTCTGCATTTCACTCCTGGCTGAGGTTGCCCTCTTCACATGGTTTCTAAGGATATCCCCTGTGAAGTGCTTAATATGCTTAGAAGAGAGACCTTGGATTGAGGCACAGAAATGAGTAGGAAAGAAATTGGAGTATGTCGAGTAACTCTAGAGTAACTCTGCATCCTTCTGTGAGCTACTGAGCTGCTAATTCCTACTTGTATTGGTTCCCAGGGAATGCAACTGCATTACTTTTATGTATTCTTCATATTATGAAAACTGTTGCCTTAGAAGTTTACAAACTTCTGTGCATGTTAGTCATCATTAGTAGTTGCTATTTACACCTTGGTTCTCCTTTCACTTGCACTGGTGTAGCTGAGGAGTGGTTTGGTGAGAGCAGATCCTGAGTGGATGTAGATCAGCACAGCAATACTGATTTATAACAGTGGTTCGTGGTTCATGGTAACTGTGGGTCTTCCCCAGTAGAGTTATACAAAAGTAAAGCATTCAATTCAGTTATTGAATTCAGTACCATAATTGACATCTAAATGCGTAAAAATGGAGGCAAGTACTCCATAGCTGTGAGGTCTAGGGCTACATCGCACAAGTGTAGAAGGAGAATATTGCAGGAAGAATATAAAAGGATTGAGAGTTTATTAAAGCTTAGGAAGTCATTCACACTCTTTCCTTGGATTACTTGGACATGTATTTTAATACTCTGTTCTTTCTAGTTTAGGTAACATTGAGGTCATGAACCGAAGTAGCAAAAGCAAGAAAGTTCACAGTTAACAGTGACATTGTCCTTAACTTGCCCTGAGCTGGAAAGGTGCCTTCATGACACAGCAGAGTACTCTAAGGACATCGCAGCAAACTTAACTCACGTTTCGCCTCTGGCAGTGTACGGCACAAGTGTAAAATAACTGAAATAAATAACTTTGTTTTGGTTGAGAAGCAGGACCAATGAACAAATGTCTGACATGGGCTGCTAGAGACAGAGCCAGTTTCTGATCCTCAGTTCTTTACTTAGTGGTGCTATCCTGGATTTGCATTTATGTAATAATTTGGCCAGGTTTAAAGAATCAAGCGAAGGCTCGGTCTGCCATTCCTTGTGCTTACCAGTGATGGTTTTCCATGGAGTGCAGGGAGTACTGGGTTAGAACACAAACTAATTAATTTTCCAATAGCTTGCTCTAGAAGTTATTTTTAGTTTATCCTGACCTAGCTGCATTGTCATTTTGTTAAGAGCACTTTGATAAAGTAATACAATCGGATGTACTACTACACAGCAGGATCCATAGAGCAACATCTTGTGTAACAAGACAGATGTAACAAGAGTTATCAGGTAGGAGCTAGTGTTTCCGTCTGCAGTATTCAGCTTGTCGTACGAGATTCTGGGTAACATTAAACGATCATGTTTTACGAGTTGAAACAATCCATCAATGTGAAACTAAACACTCACCAAGGATGATAAACCTTAATTCTTGCTTTTAGATGTCTCTGGTGTATGGGGACATCTGTATCTTGGAGAACCCCATTCCATTTTCCAAGCCTCTGCACCAGGAGGTCTGCAAAGCAGTGGCTGCCTGACGTTCTTACCGTGTGGCAAACAGCCTTTTCTTTTTTCCAGCTCCATTCATGGAACTGGCTGCAGTTGTTTAGAGATAGCTTTTTTTTTTTTTTCCCACAGAACATGGCCTGTTGCTGATCCTAATATGGAAAGTCTCAGTGCAAGTTTTAAGGTGGAAAATTGGGCCTTACTCCTTTTAACAATTTGTTTAGGCCACAATTTTCAAATCAGACGCCTTAGACGTAGCTCTCCAACATAGGTCCTTTGAATCCACCTGAAAGGATTTAAGAAGGAATTGCCCACGTGTTGCTGTGGCCTTTCTGACGGCAGATACCACACACATCAAGGACGGCACAAGCCCCTAATTCGGGGGCTCCAGTACCAACGTAGGCAATCTAAATTGATGATTTCTGTTGGATCAGCAGTGGGAATAGCAGAGCTTGGAGTTAAGCATCTACTCGAAGTTATGCATGATACCAAATTGGCACCTTAAATCTGCACCGAGGCCTCTTAACATAAAGCTCAGTGCCTTGGCAAGCTTATGTCCACATTAATAATAAATCCTGGTAACACAACCTGTTTAAGGAGAGCAGTAAGAGCTGAAGCCTCCTTAGTGGATGCAATCTGCTTTGTTTTGTTTCAGTGCAGCCAGAATACTTGGAAAACCTATTTTATTCTGTTCTCTCTCTCATTATCAGTTTCTAATATGGTTCAGTCAATATTCTTTCAACTAGCTTGTTACTTTATCTGGTTAGTCATTTTAAGAGCTATCCACTTGCCTAGGGAAGTCTGTGTGTTTTGATTTTATTTTTATTCTGAAAGACTGCAGTCATCTGGCTGATTATGTGAATGATTAAAGTCTTTAAAAGCCCTGATGGATTTTTTTACTCCCTCGCTCCCATTACATTCCAGATTTCTGCAAATGCAGACAAACGTATGTCACTTTGTTAAAGCAAAAGTTATTACTAAACAATAAATAAACTAAACTCAACTGGACTTCTATTATAATGGCAGTATATACTTGGCAGAGCCAAGTAATTTCAGCGGTATAAATAAGGAATGGCCAGAAAGCGAGGGAGGCTGTAAGAGAGTCCATTGAAATAAGAGACTGATTTTACTGAAGCCTTTCAGCAGAGTGACTATTTTATGAAGAGCCTTATAAGCAAAGTTCCTAGGCTTGAGCCTGCTTGTACCTCTGTATTGGTCATAACAGGAGAACCCTCTAAGTCTTAGTGGGATCTGGTTCCCTTGAGTTCCAGTAGAACCAGAGGGGAATCCGGTCTCATGGCTGGTGTTGCTCATCGGTGGTGCCTTTCGACCTGGAGTGCAAAACCAGGCTGGAATTCACATGAAAAAAAACATTTACGTAAGTTACCTGGCTCAGACATGGCCCTGGCAGGGGAGGTAATGTGGGAAAGGGCCCCCCAGCTTGAAGCTGCACAGCAGGACACAAGCACCACTTGCATGGGAGAGGGTAATACAGGAATCAGGGGAGTGGCAAGGTGTGAAGTGGGAAGCTTGGTGGAAAGACAGTATTACACTACCTTGCCTCTGAGATGATGCAATATGATGCATTTATGCTCTGTGTATATACATCAGTTTTACAGAGCTTGCTAATAGATTTTGGAGCATCAGAGTATAGGAAATAAATGGGCATAGGCACTGGAAATGACACAGTGTAGTAACAGATGAGCAGGACACTTTAGGGATTATCATCTATTATTTGAAGAAATTAGTGGATCTCATTCCACAGTGCCAAGCCCTTTACAAACATATTCCTGGACAGAGAAATGTTTCTATTACATCGGCTTTCGTAACAAACAGCTAGAACTGGTTTATGGATATCTTTAAGACACTGTCTTCTTTGCAGAATAGTGTGACGTGGTGTGAGACACAGGACCAGACCAGGAAAAGGAAATCCTGCCAAGGTGTGGATATATCCAGGATTTCTATTTGTATAGGCTGAGCCAAAGTTGTGCTGATAAAGAGTAGTCCCTGCTATCCCCACATGAGCTCTTCCTTAGCCAATGTTAAACATTTTTCCTAGTGTATTGGCTGCCAACAAGTGGCGCAGGATACTATAACTACTTTTCACTCCTGTCTCATAATTCCCTGACGCTGATTTTTGACTGTGCTTACTTGTGTCTGTATTGAAAGAAGATAGTGTAAATCAGAGAGTTTTAGCTGTTCTGTGGTTCAGTTCCGTATTCAGGTTTTAAATTATTATAACGTCATGCTTATAAAAGTGTCCTTGTTTCCGTCACCTGTGTTTGGCTTCCAAGCTACATACCATCACTGAGATTTATAGATATTGTATGGCTTACAGATGCTTTGTGGACATTTTTGAGGAACTGTGTTCTCCATAGGTTTGAAACTGAGATTGTATTTGAGTGGAAATGGTGTTCAGGGACCAGAAACAACGAACAGGAAGAGTAAAAGCAGTTTCTTGTAAGCATAATGGCTGGAAGCTTAAAGCCATTTAAAAATGACTGGAAGAGTCTCCTGAATGATTTCAGGCATTGCAGAGTAAATGATCGTGCTCCATTTGTACAGGCGATGACATGATAAGAACAGAGATTCATCACCTCATTCCTGAGGTGTCCTTGAGCAGTTTGATACCATTAAGATTCATAGTAGCTTTTCTGTGTGCCACTGAGTGCCATGAATCATGCGGTGCTAGCGAGAATGGTCCACAGAGAAGGACCAGCGAATATCAAACTTAGAGCCAATGTCTCTTTGGGTTTTGCTTTCCCCCAAAGCTGAATATTGTGTCATCCTCTTCCATTTAGATGCTGAATGCCACCAAGCAACGGTCTCCGCTGCACGCAGGAAGTGGTCTGTCCTCCCATGACGCTTATGAGTTCTCAGAAATGACTAGAGAGCTCTTGAGACCTTGTCGGGGCACGCAAATAGACATCAATACTTTTACAAAAATACATATGACTGGCTTTTTTTTTTGCCTGATTCTTCACTGTGCTTTAAACTGAAAAAAAGATCTCCTTCTAGTAATATCCTTCAGATATTTGTAGCAAGTGTCTGAAAATGTAGCTTGAGAAATGCCAATAATGCTGATTAGTCCAGCTTATAGTACAGGAATATCTGTGCTTTACAAATACTGACCATTCTTCTCCGGAATGGTTCACCTTGTTTTTGATTATATTTTCCAGCCACATTGAATTTTTCCCTGTAGCAGGTGCAGATGAGTATGAGAACTGAAACAGAGAGCAGCAGAGTGCTTCTTGGGGAAATGGCAAGTGACTATATAATTTACTCAGTAGTGTACTTCTACTTATAATTATTGCTAATTCAAAAAAATTCAGCGCAAATTGCATGACAGCACTGTGTAAGATGGGTGTAGAGATAAAACATGAACACAACCCATGCCTTGCAGGCTGACAAATGAAGTGTAAAATGCTATTGTTTGTTTACTGACTGCCTAAGCGTGTGATGAACGATTATCTCTGCCTCAAGAGGTAGCCCAAGGTTTCCAGTGGTATCAGTCTTCCTGTTTGTGATTCATTTGTGCAAACGGTGGAAAGCTGAGCACGTAACCGTGAAGGCAATTACCCGATTACTTCTCTGCCCCTTAAAAATTGTGTTGCTTCTCCATTCCCTTTCAAAACTCAGGGTTGCACTGGAGTGAGCCTGGGAGGGCGAGCCCCCCCTCCAGCCTGAACACGATGGGGCAGGTCCAGAGCCGCAGTCGTGCCTGCAAACCCCTCCACTGCAAATTGCTGCTTCCCAGCAGCAATATTTTTCTCATGAGCTCACAAGGAGTGGGAGGAGAAGCTGGATTCCCCAAGGTGCATCCAGGGCTGCCGAGGGGTGGGAGCAACCTGTCGTGTCCTCCTCGGCAGAGGTTGCATTTATGCCCGTGTCAGGAGACTGTTGGACAGGGTTGGTTTTAAGGGTGTGACAACCTTTTTCTGCTTCCTGCGTGGAGGCTTGAGGGAGCCGCAGGGGGTGAGGCTTCGCCCTAGCTCGCACCACAGCTGCAATGGCAGGCTGCGCCTCTGAAAAAAGTGAAGCTCTGGGCCTGCTATACGTTCTCCATACTGGCCCAGCTAATGGCAAACTCAACGGGGAAGCTGGTCTGGGCAGCAAAAAATAAATACATAAGAAAGTCAGGTGTGAGCCTGATGGGTGTCCGAGTCCTCTTCCACCCCCGGTGTAAGGTGAGAGCAGAGCAGCAGTGGGTCGGGGCAGCTCCTGCCATCTTAACCCAGCTGCAGGACCACCACATTGCACTCATCCCCAGGGGTTCAGCTCACAGCACCTCGACCGGGCGTTTTGGGAAGAGCCTCTCTCTATCCCTATACCATGCAGCACCCTGAAGAGTATTTCAACTCGGAAGTGCCGTGGCATGAGGTCTCTGCAAAAAGCCCTCAGCAGCGTGCGCCGCACAGGAGCTGGGGCTCGGCGGCATGAAATCCCTGGTTTTGCTGGGACGTGCCAGGTAGCATTACCATTTTCCCACACCAAGTAATTATGCTCAAGTGTTGTTTTGCCTTCACAAGTGCTTCTTTCTTTCTGATTTTGATCTGTAATATTTTATTCATTCTGCTTCTGGCCATCTGATTCCCCACAAAGCACTGCCTGTCTGCAAACCAAGCTGGAGGAGTAAACTGAGCTCTGGAAAATAAGAAAAGCTCCCAGTGAAAATCAAGGAAACCTTAATCCGTTTAGTGGATTAACGCAAAGGTGAACTGGTGACTAGACAGTAGTTTGTAAATATTTGCCTAAATAAGATATCTGATAGTATTGGACACCCTAGACTTTGAAGTACAAGGGACTCCTAAAATCCAGTGGATGCCTTAAATCAGTTTCAAGGTAAAGTCTTGCCTCTGTTTTTAACAAAGAGGTGATTGGACACTGCAACAGCTTCGTAAAGGAGGGCTGGGGTCCTCCTCATTTGAAGTCATTAAGTAAATAATTGGTTCTTTTTTTCTATTAAGGACTAAAAATACCTAGTTTCACCAAAAAGTAGGGTCTGTGTATGGGAGGTATGGAGTGAAACTGCCTGGCCTGTGGGAGGGGAAAGTTTAGACTAAAAGGTCTGTTTGGCCTGTGAATCTACACTATCATTAACTAGTAAAATAAATGCTTTAAAATTAACTTAGCAATTCCCCAGCAGCTCTTGAACAGAGCATTAAAAAGTGAACTGTGGAAATGTAATGAAAACAACGCTATGACAAGACCCAAAGCCCTAATCTCCCAACTCACCAGGCCGTTGAGGACCTCAAGGAGAAGACTGGAACAGATAATTTTCCTACAGTCTGCAAAATGATCAGTCACTTTTTAGTATGTGAGAAGTACCTCACAAGAGCACCTCTGTAGCAGATCTGCTCACTGGGGCAAATAAAGCACCAATGATTTAAAAATTTATTCTGTATGGTCTACGTCAAGTGTTGTTAATTGTTATCAGAGCCAGAGCAGTTAAATTTCACCTGCTATTTGAACAATACGGAAAGCCGTAAGCAAACAAGTGACAATAAAATAACAGAATGTTTTGAAGCCAGTTTATGACATTTATAGGAATATCTTGCCTTTCCTTTAATCACAATATTGGAAGGATGGGAACCAGTTGTCCCTCAGGAAACATATTGTTGGTGCAGCCAGCTCACAGCTCTACGGACTAAATATGAACAAAAAATGCAAACAAATACAATTAATTGTTTGACCATAGTAGCTTTCTTCTGGAACTGGGTTTGGGTGCTAAAATAACGTGCACCCCATTAACGTTGGTCCTGAATGCTCCTGGTTTGCCCAGTCCTTGCTTGTATAGCCAAGTGCCTGCAGGAGCATCACTGGAGCCCAAGGATGATGGAAAGAGGTTCATTTCCATGGACCTGTTAGAACTGATCTCCCAGGAGATTGACTTTCTCTATCCATGCATCATTTCCTTCCTTTTCTCTCTCCAACTCAAACACTGTTTTTCAGCCTTTATTAAAACTGAAAAAAAAGATGAATTATTCTCCAGGAAATATAGGAAATAGGGATCTCTTGTGGGACTTTTATATAGATAGATAGATAGATAGATAGATAGATTACTTTTAACCTAGCAGCATCATTACATTGTTACCAGAGTGGAAATGTATACAGTACAGGCTGCAGCCTTAGCTATCTGATCTTATATAGTACAGTCTATCCGTGTACCAATTTGTAACATGTCCAAAGCCTTGTGAAAGCATCCCCATGTGTAGAATTACATTTGTGTCATATTTATTTAATGATAGATTTGCTAATACAGCACCTGCTAAACAGAATTGCAGACTACGTTGAAATCAATCACCGTATGCAAACTGGTTCTAGAAATGGGATAGGATATCTGCCCAGCTTATTTCTAGTCAGACAGTTGAGTATAGTTTTAACTATGCATATCTGTGTGTGTTTAGTCATCTTTTAACGTAGCTAATAGTCTTGACTGTAAGACTTTTTGGACACATATTAAATGTTTTTCAGTTTCTACTGTTTAACTAAATGAAAACTGGTGCCCTCTCTAGACTTGGAACCAAACTGCTGAGAAGTCAGTGGGTGTCAGGAGTCAGGGCCCCTACATAAATAGGGAGAAAATTCAGTTTCTAGCTAGAGCTAAAGTTAGTTTTTTCTAAGTCTTTGTGTGCACATCCTTAAAGATGGATTTAGAGAGGTTTGAGCTTGAAAAGGCCGTGTTGGGGTTACCACTTTCTGGCGATGCCTTTCTGGGATGCTGGTGGATGCAATGAATTATTGTGGGCTCTGACCTGCTGTCAGACTGGGGTGCATTCTGCTCGCCCTCCCCATCAGATACGCCTTTGGGCACAGGTGTAAGAGAGGGAAAATCCCTTTTCTCGGTGGTACATTGACCTAAAACAGCCTCTGGGGAGGGAAGCATGTCTGGGAACAAAAGGGCCTCATTCTCATCCCATTTACATCCCTGTTGTAACTCCACTGGTTTACCTAGGCTTCTTCCTGGATGACTACCTCTCCTAAATACCTTCAAAATACATACATAAACATTTTTCTCTATAAACTTCAATGGAGTTTCCTTGCTTTGGAAAACTGTTTTAATTTCTGTATTTAATACTCACTTGGAAGCTGGAAGTACTTGAGCTATAAAAGGAGCTTTGTGTACTTGATGCAGCTGACTTGATTTCCGTCATGAAAAATATATTAATCATCAGTTGCAGGAGTATGTCTTGAATGTTTCTGATTAAAGTGTCCCCCAGAAAGATGTTCTAAAAGTTGAGGTAACCAAAAGAAATCTGATTTTTTTTTTGAAGGCACTGGTATGAATTATAACATAAATAATGTTATATTAAATAAATATAATACTAATGATCATTAATTAATGATTAATTATTGATTCAGTAAATAAATTAATGATTCCATATACTATCAAAGACTGACATGGTGTTAATTCTGGCCATCACTGAAGGCAGAGCCAGAATCCTTCCATGATTAATACTAATGTCTTTTCTTCACAGTTCTGCATGAAAAATAAAGTGGGTATAAAAACTGACAGTGTTTCTTTAGCTTTAGAGGTAACTTTCGTATCGGCGTTACAGGCCCTCACCATCATAAATCAAAGAAGATGGTACATCAGTTCATTTCTGTATACACTTCCTGCTTTTTGGTTAAAAGACTATTTTTCAGACCTGCCAAGACAGAAAGCTTTAGCTACTCAAATACTGGAGAGCTTTTCTGTAACAGGAGATACCAACAGAAAAACTGTTGCTCAGCTGTATGCCATCATTGTCACTATAAAGGGCACTGGCAACTGAAAAATATCTGACAAATTGACAACTTGACAGGGACACGAGATGGTGAATTAATCTACCTTGGCAGAAGGCTGTTGGTGAATATTTAAATAGGTTAATAGTCAACATTAGAACCCTGAAACCAAATACAGGCTGGCAGCAGAAGAGAGCAGGTAAATCTGATATCTAAATTATACTGTTAACAGTGTGCTTCAATCTCAGAATGAAAATCAGATTCTCAAATCTGAAATAAAAGAATTAATAATCTTTCCTTACAGATTCTTTACTGAGCAACAGCCTTTTCTATCAAAAGAAAGATTTTTTTCCTTTAAGTTATGTGTGCCTTTACACAGGCAAATCCCCAGTTCCTTATTCAGCTCACAGATAAATGCATTCAAATAGGAGGACAGATAAGCTCAAGAAAGAAAAATCTATTAAGAATAATTAAACCCTATCTGGATTGGTTTTGATAAATTTTGTACATGTCTGTAAGACCCTCAATTTCTCTGGTCTTTCTCCCAAAACATCGTAAGAAATGCCTGCTGGTCCGACCACGTATGACAGACAGACAAGAACATGTCTCTCTGGGGTGGCTTTCATAGTGGTTTTACAGCCAAGATTTGTGTTCCTGAGGGTAGCATCAATCCAACACCAGAGCTGAAAATGCAATAAAATGAGAAGTGAAAAAGGAACATAAGGAAGCTTAGCAATTGTGTAGATGATCTAACCTCAGCTGTTAACTGCTTTACTTTCTGGGTCACCTGCAGTTATCTTTTTGGCAATATGCACAAGGGCTAACTCAGCTGGCACCACATACATGTACCTTGCAGAATATCATTAAAAATGTACGAGCTGGACAACGCGCTTTGTCCATATCACTTTTGTGTACTTTCAGGTGGCATTTCTCCAAAGGGCTAACACAGTTCAATAACAATTGTTTTAGCCATCTGTGTGCTCTGTAATGAATTTGACTAACCCAGAATCCTGTTTATCTGAAAAAAGGCTCCAGGGTAGCCATGCAAGTCAGGTGTACTGGAAACTGTCTGTTTTCTAAGGATAACTCAAATCCAGGTTAGTAATAAGAGCTAGTGCTGGTCAAATCCATTGTCATTGTGTAAATGGAAGGATGGTTCTTGTGGGAATCTGTTCTGGGTCCAATACTAATCAGTATTTTCATTAATTATTCAGATTAGGGAATACTGTGTAATTTGCAGACAATACCAAGCTGGGAGGCACTTTGAAGGAGAGGACCCAAATTCAAAATAATCTTGGTAAACTAGATAAATAGTCTGGGTGGTGCCAAAAAAATGTTCAATGAAAAAATAGGAATTACTTAAGAATAATAAATTGCATGAATATTAAAGTGACTGATTTGGCCTGCAGGAAAAAAAGTTAAAAATGTTGTAGTGGTGCATACATTGACCAGTAGTCAACAGTGTAATATTTATGGGGGAAAAAAAAACCATGGGTTATACAAATGTATGTAAGATAAGTGAAATGATTCTTCTACTGTGCAGCATAGATAAAGCCTCAGTTAAAGTACCAGCCCTGTTTGGTACTTGGCAATATGGAAAGGAGGTGGCCAACTGGTAAAAGTCCAGATGAGAGGAACAAAAATAACCACAGATTTTATGAGCAAAACTTGAGTAAACTGGGTGTTCTTCAGGTTAAGGAAGAAAGACTATTTTCAGATAGTACTGAAAGCTATTGCTCACTATTGTTCCTCTTATTTGGGCCAGGATAAGAATCAAAAAATTTACCTTCTGGTGAAGAAGATCTAGGTTAGAAGTACAGAAAAACTTAATGCTTTGGGGGATGTTGAGCCTTTGTAACTGATTTTTAGGAGCAACTGAATGACCAGGATTGGCTGGTGCAGCAGGTCTTGCCTTGGGCAGGAGTGTGGGGCTGGAAGACCACTGCCCATTTTATTTTCTAGAAAACAGTTGCTTAACTCACAACTGATGTCAGTGATATTGAAGTATCTGGATATATTTTTTGAGGAATGAGCAAAACTGGGGATGAGCAAAACAAAAGGAAATACAGTTACTTAAAAAATATGAAACGCTATTGTTTTGCTTGCTACTGCTCGTCATCTAATAACATATGATTGAATACTATATGCTGAGCTGTTGCCTTACGTTTTAGCATGGGATTGTAGCACCTGCCATGAAGTCTGTAAATTATCAAGTGGCGAGTAAATTCATCGTTCAGGAAGCTTTACTACTAACTACAATCTCATATTAGGTTTGAAGTCTTCATATAATTAATACAAGCAATCATGCCACCATCATTATCATTGTGATGCTGTAGTCCTAGTTGTGAAAGAAGCATGTTTTGTGTGAAAGTGCAATAGCAGTAATTAAACCAATTGATATAACTGGAAAAGAAGACAGACAGCTCTTTTTTCCATTGACAGGCACTAAGTTTTTGACTGCATATGTTCTTTTAGCCTCTGACCAGATAATATTGTATATCACATCACCAAAGGTTAGTTATACAAGGCAAAACTTAGTTAATCTATGGATTCCACAGAAAGAATTACTATAAATATAAGTTTCAATTTGTAAATACATTTACCGTGATTGCATTGGGTTTCTTCCACATATATTTTAACAAACAGATTCATGGGCAGGCATGATAGTAAAAAAAAATAAAATAAAATTGGAGAATATTTACAGGAATCAATCATCATTTTATAAATGTGAATATTCTCTGCTTAAGCATGATTTCTGTTTTAGCAAGCAAGAAATAGAAGGAATAATATGTCAAACGGGAAACAGCTCATTCTTTCAGAACTTTCAAAAAATAACTTCAGTAGCATTTACAGGATAGGGATAAACCTCCAGTAGCCTAGCACTATTCCCACTCAAGTCAATGAAAAGTCTGCTATTTATTTCAGCTGGACGATCTCACAGCTATTTTAGCAATTAGGTTCATGTAATGAATTAATTACATAAAATTATAAGCAATTGGTAGACAAATACAAAGGAATTAAATTATCTGGATGAATTATAAGCTGTGAACCACTCAGCTGTAATACTTATCTTTTGCTATTGTGCACCCTTAGAAATATTCCAAATAAGAGATACAGTTCAATAAAAGAGACTTTTTCATAAAAATTAAGAATAATAATTGTCATAAGTTGATTTAATTGATATGTGGATTATTTTATAAAAGTTTTGGTGAATTTTATGAAGCTGGTAAATTCCAAAACAGCTCCTGGAAATATATCACAAAACACAATCACTAGCACTTTCTCCCTTGTTTTTCTGAGTCCAGCATTTAAATCTGTACAGGATCCTGTCCCTCCTGGCCATTTTTCACTGAGCCAGTGAAATAATTTCTTATACCCATGGCAAAAATCCTAGGATAAAATCAGAAACAGGGTCAGGCTGCCCACAGAGAATTTAATGCTCCAGAGCTAGAACTGATTTATTACAAACTAGTTTGTTTATAGCTATCTTTGATATCTTCTGGCTACTTTGAATTATGCATTGTTGACATACCCTCAGTCAACCTCTACTGATATTAATAAAACATTGAAAACAATAGATATTAAACTAAGGACAGAGTAAAATATGTTTAAAGACCTCTAGATTTGTTCCAATAGATGCTTCAACAGAGTGAGGCTTAACATCTCATAGGACTGGGCACCAGTATAGCAATAGCATCAGTAAAGTACTTCTGCTGTGATCAAACATACAGTACAATAAGGAAGCTGGCAGAAGGCTAAAAACCAGACGTCTCATTCCATTAGAATCATTATCAACTAAAAATATATGCTTTCAGAAAAAGACAGATCGGGAAACAAAAATAAAAATATGCAGGGAAATCACGAAATATGGGAGATTTATAGATTTACAGCTGCAGCAGACCTAGATGGAGAAAGTGAGACAGCAGAAAAAGGATTAGGATTAGGATTGCTTATGCACTTATATAACATTTGTTCTAAATTTGATTACAGTACTCAGTAAAATGAGAACTCAGTATTCATCACGCACAGCAAAAAACTTCACGTCAGCATCATCATTTACATTACATTTGCAAATATAATTAGCAATCATTTGTAAAATGGTTTGATTATGTTAATCAGCCAATGTTTTGCTACACTTGGAAGACATAAAGCATTGTAGGAACTTCAGATGGAGCAGCCATATGTTTCTTTGTCTCATATGGCTGCAGGAACATCATCTGTCATGTTCACAGCTAGTTTTTTTGTCTGCAGAGACTGCAGACATCCCTGCATGGTAGATTATTGCACCCTACTTCTAGAATACTAGGCCACAAATGGATTTTTAAAATAAAATAAATAAATACATATGTATATACACACACACACACTCGAATTTTGAGTATCCAGTTTCAGATTTATAAAGCTTGAATTTAAGAAGTGCTGAACACTTCCTGTGATTTTATTCATTACTGTAGTTAGTTATGAAGTTTATCACTCTGAAATTATTGACAGGTTTTTGAAACTCTGAGTCTACATGACTTTTCTTGAAGCTTAGCCAGAAGTGAAATATGGATGTGTTGTGGTATCAGTAGTACCATCATCTGTCATTAGACTATACATATACTCTTGCTATATGATATACAACTTGTGCCAAAAATAATTTTAGTTATGGGACTCCGTCCTAAAGGCCAGTAAAGTCTCATTTCCCAAGAGTAGTATATATAACCCGTCTTTACTATGTTCACCCAAAAATAAAGAGGGGGAAAAATCGCAACCAAAACTCTTTTTGTGATTGCTATTCAAAACTGTCAATGTGCACCAGTGCTAACCTAAACTAATTACAACGTACTGCATCTGGGGGTGAGGAAAGCATGACTGACATGCACAAACCAGCACAGGGCGCAGCACGGGACAGGGGCTCCCGCGGGATCAGGGAGCGGTGGGGGATCCCCAGACTGACAGGCCAGGATCTATCCTACCACCCTACCGAGGGAACTGGGCCAGCTCCAGCAGGGCATGTGAAGATGGTGGCCACATTCAATCAAGAGACCAGATCATCAGTTTATGGTGATGGAGCTGAAATAAGGTCAGGGTCTGGATCAACAAGTCGACGGCTGGGCAGGGCTGGAGATTGGCATCCCATGGTGTCGCTTGGGCAGGATAGGCAGCCCCAGGCTGCTGAAATGGAGACCCCAGGACCATGGGCAGGATGTGGGGACGGTCTAGGTGAGGCTGCTGAGGTCCACAAAGGTCCATTAGCACCCTCAGGGCCCTGATGGGGTAAGGGAGGTGAGCAGCTGTTTGGAGACAGCATGGCATTGCTGGTGGACACACCTACAGGTCTTGGGATATCTGCCTGCAGATATGGAGTGTGTTATTAGCACACATGTTAGCACTTGGTTTAGGTAGGAAGGGTGATGGTGCTTAACAGACTGAAGATACTAATTCTGAGATGTAGATAGGTCCCATAGCAAATATCAGCTGGAGAAGTGATTAATTTACTATTTCTGAAGTGACAAAAATGCAACTGCAAACACTGTATTGGAAGGAAGAAGCGTTTTTGCCAGCTTACCCTGTTTGGCAAATGCTTTTGCTAAAGCCTTTTTGCTGTATAAAATGCATCTCTGTTAAAAAAAATTGCTTTTACAGCTGTACTAATGAACAGCCTCAACAGCGTTGAGTAAGTGCAAGCCAGTGATTTTGCCTTGATCTGTGAGACCTTCAAATACTTGCTGATATATCTGAAACCTGTGTTCATGGCCAACATTGGCAAAGCTCTTTTCTTTTGTCCTTTACAGCCCAAGGTGGCTGTATCAGTTTTAGATGAGGCACTGAAATTTTCTTTACCTCTCCAAGGTGTCTGCCTCGCTCCTCCAAGCTGTCTCTGCCTTGTTTGCTGAGGCATTTGCGTAACCCAGACACACTGGAGCCCTGTGCTTTGTCATGGACATGCCTGAGTGAGGGAGTAACCACTACTCTTTAAGACACCTGTACAAAACAGGTACAGAGTTAGAGTCACCATCCACCAGTTTAATCTTTCACACTCTTGAGAAAGGGACAAACTCACAGATACTGGGTAATATCCTGTCACTTACATTGATGCACATGCTTAAATAGTGGGGAGTTGATGGAGAGTGCTGAATTAAGGCACTTCTAAGTTGTTTTGCCTTTATCTTTGGATGAGTTGAGAGAATAGAAAAGCCTTGATGAGGAGCCTGTGTAATCACAGCTCATTGCTGCTGGAAGTGGTAAGATCTATAGGCACCCAAGTTAGGTTTTCACTGTCAAGCTGGCTACAACCCAGCCAACAGCACAGCAAGGAACACCTTGAGGAATATCTACTTCGTAATTTGAGTGCAGTATAGGGACATCTAAGCTAGCTTTATATGAGCTAGCTCAAATAGAGCTTTCAAAAAGAAAAGCTGAGCCCTGGAAACATTAAAAATATGTAATATAGATATACCCTTAGTTATGACAAGCTTACTTCATATCTAGAGCCCATGGAGATTTAGTAACAAAGCTTTTTCCCGCTTACGTGACTTGTAAAGTCTGAACCAGCAGGTGCTCTCAGAAAATCTCTATAAAATTCAGTAGTTTGTCCTCCAAGACATGCGAAATGGAGGTTCTACATGAGGGTGTTTGAAATCCTACCTCCCACTACCTGGAGAATGTCCCATACAGCAGATATTACACTGTTTTGAAATAAGCTATTAATCCAAGAGAGAGTGTGTACAGGCATGAACAGAATTCCTATGTTCCTTTCCCACAAAGATCTCAAACTTCTTTCCAAAGTAACATACCTAGGTGTGTAAGTGTTTGTATTACAGTCGTCACGGTAGTGTCCTAGGAGACTAGTGTTGAGAGACCTAGATACTAGTCCCTTTGTTTATTCTCCAGAATTCAGTCTTTCATTATCCACTCAGTGGTCTTAACTGAGATGCGACAAAGCAGAAGAAACCTTCCCTGTGGAATATATTATAAGATGAATGTTTATTAAGAAAACCCAACATTGAGATCCATCCTTTTTTGCCTGGCAATTTTTTACGAGGGCCAATCATGAGATGATGTACAAATGTGTCCAATAATCACTTGAGCATATAAATTAGAAAAGTAAATTGTTATAACAGGGCTACTGTAAGAATGAAATAGTTGGAAAAGTGTATTTTTATAAATCATTAAATAAAGAGTCTTGAGAAAAATTCACATTTTCTAAGGATATCCATGTTTATAATACAGAATACCAAAATGATGTCACTGTCCAGGATATAATAGCAATTAACTGACTAATCTTAACACATTTCCTCACAAAACCCTGTTTTGCAAGATTATGAGTCCTCCAGTTTCCATCAAGACAGGGCCATTGGAGATGTTTTAAACCTTGTGAGCCGTGGGTTCAAAATTTAGCTCTTCCTTTAAAAAAAAAAAGAAAAGAAAAAAAAGGGCACGAACAACTGGAGTTTTATTCTTCATCCTGGTCATACTCAGCTTCACGAAGATAAGGGATGGCTTTTAAATATTTCCTATTTCCTCTAATCTTGGACTGCTTCCCTAGGGGGAAAAAGAAAAAAAAAACAAAGGCAGTTCTAGAGAAAGCCACAAGCCAAACATGATGGCTTACAGGCAACACATAATTAAAAAGTTAACATGAGGCTGAAAGGGAGGGTGAACTATAACATTTTCCACAGCTTGCTGTTATCCTGGGGCCTTGCAAACTGGGTAGTACTGACCCTAAACTCTCTGACTTGCATTTAGCAGGCGAGGCTATTCCACACAGCCAGGAGATCATGTAAGTGCAGACCGTCTTTTTGTGGAGTGTGGTGCAGTGCAAAGTCCTCTGTGTGCGTGCAGGGGTCCTGATGGGTTTGACCTTCTGCTGCATGGAGCCCCTAATCTGGCGCTCTGGGATCCAGCTCTGTTGAGCTTAATGTGTTGGGCAGAAGTTGAAGCTCTACACTGTAAACAAAGCTTTCAAGGCAAAAGGAAAAAAACAATAATAGAAAGGTGAGGTTTTACATCAGGATCCAGGTTTTAGCAATTGAGAGAATGGGTAAGAAGAAATACAAAATAATGCACTATTGTGTAGATACAGTAAGTGTCTTGGAAATGGCACCTTGTGCATCCTGTAATTTAATCTGATATTATTTCTTGCAGGGAACAAAAAAGGAATAACAAACTACACACAAGGTTTTCCTTTAAAAAGCTCGGTTCATTTTCTCTTTTACTTTTTCCCTGAAGACTGGTTGCTCTAGGCAAGAATCCACATGTGTGTTTAGATGAAGGGCCTTGTGACTGAAAATCAGCCACTGATTATCTATACATAATTGGTGCTTCAGCCAGTAATTGAATGCCTGTGGAATAAAGATGCCTTGAAGAAATCCTGTGTCTCTCAGGCAGCTCTTTCTCTCTATGGATTAGAAACAAAACGGGCATTTTTATAGTTAGCATACATTTTCAATTACCTGAGTAAATAATGCATAGATTAAAGTAGTCATTTAAAGAAATTATAAAACATTTAATTAAAAACAAAATAATGAGTGAGAGGAATTCTCCACCAGGAAAATGGTGTACCGTAAGTAGCTATTACTAGTCCTTTGCTACACAAACCTACATCCCTGCTCCACTCCTCTTAGGCTTTGCTGTTTTTCTGTTTGGCCCCAAAGGACAGAGGTGCTCACTAGCTGCAATGCAAGACCTGGGCTGTCTCACTGCCAGTGTACCAGAAAGCACCTGCTCCTTTGCTATCGCATGCCTCGTTTGTACTGCAGCAGCAACCTGGGATGTGGCTGGTGCACCCAGGGATGTGGCAAGTGAAAGGGTTCAGCTACCACGCGTTTCAAAGTTTTCAAAGGCAGGAATGCTGTAGGCAGCTCACTCTCTGGCATCAGCGCCACACTTCCATCTCATCTCATCTTACGCTAGATGTGGCCATACAGCCATACAGCATGCCAACACTTCACCAGCTCCCGCTGAAGAATGGCCCCAAAACACCATTGAAGAATAACGGAAATGCATGAATGTCTTGCACCAGAAAAACCTCAGGGAGTAACATCAGCAGCCCCACTGTCAATTTGATGGTTGCATGTTCAGGCAATGATTCTGTGGTTACCAATGTTTAGTTTTATAAACCTAAAAGTAGTACCATTGATTATGTAAGAATTACTCATGTATATATAATTAAAAGCTTGCTGGACCTAACATTTAAGTGTGTGCTTTTATGTTTGTGTACACTTTTCTATATTAGACAACATTTGTGTCCTCATCTTGCTAAACAAACATCTGAAATCATTGCTCTCATAGATACTTAACTGGAAAGCTTGGCGTCTCATCAAAAAAACTAGACGATGGGTTAAACCTAATCTTTGTATCGGAAGGTGACTTTTTTCTGCAGCAGTTGCTTTTTTTTCTGTATATGCCAGCTGCGCAAATTCAGGTGAGGCTTCAGGGCAATATTTTAAAGTGGGATCTCTGATATAGGAATCTTCATTCTTAAGACAGTTGACCTTTGATTTCAGAAGTGCTGGAGTGTTATTGGCTAATCAATATCTGGCTTGGCTGCTCTGCTTCAGTTTTTCTCTTCTGAAAACTATTTACCTCTCAAGGGTGAGATGAAACTTCACAAATGTCTAGTGTGGGCTTTAGAACAATTTAAAAGGTGCAAAGTTTTACTAGCCAGGACTACTAGCTAGGCAAGGCTGTTACTCTGGTGGAATTTTGCTGTATATTGGAAAAGGAATGCAGTCAGAGCCTTCTGCTGCACAGGGCAAAATGACTTCACCCTATCAATATACTTTCTTCCACTAAAATATATACTTTTTAAAGTGAAAAATATAAACTGCAGGGTGCAAATCACTTGTAAATTGCTTCCAGGTTTTGTCTGGTGAAGTAGTATCATTACAGCAATGTGGAACAGGAAGCGCAAAGTAGCTTTATGTAACATAACTGCAAGCCATGGAAATAGAGGCTTGCAGAAAGTGCAACTCGAACTTGGCAGGGACACAGCGACAAATATACTTGCACTTCAGAAAAATGGCATACCGTTTTTAGTGTGTAGTGGTCAGTACCCTGTTCTACATCTGATGATAAAGGAGGAGTGCATGAATATTAAGTGTATCAGTTAAGCTTCTGGCTTAAGGCCACTCTCCAGGCAATGTGCCATAGCTATGAAATCACTCCGTTATTTTAGATTTCACATTAGATGAATAGGGTAGTGCAAGCTGTTTGAAACTCATCTTTGATGTATTTAAAGGTTTTGAAATAATGCCTAGCATTTAATACAGTTTTGCTAACATTAGCTTTCCTAAGTGCCTGATAAAAATAGTCTTATTCCCCACTGTTTTAAGGTTATTTTTCTAATTAAATGCAGATGCTTAAACCATCAGCATTCACTGCAAGATTCAGTTGTTCAGACATTATATCATCTATCTTAAATCCTGAATTATGTTCCATATTTCTAACTCAACACTAAAAACTACATTAGCTCTATGGGAGATATACAATTATAATTCGTTGCTATGTATCACAATTACCTGGGACTAAATGGGAATGGCAGGAATAGTACTCTGATCTTCACATGCAAAAAAGACTTCTAAAGTTGTCATTGACTTCACTGACACCAGTATTTGGTCACAAATAAGCAAGTCTTTACTGCTTAAAATAACCTTCTTTAGTTCTTAGCCACACAGGCCCAGAAGCTTGTTTAGTTTAGTGGGCATGATTGATGGTTGGACTCGATGATCTTGAAGCTCTTTTCCAACCGAAATGATTCTATGATTCTAAGCTGCAGACTTGTATCGGTGTGCCCAAGTATTTGAAGCTGAACACTGTACTGTTTTGTTTTCCTAAGCAGTAGCTCTTTTCAGAGCAAAATGGAAGATTTCAAAGAGATCACTGCCTGACATCAACACATTTCAACACCCAATTTTAACCAAACAGCAGTTTAGCACAAAACTGCCAGGAGCAGGGAAAGGTGCCAGATCCTCCAGCACGCGCACCTTGCTTTGGGATACATACACCCTCTACTATTGCTTTTTAAGTTTAAATCAGTGGTTATCAGGCCTCTTTTCAGTCTTTATTCCAACGTGTGCATGCTTTGCATTTTTTTTTTTACAAGAAAACAAAGATAAAACCAACGAAGTTGTGAAGCATCTTCACTCACTAGAAAAGGGGAGTCTCAGAGATGCCGAGGCCCCGGCTGACGGGCCCAGAGACCTGACAGGCTGCGCCTGGAGCTCCTGTATGGGGAGGGGGGTCTTTTTTTCCAGGCCATCCCTGCCCAAGTCCCCGTAGGAAGCTGCGTGGACTCCGGTCACTCGGGCCCACGTCTGGCCCTTGTGATCCAGAACCGGCACCTCGGGGCAGCGAAGAAACGAGGAGCCGCGATACGCCCCTCGCTGACAAGCTGAGGCGCTTCACCCCTTCCCTCCCTCCGCACCCGACTCTTCTTCCCGCCTGCCTCCGCCGCCAACGTCACTTCCTGGGGGCGGGCCGCAGCGCCGCGAGCCGCGGGGTGTCAGCGGCGGCCCTGTGATGGCGGCGGCGGGGCGCCGGCAGTCGCGGTGGCCGGGGGCGCCGGGGGGGCTGCGTCGCTCCTAACTCGGCGTCGGGCCCCTGCGCCATGGGGAGGAGCCGCGGCGGGCGGCTGGCCTGAGGCGGCGGCGGCGACGACAGCGGAGGGCGCGGCGCTGCCGAGGGAGCCCCGCCGCGGGGGCCGCGACCCGCGCCGCCGGGGATGTTGCGGTGGGTCCGGCAGCAGCTGGTAGGTGCCTTCCGCTGCCGCGGGCTGGGAAGGGCGCGGCGCCGGGCCGCGGCCGGGGGCTTCCCGGGCACCCCACGCACCCCCGGGCCGGGCGGCCCCTCGCCTCGGCCCGGTCCTCCAGGGCGGCCCCGTCCCGACTCCTCTGCCCGGGCCGCTGCCGCCGCGGGGGCCCCGGAGGAAGCGGGGGTGCGGGCGGGCGGGCGGGCTGAGGGGGAGCAGGGCGGGAGTGTGTGAGGGAAGGGAGCCCTTCCCGCCGCCGGGAGCGGGGAGGTGTAGGGGCTGGGGAGACCCGCAGGCTTCACTTGGATCATTATCGTCATGTGTTTTTAAATTTATTTTTAAGATGTATCGGAGGGTTTGGGGTGTTTCGGGTTTTGGGGGGGGGGTTGTGTTGCTTTTTTTTTTTTCTTTTTTCTTGAAACCACGTTGACACAGAGGAAAGCACGTTCTCTTACCTGTGACCCCCTTTGGGAAGGGCTCCCCAAACTTCTTTTCATGGAGGAATGACGGTGCCTTTTTCTGTGGACCAACACTCCAGAGATTTGCTGGCCTCTCTTCCTCCTTCACGTTGCGAAATCTTCCAAGGCTTTTTCACCCGATGTGTGTCTGTCTCATTTATTTCCCTGTACCTGAGAGCTTTGCAGCCGTTGCCTCTGCGTGTGTGTTAAGGCTTTGAAAGTGACAAGGAATGAAGAAAAACATCCGTGAAATGTTTTTCGCGGGGGAAACCATTTGAAAAAGGGTGCAGTTAGAGGGGGTGTCCCTCTAAATAGGCACTACTTGCTACGCTTGTATTAAATAGTGTGCAAAGGAAATAAGGCGGCCGTGACTGTAATGTCTGTCGTGCTGTAGCAGGGAAGTACATTGAGTTATTTGATTTTGATCTGAAGCGTTGGCTGGCTTCCTGCCCCCTCCAGCATTATTTCTCTTGCATTTTCTCAAAGGGAGAAATTCCTTCTAAATGATGTATTTACAAACTTACTTTTCCCATTCACTGGAGTTACCTTGCATCACAGATGTTGCCCAGGTTAGTACGAGAACTTATATTAGTTAGGTTTTTATATTTTAGTGGTTAAAGCTTGTGTCTCACTAATGATTTAATTTGTTACATCACTTTTTACAAAAAAGGGTAATTTTTTTTTCCTCTTCTTTCCCTACCTCCTTTCCCATGGCCCATAGATTTTTCCCAGATCTGTGTCTGAAGCACAGAGCTTGTGGTGACGGTCTCAATGCCAGCTTGACAGTGCTCACTCGTTTGGTCTGACACCAAGAGTTATTGACCTGGAAATTGATTGCTCTGTCAGAGCTCTGACTGCACTCTTCTGTTCTGTTACAGTCATGCACATGTTTTTTAGAATAAAGCCTGTTTGGCATAACATAGCTATCATTTTTTCCACTTGAAGCTGGCTTAAGTTTTGCGTGTGTTGTTTTTAAAGCAGCATTATGTTTTCTGTATAGTTTGGATTAGGACTGTGCCAGTGCTAGGAATTCATGTATCAAACATGGTTGCTTTTCTCCCTGTGAATACACTGACCAGCTTTCCAGAAATATGTTTGCCCTTAATAGAAGGTAAAAGCTTAGTGTAACAAGATCAACAATAAACCTAGCACTGAGAGGTTTTTGTTCTTCTAAAGGAAACTATTTGATGGGAAAATAAAACTTGCACTAGTTTTGACAGGGAAGGATTAGTGTAGTAGAAGAACGGGATAATAAAAAATCAAGATACTTGAATAGACTTTAAATATGGTACTAAGGAAAAAAATAATTGCAACGATACGTGTTTTGTGTTTTCTATAAACCTCACTGTTAGACCTTGATGGCTTCGTTGTTTCACAGCTCATAAAGATGAAAAATGGCCTAAGATAGGTATTACACTGCGTGTTTCTTCCGAGGGACGCTCAGAGAACTCACCCCTGTGTGTAGTCATTGGTTTAACATAGATCCCACCATACATTTGCTTCTTCATATGTCCGTGATGTTTAGGTTCTGAAAGAATGTCAGAGGACTGAGAACCTGGGGAAAGATGCTGAGAAAATAATCAGAGCGAGCGGGAAAAGTGGGGTGGCAGAAATATTTGAATCAAAGGGTGGCAAAATCTGTGTCTGATTTATTTCTCATAGTCGAAGAGAAGAATCTGTGGGTTTGGATGCCTTTAGAGCACGTATTTGTACCTGTGCTTGACGTGGCAACAGGTTTTGAAAAAAGTGTTCTCTTCTATACAGGAGGGTTGGAACTGGGGAAATATGTGGGTGTGATTTAAGTGGGATGTTGTAGTAATACAAAAGTAGAACCTTGGTGTGCAGTGTTGGAAAGTAGTAAGGGATTGGGGAAAGGGGGAGGGCTGCTACTTTGTTGAAGGTGCTTTTAGGTAGTTATTAAGTACTCTCTGTATGAAACCAATGAATGTTTTGCAACTTCTCGTTTAAGTGGACAGTATTTCATATACTAATTAATGAGATTGTCCTGAGTGTATATAGTCTTGAGAGCTCGTGTTCTTGAGAGTTGTAAAAGAGGCAGGGAAAATGAAGCAGTGGTCTTAGAAGTAAGTAATGAGAGGACCTGGTATGGAATTCAGATTCTTTCAGGTAGGTTCTTTAAGTGGTGACTTTGCTGTGCTTGAGTCTGTGAAGACCTGTGCATGCCTGTATAGCTACATAAAGGGATGACTACTCCTCTGAGAACAGGAGACGTGCTGAGAATGTAAGACTTTCTTCATCTTTATTATGGTCTTACAAGTCCAAAACAGTTTTCTAACTGAGGTGTTTTTTGTCTTTTCAGTGATTTGTTGTATAACAGTAATTGATGACAGTAATACTGTTGCTCAGTCTTCAGTGCCTATGTGGGACCCTCTTACAAATCATCGTTTTGTTTTGGTATCTTGGCCTTCCGTCTGCTTTATTTGCTCAGAAACAATAAACACCACCCTACACAGACAGTTTATCAGTTTTTCTTCCTCTAATGCTGGCCCGTACTAAATAAACTGCATAGTAAGTCATTAACAGTGTGCACCTTTCTAGTTAATATTGTTACATTACAATATCATTATCTAATTAATAGTTGGAAGTATCTAAGTTTTAGTAATAAAAAAATGGAGAGACAAATGGAGTTACAGTTCATTGCCTTGAGTAAAATGGCTTGATGTATTTCAAAGACAAGCTTTGAGCAGGAAAAATACCTGAGTTCCAGCTTTGTTACCTTGAGATCTCACAAAGACAGTAGGCATGTGGATGTGCTGAGGGTTGCATAACACCACAGGCACAGCCAGCTCTGCTTGAAAAAAGCAACTGGGCAAACAACAGTTGATACGAAGCATCATTAATGTTTAGGAATAGTACAGTACACTTTATTTGCATTTCCAAATATGATGGATTAGACTACATCGCAAATCTCTGTACAGCAGAGCGCTACTGTGGCTCTCCTGGTCAAGTTGTACAGTACCAACACGAAACAAGAGTACAAAGTCGTGTTTGTAATGCTCAGTGACTTTCTGTACCACTTAGAGTTTGATAGATTTATGACAGTGTTTGGACTGTGTTAATATCCTGATGGTGTAGATGGAGTGTAGGAGCTGTTGCAGTGGTATTGACAGAAAGTAATGATAATTTCAGTTGTCTGGCAAGGAGGTCTCCAAAAATTGTGATAGAATACCCTTGTAGGTATGATCTTAGCTGCATAATTTTGAACTATTAGTCCTATTAGAACTACTAGTCAAGTGAAGAAGGGTCTCTGGATTTCCCTTCTAGTTGCTATTATGTGGAGTTTGAGCCTTTTGATCTATTAGCTAACAGTTGAATGATATACAAAAGATACTGCATGGAGAAAACCTAAGAGCTACCTGCCTGGTCCCTCTATTATAAAGGACAGTTCAAGAGAAGCAGAATTGTGCTGTATTTGGCAGAGCATCTTCCTCCTACAGTTTAAGAACCTGAGTGCTGTTGTGCACTGACAACAGCTCTTATGCTATGCAGAGCAAGGTATGCAGGCAAATGCAGCTTTGCTATTTATCTGGAAGTCAAAGACAAAATGTGTAGATTAATTCGTTTGGATTGGTGTCTTTTAACTGGAAAACTTAGTTACCAGACTATTTTATTTTGTGGTTGTAGGAAGGTTCAGATTGGGAGGGACATCAGGAGTTCATCTAGTCCAAAAGTTCTACCTAGCCTGCATTGAGAGGTGATCACAGGGAATGTTTTTGGCTGTTCTGTGTTGGTTGTCCCCGTCACACCCCATGCTCCCCCAGGACAATATCTATAGGGTTGTTCTTGTTCATCTTTTGGATGCATTTTAATGAAAAGCTGCTTCTACTAAGGGAAATGTCTTCGAATAGATTAGCACTAGAGGACTGTGTGTTTGGGATGTTCTTCCCTTTCCTTCCAGGTGTTGTGTATCTGTTAAGATGTTCTGAGAGGACAGATGGTATTCTGTGATAACTTGCAGTTATTGGCATTCTGAACAAAGTGGACAGCATTTGATCTCATTGTTTGCACTGACATGTGTGTATTATTTTCACTTAATCATTTTATAGAATTGAACCACTGCAGTTACTTCTTTTTTTGGCCAAAGAATTCCCTGTATTTTTTGAGTGCTGAAAGTATTTTGAACTAATCCAATGACTGAGAATCCTAGCTTCTGAAATCATGTTGCTTTTCTGGAGTACAGTTTCCCCCTTTTCTCTTACTTGTCATTGACGCCTGTTCCCCTATTTGGCTAAAATTAAGTGGGTGTTTGTTATTGCATACTAGCAAATGCATATTTGCTCAAAAGAGTTCCTCTGGTTCAGACTGCCCAGCTAATACCTTCTGTACTGCCACTGAGCTGCATATTAGAACAGCCCGAAGGTTGCACTGCTTTGGTTAGAGTAGTTTGAGAACTGGGGGTTAATGACTCCCCTGATGTAACTTCACACAGGAGAAAATGTGGCCCTTTTCTTTTGCTAGAGGTATTCTGTGATCTGCTGGACTAGTCCTCCCATTATGTTCGGCTCTTTTAACCTTATTTTCTTTTTATATTCTGCAACTGCTGAAGGCTAATATATTTGCAGCACAGTGTGTTCCAAAGTGTGCAGAACCTGGCCCTGTCTTCAGCCAGCTGTCTGTTCCAAACGGAGACATCCATTGTGTCCTGTGTGTAATTTTTAAATCTTATCTAATAAAAATTAAACTCTAAATTTAAAAATTGCCTACCAAAACCTAATCAAACCAGACTTGACACTGTTTCTTTCAAAGACCATTTTAAAAATGGGAAGATCAGGGTTGTCTGATGTGCTGTCTTGCTATGAGACTTGGATGTTTGACCTGTATCTTGTCCCATCCTTTTTTTTTTTTTCCCCTAGCCGTGAGCCTTTTAAGCAGCAAATTTTTATTGTCCCAAACTTCCACTTGTCACACAATAATATGACCATTTAATTGACTGTTATGATATTCCTGCACTAACAGGATCCTGCTCTCTTAATAGCTGCTGTCTGTTTGTATGTGACTGAGGGAGAAAAGTAGTATTTTGTTGACAAAGAGCAAAAGCTTTTTGTGTTCTGGTCAGTAGGTGATAATGGGGGGATGGTCAGGGTAGATGCCTCTGTTTATTGCCAAGAGATTGCCTCTGAACCCTCACCAGAAGATAAAATTCATAATCTAAGGCGAGTAAATATGTGCTGAATTTAATAACATTCAACATGTGGTTTGGATATTGTTGGTATTGCTTTTTCTAGTTTCGGATGGGTTGGCTGAGTTAATTAAAACTTTTGTTTGCTTTCTTCTGGGGTGGAGATATAGGAGTTATAAAAGAAAAATATAATAATGTGTTCAAATTTCATTAAAAGCATCATGACTTGTGCCTTTCAGTAGTGACTTGCCATCTGTTTTTCTTCATTGTATTGTGGTGTCCTCAGTAGTTATGACTGTTTTTGTAAGTATTTCACTGGGAAAAAAGTATCTACAGTATACCTCTAAAAAGAAATTCCTTTAATTTTTAGCACCAAATCTGATTGTAAGCCAGCAAGTAAGAACTGCAGCAAAATAGATCTGACAAAGTGCCTCTGTAAACGCAAGGTCATATCTTCCAGCAAAACACAGGTGACATATTTGCAGCTAGAGTTGGGTTGTTTTTTTTTGTCTGGTTGGTTTTTTTTTAATACAAACCTCTTTTCAACTGCTGTTGAGAACAAACACTGAGCAATACTACAGACCATGGTAGAAAAGATAGAAAGTAGGACTGACAGCTACACCGTGATTTAAAAAACAAAACCCTACAATTCCTTGACCTCCCACATGCTGTGACTTAAGAGGATTTTTTTCTCCTTGTTTACTTTGAGTAAAAATAAGCATGGGAAAGGAGAACTTTCCTGTAAATGGGAAGGAGAGATAATGATGTGGACAAAAGGCAAGCTGTTTGTTTTCATCCCGAAATGTTTTACAAGGGAAAGAACATTTATATGGTTTATACCAAAAAGTATATTTTGTTACACGTTGTTACCCTTTACTATCCTCTTTGTGTATTTTTGTGCTAGTTTTATGGGTAGCTATGCTAATTTTTGTGGATGTTTACATATCTGCTTGGAAAAAGAATTGCAACAAAATAGAAAGGAAGCTTAAGATTTAGCAAGCTTTAAGGATAAACTAGTTTGTAGACGTGTCTGAAAGCAGGACATTAAACTGTTACTTAGGTCATAAATCATGTTTGTAATGGAATTAAAACTTAAAGTGATATTTGGTGAATGGAGTAGACTCAAAACTGTAACGTTAATTTTTACAGAGCAGGCTTTATCAAAGCTCATTAAAAGGAAGAGCTAGACAGTTCTAGCTATGAACTAAACTCTCTTCCTGTGAAATTTGTTGAGCAACAACTGTTAAAGCAATTGTCAGTATAATTTTGGCACACATTTTGAAAAAGCTCTAACATTTATTATTTAGGGGTGGTTTGGGGGAAGAATTTTTTGAAAAGTGTTTTGGTTTTTTTTTCATACTGAGGGAAAATGTGAATTAGACTTGCAGTGCAGGAGCTGATCGGCATAAGTAGCTATTGCTTACTAGAACCAATCTCAGTATTGAAAATGGTGGGTTTCGTTATTCATATGGGATAATGGTCATATGGGTAGCCCAGAACAGGAGCCCTTCATGCTTGTGTAAAATAGTTTTATAAATGACTCTTCAAATCAGCGGGTAAAGAGCATTTCATTTTAAGATAATAGTGCACATAGTATGCAAGCATGTGAAGGAATGTATGATTCTTACGTATCTCGTGTCCTGTCATGGACTGGACAAATATAATTTTTGTATATGGTGAAATTGCTAGCTACAAAATTGGAACTGCTTTCTAATTTTAAGTGATAGTTCATAACCTGTCACAGGTTTGAATGCCTTATTTAATATTGAAAATCAAAGAAAAATATTTCTGCTATAAAATGATGTAAATGAATCCAGGGACTGTGCAGAAAGGATACAATTAGATTTTAAAAAAATTTGTTTTAAGGTACTATGGTTATTCAAGGTATATGAAGGATTTGTGTGTTGAATGTTTCATTTGCGGTACTGATACTGCATTTCTTAGTGTGACTTTGTTTAGTAAGTGCTATTTCTGTGTGATTATTGAAGAATTGTAGCACTTTCCATGTTCGAAGTGCTTTATATACTTTGAGCAGCATTCTTAAAAGCAGTTATTGATTTTTGAGATCTCAATTCTTATTTCATAAAATGCGATGCCCTATAGTTGCCTCCTAATGGGTGTCTAAAGTCATCCTTCAGCTTTGAAAATCTTGCCTACTCTCTGTTTGGGAGGGAGATGATACTGCAGATAAGGATAACTAATTGCTGGAGCCCGCAGAGGAAAACTGTTAGTTCTGAAATTAAAACTGTGTAGTTGGAACTTCAAAGGCATCTTCATTCCCACTTGTTTAAAGTGATGGGCTGCCTTGGGAATCATGGCAGAAGACCAAACATTTTGGACCACAAATAGTGTCAAGCCTAAACTTCTCTTAGACTTCTTGGACTTTATCATAATGCATTTTTTTTAAGGAAAAAGTTTAGAGAGCACTGAATGGCTGTCGTGGTTTAACCAGGACAATGGCCTTGCAGAGTAGTTTGGGAGCCACTAGCCATTTCTCTGAGATTGAGGCTTGCTTATTAGAATGTGAATGTTAACTAAATTGCTTGCTTTATTAGAGTTGAAGACACATTTATTGTAAAGTCTGTTTTCTGTCAAAAAGCATCTGAGCAAAAATATCACTGGATCTGTTCATTATTGATAATTTTCATAATCTGTGTGTCTGAGTATGAAAGAGAGCATCCTAAAATAAAGCAACGAATGAGGAATGTATTATAGGCATTTGGTTAATTAAATACATTGAATGAAGAGGATAAGAATTCTAATAATCCTGTAGAAAAAATTCTGTTGAAGACAGTCACAAAAGAGTAGCTATTATAAAGCGTTAGGTTTGTTTTATCATGTGAAGTCCAAAATGGATTATGCTTTGTAAATACTGTGATTTGGATTGTAGGAGAGGATAAGAAAGCCGGTTCCTTAATTGATGCAAAGTTGGGCTATTTCTAAATTAAGCAGTGTACCTAAATCTCTGTTAAAATTCTTCGCTAGTAGTGGAAACCGGACATGTCATAAGTCTTTGAGAGTGGTGTATTAGAAAGCCTAACTTGCCTGCTCAGCTCGCTTTTCCTTTTCTGTTTTTATTGATGTTACAAGACCAGTATGTTTGGCATCAGTCACCTGGGTAGAGAAACTGGCATGGGGAAGTATGTTAGCAGTGAATGAGGCCAGTTTAGCTTGCTTGTTACTTTTGTAGATAAATAAAGAGAAGATATGTAGTTTTTAAAATTTTAAGTAGGGATTTTTCCAAGTTATTTTTGTGGGCATTTTGACAAAATAAGGTAAAATAAGAACAGCTTGAGCTGTGTGTAACCATGACTTTGTTCCAAGCACCAGTATGACTTTTCTAAATACAGTACTTGGCATTTTTTTTAACTTTGTGAAAGGAAGGATTATTGCTTCATGATTTCTCAGGCCTTGTTTCCTAGAGTGTTTATTTTCACAAAATAATGTAGTCTGCTTATAGGTCTTTTAGGAGGTTACAATGTGATTTGTTATCAGATACTTTAAATGACTGGGTACAGTAAGCAGGAAGAGGAAGTTGCATGAATAGTGCATGACTTGTAATACTGTTTTATTTCTTTACTGCAGTGATATTCAAAAGAGGAGCAACAAACTGCATGGCACTATGTAAACCTCAGGGTGCTTCAGTTGATTCAGTACTTTAGTTGTTAGAGCAGTGTTAAAAATTGCTGTGAGAGGCTGTTTCTTCCTTCACACTAACCTTTGATACGACAAATTCAGTTTGACTACTGCCCAGTTATGTGACTGAAAGAATTACTGGCTGACTGTTTTGAGTACAAATTTACACAGACTTCTGAAAATGTGCATGGAGTGTGAATAGATCATCTTATCTGACAAGGGGAAAAGTATTCCATGTATATTCAGAAAAAAATCCAAAGCAAGAAAATCCATTTCCTCAAAATACATCTTGGCAGCAGTGTAATAGCAGGCTTTTGGGCTATCTGCCAGGAAGTGTGGTATTCTGTTTCTGTGGCCACAGTCAGTCAGTCGCCTCCCTAGGAAAAAGGCTTCCTGAGCTTGAGTTTTCTTCTGTTTGTTAGGGTTTTTTTATTAGAATGTGGTGTCCAAAGGGCTTTTTGGGGAGCTACTACTTTCCTTAGCAGTGTTCAGTACGGTTTTTGAAAGGAAGAAGAGGCTTTAATTGAGACTTCCTTCTTTCAAACCCCTTTCACTGAAAACTGGTCACATAGCAGAAATTCTTTTAGCAAATATAATTCTTTTTTTTTTCCTGTAAAAGCTGTGGGTGATGAATAAGAAACACTAGTAGATCATGTTAAAGGATACTAGCTTTATGCAAATCATAAGCAAAAATTGCTTGTAACGTGATTTGTAATTATTGATGCATGTATTGCAAAGCTTGAAACAGCAATTGATTTGTAGTGTGCTGGTCTCATGTCACTAATCCTAGCTGAAAGATTTGCGGATTTCGGCTGTCTCACTTGACACTGCTGTAGAGCGTGTGCGTGGGGAGGGTGTACGTGTGTGCTGCCATAAGTTAATAGTGGTATTGAAGAAATAAGAGTCTGCAGTAGATAGGGTATATTATATCAACAAGTTGACTGAGAAGGCATTTTTTCTTTTCTTTGTTTACGCTTGCAGGTGTTGGGAGGGCAGTCTCATCCTTTGCACAGTTCTTTTTCATAGTGCTTCTTCTCATTTGATTACTCTGCCTGTTTCTCCAGTTGCCTAATTTGTTGTTTATTCTAATAATGCTTCCTCAACAGCAATATAAAACACTTCTTCCACAGTGAACCCTTTTGTAATATCACCAGGCTATTGGCATGACCATGCAATTGTTTTAGGGAGTTATTTGGAGGAGAGGTTGCTGTTGAAGCCCGTTTCTTTCATGAAAGAAATAGCATAAAATTGCAGTCAAAAATTTCTCCCCAGTTCCCCAGGATATGTTTTTTTTATGCTCTTTTAAAGGAGCCTAATTATTACACAGAGGATGTCTTTGTCTAACTTTCAGAACACTAACAAAATCACTGCTGAAGCTGTTTACTAAAAATGACTTTGGTTAGAGTCATTACAAATTTATAAAAAAGGATAACTACGAATCACTCCCCCCCCCCCCCCCCCCCCCAAGTTATTTTGGTTTGTGCTTTATAAATCAGCTTGACTCAAGTATCTGTGTGTTGTATGTAAATGGCATTCGTTTAGACTGTTTTCAAAAACATCAAGTATTTCTGTGTGCAAAATTTCTATTGGGGAGATATGTATCAAAGATTAAATATGAGAGCTGTATTCCAGGGGTAGATAATTCCTGGTTTATGTTGATAAATCAGCTGAATGGCTGAACGTTAGCCAATAAATTTAGATTTAATTTGCAGCATGAAGGGGGAAAAAGATCAGGGTGTTTTTTGTTTTTTTTTTTTAGTCACTTCATCTTATGGTCAAATTTTATTTTATTTACAGCTGTTTCATGTAATACACCTGATTAAGAAGCCTTAAATATCAGACTTTGTAATAAACCCAGCTTTATTTGTTACGAAGTCAATGATCTATGCACTTAGGTAGAAATCACTGCACTAGATAACTGCAGGAAAACTAACTTATGTTGAAAGGTATTGGTGATAACTGAATCTTTTTGCAAGACTCAAAATTTAATTTAGGGATACTCTGCTCATGCTATTTAGCTGCAGAAATCTTTCGACAAGGGCATGTTACCCTAGTTTTGCAGCTGAGTTTGATAATGACATTAGAAAGAGAAAGAACTGTCTAATAAGTTAAATTAGGAAACTGTGTGCTTTCTGCACCTCTTTGCTGGCTTGTGTGTAGATGCTATGCAAAGTCCCTTTGCTGTGCAGAAATTTGGACTACAAATCAGTTTTGTGTCACGAGCAGGATCTGTGACCAGCCCCATAGTTACAGAGAAGTTAAAGGCATTTCAATTCTTGAACAATTAAGTTCAACGTCTGTGCAGAATTTTCCTTGGAGAGATGTGTAATTAAAATTTCTCTGGAGATCTGCTTGGTTGCAGTCTCACCAGCTAATTCTGTGATGACAGGGTTGTTGGGTAATTCCAAATGATCTTTCATAGTTACAGATATGAAACTTAAGAAATTTGGGTTCTGTTCCCATCTGTGACACTTATTTCCTGCTGTGACTACAGTCAAGTCATTAAGGTTGTCAAGGATGTGTCCTTTTCCAACCATAGCTCTGACAACTGAAGGGCTTCTTGTCCCCAGTCTGCCTTGCTTGTTCATTGCCATCTCCATAGATCTGCTGACTGCACAGCTTCTGCACTTTCTCCGTGGTAAATTTCAACAAAACAGAGTTAAATTTGTATAGACTGCAATTTTAACCTGGTTTAGCTGCACAACTGCACCTGTAAACGTGTATGGTCTGAGATTCTGATTTGGAAGATAGATTCCTCACTTTTAATCGGTTGAGTCTTCTTCAGCGGAAGTACTCTCCTCTGATAGAAGTGCTTGTGCAGTTAGTCTTGAGTTGCGTGGAGGCCTTTGCTCTTCATAATAAAAATGTCATTAAGTTCATCAACTTTCAGGTGCTCAGAGAGTGGCCTAAAAAGGGCATATAAATACTTTGGAAAAAATGCAGTAATACCCTAGTCACTCTGAAATTTTTCATTTACCTTGTAATAACTTTCAGCAAGTGGCTTGGAGATTAGCATTTATCACCATCAGAAGACTGCCAGTTGCTTTCTTTGCTTTCTCTGTTTTTTTCTTGCTTTACATCTGATTGGTTTAGAGTGGAATTTTTTCAGCCTGTAGAATATGACTTTCCAAAGTGAGGATGTCTGGCATTTTGTGAGTGCCAGACATTTTCTGAGATGGAAGAGGTGTGTACCTAGTCTCACTAATTAAGCACTTATTTTTTTTTGCTTGCAAAACACTTTTATTGTGGCATCTTCTGGATTGATTTAGAAATTATGTGTCACTAATGTCAGATATCCAAAATGCTTCTGCTACAAACGTTGTTCTCTTTTTAAATTTTCTGTCATTGTTTAACAGGTACATTTTTTTCATCTTACTTTTATGCTTGTATTTCTTTTCTTGAAGTTGTAAAGTTCCTTTCTTTTTGCTTTTGGCATCCTATGTCTTTTTTCCCATCGTTTCCCCTATCTACTTTTTGTCTCCCTGCTCCACTCTTATCTTTAAACAAGCTTTCACACTGGAGCATGTGACTAGAGCAGCCTTCCACTGCTTGTCATCTAAAGTTTACTCTCCTTCAAATCTCTTTGAAAAATCCCCCTTCCTTTCTTTCTCCCTTCTTTCTTCTGGACCTCTTTCTTTCTGAAGCATAATGTGTCTGTAGTAATGATGGCAAATACAAAAATTTGTATGTTTGAGAGGACTTTTTAAATTATTCCTTTACTTTAAAATGATGCCATCCTGAATGTGAACATACCTAATGCCCTGTGTTAGAGATATTCGTGGGTTAAAGAAAATTCTCAATTGGTTATACCAACCATTTTTTATGTAGCTCATTGTGCTCACTGTTCATCATCCTCTGCAGTTAACTGGTACAGAGGTATCTGCTGTTGGAGGTCTGTGAAGTGTCAGTTTCTATTTGATGAGAATCAAGGTCTGAGCCTGGTTTCACTAGTGGAGCAACCCAACTGCAAAGGTAGTTTCCTCACCTCTAGTAGTGGAATTGGTAATGCCCTTTGTAGCTGTTTCACCAGTTGTCCTTCCACTTGGCATCAAAGAACAAGGAGACCATGTATACGGTGCAAAGTTGGTTCCAAGATTAGGAATGTGTGACGCTCATGCTGAAATTCGCGACTTGCTGGACAGTCATTGATTCCCTATCAAACAACTTAACAGTTCCAAATTTAATTTCATTAGTTTGTTCCATGTCTTAAAGCTTTTTCGTTTTTATTTTAGTAATTTTCTTGGCCTGTTATCTGAATTATTACTGTTTTACTGTCTTGTGTGTTTTGTTTTGCCATCACCTGCTTCTCCAGGTCAGAACGTTACAGCTAGGAAGGGTTCTGGTGAGTCATGTAGCCCCAGGAAAGGCTCAATTAAAGATAGGCTTGAATGACCTAGATATAAGCCCTTGTGTTACAGAGACATTGCAACCTTCCCATGTGACTTATTTTGGTTTTTAATTATTCCTTTCCATAAGAAAGGAATTTTTGTTTATTTTTCCAATATCCAAACTAAGTTTTCCTAGCTGCAACTTAAGTGGACTTCTGTTGTTCATAGTCCTTCAGATTACCCCTTTTCTTGGTGGAACAGTCTTACATGTCAGAAGATGTGCTAGTATATCCCAAGTATCCTCTCCCCTAGGCTAAACTACTCTAATTTCTTTGCTCTTTGCTTTTTGTATTGTTCAGCCTTGTGTTATATGTCATGTTTTCAGGATCTCTTGTGGCTAATTGTATCGGGTTTGTGTGGCAGGGTTTTGGTAGTGGGGGAGGGGGCTACAGGGGTGGCTCCTGTGAGAAGCTGCTAGAAGCTTCCCTGGCTCCAAGTTGGACCTGCTGCTGGCCAAGGCCAATCCAGTCACTGGTGGTGGTAGCGCCTCTGGGATAACGTGTTTAAAAAGGGGAACCTGCAGCGGGTAGCGGGATCAGAATGTGTGAGAAACCCCTACACAGAAGCCAAGGTCAGTGAGGAAGGAGGGGGAGGAGGTGCGCCGGAGGAGGGGGTGCCCCTGCAGCCCGTGGTGAGATGGCAGGCTGTCCTCCTGCAGCCCATGGGGGGGGGGGGCGGGCTAGCAGATGCCCACCTGCAGCCCGGGGAGGAGCCCACGCCAGAGCAGTCGGATGCCCCCAAAGAAGGCTGTGACTCCATGGGAAAGCCTGTGCTGGAGCGGTCTGCTCCTGAAGGACTGCAGCCTGCAGAAAGGACCCACGCTGGAGCAGTTCGTGAAGAACTGCAGCCCGTGGGAAGGACCTACGCCAGAGAAGTTCGTAGAGGACTGTCTCCTGTGGGAGGGACCCTACGCTGGAGCAGGGGAAGAGTGTGAGGAGGAAGGAGCGGCAGAGACAATGTGTAGATGAACTGACTGCAACCCCCATTCCCTGTCCCCATGTGCTGCTGGCAGGAGGAGGTAGAGAAAATCAGGGGTGAAGTTGAGCCCAGGAAGAAGGGAGGGGTGCGGGGAAGGTGTTTTTAAGATTTGGTTTTACTTCTCATTATCCTGTTTTGATTTGATTGGTAACAAATTAAATTGGTTCTGGTTTTTTTTCCCCAAGTTGAGTCTGTCTTTTTTTTGCCCGTGACCATAATTGGTGAGTGATCCCTCCCTGCCCTTGTCTTGACCCACGAGCTTTTCATTATATTTTCTCCTCCCCATCGCACGGTGGGTGAGGAGTGAGTGAGCGGCCTCATGGTGCTTTATTGCTGGCTGGGCCTAAAGCATGACACTCATGTTCCACTCCTCTGGATGCTGTCCAGTTGGTTCACAGTGCTTCAACTGTACCTCCCACTCCTCCTCCAGCCTCCTTAGTACTGAAGGCCTTTTCCTTGGTGGCATGGCATTACTGACTCACATTCAGCCTGTGATCAGCTATAGCCTTTTGTTCTTTTTCTACAGAACTCTTGTATGGGCTTTTGTTCTCTTTTTGTAGATGCAGTTAATTGTGTCTAAGAGCTGTATCTTTCAGGCTTCCATGCATCTGGTTGGTCAAGATGATTTTGAATCTTTTCTTGTCATTTGGTGTTCTTGCAGTCCTGAGGTGGTGTCATCTGCAAATTTAACGTCTGTGTTCCCCTTCCCCTTGCAGAGGCAGTTGATGAAAATATTGACCATTAGACCTGAAACAGGGCTTTGGTTCCAAGGGACCTCACTCAGATCTGTTTTGGCAGGGAACTGCTGATAAGTATTTCTGAGTATCTTTTTTTTTTAATGAGTTTGCTTTTAGTGTTGCTACCCCTCATGTGTGAATTGGTGGTAATGTCAGGAAATCGCATTTGACGTTAGACAAAATGTTAGTTCTCGGAGATAGAACTTGTTTGGAAAAATACTGTTGTCTAGTCAGATGCACATACTTTTGTTTTTAAGCTGGTGAGAATCTTTTCAAAATCCAGTTGTTATAGCATACTATTGTGACTTGTTTTGACCTTTTCTCATAATCTGTTTTATTAGGGTTATCATGAGATTGACTGTGAGGTTCTGTAATATATGTATGTTTCATCTCCATTTCTGTTTCTTCTTTTTTAAGTTTCACAGAGCTTCAAGTTTGCATGATAGCAAGTATTCTCTATCCTTTTTGAGACTTAGGATTTTTTCATTCATTTTCCAGAATGAGTACACAACCTCAAAATTGAGATGATTATTTTCTTCCCGATTTTTGAAAATTCTTTGGACACAGCAGACTTTAATTTACACGTTAATTTTGTTTCCCATTCAAAAGCTGCTATTCTAAAACTGCTACTTGATACCTGGATATCATTTTTCAGCACAGAGATAACAATTTTACAGAACTACATTTAATAAAATAGTCTTTCTTGATCATCTTTTTTTTTGATTTTGTGTTTTAGGGTTTTGACCCACCACATCAAAGCGATACAAGAACTATTTATATAGCAAATCGTTTTCCCCAGCATGGCCATTATGTTCCTCAGAAGTTTGCGGACAACAGAATCATATCATCCAAGGTAAGGAATCAATTTGTCATGGGAAAACCACTTGATATGTTATTTAAGAAGTTGTGTAGCAAATGTGCATGTGTGTATTGTGTCTAATGTTACATATATAATATTCAAAATGAAACAAGCTTTAAACTTTTTTGAGGAAAAAGATAGGTGGCTTCCTATGTAGTTTTTCTCCTGCTCTCATCCCTCTTTCCTCAGAACCTGACTAAGTACAGAACAATTAAGCATGTTGGTCAGAATTTCTGAAGAAAAGTAGATGTTACAGCAGTGTTGCCTATGTCTGGATGTGATGCACAGAACTGCTTAAAAGGAAGGATGAAGCTGGTTGTGAGGATTTATAAAATAGCCAAAGTGTAAGATAGTACTCTGCATAAAATATATCAGCAATGGACTGCAATTGCAGATTCCCTCCTAGTGTGACCTTGGATTGGAATCAATAGAACTGATGGTGGGGATGTGTCTTGTTGCTCTAGTGTAAGAGAGAAAGTTACAGCTGCAAGAATTAATTTCTCCTCTGCTACCCAGGATACAAGCAGCCAAATGACTCCAGCTGCTCCTATCCCAGTTGGTACGAGAACATGTAAAACTTTGACTGTAAAGGCAGTGCAGTTGCTACTCCTGCTTCCCCGCTAGCTGTACTTGGGGGGGTGCGGGGGGGGGGGGGGGGTGGAAATTGGATACAGCAGTTCTGTGTGGGAGTAGGGCAAGAAGGTTTAGGGGCGGGGAGATGGAAAATGAAAAGATGTAGATTAAGAGAGTTTCACTGAAAAATTGTTCAGTATGTCAAAACTGTTATTCTCTCTCTCCCTTTTTTCCCTTCAGTATACAGTGTGGAATTTTGTTCCAAAAAACTTATTTGAGCAGTTCAGAAGAGTAGCCAACTTTTATTTTCTGATTATATTTTTGGTTCAGGTAAGTTGAATACTACTCAGGGAATTGCAATTTATGTTGTAAATTCTGCCACTGATTTTCATTCTGAATTTGACTTCTCTACTTGCATATTCTGTCTATAAAAACAACACATTTCCAGATTCTCTAGGAAAAAAACTTTAAAAAAATCATGTCCAAATTTAAGTACTGTCTTTAAGTTTTATCTTCATGAATGCTAATATATTTAAGCGTGCAGCTTCAGAGTCCATTGCACTTTCAGCACAGAGACTCAATTGTCTGCCTCAAAATACAATCTTAAATCTGTTCAAATGCGCTTTTTTGATTTTTGTGGATGTTGGTGGTGTTTGAATAAACCAGGAGTTTTACGCTGTGCATTTTTAAATGCTTCTTGGACATTAGTGCGCAGAAATGCAGAGGTTCAAGTTCACTTGCATCAAATTGGGCAGTATGCTTGCTCTTGAGCTGAGCATAGATTAGTGCATATACTCATTGTAGGTGGAATCTTGCTTTTGTAAATCAACACACTATTGTCACACAGTTCTAAGATCCTCAAATTCAATGTGTTCAGATAAAATGAACACATGAAGATTTACAGCTAGGATTGACAGTTTGTGAGTTTTGAAGACATCAGTTAGTGCTGTTGTTGATACAGTATAGGTCAGAAATATTACTGTGGCTTTTGTAGCAGAGTATATTTCTTCTAATTAAGAACATCCACAAGTACATTATAACAGTCTGTAAATTTTCTGTGATGTTTGCACCTCCAACTCTGTAGTAGTACTTGAATTCTGTTGAGCCATTGCAGACTTAGTAGATAAAGAATAAGTGGGAGAAAAGTTGTAAGGAGAGAGAATAACTTTTGAAAGACCAATCGATATCTGAGACAAGATTTTTGGGGTACACAAACTTTTCTTTCGTTACAAAATAGCATGCGTTGAGCATGTACAGCCCTCCACAGTGATTAACCAACATTTGCGGTATGCATCTGAAAAGGATGGTGCTTCATTGGACAAAAATCAGGAATACTGAAGAGTTCATAAGATTTGTCTGTGATTATGCAAAATGTCAGTAGCAGGGCCAGTTGCGCAATTTTTAATCCATTGCCTCCTGTGTCCCTTACTCTTGTTCTTTCACATTTAGAAAGAATGAGCTTTCTAATAGGCTGAAAATTCCTGTGTTGGGAGTTACTAAAGTCATATGGTTCTAACTTAGTCTAACAGAATGCGTTGCCCATCCCATCTTCCTAGTTAATAATATTGTCTTTGTCATTCCTGTTATGATGTTTCATGCTGTTTAACATACTGTATCATAAGGAAGATGGGGGCATGCTGGAGATGGAACATAAACGTTACTTAAAGTAACCACAGACGGTGTTGCGTCTTTAAAGCTTTTCTTTCTTTTTAATGCAAATTTACCTTTTTAGTTCAATTTTGAACATTCCTTTCAAACTGTTAGGCTTCAGTAATATCTAAATGTGGTGTCCATGAGTAAATATGGATCTAAAGGCAGAACTTCTATTCAGAATGTAATCCTGTTCTTCTCCCAGTTCGTGACTCGAGTGGATGCCCTAATTTGTATGGGAAATGTCTTGTCTATATGTCTGTACTCTTGGAAACCGAACAAGAGAAAAGCTGCAGTCATTTTTGTTCATTTGTTAGAACGGAATTCTGGTTTTATTCAAATCCCATTTGGGAGTTCATTAATATCTAATATTTTTTTCTCTTTATAAGGCAAAGGTGCCTTTAAAAGTTGATCACCATGGTATCTTCTCTGTCATATGAATCTCATTTGACCAAGATGCAGTGTCTGTCATTACCACCCTATTCCACTGGGGATGACAGAGCTGGGGCAAGTTCTCATTGTGTGATTTAAACATGCAGCACAATCCAGTCCACATTGTTCACCACACATATGCATGCCAGAAACATGGTGACAGACTGCCTTTTGTTCGCATGAGGCTTCGTGCCAGTTGTGTGATGAATGCACGTCCAGCTGCGTAGCAGGCAAAGGGCCATGGTGTTCTGGTGAAAGAGGCAAAAGGAGCAGGCTGCCATGACGATTCCACCAGCACAAAACTTGCTCCATTTTCACATATGAGCCTCTCTTGAGAAAGAAGGAGAGTGTAGATGGCAGAAAAGTCGTGATTAACCCTATCCAGCCAAAAATCGGATGCTTTTGGCATGGGTTTTCTTGGACAACATGCTGCCAAGCTGAAATTGCAATGCTAGTTGAAGAGCAGACAGTATTGCAGGCTAGATCTAATTTTTGTTGTATTCTATAAATTGTCTGTGTTTTGGGGGGGGGGGGGGAAGCTCATGCATGTGTTGTAAGGTGGCATAATCTATTTTCTCTGTGAGGTTCTTGGCTCTTAACAGAGTAAACTTCATGTATGATTATATTTTTTTTTTTTCTTCTTTAATGGTTCCCAAAGCAATGCCATAAGTCTCAGGTAAAGTGGATCAAATCAGTGTCTGTGGTTTTGAATAGTTCTTGTGCATATTTTCTTTGCAGCACTTGACCATGTTGGTTTTTTCCTGCAGCAGAGGAGAACCACTAATATCCCCCTCACATACAGAATTTTAGTGTATACACTGCACTTTTGGCATGCCAGCAATAATAGCACAAATTGTAAAAACTGCATGTTAACTTGGGGGAACCAGAAAGGAGGAGTCTAAGAAAGAGTGTTCTTTAAACTGTTGGAAATTACTATTTTTAACTTTATTTTCACTTCTGAAGTGGAGGTTATTATACTCTACATTGCTGTTAAGCAGTAGATCGTATAGAGTATTGAAAGAGCTTCACGAAATGCAGATTTCTTTCCTTTGTAATATACTTTTGAATTCATCTTTGTAGGATGAAAACATAGCTTCCTTTTACTAAGGACTCTTAAAATTGGCACATGCATTACAATTGTGATTAAGTCTGTTCTATGCCCTAGAACCTTTGTTTGCATCATTATTGACAGGTATTATTTAGGTGTCAGGAATGGAGTTTTGCTCCAGAAATACTGCAGAAAGTGCAGTAAAAATACTCACAGGTTATAATGAGGAGTTTGGAAACTAGTTGTCATCTTGCTTCATTGGGTTTTTTGGAAGGTACAAATATAATTTGGGCTAACTTTCATATTTTCTTCTCTTCCAGCTCATGATAGATACCCCTACCAGTCCTATTACCAGTGGATTGCCATTATTCTTTGTCATAACTGTGACAGCCATAAAACAGGTAAATGGGAAAAATCTTGTCCCATGAAGTCTTTCTAAGGTGAAGTTACTTAACAAAGTCTGACCAAGATAATGTTTAGATACTAAAAATAAATTAAAAAGGTGTCATTTTTAGAAGGGATTTTTTTATTTAATGTTTCTTGTTAGATGCTTGAACTTGAGCATTTTGGTTAGTTGTCAAGCCCTTAGTGACTCGCTGCGGTACCCTTAAATGGACAGTGAATGACTGTCAGACAGCATTTTTGTCTAAACATTACATGTCACTTTTTATAAGACCTTTTCTGAAAGCTCCTCACTTATTCCTTTGGCACACCTCGCTGCATATTAAAACCAATCCTCCCATATGACACACTGAGAAAGGAGCTTGGATAGGTGAAGCAGTGGTGCAATCCATGTTTGTCAGTAGTTAAGAAGCAAATTTTGCCCTGAGGAGTATGTTTCATGGCATAAAATTAACTGTAATCCTGTATCAGGTAAAAGGTCCAGTTTAGAAAGCTTCTGGTTTTGTTTTCCTTTTTTTGGTTGCATAAAACATTTTGGAGTACTTTATAGCACTTGAAGTAAGAAAAATCTTCTAAGTATGTTTAATAGAAGTTTAATAGAAATGTTGTTCAAGCACCATACTACATCCTACTAAGACCTAGAGCCCCTGGAAGGAGAAGGTTAAAAAAAAAAAGGCGGGGGGGGAGAGAAAGAAAAAAAAAAATCTTCTGTTTTCTTTAAACCCTTAAAGCAAGAGGAGAAAGAAACAAGCACATAAATAAAGAGGTGATGTGGATAGAAACTACAGTCTCTTCTGCAGGGACGTAATTTTCAGGAACTGTCCCCTTCAAAGGGTTTGACAGTGCTGTCTGGGGAAGAGATGCAGTCATAGCAACTGAAAAGTAAGCAGGAGACTGTTACAGAGCTACAACTGGCATTTCAATTTGTCTTCTGTGCCTGTAAGACCCAAAGCCACTCTGAAATAGGGCAAAATAAAAACAGCTCTAGCTTTCAAGGGATAGAATAGTGTTTGGGGCAGAGGGGATCTTAATGCTGGAATAATATTTGAACTAACATTTCATCTTGTTGCTGTGCAATTTGTATACGTAGAGTGCCCTAATCCTTTTCAATTGCAGTTGTTATCATCACCCCCCAAAAAAATCACACGTTCAAGAGCTACAGTCTTAAGTAGGCAATGGAAAACATCCCTTAAAGCTGTGTGAACTGAAAGAGATTGTGCAGCTTGGTTAGAAATATTAGAAATTTTTTTCCAGAAAGAAGTTGGACTTGTGTAAGTCTAAAATTGTCCAAAATAGTCTACTACCACCTTGTTTCCAGTTGTCCAATCTTATATTGGTAAGTATAAGTATCTTACCATCAATTGCAAAGAACAGACATTCTGTCATTCCTTCTAGTAGTTTCAAATCATTCATGACTTGCCAAGCATCAAGAGTTTTTCTGATTGTCTCGGTGTCTCTGCAAGGACTATTGGAACTACCTAAACTGATCTAATGGACTCTCGTGTTTATCCTACCTGCTGCAAAGTAGGCAAACAGTATTCACAAGCTGTTATCTTGTAAAGACGATTCAGTGTGCTATTTCCAACAGGCTGCCCCTAGACGAGGAAGAAAGACAAATCTTTTGTTGGAATGCAGAGGGGAAGATACCCAGCATGGTCTCAAAACCAGCTCCCATTATCTTTCGAACCTGAAGTGGAATAGGGAGTAGATTTTACGGGAAGAAACCCCTTTTGAAAGCTGCAGGGCACTGGTTCTGTACAAAGTTACATCAGGATAAATGTTAAACTGTAACTTAGTAGTCTTTCAAAAGATGAAGGGGGAAAATAGAAGCATTAACCATATCTGGGTTTGAGAAGCTTAGCACTGGGTGGAAAAACTCTTCCCTGCTTCCAGAAGGCCAGTTAATGTGACACCTCTAGCAACCTCAAAACTCAGCCTTATTTTAATCTCAGCCAAGGAGATAGAACTTTTTCTTCCTAGAAATGTAATTACACCTAGGTCAGAAGAAGGACATACAGGACTGCAAAGTGATGCAACTTATGCTGTGTCATTTTGTCTATCTTGTTAGCCAGAGCACTTCCCTCCTTATGCCTGTGAAGATGTGTATGCAGTCCTCAGAGGAGTCCAGAATTAGAAAATAAAATAAATAAAAATAAAACAAAAATAAAAGTTATAAAAACCCAAACCAAAATACAACAAAATAAAGGTATTTCCTAAGGAACTTTAGGGAACTTAGTTCATTTCAGTAAGTTCATAGGTATTTAGAAAACAAGCTCATTGGACACAGATGTTTGCATGACTGTCAGGTAAATTGGAAAAAACTAGTTTGCAGATTTTGATTAAATATAGACCTAAACCAAGAATGAAAAACCTGGTAATATAATATGCAGGCCTGTTTTAATTTTGTCCTTTTCTCAAGTATGTTGCTGCAGTTATTTAAGGAGGACTTAAGAATATAATTTAATTGAGGGATTTTAATCTTTAGTTTCTGTTCATGCAATTAAGCAACATTGCCTGTGTTCCTATTGCATCTTTCTTTTTAACAGTATTTTTGCAATATTTGCAAGTGAGGATAAGGAACTCTTTCAAAAAATGCCGCAGTAGATAAATTTTGGGGGAATTTAAACTGACCACAGTAAGTTGGCTCTTAAGAATTCCCTGGTGTGAGGTGTCACCCTTGTGTTGCAGGCAATAGGTGTCAGATGGAGAAAGCGCTGAAATCTGTACTTTCTAAAGAAGGTAAATTTCAGTTCTTTGCCAAATGCCCGTATTGCTCAGCTGTTCAGATTTGAGACAGATGCCCCAAGGTTACTGGATGTTAGTTCTTGTTTTCTTCTGTCAGTCACCTTTAACAAGGAGCTGTAGGTACTCACTCTTGCTTTTTCATACTGGTTAGGAAGGACTCCTAAAGAGTCTTACTTAGGGGTTTTAGGATTCTGATTTTGCAGTATCTGTCTGCGTGGCTGCTATTACTACACACTTCTTAATTATCTATTTTTAAGCAGTTGGCATATAAAACTTCCCCCTCTCCCACCTATGCAGTTGTGCTGTCCCTACTCATTTGTGCTAGTAACAGTGGAGGTGCGTGAAGGTAGAACTGCAGAACTATACTTTTAACATGCTGAATTCATCATATAACTTTCCTCCAAACTCCAGTCAACTGCAGAATTCTCCAAACTGCATCTGCATTAGTACTCTTTGTGTTATGACATTCATATATAATATTTGTAACGTTCTAGGATGAGTTGGGATTATGCGTGCTGTTTCAGAGGGCCCCCTTCTTCTGTCTAAAAACTTCCAAGGAAGTGATTTTAACTCTTTCACATTTTTTATACCTTCAGAAAAACATTTTAGGAACTGTCTCTCTTACTGCAAATTAGTTGTAGGAGTCTTGCCAGGATGTAAGAGGCAGTTGAACTTCCTGCATAGGCTGATCCATTTCTTGTGCTTGCTTATGGGCCTTTCCAAACAGTACCTAGACTTGGGAATCAGAGATCATGCTATTGACAATCACGCTGTTAGATTAAATAAGCAATGTATTGATAGTTTAGGAAAACAGGAGGGGAATAATATACCTGGATTCACTCTCATGGATGTTTGCATGTGTGTGTGCGTGGGATAAAGGGTGCTTAAAGAAGTGTCAAATACCCAGTAAAGGAAGACTGCTTAATTTATCCATTAAAAACTCAGTTGCTGTGAACTGTTGCATTAGGACTCACAAAGAACTAAAACCTTCTCAGTCCTTTTCTCTTGCTATACAGAGCTGATGTGTGAACAGCAAGTCATACAAAATTAAGAACTCTTAAGATTTCGTGCATAGGCAATGGCAGTAACTCTAAGAAGTGCTATGTGGTGTGATGTGAGGAAGTAATTTCAGTCTGTTACTTCTCTTAAAAAAAAAAAAAAAAAAATCCCTAAGAGAGACTGGGAGTGGCTGTTCCCAGTTTTGTGGTATATTAATCCACATAGATAAAAGATTGAATGAGTACATGAATGTTCATCTTGTCAGCAGAAAATGTCACTGCCTGTTTGTTTTAACAGAACATGGGACTGTTAAGTTTCTTCACCACTTCTGCTACTTTATTTGCCCTTACTTATTTGTGTAAGGTAAGTGAAAATTAAGAGGTTTCCCAGGTTCTTGAGTAACAGCTGTAGTAGAAACTCAAGAGAAGTTAGTAACTGTATTCAGGCTATGCAGCAGACATGTTTGCTTAGAAGATATTTGTTAATGCTTTATAGGTTTCTTGCTCGAAAAATAAATTCATATGTTTTCCACAGGGTTATGAAGACTGGCTACGACATAAAGCAGACAATGAAGTAAATGGTGCTCCAGTTTATGTTGTTCGAAGTGGTGGCCTTGTAAAAACTAGATCTAAAAACATTCGGGTATGTGCCTAAGGACAAATTGAAAATTGTGTTTCTATCACATAGCTAAAGCTCTTGTTTCATTAGTAATCATTGTGGCCTGTTTCATCATAATTCGTTAACAATGCTGAAATGAATTCTTCTCTTTTAAAACTCTGTTTGTGCACTTCTCATTTGTGTTCACTTCATTAGGTGGGGGACATTGTCAGAGTAGCCAAAGATGAGACTTTTCCTGCAGATCTGGTGCTTCTGTCATCTGATCGAGTTGATGGTTCATGCCATGTTACTACTGCAAGTTTGGATGGAGAGACAAATCTTAAGGTCTGGGTTACTGCTATGAAATAGAATGTAGTTAATTTGTGATGCTATTTTTATTTCAGCCTGTTGAAATACCACACCCCACCCCCACCACACCCCTGCCCACCCCCCCCGCCCCCAACCGGGTAGTCCTGTATGATTAACTTAATGGACACTGTTTTACAGACACATGTTGCAGTCCCAGAAACAGCAGTGTTACAGTCTGTTGCCAACCTGGACAAACTTGTAGCTGTTATAGAATGTCAGCAGCCAGAAGCGGATCTATACAGGTATCACTTTACTAATAGAGGTTTCGAAATTAAATCAAAATGAAGTGTTTAATATTAGGAATGTTATGGGTCTTGCTGGGATTAAAATAGCTTCAGATATCTGCTTAAATTTTAGGTTATAATAATCAGTGTGCTTATACATATGTACTTACTGAAAGTTGCAAGTGACAAGTTAAGTTTGATTATTTCAGTAGTAAATCAGAAGTTACAGGATAATATTTACCTTTTGTATTTTAATCATGACACTTATGTACATTTCTGTTCTAACTAGTAAACTCATTTCCAGTTTTTAAAGAATTATATGGCCTATGAGTGTGAGCAGGTTGGAGAAGGAGTGTGTAAGATTCTGCCAGGAGATTTCAGTACTATATAGTATATTTTTTAATGGAATTAACTCAAACTGTAGAAAATTGTTGTAAGCTTATGTTAATTCTAAGGATATGTGTTGGTCATGTTTATTTTGCTTGTGCTTAAGAGAAGATTTGAACTCCATTCTTCAGCAGCAGAAATTTAGATTAAAACCATTGTATCTGACTGTACTTCATTTCAGCTTTTAACATCAGCAAGCAATGCCCTAGGCTCTGTAAAACAGCATCATAGGTAACAAAAGTTATATTCCCATCCAAGTTCCTCCTGAATTGTGTAATGGAAAATGGTAGCTATCAACTAGTAGTTTTCAAAATCCAAGTGTATCACAGAAGCTATTCTTAAGTAAGCTTTGGGATCGTTGAGAAATATTAAATTCTTAAAAACTAAGATGCTTAGATTTGAACAGCTGTTCAAATATTTGATCTTTAGTTCAGTTTGTAGAGAACATCAAGTTAAGGTACAATTACTATAGAAGTTTATGTCCCTATTTGTAGCTGGGGTCTTGCTAAATATGCAAGTGTCAGATTTTAAAAGCACAGTAGATTGGCTTTGTTAAATGAAAAATTACTATTTCTGATGGATAATATGCTAACTTACATTTGTTGAGGAATTATTTCTTTCTTTTGTGGTTTTATTAGTGAAACCTAATAGGCTTTCTCAAATGACTGTTCTTTTGAAGGATAAATGTTTCTGTTGTTAAATATCTCTTGTAAAATTATTGCCAGTGTTGCCATATTGTTTTAGTTTGATTGTTAATAAAAGTTGATTATTTTGTACTTGTGAGCCATTAATAACTTTTCTGTAAATATGGAGGAGTTTTTTACATTTTTTAGTCTTTATGTAGATTTTTCTAACACATGGCCATCTTTCATAGATTTGTTGGAAGAATAACTGTAAGTCAACAAACTGAAGAAATTGTACGGTAAGTAAAATTTTATAAGATTAATGTTTAGAACTGATGGAGGTGGTTAAAATCACAAAAAATAGTTACTGTTAAATATATGAAAGAGAGGGGTATTTTTACTGAAAGTATCAATTATAGCTACATACTTCAGATGAAGATGAGAAAAAAATTAGTGAAAAGTTCATCGCTATCCAGTTTTTCAGATTTAATTGGACAGTTCTGGAAAGGTTGGTAGTTCTGAAGGGGTTAATTTTTAGGCACTGGTAATAAGCTGGTAACTTTGTTGCTATTTGTTATTTTAAAACATTTATTGATCTTAAACATTTTCCAGTGGCATATAGTGTAGACTACAACAGCTTCCCCTGTCATCTGTTTATTGGAGGTACTGAACAGGTGTTTCTGCAGTTGAAATTCCTAGAAATTATTGGTCTGTTTTAACAAAGCCTCTGCTACTAATTTGTAGCTTTAAGTATATATTTCAAACTACTGTACTACCTGGACTGTAAAGATAAGTGCTTACATCTGTAATAGTGAACACATAATTGTGTGCACATAAAACCATGTGCTCACACCCTTTCCCTATGCAGTCATAGCAAGTAGCATACACCTAACTAAACATGTGAAAATATAAAAATAAAGATGTGAAGCCACTTACAGACCTACATGTGGACTTCCTCAAAAGATTGCTAATTGCAGTGGGTTGGCCTCAGCTAGCAGCCAAGCATCCACACAGCTGCTCATTCACTTCCCCACACCACAACAGGACAGGAGGGTAAATAGGAAGAACACGAGTGAGAGAGGTCATGGTTTGAAGTAGACAGGAAAATCACTCACAAGAAATGGTCAGATCTTCAGGAATACTTAGCATGCAAGTTATTTAATTGTTTTCTCTTGAGAGTTGTTGATAATCAAGCTTTCGAAAAACTTGGTCACCTCTTCTCAAAATGTGAAGCGCTGTGTTATGTTGTATAAATGTGTCACAGAAGCAGGTAGACCTGTTACAATGCTTTCACTCTTCTGATGTCCAAAATGTTATCCTTTACACGTTTTTTTCGTGAAATTTCTACCTGAATCAAATATTAAAGCAGTATTATTTTCCATCCAAGTTCCACCTCAATGTGTGCTTTCGGTCTGAAGAACTGAAGGTCTTTCAATCTGAGAGCCTCCTATAAGGCTGGCAAACATCTGTCAGTTTTAAGTAGGAGTAGCAGGGAGTTCAGAGTGAATCAATGATTTGTCAATGGTTTTGCAAGAAATACGGGAATGTAGAAGGCAGATCACTTGGCCCCAAGTCCAATGCCTTAGCCACCCCCACAAAAAAACCCCACCCAACCCCCCCTCCCCAAACCCACTCAGCTGTTTTCTAAGGTTGCTTTATGTGCTACTTCACTTAGAGCTTTTCAGAATTCATTACTGCCAAGCTTGACAGGTTCAGCTTTGGGATAATCTATCAAAATAATTTAGTTGACAACATATAACAGAGACAGTTTAAAGGGAGTGTGAAAAATAATTGCAAGTTCTGACTACTGGTGGAGCTGTATCTTCTGACAGTGAAAGATAAACTTGTCTAGTCTGTGTTACACTGATTCAGGTTTTGTATTTTGGGTTTGTCAGACTGGTTTTACAAACTGCAAAAACCACTTGAATCCAGAAATATACAGTAGGTTTCTTATAAGAAAAGGTTAAATGCTTGGCCATTTAGTCCCTTTCAGTTCAATTTTTCAATTAAAGTTTGAGTCTAGCCTAAAATATTATCATATATATGTGTAATTTAAAGAACCTGTCATAATCTGTGTGTATAATTGGTGCACACTGTATTTGTAATGGTAACTGTCACATTTGCAGTAACATTTAAGTTAAATGTTTAACTGTGGGAGGTGGGGTGTCTGTTTGGGGGTTGTTTTGTGGTTGTGGTGGGGTTTTTTTTTAGTAACTCCAGGTTATGCTTTCAAAGGAACTTCAAGTATAAGAGCTTTGTTTATATAATAGTGATCATGGGCTACTTGTGGTACAGCTAATGGAAAAGTAAGACAAACTCAAGGGCTTGTATGCCGTAGCACTTGGTGTATAATCTTTAATTCTTTTGCTTATACCCAGTATGTCAACCTGGCCGCTGCAGTTGCTCAATTTCTACTTTCATTTGAAACACTGGCAAAAATAGTGATTGCACCTTTTTATTATTTTTTTTATTTCAAACCAACCCTGCTGGCAGTTTCTAAAGATGATACAGCCACTGGAGTAGAACATATGGCACTAACTTTATATGAACTTTGATTATAACTGGACCTTTATTTTCACAGTGCTGTTTACAGTTAACTTGGCCAATGAAATGAATGTATTATTGTGGTGTGATAGATGTGAGGAAAAAACATTAATGAAATTTTACTCTTGTGTTAGGAAGCAGAACTTGTACTGTTGTGGTGGTGGTGTGTCCATCTAGTTGTTTGTTTCTCTGCTATGAATAGCTTTTGAACTTGCTAGATCATTTCAGTTTGACAGAGGGGTAGAAGTAAGGTAGGTAAAATGCCCAAACCTGAAATACCATTCCTCTTGCACTGTGAGCTCAACAGGTTTTTTGCCTGCTGGCTTCTCAAGTAACTTGCCGGTCTCTCTGAATCAGCCATTTGGTATATTTAGCTCAGTCACTAATTATGGGATATCGAACAGTGGTGGGAGAGTATGGCAGTGACCAAAGGAGACATGAAAGGAAACTGAGAGCTCTCTGGAGATGTGTGGGTGAGGTATGGTAAAAGGGAAAGAGGATTGAAGATGGACCTAAATGAGGGTGGGGTTGGAGTTGTTGCGGTGGGAATTCGTAGGGGATATAGGACAACTTTGCACAGGAAACTAGATTTCACCAGTCCTACAGAATACAGAACAACTAATTTTAAAATGCTGATATATCTATTTCTTTTTAGACCTCTTGGGCCTGAAAGTCTCTTACTTCGTGGAGCAAGATTAAAAAACACTAAAGAAATATTTGGTTTGTAGACATCTAAATATTTAAAGAGTATTAACTTCTTAAAACATGTTGATGAACTGTGGTTTAATTCTACTTGCACTGAAGAAATTGTAATAATCTTGCTGACTGTCACCTGAGGAGATATGATTATAGATGAAAGTAATGATATTATGCTGAAGAATCTATAAGGATATAAAGTTCCAGCTCTGATCTGTGAAAATATTTGAAGTGGTTTGATAAAGGAATAACTTAACTTTAATGGATAAATTACTGTTGTTACTGTTACCCATTGTTCAAGAATTTTTCCTGAGATTTACCATTCTGATTTCCATAAAATACATATTGAAGAGCAGTACAGTCATAATAATGAACAATGTTTTAGTAGGTGTTAAAATTGCTTCAGTAGTACTGTTTTACTATAGCAGAATATTGCAAATACTTACAAAATACTGTCTCACCATTGTACTGAAGTAAACACAAAAGTACTATCACCTCTTGATTTTATCCTATGTCTCTTTAAAATGAAAAATTCTGCAAATTTTATATATGCAGAAAATAAAGTATAACTCTTTCCCCTCCCCTTCCTTCCCAGGTGTTGCAGTGTATACAGGTATGGAGACAAAGATGGCATTAAATTACAAGAGTAAATCTCAGAAACGGTCAGCAGTAGAAAAGTATGTTTATTTTCTAATATCTTTCTTATTTGTAGAGTTTTAACTTAGTTTTTCCTCGGTAACTTTAAAACCCTGATGATCTCGTCATTGGGTTGTAGGCAAGGGAAGAGAGTGTAATTGCTTTGCCTTCAGTGGGAAGCTGTAAATACAAAATCTGTTTCTTGGTATTTCATCCTTTATTGATTCTTTCAGTAGTGTACAAAGTTGAAATACCCAAGCTTAAAATGGACTAAAGCAGAAAAGTTAGTTCGGGAGGTTTGTTTTTTCAGATGTGGAGATCATTTAATGATAAGTGAAATGCTGCTTGAACCAGATGCTCAGAGATAGTTTTCACAACAGTCCCAGCCTCTGCTGTTCTGTGCACCCTTTACTGTAAAACTGCATCATGCCTTTAAAGAGGATGGATTGAAATGAAGTCTTAATCACTTAGAAATCTTTGTCCTGAATCATAGTATTTAATATAATGGAAAATAGCTTTGTTTCACCTAGTCTAAAGGACATAGCCTATCCAGATGTGTTTTTCAATGTATCTTGCTTTTAGCACAAGTTGCAGGCTCAGTTTTAAAAATCTTTGCTCATAGTTATGGGATAGGTGTTATAATAATAGAGATTTATATGTTGAACCTCATGAATTATTTTAAAAGGAAAAGGAGTTCTGATATGTTGCATTTATTCCAGTTCCTAAAAATCTGAGATAGCTTCCTGGCATTTTTTTGCAACATGGGATTGATTATTCTTCTATAGCCAGATACAAAAAGAACTGTAGAGCACACAGGAAAAGTTCAGTCATCAAAGCAAGGGGTGGAAAGGTGATCTGGCTAGCATTATGGAATATAGAGGCAAGTTTGACTATATCCTGGTATAGCATGGCCTGGGTTAAATAATCAGATGCAGGTGGTAGTGCTCTTCTAACTGAAGAAGAAGGTGCAGCCTTGGATTTCCACTGTGGTTGGTTGTATTGCCTTCACACCCTTGCTAGATACTCAGGGAAGAAGAGAAGGATAAGTCAGTCCCCAAATCTTGGACAACAGGTGTGACACAAGTCAGCTGCTGGGGTATTCTTGCACCTTAATCTAGTCTTCATATTGCTGTTTGTAGAGTATATCTTAGTCAGACGTAGTATTTCTTTTCACTTCTGTTGCTTGCTTGTCACATAGAAACTTTATATACATATCAAACACAGGATACATTTTTAAAAAAATTGTACAATAAGTTCTTAATCAATTCATGTAACCAGTTTATTTTACTTCATCTGTTGACACACTGTGAAGTTGCATTTTTTTTTTTCGCCTCTTTGTAGGTCCATGAATTCCTTTTTGATTATTTATCTAATAATCCTCCTCTTTGAAGCCATTCTGAGCACTATTTTAAAGTATGCATGGCAAGCTGAAGAAAAATGGGATGAGCCTTGGTATAATGGAAAAACAGAGCATGAAAGAAACAGTAGTAAGGTAATGTAGTTCTACCCAGTTGCATATCTGAGGAACCCTCAACCACTGTATACTGAATATGATATTATGTCTCTATTCTTGGATATAGGTGTAACTACCACATGATCCACTTGCAAGTCTGTGTGCTCTTGTTTCAGCATTTTTGAGATAGTCCTATGTAGTTTCACCCTTGTGTAGAAATATCTTACCTCTGTTACTGGTTGGACTTTTTCTTCCTTTATGAGAAGACCAAGCCTTTTGAAAATTTTGGGGTTTGTTAGGACATATTTCTGATGTTCTGTGATCTTACTATAGTTACTGTTCTTTTGGGTGTCTTTTGTCGTTCCTTAAATGAAAAGAGGAGGAGGATAGCTGTTCTCGTGCACCTTCCATTGCAGTGATTTCACAGTTCAAGCATTTTAGACATTCTGTGATGTTGAGATTGTTCAGACAATTTTGTAAGGCTGTAATTTTGCTCAAGCTCCTGCTTGCCTTTTCACTCTTCTGTAGAGATTGGAGGGATACTTTGAAGTGTTCCTTAAGTCTGCAGTTCAGAGCATTCTGTATTTTTCTGTGTTCTGTTTAATTCTTGATTTCTGTACAAGTCTGCCTTCTTCCAAAGCAGTTCAGGAGCTGGCTGAAGCTGATTCTAAGAAGTAGAGGGGATTTTCAAAGCACAGAAAAATTAGAAATCCAGTTTCCACATGTGATGTGGTGTCAGATGTTTAACACCCACAGCCCCCTCTCACGTTCCCCACCTCCCAGAGAGCTGAGAATCGAATGTGCTCACTAAGTGCAAAAAGGTCCAAATTCCAAGTCAGGAGAGTTCTGTTCTGCTTCACAAGTAGAGCAAAATTTACAGTTAGTACATAGTGGTTCAGGAAGGAAAAAGAAGTAATTTGAGAATGTCTTTGATTCAAGGAGAATGAAGAGTTTACTGGCATTTCAGTAGAACATGCAACTTTCTCAGAAGCTTGTCATGCAAAGTGTTTTTGTGGTTTAACTGGAAAAATATGTTTATCTCAATGCTGTGTTTTGTTTAAATTACTAATTTGGGTTATCACTACAGTTATCAAAACCTTTTCAATGTATTCTAAAATAAACTTATCTGAAAGTACTAAATGAATTTTAAAGTTTTCAGATTGTTTAATGACTTTTACTCTTAGTACCTGCACCCACTTAACACACTTTCAACTGTTTGAAGCGGTCAGTTGAGTAAATTTGTGGCTTCTCTTAATTTGAAGTAGTTGCTGTGTAAGTTAGACTAGCCCGTGGAGCCTTTTCAATTCTGAATAGAATCAGGATGAGTGGTTACTCAGTCTTTCCATTCCTTTACCTTTGCCTTCAGGAGCGTACAGAGCCATCTGTGTTTCTCTTTCTATCATGTCTTTGTTTTTCTCTCTCCCTTGTTTACTTCCACAGTCTGCTTTGCATTTCTCAATATGCTGACATGCGTACCTGAAATGCTTTCTCTGTTCATCTGTCCTGTATTGTGCACATTGTTATTTAATAGACAGTGCTTAAAGAAACTCACTAACCTTAGTAATTGTCAGTTCTTCTCAGTATATCTTCTCTTACATGAATTACTGCTCTCAGTGTTTATTTATCGTTTCTGGTTTAGTCTGGAAGATCTCTTGAGGCACAGAACTTCCTGAGGTTTTTGTCAGACACCTTAATTATTGGTACTGACTTTTATTAAGTAGTTGTAGCAACACTCCCTAATTAGGGAGAACAGACATTATTTAGCTTTGCAAACTGTTGACTACTTTTTACTTCCTTTCTTCAAAATGCTCTCCTATACCAATATCTGGTAGAGTTGGAGGAGATGTTCCAGTTTGTCTCATCTCTAACCTTCCTTGCTCGATATTCAAGTGTTGGCAAGAGTCTTCCCAAAGTCCAGTTTAGATACTGAGTTTGTTGTGCAAATGAAAAAGAGGCTGCAAAGAGACTGTAGTGTTGCATTTCAGAGTTTGTTAAAATTGTTATACCTAATAAAGAGAAATTTCTATCTGTGATGGGTTAACCCTGGCTGGATGCCAGGTGCCCACCAGAGCTGTTCTATCACTCCCCCTCCTTCTCAACTGGACAGGGGAGAGAAAATATAACAAAGAGCTTGTGGGTCGAGATAAGGATAGGAGAGATCACTCACCAATTACCGTCACGGGCAAAACAGACTCAGTTTGGGGAAAAATTAACTTGATTTATTACAAATCAACCGGAGTAGGGTAATGAGAAATAAAACCAAATCTCAGAACACCTTCCCTCCACCCCTCCCTTCTTCCCGGGCACAACTTCACTCCCGGATTCTCTACCACCCCCCCAGCGGCACAGGGGGACGGGGATGGGGTTTACGGTCAGTTCATCACACATTATTTTCTGCCGCTTCATCCTCCTCAGGGGGAGGACTCATCACACTCTTCCCCTGCTCCAGCGTGGGGTCCCACCCACGGGAGACAGTCCTCCACGAACTTCTCCAACGTGGGTCCTTCCCACGGGCTGCAGTTCTTCACGAACTGCTCCAGCATGGGTCCTTTCCACGGTGTGCAGTCCTTCAGGCACAGACTGCTCCAGCGTGAGCCCCCCACGGGGTCACAAGTCCTGCCAGAAAACCTGCTCCGTGGGCTCCTCTCTCCACAGATCCGCAGGTCCTGCCAGGAGCCTGCTCCAGCGCGGGGTTCCCACGGGGTCACAGCCTCCTTCGGGAACCCACCTGCTCCGGCGTGGGGTCCTCCACGGGCTGCAGGTGGATATCTGCTCCACCGTGGACCTCCATGGACTGCAGGGGGACAGCCTGCCTCACCATGGTCTTCACCACGGGCTGCAGGGGAATCTCTGCTCCGGCGCCTGGAGCATCTCCTCCCCCTCCTTCTTCACTGACCTTGGTGTCCGCAGGGTTGTTTCTCTTACATGTTCTCACTCCTCTCTCCGGCTGCCGAATACCGCCGTCCCAACTTTTTTTCCTTCTTAAAAATGTTATCACAGAGGCGTTACCACTATCGCTGATTGGCTCGGCCTTGGCCGGCGGCGGGTCTGTCTTAGAGCCGGCTGGTATGGGCTCTGTCGAACACAGGGGAAGCTTCCAGCAGCTTCTTACAGAAGCCACCCCTGTAACCCCACCCGCTACCAAAACCTTGCCATACAAAACCAATACACTATCCTATTCTGTAGCTGTTTACCTGAAATGTATGTGTCAAACACAATGATTTGAAGAGGCATAAAAGAAGTCTGTGCCATTGAAATCCACAGTCTCTTTCTTGTCATGTAGCCTGGATCACCCACGTCACTGGGGAATGCCAGTAGACAGGAACCCTCTTGTCACTCTGCTGTCCTAAACCAATACAGAATACTTGCAGATTCCTCTGACAACATGGAATATCAGTTGTTTGCCTTCACCATTTAATGATTCCTTAGAAAAGCCTATGAGTTGTGCTGTTTGATGGAACGGGGAATGTGTTGGTTTTTTCAGACCCAACCCTTTCAAGAGACCTGTTTGAAAACAGAATCACCATGACGGTTAATATTAATTGGCAGCCCTCCTGACAGAGTCAGTAGAAAGGACAAAAGTTAATGAACTTGAGGATTGAAACATCCAGTCATAGCTTAAGGCAGTCTTTTTGCATCAGTCTGAAGGCGCGTTACTGGGGCAACCTGGAAATGCCTGCATTGTCACTGTGTGTGTTCTCTCCGGTGTATGTGGGACTTGGTCTCCTCCGGCTCTGTCAATTTGTCATTTTTCATGCATATTGAAACATAACTAAGTAACCATGTTTCACCTAATCACTGCAGTAATCTTTACATTTTCTCTTTTCTCTTGTAGATTCTGAGATTTATTTCAGATTTTCTTGCTTTTCTGGTACTTTACAATTTTATCATACCTATTTCACTTTATGTGACTGTTGAGATGCAGAAATTTCTTGGATCTTTTTTTATTGGCTGGGATCTTGACCTCTATCACAAGGAAACAAACCAGAGAGCACAAGTAAATACTTCAGACCTCAATGAGGAATTGGGACAGGTAGAGTAAAAAATACATTGTTTCTTTTTTTTTTTTCCCCCTCCTGTTTTCTACTTCTTTTTTAATATTAAAATTCATTACTGCAGACTTTTTATTGATTGTGCTTTGATTTCTGATTAATTTAAAAATAAGGTGTAAATATCTGATGGCAGAAATTAAAATTTTTACATGATCAAAAAAAGGTGTGTAGTGGAGAGTGTGAGTTGATTTTTTTTTTTTTTTTTTTTAAATTCTAACAAATATATGCAACTCCAAGTCTCTTTTTGTTTTATTTTACAAAAGGTAGAGTATGTGTTTACAGATAAAACCGGTACATTAACTGAAAATGAGATGCAGTTTCGGGAGTGCTCCATTAATGGCATAAAGTACCAAGAGGTCAATGGTAAACTAACTCCAGAGGGGTTTTCTGAAGATTCTCCAGATGGAAATAGGCATAGTTTGGTAAGACACACCTCCCCCCCTCCCCCCATTAGGTATCCTAGGTAGAAAGTTTTTTATTTCAGAGAAATACTCTTCTAGCAGTAGCATTTTTTTAAAAAATCACAATTTCTGAAAAGTGTGAAGCTATTAAGCGTTACTGAACAAATAATATTTATTAAACATGTTGAGATATGATTATTTAACATGGAATATTTGGCAGATTTTTAAGTAAAAACATATTCTTTTATTAAGTATGTTCAAAACTGGGTTCATATGTAAATGTTACAGATGAGTTTTTTTCTTTCTTACAGATGAGAGAGGAAGAACTCTTCTTGAAAGCAGTTTGCCTTTGTCATACAGTGCAGATCAATGCAGATCAAACAGATGGTGCTGATGGTCCCTGGCATGCCAATGGAATAGCATCCCCATTGGAGTATTATGCTTCTTCACCAGATGAGAAAGCTTTAGTTGAAGCTGCAAGCCGGTGAGTTGTACTGCCAAAACTATCTAATGTAGAGATTGCCTACTAGGGCAGGTGATTCATGGTAAAAGCAACCTTAAAAGTTGCTCAGAAAGATTGTAAAGCCCAGGGCCTGGCACTGTCAGTTTACTATGAAAACATACAAAAATAAAATACACAAAAACCTAGGCATGTTATGAAGTGATTATTTAAAATATTTATGGAAATCCTTGAGAAATTATAGTGGACAGGGTATGTTGCTATTAAATGTTGTAGAAAGTGGGCATTCTTCATGTTCTCTAGAAATAGAGAGCAGTAATGGGGTATAAGAGCCCTGGCCCCCTCTCCCCTGGCCCCCTCTCCCCTGGCCCCCTCTCCCCTGGCCCCCTCTCCCCTGGCCCCCTCTCCCCTGGCCCCCTCTCCCCTGGCCCCCTCTCCCCTGGCCCCCTCTCCCCTGGCCCCCTCTCCCCTGGCCCCCTCTCCCCTGGCCCCCTCTCCCCTGGCCCCCTCTCCCCTGGCCCCCTCTCCCCTGGCCCCCTCTCCCCTGGCCCCCTCTCCCCTGGCCCCCTCTCCCCTGGCCCCCTCTCCCCTGGCCCCCTCTCCCCTGGCCCCCTCTCCCCTGGCCCCCTCTCCCCTGGCCCCCTCTCCCCTGGCCCCCTCTCCCCTGGCCCCCTCTCCCCTGGCCCCCTCTCCCCTGGCCCCCTCTCCCCTGGCCCCCTCTCCCCTGGCCCCCTCTCCCCTGGCCCCCTCTCCCCTGGCCCCCTCTCCCCTGGCCCCCTCTCCCCTGGCCCCCTCTCCCCTGGCCCCCTCTCCCCTGGCCCCCTCTCCCCTGGCCCCCTCTCCCCTGGCCCCCTCTCCCCTGGCCCCCTCTCCCCTGGCCCCCTCTCCCCTGGCCCCCTCTCCCCTGGCCCCCTCTCCCCTGGCCCCCTCTCCCCTGGCCCCCTCTCCCCTGGCCCCCTCTCCCCTGGCCCCCTCTCCCCTGGCCCCCTCTCCCCTGGCCCCCTCTCCCCTGGCCCCCTCTCCCCTGGCCCCCTCTCCCCTGGCCCCCTCTCCCCTGGCCCCCTCTCCCCTGGCCCCCTCTCCCCTGGCCCCCTCTCCCCTGGCCCCCTCTCCCCTGGCCCCCTCTCCCCTGGCCCCCTCTCCCCTGGCCCCCTCTCCCCTGGCCCCCTCTCCCCTGGCCCCCTCTCCCCTGGCCCCCTCTCCCCTGGCCCCCTCTCCCCTGGCCCCCTCTCCCCTGGCCCCCTCTCCCCTGGCCCCCTCTCCCCTGGCCCCCTCTCCCCTGGCCCCCTCTCCCCTGGCCCCCTCTCCCCTGGCCCCCTCTCCCCTGGCCCCCTCTCCCCTGGCCCCCTCTCCCCTGGCCCCCTCTCCCCTGGCCCCCTCTCCCCTGGCCCCCTCTCCCCTGGCCCCCTCTCCCCTGGCCCCCTCTCCCCTGGCCCCCTCTCCCCTGGCCCCCTCTCCCCTGGCCCCCTCTCCCCTGGCCCCCTCTCCCCTGGCCCCCTCTCCCCTGGCCCCCTCTCCCCTGGCCCCCTCTCCCCTGGCCCCCTCTCCCCTGGCCCCCTCTCCCCTGGCCCCCTCTCCCCTGGCCCCCTCTCCCCTGGCCCCCTCTCCCCTGGCCCCCTCTCCCCTGGCCCCCTCTCCCCTGGCCCCCTCTCCCCTGGCCCCCTCTCCCCTGGCCCCCTCTCCCCTGGCCCCCTCTCCCCTGGCCCCCTCTCCCCTGGCCCCCTCTCCCCTGGCCCCCTCTCCCCTGGCCCCCTCTCCCCTGGCCCCCTCTCCCCTGGCCCCCTCTCCCCTGGCCCCCTCTCCCCTGGCCCCCTCTCCCCTGGCCCCCTCTCCCCTGGCCCCCTCTGTCAATAGGCATTATGTCTAAAGTGATGGTTAAAATTAATGTATTATTTTTCTTTACCTTTTAGGGTTGGAGTTGTGTTTACTGGAACTAGTGGGGACAGTATGGAAGTAAAAAGTCTCGGAAAACCAGAAAGGTATTCATTTTTATTCCTTGTTTCTTTTGGAGGACAGAACAGTAGTGAAGATTAATATAATGTTCTCCTCTTAATCCTCTCTCTTCATAAGAAAACCTTGCCTTTCCACAGCGTGCTCTTTTTAATGCTTTTCCCTTGATGTCTTCAAGACAGCTTGCATCTTATTCCTCACCAATTGAAACTGAGATGCAAGAATTGTGTGTGAGTTACTCTGTGTAGGTGTGTATTATAACAGTTGGTATCTTTGCCCATTCCTCGAACGCTGAGACTGTAGTAGAGTTGGAAAACTGGATTGCTTATTCAAGTCTGACAGTTTGTGCTTTCAGCTCTAGAAGTTCCCAGAATCAGTCTCATGTATGCGTAATCTAATTATTTTAAACTTTCCCAAAATGAGTAGAAATATTATTGATAACTGTGTATCTGTCATATGTCATAACACCTTTTATCCATTTCATCTGTGTCAGTTAGTTGGCAGTACTTTAAACTTAAATGTCTAAAATTAAGTTTCTAAACTAGTGGTAACATAATAAAAAAATAGTCCAGTTATCAGGGAACATACGCTCCTCTTTGACTGTGTAGATTGTTTACAAGTGCTAGAAACAAAATGTAGTTTTCAAAGTTACACCTGAAGTAATGATAGAAGGATAAAGGAATAGGTAGGAGCTGATTGTAATCTCCAGATGTAAAGCTAGTGTTCAGGAAACTATTCCTATTGGTAGAAGAACCTTTTATTCTTATAGAATGGAATTAAATATATATAAAGTGAAGAAAAGCAATCAATTTCAGAAACACAGATAACATTGTTGCTCAACAGTGGTAGCATTACTTTTAGCATTTCTATATAAAAATGATACTTTGGGGAAAGCTCTGTGGGGTAAGACTGCATTTATAAGTCATTGTCTTTGGAAATTTATTTCTAAAAATGTTTTCTTTCCTTTCCCTGTTCTATTAAAACACAAAATACAGGTATAAATTGCTTCATGTTTTGGAGTTTGATCCAAATCGCAGACGAATGAGTGTCATTGTAGAGAGTCCCTCAGGTAAGTGATCAGAAGTTGCACAAGCTGCAGTTGAGAACTTCTTAAATAGTATGTATTCTTAATTTCTGTTCTATTTTACTTTTTAGGGGAGAAGCTTTTATTCACAAAGGGAGCAGAATCTTCCATTCTTCCTCGTAGTAAGAGTGGAGAAATAGACAAAACAAGGATACATGTGGATGAATTTGCTTTGGTAAGTGTATATGCTTGCCCAGCTGTTTGGATGAAAATTCTTCCAGTACAAATTCTGTGACTTGAAGTGAACAAATTGCAGGTGACGCCTTCTTGTTAGATCAGAATCTTGTCTACTCTGAATATAGTCTTTTATTTTCTCGCAGAAAGGACTAAGAACTTTGTGCATAGCCTACAGAAGATTCACACCTGAGGAGTATCAAGAAATTGGCAAACGCCTTCATGAGGCCAGGACTGCCTTACAACAACGGGAAGAAAGATTAGCAGATGTATTCAACTTCATAGAAAGGGATCTTGAATTACTTGGGGCTACAGGAGTAGAAGACAAGTATGCAATGGAGTTTCTGCTAACTACACTGAAAAACATAGCGAGTTTAGGATTTATAACTGAAATATGATGTGTGCCATGAAAAATTCTTCCACCACAACCAAAAGTTCTGTGCTATTCTTGTTTAGTATGTTTACCTCTCTGGATTGAGGAGCATTCAAAACACATTGTACCAACTGTTTTTGGCTTTATAACTATGACATACAGTGTGCTTCATTAGGAGAGATTTAATGTATGTGAAATGGAATAATTACAGTAAATATTTAGGGTAACAGCTAATTCTTTGGGAAAACTCCTATACATAGCTACTTTGCAAAGCATTCTGCTTGCGTAGTGGGTATTCTGTAAGTCAGAGTGTATTGTACACTGGAGTGTACAGATGGAGCACTTAGAAGCATTTCATGCACCACAGTAGATAGTAATTGTGGACTGTTTTAAAGCTTCTCAAATGCAGCAGTGGTGCCTAATTTAAATTAAAATATGCTTACTACAAGTATTTGATCACATACCAGGTTTGAAGTTCAGGTTTTGTTTTATCAAGGCCTTCATTTTATTACTGGTAACAGAATGTCATCTGCCAGACTATGATTCTCTGGAAATATAAGTAAAATTGGAAATGCAGTCTTAAATCATCATGACAGTGAGGTTACAGGAGTAACATGGAGTCACAGTGTGAGCTCTTTTTTTGTTAAGTGTTGTAAATTGGTTATTTAAGATTTTTCTTGTTTCTAGACTGCAGGAGAAGGTCCAAGAAACTATAGAAGCGCTCAGGTTGGCTGGTATCAAAGTGTGGGTACTCACTGGAGATAAGCATGAAACGGCTGTGAGTGTCAGTTTATCATGTGGACACTTTCATAGAACCATGAACATCCTTGAGCTTGTGCAACACAAGTCAGACAGTACATGCGCAGAACAACTGAGGCAGCTAGCCAAGAGGTAAAATATCTGAGATGTCATTATCTAAGTGATCATCTTAGCTTGGTTTTCTTTTATTTTCAAATTTTATGACAATCTCTTTGATGTATGTGCCAAACACGTGAAGTTGCCTTTTTAAAAAATTTATGTAGTAATATAACAACAGACTTGAAGAACCAGTGTGTCTAACATGCTAACTTCTTTTGTTTATTGTATGGGCAACTGCATAGTTCATAACAAAATTTAAATTTTTCCCTCACACCAATACAAAGCCAGCTTTTTTGTCCCTGAATAGAATAAAGGAAGACCATGTTATCCAGCATGGACTGGTTGTGGATGGGACCAGCCTCTCTCTTGCACTCAGGGAACATGAAAAACTGTTCATGGAAGTTTGCAAAAACTGTTCTGCAGTGTTGTGTTGTCGCATGGCACCCCTTCAGAAAGCAAAGGTAAGTGAGAATGTAATCAGATTGTCTTGTAAGTATTTTTGTCATGGATTGAGGAGGCAAGGATTTCTGTAACTGCTCTGTTTGTTTGCCTGACCTTTTGTGTGACTTTTGAATCCTTGTTAAATTCAATTGATCTGGAGTAGTTTGCTCATAAGTTTATACATGCATTTGTGAAAATTTGCAAGTGGATGGGGAGTGTCAAAATACTGCCACCATGTAAGAAGGCGGCTAGTCTTTAATCAGCCTCTTGAGTGTTCTGTAAGACAGTAGCTGTCCTGATCACCTCATGCCTTTGCATTGCCTGTTCCATCACTTTTCCAAAAGCTAACGCTAAGAGAGCTTAAAAAAAAGCTAAATTGAAAATTCATGAAACTGTAGGGAAAAAAATATGCTTTTCTAAAGATTTAAAAAATACCCAAGTTTGAGGAAGAAGTAGAAGGGAAGGGTACCTGAGGCTAGTCTCCATGGGAAGTTTGCCTTAATGCTCTCTTCTGAGGCCATTTTTCCTTCACGTGTACTTAATTTTACTCAAGTACAGGTCAGATAAAATTAAAATTCAGCTTTTGTGATTTTTTTTTGTTGTTGTTGCTCTAGAAAGCGAAGCTCTGAAGAGCTATAATATTTATTCTTTCCTTTTGAAATTTTCTCTTGTTATTTTATGCTTCTCCTTTTTTTGACTAATATTCAATTGTATACCTCTACTGGAGTATTTTTTAATTTCTTATACTTTTAGCTTATCTGTATGCTTTAAAGGCTTTTTGCATGTATTTCTAGTAATACTAAACCTCTGAAGGGACACTGTTGCCCACTCTTATTTTTACACCGTGTCAAAAAGAAAAGGAAAAAAGACATCTTTTTAACTTAAAGCACTAGGAAACACTTATGTGAGGTAGTATATGTGCAAAAGAGAGCAGGCTATTTCACTATAGCATAAGTGACCTGTTTTGAGGTCACTCTTCCTGCTTCCAACGTTTAGCCAGACTTTTAATGCAGTCTTTAGAATCACTTCATTATAAAACTGTTCAGCTGTGTAAAAAAAATTGGTATAATATTAGTTTCAATAAAATGTTAAAAGGAAGTTGTTTGTAACTACTATGAGAAAAACAATTTCTTGGGTGTATCTACTTTATGTACACTTTCAGCTGAAATTTTTGCCATCCCCTCTCTTTAAGGTGTAGCTTTTTGCCTGTGTTGTGTCCTTGTTCTTATTTTGTCACTTAACTTTATTTATCATGCATTTTGTACTGCCAGATCTGGCAGATAGCAGCCAATAATGCTTTCCTTAATTCTTATCCTGTCCAGCAGATAATCTCCATTATTTCCTGTGTTTTGTCATGAAGTATAGTAAAACCTAATTTTGATGGCAGTGACTTAAATTTTAAACACTGAAGTATATAAATCACTGAGACAAATGGCATACAACATGGGAGGTAAGGGTGGGGAAAGAAGTGTATGGCCAAGTAGTCTAGCCTTGCATTTGATTTTCTGCTGTAGGCACCCTTTTTTTGAGGTTTATTCCAAGGTTAAGCTGGAACTCGGCTTAATATTTCCCATGTCTTTTCCTTTAATTTTAATGCTTGTTAATATATGGCTAGTGGTCTTACTACTTACTTTTGTATATTTTATGGCTCGGAAACCTTTTTGAACATCTTTCATGTCAGTAATTCAGAGCTGCTACTGACTGCAGCTGTTAAAATTTGCCAGAGGATTTGTCTTGACCGTTTCGTGTAGCTGTTTGTCTGTCTAAATTACCACAGTCTTTGGTATGTCATGAGGACTGATCTGGGTGATGTACTGCAGCCTTGCTACCTCTTTAATGCTGCTTACTAAGATCAATGCTAAATGTACTTTACATAATTACCCCTTAGGAATGGGGAACCTTTAAACTTGAATATTAATACTGGCAATTAGGGAATGTATTCCCACAATCAGGTGGTTTTCTGTGAACTGTGGACTGTATTTAATCACTGTTGTGTTCCTTGTGTGAAGTGAGTTACTGCTCCTATGAATCAATGCACTGATACTGCCAGCTAGAACTCAATTATTTGAATACAGTTGTTTGTGTCTATTTACCTTATGCAGTTGTTGCTCTGTTACTTCCACTTTGGGTTTTCTGGAACTTCAGGGGGAAAATGCAGCATTTTTTCATAGATAGATATTTTTTGTTTTTAGAAAGCCTTCTGGATCTGCATTCCCACCTTTACCTCTGCAGCTCGTTTACGGCTGATTAGTGAAGCTTCTACCTTTAGTTAGAGCTCTCTGGGAGGTTAATGAATTACTAATTCTTAACCAAAAGCCTCATCTGACTAACTCCTCTTTATTTAGAATATTGTTGGCACTTACATTAAAGATGTGTTTCCTTTCTGTGAAGAGCGGGATATCACTGCTCTTGTTTTGAGGATTGTAGAGCATTGTATGTAAACAATTTTTTTCCTCTTTCTGTCATATCTTCTTCTGTGACTTTTCCAACTGAGAATACCCATTGGTGATAATGAAGTTGCTTTAAAAAGAAACTATTTTCCTTAATAACAGCATGTATTGATCTTTGAGCTAATACATTGTTTTTTCAGATTCCTCATTTATGCTGATCACTTCCATTAATCGAAAATGTGAAGAATCTGGGCAAGTCTAGTAAAGGGCACTAAAACTGGATTACTCCTTAAGTAAATTTTCAGTTCCAACTTTTACTTGACTGTTTTATCATACAATAAAGCACCAAATTAAGAGTTGTAAAGGAACAGCTAAATAAGAACAGCAAAATAAGCGCAAGGCAGGCATAGTATTTAAATAAGGCTTGTGCCCCAAAGCAAGCAGCTTTCCTAAAGGAGCAATGAATTTGAGCATGTGGTATGCCAAAGATGTTTTTTACCCAAGCGTGCACATTCATAAAACATATTAATTATATTTACAGGTAGGTAATTAAGATACTTGGGAATTAGTGACATTAGTGGGTTTGTAAGTAGACTATGTGTCTAATTTGAAAAATTTCTGCCCTTTTTGTTTTTTTCCAGGTAGTGCGACTGTTAAAAACGTCTCCAGAGAAACCTATAACATTAGCAATTGGTGATGGTGCTAATGATGTGAGCATGATACAAGAAGCACATGTTGGCATAGGTAACTTTCTTTTGTCAGAAGAGATAAAGGCAAATAAGATGCAAATTTTAGTAGAATATTAGATCATGAATAGTGTTTATAAACAGCTAAACTTCTAACATTTTTGCACCTGTGAATGATAGGGTGTTAATCTGAGTCATTTGTTGTGGCAGAATGTTAGTGAAATTTAAAATTTAAGGCTGTTTGCTTTCAGAAGTCTTAGGTTTATTGTGTAGTCTACCATTTATCAGAGGTCCTGCTTAATGTTGCCTTAAGAACAGCAAAGATTCTCTCTAACTAGAATATCAGAAGTACTCTGTTTCAGATATTGGAAGTGGATATCTCTTAACTTCAGACATTGTCAGGTTCTAAGTTCCTGTGTAAACTTGACCTTTAAATGTTCCTTTGTGCTAAACTGCCCCTGTTTGTACCACATCTGTATCACTGTAGAAATGCCATTTGTGTCTAGTTTGTATTTGAGAGAATGTTACTGATTCTCAGCTGGGCTTGGTAGTTTTCTCTGTTTATATGGTTTTCTGTTATTTGGCCAGGACCACCTTTAAACTTTTTTTGCTGCTGTGTTATATAACTGAGTACAAACCAAAACATACGTATAACTGAATTGGTACCCATCGCATAGTATTTTGGTATTTCCTTTACTGATTTTGTGGGATGGTGTTTGTTACAGCAGTAAATGCTGAAGGTTCTAATGTAAGGTATTGGTACATCAGGATATTCAATCTGTCACCCTTTGTGATTAAAAAGGTATATGTAATGTTTATCATGTAAATCATGTGGCCGTGTGTTTTAAGACCGTGGGTATAGCCTGCTTGAGAAGATTGCAAGCCAATAGCAAATTAAGCTTTATTCTACAGCTAGTTTGTCAAATAACTGAAGCTTATGAAAAATAAAATTATCCAAGTTTTTATTGTAATTTGTAGCATATTAGATATTACACGTACGCTGGTCAGAACTAGCAAGTCTTTGCCATCAAGAGTGATGGGACCTCTACACTATTTTTTTCAAGGGCAACCAGCACTTTTAAGTGTCTGGTGTTCAGGAATCCTGGGCCACTTTTCTTTTGTAAAAGAGCATTTTGTTCTCTGTGTATGCTTATCCTAATCTTAATAATAGTTTTTAGAAATGAATTTGTGTTCAGCTGTGACAAGTGACAAGCATTGTCAGCCCATCAGTTAAGTAAACTGCTATTGTAAGAACAGCATTTCTATTACTCTGCTATTGAGTATAGGTGTCCTGGTTTCAGCTGGGATAGAGTTAACTGTCTTCCTAGTAGCTGGTACAGTGCTATGTTTTGAGTTCAGTATGCAAAGAATGTTGATAACACTGATGTTTTCAGTTGTTGCTCAGTAGTGTTTAGACTAATGTCAAGGATTTTTCAGCTTCTCATGCCCAGCCAGTGAGAAAGCTGGAGGGGCACAAGAAGTTGGCACAGGACACAGCCAGGGCACCTGACCCAAACTGGCCGACGGGGTATTCCATACCATGTGACGTCCCATCTAGTATAGGAACAGGGAAGTGGGGGCAGGGATTCGCTGCTCGGGGACTGGCGGGGTGTCGGTCGGCGGGTGGTGAGCAATTGCACTGCGCATCATTTGTACATTCCAATCCTTTCATTATTGCTGTTGTCATTTTATTAGTGTTATCATTATCATTATTAGTTTCTTCTTTTTCTGTTCTATTAAACCGTTCTTATCTCAACCCACGGGTTTTGCTTCTTTTCCCGATTTTCTCCCCCATCCCACTGGGTGGGGGGGAGTGAGTGAGCGGCTGCGTGGTGTTTAGTTGCTGGCTGGGGTTAAACCACGACAATAGGTCATATATTATTCCTAGAAAGTACTGTAAGAAAAAACGCTCTGAAGTAAAAGACGCTAAGTAAATTGATAATTGATGATGCATTGAGAATGGTTTGCTTGATTTGGGAATTTTGGTTTTGTATTAGTGTTATTAATTCTATGTCTTCCCATAAATCTTTTCTTAAGCATAGCTTATGTAAATAGTCTTTTTTTTCTTTTTTCTTCTTTTTTTTTTTCTTTTTTTTTTTTTTTAAATTGAATCTGCATCAAATAAGCAGTTTCCCTTAGTTGTAAGTGTCTGGAATAATGTCGTCTTTTGGAACTGAAAGTTGCTGAAGTCTTTATAATGTTGAAGCGCAGGAAAATAGTACTGTCGCTTCCAATGTATGTTGTTGTTTGGGTTTTTTTAAACTCTAATGTTTATAATGTTTAACCTTTTTTCTGTTTTGTTTCCCAAATATTACAGGAATCATGGGCAAGGAAGGAAGACAAGCTGTAAGAAACAGTGACTATGCAATAGCGCGGTTTAAATTCCTCTCCAAGTTGCTTTTTGTTCATGGGCACTTTTACTATATTAGAATAGCAACCCTTGTACAGTACTTTTTTTATAAGGTAAGTCTTCAAAGAGTGCCGGTGAAGTTCACAGAAAAACGTGTTAACTTTCTCCCAGCAAGAAATTTATTTCAGATCTAAGATTTTTGTTGGAAACAGGTTAAATATCTCTGTTCAAACATGTTTTCTGGGCTTTTTATTTATATTTTACAACCAAATGCAGTAGTTTAACTGTGAAATTTTTTAGTCCTTCTGCCTAGAAATAGGTTTTAAATGCCACAATGAGTTTGCCTAGGCTGAGGCAGACATGTTTGCTCTCTGAAAGCAGTCTTACTAGCTTGAAATTAAATGTATTCTTTAGCAAGATGTAAAAGTATAATCTTTTTGTTTATTGATTTAATATGAGCCAAATCCATTCATCTTCCTTAAAAGGAAGAAGGAGCACAGGAAGTAGTTGAGGGAGGGAAGGGTGGGCAGAAAGTGTGTGGGGAGAAAGCATGCTCTTTGCCAGCAGGCTCACCTTAAGAAAACTTAACAGTCCCAGCCTTGACTTAAGAAATCCTGTGGTGAAACACTGCAAGGGAAGTAAGCATTTTTTGGTTTTTGTTTCCTTTTTTTTCCATTGATCATCGGTTTTGATACGTGAAAATTTACTATCTTACTTGACATCTATCTGAGATTCTAGCATTGGCCACCAAGCCACCTTTATCTTCTATTGTTTGCTTTCATTTAAAGATAACAGCATGGTGTTACGTTTTGTCTACCCTCATGCAAAAAGCTCAAGTGAGCAGGGCACAGGCTTTCTTGAATGAAGTGTGGAAACTGTTTTGCAAAGAAATTCTTAAAAAGAAACTGAGGGGAAAATGGATGGCTTTCTCCTCCTTTAATACTACTTGTGCTCCCATAAGGGGATGTGTTCAGCAAGCACATATAATTAAGTTTTTATTTTTCAGGTTCATTTTCCCAAAAGACAAACAAAATACGCTCTTGAGCAAAGCATATTGCTTCACTTTGCCAAGTAAAATGCTAAAATACTTTATGCTCTCACTGTGTATTTTTACCAGCTTGTAAGAGTTAGCAGTTTCTTTTAGGGTTGTGAGGCAGATACTGAGGATTAACTATTTTCTTCACTTTTCTTTTTTCAGAATGTGTGCTTTATTACACCACAATTTTTATATCAGTTCTTCTGTTTGTTTTCACAACAAGTAAGTATTGGATGCCTTGCATTTTGGTAAATGTGTATGAAACACTTAGGGTAAATAACTAAAAAAATGGGAAAGAACTACACAGGTGCAGCACAGATTATACACTTAACAAATATCCAGCTTAATTTTCTATATTTGATAGCTTGATGTTACTAGATGGTTATGTGAGTATAGCTTTTTTCTAACTAGCAAATTCATGTACTTAATGACTTGTTGCTGCTATTAGTGTGCTAATGAATTTTAATAAATATAAACAACTTTTTCTTTAAAAGACTCAGAATACTTTTTGTTTCCATTTTCAGACGCTCTATGACAGTGTCTACCTGACTTTGTACAATATTTGTTTCACTTCCCTGCCTGTCCTCATATACAGTCTTTTTGAACAGAATGTGCATCCGCATGTATTACAGAGTAAACCTGTGCTCTATCGGTATGTATATCTTGCATATATTGTCACAGTAGCACATCGTTTATATCAACAGTGGCATCTGCAAAAGTCTGAACTTGCTATTATGCATTCCTGCAGTATTTTTATCTGTGATTTATGCAATTTTTAGTAACTATCTTGACAAGGAAGAACTGCAGCTACATAGTTTTCATCCTAAAAGTTAATTAACATGAGTATTTTAAGAGAAGCATCTTTTTATGTCAGTCATGTTAAGACTGGAAGAGGATTGAGGTCTCGGTCAGCTTAGATGACTGGCAGCCTTCTCCTCCATTACATGTAGGAGGTGAAAATCACTCAGACACACAAATGAAAAAAATGTAAAACTGTGGTTAGGGGAATCACCACAAAAAAATGCTTTACTAAGAGGGGAAGTGATTTCCTGTAGAATTAGATGTCCTCCCAGTGGTAGTAAGTTGCACTGCATACTGCTTTTTGGAGAAAAAAGTACGTATTTTTGTAAAAGAGATGTCTCTTAGATGTTTCTCTTCTCCTAAAGGTCTTTTAAGCAGAGCAGGGGGCAAGTATCGAGAGGTCTGGCTTTTTCTTCCTCTTGCAATTCCACCTCAGGGAGAAGATTTCTAGTTTGTGCTATTCTGAATTTCACCCATTAGAGACCCTTGCCATTGGCGATCCCAGCGTAAAGCAGAGGCAGATCATGAGGGCTGAGAGTTCTTTTATTGCCCGTGATTTATGTATTTTTTCATATGTCAGCATTCGTTAAATGTGTCTTGGTACGTTTGAAAGTTACATTTATTCAAAGCAGTAGCAGTCATGCAATGCGAATAGCTGATGGGTTATATAAAGACATTCTGAAATCCAAAATCTGTTTTATTTCTGCAGAGACATCAGTAAAAACGCCCATCTTGGGTTTAAACCATTTCTTTACTGGACCATCTTGGGCTTCTTTCATGCATTTGTTTTCTTTTATGGCTCATATCTTCTAATGGGAGAAGACACTTCTCTGCTGGGAAATGGCCAGGTACAATACCATAAGAATTATTCTACCACTGTATTTTTGGTAATATTTCTTAATGCTTTTTTGAAAAATCCTCTTGTGTCAGAAAAATCTAAGATTTTTTTGTCGTTGTTTTTATGAACTACATAATTACCAAAGATGCTTTGCCAATATTTGTGTCTGCTCTCAAGAGTAACATTTCTTAGTGTGGAAACTGTAAGACGTGTCAGAAAGTGTATGACCATGAAGAACATATCTTTCAAGATAATCACTGTACTATGGTTGTCTTAAACTTTTATTTTGTATACTGTTTTTGTCAAAATCATATAACTTCAGTAAATGGGAATTTATATTCATTCATTCAAAACTCATTTTGAGTTGGACTTAATTGCAGTGTCAAACAATAGCTTCTCTTTAGGATCTGTTATAAAATCTGAAAGTTGCCAAAAGTCTTAAAGCTTTTCCTGAAAATGTATTTATTTTGATTACTCAGAATTTTTAAAATAAGTGGTGCAAGCTGGTTTTAAATTATACGTTTTATTCAAGAAGTGTTTTTAAGACAATAACTTGAAATCATAAAATACTAATTTGACACTTTCTATTTTAAAGATGTTAAAGTTCACAGGAAAAGTCATATAAAAAACCCTCTAGTTTGGGTGAAACCATTACAAGTCTGCTTCCTCATTTTCCCCGGTTCTGAGTTAGCTAACCCAATTTAGAACAATTAGATAATTGTTTTTCTCTCATAAAACTGTTATGGGTAGCGATGCAAAAATATATTTGCTTCTCTCATTATGCCATTCTTACTACTGACACGAAGTGCTTGCTGATTCTTGTGTAGTGCTTGGTAGAGTTGCAGGTTATGGCACAAGGTACAAAAATAGCATCATGCTGTATTCACAGTGGTCGCCTGGTGATAGGGAGTGGGCATGAGGTCAGGAAGTTTAGCCAGAAAAAGGATTTCCATATAATGATGCACAAACAATGGCCAGAATTGTCTTGAGTGACTGAAAGCAGCGAGCATGTGAACTGGTGGTTTGCATCCCTGCAGAGAAAGGAGTGGTAAAGGGAGAGTGGTGCAGCTAGTTGGAGTACCTATTTCATCATGAGATGTTTGATAAGAACATTAAAATAGTTGTGCTCGAGACTAAAATGTCTCGTGCAACTGAGGTATGAGTGTGTCCTCTCTTGTCATTTGTTACAAGCTGTGTGGCTTTGAAGTTCCTGTGAACTGGTAAAGGACCTTCAGTACTCTTCTAATGAAGTAATTTTACATTATGAATCAGTGTGTTTCTGTGCATCTGTCTTAGTTGTCAAAGCACTTCACTTCCAGAATTGCTTGGTAAACATCCACGTGGCAGGAACAGACATTTTTCATTGTATTTAATAACAAATGTTTAGTTTGGGGAACAGATCATACTCTGTAAGTCTAGACCAGTGTGTTAATGTCTGTGTTAATGGAGAAGGTTCTTTTAATGGTTTCTTGTTTAAATTAAGCTCAAGATTTTTTTGAATATACTTAGTGAATGAGCATACTGGAAAGAAAGCTTTCAGATGCCCTTTGGCTTCTCGTGTTTTCTGTGATGTGACTTAAAAAAAAGGTCTTAGAATTTATTTGGAGTTACTCTCTACCTCTCTGTGTTTGCTAAAAGATGGTTATTGGAACTGATAGAACTGTGTATTGCAGTAAAGTATCTGCAGTGCATAAAGTATGTTGCAAATTTAATGTGTGCCTGAAAAAGCCAAAGTTAAGGGCAAGAGAAACTTGGGTACTGCTGAAGTGCTTTCTTGTAAGAAGTCCTCAAGAAGTGATCACTTTGTGCAAATGTGTGATACAGGGTAGTGTTAGTGCAAGGCCTCATGTTTTCATTCCAAGTTCTCAGTTTGGAGCAGAGCAGAATAGAAGAGATTGTAAATAATTTGGTAATGCTAGTGGTTTGTTAGGCTTACCTCAACGCATTGTGCAACAACTTGATCTTTTAGTTCTTTTTTTCTCCCCCCTTTTTCATGCTGTGCATGTCGTCAGATACTGAAACCTAACAGGCAAATGGTAAGAGTTTAGAAGAGGAGGAGATACAAAATACTGTATCTGTTACTTCACAGGATTAAAGGATGCAGCATCCACAGTGTAAATATGTTCAAAAATAAAATGGTGGCAAGAACATGTTCATGTTTTGCATTCTAACTCTGTGACCATTGAGAGCAGCGTTAGCAAAGACACTTTCTTTCACAGGTCACTCGAGAGCAGTAGTCTAATTTTACTTTAAGATTATTATTGCAGCAGTTAACAGCAAGCATGTTGCTTGTTAAACATTACTATTGGTGTGAAAAGTAAATAGAAGGCTCCAGAAGACATGTTGTAACAAAGATCTTTAAAATTATCAGTAAATCCAGACTCATGGCTGCCTCAATTTTGTACCTTCTGTAAAGATGAGAAAAACAGTTGTGAGATCTATCATCAGGCTGTTGGGATTTTTTTTTGTCAGAGCTCTGTAACAAGGACTACAACTGTGCGAATCCCAGTTCCGTGCCTCTGTGCTGTACTAACAAATCAACTCTAGGATGACTTTTCATTGCCTGTCTGCATGTGGTACCTTTCTCCTTGCTTGCTTAGTTTGTTACTGGTAAATACAGAGTTCAGGGTTTGGTCATTGTTCAGTATGTCAGTGGCAAAAATAGCTACCAAACAGCAACGTCTTCGGTTTCAGCACCCAGACTGCATACAAGAGCAGAGCAGTTGGACCTGTTGTAGAATGGCAGTGTGTGTCTGAGTAGCATGTGTGTAGATAGATTACAAACTCGGCATCCCTGCTTGGTTGTCAGAGCTGAGATTTTATTGTTGTAGAACTTGTTCAGAGTTTTGATAGTTTAATTTACATGGGCAAGAGAATACAAAAGTGACAGAGCATTTTAGAATTGAAGCTTAATTTTGTGTTTATTAGCCTTGAAACAAAGTGTCTTTTCCTTAGAATTTTCTGTGAAAAATACAATGGCACCATTATTTTTGAATTGTAAAATTGTGCTTGGGGTAAAAAGTGAACTTTCAGGTGATGCTGCATGTTGAAAATGATCTGGAAATGTTTAAACTCAAAGTGTTTTGCACTTATATTAAAGTGAATACCTTCCACCCAGTATTTACTTTCTATTGGATGCTTATACTTAATTGATTAATTTTCCTATCATTTCATGGTACTGTTTTGGACTTTCTTCATATTTCATGTAGCCTTTGTCGTGATTTGTTTTGAACCAAGAAGAAAGATGACTTGTCGGTTGTTAATTTTGCTCTTATAATAAGCTGGGTTTTTTTCTAGTAGTTTGTGTTGTATCCTTCTTGCTTTTTCGTGATGATTAGTTGTCACAAGCTTATGACCACAGACTTGGTGGTAGTAGACATTAGTGTAGCTGACTTGAGAAGAATCTAACTTACCGTGAATGCTCTTAACTGATTTTTTTTTTTTTTTTTTCTTCCATGATTTTTGCCTTGCTGTTTTCTTAGATGTTTGGGAACTGGACATTTGGTACTTTGGTCTTCACCGTTATGGTTATAACTGTTACGATGAAGGTATGACACAGTAATTACTCTCTGCGTTTGGGTATATAGGCAAATATGCAATAGAGCAATAATTTAAGATTGATTCAAAAGTTGTACAGAAGTAATTGATTCTTGAGGATTCCAGATAAGTGGTTTTTGTGTCTGTTTTCAATGGTGGTTAAAATTCTTCTTTGTAGTTTTTGCATGTTGCAGCAATATTTAGTGTTTGAGCTGGAAGTTCATAAGTACATTCAGGCCAGTATTTATAATTTTCTGTGAAGTGGGGGGGGAAAGGAAGTTTAATTGAAGTTATTTTTGTTTTTAGATGGCACTAGAAACTCACTTCTGGACATGGATAAACCATTTTGTTACTTGGGGATCCATTGTATTTTATTTCATATTCTCCTTATTTTATGGGGGAATTATCTGGTGAGTGATTCTTTTTTATTTCTTCTCCTTTCTATAGCACATATGATAGATGAAGCTATGAAAAAACACTGAAATATTATGTTCTACCATCTTGCTCTAAATTTTGTGACAGGTGTCAGAAAATAAATTTTTAAACCTAGAGTGGCCACTTGCTTTTGGTGATTCTTTTAGAAATTTGAGCAATGCTGCTAAGCTGTCCTGTGCTAAAGGACAGGCATTACTTGTCTCTGACAGCCTGTGACTTTAAAGGCATTTTTGTGTTTAAAAAGTAGATAGGTTCCCAGAGGTGCTATGTAATAGGTAATTTGCAACAGAAATTAAACCCTGGGGTTTGAATCAGTAGCGTGATGTATTTTTTGCTTGTATTTTGGGGTCTTGGCGGGGGGGGGGGGGCGCGGAGAGAGGATGGTGATTGATTCCCTGCAACGCAACTTAAAACTAAACCTGAACGTTTTCCTCCCAAATTTGGTACCCTCCTTCTCCAGAGTTTCTTTGCAGGTCAGATCCAACAAATTGCTAGCCTTCTTCATCGACACCATGCAGTTGTAACTGCATCCTGAGAGACTTGCTGCTTGATGTAAAATAAGATACACTTACACTTGAGCCTGCCTGTGCTGTACTTTTGTTTCTAGAAGTTCTTTTTAGTAATTGCCACTTCTTTTAACTTTTCAGGCCATTTTTACATACCCAGGATATGTACTTTGTATTTGTTCAACTGTTGTCAAGTGGTTCTGCTTGGTTTGCCATAATCCTCATAGTAGTTGCTTGTTTGTTTATTGATGTTCTGAAGAAAGTGCTGTACAGACATCTACAACCAACAAGTACTGAAAAAGCTCAGGTAATGTTATGCTTTTGTATCCAACTTGATGGGTAGTTAAAAGAACACGTTTGTTAAAATCTGTCTTGTAAACTAATTACTTTCCTGTGATATTTAATTATTCTCTTACATTGCTGTCATGTTTAATGCATAAAAGTGTTCTCATTTCAGAAGATAGTTGTTAATTTAAAATTACAAAAATGAGGACACCATTTTACAAGGTAATAACATTTATGTTTAAGTAATCGATACTAACAATAGTAGAATTATTTATAAAGGGGTCCCTCAGTCTTTTGCATCTCGGCTTGCAACTGCATGAGAGGATCGTATGCGTTTTTGCACTGCTTTGAAGATGGTAACTTATTCTCATTTTTGTCTAGGTATTAGAAGCTCTCTCTTCAACTGTAATTGGCACTGAATAGTTCTTAAAATGTGATGAAAACAATAATTTTAAAAATTACTTTTGTAGGATTTGTTTTAATTAGTATTTCTTAACTCTTGATCATATCATATGCCATGTATTTGGTTGTTGATTATGTAATTAAAGATAATTACCTGTGTGGCATTTTCATAAATTCATAGAAGAGGTCTAAAGATATTCTGTGATAATACAATCTCCCTTTTGCCTGACACAGGCTATAAAGACTTCTTTAAATCATTCTGTTGAAATTAGGCTGTCTTTTAGGTAAATATCTGTGTTTGAGTGTTTTCTTTTTAGTGACAGTTATGGAGAAGTCATCCTGACCCATTGTTCTAATAGTTACTCTCTGGTTTCAGTTTTCAGCATTTTATCTTTTTATACTTTTTCTGCTAAAGTGAAAAGCCTTCTATTAACAGTTTTTTGTTTTATTCACAGTTAGGTTTGTGATCAACTTGATTTTCTCACTGATAAGTATATTGGACTTGCATCTTTTGTCAAAAAAGTTACTTTCCAGTCTTTTAATCATTCTTGTGTTTCTCCTCTAATCTTCACCATTCCTCAACCTCACGTTGAATTTTGGATTTCACCAGCGTACACAATATTCAGCACAGCATACATCAGTGCCGAGTATGGAAATAATTAATCCCCCAGCTGTATTCAGTTTACAAAATAATATAGATCAATAACCTGTTATCTTCTACATCTTTTTCTTATCTGCAAGTGATTATATTACATGGGTTTCTTCCAGGTCATTGATGAGAGGTCAAATAGCATAGGGCCAAAAAAAAGTGAAAGCGAATGAAGAATCCAGTTGACAAAGATATCCCATATACAGTTATGATCTGAAACCTGTTAGTAGTTTTTAGTCTGTTTGTGTGCCATATTGATTTTGTGGTGTCCTAGTTGCTTAATCCAAATTACACCGAGCTATGTGCCATAGAGAACTCCTAACTGTATTACATCAATACTGTTACAATTAGCATCTAACCTTGTAATTACCTTGGTGTATGTGCATGTTGATTTACTTAAATTACATTACCCTTCTAATTTGTGCGTTAAAAAAAAAAAAAAAATCCATGTGAGACATTCTCTTAATTTGCCTAGAATCAACATCATGCTGACAAACCTATTGCTAAGCCAAAATATCCCATTAGTCCCTTTTCAAAACTGGAATATTAGCTGCTTTTTCCAGTCTTGGAATTTAATAGCTAAAAGCCAAAGTAAATAACCACTAGCTTTCAGAAAACTGTTCAACTAGACCTGGTAAGACTCTAGATTGCATGTTATTGCACTTTTGGGATTAGAGTGTCTTGATATAGGAAAAATTCTATAGGTAATGATACTTACATATCTTTTTTTTTTTTTCCCCTTCAAAAATTAGTGGCAGTATTTATCAAACACTTCCCTTTCCTTCCTTCCTGTACATCAGCTGTTTCTACTGGCAGTGTATCGGTATGGTTGTTGAGGTTTCTCATGTTCCTAAAGTGTTTGAATTAAAAACCAAAAAGCCTGCATCGATTTTTCCCTAGCTTTATCCGTATACTTCTTGTTGCATTCTCTTGCTTTCTGAATCAATTCTGAAGAATTTTCGTGTTCGGTTTGCTTCCATTACAGTTGTGTTGTCAAGGACACAGTCAGACTTCTTATTTTTAAGAAGGCATCTTGATGAATGTCTTAACATCTTTCCTGTGGCTATAGCTTGATTCATAGCCATGGGAATTTTGCTTTGTGCATCTCTATTAGTCATCTTTTTTTTTTTCCTTTTTTTCCCCCTTATTCCCATTCTACTTTGCCATTTGACAGTGTCAGCATTAGGGTCTAGGTTTACCAAAATACTGTCTCTTCTGAAAATGCTTAATTCCTGATATTGCAAAGTCAAGGTATCTAAAACCTGATTTGACCGGAAATGCTTCAGTAGCCATTCAGTGGTTTCTCTGTGTGTGTCTGATAGTGAAATCATAGCTAAAAATGTATTTGCTAAAAGGCGGCACCTGTTTGTTCCTTTCTTGAGGTTTAATCTGTTGAGATTTTCCCACTCTTACTTTTAAGGGGACAGTCAGCCCCACTGAATTCATCAGCTATTCCTGTGGTGAGGAAGTAGACATAAGTGAAGATGAACAGGTGACCACCTTAGCACATTTATTGTCAAGAAGTGACAGAATGCTTCTTTTGTGATTATGCCTCATATTTGTTTAAAATTTCTAGTAAATATTTTTCTTTCAGTTTCAAAGCAGAGAAAAGGACTCTGATTTTCAGATGGAATGAGTCTGGAGAATGTCTTTGTCCTAAACACTAAGTAATTGTCTGTGGAAGTCATTGGAAGAGTGAATATGGAACTTTTGTATATTGCCCTTTTAAATGCGTTTTTCATAGTGTTGGTGCACCCTCTGTATAACTGAATATTTTTAATTACTCATTTTTAGTTGTAGGACTAAATTAGTATGTTTGCATATTGGGGGAGAGAAAAAGTTTAGTTTACAGTTACTACGTTTTTATCAGGGCAAGATAAATTGTTACATGAACTAGTCACTGATTTTTAAATCACAGCTATTTAAGTTAGTTGTTTCTGTCCACTGTCATTTAAATTCTAAAATATCTCCAGGAGCAGTGAGCAAAACACAGGTTTCTCAACTGAAAAAGCTTGCCCCTATTGTTTTAATTTTTCAGAAACTTAAGAGCACGCTAGTTGTGCGAGTTACCCAACTTAGTGCTCTGAATTCACTGTATCTGTAGGCATCTGTCTTACTCAGTATATAAACAACTTGATTTTATATCTTCTATTAGTATAAGGACGTAGCATCAACAGTCAGTCTGTCTCTCATCAGTTAGATGTTACATGTAGCTAAGTTATTCATAAGAGCGCGAAGAAATTTAACTGGTATGAGAAACACCTGAGAAATTCTGCTAAAGATAAACTTCTAAATGTAAATATTTTTCTGTCACAACAACTTAAAAAAAATAAATCTGTTCTGTTTTGGAAAGTCAGTATATTAAAAATTTGACAGGCAAGCATGAGTTGACTTTTATAGAGGGGTGAATTTGGTTACCTTTACCTGCCTTGATGCACTTAGGGTGCATGTGTGTAGTTTTGTTTCTTTTTTTTTTTTTGGCTGTGATCCAAGGGGGTTTTTTTGCTGGCCTTAAAGAAAATCCATCTTATTCTGTTTGACTTAAGTCTGTTGCCCTGAAGTAGCTTCTGGGTAATTTCTGACTATAGGTCTGTTACAGAATCGTATAGGAGGAGGTGGACAGTAAGGTAAATCTGAATCAAAATATAAATCTTCAGGTAAATATAAATCACAGCACTCTTGGCAGGTAATACTGAATAAAGATGTCTGGTAAAGTATAGATGTAAAAGTGTATAGGCCTTTTTTTCTCAGTATGAAAGCTGAGGTACACTTAAGAATGGTCCTACCAAACAGTAACTGGCTGTGATGATCCCAGGAGCTGTCCTGAAGGTACCAGGCTTGTGTTCTGTATATGATGTGTATTCCACTTAAATAACAATGTCGTGTCCTGTGTCTTTCTCTTAGAAAATTACTGCTACTACTTACTGACATGTATGTTCCATCCCTTCTCTGTCCAATTGTAGATGTACTCCAACAGAGTTGCTTTAAGTGACGAGTTCATCGCACTGCAGCCATTGTCCAGGGCAAGGAATCAGCTGAGCAAAATTAGGTAGAGTAGGAGGGCAGTTCCTCATCAACTCTTATGCATGCTGAAGGTGAACTAACCAGTGCTGAGAGAGATGGGAAGAGGCATGAATATTAGTGGGTTGAGAGGGCAATACCTGTAGCACAGATACATTCAGTTTGGTTATTTCTTGGCTTTGCTCTGTGTTTTTGAGCCAAATGCTTCTCCTAAGTAGCATGTGTTGGACGTGCTTTTTTTAGGAAGAACATCCCTAGCATGATGCTCAACTTTCAGAATACAGATCTAGCTCTTCTTGCATCCATTTTTAAATAATCACAGTTTCTAGCATGGTTATAATGCTTTTAATTTCTTTATGATCAAAATTAACAGTGCTTTTTGCATGTTGGATAATTTCAGCTTCATAAGGCCGTGACAGGAAGGTCCATGTATTTCAGGCAGCAATTTCTTGCGAGTTGTTTGCCCATTTTAATTTGCTTTTACTTGTGTTGAAAGAGCAGAAAATGTTTTAAGTTTGGGTGCGTACATACACTTGTGCGGCTAAGGCTTTTGTGTTTGTTTTTTGTGCACCTATAAAGTGAGTGTTGTTTGTTTTCAATGTGTATAGAGACGTATTCTTAAAGGCATTTGGCTACAAAGTCCTATAAAATTAATCAAAAAAAATCAAAGTGTACATGTGTCTGTGTAGGTGAACCATTATGATTCTGAAACTCTTCAAATGCACTGAGTTCGGTACATGAAATGCTACCAAATGCTGATTCTCTTTTGTAAGACTAAAATATTCATATGTATCAATAACGTCTCAACCTGTTTGATGTTTTATCCTACCCTTATCTACTTCTATAGCAAGAATTAATGCAAAGAACTGATAATCTTTTAAATACTTTTTTTTAAGGTGACTGTTTAAAAACATGCAAATAGGTGCTAGGAGAACCAACCAACCTACATTTTGGGGATTTAATTGCTGTTTATTTAACTGAGGGAAAGTAGGAGACAGGAAGCTGACATTGTAAACGATTAGCAGAGAATTTTTACTGGTTAGTTGAAACAGATGATACAAGTCCTTTTAAAGCAGGGGGGGGATGACGGGGTCAGGGTAAGAGAAAAGCATTGTATTTCCTCTGAGAATGTGCTACACCTTTGCAAGGCAAAACTTGAAATGGCTATTGTGTTTGGTTGTTAGTTGTCCCACTGTGAAACATAGAAGCTTAGATTTCCGAACACCTGAGGGAGGTAGTGGTGGGGTGGTTTTGTTTTGTTTTAAATTCAGGACTTACTAGCTTTAAAACAGGCAAACTGCAGTATACCTTTGAATTTTAGTAAACTTAGCAACATATTGTAGAGATTCCTTCGTAAAGCTTTTACAAGTTAGCTTTTAAAATTCTTTGTGTATCAGTGTCATGTAAATGAGTTACCTTTTTAAAACTTTGGATAACTATTTTACTGGTAAACCTCTGTTTTCTCACTGAATTATTAAAGTGAATTATGTGGTGCATCGTATCTACACCAAAGGTTTTATAACAAAAGATTCTGTTAAATTTTCCAAAACTAAACACATTTTAAGGGTTATGCAACTGGATGGTGAGAGAAGAATAAAGCTCTCTAGGAATGCAGCACTGTAGTTATTAAAATACTAAAAACAGGAGAATGCTTGCTAACTTGAGGGGACTTTCTTCATATTACACTTAGGGAAGGGGTTGAAAAAAATGGGAAATCTGTTTTGTCCATGAGTAACAAATGATTATGCAAATCCAATTCTCTTGTATGTCAGAATTTTTACACTTGAGTAGCTGATAGTAAGGTACCTGAAACACAAGCACCGAGTGCCTTATACTATGCAGTTGAAGTTGTAAAGTGCAACAGGAAAGAAACAAGGATTTGGGTTTCTCTAGTTCTTTATTTGTAGTCTTCAGACGAAGTTTGGAAGCTATCCTGTGTATCCTTACCTAAAACAGTGAAAGGGAAAATCAGTTAATAGATGGAAACTACTCACTTCACTATACTAAATAAAAACTAATTTGGAGTGAAGACCATGGGTTAGTTTCTGTGGTGTCCAGGGCAGCTGTCTTCCAAAAGCAGTAGAGCAGGAAAAGCAAGTAAAACAGTAGGAAGATGGGAAAAAAAAAACAAAAAAAACCCAAAAAACCAAAAACAGTCACTTGGTGAATGTAGCTGTAAGCAGCTAATTCTGTCACACCTCATTTGTACATGCCCCCCTGAGTAATTGCATCCTTTGTGACTGCAGAATGCATGTAGATTGCTGAACAGATTTTGGCAGTTTTGTTGTTTGTTAAATACGTATTCAAAATCTCAAAAAAAGTATAGTACCAGGTTAAACCGAGTTATGCCTTATTCTGCAAATTTGCTTACTGTTCTGTTGATACACAAGAGGAGAACCTTTATGAATGCAAATTAAAAGACAAGTATGATGTTACAGTCAATTTTTATGTCTATAGGCTTCAGAGTATGCAAAAAATGTTCAAGTTTATATTAAGTACATTTGTGATGCACAGTTAGGAGCTTTGAGGGGGGTCTTTTAAGTGTCCATGTGATTCCTGTAAGTCAGAAATGCAGTCTTGTATGTGCCTGTTAAGCTCTTGCCTCTGAATTTTACTGTCGCTTTTGTAACTTGGGATGAAGAGGAAATCAGGCAGCACAGGTCAGGTGCAGGCTTTATGCTTAACTGGAGACTGAGTACTACTTCTTTCCTCTGTAGCTGTCTCTCCTGTTCTTGGAATACATGAAATACATATCTTAGGGTGCTAACTGGGCCCCGTTGTATCTCATTTCAGTTTTTTCTTTGTAAACAAAATTTTGTGCATGCATGTATGTATACATGTCTCTGTGCTTTATAAGAACTGTCAGAAATCTTAAGCCACATGTAAGAAGTGCTGCTCGGACAGATGTTTTAATTCTACTTACTGATGGGATTAACTATATCTACAGAGTTTTTAACCTTTGGACAGTGTGTTATGACTGTACACAATACTAGGGAAACGTAAAACACAAAGTTTTTATTTACAGGGAAGGCTGTCAGTGCATAACATTATATCTGGGACTTAGACTGTAGCATTTGCCTTAGCACAGCCAAGACCCTGTTCTTTCCCTGTCTACAGACCCATGAGTCTACTGTTGCCTTGTTTTCCCTCCATCTCTGTACCGATCTGCTTTCTTTAGCTGTCTCCAGAACTCCAGACTCCTGGCCCTGGCTTTACGGCCTTTGTTACTTGTCTGTATTCTTTCCTCTAGTTACTGTTTCATAGGATTCCCCTCCTAATAGCTTTCATATCTGATCCAGCCCAGCTGTGTAGAAGTCGAGAACAGACAGGTTTCTGTTCCTTTTACAGTAGGGAATGTAGAACTTCCAAGAAGACTATTCAAGTGCAAACGTGTATTTGCGCTAGTGAAGTATACCAGAACATCTTAATATGCTGAACTTTGAACAAGGGTAATCTCTTCCTTTACAGGTTCGTATATTGTGTTAGCATAGTGTGGTGCTAATCTGTTAGCTAATCCATAGAATCTATCACAGGAAGATGGAATAAATGAGAGAAGAATAGTCTATTTCGTATTTATCTTGTCACAAAAGTGCACATACTTACTTACCTGAAGATAGTTATGTCTAATGACTTCAAAATAACAAAATAATTTTGCATTTGTAGGTTTACTTGATTCAAAGAGATCAAGGGTAGAAAAACTAAAAAATGTTGAAAACATAAGTGCTAGTGAAGTTGTTAGATGTCAACACTCTTATATTTTCTTTTAAAATTTTAAATCTAATTGTTTTGGATTTTGGTATACAGTATATTAAGGGTTAAAGAAAGTGAGCTTTATAGGAGGGAGCAAGTTTTAACTTAATTGTGGAATAGTAATAACCATCTCATATATATTTTCTGAAACGTCCTTGTGGCATCAGGCATGTTGGCAGCTAGGACCTGGGCTCAGGAAAATATACTGCAGTGCTCTTAAGCTGATGTACAGAATTAAATACATTTCCTGTTCAACAAAGTCCCAACTGTGTATTTCAGTGTGATTAAACGTTTAGTTGAAATGTCTGTCTTGTGCCATATAGAATACCCTGTAATAAGACGAACAAACTGAAATGGCCCTTTCTGTTAGAAGGAGGAAAACAAATAAAACTCCAAAATCTGAGAATTTGAGATAGATTTCAAATTTGTTGGGTTTTCCCCTTTGGTAGTCTATGGTGCGCAAAAAGACCAAACACTTCTAATACTCGTGCACTGATAAACCATGTTTGATCCACCAATTAACATGAAAAAATTGCCTCTCTACCTTGTAAATATGCCTTGTTCTCTCACGAACAGATCTGTAAAATTAAAGTTCATGTAAAAATGGTAACTGTTGTAAAGCAATGCAAGCATGGTGCTTTATAAGATTTGTTGCTTTTCTGTCCTTCTAGATGGAAGAAGATAAGGGTTCAGTCAGCTCAGCATGTGACTTTGCTGAAAGCAGGCACAGAGGGGAGGACAATAGGCAACTGCTAGATCCATCTAGCCTACCCGACAGTTCTTACGTTCACTAGGTAGTACTCCCACTCTACCCTAATGTGTGTGTGTATATATATTTTTTTTTATATATATATCATATAGACAGTCATGGAGCCATCTCCAAAATACCTGTATTTTTGGTATCTACAAGAAAATTTGCATCATAGTATGTGGGTTTGATTTTTTTCCTTATCAAGTTGAATCATTCTTTAATTCTGCACTTCAGTTGCTTTTATTTAATACATGAAATGGGCCATTATCATATAAAGTATTATGTTTATTGTGATCCAGGATCTTACCTTAGGAAAAATACTTTATTTGCAGCCCAAATATGAATAATATCAGATATTCTCTAGACTTACTAATTTTTTTTAAAGCATTGTCTCTCCTGCCTTTTGTTGCCTGAGGGTTTGTTTCAGGTCTTCAGAGACCATTATGCTCTACTGCCTTACCATGCCAGGTTTTACTTTGATATAAAATGATGATCATACCTATCCACCACAGAGAAAAAAAGAGAGAAAAGTGAGAAAAGGGACTCTTTAGCATAATACAAGTACCTTCCAGGTAGTGGATATAAATATAAAAATCCATGGTCACCAGGCAGTGATACACAATATATCTACACATAAAATTGAATTTATTTTTATGTTGTCCTTACTGCTCTCCCAGTATTACTTTACACTTAACTGTGAGTTTGATAAAACATAAATGTTGCTTCTAGGCTTATGTAAGGCCACGTTTGCTGTTTTTTAAAAAAGGGTAATACTCACTTTTTCATAAATTGTGGTTCAAGCATGATCCTAGCTTTTTGTGAGTATCTAACTTGAGAAGAACAAAGGAGATTCTAGTGAAGAAGAGACACCAGCCCTGCAAAACCCACAGCTGAGGGTTCACTCCTTGGAAGCTACTCTGGGTTACTCCTGGTTCCTCTTTCTGCCAGTCTTTGAATAATGTCTAGGACTGCTAGCTCTCAGGTCAGCAGATTCTAGGGAAAAAAATGGTCCATCTGATCCTACATACAACCACTGTAATATGACCTTGTACAGTAGCTTTAAAGATTATATTTGGTCTGCTTCAAGATAATGGGTGGACTAAATATTCTTTTTGAAATCGTAAGTGTAGGAGTGCTGAGTGTTTTGTATTGCTGTGAACACAACCGTGAAGATCACTGCATGTGCAGCAGGGAGCTTGCTTTCTGACCTCCTAATAGGAATTCCTTCTGCTCTGTGTAATTTCTTGTCTGATATGCTGTGAGCACAGTATGAAGTGGCTGTGAAGGTCATATTTGCTAGTACTGCAGTGCTGCAAATTGTGCTGTTCCTAATTATGGTATCTTCTGTGACTGTATAGTTGTAACCAGATATGATGGTCATCAAATAAAGGCAATCAGGGACTCAAGCTCTGTTGAGGTGTGTTTTGGTTTTGGTTTAACCAAAACCCTTTCTAGACCTGTCAGTTGCAATGCTTCTGCTCCTGTCTCTCAGGTATTTACAGAAGTTCATTGTCATAGTAAATGTTCATTTTGTGTCCAGAAGACCTCCCAAATGAGCGCAAGTTAGTCAGAATTGTGTGTTCTGCCTGCACTCATTCATGGCCTCCGAGATGCAGCAACTGAATCAAGGGTTTCAGTTTATAATGCTTTCTGTAAGTTTATACAATTGTTAACTGACAATCCTGTAAGCATCACGTTAAGCAGTGTGACAGGAAGATCTGGAGGGACCATGGGGAATGCGGAATAGACCTGAGGAAGGGGCAGGCATAGGAAAAGATGCATGGAAACACTAGTTCTGCCTGTGTGCTCCCTCCTTGTCCTACCAGTTGGGATTCCCAAATGCCTCTTGTTTCTGTTAGCTGCCTCTTCTTTGTAGTATAGGAATTGTTCTGTTACGAAGCTGTAAGCTGTCCAGTTGCCTGTTTTGGGGGATTAGGAAGGAACATGTCTACTCATAGTAAACCATTCCCATAGGAAACTGAGGTTCTTTGCTTTCCTTGCAGTGTTGGGCAAGTGTGGGTGGCATGAAAGAAATTGGGGTTGGAAACCAATCTTTAGACAACAGTCAGTGACCTTTGGTCACACGGTTAAAATTTGGGGAAAGCTCTTAAGTGAGCTCTGTCCTATCATAGACTAAGATGCCTCCTCCCAGATTTCTTCATTCATTGGTGTCTGAGAGGGAGGTGAGGATAATGGATGCTTAAATTTAGCCTGTGTGTTCGGCATTTGTTTGACAGGATGCTCTCATGCAAAGCCTCAAATTAAATTAAAAAATATCTCCACACTCCACATTTTTATTTCCTTTTGGAGAGGATACTCAAGTCAGTTTTGGATATTCTCTCTCCAGCAGTACTAGATTTCAGTTAGATCTTAGTTATGCTGAGGTTCACTAGTGTGCAAAAAATAATATAGAGGAGCACACTGATAGATGGCACTTCACTTTAAACCCATACATCTCTGTATTGCTGCTTTCTTTTGGTTTGGGTCTTTTTCTCACCTACAAAGAATGAACAATAGAAAGTTTATTATGCTAATGTTGAATTATTCTTTATGCTAGCATGAACATGATTGATCCTTTCTAACTTCAGCCTTGTTTGCATTTAGATAAATGTATTCACAAAATCAGGAATGTGCTTTTGTTCCTTACCAAGCCAAGGGTATCTATGGTAGTGATACAATGCAAATTATTGTAGGAAGTTGCATTCTACACTTCTTGAGGAAAAATTACTACTTACAGTCAGGTTGCTGCATTGTATTCTGCAGCCTTGGTCTGAAGCTTTCTCTTGATAGATTTCCTTAAAATAAGGCAGACCTGCAGCTTGTATAAATTGTTGTACCTCCACTGAGGTTAATCAAAGCATCACAGCTTAAACTGCATGACGCTCTGCTCCAGAGATTTATTATAGTTGTAACATAGAGAATTGCTAACCAGTTTATTTCCAACATTAAGCAGAGATGGTGCTGAACAATTTCCATAAGCTCACCAAGGCTGCATTCAAGCCTTCGGAAGGTCAAATTTTACTGTGTATAGACGTTAGGAAGGGAAATGGTAATGTTATTCATCGTTGTAGTTCTATAAAATTGAAAAATATTCAACACTCTAACTTTAAGAAAACCTGCTCTTCCTAAGTGTTTTCTGATAACATCTTCAGTATTAGAATCTCTGAGTACTGATTTTTTTTTATTATTTTTTTTTTTTTTTATTTCTTCCTTCCAGCTTACTGAGGCAGGTTCAGGTATCAACTGCTTGGACTCCATGTGCTGCTTCTCAGATGGGGAAACAGCATGCACATCTGTTAGAAGAATGCTGGAACGACTAATGGGCAGATGTAGTCCAACCCGGGTCAACAGGTGTGGCATTTCTCTCAATAGCCTTTGCTGCAGACGATTCTCCTATAAACTGGAACCTGATGAGCCTGCAGCAATAGATGTCTAGAAAACCAGCTGCAGGTTTTGCTTATTTAAGTAGGAGAAGCAACTCTTTATTGTACTTTTTTTCATCCTAACAGATTAGTTTCTTGTTTGTTTTTGAGTACTTTCTTTTGGGATGGGGAGGGGGAAAAACGGTTTTCAAAAGACTTCTGTTAAAACGTTTATTTTGGCTTACTACAAGTTCTTGTGTTGTATCTATCATAATTTCTCTTCATTTGTACGTTCTTCTCTTTAGAAAATCAAGCCTTGCTGCTGTTTTTGTTCTCCTTTATATGATTTTTTTATTTTTTTTTTTTCCTTCACAAATCAGGAGTTGTTTGTAAAGTCAAAAGACTTTTCCCTTTGGTTCTTGATGTACAACGTCCAAATATTTACCTTGGAGCTTGCATTACTCCTGAAGATATACAAAAGGCTCACACTCCCCCCTTTAAATATAACTTCATTGTTAGAAGGAGAGTCTTTAAATCTTTCAGCCATTGATTGATACGAAGATGAAATATTTTTGTAGTATAACTTTTATAATCTATTTCTAAAATCAGAGTAATTGACAGAACAGAGCCTTCAGGTTCTAAGAATTTTAAATGTTTTTTCAGTTCTAGAAGGTATATTGTCAAGACCATGTGTGCCATTCCAAAGTGTGTGCTAAATAAATCTTTTTCCTTCACAAACCACATGTGAAACAAACCTCGATGGGATAAAAGCACGTTAGAGTAATCGAATACGTCTACAGAAGAATACTGCTCTTGCAGTCAGCATGACTGTGAGAAAAGCTTTTACTAAATCTGCTAATGTGCCATCTCCTCATTTCCAAATAAAGAGGGATAGCCAACAAACATGGAAATATTTGGGGGTAGAAGTAAAAACAGTCTTTTGTACATCGTAATTTTTCAGTCCCTGAATGATATCATGATCTTTCATTGGTCAAAAGGCAAACCTGAAAAAGCTGCACTCCACACATTTTCAAGGACACTCATTTTGTATTTGAACATCTTTGTCTCTTTTGGTTAAAGGTTGTGATATCATTCATTCAGTATAAAATATTGTGTGGGTAATTTTCACTGGCAAGCTTTGTCAGTTCAGATTCTGCCTTTAGGTATTGACTTGGTACGTATTACATCTGTTTTGAACTCTTGTGTTGAACACAGTGTCTATGGTTTCAGTCAGTTTCTCTCTTCTGGCTTGCTTATGAAATTTATTCAATATTTCTACAAATCTACGGTATGATTATGCAAAATGTTTCATTCCATATGAAAAATGAACTGTTATGATTAAGTACATTTTTAATTCAAACTCTTGCTGTATAGAAAGCGGGCATGATGTATAAAATAAAAAATTTAATAGAATTTTTAATCTACAAGGTGAGCATTTGATTGGTCTAAAAATCAACATTTTGGTAGCAGTTGCTCTAAGTTTTGGGTTGGTTTTTTTTTTCCACTTCTCTGTAAAACTGTGCTTTCCAAATGAGGAACTTCTCATGTTACTTTTTTTCATTTATTATTATCTAATTAGAGCAGATTTTTACTTAACATTTGCCTTAGTAACGTGTAGTCTTATAAGGTAGGTATTCGGTGTTTTATTTTCTGCAATGCATTTACATTTTTACAATTTCCTCTTTTTCCCACTCAATTTTTATTTCTTAAAGAACTTACAAATATGTCTTGAAGATAACTCATATTTGACAGAATATTGAACGCTTTTTGAAGACTGCTTTGTCTCAGGTTTCTTGTCTGCTTACCTCATGTAATTTTCAGATGAAGTTCCATCTATCTGAATAATTTTAGAGTTAGAACACGGAAGTTAGTGTTATGCTTAATGAACATGCAGAACTGTTGGTGCTGCACTAAGGGCTTGAAGTTCTGTAGTTTTTGCTTCTGCCTCTGGTTGAAATTACTCTGAACCATCTTCTAGTTTCACTTAAATTTATGTACAGTAGAACTAGAAAAGACTTTTTTTTTTAAATTTCAGTCTTATTTGCTTTCTTCAATGACTTCAGTTCCTTCCACTCAGCATTGAAACTTAAAACCTAGTCTAAAAGTCAAGGTACTGAGACTATTTTTTTTCCCATACACTTTCCTGGTAATATGTGAAAGTCTTTGTTTATTTTTTTAATGTACTAATTGCTTAAATCACATGAGGCATTTATAAGTTGTGAAGTGCTGAAGATACAGTTAAGAAATCTATTTGGTGATTTAAAAAATGCTTGTAAAGTTGTTCAGCCTTTGTTCACGAGCTTGAGCTGCTTTGATTTTTTTTTTTTTTTTTTTTTTTTTACCTAAAGCTGGTATCTTCAGAAGATTGCATGGTCCCAAACAGGATGGTCTTTTGAGTGTCTTGTCTTGTGCTTTATAAAACAGAGCTTCTTATTCAACCTGGAGGTAGCTGCAAATTATTTTTTGTTGAATGAAGTTATGCTGATGAATACGTTGTCTGTCTGTAGCTAGTTTGTGTTGTATTCTGTGTTCCTGATATTCTGTCAAATATGATATTCTGTCAAATGCAATAACTGAACATGAAATCAAACATGGTATCAAATTTTGATAGAAACTTTGATGAATAAAAGTTGTACAAATGCTTGGAGTAGCGGGCCACAGGAATATAGTCTCTCGTACTTAATTTACTGCTTGTAAAATGTATTTGAGAAATATTTTCTATAGCTTCATTCACCAGTTAGAATATAAAATGTGTGCTGTGTGGTATGATAAAATGCATTTTTGTCTGTCTGTTCCATTAAATTGTCTGTCAACTTGTCAGTCACAAAAATATTAAGAATGCTGGATCACATACATTTCTTGTACAGTAGGATTCATTACTGAATTGTTCGGATCTCCTATTAGTGGTACTCGTGTCAAGGCACTGCATGTAAAAGTTCTAAAGAAACAGCAGATTTCTGACAGAGGGAAATTTGGAGTATAAGTTCATTATATTTTGATTTCCTGCCTTCCAATTTTCTATTTTCAGCTTTTCACATACAGTCCTATAATATTGTTCAATCAAGAACAGTATTTCTTCCTAAGTAGTAATTTGTCCTTAAGAGAAAGACATTACAAAATCCCATCTGAATCAAAAGGTGTGACGTGTTAGGTACTTTGCCTGATGCCTTAAATTTTAAATTAAATTTAACAGCAAGAAATGAAATAGATTCATGGCTGTAGATAAGTTTTGCCTACCCACAACTTCAGACAGCATGGATGTTTAACACGAGAACACCACTATACTGGGTTACCACGGTTAGCTGTGCGTACCACAAGGCTCTACTAGAATGACCTTAAGCTGTATCAGATCGTAGCATTCATAGTGCCTCAATTTACACATGCAATGTTCAGATTTTCTTTGAGGCACAGTATTAAAACTTCAGTTGTAAAACTGGCATATAAACCTCTGGTCATTTTAGTTCATAGTGATGAAAGTATCTGTAGCTGTGAGTAAGCTTTGCCAGAAAGGTAAACATAGAATTGTTAATTACATAGTTGGCATGATTGATTGCAGTCTATTTTCTAAGGTCTGAATTAATTGCAGGCACCTATGTGAAACTAATAGATAAGTCTTTCAAAGAGTTACATTTGCTTAATCTCGTAACACTTACCTTTTGCTTTCATAGACTTTTCTCCTTACCTCTAGATTGTAAGTTCCCAGTCAGCCAAACTTTTCTTTTATTGTCACTTTAGATCATGGAGTTCATCGGATCCCTTCTATGCCAACGACAGAAGCATCTTGACTCTCTCCACAATGGACTCACCCACTTGTTAACAGGGACATTTGTAAATGCCTTGTGGAAGCCATGTGGTGCTCACACACCTATAGTAGGTTCTGAAGCGAGTTCAGTGCTACATCCCTGCCCTAGGAAAGACTAGCATGACTTCTAAATACAAACCGTGGCTTGTCTTGTGACCTAGCATAAGTCATCTGGACAGTGATTGCTTCCAGTATTTTTTTTCTAATTATATCCACAAATAGGTAAATTTTTTTTTTTTTGAAAGAAATGCTTTTACCTCTGACCGTTTAATCTTTTTTGTTACCATATGGGCAGATTGGAATCCTGCATTTGATACGTGAGACGTCACTGTAGCGCAGTGACAAAATCTTCCTCCTCCCAAATTTGAGTGATCCAATAGAACTGAATTTGCACAATGAAACTTTAAAAAGTTGCATTTTTCATGATGACCCTTCACTTTAAACACACACATTAATTTTGAGCTGTCTCTTACAGATGCTTTCTTAGCAGTTTGCGAATCAATTTTGTTATTTCCATGGATGGTTATTGTATTCTGTAAGCAATCAGTTTAGTAATTTTTGAGAGTTAAATACAATTCAAATATTTATGCTGGTGTATGAATGGCAAAATATTAGTCATTGCTTTGAAAAACACCGTTAAGTTTGACAAATCAGTGATTTGGAGTAACAAGGGATATAGCAGTTCACAGTTCTCTTAAAAGATGACTAGCTTCTGAATTATACTTTATTATGCCCTGTGTGGTTTTTTTGGTTTTTTAACAATTCTTGATCCTGGCATGGAAAAATGTATAAGAATTGGTGGATTGTACAGAAGTCTCACTAGCATAAATTTTTTGAATTATTAATCCTTTTAAAGTTGGGGAATTTTTGCATGTTTTATTCTTTTTCATGTATTTATATTTGGTCATGTTGTACTTTGAAGATACAATTAATGCTTAATTATCTTCATATATCTGAAGGATCTGAGACATTGATGGCAATGTTTTGATACCTACGTATGCCAATAAAAACAAATTGCGCAGATGGAGCTTTGAATGGTACATCTTGCAGGTCCATCTATTGTCCCAGTATAAATGTGTCTGCATGTTTGGGGCTGGGTAGCAACATTTGCTTGTTCATTCAGCTAGGATGGCTAAACCTGGTGGTTGTCCTTAGATGTGGGAGGTAAAATGGAGGTGCTGCCACCAGGGACATCTGTAGAGTATTGCCTTAGGTAGGGCAGTTTTTACGGCTGGGAGGCTGGTAAAAATGCTGCTGCTTCTGGACCCTTATTTGGATATCCAATTTTAAGTCAGTCTCTGACACTGAAGTCCCATCAATAATTGGAAGAATCTTCCTGTCAGACAGTAAAAGATGTAAAGCTGCATACTAAAATTATCTCTGGGTGGAATAAACTGTAAATCAAACTCAGACTGTAAACAACACCTACAAGAACTTCTTTAATAAAGATGTGGTTAAGTGTAGGATTTGGACAAAACCAGTATTAGCTGCTTGTACCCTGGCTGCACAGGTTTCCACTGTTGGCTTAAGTGGTGTCTCCTAAGCAAATTACATGGCAAATAGTTTTTATTTCATAATTCAGGCAGACACATCTTACCTTCCTGGTATGACATCTTAGTGGGGCCTGGGCTTCTGCCACAGGGGTGTATCCCTCTTGTTACAGTCATCCCAAATTCTCCTGAGTTCAGTGGGCTGCAGGAGAGGGAGTGTTCAAGAGGTCTGACTTTCCTTGTATCAAATGCTCCGGATGTTCCTGGCCTATAAACAGCTCTGCTGTTCATTATTCTTGTTCATGACTTTAACTGGTATTATTTCAGTTCTCCTCTTGGAAGTTTATTTTTGCATTAATGACTGGAAGCTTCACTGTGAACTGAAGGCTGCAGATACTGCTGGATTTTCAAGATCTCCTTGTTCAAGGCAACCTTTGTGTAGTAAAACTGTCATTGCAACTTTGTTTTCAAACTCACAGTGACTTGAACATGCAGTACATGAGGGTTTTTGTCCCACTGGTATAGATGAAGACCAGTTCACAAATTGATTAAGAAGCTCTAAAAAATGAATTATGAAACAGAAGAAACAAAATCAAAATATAGCAAATTTTCCTTTTAAACAAGTGTTTAATTCATAGTTTATGTCTGTGTCATGCCTTCAAGTGCCTAAGTGCAGTGAAGCTTAAGCTTGAAAATCTCAGTTGTACACATCAAGTGTCCAGATGATTAAGAATTACTGAAAAATGAGTCTTGCATGCTCCATGTAATAGGTATTAACGTGTGACCGATCTGACTGCGTATAGTTTGAGACCTGGTTCCTATGTGGAGATGCAATAAACTGATGGTCATCTCTTCAGTTCCCAAGAAAACTTCTATCCAGATATGCAGTAGTAACAAAATACACTTGGATTTCAGCTAATCCTGTAACTTTCTTTATATATCATATATATAATATTAAATCTGTTTTTAAAATAATGATTTTCTTCTTAGTAGTTTCTCATTCTGAGAGTCCATACTGCCATGGATACCTAGGAAATAGAGAATTTTTTTTCAATGCTCTAATCAGACATCTGCTGTTTAGCTGTTATCTTTTATGTCTAAATCAGTGTTTCACCTTCCGGAAGTACTTGTTTGTCCATGTCAACCATAGCATTCTAATCATCCAGTTAGTTTGTATGACCATGTAACCTCATTAGTCTGTGTGGTTAGTGTATCATGTTTTGAAATATAAACTGTGGTTAATTTTTTGTACAGTAGAAGGCAGAGGCTTTGATATACAACCCTGCTCCAAGCATTTAGATTGGCTCAGCTGTGTACCTACATGTATTTTGGCTTTTACCACACAAATATGTTAATTATATTTGCACAAAAGCAGCACAGTCCTATATTTGAAGAATAATTTACATTCATTATGTATTTCTTTAAAACCTTCCATCTCCTCTTCTCCCTTCCCCCCTACTTTCCCTTTTTCCCAGTGTTTGTAAGGTTACCGAAGAAACATGCATTTAAACAATTCAGGAAGAACTTAAGAATCCATCTGTCTGCCAAGGTATATTTTTCTATTTGCAGTAAATCTAAATCAGTAATTTCTCATTTAGTAAGAATGTAGAATTGGTTTGCATAAGACCAGATTTTTTGGTCTGACAAATGTTCTGGATGGAAGAAGTGACTGTTTTTGTACTGATGTCACAAATCTTTTAAAATTGCTTCTATTCAAGGAAGAAAGATTTTGTGTATTTCTTTGAGAGCTGAAATGTATGAAACCATTCACTGTGCATTGGGTACAGTGTAGAATTCTTCATGAAGAAGACTGAACAAAATACAGCTAATTCAGTGTAATGCTAGCATTCATCTCTCTGATTTAGAGTATGAATGGGTGAGGGAGAATTTGCCATAGGGAGGCAATGTTTTAGAATTACCTCTTAGCCTTGAAATCTGTAAGGTATGGCAAAAAAGCCTATAGTAGATGTTTGTAATTAAAAGCAAGAGCGGTGTATAGTCCCTTTACTATGCAGTGTCCCTGAAGAAGCACCTTCTCCATAGCCACCTTCGGAATGGGATTGAGTTCTCAGCAGGTTTTAGTTCTTGTTCTGTGAAAAATAGGGGGTTTGTTAATTAGAAAAACATAGTTTTAGTCGCCAAACTTAAGCTTTTTAAAGGGTGCAGTGGAAAAGATTAAGTGGGAAGATGCTCTGAATTGTTTCACAAACTAAAATGTAAATATTCTGCTTAAAATATTCTGTATATTTTTTAAGGTTGGGGGTGGGACACAAAAAGATGCAAAGGAAGGAATGCTGAAAACTTTGGCTTTACAATTCCAGAATGATTTCTTGTTTTTTAGTGCAAAAGATGATTTGAGAAAAGATTATGCAATTTAGAATGCATCTTAGGCAACTATAATTTCTAACTGGAAACCTTTGGTAATACTTTCAAACACATGTTTTTTATGACAGTATAACTTCTATATTGGAAAAAAATTTCATTTTCTAGTGTTAGAAATGTCTCAAAGCTGTAGTCTACATTATTTTTAATAGTTCTATCTGATACTTCTGTACTGCTAAATATTAGTGATTTTGGTGAAATTCAGTGTTCAAAAGTGCTCAATCATAATGAACCTTTTCCGAACCATTTATTTTGAGATTCTTGTTTTCTTGGTGTAGAATACGTAGTAACTCTCGCACCATCGCCACTGCCTTGTTACGCAAACATCATTGTTTTAAAGGAGTTGGTTATTCCTAGAGCTGGGTGAACCAACCGTTCATTATGGACAAATTTTAGCCTTATTTCTGTTCCTAAATTATTTCCCAGTTAGACTTTCTTCTTTGCAGATCTGGTTTTTTTCTGTGAATGTTTTTATTGTTGGTTGTTTTGTATGTATGTTCTTTGCTTCTGTTGTTTGCTTCCAGTGGCATGATTTGTCTGGTTTCTGCTCTCTATTGGAATGACTCAGTTTATAGCAGGAGGAGGAAAGATTGGATGCTCAGGCTGTATCAACTCTTGCTGTCAATCGTCTTAGCAGCACATTCGCATCGGTATTTGCAAGGCTTCTGCTTTCCATAGATTTTTTCCTTCAGCTAAATACTGCTCATAGAGGCATCAGAAATAACTCGGTAGAGAGACCTTGTGTGTTGCCCAAGCTTCTGTGGCTTTCGTTAAAAGGAATGTTCTCATCACTTTGAAGTATTCGCCTTGCTCTAGCTGTTGCCATGCTATGATGTTGTATTACAATAAGTACATACAATTGTCATCGCTGTAGGTACGATTTTTTGTTGTTTCCAGTTTGTATAAATGCATAGACGTGAATAAAACCTGAGGGGCTATGGGCTAAAGCCCTCTATATAAGTAACGTGAAGTGGAAAGAAGTGAAATATACTGCTGTTTATGACACAGAGTGTGACTTGACTTGTCTGAAAGAAACCCTGAAGTGCACCTAAATGGCCTGTGGTGTATATTAATTTTTCCTTGGCAGTTTTAAAGGAAATTATTTCACACACCAGCAGGTTCTTAACCTTTTTACATTTTGGAAATGGGATAAAAGATAATCCATGGGGCATATAGTTTAGAAAGGGGAAAATGGTTAAAAACAAAACTCACTTTCAGGTGTAAGAAGGCTATCATTACTGCAGCAAAGAATATATTTTTACAATTCCTAGTTATGTTCCCATGAGGTATTTCAGGTCCTATGCACACAAAAATAACAAATCATTGAGATTCTGCTTTTTTCACTAATGTGTGATCAAGTGCTGCTTCTTTTTTGAAGAAAAAAGCTTGAATGATATCGTCTCTGCAAGACATACCTTTTTAAAAATGCTGATCCTTAATTTTAGGCAAATAAGGGGCATTGACAACTGGAAACTGTAGCAATAATTAGTACAAAGAATTTTGGACCTCTGACACTGTGGCTGCCTCGTTATTTTTGATTCTCTGACAGCGAGTCTGTGTGCTTGCTCATTGTACAGCTTGCTCAGTAGAAGTTGTTTTAAAAATGGTTTATGAAAATTATATTTATTAAATAAAAATTTAACTTATAGCTGAGTCATTGTTTTAATTATTTAAGTGTTAGAGGAAAATATGCCAGAGTAAAGCAAGGCTTGCTGCTCCCAGTGCCCAGGATCATTCAGTAGCAAGGTTGAAGATATGTTCCTATTCCTAGCAGGCACACCCATACAGTGCCTATATACGTATGTGCATGGCCACCTCCACAGATCATAGATGCTCAAAAGCACTGACGTAAGTGTGGACAGCACCAAAGGCCTCACCTTGCTGTCTTCTCTGGCTGGAGAGAAGTCGTCCATCAGTAAGGGAAAGAAAAAAAAAAACACCTTTATACACAAACACATATATATAGACACACATATAAGGGGGGGTTCTCCAGCAGCTGAGCTCAGTCAGGCAGTGGGCCCAGTAGCTTCAGCTCACCATAGAGCCTACCACGAGGTTTGCTTAGTGATGAATTCCAGCATGGGCTTTGTTTCCACTTCTTCACCAGCAAATGTAACCAGGTGTTGACTCGGCTGCCTGGCCACAGGCTCGATCATCTCTCCCCCTCACAGGCTTCCCGGGCAGCTTCCTGTTCCTAATTTGATTTGCAGGGTTATGTTTTGACTCCTGCCAGTTGTCCTTTGAACTCTTCAAGGGAGGAGGGCTTGAAATTTTATACTCTGAAGACAGAGAACTGAATTTATCGAGGAAACAAACAGCTGTAATTTCATGTAAAACATTAAAATTTCAGTTGGGCAGCTTTTGTTAAATAGAGAACTTGAAGAGAAGTTAGCGGAAGAACTTCCAGAAGCAGGGTGTTGATTTTTGTACCAGTTTAAATGTTCAGACTTACTTAGGTTTGAGTTACGAGTGTCTGTTTAAACTGTCAGGAGCAAAACTTTTAGCGTTTACTTATGCAGATACTTCTACATGCTGGTACTAAAACAAGTCAGCTAAGTATTACAAAGCTAAGGCCTATTTCTGATTGCTAGACATGATTATAATTTCATCACATATTTAATGGTGTGGTCTACTCTTTGAGAGTTCAGAGGATTGAATGGCACCATAGGTTTAAAAACCAAACATCATCAGTGTACCATACTCAAATAAAATCTACAGAGACTTCTGGCAACATTACTTAAATAAAGCATGAATGACAAAAGTTTATTAAATGCATTCTTAAAAAATTATATCTTTCTTTCTTAAATAAGGATTTCTCAGTATGGATTTCATTGTAAAACAGTTTTGAAGCAAGTCATAAGTTACTTATTAACAGATTGATCAATAAAAAAAGTCACTTTACTTAGGTACTGTAGTCTTCAACCATATTTAAACAAATGCACTGTGTGTGGTGTCTTCCTTCACATGCTAAGTACTGTCAGTGCAGCATAGCTGGAAAAGAAGATCAGCTCCATTTTATACTTGTAAACACTATTTAGAACAAGCAGTAGGCAAGGTGTTGCAGCAGTTCTTAAATTCCCCCCCACCCCCAAAAAGACTTGCCACTTAAGTGTGTTTTATGCAGAAGACAAGTATTCCATACGTCTTTTTTCCCCCTGCTTAAAAGCACATTCTTAAGAAATAGTCTTGCAAATAATACACTGAAACAATGCATGAGAAGACTTAGTCATGGCAATTTCACTGGAGCTTTATTGCCTCTGTTGGTAATGAGAGGGATTGTAAGAAGTTACATTTGAACTTACAGAGATATGTAAATGATGGTTTTTTACTAAATATAATCTCGAGATTAAGTGTTTTATATCAGGGCACTTCTAATTTTGTACATATTTAATGTATAAAACCAGGTTACAAACTTGATGTTTGCCTTTTTTTTTTTCTTGACATTTGGCAAAATTAAATTGATCCATTTAAGGGGAGATCATCAAATTGAAGACATAAGCACTTACGAATTAAAGCAATCCACTGTCTGCATTCTTAAAAAAAAGAAAAACCACACAAATATATAAAGGAAAAAACACATGGCCACATCTGAGCACATTTCAATACAAAATATTCCCTGTAATCAGGCATTTTGTCCTTAGAACAACACCCTGTTAAATCAATGTTTCTTTCAACTTCAGTCACTCATTTTGAAAAACTTTTAAGATGCCATCATAGCACAAATAACCCTTTTCTGCAACATAATTAGTCAAAGTTTTATGTATTTCTTTATAATTACACAGTAATTATAAGCGTGTAGTACCAAACTGATGACAACACTATTTTGTTGAAAAGATCTTGCATTCAAAAGGAATATTCTTTAAAACACCACGGCATTACGCCACTACCCAATCTCAGACTTTTTTGAGGGACAAGTCTGTATTGGGATAAAAAGCAAGTCAGTTCTCCTCTCCAAACACAGCATACTTGAACTAATCAATCTGAAACTGTACCAAAACCCTCAAGACAGAAAACAGCACGCATAGATACCTTGTAGAGCTTTTTTTCCACCCCCCACCCCTGTAATTTCAAGTCCCCATTTATATTTACACAAAATTGAGAAAGGAAATACTGAAAGCAGCAAAACACACGTTTTTTGGCATAGCCAATTCCAGTAGCTGGAAAAAGTTTGCAATGTTTTTCTGGAACTGTATTCTTGAAGTAAACGCACAACTGGATTTTCTTAAAAGGGCACTGCTTCAACTTCAAAGAGTATAAATAAAAATTTTTTAGCAGTTTAATAGTCAATTTTTTCCTAAAATACTTTTAGCACCTGCATAAAAGTGTTCTGCTGTTTAGTGCAAGTACCAATTACTCATTTCAAAAATAATTCTGGCCTTATCATGGGACTACTTAGAGCATGGACTTAAACCTCTATCCTTACTTCTAACTATAGCCTTTCTTTTCTCCTGGAGCTTGGTATTTTCCAGCTTATTTTACAGAGTAGTAGTTATCAAATGTCTTCACAAGTAACCAAGTGAGGAGTAAAAGACCATGTTTAGCACAAAAGCAGCTCAAGAGCTTTTGTAATATTAAAAATAAGGAAGAATTGCATCTGATAAAACCTGTTTTGGACAAAATGAACTTGATGTAGTTAAATGCAGTAAGACAGTAAGAAGTAGTGATGAGCAACAAAGTAATTTAAGCAAACAAAGCCAGTGTAGTATTTTCTATCTGATCTGTGCTTGTTTGGGAAAGCTTTACTCTTAATTTCTATATTTGGCAACCACAGTGATATGTCAATTTAAGGAAAACTCAACAAAATCATTAAAAAATGGGTGTCATCCATAATGGCAGTACCTCTATGTTACAAAGATTTAACTTCTCAGGATAATGGTTTCAAAACCTAGATTCACATCAAACTCACCAGCTTCTTGTACAACAGGGCCATTTGTTTCATCATACCTCAACCATAAAAATTACATGTCTTGATTTAAAATACTGCATTGTGTAGCAAACATTTAAGACACAAATTCAGTATATTCAAGTTTTAGATTTCCACAGAAATGAAAAACCTTTCTTTGACAGACAGATAAGCATTTCAAAACTGTAATGAAATCTGATTTCTTCGATAATAACCTAGAGAATATTAGATTCTATCATGACGCACACAGCTTATCTCAATGACGCTCACTGAAGGCTGACTATAACATTAAACACGGGTGCTGTAAGTGCACAGTAGTTGTGTCGTACTTCAACTGTTCTCAGTTGATGTACAATCAAACCATTCAGATAGGCACCTAGATACCCCAGCATCAACAACCTTGGGTTTTCTTGGTTATTTCTGCAATTGTTTTTACCATATACTCAAACTCACTTAGACGATACCTGCACTTTTCCAGAAAAAAAAAAAAAAAAAAAAAAAAATCGGACCCAGTACACTTAAATATATCACTCTTACAGGAAGTGCTATCAATACAGTCTTTGCAACTAGCCCCAAGTGTATATTTAAGGATTCTTTTAAAAACTGTTTTGATGTTGAGCTGTATAATTCAGATGCCATACAACAGTTGTCTGATGATGACCAGCATTGTGCTTTATGTGAAACCAGAAACCTCAAAATAATTATAAAGCTTCTAGGACTTATGGGAGATGAAACTAGGGTGGTCCACCAAAAAAAAGAAAAAAAAAAAAATCCATGATGAAATCCACAATGTTGGAATTTTAACGGGCAGGAGTGGTCCAGACTAGAAGAAAAGCCCAAACCACCAGTAGAAGAATGAAATATGATATGGTCCAAGATGTATCCTTAAAGGTTTGTCTCAACCCTCAACCATATCGTGAGGATTGATCTTCAGTTCAGTCCAGCCAGCAGAAATTGACTGTGCAATTTTCCATTTCAGGTATTTGTACAGACTATGTACACTCTAGAAGGGTCCTTTAGTGCTACACTGTCGTACTTTTTGTCCCAGCAATTTGAGGGCGTGCAAATTCCACAAAGTCATCAATAAGAACCGGCCATGCTCCTAAAAGAAAAAAAAGACCAGAACATAAGAACCCAGTTCAACAAGGCATTCTTTTAAAAGCTTCAGATCTAAACAAGTTGTTTACTTTCCAGTCTTAACTAGGCATAGTTTCAAGCAAAAAATTGTAGTTTTATTTTCTTGCTCGAAATCTAAGAGCTGGTTAAAGATTTCTACTTCCTTTAAACCCAGTTAATACACATCCCTTTCAAGGGTCATACTTACTTCATCTTCCTGACCAAAAAAAGAAGAAGAAAAAAAAAAGCTGACAAAAATTCTAGCTTAAAACTGTCCTGGTTTTGGTGCCAGAACTTGATCTCCAGGATAGCAACAGCTGCTTAAAAACGTCAAACATTGGATGAAGCAGTCTATACTGTTAAGCAGCAGCATATCTTAACATACTACAGCATTTACTGCTCACAATTTGTTTTTGCATGAATGCAATGCTCATCTGTTAGAATCAGCATACTTAGCCATACCTGAAAACAGCAAAATGCACTCCGATAGCCAGCAATATAGTGTAATGCCCTAGGAGGCTGGTATTATACTATACTCTTTCATATTCCTTATCAAGAGGTAGTTAATATGCATATCAATATTTTACATATTATGGGCATCCATATCCATAGAGGTCCACAGTCATGTGCATAATGATCATGTGAAGGTTAAAAATAATTGTGGGCTGGCTCCCTGCCCCCCCCCAAAATATTTTTATTCAAAATCATTAAAACATGTTTTCTGCCTTTAATCTTTCTAAACTACATTGGTTTATTGTGGGCAGCAGCCCATTTGCTCAATGATAAGAGAATGAGAACTGTCCATAACTATTAAATAAAGTTGTAGAAGTTTGCTCCCCTCTGCTCTGGAAGTATCAGAAGTTTACAGTTTCCTCCACTCACTGAACTGATCTGCCACCAACGACTGAAGGTAATTAGCTGTTCTTGGCTACAGATGGACTGGAAGAGGAAAGATCAATACAAAAGTTTACAAGAAACACATTTGGTAGGATATAACTTATGTTTAGCAATCCCTGTATGCTGCCAGCTTCACTTTCATATTACTACACGTCCAATCTTCACATAAACTGAAGCAGCCAAACTTAAAAAAATATTCTCAGCTAAGAAATGCAATAACCAGAGGACCCTATGAAAAAATGCACAGGCCATGAATCAGTTACTTAGTTGAAGATGCCAAGAACTGCGCTGACAGAGAGTCTGTGAGTTTTAAATGGACAAATATCAGGGTTTGTCTCAATAAGAGAGAATTAGTATTTGAGCTCAGACAGAAGAAAAAAAGAAAATGGAGTTAAGACAGTTAGAGCATTTCTTTTTTAAACCTGCAGTAACAGATGATAACAACATGCATTAAAGTAGCTCTAACTGAACTTCAGATCACCAGTGATATTCTAATTATGCTGTTATTAGACAGCTGTGCCAAAGCAGACACACAGTAATAAATGTAGCATCAAACACAGTTAGAAGTTATTGAAAGGAAATGGAAATGTTTACCTTCCTCATCATAGTTAGACATATCATCTGCTATCATTGTACTAAAGTCTAGAAGAAGGTTCCAGGTATCCTTAGGAATTGATCTTTTATGATGTTCCTGTTTGGAGGGGTGGAAAACTTATGTTTAAAAAAAAGTAAATTAAAAAAAACCCTTATACACATTCATTTTTACTGTCTTGGACACATCCATATCCCCAAAACATACTTCTCTTACACACGCTATGAAGTGCAGTATCTGGGATCTGGGTGAAAATAGTCTATTTCATCTACTCATTAATTTAAACATATTTATCTTCCAAGTTTTGAAAATACTGCAGTCTAGTTTATGTAAAGATTTAAACTTACCAACAAAAATTTGTTCCACAAGTCTAGAAATTTAAATCTTCCATTAAGTACTAAATTCCAGTAGGCAATGGCCATTTCTAAATCTGTAATATTAAAATATATTACTTTTAAAGATATGCATTTCAAATATATAATCTCCACAGGTATCTAACACTAAGATGAACCATATATTCATAAAGGTGAAAAGATTAATCTAATGCAAATATACTCATGGATCCTTTACAAAAAGGCAACCATAAATAAAATGTTACACAATTATTTTACAGATTTTGATACTATCACTTGACTACAGAAGAACTGAAAATTGCCCATATTAATAGCTAAAATATCCAAAACACACAAGGATACTTCATGTCTTTTGCTAACTAACAATACTTTAGTTAAAATTCAGTGAAATATTTTTCTTAGAAATGCTATTGACTTGAAAAGAAAATCTGTAGTATTTTGTAGTACGAGCTGTAATTTTTTTTCACGCTTAAAATAAAATTTACATAAAACAAGCTTTTTATTATTTCATTTTTAGAGCAACCTTGCTAGAGGTGCTGGCTTTGTAACGTGGCTTTTGTCAAGTGTTCATTTCTGCAATCAGGTTTCCTTTTGAAAAAAATCTTTCAGTCCGGTACAAACAGACAGTTGATAGTTGTTTGTTAGTTGTTGGTCTTTCTTTGGTTGGGTTGGGATTTTGGGGGTTTTTTTGGTTGGGGGGGGGGGGTTTGTTGTTGTTTTGTTTTTTTCCAGACTCCTGTTAAGTTCTTGCTTGTTTTGAATCTGTTTCTCAGGACAACTGAGAAACCTGAACTGACACAGTTCGGGAACAAGAACAACCTACTGCCTGTCAGGCAACTGTGTGCTGCTGTCAGCAGTGGGTGCTATTACAGTGTAGCTGTTAGAAAGAGACTGGTTAGTCTAGCATGTAAGGAAAAAAAAAAAAAAACCCACACCAACCAAAAAACCCCCAACTCGCCTCCCTGGTATTTGCCAAAGGCTAAACTGACATGCATTTACTGTTTATTAGTGGCATACAGTAACGTGTTAGCTGATAAAAGAAAGTTATGTATCTGAGTTCTAGATCTCTACGTAGCATGGTCTCCATTACCAGGAATTAACAAGGACCTCTGTACTGTACAACAAAATGCTACTAACTGTGATCTTACTAAATTCAGTATCCATCACCAGATACATACAGTAACCCCCAAAAGCTACCTAGTTAAGCGACCTCTGTTTTAACAAAAGCTGTTATATATTTTGCAGCCTAGCAAATTTCTTCCATAAACAATCCTTTTGTGAGAGCAGAGAGAAGAGGCACATGATCAGTGGCACCTCAGCAAAAAAAAAAAAAAAAAAACAAAAAACCACCAAACAAAAAAACCCCACACCAAAACAAAAAAGAAAAAAACCTGGCAACCCAAGAAAACCACTCCCTTCTCCCAGATGCCCAAACTATTTAAAAAAACAGGGAGGTGGATCTTGGAGGTGAAATCAATATCAAACAAAAGAAAGCATGAACTCTGCATTGCTGGAGGGAAAATAGATGGTGATGAGGGGTGGGGGAGGGTCGGTAAGTTTCTGAATTGCTTAGTATCTTTGATATTAAAAGTTCTTCTCGAACAGCATATGCACACTATAATGCTTCCTGACCAAAGTAAAGAATAAAATTTGTGGAGAATTTTCCAGCAGCTGCAAAGGGGTGTGATTTCAGACAAAAGTGTAAGTTTGAGTTTCAAGAAGCAGAGACAAATTAAACAGAAGTCACTACTCCTCGGTAAATAAGCTATATGTGAAAATGACAACTTATTAAAATGAGTATAAAGGTTAGGTATCTCTAACAGAAGATTCAGATAGAAAAATAGGCACTTCAGCTTTCAACTAGAACTACTGTCTTTCTAAAAATTAATAGATACAAACTTTAGATTAAGCTGATAGTTCCTCAAGGAAACAAGTTAGAAAAGTTTTATTTACTTGTGATGGATTAATAGCAGGCATACAAAAAAAAAATGCAACGTCATCAAATCACTGCATATTTACAGTGGTTTATAAACAAACACTATAAACAAACTGTGCATTTTGACATGCTTATACAATTTTGAGATTATTCTTGTGGGTAAGCAAAGGCCTTTAAAAAACAAATCTCAGAATGCTGCAACCTCAAACTCACTATGTGAGACCAAACATGTAAAGCGCGAAGACATAATGCCCTAGGACAAACTACATGCTTTAAAAGAAATTTTATGAAATCACAAAATTGGAAAGTAAAGAATAATTTCGGGTTTTAATAAGAAAGTAAAAGAATGTTCAGGAAGTCCTCGTGGATCAAATATGAAAGTCTCAACATATATGCTCCATTTTGAGTTTTATCCAGAGGGATGCAAGAGAAGCAAACAATGTTTGAGACAAACACCAGCTGAAAGGTATTCTCAAATGGTATGCAAATATCACAAGACAAGACATCCACAGTCCTTACACAGTAGTAAGGAATTATGCAAAAGGAAATACATTTCCAGAACTATGCCTGAACTACTGCACAATGTTTGGAAGATGAGAGACCAATATACATTAAAACCAATTTGCAAGTTCCTACAAGCAGTTATTTAGACACTCCAAAATTAATTGCATAACTAGGAGCACTTGCTTTTCAGCACTGTACTTCTCCTAATGTTCTTTTGCTTCAGGGTTTCTAGAATTATTCTGCCCTATAGTAAATTCATGCCTAGAACTGTGCATTTATTGGCATCAAAAAGGCTGGTAAGCATCCAGATTTTAAGCTCAGTTCTTACATCACTTCCAGACCCAGACTTAAAAAAAACCAAACAAACAAACAAAAACACCCTTATACTATGTATACGCTATATGGATCTGAGAAAACTATACTTGTCCTTGTCACTGTTAGAGCTGAACTGGCATAAAGAAGCTTTAAGATGAATGAGGAATAAAGCAAGGGACTTAGTTTTCCTGGTAAATAATTTTTACTGAAGTCTGTTCCATCTGGAATACTCAAAAGATTCATTTCTATATAGGACTTGGGGGGAGGGGGGTGTTCAGAAGAAGAATGCAAGTCTTCCTTGTACCTTAGAAATACAGAGAAGAATGTAAGGGCAAGTACTACATCAAACAGTTCTGTTATTCTGAAGCTTTGAGAAAATTAATTAAAAATGATCATGTAATTATGATATCATTTTAATTTGTCATTTCACTTTTACCACCTTACAGGGATTCTGCAAAATACTCCTTGTTGTATAAAGCTGTTTAAAGATTTAAAACAACATACAAATGTTACAGTGGTAACCATAAAAAAACCCCAACAACCCACAAACAACCCTGCAACCATTCACACTGCAGAACTGATTCAACATTGACACTCTCCATAACCTAACTTCTATCTTCTCACAATTCAGATACTGTCCACATTTTCTTTGTTGTAGCAGCCTGAAAAAATTAATATGACTTTCTACAAGAAATAAGAATCAGTCCATTCATTTATTTGCAGGATTCAGATCTGACTATACGCATGCACAAGTATTTTCAAACAGTTCAGGAGTGCTCTTTTAGCTTCTTCAAAGACAATGAAACTCACAATCCGATTTGAAACAAAAAACAGCATACAGAAAGATGTTAAAGAATGACACAGAGTCAAAACTAAGACATGGAACTTTTGCTTAGTTACTTATTTTCCAATATTCAATTTAAGTAAAAAGTTGGTCCACATATTCAAGACAATAAAACCAAAACAGAATCCTCATCTTTTCACAGCGCGTGAATGCAAAGCTGGTCAGTGGCAGTCAGTTTAAGGCACTTTCATTACTGAGAAAAATAAATTCACAAGCTGCCAAGGAAGAACCTACTCACCGTTCAGTATTTTATTTCTTCTCAAAAGTAGAACAGTTAACTTAAGAAGTTAACAGTTACAGAGTCATGACACAGACACACAGTTAGGTGTCGTATCTCAACTACACTGTATATAAATGAATATGCATTCTGGTTGGTTAACATTACTGCTTGAAAGAAATTTTTGTTCCCTCATTTTTGCTGTTTTGACTAGACAGATCTACAGTTTGTTCATTTAGTTCCATCAGGACTGTGGTGGTGTGCTATTATTTTTAATAAGTGATTCTTCCACTTCACCTGTTACACTAATCAAAAGCACAATCAGCAGAAGAGCTGTGAAATAATGAAAAAAAACCCCAGCATTCGGGGGGGCGGGAAAGGCTGTAGATAAGCACCTATTACCAACGGCACAACAGCAACAGGCATCAAGCCCTGGATATAGAGATCTATTTGTACTATTCCAATTCTATTTTGCCAAGACATTTGCAAGCATTTTTTGTGTTACAAGAGACTGTACAAGTGTACTTCTATGGAAATCAGTTTTACAGCTTAAATTTATACTAAAAGTGAAAATTCAATTAATCTGTTCAATGCTCTAAATTCTAAGTGGTATAATTATGCCTTTAACATAAGACCATAATCCATTGTGCTTACTGAGAATTGCACACACTCTTAGTGAAAGAATAAACCTTCTCATAAAATTTTGTAGTCTATATTAATGATGCAGATATTTCTATCAATTTGAACACCTTAAATTGACATCTACCTTTCACAACAGAGAGATGTATTGTATCCCAAAGGTGGTTATCTTTCAGACTCATTGGATCACAATAATACTTTCACTTACTGCTTTAATCAGTCATTTCCCATAATTATGAACAAATGTTTATGATTAAGAATACATACCTAAACCTTTCTGTCCCGGGTTCTTTGCAAAGTTGAAAGTAAATTGATAAAAATCCTTAAATCTTCCTGGCTCTTTTAATTCTTGTTCCATTTTAGGAATCTGGGCCTTCAGTTTTTCTATGCTGTCACATCTGCATTTTAAAAAGTATGTTTATTTGTGTATTATTCATTTTGCCATAAAATACAAGTTATAAATTAAATAAAAATTTATAATTTTTTTGTGGAATACAATACAATTATCAAAACAAAGTTCAGGAAGCCTTTAATTAGTCTGCACCTATACAACAATTTCATTTCTTTGTTGTTATTTCTTCACATTGCCATTTGCACATACTAGCTGATACATCAGATTCTATAATCCAAAAGATATTTAGAAAAATGTGGTAAAGATTCCTACATTCTAGTAAGGCAGAGAAAACCCAAGTATGCTAGATTGCAGACCAACACCCTTGTTTTACCTACCTGAGTAACTCTATGGCAACTAACTGAAATACTCACATAACCAAGGCAAGTAGCACTCAAAATTGCCTCCCTTTTTTTGGTCACTAATCATCTAGCACATAGACAGCAGATGCATTTTTACAGAGGCAGACAAGTGAGGCTAGACTCCGAAAAGTCTCTGAAGTCTGAAAGGACATTGTGATTGTGAATTCCCCAAAACAGGGCTGTTTCACCATACATTCCAGTTTCTGACACTGGATTACACTGTCAGTATCTAATACTTACTGCACACTTACCCTAGCTCAGTCATTCCATCCATGAATTCCAGCTTTGAAAATTCACACTGCGTTGCAGCCCGGAATTTCCATGCAATGATGAGTACAGTAATGCTGGCTGGGTCAAGAGCTAGATCATCACAAAACTGCTGTATACCATCTATACCAATTTTATTTTCATCTTGAGGATCTTTGGGATATAAAAGTAAGTATCAAGAAAAAGATTTTTGAAAAAGCTGATTTATTCCACAAGTGTATTTAAGATAAGCAAACATTTTCAAGAAGCCATTTTTGGGATCTGCCCTTATAAGGCTTATATTCACTTATAAGTGAATATTTTAAAAACAAAGTTACATTACTACTTTCAATGGTTAAGCTTTAACAATTGAGGCAGTTACTACAATAAAGCCTCCCATACAATGAAGCTTATGTTATTTTCATTGAGACACAAAAACACCACAAACATTTGTTTTCTGCCTAATAATATGCATGATATTCCGACTCATTCCATACAGAGAACAGTGGTCCTTTCCCACCAGCACACTTAATTATTGGCACCTTTGGTAAGACTGCCGATCTGTGTACCATTACAAACAATTATGCAGTGTCCATTTGCAAGCTGTACCAATACAATCATCAAATCTGCCCATAAACTACTAAGTCAACATTAGTTTTATGCATTTTCTGGCATCACCAGCATGCATGAGATTGGACATGGTAACCTCCAAGCAGAAAGTTACGTTGCCCCATTACCGATTCCAAGTCAGCCAGGCACACTCCTCTTTCCACGAAGGAATCAACATCTGGTCTGGAAGTGAGATGCTCATATTTCAAGTGCCCTAACAAAAGATCTACTAACGTAAGCCAACAAAGGCTTCAGGAAAATGGTATTTGGATTATGCACACGTATGAAAACTGACAGGAAATGTAGCACTTGGATTTTTTTGAAGTGCTAAAACATAGAATTTATTCTACTGTACTGAATCCACTTTATTATTTGTGGTAGGATATCATCAGTTGAACACTAGCTATAAAACAGATAAAAGAGATTTATTTTTCTTTTCTGCTCTGTAACTATCTGAGAATAAGCACAAGGTGAATAAAAATAAAGGTAGAACCCATCCTTGGTATGCAACCAACCTTCACTTTGTCAGGAGCGAGTCCTGAGTGATGTGCTTTCCCCAGAAAAATCACCTAAAATCCACGTTAACCATTACAGTTACTTACTGTACACACAACTCCAGTTCCAGACACTAATCTTGTATAAATGCACATATATTTAGAGCACTTGAAGCAACCGCATGTAATCCTTGTGAAGCACAAGCCTACATATATTCTCCTTCTAACTTGTATTAGTAGTAATAGAAAAACAAAGCTGAAAGAGCCGGTTAATATTTCCAAGCACAAGAGCACAGCTGCAATGATACACTGTAATTAAGAATACATACATACAACTAAGAAATAAGCCTTAAATCCAGGATACTCACCTTTGTATCTGTTATATAGCTGTTCTAACTTCTTTCTGTCCAACGATCCTTTAACACTCTCTCGTATATAAAGTTCAGGATTTTGGAAAAAGTTGTCTGTTGCAACATCTAACTTCCAGTCATTTTGAGACAGACAACTCACTGCTGTCTTTTCACTAGATTGTGTGAAGACCATAAACTGACGCACTTTATCCTTCTGTGATGATTTCAACTTGTTCTAGTAAAAACAGACAATACTGTAACTAGAAATACTTTAGTGGACAAAAAAAAAAAATCAGTACTGTTAAACTTTTTTTTTTTTTTTAAAATCAGTACCTTTCATAATTTTCCCAAGCAATTAGACTTCCTTTAAGTGATGGAGCAGTTAGACACTCACACCAACACTTATCTTTTTTTTTAATTATTTTTTTATTTTTTTTAATTTAAACTTACCTTCATTCTAGGTACTTTACATTGTAACAAAACTGAGTTAAATCATCACAAAAATCATGCTGGCAAAGCAATCAACAGACACAAAAAATGGGTAATCTTATTGCATACTTGGAGAGAGAGCTGAAGCGCATAGCAAATTCATATACAGCTGTAAGCTGGGACATCTTTCTATGTAAACCAATTTGCATTTGTTTGAAAAGAAAAAAAACATTCTCCTCTTAATAGAAGAATGCTACACCTACCAAAAAAGGGCACTTGAGCTGCCTAAATAAAGCCCATCGCTATGAAAATATTTGATAGATTAATTGCCTCTACAGGTGCGGCAGAACAGGCCATTTAATAGCTTACCATCACTGAAGGAGAGGCTGGCATTCATTTAGTCCCAGCCGACCAGACTAACAGAAACACCAGTTGGTGCTAGTTAGTGCTGGACAAGGGGCAAGACCATGTTGCTAGGATAAGGATCTCTTGATGTGCCTCTTGATGGCAGCAAGGCACTAGGCTGAGTCATCCATTTCAGAGCGCTACACACTGAAATACCTTCAAAGACCTTTTTTTTTTTTTTTTTTTTGAGATTTTTCACTTTGAAGGTGCTCAACTCCACCTACATAATTTGCAAAACATTCCTGTGAGGTGGCATTGTCTCCATTTCACAGGTGCAGCAACTGAAGCTAAAAAAAAAAACAAAAAGGGTAAGTAATTTTGCCAGAGGCAGGCGGCAGAGTGAGTAGCCAAGGTGAGAGCTCTGGAATTTCAGGCCTCCTGCCCAGACCAAGAGACATCCCTCTCTGCTCTAGCACAAAACTGAATGGAGAACTTACTGCCAGTGATTTATCAGCAAGGCCAGGTTGGATGGGGCTTTGAGCAACCTGGTCTAGTGGAAGACATCCCTGCCCATGGCAGGGGGGTTGGAACTAGATGATCTTTCCAACCCAAACCATTCTATGATTCTATGCTAGAGGGATTCCCAAGGATATTTTTGATGAGAAGCAGCACACTCAGTATTTCAAGGGTATTAGTTACACAAAACTAACTGCTGATCAGGAGAAAAGAATCATACAGCTCTTGCACTAAATCCAAATTCAGTTCTAAAGTTCATTCAATATATTCAAAACAAAAAGACTCCTAATATTACAACTTGGTAAATAAAAGTTCTGACTTTTAAGTCAGGATTGGATTTCTTACATGGCACAAATATTTCATTTGTAGTTTACCTTGCATTCTAACCAAAACTTGTATATTCTGTTCATTATTGTAATTTCCAACTGCATGGCTCCTTCTCAGGGAGTATGGGGAAAAAAGGCCAAAAAAAATCTCTAGACGAGATAAACTGTTTGTTCTTTGGCTGAGGATAGTTTAGGAGCAGTATGAGCTCAAGCTCTTCATTCCAGAGGATAATTAGTGTCCAATCACATTATCATTAGAAAAAACAACTAAAGCTTCAGAACACAAATTCATCTGCCCTAAAAGTCAAAATCAGTTTTCTGCTGCTTTATGACAGTGAATGTGAACACTATTATTTGTAACAGTAGTTAAGTTACCAGCTTCAGAGTTATGCCTTTAAAAAAAATACAAGACCATCACATTTGGCTTAAACTGATACCCACATAATAAACAGACCAATACCCTTTAATTTAAGATCCCTTAAAAAAAACAAAACAAAACCCAAACAAAAAAAACAACCAAAACAATCCTATATCTACAACACTTAGCTGAAGCCAAAATTTTATTACACACTGCAGACTTAAACACAGTGATACTAGTTAAGCTATACTACTTTTAAAGTTACACTGTGTTGCTGCTTTATTTCAGTCTCAGTCTCTTGAATAAGTTTCTCACATTGGACTTTTTGCTAGAAGCATGTTTCTGAAAGTCAGATTTCCAGAAGTGGTTCCAGGTTAAGGTCAAGCCATCAGAGCAGGTCCTGCACAGACCCACTGCTGACAATTCGTACACGCTTCAAGTTTCACAGCAGACATTCAGCACCTTACAATATTGAGCTCAAACTTCCACAAAAATCACTTACGCTGACAAAGCCATGTGGAATGACTTCCAGAAATGACTAATTGATTTTTAGTTGCAGGTTTAAAAAATATATTGTAAACAGATATATTAAAACAAACTATTGAATGAAATCCCAAATGAAGACAAAACAATCCCAAGGCTCATTTTCTGTATCAATTACCGGCTTCCTCAAATCATTTCCACACAGCCAGAGACTGCTGCATCACCACAGACTCAGCTGCACTATAGGGCAGTCACACTTATGACCTTAGCATTTTTTTTTTTTTTGACAAAGCTGGTGCCTTTAATCATTAGGTTTTTGTTTGTTTGGTTTTTTTAAACATGTACATATAGGTATGCATAGCCCTTTTAAAAGTGAGTATTCTGTAAAACCCCAAGAGGCTTTGTTCTGCCCTACTCCTGCAAGGGTAAACTCTAAAAGCAATGACATACAACAAAAAGTCAAGGAACAGGTTTAAAAAGGCTTCACCGTGGATGCCCAAGACCACAAAAAGTAGTGTGTTTTGTGTGTTCTCATACAAAAGGAGAATGCAATTTATTAGATACAAAAATTGCAGAGTAAATCGCTTTTATGATAAAATTTAAATCCCATATATGCACATGAGATCTTCCTGTGCTTAGGGCTCCTTCAGTCATAGTGACAATATAAAACCTTTTTAAAAAGAACATTGAATTTGCCAAGAGTCAAGCAGCTAATGATACTTATCAGTATAGCATTCAGTAATATATTAAGATGCAATAAATCACACTGCTCAGCCATAATCTTTTTCTGGAATAACTGTATTTTTACTGGTCAAATACAAGCTTATTTTTAGTGAAGAAGTGCCAAAGCCCTTTCTTTATATTTGATGAATGTTTCCTCAGAAGCTTGCCAACATGGACGAGACACTCCACATCCTTAGTGACTGGACAACTCTTTGAAGGCCTAGTACAGGGCAGCAAGAGATGAAATTACTGCTGAGTTTTTATTATCCTATTATAGCTCTTCTTTCATCACATTAAAAAAACCACACTTCAAGCAGGAACAGGTTCCAAGCCTTCTGCACTTTTGAGGGCTATTTCTAGAAGCTGAGCTCTAACCTAGTCTATTATTGTTTTAAGTGTGCAATACAGAAGCCAGAGCACCCTATAACCTTTAATCCTGTAGTCATCAGGCAACAAATACCTTACACTGCAAGTGTATGTACTGTAATGCAATGCATTTAAAATATCTCAACTTTAATACTAGTTAAAAATGAAGACAGAATTTTATTTAACAGATTTCTGTCTTGCTAAAATACACAAGTGAAAACTACTGGAAAACAAATGCAACAATTTTTCTAGTAAGTCTTACCCCTTAGGGTAAGGGGAAAAGGAAAAATTCAGATCTGCAAGCCTTTTATCAAGTTTGTGTGGTATCCAAGCTACTTTTCATAATAAGGATGTCATAAGAGACAGAAGGTGAACTTACTTTTAAAACACAAAACAATTTCTCCAAATGAAAAGCTACACTATGTAGATTCATAAAACTACAATAATTACATCATTCTAATGAATGTCTGATGCTATAACACTGATTTTAAAATGAAAATTTGCCTCTCCCCATGAAGTACTAAATTTGATAATTCTAATTCAATAACCCATCCTTGACCAGATACTTCAGTGAAAGATTAAAATAAAAAAAAAAAAATACTTGGGCTTTTTTTCCCCCAAGTATTTTTGCTTCTGGCCTCACACTGAAACTTCCCCCGTCTAGGGGAGTAAGCTTTCCCAGCCTAGGGGAAAAACAAAACAAACAAACAAAAAATGCTCGAACTGAGCTGCCAATTCTGACTACATGGTTGTTTTTCCTTATCTTCTACACTCAATTTTTAGTCACCTCAGATTCAAAGATCAGCTCTGCACACTGGTCATCAACACTTTCCAGATAGCTAACAGCCGTATGAGGGCTCCACTCTCCTGGATAAAGTCCATGGGAAACAGTAACAACCTTCCTCCCACACTGCCTGGACTGGATAGCTGAGGGTTCCTACCAAAACCCTGTTCTTGGACTTTGCTCAAAGGTTATATGCGGCTGCCAGCTAGACAAGCAGCGCACGATCAGTTTGAAGTATCACTGCCCAAAATTCCTTATGGCCCCCAAAGAAGGCATTCACACAGTTACTCCTTAATGAGTAACTGCTTTTCACCTTTCCCTTCCCAGCCACTGCTTACAGATGATCTGATTCCTGCTAGTTTCACTGCTAACGAAAGGAATTTGAATGATGTGACATCTGTGCTTTTGTTTCAGTCAGGACTCAAAGAAAAGCCTGTTAAGTTCTCATGCATGTGACAGGTAAAAGTCTTTTCTAAAACAGTATCAACGTCCACAAAGTCTAGGCTTTTATACTGACTGCATTTAAACTCTAGCAAGAGATCTGGCTGCTGGAAGCATCCTCCCACTTTCAAAGCACCCCAGTGACAACAGTTCAAACACAGAATAACTTCAGCCCGCACACAGAAGAAGGGGCTTGTGCATGTAATAACCTTACAGATCATGACTGCCAGTTTTGTCACATCTTTATGTGACACTAATGGTCAAGCGAATATTGCTCCCTTACAGCATCTGAATCACTCCACGTTGGGCTGTATGCATTAAAGGAACATACAAGACACCTGCAAATAATCTGGTTTACTGCTTGTATTCAACAAATACATGGCTAAAGCTTAAAAGGCAAAATCATGAGTGTTTTTCTTTGTTTGATAAGAAAACAAAAGATAATCACAACAACAGAAGTCTATGAATACACTGAATTATTTTAATCTATCAACTGTGATGGCATACATGTATATTACCAAAAAAACCATAAAATCCAAGTTGAAGACAAAAACAATTAAAGTACATAGCCATCGTTTCCGTATAATGTAAACAAACATGCCCTCCAACTAAGTTTCTCAAAAACGGGGCACACAAAGTAAGATCGCCAGGATGTTTTTAAGCTTCTCTTTCAAACTGATGTGAAATCTACTTGTCTGCAGTGGAACAGAACAAAACTTAAAAATTTACAAGGTCCGTTGACATATAAAATCCAAGGAAAAAAAATCACAAGCAACATAAAATCAAAGTTGCTTTTTACACCCTCTAATGTTCTTTAGTGGATAAAATCGTTTCAGTACTTGCATATGTGGAGAAAGTCTTTCATAAAAGATCAATATATAGCTACCCAAAAGAATGCAGTAGTTGTAATAGTGTTTTAAGGTAATTCGTGTTAACCTGAGAAGTGAAGGAAACACCAAAAATCAGGGCTTTTTCAATTAAAAATCGACAAAATAAAGCTCTCAGTTGTTTAGCATTCTTAACTTTGGTCCAGGGCAGAAGCTCCATTCATACCTTGTATTTGCATTGGCACCATAAAACATGAGTAAAATATCAAGCGCTACATAATAAATTTCACACCTTGTTCACAGAGTAGTTCATATTTCTGAATAATTTTTTCATGGCTCTAGTTGAAAGTGATTTTACAGTGTAAGTTCAAAGAGTTCTCTGGTAACCTGGGAGAGGAAACAAGATCATGCACCATCTTGTCTAGCACTCTGGCTACTCCATCCGAAGCCTAATGCCAAGGATCTACAAGTTTTACTATGGGAGAATGAAAACCAAAAACATTTAATATCAACAAACTGCTACAGACATGACTACGCACCATACAAAATAGCCTTGCAGAGTAGCTTGTTGAGTTAAACACTACATAACAATGTCATGAAGTACAATAACATTACAGAAGACAGCGTCAGACATGAAATTCTTGTAATACTAAATTTTTACAACTTCCTGTCACCTGAGGTTTGCAGTAAGAAATTATGTATTTATCAGCACAGAAGTATTCTTCAGAGAACACAAACTGGACAATATAATAGATAATGCAAATAGAGATAAGGTTAACATTTGGCTCTGGATAAAGATATAGATACTCACACACTTGTCTTGATTATCACACATAGTCCTAAATTCATTAAATCATTCAGAACAGTACAGGTAGTAGCTCTTCTCAGAGAAGATGGCTTAGAGTATAATGGACCAGCTTGCTGCTCTGTCTCGATTCGCAGGCACATTACTTGTCCTCACGATGAGATGAAGCAATAACATACTAACAGTTAAGGTGAAGGAGACCACTTCTACAGATGCTGCTCAGCTCAAATGAAAATGTGGGTAAGAGGCAGATTGCCAACAGCAATCCAAGGAACATTGCCAGGGTGGTGTACCTGAGCACTGGACAGAAAACACTTTTCAAGTTACCTAAATGGCCAGAGTGAGCCTAACAGGCTGCTGTAATGGTGTCCCTTCCAGATATTGGACAAAGACAGTTCGAAGCCAGGAAACCTTTGTCCTGAAAGCACTGGCCATACAAACACTGGTGAGACTAAGTCAGAGCCAGAAGTGCTCTAACTGGCAGTGCTGCATGGGCAAGTAGGAGCCAGGCCCCAGCTGCAGGAGCCTTTACTGTAGCATTTGCTGTGCTGGACAAGCAACCCAGCCCCAGGAACCTGCCATAGCCACTGGAAGAACTAGCCAGAGCAGCAGTGCATACAAGCAGAAAAATGGGACATTGAATCTCATGTTCCTGGATGGACATCTTCAGATCTCTGTGAAGAAGTCTCCCTACTCTTTCCCCTAACTAAATAGAGGATTCTGATATACCACAAGTATAGGTACAGAATCCTACACTTGGACACTAGAAACAATTCATACCTGTATTTACTACTTATAAAAGCTGCAGCCTGTCATTTAGTCCCACTTCAGCGTGTATGTCATCCTTTCACCTGGGTGTTGGAGCCAACAAGCACAACCTGGAAAATAGTTGTTTGCATAGGGCCTAACAACTATGCTCGGGGCCATGACTAGAGTATTCAGATACTCCCTCCAATCTGATAAATGCCAATCTATCGGTATAGTATTGTTCCACAGAATATATCTGCTAGTTCTTCAGTTAAGTATTTCCAAGAAACCTAAGCAGCTAGTATTCTGCTGTTTCTCACAAAAAGCTATTCTCAGTATAACATGCCTCACTGTTTCTGTTATACTGCCACTTACTACAGCATTGTTCAATTTAAATTTCTAACCACGTAGCCAGCCAACAGTATATGTACGTACAAGACATCAACTGTGTATTTATTCTGCATACCTACACTGGATATACTGCAAGACAGCCCTAAATAATTTTTAAGGAAAAAAGTCTTCATAAAAAGTCCTGTAACATTACTGCATAAGTACCATCTGAGACAGTCCCAGAACTGCAGAATTATAAGACGACACCTCTACAGTCTGAACTTTACCCAAACTTTAGTTTTAAGCTCCCATAAAAAACTCAAGTGAAGATCTACATCAAACTATTCAATTAAAACTTATACTAGTAACATAGTGAAAAGTTTATTAGAAGTCTACATACTGCACCACTAATTTAAATCCTGGTTAACTAAATTTTTATGCCAACATAACTCCATTGGTTAAAGGTAACATTTTTAGGTTTTTAATATGCTTTTAACACTGCTTGCCAGAATAATACTAATTGCAGGTATAAGATATCTTTATACCAGTAAGTGTGCACCAGTAGATCTTAGACTCACTCCTATACCGTTCCTAAGAAATACAGCTGCTATAGAAAAGTACTACTTTAAACTACACAGATGTAGCTAAAGCTGTACAAGTTTTGTATACAGAGAAGGCCTAGAAGTATGACTAGAAACACGTTCTGCCGGGTGAATAAGAGACTGTGCAAGAGACCAGTAAAGGACCCCCCCCCTTATTTAAAGCTACAGAATGTCTTTTTCTTTTGTTTAGGTGAAGAAAAATAGCAAATTTTGTTCAACCACTGCGGTTTCCCTCTAGAAGAGGGAAAGGAGAAAGTCAGTCGATTTGAGAGTCCACAGCAAATCCTCGGCTATAAAGAAAGAAATATTGTGGAGAAAACGCAAGATAGACAGGTCCTCATTTACAGCACTTATATGAATAGGAGCCTTACCAAAACCGCAAAACAATTATCCAGAAATTCTCCAACGTAATCCCAGTTCAAGAAGGATCAACACATCCAAGTTTCCCAGTGAACTGACAGCGCTTAATGGGCGCTGAGCCGCCTGAAATCCTGCGAAAAACTCCAAGTAGCCCCTGGTTTCTGGCAGCCCCCTGCACTCTCTCCAGCCGCTGCTGCTTACCACCCCACACAGAGCACGGACCAAGCTGCCCGCAAAACACCTCTGTTGCCCCTGTCCCGTACAGAGGTGCCTGAACCCTCATCCAAAGTGCGAGCGAGCACCTCTTCGCCGTGAGGAGGCCTGACAGAGCCCCGCGGGCCGAAGGCCTCCGCGGGATCCCGGCGCCCCCCACCTAGGCCCCGGCGCTCGCCCCTGCCCAGGAGCAGCCTCCTGCCCGCCCGCCCCGCGGCCAGCGGCCCCGGCCACGCCGCACCGCCCTTCCCGGGCCCCACACGCCCTCCCCACCCCGCTTGGTAGGAGGACCGAGTTGCCCGCAGCCCCAGGACATCACGCCCCGGCTGCGGGGCCCCCGGGACCGGCCCTTTCGCCGCTCCCGGACACCCCAGCCCGCCACGACTAGGCCCCAGCCGGCGCCGCCGCGGCGGGCCGGTCCCGAGGCGCCGGGCCGGGCCGAGAAGCGATCCGGGAGAACGCTCACCATGTTGAGGGCTGTGCAGGCCTCTTCCCTCCCGGCTCAGGCGGAGACTGAGGGCGGCGGCGGCAACGGCTTCCTCCGGCGGCGGCAGCTCCCGGCTCCTCACGGGCCCTTCCGCCGCCTCCCGCTCATGCGCAGTGCGGCGCATCGCCCGCGCCGGCAACCGGAGCGGCGCGGCCGCGGCGCAACGGGCGGGAGCCTTCACCGGGGGGGGGGGGGCGCGGCCCGGCCCGGCAGGGCAGCCTCCCTTACCCGCGGGGGGGGGGGGGGCGGCCCCGTCCCGCTCCCGGCCCCGTCCCGCTCCCGGCCCCGTCCGGGTTTCTCCGGGAGCGGCCGGCGCCCGCAGCGCGGCGGTTGGGGTCTGCGGCGCGAATGGCGGTTGGTCGTCGCAGGCAGCTGAGGTGGGGGGCGCCTCGGCCGAGGAAGGGAGGGGAGGGGAGGGGAAGGCCCCCCCCCACCCCCGCTCTCCTCGGTGTTACTACGGGGTCGGGAGCGGGGGTGGGCTCCCGGCACCGCGGCGGGGTTGTGGCGAGGAGAGGTCGCGGGGCGGGAGGGGACTGCTGTGGTGACAGCCAGGCGCGGTGGGGTCCTGCCGCCCTCTGAGGGGCCGCGGGCCGCCCGGCGTCCCGCCCGGCTCCTTCACACACACCCCCCGCCTCCTTACCCCGGGGCCCGCGGTCACCCCGCGTCCACTTTTCTGTCGGGAAAACTTGGGTTCTTAAGTACCAAAAATTTAAACATTCGCGAGGGCTCGGTGTGAACGCGGGTGCTGTGACAGCCTGTTCCTGCCACGCCGTGCTCACAGAGGTGTTTCGCGGTCCTTGTCGAGGGCAGGCAGGTGCACAGCCTCAACGCATGAACTTAAAAAGAGGCGAGATGGAAAAAGCCCGTGGGCTTTTCAGGATGGATCTGCAGAGGAGGCAGAAGACATGTGCTGAGCAGCCACTGAGACCTGGGGAAGGTGAAGTCCCAGGGCAGCAGCTTTACAGGCATTTTCTTACGGGACCACCTCCACACTTGTAAGATTTTCCTGCTAGAGGCTGTGATCCCCCTCGGGGAACTGTTGCTTCCAAGTGGCTGTGGACAGATGTAGCCTCTTCTGCAGCTGCATAGATGTACTAGCAAAAGAGGTTGTAAGGGTTGAATCACAGTTTGTACCAGTATCCCAGACAGTTGTTTTTTCCTAGGAAAGCTTATGCTACCTGCTGCAGACTTCTGGCAGCTGAGGAAGTTTGGGGAAGCAGAATATTTGCTGATAAAATGCACAGTGGTGGCAAACTGCTAGTTGTGAAGGACAAAGGTTTCGAGATCCGATTCTTGTTCTCTCATCACCTGCTGAGCTGGGAGTTATTAAAGTAAGCTTCTGTATTTATATTACATGACTGGTATGATTGCACACACCACAAAGAAAACTTCAGAAAGCCATTCTTCATGATGGATGTCTGGGGTTTATATATATGTTTTTTATAGAAGAGGGTCTGAATCGCTTCTCACTTATTTCACTGAAAATCAGTGCTAAGCTTAGATGGAGTGTGAGGAGTTATGTATTTAGAGAGGAGAATCAGGCCTGTCCTGTGAAGCGTCCAATTGTGCTGCTGTTCTGAAACAGTAAAATTAAGAGTTGTCTTAAGTATATGGAAAGACATGTGAATTCAGCTATCCTGAGAGACACTAGTTGCCTGGATACGTTGAATCCTGCTGAAAAGCATGGTTTTGAAATTGAGGATGGCTGCAAAGTGGCCAGTGTAAACAACCGTGAACATTGCACACCAGCCCAGTCCATGTGAACCACGGCACGGAGTCAGAGCCAAACCTGAAAATCTATTTCATCAGGTTAGCTAACTGCCATCACTATAATGTGCTGTGACAGCCCTCCTGCAATCTGAAGACAAAATTTAGACCTTCTTGAAAATTATTGCGACGTGTAACAATAATCTGAGATGAACTGTAATCGCAGTGGATTCCTCAAGACAGAGACAGGATTTTTAAGTGGCTTGTTTTTCCCTAATGTCTGTGGATCTTTGTGGTTTTCTGTAGTGCAGGGTCTCTTAGGGGGTTTTTTGAGTGTGTGTTTGGGGGCATACTGTGTTTGTCTTAGTTTTACATATTCTTTAACAAGTTGTATGTAAGATTCTTTTAACTTGAACATTGAAAAAATATTTCTCTTTTTCATTTTGCTGGTTTTGTTCACTGAATAAAGTACTAAACATAAATTAGTTTTAACTTTTTCTTGTTTAGGTCCTAATTAAAAAGGTACTGAAATCAGCATGGTCCTTCACTTTGTTTTCAAATGAGTTTTCGAGTAAACATAATAAATTAAGGCCTGATGTTACAAATATTTAAGAGCACAAGGAACTTCACATCCAAGAGTGTTCATAAGCTTTAATAAGGTGCTCCTTAAATCAGTAGACTCACAGGTATTATCTAGACCTGATTTTATGCATTCAAATTATGTTTACTTTTAAAACATTCCTTGAAAAATTCACCATTGCTACAACTTTTAGTTCAATCCATTATTTTCATGTTCTGCCTGGGTTATAAATTAGCGATTTTTGAATTAGCTTCAGGTCTGGTGGAAGTTGTTCTTGGTACTTTAATGTTCAGAAATTGTTCCTGCTGTACCATCTTTTTTTTCTGGGAGTCGGGACATTTGGATTCTGCTTCCAACTTTGACTGACTTGTAGATTAAGCTCTCTAACTTACTAAATTCCTCTACATTATGAACTCCCATTGTATAAGGTATGGAAAATCATACTTAACTGCTTTGCAGGGTCTTCTTAGCAGGGCAGATAAAAATGGATGATTAAATGAAATGCAAGTGAAATATAAAAAAAAAAAAAAAGTGAAATGCAGACTAATGCTATTCCCAGTGTGCGTGCTACTGTTTTGTGGTTGGTTTTTTTTTTTTTCCAGTTTAAGTTCAGTTATAAGGTGAAACTGTACTTGAGGAAAAAAACAGGAGTGGCTTCCTACTGCCATTTAAATTTTAAGTCTAATGTTACTGATTTTAGTGGGAGCTACAATATGTTCTTCTGTCTTGATTTCCAGTATGTTTCCATGGGTATGTCTGAATTGCCAAATTTAAGGTAAGTTACCCTACCCAGAGCTCCTGGCTAACATGGCCAGGCTACCTGGTGCCTCAGCCTGACCCAGTTTGATTAGACTGTCTGAGTTATCTTCTCTATACGTGGCATACTGCAGTAGGCATATCCTGCACAGCACACACTGCAGGACACGGTCAGATTGCCCAGTTCCATTCATGTCCATCTGCCTACTGGCTTGCCGTACATCTGCAGATGTAGATCTGCACTTTAGTGACGTGTGTGCTGTCTGAATCTCACCCTTAGCATTTCTGAGCAAAACCAGATGCTTTGTAAAGCAAGAGGCACCATGAGGCTGCCAAAAAGCACATTTGTACATATTCAGAGTAAGTTGTCTAAATTGGGCTTGTTAACTTGTTAACTTTTGTCCAACTCCATCCAGGATGACACACCAAGTCAGACCAGTGATAAACAGCTCTGCTATTTGTAAACATGATGCATGCATTCAGTGATACAGACTAGAAGGAAATATCACTCATTGTGCAATCCACATGCAGCATAATCACTGTGACTGCAGTAACATGATGACTTGTTTAATTTATGGTAAGGCTGACACACTTGCCTTGTTTTGTGTGATCTAATGATGTTTTATCCTCTCATGTGAACCCTAGGAGAACCAGTCAGTAATTTTTTTTAAATCCAAGTGTGCCAAATGCATAGTTCTGAATATAACATTAATCTGTTTTACACTGACTTGAGCTCTCTTCTTGAGAAGATAGAGAAGCAAGCCTCACATTAAGTAAGTCAATGCAGAATCCATTTAGTGTAATCCCCTTGCTGAGAACTTCCACTTGGAGCACTTTCTGAGGAAGAGGCCCAAAGCTTTATGAAGGATAACAATCACCTGGAACAGCTTGGCCTAGAAATGTCTTTCTAACAACCCCCACATCTTTTTGTCAGCTACTTTCTGCTCTAGAAAGTGAAACTACCAATTCACCTTACACTGATGGAATAGCCATAAAGTGGTTACAACTATGGCCCTTTGCATGCAAACACTGACCTCATGTTTAACTAAGAGAACAAAGTCCCATGAAGTATCCTGCACAAGGAGATTTAATGTCACTCTAAAGGCTTGGAAGTTCCTTAGCATCCATAGGTACGGACCCAATGGTCTGCTCCTACCCCGCTGTTCAAATGATACCGGTTGAAATGTCTGTATCGGCCCATAATAATTTCTAATGCATTGAAAGAAGCAGAGAGGAAGTAAACAGTCTGAGTCCTCCTTTAGGTGTCTAAACAATTTAACCTGTAAACTGGCACATCGCCAGTATCTGAAGATTGTTGTTAATAGGTTGCAGGGAAGGGTGTTCACCTTCTATTAAGTTTTTCATCCTTCCTGCATTACACAAGAAGTTAACAAGTTACTACACCCAGTCCAATGCACTGTTAGGAGCCGGGTTCGACATGACAGTATCCCCGGGAGGGAGCAGGACAGGTTTATGTGACAAAGAAGAAAAGTCAGCTCAGTGAGCCTAAGAAAGTCTGAAAATTTCTTATATACCTAACTATACCCTGGCCTCAATAAACTAAGACTTTCCAGGACATCTAACGGGCAACAGCCTGCAAGACTTGTGTATTTTTTTCGGAACTCATTAGAAGTACTGAGATACATACACTACAATCAAGGCATTTTAAGTAATACGAATTAAGAAATGAGAGGGTAATAAGAATTGATAGCTAGTTGATTTTTATGATATGGACATTTCTTTAGTTCAGAACTACTGTAAACAAGGTATGATCTTTGTAAACAGAATGATCTGAAATTTCCCAAGCTATAAACCAGACAGTGCCATCATAGCTATGACTTCATGATTAAAACCTACACCTTTGAACTGTAAGCAGCTTTCCATTCTCATTACAAAGAATTATGGGTGATTTCAAGAACCTAGGATTCTGAAACACACTATTTTCCTATCACAGTGGTTTTCTGTATGTGCCATCTTTAATTGTTCAGCTTAATAAAAATAAGCCATCCTGATTCAGAGCACATATTTTGCTATTAATACATGAAACAGTAATTTAAGTTACATGTATGGGAGGCAGAGCCTTTTGCCTTGAGGTAAGCAGACATACAAAGCACAGGTAATAAGGTGACTCTTGCCTCCTGTCATACATGTCACACACATTTAGACTTCTCCACTCCTCACACTGTCATAACAGCAAACTGGTTTTTGGGAACTTGTCTACACAACCCAACTAATGTAAGTTTTCTGATATCTAAGTGGCAAACTGTAACCTCCATGCCCATGACTAGCTATCAACAACAATACAGTGGGGCAAACTTCAAGGAAAACATGCATTAACCACATCTGTATGTAACAGTTCCATTTTTAAATTTGTTTAGTCTAGTTCATATTTTATCTCATTTTACAACTCTATAGAGCAGGAGCTACGTTTTACGTTTCTGGGATGCTTAGCACAGGACACTGAACATGTGTGGGGTCTTTGGCTGCAGTTATCATACCAGTATTTATCACTGAGTGTTTCTGTGTGCATCAGTGCACACTGATGAGTGAGCAAAACAGTAGAGCCCAGAGTAAGATGCCTCTTTCCTTTTCAGAGAGGCAAAAGAGGGATTCAGCTCTCAGCAGCAGTCTTTTTGACCAGACACTCTTTGGAGCTTTGCTGACTTTAGTACGTTAACATCTCTCACTTTCCCTACTTTTTAAGTGAGTAGATTGGCTACCATTCACAGACACAAATTACCATTTCAAGAGCAACTTTTTGGCACCAGAACTGTTTACATGGAAAACAGATTAAAGCTAAAATCCAGCTACCATTATAATTTCAAAACCCAGTAGGACTCTAGACATGCATTTTACTTGCTTATTACTGCTATAATAAGAAATATGGGGTATTCAACCAGAACATCCACATTTATTTTAACATGGATTCATCATATAATCAAGAGGTTTTAAGCTAACATCAAATGTCTCATAAAATATTTCGCATTGCTTTTAGAACCCACGCTCTCTTCTTTCAAGAAATGCAATCAGTCTACATAAAAATAAATGCCAAGGTTTCAATTACAAATTTCTGCAATATTGATTTTTTTAATATGACATTCAGTAGTGTATATTACTTTCCAAATGAAATCTTTATGCAGACAGCTATGCCCCAGTATCATAAAGATACTAAGTGATATTTACCTGTGAAGCATTCATGTGTAAAGATCTATCATTTTGAACATACCTGTACAAGCAGTTAAAGTATCTGTTGAGAACATACCTTGTGTAAAAGCTGTAAGTTCAGACCTTAATCCATTGCCATTGACTGTTCAGTAAACACATTCTACACAGCATTGTTGAGCTTTTTACAAACAGAACAGATAGAACACAGTCAAATAATTCCTGATCTGACTGAACAGATGAATAATCAACAGAAATTAATACACCTGTGATAAGTGCACTGGTTGATATGCCCTTTATAATAGGTACAAGTTGTTTTAATAAAAGAATAGTGTCCTCAGATCAACTTTTTTTTTTTTTTCTCCTACCATTGACTAAGTTTTAAAGGTCCTGCCAAAACACTTGAGTATTCATTTTTTAATTATCATGAAGACAGAAGCTAGGATTTTCTGGTAACTAGCTAGTACAACCATTGCAACAAAGGATTCAATACACATTGGAAACTATTTTTTACAATTCACTGGTATAGATATTTACTGTATAAAAGGTAAAAAAATAACCTTACAAGTAAAAATAGTTTACATCTGAAATTACAATTTTACCAGCAAGCATGGAAAATAATTATTTATAAATCACTGTGTCCACAAATTTTGCAGTGTTTTGATTACCATCAACCTCATTAAATAGGAGGAAATACAGGCAAGTATCTACTGAGTGACTTGCCTGAAGTCACAGTGAGTCAGTGGCTGAAATAAAAACACAGTCCTGCTCTCCTGCTTTCCACTCCCTGTGTCCTAATCACTGATTGAGCATGAATTCAGGCTCAATGCCACAGATCTTCCCTGGGTATAAGCTATAGCAATTGACAGCAGCTGAAGAGTGCAAGAGAGACAGAGATCCCCACAGGCAGATAACTAACATTTATGATGGACTGTCATTTTGGTATGGCAACATGCACACTACCAAGCAGGACGTTACATACCTGATATAACAAGCTGACCAGTAAGCTCACTGAGGGTGTTACTCTCTGATCCTGTCTCCCAGAAGCCAGTCTGGAACACTAACGCCCTCATTCTTTCCTGTAGACTATCAACTGTGGCTGAACTACATATCCTGTGAGCTGGTCCCCTCTCTCCTCTGGCAGCAAGAGTAGATCATTACAATTAGAATCAGTTCAGATTCATTATTTCTATAATATCTATGACTCTTGTATCAGAACTACAGCACTATTTGAAAAGGTATATTGATAATGAATAACTGGCAGAGATTATCCTTTTAGCTCAAATACTAAAATATTGCATTTTAAACAATTACCAATTTTTTTCTTTTTTACTCTACCATTAAGTGTTCTATAGACAACAGTTTAGTTACAGCTATGTTACTATCATATGGCTCTTATCAATTCACATTAATAACACAAGGATTTATTTGTAATAAACAGAAAATTTCTGAATATTTTGCAAATTAAAATTCTGGGTTACAGGAACACCTTATCTCTAATAATTCTTTGTGCATCTCTAAGTTCAGTTAAATCACATTGCAGCAAAACACTTCCAAGTGTGCAAATTCTGACAGTGAATTCCGCAAGAAATTTTATTCTGAAATAAACAAAACCATCACTATTTGAAAAATCAATCTCAGTGGAAACCTACAGAGAAAAAAACTAACAGCTAATTTTCAGAAGTGAGGGGAAATTAAAACTGGTAAAATTATTTGTCTCCATTCCTAAGGGAGGACATTTTGTCAGCTTCCAAGGAACATGTTCTTGTTTTACTAGCTGGCTGAAGCAAGCAGTGCAGACTTAGTGGACAGAGAACCTCATGCTGTGAGTTACTTACCTGCAGTGAAACCCATTACCACTGTCTGGATTACTGCCTCCTAAATGCGATCTGCAGATTGTGGTCTGTCAGATATCAGCTGATGATACATAAACAGCTGCTTAAAACCCTCTAATGCATAAACATAAGCAACCAAGGAAAGAACAAAATTGAGAAAAATGAAAACAAATTTTCAAAATTAAGCTTAATTTTTATTTTGCAGTAAATAAAAATCACTGTGGCAATATTCTACAAGACGATCAGTGAAGTGTAGTTTTTTTGTTAGGTGGCTATTGGATTACAAGGAAAATTTAAAAGTGTTACTGTATGCTTTTAATATACAGACCATCCAGAGCCATTACTTTTTTACAATTTTTGTCTGCATTGCAGGCAAGGCTGCACAGTTACAGGAATCAGATCAGAGAATTCCCCATGACATTGTATATTGATTCAGAAATGAGATTTCAGGTAAGTATAAGGATCCATTTGCACAGATGTAACTACAAGTTTGGGATCACTGCAGCATCTGTGTTTATTCCTTTCTGCAGTATAAACAATACTATCATCTTAAATTAGTATATAAAAAGTTCATATGACAAGCAGAACTTCACCTTAACTAAAAGGCGAAAAGATTTTGCAAGTTTGCAACAATTAAAGCGTATTTTTTCTTTTCCTTTTCCTGTTTCTCTGAGGTGCTTTTTAAACAAGTTAAAATAAATTTATGGCAAATGATCAGTATGCTGCATTTAAGAAATATTTTCTTTGCCCATCAAAAAACCTACCAATTTTCCCTTCTGCAATACTGCAGATACAAAAAAAAAAAAAAATCATTCTTAGTAATATTTCATGTTGTTATAAAGACTTCGGTATACTTCATTCCAGCCAATAAGTGATATACTAGAACATGAACAATATGAGAAAAGTAATGAGGATTTTGAAGTCAGTATTTTATTTTGGCACACTTTTAAAAGTATTAAATAAGCTTATCATCTTTGAGCTACTACTTCATGTTTAAAGATCAAATTATATTTTTGGAAAGCAATTATGTTCCAACTTTGATTAGCATAGCAAATGCTAATATGTATCTGAAAAATGCTTTGTATCAGATATTTCAAGGTATATTAAAATAATTTTTGAAATGCAAATTTTTACTACTCATTGAGGTAAATGGGAAAAAAGATGCACCAAAAATGACTGAGAGGCATCCTGGGCTAAGGAACAATCCTGAATTCCCTATTCAGGCAAAACCATAACCACAAACAGGAATTTTGCCAAAGAAATGAACTCATAAAACAATTGTCACTTTTCAGATTACCTTCAAATCAAGGCTCTCGCATCTCACAGAAAAAAGGCAGCTGTGAATGAAAAAGTAGGCAGAAGAACCCTAGCAGTCTGTAACTTACAGTCCTTACTAACCTCTCCCGTCCTTTAAGAGTTCCGCATCTTTTTTCCAGTCTAATGACTTTTCACAGGCAAACATAACCACTGAACAACAATCACATAGGTCCACGAGTTATATATACAATTACAGTATAGTGATATCCAGATTTCAGTAAAGTCAGCATAATTTACAGTCAAACTATGCAGAAAGTGCAGAGGAAACCAATTCCCCACTCTATTATACAAAACAGTTTGCTGAAAATACGAAGAAATCTTCTCCTGAGAGAAAATCAGCAAAGTAGAAAAAATAAAATGCACCCTCCTTGACTTTTATTTTGACTCGGCCTCTTCATCCACAAATTCAACTAGCGGAGCGTGTCTATTGGCCTGGGCACCTTCTTGGAAATTAACCTTTTTAATCACTCCTGCCTTTGGAGCCCTTATGGTATGCTGCATAGAAACAGATCAATAGTGAAGCAGCAGAGTACTTATTTTTCCTACTCTCTCCCTCTCTCAGGTGCCGCCGCCGCCGCCCCCCCCCCAGCAAATGCTAATATTACTCTTTGGTGCAATTAGAACAGAACACACTTAATTACTCCCTCTGACACATGTATATTTATTTTAAACCTCCTTTTAAAATGTTATCCTAGTCCTTTTTCAAGTTTTACTTTCTTATCAATATTTATTTAGTATTTTTAAGTATACTGGGGACAAAAATGCTGTATAATGTTATATTTTGAAGTATGAACAACTGAATGTTATTTTACTTCACCAATACTTTTTGTTATTATTATAAATACCAGGCAGAAATAATACAGTTTTAGTCCAAAATGTTAATCATATAGCAGATTTATTCCTTTAAGAGGAATGCGCAGATTTACTAAAGATATTTTTGTTCACTGGCTAGGAGGGGTTTTTATTGAACAGGTATTTGGCAAAATGCAGATGAAATACAAATACAGCTACTAGTGGCAGTAAAGGAATAGCATGTTTACATACCAGTCCCCAAATTACTCTACTTGTTATTGTATCAGGTTAGTTTTCCACTGAAGTTTTGTTTCTTGGTAGTTTTCTACATAGGGTTAGTCTAATATCAAAACACTTAATACCAGATATTAAATCCTTACATCTAAGCAAGGATTCATTTAAATAATAGTTTGCTTTTTACATCTTACATTTTATATTTCAATAGCACTGCAAAAAAAGAAGAGAACAAATCAGATGATATCAGTCTGAGGTATCAGCTGGAGAGCCACAAGCATTTAGCATCCAATTGCAAATAATTTTGGGTGTAATTTTTTTTAGCGCACAGTTGTATTTCATGTAATTTTAGTGTAGTTTATAAAAGGGCATGATAAAAGAAAGGTAAATTTTCTCAACAATGTTAATTCGGCTACCACAAACTGGTATTTAAAATAAACTAATAGCCAAACCAAACCAGTTCAGGCTACAAAAACTATAGTTCAAACAAACTGAGCCATGGTCAAGCCATGTGACAAGATACAATGGCCAAAATGCTAGTTCACTGAATGCCATGTGTACAATTACAAAGAATTTTTAGTGTACTCTTGGTAAAACTTTATGTAAATAATAACAAAAATATTATAAACAAAAAAAACCATGGGCATATTTACAAAGTCACCTTTAGCTAAATTTCTGCATGAAGTAACTGCAGACATTACATATGCTTGTATCAGAAACAGTGAGCAGAAGATACACCTAGACAATTTTCTGCTAGAAAAGTGAAAGGAGGGGAAGGGAGAGAAGGATTGGCAAAGCTAACCAAATGAATGTTAAAACATCTGCAGAATACCATGGATTATATAATCATCATTTGTTAATAAAGTAACACCAAATATAATCCTCTAAAATCTAGCCAGACACAACACTTATTTCACAGCATATGAAGGGATACTGACATCTGCAAGCTACACTCTGCACCATACTTCAATAAAAATTATTACATTCTGACCAGATTTTTATTTTCTCAGTAATCAAAACCTTTTGCATGTCACTTACCTCCATTTTCATAGCTATCATAACCATTAGAGGGTCTCCGATCTTAACCTTATCCCCTGCTTTCACAAACACCTACAATTCAAGAGAAAATTCGGAAAAATCACACGTCTGTACCACTAAAAATCATCAGCTGGATCTTTGCTAGCACAATCCACTGAGTGAGTGTGGTTTTGTAAAACAGCCTCATAATATCTTTATTATTGTTGAATGGGGTACCTGAGTTCTCTAGATAATACTCAAGGGAAGAAGTCAGAAGCTATAGAAAGAGGTTCAATAACAGCTAAAAGGATGACCAGGAAGCCATTTATGTATCAAAGAAGAAACACTAGAAGACACAATGTATATTCTACCCTTTCTGGGCTTAAGAGCTTGTATTTTGAGAGAGAAAGTACAGAACCTCTTCCTGGAGCCAGTCCCTAAAGTTGTTTTTAAAACAAAATCCAGAAAGAAGATTGCAGGAGCCACCTAGTTGTTCTACCATAATTCTGATTTAGAGCGTTCACTCAGTATGCAAGAGATCCACGTTCAATGTACTCCACCCTCTGAAAGGGTTAACGCCTTTTTATTGCTAGCAGAATCCTTTAACTACTAAACTCTCCTGGAAATCTCTTTTCTGTTGAAACTTTGTCACTGTACAGAGAAATACACAGGACTTGGTGAGCTAACAAAAAAGAAACAAAACCAGAAACAAAAGCAGTAAAACAGCTTAACAAAAAAGGCACTTCTGAGTATTTCTTTTTTTGCAAGTGCATCTAGCATCTCACTCTTTTGGTTAGATGAAATGGATCAAACAGCCTGTAACACTTCAGGGAACTTCGACTTAGAAAGTAATTAAGATGAAGAAAAAATTATTTAAGCAGTAGGATTAGTTAAATATTCAGATCTTTCAGAGCTCTAGAAAAAGAAGACTAGAAGCCTGAAAAACTCCTGGGTGGCTGCTGAAAACTCAGAGTAAACAGGGCTTTTTCCAATTGGGAGAAGTCACACAGCACTGACATTTCTGGCCCTGATTCTTTCCTGGCAGCACAGAAGCAAGCATCATTTCTGGAAGAATGAACTTGGATATATATTGGAGAATCAATTTCCCACCCATATTATTATAATTACCTTTTCAACTGTGCCTGTCATGGGCGCTACAGCACCACTTTGCATTCCCACTGAACTCACTGCAGATAAGTACTTGGGTACAGGAAGGCCAATCTGAGCGCTACCTTCCTACAGAAATAAAATCAATGACATATCAGCTAACAACATAAAATAATACCACTAGTACACATGCTGACATACAGGGAAAGAACAGATCCAGCTTTAGGCAAACCAGTCAACTGTTTAGAGTGGCAGACTACTGAGGTCAGGGCAGCAAAAGGACTTGCTTACAGCATGCTTACTACTTTGCTGATGTCCAAGTCCTTAAAAGCCACACCTGCTGCTGCTAAGGATCAGCAAGGAAGGAACTACCTCTGTGAAAAAGAGACTCCATATGGTCCTTTGTACCAAACCCACACCTTCCCTATTCACACAGCAACAGCACAGAAGGTTTTAGAAAACGCGTAAAGGCTGTTTGCACAAGGGGTAGGCAGGCTGCTGCAACAAGTAAGAAATACGTTGGCATCTTCATTGTCAAGCATTGTCAATATGAGTGTTTCACTATTTACAATAAAATGGATTCAGTGCTTTTAGTGAAAAATTCTCAGTTATTCAAAATCCCCTAATTCCTATCAGACTTGCTACCCAGAGTTTCCCAAAGACTTGTTCTCCTCCACATCCTACCCACATCCTAAAACTCCTGTGATTTCTTCTAGATCGCCCACTGCAGACTCCACTCTGATACCACAAGAAAACTGGGCTTTGCCAGCAAAGTTTTCACTGCATTCCACTGAAAGTCTTAAGGGGCTCAGAGCTAGAGGTTAATTATTGAAACCAATACATAATAATTCACTTATCTAGATTACATTTTTATTGAGTTACTTTAAGGCCCTGTAATCTTTTTAACTGCAAATAAAAAATTACCAGCCTAATAATGCCAATGAGGGTACCTCTTCTTTCAAATGCCATTACTCATGCAATGCAGACAATGCCATGGTAACTCCTAATTCCAATTTTTTAATATTAGCTGAAGTTACCCTTCCCCAGACCAATATTGATTTCTTTCTTATAATTTAATTTAATAAATGTAACTGAAATAAAAATATCAGTTACAAGCACTTTCAAATAATTGTCAGTTTGAAGTAATTGCTATTGTTCTATGACAAACTTAGATACTTCACCATTTTAATATTTTGTGTTCCCCCCTCCCAAACCATCATTTGCAACTCTGATTCACCTAATTGTATTTTATCTTTCTAAAAGGAATTCATTTTCTCACTCACTGACCATAAGCAACTAACTTGCAATTATAGCTATAAATCAAAGAAGTATCAAAACATTATGGGCCAACATTAGGACTTGAAATCATGATTCTCTTTCACATTCTCTTGCAATTTATATTGTTCACTTACATGGATAAAACTCTGAAATTTTATACTTGTGATAATAAAGAAAGGAACTTTACCGGAAAGAAGAGATAAATGGTGTTGTCCAAAATGACCAATTTGGACTTACACACGGTTCCATTTACTGAAGACCTCAAGTAAACTGAATCACCTTCATTGAAGATCTCTCCAGATATCAGGAACATTTCATCTTGAATCTGAAAGTTAAATGCTTTTATAAGGACAAAGGCTAACCCTTCATGAACAATAAACCAAAAGTTAGTATTTGTAGTATACACTCATAACCTGTGATTCTTCATAGATAATTGTGGAATTAAAAAAAAAATAAATCTTTTAAAATCTTATGTATCCTTTATTTTTCAGTTAACAGACTGTATTCTGTATCCAGCGCAATCAGCTCAGAAGATTAGCTAATATGCTCTCCCAGGAGAATTTTTATCATCAGCTATGCAGTAGCACTCAGCAAAACACAAAGGTATGCTATTTCTCAGGAAAAACTAAAAAAACCCAGAATATTCAGTTTAGTCATGCTACTATAATCCAGTATTTTTAATTTGTCCTAGCATCTTGACTTTCTTCAAACTGAAAAATCCATACTACTCAGCTGACGTCATAAGATTCCACGATGCTATCCAAAAGACAGGTAACTTCCTCACTCTTGGAAGCTTATAATATAAAAACTACAATATATTCAGTAAACCTACAAAGGAGTAGAGGAGAGCAGTAATGGGAAGAGTGTCAATTAGACACCAAAGCTGCAAAAGAAAGACCAAACGGAAAGGTCATTTATTTGTAGGTAACCCTTTCATCTACATCAACGGAAATTGCATCTCTGCCACAACTTCAGAATACAAAGACAGTAAGAATATGAACATAAGAGCATTACATTTAACTGATATTTTTAGCTCTAAGTCTAACATCACTGAGCAAAGAATCAGAGACTTGCTGGTCTTTCAGGATGTTACGACTAGAGATAAAATTCAGTCTTCATTCATATAGTTGCGTACTACTTTTCCACTGAATGAAGACCTTATAACATGTATTGAAAGGACACTGTTGATCTGATACTGATCCCTGAGAAAAAAATAATTTGCTTGATCAGTATCCTGAGCAGGGGCACAAATTAGGGCAATACCCTGGGCAGCGCTGTGAGTGCTTGCCAGTTCCATGGCCCAGCAACCTGCTCTAGCAGATTGGCCTCAGGACAGGTTTTGTAGCACTCCAGAGGCACTGTCCTCCTCATAATCAGCTCCCGATTTTATTTCTCCGTCCCTTATCTCCAGCTTCTCTCCATTTCCATCTCAACCCCCATTCTTCCTTCTTCCCTGGGACTCTACATTCTCCCCAGTTGCACTTCCCGTCCCCAAAAGGCCCCACTCTACATTCCTTCCAGCCTCTTTTTATTTTTTGCTGACATTACTTATATGAGATAAGCCTAAAGTGTAAAAGCTTTCCTGCATTATGTATGTAATCAATACACTCAAAATAACCTGGGTATTACTTGAGGGATGTGGGTTATCTCAATATTCGTATAGTAGAAATAAGGGTTTAAGTTACCCAACATGTGATCATACACATGAAAGCACAATAATTTTCTCACTATTTTTCTAGTATGCTCATCTCTATACAGTCTAAGCAGTTCATAAATACTGACTTATTCTCATTAATTCCCCTTTCCCAAATATTGGAAACAAGAAGCTTAACTACAGAAAGACCGCATTCTCAAGCATCCAATCATTCTGGGTGCCAAATCAGAGACAAAACCCATTTGACTCCAGGTTATGCAAGAAGGATGTTCAACACTCAGCAAAACACAACCCCCATAAGCAACACAACTGGAGACTATCACACATGCACACACAAAAATATCTATGTTTAAAGCATCTTGAGTTGTATCCTATAGGATCTCTGTTTCTCTCTGTAGAGAACGAAGCCAATTCTACGGGGCATCATTCAATTATTTAACCAGAAGATTTACTACTCTCATCATTCCTCATCTTATTTGGTAATCACTTTCCAATTTCCATCTTCAAAATACAAAAAGTGTTATCTTACAGATAGTGCTCTAGAAAGCTTTTATTTATCCCACAGGAGATCCATCTCATGCACAGAAAAAGCAGAAGTCCTGTGGAAAAAAAGTCTTTTTAAATGCAGATTTAATTGTAACTTCCAATGTTTTAGAAAGACAAATTTAAGAAAGAGAAACATAAAGAGCAAGATCTTTAAATACTGGAAAACCAAATATTTTTCTTAGCCTTATTTTCAGAAGCATTTTAGTAGCTCTTCCATCCTAATCCAGCGTCTAGCAAAGATAATTTCAGGCCAAAATAATAGTCTACGACAACAGCTGCAAACAAACCAAAAATAGAATCCTGTATCAGTAATTACCAAGCAACTTCAGGAACAGTTAATACCAAGAGAAGTCTACAAGAAACTGATTCTTCTTTTATCTAATGAAATATCTGAAAAAATTGGACTTGTACCTGCATTTTGTATGACCCTTCTTGATTGTAACTTACAGCTACATCCACAACTGTTCAATAAAACAAAATATGTATATATGAGTAGATTTAATTATAGGATCTAGAAAATAATGACATATAAACAATGTTTAGTCTATCTTTCTTGATTAAAAAAAGAGAGACCCACCAATACTAAAAAAGAACAAGTATTTTCAGATTAGCTTAGTACACACTGCAGACTTCATTATTCTTGAAATAGAATTCTGCAGAATTCTAGACAATTTGTTTTTCACAGATGAACACCTGAAGTTATGCTCTGAAATCTGTATTGTTAGCTGGACAGAAAACAGGTTTTTGATGGGAAAAAGCACTCAGCACTTTCACACCAAAGTGAAGTAAAAAAAAAAAAGTCAATGGCACTCAGCTCTTAAAAATCTCAACCTTATTCATTTGAATGATGAACATTAGTAGTGTCATCTGAATTTGGTTTATATCTCCTCAAGATCTAACACTGTGGATTAAGCATGCAATTCTGTGAATTCCCAGCTTAAATTGCATAAAACATACTGCTTCTATTCGCTCTTTCTTAGCCTGAATTTTCAAGCACCAGTTGAAATAATTTTATCCAGTAAGTACCTCCTCTCCCTCCACACACTTTTTTAACTTACTGTTTTCCCCATCCAGCAGAGACAGTTTTCTAGTATAACATATATTTATTCTTCTACCAGTGCTGGATGCAAATGGTGAGAATTTATCTAAAACACAAAATATACAAATACGTTACTTTCATTCTACTTTGGCAACACACAATACCAAGAACTTACACCATAAAATCACTGTCCTACTATTACTACCATCATATATTTATATTGAACATAGAAGACTGGGGAACCACTTAATAGATAGTGACAATCCCTCACTCAAGCTTCAACACTGAATAAACTGATGCTGTGTAACCTACAGAAGACATGACACTAACAACAGCGCTTACTAAGAAGGATATTGACTGTTCTCCATGAACACATCCTTGAACAGACAAGAAAGTATGGGAATTCAGCTGCAACATAGCAGATTCAGATTAACCTTTAGGTGAAGGTTCCAAGTGTAAGAGTAGTCAAATATGGCAGTAAATTGCCTGGGAAGATTGAGGGGTTTTCTATTACTTGGTGTTTCTGAGAATGGATCAGATATACAGCTATCGGATATTGCCTGATTAGTTTATCATCTCTTGAAGCAAGGCAATAGTGTATGGGAATCTTTCCAATCCCTCTCTCCCATGTTTCCAGAAGAGTTAAAGTGGAGGAGGAAAGAAAATTAATAAGGTTGTTGGCAGCATATATTGAATTTATATGAAGTTTTTGTTAACAGCAATCACGTGCCCCACTGCTATAGCCATTAACAGTGTCGGAACTCAAGAATGTTCAGCTCCTGGAGGCCTGTTCATTCCATTAAACTCTACTGCCTCTCCCAATCCTAGCAGAGTCAATTTTATCTCTGAAGACCTTGGGCCAACTGTAGGAATAATACTGACAGATACTCACTGTTTATGCGTGTATAGAGCAAAGAGTACACGGTGACACTGATTATGAATCCCAAGGTCTTTCAGCTAGTGCCTATCTGAAGTGCTGTGGGAAGCAGTCTGTACATTACAGTGGTGATATATTCAATACCTGTCCCTTAACAAAAGTTATAGTCTGCTCTGTGTGTAAATATCTGACAGATGCCAGAATGCAGAACCCTGAGCAGGCACAAAGTACGGCAAAAAGGGAGCGTGCAAATTAAATAATTGCACATGAGGTCACAGCACTGTCTCATCCAGTCACAAGTAAAATAAAACAAAACAAAAGAAGAATGATCCTTACCATCTGACTGATCTCTAAAAGCATCTGTTAGCATTTTCTCTTTCAGTATGAGTCCTAGAGCTGCCTGACACATAACTTCGTGTGGGGTTGCCTTTTTGGTTGGAAATAGTTCATCATGGTGTTGAGGAATGAAATTAGTGTGCACATTTCCAGCCTCAAACTGTGGGTGTCCCGACAGGCTCAGTAAGAAATCAATGTTGGTGCTTAATCCTACAATCTGTAAAGAAAAAGCAGCATATTGCCAAATTGAAATGAAGTTAGGAATGAATATACAGCTTTCTGCTCAACTTATGCATAGATGATAGATGAATCTTTCTTCAGAAAGCACCATCAAAACACAAAGGTTATCAATAAAGTGTAATTAATTCAACTGGTCTGATTTATTACCAATGAAATCATTGCTTTTAATAACAACAAAAAAAAACACAAACCAACAAAAAACCAAGAGTAACTTTCTCAAAAGCACTCTGTTTTCAGAACGTTACGTTCGTCCACTGTGGAATTAAAGAAAGTTTCCCAGCAATAGTAATGGGGGGTAATTTAGGAAAAAAAAATTACTGTTTCAGAAAATCATGCTCTGAGTATTTAAAAGAACATTCCTAATATGAAAAGTGCCTCATTAAAAATGAGTTACAATAGTTTCAGATATTCCATATTTCATCTTTTAATAGTAACAAATGGGAAGAGTGACTTTTATAAATTTACTAGATACTATCCATTTCCTGTACTGCAAAATACCTAAGCAAACAACATGAAAATAGAAATAACTATTTTAAAGAAACAGTGAAACTGGTAACTATATTGTACTGTCAACATTTATTGATAGAACTACTAAGAAAATTCTGAAAAAACTCCAGAGAATTTTTTTATCTCTTTCACTTGCCATAATCTTCATTTTTAGCTAAAATAATAGTGGGCCAAACATTTTCAGTACCTCAATCATGTTTATGTTGTTGATTTAAAAGTGTAAATTAATTCTGCACAAATAATATTCAGTCTCACCTCAAGTCAAACCTTCCGAGTTCCACTTTTGAAAACAGAACAACACCTGTAGTTTTTCATAGAGGAAAAAGGGACCGTTTCTTAAAAAGAACTGAGAGCATTAAAAATTCTCCATATTTCTTTACCACATGTATAGTCTAAAAATTTAATTGTTTTTATAAATTAGAAATTACAAGCAAACGTTGTCTGACACAAATTCCACCTACAAATTCCTTTAAGTTTGAGAACGCTCATACAATTGAAAATGGTGCTGTTTAGCCTTAGTCTTCTACAAAGTCCTAGCTGCATCATCCAACTGAAGATATCGCAAACTTAAGAAAAATCTCTGTGTAAAACTGGACTTTACACTTATCTCTACTCACGCCACCAATGGAAAAAGTATGCAAATTAGGAAAAAATAAAGCTTCTACAAACAAATAATGAATCTGAAATGGTAGTGGCAATGCCGGCTCCCTCTCAGAAACCACTTTTGTTTTACTGTAGTATTTTATCCATATTTTGTTAGCTCAAGATGTTCACAAAGTCAGCTCAAGATCTGAAAACATACCGCGTTCCTTCTACTTACATTATATTGATGCAAACTGTATCGCAACTTTCTCAGTGCTGCTTGACGATCCTCAGCCCAAACAACTAGCTTTGCAATCATTGGATCATAATGAACAGAAACCTCATCACCTAAAATATATTAAAAAAATGCTGTAACACTAAGCCAGTATTTCTCAAAGTTGGTAATGCATAGTACTGCACACCACATGGCATTAAACTCTTACACAATTGATGGCCACATTTCTCTCTGTTCTTAAAGAACATGAATCTTTAATGATGCGACCTGGCATTTCAATTCCAAGGACAAGTTCAGTACAGACTTTTGTAGAGGTAACATTACTCAAATTCAGTTCTCTTTGTTGCAATCAGAATGCAGGATTGATAAATTGTGATGAGAATATAATCAGCATGATCCAATGGACAATAATTTGGACACAGGTAAATAAAGAGGTAAATAAAATATTCAGTGATTGACCAAAAGTACAGGACAATCACAAGGAAGAATAATTCTGTAAAGATCTGTTTTTATAACAACACCGTCAGACAAACTTATTTATGCCAAGAGGGAAATGCTTACAAAGAAAAGCTTTTGATGTTAAATATTTCTGGTTACACCACTGCCTTCAGTTTTACCTTGTCTGACTCCAGTTTCTATTCTGGTGAAACTATCAGGTGGTGGGGTGGTTAAGTGCAGCAATGGCCCAGCCCCTGGCATAAAGTTATTATTAGGGTCTTCAGCATATATTCTAGCTTCAAATGCATGGCCCTGGAGCACAATGTCTTCCTGCATTAGGGGAATCTTCTCTCCTGCTGCAACCTGAAAACAATAGTTTTTTTCTTTAATGCAGGATCAATGTTCTGGAGTGCCAATGTATGAAATATTAAATATCTTTCTTCTAAGCATGAACAACTAGAAAGCACATTAAAAAAGCACAAGCAGAAAACACATGGTAGGTCATAAAAGGCTAATTCCAAAGTTACTCCTTCCTTTTCTCTGGGAGTCACCAAAGGATTGAATTATTATTGTGTAATTTGACCTCCTAGTATTTCTCACAGCTAAAACATAATGGAAAAACAGTCTAATTTTTTTTCTACTGGTTATGTCAAAAAATAATTAAATTATTAAGTTAGAGCCTGGTCAACTAACTGTCCTGGTTTCAGCTGGGATAGAGTTAATTGTCTTCCTAGTAGTTGGTACAGTGCTATGTTTTTTGAGTTAGGTATGAGAAGAATGTTGATAACACTGATGTTTTCAGTTGTTGCTAATAGTGTTTAGTCTAAAGTCAAGGATTTTTCAGCTTCTGATGCCCAGCCAACAAGAAGGCTGGAGGGGCACAGGAAGTTGGGAGGGTACACAGCCAGGGCAGCTGACCCAAACTGGCCAAAGGGGTATTCCATACCATGTGAAGTCACGTCTAGTATATAAACTGGGGGGAGTTGGGGTGGTGGAAGGATCACCGCTTGGGGACTAACTGGGCGTCGACCGGTGGGTGCTGAGCAATTGCATTGTGCATCACTTGCATATTCCAACCCTTTTATTATGACTATGTCATTTTATTAGTATTATCATTATTAGTTTCTTCTTTTCTGTTCTATTAAACGGTTCTTATCTCAACCCACAAGTTTTACTTTTTTTCCCCAATTTTCTCCCCCATCCCACTGGGTCGGGGGGAAGTGAGTGAGCAGCCGCGTGGTGCTTAGTTGCTGGTTGGGGTTAAACCACGACACTAACACATGATTTTATTAGAGAAAAATTGCTCCAAAAGCAGATGATAAAATGGATTACTGGCAGCCAGCACTACTGACGTATGCTGTGGGACCTGTACATTTAAGGGAATGTTTCTCTAAGGGGACTTCTAACAATTTAAGAAACTTTAACAGGGAAGGAAACATCATTTTATTACTCAAAGGAATTCACATTACAAATACAGGAATACCAAAAAACACCAGCAACACACCAGTTTGAGACTGAAAAAACAGGGCTTTTGGGGATAAAATAATAAGAAGCCTGCTGCAGTTAAGCGCAGAGGAGACCCTTTACCAGGAAGCTACACAATTTCCATCTACACGGGAAAATACAAGTTCCTATCAAAAAATCTGCAGCAACATTTCATCTTCTTCCGAAGTGTCAGGGGTTTTCCATACTCTGCTTTCTGCCACCAAACTACGGATTTCAGCAGAGACAGCAGAATATAACTTAGTCTTCAAAGAAAGAGTAGTACTACACAGATTTACAAAAATAATCTCTCCAAGAACTGGTAAGACATTTTTATCTATTGACTCATTAAGCCACATGCCAAGGCCACTGAACCTTTCCATCTTATCTTTCTTCCAGTATTGTTTGATCCCTGCTCCAACTCAGCACTCAATGCTCAATTTCCATTCCCAGATCAGAAAGCCAAGTTTCTCCTTTTTGTATCAGCATTTGCCATTTTAGTTTTCTTTCTGGTTACACTAAACATGCCCCCCACCCTATCTACTTAAGCTTAATGTGTGTTGCTGTCCTCACTTCTGGATTTAACTAACCAGAATTGTTTTTCATTTCCAGTTCCCTAAGGTCCAAAACTTCCTGTTGTCATTCAAACATGTGAGTAATCTCTGCAAATTGGGTGTGTGAGGAAATAGCCTATTTCCAGTTCACACAACTATACATTTATTTTAGAATGTGACTACACTGGTATAACACCAGACACATGTTTTTTATGAAGCTTTCCTCCTACAGCCTGATCCAAGAATGATTTTTGGGTCAGAGATACATCTGAACTAGAGTGTTAAAAAATTTTCAGCATGGCAAGGGAAAGATCAGGACCCTACTCCTCCTACTTTCCACATTCTCTGTAATCTCTCTAAATATACTTTACAAAATGTTTTTTTTCCTCTACACAACTAGAAGACGATTTTGTTGGAATTCAGAGCACCTACACAATGCTCTACAATCAAATACAGTAATACAAGACGTTCCTTTGGAGCAAAGGAAACTCTACTGTATTAGCTGAATAGGAGATGAGGATCTGAAAACCTATCTGGTCTCTCACAGGCAATATCGAAGAGCACTATTCACTAGACAAGAGGAACTCTACATGTAAAATCAATTAACACTTACCCTAAGTTGCCATTCCACCAAGTCTGTTCCAGTGATCATCTCTGTAACTGGATGCTCTACTTGCAGTCTGGTATTCATCTCCATGAAGTAAAAATTATGTTTGGAGTCCATAATAAATTCCACTGTTCCTGAAGTATTTAGTAAAAGGGCACTTCACCAAAACGAGACTTTTTCAGAATGGACACCTAAGACAATTCATTTATGCCAGGACAAGCCTATTATTTCTAAATCAGATACACTGAATTTCATTAAATTCTACACGAATTATCTTAAAGGGTCACACAATTGTGGTCTGTAAACAGAAGAGTTGTTTTCTTGCACATTTACTTATCTTGTGCTGTTTAGCAGCCATTCTCTTAGAGCTGTAAAAAGTGCATCAGGACTCCTTAAAGCATTGTGTATATGTATAGGGTGTGTAATTATTTTTTACAAATAAGTATCCAAAGAAAGCAGTGAGAAAAGAAAGTCACAAATAATTTTAGCAGGTTATTTTTCATCTGGGAAATAGTGCGGACTTTACAGACAGTGAGTTGTGTTTTTCTTTTAAAGGCTTTACTGTTTGAATATAAAGTATTCTTTGTATGCTGAAAGAGAAATTATTTTTCCCTTGCTCTGCTCAAACTTTCATTCATAATACTCACTTTCCAACAACAATCTAGTTGATTGAATTATCTGCTCTGAAATTTTTTCTTTCTATTCTTCAGCTCCCACTGGTCTTGAGGTCAGACCAAGTATGCCAATTTAAATTTGTAATTACATCAGAATTAACCATGCAATTACTTGCTTAAACCTCAAAAAACCTGGGGTTTATGTGTCATACTCTAAAACAATCAGATGCCATTTGCCTTGTGGCTTAAACTCTTCTTAAGTTAAAAGCATACCTCTGGAGCAGTCATACCTCCACAGACTTACCTGCTCCCACATAATTCACTGCTTTAGCTGCTTTGACAGCAGCTTCTCCAAGTCTCCTTCGAACTTCTGGATTAATTCCTGGCTGTAAATAATAATAACACAAAAGATTATAAATTATTGTGAACTTTGGTGATATTATACCTACTATGCATGAATATCTTGTGGTATTTACCAACTGTAGTGAAATCCTTACCAATATTATACCTGAAATCTACGTAATTTTTCCCTGAGAATCATTTTCCTAAAGAAAGTTATTTTTTCAATTAGAACATTTTCTGCAGCAAAATTAAAACAGGTACTGAGAATTACAAATAAATTACTGCCCACTAAATAAATTCAATGGGGGTTAGCAATTACTTTAAAAATATGTCAGTTCATAAAAAAAATTATAAGAACTTTCTGCTTACCCCTGGTGCCTCTTCAATGATCTTCTGATGTCTTCTTTGCACACTGCAGTCTCTTTCAAACAAATAGACTGCATTGCCATGCTGGTCACCAAATACTTGGACTTCAACATGCCTGTTCCATAACAATAAATGTTTTCACATATTTCAATAAAGCCCCAATCCTGCAACTTGACTTCACCCAAACAGACTTTGAACTTGTACACAGTCCTGTACACTTCAGTAAGAGTTCTTACAGGTTTAAGTGTCTGCCCTCAAATAGCCAAAAATGTAGAAATGAGGCTGCTTTTATGCAGGATTTCAACTGTTTTAGACTTCCTCAATCTCCTAAATGAAACAGGATTCTAAATGCCAGCTACTGCAGTGAAACCTCATAGGTCATAGGATAAACAAGACATGTATCTAAAAGATGCTACCTCTTTATTAGTTATTTTATTATAATAAAAATAAAAACACTTCACTATTATTTGATAATGATGATTTCCCTCATAATTTACTGTGTAGCAATTCACAAGAAGCAGCAGCCCTGGCTCAGGAATAACATTGTTTATTTCAACACACCATTTCAGAGGACAAGTACGAGGTGGCAGACATTCTATGTATAAAACTAACAAAAATCTGTCACCATTCTGATAATTCTCTGATGCTGGCAAAAGAAATTCCCCAGGAATTTAATGAGATTTTTCTCATGCCCATCTAACAGCATAAGCAGGCCCTTGGTTTCTTTAGAATAAATGCTTTCTTTACGGTGATGCTTCAAGAAAAACAGATGTAAAGAACAAGAGTATCAAATAGACCTCTGTGAGAAGTTCTTTATAAAAAATATATTAGCTCAGTTTCACAGGTCAGGCATGAGCTAAAGACTATCACTTCTGTTTTAAATATCAAAATAGAGAAAGATTAAATAACTAGTTTAGGACACCTGAGGGCAGCAGAAACACCATGACAGCTTGACTCATGTCTGTAGTTTAAGTATTATAGTGATTTATTTTTTTCTAGATGTAAATCAAGTTTAGAAAGCTCACTCAAAGAGGAATATCAATGCCATTAAATGTCACTGCCATGTCTCCCTAACAGAGGTATTTTAATTCTTATCATTCAAAACAAAGTCACTGCAAGAAATTCAATACATTATGAACGATTTTTACTAAATTAAAACCTGCCATAGTGCAAATAAAACATACAAGACCAATTTTCATCGTACTACTAAAACAGTTATGTTTATTTAACAGTAGAATAAACATTAAAGTGTTTATATTAAAACATCTATTTCTCACCTTGGATTATCTACAAATTTCTCAATCAGCATTGCATCATCATTGAAAGACTTCTTTGCTTCTCTCCTAGCTGATTCTAGTTGGTCCAGAAACTCCTTTTCTGAGTGAGCAATTCTCATGCCCTAAAATACAGGAAAAAAAGCATATCTAAATGTCTAAATATACGGAACACAATAAAAATCCTTGTTGCACACAAACAGCAAGAAATGAGCTTAAGGATAACACTTTTCCCTTCTTTCTTAAACTTTAGCAAAATTGTGTATCAACTTCCAGGAATATAATCCTACTAAGTCCCACTGAAAGTGTCATAAGAAGTGTAAAAAACAGATATCATCATTCCACTGATATGGATCAGTAGAGAATTGAATTTTACTCTTAAGTATCACAGAAATTTTCCAAGGATGGCAGAGAAAAACTGTTTTTATTACAAAACAAATATAGCTATTTTGGAAATAATTAGAATTCTCAATCATGTCATTTTTATAGAAATTTATTTCAGAGTAAAATCAGATTCAGAGAGGGAATTCACCATACACTAAAAACTGTCTAGACACCAAATACTTAAATGGTATTTCTAATCACTTCTTATGCAACATTTAAAACTGCTAGCAAAAAAAGTCACACAAGCCATCACAAAGTAACAATTCAAAGTCACCTAATTTCACACAAACAAATCCATAGGACAACATTTCTGCTTATATGAATAACTGGACATCCACTGACATAAACAAAACTCTTCCAATATATACCAGCTACTTATCTTGTGCCTGACTGCACAACAAAAGGAAATGAGATTTCACAGTGCTAGATTGGACATTAATAGTAAATTCTAGCAAAAAGTAGTTTTCCAGTTTTGTTTTCAGATTTCTTTTAGAATAGTCAGTTACAGATACCGAGACATGACAACTTTATACCATGTGATGAACAGATTAGTTCCTTTACCTTTCCTCCACCTCCACGAACAGCTTTAATCATTACTGGATATCCTATTCTCTTGGCATGTTCCTTTAGACACTCATCTGATTGATCTTCTCCATGATAACCTTCAACAACAGGAACGCCAGCAGCCGACATTATAGCTTTGGAAGTACTTTGACAGAACAGTTTTATGTTTAGAATGATAATCATAGTTTTTCTTACTTTAAGCTCCAAATGTGTTTATGTTCCCAATGTTAACTCTCCTCACAAAAGTAGTTCCACTGACCTGAAGAGGACTACTTACTTAAGTGGGTTACATACGATCAGATTGTAATTATTCAAATGCTTCAAATAGGGATTTTTTTCTCCAAGCCCTTCACATAAAAGCAGTAGTCAGTTTCAGGCTTACTGTTCTTTCCTATCTTTTGACCCACACTACAGAGATCAAAACCTAACATTTTCAAATTACAACACTGTATCCTGCCAAAACTAGAGGCTGGATTCACACCACACATAAAACACTCAAGCGTAACAACTGTTAACTTCAAACATACATGCAAAACTAGTTAAATTACAGAGGTAATTTACTCTCACATTAGGAAGTGATAAAAAATTAATTATCTGAAATTAATCTTACACAGTTCATGTGTTAGTAATAACCTTATTTCCATATTCTTGATTTACACTTCATACCCTGGAAACATTTCTTTGATCTAAGTAACTAAGAATAAGATCCTCTGTGATGAGCAAAACTTAACACCCCATTCTACACGAGCCACAATAATCCCTGATGATATGGTGTTTCTTTTCCACTGTTCTTTTGACCAATATACAAGACATCCAATCTGGCTGCTGAACCCTTACCTATATAACGCTGCAATGCCCCAATTCTGGAAAACTAGAACCCGTTAGGTATTTAATTACCAAAATCCTAATAACTGAACAATCTTGATTGTTTCTATGTCTATAGGAATCCCATATCTATAAACCTGGAGCTTATTCCTTTGAAGAAAGCCATAAAAATATAAGACAATGAAAACTGACAGAATAAAATAATTATGGAGCAACTGGTCATTTGTTAACAAAATTAGCTTTGCCAAACTGTAAACTGCATAACCAAGGAACAAATCAGAAATAGATACCTCTTAATACCCATATCTCTGATAGCAGATGAAGGCGGACCTATGAAGATGATTCCCTCTTGCTTGCACAATTCTGCAAACTCTGTGTTTTCTGAGAGGAAACCATAACCTGGATGAATAGCCTAAAACAGAATAATGTTACCAGCCTATTTTTATATCAGTTTAGCTTAGAAAACCCTGAACTTCAGTAGAGTGCTAAGGAAACACAAGATGGAAACACCATGGGTGAAAATAAAGAACATGGAAGTAACAGAAGATTTAAGGTCATGATCTACTTACCTGTGCTGCTGAGACCTTGGCCACCTGCATTATTTTTTCCATGGCCAAGTAACTCTGCTGTGAGGGTGCTGGACCAATGCAATATGCTTCATCTGCCTGTTATGGAAAAATTACATATAACAGATACTGTTCATTAGATAATAAAAAGCAATTTTAACTGAATTTCTGAGCTAATTGTATTGTTTATCAGACTGCTAGCATGCAACAGTTTAAATCACTGCCTCTCTTCATGGAGAGACTCAAGTGGCTGAAACAAATTCTGACTTTCTTCCCAAAATCAGAATCCATTCTCTAACTCCCAGTGGCTACTCTGGAGTTAGAGCACCAAACTTTAAGGCACTTCCTGCAAAGTTGTCAGGTGCTGAGACAGAGACTAGGCAAACTTTTCATTGATTCAATGAAAACTTGGAAGTAACTCTACAGAGGTGAAAATCAACTGCATTAGCACACAGATGTACTTTCACGTTGAACAAATTAATGAGAAATACTGTTGTGAATGAACGTTAATCACAAACTTAATGAATATACTTCACCATTGCTACATGCATTGAATTTCTGTCTGCTTCACTATAAACTGCTACAGACTTCACACCCATTTTCTTTGCTGTTCGCATCACTCTGCATGCAATTTCTCCTCGGTTTGCAATAAGAATCTTCCCTATGTTGTGACCGCCTGTTTAAAAGCATGAAGCACAGTAAGCAATTTCTAAAAGAAATATATGCTCAAAAACATTCCTGGAAATAAAGCAATTTTAAATTCAGATTTCTTTTTCATAATTTATAGTGTTTATGCATTTCTTCCAATAATGAAAAAACACATGCTTCATCCAAAAGCATTTCCATGCTAGTCTTGGAATTTTTTCCTTAGAGTCCCTATACAGAAGTATGTTTAATTTAGGTCTTTTTTTTCTTTTTAGAATCCAAGAAATATATTCTAACCCTAAAACAACACTTGAACGTAAAAGTTGACGCTTATATTTTTACTGTGTAGTTTCTGGACCAGCTAGTAAACAATTAACACCTGTGCCACCCCCCCAGAAGTGATTCACATTTGTTTGAAGAGCACTATTCCCCAGTGATACACAGTCTCAAAGAAATAACAAGGTATGAAGTTTTTTGTTGGTTTTTTTTTTAAACAGTGACATACAAGCTTCTATTATGCCTCATGACAGCAGTTAAAACATGATAGAAATACAAGGCCAGCACAGCCAGAGACCTCACAGGCAGAGCTAAATAGCTTAAAACTAACTAATAAAATGAAAATATATCTCTGAATTCTGAAACATATCTTTTTAGACAACATGACAATAGGGTCAGTTTAAATCATCTTGCTGAATACTTTTCACTTTTCTTCATATATTTTTTAAATACCATTATGCCTAAAAACAATTCTCACAGACTTTCCAACATTTGTATCAGAAAAGGAATCAGAGGAAAACGTCACAAAAATAAATAGTTTTCATTAAGTTGAGTATACCTAAATATGACAGATAAAATTATTCAAAATGTTGTTTACACATTAAAGATGATCTCTGTTAGGTCAGCTACAAACTACTGTTTTCAAAAACTACACAAATATGCAATATTTATTAAAAAAACCCTCCAGTTTTTGAGCAACTAATGGTCTAAAACTAATTGTAAAACCATCCCCATTACACAAGCAATTAAACCTAGTAGCTAAAGAAGTTAAATTTCATACCTATCGTTGAGGCCCATTTCACAAATCTTTGTACTTGATTCCATCGCCTGTACAATTATAAACACACAGAAGTGTTAAAAAAGTATATGCAAAAGTGGCAACCGAGCTACTTTTATTTTCAGGTGAGAGAAGGACAGCAATAGAACAGGTCTGAAGCTTTTGATACAGCTATTTACACAGAGCACATTCAAGTACAACAAGGAAGGTTGTACAAACTTCATCAGATCTCTCCTTAAGTGTTTTCATTTAAACACAACAGAAATCATCCCCTTGCTTTTTTAGCAGCATTCAAATCAAAACAGTCAACATATTTGTTTAAAAAAAACCCAAACAACTCTTTTAGTGGACAGAACAGCCAACATCTGGCATTTATTACAACTTGAAGTATTTGGGAAAGAAGACATGAACAACCATAAAACAGAAAAGTTTAAAAAGGAAATGGGAGTTGTTTGTATAGAGAAAAGGTGCAAGAGAGAAAAATGTGAAAGATAGCAAGAAAGAAGCCCTATGAAGAATTTCAGAAATGAAAAGTTAAACCTCAGATGACTAATGCTGAAGAAATCAGATAGCGAAGGCTAAGTGGCTGTAAGAAACTGTAAAAGTAAACTCTTAGAAGTGTTTTAATTAACATATAAATCAACTTTGGAATCTTGGATCAAGTCCAGCAATTCATAAACGATATCAGACAAAGAGACACGAGACATCCTTGACACCAGACAACCAAGTGCTCGGTTTCAGTAACTACTGAGGAAATTAGTGCATTTCCTAAACTTCTAATAAGCAGCTGTCATGGTCACTAACTGCTTCTGCACAGGATTACACGACAGTGGAGGGGTGGCTACTGCGTGTAGTCAACGACGGTTATCAAACCCCGAGCACCCGGGATATAAGAACATATGAAGATAACAAGTTTACGTTCGTGGAACCTGCACCAACCGCTAAAACTATGCTTGAAACTCCGGGTGGGTCTTCTTGCTCTTTCTTTCCACAGAAGAGCTCGGGGTACCTGCACCCCCACACACACAGGCGCCATCCTCGGCACCGAGGAGCGGGGCCGGGCGGCGGCCCAGCTCCCTCGCTCCTCCCGAGGCGCAGAGCCCCTTCCCCCGTCCTCCCTCGGGCAGCCCGGCTCCAGGCTCGGCTTTAGGAAGCCTTCCCCCCACACACACACACCCCGCGCCAGGCCCGACAGCCGCCGCCGCCGGCTCCCTCCCGGGCGCGATCCCTGCCTCCGCCGCCCCTGTCAGCCCCCGTTGACGGCCGCCACGCAGCCCGCCGCCCCAGCGGCGAGAGGGGAAGGAAGGAAGCGAGGGGCGAGTCGGCCACCCCCGGGGCAAAGCGAGGGGGCCGCAGAGGCAGCGCCCGCCGCCCCCGAGGGGCCGCGGGGCCCGGCGCGCCGCCTGCCACCTCCCCCCGCCCCGCACTCACTGACGCCGCAGCGCCCAGAGGCAGCAGCGGCCCCGCTCGGCCGCCAGCACCAGCGCCATGTTGGTGAGCGCGGGGGCCGGCGGGACGGAGGGTGTGCGCGCCAGGCCGGCCGCCAGTGGCTGCCGCGGCAGGGGCGTGCTGAGGCGGGCCGCGGCGAGGAAGAGCCGCCGGGCGGGGAGCGGGGAGAGAAAGCGCTCAGGGTGGAGGGCGGTCACGGAGGAGGATGGGGAGGTCGTGTGCTCAGTCCCGAGCGGTCTGGGAGAGGGGGTGAAATGGCTGACTGGTGGGGGCAGAGCCGGGACAAGGCGGCAGGGGTCGGATGACACCGAGAAACCGGTCAATAAAGCAGCAGATCAAATAGAATTCGTATAAACGTGAAGGGATGCACGCTGCCGGAGGACTCCTGGCTCCATTTGTGGAAGCGTGGGCTCCGAGCCGAGCATGTTCCTTCGGGAATGACAGCCAGGGTTGTAATAGAGCGGCGACACGAAACGTGAGGGTGGTTGGGAACGGCACGGGGATCCTCAGGTATCGTAACATCCCTGTGCCCAGGCCCAGCTCCCCAGCTCAAAACTGTATGGTGTACATGGAAGAGGTTCAGATTGTTGTGGGACCAGCACATTCCACCCTCTCGTGAACAGAAAGCAGGCACGATCGGTCCCGCTCCCTCAGACTTCGCAGGTTTGCAGGTCACCCCTGTGCGGGGCCTTGCTAAACCTCCCTGCGCGGCTCCAGCTCAGTGCCCGTGCTCCTGAGGGGACAGGGCACAAGGGGAGCTGGGCCTTTGGTCAGGCCTCATCTGGCTGTTCTTATTTTCCGTATTGAGCTGGATCTCATAATGCAGAAAGAAAAGGAGAGTGAATCCCCAAGGTCACCTCGTTTGCCTCAGTCACGCTGATTTACTGAACTTAGGTTAACAATAATGGTCAGATAAACTGTGATACTGATAGAATACGATAAAGCATTTCCAAAATAGTATTTCACATGACCGTGATTTTAATATTACTTACATAGAGAAATTAAAAAAAACCCCAACAGTAGCACTTAGTCAAAATAAGTATTTCCAGTTGCTGTTTACAAATAACAAAGCAACCATGCTTTTTCACAAGAGGAACACACAAGCTTTCAGTTGTAATAGTGGTAGTTTTTAACATGTCTTATGTGTTCTCTGAATTTTGAAGCGTTAACACAGTTTCTTACATGAAGAGCGTTCTTGGTATGCAGGTAATCTCTGCTTGTTCCGCTGTTGCTTTTTTTAATTTGGCATGGTGACCTCTCACACCAAGGACTGAGTGGTTGCAGTAGGTTACACGGATGCCAGATCAGCTTGGGGAAAAAGCATGGTCCCTCAAACCTGACTGCAAGAGGTGGTGCGTTCAGCACTTGCTCTAAAGATTGTTGTCTCAAAAGCGGATTCATTTCCCGGTGTGCAACGAGCCTACAATGTCACACCCAGGAGAGACATTATTTATTTCATATTTGTGCAAAGGTGGGTGCTAGGTGGTAATTCCACAAAGCTAGCACAGCACACCAAAGAAAAACAATGTATTTATTCTGTTACATGATTAGTAAAAACCCACCTAAATTTACATTCATTGGTTAGTAGTCACCATCTTATCTACTATTGGCCAGTCCTATTCAAATTAGCCTCGCTCGCTACGTAGATTAGCACACATGCTTCTTGCAGGGGGGCAAGTTCTTCCAGCCTGGAATGGAGTCGGAGGTCGCGATCTCCCCCTGCCACCTTTACCTTTCCCCCAGTTCATGCTTCTTTGGCAATCATCCGGCCTTTGACGCCTTCTGGAACAGGATGTTTCTTTTTATCAGTCACATCCTACATTTCTTAGGTCCAATTATCCTGCTTGTTATCTCAAGAACGTTCTTTTTCTCTCCGACGGACCTTGAGTATTCTTGCCAAGTTGGCAATGCACGCGAAGCATCCTCAAAACATCAAGGCCTAATTGTTCCAGGGTGTCCTTACTCTATGAAAGCCAACTGTGTGCCATTCTGATTACAGCCTTACTTGTTAATTTGGTATATACAAAACACATCTTGCACAAAATAGTCAGACCATTCTAAATCTCTGAGTTATTCTTCAATGGATGAGATTTAGAAACTAAATTATTAAGTGAAGCTACAACTTTTCCATATCTCAGTCACTTCATTCTTCCTCAACATAACATGCTGACAGCATAGATCCTACTTTTGTCTTCTGAAATCCAGATTTTAAAAAATTTCAGCATGTTTAATTTGTCTCTAAACACAAGATGGCAGCATTTTATGTGGTTTACCATTGAACATTGGGAAGAGCTACAGAGGTGGTGGAGGAGTTTACCCTTTGAACAGCAGAACTAATGGAAGTTGCAAACATTTATATTGCAAATCTGATCTTGGTGAAGGCACCCTGCAAGCACGGCTTTTGGGGCTTGCAAAGTCAAGCAGGATCACCAGATTGCATACGCAGATGTTTGAAAGAGCAAAGTAATAAAACTGAAATGCAGAAAATAATAATTTTCTCACTGACACCAGTAATATGCTTAATGTGCATGTACACAGATAGAGGCACTGTGATGAACCTAGTGATGTATTGGATAGGTTAGACTAGCAACATTTTAGATTTTGTTGTGGAAGCTTGGCATATTTTGAAAGCTGCTTTAGATTAATAATTTCAGTACTTTTCTCATTATTATTTTTTCCATGAGCAGATTGTGAACATCATGATTTGTTTGAAATACAAATTCATTTTCCTCGAGGAGATGAAAAAATGTCATCCATGGCAAAATGAATGAGGTTAAACATTGGCTGGACTCATGAATCATATTCTTCACAATTTTCTGGGGTATAGGGAAGCCCCAGCAAAGCTGGGGTTCAAAACCAAGATCTGTGTCTCTATCTGCACAGATTTTCTGACTCAGATTGACCACCTTCCTTTTTCCCAACAGCCATTTATTTTGTTTCTGCATGTGGGAATTGCAACCTACTCCTTTTTAAAATTTTGAAGAAAGACTTAAATAGGAAACTGAGCCAATTAAGTTATAATTTAATAAAATTGGGATCTACCAACTTCTTGGGCAGTAGGACTTGCAGAAAAAGGGAAATGCAGGTTTTGTGACATTTTGTGGCTAGCTGGGAAAGCCCAGGAGTGTGGGTGTTGCTGTGGCTGATAAACTTCAGCCATGCATACCCCTGCATTTTTGGCATGCAATGGCCACAGCCATGGATGTACGAAAGAAAGTATAGTCTCCCAAGTGTCTTGTCACCTTACTAGTGAGAGTTAACTTCATAGAAATCTTTCTCTCTTCACCCTTGTTATCTTCCTCAAATTGGTGCTTTAAAAAAAAGACTTCTTTTTTCTTCTAGACACTCTGATGCAAAAACGTTTCTCCACTAGATTCAAAACCTTTGTGGGACAGCCTATGGTGTGACTTACACATGGAGGGTTTTTGCCTTAAAAGGAAAAATGACTGACTGTTCCTCCATCTGCCATTAAACCTTGCAAAGAAAGAGAATTTGAGACATCCAGCAGCCTTTGAGGGTCTGTCACATCCCAATTTCTCAGGACAATGACTCCGGTTTGCCGATTCCCAGGTCAGGATTAAGGTGAAACGACACCAGGGATCCTTTAACTCACAAAACTAAACTTTTATTTGCTCACAGCAAGAATTGGCATGCTCACAACAAGAATTGGCATGAAATTATGTCAGTAAACTGTGTAACATGCTAGCCCTATATCACCAAACATATACTACAGACCTTGCTTATTTGGGAGTCAGTTCAGGGAAGACAATAAGGAGACCCCTCCTGTTGGGTCAGGAGGTTGGGAGCAGACCCCCTTGCTTTCTAGACTCCTTCTCAGAGAGGAGCCCGGGGGCGGCTGGATGCGCTCTGAGTCCCAGACTTGGTCAACGGTTTATGTCTAAAGGGATGAGGTGTAGGGATTGTGGAAAAGGAGAGAGAAAGAGGAAGCAAGGCAGAGAGACAGAAAGGAAGAGAAAGATTTCACCGGTCTTGGGTCCAGTGTTGGTCCAGTCAGCCGAGGGTCCGGGTCCGGGTCCGGGTCCGGTGGGCTTGCGCCCCTGGGGCTTCGGTTTATGCCCTTTTATCATCCCTGCCCCTCCTTCGGGCGGGCACTCGCACTTATTAGGCTACTTAGGTGTTATGAGTGGTTTGTGAGCCTTTGGGCTTGGGTGTCGTTTGGGGAGTAACTTTCCCTTCCCTGCACGGTGAGTTGCCGTGTTCAGCCCGTCAGAACAGGGAGCTGTGCACCCTCCAGCACAGCCTCCCCCTCCTGGTGCTGAGCTGGGCTGACCGGCTTCTTTTCATCTGTGGTTCCTTGCTAGGCAGAGTTCCTTGTTATGCAGAGTTCGTCGTGAAGCAGAACTTGCCCCACCACAATGTTTGAGACATTAACTCTTTCAGTCCCTCACAGGGTCCACTTCAGACCCCCCCACCCCCGAGGCAATGATCATGCAGAAGGCCCCATCTAAATCCTAGTTTATCAATTGAAATGCGTCTCCCAAGTGTGTATTTACCAGACCAGCTTCTAAAACTAACATGAACAAGCCAGGAACCTTGTCTACTAAATAGATGTATCACTTAGGCGAACCTGGCACCAAATCTAATATTGTACCAGGCCAAGCAAGTGCAAAAGAGCAGAGCAAACTGACCCTGCTCTCCTGGCAGCCCTGCTTTTCTACTGAAGGGCAAATCGAGGAGCTTGTGCCGTTTTCAGCTTGTGACCTATAGCCATTAAATTATCCATCATGTAGGGATGTGCACTGACACTAGAAATGGTAATAGCAACTGAAGCATAACTCTGGTATTTTATCACTGAGGGAAGTTTCTTTCTTTCTGCTGCCCTCACTGGCACTTCACTAACAGATAAGTTCCTGAATTGACTGCTGGCAGCAGAGAGATAGGTTTTTCTCCCCCATCTTTACCACATCTTCTGCTTTCCTGCAATCCATGTAACAACATTTGCTTCCTTAGCCGTGAAGAGCATGACATGTTAGACTCATGCAGCCATTTCAGACCCTTATATTGCTCACCATGGAGAAGGTAGTACCCTGTTCCCCCATCTGTCTGCCCACCCCTCTCTTTCCTAGGCAGTCCAGCTCTACCATGCAACCTCCCAACAATGGCCTTAGAGGCCTTACAGGAGCCTGCACCCAAAATGGGGTCTGGCTGCAGTTATTAGCCAAACACAGATCTAGACAGATTTGGTTTCAAGTTTCTCTGACAAACCTGCAAAGATGAAGCTGAAGAACTTTTGTGTGCCTCCTTTTATTGAGAAGTTTACCTCATGCAGTTGTCCCACTGTTATGATACTTTAAGCTGGCTATTGATGTGACAAACAGCAAAATCACAGCAAAGTCACATAGAATCATAGACTGGTTTGGGTTGGAAAGGACCTTTAAAGATCATCTAGTCCAGCCCCCCGCCTTGGGAAATTCATTTGACCAACATAGAAGCTGTTGAATTCTCAAGTTTATGTGTGGTATTTTCCAAACTATTTATTTCTTCAAGTTTCCATAACTGCACACTGAAAGGATGCATTCTCCTTAAAAGACTCTTATTGTGATTCCTAAAATTATTATCTGTGAAAGCAGTTTAAACATGAAGTAACAAGCACCCATCACATCTGCTGTGAGTTATGGTCTGTGTTTATTGGGCCAATAGGAAACAAAATGAGATCTAGTTGTATAAAGACACATAGTGAATTCAGATACACTGCAAGTTGTGGGGAGATTCACAGAAAACCACATAATATTTTCAGTAACCTTTTTTTTTTCTTGTAATGCTGATGAAACAAAGATAGAAATGTCAGATGAGCTGCCCAAGCCACAGAAGAAATAATCATCAAAGTTATGGTTAGGATATAAGTGTATCTGTGCCTGTGGCTTGTGTCCAGAGCCCATAGGACCTTGCCTGTTTGTTAGACTGTACTTGTACTTTAAACAGTTTAGGTGAAACAGCACTTGAGAGATAAAATAATTGCACAGCAATGCACACTTTAATGACTAAATACAACCTTTAATATAGAAACATCAATAATAGAAAAATAAAGACCATATCTTACTTTTCATAGCAAATAATTTTTTAGCAACCATACATTATAGCAAGCTAGAAGTGATCAACCAAACCATCTTCATACACCCAAGATGCTAATCTACATCTCCCTTCCTCCTTCAACCAGAATTAACAGCTGTTTTTTAATTTGGACTTTGTCCATCCAAGAGCAAAAAGGACTGAAAGAAATTAAATCTTGCTTTATAAACTCCTTGGTGATTTGGCTAAGTATGACATCATCATGCTCATGGGATGCTCTTGTGTCTACCTTGGGTGTGCAAGAGACCATAGTGAATGGTCTGGGGTGAGAGCTGCAGCAGAGCATCAGGGAGCTATAGGGATGTGCTCACCTCCTAGTTTCTATGAGTGGCCCCACTGTATCCTGACCAGCGCATGCTTGCAAGCAAGTTAAGCATAGCTTCCCTGATGGGATGCATCGTGTCACCATGATCAATATCTTCTGGTTCAGGGATGGGTTCATCTGAGGCCGCAGCTGAGGGATTAAATGAGCTGGGGCTGCTGAGACCAACACTGCTGGTCACTCTGGGACCCAGCTGCAACCTTGTCCCCTCCCACAGCAGACTGTGCTCTTCTGTCAGCTCTCTGGGTACATGGGCTCATACTGACTATATGAAGGTTTTTGGCATGCAGATTTTTAGGGCAGGTTGGTCGGTAAACCCCTGTCCCAAGCAGTAAGCAGGTTGCTGAACAAGGGTCTGATTATCGCAAAGAGCAGTCCTGGAAGGGAAGCAAACTGCCAGGCTTAGAAAATACTGTTTTCATTTACATCCACATCGACAGGAAGCAAAGAAACTGTTCACTGCTGCCCATGGTATAACTATTATGGCCCACCTAGTGTACAGCTAGTTTATCATAAGAGCGTCTTCTTTGTATGGTGCTCTTTTAGGGACTTTTTGCTCAAAATGTTTCCTCAGACAAGATGTTTAAAAGAGAAAGTCTGGCAGCCAAGACCAATTACACCTATAGAGTCTTCCCACTGGGAGGAGGACCTCAAATCAACTCTATTAGATAAAAAAGTGCCAGCCAAATATCTACCTAAATTCTGGCAGAAAATAAATACAGGCATCAGCTTTAAAAGCTGCACATGGCAACTGAGGGAGCAGCTGGGCTGTCTAATTCTAATTCAATGTTAAATTCAGAGAGGCAACACATCCTGCTATGCCGGCACGCTAACACGCATCCCTGCTGCAGGCTGTTTGTGTGTTCTGTGGTGAGGGAAGGAGGTGATAGCACGCAGGCTGGGCTTCAGGTGGGACAAAAGTTGCACTTAGGGGCTGGGATCTCCTGATGCAGTAAGGAATTCTCCAATGGATTCTCTACTACTGTAAAGCCCTAACTCCACTGGATAAATTTTGCTACGTGTTGGCAGCATTTCATGGGAGCCTCCAATTGTTTCATGGGTTTATACCACGTGCACTTCACCTGTGCCATTTAGAGCAAGCCCAGAGTATTATTCATCTAGAAAGGGCAGTATGCAGCTTCATAAAAATAGCAAACAAATAATAACAACAAAAAGCATAAGAACAAATCAGGTAAACCTGAATCTGCACATTGTTCAATACCAACAGTTTGATTCACTGTAGAAAGAAAAAAGTGTGGGGAAAAAAAACATTAACCTTGCATCATTGGTAAAAATGCCAGAGGGTGTCACAAGATTAAACACAGAATTATCAGTCATTAAGAACAGTTTTCTCTCCTCATGTTGATATGAAACATTAAAAGACTGAATATTAACATAAAGAGATTTTTCAGTACAGAACATAACAAGAACATGCTATATCCCTATCAGTAGAAGTAACAAACTGTACAGATCGTGCAACCCAACAATCCAAAGAACATGTGAAATAGGACTTAGTTTTGAATGGGAAAGATGTCTACTGATCACTAGTCAAAACGGCTTAGGGTCAGATCATGTGCAGTGCTGAGCTTTTTAGGCAGTGTTGTAAAAATGTCCACATGTAACAGTTTGGGACAGTGACATCACTATTGCATACATAGGCTCATTTTTGAATGAAAGCTCTCCCATATATTTACCTCTCCTGCTGGACATCTCATCAATTCTCTTGTTTTAAAAAAAGTGAATGCTTTAATCGAGTATAAAAATCTGCTTTCTAAACAACAGATTAATAGTATTAACTAACCCTGAGAACTAGAGGGATCTTATTAAGCCAAGGGCCTGAACAATGCCACTGAGTTCAGTGGGTTGCTTGTCCACTAACCGGGGGGAAGGAAGAAGGGTGAAAACAGATAAAAGTTCACTAAGCACTATTAACAGTGCTGGAGCCTTTTACAAAACACGTGTGTACACGTGTGTGTGTGTGTGTACATTTGTGCATACGTTTAGCTTTGTAAATCTTTTGTGACAAAGAGATTTTCCTTGCTACAAGAACATTAGCTGAACTTAATCTCAAAAGCAATTACTACATTCATGCCTTCATCATTGGCTTAGCAGGAAATAGATGTAGAGTGTATCAATTAGTGTGCTTTAAAGCAACTCCAAATTATTTCCCTGTGAAATCCAGCTGCTCAGCTGTAAGCACACTGGATAGCATTCACTTTTGGGCAGAGTTTGTCCTAGGCCTGTGTAAGCTTTTATTTCTCCCAGAAGCCTTGAACATACAACGTCAGTGGATTTCTATTTGTTTGTGGACCTTGTGCAGGTCTGCAAAAATTGTGGCCACTTAATCCCTGGCATTTTCGGTGAGTGTGATATCTTCCCGGATTAAGAGAGATCACAGTGCTGCCATCTCAGCAGAGGGACAGTTACTGAGTTCAGTGGCAGTCACTGTAACAGGTCCATGTCTGAATAGGAAGTGGGTGATTCATGAGCTCTCACAAGACCATGAAGTATTAAGCTGCTTGAGTTTATCAAGCAAATTCACGCCAGTCCCCATCAATTGCACTGGCATCCTTAGCACCGGCCCACGTACCACAGTGCTTTCAGACCCTCATGTCAGCTTTCTCCACATACTGTGTTGCAAAACTGTGGCAAAGGGATGCTGTGCCTTGAGCACCGATTGACAAGTGGGGTGGCTTGGCCTGGTGTGGCAGGTGGATGGAGTTACTGCCTCCAAATGCCTGCCCAGTTCTGCACGGGCATCTCAGCTGCCTGTCAATCAGCTTCTGAATCATGCAGTTTGCAGCGTAACACTTCAGGATAAACTTACCAGCATCAGATTGCTCTAATGTGCTGTGCCTTATGAGGCTGCAGTTCAAGAATTATTGGCAGGAAGTTCAGACATCTCTGCAGCAGGGCTGAGACAAGCAATGACAAGTGATAATTTTGGCACGTACTGGTCAGGCAGACCCTGTGTGACCTCAGTTGGGTAATCTCTTATTTGCATACACAGTCACTGGTAACTAGAAAATTTTCTAAAAATACTGCCTCCAGAGTAAGAGTCACATATTACCAGTGTCCTTGCAAAGGGCTTAGCAGGAAAAAAAACAAGAACTTACGAAGCGTAACCCTGTTATAGGACTGGTGAGAACTTGCTTGTGAATGAAAGTCTCACTTAGCCTTGCCCTAAGACACCAGCGTACGCAGTGTTCCCACAAGGCTTTCACTGAGCTCTGGTTTAACAGGGTTGTCTGTAGCTGTGGACCTCTGGTTTATTCACTTGATGGTCATATTACTGGACTCATCTATTTTAATAAATCTAAACACTATCTTTAACAAATCTGATGGATTTTCTGGGGGATAATGATACTACTTGCTTTAAGCTATTTTTAGGCATCTGACTTAGGTGGTCTGAATTGCCTCCTTTGTTGATAATACAAAGAATTTAGGCTCCTCACTTTGGTCCTCTAGACTACACCTAAATCAGATGCTAAGAATAGCCTAAAGTAGATGGTATGAGTTCTGTCCTTCCCACCTTAAAGAAATCGCTTCCAGAAATATTCATTAGCTTTAAACACATGGTGTCATCCCACTTGAAAATGTGGCTTCAGGGAAGTGAGATTGCCAGGTAGAAGCTAGAAGTCCTGTGACTTCTCTACTTGCTACACACATCTGGAAGTACGAGCGCACCTCAGATACGTTCATATCCTCTATGCGGCTTTCGTCTGGAAATCAGGAAAGTGGCAAACACAATGACAAACAATCCCAGGATACTCAGGCCCACCGCAATGGGAGCTGCTTTGCTGTTTTTATCAGGAAAACATTCTTCTTCTGAAAGTAAAAGAGATCAGAGAATGTGTTACAGCAGAACACTGTACTCCTAGACTATACATCTATATTCCAGAAAAGTTAGCAAATACAAGCCAGAAGTTCTCAAAACCTTGTTTTCTTTTTTTTTTCCTTTCTTTTTCCTGAGCTATACTTATCACATTTTTGTCTGTGATGAACCTTATCTCAAGAAAACAATACTTGCCCCTTTTGAAATTGCTACATGCTTCACTGGAGAATGACTCTGCTCTTTCATGTCTACAGTAATTGTTTTACCATCAAGATCAGTGCATACACAGTAGGAGGCTTTCTTGCTGACAGCAGATGTGGAGCATCACGCTACAAAGTGCAAGTCTAAAAATAAAGAGCAAGACACATCCTGCATGGACAAAAACTGCTCCTATGTGGCATCTAATTGCTTCTGCCCAGTAAAAAGGATCAGGCCAGAGAAGGGAGCCCATAGTCCAGCACATCATTAGAGCAGCAAGGATCCTAGTTAAGTCAGTGTTTCCTAAGAAAAATCAAATTCTAGTCGTTCTCTGTGTTTAATTCAGAATATTTCTGGATAATTGTGGCTAACTCAGAACATCAAGAGATTAGGAAGGCAGAAGCTTTGGACTTAGTCCAGGGGGTTGCTTTAGCAGTACCATTGTAATTTTATTGTACATATGATGATATCAGAAAAGGTTTTGACACAAATAATATCTTTTAAGAACCATCCAAAGATAAATTCACTCCAAACATACCTCTTAGCTACAGAAGGGGCAAATCCTGACTTCTTCAGCCAGTTCCTACCAAAATGAATAGTCAAGTCATCCTCTGATTAAATGGAAACTCATTACTTAAAAATGAACTTCCAGACTGGGGTAAATTGGTGGCTTTCCTATGCAGAGACTGCACCATCTGGGTCACTGACATAAATGGAATATTCACCCAAGTAACAATGGCAGTATCAGTCTCAAATTCACAATACAACAAGTGTAGCCCTGGGAGTGAAGGCAAGGTCTGGGAATGATCACTAATGTGCTACCCCAGAACTGGATCAGACCTACATCTTCCATCTGATCTATAGGAATGGTCCTTCCTTGGGCTCCAAGGAAAGAAAGACCTCTAGCATGATGCTTTGAGTGGCACCTGAGTAGCAAACTATCCTCTAAGTAGGGTGGCTTGATCAGCTAAACCCCAGAGTATATCCCAGCTCAGCAGTGAATCCAGTTTATACCCAGATATGAGGGAGATCCAACGCCCTTCACCCCTTTCATTTCCGTGACTATTCCAAGGCAGATTTTGACAGTGCTCTAAGACAAAAGCCTCTGTTGTTATTGTCTAATTCTGATGACTATGCTGGCACAGATTGTAGCTTAGCTTGGGCTTTTCCCCAGGCGGAATCTTTACACCGACAGCAGGCCACTAGCCCAGGGAGCATGTGGAGTGCATGACATCACATCATAGCTCCAGAGCCTCCACACAGCTTTCCCCAAAATCTGATCCTCCTCTTCTCTGATCCAGATGGTGATTTCATGTGATGCAATGCCACAAAGCCAAAGGCATCAGCATTCTACTAGATGCTGCCTTTTAAAAGCTTTGTCTGGTTAATGTAACCTGCTGCTAAGGAAGTAAGCTGAAAAGTATTTGCATTTGAGTATTGCAAAGGCCAGAGATGTTTGAATTGGCCATTTTGCTTTCACGAAACCTTGGGCTATGAACTAGGAATTGTTTCTGCTATACTGAAATGCAGTTCAGAAGACACTTTTACAGCTTTCCAGACTCAAACAGGCCAAGCTATCGATGTAATGCTGCTGCAGTCTGTACAAAATTGTAAGGAACTTGAAACCAATGATCATTATTGTTTTCTTTTTCTTCCTCTTTTAAAGATAAGCAAATCAGGAGCAACAGAAGTGAAACTACCAGTCTCAAGACACCTGAGGGCAGGAGGCTGGTGATGTGTATAGAGTCATTCCTTCACTGGGGATTTTGTCTTTCAAAATCTGCATACACAGCAGAGGTACGTAACAGTTTCATAACTATTTCATGGCCACTGGGGAATTTTTTCAGAGGTGGTAGCTGCTTTCTCAGCCCTTTGATTAAGAGCAAAACTAATTTAATTTTTTGTATATGGTATTGATTAGCAGAGATTAGCCTGACCTGGGGGGGTGGGGGCTGGAGGGGGAGAGAGAGAGAGTCTTTCTAAGCTCTGTCTCTGCTAGAGGTGAGGCCATACCAAAAGCCATAACTGAACTCATTCATTGGGAATTCAAAATGGGAAATTCAAATGGGAATGTGGGGACCAGATGCGTTGTTCCAGCTCAGTGTTATCCCATGAAAAAAATCTCCATGAGAATGAGAACATGGATTGGACTCTCAATGCAGCTTTTAAGAACTTAAAGAAAAGTATGCAAAGAAAAAGGTCCATGTCTTTAAAAAGCCCCAAATGTTGTTTCCCATTATATTCCTTTTAGAATAAGAAAGGCAGCCAAAATGGTGAAGTAACAAAAGAAGAATCAGTCAAACAGAGCCAAACTGAGTCAAAAGACAGATCTAAAATAAAAAGAATACAGGGGCAATATTTTGTAAGCATGCAGAAAGTCAAATCTCAGAAGAAGGGAATGTTTTATTAGTACATCTGAAGGGCTGGAGAACTGATAAGCCTATCTTTCCACCTGAGTTCTTCTATGGAAACACCCTGAGAGGAAGTCACAGAAATGTGAAGATGTACAATTTGAAAGAGACCACAGGGTCCAATCTAGTCTACCTCTCTGCTTTTTGTAGGATCTTTCATGCATCTCATAAGAAGTAAGGCAGTAGACCATGAGAGTGTCCATACTGTGGGACATGGGAGTTTCCTGGTGCACCCAGCAGTCCTGGACCCCACAGCCTAGCCAGGTCCTGGCTGCATCACTGGACAAGAAACAAGGATGGCAACATCTCATTTCCCTGTGGAAGGAACCCCAGGTGTGGGTGTAGGGAAGAAGTTGTGATGAGCCCCAATACGTTCTCCCAGTGTGGGCAATCCAGAGACCAGGGGAGTCAGTACTGTTCTGTCTCTGTCTTTTACTAAGCTACATAGTTGTCTCTTTGTGGCTGTACTCAAGAAAAGACAAATTGCAGAGATGAGCATCACATATAATTCTGAAACTGGGAGCATGCCAATCATGTTCCTCCTCAGGAGCACATTTCATCATGTCTAGACACAGCTGCTCTGAAAGTATCATCCTGCATTCACAAATATCCCTTATTAGTTGGCAGTTTTGCTGCTGCAGCTGTGGGACATCATGAGTGTCAAGAGCCTTTCAAAATAGCTAAAATCTGACTATATCGAGAACAGTGACCTTGAACTTAACTGTACATATTAGGGGTTTGGGCAATGCAATGGTGGTGAACACACCTCCGCTTGCTCTGGGAGAAGATGAGTGAAGAATAAAATTGTGGCTATAGAACTGAACATTTTTAATGAGAAGGTGAAACAGAAGGTACTAAATGCAGGAGGGAAAGATACTTTTCCATCTTCCATAGGTATTACCACTGTGTTGAAAGTTACTCAGAAAAGGGTGAGAATACAGCAGTGGGCAGGTTACATTATTTGGCAACTGTTACAAAGCTGTGATTGTGCTATAGGTGTAACAGGATCACCGCACATGTATGGTTATAATCTAGCAGATTATATCTATCAGGCTACCAGAGTGCTGACATGTAGATCTCAGAAGGGAAGAAAAGGTAACCTTCTACTTACCTTTTCCAAACTGGTTACCGACAATATCAAACGCCTGCAGCTGCATATTAACAAAGAGTAGCTGGAAGTTCTTCTCCAAGGTGAAGGTTTGCTTGCTAGCACACTTAAAGGAATTACCCAGCTTTGTTGTAAACATCTTCTCATGTATGGCTGCATAGTAAAGCATACCTGGAAGCCATAATGAGAAAGACAAATGAGAATCCACACTAACTCTGTTGGAACTAACATTTTTCTGAGATAAAATGGAGGATCCCCTGTGCTTTGGCAGAGCAGCAGTCACATATGTGTCTAAACAATGGACGTTTTCCCCATAATGTATCAGTTACATTTCTTCCGTGTTTAAATGAGTGCTTTAATTATCAATGGGCAACTCAGCTGAGCTTAGGTCTGAAAAAGTGGCTAAAATTTCAGATGCTTCTTCAAAATATTTTAACAACCTGAGCCTGCAAGAGGGGGTTAGGATTCTCACAGGAGCAGACAACTATCTTAGGTCTCCAGCACGGCTATTTCCAGACAAAACAGAGGTACCATCTCTAGCATAGGAATTTGACATATCTAGTCTGTATTGCTTTATGTATTAAATATGTTCTTAAACATATTTCAGTGTCACAGTACTTTATGGAAAATATGGCTCAAGTTCAAAGCATGAAAAGATCATGTAACCTGGGCATATCCTTTATGCATATCCTCCTTTGAAAGCAGATATAACAGTTTAAGACAAAATCATCCACATCACCAACTCTGCAACATTGTACCTCCACCACATCTGCCAGCACAATAGTGTGCAGCATACTCCTGGTCCTCTTCAGTCAAAATCAGTACACCAGTGTGTACTGATACAGTTAATTCAGTAATTTTTATCTTAGAAAAGATACGGGCTTGCTCACTGCAAAAAAAACCCTGCTGGCGGACTGTGAAATGGCAACATCTGGCAGAGAGGCAGTAACGAATAGCCATGCATAGCAATGTCTCTTGCCAGCACCAGTGTGGAGGACTCTAAGTATATTTGAGGATTTTAAAACTTATGATTAAGCCGATTAGTTTGTATTTGCTGCAATTTGCATTTAGCAATGCACAAGAAAACTCTGGTTATTTAGACTGAGAACATCTGTAGGAGACATGTCCTCTGGATCAGCTTTTCTTTTACTTTAATTGCTGTAGTTCAGAATAGGCGCCACTTGAGTTAATAAAAGTGCTCATCAGTGAGAAGAAAAATAGGCACTGAGCTTCCAAAAAGCTCAGTGCTATTAGGATGCACCTGGTCAAGCTCCTGATTTGTTTTTCTTTCAGGGACAAAAGTCAATTCAAAGACTTGAGTAACAAGCAGAGAAGTGACATAATATGGTTGTTTAACTTGTCACAGGTTTGATATATTTGGACAAATTTGTGCAAAATTAACGTCAGAGAAAATCTGAAGTGGTGGCTCAGAATTTTTCTCTCTGACCTAAATGATGTTCTCTTAGGATTTTTTGGGCCATAACTTCTGGGGCAGCTCCTGCCTGTTCAAATGGCAAGAATCAGGGCTATATAAGAAAAAGAAAATCTGATCACCTGATGAAAGCACAGACAAAGTCTCAGATTTCAGAATGGTTTGAAGAACCTCACCCTGGGATCAGTTCTTATTTTTGCCAAACCAGAATGTCAGACATGCCTCCTCTTCATACTGGTGTATTTGAAATCTGGATCCACCTCTGCATTTCTGTGATCCAGATACTGTATTCAGTTAGTTTGCTTATTAGATTGGAAATATGCATGCAACTGAACTGGAGTCACAGCATTTTTGTGTGTTTGCAGATAATAACTTTGAGGACTGTTTTGTATCTTAAATTTAGGTTTGAAGTACTCTCTATTTTGAAAGAGGTGGGCAGGGAAAGTTTTTGAGGACAAAAGGAAAATTGAACAATTCTGATGAAACTGCAGCCCAGTCCCTTCTCTTCCATTTTCATACCGTAAGATTTAGGTGAGTGACATGTTGAAAGCCTGATAAACACATAATTTGCAAAATCCAGTGTTTTAAAGATATGAAGGCCTGCTCCACACCCAAAACAGTTTGTTATGAAATTAAGACAGTGTAAAATCACTGACCTTCAGAAGATAACTGTAATCTGGCCTCAATTTTACTGACATAGTACATTGGAGCTTGCTGCAAAAGAAGATATATCTTTATTCGTAATACATCCTCATATTTGTGAAAAAAATACAGTTCACCACAGCAAAATGTTCACAAAGAATTTCCCAAAGAAACACGTTTTATCACACACTGCTCAAACTAGACATTTGTGTGATACTTGTGGTAACCAAAAGTAGGAGGGAGTTAAGCAAACAGCATACATTGCACAAATTAACTGGCATGTGATAAGGCTGTTTTATTTTTATTCACCTGTTCTGCTTTTATTGAGAGTCCCTACAGTGCTCTTCTGAGTAATCCTGCACTGAATTAATCCATGCTGACCTGCAGTCTGCCTGCTTGCAGGACCTAAGCCCACACCTTTAGAAGTACTTGGGACTCTCGGTGCTGCAGTGCACTTTATGAATAGATGCTCTTTGCGTGAGCAAACTGCAGAAAGCAGCAGTGCTTCTATGTTCATCATATTGTTTTGAACTGGGAAAGGTCAGCAACAAGCTGAGAGCCTGGAGTACCTGCTCATGCTAGTACCACTCATTTCCTATTTTGTCTGCCAACAGCAGTCACTACAAATGAGAAAACAGCAACCTGGATGTGTAGGGGAGAAATAACTGTTCTTTTCACCCTGCTGACACTGTTGGTTCTGGCTGGCTTTTTTTTGTATGCGCACAGACTGCTGACATGGAAAGCACCTGGTACAACAGCACAGAGCAAAATTTCCAGCTAAGTGTCCTGCCTGCAAGTGCCCTAAAACCCTGGCGCAACCTGAATGCTGTCCTCCCCTGGACTGTCACAAAGTGAGAGCCAGCCCTAAGAGCTTTTCCCTGGTAGCAGTGTTGGAGTATAATATAAGTCTTTATGTAGCAGCCTACTAGTCATTTTAATTCCAGCTGTGAGCACACAGGGACTGGTGAGTGCAGCTGGTGGATAAATCACAGCAGACATGAATGTCTCCTGTGCACCCAGTTTTAATGTTACACAGTTTAAAAGCTGGTAGGATGGATTGGGAAATTTTAAGAAAGAAATACACCAGAGAAGAGGCTCTCAGCATTATTCCTACTTAAAGACATAAATAGGTCAAATATTACCATTTTTTTGGCGGCAGCGCTATGTTCTGTTTGGCCACGGTTAATAACTTTGCTTGGGGAAAAACACCTGCTCCTACTTCACATCTTGTGGGTTGGTTACAAGACTTCTTTTTTTCAAGTTCTTTGCAAAAGGCAGCTGGCAGTGGTGAGTACTGAGCCAGCCGCTCACCTCCTGCTACCCCGCACCAGCACTGCAGCCCCGGGGCCTGATCCAGCTCCTCTTTCACCGGTGAAAGTCAGAAGTGCCACCACTGGAGCACTCCTGGTTCAAAGCAGTTAAGAGAGGCTGTGGGGGCCAAATACATAAAAAACAGCAGCAGAATTATTTCTTATTAACTTGAATTTCAAAGCAGTCTAAGCCGAGCCCTGCTATGCTCTTGAGGCTTATCTTTAAGTGAAGGGTGGATTGTCTAATGCTGTGCCAATAACCACCTTTTTCAGGGCAAGACAGGTCAAGTACCTCCTAAAGGTTCACATCACTCTCCTTAGCACTGCTACAAGCTGGGGCTTTCATGTGTACTTGAATCACCAGACTTTTTCTAAGGATCCTTATAACACAGAAAATGCTCCCCTTGTTGCAGGAAGCACACATTTAAAGCAAACACTCATGGTCTGAACTGATCCTTTGTTTTAAAACAGCTCCTTGATTTTTTACCTCACTTTTCCTCTGTAGCTTTTAGAAAACTTTCTGCCATAAACTAAAATCAAGATGATTATTAATTGATATCTTTTCTCTGCTCAAGCATTAATGACTCAGTTGCCTCTTGGACTTTCTATGGAAGTGACTGATTAACCATTTGTACTTTTCTTAATCATCACTAATTTGAGCTCAGAACAAGGATGTAAGGTTGACATTTTGGCTTGATTAATTGAAGGACACAGATCAGCAGTGATAGCCCCAGCAGCCTGGTCTAGTAGAAGGTGTCCCTGCCCATGGCAGGGGAGGTTGAAACTAGATGATCTTTAAGGTCCTTTCTACCCAAACCATTCTATGATTCTATGCAGCTCTCAACTGCTATGGAACTCCAGGACATGCATGTTACACTCAGTCAGAGTTTGATGGGATCCAACCCATGCCATATTCCTCCCTTCCCGTTAATGACACAGTATTAACTTCTCTCTTTAGCCCAGCTGGCATCACCACCCAGCCCTTATTAGCTTTCATATAAATAATACTGCATGCTGCCTCCCAGAATGTGTAAACCTTGTAAATGTCTGAGGAAGCAAGAGGATGGCTGCACTCGGCAATTTTCTCCTGTGGTTAGAATAGCAGCAGCAGCGCTCTTGGTAGCTTATGTTAATGCCTCATCTACATAGGATGCAGTCCCAGTGGGGAACGTGGTACCAATAGACACAATGTTAAAGAAAGAAGCTTATTTTCCCACTGTTAGCAGGGCTTCTCTCTTGCCCAAGGTTCTGTGTGTACTTATAAGTCTCCCTGTTGTGGTGCATTTTAGGGGCACTTAGCTACAATTTTGTTGTTGTAGTTGACTTGTTTGGAATTTTCCACTCAGAAAGGAGATGAAATTAAGCCCCTTCAGCTGTGGATGGGCCGCGGCTCCTGGGCACTTAAAACTGTACAGGCTGTCCTTTAGATTTAACAGCCACAGCTGGCTTTTGGCCGGACAGTTGTGATACTTGGCATTTATGGGAAGCAAATGACTAACCTCACCTGCATTCAGGTGGTCCCTGAGACACCATTTCGTAAGAGCAATGTGATAGCGTGAGCCAGAACTCCTGGCACACACACTTTGTTCCTGCGCAGGGACTGGAGTCCCGAAGCCATTCCCTCTGTCCTGCACCAATGCAAACAACAGACCTGGCCTTCCCTCTCACTAGACTTTTGCCTATGTAAAAATGAGACTCAGATTTTGCTTGAGGCTGTTTCTAGACTTTGTGTTGCTAGATGGGTAGCTTTAACACTGCTACCCATCTCTAGCACTTTCTGTCAAAGGGTGGCAAGGCACTGTACCTACCCTTCATAGCACATACGAACCTTTCCAAATTGAAAGTTCAAATAGACAAGACCTGATTTAATGTTGAAGTTAGCCCTGCTCTGAGCAGGGTGTTGGACCAGGTGGCCTCTAAAGGTCTTTTTCAACCTGAATTAATCCGTGGTTCTATGATTCTAGCCTCTTGGGAAGGACAGGAGTAATAGCGCCTTGTATGCAGGTGGAAAACTAGCCTAGAGATGAATGAAATGCCTTTTCCCACAGCACAAGCTGGATCAAAGGCAGCCTAAGTTCCAGCTCCCCAATTCTAAACACTCCTTCCCTCTAAATGCAACAGTTACCTTTACAAAGGTGAAGTTTATAAACCCTCCACTGAAAGTTATGTTCAGTTCAGACTGCACCGTCCCACAGCTTCCAGATGTCTGTGTCGCGTTGGGGTTGACAGCCAGGTACTCCATCCCCTTCTGTGGAGAGAAGAGACATTGCAGGGCTGCTTATGAAGAGGAGGGGAGAAACTTAATAAGAAACACACAGAGATTTATAGCTGCCTTTTTTTTTTTTTTTTTTCCAGACAGGTTCTGTGTGGCTGAAGGAACAGGCTGGTAGTGACGGCAGCCTAATTGCTGTCTGCCAGGGTCATTCCCCACTCGTAAACTAGCCCTAGTGCTTGTCTGACCGAGCTGTTCCAGTGCATTAAGCTGGCAGAAAATAATAGTTTTCTGCTCATTTGGTGAACTGATATGATTCAGAGCAGGGTCAGATGAGCACCAGTGGTAATTTAAAAAGAGGGAGCAGTGGCAACTTGCGCCTGAAGGCAGAAGAAAGATCAAGACAAAGGCAGGCAGGGCTTAGATTGGCTTCAACGTATGTTGCTCCTCGTATCACCCCTGCCTCCTCATTATGTCCTTCACAGTTCACCTAGCATCTGCCAACCCATGTTGTAGTCTGAAAGGAGAGCTCTGCAGCTCTGAATACAGTTTGGCTCCTTCAGTCTTATCTCAAACACACCTTACTTTTGTAATAAACATCTCACTGTGGTCTGATAAGGTTGGGAACCATGCTCCCTGCATGGCTTCTGGCAGGACAAGGGATGAAAATTACTTTTACCAACATTAGATACTCCTCCCATGTTAGAAATATTCAGACCCCAAACAAGAATATTTGGATTTGTAATGGGGATGTCTTGAGGCATATGAACTCCAGAGCCTGAGGATGTAACCCCACATATTGTATTAATGGAGGTTACAAGACCATAAGTATGACGGATATAATCACCATTGCGGGTTTTATGACATCTTTTGCTGAATCATTCACTGTGGATCACTGCTAGGAGGGGGTACTAGCTCCCCAGGACCCCTGCTCTGATCCAGCCTGGCAACTCCTGTGATCCTAAAATCTCCAGGCATCTGCATCAAGACAACTCACCTCTGAAGCCAAGTCTGAATTGACAATTTCTTGCTTTCATTGCAACTTGCAATCAAGCCTTTCACTGAAGTCAATTCAGATTCCCGTTCTGGGAAACACGAATAATGCTGAAGGCTGATCTACCCCTTCAGTATTGCTACCACACCTACATCACTGATATAAGAAAGCGCCTGCACGTCCCATTGACAACATCACACAAGCCAAAGTACAGCAGCTGAGATGCTGTGGCACAGAAAAGCCTTCAGACTGGTAGCAAACCACTTATTTTTATCATACAAGCTAATGTCTGAAAATTGCTTTGAAAGAAGAAGAATAAATTCCAGCTAATGAAGAAACAGTCATTACAAAGCTCAGCCTTGTAGTCTTTCCACCTCACCTTCTGTGTATATTGAGCCATCAGCTGCAAACCCATGACTGCTTTGATGCAGGTCCTGTTCCCACTGGAAACGGTGTATGTGCCAGTGGGAATGGGAGAAGGCTGCGGTGCAAGAGTGGGTCTCACCGTCATCATAGTAGATGGGATGGTTGTTTGAGTCCCTGGACGAATGGTTGTTGTGTTGATCATGGCTGTGGCTGTTGGACTTTTAGGCGCTGTTGTCTGATTTCCTGACCCTGTGGTGGGCTTTACGGTTTGCCTGGTGGTGGCTATAGTAGTTAGGGCAGCAGCTGTCATTTGTGTGTTTGCTGTTGTATGTTTTATGGTTGTGTTTGTGGCTGCTGCTGTCATTTCTGTGCTCACATGTGTTCTGGCTTGCTTGGTTGAGGACACAGGGTGTATGGTTGTGTTCTTCACTGCAGGAGTAACTGTTTCGATTGCCTGGGTTGTAGCCTGACCAGCTGCAGTTGTGTTGTCTGCTGATGTTGTGGATACCACCACGGGAGATTTCTGGCCAGTCACTTGTATGGTGGTTGCTCCTGCCTGGGCTGTCGTGTGATGGTCTGGTGCTGTTGTTACCTGGTGCTGGTCTGTTGTCTGCACAGCTGTTCTATGGCTTATGTGTGTTGTTTTAAGAGAGTCTGTACTGTTAAAATGAACTGTGGTGCCTTGATGGGGTGAAGAATGATAAAGGGAAAGTGGCTGAGCAGAAGTAGCCGTCTGATGGAAGGATATGGTTTCTGGAGACAGTTCGACCCCCAGAGCCACTTCAGCAGAGCAGGAGGAAAATGCTGCAAAGAAACAAATAAGTAGTAGTCTAGAAACTTTTACCTTTAACATTTCTGTTGATACCCACAACATAACTGCACTGATTTTGTTATCATCAAGTGGGTGATATGATTTTATTCTTCATTTGGCTCCAGTCATGACAGGAGAGTGAAGGCAGACATGCTGTAGGACTATCCATAACTTTTCACCCTCCTCCCAATCTTCACACCTCTGAATATACCCATTGCAGTGGAAGCACGTTGGCTCCCAGCTCCTCACATGCTGCTTTTACTGCTGAAGAAGCCAGAGGATGCTGGAGGTGTGAGCAGACCTTGCACAATCCCCAGGCAGCACAAGAATTCCCTTGCAGGCAGTAGTACAGCAAGATTTGCTAGAAGCAAATTAGCAAGATCTAAGGAAGATAAAATGGGTGTAACAGGTAAAGGGGTGGTTGGTTACTTACCAACAATGCATGGGGAAAGGGAACATGTTGTGTGTGTGGAGGAAGTGAGGCAGCATAATGGTCTTACAGTGATTCACAATAGTCTGGGACACCAGTCTGGGAGACAGGGAAATTCCAGATATTTATTTTTGGTTTTGTTGTAGCCATGCCAGCTTGAACCCTGAAGTTCTTCCTCCTGGGAGGTACCCAAGGGGATGCTCCAAACAAGGAAAGACCAGCCCTCTCAGAGATGGGCTTTCAGCAATGAGAAACAAATTTCAGGGTACAGCATCCAGGGGCATTTTGGACCACATCTGAAAATAGTCACAGCACCAAAATTACGCTTCCATCTTATAACATTTACAGAAACTTGTCCCTTGCAGAACTGAAAAGAAAATATCTGGCTCCTAAATGTAAATAAGGAAGTGAAGAAAAAGTGGGAAGAGTACATTGTAGAATAGATGAAGGTCACAACTCTTCTGCTTGAGTCTTTTATTGTGAGTATGCAACAAGACTCTAAAGAAAAGGTCAAGATAAAAGAAATCATAAATCACTGACATATATGAATTCCTTCATGTGCATGAAGCTTCAGGTGTAGTTAAATGCTTTACTGCCTAAATAAGCTGGAGGACAGAGATGAATTCTCCAGTTTGGAGACTGAAGGGACCCAAAAGTCCAAGACAGCTTATATTCCTAGCAGTATGGCTCCACAGAGGATGCCACAACATGTTGTCTGAGAAGTTTATTGTACGCTGGTTCTTCCAAAGAAATTTCTCATGAATTGGTGTCCAAGGTTTGTGGCAGGCAGGTTGCTGAGATTCAGATTTTAGGATCGATTAAGGCCAGAGGCACATTCAGAATGGAAATGGCTGAAATTTCACAAGCTCCTCTTCGTTTTATTTATTTATTTTCACTCAGCATGAAGAGAGACCTGCAACAATTGCTGAATTCACAAAATCTCACCATTTTAGGATACATATGAACTAAATAAGAATAAGAAAACCTACTGGGTTTTGAATCAAATTCAAGATCAAAACCAAAGAAGTGAGAACAGATGTATAGATCTGAACCCATACCACAATTTTCCCTTAAAAATGGCTATGCTAGAGAAGAGCAGAAGTGTAGATGTATACTCCATGTTCCTAAAATTGCCTAGGTTTCACCGCTGTGCTGTACAGAATATACTTGACTGCCAGTGTAGCTGCTATCATCAAAGAAGGGCAACTTGATACAGCTGAAAAGCCACAAAAATGACAGGACAGAGCTGCCTGATTGTGAATTTTATCAGAAGGAACCTAAAAATGCCATAATTAATATGATACTTTAGTTCATTTTCTCACTTTCCCCTAGACTTTACCACACCTGCTGGCAGAGCTGAAAAGCAGATAACTTATCTCCTTCTCTGTTTGCCAGTGGAAAATCAGAGCAGTTGCCATATAGCAGCTATAGGTAGTTGCATCTAATTGTATCGGCACAATAAAAACAAAAGAGAAGTTGCAATTTTCACTCTTTTTTTCCCCCTACAAGACTGCTAAACAACCCATATTTAAATTTACACAAGTCTTAAATAGTCAGTACTTCTTAGTTTTTAGTTAACAGATTGGTTTGGATTACTGACCAGATAACACCTACCTTACAGGCGTGGAGAGAAACATTATTTTACTGACATTTGGGTGCTACCCATAGCTTTTAAATGACACTTAATTTTCCCCAAAAGGTCATTTCAACCTAACTATTTTTCATTACAGAAACATTCAGCCTGACAGGGTCACTGAGGGGTAAAGTCAGAAATGTCTCTGTGGTGGCTCATGGCTCATGCTCACCAGCTGACCTGCCAAACTGCTCTTCCAGCCTCCCACAGCTCTCCCAAGCATTTTGGAGCTTCTTTCAGGGCACGGCCACGCTGCTAAATCTGTTGGCTTGGGTTGTCTTCTCAAAAAGCATTTGGCCACATGAGCTGCCAGGGATGGGTAAGGATTGCTCTCCGGTTGCACCGAATGGTCTTGGCTCTTCTTGGGTGGCTGTTGGAGGTAGTTCGGTAACTCTGCTGTGCGAAGGGGCAGGTGGGCCCATGGGGTGCCTGACCTTCCCTCCAACTAAATCACCATGGCTCCCTCAGAACTGCAGCATTGCCTCCTGGGGAGCCTGGCACAGCTCGGCAAAGGAGCCGCCTGCACGGCTCCCCCCCCGCCAGCCCTTTTCACAGCTCTGCCAGCAAAAGGGGCCACAGAACAATGAAGAATTGCAGCTCTGCGACCCCCTGATATTCCTCTTTATTTTTTTCTATGAAGCCAGCTCAAAACATACAACCAACATTTTACTCGAGAGACGCGTGCTCCCTGCGGTCTATCTTCCCGGAGCAAGCGGCTGCAATCCCCTCGTCTCACCTTGGCTTCAAAGTTGTGCATTACAAATGCCGAGGGCTGTGTTTCTGCCCAGCAAGCCTCCATGCATGCAATGCTCCAGAACAAAACTCTCAGAAAAGGATCAGGGCAGCTCTCAGAAATTCGCTGTTCCCAGTCTGGGCCTGGAGCCCCCATTTTCATGCTTTGGTGACAAGTTTCAGTCAATGCCAGCAAAGGAACGTCACTGCTTTGCTCCCAGGCATTACGGTGGGGAGTGGAGCACTCAGTGCCACGATCTGGCTGTGACATTTCTCAGCCTGCTGTCCTGTAATGGGGTGGGTGAAAAAAAAACTTGCTGAGGACTTTTTCCTCTTCTTGTCTAACCACACACTCATGCTGCTCAGCCACCCAGCAGATTTGTTCCGCTTTATGCTGCTCAGAAGAAATGCTTGTGTTTAGCTGACTGATCTTGTGTGGACACAAAAACCTGACCCAGCTCCTACAATCACTGAAAACCCTCTCGCTGGCTCCAGCTGCTTTGGTTTGAGTCCTTCAGGAACTGGAAAAGCACTGAGATTTTCTGAGAGGTTTCAGTACTGTCATAGTTTCCCTCCAATATAGGAGCAGTTTCTTAAACCTCCAACCCATCAGACCTTTATCCTTAAACTCTAATTATGTTTAATTCCCTATCTGCACAGAAAGACTTGACTTTGTGGCATTATTAAAAGATCACAACAAATTATTAAAAGAATGATCAAAAATGGATAAGGAGCTGAGGAAACAAGTTCTTTCTGGTCAAAAAGATCCTTACTGACCACTGAGTTATTAGTGTTACTTCTCTCAGTCTGATCTTGCTCTCCTTTCGTGTATATGTTTTGGGGCTACTTCAGCAGGCTCCGACTATGAAGCAGGTGTGGGAAAGCAAAGCAGATAGATACAGCGAGAGCTGCTTGTGGTCAAGTCCCTGGGCTGTTTCCCTGCTCACTGTGCTGGGAGAGGGACGGGGTTGATACTTCTGTGATCCCTGTGTGCCGATGGCAAAACACGCTGCAGAATACACAGATTAAACCACGCACTTGCCTTTTTCAGCTGGCAGATTTTGTACTGCTGTGGGCGTTGAGGGATGACTTAACATGCTGGGACATATCCCTGACCAGGCTGGCTCCACAGATTTTCACAGAGCAGCATTAAGGATTGAACTGTGACTTTGATGTGGTTTGTCGCTGAGATAAGCCCCAGCCTGCCTTCCCCAAGCCCCGCGCCTCACTCTTGCTTTCCTGTTCATGCTCTGCATCTTGCAATGCAGACAGATGAATGACTTGAGCAATGCTTCCTTAGTTTTTCTTCTGCTTGTCTCACTCAAGACTTTCAGTCAGTTCTGCTGGTCTGGAAATTATTTTTAATTAAGAAAAGCAAGCCCCAAAAAGTCTGCTTCTAATACTATTTTGAGCTGACTCCATCACAGAGTCAGAGTTTATGTCACCACAGAGTGCAAGGGAAAATACACAGGAAAAGATCAGACTAAGTCTATATCAGCTGCAATTAAACGTAGTTATAGTTATTTCCTAGGAGTAGGACTTTACTAAAAGCACCCTTAGTGCTAGCAACAAAACTATTTAAAGTTTTCAGTCTGTTTTAGGTGCTGTCCTGACTACAAGGAAACAAAACTAGCATAGTCTATTTCATTTTTCTGATAGAAATAATGGAGGATGTTACTCACCACAGGCAAAGATTAGCAAGATGAACTGCCATGCGCTCCTCCCCATGGCCAGCACAGCTGCAGGTTGGAGAGATGCTGCTTCTCACTGTGGGGTGGGTGGAAAGGACATCAAGGTTTCCTGGGGACTGAAAAGTTTCACTTGGTGCAGGGAGTGCTCAGTCACATGGCTGGAAAGGAGGTGGAGAGAGAGGGGGAGACCGATGCTTCTTGTCTGTAAACTACCGCAGAAGGAAATAAATGATGGTTAGGAAAGAAAGTGAAAACAGAATGGACTGCTGGGCTAACTGGGGGCAGGACAGACTCTCACTCTGCAGCTGAGACCTGGGGCTCTGCAAGGCCATGTAAAGTGTAGAATAAGTCAACAGATTTAATAATAGAATGAGTTACCTGGAAAATATGAGATGGAACAGAACTGCTCAACAGGCCATGAACACCGTTTCCAGCCTTCCCCCTGTATAGCTCCAACCCAGGATTGGTTTAAAACCCAGTCAAGCTAATCAGTAGAGACAGGTTGAACAAAAGATGAAAAATCAGCAAGAAGCAGGTGCTTTGCTGGCAAAAGATTAAAACATGCAGAGCTTATAGAGATAGATGTGTAATAGTTAATGGAAAAACTTGAGGGTTTTCTCAGAATTGTGTAAATATGGGACTTCAAGGTAAACTGAACAAGAGACGACTGACCCGAGGCAGACCTTGAAATCTCAAAGATGAGAACTGGGACCAGACAAGACGAGAGAACTGAGACAAGAACTAATTAAAGGACTTTGATGAACGATAAGACCTGGGAACCGAGATTCGACTGAAAACTTTCAAAGATTTTGGACTGAGATAATGGGTGGTGAAAAGGTATATAAGACTGTGAAACTTTTGGAGGGTTGCCATTCACTGTGGTGGTGGCCCAACTCTGAGTTGTTAACAAAGCAAACCTAGAGAAACCCATGACTGAGAATTCTTTGACAAGCAGCCTTTGCTGGCTGGTTCGGTCCTGCTCCAAGGACTGCGCTTGTCGAAGGTGGATCAGCCGGGATGGCTCACCATTAGTGTTGCACCCAAACACACTCCTCAGCAAATAGCAACGCCCTACCTATGTCCCGTGAAGTGCCTCCTGCAAACCACGCCAAGCTGGGACAGGAGCTGCACAGGCAGGTCCCGGCATGCGTAGCTGCACGCCAGAGATCTGCAAGAGGAGAGCGTTACACCTGCTCACGTGTGTGGCTGGATTTCCAGCCCTGGGCCTTTGCCATGGGGCCTGCTCGGTGTGGGGGGAACAAAGGAAGCCCCACACCTGGGATCTGGTGTGGTCCTAATTCTTCATTTTCTCATACCGGTATTGCACTGCAGTAACACGATAAGGCCAATGACTTGAAAACTCAAATGAGGTGAAGTTTGCCCCCAGAAATCTGGATACTGGCTGAAATTAGTTCCAGTTTATTTTGCTCTCTCTATTTGCATTGTGTTTCTACATTCTCATTTTTACCTGCTTGCCCTTGATCCACAACATGCATTTGGGTCAATTAACGCTCGCTAATAAACCACTGGTAGCCAAAGGTATGCAGATATCTTGGGATTAACTATAATAAAGTTATCCTACAACTTTCTTGCCTTATGGCTGCAGCATTAGCATACTCAACTCTCAACTGTGTGAACCTTTGAACTCTTCAGAGTCCCAGGGATTCAGGAACATCACTAAGGGAGATAGGTAAAGGAGAAAAACACTGTGCCTTTTGTGACACAGGTGTTGGACAAATAAAGTTATATTGGACAGATGTGTGGATTTTTTTCAGCTGTCGTGATGTGCCTTTACTGATAGTCATTTATTTTGAATAGAAAGAAAGCTCATTTGACTTGTTACTTCATATAGAGACATCAACCGCAATGCTTTGTACTAGTTATAATTTTTATAAATTTCAGACAAAGTGTGGTTCTACACAGGTCAGGATGGCCTAATTACAGGAAGTTCATTTGCACACCTTTTTCTTGTAATAAATTCATACATTCTGTCTTGACTGGAAAAAAAGGACAGGTAATTCTGTGCTCTTTCCCTGTCTGATTATCTCTCATCAGTCACAATATACAAATACATCATTATCAACACCATGGAAAATATGTAAGAAAAACAAACTGTACCAATTCTCAGCTGGGGAGAGGAAATCTTAGCAGCTATTTCAGCTCCAGTTGCAAGAAGAAATACACAATTTGGCTCTTTTTTCTTATTATTCTTATATATTTCTAATCATATATATATATATTTGAAGTCAGGCTTTGAGTATTTTTGGAAAGGAAGCACATGGCCGTTCTCATACCCAATCCTGTTTGAAATCTCAAGAGTCTAAGAAACTTATGGATAATAAAATGGCTTTTCATCACATACACAACCAGAATATAAGACACACGCACAGCTTTGTTGTCACTGGCAAGAAAAGCCAGTGTTCAGACGTGGTTTGGCCGCAGCCATTTATGATCAAGACAACGACCATTGGTCTAATTCTCCACCCAGTGGGGTTAGACGTGAGAGGAGAGGATCAGGCCTGATTACATTTTAGCCTGGTTTACTAAAAGCAAAACTTGCATATCATGGTAACTGCCTCTCTATCTGTTTGTCATTACCGCCAGTAAGGAAGGAGTCTGTTGCCCAACTACACCTGACTGAGCAGAGGGCAGAGTTTTGAGGATGTGAAGTTTCTGCAAGTTTCACATAAGACAGCAGCAGAGCAGAGGGAGGAGATCCAAGTCAAAACCTCAGCCTGGAGGGCAGGTCTCACTAGTCCGGACCCAGAGAGAACAGCCAGGCAGCTGGCACAGACTTGCTGGTCACAGCATAGATTTACCTTGGACCTTGTATCTTCTACAACTGAACCTTAGTGGCAACCATTACTTTTAAATGACTTTCTGGTCACTATATAATCTCTAAACAACACTGAAATGAAATCCATATTTGAAAACTATGATTTTTATGTCCATCTACCGGAAAATGATGGTGTCAAAGACCTACGTACAAAGTATACTTAATGTACACATTAGTCTTGCTGGACATTACCAAATCATATTCTAGACTGTACATGAAGAGTCATTCCCTTAATTATCACCTTGCTTGACAGAAACACACTAATTAAAAGACTACCCTGTCTACTATTAAAAAAAAAAAGTCATCAAACCCCATTTTGTCCTGTCAGCAAAGCCAGAAGGTTACTTCTTGTTGGCTGCTCTCAGACTTGTCAGCAGCCTAATCTGTCATTGAACCTCATTCTTTAGAAAAGCCAACCCAGCAGTGTGGCACCGTCTCACTGACATTTGCACCGCAGGCACCAAGCAGGCAAAGGGCCCAGGTCACTCCCCAGCAGCAGCTGCAAATGTTGCAGTAGGGTCGCGTTTGGAACATGGAGAGAGAAACAGGCAGCTGCCTTTGGCTCACCAGCACTGCAGGAAAGTTAAAGACACAATTAATGGTTGTGGGCTCCCTGCTCAGGTTCAGTAGTGTCCGAGGGTGGCTGTGATACAATCAGCTCCCAAAGACCGCTGAGACCGAAGTGCTGTGCCACTGCTGCATGCAGCCATGGGGCAGTGAGTTACTTGTCCTCCTCAGGACATTCATGGTGCAGGAGTGGCTCAAACTTTGGTCCAACAGGATAAAACATGAGATTTTGGGGAAAAAAAAAAATTATAGTTTTCAAAAGCAAAGCAGGGAGGAGAATTGTTACAATCCAGCCCATACCTTGCAGTTGTCATGACGAGATGGTGAGCTGGGAGAGAGGAGACATTTCTGCAGCAATCCTCTTCCCTGCTCCAGCTCTAGACTGCCCCACAGGATGCCACCACTGACACTCATGGAGGGCACAGCAGGACATATGGAGTTGAATGTTTTGCTCTCCTCTGGAGGGTCCCCAGTTTTTTATACATTCTAAAATTTAGCATTGGAATTCGACACGTGGAAAATCCAATAGCTCCCATTTTACAGGAAGGTATCGAGGCACCGGGGGATATAGGACTAGCACACTGTCACCCTGCACCCAGCAGAGATAGGAAACGGACTGACAATACCTGATTTTCCATCTTCAGTTCAAACAGATACTTCCCACTGCCATTTCACTGTTAGAATGAGATTCCTCCAAAGAAACTCCGAAGTGCAGGTTTGCATCTTTCCAACTGTCCGCCATGTCACAAATCCTAGTTTTGGCAGTTTCATATACCCAGGGTAACCCTTCCTCATCTCTCTCAATCTCACACACACACACAAAAGCTTACTATATTTATTTATGTGCAATCAGAGCTCCCTCCCCCTTTCTTCTCCTATGCTTTGGGCAGGGGTAGACAGAAGCACTTTTATCAGGCAGTGCAAAAATTACTGAAAGTAATACAGAAACCAAAATTAACTCATTTTAGGGAGAAGATAAAATAATTGCACTACAAGAAAACATCACTGCATATTTCCTTAGGGGACTGAAAAGAACCAATTCTTCCTTCAAGATGCTCATAACTACAGTAGACAAAGAGGATTCATGTTCCTGAGAGCCTACGTGTCATTTTTAAGGTAAATGACCAGCACAAAAGAGACAAGCTTTTATCTCTGTAGGACAAAATTAGCTTCCAAAAAGGTACAGAACTCTCAGGTCCTTTAGTCATGAACGGAAAACGTCAGACATCACAGAGTTTAGATATTGAAGGTTAGAAGAAACATGGGAATTAACCACCACAGTGCAACTCATAATTAACCAACAAGCCTTCACAGGCAAACAAAATCTGAATAAGCCTTTACCTTCTCCAAGGCTTTTTCTTTAATGGGACTATCTACCTGCTTCACAGCTATCCTGACTCACACACTAAGATATTTGCAATGCCAGCCTCCACTGAGACACAAAGAAAAACACTTGGGTCCCTGCAAAGATGATAGCAGAAATGATACAGACCCCTACTATTTTGCTCAGAGGCTCAGTTATTAAAGGGTGGGTTTTGGTTTTGCTTCATCTCCATTTTTAGTGCTTTCGTGCCCTTTGTTATTTACATAGAGCACCACTAGTCTCAGGGTTAAACAAAAAATCCCTAATAGTGAAAGCCAGTCACTCGCTCTTGAGCTTCTAGGGTCATTTTCACCAGGCTGATCTTTGCCTGCCTGTTTGCAACCCTTAGTTAATACTTATCTTTACTATAGTATTAGCAGCTTTTGTGGGACCTAAGACCCAATTACCATGAAAATGCCTTCATGCCTTAACAGCTGCTGTAAATGAGCTAATGGCTTGTATAGGAATAATAACATCTGTAATCACTTTATATTATATATTACATCCTTATGTGGCAGAGATTTGGTACAGTCCTTTAATCAAATGTCCTGGAAAGAAGTATTTAACAACAACACTTTATCCACTCATTGGAGCATCTAATGCTCACTGCCTATTTGCAATGCTTAAGTATATTCCAAATGGGGGATGAAATGTATCTACTCCATAGCCCAGCACACAAAGAAAGCATGCAGTCTACTCAAACATATGACATTAAATGGCATTCAATTGAATTCTCGGCACCAAATGCAAAGGATTGTGATCCAGCAACCACAGACTGCAGAGGGAGCAGAGGAATGACTTGTAAAAAGAGTTCAAAATGTTCTTTGTCACAGTAGCTGTCACACATCTTTGCTTCCCTGCTAAGCCCTGCACCTCCACCTCATAGCCAGGAGTTGCCATCTGCATCATTCCAACATAATGCTGTATGCAGCAGGTCGTTCACTGTGCCATGACAAAAGTAGTTACATCATTGCTGCATGAAGCCTCTCTGATGGTCCAAGTCAGAAGTTTCCTTTCCACAACCACCCTAAAATGGGATGTTTTTGGTGTTGACCATCAGCAAAAAGGGCATGTTTCTGATGTATCAGCTGGAATTAAGGAGGACGGCGAAGGCACAGCCAGAGGCAAGCAAATGGAAAAACCTCCAGGCGACCCCCATGGTAGAGCAAGAACTCATAACCATGCATGTGTCCCTCTGCAGTGACTCGGTGTTCAAGCAAAGTTGCCAAAAGGTGCGTGCATAGTAACTCTTCAGCTCTGCTGTCGACCTAATTTAGGCCACATCTTCTGAACCAGTTTGATAATCAATGCAAGAAGCATTTTTCTCCTCTAATACTGAAGGTGGGTTTTGATGCTTTCTGGATGTTTAATGTTCCTTTCAAGTTTGTTTTTCCCAGCTTGCCAGGTGGACAGCACAGTTCTCATCTGTTCATGCTGATAAAGTTTTAGTGAATTATGAACCTCAGAGCTTGTGAGAAAGGCAACTTTGATCCAGTGTCCACCCAAAATAAATAGAGATGGATGGGGTCCTGAGGAAGGCTGGTCCTGCTGTTCAGCTGCCAGCCCTCTGTTCTGCTGGGAAGGTTTTGGCCACCTCGCTCTCCTTGGTGTCTGACTCTACTGAGGCTGTACTGCAGGAATCGTTGTACATTTCTGAAAAGGAGGACACGGGCATTGTCACTACAACATGTCTAAAGGATTTCCCATCTACAGTCTTGATGTTCATTGTTAAAAGCCTGAAATAAAGTAAAAAATAAATAATCACAATTCGACTGCTGACCTAATTCCTTCATTAAAGGCAAGGGAGGCTCTTTTAGCATGTAACTAACTAACTGTAATGTGTGTGTGGCTTTATTTTTCTTTTGAAGCAGTAGACATGCTAAAGAAATGAGAGCCATAGTTAGGCACTGAGGGTGAAGACAGAACTGACCTGCTGTGGAGGAGAAGGAGCAGCAGTTACCAAACTCCCTTTAAACCACAGCAAAGAATCCTGGTTAACTTTCATAAAGATCTTTCTCCACTTTAACAAACTGACCAAAAAAAAAAAAAAAAAAGAAAATCGAAAGAAACCAGTAACTCAGAATAAAATGCTGGTAGCTCTCTATCGCAGGTCCCCAGGGAATGGCTGTGCCAGACTTTGCTTTCTTCTGTTACCAGAATAAAAGCAGGACACATTTTGGTAAATTATATTTAAGGATGGGCAAAAATTAATCTAAAATTGTAAACCTTTGATCTGCAGAGTTGCTGAGATTCAGCTTTTCCAGTGCAACCTGTTTGGGTATTAGGTCAGAACCAAAGCTGAAGAAAGGATGACTTTTAGTGCTGATTTGGCTGAAATCTCGCCAGAGCAGCCCTTCCTCCAGCCTTTGGAGCCAGCAGTGAAATATGACGAAAGCACCAATGGTTCATGAGACTTTAATGTTTTCAAACCTAGACCAGAACCACATCCCTGATGCTGATCTAAATCCAAACGCTACCTGTGCCTGGATGAAAGCTATCCTGCAGTTATAACACACCCTGTCATATGACACACTTGGGCTAGCTGTAAAGTAGCCAGCCTGTGTACTGGCAGCCACAGGAGTTTGGTGGGGGATTCAAGTTCTGCTTAGGAAGGGGAAAACACTTAAACCATGCCAAGGTAAGCTGCTGTGCCTAACTAGCTCTGACATCCACAGCACCAAATTTCAGGCTAACTCAGCTGTGTCACCAGAGACTGCAGCACAGACAGACACTCAGGCCGAGTACTTCAATACAGAAAGTGCACTCTTTATCACATCCTTTTTTATCATATCCTTTTTTAGTATGAAAAAAGTAAATTTAAATGCCAGTAACAGATGTTCTCTATTACCTGCATTGCTGTTCTTAATTATGTTGTTACTGTCCCCCTCTGCTGGCTGCAATATACTGGAAGGAACCCATTCACTTTTCTCAGAGACCAGTTTCTTCACTAACCTGAAATTCAGAGAAGAGTCGGTGAATTTCCCTACATTTCCTTTCCCTGGGTTTTGTTTCTTAGAGGCGCATGTTGGGCTGCTATTTCCTAAACTAAGGAAGAAGACAGAGGACTCAGGGCAGTCAGTCCTACAGGTAACTGGTGACTAAGTTTCAGCAGTCTCAGATGGTGACCCAGAATCCCAGATGAAGCTCACTTGCAAGCAGACTGTGCGACAAGGAAGCAGTGGCCTTGGCCTGTGTTTGAGACCATGGGCCAAATTCAGAGCTAAAGAAAATGAATCTTTCATATTGTCCATCCCCCTTGCTGTAAATACCATTCAGGGTGGATGGATTTATTTCACTTCACCCTCTGGGACTTGCTCCCATCTCAGCTGCATGTCAGTTCTGAGTGAAAGGTCTGACCGCATAGCTACTTCAAGGAGGTCAGATCTTTTTCCCCCAAATTACCCACAGAAGGAGAATTCAGATATCCAGCCAGGTCTGTTCCTAACACTCACTTGTCAGCAAGAGAGAATAAATACACCAAAATGTACGTGAGCTCAAGGTGGCCAGAGTCATTCCACTTTGTCAATCACGTCTTATATTTAAGCCTTTGGGGGTAAAAATGCTCACTGGTTCACTGCTGTAGCTCGGTGGAAGGCATGGGAATTTTATTGATGTCTCCTATGGGAGCATGCTGCCTTTGACAGCTGTCCTTCTGGCTAGAAGGTGTCAAAAGCCCAAATATTCCCCTCCATTTCCTTTATGCAAACTTCTGTCCTCTTAAGCCTCATGTCACAAGCATTTGGGATGAAAGCCAACCAGGTGGAATTAACCAAAGCTTGTTGTATGTTCATGCCTCCCACTGCCTCTTTCACATTGTGGTCAATGGGGTGAGTGGATTTGGATTGATTTTGAAGAGGCTTTGACATTCTTCTGAATATTTTCCATCTTTTCCAGGAGGTTATGGCAGTTCTACCTGTCAAATTCTGTCTCTCTGCTGACTTACCATTGACCGTTCTCTCCTTCCTGCACAAACTGCACTAAATCTCCATCCTCGAGTGTAAGAGAATCCGGGAAACAGCTGTCAAAACTGCCTTCTACCCGAAAAAGATTGGTCCCCTAAAAAAATGATGAAACAATGCACCAGTAATACAGTCACTATGGATGAAAGAACACTGTGCAAGAGAGAGCAAGTTTAGTTAAATACTGAATTAGGCATTTCAAGTTGGCGGAGATTTCTTCTGTAGGGAATTGTGTCACTTTTTATTCCTTTTATCCTGCCCAAGTTAAATATTATTCAAACTTAGGACCGAACTGTGCTGTGCAGTCAGGCTTTAGAATTAACCGGACAGCCATTATTCTTATATAGAAATTGGGTTTGTGACACCAGGTTAAGTTATCTGGAAAAGTCTGAAATTACTTTTTTAAAGGCTCAGAGTTTTCCCTCACTTTTGTAACAGGTAAAGCTACAGCTTACAAGTAAGGGTGACTTTTTATGCTCCTGATCCTTATCAACAAAATAGTCTTGGAATAATCTCCCAACACCCATCTTCTGTATTCCAACACATCCATTAATTTAAGGCTGATATGAACCCAAACTTTGCAGGTTAAATTGTGATCTTTAGAGAAAAGGAGGTTGCACTGGGACAGGGCAGTGTAATTTGAAAAAGGAATTACATTGTTAGGGTTGGTCTCTTCCTCCAGGTCAGAAGAGTTGGAGAGTTCATCTGTGCTGGAGGGGATGGCTTCGAAATCTTCAAATGTGTCTAGAGATGGCATTTGCCTGCTGGGCCAACCTTTTCAAAGGAGATAAACCAAAAAGAGTTAGCTATCAGTCATTAGCTTCTTTCAGACTCAGTCTTTTAAAAATAATTGTCACAGGTTCACTTCCCACTATTCCACTTACTGAATTGCTTGTACCTTTTTACAGCTTGTTCCCTCATTTTGCCATAAAAATTACATTGCAGCCATTATGCTGTCTCTAAAAGCCTGTAGCACTTGCTGTCATTTGTGGGAGGGCAGATTGTGTGGCCACATTGATGCCCATCAATACCTTGAGTGTTTAGCATTGCTAAATCTCTTCAGTTCAGGAGGTACAAAAAGCAAGGACCAGGAATATTTCTGCAGAGCGAGTGCTGTAGCAAATTATAACTTTTGCTGACATGATTTTCAGAAGGCCATGCTCATTCAGTTTCCAGCTTACCTCCACATGTTTATCTATAAATTGAAGTCTGAAGCCATTGAATTTTAGTTGACGACTTAACTTTATCTCACCCCAAGGTGATATTACCACCTGAACAACTTACAATACTATAGCCTGGAGCAGGCTGGAGGTGCAGGGAAGGGACAGAGTAAACAAGGCACAAAGACAATAAGACCTTAGTGGTAGGTAAAGAAGTTCTCATTAATATTTCTGCTGTTAGCAGTCTTATTGCATTATTTGCACCCAAAACCACCTCAGCCCAGTGGAAGGGACTTAATGAGAGATTTCCAGCCCAAGCACAACAGCCAGTCTCTACACCTACAAAGGCATGCCCAGAGGATGTGTCCCGAAGGAAATTCAGGCTGAGCCTTATAAGACCTGCCTGCCTGAAGCTCCCGTGATGGAAAAGTAACTCAGCCTCTTCTGTACAGATGGCAGTCATGATCTACACTTTCCTTTGCACTTGATGCCTGTCCCTTTTCTGATGGGGACGACTACAGTCCAGCTAGAAGGAATCAGACCTTGCATCTACCAAGGGTTTCTGCAGCCCTGACATATACAAGCAGAATGGAGTCCATCAAATCACTACATGCCTTCCTACTTAATGTACCTGCTGTGCATTAGCTGATCGCAGGGACCTGGGCTGAGCAGATGCTGAATCAAGTTCTTTACAGCCTGTGGGCCATTGCTCTCAACAAGGCAAAGCAGTGCTCTGACAATAAGGCACGGAGACAGAAGCTCATGCAGTGGGATTATGCATAACCCAGCACTCAAAACCCACATCAAAACCTGGCCTGAGAAAATACAAAACCCAAGCCAGGCAGTTCAGACAGTAAACAGAAAAGCAACCTGATCTGGGAGAAATAGATTAATTGATTTATTTAATCCCTCCCCATGCACATCCTCCCTACTACAGGCACTGGTTGGTGCAACACAGGGTCATGCAGCTCTGCAGCCCCTTCTCCTCCCTCCTGGTACACAGGGGCTGTGACTGCCCTGACCACTGCAATTCAGTTACAAGAGAGACAGTGACCTTCTTCCACCGGAGCAGCATCCCCAGTTATAACCCTACAGGTACGGTTAGGTCATCCATACTTTTCAAGGTGTAACCTAGCATCTGACGTGGCATTCATGTGCTGGGTTGTGAGTATCCCTGCCAACGTCTATACCAGCAGAGTTTTGAGGCAGAAGAGACAATTTCAATTACAGACCATGCAGCATATAGAACTGGACCCCATATTCTGTATCAGTTGAATCACACCAGCAAAATACTAGCAACTGTCTAAATGTACAAGAATACATTGATGCTAATTAGCTTTAAACTGCTACAGCAATTTCAGTTCAAATTCACATGTTGGGCTACAAACACCAAAAGAAAAAGATATCCCCCTTCCCCCTTAGACAAAGCTTCAGTAATCTTTTGCCACTGTAATTTGTAGAAAGCATCCAAGGCAGAAACCTAAACAGCAGGGATTCCTTACAAATACATGCATCAGCCTTCCTCTTCCATACAAATTGCTATTCTAATTTCAGAGACTAAGAAATAGCCTAACTTTTATGTACTTAATTCAAGCTATAAAATAACACAGATCAAATTCTGAGCTCTCCGACATCAGTTAAAAGAATTATTTTCAGCTGTGCCTGACCTACAGAAAACCAGAATCTGGGACATTGTTTCTATACCTGCTAGTGATCTAAGCTTGTTCTTTCATTGCTTTCACAGGAAATAATGTTCATTAAAAGAGAAAAATCTCTTTAATTTAAAGAGAGTAAATATTATCATAAATTTATATTACACTCTCAAATTGAGATGATAAATGTTTTAATTTTGTTTACCTGTCTGTGAAGCAGATCTAGGTACGGGTCTCGTGGTAGAACTGGTATTACATTTAGTCTGGGCCAATATGGTGTTCTCAAAAGCATCTGTGACAGGAAGTACAATTTGTGTCTTCAAGGTGAAATAGTGACCAGACAACCAGTACAAAGCGAATTCTTGTATCACCTTTGCAACTGGTAGTCTCTTTAACAAACAGGTGGACTGGAGTCCAACAGTTATTAGAGGAGACACATGACCAGCACAAATGAGTGAAAAGACAGTAGCATTCCACAGAAAAACTGTAAGTCTGAGAAGGACAGAGAACAGCCAAATGAATCAAACAGAAATATTGATGTTAATTAAGGAAAATGATTGCTGGGTGAACAGTGCAGTGTTCTATTTCACTACAGCTTCCTTACGCATTTTTAACATATTTTCTTTGCAGCATTTCAAATCATTCTGTAGGTGATGGTATATGGTTTTGATGCCCATCCATACAGCAATGAAAGGGGACCAGGGAGGCTCTTCTTCCCAGCCAGAAATGAATGATTTCACTCTTGATGAATGCAACGCAATTTTGTGGGGGAAGTTTTTATCTGAGTACATCAAATCCTTTGTGTTATTAACTCTGTCAGAGACCTTATAATAGCAGCAATATCTTCTGGTAAAGGGACGATAATGTTCATTGTTTCTTACTTAAAGAAACTCAGTCTGGTGAGACATGTTGTGCAGTAAGACCATGTTTTTAACCAGTGAGGATCAACTTAGCTCTATCCTACGGATAGTACTTGCACCTTGAAATACCCCCTACCTCTGTGGCCACATGGTATCAGTCAGTGAGGGAAGTGAGGTATAAACACCAGTTTGGGAAACTCTGGTGCTGGATTCCAGAATGATTCCAAATGTAGTGCCAGGGGTCACTGGCAAAAGGAAATATTCTGCAAACAGCAAAACTACTATTTTCTCTGCTGTCTCTGAATTGTTTCTTCCAACCTTTCTGTTCCAGTTTCCTCTTCTGCTGGGAGTGACATAGGAGATAGCTCTGATATGTCACCGATTCCATCACTGACCTGGCCGCCTGCCCTTTCTACCAAGGTTTTGTGCAGAGCAACACAACCCTAAGAAAGGATTCCTCAGCCTACATGTCTCTCCTCCCTGTCCTGCAGCAGGGGTACCTGACTGCTTGTGTCCCCATAAGGCAACGTGCTCTGGCAAATGCTCATATAAAGGAAAAAGCTGACAATGGAAGCTGGTGATCTTCCAGTGGCTGGGGAGTAACTTCCTAGTTTAACTCTTTGATACTGTTTATTAAACAGTAATTGATTAATCTGCTGCAACAAATAGGTGGAAATTTTGCTTGGCTGAAATGAAACACTGCACCTTAAATGGATATTAATGCACAGTCTAGCCTCTTCTCTTGTCTTCATGCGCATGGCTCCTGCTCCTCTTATTAGGTATAGACACTAGCAAGGGAAGAGGGATGCAAGCGGCCAGACTGCAGGTGAAGGTGAAAAGTAGCCCCTTGGCTCCCTGCTGCTGCATTCTACAGAGTGAGGTAGAAGCCAGGCAGAAAATCCAGATCCAGATGACAGTCTAGAGCATAACTTCCCAAAACAGGCAGAGAATGGGAGTTTTAACTTAGGCCCATCCCTAGGTGAAAGTTGGTAAATATAACATGAGTGCAGGGGACAGGCAAGGGGGTGACAAAGCTGTGTTTATCACAGTTAAACAGATAAACTGACACCAAACCCCTAACGGACTCCAGTGTCGTCTGCCAGCAGTGATGAGATGTGAATTCAGTGAATAATATCAAAAGATTGCCAAACAGGTTTTCATGCAGGATGGAAATACTCATACCTTCAAACCCCAGGGGAGTTGGGTCACTCTTTATTTCATGTCTCTTGACTTTAACTGCAGGAACAAGGGGACCTGTGTGAAGTTTGCAGAGTCACAAGGCTGTAAATATTGTTAACGGAGACACTTGCTTTCCCATTACCTGGAAACACTACCTGCCTAATACTTTCCATTTCACTCAGAAAAATGACCAGCCCCTACAGTCTGGGGGCTAAACACTTCTCTGATGTGGATAGGAAACAGACCCCTTTTTGCAAAAGACATTAATACATAGTAAATATATCTGCTTCCTATCAGATTTCACGGATGTTTTCTCTCCCTCTTGTCCAGGAGATGGCACTAACACAGCCAGACTCACAATCTCAGCTTTCTACCCATGAAGCTGGCAGCGAAGAGATCACAAAAGCCAACGCTTATACCCCACAGAGGTGGAGAGCATCCATCACAGGTCCATGTACAGTGCTTCTCCTGTGTCCTGACTCCACATGTGGAGGACTGGTGATGTGACGGAGCTGAACTGTTAGCAGTTAGGATCAGCACCCAGCAGCATGCAGTAGCCTTGAATGTGATGACCCAAACACACTAGCTAGACCTGCATTTGGCTCTTGCTGAGACAAGACTCAGGCTTCAGTTCTTTAGTCATCTGAAATATTTTCTTAAAGCAGATGCTGTAAATAAAACACTTAATTGAAAAGCACTATTTTGTTTTCTAGCTTTTAAAATCATTACAAATGTAGTTTTCTCAGCATTCCAAGAAATTGCCAATAGTCTTGTGGCGGACAGGAACCTAGGGCAGGATTTTTTTACATGAAACTGTAACAAAGTTTGAATTTCATTGTAATTCACACATGCTCTCTTTTGATAAACTACACTAAAGAACAACCTTTGATTGCCCATTCTGTTTGTACATATGTGCTTCTTTCTGTTCCCCAGCTTTGGAAATAGATATTAAGAAATAATTCAGTCTTCCCATAACTTAGTAACTGATCATGTATTTCTGAAGTTGTTGCTGAGGACAGGAAGCTGTAAGAACCTCTTCTCCTGTGCTATGACCATCATTTCCATGTAGTGATGTTTTAGTGTTACGGTCTAAAGAGGTTGGCAAAGAAACATTTGTATGTAGCAGTAATATCACATCCTTCCTCTGTCAATAAACCCAACCACGCTCTCATTTCATGACAGCCTCATTGCACAGTCAAGGATATGGTTCATAAATACTGTGCGACCTTCTTCCTAACAAATATATAGCAAAGATTTTTATACAAATGAATTTGGCCATTTTTTCCTTCTATTTTGGTTTGTGAATTGCCCCGCAAATCTTAAACTTGCAAATCAGTTCCTCCACTTCATTCTGGGAACTGCCAAAAGATGGTATATTCAGAATCCAATGTAAGACTGTAAGTTCTGTTCTCAAAAGCAACTCTGACATGTAGGCATAGGTGCCTACAATCCTACTGATTTTCAATACAACCAGCTTGCCCAAATGCATGGTTTCATTTTGAGTTTAAATGTAGGCACTAGTGCAGTAACTTAAAGTAAATTCTGTAAAAGTGCCTTTTCTCAAAATAATAACAGCTCAAAAATAAAACTTTCATAAGTTCCCACACAAACTGCATAGAGTTCAGTGCATTCTGGGCACCTAGCTCCCTTACACGTCTGAAAATTTCCTGGCAAGCATAATTTCTAATCATAACTGTGATTATGCTAAATATGCTTAAAACTGGCATCTATTGCTACTCCATTTTTGGCTTGATTTCAGCCATTCTTGCCATCTGATATCTGCTATGCAATGAGGAGATTCTCTCCTTCGTGAAAGCAAAAATCCTAAACAGCTTTAAGGAAATGGAGAAATAATTTCTATTGAATTTCAGTTAATCCAAACTAAGGAGAAGTTGGAAACCTAACCCCACATCAGTCAAACATTAATCCAGTTTCCATGGAAACCAGCACTACTCTTCAAAGCCTATTATGGACAAACTGAGAAAAGTCACTATATATGCTGGCAGCACACCTTGATATACATTCAAAATGTCTTGGCCTGCCTTCCTGCAAGTGTTATACTGGTCCTGACTTTTCTTCTACTGGAACCTCCTGCATTTGTAAAAATTGAGCCTGATATACTCACTCTGTGAACAGCATTTGGCAGTAAATATATCAGTCAGCAGGAAGGGAGGAGGGTAGCTAAGCAAGCAGCATGACAGTACCTTTGGTCACAGCAGAAGCATTAACTGTGGTGCTGATGGAGGAGGCTAGGGAAAAGCGACGGGTAACTTCTCTTTCCTTAGATTCTGGATCTGGGAGAATAGACAGATGCAATGCAGGGCAGGATTAGAGGTTAATAAGCACTGAGGGTAAAAGATGTCCAAAGCAAAGCAGCAGCGGGAAAAGGGTAAACAAAAGGTAGGTTGCTCCTCCAAAACAGCCAGGAAAAATACCCTCAACAAATTGAAAAGCACAGAAAAGACTTTATATGAACATATTTTTGAAGCAATTCCAATTGCCCCAATTTTAATACTTCAGAAAGGAGACTTATGCCAATTAATATTTTAGCAACCAACTAGTGTCTAAGTATAGCTACAAAACACAGAGAGATGAGCATGATGGTTAGAATGGTATGTTTGTCTACAGATGATGTTTGGATTATTTTAGACACTGAACTGCTCGTCCTGTGATGACTGACCTGAAATACACTGAAAAACAAACATGAATGGTTTGGAGTTCGCATTTGTCATTTCTAGAAGTTAACTGTGTGACTGCCTGAAAACGTTCTCTGAGCCTCCATCCTTAGCGGTGCAAATCAGCTTGGAGAAAGTGAGGACAACAGAGCTTTTTTTTGTTTACTCCAATTAGGATCCTGCCTTTTCTCAAAGTCCGCTTAGGAGTGAAGACGCAACTTCCCCAGATTTCACTATGAGATGTGAGTAGCATTTTTTACTCAAAATATTTCATAAACAGATCAGAGGTATAAATAGACTGACTGTCAACTAGCTCCAGAGAGCACATGATGTTTCAAAACACATTGAGGTCATTGCGCAGCTCTTAAGAGATTGTGTCTACACTTCTACAGGCACATCAGTACATTTCTTGCACCTACCAGCTACAGCAGCAGCACTTGGGAGAAAAGGTTGCTTGCTTACAAATATTTCAGGATTAACTTTTTAGTCTCTTCTGCTGAAAACATTCTAAGCACATGTGCTGCATTAGTCAAGTCAGTATTTCCATTGAGACATGAATAAAGCTATTCATATGCTTCATATCTCATTTTCAGTAAGATACTCAAACACTTAACTCTACCAGGACACAATCTCAGCTGAAAATGGTATTAGAAATGGCTTTAAACATTCTGTTGAAGGTTTTTAGATTTGTCAAAAACTATTTGTGATTTTCATGTTTTGATTTTTAAAAATATCAGAAAAATATTTATGTAAAAATTAAGTAGTTGTTTCTATTTTTACAAAAAAATTTCCTGGGATAGGTGAGGAGATATTTCACATGAAATTCTTTGTAGCACATGCTTACATGCTTTGCTGAATTTTAGCCCAGATGTTCCTAGATGGTGCCCGTGATTCAGAGGGACTTTTCTATTCCAGTTGTGTCCTTTCTCTTATCATATCTATCTTCTTTTCCCTCTCTTCCCCCCCCCCCCCCCCCCCCCCCCCCGGTTAACTGGCATACAGCACTGGAGTAAAATAAGTTTCAGGTGATTTTATATTTCAGGTTTAAATATCCTGTGCAGAAATACTACTGTGAAGATTTCCTTGCCAGGGATCTTAAAATTCTCTTTCCCATTCCTCATCTTCACATCTCCTTATTTTAATGTTCAGTCATACAACATTTCTCTTTACTTTGTTTTTTCCATATTTCTGCCTAGTAAATGTCACTTTCACTATATGTTTCCAGTGGAGCAGAAATTAGCGTGACTGGTTGAACTGCAATTCGTATAATGTTTTATTATGCCAAAACATCAGGAAACCATATTAGCTCCTTAAAATCTCAGTGCAATTTTAACGGTAGATTAGATCCTGTAAAAAGACTGTAAATTCTGTATCTGCCAATGCACTTCCATACCACTTTACTCATAAAAGCACATATATTCAAGCACATCCTTATTCACACCTCCTAAAAGGCTGAAGAAAAATGAGTGGTTAAACTTGCCCTCAGTGATAATTACAATGGGATGACTCCACATTTAGGCTGCTGTAACTGCCCTTTACTAAAATACAAAGAAAAATTCACTTTATAATTATGGTGTTGGGCTACATTTACACCACATCATACAGCTCTTAGAGACCTTGCACCAGCTCCAAGGAATATGAGCTTGGCTCTGCAAACCAGGACAGCTAATGCTGACCCAAGGCTGGGGGAGATGCGGAGTGCTACGAGTGTGGGCTTTCACGCGCTTTGGTTCCAGTGCTGGTATGGCTGCCTTGGGGGTCTCTGCACTGATGGAGTGCAGGATGGTAAAGTTTCCCCTCCAGACATCAGCATTTCTTTGGCCAAAACACCAAGGTGTTCATATACAACATTTTCTACCCCAACATATCCAGCCTGGGCAGACAGTTCTGCAATGCTTTCAGCATCCATGCTCCACTGCCAGTTGATATCCATCAGGCAATCTTGTTTTCCCCCTAGTTAGTCTTGTTATTTTGTTGTTTAAACCTTCCCTTTTATGTGTTCTGGACATGAACAGACACAGTGGGTCTGAAGCAAAGCACCCTCAGCTCAATATGGCATCTCCTGCCACGGCCAGTAACAAATCCCTAGATAAAGGGGTCAAGAGCAGGACAAGCTTATTGCAGTAACTTCCCTGTTACCTTCTCACAGCTTCCAATCTGCCCTAACAGCCAGTCCACATAGTGCTAACAGGGCTTTGCGTTGTCACTGCCTGCAGAAATGACCACACTCTGCAAATTATCCAGCTTATTTGCCAACTGGTTTCCTCCAGGCCAGGACCAGATTAGTAACTGAACAGCACAACAAAGTGCAATGGGACATTGTGTAACGGAGGTGTTTCACGGGAATCTCAGGTAACCAGACCCAGCAAGTCTTTGAGCTGAGAGTGCCTACAGCTTAGGGGGTATGAACTCTTCTGAACTGTGCTTTGCTGTCTGGAACACTGAATACAATGCAAGACATTTCACATGACAAGAAAAATTCAGATAAAAGAGCAAAAGAGGCCCAAAACAAAATTGCAGATCCAAACTCGCCCAACTTACAGCATTATCTAGCATTTCTGAAATCTGTATTTTGTAACTGATTTCCCCAAGTCACAGGATCTGAAAACCACTTCCTGTTTTGTATTCAGAACATTGAACTGGTTTGGACATCTTGGATCTTACTACCAAGTGCAGCCTTACCCTTGCAGCTAGAATCTTATGGCTGCGCTAACTCTTGGTGTATTCTTATCTAGTCTATAACACTGTAATTTAATACTTCTGTATTTCTCTTTTTATTCTTTCATCTTGCTTCTTCCTCCTTTGATGCTCACCCTCTCCATCACTGCACACTAACCCTTTGTCTCACAGAAGAAATGTCATTTATCAGAACAGGAGAAAGCCACATAATAACAATAAAAAGAGTAATCACACTATCTTTTCAGGAAGTGATTGTAAATAGTTATTTAATTTAATTTCTATTCACATTTCTTTCTTTCCTCTAAAGTCTCTTCCTTGTACAGCCATCAGAGGAACATGCAATGCTCTCTACTCATGGATATTAAGTGTCTTCTAAATATTTATGCACAAAGACTCAGAACACACCATTTTACAGTGTCATATAACATAATTAAGTAGAAATGGCAATAAACCCCAGATCTTCTGAATTCCAGTTCCCCAGTGTAGCCATTACGCCATGGCTGAGCAACATTTAAAAAAAAAAAAAAAAAAGAGGTCCAACCAATGAACAATTTAACACATGAAAACCTCATGTAGTACAACATAGAGATGATATTCTTCCCTTCAAGCCAGTAAATTGCTGAAAGAAGTTAGGCTGGTGGTTTAAAACAAGTTGGCCCTTGAGAGAAACTGGAAATAAACATTATTTGCACTGTGCACCAGTAAAAGACCCAACAAGTCAACTCAAAGTTTGCCTTGCCAAGACTGCCGTGGGAGCAATTTTTGGTAACAGCATCTTTGAGAAGAGGAGCCACATGTGTGCATCAGACAGGAGCATTTTGGTGAGATGCGGCAGCACTTTAGGAAATGGTGATAGATGGTGCTATGGGATGGAGAGAACATTGTGGGAGTGCAGGAGACAGATGGCCAGAGACCAAATGCTGCATGGGGTGATTTTACCTTTGGGTGGAGCTCTGCGGTTGGAAAGACCTTGCAATGTGAATCGCTTTCTAGCAAGCGCTGTGCGCTCAAGGTTAAGGCTGGTGGAAGCATCAACTAGGAGAGAGGGAGAGGGAAGAGAAATAAGGAAGGAAGGGTCAGCTGTTCAGCTTATGGGAAAGGAAAGGTTAGCACTGGATGACAACTAAAAATAAATAAATAAATAAATAAATTTTGATTCAGTTCAAGCCTGAGCAAGACCTAATCAATTAGAAAGGTGACATGAGGTCAGGGTGATTAAACCAGCTGAGCCAAACAGAGCCCCTGGGTTGAGTTTGGCTCACTGAGTTTTAATGGAGAACAACAACAACAAAACAAAACCAAAGAAAAACAGGTGAAGGGATGTAGCTCTCATCAAAGGAAAATACAGTTTAGCAGCAAGCTCATTAATAAGGATCTAGTGCCTTTTACTATGAAAACATATCATTATTGTTGGAACAGCAAGCTTGCAGGGAGAAATAAGAGAAGAAGCCTTGCAGCGCAGGGCACGTACAGAGAGCAATTGTTGCGAGCAGTCCCACTTCTGCTATGTAGTACTAGCACTGAAGAGCCTGTCATCATCAGCTGATACACTCTCAGCCTTACCTGCTGAAGCCTTTCTAGCAGCCTCTGAAGCTGGCATATAGTCATGCATTTAATCTCATGATTTGCTGGGATGTAAGGAGTGCCATGCCAGCAAAGCTTACATGCCAGGCTCCTACATGAGTAAGCCAGCCATGCCGCCTCACAGTCGCCTTTACAGAGATAAGTCACAGATGGCTCTAGGTCCTGAGACTCTGGGTTTGAAAGATACTCAGTTACTTGCATTGCAGGAAGCAGGTGGACCTAGATCAAACCCCCAGATCCATGCATTCCTGCCGAATTCTGCATCTGCCCCCTTCTTTGTGTGGGCAGGTAACACACAAGGTTTATGGCAAGGGAGCAGGAGAAAAGCCATGTGTTGGCTGCCTGGTTCTGTGCCTTAGGATTTAACCATTAGCTTTTTCCTCCTCTTTATTTATACACTGCCAAGTGAAAATCATTAGAGGGACAAATGAAGACCAGAGGTACAAAGGGAACATGAAGAAACAGTGAAGCCACAGACAGACAAGCAACAGACAGACAAGCTGTGCTTCCCAAGAAAAGTGCATCCCATCACTTCCTGATTTGCAGCCAAGATAATCCAGGTTCCGAGGTGCCTGCATGCATAGGTGGGTGTGAGATGAACAGATTTCAACAATACAGAAGTATTATATGTTGGTGTGGTTCAGCTCCTTCTAGCCAGTGGCCTGATGCCGGCTTTGGGCCAGGCAGGTGCATCTGGTGAGGAACTGCTACCGAGCAGCCATTTCAGCTGTGGGGCTGCCCACAGGTGTACTGGGAAGTGTTCGGCTTTCAGACTGCCTGTGTTGGCCTAAGAGCCATTCCCTGCCATTGCTGCTCCCACTGTGAGGCAATCTTTGTATAGATACTGTAGCCTATAAAGAATCCAGAAACTTGTACATAAAATATATTTACTTTCTGTTTGCGTAGAGCAAGAAAATCCATAGCATTTCATTATCACAGAGTCATGAGGCAAGTACAACCGCGCATGTGTGGAGGGGGTGGCTTTATATGGTAGTTCTTCAGCTATGCAATTATATCACTTCACTGAGGGACCCCTTAGGATTTCACAAGTCCCCACAGACACGTTATCTCCACCTGAGTTACTTCAAACCTTTTCCTTCATTCTGTAGGTATACCAAATAACCCTGGAAACCATTTCCAAACATAATAAGTACTTGTGGCAAAGGCAGCCAACAGCATCCTGGGCTGCATTAGGCAGAGCCTTGCCAGCAGCTCCACGGAGGCGATGCTTCCCCGCTGCTCAGCACAAGTGAGACACACCTGGAGTGCTGCATCCTGTCCTGGGCTCCCCAGTACGAGAGACATGCACATACTGGAGTGAATCCAGTGAAAGGCCATGAAGATGATTAAGGGATTGCAGTAGCTGACATGAAGAGAAAGAGGGAGAGCTGGGATTGTTTGGCCTGGAGACAAAAAGGCTCAGGGGGATCTCATCCAGTAAAGAAGTGGAGCCCAATGACAGGATGAGAGAGGCAATAGGCACAAACTGAAATATGGGAAATTCCATTTAAAAATATGAAAAAAACCTTTTTTACTGTGAAGGTGGTTAAAGCCTGGGACAGCGTCCCCAAGGCAGTTGTGGAGTCACCATCCTTGGAGCTATTCACAACCCAACTGGACACGGCCCTGAGCAACTTGCTCCAGCTGACCCTGCTTTGAGCAGGGCAGTTAGACTGGGTGGTCTCCAGAGGTTCCTGCAGGGCTCAGCTCCCATACACCTTCAAGTCAGTAAATCTACCAATCAGGTCCACACAAAACACTGGTTTATATGTAGATAACTCAATCACAGGCATTTATCCGTAAGAATAATGAAACTGAAATAGCTTGCCAGTAGTGCCCTCCTCCTCTGTACTATAGAAAGAAAACAGTATTTTAAAATAATCTGTGTTCACATTAACTCCATAGATATTGGGAGTGTTACAGTCAGTAGGTGGCACAAAAGAGACAGTTTTGGCAGAGCACCAGTCTCCAGAAGGCCGCAGCACGATTCCTTTGCACCTTTGAAAGCGGGACCTAACTGTGCATTTTGAAGGCAAGTTCAGCCCCCGCAGAGTCCCCGCTAGAGGTGCCTCACAGGGACACAAATTAAAGTTTCGGTGGGACATCCGGAGCCGGACAGCCCTTCCGCTGGCTCTGTGCACAGCGGGTTTTGCAGCCCAGGATGCACAGGCACACCCTGAATCCCACAAAGAGCAGTGACTCACTGCTCAGCTCTGCGGGAGCAGCCGCACGGCGGAGGATGAGGAGGCTCTCGGCTGAGCTAGCAGGAATTACAGCGAGAGCCCCGCGGAACTGGTCATGGGAAATCAGAAGGCAGAAGAACGAAAATCAGCATATAGGGTGATCCCAGTTCCCACACTCTTGCATAAGCTGGACCAGTTAAAAAGCATCAATAATTTTCCTGGAAATTTTTTTAAAAAGGGGTTTATGACTTTCACATGAAAGGCTGCTTTTCAAATTTTGTTTTTTATTTTAAAAAGTTCATCCTTTTAAAAAAAGACATTTTTACTGAAACAGGTTTTTAACATTGGATTCTTTTAATGAAGAAACCATAACTTTCTCCCCAGAATAAAAACTTAGTGCAATGAAAAATCTTTTGGTGAATAGCCTATATTTCAAAGAAAAAATATTCCACTTTTTTTTTTTTTTTTTTTTACCATCTCTATTTATAAAAGGGCCTGCTGTTACTTTAAGCCTGATTTGGACATTAATCTCTTAAGACCTCGCAATTTTCTTTTTTGTATTATTAGAAAAGTCTTTGCTCTAACATTTCAAAATACCACCTAAAAAGAGAAACTGCTGTTGAAAGATTTTCAGTTCCTGCTACTGCCAGATGAGACAGTTTCTTTTTAGTGTTCATTTTAACATACATTGTATAGAATATATTTATTGTATTTATGCCCTCAAATAATGGAGGGACTTTCTGTGACCGTATATGCCTTTATTTACTATACACTAGAGGGGAACCTATACACAGAGGAGGCAAAAAAATCTCTTTGACATAAAGCAAGGAAATTGGTTAGCAAAGTCCATAGACAATCTTAAAATTAAATATGGCTAGAAACCAGCTTAGCCAGGATATAGAAGATTAAAATATGCATACTATAGCCCCCCCCCCCCCAATTCTATTTTTAAAAAACACAAGTTGTATAAAGAGGACTGTAATGCATCAAAACTCAGACTTAAAAACTAAACTGGTAACGCTTTTTTGTGTTCAGGAAGTTTCATGGTACAGTTACTCAGCTTTGTAGCACTGTTTATTTTGACGTTGGGTTTAAACAACATACATTCAAAATATCCTCATCAAACTCCAGAAATGAGTGTGCAAAAATAAAGATATTACCCTTTAGAAGCAAAAAGCTCTGTCTCAGAACTCCTACCTCTCTTTTGTCTGGCGCTGGGACTGGAATTCCTGTTTTTATTGTTAGATGCTTCCACGTTTGATGTCTCAGATTTGTTTTCATATATACTTGATGACTTCCTGCTATACCTTTGGACAAAAGAAATGCAAAAATAGTTACATTCCTACTTAATACCTAATGGAGCACTGAGCACTAAGCATTCTTTTTTACCCTCAGATATGGAAGCCTAAGGAATAAAAGGCAGGTTTTAAAATTCTGTGTGCTGTAAAAGTCTGCATCTGTGCAGGCGTGTATGGTGGGAAAAGCCATTCTAGCCCCTGCCTCCTTTCCACACCACACAGTAAGGGATGTACCTAGCAAGAGCTGAGAAGGGAAAAATGGAGGAACAAGTTGGTTGTCTGCACAAGCTCTTTTTGCAAGTCCAACAGATTTGGAAGGAAGGAGTGGGAAAGCAAGTTAGAAAAGAGGGCCCCAGTTTTCCATCCTTTGCAGCATAAGTATATTTGACTCCAGGAGAGAAATGGGTACCGGATGGTCACACAGAGGTCATACCATGTGTAGAGGAACATATGGATTCCACTGGTTCCAGGATCCCCCAATTTCGGTTTCTTCTGCTCTTTGAAAACACGAATCCAAGCAGGATATCCCTGTTTACAGCTGAACCACGGAGGAGGGGATCCATCTTGCCAGATTTGCACAGGTACTGGCCTTGTGGTCTGTAATGGGAACAACCCCCCTGCCCCAGGTTTGTAGGGCATTCGAGCTGCAAGGTTTTCCCATGGTTCTTATCCTCATTGTTTTGCAAATGTCTGGTGGTTTAGTTTGGATGTTTGACTGTTATCTTTGGCAGACTGCTCCACACATTTCACTGTATCTACACACTTGAAATACTCTTTCCCAAAGAGCTCGTTACTAACACATATCAGCAATTACATTGCTGTTTACAATTAACGTATGAACTGTTACACTTAACATTCATAGGTTTGTCTTGCTGTAAGGGAAGGTCCAAGATATCATTAAAAACTTAAGAACATTTGGAATACTAGAGATCTGTGAATACCGTTTTTAACTACAAGGCAGCCTGAGACTCATTGCTTTGTATTTGAGCCTCTGACCTGTTTCTGATGGAACCTTAACAGAGGTCTCTGTTACCTCCTGTACTAAATCAAAATGTGATTTTGCAGCCTGATGTCAGGTACAAAATGGGGCTCAAAATAAATACGGGAACAAATCCAAAGCACACTGACATTTCCTTATTCTTTTTTCTCTATTCCTTCCCAGCTAGGCTGAGATAACTGTGAAACATATACCTGACAGAGTTAAAGATTTACAGCTGTGAGAAAGACACCAAGAAAACACATAAGCTTCTCTGAAACAGCATCTACAGTAAAATCCAAGTGCTTCTGTGTATCTATGTGTACAGGATATTTTTACATGGATGTATGACTGAATCAGTCATTTCTAATAAAGCAGATAGTTAAGCAGTTAGAACAATAGTCTATTTAAGTTTCATATGTTGAAATAGATTAGAAAACAGAAAGGGATCATTTCATTATCACTGAAATGCAGCAGCCATCCCTTGAGAGAGAGACAGCAGCAATAGATATCACGGGGCATCTCATTTTAGGATTAAACAGTGAAACTTTGGGGAAAAATTTACAGAGAAAGAATTTAAATAGATTGAACAGGACTTAGGCACATTCAATAACCGCCTGTATTAACGGCACTGGTATTAAGTGTCCCTTTTGCCAACACCTCAGCTCCAATCCTGAGTCAGCCCAGCCCTGCCTTATCTTATGGAATTGCAGCCCCACTGCTGCAGTGGCATATAAACAAGTAAAAGGGATAGTCTTTGTCATTGAACAATGGCATGGCTCAGGGAGGGGAGAGCATCCTGCAAACAGATTTCCCCAATGTCACAGCACAGGTTTGACAATTCCCAATAAACAGTAGAATCACTGTTACACATGGGCAACCCAGGAGAGGGTGTCTATTGGTTAGATAAAATCCTCAATAATTAATTAGCCTCCAACCACTGGCAGAGCACTGATGATGCTGGTTGCTCTTTAGCTAATAACAGTCTACCACTGGCTTACTTAAAGCGCCTTTCACAACTGGGGCTGCTTAGTCATACCAGTCATAAACACAGACTATGCCCATGTGGGTGGCTATCACAGTCTAGCTTCTTCCTTCTTTTCCTTGCCTCCACCCAGCATCTCAAAACAGGCTGCAGAAGGGACTCCACTGTCCGAGGAAGTCTGGATCTACTATTTCACATCAACTAGTGCAAAGCCACCTTGTGCTGCAACTCGCCTGTCCTTGCTTCTCTCTGAGACACATATTACAGAGGATCAAGGTGGCCTCTGCTTACAATAGCCAATAGGACACTCAACTTTATTCCATTCATGAAAGCTCAGAGCATTGTTCTTTCATGAAGACTTACCATATTCTTCCTGTCCCTGTAATAACACAGCATTTGGAGCAGAAGCATCTAAGCTCTCCTCTGCTACAGTTGGCAGAGTGAGGACAAGCAGCACTTCATTTCTCCTTTGGTTTAATCCACTCTAGGAGAAATAGCTAATCACACGGCCTTTCTTCCTGGAGTTAATTAATTTTCTGTTGACATATTTCGTCTATGATTTCTGCTTTGAAAATTCTCACTTTAAGAGCCTTATAAGAGGGACACACATCTGGATTGATTTGAGACGTTTTTGTGATTGCATTTCATATTTTACTGGAATAATTTTCTCCTATCCCCAAGGCGGTTTTGCTGAAAGATTTTCACCCTTAAACGTTTTCAGCTTAAACCTTAAACAAAGCAAATGTAACCAAGCCTAGAGAAAATACAGTGCAGGATTAACAGCACTGTATCTGTTTAAAATTTCTTGCATTGAGTTGTACAACTCTCAAAGGCTGGCTGCGTTACCTGGGATCTCCTCGTTTGGTTGAGCCTGCTAAAATTTTGCAGTGATATCCCATGCCAACTTACATTAAACTTGCCCAGCAATTGGACCATTACAAAAATTTGCTGACAGCTCCATTTAACATCCTGGAAATGTTCCAATACACTTTGTCTAAACTTAAGCTAATCAAGAGCATATGGTTCTTTTGCAAAACCAAATGATCATCTTTGAAATGAATTCTGCATTGTGATTTTAGTTTCGCCATGAGCGAAACCTTTATCTGAATTTACATGTCTTTAAAGAATTTGAAGACAATCAAGTAAGTTCGTACCCAGGAAGCTAAACACAGAAAACTAAGAATTTATGTACTGCAAAAGCACAAAGGCAAGACAAAACATGGCCCTGATATGCCGTGATAGCTGTGGTCACCTGCTTGCATTGGAGGAATCCATTGGTGCATGGTATACACTCTCAGTGATTCTTTGGTGCAGTTGACTTGCTTCTGTTAAAGAAAAAGTAAAAAGAAATTGCTCCAAATTGTATAAATTGCTTCCTTGTTTGCATGGAAGGTGGGAGAGGGAGAGGGGGAGGGAAGGGAGAGGGAGAAGGAGAGATTTTGACCTGCTGCAATCAAAATTGAATACTCATACTTGAAGAGAAAAGGCATATGGTGATCTTAAAGTTTGAAAACTTAGCTCACCCGAACAGCTCTTCCACCCATATTATTTCAATGCAGAAGAGATTTCTTCCCCTGCCACCTTCTCTTTCCTCTGTACCTCTTCCTAGCTCACTGCACAATATGGATTTAGAGAATGCACATATTGGCATTTTTCCCAGAATACAATACAAGTTTTGTGGCTCACAGCTTTTTCTGGATTTAGCAACACATGTACAACAGTTCTTCTGCACACGCAGCCATCTAGTAGAATATATCCCCATCCCTCTGAAGACTGCTTTTGCTCAGCATCCTGGACAAACAGCAATAATAAAATGTTGTTCAGATGCCACTTGTTCACTCTTTTTGCATAGCTGCAAGGTAGCAACAGACTACTTTGTACCTATGTCTAGTAACTGCTGAGTGGAGAAAGATAGGAAAGATGCTGACAACCTGGTTTTCAAGGCCAGGAGAGTCAGACACTGAGAAGTGAGGAAGCAATGGAAGGAGCTGCTTTCAAACTCTCAGATTGCTGAGATCCTATGGCTATTTCACTCTGGAAAAAGACGAACCTCCTGTCAATGAAAGAAGAACAGACAAAGGGACAGGGACAGCACTGAAAGATTAAACTTAAAGTCTTTTGTGGGTGGGAATGTTGGGAGAAAGGAGCACCCTGGGTGGGGAGTCGGAAGTAGCTCCATTCCTGCTTTTGGCAACTGATTCACAGCCTTGCACAAATCCCTTAAGCTGCATCCATAATTCCTTTGCCAGCAAGAGACAATTATACTCTTTGGGATCAATGCATCAAGGAGTTACCCAAAGCCTTGTTAGCATTCCATGCTCACTGCAGTATACAATAGGAGGTGTATATACACTATGTGTTTGGACACTAATGACCCATATGTTAAATTATTTATCACATACCTTTGGCCACCTTCTTTGGCCTTTACTCACTCATTCATCCCAGCTGGTTCCTTCCAACATTCCAACTCCCTGTGCAACTTCTAACAACAGTCATTAAAAACAGCGCCGACAAACAAACATATCCCTCTTCCTTCTCTCATTACAACACACAGTTGGAGAAATATCCAGTCTTGGATTAAGCATGAATTAAGGCCTCTGCTTTCTCGAGTCATTACAAATAGAAATCCCTGTTTAAAACTACAGGACAAAGCATTTGCTTCCTGCAATCAATATTGTAATAAGTCCTTTAATTCACGTGATCATTTGGGATAAGGCAATGGGAAGAGTTCAACAGCATATAAGACATAATTTCTGCCCTCTGACTGCTGTTCTGCTGGATTCACAATGAAGGAAAACTTGACTTTGCTCATAGAGTAGGATGAAAGTCGTCCTTGGATGTTCTCAAGACCAAACTGGCTAAAGTCTTGGGTAACCTGGTTTGACCAGTAACTGAGTCTGCTTTGAGCAGGATGTTGGACTATGATATCCTGAGGTCCCGTGAAACCTGAAATATTCTAGGATCCTATGATCTTAAGACAAAACAATAAAGAATATCAAAATATAAACATTTTCCAAAACTTTCAGTCTTGATTCCTGCATAGTTTTCTCTGGAAAATGCATAGTAACTCTAGCATATAGGTCTTGTATGCTACAAAGAGTTCACAAATGCTCATCTGGGTGACATACAAGCTTCATTTTCTTTGCCTGGAAACACACATGGAGGATTAGCACTCTGTGCTATTAAACACATACATTTTCTCCATAAGCTACTCTTCTTTTCTGTGGTAGCCTAAGTAAAGCCAGCTTTTATACTGTAGAAGTAAATATTACAAACCATATCAGACAGTCCCTAGTTCAAGTTCTGAAACTGCACTGATAAGAATCTTGAGTTCTTTCCTCAGCAGTTCTTGTTGAACTGACCACAGTGAAATTCAGAATAAAAAGGAGAAAGGATGAAGACAAGAATAGTAATAGAAGACCTGAGTAGTAAGCATTGTAAATAAGTATATTGTTATGGGTTGGATTAAATTGCTGAGGCTAATATGCATAGTTGTTTCCCTCCACTTAATGAGGTTGTAAGAACTCATTGCCTTTGTGAAACAGACAATTAAAATAAAGATGGCCTCTGAAGTTAAAGCACAGGCACAGGTTTCCACCTAGGACAAAGTCTGCTTAGGAATCTGAAGGATGTGGGTGGAGAGGCTTTGCTGGCATTGCTTTAAAGAGAGGTGTGTGTGTGTATGAGAGAAGCAGAAAATAACAGGTCAAGGTGAGAAGCAATGCCAGGGCCCAGGAAAAGACTGTATTGGACACAGCTATGTTTTTTTGTCCTAAGAGAGCCTGAAAAATGGCTTTTAGGACTCTACGTTCTTGTTTGTAAATAGAATAGTATCTCAGATAGCTTTCATCACTATGTTCTCTTAGTATCTGGAATAACCTAACTGAATTTTGTCTGTCTTGGGTTCAATATCTTACATAAGAAAGGATGTCATTATCTGCAGATCCTGAGGGAACCAGCAGATGAAGTGGCTAAGCCACTTCTACCTGGACTTGTCCAAGCATTTTACACTGTCCCATGCGACACTCTCTCTAAATTGGAGAGACGTGGATTTGATGGATGGACCACTCAGTGAATAAGGAATTGGCTGGACGGTCGCACTCAAAGAGTTGCGGTCAACAGCTCAATGTCCAAGTGGAGACCAGTGACGAGTGGCGTTTCTCAGGGGTCGGTATTGGGACCGGCCCTGTTTAACATCTTTGTCAGCAACACGGACAGTGGAATTGAATGCACCCTCAGCAAGTTTGCTGACAACACCAAGCTGTGTGGTGCAGTCAACATACTGAAGGGAAGGGATGCCATCCAGAGGGACCTTGACAGGCTTGAGAGGTGGGCCCGTGTGAGCCTCATGATGTTCAACAAGGCCAAGTGTGAGGTCCTGCACATGGGTTGGGGCAATCCCAAGCACAAATACAGGCTTGGCAGGGAATGGATTGAGAGCAGCCCTGAGGAGGAGGACTTGGGCGTATTAGTGGATGAAAAACTGAATATGAGCCAGCAAAGTGTGCTTGCAGCCCAGAAAGCCAATCACATTCTGGGCTGCATCAAAAGAAGTGTGACCAGGAGGTCGAGGGAGGTGATTCTGCCCCTCTACTCCACTCTCATGAGACTCCACCGGGAGTACTGTGTTCATCTCTGAGGCCCCCAACATAAGAAAGACATGGACCTGCTCAAGTGGGTCCAGAGAAGGGCCACGAAAATGATCAGGGGGCTGGAGCATCTCCCCTATGAGGCTGAGAGATTTGAGGTTGTTTAGCCTGGAGAAGAGAAGGCTCCAGGGAAACCTTATAGCGGCCTTCCAGAACTTAGAGGGCCTACAAGAAAGATGGAGAGGGACTCTTTAACAAGTAGTGTAGTGATAGGACAAGGGGTAATGGCTTTAAACTGAAAGAGGCTAGATTTAGATTAGATATTAGGAAAAAATTCTTCACTGTGAGGGTGGTGAGGCACTGGAACAGGTTGCCCAGAGAAGTTGTGGATGTCCCATCCCTGGAAGTGTTCAAGACCAGGTTGGATGGGGCTTGAGCAGCCTGGTCTAGTGGAAGGTGTCCCTGCGTATGGCAGGGGGGTTGCAACTAGATGATCTTTAAGGTCCTTTCCATTGTAAGGTCTCAACCTAAACCATTCTATGATTCTATTTTAGGTACTTATGAGGCTTCAGTCATTCATGTGTTGAGCACGTCACAAATCACCTTCATAGTGACATCTCTGTGAGAGAGGGAAATGTCATTAATCATGTTTTACAGGGAGGTTACTAAGATAAAAAGATGGGATAACTGACTGACATGTAAAACATAAGGCAGGTGACTAGATTTGAAATAAAACCCCTCAAAAACCCAACAAAGCAAAACAAACAATAGGACAGAGAGGAACAGTTGCTGTCTGGTCATGTATGTAAAAGGAGATCTTTTGTGTCAGGTCTTGTGAGAAGGCACAGAGTGAAGACTGGGACCCCATCTCCTCACATGCTGATGTAAATGGATGTTTCTAGGGTTGTGGCTTGAGAGGGAGAACACAGGAAAATCATGTTCCTCAGACTAACTGTGAATGGAATAATTATTCATGCCATTTCTAAAGTTCTAAGAAATTTTCTTTGATCAGGACAAGGGTTTAAGTCCCAGCAATGCTGCCACCACCCAACTGACCCTCACATAGAAGATCTGTTCTTGCTGATTTCACTGATGGTAGTAGATGGCACTGTAACTCATCCCAGCTACAGAAGGAAGGCAACATGACCAGATCTCGCTCTGTGTGTCCTACCTCTACATGCTTCCAGTTGTCCTGTCAGGACTTTGCGAATCTCTGAAATCCAGGTGTTTTTCAACTCAACAGAAGATGCCTGAGAACACAAGAGGAAAAGACAAAGCAGATCTAGTTAAAGCATGCTGCCAATCACTTGGCTGCCCTGACCTACATTTGCTCTTGATTTTCCCAAGGAATGGAATGCTGTGGCCAGCTTTGAGCAAACCAAAGGACGCTCTTCAAGATGGAAAAGTTACCATGAATCTAAGGTCCTGTCCTTGCTTTTCTGTCCAGCATTCTAAGTAATTTTCCACTACTTTGTTTCCTCTTTTACCCAAAATCATGACCATTTTCACAATGATAAATTGGCAATTTCAGTGCCAACACAATAATGAAGCTTCCAAAGGCTATTGTTTCTTGAGTGTACAGGACAATGAAAGTCACGAAACTGAAAACTTTCTTAAAAACCAATTCAATTGAAAGGAAGCATAGTCCTTGGAAAAAAAAAGATTGTTGTTACCTGAATGATATAGACCTCTTCTCTGCCATTATACCAGATCTCAAACTTCTTGTTATCCCCTTTTACATTTTCTGTAATGCCCACAGTGCTCATCTGTTTCAAAATAGAAAGGAAGAACCTGGAATCTGGAAAATGTCAACATTCTTTAAACTCTTTATCCTCTGAGAAGCATTTTTAAAAGGCTGCATTCACTTCTGCACCTTAGGGAGTCATTAAAAGTAAAATTCAGAACATGTTATTTCTCAACATCTAATTTATCATTCATCTTTTTGATTGTTAGAGGGAAAAAAAAAATTAAGCACTCAAAAGTAACACAAGTTAATGTCTGATCATGAGTTTATCCTCTTTGCTTTTTTTGCTTGAACTGTGGGTCAGTTTTCAACCCTATCCTGGCTCTTGTCCACCTATACAAATTTTCAGTTTGAGGAAGGTGGTATTTTCAACTTGCCATCACTGACCTATTGAGGTGGGAGAGGAAGAGGGGTGGAACAGGGCTTTGTGAGATTTAACAACTCATCTGCAAATCCAGACAACACAAAATATTCTATATAGTTTCAGGAAAATGAAAAAAAGAGGTGAGCAAGCAGCTAAGTGCCTAACTAGGCAAGACGAACAAGGAACTGAAGAAAATAATTCTTGATTTCTTAAATGATAGATTCTTAACCACAATTTTGAAGTCCACCTGCTACTATACTTACCAGCTTCCCATCTTCTTCCTGTATTTGTTCATCCCCCTTGTTCTGATTTGCCTCAGCGTTAGGTTTGAAGATTTAAACAGCTTTGGTTATGTCATCATTCCTGCTATCTCCACAGAAAGAAACTTCAAACATTCATATGAATTGGTTCAGTCCTTGAACCAGGTTCTATTACAATTCCTGTCTGGTTACCCTATAAGTTTGCAGCATTACACTTGAAGACCTGTGTTAGTTGACTGAAGACACAAGTGTCACACCAATCTGCTTAAAGGGAAAATTTGACCTACTTATGAATCTCATCTTAACAGAAAATATCCTGACTCATATCAGGAAATGTTACTTTTGCAAATAAAAGGGCACTTCTGCACTGTGATTCACCTGTAGCTGTTACTGTCACAGAATATATCTGCTCAACTGATGCCAATAGTAAAACTCACAACAGAACTGAACTTGGAGAATGCTTAGAGGCAGAACAATGAGAGATGCAGGTCCATTCAGTCTTGCTTCTCTTTATGAGATGCTGGGCAAGAACACACAAGGTGCCTGTTTGTATCGAGTTGCAAAACCAAGGTTCACATCTGGAGTTGCAGGACATATGGCTGGGTCTGTCTCCAGATCAAAACTAAATGGGAGCTTTCATTTACTCAGGGGTGCAAGATAGCTCCAGATATGTGTACTTTCTTCAAGTCTCCACATGGAAACATCCCTGTGTTGTGAGAACACCAGATTTATTTCTCTCCCCCACCATTACCACATTTATTACCTTTAATGAATTTTTAAAGCTGTATGAAGCCGTCTTCTCATGGCCATCTGTGTTCTCTTCCCGTTTCTTGCAGAAAAGTAGCATCTTTGTGTAGAGGAATAGGTGTCTCTGCATCGGTTTGAATCTAGCCAAGTCCTTCACCTTGTTGTGCCCCTTCTTGTGGTCAGTCCACACATTGAAGGAACCTTGCATCAACAGTTTGCCAAGCTCACTGACATCCCCCTAGCAAGCAAGGAAAAGAGAGAGCCTATATCACATTCAAACTAGGGTAATCCCAGGCACAGTTCTTTCCCCTAGTGGTGTTTAAGCTTCCAGGCAGAGGCATGTGCCTAGGCATCCCTCGTGTTGGAGAGTGGACATGTTACAGCTGGAACCCCATCTGCACATGTCTCCTTGCTAAACCTGTGTGGTTTCCTCATATAACCATTAACCCATCGTTTTCCATGTTCATGATTCCCAGTTTGTCTCCCCTTTCATAGTTAGTGTCTAAGGTCTGTCTCAGGACCTCTTTGGATCTGACACACAGGCCGTCCCCTCTGACGACCTCAGAGGAAGCAACTTCTGACAAGAACTGGGTTTCACGACTCCTGTCTCCAAGGCAGTATGAAGGCCCAGTGCAGTCCAGATATCCAAGCAATGGCCTTGGCTCTGAAAGATCTAGGCTCAGTTTCTGCTCTGCTACGAGCTTCTTCTATCCCTGGGCAAAACCTTGAAAGATGCTTAGATGTCTGAAGACACAGATTGGTGCCTAGAGGTATGTAGGTGTGTAATTCCCTCCCACTGCAAAATAGCCTTTAAAGCTTTGTCAATAGTTTCTGCAAACTGTGCAATGCTGCACAGGCTTGGGCAAAGAGGGAGCCGTAAAAGTACCTGAGGGAGAGTGAAACTAGGCAGGAACCAGACCTTTCTAAGTAAAAGACCTTGTCTAAGGACCACTGATGGGTGAATACTTCAGCTGATATAAATATTTGGCTCAGGTGCCACCAGCACAATCATTTATAGCACAGTTCAGTACTAAAGAGTGTAGCAATGTGTGGATAGAGGACATGGCAACATCTATATGGTAATGGGCTTCAACAAATAATGATAAACATAATTATCCTAGCAGCAAGTTTTTCTAGGAATGCTTTGTATAATAAATTGAGGGAATAAGCTCAGTGCATTATTAAAGTACTTATTTTCAACATCTGTATGTTCTGTTGATTATAAGCTGAAGATGTTGGCTCCAAGTGGGAATGTCTGATTTCTTAAACTACGGATTGCAACCTGTTCTCCCTCTCATTCCCCATCCTCTACCCTAGATCCAACTGTAAAACCAGGGTTTGATTAGGCACTTTTCCATTCCATATCAGGCTATTATTAGACTCTCCAAAGCATTCAGAAAACATCAGTAATTTCTGTAACAGTCTCTCATCTCTTATATAGAGTTGGATTTTTTTTTTATTTGTGCATACAGGACTGTGTGTGTTTGTATTTATATGTGCATGTGGGTGTAAACTGAAAGCCTGTGAAAAGCCTATTGATGAGATGTAAAGCTAAATGAAAAAACCAAACAAACATATTTTCTACATAGTTCTGACAATGGTGAGAGGCTCCTGTCACTCCAGGCACTGTTCAATACAGCATTGAGATCCAGAAGCTCAGTTCAACTCTTGTGATAGGTCTGTCTCTTCAAACTTGGATCAGGATTATAGCAAGTGAAGTGGGGGCCTACCACTACAGAGAGAAAGAGGATGGACAGGGATGGAAGTCTGCAGCTATCCCACAAAAAACTTTGAATATCAGCCCATAAACCCTGGACTCTCTCTTCAGTGTGGGCAGCAAATAGAGAGGAGGACACTGCTTCTGGTAACCTGTGCTAGTGGACAGCAGTTTTTTGTCCTAAAGGAAGTTTATTTAAAATGGAGGATTTGATCACTATCTCAAATATAATTATTCCCTGTTAGAACAATACACTGTATCTCATGTTTATGGAAGATGAGAGATATGTATGAATGGCTTAAGTGCTGCATAACTCATGGACAAACTACCCAGGACAGATTGTATACAAATGTTAGGATGATAGTAGGGAACATCTCTAAAACTTCTGCTCTCCAAGCTTTACTCTACTTTACTTCTGGCTTTGCCTAAAAATAATAAAAAACCTAAAACCAACCCCAAACTTACATGTTAGCAATTTCTTACACAAGAGTTCAGCTCCTCGAGTCTGCATGTGCACAGGTCCAAGAACCAGAATATCCTATGCAATTAGGAGCATTCATCAGCTGCCACAAAACCTGCTTTTCTGCTGGCATAATATCCTTCTCTGAAAGGTGTTCTAGGCAAGTATTTCTATCATGCCTGTGTGGGAAAGACTCCACAAGATGGGGCACAGTTTCATGAGCTATGGGAGGTGTTTATTTGGCATCACAGCTGAGCACCTGGGACAGGTGGAACAGGGAGAAGAAATTATTGGGTTCATCTTCTTTCACACTTTCACCCCATTTGATAATCATGTTACAAACCATCTCAGGAATGCTGTCAGCATCGGGCTACACAGCAGCCATGTTCTGCTTTGTCATGTCTTTCAGTTCAGCTAACAAACCAAGGCAAAAATCTAGTCCTTGGATCTACTATCTGGCATTTCATGGAAGACTGGCAAATTCAAAAGTAGAAGTTGCAAAGGAACAGGAATGCTCTGTTGAACTCCTGAGTACAAAACTATTCCGAAATTTGAAAGTAAGGGATAGGCAAGAGGATGACCTCAACAATTATATGAATAGGAATCTGAGTAGATCCCCTCTGCTCAGGATATGTTACCTTTCTTGGAGAAGCTTTTCTACCCATCCCTTACAGAACTGTTTAAAAACAAATTTTTGTAAAATTGCTGTAACTAAATACATTTAAACTTGGAAACACAGGAGGAAAGCTACCTTTCTCTTTGGGAATGAATCAGAAACAGTGGAAACTGGGGAAGTAAAAGACATGCTGTATCCATGAGCTTCCCATCCCCATGTTGACTGGTCCAAGTCTGCAATAATAATATCCAGCCTTTAAAGAGTCTTTCTAAAATGAATCTCTGAGACACTCAGAATTAGCCATAACCAGAATCGTTTAGAGAATCCTTCACAAGCTATTTGTCCTGACACCCAGAAGGCTGTAAAAGACTCACTACGGAAACCAAATGGACTTGAACCAAAAAAACCACACAGGTTTGTCTTTTCTGCAAATACAAATGAAGACTTGATTGTTTCAAAAGAGAAACTGTTGAACAAGGTAACATGTTCAGCAATGTGCAAGTTACCAGTTTGTGCAGCAGTTGCTAGAAACCCCAGGAGGAGCCAGCAGGCTGTCACTGCAACCAGTGATTCAAAAAGTCACATCAAGCAAAACCACCCTGAGTGCTGAGAACAGTGGCACCAGGACAAAGACACCTGTCCCTAAAAAGTCCGTAAAAGTCTGGACAAACCTGAAAGCAGCAGAGATGTGTCTCAGTGTTCATTTATACTGCTCCAGGAAAAACTTTTCACAAAACAAAAGTGCTAGAAGGGAAAGTTTGTCTACTGTCATGGAAAAGTGAACACAAGCTTTGCCGCTGGCTTTAAATAAAACAAAACAGCTTCCCAAGTGTAGAAAAACCAAAAGGAAAACTGACTACTAAAGTGAATCAGGTTTGGTTTTGAATTAAAAATCTAATGAACTATTCCTGTTCAGCCAACAAATCTGAATATAGTAGGACTCTCCTACCTTGAGAAAACTTGGAAAAAACTGTAAGTTAGATGGAAATCATATCAAAAAGATACTGCTAATCTAAACTAAGCAGGAAAACTTCATGCTATATTCTTAATTTAAACCCAACTCTTGGTGCAAAGACCTACAGCACAAGACCCCACTGATCAATTCATAATGGGTGTAGCTTATAGCTGTGCAGAAGGCTGAGGTAAAGTATATGCTTTACTTAAGTTTGTCAGGTTTGGCAGACCTAAGTTATGCTTAGGACCTGTGGTATTTCTCTGATCCACAGGCACTACAGCTAGTCTATGTGTTTACTAATATAACAAGGTGGCCACTGCTTCACATTCAACCCCGTACAGCTACTGCAGGATAAGAATTCATATTCTCATTTCAAATGTAATGCACAATCCACAGGAGCATCTCCAACTGTGTACAGCAGTGGATCTATGACATATAGCCAAGCAAGCAGTTAAATTTCTTTATAAAATAATGCTGACAGAGGGCATGGTTTCCTCAGCTACCAGACGCAGATGCACTTGCACAAAAGAGAGAACTATAAAAATTAAAACTCCTGAAGCCACTCCATCCTGCAAAACACAGAATAACTCTTCCCACCCAGACACAGTCAGTATAGACCCCAGCACTTTCTTGGGAGGTCACATTCTGCACAAAATACTGGTTTTCTGGTATCCAGACTAAACCCTGTTACTCTGATCTAATAATTCTTTGAACCCAACTTCTCAGTCCATTGTTTTTTCTTGACATTTTTACCCTGCCGCTATTTTTTACCACATCACCCTCAGGCCTCATTTCGACAGGCATGCTTCTCCTTTATGTGTCAATCACTTCCACTTCTCACTTAAGGGCCCATTTTATGTAGGCAACACTAGTTCTTGAAAGTCATATGACTTCAGTGGTGCTTCAGCAGAGAGGTATATACATTTGTAGCCTTTGATTTGTACGTTGGTTATTATTTCATGTTTCAGATAATGAGTTTGCCAGTCACTGGGATGGATTCTATTACCCACTTTAAATGAAAGCCAGATTTTCCTCCCTAAGTGCAAGAGATTTGGAAACACTTGAGTTGCACTGTGATCACAAAGTTTCAGCAAATTTCTTAAGTTATGTCTGTCACACTTGCTACCTTTCATCTACAAATGAGTTTTGGGTGTGATGACTCAGAAGGACTGCATTCATCACACTTCTTCCCCACATTCACATCCCCAACTTCACGACAGGTATGTTGACATGTATTTTCAGTCACCACAACATGCCACTGAGTGGCATCTTTCAAGAATGTGGCACAAGCTCCTGCAAAGTGTACCCAGCCATGGGCACAGCATGATCAATGATGAGAGGAACACTGGATGGGTCAAGACCAGAGTAAAAGCAACAGCAAATAATACCTCATATCCTGTGATTGCTATCTGGTGCATTGAGTCATTTACTGATTTGATGATATCAAGCATCGTGGCCAGGGCTTCTTCCAATTCAGCTGTACCCTCTGAATTCTTGCTGCACTTCAGCATTTCCTGATTAAAAAAAGGTGCAAAAACTACTTGAAAACTTCTTATACCAGAAGGCACCATAAGACAATCCTCCCTGAAATTTCTGCTGCATAGACAAAGTAGCAGAACTACAGGAAAAAACAAACAAACAAACAAACAAAACCAAACAGGACATTCACCAGGATTGTCATTGAGTACATACATTTTGACCCTTTGGACATTTTCAAGTTTTATGGGTTCATTTAAGATGAGACAGGACCATTCTGACATATTTACAATGAACTTTCTGCATGTCACAGAATTACATCCAGGGTTTTTTTACTCCATATCTGCTAGAAAAGAAACTCAAACTTAATACAGTGATTTTAGGTGTTAGAGAAGTCACCATTTCCTTTTGCAGTTTGTTCCACAAGGTACTTATTACCACTGTTAAAAATATAAATTAATTTCTAGTCTTAGCAAGGTCTTGTCAGATAAAGAATTTCTGCATGGGAAGAAGTCACTTCCTATGTAGATGTCAAATCATCTCACAAATCTCTCTTCCTTAAATTAAATGAGACTTCTTTAATCTATAACAGCTTTTTCAGCTGTTAATTTATTTTTTGGGGGGGGGGGGAATACGCCAGATATTACTATAAATCTTCCCCACCTCTTATTCTCTACCTCTGCACTACAATCTACAGATCTGCAAACTTGAAAACTTTTTTTGAGAGAGAGTAATTTTGATGAACAATGCTGACCTCTAGGAAAAATTCATCAAACATTACATTCTGCTTGAAATAAGGGAAATTATTCCATCCTCCAACCCTTGCAAAACGAACAAGAGACAAAGTTCTGGACAAGTTAAGCAGCGTGTGCCCAAAACAAAGAAAGAAACAAAACCTTTTGAGGGCTCAATTTCTGTAATTATTTCACATGCAGAGATCCTATTTAGAGCTCCAAGATTTAGAGCCAACTACTTACATAGCCCAATACAGTTCCTTATAAGAATTACTTTTCTTATTTCTATATGTGTCTTTTGCTTGAAAAGTTTTGGTCATAGCTCAGGACTTAATTGTCTTCTTGTAACCAACAGTTATAACCTATGCAAATCCTGAAAGACACCAAAATCTTCATTTTAAATGAAATTAACTGCCTTGCCTCTTGCTCTTCTGCCTACAGAGGAGTCCTTAACCCGATTCAGATGCACAGATTGTTTTTTCCCCACTGTATTGTATAGAAAACAGTTACTGCCAATGAGTATCCCCCTGAGATCAGAACCAGACTCTGTATCTTTGCTAGAAGCATCTAGGGAAGAAAAGGTTAACAGATACAAACACACATATGGTTGGTACAGTCTTGAGAAGACATGAATCTCAAGGCAGCTGGAAGATGCCAAGACTACACCTGAGAATTTGAAACCAAAGCCCAACAGGATTCTCCTACCATTAAACAGAAAAGGTAAGATGGCTCTAACCAAAAGTAGTAAGGTAACTGATCACATATAGTGACCTGTGATTTTGATGCTTGGAATCCACATCCATTATTCAGCTGAAAGACTAAGTTTATTGGTTGTTCATAAGACAATAGTTCCAGTGACAGAATTCATAACCAAATAACTATTTTATTCATCATTATTGACTTGTCCCTGCCCTATATATCTACCAGAGGAATGAAAGAAGTGTTTGGCTGTATGCAATTTTCACTTCAGAAATGCAGGCTGTGAAGAAACTAAGAAATAAATTCTTGTAATAATAGCACCTCACTAAGAACTGTACAGTAAGTGAGTTTAGCTCTGTTTCCTTATGCTGACTACAATGTCAGCAGAAACTATGCTCCAGAAATACACCTAGGAATGAATCAAGACTACTAACTTTAGTAATCTTTATTATAGTAAGAATTAGACCCCTTCAGCAGGTGTGGCCATTGACATGATTTTCATTCAGGTATACAATTTTCAGCCCCATTTTGAGTTTGGAAATCATTTAATCCAAACGCTGAGGCACTTCTGTTCCTGTAAAACAGGGCTGCAAAAAGGTAGCTCTTGCAAACCCCAAACAGCAGCAGTCTCTCCTCAAGTGCTTGGGTGACCAGGGCTTAGAAGCTAAAAGCAGGATGCATTCCTATAGTACCTGTTGCACAGTTTCTAGGATGAGGATGGATCCCTGCTCTCTGTATAGTGGGCATGCTGCTTTATAATATTAGCTAAACTGACTGAAACCAGAGAGTTGCAATAATTGTGACCCAGGATTTAAAACTAGTCTGCCGATCACTCAAGGCACACAGCTGCTTAGGCACTTGTTTGTTACCAATTTTTTACTGACTGCCATTTTCCTACACTTTTAAATGCTCCTGCTGCCAGGGAAACAGTGCACCATCTTCACAGTTCTCATAATCCCTGACAAAGTAAATGTCTGTGCCAATGTGTTGCTGCTAAGTACAAAACTGGTCTGACCAGCTTCAACCCCAATGGCTGCAACCTGGTTTGCCTGAGAATTTTACTCCTTGATCTAATCTTTGTTTTATTTATAGTCATATTTCAAATTAAAAGTAGAATCTGGTTTACTCTTGCTCTTCTGAGGACCTTGACATTTTCTCCCTCGTGACAGAATAGTTTCAAGAAATAGAGCCAAATTTACTTCTGGATTCCATTGATGTAGATCTACTGGAATCAGTGAAGTTGCACTCTTGTTAATATCACCCTTCAATATTTGGATTCTATAGTTTTGTGTAAAGTCAATAAACAGGTCACAGAAATACTGCACAAGTGCATGGGCAGCCAGATCCTCACATGGCTTAAACTGTCACAACTTGACCAGTGCCATGGTAGCTATTAGCAAATAAAACTGCAGCCTAAAATCTTCATTGCAAATTTCACACTAAATTTCACGACAGTACACAACACTGCATTAAGTGCAGAGGCTTGAGAACAACATGTAATTCACCTTCATGACCTTCCCATGAGGAAGTCAGTAAATATTATTTTGAAGAACTGGGGAAATTAAGACAGAAGTTTAAACAACCATCTTCAAAAAGTGTCATTGGTTTAAAAGCACATATTTCCTGTTGCCCAGTTCAGACCAGAATTTCAAGCACGGACCACTTACAGTTCCAACTAAATCAAGAGGGAACTTCACCTATTCATTCCATTGAAAAGTTACAGAGAATTCGTTCCTAGCTGGGTCTTTAAAACGGAAGCACTGAAAGGGAGTGGCTCCTTCTGAAAGGTTTGAGTCACAACCATGGGAAAATATGAGCTTGAGAGAGCTGAGAGTTTTATTAAACAGGCACAGATGTCAGAGACAGTATTTAAAGCATCAGTTCCTGTTTTCAAACTGTAATACCATGTACTGATCCAATAAAGCCAAATTCAATTTCTGTTTAAAAATAATTTTAAAAGAGACAATAAAAAACCTACTATGCAAAATATCTTACTTTATATATATATAGCAGTATATATAAACTAATATACTGCTATTGCTTAATATATAAGTTATAGAAGATATTCTGAAATAGAAGTCCTTTCTTTGACTGTTACCATTTTACAACTTAGCATTACAAAGTATTTGCTGAAGAAGTGAGAGAGAATTTATTTCCAGGTAGTCCTTCAGAAAACAATGCTGATATGCAATTCTTCGAGTAAAACAAGCTATGCATTGGAATTCTTTGCATTGTCATGGAGATCTTACCTTTAACAGCAACTGGTACTTGGTGATTCTCTGGACTGGCTTTAAGAGATAAGCATCTAGCGAGAGCTTATGATCCAATTTACGCTGACATTCCTGTAAGAGACAACAGGGAAGAAAAATACAATTGTTTCTTGAAACACAGGCAAAACACCAAGTTCATTATCATCCGGTAATTTGAAGATTATATGTCTGTGAATTAATTGAGAGAGAAATTTGTTCCATCTGCATAGAAGTTTCCGGGTTACTTTTGCCACAGTGAAAATATATCTAAACAAGACCTAATGTTTAGGTTCAACTTAGTGTCGAAATCTGGCATGCCCTGCTTATGAGATTGCAATCATCTGGGGTTTGCAAAGAAGCCAGCACTTGGGCATAGCCTGAAGAGTCAGGCTCCTGTCCAGGAAATCTACCTGTTACTCTACCTACCTAGTCTTTTGTAGAAAGCTCCTTGACATACTGAGCACCTGCCATCAGTATAAGAAGCATACAGAAAAGTCTGTATATTTCTCTAAGTTTTCTAAAGAAAGAAGAGATACAGAAGGAAAACAAGCTTTCATGGTCTTGCACTGCTAGTCTGCAATGAAATTCCACCTGAAAAAAGATGCTGTCTCCACACTGTCTCCAGAGAGCTTCGGACCTTGGCTTGTTCTGACAGTATTTTTCATATATTTGGAGGTCCTCTTTCTGCAAGAAAAGGAGAGTTTAAGGTAAGAAAAAAAGAATCCACAGAGCATCTGCCTTGAGTCACACTTTTTCTTACCTTCCATCCTAACACGTGAAGTTATTAATACATCGGCATGACTCTTGTATGTAAAAATATACTGAAGCTACCAAACTTGCTTTTTACTCCTGGAGAGTTAAATACACCTGAAAGTGAGATTTTTTTTTTTTCTTCACTTTTTGCACAAAGCAAGGAGACTTCAGACTGGAAGATGCATAACCTAATTGCAAAACTGTTATTTTCCAGGGAAGGGGAATAGATGGTTTAAAACCAAAAAAATTAGAAATGTAAATTTTGATAGCAATACTGGTATAGACTGGTAATTACTAACAAAGCTCACCACTTAGCTAAGGTTTACATGTCCAAACCACTCTGAAAATAGTGTTGGCTCTCAACAGTACAATGATGAATTAAAAAGCAGCAAGTTTGTCTTGTTGATGTCCCAGGCCAGGTGGGGGAAGTATTTCAACTCTGTCCTATCCAAATTAGAAGTGGGTGGATTCACTTGACTTCTATTTACCTTTGACTACACTCCAGGTGCTCTTACTGAAGTCCACGGCAAAAATCTCACTGACTTCAGTGAAAACAAAGGCAATCTCTATAAAAGCCTGGAGAGGTGTATTTCAAGCTCCCTAGGCTATATGGGTGGATACAGATAGACAGGTGTTCCTCTGCCAGGTTCTCGGCTCACTAACTGCGCACCTGGTCAGCACAGAAGCCCTGGAGCCACGCGACCATGGAGCAGTGCCATACAGATACCTGAGCAGGGCTGGCTGTGTCTGACCGGCTGGGAGCTTCCCATCTTTGTCTGCACCTATGGTGGTGGATGTGACCTTAGTGAACCAAAGACAGCACCAAAAATAAATCTCAGGAATTCCTGACTCTTGCCTCTGTGCTGTCAGCCCACTAGACAGCTCCTATACACTCTTGGTGCAGGGAAAGCATTTTCTTTTGTACGGAGTTACTAGAAGAAACCAGTCTTGCTGCCATCTTCCTCTATAGACCTATACTGCTGTCACCCTGATGAATCGGGTATGAAAGCAGAGCTATGCCATGTAACACCTTTCTGCATTAAGGATTATGCAATACAAAAAGCTCCGTTACAACTCAATAGAGTATTAATGGTGCTGTTTCAAAAGTGAGTGCAGTGTTTTCTTCATACAAATAGAATTGTTTGTACGTGTTGCCTTGGATGGAAGTTAGCAGGGGGTAAAACCCACAAAACTAGAACTAATAACAAAGTGTAATCAAGCATTACAATTTGTTCCTGGCCCACAGAAACCTAATTGGACTGGGCAAGAACAGAGGCAGCAACAGTCAAGAGCACTATCAGGGGGAAGAGAAAAGTACCAATTTAAATTTAAAGAGAAGGTACAACAATCAACAATTTACTGGTAATTTGTCATAGTAGAACCACCCTATGCCAATGCAATCTACTGCTGCCTAAATCAGTGACACCTGCTCAGGCAGATACTTACATCTTCAAATACAGCTTTAAGTTTCTTAATAAGGTAAGGAATAGGAAATTTCTGGTGAAATTACTAGGATCAGACTCTAAAATGCCAAGAAATAATTAATTGCCTAATTACTCAAATCCCAGTCTGAAATGTTCCACACATCTCTCTCTTCATATGCAGAGGTTCTGACTTCTTGCTGGTACTTTTACACCGTGCTCGTCTCTCCTGTAATGCTTTTCCTTTCCATGGTGATTTGCATGCTGAGATCTTTGTAAGCTTTCACGCACATGGCTGTATTGGGTTTGCGTGGCAAGGTTTTGGTAGCAGAGGGGCTACAGGGGGTGGCTTCTGGGAGAAGCTGCTAGAAGCTTCCCCCATGTCTGACAGAGCCAATGCCAGCCGGCTCCAAGACGGACCCGCCGCCGGCCAAGGCCGAGCCCATCAGCGATGGTGGTAGCGCCTCTGGGATGATATATTTCAGAAAGGGGAAAAGTTGCTGTGCAACAGAAACTGCAGCTGGAGAGAGGAGTGAGAACATGAGAGAAACAACCCTGCAGACCCCCAGGTCAGTGAAGAAGGAGGGGGAGGAGGTGTTCCAGGCACCGGAGCAGAGATTCCCCTGCAGCCCGTGGTGAAGACCATGGTGAGGCAGGCTGTCCCCCTGCAGCCCATGGAGGCCCATGGTGGAGCAGACATCCACCTGCAGCCCGGGGAGGACCCCACGCCTGAGCACGGGGATGCCTGGAGGAGGCTGTGACCCTCTGGGAAGCCCACACTGGAGCAGGCTCCTGGCAGGACCTGTGGACCCGTGGAGAGAGGATCTCATGCTGGAGCAGGTTTTCTGGCAGGACTTGTGACCCCATGGGGGACCCACGCTGGAGCAGTCTGTCCCTGAAGGACTGCAGCCCGTGGGAAGGACCCACACTGGAGCAGTTCGTGAAGGACTGTCTCCCACGGGAGGGACCCCACACTGGAGCAGGGGAAGAGTGTGAGGAGTCGTGCCCCTGAGGAGGAAGGAGCAGCAGACACCAGATGTGATGAACTGGCCACAACCCCCATTCCCCGTCCCCCTGCGCTGCTGGCTGGGAGGAGGTAGTGAAAATCAGGAGTGAAGTTGTGCCCAGGAAGAAGGGAGGGGCAGGGGGAAGGTGTTTTAAGATTTAGTTTTTATTTCTCATTATCCTACTCTGATTTGACTGGTAATAAATTAAACTAATTTTGCCACAACAAGTTTGTTTTGCATGTGACGGTAATCGCTGAGTCATCTCCCTGTCCTTATCTCAACCCACGAGCCTTTCATTATCTTTTCTCTCCTCTGTCCAGTTGAGGAGGGGGAGTGATAGAGTGGCTTTGGTGGGCACCTGGCATCCACCCAGGGTCAACCCACCACAGGCGTATATGCACAGTTCCAATTATCTTTGTTGCCTGCTGATATATGAATAAATTTTGCTTCAGATTAGAATTTAGCCATTTGAATCCAACTCACAAGTTTCTGGTCAGGTGCTACAGTCCTTTCATGGTAGGTTCCTTTTCTAAATGTTTCTTTCTCCCTGAATGACCAAATGGTTCAACTGCTGACTCCTATTAAATTATTCTCTTTTTCCAAGGTTAGCAGTATGACTAAGAAAACAGTAGTAATTCACAGTGAGTGAGTCACTCCTGCCAGGCACCTCACCTGGCACATGTCGGTAAGCAGTCTGACACACCTTTTGTTTCTTCCTGAGCATTCTTACCTTGGTTTGGTAAGCTTTCCTTCTTCCCAGCCTTGTGTTTAGCAGATCAGCCCAGAGTGTCCCTTTGTTGCTGATAAAGCACTAGAAGACCCATCCTGCAAGGCATTCAGCACACATCCCCTCTTTCAGCATCTGTGTCCTTGCCACATGGAGCTTTAAGCAAGGTCAAGCATCTTGGTGATAGTATAAGAGCTGCCATGCAGGCAAAGTTGAGCTGGCTTACTTGTAATTTAGTTCATATGAAGATCATGCCCTAACAAGGTCAGGCAAAGTGGGAGGGAGGACAAGAGGGGCATTTATGGCTCATCTTCCACCTGATTCTGCTACTGTGTTCCAGGAGAGAAGCCAGAGAGGAGAAATAGGCTGGGACTCCGCAGGCTGTTTCTGCCATCACCTGAGAAGAAGAGTTCACATCCCTGGTGACAGCTGACCAGGTGGCACTGGTGGAGGTGGAAGAGTGTGTGGGGACATGGCAGGGGAACGAGTGGCAGGGGATGGAGGGATTCAGGCACCAGGGTGTCCCACTGCAGCTCTCAGGACACTTTCAAGCAGCTCTGGAATCAGGACTGAAAAGTCCCAGTGTGATAAGACAGGGTAATATTCTTCAAGTATGAATCTAAAGATCAGTCTGTTTCTAATCACAGGCCCACCACAACGTTGTGGCAGGATGGTTACAGCCATACAAAGAAGGAGAAATGGGAAGTGAATCTGCAACAATGCGAGTTTCCCCCCAGAACTTGGCATCACCTCGAACTGCAGCCGTTTCAGTTTCCCCCGTGCCAAAGCAAGCACGGTCATAAGTCACAGGGCAAGCCAGAAGCCTCTGCTCAGCAGGAAGACGCAAAAAGCTGCCAAATCATGGGGAACACAAACACACAACCAGGCTTTTGTTTGTGCCTCCTAAAGGCAGTCCAACAGAAACAACAAATTTCTGGACTTTATGTGGCTTCTTCTAAAAACAGAACATAAGGCAAGTTCTTGAATCAAAGGTGTTACTATGTGAGCAGAGACATCTCAAGAGAGAGGCTTTTGCTTTCTTAGCGCGAAATTTGAAATAGGGAGAAAGCAAATGCATGATGTAACCTCTTATTCGATAGATTTAGCGTTGTTTGGCTAGGCCATAGAAACTGATAAGCAAAGGTGACAGAGGGACTGTTTTTCTTTCACTTCACACCTGAACCATAGCTTTATTGCTGCTGATTTCATATTGGTAGAATAGTAAGGAGAATTGGGCTCAACAGCTGTTTTTACAGAGAGAGACATAAGCTACAATATTTAAACAAGAAATCTGAACTTTCTGCAGAATTACAGGATCAATTCTGCATCAAAAATTTCTCTTTAGCTCCAAATCCAGGGATGTTTGCAACATATAGACTATTTTATGCTTCTTGGATTTCAAAGGTCTGCATTCTTCAAAGACTGTTTATCCTATTTTGCATAATGATTTCACCACAATATTTTCCTGCTCAGCATCTGAATCTTGGGATAACAACATATTCCTTAGTAGTGTCATTTACTCAAGCTCTAAATGCTTCGCTGTTAAACAGAAGATAATTCAGTGGACTTATATTCACATTTACACTCGTATGATGCTCTTCAGCCTGACCTGTTTGTAAATTGGGGGCATACCCTTTGGAAGTATCATATGTTCATAATTCCCACTGAAATCTTAAAGATGTGGCAGTGCTCAACACCTCTGACAATTGGGGTATGTATGTTTCATCCAAATCTGTCTGTATTTCATACAGCACCTTGTTAAAAAAAGATTTAACATGTACCCTGGAAAAGCAGAAAATGCTACATGCAGTATACAGTAGAAGCAGGAGGTACCTTTGACTACAGTAAAGAGGACACATATTCCCGTTTCTCATGCCTTTTCCACTTCCCATGCAAAACACAGTCTTATTCAAGCAGTTTTGTCAGACTATGAAAATGGTAGGAACTCACCGAAACAGTATTTTAATTATTAGTAGGGCCTCTGAATGAGTGCTAAATAAACAAGCACCTTTTCTTATGTTACAGGAAATAGAACTAAGTCACGATAACTGGAGGAGGCGGGGGGGAATGACTGGGAGCTCTTGGAGAGAGTTGCAGAACTTAGGCACTGAAAGTCACAGCAAGTGAAAACACCTGCATCTGACCAGAACCACCACTGCCTTTTGGCTTTGGGCTTTCTCATAAACTGAGCTCACTCCACTTTTAAACAAACAGCTAACCCTCACCACTTCATACAAGTGGGGAGAAACCCACTTGGTTGTTGACTTATGTGAACAAGTAAAGGAATTGACCTCATGGAGTTATGGAGTTGGTGGGGTTTCACCACGCAAGGAAGGTGATAGACTCTGCTGGACCAGTTCTAGGGGAGTAAGTCTCCTGAATGGTGCAGAGAAAAGAGAGAGAGGATCAACCAGGAACAGGATGTACTGTCTGCTCTCAGCGCAATCTGCTGTGATACCGTTCTCTGCTTACTTACAGTAGGGTTGTGTCTGGCATACATCAGACTGCTGGTATAGATTCGTCTGATATGAAAAGCATGTTAAACATTTGGATGACTGTTGTTGTGTTTTTTGGTTTGTTTTTTTTTTTAACCAGGGCTTAAAATACATTGGTAAAACACCAGTAACAGATCTCTTCCTGTCAGTAAACCACTTAAAGGTTCAGATTTCAGAATACACACTTGTTAATTGTGGCTTAATTTGGGAATATCTGCTTATGTGAGTTTCCGTCATTCACAAAAGCAATCAGAGTGAAAGGATAGAAGTAAATCTGTAAGTACTGCAGAATAAGACCATAGATATTCATACAAACCTGCAAAACGATTCACTTACTCTTTTCAAAAAGCATCGTGCAAGAAGCTCAGGGTTTTCAATGCAATTTTCTATCTCCTTAAGGAAAATCCTGAGGGGGAGAAAAGAAAGCAAACAGTAATGTAACATCCTACTCGCACCGTGTGCTAGTTTCTGTGTAAATCCAGCTGAAAGCCTACATTTTTGTAGTAAGAGGATTCCATGGGGAAGGTAACAATTCTGACACACAAAGAAAAACATTACATATGTATTTTAGAAAAATGGGACGTGGTTCACAGATGATTGCCTGAATCACCAATATTATGTTTTCATCTGCTCACAAGCATCTGATACATCTGGTTCCTCTGGCTGTTGAGATTTGTTTCCAATATGAAGCCCAAACACCTGCTTCCCATTTGGTTATGAGGATTTTTCAGAACAGCTAGAAAAGACAGAAAAGCTCTGTCAGATGCAGTTGCTTGATCAGCAAGCAGTGAAAATATGGGATATAGTCCAAAGGCTTCTGCAGTGGCAGTCAATGCACTAAGCCTTTAGGGAAAGAAAGACCAGGCTTGCAAAGGGAGGGGAATGTCATTCTCCAAATGGAAGACACATTCTTTCAAAATAATACATAAACTGAAAAGAATTTTTCTACTGTGTATCAACTACTCTGGCATAATATTTAAACTTGCAAAAGAGGGACTTTTTTATTTATTTTGTTCAACTGTTTGTTACATCTTACAGGCCATTATTATCCAAAAGAATTCCTAAATTCTCACTTCGGCTACAGCCAGTTTTACTTAATTGAGGCTAGGAAAAGCAGGAAATTTGCTGAAGTAGCCCTAAGCTTTGTTTTGAAATATGATCAAAAAGAGGTTAATCTTGTTCATAATTGGTATTCTGTAGTTATGGGCACTAGATCACCTTGTCCACACTGTGGACAAGGCTTCTGGAAAGGTTTATGATCATGTGAAGGATGAAATTCCTTAAGAAAAGTGCTATCAAATATATCATGTCTTCTGATGTGATAACAGAAATATAGGACAAATAAGCTGAACACTAAGAAAACTTCCTCACAGAGGAGTTTTGCCAGAGACAGAATATCGGGATTTAGTCCTGTGACAGCTACCAGTGTACCAAGAGAGGTGGTAAAATACTCGCCATTAGGGACATTCAAAATGGATAATGCCAGGGGAAATCTCAAGTAAATGCACAAAAGGGTATAATCTTTCACAAAAAAGATTAAATAGATGATCTCAGAAGTCTTCTCCACACATGGGTTTTATAGAACACACAGAGGCAAAGTGAGGATGACTTTTCGTGCCTGCGTATGTGCGAGCATGACAAAGCACCCCACATAAAAGGAGTAGAAATGACAGTAGCACCCGAGGGCGCAGGACAATCGCCAGTTCCCACGTGCCTGTTGTGGAATTCGTAGATTTCTGGGAGGTTCCCAAAAAGAATTTCCTTCTTGTTCTGGAGTGCAGATGGCATCAGATGTACTAAATTGGGATTGTCCATTTCTGAAGCATATCCCTGCAGAGAAGAGCGGAAAATAAAACCAGCCTGTTTTTACCAGGGAAGAAGTACTGTGTCTGAGACACTGAAAAGCCCCAAAGTCTGTGTGCTTTTTGTTCTCAACAGAGCTTATAAAGGCTTCTCCTATGCCGGCTTCATTGTTGCTCCCATGAATTTCTGATGCTTCTAATTTTCCCCAGAGCTTTTACCCCTGATAGCTGTGCAAACACATTTTTAACCACAAATGGACAGATTACCGGATTAACAAAAAAGATGAAATGATGTCCCTAGGATTCAAAAGCCATTTTGGTCGTGTAGGGATGGAAACTGCTAAGTTTGATAGACACATATCCTTCTGCTACACTGCTTCACTGCAAAAGGGTTAGTTTGGATTTATATGTTGGACTGTGGTATTTGGCTTGATTATTCGGTTGTTTCTTGTAGAAACTGGATTGTGTTTCTTCAATAAAAACTTTGAGAGAAGAACATTCTGAGTGTAGAATTTAAACGCAAAAGTAATATATCAATTATCAGAGCTGTCAGCTCCCACAGATCAAATCCAATAAAGAAGCAACCGCATGGTTGTAAAAAGAAACTACCCAGTCCTTTAAGTCCCACCCAAACACAAGCATGATTGAGCCCTACTCAGCCTCCATCCTCCCACAGACTAGAGACCCCAGACTCTGCACACACAGAGTATGCTGGTATCCTATGAGTTTCAAAAGCTGAAGAGTTATATTTGTGGTGTAAGCAGCTCTTTTCTGTGTTCAGACACTGCATGGGACTATAAACAAGAGGAGGAAGAGGGCCTTCTTTATTCTCAATCATTTTCCAAACTTACATTCACAGAAATTTAGTGTCTGTTCCCATGGAAATCAAGGGTGCTGTTTCTGAAGCCTATTGATGATATTTTGAAAAGGCACATTATTAACTATTCCTCTGTCCCTAACTTTGAGAACCATGCAAATTTTATCATTCTGTGGGCTGGGATCAGAAAATGTGCCTCTTCCTTTAAGCCCTGAGGAAAGATGTTCAAAACATCCTTCTTGTTTTCCATCTCCAAGGCTGAGCTATCTTGCTAACAGAGCCTGTGTATTCTAACACTAAGTGGGAGGTGAGAGTGCTCAGCCCATGAAGGATGTGCACCTGCAGTGATGACTTAGAGGTTAAGCACCAGAAGTCACTACAGAAGAATTTCTTACCTCTATTATACTTTGAAGTTCTTCTACATAAACCCGTTCTGTTTCTATCAGCTCATTGATTATGTGGCTAAAAAAGAAGAAAGGTGGAAAGTTATAGTGTTTACCAACAGTTCAACAAAGCACACATGAAAGAAAAAACGGTTTTCCTTGTATATTCCTCTTTATGCCTCTGACCACATAAAAAAACCCTCCTGTGACATCTCTGAAGGTCATTTCTCCATACTTCAATATTGTGCCTTGTTGATAAGCTTAAAAGTCCTGAACATCCCTTGAACTATTTTTTTTCAGCTCGTTTTAAACTTCATTTTGGTTGCTTCCATTATTTTTATACCTACGAATTTGAATAAAAAGATTTAAAATGCCCCAGAAGGCAAACAAAAAATGTTTCCTCTTCTAATGATAACTAACAATACTCAATAAAAGGGGATTATATTTCCCAAGGCTATGTTACATTTCTGTTTTACTTTCTTTTATGAAATAAACAAAATTGGTGATCAGGCTTCCTTTCTTTAATACATTGTGAAAACGGGCAACAGGATGATGTCAGAAGTCTGAAAACATGGAATTAAATTAAGAGTAAAATATTTATACAATATTTTGGACTTTTCATTTCTAATACTAGTTCAATGCTTCTAGGTAACTTGGAGACATATATCTTGAAGATGCCTGATTTATTTCACAGAAATATGAATGTAACCAATTCACTTTTGGACAAATAACTAATTAGATTTAAAAAAAAAATTGCATTAAATTCCTCAACTTTTTTCATGCATGAGTTGTCCCACATTCTCAAGAAGATGTTCTCTTTAATATTCTTATTGAACTAAGTTTTCAGGATAGCTCTTCCAGAGCTTTGAGCAGTTTGTCCAAGTAGAAAAGGACTAATGCCTATTATTCCTTTCCTGGTCCATGCTTCACAAGAGTCTGTAACCACACAGCTACATCAAGCAAAAACACATCAGCAGAGGGACACTAGGGAGTAACGTCTAGAGGAACTGGAGTATGGCCAGTCATAAGCAGCACACAACCTGAGGCTAGTAAATGTGTAGGCAACTATTGGCATCAATACCGGCACATGCATTTGTCCAATATCTCCCTGTACATACGTTAGGGTAAGGATAAAATTGGTGGTGGCTAGAAAGAAGAAAAATATCTTATGCTTGGAGACCCTTCTACCTCAGGAGCTACCTGCCACTTTACACATACAATCAGTAGCATTAATCCCAGGTCTTCCCCTGGAAATGTACTTGTCCAGCATGCCACTGACCAGCCAAAGACATGATGGTGTGTCTGGAGGGTATCCTCCAGAGTAGATGCTACAGGAACCGTGGGGGGTTTTGTGCGAAAATACAAATTTCTGCTATTTTGGTAAAAAGCTCTCCAAGAGACTGGAGGAGATAGAATTCTGCTCCTCTGCTGCCTAGTGCCAGAAGCTTGAAGCCTCTCAAGGCTGCTTTCTACAGGAAAATATAGAGACAGGAAAGTGTCTTCTATCACTCCTGCTGGGAAGTTTGCTCTATGTCTGGTTACCTGGTTTTTATATATCATACAACAGTCACATAATCAGCCAGACCCTGTTAGCCCTTTATATCATGAACCACATTTACACTGTTGCATCCACTGTAAGGGGATTTTGTCATCCTCCGCGCTTCTTAGGATGTCCTTTTTGAGATTAATAAATCAAATGCACTTCTGATAAAGCCTCCTTTAAATGGTATGGCCAGGCATTTGAAAGTAAAATACTCACATTTCAGGCAGCTTGAAATGCAAAAGCACTGACTGAAACCTTACTCGGTTACTAAAATAGATTAATTGATTTGCTTCAGATTTACCTAGTCTTTTTCAAGGCAGTATGTTTTTGCAGGCTAGGTGGGGACCACTTACTCTGGTCTTGTAGGCTATTACTGCTTTATGGACCACTGCTTGAGAAACATTATAAATACTGAGAAGACTAGACCTTACCTTCAACTGACCCATAATGTTTCAAATTTTGTTATAAAATAACTAGGATTTCATAGGTATCTTGCCTTAATGCCTTAAGTAAAGACAAAACTGCAGACTGTCTATCACAAGGTAGGGAAATGGGTCAGAGCTGTACCCTGTATGCTCCAGGAGTCCTGACTCCAATTAGTTAACTCCACATTGATCTCAAATTGAAATATTTATGCACAGGAAAGCCGCATCTAGCAATAGGGAAAAAATGATCTCATCCTTCATGACTGAGCAATACTATTGAGCAAACACGGGTGCAAAGGGATTCTGCAGTACTATGCATGATCTCATAAAGCCAAGCCGTGTTGGACTCTAACCCATGTAAAAGCTCCGTCCACGTTTTCCTGAATTTGCACACCTTTGAGCTGGAAAATATGTTTGGGATATGCTCAGAGTACTAGATTACTCCTCACAAGATAGAGATATATGCTACTTTGATGCACCTTCATGAGAATTGCAGAGTCAATGGCAAAAATGTCCAAAACATTATTTTACAAACATTAGCACTTGCTTTTACAGCTGACTGAAACAAATAAAACTTTGATGGTTAAATATGCCTTTCCTTTTAACAGCTATTGAAGTTACTGCACAGACCAGATGCAAAGGGGGACAAGCAGATTGCTACTATTCTAGCATCACTATCACGTGCAGTGCTGCAAAGAAATCATGAGGACAATGCACAACTTGTTTCTGGAGTCAAAAACGTAGGCTGGCTATAAACTGAACTAACATACCTCATCAAGCTCAAGCCACTAATGGTTATCGAGCTACAACACAAACTCTAGTGGCAGAAACTTGTTGAATCAGACAGGTGTTTGGTGGTCACTATCTACTTCAAACTAAGCAGTTCAAATTTTATTTGTCACTCTGGCTATCAGCTTCAGTAGAGAAAATTGGAGATTCAGTTGTCCAGGTAGGCAGCTAATAGCAGATAAAATAAAACAGACACATGCAAGTATAACTTCCTCTGCAAACTTCATATTTGCATTGGCACGACAGTGTGGCCATAGAAACTGTGCATACATCCTACCTGTGTACACAGCTATGGTCTTTGCAATGATACACAGAACTATTTTAACTTTTAGCACTCTTCAGAGCCAAAGCATGGTTATATTCTTGGTTCCCTTGGTAGACCTAAGAACTACTGCTCCACACTTACTTCATGAATTGGAGAACAGGTTTGACACTGTTTGAAAAGGTTGTTCCATCAGTTATAAGTTTTGAAATATCATCTTTAACTTCAGCTCTAACCTAAATTTATCTTAAGGAAACCTCAAATTCTGTTTATTATTTCTGTTCTCCAGATCCAGAAGACTTAAAATTTCATGTTGCAGAAATTGGAACTTCATGTGGTTTATTTAATGCTCACAATTCACATTTCCAAAGAGCTGCTGCATTGTTTAAAAAATCACGACAGAGCAGGCGTGACAAAGTCACCACAGAAACTTAATGTTTTTAAGTTTTAAATTAATCTTTGATTTTAAATTCATCTTACTGTTGAAAGATGCTTATTTACCTGCAAATAAGACATAGATCTTCCAGATGTTATTTAGTCTGTTACCTAACAGATTACATCAGGACTGACTCTGAAGCAAACCCAACCCTTAGCTAACAATTATACCTGAAAAGCAAATTATTAGTCCATAGGTTTCCTAGTAACTGTCATAAACAAACAACAGTGTGGTGCCTGTCAAAAGCGCAACTGAATGTGATCCAATAAGTAGAACAGAGGCCTTTAGGATATTTTACTATCCAGCATTCTATGAAAGATGAAGCAAAAACGAATTCTTTTAATCTTTTCTGAATCCTGGTTTAACATAGAGTACCAGCTCTTGAATCCCCATTTTAAGAAATCTGTTTTTTAATTGATTTACTAATCCTAATTTTGTTTGGAAACATTGTCCATTCAGAGCATTAAAAAAAATATATCATGTATGAGGAATGTTTTATTAGAGGAAGTTCTGTGGGACTCCTAAGATACTGCTATTGTAGTTATGGAGTTATCATAAAATCTAACACAATTCTTTCAGAAGATTTGATTTTATTATTTAACTTAATTCTGTATGTAGATTTATATTAAGAGCAAATGCTTTAGCTTTTTAAGTGTTATGAAAAACTTGTTTAACTAATCCTTTCACTGCTTGTAAAGGTGGTGCTAGCCATTTTATCATCTCGGTTTCAATGACAATGAAACGGAGACAAAACCATGATGGTATTCCTTCAGCTCCTGGTTAGAGTTCAAGAGCTTCATATCTCTAAACCATGAGTCTGTACATAAAGGGTAATTATTTTCCATTACTTCTCCACAGTGAGAGAGCAGGATTTGCTGCCTAAATAAGACTTTCATAGCTCAAGGGTTGGGGGGGAGGGGGGTTGTTGTTTTTTTGTTTTTAACTTTAGTCTTTTACCACCCACAAATTGTGTCCACATGAAAAAAGAGGAATTTGACCAAACATCCAGCATTCTGTCAGACTCAGCACACATGCTTTAGAGCTGTTTTTACACTTGCCTGTTAGTACCCATGGCCAAGTACATCTCTGGGATTTCCTACCTGGAACACAGGAGCTGTATGCTTAAGCCTCCCACTGTCCCCAAAGCAGAATACTTCTCATGCTTCTGCAAAGTGGGTGCAAATTCTATTCCCAAGGCTGCCACTGGTTGGAAGTGTTGCATGATATAATCCATCCATCTCTATCTGTAACCATCCCACAGTCTCCAGATGTTATTTTATATCATTACAACACTATTCTTCTGAAAGTGTTATTCTGTATTTCTTTCTCTAACAGGGTTGGTGCTACAGCAGCCACCAGGAACACTCAGCACAAACCCATCAGAAAAGAGCCTTCCTTAGCTCCAGCACTCCCAGAGTAACTTATCTGAATTGCTCTCCAAATAATAACCATAGCAGCAAAATCTCAAACATTAAAGGTTGTTGTACATGAATCACTCTTTTGTTAAACTGTTAACAATATAAAGCTGTGCAATTGGTCAAGGGCCTTCCACAGACCTTAGAATTGCCCTGACAAAGATGCAATTTAAGAACAGTAAATTAAAAAGCTACATAAGTGTGTCTTGTTGCTGTGGAGGAAAGCATTAAGAAGGTATAAAGGAGACACTTTTATGCTCACTGTGTGAGCATGCTAGGTTGGTAAATGATGAAGTAGGGAGCTCACTATATGGCACAAGGGATTTAATGGCATTTGAGATAGTCTAATGGCCTAGAAAACTGGTAGTGATGTCATCTGATTCACATCAAGCCATGAGGGATGAAATGAGAAATGGTCATCTCTTCCAGGATGTCATGGGGCAGCAATGGTAACTCAGCATGCACCTGCTGCGAGTACCATGTTTAAGGAAAATATGATGCAGCAATTGACAGGACTATTGTCACAGGCAGTTCTTCCAACTCCCTTTTTCCCTTGTATGGTCTCAGCAAGGATGACTAGGTTAGAAGTCATTTCTGGTGACCAGCTACATCATAAATCCTCTTTACATTGTGCAACATTTGGACAAAGCTAATACTGCAAATGCAAACATACACTGTTTCTAAAAGCAAAAGGACATTGGACTGTAGATAAGAAATTAAGACAAATGCAACTAATCCATTGTCTTTCTAACTGCTAAGAAGAAAGTACAGGCACCAGGGTTCACCCTAATGTTTCTGTCAATAATATCAGAAGTTAAACAAAAGGTGAAACAGTGAAGGAATGAAAAAGCATATCAGAAAAATGAAGAACATAAGCTAATCAATGGCAGAGCAGAGATACGGGCCCTTACTGTAGTTAGAGTTTTAAACTTAGCTCACAGTTCATTCAGTGTCTCTCTTTTTTCTGTGTCCATGTCCAAACTACATAGCAAAGTTTCATGCAGATTTCTATCAGCTTCAGAGGGCTTTTCTGCAGCCTCCAGTGCTGCAACACACATTGCTCACTAGCCTAAATCAGGGACTGGTCTCTTGGAGGTAGCAGCAGATGCAGCACTGATGTATCTGCCACCCCACCTGCTTTTGTATTTGCTTTCCCCTTCACAGAGAAACATGAAGAAAGGAGATGGAGCCAGGAGGGACCACTTGAAATCTTGCCCTTGGTGCTAAGGGACTGTTCATGGTTTGGCCAGTAAGTATGAGAACTTGCATCCTATAAACACACTTGTTGCAGTTGGCTGTGTGTGAGAGGATTCAGAGGTAATTTCCGAATAGAAGCAGCTTGCAGCCTTGACTTTGGACTCAGCGTTGTGATTACAGGAAAGACCCAAACACTCCCCTTGGTGACTGGAAACTGGAGAAAAAACAGGTGTAACTGGGTTGTGTGAGGTAAAGAAGAGGGGAGATCTTCCACACTCCATTGTTCTTTCATTTCAGAGACATTTTACAAGAGTATGTGGTTTGGATGGCAGCACTCCAAAGACAAGAAAACTGAGTTGGCTGAAGTTTATGGGCAGCTCTCACACGGATAGTTCCTCGCCAAGATCATCGCCAAGTAAGCAGGTCATCTCAGCACAGATGGTGAAGGATTAGGCATCTGACCTGAAGGTCTAAGGTTTCCATGGAGTCTGAGAAATCTGTAAGATCCTACCTGTAGGCATCCTTGTTGCCAGTAAACCTTAATTCCACTGGAGTATACTTGCTCCTTCCCCAAAGAAACAGAGACTCACCAAATCGGAAGAGTTCCAAAGGTGGAATATTCTAGTCCCAATAATACCTGACCCACTAGCTTTCCTGGTGTGGAAACAGTGACGTGAAACACTGCTCAGGAAAGCAAGGCCAGCTTTCCCTCTGTGGAGCGACTTTATTATGTGTCCTAGCAGAGAGGGCTCAGCCACCACTAACCTGGCAAAGCACTCTGTATGGCAGAGCCTTTGCTGTTACCGTAACTTGGCAGAATTAGGATGTGGCTGCAGCAGGAAGAGATCACACACAGGCCCACTGATGTGATGTTGTCAGATGTTCCTCCAGCAAAGGAAACTTCTTGTTATGGGAAACAGTTAAAATGCATGAACTAGCTTACATTTCTTTGAATTATTGATCTGGGTTTCTAATGAAACATTGTGGCCTTCGTTACTACTAAGACCACATTTCCCACAGGTGTGATTTCACATCAGTTTGCTTTGGGCAGATTATTCTTGCTTTGGCAACCGTGGCATCCTGTGGCCCTGCAGTACTACTGAGATTATCGCACATTGAGCCAGTTTCTGCTACTCCTGGCTTTGAGAGGCATTGCAGTGCCAGCACAATAAGGGTGATAAGAAAGGAGAAAGTAATAGGAAAACTATTTCTACTTTGTCATTAGTGCTCTCTCTGACCACTGGCAGGTTAGTCATGCCATGCTGAAGCGAAGGAAAAAAATGACTGCATAAAGGATTCTCTCCAACAGGGGTGAGAATGTAGGAGCTGCAAAGGACAGCAAAGCATCAGGAAGAGACTTGGTTTTAGCCAAGGTCGTAAGTGAAACCTTGAAACTGAGGTAAATGCTGGTATTAATTAGCACCCTTCACTTGTAGTGGTGCATTTCTCCATCTCTCACTGCCTGTGCTGACATTTAGACCAAATGTAGCTATTTATATTCCTTTGCACTGTGCAAATAGCAGCTAGCAATGTTGCTAACCAAGTATAAACTAATCCTGCTCTGCATTGCCTTATTGCAACAAAACTTTGTCAATAGGTATTTGTATGAGCTGGCTTCTTCTGGTAACTGAGAGCACACTACTAGGAAGGTCCTTACCACAGTGACCATCAAGAAGACTTGTACCAGCCCATTATATATTAATAACTCTTCCTCCTTCCTTCTTCCTTAATAAGAGAAAAAAAGGAAACATAATTGAATGGCTGGCCAAGCTCCCCAGGTGTGTCAGGTCATGCAACCCAATGCAACGCTACAGGCTGGGGGAAGAGTGGCTGGAAAGCTGCCCGGCAGAGAAAGACCTGGGCGTGCTGGTTGACAGCCGGCTGAATATGAGCCAGCAGTGTGCCCAGGTGGCCAAAAAGGCCAACGGCATCCTGGCCTGTATCAGAAACAGTGTGGCCAGCAGGAGCAGGGAAGTGATTGTTCCCCTGTACTCGGCACTGGTGAGGCCGCACCTCGAGTACTGTGTTCAGTTTTGGGGCCCTCGCTACAGGAAAGACATGGAGGTGCTGGAGTGTGTCCAGAGAAGGGCAACAAAGCTGCTGAAGGGTCTGGAGCACAAGTCTTATGAGGAGCGGCTAAGGGAACTGGGGTTGTTCAGTCTGGAGAAGAGGAGGCTGAGGGGAGACCTTATTGCTCTCTACAACTACCTGAAAGGAGGCTGTAGTGAGGTGGGTGCTGGTCTCTTCTGTCAGGTGGCTGGAGATGGGACAAGAGGAAATGGCCTCAAGTTGCGGCAGGGGAGGTTTAGATTGGATATTAGGAAAAATTTCTTCACTGAAAGGGTTGCCAAGCATTGGAACAGGCTGCCCAGGGAAGTGGTTGAGTCACCATCCCTGGAGGTATGTAAAAGACGTGTACATGTGGCACTTAGGGACATGGTGGACTTGGCAGTGCTAGGTTAATGGTTGGACTCGATGACCTTAAAGGTCTTTTCCAACCTAAATGAGTCCATGATTCTATTCTATGGTTATGCAGGTCTGTATCATGATAATTCTGGCAGGAGCAGTGTCAGATGGTTTCTCTGCTGTGATATGTGCTACCTTAAAAACCCCTGTCAAATATAATGAAGCATTAAGCAGAAATAATATCTAGAGACTACCACAACCTATTAATATCTCCTCTGGCTAAATCTCAATGGCTTTTTGCTCATACAGTTACTATTTGTGCATCCTGCTCAGATGGCAACATAGAACTAATTCAGGATTTTTGTTTCCATAGCTGTGCTTCTTTTCTAACAAACTCATTGGCTCACTCCCATTCACAGGTCTTCTTTCTGTGCCAGGATTTGCTATCACAGGTGCCTCTCCTTATAATAAGTCTTTTCCCAGAAGAGGAATTGGAGCCATCAAATAGAATTAAACCAGTGAGCTTTTCTGAAAACAAAACAAAACAACAAAAAAACCAAAAAAACAAACCACAACCCCCCACCACCCATAAATCATAATTGGTGCTCCAAAATTATTACGCTACAGAAAACCTGTCTGCATGACTGATGTGGAGCCAGCAAAAGTGGCACTCGCACATGGGTACTCCATATCTGTCTTGCAAAAATGCATGGTGCCTGGAAGATGAAAAGTTAATATTTTCAACAGCTGAAACAGCAGAATACCAGTGTGCAAGAGCAAAATGCTCAGCTGAATTTATTAAATTAATAAAAATAAAATAAACATCACTTTTATAAATATATCTAATTTAGATAGAGATCTACTAAAATTTAAAATACTGGCTCTTTTAATACCTGAGGCTTCAAAAACAAGAGAAAGGACTGAACAGAACTGTGTGCAGTGCAACAGATACATAGAATAAACATTGACATTGGATAGAGTTGGACATAAGAGATGTGAGAGTGAAAAATTTACTGGCCTGCAAAAATGAGCACAGCGGTAAAGACCTTCTTGGCCCAGCACTCTGGCTATGCTTAAGTGTTGTCAAATTTCTATTTCTGAATGTAAATAAAATATAACAAAATTACATTTTTTGCAATTGTATCTCCTTTGTAGGTAGTAAATGGTGAAAATCTCCTGGTGTAAATAGAACCAGCAATAAATAGCACATCCAGTTTTGAATTAGAAATTGCTACAAGAAATTCTAAGACTGGTCTAATCTTAAAATCTCAAAATGATCTCTGTGCTATGGAATCAAAAGAAATGACAGCATGTCAGCTGCTGCATAGAGGAAACTTCCATTCCACCTACATAATTGCTTTTAAGAGGAATTTTTTTTCATTTCTCACAGGGCTAAAAGTGGCTTTTCTACTTGAGAAGTATTCTCAGCTGAGCTTGTGCAACAGCTCAAGTGAAATTTCAGTAATGAGTCAGTTGCTGTACTTTACTTCCTAAAGTAGAATGAAAGATCATTCTGGACATAAGAACATTTGTTTGAATGGAACTTTATATTTGTTAGTTGATATAGAAAACATTTCTGAATTCTCTGACACATATTCTTTTTTTTTTTTTTAATGAAAGACAGCAATGCCTTGAAAGAACAATGATTGTTCTTAAAGTACATTTCATGGCTGCAAATGAACCCCAACTAACTAACTTTGAGAAGCATAAGGGATTTAGGTTGTACGCTCCGTCTCATCTGGAAATTAGTGTCCCTTAGTGAAGATATTGTAATTGCCTGCCTAGGTGATTCTATTCTGCTGCAACGTCAAATGGATTTGCTCAAATTATTATGGAAGTTCTTCTGAGCAGAAGGACTGTATCTTTGTTAGAAATATATTTCACCACCTAAGTCACCATTTATAATATTTTGCTTCTTCTGAAATGATCTGTTCTCTTCATATATAAGGAATTGTCCCACATTCATTGTTCCCAAAACAAATGACCTTGGGGAAATATTTTTATATATCTTAATTAGTTGACCTACATTATAGGAACCAGAACATAGTTGTTAATGGAGAGGCAAATTAATTAAGTCACCTACAGAGAGGAATAATATGAATAGAGGACTAAAAGTCAAGCAAGAGTTGTTTCTCATCTCAGCTGTGCACGTACACTGAAATGATGCAGCTCTGTACAGAAATTTGAGCTAGCTTTAGACAATGTGGATGCTGCAGACTGGTCCTTACTGTAGGCCAAAATAACATGCCAAGTAGCTGAGTACATATTTGTCAACTATCCATATTTCTGAACTACCCATCAGGCCCACCTTGTGATTTTGGTCTTTTAACCTTGCAGCTGCACCATTTCTATTTCATGATAAAGATACATTTAGCTCTGTGATATTTCAGCATTGAGTAATCAATTAGCTAAAAGCAGGTGAATAATCTATAGATCAAATTTGCTACTAATGTAACTGCTAAGTGGTATTAGGCCGTATTTTAGTAGATTGTAGTAGGTTGTTGGTAGATTGTTATCCATACAACCTACTACACACATACATGCTTGTAAAATGTCTGCATGTAACGGAGACACTGCAGGTTAACAGGCTGCTCCCATACTGTGGAGACTTCCATGTAATTTCTTAGCACTGTTTGCTTGCTTGAGATTATGAGTATTTACATACCGGCCACAGAATTAACTTAATTACTCAAATTTCACTATTATTCCTTAGAAATATTATCCAACCAAAAGCAAACATTCTGATTTCTTAGGGCCAGGGAGATCTAGTATAGCTGGATCTTTCATTTACTACAGGAAAGTATATTGCATAAAGGACTTAAAGTGAGGACAGGGCAGAAAGAAATAATTCTTCACCACACTTGCCTAAGAATGGATTTGATCTGCTAAACTGAAGTCATTATGGGTACTCAAGTTTACCAGTCAACAAAGGAAACTCACTGCTTTTTAAAATATAAACATATAAATTCATACATATATGTATAAAAATTAAATTAATGTTATTAATATACTTATGTTGAGATTTACCCTTTTACTTGCTTCTAGCTAATAAGGACTAGAACATACAGTCACAGATTATATTCAAAAGGTAAGACCTCTAAAATAAAGCACTCCAGATTTTGCATGTCCTAGAGTTGTGGGAAATTCACAGAGTTCCTGTGTTCCGGAAGCCATTTCCTTCCTGGATGCTTTTTTCTTAAAAGTTGGAAATAGAGCAGGTGAAAGATCTCTAGATATGTAATAGTTTCTGGCTTTTGCAAAAACTATTTAACAGCTTTTTTCCATGTTCAGTCTGACTTTTAAAACAGAAACTACTTTCAGTGTACATGCAGTATATTTTTCCATTCCTTTGTAGACATAATATCCAAATACCAGTTGACCTCACTGAGCAAGAAATCTGATAAAGGCTGACAGTGCTGTGGATTTTCCCACATGGAGTGGTAAAGCATGATATTTGAAAAAGGGCTTTTTTAATAAAAGCAAAAGTTACAATGGTAAAACCACAAAACTTTCAAACAGACAAGTCCAAAAAAATAAAACCCAAAGTAGGTTAAAGGAAGCTTAATGGGAACTATTTATACTGAGAATTCATGTTGACTACTAGAGCTCAGGCTCTAAGTAAACCTAAAACATGCCCACAGCCTCCCTCCAAAATTCTGTGTAATCTCAGGTGGGTATCCTTGCTGAGCTGGTGTGACAGAGAAGGATCTAGGCACATGTGACTCTACTCCATACAGATTCCTACACCACCCTAATCTCTTACTCCAGAGCACCTGTGTTAGGTGATGCGACTAACATCTCTCATGCCTGTGGTACTCACTCATCCTGTCCCTGCAAGGACCTTTTGTGCCGTGCAGAGTCATTTTGGATTGGGATAGAGAAGCTGAACACGAAACTATTGTTCACTTCATGCAACTGGCAACACAAATACTATCCTGAAGGGCCCACTGCTCGAGGAAGAGGAGAGCTCCAGTGGTTTTGATTCTCATAGCAGATCTGCTCTTGACAGCTTTGTTCTCCGAGATTTTGGAAGGCTGTTTAGGTAGAAGGAGGAATTAGTTTTATTATTAAAATTAATCATAACTGATTTTACAGACAGCCCTGAGTTTATGTTGGAGAGGACAGACCAGAGAAGTGCATGTTGCACTTGGAAGGGAGGGGATGGATTTGGTGAAGATTCCTAGTTCCTGTGTGGGTTTGTATTTCAGTCTGAGATGCGACCCTAAGGAAACTCCATCCTGCAAAATCTGCTTCTCCCTGTAACAGGACACAGCATTGTCCCAGACTTAAAATCTACGGTCCTCCTGCCCAAGCTTTGGTAGATCTCTTGGATATACCCTGCTTTTAAATGTCCTCAAGAATCAGCATTCTGTGGGGCTTGGGGGAAATAAACCAGGTGTTAGTTACATGACAATGTGAATGGAACAGGGAAAGAAAATCCTGACAAGCTAAAATGGAATTTATGGGAGCAGCTGGAACACATATTCTGCTTTAGTTAACCTCTTCTTGGCAAATTTGTATCAGTAAGTTAGTTGTGAACTGCCATGGCTGAGGAGAAAACACATCCTTTTTGTGTGTGTGTCATGCTTTCTCCACAGCGGTAATCTGGGGCAGAGGGGCAGGCAAGGATCATACATCCATACCATCTGCAGCTACCACACTCCAGCCAGCAGTGGCTGGGAATCACAGCTCTTGGCAACATCCATATCCATTTACTAAGCTATATTTTGGACAACTCTCTCTACTACACCTCTGGAACGCAGCTTGCAGAATTTAGTCATAAACTTAGAGAAGGAAGGAGAGACACTCTCTGCTGGAAGATATTCCAAACTTAGAAAGCAGCTTTAGAGAACTGTAGGATATATTCCAGCTGGAGAATGTGTTCAAAGGGCCACTTTACAGAAGACTCTCATAATTGCAGATTGCAAGAAACTGGGAGGATATTACCCAGCATTTGAGTAACAGTATTACCCCTGTTTCTTACTTTTTTGTCTAAGCAGCTGCTAATGGCCAATGTCCAAGATAATACAATGGGACAGATAGATTTCTGGGCTCATCCAGGACTGCCATTCCTCTGCTTTTTTTCCTTGGAAGAAAAGGAAGCTTGGTTTATCAGTCTCAGTGGCTGTTACAGGTCTTACACAAACCTTGCCTACATGGGAAATGTCTAGTTTGCCACTTCAGTGTTTGTAGTTAGAATTGGGGCTGGGTGCAGTTGCAATGGTGACTGGAAGAGGTAAGAGCATGCCACGCCAGGCAGAGCTATTACAGAGGTTGGAGCTCTTGGTGTCCTCTGCCCATGCAGTAAGTCTGGCCTGAGAGTACTAGTGGGGGAATCAGCACAGACAAACAGAACCTATACATTTTTACCAAGAACAGCACGCTCACTGCCACGTTATTTAGCTCTAATTCAGGTCAGATGCCATAAGGGCAAGACCGTCCATACTAGTTTGTCCAACATGGCTGTTAACCAGGCAACAGCATTTGAAGGCAGGTTTGCAGTAACTAGAAACGCAAATAAAGCATGTTGTGGTTTAATCCGGCAGGCTGCTGAACACCACGCAGCCACTCACTCACTCCTCACCCCTGCAGTGGGATGGGGGAGAGAACTGGGGGGAAAAAAAAGTAAAATTTGTGGGTTGAGCTAAAGATAATTTAATAGGACAGAAAAGGAAGGGAAAATAATAAGAAGAAGAATATAAAAAACAAGTGATGTACAACGCAATTGCTCACCACTTTCCACTAGAGGCTACAGAGAAAGATCAGCAACAGTGTATTGAATAATCTGGATAGGAACCGGAACTTTGCAGAGTCTGCAGTGGATCTGCTTGACAGACAAGGGATACTATATAGAACAGCATTCCTGTTTAGACCCTTGTGAGGAAAGAATGTTCCTGCCAGATGAAAAAATGTAAGTGAATTTTAAGAAGTAAATACAGCATTCTAAACATGAATATGTCACAAATCTTCCACACCTGTTATTATATTCCCAGTTAATGAGCAGCTTGTTAAATGCAGGAAGTCAAGCCAGTGGTGATTTACTGAAGAGTACAATTGATAAATCACTGCTCCGTTGCATCACTAGCTACACAGGACTGAGTGATTTCCCATCTGCTATGTCCTGTCTGCTACTGTCCTGCAAACCATGCAATTATTTAGGTCAGCCCAGTGTGGGTGCAAATCACTGACATCCTGATTAGGCAACACGGTGTACTCTTTGTGCTGCTGTAAATGACAATGTGAAGTGCTCAGCATTCCTTCATGAGCTAACTGACATACAGGAGCTGCATGTTTTTAACTTCAGATCAGTTTAAAAACAGATTTCATTGGAACTGGTGTGAACATGTGTGGGGAAGACAGGTATGCTTTGGCAGCTGTCTGGAGAATTTTATACCCTGAGAGGTGTGATTGCTCCTAGTTTGTTTCAGTGGTTTCTTAGCCTGGAGACTGTCACTGTCCTGCCCTTTAAAGAGAAAGCAGCACCATCTGAGGTGGTATAAAATCATACCAGTGCCTCTCCTTCTCTTTTCCCATCCATCAGCTTGGCAGTGATAACAGGGCTGAGTAACATCCTCTGCTCCTTGGTTTGTGCCTATGTTACCTGGGATTTCTAGGTGTCCTTCATGCAAGTACAAAGGTGAAGCACTGTCAACCTGCTATGTCACAGCAAAGCAAGTTTTTATGGAGAGGTGATATAGCTACAGTTAGGGGAGAAACAAACATAGGAGCCTGCAGGCCCACATGTGCTTCTTCAGACAAGATGCATCCCATCCCAGGCCAACACAAAGCAGCTTTTATTTGCATATGCTCTATAAACCCTGAGATGGATCAGGGCGTGGGAGAGAGCAGAAGATTAGTAAAGTCCTGGATAGGCGTAGGAAGTAGCCATCCAATAGAGGATGCAGATTGCCCGCCATCGACTATGTACTTGCTAAGTTTCCAATGCTTTTCAAGTGGGGCACACACATTCCTGTGACACAGGGCAAGACAGAAGATACCTCTGATCCTAATCTCCCCATGTGCCTAAAACAAACCAACCATCCAGTATGTGCATGTGGCCAGCTGCATTCCAGGAGCCTGCCCAGAGCCAGCAGGCAGCAGAAATACTGCGTAGAAAACAAGTTGAGGAATTCCTAGAATTTCTGAAGAGTATTAAAATAACCTTAGTATCCAATAGCAAGCAGGTATGAGAGATAATAGCAGAAGTGGCTGCTTATCCCTCTTTGGTACTTGATTAAGTGCAAATTTTGTAAGAAAGCATGTGAATGTTGAGAGTATTTATTTCAGCTTTTCTCTACCTCCCAGATTCTTTGGGAGCAAGGACACAAGGACTTCAGGAAGCCTCCAGAACACTAAACAAACCACTGTATTGTAACAATAAGATTTTTTATCTCCTGTTCATAATAATTTTCCCAGTTCCCAGAACTATTTGGATCTATAGTAGGAATATGTCTCCTCTTGCTATTCTACACGCATTTCTATCAGCAGCAAGATCTCCCTACATGGCAGCATACACTTCACTTCAAAGATCTACCCAACCCTTTAGGCTGTAATTAGACTTGTAAGTGCTGGAGCCAATCTGCCCAACAGGGAAACTTCTCTGAAAACAAAGATTTTGTAAAGGTTGAAAGAGACAATGGCAAACAAGAAATGGCTAGTGGCTTCTTGAAATTTCTCCTGCTGACTGCTCTTTCATTAAGTCTGGTGAAAGAAAACAATTCTGTGTGCCTAACAATAAAGTCAAGAACACAGTTTCTCTTTTAAAATGTAGGCTCCAAGTTCTTCCCCTCTACCAGCTGAAAGTTTTCATGAGTCTAGAAACTAGACTGGAAAGACACACTGTTGGAGTTCTTATGAACTTATGTCTCAACCACTCACTAAAATCACCTTATCTCAATTGTAATAGAAGTTTATATTATATTATATTATATTACATTGTGAAATTTATTACATCTTGCATTTACACACTGTAGGGAAATGTTTGCAATGGATCTTATTTATGCTGCATAAAAGCAGAAACTCATTCCCCCTTTTGGGGTTGTTCAGTCTGGAAAAGAGAAGGCTCCAGGGAGACCTTATTATGGCCTTTCAAAATACAAAGGGGGCTTATAAGAAAGAGACATTTACTAAGGCCTGTAGTGACAGGACAAGGGGCAATGGTTTTAAACTGAAAGAGGGTAGATTTAGATTGGACATAAGGAAGAAATCTTTTATGATGAGGGTGGTGAGGCACTGGAACAGGTTGCCCGGAGAAGTTGTGGATGTCCCATCCCTGGAAGTATTCAAGGCCAGGTTGGATGGGCCTTTGAGCAACCTGATCTAGTGAAAGATGTCCCTGCCCATGGTAGGTGGGGTTGGACTAGGTGATCTTTGGTTCCTTTCCAACCCAAACCATTTTATGATTCTATGATTTATCTCTGTCTCCTGTAGAAACTCTGCATCTTTGGCCAATAGCTAATAAAATCAGGGATCTTAGCTCTTCTCTCCTACCATACGCAGCTCTGATGATTACAACAAGCACCTGGACACCAAAGCTTTTAGCAGCACTCCCTGAGCTACTAGTATTTTTGACACCAGTCCACACCTAAATTTAGCAATTCCCAGACCTAATGTCAGTGCAACTTTGCTATTGCTGATTTAGAATAGGGCTCTGGCTCAATATTCTCATTCTGAAAATAGTTTCTAATTCTTCACCCAGGGCAGAAGTGCTATCCTGCTCTACCCACACAACCTGACGATTCAGTGATATACTTAGTTATTCCCATGTTCAGGGTGATGCACGTATTTATGAAGCTCCCCAGTCCTTGTTAGAACAGTAAGACTGAGGGTAGGCCTGGCCCAGATATTAAGATACACAGAATTTAAAGGATTCTTAAATTTAAATCATACCCAAATCTGCAGTTGGAACCTGTCATTTAAGGGTGCAAACACCTTCAGGCATAGACCTGCAGGCCGCACACTCCAGGATGAGTTGCAAAGTGACAGCTGGCTGCTGCTGTGCAGAAGAAGTGATGCCAGATGCTCCACGGATTTCCTCAGCATGTAAAGCAAACTTTATGTGCATGTTTAGAGGATAAGCAATGACTTTGGACTGTGTACATGTTTGGAGACTATATTGCATGTATACAGAAGTGCTCCATGCATATGCAATAGCCAGGGCCATCCCATATTCATAAACTTGACTCTCTTTCATTTAAGTCCCATAAATGATACCTCAGACTCCAAACCCTAGAGCTGGTCATTCATGAAGTTAATTCTATCTGAATATAAGCTCTAGGAGAGCTTACAGTCTCATGAGAATTTAATTCAGAAAGCAGGGATTATGCTGCTTACGTGACATGCCACATCTGAGTACAAAACCACCAATGCCTTGCAATTTTCCATCTTATTATTCAGTAGTGATAGACATGAATGAAAATTAGACACAAGTAACACTACTGTAACTCCTGCCACTCCACACCTATTGCTTCAATATACATGCTGCTGTGCTTATAAGTGATCACTGTCAAGGCCATATTGACAACCTGTTGATAACATCAACACCATGTGCAAGATCTGGGGGGTCATCTCATGAAAAGAGTTAAGCTGTGGTCAGAAAGTCCAGAAAAACATGTCATGCTTTTGTGTTTTCAAAGTGAAGCACTAACACTGACTAGCAAGGTCTCCCAGCCCTTGTTGCAAGGTAGACTAGAAAAATGATGGGTAAATCAGATCCAAAGCCAATCAACCAGAAAATACTCCAAATTTGCAGGAAATTCAGTTTCATATCTGATGGGGATCAATATCAACTGTTTGGATGCAGTTTCTTGATCAGTTTATCCACTCCATTACTACGAAGGAATAAATATGCACCTCTGCATGCTCCCAGTCACTCCATCCTGCCCGCTCCCTTGCATTTGACAGTGATTGTACACCAGCATGGACACTCAGATAAACTGGTGAGCAAGACAAGTTGACCCAACTCAAAACTAACCTCACAAAAAGAAAAAAAGTCATACTAGTTGCACAGTTGCTAGCCCTGGACAAAGGATACAAAGGGACTACAGGGTGTGGGAGTGGGGAGAGAAAGAGGAAAGGACAGCAGCAGCAGCCCTAAATGAGCTTAGACTGATTGTGAAACCATCATCAGAATAGACCTATGAATCAGATTTCCTTTCATAAAATGATACCACAGAATATCTGACCAAATCAGCTCCCCATAATAATGTTTGAACATAAATTGCAAAATATCGCAGTAATGTAGTTAATGCATATAAGATACTAAGGAGTGCAGTAGTTAGGACTCCAAGAGCTTTGGTCAGTTTGCTACAATAAGATCTATACAGGCTGCCTACAGCCATTTCTGTAAATGAACTAGAAAGGGTTGCCCTCCTTGTGATTTTGTCAAAAATGCCCAACTATTTCATATTTACAGTCTAAGCTCAGAGTCATGTGATGATGAAAGATCATCAGATTTCTCATACAAGACACATCTCGTGGATACACAGAAAGATTTGAAAATGCAAACTAAAAGGCTCTCAGAATATGATATAACAAGAGAACTACGATGGCCACCTGAAAGTAAAGGCAATGTCCTAAAAACCCCTCCCTGACAATGTTACTGGGGAAAAGGAAGAGGTGGAGCTTTATTTCTAAGTAAGTTTTTATCTAAACGGAGGATCTGACCCTAACAGGATTTCAGTTTAAAAAAAAAAAAAAGGAAAGAAAGAGAGACAAGTCCATTTTTTTTATTACTGGAAAATAAAATCCCTGAAGTGATACAGTTGGAAACTTTCCCACTGTAATTTCTGGTCAGAAGCAGGATGAAGTCTGCTTACTTCACTGACAGAGGTGCCTTTTTTAAATTGGGGAGAATTCAGATCAACCAAGACAGGAAATTAGTGAGCACAAATGAAAGGCTGTTTATCCTTTGAGCAGATGGCACTTTTCAGGAGAGAAGTGGACACAACTGTAAGACAAACTCAGTCACACCAAACTAAGTGTATTTCTAGTGCTGATTAGAAGCAGTCGCTTTTGTTCAACAATTTAAATACCTCTGACTTTGCTTTCTATGGACCTAGTTCTTAGAATCTTGTAATTATGTCTGAATTGTGTTTCCCTATACACACGCCTTAAATTTTAAAGGTATCTCCTCATTTTGAAAATGTGACTCCTTGAAGCTGTATTTTCTGGAAACTGAGTTATCAAGACACAGATAACACAGAAATATATGGGTTTTAATTTTTAAATGTCTTTGGAACATTTGACTTTGGAAGGCTCCAAGTTCAGGCTTTTTCATTCTTCTGTTTGGCCAGCTGGCCTCCTACACATTAAAAATATTAAGTTGAAACTGCATGCTTATAGTCAGATTTGGTTGAAGCATAAACGTATCATGGTTTAGGTTTTTTTTACAGGTAGTTGTGGAAGGAAGAATCACCTGCTATTTTTTTTTCTCTCTGGTTTACCAATTTCAGCTGAAAATTAAACAAGGAAAAACTGGTATCACCAGCCAAGAAATTGGTGCTCTAGAGTTTTTAAAATATCTGTCATTGAGAATTTCTCATTCTGAAAGGGATCGTTTTATCACCGGTAAAATGCTTAAATGGGATGACACCTAAAAGAAAGAATGAAGAATAAAGCTATGAAAAAAAACATCTCTGAACTGGGGAAGGAATCAGCAATTATCATTTTGGTATGAAAAATGAATGATGCTTTGTATATAAGGTTATTTCTACTGCTATTTAAACACTGCTTAGATAGCATGCCAAATTTACACAATGATCTACAAACTTTTCCTGCTAGGGTGAACTGCCAGTTGTAAAGAACTGTATTTTGTCTTACTGCAGAATCAGACTGACGAAGAGAAATCTGGGCAAGCTGCTATAAAGTGTTTAGTCATATTAAGACATACAACAGGAGAGAGATCAAGTAAAAAACTCCTTAGGCCTTGAAGTTTCCCCAGACAAAACCTGTATTACAAAGCAACACATCCTTCGGTGAGGTCGTTAACTGCTCAGGTTTTACCCTTGCTCTACTTTTGCTGGGTGCCCTTGACAATAGTATTCCTATCTCCGATTTTCTCCCTTGTGTGTAAAAAGAAAATAATTCCTCACCTCACAAAGATGTTGTCAGATTTATGGTTGTAAAGTGACAGACACTAATTGTCATGATATGCAGTAGTTAAAATTCTGTGAAGTCAATTATGAGGTCAGGAATGATTCAGGTCAATCACAGTCATGAGAAAGAATGGAAGATTCACAATGGGCTTGCGTTTGACATTTATGTTCAGTGAGAAATCTCAGATTTCCAATAAACCGTACAAGGTGCAGTGTTATAGTGGCTTTTCAACTTAATTGGAATGAGCTTTTTTTTTTAACCTAGTTTTTCCCTTTACAAAAGTTTTGCAGGAGTGTATTTAAAGAAGGCACGTTCATAGCGCTTAAGTTTGGTTCTTTAAATACTTCCATCTCAGGCTACTGATCACAGAGATTGACTTATTATTGATGTACTTCAGTGAATCAGGCATTCCCCTCAAGATAATGCAAATAAGTCACCAAGGTTTGTGGGGAGGGTAGATGAGAAAAAAAAACCCCTAGAACCCACTTTTCCTTCCTCCTCTGAAGATTTCCATCGAGAAAGTGAAATAAACAAGTCTCGCCGTGACCTACAAACACGCACCCTACAGTGACATGTCATTTAGCACCTCGGAGACTTAGACCAACAATTAGCTAAACTTTTACCGTGTCCCCTAAGATATTTTTAAGATATAAGTAACTTTGAACTTTAAGAAACATTACTTGTGGCACTTTCGAGTGCCACTGCAAGACACCCTTTCCCCACACAACACGCTGCAGTCCCACCCTCACCCCCTCCCCGGGCAAGAGGCAAAGAAAACGAAACAAAAATATAAAAATTGCACCAGACCGGGAGCATTGATAATCCCCAAGGCGCACAGTGCCGCAAGCGGGCAGAGTGTCTATAAACAGCGGGCCACGGGAGAGGCAGACGGGCGCGCGGGGCCGAGCCGCCGGCCCGAGCCCCCAGCGCCGGCCCGAGCCCCCAGCGCCGGCCCGGCCCGGCCCGGCTGGGCGGACGGGGGAGGAGAGGCGGCGCCGGTGATTGGCTCTCCCGGCTCAGGCATCACATATGGGGCAGCGAGTCAATGAGGCGGCTCCGAGCGCGGGCTGGGAGGGCGGCCGCGCCGGGGCCAGTCCTCTTCCCCAAGCAAGCAAGCAAGCAAGCAAGCAAGCAAGGAAGGAAGCAAGCAAGCAAGCCAGCCAGCCAGCAAGCAAGCGGAGGAGAAGGGAGGCTTGCTCTCCGGTTGTGTTGGTGAGCTACGAGAATCCGTGCTGGGTGTCGTCCCCTCCCTTTCCCCCACCCCCACCCCACCCCCCGCTTTCTAAGTTTGTTCGCTCGCGAAGAGCGGCCGGGTTGTTCGTTCCTCATTTATGTGTAAAGCGAGTAGCTGGGTAATTAAATTAGCGAAGGTGTTCTGTTTGCAGAGATGCTTTTTTTTTTTTTTCTCGTCTCTGTCTGCCTTCAGGGATTCTAAGAGCTGGCCTATTCAGGGGAGGAGGGTGTCTCACTTTTCCGCGTTTCTGGAATTGCGGTTCCGTGCTTTGGGCAAACAAGTTTTCCAACTGCTTTGTTTCAAAGGTTTCTGCTACAGACCGCATCCATTAACTCCGTACGCGATTGCCTTGCTCCTGACTTAAAGAAGGGTTTTGTCGGGGTTTGAGATCTCAAATTACTGTAATAAACGAGACCCAAACTTCAGTGCGGTTTTAGCGTCTGTTTTGTGTAGCCTTCTAGCACATTTCCCCCCAAATCTCTGATCGTTGTCTGGCAGTTGATTATATTCTTAAAAAAAAAAAAGGCAGAAAGACCTTAGAAATTTTTTGTGGCTCTCTCAGTGTCTTTCTCATCCCCTGAGCCGTGAAGGGAAAACTTGCAGCCACTCGAGCACTGCGATGAAATAACTCATTCAAAGCAGTGCTGTTTCCTCCCGCCTCTTGTTCTGCCAGCGCCTCCCGGGTTCCTATTCCTCCCCGCAAAAAAATTTTTTTTTTTTTCTACAGGAAAAGCGTATTGTGTTTTTTTTGTCTTGTTGTTTTTCCTCAACTGTTCCCACCCAACAAACTCGCAAATCCGGCTTGGAGTTTCTCCGCTCAGCCCTGGGTTGCAACACGGGGACGCACCCCCGAAAGCGTTGGGGCAACCCTCCCGCCCTGGCCTCATTAGCGCCCTAATTCGTGCCGGGAGTTCCTCTCCCCGCTGGAAGCAGGCACGGAGGCTGCCGGCCGCCCTGCCGCTCGGCGGGAGCAGCCCTCCCCAGAACTAGTTTGGGGGACTCCGTAGGAAAAAACGGCTTGAGAGGACGCATTAGGCGGAAGGGGGAGACACTGAATGCTTTCCAAAAGCGCGTTTGCGCTAAGCAAAGCTTAAAAAAAAGCCTCTCTTCTTTGTTTTGTTTTGTTCTGTTCTCTTGGCCCGGCTGAGGACTTTCAAACCGTCGGCTGGGGGCGGCGGCCGGGAGGTGTGCGAGGGGAAGGGCCGGGCCGGTTCCCTCTTTTGTTTCCCCGAAGGGGCGCCCGCAGCCGCATGGCCGAAAGCTCCTCTCTCTCCCCCTCCATCTCTGCCCCTTCCCCCCCTTCCCCTTCCCGTGCTGCTCCCTGGGCTCCGCGGATGCCCCGGGGGACGGGGATGGGGGAAGGCGGGGTGGTGTGAAAGCTAACGATCGATTTGCGCTAATTTCGGGATTCGCGGGGGTGCCGGGCGGCCGCTGAGCGGCCGCCGGGTGAGGCGCGGCGGCTGTAACAACAGGCGGCGGTGGGGGGCCTCCAGCCCACACCCGTGCGAGCTTGGAGTATTTTCGAGCCTCCCGGGTTTCAAAGGTTTTGGGGAGAGCTTGGGGTGCTCTTGGTGCCGGGCCGGGAGGCGGGTGTGGGGGGCGCGGGGCAGAGCCCCGGGCTCGGCCGGGCGGCGGGGGCGGCTGCCCGGAGCTCCGGCTGGAGAACGGGACGGCGGGGGCCCGAGGAAAGGGGTGAGTCGCATTGGCTCACCCTCACTGGCAGGGAGCATAGGAAACACCTCAGCTTTTTAGGAGAAGTAGCTTTGTTAACTGCTTCCGAGATGGATCTTGGAGTGCCTAGAGACGGGAGGCTGGCTTTACTCCAGTGTAAGGCAATGATAAAAAGCCTATAATTCTATGCTGGCTACGCAGAGCAGTGGAGTACGTGCTGCTTGCTTGTGCTGCAGCATCCTCGTCTAGGGACTGCCGAGATTTATGCCTGAGGATCTCTTAGCAGTATTGTTGAAACTACTAGTGCAAGTGTTGAAATCTAGTTTGTATGATGCTGTCTTGTTCTCACTTCTCCCCAATTCTTGCATTTCTACTAGCAGTTGGAAAGGGAAAAGGATGGGGTTAGCAAAGGGATAGATTATTTTTTAAAAGGGGAAATAGTTGTAATTGAAGAGAGGATAAATGCCAGCTTTTTTTTTTTCTGTTCTCCCTTGTTGAGCAGGGTAGGAGACATTAAATCACTGTTGGTAACAACAGCCGTGGAATATTCTAGCAGTATTCCAGAAGACTGTACTGTCACATAGAGCTGGGTGTTGCTCTGGTATTATGGGAGTTACTGGTTGTTTTGCACAGAACTAGTTTCATAGAAGCCCACCATCTGTTATATACAGAAATGTAGTATCTCAGTAAAACTGCAGGCTTTTTCACTGGTAAGGGGTGGGGGGTCGGGGTGGGTGTCTGTGTAGAAATGCAATAGCAGTATCTGCTTACTAGTTTTCTTCCGTTGAGTGAATCAAAACTGTATCACTTGCTGCTTTCTCTAAGATCCTAAATTATTGAGAAGGAAACTGGTTGTTCATGCTGTCTGAAGGACTAGTTGGGACAGTCTCTCTGACATCTGGCCAAACTGGAGTAGTGAGTACTGAAGCTAGGAATGGTAATTTACCTCCAGATTAGAGACACACATGTGGAAAACCCTGCAAGTCATTGCTTATTGTTTGAAATGCCAGTGGCTTATGTGTTTGGTGTTATTCTGCACCTACAGTGTTATGGCATCTAGGATGTACAAAGCATTGCCTCATCTCCCATGGTTATCAGTCTATGCCTGAGGAATTGTCTAGGTAATTCTTTAACTTGAAGATGTCGCTGACTAAAAGTACAGGAGGACTGAGAGGTTTTTGTTCTTGGGAGAACTTACTGTGGTTTTGCTGTTACTGTAGTAGGTCTGCTGGGCCTTAGAACTGGCAGAGGGCATGGAGGGAACCAGAAAATGATGGATTAGCATTGCATTACTAGCTCTTCCTTCCATATGGCGCTTGCAGAGTTTAGTAAATTACCTTCCTCGGCTTCCTAGGATATGCATATCTTGACTGAGGCTATCTGATTATTCAGCAGACTTCAGTAATAATTAATCTTGAAATTCCAGTAGAAAGCAGCATGCTCCACCTCTGTCAGGTTGGCCATAAGTGACAGCAGGATTTTCCACTGATACAGGAGACATTGTGTATTTGGAATCTTTGCAACAGTTGGGAAATTGTGGTCCAGATCCTGAACTGAGGTCTGTGCATTCCTGAGTCTTCAAAGACTGAAATAATAGTCATGGACACTTGAGAGGTGGTTTCACCTCTTTTATAAAAGTTTTGCGAATAGGGTGTTTGCCTTTGGCAGCAAGGCGGGGAATGCTATGGAAGGATCTTTGAAAGTTGGCACTTGAATTCTATAGTCAATGAGAGAAATACCGCAACATATGGAAACAGGATGATGAAACAACCCCTTTGCTTTGGAATTGCAGCTTTTTAGAATGAACCTGTACCAGTCCTAAAGTTTGTGTTGCTTGGGTGGCTGCATAGTCTGATCTTCAACTTAGATGGAATTGTGGCTTGGAGATGCTGCTGCTACATGCCCAGATAACTCAGAAAATCTAACAGATCCCAAGACGGCTTAACCTGTAGACAGATGACCTTGAAAGAAGGGAATGTTGTAAACAAAAGCAACTTAGTTTGAAGGACTGTTGAAGAGGGACATATATCTACATATTGCTAAGACCACAGACTGTAGGAGTTCCTGCCTTGCAGTGCAGAGCAAGTTTGCTTGCTGCAAACCAGTTTCACGAGGTCAGGCTTGACTCTCTGGTACCATTTCCAGATTGCTGGAGTCTTAAACTTGAGCGACCACGCATTTTTATTCAAAATTCCCAGGAATGCTGCCATGCTCTGAAGGTACACTGTCACCTTTCAGGTGCAGCAACTTTGAAATAAAGAACTCCTTTTATCAACACAGATCATATTGTTGGAGGTGCTTTGGGACATATGGCAAAGGAAGGGATTTTAGCTAGTCCTCTGCATTTAGAGCTGGAGAAGGTTGCTTCAAATTGAACTTACTGTTGGCCCAGTAAGTCACTTTCTGTTCACACTTCTTCTGCTGCATCTTGCAACTTTTGTTTCTTCCAGTTTCACTTCTGCTAAGACCTGAAGAGGCTTGTGCTGATTGACTTAAACTGGCCTTTTGTTTTAGGGCAGGAAACTTACAGCTTTTCTTGTTCTTTAAACTGCTACTCATCATACATCACCATAGCCTCCCCCCCCAGTTGTGTTTTTCCATGGAATATGAAACAGACTGAGGATGGGTGGATTTTCTTTTACTCAAGTTGGTTAACTAAAGGAAGATGAGGCTTTCACTTTGCACGGTATACTGGGGTGTGTAATCCATGTGTGTTATTGTTAAGGCTAGACAAAGTGCTTTTGCAACTCTTCCTCGTAACTTTCCTGACTTCTCAATAAAATACTTATTCACTACATTTTTAGTAGGAAACCCTTATAGTGGGTAATAGGGGTGGCAAAGGTACTATACTTACGACTAATTCTTTTCTGAGGTTCTGGCTGCTTTGTCCACAAGACCCGAGTAAAGTCCTGTGGTAATTACAACTACTGATTTTTCTATTGCATTTTCCTCAAAGCTCAGCTTTCTAGAATGATCAGGCTCCTTTAATGGATGTCTTTGTTTTTCCTTCTGCCTTAAGTCATCCCTGTCTTGGGAGCAGAAACTTACGTCTTTGTAGCTTCCTTCTAGAGTCGACAGACTAGTGTCTTGTGGTCTGTCTCCCAATGAATTCCATTTGTAGTTTCTACTTAACTGTTTCACTAAACTGTCCTCACAAGAGTTCTTAATCTGGTGCTGTGTGTATACTAGTGCTGTATGTAGTTCAGTTATATTCTTGGCCTTACATTAGTCTTACATAGAAGTGTGTGTGTATACATACACACATATATACAACAGACATGTATTTTTATATAAATCAAAATATTATTTTTATTGGCTCTTGATGTTACTAAATCATGTGACCTACTATCCATTTCTCCTAAGCAGAGACAAGTACTTCCAGTTACATGCAAATGCACAAGTTCCTTCATTTAATTTACAAAGACTAGTCTTAAGGAAAACTCACTGCTTTTTAAACATGTTGGCAGTGTTTTGCAGCTCCTCTGTTTGACTTTTCTTATCTGATTTGAGTCTTGAAGCTAGGCCTGAGGAATTTTAGTCCTCTGTTCTTGTTAAGGCCAGTGACTTGTTAGCAGCTCTCAGTGAGGGTACTTCAACTGTGGTAAGGTAGGAACAGCAGGATGCTGTTCTTGCGTTAATACAGCTTACTGTATTGTCACGTTCGGGGGGGGGGGTTGATTCTTTTCGCTTTTTTGCCATGAGCCTGTGCTATTCCTATTCCCCATATTTCATAACAAAAAGCAGATGAGTGTCTCCTGTTCAATCCCTGGCCTTGTTGTGTTGCAGAAAAGGCTGTATAAAAGGCCCAAATTCTCCTTGGTTCCCACAGAAGTAGGAGGGGATTAATGGAATTCATCCCACCCAGTTTGCAGACAGGCTTAAACAAAGCCTTGCACCGCTATTATTCCAGCCAATCTTCAGTTCCTTTGTATATGCTGAAGTGGTTCTTGATCCATTTTGTGATAAAATCTGAGATGTTGGTGTCTTTCTGGCTTGTTCGAAACAAACATGGAGACCCCCAACAAGTATGAAGGAGCCTTCTGTATTGAATCTGTTTTTAAATTTACAAAGAACTAAGCTTTTGATGTGAAATATTTTACTGTCTTGAAAACTATTTAAAATGTGAAAACTACATTAAAGCCTTGAAACTTATGCAGTCTTATAAAATAATTTAAATAGACCTTAGCTCAACATTTCACTACTGAACTAAAGGAAAAGGTTAGCTAGCCATATGAATCCAGATCTTGTGGAAGTACTAAGACAGTGGTGCCTTCTGTCAGCAGCTGTTGCAAATGCAGAAAACATTCTCCTCTTTAGTCCTTTTTGGTAGCCAGCTCTTGCAGTATGCTTAGCTTTAGCAAAACTTTCTTTGCTGTTTTCTTTAACCCTCTCCCCAAACTGACAATCGCTCCCTGAGAGGTGGTATCTTTTGATAGAGATTGGAGAGCACAAACCTTACAGGTTTGGGTGGTATCTGTTTTGTTTGATAGGAGTTTGACTTTAGTCAAACTACATGTACCTCTTAATATAATGCTTCTAGCATGTTTTTTCAGTTTCAACCTTAAAACTATTTGGGCTTTCTTATGCCAGTGAAGACTGTGCAAATGCTTTCAGAATTGCAGTTTGGAAGTTAGGACTTGCAAGAAAAGGACAGTCTGATGCGTTTGCTATTTCTAGATAATGATTTGCCTAAAGTTAGGGTGACTTTTAATTGAATTCAAGGTGCTGTTTATGTAACTTTAATTTTAAATTCATTAAAAATATAAGTTCTTCTGTTGGTGTATCTTGAATGACTAGTACTTCATGCTTCTATAGAAAATGTATATATACTGTATATGTAGACTTCACTTTTACACTGCATTTGCATGTGCTGAAACAGTTTTAGCAAATTAGTGCTGAACTACCCCAAATGGGAATTAGTCTCTTAAGAAAATAACTGAATTACAAGTGTTAAACAAGAGCAAATATGTGGTCAGATAGGCTCCTTGCTTGATTCAAATAGATTAATTTCCTATTGATAAAAGAAGACAACCCACTAGATGAGATTATCCAAGAAGCAGACAGGGTCACTAATAACTCTCTTCCCTCAGCCTCGAGTAGAATACAACATTTCTCTCTTTCAGCTTAAGAGTTATTGGCAGCTATGCACAGCAGTGAACAGGAGGGGGTGAGAATGAACAAGGCATGATTCTGTTAAGGGCCAAGGGAACTGAGTGTGCAATGACTAACCTGTTCTTATGTGCTTGTAGATCGGTGGCTGTAAGGAAAGATGAAGTGGCTTAAACAGTATTTGCTCTTGGTGATCTCGGGAGGAGGGCTTTGAAGTAATGTGGCAAAGGCAGCTCTGCTATGTTTGTGGGGGTGATGAGCCATTGGGGGTCATCTTAAAGAGGTTCTCTTCTTCATGATTTTTCACTCAGAAAGGTCATCTTCTAAATTTAATTATATATGCAGATGCTTTCGTAGATATTGATAGAAGTATTGTTTTTCTCCATAGAGCTGCTTGTTTTCGAGGCTGATTCTATAGTTGCTTTAAGAGGACTATCTTAAATTACTAGGACACCTTTGTGTGTAGGTATGTGCTTTGCTTGAGGTACATCTCTGCATGGTGGATTCAGTCTAGCATTAGATCTTGTGCTTGCTGGGTGTGTATATGTGGTGGGGAAAGCATGGCCTTGAAACTGAAGACCTGCATACTTCCATAGCAATGGAGAAAATTAGTCTGTACTGTCTAGTATCCCTATGCATAGGATTGGGACCTGATTTGCTCCTTAATTTCTACAATGTGTATAAAAAACTGAAAAACAGGCTATGTTCCTGACTACATGACTTAGGTCATATAAGTGGAAGAGTTTTTAACAAAAGTGATGTTGGTTCTTACTGACCAGGTACTATTAGGATGGGAACCAGCACTAGTGTTCTGCAGCCCAGCTTCCTTGAACTCTTGTGTATGTGGTTTGCAGGTAGACAAGTAAACCTGCAGATTGTCTCAGAGGGCTCTACTTGTAGGTTTGGGAACAGAAACTACTGGAAGAAAATATTTGATGCGGAAAGGGGTGATCCAGGACTTCTGTCGTGCTCGGTTGTATGTAGAGTATAAATGGTATCTGGATGGTAAGTCAGCATGATACTTGGCTAAGCTTAATAAGCCATGCTTAAGAGAGAGGCAGGTTTTTGCAGCTGAACTGATTTGGGAAGTCTAGATGGGATGATATTCTGCTATGTGGACTCATGAGTTCACATATCTCTGATCTGTGCTAATTTAAATCTGGAAAGCACTAGTCTAATAGAACACTAAAAAACCCCCACCAGTTCCTGTACCCTGTCAGTTAACCAGTATTTGACTTGACTTTTTTTAATTCTAGCATGTTTTATCATTATTGGTCTAACTGAAAGAAAAAAAACCACAGTGCCTTGGCACAAGAAACCCCTGCATTCTGATCTACAAATTGAACTTCCCATTTGTCTGTCTTCCTGCCTTAGTGCTCATGTGCTAGTGACACATGTAACATCCCAATTTTGACTGTAAACTCTTGCTGCAATATGAGAGGGAGATCCATCTGGAGTTTGATGCTGAATTGTGATCATAGGCTAAAGTATTGTCTGAGGAAGAGGGATAGATTGGAGAACAGATGAGAGAATATTTACTGTGGAATGGAAAACTTAAAACATGGAACTAGGATAGCAAAGTCTAGCATGGTTTAAAATGGCCATGGTACAACACTGTTAGCCTTCTGTTTAAATGTGGCCTTTACTAGGCAAAAAAAAAGTTTTGAAGTGAGGCCCCATAGAAAGGCAGCTTAAACTAGTCTTCTTGCAATTAGTTGTGTCAGTCTTAAATTTGATGACTTTTAGTTTGGCAGCTAGCTTGGAAAAAAACCTGCTTCACATAGTTGTTCAGCTTGATCTTCAGGTATGGCCTGTAGACTGGAACGGAAATCACCTTAGGTTTGTGGGGAAAATAGGCAGGAAATAACATCTCTAGATCTAGCTGCAAATAAATATTTGAATGGGCTTAGTTAAAACAGGCAGCAGAAAGAATTACTGATTAGGTGGGGCTGTGATGTTGTAGCTCTTCAACATGCTATGAAACAGATTCAGCATTAATGTGTAACTAGAGAATTTGCATTCTCTTGTCTTCAGTGTTGAGCTTTGGACTGGATCCTTAACTGCTTGATACTTCAATTGCTTTCTCTGGTATGGGGAAAACAGTTTTCTTCAACCTTCAGCTCAAAGCTTGCCATGTGTAATGGGACGTCCTTCTTGCAAGGTTGTCTGAAATACACTTTTGTAAAGAGGTGAATACACTAATGTGGGATAGAAAGCAGTGGCAAGCTAGCCTTTTTTTTTATTGCCTTTTGTGGTCCTCACCCACTTTTGCAGGCAAGGTGTATTTATAATATTCTGAGGTTAAGTGCTACATAGTCAGTAGCAAATTCTTTACACCGCTTGTACAGAAGCTTCCAGATATGAACAGAAATGATCTACAAAACTGGGAGGGGGAGGGGAAGCTTTCTAGAGGCTATAAGAAGAGCTAACTGAAGTCTCACTCTGAAGCAGAAAGACTAGTGCTGTGCAAATGGGTTTGATTCTTAAGCTCTGTCATCCACACTGGATGGGGTAACATTAACAGCTGCAGTTAATGTGCTCTGCCCCTTTGCTGCATATTTTTGCCTTAGTACATGAGAGTTGAAAGGAATGTGTACCAATCTGGCATGTCTTTAAATACTGGCACTGTAAAAGGGAACTTACATAAATGCAGACTGCTGTTCAGTATAGCCTTAGAGCTCATCACTGGCATCTGCCAAAACAGATGCTATGGGTTGTACAATAGATACCATTACGGCCTTTGTAGCTATGTCTTAGAGCTCTGACTTGCCTGCATGGAAGTTAAGTACTTAACTTAGTCACTCTTCTCAGAAACTGAGGGCATGCGGCCTCAATCCTGTTAGACTCTCAAACTTCAGATGCTATCTTCACTGTCAGTACAAAGAACTGGCTCTTTTCACTCAATCTGCTGCACACAAAGCAAAGAATTTCATGGTGATGCTTGTGTGTTTTGTGCAAAATCCCTTGAACTGACTCATATTTTGGAGGCTTTCATTCTGGAAAATGCAGTCCTCCCTTCTAGCTTGTATGGGGAAGAGTTTGCAGTGGATATAGCAGGTTAAAGCAACTGAAAATTGCAGTCTAAATGTAGACTGGTGCTTGAAAGATGTGGTCCTGCTGTCTGCACAGGAACTGTTTCAGGAAACTGATCCTGATGAAAGCAACTTAAGGTGGCAAGTCTGTCCATTCTGGCAGATGCTTCCATTTAGACTTGCTTGTAGCAGCTGGGAAGCTTGCTGCTCATTTTGGGGGAAGCTGAAGAAATCACTCTCTTCCTTTCCACCGAGTAGTTACACCAAGTGCAAAACCTCTGTAGAAACTATATCTCCACTGGTAGTTGGCTGTTTCCTGGCAGTGTTAAGCATTTACAACCTGTTTCTGCTTCCAGCCCTGAAGGAGTTGAAATGCTTTACTCCACTGCCATCTAATGTGTTGCCATCCTTTGAATTTCTCTGCCAATGAACACTTCAGAGATTGCCCCAGCACTTACAAGTGTTACACATCAATGTGAAGCAGCAAGTGGTCACAGCTTTCAATGTCTCGTTTTTCTACATGCTGCTGTTAGTTATTTCTGATACAAAGCTCTCCTGGAGAAATTGCTGTACTTCAATGCCCACTTTTTTTAATAAGGGCATTGCTCTTGACTAAGCAACTTCAGAATCATTTAAGGAGTTCATGTTTTGGAAGGTGTTGGATGTGCAACTTCTGAAAATCAGGTGTCTGTTCACTCTGAGAAGTTCTCAACACATGCACAAAAAGCATCTAAGAATGTTGATTCTACCATCTCAGGAAACTGTACCCTGACTGCAAGTTGCAGGCAAACTAAAAAAACTTGCAGGCAAAGCCTGCATATGAGATTGCAGAAAATGGGTTAAATGTTCTTGAAACAATTTTCAAAGCTACTGTCAGTCATCCCTGCATTAATGTTCCTTATTGATGCAACATCCGTGACCTGACTCCAGACTTTTCATAGATACTTACAGCACTAGACTTTCTGTTTGTTAATCCCATTGTCATTGTGACCGTATTTTCCTACAGGATACCTGTCCAAATTGACTTCCATTTCTCACCTGTGTTGTACAGAACAAGGTGTAACAGTAGAAGTTTTCACATTACTTGAAATTATTTTCTTTGCAGGCTGTGTGCATGTGCTTTCTTTCCATTTTGGTGCTCGTAAACTATGTAGGAAGGAAGGCTTAGCTAAGTACCTTACTGTATCTTTTTTCCTTAAAATGACCTTTTTGACTCTAAAACAACCTAAAATGTCACTATGGCAGGAAATCCTGGAAGTGTCAGGGGTGTAACTTGATCAGTGTTTCTGTTCAGTTTTCTTTTGTGATACAGCTCATATATGAGGAACTTGAAGATTAGTTTCAAAGCAACTTCTTAATGTATAAGAAGTTCTTCAGATACTGGGAAGTGAAGGAGGAGGACGTAGGCCCTGGTAGAGATGACAGACAGGATGACTTGTGAAGATGTGTCAGCAACAGAAAAATGGTAAGAGGAACCTGGGTTACATAATCTCGTAGCTAAAGCTGTAAGCAGTAATGTCCATTCAGGCTTTGCTCCCATTAATTTAGGCACATACTTTCTTAACCTTTAGTTAGTCAATCGGAAGGGAAAATCTTTATAAACATGTAATTTTGTATTTTGATGGCTTATTTGATGTGCTAACTTGACTAGATTTCCTTCAGTCTTTTGGTGTAAGCAGTACATAAATCAGTACTGCTGGAGACGGAAGAGTTCAATTTCATAGGAATTGTAACTGTTTAAATGGCTCAGAAACCAAATGTTGCAAAAAAGTTTTAAATTCTGCTTAAACAAAACTCTCAAACATGCCAAAACGTGTTCTTTGAACCCTGCAGCTCCTTTCTAAACAGATTTTGAAAGCTTCAAGAAAATCCAACCCAGTCTTTTTAGGATTGTTGCGTTGTTATGCTGGGCTTGACAAATCTGTCTGAATTCAAATCCAGGCAGTACTAATCATAGTCCCTGTAGCTTTAAGTGCAGCATGGCTGCTTCTGTCACCTCTGTGGTTGGTCACATTCCTTTAGTGGTGTTGCAGCTTAGGTCCATGTGACATCTGAAGTCTTCCAGCAGGAGGGAGCATCCTTGCAATGTGCCTTTGAACCTGGACATCCCAATCCACTAATCAAACAAGATGATCTGGAACAGCTCATGTGACAGGACTATCCTGTCTTTAGACCAAAAGCCTGTCTTAGGGCTTCAAGTTTTCTGTAGTAACACAGAGCCTGGTAGTAGACCTAGCACTGAAAAGACTGAAAGCTTTAGAAACAATGTGTGTTACATCTGATTCTACAAAGGAAACCTTTGAGTCCTGTTGTGCACTTAGGTTAGGCTCTAGATACAGCTTGACCTGAATTAACCACTTCTGATACTTCCTTTGGGGTTTCAGCAGATTGCCTCTTGAGGGGAAGAGGTTGGGAGGAGCTGAATTTGGCTTGTTGAGCAGCTATATAAGCTCCAGTGCTGTTGCAATCTGTGGAAGGTCCATGTGGTGAGGACAAGAGGGCAGGGTTGGGGGAAAAGCGAGTGCAAGGCTGTCCCCAGCTGGCAGCAGTAAGCTTTTGATTGAGCTCAACCATCACATGGAACTGCACCTGTAAACTGAGTGGCTCTTGGCACAGCCAAGGACAAGATGAGGACATAGAGATCAGCAGCTCTTCAGATGACTTCTCTTGGAAACTAGGTAATGTTTGAGGTGTTCTTTCTTGTACATCTTCTGAACTTTCTTTATCCAAGAGCTGTTGATGTGAAAGGGACAGTTGCTACAAGCAGATAGTAAAAAAAAAAAGGTTCTATTTATCATAGTGTTTTGTGGAATATCCTGCATTGCCTGGGAAAGCTGCTTGTGACCTAAACTTACCTTCTGTCCTAGGCAGAAGGAGTGAAAAATAACTATACATTATGATCTTTGTCCTAAAATACACATGATGCAGGGATGTGGTATATCAAATCTATTAAAGATTAATTGAAGCCCAACCTGTGTATTGTACTCCATGACAAAATTTGTAGCTGGGAGTTGTGGGGTGTTCTCTGTGGGCAGTCTTAGTTGGTCTCTCTTGGGTTTAGGTTTTTATCAGAGTGGTGGTAGTTGGGGAAAAAAATCTCGATGTTGGAGTGTCTTTTGTGTGAATGTTGCCTCTTCATGGCTCTTCCGGTGAGGGTCTCTCTCTGGTGTTTCATGTCTGAGGTGTTTCTGTGTTTCTTTAGGGTCTTTCTTGTCTGCCTCTCCTCAGTGGACTTTCCAAAACTGTTCTAATTCTATCCTGAAATTAACTTCATACTGACTTTTTTCAAATATTGACTTCTGTGGACATCTAAGTTGCTCTCTGAGGATCTGCTTTTCCACAGTGGTCATTCTACAAACTATCGAGTTTGCATAACAAACTATGCTAGCTCCACTTTCATCCCAGAATGTATACTGAATGCAAAATGCAGAATTGTAAACAGTTGCTACATTCAAATGGTAGTCATGCTTGTCGCAATACTGAAAGGTTAAATAACAAACCCCTTTAGGAAAGGTAGGATTGCTGCAGGATGAAAAAAGCTTGCAGTATTTGCAAATGGGGAAGACCACATGCAGTTGTGAATCCTCAGTCTACCAGAAAGGGAGGCAGCTACAGGAACTGTGTATGTGCTTGGTTCTCCCAGTCTCTCTCCAATCTCAGGGTGGATCTAAAAGCTTCTGAGCCACAAATAAGAAAATGCACACCAAGAGGCAAAACACCTTAATTATGGTCAGAAAAATGACTGTCAAACATGGTTTTATCTCTGTTCCATGATGTTTCCTTATGCTAGGGAGAATGCATTGGTGTTGTGTGTTTTGTTTTATTCTTTTCTCAGAATTATGAGAATCAGTTGGCTTTTAATAGCTCCTGTGGTGACTCAACCTGTTCTCCTGTTAAGGGAAGGAGAGCATGACTAAGCCCAAACGATGGGTGTTGCAAAGGTGCTATAAAAAGTTCTGACAATGAAGGAGACTCTACTTGTGCATTGGCACCTTCAGTGCAAATCTCCAGGCTTTTTTTGGAGGTAGATGGGGAGGGGTGGTGTAGGTATAGTCCTCCTTAAATTTCATCAGTATTGCTCATCAATAATTGCATTTTAAATTTTTACTTGAGGGGTATGTTCTGAGGAGGATTCTGAGCAACTTCTGTCTACTAAAGACTGATCTAATTCTCCTGAACTAGATCAAGGAAATGACAGACCAGACTGTTCTAGCCTGTAGTCAGTTGATCTTATGGCTTGGTTTTTTTTCTTCAAAGAAAAGCTTAGGTTTTCTTTCCAGCATCTCTGACTTCCAGGAGGGGGGTGCTAGGGAGCAGAAAACTTAGTCTATGTGCATCTTGTCCCCTGCTGTCTGTTCCGTAATTAAAGCTGTTTCCATCGTGACTTCTGTGGTTTGGGGGGTTTTCTTTTTTTTGTGGGGGGTGGGGGTGGGGGGGCTTCTATTCTTCCCTAGTGGCAATAAATGTCATGCAGGTTAGTTTCACTGCTAGTCTTCAGTGATCTCTGTCACTTTATTTGTGATGTTGACTGTTGTCCCCTTTTACCAGATGATGTGGGCAATTGTAGACTTGGTAAAACATCTTATCCAAGTGTAATCTAAAAAAGTTTTATTTGGTGACTAGGATTCCTGTGCTTACCAAGGTAAACTGTTTCAAGTGGTTAAATAGATTGCCTTGTGCTCCCTTTTCTGTCAGAAAAGTCAGTCAGCTGCTTTTAAGCTATCATGATGGCAGTGGGCAACCTGACCACCTAGGCTGAGCCTTTTTTTTTTTTTTTCCTCCAGACTTTGTAAACTTAACTGGGAGAGATGATGCTGCAGCATTTGTGCTAACTGGCCAACTTCATGCAGAGTACAGATTTTTGGAAAAGAGCATAAATAAGCATCTAGGTCAGAGGGGAAAACCAGAACTTATCCTTACTCTCAGGAAGTAGTGGGACCCACTCCTCCAAAAGGAGCTATCGAATGTCTGGGTTTCTGTAACACTCCAGCTTGTCTGCATCTCTGCTTCATCTGAAACAAGAGTAAGCTTTGCAAGAGCGTTCTATTGTAAAGTTGCTGAGTTTATAACTCTGACGTGCATTGTTTAACTTCATGTTTCCAAAATAAAAAGGGTTTAAACTGATACTATAAAAAGAGCTGACTGACTTTTATTCACCAAACTGCCCATACAGCTTTTCTGTTATGCACTACGATCTGCGAGCCTCAACTGCACCAATGCACAGTTTCCATCACCATTTCAATTTTGAGCAGCCAGTCCCCTTCCTGTGGTAGATAACTACACCACAAAATTGCTCTAAGTTTCCTTATCTCTGTATAGTCTGTTGCCTTCTTGTCATCCTATCTAGCTGCAAGACCTTAGATGGGTACAACAACCTCAAAACATGTGTTGCATGTTTCTTCTAACGTAATAGTGATAGCTTGTGTTCTCTTGCTTCAGGGGTTGTGTTTCTGTGCAAGAAGTGCTTGGCTTGTGGGGTGCCATTCCTTATGGTGCTAGTCCTACACTTGTTGCTTGACAGAGAGCTCGTTCTGTTCTCGTGTTTTTATGGGATGAACAAATAGCTGCTACTTCAGGCTGTTCTTATTAGGTAGGGGAGACAACTCTGGCTACAAGAACTGAATTTTACAAACTGCAGGGCAAGAAGGCTGGGCTTGCATGGCTTTTTGTGCTTTGGATTCTTTTCTTCACTAAAACCCTAGTTGGTAGCGGAGATGGTAGTGCTGCAGTGTTAGCTGTCTGGCCTTAATAGGTAGGTGTATTGGTGACTGAGGGGTGCCTAACTGGAGAGTCTGTGGTCCTGTGTGGTGTGGCTTGCTGCATAAACTGCCTCTTAACCATAGCTCGGGTACAAACAATCTCCATCTGCGCCGTCGTCTAAGAAGTAGATGTCCTAAGCTGATAGGTGGGATGTGTGGTAATGGGTGCTGCTGGAGCACGGTTGTAGTAGTGGTGCTTTTCAGCCAACCTCAGGCTGGCTGTGTAGGTCAGACGGCAGCTTCCCTTCAGCACGCCTGCCCGTGGGGCGGAGGCAGGAGAGCAGTGCCCCCCTGGGGCTCCGTGGCCCGGGGTGGGGAAGGTGCTGGGCGATGAGGCCTTTGCGGCCCTACCAGCGCTGTGGGGGAGGAAGGCCCGGTACGGGCAAGGGGAGCCACGGAGGTGGCGCCTTCCCTCAGGGCAGAGGCTGCGGCCCCCTGAGGAGCCGGGGCGGGGGCTGCGCTGAGGCACGGGCAGCCCTGCCTAACCTGCCTTCAGCCAGACTGGAGCGAGGGCTGCCTTGCTTGCCTCCTTCCCAGGCGGCTCCGGCCCCTTCTCGCAGGGAGCCTGGCTGAAGGACGGGCGGTGGCTGTGAGGGAGGGGAGGCCTGTCGGGGGGGGGGCTCTGGTCGTTGCGGTGGCCCGGTGCTCCCACATGCGGGAGCAGTCGCAGGTCTCTGCGTGGGTCTCGGTTTTTAATAGTCCGTCTGAAGGCAACTTGTAAATTCGGTCATTTGTAGGGTGTGGCTTCCCTCCTGGCTTAAAGAATTTAAACAGAATGTTGTTGTCCGTTGGTTAACGGCAGTGGGCTTGTCTAAGAAAGAGTTTCTTGTGTCAGAACTGAAGCCTCTGTGTCAAGTTCCCCTTCTCCTTCGTGTTTGCTCTGGGCCACTGACAACTGTTAACTTGCTGCCAGTTTTGGGGGGGGGGGGGGTAGGTGGGTGGTGATGGGGAGTGTCTGAGTAGTCAGCTCATGTTCATGACCAAACCTAAACCCAGATGTGTTAATATCAGCTCACTAAAACTTTTCTCCTCTCCCCCTGCCCTTACAATTGGTAGGTATTCATCTTCATGAAGGAAAGAAACACATGAGAAGATCCAATTAGAACTATAGTGTTCACTTCAAGATGCCCCAAAAGGAAAATGCTCATCTGCAAGTCTCATCTTTCAACAGTGTGTGCATTCTTTCAATCAAAGAAAAACGTTTTTTGAGAAAGATGACTTGTGAAATCTGTGAACAAAGCTGAATGAAAGGATACTGAATGACGGACAACATGCCTTACAATGGACACTTATCTTGAAGGGGTGACACTGTGCTCTTAAACTAAAACACAGGCACTGTGAAAACACCGATCCTGAACAAGAATAAGGATTATAGAAACTGCATCAGAATGTTTGTTAGTCCCAGAAGAGTCAGAAAATGCCATTTTTTGCAGATATTTGCCACTTGCTTCATACTGTGTCTCATGATTTTTTGGGGACCGTTTGATAATCACATTGTGAGCCATATGAAGTCCTATTCGTACAGATACCTCATAAATAGCTACCATTTTGTGAATGACAGCCTGTCTATCAACAGGGATAACTTGGACAGAGTATCAAGCTACCAGTACTTGATCAACCACAGAGAGAAATGTCAGCAGCAGGATGTCCTTCTCCTGTTGTTTGTGAAGACTTCTCCTGAAAACCGTCATCGGAGGGATGCAATTAGACAGACTTGGGGTAATGAGAAGTATGTTCGTTCTCAACTTAATGCCAACATTAAAACTCTTTTTGCTTTAGGACAACCAACAGATCATCTGCAGCAAGCACAGCTGCAAAGAGAACTTCAGCTGGAAGACCAGAAATACAATGACTTGATTCAGCAAGACTTCTTGGATACTTTTCACAATCTCACTCTTAAATTGCTTTTGCAGTTTAGCTGGGTGAATGCCTACTGTCCTCATGCCAGGTTCATTATGTCTGCAGATGATGATATATTTATCCATATGCCAAATCTTGTTGCTTATCTCCAAAGTCTAGCACAAATGGGTGTTCAAGATCTCTGGATTGGTCGTGTCCATCGTGGATCCCCTCCCGTAAGAGACAAGAGTAGCAAATACTATGTTCCATATGAAATGTACCAGTGGCCCTCTTATCCTGACTATACAGCAGGAGCTGCATATGTAATATCAAATGATGTAGCAGCTAAAGTATATGAGGCTTCATTGACTCTCAATACAAGTCTTTATATAGATGATGTTTTCATGGGTCTCTGTGCCAATAAAATGGGAATTGTACCACAATATCATGTATTTTTTTCTGGGGAAGGAAAGGCTCCATATCATCCCTGCATTTATAACAAGATGATGACATCTCACGGGCATGTAGATGATCTTCACCAGCTCTGGAAACAGGCTACAGATCCCAAAGTTAAAAAGTTTTCTTCGGGGATTTGGGGTGGAATATACTGCAGACTAGTCAATATTGTGCTTCTCTGTAAACTGTATTATGAGGACACGTATCCTTGTTCAGCTGCATTTTCGTAATACTTGAATATCTGCGTTGAAGATCCACTGAGCCAAAACAGAGCAACAACTTTTTAGCTGTTTATTCAAAATATATGTAAACATGGAAAGATGTAAAACTTAAATGTGAATAGTTTTGGGGGAGTGGGGGGGTGGGGGAGAGAGATGGTCCCAAATTCTGTTCAGAAACTCTTATTGGAATAGCTTTCCTACTGTACTGCAACTTTTTACATTGTAGCCTGTTTTTTTTTTTTTTACACTCTTCAAGGGATGCAAGTCTGGATTAAATGAACTATAATGGACTTGACTTCTAGACTTTGAAATGCTTGGTGAAAATGTCTGTTACTTTGAATTTGTCAGTAAGTCTTAGCTTTTTTTTAAAAAAAACTTAATGTGAACTAAGGCACGTGATGGTAAAAAGAAAATCTGCTATATCAAAATGGAGTAGACCTTTCAAAATATGAGGAAAATAGAACTTCTAACTTCATGACTGAGACTATTGCAGTAGTTTAAGGCAATTTAAATCTGTTACAAATATTCGCCATTTCTCAGTGCTTCACAGAAAGTCTGGACCTGCACAATTGACACAGTGTTAGAAGTGAAGACCTGCTACAATCTTTTTCTCAGAGCTCCCTAAATCTTTGAAATAGAGAAACAGTGTTTGAGTGCCCTCTGACTTGGTTAAGTAACAAAGGAGCTATCTTTAGATCAGGACTGAACTTGAAAGGATAAAAATCAAATATTACTCATGTAATGGTTTTGCTAACCTTTCTCTGCCTCCTGAAAACTGAAGCGGTATATTTAAACAGTCCAATCTTTAATAAGCAAATAAGCTAAATGAGTTTTCTTTTAACAATGCTTCTGCTTTCTAACATTCATGGTTCTAAAGGTGAAAACCAAGCAAAAGTCCCTGAGAATGTTACTTATAGCTAATTTGAAGCTGTTAAAGACTTCAAAAAAACAAAATTTCATGCTTGTACTAACAAAGAGGGAGGGTATTTTCTGCACAAAGTTTGACTACACAGTGGAGGGCAAGGGAGATGTTGAGCCACAGAAACTCAGTAAACAAATGAAAATCACTGAAATATTTCTCCTTAAGTTTTAAGCACAAGGTTGTCTTTAAAATTTCAGGGTAGTTTGTGTCCACAAAGCCCTTTATCTTTAAAATATATTTCAATGTTAATATCACCTGCAGGAGGAACAATATACCTGTGTGTTGTAAATCAGGATAGAACCAAGTGATGCTCAAACTCCAGCCATTATGAGTTGTACTGTGGTGCCATATAAATATCATAGAGAACCAAAGTTCTAGGATGTCTACAGTCTTTTCTTGTATAGCTCACTAACAGTGTTTTCACAGACTCTCAGGACAGCTATTCCAGTTGCTAGTTGCCAAACCTGCGGTAGTTCTTCCTGGAGTGGACGCACAGCCCACACAAGGTATGGTCAGATATTGCTTGTGAACTGATAGAACAAGTTCTAGTGTGGACAGTGTCAGAAAACTACTTCTGAAAGCTTGAATGAGTCATGCTTATCAGTAGAGCAACAACAATGCAAAAGCTCACAAGTTATCAAGCATCTGTTGGAAATGTGCTAATTACAGGAGCAATACTACTTGCTTTTCCTGTCTAAGACTAGCCTTTTTCTTCTGTCTGAAGTTTCTTGCTCTGTGGAGCAGTGAGGTACTTGATCTGTGTCTTTTGACTTTACTGTAGAAGAGCTATACAGGACTTGGCAGTTTTAAGCTACAAGTAAGTAGTAAACTTTTGTTTAAATAATTGCTACTGCTCTTGGAGCTGCGCTGCAGGCTTTAATGGTTTGGATGGCTAATGGTATATGTTAGCATAGACAGAATCCAGGAGTGAGCTTGCTGACTGTCCTCTAAGCTGCCATTTCAGATGGATGGTAGGTAGCCACTGGAATTAAGTGAAATATGTAACTGTCTATAATTGTCTATAATTGTTTTCCAGAAGGAAAATAATAAGAATCCTAACTGGACCCAAATGTTGAGTATATAAAGAGCCCACAAATATATCATTTACCAGTGTCAGAATGATTGAAGAATGTAACAGCTATACTTTCAAAAGAACAAATCCTGTTCTTGTTATTGCCTATACAGATTGATTACAGTACTGAGGATGTGTGTTTTTTAAAAGAAAAAAACCAAAACACAAGACAACCCTAGATCTATATAACCTGTTGACTTACAGAGAAATAAATGCACATATAGAGAAAGTAGTATTCTGTACTGAAGGAAAGCTGCTTCATCAGATCTCTGACCTGTTGTGAGCCATTTAAATCAACAAGCTGCACAGCAAAACTGCACTACTAGAAAAAGCCACCCTGTTCACTGTAGGGAAGGAGGGTCTTCATATGCAGTATGCAATCAAAATGTACTATTAAGACTACGATTTTTTCCAGCATAACTATGTGTTGGGATTTATTGTTTTCACTCATACAAGCAAAGGTAAAGTAAGTTTTAAGTAGCTTAAACTTCTATAGGGTAATGACCTAGCTAACATCTAAAACACTGTTTAAATGTAGTTTGCCATTATCTGAAAGTCACTTTTGACCGTTGAAATACTTTGTTTTACAGCTGGTTTGAGTTTTGTTTGGATTGTTTCTTAAGCTTAAAAGGGCCTTGATGTTTGTAGTATGCATTTTCTTTTGCTGCAGTGAAAAGAAGTTGCTTGTTGAATAAAAAGGAAAGCATGAATGCACTCCTTTCAGAAAAATGGAGATGCTAGGAAACTTCTTATTTTCTGGTTCTAAACACTGACTTAAGATTTGTACACCTTTATCTGGAACCTTTTTTTTAACAATAGTCTCGGTGCTCCAATGCAGGGCTGTCAGGTTTTACTTCTACAAATAAAACTGTATCAGCCTGAATGGTCACTCCTCATTAAGAGTTTGACATTGTTGCACAGCATATTTAATGCTAAAATTGTTTTTACCTGTTTGTTTGGTTTGCATCAGTTTCCCTTTGATATTACTAATTTTTATACAAAGTATTCAATATTTATTCTTAAACTTTGCTCTGTACCACAAAAAGACAATTGTTTTGTAAAATTTGTTTTGAATAAACAGACTTATTTCTTTTAAAAAAACAACAACACAACAAAGGTAAATATCTCTTGTTGCTTTCTTTGTAACTCTCATGCTTTTAAATGCTATTCTGACTGCCCTCTTAGGAGAGGCCTTGGAACTGCTTCTCCCTCCCCCCTACCTTCCCCTGCTTCCTTTCTGTTCTACCTTGAACCAAACCTTCTGTGGAACAAAAGACAAAATTGGTGTTCCCAAGAAAGGAGACAGCTCAAAAATTTGTTTACCAAGCTTCTAGGTCTAAAGTTGTATAAAACAGACAGATATTAGAAGCTTAACCTGTTGTTCATATTAACTCCAAATTTGTATGTTCTCTTTAGGCAATCATTCTTCAAGAGATGCATATCTATCTAAAGTTCTCTTTCAGATCACACTTTGCACTTTCTGAAAACTAGCTGGCGGTTTGGAGACCACTCATAGTATTTTCATAGGGTATAATTAAATTCAGATAATAGTAAGTTTCATTTTTGTATGCGTCTCTGATTTGTCTGGCATAATGTATCAAGCTAGTGTTTTTAGAAATGTAGTCTTTTGCATCAAGTTAAGTGTATACCTGTGTGAGATGGATAACTGATACTTAATGTTATGCCTCTAAACCATACTGAAGAGGAGAACAAAGGAAATTAAGTTCGTGAGGATTGTGGGGTTTGGCTTGTTGCAGGGTGGGTTTTGTTGGGGGTTTTTGTTTGGTTTGGTTTTGTTCGTTTTTTTTTTAGTTGCTGCCTTTGGCCTAGAAACAGTGCAGTTCAACCAGATTAAACTGGGTTTGCTTGGTACTTTTTGTTAAACTGAATGATTCAAGTATTTGGTGTTTTAAAATACATCGCTAATCTCTTTCTCAAGACTTTGCAGAAAGGGAGAAAAGATTACTGCTTGCATGTAAAAAACCAGAAGCTTCTCAGAGGCATATAGTCAAATATGCATATGCTGAACATGATGAGATGATCTTTAATACTGCATTTTTGTAAATACATGCAAGGGTTATTCTAATGACTTATTTTCTCATATCATGTAACTAATGCTTCTAAGAAAAAAAAAAATTGCAGAAAATAGCCTAAGCCCCCAACCCAAACCAAAAGATAAATCTTGCTTGCTTTTCCAGCTGATAGACTGTGTATAAATCCATGGCTATAAACATTTCAGTGACTTGATTATATCTAATTATTAATCTTGAACTTCAAAGAAGTTGTAGCGAATGTACCATAAATGCAGTTATTTGCATTCTAAGAACAAAAAAATGATCCTGGCTCATGTATGCAGCCTTACCTCCTCCTTGTTGACAAGTTCTCATCACTTTCACTCATCACCAGGACTCTGCTAGATCCTCCTTGACTAGCTTCATGCATCACTTCAATCTGAGTAAGAAGGACACATTAAAAGTGAAAATACTTAATTGCTGATGCTTTTATTTAGAGAACTTTAACTCTTTAAAAGAATAAAAACCAGATCCTACCTAGTCTAGTAAGTAACTGGACAAGTTAAAATAATTGAATTCTAGATGTACAAGTTGTAAATCAAGAATACCGCCTCTCTATTTTTCTATTTCCTTACTCAGTATTGGCATGGGAGGCATTCTTGACTGCAGGCAGTCTTTATATATTCCACTGCAGAAGGTGAATGATCTCTTTATTTAGATAATTACAGGCATAGCAGTCTGTTCCTTAGACTCTGAAATACTATTTTTTTGTTTCCTGCCTGAAGCCAACCCAAAGACTTCATGTTTTCAGAGTTCTTTGTTCAGTGCCATATGGAGAAGTCTAGGGAATCTTTCTTGTGCCTCTGAGAAGTACTAGTACTTGTAGCAGTATTATGTAAGACAGCGTATACCCTCAAATACTGAGCACAGTATACATGTGCAAGGGCTGTCCCCAGGTTGAAACAGACTGAGGCTTTTTACATAATATTTTGATAAACATTAACCTAATTCCTTGTCCAGTCTTGCAGAGTTGGATCATTTCAAGTGGGCTCCAGGCAAGTTTTAAGCAGGCTTGTTCCCCTTTTTGCCTGCAGCTTTAAAAGTACCAAGCATTACTTGGGCTTACTCAAAGGCAATCTCTTCAAATTCAGTAAAACTCAGCTGCTGAGTTTGCAGTTAATCCAAACTCCAGTAGAGTCTTTAAATTCCTGAGCACTTTCATTTTTAAGGACTGATTCTGAGGAAAAAAGCAGTGGCTTGTCTTATATTCTGTATAGCTAAATTATTTAGCTGGTTGGTGGTGATGATAGAATCAGTTAATAAACTGTCCTCACCTGAGGTATTATCAGAACAAATAAAATACAAACATTTTATAGCAACAATGGGAGGGAAGGAGTGGGGCATAACTTGCACTGTAGTCTTGGAAAGTACATTTAAAAATGAATGGTTGTCTTTATAAAGCCTGTACCATGTTGTTGCATATACCTGACTACGTGGGAGGAATGCAACTGATGACCTGCCTTACTGTTGAGAGTAAGACTGATGAGCATAAGACTAATTCCAAAGTTACTTTCTGTGAGTTTAGACAAAGGTGAGACCAGCTCATATTTCTGCTGATAACTAGATTTTATTCTGTGCTTATTGCTGAAGTTGTAGGCTGTTTTGGCCATTTCAGAAAATGGACTGCATTTTAATTTTTCCTTTTCAGCTTTAGGGAAATAAATAAAATAAAATAAATACTTGCTGGTTTTATCACACTTTCATGAGGCAACCAAATCAAGATCATACCTCTCTCCCACACTACCCAACTTCTTCTGCTATTCATTTTGACTATTAGTTGTATTATTTCCCTCAACACATTCAGGGCCTGCTCTTATTTTTTTCTTTCTCAAAGCATACCTTAAATTGCATTTTTACCATTCTAATGATATACCGCCCTAAAGAGCTAATAATGTGAATCTTAATGCAAGGAAGATGCAGGAAAGTTATGGCAAAGGGATGTTATTATTTAAAAGGTTGTGAGTGAATGGCACTGCATATGATTTGATTTCTGTCTTATTTTTGGTAAACTTTAAAGGGGATACTGGCAAAGTTACATAGCACTTGTGCACAGACCATTCAGAATACAACTTCAGTGGTACTCTTCCTCTCTCTCACTGGTATATTTACCTCATCTAAACCCAAACATTTTAAATAAGACAAATGAGGAAGAAAAGAAGTCTGGTCTCTGAAAGTGGCCATTTCAGCTAGCTTGGGCAAATGAGAAGTTTCAGGATGCAGCTGCTGTTCATCTTAGTTACAAGAGTTGCAGATGAATGAAGTTTCTGGATCCTACTGCTTCCAGTCCTAAAATACTCAAGGAGGGCCAAACGCTGTCTTGATAGCTTGTTATCCCAGTCAGTCTCTACAGCTCAAACAAAAGACTCCCTACTGTCAGGGTGGGATTCTTAAATGCTGTCAGGCTTGGAAATAGGGTGGAAAGGGTAAGGATGTCCAAAGAGTCCTAAACAGAATCTTGCTGCAGAAAAAATAATGCAACAAATTTCATCGTAGAGACACAAAAGCAAAATATGTTTCCCTGAACCTTACTTGCCCATGCAGCAACAGGTAACAGTGGAATTTTTCTTTGGCTGCTTGGTTGTTGGTTGGTTTATTTCTAAGTATTAAATGTCTAGTCTTTCCTCCTTTGTGTAGAAACTACCCTTAGAATATACTTAAATGAGGAAAAAATATATAACTTTGTAAAACCCTGAACATAACACAACTTCAGAGGAGCTGGAATAAGATTCCAGTTTTAGAGATAAAATAGTTCATATGCTATAAGGAAAGACAGAAACTTTGGAGGCACTTTAATGTATTATTGTTGGACATTCCCTTCACGTTTCCCCTTTCATTCATTGAAAGTGATTTCTACTTTAGTGTAACTTGTTTTTCCATGTGCATGAGCATAAATCTTTTTTAACACTGTCATCTGAGTAACTTTCAAACTGCAACATGAACTGTAAAAAAAAAAAAAATGCTTAGCAGAGAATTAACTTCTAAATGTTCAATTTTTTAATTCCAAGTATGTAACGCTATATATTGGTTTGAGTTCTCTCACAATATGGGATGTCCCTAAAACACAGATATGCCTACCTTAATTCCACCTTTAGTCTTCTTAATGTTTTTCTTTTTTGATAACTCTACTTCAGAAATGGTCTTTGGAGGGCAGGAAATTTCTGTGGACCTCCTGTTGGTAGCTGAAGGAGTCAAAAAGAAAGTAACATTAGAAAATGTGTGCTAAAAGTTGAAATCCTACATCCTCATAAAAGCAATGAGCAAAGATCCTGTCACATCAGTGGTAACTGAGACCTGGCTTAGAGAATGAATTGTGGCTGGAGTGGTGAAGGACCAGCTGGCACAAGGGATGGGCTGCACTGTTTGGTGCTCTGCTGTGTCTCAAATTGGCACCTACAGCTCCATGCTGTAATGACTACTTTGGTTTGGCTTCCTCCCTGGCAACCATCTTCAGGGTAGCACAGGTAAATGTTAGCCAGCTGTATCAACAGTTGGGTAATTTTCACTTGCACAGTTTTTCAGCTCAGGTGTTGTTACTTGTGTGGGTTCCCAAAGAAAGGAAATTTTGGTTCTGGTAATGGTTTTCTAGTGTCAGATTATAAAGGATTGTTCCCTGTAAGGTTTCATCACATAAACAAGTCTCAAAAGAGAAGGTGTTCAACAAGTCGCTGTGACCATGCACGTGATGACAGTGAATCTGAGGAAACTGTTTCAGAATATGCTCTGTTGTGTCAGGTTTGTTGGACTTTGCAGGCTCTGTAAACCACAGTTGACAGTTGTCTAATGCTACTAAAAAAATCATTCTTAACAACATAACCACTTACCCTGAGACTGCTGTCCAAAGAAAAGGTTTAGAACAAACTATGAGAAGGGGAATCATACATTTCACTTGAGGAGAAAGGAATCTCTCTGTTACAGTTTGTATCTTTGTTTTAAATTGATAATGAATTCACAGTGCCTGCTATAGAAGTACAAGGCAAGCAGTGCTCTCCTTTTTCTTAGTTGCTGAATTGATACAGGCAACCATGCATGTCATGGTAAAAACAAATATGAATACCAGATGAAATGATGAGAGAATCTGGGTCAGGCAACAACCAACAAAATTGTTGCAATTCTGAGATTAATCCTTTTCAGTTTTATTGTGGGAAAACTTTCTAATTAAACAAGAACTTCTCTAAAAATAAAAGCTGGTGTTTTCAAATGTATCTGGTAACATTCTGTTTAAGATGGTTTCATCAAGTTTAACGTTTTGAGGCATTGAGAGTCTTGGTGGTCACGAAGAACTTCTCTGGGAGAAGCTGAGGGATGCAATAAAAAAAGATGCAGACTACTTTGGATGAGGAGTACATAGTATCAAAAGCTTTATGTAGGAGAGTGGCATGGTTTAAGCTCAGCCAGTAACTAGATACCACACAGCCGTTTGCTCATTCCTCCCACCCCTGCAGTGGGATGGGGAGGAGAATCAGGAAAAAAAAAACAAACCCAAAAAACCATTGTGGATTGAGATAAGAACAATTTAATAACTACAGTAAAATAAAATGTAATATTAACAACAATAATAACAATAAAATATAATAATAATTAAAAGGAATATAATTTAAAAAAAGAAAAAATAACCCCTCCCCCAAAAAGTGATGCACAATGCAATTGCTTACCACCCACTGACCCATGCCTGAGCAGTGATCCACCCGTCACGGCCACCTCCCCCCAGTTTATATACTGAGCATGATGTCCTATGGTATGGAATATCCCTTTGGCTAGTTAGGGTCAGCTGTCCTGGCCCCATTCCCTCCCAGCTTCTTGTGTACCTGCTCACTGGCAGAGCATGGGAAACTGAAAAGTCCTTAACTTGGGATAAGCGCTACTCAGCAACAACTAAAACATCTGTGCGTTATCAACATTATTCTCACACTAAATCCAAACACAGTGTACTGTAAGGAGAAAATTAACTCTATCCCACTAAAACCAGGACAAAGAGGACGGAACACTTTTTTTAAAAGAACACACTAACAAATTTTCAAATGCCCTTGTCATTAAATTCTTCTTTTAATGTAGTAAAAAAAAGGGGGGAAAAAGCGCAGAGAAATACCCCAAATTATATGCAGTTAAAAAGACAACATAGCAGTTTCATAGACAATAGTAACAGAAGCTGACATTTCTTCTACATTGTGTCTTTTCAACTGCCTTATCATGCAGCTGGGAAGAGAATTAGTTAAAGCAGCTTCTCTCCAGCTCTTTCCTAAATCTTCCTGATTTTTTCCCATGCTGAATGACATGAGGACTTGGCAATGTCCATTTCATGCCTATTACTTCCTCACAATGACTCCATATTAGAAAGTTTCTTCAATGGAACAGCGAAGTCTGGCAGCCACCAGCAGCCATAATTGACCAGTAGAAGATTCTTGTGGTTCTCAGGACTGAGCTGAAATGCAAATGTCGACTCTATTTGGTTCTTCCATCACTCTCAGAATATACAGCAGGGGATTTGTTTTGATTTTGAGCACTACTTTCAACAGATGCCTTTTTCCCATCCCCAAGAAAGGTTTCAATGAAATAGTAATTGTTCTCTCAAAGGTATTTTTATTTCACCCAAAAAATGGTGTACTGACATTTTGAAGCCAAGAGGAAAAAAAAAAAAAAGGCAACACACAGCAAATATAAGCTATTTGTCCTTATTGTCAACGTTCTTCATACCTTTCTAATCTGTAGGGAGGATGATTTCTACTGTTGGCAAAACCAGAATACCAACATTCATCAACTATTTGACAAATTTTCAAATAGGCCCTTTTATGTTTTTCCCCATGAATCCCTGAGTAAAGTGGTTATAAGCATCAGCAAATTCATTCTTTTCCATAATAATGCATCCTGAAGATTCTATTTAGCCTTAAATTCTCATCTACCACCATCTTGACAAGACACGGGCTGTGATCGTACCTATCACACTGAACAATATTCTCTCCTGGAGCCTCTCCCAACTACATCCTATTTATACCTTGAGAAATCAGCATTTAAAAAAAAAAAAAATCTAGGACTTGACCACAAAAATCCTGATTCAATTAAAGAAAACCAAGACATTGTTTCATACTTTTCCCCACATGCTTACCAGCCACTCCTGAATACCCTAGATATGCTGCCAATGTCCAGTTACCCTATCTAAATCTGAGTTCAGTCCATTGGATTGCTCTACAAAGTTAATTCCCAAGTTTTATATATACTGGATGTGTTATTAAAAGGAATGGAAGCAAAGGAAATAACTTTAGGAAACATGAGAACTTTTGCTTAGAACAGCATAGTCAGCAATACCAAGTTGTTCAACCTATTCATTAATCAGAAAACTTTCTATCTTGAAGGGATGGTTGATACTGGTATGAAAATCCTGGCTGAAAGCAGTTGGCAGAAAACGTGGAAATCAGTTATGACTTTGATGTCTGGATCACAACTTACAAACTCAGACAGCTCAAGGTGATCCAGGAAAGACAGCACTGGAGAGTTTAAGTAAAAAAAATGACACATTCACAAAAAGCCCAAGTACAGATGATCCTTGATCCAGCAGCAAATTACTCAGGTCAGTTTACTAGCTTAGTCTCGGCTTCATCGGTATGATGTATTTCAGAAAGGAGGAGGCAGATACAAGATAAGAAAGCAGTCAAATCCAGCTGCTTGTATTTCAGGGGTGAATTTGATTCAGATTGACACAGCAAACTTTCCCCTTCAAATTTGACCCAGAAATGAATTGGAAACAGGAAGCAATCTGTTTTCAGTTATGCTCCAGAGTACTTTTGAGTTACTGACTGGCCCGTATTCAGAGACTGCTGCATGTTACTACATATAAGTAGTTTCTGGAGCAATTTAGAAAGAAACAGCCCAAATACCTGCCAATTATTACTGCACTAATTACTGTAGAAATGGAAATATTTTATAAGAGGAACTCCCGTATAAAATTCAGTACAGTTGGCTGTTTCAAGGTCATTACTGTACTGTACTGCTGAGGAAGCTGAAAGTTACAGTGTTTGACTGCCTACTGAAAGAACAAAGACACAGGAACAAAGGAAAACTATAACTATAAACAGTCTAAGGTCTGCGTGGTTTCAAGGTTGTTTTCATCCTATTGTTTTACTGTACTTCCCTGGACAACAAGTAATGAAGATTTCATTTTGAACTCATTAATATTTTAAATTGCTTGATTCTGCTTTTAAAGCAAGTATTGTTAAAGGGCATTGTATGCAGAGGTAAACTTTTTATTGCAATGATATTTACAGTAAAGCAAGGTTTGGGTCTATCACTTGCATTCACCTGGAGCACCACTGTTCTATGGGGCTTCAGTACTACTTACTATTTTTTTATGAGCAAGTTGTGTGATAAATATGGGATTACTGTTTTATTACCTAGCCTACAGCAAATGGTAATGTGGGCTGTACTGTCCCTAAAGCTGCTAGGAAAGGACATAGACTTGTGTGCTCAATGTTGCTTTGCAGTCTCTCCACCACTCCAGGACAGAAATAAATTCAGTGAGAACAACTTGCTGTGCTGCTTGTCACGAAAGGCTGTGGTTTCACCCACTTCCCCACACTGCTCCTGCATGGCAGGGTACAGGCACCATCTCTCAGGCATTCATCTCTCACTGTGGGGGGCTGCATCACACAGCGAGGCACAAAAAGAACTGTGTGCAGCTCCCAGGTACTCAGAGACAACTAGATTAGTCCATCTGGGTAACTGGCCTCAAGTTTGCTCTTTAGGTAGCAAGAGACACAGACTCTGTAGTCAAGGGTTATGACACACACCCAGTATTTTTAAGACATTCAAAGCTCCCCTCAAATAAGTACCATGCTTTACGTTCAGGTCTTGTGTGAATTTCCCAACCACATGCTTCCCCATGTGTTTTCTGTGGGAGAGTTTGTGTGTTCTCACTAATCACCTGCAGCAGAATCAAAGTCCTTTGGCAAGAACAGGCATGGAAACAACTAGTCTGCTAAACTGTTTATTGGGGCTTTGAAGATAATTTAATGACTTAGTTGTTTTGAATGCTGGTGATGAAAAAACAGCTTGCTTAGGCAGCTAAAGAAACACCAGAGCATCTAAGGTTTATCATTTAATGGCCTAATAAAATCTTTTCCATTCTTAGGCAATATAATCTATACTTCTTTGCTCCAGTGAAATTGCTGTCAAGCCCCCTGAAAATCTGCCCATATAAGAAGCATAGAGCAAGGCCCCTGTATGTGGAATATTATTCTACAAGGAGACACACTACTTGGTTTCCTCAGACTTGCCCAAGTGTGATAGCAGCCCTACAGCTGCAAAATTGAAAGCATCTTCTCCTTTTCTCTACATAGTTTATAGAAATATCTTGAACTATAGAAACTGGTGGTTTCCCAAAACCATTAATGAGAATCACATGCACTATCTTTTCTGAGTCAGCTAATCTCTCTGCAGCCTCACTTCTCCTGCACACATCCCCAGACTCTTACAAGACATTCTTCTTCTGTTGGCTATCCAGATGTTATTAGTTAGTAAGTGTTATGCATTAGTGACTGAGGAATGCTGGAATGGATCCAATGAGCAGTCATACACATTTAACTGAGAAGGAAACAGTTTAAATTTTATTATTTAAAGAACTGAAAAAGCTCCAGCTGTGTTCTCCCATATGAATTTCATGTTCCAAGTTGGCGTTCTAAGACGCTTGTAGGGCGAGTTGTGGATTTTGTGTGTGCAATGTGCTGTTAAACATGTTATTTGCTTAATGAGCTCACGGAAATTTTGACATCTCTGCTCCTGTATTTCACATTTATGTTGCCCACAGAGAAATCCCTAGGTGAATATTTTATAGCATTTAGAAGACAGGAGATGCCAGAAGCAAAGCTACATGTGCAACCCTAATTTTGTCCCTTTGCTGCTAAGGCATCTTGGTCCACCCTCCTCTAAGAATCCTTGCCTCATTCAGTGCATGGAATCAAAACCACTTAATCATCAGCAGCTATTCACTATTTTGATTTATCTGTATGTCTCAGTGGAGGCCCAGAGCCTTACTGTCCATATGCTATTTCAATCCCTGCTCTGAATATAACTCTTTTTTCTAATAGTCATTTTTTACAATTCAAGTGCTTCATAAATATTTACTGAGCTGTTTTCACAACACTTCTCAGAGGTAACAGGCTGTTATCAACCACACTGAGGTCTCTGAGTTTCATAGATAAAGATCAAAAGAGAATACACTACTTTGGAAGACCAACTTGACATTTTTAGAACTGAATTTTCAGATTACTGAATATTATGTGCCACTTCACATGTTCAAGAGCACATGCCCTGCCCAGTAATTCTGATTTCAGTCTTTCACTGCTCTTTCAATGTAGATTTCTTTATGTAGTTGCACAAGTTATTAAAAACAAAACCCCCCAAATTGCACTAAGTTGAATCACATTAACACGCACATGGGTTTTTAACAGGGTTGAAACGTTTACAGGACCAGCTTCTCTTTCCAATGTCAGCAGGAATAAAAGCAGCAGTAATAGTTACAGTTTCAGAGGTAACTCCAGAACAGTTGAAACCCATCTGAACTGAGTCTGGTACAGTTCTCCCTTTCCTCCCAACCTTTGGCCACACACTTCCGTCTCCTTTTTTGTCAGTACTGCTGTTCATGGAACTGGATGATGAGGAGCTGAACTAGCCAAAACAAAACAAACCCCCACCCCCCCAGTGACAGTTTTCAGTTCCCTCCTTTGTTCCCACTAGTTATGTGACTGTAAGTACTGAGGGAAAGCAGAGTCACAAACAGACTGCTATGCTGGGCAAAGAGGAGTGGAGAAAGGGAGACTGTGACAGCTCTGCATTAAGAAAGGCTTAAGCTGCTGCAAGATCATACTGTAAGGAGACAAGCAATGCAGGGGATAAGAAACATATTTTGTCTCTGGGTTCCAAAGATTTTTGCTGACAACAAAGGAAATGAGACTATAGGAGCCAAACTGTAGCAAGTTCATGCACAACAAACATGTATGAACTGAGATTTTTTTTTTCCCCCAAGTGCTTATAATTCTGCTAAATCTGGACACTCTAGGAAGGGACAAAACTATTTTGTACTGCCATGTTCCAGCTCTTGCCACAAAGGTAACTAAAGCAAGACAATTTTCCTAGCCTTGTTCACTGAGATGGCCAAATCATTTTTTTACTAAGGTTTTCCAAAAAAGTGTCAGGCTGAAGAAGATAGCCTTTGGGAAACTTTCCTTTCAGAGAGTTAGAGTTTGGGAGAATTACAAGCAAATTAAAATAGAGAAATGATAACTACAGTCATTCCTAATAGTTTATATTATCCTTCACAGTTCTGTGGCTTATCCCACTGTGCCTGACAGCCTATGGGCAATACGAGCCTGCATGGTTTGACTTTGTAGGCCTATCCCAATTCTCTCCAGCTAAGGAGTTTCTTACAGAAACACAGACCACAAATATGTAGTCAAATCATCAAAAATGATGCCCTCAGAAGTGAACTAGAGCAAAGGAATTTCCCCATCAAATGCCACTTCTTTCCTCCCAACACATACAGGCACAAGCTTAGCCATTAGCAGTATTCAAGCAGCTTCCACTGGGAGTAAACAGAATTGTCCATGAAATAAGATGTCATATATACTACTAAAATATTTTCAAGGCATTTATTATAAAAGGGTCAGCAGAGGGTTTTCTGCCTTTTCTGGGTTGATCTGTGGATAGTATTTAAGCAGATTCCCACAGCTAAAATGTGCACCAAGTCCAGCTGGCATAGACTTTTGATAATTCCAGTACTAGTTTTTCAACATTGAACAGGCCTGTCCCTGCAAAATTTACAAGCTCATCTGTGAAACTGAAAGCTTCAAGCAAAAATGGGATGAATTTAAAATTTTGTTTCAGAATTTCCAGACCCACAGAAAAGCATTGAGTGAGGGAGAGTTTACAGTGCAGCTCTGAACCGCCTTTCTGGATCTTCAGTAAGCTAAGACATTGCCAAGAGTCACCAGAGACCATAAGGACATAGACATTAGAAACTGTCACAGTCATTTCCCTGATAGAAATCTGCCCCTTCTCTCATACATGGTATCAGCTCTGCCTGTATGCACCTATGTATATGTCCATGTAAAATGAAGAGTCTCACAGTTACAATAATGGAGTATTTCATGCCTGAGCCTTCACATCTGTTAAGATTTTTCCATCAGCACCCTGAATCACATTGAATTTTCCCTACCACTCCTTGTTAGGGAAATGGATAGTCAGCAAGTGAAAACAAAACAAAACAAAATCTATTCTGGAACAAACATAACTTTTTTTCCTTTCACAACCATTGCAATGCTGCCATGGTATTGTTACATCTGCTGCCTGGGGACAAAAGCCTTTCTTTCTGGTCTTCTATTTCTGTTTACCACATTTTATTGCCTTTGCCTGCCTTTGTATTTACACAGCCTAGGAATATAGTATTTTCCTGTTGCCATATTCTATTTTGCAACTTTTAGAAATATTCACGTATGTCCTGGGTAACAAATAACAATGAGTTACAATATCTGTTTCAAGAAGGTGCTCTTAGCCTCTCATTTTTCCAAGATGGTGCTCAATAAATTCTCCCCATAAATAAATGCTGATACTGTATTGATCCTGTGAATGTGAAGAAAGGGCACAGAGGAAAGTCCGAAAGAGAGTAGCTTCAAGAAGAGCAGAATTTCACAGCCTCATTGTCATGGGTTGGAATAGGACTTAGTGTTCCTGTTTCTATTCTCAGCCACATTTCAGACTCAGACTGTGAAACCCCTTGTTGAATCACTCAGTTTATCTGTGCTTCAGTTTTCTTTCTGAAAAAAAGAGGTTAAAATACTTACCAATAGTTGCCAAGTGCTTTGGCATTCTGAGGGAAAGGGCACTCAGGAAATTCAAAGTATAACTCTTTGTAGTGGACAATTGGGTAATACCCAAAGATTGCCATTACACAACATATATAAATATACATGTATTATTCACAACAGTTAAAGTAACTGTTTTTGAGCCGCAGGATAAGCTGTAGATAGTCAGGGACTTCTGTTGCTTTGTACAGAGGTACTCTAAGTCAATCATCTTCAGGCACAGAGAATTTGAATGAGATACTACAGTCTACTTATCAATGTCTGAACAGGACTGGGTTGCACTTTGCATTGCCTCAGAGAACAACTGGAGTAACACTTTAAAATAAATTTCAGCTACCTATTAAGTTGCAATAGGACATCAGAGTCTAATCCTTGTCACACAGTTATCCTGTATTTTGTTGTATAACACTGAACTGCATGCAATACAAGGGCCAGAGCAAGGGAGTATCTCATGATTCTCTGTGAAAGAGCTAATAGTATTGGATTGGCTGTATGAACAAGAATCAAAACTTAAAGCATTGCCATTTATATAGTAGTGACTATTCTTTAAGGTTCTATCTACATCAAAAGTTTAATTAAAAAAAAATCTGCAAGTGCTCTAAAATGACAAGAAAAAAGTTCATGAAACACAATCAGAGACTGCATGTATAAAAAGATATGCAAGACTAGCTTTTAGCCTGAAGACAGGGTTTCACAATAGGTGAAAGCCATTCTAAAACTGTACTACCACTAACAGGGGCTAACTAGCTCTGACCTACTGACCCCATAACCCCATTTTTCTGCAACTTCCTTTGCTTCAGCACTAGTGGCCACGCAGTGAACAATCTGATCAACTTTCAAGTTAGTGCTGCTTTGAGCAGGTGATCGGGCTATGTGATCTCCAGAGCTCCCTGCATTTTTGTAACTCATGCAATGGAAAAGTAACTACTACATTTTTGCAGTAAGTTCATTGCGTTTCCAAGGTAAATCACAACTCATACAGCTAACTAACTGCCAACAACAGTACAAGAGGGGAACACATTGCTGGAGAATGTGTGGGTAGCAGAGCAGGACCTCTTCAAAGGCATTGTGGTCTCAGCTTGCCTTAAGCCAATAGTGAAGCTGAAACTTGAGGTAGCAACTATATGTTAAGAACACAGCTAGCATAGTTGGGGGGGGGAAAGTACAGATGTCAAACCAGCATGGTAACTAGAAGAAGAAGATGATCCTCCTTGGTAAGAAAGGATGAGTGTTGGGGAGCAGAGGAGAACAACAGGGACATTTGTGTGACCTTGTGATAATATGCCTAGAAAGCAAAATGGTTAGGGTACTGGCCATCCTAATCTTCCTGTTGAGAAAGCAAAGTTTATTGCATGCTCTTCATGCAAATTAAGTTTTTTTCAAGGCTTTTGCTAAAGGTTCCCCTTTTAAAAAACCCTAAGGTTCCATTTTTTAATTTCTTATAAGCCCCTCTGCTGAAGAGGGACAACCCCTTCCTGCCACCACGTACAGGGTAGCTGGTCTCCAAGATGCACTGTTTCAAATTAGCTTCACCCACATTCTTTTTGCAGAAAATAGCTATCTTGGTTAAAGGCACATGCTAACCTTAAATCAGGAACTTTCAGTAAATTCCAAAGAGAAGCAATGTTCAACTTTTACAGTTGGTAGAGGACAACACTTGAAAGTGAATAAACAGTTATGTAGAAGGAAAAGGCAAAAATTGCACAAACGAGTCAGTGTCACTAATGAACCCTTAGCCTTTGCAAGTATCTGATTGAATCTTGAGGGATTGTGACCCTTTAAAGCCAAATATTCACATTACAGTATATGCAACGTAAAAGAGGTTTTCATGTTTACTTCGCATGCTTGCAGTGACTAGCCTGGTTTGGGTTTTCAAGAATTAGCAATATAAGACATACTGAGAAACAGTATAGAAATGTACTCTGTAGATTAGACCTAGGAAGAGAAGCCTGAATCTTTTTATTCACCCTTGTTTATATGTTTGGAGTGACAGATATTTCAAATTCATTTTTAACAGCTGGGCCTACAAGGCTGACATGACACTGAACATCAAATGCAAGTCTCCATTCTGATAACAACAATTAAACATGACCATGTGGACAAAACATTGGTGTGTATCTGAAAGCAGCTGTTCAAGGCCTACCTACTCCTGCTGGTCTGGTAATCTTTGGTGATGCTCGCTTTGGGGAAGATTCAGGATGTGGGGCAACAGGTTGTACTGGCCGGGTCTGTTTGGCTGCCAGCTTCTTCAGACTTACTTGCCTCTTGTCAAACATTTCTTGTACATCTTCTAGTTTTTGTAGAATTCTTTGGGCATTGGCCTAGGCAAAGAAAAGAGAAGCAACAGATGGTTGTCAGTGCTGGCCTGAGCAAGTTAAGAAAGGACTTCTCTTACCCAGACTCAAGACTAGAGCTGAAGATCATACTATGCTGCAGTTTAATGCAACCCAGCCCATGCACTCCAAACAGATCTCAGTTTCACTGAGTAGGTGACTAACGCAGTGTTTCTAGCACTCCTCTGAAGAAAACTACATAAGTATTCCATGACTACTCATCTGAGTAAAACTTACTGCCCCAAGTGCTCACCTCTGTGCCCTAGGGAAAGAGGCAGATCTGAGCAGACTCAAAATATATAGCCCAGTACACTCTCATGTACAAGGCAATTGGTAATTTTGAAATTCTAAGTGAGTGCATGCACATCGGAAGGGGTTTACCTTTATTTCGGGGGTGAAGATCATGTCAAACTGATTGTAGAACTCCTTCGGGTTAGAGAGCTGGTGTTCCTTAGCTGTTACCAGGAATTTCTCAATTTCAACGAGTGCAGTTTCAGCTCCCTCTTGTGACTGGCACTTGTCCACAGCTTGGGAAGCTAAGAGGTAGATTCCAGCTTCACACCATTGGCTTGCCTTTAAAGAAAAATGGGGCAAGGACGACTCCGTCATTACTGACAGTCCATGTTCTGAAGTGTTGCTTCTACTCCATGAAATATGGATTTGCCTTAACATGTCACTAAAGGGAATGAATGTTACTTAGTAGCACCCAACAGTTCCCGGCCACAAGTCACCCCACCTAGATATGTAGAACAACAGAAAGTTCTGTTTAGCTCTCATGGTTTAGATGGTCCAGTAACATGTAAAATAATAGTATTCTGAGCAAAGAGGGGAAGTGTTACTGTTGTTGCTGCAGATTGAATCTGTCAGCTGTACTACCTCATTTCGGTGTTCAGTCACACAATTATCCAAAACCTGAAATGAGTATTTGAACCTTATCAAAACTCCCCAAAATTTCTCAGGCCTATAAAACTCAGTTAAAAATACTCCAAAGTGGGTTTTGGTAATTTCTGTTTCAGATAAGGCTGGAATAGCATGCAGACATTCGCAAAGCATTTAGTTTGCTATTCTAGCTAGATCACAGAAAGTGAAAACAGCTGAACAAGCAGTATACTGTTCATCTTTAAGCACCGGAATACATTCAGTTCTCATTTCAAATTTAGGTCTAGCTCAATTTTTTCTTAGTTTTATTTCCTACTTTTCATCATTTTAAAACCACAATTATGGGAAGCTACTGCTCCAATTTTTATAGTAACAGTTTCTGAATGAAATGGAGAAAAAAAAGAATAAATACTTTTTCTCTTCATCCAAATTACCTGAGCTTATAAAAACATTCATTACCAGTAGAACCTTACCAGGGCTGTTATCTGAGAAGGTTCACTCACCTTATCTAACTGCTTATGCAGCTCAAGAGACTTTCCCAAAATATCATACTTTTTCTTGGTCTCATTGGTAAAGTCATCACAAATACGCCTGAGTTCAACACACTTTGGTCTAATGGAGTCAACTGCATAATGGTTGTTTTGGATGAGCTGTTCTCCATGGAGAGCTAGAGACTGGGCCTTCTCCAAAGGTTCCTGTGAAATTAATGAGAAAAAATCCAAAGTTAAATCTTAAAATGACACGCATAATAAAGACAAACCATGTCTGTAATCCCTGCTGTAGCCTGGAGGTAAAGGTTTGGGATATTAATCTAGCTGACATGTCTTACTTTATATTTACATTGAAGACCAACTTTGTTGTCAATGAGTATATGGAAACACAAGAGGTTCCATCTGAAGATCAGAAAACACTTTTTTACTGTGAGGGTGACCAAGCATTGGAACAGGTTGCCCAGAGGGGTTGTGGAGTCTCCCTCCTTGAAGATGCTAAAAAGCCATCTGGACAACCTGCCCTCCTGGGCAACCTGCTCTAGGTGGCCCTGCTTGAACAAGATGACTTCCAGAGGTCTATTCCATCCTTAATCATTCTGTGATAACTGTGATTCTGTGAGTGTATGCCACCTTCTTTCTCACATACTGGGGACATTCATTATACAAGTTTTTTTCCCTGCAAAGTTCCCAATAATCAAAAAACCTATCTTTTTTTCACTCACTAATTGCCAGGTTTGTAATGCTTTAGTTTATTTTTGATTCCAAGAGATACTTTGGAAAACTCTTCAGATCCTAGTGACTGCATACAATTCATAAGCTTAGTCACAACAGAATGAAATTAGAGGTGGCTAACAGGAATAGAGTACACGTCAATATGTTATGTGATGTGGACAATGGAAGGAAAATGCATGTTACTGTAACTTTTATTCCTTTAGGCTTCTGCAGAAGAGCTGTGCAAAGATCACAATATTTCTAATTCTTAATCCTATTCTTAAAAAAGATGATCATCAGCTTTTACATTTGTTCATGTGCATCCTCCTCTGATTCAATTTACTCGTTTGTTCAATGCTTTCTAATAATACTAAATGTGATGTATATCATAGCTGACCAGCTGATGGAATTACAAAGTCCAAATATCTGGAAAAGAAAGGTGTTTATTGGAAGGCATGGGTGTTCCTCAAACTGCTATGAGTCTGAATAGAATGGTCTTAAGTTACCTGGCCAAGGTAACCTGTTAAGTATTCTAAGCTTTTCAGATTCCAAAGATTGACCTAACCTTTCCCGGTTAGGCTAGATTTTTTAACTGGATTCTAGCTTTCCAAGTAATGAACTGGAACTACTCTGTCTGAACAACCCTGGCTTCTGGAAATTAGGATCTGAGTTTTGCAATTTAAAATAATGACTCATGAGACGAGAGTAAGTGTGACGTAAGGACAGTGACAGAGAAGCGTCTAGAAGATCACGTCTATAGCAGCTAGAATACTGTATTAAGTGCAAACCTGTCCTTTCTCTTCCAGTTGTTTCTGTTCCCTTAGGAGGTGCTCCACTCGAGTCACACTGTCTCCAATGTCAGCAAAACCTGCTTGTGCTTCCATGAGATTATCCAATGCCAGTTTTACCTAAAAACCAATAACAACAACAAAAAAAAACCATAAGAGAAACAAACAAACAACAACAAAAAAAAAAAACCCCAAACCCCCACCCAAAACCCCATCACAAGATATTCATAAAATTCTAACAAACCTATGGCTTTTAAATATTCACCTACATCTTTTAGAAGAGTCTGCATCTCAAGTTTAGTCTTTCAGCCTGTTCCAAAATGGGAAAGCCAAGGAATAAAGCAACAATCAACTATTCTTCAAAAAGTTGCCCTGCTTCCACTATTTAGGCCCACACAGTTTTGAAGACCTGTAACTCCAGAGTCTATATTACTCCAGCCTCTGGCCTGACACTTGGGCTTTCTGAACTGTATTCCATGGACTTTGGTGCGATTGGCAACTTACCATCACAGAAGAAGTGATATTTGATAACATCACACATAAATGCAAAATGATTTATCAAGAAGTCGGTGTTTCACATTTTGGCCTAACAGGCTGGCACTTTCCTCTCTGTGCCTTATTCAAATGTTGTAAGATATCTGAAAGCTGTCAAGAATTTAAATTTTGAATATCCATTTCCTATTTCATAATGAAGGGCTTCTCTCCCAACCTCCTTTTTGGATTGCCAGTATACTCTAAGTATGGGTAAAATTTGACCTTATTTACCAGAGAAGGCTAGACAGAATGAACAAATGAAATACCTCTCTAAAATCATGCTCAAAGTGTCGAAGCTGCAGGCATTGTTCTAGTTTTAGGTGATGCTTGGTCCAAAACTGATCAAAAGCCTTTTCTGTTTCATCCAACTGAGCCAACAACCTGTTAAGAAATTAGAATGAAAAGAACTTACTTATTTCCTATAGTTCATTATTTTAAGTCACACCAATTGATGGCAGAAAGCAGGGTAGGGAGATGGTGGGGAGCCTACATCTATGTAAGAAGGCTCTATGTCAACTTTGCCTTAAGCAAAAGAAAATGAAATTTGCAGTGGGACAGGCAGGAGTGTGACTGATGAGTGACAACTACATGGATCTGCTGTGGCATTTGCAGTCCTGCCTCCTGGCCTGCAACAGGAACACAGAGCTGTTACATGCGCTGGCAGCCAAAGGCAGCTGTCTCTCCCTAGCTTCCACCCAATTCTTCAAACATAATTCACCCCAGGCTAATACAGATTGAATATGATGCAATTATTATTTTAAGGAATGTTTAAAGCAGACCTCTACCACTTGTTCATTATTTTCTTCACCCATCAGAAATAAGCAAGGACTGAATAATTTTTCCCAGTCCATTAAAAACAATAGATTAGAAGCTCATAATGCCTCCCATGTACATTGTTTCTTTCACTTTGTGTAAATGATGAAACATTTATTCGCAAATAAATTAGTATCAAGGTGTCATACATCTTGAGTAAAATGTCTGACACCAGACTAGTGAGTCACTCTCACAGTCTCTCAATGATCTATTAATTATATTACAAAGTAGAACAGTTTAAACAGAAAAAAAAGTTAGAATAAATTCTTCTCTGAATATCCTATATTTCAATAGATGGGCACTGTTTGGGCAGGCAGGGGACCAGGCCTGATTGCCTACAAGCCCAGTGAGTGCTGGAATCATCAAGTTATTCGGGCAAACACCAATAGCTCCCTCCTATTCCTCTCAAAAACAGAGTTCTGTTTTCAGTCTATCCCTGAAAAACGTGTTTTTAATCAAAGCTAGCTGTCGAATTCAAGATGAATTAGCAAATTCCTTTGGGATGACTGTTTAAAGGATTTTAAAGTATTCAGTGAAAAATATCAGCTCAGCTTTACTTTTGGCAGCTTTGTTCTCAGTGAATGCAGACACACTGAAATACTAGCATGGCATTTCTCTTTCCACTGCATCACATGGCATAGCAGAAACTTCTACACAGTGACTAAAAGCTTTATGGTAATAACTAGCATTGTAGGAAGGAATAGGGGTTTCTCCCTCTCCCTCCATGCAGCTGTGAAGGGGTATGTTTCAGAGTACCATCTTTGTCTGTTGCTCACCCAGTGTTTCCACAGACATGCACAAGCACATACCCTCTCATCTCACGCGGATTCAGATGCCACTTTCTAGCCAGGCATAGAAGTTTGGAGGATGTATGTGTTGTGGGGTAAATCCCACATTACATCTTCAGCCAGGTAGTTAGTGGTCCAACCAAAAATTACCAAGAAATTCAGGACTTGTTTGAACTTGCCTTGACAGTTTAATCAAGTAGCTTCCTCAAAGCTACTCCCTTCTCTGAGTTACCTGTCCAATAAACGCTGAATAGCTGAACCAGTGGGAATTTTATAACCTGCATATTTAAATCATTTAAATTACACTTGCATTTCTTAGGAATAAATTAGCAACTTGCACAAGGTAATCTAGCTTCACTGACCTTTCTACTGTTGCCACATTTTCCAGTTCGTCTGGACTGAGTTTGCTGTTGGCGCTTCGGGTGACTGGCTCCCTAATGCATGTCAGTAGGGTGGCCCCCTGCTTCACAGCTAGTTTCAGCTCATCCTGAGGGAAAAAAACCCAAGCCAAACAAATTGTATATACTTATTCTGACAACACTCACATCTCTTAGATGGACGACATAGTAATGCTAAAGGAGAATTCTTTCATAGGTATTAAATAGTTGGAACAAAATAGAAATGCTTACCAAAGTTTATAAGTTTTTCTAGAAATGCAGAGTCTAAATCTATTCACTCTGAATAGTAAATATATTTCTGAGGAAAGGAATAGTATATAACTTATGAGCAGATTGCATTTCTGACCAGGCAGGTTGCAGAATAAATTATTCTACCACAAATTGAATGTGTGCCACAGATCGTTCAGTGAGCTGAGAGACTGTGCTGAGACACTGTGCTGCTTAATGGAATTTCCTTAAACAACATTGTGAAATGCTGAGCCACAATACATCAGCTATCAAGGAGTCATCCACAGAAGAATGTGTCTACCCAGCATGAAAGATGAGCAATGAAAAGGACAATGAGGCTCAAACATTAACATGTCAGCTGAGTAGTCCCCACATCACTGCACATTTGTTGCATAAAACGTGTTCTCGTGCTAATATAGCTTAAACAGTATTTTTTCTCTTGTGTTTAACCTAAGGTGTTTGTTGACAGCAGTAATGTTTTCTTCTGAGCCCTACTCTGCAAAGCTAAACTTGCTCCAGCTTTTTTTAAAAAAACAAAACAACAGTCATTGTTTAGTTAGGTCATTCTGTCTATATCTGGATTTTCCTCATGGATGTTCTCTACATCTGCTCCAGTTTGACTTCATACTTTCTGATGAACTCTTCATCAGGAGCCCATGCTATTCCAGATGTGATTCCATCACACCCTCATACACTAGAAGTGACATTTTCCTGTTCTATCATTCTTGAAGCTGTAAAAAGTCCCTTTTCATAGCTGAATCAAATCGACCTCCTGAACCCTGGTTTCTCTCCTCTTCAGTAGTTTCCAGACAATGGACTCCCAAATGATGGCACAAAATTTTGTTAAATCAAAAATCATATATTATGCCGATGGAGCTGTCATGAGACAACATTCACCTTCAGCTTGCTATGGTGGTCAGTGTGTGCAGAGAGGAGCTCCTCTGTGCACTGCACATCGTTGGGAAGTTCAGTCTCTGCTAGGTCTGTTCCAAAGGTCTGTAGCATCTGTGCTGTTGTTTTTACTGTCATTGCAAAGTTTTCAATAGCCTGGAAAAGCAAGAGCATAAAGTCACAGACTGGTTATTTACCCTTAGCCCTTTAACAATGCTTAGTCCTTCAGGCACACTCTGCTGCAAGTATTACATGCCTGTAAAGCTGGCCATATTGGCCTTTTTTGGGTGAATATGCTGAAAGTTGCAAATTAAATCCTGTGTCACAAATTATCTTTTCACAGGCCTACAAGTATTGTCATCTCCATGAACCAGCTGCGGAACTCCCAGAGCTTAAAAGACATAATGAAACCACAGAGGACATCAGCTTCAAAGCCAGGACTGGAACTTCAGATCCTCTGCCCATGCTTGCTGGGAAATTCTGCTGTGTTTAAGATTTTAATTAAGGCTTTATTTAAGTTGAGGAGACTCTGAAAGTATATAGGGCAAAGCCTTTTTACATTTATATTTATACAGCCATTGTTCACTCAGCAGCAATCTGTCTTCCCCTGACTTCTGAAAATGTGCATCCCCATCTTGCCTATCTGTACTAGATGCATTCCAGTTACTCCCTCCCATCTGTTCATATTAGTACACAAATACAAGAACAACTTAGTGTAAATACAGTTAAAATGCATAAATCCATTGGAGCATTGCTGTTTCTTTATCACCTGGGTGCACCAACACAAAACTTGTCAGAAATCTGTGGGTTTACTGAAGAAAGGGGAAGTGAGGAAGGCTTAAAAACAATGCTCCCTTTTCAGAGTAGAATCAGATTTGTGAGATGTGATTAAAACCTTTATATCTAGTAGCAAGTAACTGCATGGGATGTTTTTTCATGATCATGCTCCAATTTCTTTAGGATTGTATTGTCCTTTATAGCTCTTTATTCTTTACACTTTTTGATCTAACCCACCCAATGGTTTGAGTCAGTCAGCAGCACTAGGGATGCTCTTACACCCAGTCAAACACTACATCGTTGTTGCATGTTACATTCCCTTCTCCAGCAATGATGGGAATTCCCCATTTGCAACCATGACAGTTAAAATTATGCTGTGTGCTCAGTGAAAAACAAACTGGAGGTAGATCATTCAAAAAGTGCAGAGGGAAATTACATTCCACATATATGATCTGAAACATGCCCCAGATGAGGCAATGCTAACAGAGTTCATAGCCTTCTTCCCTTTTTTCCCATAAATTCATGCCTGCTTTCAACATAAGCAGTACAGACCCACATACGCTCTGGCTTATTGCTTAGCAGCTGTAGCCTGCTGTTCTCAGCACTGAAACTACTGGAATAAAGTTGGCTGAAATGTCACACTTCTGACTGCAACACAGATAGAGCCATCAACAACCAAAGGCCACTTACTAAAAGCCCAAAATGTACTCGGTGGGCAAGAAAGCTCATAGGCTCCTAGCTATTCAAGATACGAAAGCAGAAACAAAGAACTACGTAATGAGATTGCTGTGTCACTACCATTTAGCAACAGTTTAAAGCTGTTTCAGAAAAAAGCACTGGCAGGACAAGATATGAGAACACTAAGAGAAGCAGCAAAGGGGATAAAGACTGTAGCTCAGCAAGACTGAAAGGTTGTTTCAAGGTGCCATGAAGGCTGACACTTCCCTGACGACAACCTCTTATCCAGCAGAGATTCCTTGGCTGACTGCACCATGCACGATGAGCTTATCAGTGTTTCACTTAATAGTTTCTTGCCCCCGCACTCTCCTGTTTGTATGAGTAGTAAATTGTTTCATATACCTAAGTTACGTCTGTGGGTTTTTTCCAAGTCTCTGTGCTTGGTAAAAGTTTTTCAAACAAATTTAACCAAAAGAACTGGGGATTACATAGCCACACTCACCTCAAATCTTGGCTCACTTTTATTTACATATTTTACCAAACTATATAGTCGTGCTTTATGTAAACTCCTGTCACTAACAAACAATACAGCCTTTGTTGTGCCTCTTTTTACTCCCCTTCCTCTTTTTTTTAAGCCTTTAGTTGTTTGAAAGCTCATATACATGATTCCTTCAGACTCACCCCTCCTGCAAGGACAGTTTCATATTTTTGATACTTCTAACATGTAAGCCTGTTCACCTGTCTCAATCCTAACCTCACTGTAGTCAACACAGCTATAAATGTAACAAACCAGTGTTAGAGGAAATTCAGATTCTGTGTTTGCATATTTAGAAGCCTGAAATATTTGGTGGTTCTCAAGGAGAGTAAAATTTGATTTTATAAGGACAGTAAAACACAGAAAATTATAGCAGGAAAGTGACAAAAGTGATTTGACTTAACAAAGATACCTCAGAAAAGCTCTTTTTCCAAGTGTTACATGTAACCTTCACGTCAGCAACAACAGACTCAAATTGAAGGCTGCTCAGAACACTGCAAAATATTGGGACTACATAGATATGAGCTCTAACATACCAGTATTGCAAGTAAAGCCACAAAGACAGATGCAAACATTGCATACAGTCTCCAGGAAATTAATTCATTTTCCAGGATCAGGGCCCAGCTTTGCCTGTTTTTGCTTAGATAGGATGAGACAATATTTTGGCTGCTAATGTGCCAGAATTTGGGGTCTGTCTTTTGTAAACTGTCACCTTTTCTGGGCACCATAATGAATTATTTACATTGTTCTGAAGCAGCCACTGAAATGCATTAACCAACTCCAAAAGGCAACAAACCAACCTGTTACAAGTGTCCTCAAAGGTAATGGAACAAAAAGTCTTTCTGCCTTCCTACAATTATTAACTGTTCTTTGGTTACACAAAATAAGACCCAGCTGGAGTGCATGTTTACGTAGCACAGAAATGAAAACAAAGGAAAATAAAATCTAGTGTCTTGAGTATTTTTCTTCTTTTAAGAACATGGACATAATTAATCATTAAAGTGAGAATTTTGACATTTGATTCAGTAAAGTGCTAAATAAAGCATATATTCAACTTCAGCCATGAGCTGAATGAAGGTCTATGAATCTCAACAATTATTCAAAAGCTAAGAATGTGCCAAAGGGCCTTGCTGAATAAGAATACCATGACACTGCTAGGCCGTAGTCCAGGTCAACAGTGAGATACAGATTACTACTTCTATTACAAGCTTTTGGGGAATTTACCTTTCTCTATTTGAGTCATGGATTTCCTCTTTCCATGAGTCCCTAGCAGAATCTGCGGGCTGAAATGCAGCTGAAGAGTTACTACTTAATGGTTACTCTACATTTGTCATCTGGACAATTCTGGGTGTAGACATGCATAAGAACAAAACCAACACTCACAGTTCGGTGATGTATCCACTGACTGTGGCCATACTCCAGGGTTCCTCCCAGCTCCCGGGTCAGCTGACTTTTGTCAATATAGCCATGCAGATCAGAGACAGAATTTAACATGATGATCTGTAAATTAATCCAAACACAATGGACTGAGAGAAATAATGAGCCCTTTCAATCATTGTTCCTAGGATCTGGGTTTGCCTTAAACATGTATGACCAAAGTGCAGTTCCACCACAGGCAGTAAGTTCTTATTATGTATTTGTTCATGCAATGGCCACAGTTTATTTCCACTAGATTTTGCCTTCTCAACATGTACATGGCCATTCTTGAACTAACCACAACTTGACATCATCTTGCTCCTTGCTAGGCTGAGGATGCAGTCAGCTTGCATGCGCATCAAGAGAGAAAGTATGGTATTTCTAAGTTCACACAAACTTCCATCAAATAATTTCTGTATTTTCTAGATAACTGTTATTTACAGAGAAATGGAGGAGTAGGCAGGTTAAACAGCTTCCTCAACACCAACCGCTTGATCCAGGGAAGTGCTGAAATGAGACTATCGAGAATAAGATTGTCCTTTCAGTTGTATCATTTTATGGCACTGTATGTCCACTGAGTTCACTGGCATTATTCTATTTTAAACCATGATGAAAGAGAAAGGACAGACAAACCTAAAGCCATTTTCTTATTTTAAAGAGTCTCCTTACCACTAGACCTGCTTACTGAAAGCAAAAGCAGATTTGCATGCGGCTTCAGGTAAGCAGTATTACCTTTTGGCGACCACTGTAAATCTGGCAACACTTGTGGTTACACAAATAACATACATGTATTTAATTATGCCTTGTTGTTCTAACAGCTAGAAAATACACCATTATTTCAGCAACAGAAAAACAAGATGTTGAGCACAATTGACTAGAAATTTTAAGCCTTAGACTTTAATATATATCAAATTGTATTATTCCACTCCGCTGTTTAAAGAAAGGATAACTGGCTATGCCTGTTAGCAGGCTCCAAGGGAGCATGGTAAGTACACTTGCAAGCACTGTGGACAATGACATGAGCACAGATGTATGGAGGCAAGAGGATGTATATTCTAGGCTGATAGTGCTCTAAGAAAAGCCTTGAGAACAAACCTGAACAGGTTTTTAGCTGATCTTTGTTACAGAATCACTCTAGAATAATTCAGGTTGGCAGGAACCTCAGGTCTCTAGTCCAACTTCTTTCTCAAAGCTGGGTCAGCTGTGAGATCAAAGCAGGTTGCTCAGGGCTTCATCCACCTGGGTCTTGAAAACCCCCAAGGATTGAGACTGTACAACCTTTTGGGGCAGTCTAGTCCACTGCCTGATTATCTTTGTGGTGAAAAAGTTTTTCCTTATATCAAGTCAGAACTGCCCTTGTTTGACTTTATGTCAGCTATCTCTTGTCCTACTGTCATGCACCACCTGGCTGCATGCTCTCAGTAACCTGCCTGGAGGGACTGGAAAGCTGCTGTTATGTCATATTAACCATCCCAAGCCTTCCCTTCTCCAGCTAGGCAAGTCCAGTTCCCTCAGCACCTCCTTACAGAGCACATGCTCCAAGTGCTGACCTTCTTGATGGCTCTCTGTTGACCTCATACCAGATTAATATTTTTCTTCTACTGGGGGAACCAAAACTGGACAGGGCATTTATTCTCAATGCAATCTAATGAGAGCCAAGTAAAGAGGGATAATCACTTGTCTCAATCTGCTGGCTCTGCTTCTGTTAATACTGTTGCTGTTAATGCAGGATGCTGATAGCTTCCTTTGCTGCCAGTGTACACTGCTGGCTCGTATACAGCTTGCTGTCTACCAAGTTCCCAGGTCCTTTTCAGCAGAGTTGGTCCCCAGACAGTCAGGCTACAGCCTGTATTGTTGTCAGCTACACAACACTGCTGTGCTGTTGGGAGGGAAGAACGTGGTTTCTTCCTTCTTGAGGAAGGAAGTCCTTCTGGAAGGAAGTCCTTCCCAGTTGCAGGACTTTGCATTTGTCCCTTTTGCATTTAATACGCTGGTCACCCCATTCCTGGAGTTTATGTTCCAGTGGCCCTGTCTCTGAGTGTACCAACTGCTCCTCCCAGTTTAGTGTCATCTGCAAACTTGTTGACAATGCACCCTGTTGCCTCTTCCAGGTCATTGATAAAGATGTTAAACAGCGCAGGTACCAGCAGGTATCACTACACCACTCCACTTGCTGCCCACTTCCAGGCAGAGTGTGACCCATTGACCACTACCCTCTGCGACCAATCATGCAACTAGTTTTTAAATCCATTTAATTGTCCACCCATCCAGACTTTAACATCCTAACCTGGATACAAGAATATTGTGGGAGATGCATCTGGTCCCATGGACCTGTATGGGTTGAATATTGTCAAGCAGTCCCTGACTCAATTCTTTTTCACTTCCAGCAGTTCATCTTCTCCTTCAACCCTGCTTCTAAACACAGAGGCCAGGAGGAGACCTTGTTGGTGAAGAAATGGAGGCAAAGAAAGCACAGCGTACCTCAGCCAAAGCTAAAGGGAACTATTCCCTGGATGTGTTACCAAACACTGTTTTGTTATGACCAAAGCCAGAAAACTCAAAACACTACATCATCTTGGAGTAGCCTCAGACTGGAATGTGAAGGCTATGTACTACTTCTAAACTGCAAATCACCTTTGAGAAATTAAGTCTTAACTGCTTTGTAGCTCTTCTCCATCAGAGGTGTTGCTGACAAGTTGGAAATCTTTTGATACTCCAAACTTCACTGAAACTACAGAGGAACGCTGTCATGCACTTTTCTTTTAGGAAGATGTTTGCTTTAACCTGATGTGCTCAGCATGAGCCACAAAGCAAATCTATTAGTATTGCTTGCTATGGTGCTACCCAACAGGGCACAAGTCTTCACCCTGCAGGCATCTCTGCAGGAGAAAGCCTAGGAGCAATCCAACATCCATCTAAGAAACCAATCTTACTGAGCATTAGCATCTCCCAGACTGAAGACAGCCACATTCAGTAAGCTGAAGAATACAAGAGAGTAGCAGTTTGGAAGAGGAGGGTCTGCATAAGCAGGTCAGCATGGAACAGAGCTGTAGTGGGGTTGCTTCATGATGAGAGAAGTCACATTCTACAAAGGTCAAAGAAGTGTCTGCTATGGACAGATTATTCAGCCCTTTGTGTATGCTGTGAAGATGCTTTAATTCACTTCCCACAATGGCAGGTTCCTCAGGTAAATGTCTGGGTGTTCCTTTTGAATTCCTAGATTTTATCTCAGATGAACTGTCTCGTGTTCCTGGGTAATGATATTTAATCAAATCACTATCCCAAAAGAGATTTACCTCAGGAGGTTTTATTAACCATATTTGTATGTCAATAAATCATATAAGTCCTGCATTTCCTCATTGTGTCTTGTTTATTATTTCAGCCTTTATTTCCTGCTCCTGTTTGACCTTCTGGCTTCTACTCAGTCCAATGTTGATTTAACACAGCAAATCTATTTTACTGAATATATTTGCAGTCTGATAGCTCAGATAAACTCTTTAACAAATGTTTCCTTAACAAATGCATACCATATTCTCGAAGCCCCTTTTGAATACTTATGTCCTGGCCCTGACTTGCTTATCGTTGTGATAGGAAATGCAATCCATCCACGGCCCAGTTATGACATTAGTGTTGTCATAGTGCCAAATGCACAACGTGAACAAACAACCTGCAAACAATTTAAAAGATGATGGCGGTATTAAAGATAGGTACTGATACCTAATTCCTTGAGTAAGGATGTCTCCCATGGGAGAACTCTCTGGCCCTGTTGTCATGCTTGGCATGTAGGATGCTATTTTCAAGGGGGACAAATAGATGTTGCTCTCAGTAACCTACCCATTCTGAAATTGGGACATACCCAGATGGTCTTTTTAGGATGGCCTACAAACACAAGTGAAAGGCCCCTCCAGAGAGTATGGCAGACCCCAGAAACTTAGGACACCTTTAGCACAACCCTAAGCAACTTATAATAGCATCAGACATATGTGGACAGCCTGTATATAAACCTGACAGGCTGTCTACAGATATCTGGGCAGGAGGCAGGCAGATCTAGCAGCAAACACATCATGCTCTTAGTTTTTGTAAGGCTGTTTTCTAAGAGCTCTGTGGACATACTCAAGATGGCTCAAAATCTGAATGTTCAAGACAACCCCAAACTAAACTCATATCTTGATTTCTCCTGCCTGTAAGAAAGATAAGTTATTACTTAATACTTAATGCAGAGCTTGACTCCTGCCTAGAATTAAGCTCCCTTCCAACTTTGATAGTTTCAAGTTGGATTTGAAATGCAATACTGTCATCAAATAAATTGCTAAAAGTATAGAAGATGCTGAATTGTTAGAAAATGCTAGTGCTTGATGAAGTTGTCCCTTTCCAGGCTGCAGTCGCTGGTACAATAGTTGCTATGGTAACAGATTGTGGCTTATTAAATACAGGAACATCCATTTTTTAAGGTGCTGTAAAATTAAAAGATTTTGGTTTGTAATCAAACATACATTTTTAGATCAATTTTGCATTTTAATTGCCAAAAAGCCACCCTTGCCAAACTACAGTCAATGTTACAATTTAATCCACAATAACCAAATGAGTATTCATGATTCCTTTTTTGTATGCATTGTAATAAATGGGCTGCTGTCTCTTACTTCAGAAGAAGCATAAAGTATCCTAAACACCTGAACTTCAAACTTAGGTGTTGACAGAGCTAGAATTCGTTGGAGGAGAGCCATGGGTCTTTTGCAAAACAATATAAAACCACAAGCAAAATCCAAAACAATCATATGAAATCACTCCAGTAAAGTCATTGTGGAACACAGTATGAGTCTGGTCCAGGACAAAATACCATCAATAACCATAATTCAAGTTTATTTATAAAACACTTTGAAACCACATGCAAACATGCAGCTAGGAACAACTCCCAAAAGAGCTCTCAGAATAATCTAAACTTAAACTCTTTCAGGATTGATAACCTGCTTCAAATCACATTCTCATCAACCCACAGCATATGCCAAGTACATATAAAAAGTAGTAAAAACCAAACTGTGAACTTTGACGGCATGGGGATCATAAAAGGCATTAAGAATAGGCAGTGCTATGCAAGCACTTAATAGGGCCACCGTCAGCAGGCCCCATGGATAATACATAAAATAGTGCAGAATTCAGCCCTAGCCTTTCACTGCTCTGTAGTCCTAAATACTTATGTTTGCCACTGGAGTGAGAAGATCTACCTCTGCCTACATCAGGGGAATGGCTCCACTGAGTTAAGATGTCAATACTTAAAAAAATGAGTCACATTTTATAGCTAGACTGCCCTTCCACATGGGAACATGTCCATTAAATACTGTGAAGCATCCACTGGTAATTAACTCTCTGCCATTACTATTATATACACCACACAGACCCAGATAAAAGTCCCCAGTTGCCACTTGCAATCAATTTTCAGTTACTGGGTTATGAGAAATTGCCGACGCCTAAGAACTGCAGACATGGAGATAAAGAAAACACATGGACAAAAAAAATGCATGCTTACCGGTACCTTCATTTTAAAGTCATCTCGATAGAGTTTAATGCCAATGTCAGCGATTGTCCTTTGGATAAAGCGGGAGGGTCGCAGGACAAACACCAGCTGCAGGTTTCCTGGAAATGCTCCCTGCAAGAAATATAGAACTATCAGCAGGCACAACTCTGCCTTACAGGAAGGCCAAGGGAATTTTCAGCCCAGTGTTTCCTAAAGAGTGCAAAGCAGGTAGGACTTACTGAACTTTGCCCAGTCCAGCTGCTAATAATACCAGCTGGTCCATTCAGCACATACCCATCGTCACAATCTCCAAAGCCAATAGAAAGACTGGCCCATGGATTTTACTGCCCAGCCATACTTTGTTTTTCTGATATGGATTTAGCACAGAGCTCTAAAGTTTCTGCACTAGTGCCTTCCTCCCCCAGATCTGAACCACACCAAGACCCCTTTTGCCCATTTTTTTTAGGCTGCAGCCACTAGAGGGCAAAACTGTCTACCCACGTTGGATTTGGTGAAAGAAGCTGGTGGCACAGATGAATTCCCCAGGTTGACCTACCTTCTCACTCTGGAAAGGCTTTTTAATCTTTTTAACCTCACATATTTTTCCACACACAGAGGCACTCAACACATTCATCAGACATGGCCCTGTCTGCAACACCCAGCCTACATCTCTCACGCACTCCTCTGAGCTCATCAAGCGTAAAAAAGAACAATTATAGAAGAGAGCAGCTAAAAAGAACTGAGAATGAAAAGCAATCTGTCTAAATTCCTTAAAAGAACTTAGTCACCTTGGTCATGCCTCCATCCTACACCTCTGTATATAAGTGCTTGCTCCTCACACAGCACAGGTTCCTGGTAATAGATGTATAAAACCAGCTGCTTTTATTAGCACTGAAAATCAGTGCTCTAGCTCTGACTTTTGCAAATGAGATATAATAAGCTATTAAGAGTTTCTGACAGAGATCACTTACTACCACGCAAACACAAGTCCCTTGGGATCTGTTTCTTTCATAAGCAGGCCACATCATCACTCCTCAGTGCACAGAAGGGCACCTCTGTTATATTCTTCTAGGAACCAACTTCAAATTACTAGAATTTACATTGCAGTCAACCCAGCAAATAAGGAATTTGTCCTAATTCAGCAGTAAACAAGGCTGTGCAATTTGTTATTGCAGCTTCCTCCATCTCTTATTTAACACTCATGAGCTTCAGGGCAGGGGAGAATCTGCATCCATAGCGAGATTAAGGGAGCTAGAAATGAGCACATGAGACTGTATCCTGTGCTGAAGATTCAGCAGATACTTTTAATTTCTAGAAGATAAATAACAAAAGAAAGCACTTACTGCTATCCGTGTCAGGGATGCCTTGACTGCGCTCCATTTGTCCCGTCGTCTGTCTATGATGATGATGAACCCGATGCTGGCAGCCTCCAGACTGCAAAACAGATGAAATAATTGTGCTGGGTTACATGGAGATACTCCTGTTCCAAGGAAGTGTACTGCAGCAAAACACAGGCTCCGTCAGATCACCCTCTAAGCCCATTATGAAAACGCAATGTACGGTGGAAAGAATGAATATTTGGCAGAAATTCACACGAAAACGAAAGCCGGCAAATTTTCTCTTTCCAGTATAAGGCTAGCAGATTACACAAAACATGAATATTTTATCTGCTAAATCTCTCAGCTGCTACGCTGCCCTGCTGCCAAATCTAGGTGATATGAATAGTTCAGGATCACGAATTATACTGTGCTGTACTGAAGACAAAAAGCCTCAGATCTTGTTTTCTCCGCAAAATAATTCAGATTACTAGACACCCCACTTCAGCCTTCATTCTCCAACTATGCTGACATCTGACAGGGGCGCTTAGCTCCAGGGAGTCAGTATCCCCCTACTGTCACCACCTTGCCTGTGTACACGATGCCCCAGGAATTTTAGTAGGCAAAGCAGGAATTGAAGAGTTGTACCGTGCCAACCACAACCTGGTTCTAGGGTTGCGAGTCATTCAAAAGTATCCTTTTAACATATTGGCTAGAATAACAGTTACCGTTCCTTCTCAGTACTTTTCAAGGAGAATCTATGAGGCACTGCTTTGATGCTCCATCCCATCTATGTAGACCTCATAAGTATCCCATTCTTTCTCTCTCTCTCCCTCTCAAAAATCCCACTTTGGTGTGCAGGGCTTCAGTGGGACTGCTCTACTCTCTGCCTTCCAAGAGTGGTTAGAGTTGGAGAGAAGTCCTTGGAAGCTAATAAGCACCCACTGAGAAAAATCTCCAGAAACTTCATTAGAGCAGGATGGCTCAGTCATCTCTGGACAAACCAGAGGCAGACAGAAAAAGTATAAATGTCAGAATCAAAGGACATATTGCAATCAAACATCTAATCACAAATTAAGATCAAAAGAGACTGTATAAAACATTTCCTTAATCCTTTTTCCATTCCTTTTCCAATCTTGTTTTTCCAAGAAGCAACCCAGGAACATCATTTTCACGGGTCATTTTGTGCAAACTCATGTCAATAATCCACCGAAGAGCACCAACGTTAGCAACTCTGAGCTTCTGCTGCAGCTCTGCAGGATTAAGAACAGCAACCTGAAAGCTGAAGTATTGTGCAAATCTGGGATGCCATGCAAGTGTTCCTAATAGTTCATACTGGTAATAGGAAAACTCACTGGATTTCCCACTTCAATATTTTTACAGCAGTCCTCTGAGAATTACAAAATTCAATGACAATAGATGACCTTTCCTCTTAAGTAGTGCAATATGCAGCTCTTTATGCAAAGGACAGAAAATGTGTTTGCAGCAGTGCCTCACAAGCACAGGGAAGATAATTTATCAGTTTCTCCTTTTATATATGTACAAATATATGCATATCCTTCAATAGCCCGACAAATGTTTCAAGGAAAAAAATGGCCAGCATGGTATCTATGTGTTTGCTCTAGAAGTTAGGAAAAACATGTTCAGATGAAGGCAACAAAGAAATTGTGTGTATTGCAGATTGTTACAGAAAGGGTGTGAGAAACTAAACACAAAGTCTCACCCTGGGGACTTCCTAACCTACCCAAAAATCTGCATTGGTTTTATCAAACTGCTTCTGCCGATTGGAACCAAAAATTGCTTTGGAAGTCTGATAGGCATGAAAGGCCTGGGCAAATCAGCCTCAGCCTGCAGACCACCAGGTAGCATCTCTGTGTACAGGGTGCCTGTCCTGCCTAAAGGAGACACATAGGATCAGGTCAGGCTTTTTCTTTCTGCCTTGACAACTGATGTTGCTGCATTATAGGTGGGGTGCCAGGAATTCTGGTTACATCTTAAACAGAGAAGGTTGGGATAAAATTGCTGATAGTTTGGGAAATCAAAACAAGCACAAAGCCACATGTTATTTTCCTCCTTTGCTTGTGTGATCCACATCCAAAAAATTCTTTTTTGTTTAGTAATTTGCCAAGAAACATTTAGGTCACTACAGAAAGAAAACAACTGCTAGAAACTGTAGGGCACAAATGCATTTAGGATTCACAAGGGAAAGGAAAGAAAGGGTGTTTTTTTGCTTCTCTGTTCCCATTTAATACCCCCGGCACAGCATCTCACTCCAGGCAAAAGGCTGCAATGGTGTGAATCCCCACTCCACAGCATCAGAGCTGCATCCACCCTGGGCACACTGGTCTGCCAGTCCCTGTGCCAACAACAGCCCCAGCTACTCCATCTACTGTAGGTGAACTTGGAAGCTACAAGCCCCCAATCCTCCAGCTAATACAACCACCACTCCAAAAGGCAAAAAAGCCATTGAGAAGCTGTCAAATAGAAACACACTCTAAAAACTGATGTGGGTTGCACTGAGTTCCCTGGCCTAAGGAACAGGAGACTACCCAGTCAACACTGACTGCTGTCTGACCATCCAATCCACAGAAAGATTAAAGACAGGATCATACTCACTAACAAATACTTGAAAACTCTCCTACATACTATCCACCAATTCAGACTAATCCAGAATAAAGTTTTTAAACATTTGATACTGATAATATTAACAGTTGTCACATTCCAGTGCTCCCAAAAACCAATCCCAGCACCCTTGCTGGCCTCTTGTTAAAGCACAAACTCAAGCATGCTCTGGCCCCATACAGGTGGAGGTTAGCTCTTCTATTCACAGTTCTTCAAATGACCAGAGAAATGAGTAATCGCAAGATACATGTCCCATTTAGGTTTCTTTCCTTTTGCAGGAAACGGGATTTGATCCAAATGTCTGGTTAACCAGAACAAATACAAAAAAATGCTTGTTGTGACTAATTATTCGAAGAGAACAATGTTACAATTCAATATCCACGTTGCTTACAGTGTATTATTGAAACTGGTCTATTGTTTAGAACAAAATTATTAGTAAAATAGTGAGATATGAAGGGGCAATTAAGTCAATGCAATTCTCCTTTCAACAGTTACATGTTTAGATGACCTTGGAAAAGGCTGTCTTTTTAATATGCTTTATATATTTTTGACAGCCATGTTAATTTTTGAGAACCATGTTAAAGCAGCAGGAAAATGGGAATGTAAGAGGACAAAATTTGAATCAAACACATCACCAAAACATGATCTCTACTCCAGAGAAACAGAGACTATATATTGGAATCAGTATCTAATTATGTTTTCAGCTCAGACTCACGCAACCAGTTTGTAGCTGCTGAATATCTCTCAGACCATAATTGGACACATAGAATCAGGTTCAAATCTGACACAGTTCCATTAAAACCAGTAATTTATAACAAAATGATCAACAAAGTGTGTTAGCAGAAGTTAACAAAATGCTGATGTTGGTCTAATTCAACTAATATCAGGTTAATAAAAATGAGAAAAATCTGTTCTTCACGAAATTTATGATGTAGCTAAACCACAAGTAACTATATCCATAAGCACCATATTCACACAAGCTGACTACACATAGAAATTGCCTTGCCTTGCCCATCTACCTGGTTTGAAAGACTGACTAAAGGCTTTCTAATAGGAGTGTACATGGAGGCTTGGGGGCCTAAAAGAATTCAGAATCAGACCCTTATAATCATACCTTGGTGAGCAAACTGCGATAGAAGTAACTGACAAGAGAACACCTGCCAAAAGCAACAAGTACAACTGTGATTTAAACAAACACAAAAGTATTTGTGCCAAGTAGAACTTGCCTCAGTGCCTCAGAACTAACTCTTAAGTCCTATTTTTAAAGTCCCTCAAACATGTAGATCAGAAGTCACTTGAAAGGCACCTTTGCTGTATTTTTCAAGTACATGTCCATGATCAAGCAGTTCATTTTTTCAGATGTTCTTCTGCACGGGGATTTGTAACAGCACAAAAGCATCCAGGCATCAGATGCAACAAGAAAAATTAAATTCATAGATAATAGCAACAAGAGCTTATGAAATTCAGATAGAGACAAGAAAATGCAAGAGAGAAGCAGCAAAGGAATTTTCTCATGAAATTAGGCTTGGCATGAGTGGTCATGAGGGTGGAGAGAGCTGGGAATAGTAAACATATGGGAATAGGAACATTGCTTATCAGTTGCCACTGCAAATCACAGTGTTCCAGGTCAGTTAAAGAGACTGAGGAAATGAAAGATTAAATAGATACTTACATAATGACTTGGATTTAAACATGAGAAAAGAGCAAAGGAGAGCAAAATACCACTGAGTGTGCAGTCTAGCTATGGTGGGGCACTACTCACAGCTCTCTCCCTCCAAGACCAAGTGTCATAATGGCAGCTGGCTGGCAAAGACAAAACCTGCCAACCAGTTGTGCCTGGCACATGGGGCTGCGGGGGAAGGCACAGGCCAGAACACTTTATTACACAAACAGTGTAGGTACAATTCTAGCTGTGGATGAGTACGAAGAACAAGCCAAGGCATGAGATCTGAGAGAGATTTGTCAGGGTAAAATGAGAATCAGGCCATTACACAAACAATTCAGGTACCTATTGCAGTATATATCATTTACAACATTGAACTTATTACGTTGTCTGAGATGAAATGGGTAAAAAATTGGAGAATAGACTTAAAAATTACATGATTTGAAGAAGGAGAAAAAGAGTGGGGAGAGAAGATGAGAAAACCACATGCTGCTAAAAAGCAAACCACCTGAGTAGAGCACAGAAGAAAATGTGGGAGAATATCTACATCAAATTACTCTGACAGACTATGCAAAGGCAAAGAAACCATTCAGAGATAAACCTCTGTAAATCTTGGCTGCCACAGGTTGATGGATGCAACACAACAAGGGTCTAGGCAAGAGAGGTACCTTTGGACAACAGAAAACTCAAAATGGGCCTGTAACCCTGATACAAAGCTAGACCTCAGCCTTCTGCAATGTTATTCCCTGCTTTTCACTTTGATGTTCAGGATGATATCAATTGTCTTTGCTGAGATAAGCCAATGGTATTTGTGTGTTTGGGGTTTTGTTTAACTTTTGTTTTTACGGTTTTTGGTTTTGTTTTGGGGTTTTTTTCTGATTTAAGACCTAAATTTAGCCAGAGAAACAGAGGGAGTGTCAGCAAGTGATCCTACTTCAGTCAGCATGCTGAAAGGAAAGGCCATACCAAGGTCTGAATGTTATTTGGCGCTAAGGGATGCATGCAGGCAAAAAGCCATAGGAAGAAGCCCAGCCAAGATGGCAGCATCAGTGCAAGTGGATGTACAGCTGAGAAACCCCACTCATGTGTGTGTATCCAGAGGAAGGGAGTTTGTTTGAAAACAAACACATACACTCTATCAATGTTTTCTCAGTGTCAGTACTGTAATATCTCTACCCTCATTATGGAAATGCATTGGGGTTTCTCCAGTTCTCTGAAAAGGGGTATTTGAAGACAATCCTGCACAGCAGACAAACATCAAGCTAACCTCCAAATTAAATTCTGGCATATTTGCCTAGATCTACAGATGTCTGGCAGAGAGGTTCCCTTTTCCTGAATGAAATGTGTGCAATCAGCAGAGCTGTTCCACCCCCAGCTCTGAATTCAGGTTAGCCCTTGAACACTGATTTGAGGAGGCCAGATGTTGGATTTCCTCACTTCTTTTGGAAGGAGAGAAGGGCACCTGTTTATCAAAGTAGTTGATCCATGTCCATTGGAAAAGAAGGGAATTCTGGCCATGGAATAAAACAAGTAAAAAAGGGCTTTCTGGAGCTATCTATCGTAAGTGTGCATGCACAGAGGTATGCATGTGCATACACCATGTTACTCAATGTTTGTGGACACGTATGTACGTAGAACCCTTTGGTGGAGCACTCTCACAAGCAGGTGTTGAGCCAGAGGGAAAATTAATCAGATTACAAAACTCTGACTGGGCTGATCTTCCATCCTGGAGAGTAGTTAATGTATTAAAGCCCAGAAGTGCAAGGTTTACTTACAGCCCACCCCAAAATACTGTGGTATGCCATAGCTGGTAAAGCAAATTTGTTCAGCAACATCAAAGACAAGTGCATGCCTACAGATCTGAATAACAACATTTGCTGTCTATCTTTTCAATGTTTTGTCACATGGGCACATAAGATCAATCATTCCAGAGGGACTTAGAAAGTTACTAACTCACTGAATGATGTAATCTGCGATCACAGATCTTATCTCCACAACTAGCATGAACCTTATTGTACAGAAGTGTTTTCTATGATAAACAGGGTGAACTGCTTTTCAAACTATACTTCATCTTGCCTGATTCATGGCTATACCTTTTGTAACTCCACAAGAGTTAGAGACTGTTCTCTTCTCTTAGTCACTTTGTTTGATACCTGCACAGCTTCCTTGGGAATTAAAATAAAAGGTGAACTACTAGCAGTGAAACAACATGTACAGGAACACTGTCATAATACACACAGTCGTATGCAGTACAGTAGTGCTGATGAAAGTAACAAATGCAGTCCCTTTACTGCTTGCTGAGAGGTATGACAGAGACTCTCTGTGCATGGACCAGCCAACTGCAGATTAACAAGACTCTGCTGCACCCAAACAGGTCCACTACTTAGGTCACATTAAGATTGTACTTCATATAATTATATCATAAATCACACAACCAAAGCTTGCTGCTCAGGTTCTTCCTCTTCTAAACTAATACCTTTGTCCCTCACCATCTACCTAAAGGGTGACAAGTTTCAAATAGTGACTCAAGAAATGTGGTCAATCTTTCTAAAAGCACTGCAATAAAGACTAGCAAACTCCCTGGAAAACTAACATCCCTACAGCATGATCTATGATTGAACGTAAGAGTCAAACCAATGTGCTGGTATGCAGAAAATATAGGTTCAAACCCCAGCCTGTCACTGACCTTGAACAGGTCATTTAAATCAAACTGAATAGTCACTTACTCAACACCAGTTTTGGTGAGCCTGTCTGTAGTGTAAGATGTTACTTACACATATCTCATCTTCTGTAAAATAGGCATATTGCAGCTCTCCTGACTTACGAAGTTTTGAAACTTAATTCATCATTCTTTGCACATTGTTCCGTGATTCCTTGGGGGAAGAGAAAACACAAAACTGATAAACTGAATCAGAGCACAGGTCCATCTAGCCAATACCCTGTCTCCAGTGTTGGTAGGTAGTGGATACTGAGGCAAAAGCAGAAGGAAAGTGAGAAGGACAACCTTTCTCTTGGTGTTCTCCCAAGTCCCAGCATTAAGGAATATATGGATTTCTTCAGCCAGAGTTTGCATCTGAGCCAGTGTTCAGCTGCTATTGATGGAGCTATCCTTCATGAATTTGGCTAATTTCTTTTGAACCCATCTGTACTTTTGGCTTTCACACAGGCTGAAGAAGTATAAGGCATTTCTGTCTATCATGCTGACAATGTAACATGCTAGTTCCCCAACATGTGACAACATTACTAGGAATCACCCACCAGTATACCAAATACAAAGAACTGGAAAACTAGTTTTGTGTTTTTCTCAGCTACTATTGCTGTTTTATTAACCCTGAAGCTCGTCATCCTCCCAGTCCTGAAGCTAGTGAAGAAATTCATAAGACAGAGTTTCTCCTAGCAGAACAAAAGCCCTACAGAGCAGAGTGAAACAATGAAGCCGTTAAGTTCACAGTGTGTGGTTTCTCTCAGCTTGCTTTGGCAACTCAGTATGGGGAATACATGTAGGTGGACCTGGAAAACTTCTTACTCAAATTTGAAGGAGGCACGTTTTCCCCTCATCATCCACTAAGCACCTTTATACGCAAGACCACAGGAAATAATAAATCCCTGCTGTGCTTCTAACTAGCACAAACAGCCATGGTCCAGAGACAGAATTGGGGGACTGAAAAAATATTAAGCTCTCTTTTTGGATAAACAAAAAGTAATTCAGCAGCCATGCCTTAGCACATTTCCTCAGAGCAGTGGAAGTGAGTTTGTTTCACCATCCTCACACAGCTGCAGGCAAACAGCAAGAAAAACATCCTAGCTGTGGAGCAATCTCCTAATAAACGAAGCATCAGCAAGCACGTGGTGCTTGCCAGAATTCTGTCAACAGGGCACCTAGCTTGCTTTCTCAGAAAAGAGAAAACTTGCACAGAAAGATGCACTCAGAGAATAAGCAGTGACAGGACCTATGTAAGTTTGGCTCCTTCCAGATGCAACCCTTACCTTGTTACATCCAGTGCCCCTGAGAGTTTTCACAAATGGGCCCTCTTAGCTCCTTTTTGATCTGCTATCTTTACTACTGCTCTTCAGATCTACACCCCCTCTCACCCAGTTCAAGCCCTGAACAGAAAACCTGACCTAGGTGAAGCTTCCTTTCCCATGCAAATGATGGAAGTGGCTCCTAGAGCCTTCTGTACATAGGAAAGTTTCATACTGACTGGATGGATGCAGAGTCACTGGTACATCCTGGTAGCATCACTAAAAGCAGTGAACCACTGAGGAAACAAAGCTCTCTAGGAAATCACCAGACATTTGTGCTTAGCCTCACCTGGGAATGCTGGTTAGATATGTGACCACATTCAGAAAATCTTCATCAGGTATGTCACTGAATCCTGCAAATTCTGGAAAAGTTATAATGGGTGCCCCATCCTTCCCTCTTCCTCCTGCAAAATAAAGGTTGTAAAGATTAGAGGGTGATTTTATGCCTTTGAACAGAGTGGTCAGTACTCAAATGGGAAACACTGGCATATCCCTCATTGAAAAACACCCAGATCCAGCGCACATGTGATTAGCTTCCCATTTGATATTATAACTCACTGTAGTTTCATTACCTCAGTTTACTCCAGCTGAGATTCTAGCCTCTGTTGTTTATTCTTAGTTTTTTCATGAGTCTTCTGCATAATTCTGATTAAGCCCTTTCTTTGATTATTTTTCCCATTTCCAAGTAATTTCTTGTGACAATATTACAACATTTCCCTATGTATAGGTAGAGCATTCTCTAATTCCCTCTAGATGTTAAAGGAAATGAAGTAACAGAGCATACAAGCTTTGAATACACACATATAACCCATGACACAGGCCTAGGTCCAATCCAGTCTTAGGTCTTTCTTTAACAAAAAAACGCTCAAAGTGCATGGAGTATTTAATCAATGAGTTTTGCTCTTGTCTTGTTTATTTGCATCAAACCTCCATTAAATAGGACGGGAAGGTCATAAGCAGCAAGGTCAAGAAGAGTCCCTATCTGAGGGACTCCCTGATCCAAACAGCAGTATTCAAACTCTGGTGGAGCTACAGGAAGCGTGGAGCCTAGTCCCTTATAACTGAGCAGCCTTTACAGGTCTCCTGACACAATGCTCAGCTCTACGAGATGTTGTAGTACACAGCACAAACCCTGTTTACTTGCAGAACCAATTGTAACTTGGTTCTGCTAATAAATCTGGCCATCACTCAAACACACAGAAGTTAACAGGAGTTTTCTCACCAATTTGGACTCAGAGCCAAGAGCAGACTAACGAGGCAGTAGCACATAAAGGAATATGATGAAACAAAGCTTTTGTTACAGGTACTTTATTGCTTAGTGCTGCTTAGATAGGGCATTAAGGACATGCTTTTCCCTGAGTCTTTCTCCTTCCTCTGCAATCTCTATGTAAGCCTGTTTTTTGCACCAGGCTGAGGAATTCTCTATCAACACAATGCCTAGTCCTGCAGCACACAGAGTTTTCCTAGTCATTTATCACCTGCAGAAGATTCTTGTCCAAGGAATAGCCATGGTCTGGGATTCCCCTTAGTGAAGGGAAAGCTGTAAGAGGGAGACAGAAAATTACTTTCCTCAAGGAAAATATCCAATAAATTACCCCATTAGGAGCATTGGAGGAAACAGAGACTCAGGGAAAAATTATGAGTTCCCATTCCTTGAAAGTACCCTCTAAATCCCCATAAATAAACCCTGTTTCCAGGCTGCTCCCATAGACCATTGCCTTTCCCTGCTGATGACCACAGCTGATACCGCAAACCAGTTGCTCCTGCTCCTGTTTTGGTGGTCATTGCAAAGAGGTGCTCCAGTAATGCCTAGCTATTTCTGTGTAGAGTGGTCAGTGCCTTGCTAGTCCTGATCCTGCCTCTGCCCAACCCTCCCAGACTCAGTTAGATTATTTAAGGTCCCTTCTGTGCTGTCCAGCCGTGGAAAGTTGGGACATTGAGGAACACAATGTTTGCATAAAGTAAAAGTCAGAGCTCTAGAAAACAAGAATTTTGAACAAGGAAACCCTTTTCCTTCTTGACATCTGGTGATGTGCTGGCTTTGTCAGGACACTACCTTTAGCCTCTATTTTCCTTTCTGAAGGTTGATTATTGCTTTAATTACATCTGAAAATGACTCAGCTGTGTTAGATCATCCACTAAACTCACCCTACAGAGTGAAGACAGAGATTTGGCCTACAGCAATTCAAAAGGCTTTCAGCCAAAATGCAAAGAAGGAATACTATCATTCACACTGCACTGAACTGGATTTCAAATGCTGAGCAGAGCCACAGCCTCCACATTGACCTCCACATTGGCCTTGGGATAAGGCCAAATGCTGATGCATGGCAGCTTGATCTCAGGGCACTCTAGCTGCACTATCTGCAGTCAGCAGTGACACAGAATATGCTGTCATGCAAATTTAGTCAGACTTTCCCCAGACTGTTTGCTGCACTCTAGAGACCAGTAACTCCAAACGAGCAGGTACCCAGTTAGGGTGGTTTGTTACAGATTCTTAGTGACATCTTCTGGACACAAACTGTAATGGCCAGGAAAATGAAACTGTAAGCTTGTCTGCTCAGTCTTTTCTTTCAGAGTTCAATGTATGCCAAGGTATTTCATAGATAGTATCTTGTAGGCATTCACATGGTTCCTGGACACGACGCTTTCCCGCTCATGTATTTCAGATATGTGAAGATACTCTAAATGGGGGAGGTGTAGTAACCTGGAATATTTTGGTTTAAAGCAGCAATATTTGCCCCTGGAAGATAAGATAAAGATTCCCCTGGATCCCCTCTTTCAACACCTGATAGTTTACCTGCAGTTATACTCCAGATTTGTTTAAACTACAAGTTTCACATGCCACTTCTAATACTCCTGCTGACCAGGGTCTCTTTGTGTCCCTTTTATCTTCACTTTCTCTTGCACCCACGTTCATACATGTGCTCTTCTTCCTCTGGCCTCTTTTTCCCAAGCTAGATGATGCAGGCTGATGACACACTGTATGTATGTGGGTGTGTATTTTTGTCACAGGATCTTCTCCTATAAAAAGCCATCCAAGGAATGAATGTAAGCAGACTGAACACTGACTTCTTCCCTTCACCACTGGCAACAAATCTAGAAGGACACTTAGGAGCAGCCTCAGACTGAGCATTCAGCTAAGAGCCAGGAGCTGCTTGCCTTTGACTAGGCCACACACCCTTAGCAGCTCTTAGGCTCCATCTCATTCTTCAAGGTGAAGGTAGCACTTCCTGCTGCAACCAAAACAAAAGAACACTCAGAAGGTTCTTGAATACAGCTGTATTTCAGACAGGGAAATAAATGAGGAAACCCTCAGTTCCTGCCATACCATGAAATTAGCGTGAAGTTTGAGGGAGTTTTGTGATCAGAAATTGTTAAGTACTATGACACAGAGAGAGCAGGAATGTCTGAAGTGTTAGGTGACAAGTAATAACACAAATATGTTAGGAATGGGTTGTTCCTGCCCATATCTGAACCTTGAGCAGTAGTTAAGTTACAAGGGAAAACAATCCATATCCATTTATCCGTATATCTAGCAAGGTAAAATGAGTGGATGTTAAGGGATATAAGGGAAGCTCCTTATATATTAAGGGTGTCTGGAAAACCCTCTCCTCTAGATGAGAGAGCAGTTCCATACATCTAAATGTTAATGCCATTTTTTTTCCTGACACTAAGCCAAGATTTGCTGCAGTATGCAAATTTCTGCAGAATGTGAATTGACAAGCTGCAGCCCTTTTTTTCTGGGCCTTCAACCTTGCTTTCTAGTGAGTTGCCACTAGATTTCTTCCAGTCCTTGAAATACTTTAACTGGTTACTCGATGTCTTGGAAGGGCAGAAAGCACAAACTAAAACCCAACAGGGACAGTCTTCAGTCAGTTCCACAGCCATAAGGACTAACTGCCTGGAATTTGGCCCCAAGGACTCTCTGTATACGATCCTTGCACTTACTGGGACTGTGCATAATCCCCACACTCCTGGGCATCACTTGTGAAAAGAGTCCAATTGCTGAACAGAAAATTTTACAATCCATCACAGGTAAGGCAAACAGGGACAGAAAACCTCCAGCAGCTCTACAGAAGGCCAAAAGAAAAAAAACAGTCCTCAAAGGGGGGGGGGACGACGACGACACACATTTTTAAGTAGAAAGTGAGAGTAGGAAGAAGGAGACAGAAAAGAGCGAGCCACATGAACACAGCACAAAACTAAGAGGATTACATACAGCTACGTGAAACATGTCTGCTCTCTTCAGCAGTGTCTGTGCAGCAAGGTAAGGGGGCCCAAGGACTGCCAGGAGCAAAGGAGCTTGATGAAAAGCCAGAGCAACATGAGGCATGAGCTGAGCTAAAGAGCCACATGGGAGAAGTGAGCAATAACTTGAGTTTAGTGCAGTCAGAAGGACAAAGATACACTGAAAAATAAGTATCAGGAGCATGGCCATGCCTGGCAGCCGTCTTCATGCAATGCACAGGCCTCGGTCTCGCTGACTTGCAGCTCCTCCAGGCGCCATTAGATGCCACTCTGCAGCACTCTTCAAGCAACCCAGCTACCTCCAACACCTTCTGGCAGCTCCAAACGCTGCTGCCAGGCCAGGGAAAGAGCAGCTGGTTGCCGGGACCGTTGCAAGCAGCGACCACAAGAGTTGGAGGTTCAGGGCTATCCTCTGGCTGAACTAACATGAGGCTCACTCCTGACCCTGCCTTAGGGGAGCCAGGCCATCCCACTGGCATTCTCCCATGCGTCACTGCTCCTCAGTCAGACCCCAGGCTGCTCTGTCACAGCTAGCCCCAGAGTTTTGCCTGCAGAGGAAACTCAACCAGATTCTCTCTACCATCTCCTGATGCATACCTGAGCTCCCCTCCCAGATAGCATCCCACAAACACAACACATGCTGCCAGCCTGAACCAGCTCCATCCATTTCCTTCAAGAGGTCCATCTCCTTTCTGCTCTCTACCTCTGCAGATAGCAACCTGCCTTGCATCCAACCCAAACTCATTGTGTCAAAGGTACGGACCCACTGCTGCTTGGGGAAGGGCATTCTGACTAAAGATCTTGATGTGTGATCAGAGGTAAATTATCAGCAAACAGTTAAATCATTTGCATTCAGATTCACACACAGAGGTGCATCAAATTCAACAACTTGGAGCACAAACAAGACAGACAACATCAGAGTTGGAGGAGCGGAAGGCTGGACTGCCTGAAAAAAGGCAAGACTTAAGAGGAAAATATTACAGTCACCTTGACCTTCTGCCTGCTTTGCCACTTGGAATGACAGCATCCCTTTCCTCCTCTTCCTGGGCACTTTCCTTATTTTCCACCCTAGCTTCTTCCTCAACTTTTCCTCCTGTCTTGTGGCCCAAGAACAAAGGGACAGGAAGAATGTGGGTGACAGGACAGAACTGCAGAGTGAAGTGGAAGGGAAAGAAAAGTAGAAGAGATGTAGCACAAGCTGCATCAGGGTAGTAGTACAAGGCATGGTAATGGGACCATCGCTCACTCTTATGCGCACCAATTCCCCAAGTACCAGGACACTAAGCAGTATTCATAGTTGCTGCTATTAGATAGGCTTTCCAGCTGCCAATGCAGCCTGGCTAGCTGTTGCAGTGAAGATGGGGCCAGAATTCAGCTGTGGAAACAAAACAACTGAAGTATTCAGGGAAGGAATATGCATGGGGGAGAACGGGATATGGCAGCAGAGAAAATTTAATTTTGCTTTGCAGTGTAAAGGGTGTGATTGACAAATGAGGTGTGAGTCCTGAATTCTGAGAGCTCACACAGCTGAAGTTGCATGTTGGTATGACTGATGTAAAAGCAGCAAGCAATCACAACTGCGGGCCAAGTTCCTGGACATGATGGGGATCCCGGGAAATCTCCCGCTCCCCAGTTCTAGCCCACCTATGCCTCCTGTCCAGGGACCAAAAATATTCATGGTTTAGACAAAATCAGGAGCTGCACTGAAGTCCTATACCATAGCCAGCAGCTTTTCTTGTAACACCAATAGCAGGATTCATAAAGTAACATCTAACTAGAGCTTACCAAATATGCTGAATCCCTTGGGGGGGAAAAAAAACCCAAGAAAAACCCCAACAAAACAACCAACAAATAGGGTATGGGCAGGAGACGTTCCAAACGTTTGTCTGCAACTTTACAGCGCATACCTCCCCAGCCTGCCACAGACACGAACTCATCAGTTAGTATTGGAAAGTTTTCTTTCAAATTTTGCTGACACGTGCAGGCTAGCTGCTTGGGTCTGCCCACATGCAGAGAGCTCCTGTAGTCATAGCAGACCTGAGTACAATTTATCTCCTGGGTCAGACAGCTGAAGAATTCAGCGATATCTTGGCTGAAGTCACTGCCTTGGTCAGGTTTTGCTTTTTCCATGCTCTGTTGTTTTGGTTTTCCATGTTGATTAAGAGTTGTGAATGCTGAATTTCTCATTAAAGTTGAATCATGCTTCCTGGGTCTAGATTTTTACATGAGCTCCAAACTGGCCTTTTGGCAAAGTCAGGCCAGGTTTTCCAAAAGGCTCAGTTTAAACAGGAAGCAGATGGCCAAATACCCTCCAGGCTTTGGAAATTAAATAAACTGGCTTTGCAGTCAGTTACCATTTTCAGATCTAGTCTCCCATCCACTGAAGTCCATTGACTTAACAGGAGCAGAACACAAAGAAAATGAATCTCTGCTAATACACTTTGTGACAGTTTGTCTAATAAATTCATGATTTAGTAAGGGGATCCATTATTGCTGCAAATGGCAGATTGGGCTCTTTGACGGAGTTAATTACAGATAAGAACAGGTTGTGAAGTTGCAGATAAAAAGGGAGGGGGTAGTAGTAGTTCCAAGAGCAGGTTGGTACAGCAGGTTATTAGTCTGTCAGCAGGACAGGATCAGTATTTTACCAGTGGTTTTCCATTCTTCAGTAGAAACCGGCATATGTTAGAATAGCTAGGTTTGCTGTACTACCCAACTTTGTTATCTAGTTCCCTTAACAGCTACAGGAAACACACAAACATAGCTGTGCACTCCTGTGTTGTCACAGCTGTAGTCCCATAGTTAGAAGTTCAGTTTCAGGGAAAGGAAAGAGGCAGTAGTGGTTTCAAAACCAGAACTTAACCACAAGAACCAGTACTCCCAGCAGATCTCACAAGCTAAGCAGCGCTACATCAGCGCATGGAAAAATAGATGATCAAAGTAGAATTGCATAATTAAGGACATTGTCACATTACACCACAGCCTTTTCCATAACCACAGCAGACCAGGGAAGGCTCTGGAGAGTTTCCCTGTTCTTGGCATGGACAGTACAGTCTTGGTTAGTCTGGTAGCTAGAGGGCCAGGACAAACAGGAGGCTATTAGTATCTAATACATTCATTATAACTAGACCCTGACACAATTAAACACCAAACTCATTAGGCTTGTTACATAATTCCTACCATCTGCTCAGAGACTGCAAGACAGTCAGATCCTCTTCTAAGAAGTTTGTACACAGCAATAGTAGAGGAAAGTGTTTCTAATGAGTCATGTCCAGAGAAAACAAAGAGTCTTTGACGTCAATCATTCTGCTTTTTCTTTTCTACTTTACTGCAAGGGAATATTATGGTTTCACTACATCTGCCTCAGCTGCCAGCTGTTAATAAAAAGCTGATATTAGCCAAATAAATATTCATTTATAACAAACTCTGCAACAGTCAACCAGTTACTTTCATTACCATTGGACAAATGGATTTGGGGTACACAGGACTGAACAGGACAGCTTGACAAAGCTAGAGGCTGTGGAGTAGCACAAACCAGACTTACTGCTAACATCCTGTGAACTCTGTGTGTGCATGCATGGAGGAGGTGGCTAGCTGCCCTCTGGAGGCTGCAGCCTACAGAGTGAAAGAAATAACTCCAACGAGTATAAATCAGCATATATAATTTTTATGATGTTGTTCAGAAAAACATATTATATGCCCAAAACACTCTACAAGTAAGTTGGGAATATCTTTTACTGCCCACAGTGATAGGGCCAAAGAACAAGAGGGGTTTTTTTCAGATAGTGGCTACTGAGCTGGAATGTGTCAGCATGGAAAACCAGGAAATAGGCTAAGTATCAGGAGATTTCCAGCCTCCATGTAGGCAAGCACTGAAGCACCAAAATATTTGTGGTTGCTTGTGCTTAATGAAAAGCAGCATGCTTTAAGGAAAAGCTGCAGAGCCGCCTAGCAAAAAAAAAAAAAAAAACCAAAAAAACCCCAAAGTCATTTATGTGTGAATTACTTTAATAACTGACATGAGGCAGGACAGTGCCCAGATCTGTTTTCATTGGATGAAGAAAACAATCTTTTGCTAGAGGAAAAAGAAAGTTACACTTATTTAGAGAAATGCATTTTTGAAAAGTATAGTCATTTCTGGCTTATACCTAAACCTCAGTTTGCAGAAGGCAATAAAGGGACAGTAAGGGAGATTCCTCTTTTTATATTTTACCTATGACCCACTAGTGGTCACCAACAGAATAAGACACTGGGCTAAAGGGACCGCTGAGTAGATGATTTTATGTTCATGATCTTCTTCGCAGGCTGCCATGGGGATTTCAGAGCAGAGGCACCCAGGTTTCCAAATTTAGCTGCAAACTTCACACTGAAATCAACTTAGAAACTATGAACTATACTGCCCTGTTTCTTATTAGGATATTATTTCTGGACTGCACCGAAAAGATTTTAGATAAGCCTGAAAATTCTTCAAATGGCATTTGTTATTTATGTAGATGAGGACATGAGAGACACCTTTTTACTTACTTTTGGTATTTGTTCTTAGTACTTGTATGCTGATGAACCAGTTATTTGCCAATCCCTAACTAAGAAACCCCTCAGCCCTGCCTTCTATGAAGAGTTATTTACAAAGTCTTTAAGCATCTTAGGTTTAAATAGTCTTATTTAAACATCTTTCTCATAGCTTCCAAGAATAAAAGAATTAAATCAAATGTGAAGAGTTGAATTTGCTAAAATAGCAGGTGAGAATACAGACACTGCTGAAATGATGAGTCCATAAAAGAAATATGAAAATGCTTTTTAATATTTACCCTTCACATTTCTGTGCCATGTTTAATGTTCTAGCTGGAACTGGAATAGGTTTTTCTTCCTGTTTAGTAAACCACTTTCTACAAGTTGCTCATTACATGCCACATATAGCTTTTATTAATGGTCTCAAATGTTGCAAGGTAATGGGGTTTAAGAAAAGCAGTCCTCCACATTTTACCGGATAGGCATTGCACATGAGGCACTGAATTCTCAACATGCATGATGTTCTTTACACTGATGTGTTTTCAGGCATTCATGTATCAGTTAAACCAAAGGCCTTGAAAACAATACTGGTTTCAGCAGCTCTGCATACCTGGCGAAAGGAAAAAGCAAGCGGAGCATTCCGGAGAGACCGGCTGATAAGTGTTTTCTTGCTTACAAAGAGCAGACAACTATCCCAGTTATGATCTGACTGAAGTTAACATCAAGACCCAAAAGCTGAACAGTGATTAGATTCCCTGTTCCCATCCTTGTATTTAAGAATATTTTAAAGCCATTTTAGAACTAATAAAAGGGATCTAAGTAGCATTCCTGAAGCAGTTCTTTAAGTGAGGATTGGTTTCAAACTTCACAACAGCCCACAGATTAAAAGACTGTCAACTCCCACCCATCAGTCATTATTTTTTCTGTTAAGCAGCTAGCACCTTACGAGAAAGGGGTGCCCAGCTCTCCCTGACCACCTAATGCTTCTGAGACCTTGTTGTGGCATCTGTGCATTGAAATATCTGGCAGTCAGGTGTGGAGCACTTAACAATATTACCAAGTTACTCACTATCTTCTCCAGTTTGGCACAGCAGAGAGTAAGCACATGGTATGCAGGCAAATGCCTGGACAGCCAAAGGAGAATGTTGCAACATTACCCCACAAAAATTGTCTTAGGACAGATGCTATACTAGCATTGCCTAGTTACCCAGCACTGAGCACAACGGTGGGATGCAAAAGGTTTGAGCAATTTTATGCAGTTGCTGACACTGTTCTGGATGGACGTTTGTGTTTATTAGGAATTCTAGGAAGATGTGACCCTGAGATGGTTTGCTGCAGATGAGAAGGCAGCTGGTTCCACCTCTGCTCCGTCAATACCCTCTGACAAATGCAAAACAGTAGTTATTGAGCTTATGAAACTGCCACAAGATGCTACCTAGAAACCTCCAAAATCAAGTTTTAATGCTCAGAGCTCCATAAAGAATTCTGAGTAACTTAAGATTTGGATTTCATTTGGCAGCTTGGAGTGTACTTAAAAATGTGAAGATGCAGCAAGGATTGGGCCGGCTGAGTCGATCATTTGCAGAGCTGGGTCTGTGTACTCTCTGCACTGTGTACCCAGTGTTCCTCTGCAAGAACCAGAGAGGAACAGGCTGTCCAAGAGTACCTTATTATGACTATCTCTGTATTTTTTGCAAATTTATGATACTTCACTTTGTGTCTATGGGGAAGATGGAAAGCAAATTCTTAATTCCCTTATTTGCAGAACAGGCAGAAACAGACAAAAGGAGTTGCCAGAGGCCATACAGTCAGCAGCAGAGGCCATTTTAGGACCTAGATAAGGATTTCTCTTCTACAGTATCTGAAATAAGTGTATTAAATAATTTGGCAAATATTTCAATATCAGCTATTTATTCGGGGCAGGAACTGCATCATTTTGTGTGATTGCAAACTTCAGGCAAACAAAGGAATATGTAATAATCAAATCTTTAAAAGATTAGAACCTTACACTTTAGAAATGAATCACTTCTAAAACAAAGGGAAATGAGGAAGAGGGGGAAGGTCATGAATAACTCCCTGATAGACCAAAAATCTTTTCCCACAAACAAGATGCTTGGACATTGTGCCAAGATATGTACAGAAAGATTTGTTTAATTTCTTACCCTCTAAATCTGTTCTCACACACACACACACACATTGTGGAGAGCATGGAAATTTAACTTGCTTTAAGAAAAACAAGCACAGCAAATTGGCATTTATCAGTTCCATACACTGTGAATGTCTGATTGTAACAGCACTTTTCATTAACAATATAAAAATACTACTGCAACTGCTGTACAGAGCTGAAGGGTGACAGTCAGCATGACAGATTCCAATACGTTTCCAAGAGAATCCAGGAGAGTGATTACCAGCAACTTCTTACCTGACAAGATAGCAAATTGCCTGTGGAGCTGCTCTATTATATCCACTGCAACCAGCGGCCGTATCTCCTGCTGCATGATTTCATCTGTGCAAGTGAAAACAGAAATCTTCAATGAGTTAATAAAACCTTAATGACAATTTTTCCATCCTTTAAGAACCGAGCAAAACAAAGATGACACTCAAAGGAAAAGAGGCTGGCTTGACTATTCATTCAGGTGTTATATGACTATCATGGAGAAGTTTATGATACTTACAGAGTCTCATCTTCAGCCTACTTACTTTATCTATCGCCTTGTGATTTCAGAGACAGCTTTTCATAAACCAGCTCCAGTAGATTTGCCAGAGCTTGTCACAGGTTTGCTCAAGCTGACAGCCTGCTCCTTACTACTTCATGTTCCATACTAAGCCACTGCATTTGGCCTCCCACATAAAGCAGCTTTTCAGTCTTTGAAACAGTAAAGTCTATTTCAGATACAGTGCCATGTTCCACGCTGACCTCCTTGGTCTCTGCTTGAGGACTTTGTGTAACCAACCAATCCAGAACAGTTTCCTTTGCTGATGCTTTTTCCGCTACAAGCAAATACATAGTAAAAGGAGGAAATAAGGGGCTGTGAGGCTTTCTTCTCATGAAAACAAAGCCTGTTCTTTTGAAGTAAACACCGAAAAGTTAAAAAATAACTTGGCAAGCAGCTGGGGAAAAATCATTACAATTTTTGTGTGATCTATTCAGTGACCAGCAACTATAATCTCACGTTTTGCTAATTTGATCTCTTTCTGTAACATGAGCACCCAATTGCTCTCCCCACTCTTCACCCCAGTCTAGACCAGCGACATTTACTGGGGAATATCTGCCAGTTCCAACTGGCTAAAATACTTTGGTGCACCTGGTTTTAAACAAACTGTCCAGAAAAAGAGAGGGAGGTCAGAGAGGTCAGAAATTAGCTTCTTTCTCCTGCATCCTAGTCTGCTGCCCAAAATACCATCTCTGTCTTGCTTTCAGACACCCACTCTGATCCTTTCCATAGCTAGGGTTTCTAAATGACACAATGTCACTTGGAAACTTTTCTGTTCATTTTCAAACACTTCACTAATGCCTTGAGACAAAGTAACTGAAGAGGTTGTGTCATTGTCCTCTCCTAGACAGAAGGTGACACATAATATGGAAAGAAGTTGCATAGATTTTGGCTGCTGCACAAAAGGCAATCATTCCAAGCAATAGAAAAAATAAAAAATCTTAAAGGGGCTGATTCTGCAAATCCTCCCTTTGAATTAAAAAAGGGAAAAGTCAAACTAGGATGAGTGATGTTTTTGACGTGGGACCTTCATTTCCATCCTGTTTATGCAGCCCACTATCAGCTTCTCTGATTCTTGACACTGCAGGTGGCTAAGACCAACCGGAAAAGCAGACTAATGAATCACAGCTAAAGTGATTTCAGTGATGTTCATAGAATTTACTGTAATTTCAGTCTGCTGCTATGGTCATGTATTTACACTGTTGCACAGAGATAGCAGAGCTAAGGCTTAGCTTTGGACACAGACTAGTTTATTTTCACTCTGAGCAGAGATATACTGCTCTAAGTAATACAGCTGGGTGTCTGCAGAGCGCTGAGCCACGCAGTTATAGCCCAAGAGCCCTGCATGTCAGCATGTGAGCTATCCTCACTTATTAGAATGTGTGATTCCTAGTCACCAAATGTATTTTATACTACCTTTCCTCATCATCTGAATGGAGCCCAAGAGTTGTCCAATATCTGAGTCTGACTGTGTCAGGTACAGTGTGTATATATAAGAGACCAGTGAGACTCAAGATCTCCTGAACTGGTGGGGGCTGCAGGTAGGGAAGAGAACAATTTGTTTCAAAAGGCATAGTGGGACAACTTAGATTTGTGGCTTATTCTCTCAGTCAAAACCTGAATATACAGGAGAGATCACAACACATCAGAAGGTAAATACAGCCTTTGTAGGAAAACCACCATATCTTCTCCCCACCCCAAGGCACCAGAACTGCAACAAAGAAAATTACATCCCAACACAGCTTCGCAACAGCATCTTACACACAGACTCATGACAACCTCCAGATATGACCCTGTCAAAACCAAGAGAGTTTGCCTTTGCTTGGGATGGCAAGAAACCTTACAAAGCCCTATTGTTCCCAGCTGATTGACGTTGCTTGTAAGATAAGAGATCCTGGTCATTCTGCCAGGTACAAATACATTCTGAAACCAGCTCAAGGTTTGCTTTTCTCTCCAGACTTCACAGAGCAGGAATTAAGAGTGGGATCTGCCTTATCTCTGCCTTGATATCACGGCAACTTAACCTTGGGCTCTGATGCATTACGCTACTTCCTAGCAGCCACAGTGCAGTGGTTGTCTGGACCACCCCATCACACCCTCTTTCCTCCAGCCTTGATCACTACAGCAGAACTGCTAAAATCAATGCACATCTACCTGTAAAAGTGCCCTGTGCTACACAGGGTGCCGCTGGTGGATGATTTTCCAGGGTATCGCTGACATGGTTCTGAAATCTACTTGGAGAAAATAGACTCATGTCCTTTCTCTCAACATGACCCTCATGACTATATTTCACAAGGCTTCTATAACAAACAGGCCAAAGGGACCAAAGACTGCACAAGGCCAGAACAGGGCTGGTCTGTTCCACTCAACAAGCATATGCTCTTCTCTGTACTATATTTGCTCTGCAGGTGCTGAAAGAGAGTCATTCTCCAGGACTGGAGCAGCCATTAGGACCTTTTCATCAGCAGGGCACTCACTTGCAATTGATTTTAAAGTAGGACAAAAGCCTGCAAATTTCTAGACAGAGCAACAGAAAGGCTAAAACAGTAACACTGTTCTGAGTCTTTCTGTCTGTAGACACCCCAGACCTGAGATAAATCAGTGTTATGGTCTGTGGGAATCCATTGAAATGGATAGTAAAGCTAAACTCAGTACATCATATTCAGCAAGTTATGTTCAGTTTCTCAAAGGAAAGCCCACTGAACAGCTAGGGACAGAGAACTGATTTCCATTCTATGCCTTGACAAATACAACTAGCAATCCTATTCACTGGGCTTTGCTTTCAATACAGCACATGGTCACTTAGAGACTGAAGGACTGAACAGCCTCCTGATACCCCCACAGGTATCCTACTGACCCCAGCTGACATTATTCAGCACAGCTGAGTACCATGCTGCAGCAGTAATCTCATCCCTCCTCCCACAGCTTTTTCTTGTCTCTATATCAAACATCCATAAATCCTTAATCCTTAGACATCAGGATTCCCAGAGTCTGTTTTATCCCCTTCTGACAACATTTTTGTGCATAGGAGGGACATGTGGACTGGCACAGCAACACCTGTCTTATGCATCTGTCACAGGCAAAGCAGGGGAGTCGGAGGACCCACCCAGTTGGAGGTGGTTTATAGCCTGCCACCCTGAGTTGCTGTGTTTACCTATTCCCCCAGCCCACCTAAAGTGAGTTTTATGCCAATTCATTATCTATATTGTGGCAGCACAGAGATCCCAGCCAACAGCCACATGGTACTCCAGGTTTTGAGTAAACTGAAAGAGGCAGGTATGCATTCCCAAAGCAAACAAAATAACAGTAACCCATTAAGTTTTTCCTTTTTTACTTTGCACTTTCCCCCATGCATGTCCATAATGGGATCTGTGGGGGAAACTGCAGAGTAAAAAAGGAAAGGCAAAACAAAATCATTTTGAATATAGAAGGTTATTTATTAGAAAGCAGAGAACACCATAAACCTGATTTCACTGCTACCTGCTTAAGAACAGCATGTTGATAGCCCTGTTTAGAGTCAGATAAATACTACACCCAATGAACAAGCAACAAAAAGGTCCTGTAATCTATGAATATAACTCTCAACAGGTACTGACAAGTGTCTCCAGATCATGGGTCAAAGACTTCTAACATCCTTCAGACAGTCTACTTGAAGTGTTTCTGATTCACTATAATAGTGATAGATATGCCCTTTTCAAACCACAGTTTGGCAGCAAGATGGAGGCAGAAGAAAGAAAAATGGCTGGTTAGAGGTGACTATAGCTGAATCAAAAAACAGCAAAAAAACCCCCAACCCACAAGTAAGGAAAAAAAAAAAAATCAAAATAGTAATTAAAACAGAGCTTAGACTCTCAGAACCGAGAAACGTTGGAGCATCCATTGAAGAAAATACTGTTGATTTCAGCATCCAGAAGATGCAAAGATATTATGACAACTGTGCAGTCCCACAGGTAGACAGGTGCACTCAGGTTTGGGTGACCAGGACTGAGCTTATGCCAAACAGTTGCAAAAATGGAGCAAAGGTTTCTACAATGGATGAGACAATCACAAGGAAGCTCAACAGAAACGGAACATGAACTAGAAAATGTGCCACCATCTCTAGCCTCCGAGAGACTTGCTCATCCCTCCAGGGTAACAAACCTGCCCATACAATAGCTTGCTTTTGACGTTTGCCAATATGAAGGCATGATTAATATCAACTAGTCTTGAGCAAAACAGAAATTCCACACACACCCCCCTTCATATAGCTGCTTTATTAACTTGCTCTAAAAATAGCTTGGTTTCTGGTTTCTAAATATCCTTTTTCTACCAGAAGTATTTTGTGGTGTAAGGATAAGATGAAGTAATAGAAACAAGAGCTGCAGAGTGCCAGTTAATTCTCATCAAATCCCCTGCCTGTGCAAGAAGAGCCGTGTGGGATTTGCTGTAAAACCCACACTCAGCAGGAGACATTCAGATGACGAGAAAGGTGGTATAAAATACATTTGGTGACTAGGAATCACACATTCGAGTAAGTGAGTGCAGCTCACACACTGACATGCTGGGAGAAGAAATTGTAGCAGAAGAAATTAGGAGGAGACTGAGAAAATCTGAGGAAACAAGGGAAGGTGCCTCGTGAGCCGAAATGGCAAATCAGATCACGTGGCTACAAAACATCAGTAGCTGTAGCCAACAGCACACAAAGTCACATTTGCCCTCTTGCACCTTCCTCTAGGATAGTGCTTAGAGGTAGTTACTCTCCAATACTGATGAATTTGTAACACCGTCACAGCACAGAGCTTACAGTCGAAGTCCCAGTCCTTGGAAACATACAATTACCTAGGGCTGCTGAATTAATCTTTGACTAAAAGAAAAGCTTGAAAAAATTCTTAAAAGCAAACCAAAAGACACAGGTCTGGGTTTGTTTTAAAGCCATGACATTTTGCCTAGCATTAGTGAGCATTAATCTGTTCATATCTTCCACTAACTTTATCCCAGAAGGCTCTGTAGCCTTCTTGGTCCGTGTATTGCAAGCCACAAGCCTGCAGGAAGTGGTGTTCAGCCTCTTGTGCAGAAGTGATGTATCATTTTCCTGTGGGACAGATACCACAGCTGAGAAAACCCTGCTTTAGGCTGACATGAGCTGATACTGAGCTAACAGCTGCAGGTTCATAGACTACTTCAGAAAAATTTATTGATGATAGGCATGTTTTAATTCACTACACAGGGACCCAAAAGTCAATGGGAAGGTTTTAGGAAGCTGACAAGCCGCAGGAGCTTGACAACCATCTTGCTAATATCTGCAGAAGAGATTGGACAACCCCTGGTCACTTCAGAGCAGTCCTGTCTTCTGATAAAAAGTCTGTATAGCCATGCAACTAAAGATCATATCAAAACATACACCGGCCAAGTGGCTGGAACATGGTTATCTTGGCAACCTTAACTCAGGCATTTCCTAGCTTCTGTGTGATTATTCCTGTGGTTTTAACTTTTTTTAATTGAAGAGGAAGTTACACATAGCTTCTCAAATTTAAAAAAGAAAAAAGCTTAATTGATCAAACAGTATTATGTGAAACAATGCCAATCCCCTACATAGGTCACCAAAGTTGAATCTTTACACATACCATGCAGTTCTTCATTACTTGAGCTAATTGAATTTGCCAGGACAATTAAAATCTGAAGAAGGATGTGAAACTAGAGGAAAAAAAAAGAAACAAGTCAGTTCATCAACTCTTGGGTCTCCTCTTAAACTGCTATAAGTTCAATTCCTAGCAGAGACCAGTTTCACTGCAGAAGAATTAGGCCTTACAGTTTTGCTTCGTGAGGTTTTCTACCAAGGGGGAGAAAAAGAAAAGCAATTACTATAGCCATCTGTCTGACACAGCTTCTCCTCCCTCCCAGATCTCTAGGGAGGCTAGCTGCAACTGTGCTATCTAATCTTTAAGGGGAAAGCCATTCAGTTACGCTTCATAATTCCTCACTCAAAAATGAAACATGCTCGGGCTTCCCCACCACCACCACACTTGCCTGTTTTATTTCTCACCACAGCTGTATGTATTCCTGCAGCAGGTCTGGAGCACAGTCTATAGACTGCCACCTTTAGAGCTCCACCAACAGCAGCTGATTAAAAGCATCAATGAACATAATCTTGTTCCTTCCCCTCTTTGAGCAGACAGAAACTAGTTTACATGTTAATGACAACTAATAGTTTCCAACAGTGTTGGAAAGATGACCTGCTGGAGTGAAAGATTGGACTGCGCCAAGCAGATTGACACAGCAGTGCCTGTTGCTCCATGAAAGACAACCAAAGGCAACCAGCCATAACAGGACACGAGTTTATTTTTTAGTGACTGAATGCTACAACTGCCTGGCCTTCTGTTGTCTAGAGGAGGGGGTTGCTTCAATACCCCATCTGAAGTCACTTATCTTGGAATAATGGGTTACAAATTTCCAGAGCAAAGTTCATCTCTTCTTAATGACAGCCTAATATGTAATTCACAGGGAAGACAGCTGGGAGTGAAAGAAAATCTTTGCTAAAACGTAGAGTACATCAGCCTACTTCTACTCTGTGCAAGCTCAGTCAAAAATTACCCTCAGAGCATTCAAATCAAAATTGTGGATTTGGGGAAAAATCGGATTGCTGATGTGATGGAAAAGAGTCGGGTAGGGTTAAGCATAAGGTCAGAGATTTCATTTTAAGAGCATGAGAAGACACCTAATGTTATGTGTTCTTACTCTTTTTAAAAAGTACCAAAAGGCAACACACAAATCCAGAGTTTGAAAGTTGCAAAGTACCTACAGTTCAAATGTTCTTCCAAGTCCTGTGTCTCCTTGCCATGAACAACAACAGTCAGCTAAGAGTCTAGCAGAGCTACATTCAATTTCAAGAATTACACACACTAAGGAGACAAATTTGCATGTCTTCACTGATAAGGTTTAAGCAGGCCAAAGGATTTGAAAATATTCTGTCCCACCAGAATTCCCAATGCAAACCTTTAAGCAAAACATTTCCCTCCCTGAAGGCCAAAAAGAACTTCAAAGTTATTACATCAGCAAAAGAAGCTCTTGGTTTGGGTTTGATTTTTTAAATTCTATTTATTTCTCTTTCTCACCATTTGTGCCCTTTGTTTACTTTTTGAAAATGTTTGTTTATTCTTTCAGCCCAGACAGAGAAACAGCAAGATCAGTTACTGATACAAGCTGGCTATGCTACAGATTGTTTGCTTTAAAGAGGAAATAAAAATCCAGCTATAAACAGAAAGGAAATCCCATCCTTTCCCTTATTCTTCTACACATTCCCACCACCTCTTTTTTTGCTAACCCATGTTGAGTCAACTGAAAACTAAGCCAGGAAAAAAGATATTGTAAATAAAGTGAAGCAATCTTTTTCTTAGTGGATTGCTTCTTATCTGGGTTAGTTCTCTGCAAAGGAGCTTGAAGGGTACAAGCACTAGTAAGGCATGGGGTGGGAAATGACAAGGCCAGGACTACCTCTTCCAGCAGAGAATCACACTTGGATCAGCTTAGAGCAAAATACAAAATGCAGCACAGGTAGGTGACTGGTGTCATATTTTCTCTCAGATCATTTGCTAACCAAGCACAACTGTAAAACTTAAAGTGTATTTGTTTAAATGCAATTTCTATTCTCATTAAAACCAAGTTTCATAGCAAAGTTTGCTAACTAACTTTCATAAGAGAAAATATTCTTCTATAATATTTAAGTAATTCTGGTTCATGTTAGGAGGCATCCCTTAAAGTTTTGGGTTTTTTTTTAAGTGTAACAGCAAACCCAACTTTGTGTACACAAATGTAGAAATCTGGACAAGCAGGGTTAGGAGCAAGATTCCAACTGTCTTGAGTGATGCACTGCTGATATGCTCTGATCCCTTGAGAAGGGACAGGTCTAGGCCATGGTGTGGATGGAAATGCCTTGCAAGTGTTCCCAAACAAGGTCCACAAAAGAGGGAAAGGTTAGAAATGCACATGTTTCTCTGAAGAGCTCAAAAACCTATGACCCTCAGTGTCTACCTGGGCAGAAGCTGAACTGTTGCCTGATGTGATCTTCTATTGCACAGCAGATCTGCTCTTCATTATGCTACGTCACAATCAGTATTTCCAAAGCATTCTGTGCAGCCTAATGAAGGACGTACAGCTTTACCTGAGCTTTGCTCTGCAGGAATATTAAACATTTCTTCTAAGTCTTTCAGCAAATATTGCTCAAATTACTTTGGATCACTACATTTTTCAGTTCATCTCATTGACTAAATTTGATGTTCACTTTTAACATAAAATTACAGAAATGGAGAGGTCACAGATAGAAAAGACCTGTTTAGTGGCTGTGTTTTCCCATGCTCCAGGAGTGGTTACAGACTAAGTTAAACAAGTCGTTTTTACAGGCAGGCATTAGGAGTCTACTGTGGCTGACTTGGAAGGGGCTGAAAAGAGAGCTGTTTATATCAAAGAACTGAAATCATGTCCTCTCAGCTGGAAAATCCCCTCACTTCCAGTTTCTTAAGTGGGTATGTTGGGCCACTGCAGTATATGGAAAATCTTACCACCCTAAAAATGCAAACCCATTAACATACACCTGTGCTTGAAGTTTACTGAATGAAAGATTCAAGACAGGCTCAAAGCAGTCATTAGTGGCGACCTCCAAAAGAGACATTTGAGTGCTGTCCAAGTAGAAGGTAAGGACTACGGACAGGCAGACATCAAGGTGGCAGGGACACTGGGGAGAATTATAACATCCAGTTATTTGCAGGTTAACATTGCCACTACATAAAAGGGAAATTTCTAGGTTACCCTCAAGATCACACCAGCCATTAGCAAACTGGAAGGACTTTTCAAGGACTTGCTTGCAGTAACTTTAAAGTCACAAAGAGTCTAGCATGCTCCTTCTTCACATAGGAAATGCAAGTGAACCACAGCTATTTTGGATCCAAACCTTAAGTTCCCCCAAGCTTAGATCTAGGCTTTCAGGTGGTTGCTATTTCAGCAGACCCCTCAGGCATGTGCATAACGCAAAGTTAAGTCCATGTGCAGTCACACTGAAACTAGAGGAAATGTACATATGCTTGGAGCTTTGTTAAACATTTAAATATGTATTAATCTAAAATGGCAGTGGATGGCCAGGAAGTTCAGATACAGAATTAAAATCTGAGCCCGGGGACTCCAAGACTCAGAAGTACTGAAGTTGACAATTCTCAATCAGGCCTATCTATAGTTTAAAAATCAATTATTCACTTCTGTGTCAAACTGGTGAGCAGGCTGTTACCAACTCAGGCAGGATGGGTCCCTGCTGCTATTATATACAATGCTGCTACTGCTAACGTGTACCCTCTAGGGTTTATTTCAGCTTTCTAAACCAACTTCAAAGGATTTTGGTATAGACTTCCTTGGGTTTGCCACTTTTTCCATTTAACCACTTCTTGAAAAACAGTCTTTTGATGTTCTTGTTTGGCTGCAATTTTTTTTTGTTTGTCTTTAAAGAAAATGTCTTAAAATCGGTTGGTGAATCAAAAAATCAAAAGCCTTCTCCTACATAAGTAAACTGGAAAGAAAGTGAAAATAAGCCAGTGTTTTGATTTACTATTGGTACATTCTACAAAAATACATTGGTGTGTACAAATGTATATCTAGAGTCACACTTCAAGGATTTTGACAACTATTTGTTGTCAGGATGCACCATACATTTATGCACACATCTAAGAATCCTTGATTAATAATCCCCATAAAAGCTAAATTATACAAACTAATATAAAATTCTTAAAGCATATACTCTCACTGTTCAGTTTAGGTGACTTTATATCCCATCCTGTTATGAAGACAATTCTTATAATATTTCTGTAAAATCATAAGAGATAGATAAGAAATTATTAACAAATCTTCACTATACATTATGAACTATCCATAATCAGCAAAGAGCTAAAGAAACACACCATTCCACATCATTTGCTCAGCAATTTTTTTTTTTTTTTTTTTTTTTTTTTTTTTTGAGACAGACATTGCTTGATTCACAGAGCATTTGCTGGGATATTATAGGGGGGATGTTGCATCCTACTCTCCACAAAACAGAAAATTAGTTAATAAAAGGCATTAAAGGCCAAGGTCTAATCTCAGCATCAGCTTCAAGAAATTAATCCAGATTTACAGCAGCATGGCACAGACCCTTGCTTAGTCCCTCAGTAGTAAAAACTTCCTGGTGGTTTCTAATTTTTGCCAGAGAAAAGTTAATTCACCTTCTTCCCAAAACCTGTGCTTCACAACAATGCTGGATTGCTAGAACACAAATTCCTGCTCAGAGTACAGAATGCAACAAAAGAAGGTTTCACATTTCCACACTGTCATGTTAAAATCCATCATGAATAACAAAAAACACATGTGGCAAACTGCAAAACTAAAATACATTCACTACAATACTTGGACACTAAGCTAATCAAGGTATGGCAGACTTCATTCCTTCTTCCTCAGAGCTTGCCAGAAGACAGTTTCACAGCTGAAACAGTATCTTAGAAAAATTCCAGCCACTGGCTCTGCTCTGAACTATTACATCCACCAAAATCATTTCAGAGCCTATTCACATAATTTTTGAGGGACCACTCGGCTTAGGAGCTGAAGGACTGTTTTCTTGCTCGCACCTGAACAGAGGCCAGTTAGCTCAAAAATATTTCCCTGGTTACTGCCATTTGAGACAGTGAGCCATAGCAGCCATCACTGCTGCCAGCAGCACTCTGAATATATATCTCAGTAACAGGACAAATACTGCTCACAGCCAACCTCTCTGCCCTCGGAGACCCAGCAACCCCTCCAGCAGCCTTCTCCAAGCTGTCACCACCATCTCAGTTCAGATGCCCATTAGAAAAAGCAACAGAAACACACTGCAAAGAGTGATGCCTCCCCTTTAGACCCACACACACTCACAAGCATGTGCCCTCCCTTGTGTCGCAGGCTGGCTTCTCTGCAGTCTCGCTGTGGTAATGAGTTCACACAAGGCAGAGGGGAGGGATGGGGAGAGGCAGCCTTCTGTGGAAGCAGTCCTGGATCTAACCAACAGTGCACCAAAGAGCTGACGGTCTCCTGGAGCAGACTGCACAAATTGCTTAGTAACTGCTTCAACACAAACCACAGCAGAGACCTCTGACACGCACCATACCCAGGCTTTAACCCTCCCCAAGGTATGGCTGGCTTCTTCCCTCCCAGGCAGCTCTCCACTCAGACCTGTAGACTTTGGAGGCATTCACAGCTTAGCACAAACAGAGGTACATCCCGACAAGAGACAAAAGAGATTGACTTGCTCAGACTAAGGCATGGAAAGTGCTCTCATTAAAATAACTTTAAATAGTAGAGTATTCAGGGCCAAGGGAAACCAACAGCGCTGCTGTGAATAGCTGTCTTGAAGTACTATCCCAAAGGCACACCCACACACCAAAGCATAGTACTGTTATTTAAAGACAAAGGAGAAGACTGAACAAGACCTATGAATTTGGTTGGAAACATGATGACAGCTACTGAATAGGGGAGCAATCTGTTCTACATATCTAGTTCAACAAATACTTCAGGACACAAGTTCACACAGTGAATGTACATGGTGCATGTACATGGTGAATTGCATGGTGAATGTACACATGCGCTTTCATGTTGGCATGCCAATGGTAACATGGCATCTATAGCTCTCTGAAGCAAGACTGGGTCATCAGTTTAGCATTGGGTTTACTGATAAAATTGTCCCTTTACTACCACAAACCCCAGCAGCTCAGTAACTTTAGATACAAGTCACTCTTTACCTAGGGTACAGCAAAGCAGCTGTCCCCTAGGATGCATGATGTAGTAGTAATCATCTTGTTTCTTCTGCATGGCCTGCCATCAGTCAGGCTCAAAAAAAGACAAGCGTCATTCATTTTATAGATAGGGAAAATGAGGCATGGGGAGAGGAATCTAGGTCACCAGCCAGCCTGTTTCCCCCACCTGTAAAATGAGGAGCAGACCAAAGTTGTCCATACAGACAGGCTACTGGAGTGGATTTGTCTTAAGGATAATACACGCAGTGTTTCCATCCTTCCCCCACCAGCCAACCAACACAAATTATCACAACTTTTATAGTGTGGCATGAGAAAACTAACAGGATTTTATATGTAGTTACAGATAAATTCCAAAAGAATGTAGAGTACCACCATGCTAGGTACGAGATATGTATGAGAGCTTAAGACACCAGTAGTGTTAGACAGGCACTACTAGGTGCATAAAGGTAGACTAGGAGAGCAGCAAAATGCATAGTATGTTTTTACATTGCATTTTTTTCCCCAGCCTTTCCTAAACTGCATGCTAAACAAACGAATTTACCACCTGTACTAAGTGTGTAATGTAACTCTCTGCTGCCTGTACTGACATAAATGCCCACATGTAACCGATTTACAGTCAAAATCTGCCTCCCGTTCCGGACACGTTTTGCTCTCAGGAGGGGAGGCTACGGGTGGGAGATTCAGCTCCAGCTCTGCTTGCGCACAGTGAACAGCCCACAGCCCCGTTACGCACCGAGACCCAGCTCATCCTCGGTGGGAGCCCCCCAAGAGGGAGCAGAGCGAGCGTGCAGCAGTGCCCCGGGCAAGGTCTGCGGTAGTGCACTGCCCTCTCCCGGGCAGCGCTCGTACCCTTCCTGCGGAGACTCGTCCTCTCCAGCAGCAGAGGTGGGAGAAGCTCCAAAGCGTTATGGGCAAGTGTCACATCGATGTAAGTGGCTGATAAACGTGCCAGATGATTACACTCTAAAAATCATTTTAACCCTGTGTGTAGAGATGCTGCGGAAGTAGCAGATCCAGCTGTGGAGGTAGAAGACTAAATGATACTCTGCAAGTGAACGTAAACGACTAACCTTATGCTGGATTCCTGAGATAAGGAGAGGAATGAATTCACCATTGAAGAGGCACCAAGAAATTCCTCAGTCCACTGCATGCTCAAAAGAAAGCTCATAAGGCAGCACTTTCAGTTTCATAAACTAGATTTACAAGTGTCAGACATTTTTTCATTTTCATAATTAGTAAAGGTAATTTCAGTATGCATCTGTAAAATGTCTTTGCCAAGCTCAAAAGGCTTAGTTGTGCCTCCCAGTAGAACAATATTTTGTAGTAGCCAAATATTGTCCCACCAGCATACAGCATATGGAATAGAGCAATATTGATGTTTCAGGTTTTGTTACTGGTAAGAATCTGCAGTACATATGGAAGTTTGCTTTTTAAAAAAAAATTTCAATGACCTGATCCTCAGTTGCTATAATGCACCCCAGTTTCATTGAAATAACTTGCACCATCCAAGCATCTGACCACACATTTTCATGTGTTCACACCTGTGGGTATGGGTGTCCAAAAGCACGACAAGGAATGGCTCATACCCGAGTACCTCTAACCCAAGAGATCATCTTCCCAGATTCCTTCACTGCAGGACCAGGGGGGGACCACTAGGTTCATTGTGTTTGACTTGTTGAACACACAAGAAGTTCACAGAAATTGGATTAAACCAGCATTTTAGAAAGCTCTTTAATCTTATGTTAAATACTCCAGGCAACTGCAAATTCACTGCTTCCCCTAGAGCTGCCCTAACACAAAGAAATTGGCTTGTGTTTCAAAGCTCTCACTTTAATTTCCAGCTCATTGATTCTTATTGTGTTTTTGACTTAAAAATTTGATAGTTGCCCCCAATTTCATCCCTTCTCTGGCAGATGTCCTTTCCTGAGTCTAGTGGTAAAGTCAAGGGAAACTGGAACAGAGTATCCCATTCCTTTACCTCTTCACATCTCATCTCAGGTTTTCCCAATGCTAGCAGAGGATGACCTTACTAATTAACAGTATCCCAATTTCATAATCAGATCTTCAGTCATGTAGACCCTTGCTCCTCAGGGGCCCCCACAGCAGCACACTGTATCAAGGTGGTGACTTAAGAGTTTAGACAAATAGCCTGAACTCAGCTATTCCCAATTTAATGACTCACAGGAACAGGTTCTGAATATGAATAAAGTGCTGTCTCTGTGCAGAATAAAGTTGCTGAGACATCCTGGCTTAGAAAAAGGTGAAAAAAAGAAATGTTTGGTCAATAATTCCTGTCTGTTGTAAAAGCCTGGAGGACTTTTTTTTTTCCCCTTGAGAAATGGAATGAATTTGTGCAACAAGGCACCTGGCATAGTCCAAACAGTTATATATAGGAAGCTGGGCTGCTACAGCCAAGCTTTACTTATCATTCCTTTATACTTGAGCACCAGTAATTCTACTAGATAATGTCCAGGTGGTGAAGGAGGAGAGTCCATGACTTAGAAACCTCACTGGGCATGCTAATCCCCAGCAAGATTCAAGTAATAAAGCAGCAGCACAATTTGTACACGAGATCAACATATTAGCACAGCAGAATTGGGTTTTTAAGTGGGGCTTGAAGCAGCAGAACTGGCTGAAGTTGGAGAATAAGCTCCATGGGCATAACCAGCGTGAGAGCTCTGCACAGATGCTCTCCAACCTCCCAGTACATCCAGCACCATTTTCCCCCGAAATCTTCTCCCCAGATGGTTTACACTACAATTTAGGCAATACAAAAAAAGGAAACTGAGCTATTATCTTGTGGTAATAAGTCCCATAAGTTAACAAAACATTACCAATTAGAGCTATCTGTCTATCCGTGTTTAATGCTTTTCCATTTCACTGGGTTGTTTCTTTTTCTGGTATCGTGGGAGGAAGGGAAAAACATAAATACCCAGAAGGCCTCTGCTATAATTTGCCCTCTGAGAATTTGTTCTCTTGATCTTCTCAGTACTACTTATCTCTCAAAACTCTTTTAAAATGAAAATCAAGCTATGTCGACCCTATTTTCATCATCATTCTCTGAACTTTTCTGATTAGGTAAACAGGGTTCAGTATTGCTCAATAGCAGCAGAGCAGGCTGCATATCAATGGGAACAGGTGAAAAGAGACACAAGCATCTAAGATAAGGATCTTTTCTTAGAAAAACCTCTATGGAAAACAGAATATTTTATTTTAGCTATTTTCTTTGCAGTGAGAGCCAGCTGAAAAAATTTATCCCAGGTTCCCTAGGTAGCATTTTATATTAAGGAGGAGAATAGATACTGAATGCAAATAAAACAAGAAAAAAATCTGAGCAATGCACAAGGAGGCACTGTGACTGAGTCTCAAGGGGGTTAGAAATACCTTCCACTTACACTGCAGATTTCAGTCTTCACATGAAACAGTCACTTTCTCCAGTAACCAGCACCTTTGTGGAAAGGTCAGCCATGTGGGAAAGGAAAGCATTTCTCATTTATTTCACTATTGAAGGTGGAGAAGATCCAAAAAGTTCAAGAAATTTCAGCCTGAACTGATTCAGATGGGATTTCCTTCTGGAGATAGCACCATAAAAACAGTTTGCTATCTTTAAATCCTTAACTGCCCTAAAAACATTTGCAATACTTCAGTCCCTTCTCCTCCCTGAACAGATAGATCTGAAGAACTGCTTTTCATTTCCAGCAGTAAGAGAGACACAGCAGTAGGACTGCGAACAAGTGCCCATGATTGCTGGACAGACAGAACTGTGGCATTCCTCTGTCCTACAGAAGGACAAAATCAGAATTACTTTCTTAGCACAAGACACAGGTCCCCATCCTACTGGCAAGCAGGATCTTGCCTGGTTTTGCAGCAACAGCAAAATCCTGAATAGCCTCAGTAATGAACTGCCTACTGCTTAGTGTCTGCAGATTCATTATGCTGTTTTATGCAGCCACCAGCCTAGAGCACAGATGAAAAAGGCACATTTATTCACTTAAAAATATATAATCTGCATGCAGCCTCAAGCTCCACAGCATGCAGAAACATAGTCTAACCAGCCAATGCTCATCCATCCATGTTAAGCCTCAGTAGTGTGGTCCCATTGGAGGACTTGAGCATCACAACAAGGCAGGCTAATTAAGAGTATCCGGGGACAGAGGGGCCCATTTTGGCAGGAGGTGTCCTCAAGCATAAAAGATGTTAGCCAGCAGCTGGGTGACATGAATAGTCATGTCAGTGCTGAAAAGGCACATGAGCCACTGTCCAATAATGATGTATTTCATTGACAAGAGGCTATGCTTTGGTTTCAGCTTCAGTATCTCTTTTGTGAGAAACTGAAAGTGCTACAAGGAGGATCAACTCTGGACTGGAGTCACTGCCACATTTCTTGCCTGGCTTTCTGGGGGCTCCTTCTTCTTGGTTGTCAGTTATAGCACCTTGGTTCTGCAGCTCCCAGAGAGTTTCAAGGTCACATACTGGTCCTCAAAATAGCACCATTTGTACATCAGACCCCAGAGGGAACTTCAGCACCATAGGCCAGCTCATACAGCAAGGTCCTTCTTCTGCCTGTTGCAGGGCGCCAGGGCTGTGGAGCTCTAAGCAGTCATCATGTGGCTATAGGGAAACTGCCGTTCAACTGGTCCCTCATAGCAGCACTTTCTTTTTGTAATCATTCACTATTTTCATCTCCTTACATGAACAGGAGGCTACAAACACACTTTTAACCACTGGTCAAAACAGATCACATTGATTCAAAGGAAGCCTTGAACTTGCATGATCCAGGAACTGGATTAGCTTGGTAGCACACTGCTTGCTATGGGGTACTACAGGTGAAAGGTTTACCTACAGGTAGGTTACCTGTAGGCCACTGCAGGCCTGACTGCAACCACGTGGCCTCTATTTCTGCTGTAGTTACCTGTGTGCCTTCCATCTCTTCTCGTTATGATATTTAGTACAAGAGATAAAATTGCCACAGAATATTCACAGGGCCCCACAGACGTGGTATGTGAAAAATGCTTCATACTTTGGAGTGCCTGAAGTATTGAGTAAGCACTAGCCAATTAGTCCTCAACAACACTCCAGCTGGATCTTTACATTGCAGGAAGGGTACCCCTAAGTGAGAGTCAAGTCAGAACTCGCCGCAGAGATCCATGAACCTGCATTGCCACTATGTTCAGACAGAGCCAGCCTGAGAAAAAGGCACACATCCATCCCTAGAGTTTGTCAACGAGTCTTTGCTAGTAGCAAAGGACTAGCAAGATGGGGCAGGCAGAGCCCAAGTTCTCTGGGACAGACCATCTTTCTTCCCCTGTGTTTATGCAGCACCTACTGCAAAGGGAAACTGGTCAAATCAAAGGATAATCATAGCTACATCATCAGGATTCACTAATTATGGAGGCAGGTAATTCCCACTGCTTCTACTTTACAGATAAGAAAACTAAGGCCAAAACAAGACAGGAGATGAGTACAAGGTCAGAGTCAGTTCAGAGCAGGAGAAAAGAACCCGGGAAGTGCTGTTGTTATGAATTCCTGTGCCACCTTGCCAGCTCCTTAGACCCCTTCCAACATCACCACTGCATGCAGAATTGTCAGTGGTGTATTCTCACAGCTCGCGCAGCTCTAATGCGTGCAGCTGAAGGCACCTGGTCCCTAGCAATAACCTAACTTCTGCTCCTCCTTTGGCCTCATTGGCAGAATTTAAAACAAAAGCAGCGAAGATGCTTTCTGCCTCACAAAATGGGAACAGGCTCAGACTGAGCTGACACACTATCTGTTCTCTAGCAGAAAATGTTTTTCCAAGGGATTTCCGCCCATAATACTGTGCCAGGTCATCTCTCAACATGAGAGGCAGGGAAGGTGTTTCCCTGGGAACAGTAACCATGGCAAAGCTCTTACCAGTGTCTTCCCCTCTCTACCTACAGGAAGAAAATGAACAGCAGATGCCTGAGCTCTGCCTCCAGCAGGCCCACAGACCCCCAGAGCCATAAGCAACCTGGAAGCACCTGATCAAAGATTCAGGAAGGAACTTCAATTAATTCTGTTCTGTCTTTTACTTAGATACCAGACATTTCTGCCATGCTACACTGAACTCAGAATGCCTCATTACAAAGAGTGCAACTGGAAACATCAGTGTTACCAAAAGGTCAGGCAAATACAACAACGCATAGGTAGGCACTGAGCCCAAAAATCAGCACGGATAGATGGCCAACAGAAGCAGAGGTACAATGGACTGGCTTTGCAGTTTTCAAACCCTGGCATTGTGCATTAGAGCCCTATTAAAGAAAGTATCTGCAAACCCCAATTTGTAAGCAGTAGCTGCCAGCAGATGACCTGCTTCTGGTCCACCTCTTTCTCTGCAGAATATTCTCGATTTACCAGACTGAATGCAACTCTCTTTGCTGAAGAGCTAATTAAATCATAATAAACAATTCACCTTGAAAGTACAATCATATTGCATGCTTTTGGGGATTTTTTTGTCATGTGCTAGTGAACATGTTATAAATTTCTGGATTTGAGATTTGGTAAGTATTTATTCAAGTTAACACAACAAATGAAACCAAGAGGCTCCTTGGTTAATCTTTCTCTCAAATAGCACTTAGAGAAAAAGTGTTCTATGATTCAGCAATCTTGATATGTGACTAAACAGTCAACAGCCTAGGTTTCAACTATCATCACTCCACTTCAGAGTTAACATGCAATTAGCATGAATTGTCAGGACACCAGCATCTTATATCAGCAACCCACTCAGAGTGGAATACTGCCCTGTAGCCATACTCACACAGAGCACAAAAACCTCGATAGTCAAAGTTTCTGTTATGAGTACAGCGAAACCAGAATCTTTACAGTGAGAAAGATATTGACCTTCTACATAGTATTTTAGGAGCACAGGGTGACAGGGTCAACTGGGTCATGATACCCACTGCCCCATGTCCTTACATTCATTTCAAAAAGGCATTTTACATGCGCAGTAAATACCTGCTCCAGACATATACAGAAACCTCAGTGTCTAACACCCAAGTGAAATAAACATTTATTCAGAATGAGTCTAGCATTCTTTTTAACCTCCTCTAGGTCAAATCACTGCAAATATCCCAGAAATATATAGCCAAGTCAAATGACGCACTCGTACCTGAGTTAATATCCAAATCCAACCAGTTGTCTTTATTTACCACTGAATCCTCAGAGAAAGCATTAGAAAAATAATCTCTTTTTGCAAATCTCTGAGGAATGCAATGCAGGTACCACTCAGAGGAGATGCTATTTCTTTTAAAGATGCTGCACATACCTTTCTTTGCCATGCGCTCCAATCTAATGCATCCTCCTATAAAATCATGGTAAGATTTCATTTCTCCTTCTGTTATCCGGACAGCAGTGAAAGGTGGATTCCTGGGCACCTGTTGTCCACATTTCCGACACCGAGAAGCCATTGCCACAGCTCAGGAGACTCTTGTCAGGAATCTGCTCTCTCTCAGTTTGCTGGAATCCAGCCTGATTCTTCAGCCGTCAGCCCAGGCTGGTGACTTTATCCCACTTAGTTCATTCAAGGTCACCCTCACCAGCAGGATGTTCGCCATTGCAATTGGCTAAGACTTTTATAGGCTTACTGACTGTGTTTGTTTCTCCCTCCTTGCTTTCAATATCAGTTTACTTTACTCTCTCATTCAGAATGAAAGCTGTGAACCTCAGCACAGCCCATGCCCTGAATGGCTTCCTTATCATTAATTTAAAGCTACCTTATAAGCGACAATGAAGAGAGAAGATCCCAGAAGCACGTTGCAAGATCACAGAATGTCTCTTAAAGAGCATGCCAGATATGTTCACAAAGAATTTTTCTTTAAGAAAAGGTTTTTCTTCATGATTTTTGGTCCCTTTCAGGCTTATGATTTTATGATTCTTCATCACTGACAATGGATTTTTTTACTTCTGCATTTCAGCTTGGATGGTGCAAGGAGACTGCTCTGCAGAGCTGCTCAACCAATTACTCATATGTCTGGCAGTGGTACTGGGAGACTGCAACTGTACAGAAAAGCCCTCTGCTGCTATGCACGGTCCCTGCTCATAAGATCTGATAATCTAAATGAACAGAGTAGCAAATTGAGGACAAAAGGGAAATATTGCTGGCAGACAGGCTCTGCTAGCTGTGCAATCCCCAACCCAAATATTTTAAAAAAGAAGTTGGATCCATCAGTCTGATACCAAAGTGAGAGATCTGAAATACACATTTAGAAATCTCTTTGAAGGTGCTGGATATTTGACTTTTTTCCCTTTTATCAATTACTGTAATACAAATCACTGATCAGAGAGCCTTGTGAAGAAACTAGTACTTGGGGAACTGAGTGCAGAGAGCGCTCTATACTGATGCAGTGAAATAAAAAGGAGCCTTCCTTGGGGTTGGGCGGGACTGCAGAGGAGATGCATGAACAGGCACAAGGCAGCACTGGTGACAGTGCAAAGAATACAATGAGAACCTAATGAATCAGGACTGAGCTGCAACCCAGAGCTCAACTGCAGGGACCTGAACACAGAACAAGCTTCCTGTAAGGATTTCATACACAGGCCAGGAGAGTCTTTGCCTTCCTCTGCCTCAAGCACTACCACCTGTTGGCACTTTACATAGCTGCATCCAGTACTGTTCAGCTCGTGGCCCTCTCAGATCACAGATGATCCCTAGACTTGGAGTGGGGAAAGGAGAAGCCTAATTAACACAAATCAGAGAATGAACTAGAGGGGACAAAGATGCCCAGGAGAAAAAAGCATTGCATGATGCCATTACTAAAATGGTGAATAACTAGATGGACAGGCATGAATGCCTGTAAGTGAAGCATACAGAAGTCAGCTCAGCCCTACTTCCTCCCCATTCCACAAACTTCTGCAGCTTCTCCCCTGCCAGCTCTATGGCTCCCCAGCCACACAGTAAGCTGTTTCAGCTCCCTAACCCAGCACACATAAACTGACCATGCAGTAAAACAGCTACAAGACTTGGGAAGCAGTGAGTCTCCTTTTGACGAAAGGAAGCCATAAAGGGGATCTCCACTCTTAAAGTAAAATACTTGTGCTCCCTTCCTCCCCAAATTTGCTGCATGGCATGAAGCTGGTCACCCTCCTGCTCTTTGCCAAAACCCTGCCTACAAAGTGAGGACAATGACATACTGAGCTGTTGGGTGACCTGATTCATTAGCATTTGTAAAATATTTATTAGAGCTCCCATAGAGAAATCCTCAGGGCACTGCAATATTTTGCAGATAGGGAGAGTAGTGGCACAGGAGGCAGAATTAATTTGTAGAAAACTGTCACCATGAGATAAGAAAACCAGAAACATAACCCAGCAGTTTTATCTTAAAGCCTTTCTTCCATCCTCTTTTCTTTTGTTACAGGGGCTCAAGGTGTCCTTCCGTACACAGGCAAACATGATATACCTTAGAAAATAAGCTTTTCTGACAATATGTTCATGTGTATGTCTGACATATGCAGAATAATTGCACTTCAACCTCGCACACATATAGATATACAATGGGGGAGAATCCAGCATTTGTGACAACACACTTCTGTCTGCCATCCTCCCTTGCATATGCTGTTCCCACCAGTATCCATGTGGCTTAGCAACAGGAGGATCTGTGAGACACCCTGTTCCAAGGGGGAAACTTGATGCTGGAAGTGGAATGCAAGAAGAAATCTGCCCTAGGTCTGAGCTTCTGAAGCACAGGTAGCCACAGCACACACCAGGAAAACTATCTAAAATCATCTAAGTCTCAGACTTTTCCCTTGGAAAGACTGATCCATTACAATGCTAAATACACATCTCTGCTGCCTGGGGTACCACTGGATCACCCAGCTCTAGACATAAAATAAGCTGACTGTGGCTGCTACACATTTAGCAACAGGGCACATAAGGTTTACCTCCGGGACTGAGCGTTGCGCTGCAAGAGCTAGGGTGGATGGACAGAAGGATCTGTTTATTCTCCTGTAAATTTCATTTCATTCACATTTCACAAGCACCTGAGCTTGCTTCTCCTGACATGTATCGGAAACCTCTGACACAGGAGCACTAGGAGATCTGGACTGTTTCCTACCACACAATTTACCTCTTCTGTACTGCACTGGACATATCTGCACAGGAGCTGCTGCAAGGGCTGGCTTGCAGGAATGCTTTTATGTAACATGTTACCAAACATGCACTCAGCGTGGATAATTGATTGTTCACAATTTTCCTCTGTTAGCTAAAATGTATCAGTCTGACTGAAAGCAAGTTACTGTTCTTTGCATGCAGAACAGTATAGTGGAGGGATCAGGTGGAGAAAATGGCAAGCACGCTTTCTTGGGTCTTCTCCATAGATAACACAGAATGGAAGGGAGTTACTTTCCTGCTGCTCCAGACAAGCATAGCAAAATGTTTGGAAAAGCTAAGGAAGAGGACATTTTCTGCTCATGAATTGCCAGCATTGCCTAGCAACATCATCTTGGTTGGTCTGTCAATGAATAAGCCAGTAAATAAATGTAAGAACGTGTCATCAGAAATTTAAAAAGCAAGCAACCAACCAACCAAAAAAACCCCCAACAACAACAAAAAAACCCCACAAACAAACAAACAAACCCACAAAAACCAACCATCCACCCAGATATCCTCAGATGCCATTAACCAAAACAGCCTGAGGAACTGCACTAGTTCCTAGTTTCGTTAGAAATATCAGCTCACCTTGGAATTGGAGCTTGCTGTCATTACTGTATGGCCAGAGGATTACCACAAATTTAAAGTCAACTCAGTTAAATCAGTTTAAGCCACATATCTCGTCTCCTAAAATAATATGCTTCTGCCCCAAAAAGCAGTGATCCAAGGTTGGTATCACTGTTAAGCATGAAACATGCAACAAACACATCGGATCTCGGTGCTGGACACAATGGACGTAATTTCTTGTGAAGAGTCAGGAACTGAGTTTGGGAACAGCATTTATGTGCCAGAGGAAGGAAGGGGAGAAGTTTGCTTCTGCTGCAGGTGTAAATGAGGCAGATAAAAAAATACTGTATAACACTCTCTGTTTGCAACTTACCCAACACGGTCATTAAAACAATTGAGGGGAAACAGACATCCCTTTTCCAACAGACCCTTGTAAGAACCGTCAAGAAAGTTTAGTAGATAAGACTCAAAAATTGCCTTTCCTATCCACCAATGATTTAAAAAAAAACAAACCCAAAACAGTGAGATCAGCAAGAGATACCTTATTTATTCATGAAGATCAGCAGCTCCCCCACCTATTTATGGATGTATAGTATTCTACAAGACTGAGAAATAAGTAATCTAAATCTAATGCTGCTATGAGATTGATAGACATAGAAGCAAAGGAAAAAAAAAAAAAAATCTGTATTACTTTCCTGAACCCCCAGCTTCACATTTTCCTATGTTTTATGTGATGTTTTATCTGAAGTTTGAACTGTTCTTTGATAGCTATGCTGAAACACACCACTCCTTTTGCATATATCTCCGTGACCTTCTTTCTGCCTTCCCCACCATCTGGATCATGAATCTGATAAGCCACAAGGTATTTCAGCAGCTTGACATGAAGGTTTATTTTCAGACTGCACTTTGTGCTGTTACAGGTAACATCCATTCCACTGTTCAGCTAGGAAACTGAAACTGGTCTTTTCTATTAACTTCCATTTATTTTCTTCCAACTAATAAGCAGCAGACTGGGATTCCCCCCCCCCCCCCCCCCGCTTTTTTAATAAAGGGCTACATCCCAGGCATTGTTTTAAGCCCCAAGGAGTTAAAAGGAATGAGCAGAGGAAAAAGTATCTCTGCTCTTGAAATTAGTTTTAGCATACAGCACTGTTGCAATTACAGCATGCAGTTACTGCACTAGAAGGCACTAATTCTAGTGCCATATGGCTTCAGAATCTCATTACACTGATCTGCTTAAAGTGATTTCCTAACTGACAAGCAAAACATTGTTGGTCACCTTCAGCAGTGGGAAACAAGAACTCTGCCACTGTTGGTGCACATTTACTCCCATGCAAGCTGCCAAAAGCAGGAGTGACTATAGCAAAGATCAGAAGACAACTTAGCCAAAGAACTTTTGTTGCCATCTCAAAGCTGTATAGACATCCAGGGCTAATCAAGGACCATTACCACCATTATTAAAAAAAAAACAAAAAACAAACAAACAAAAAAACCCCAACCAAACAAAACAAACAAAAAACCAAACACAAACAAAAACAAAAAAAGAAGCCAGTGCCATCACTGCTGGATTAGAGAAGCTGCCCAGGAGATCAGATGAGTGGAATCTTCATGGGCCAAGTAGTGGGCAGGACTTGCTGCTGCACCTGCAGGTTTTATTTTATCTAGTTTTCTTGACCTCTGCAGCTAAGTGCACATCAGCAAGAACAGAAGGCATTTCTGTCCTGCTAGGCATCTGCTTGGCAAGATAAACAAACAGATTCCCAAAGTTACCCATCTGTAACTGGCACAAAGGTAAAGACCAGCTAGATCCAGGGTTTAGGCTTGGATGCAAAGTTATTCCAGTCTTGATCATGAAAATGCCTAAGGACCTAAGTGAGGTTAAGAGCCTTTCTGTGCAATGCATACCCAAAACATAGCTCTTGGCTTAAAGAGTCAGGGAAATAAAATGAAAGACAAGTAAATGCAAAAGAAACAGGTGAGAGAGAATACTGGGTAACCCCGAAAAGGTTGATCCATAAAACTGGGCATGTCAGGCCACCATTCTCCCACACTCCTGAACACCATGATCACCTTACCACCCATGCAGCATGCACTGTGAGAGGTGGATACACAGGCACAGTCTTTGTGCTATTGCCCTCCAGCAGCAGCATGAGTGCTGGAAAAGAATGTCTCTGGACATTAAGAAGGGAACATGTTTTTCTCCTCTCTGTACTCTGCTACTGACACACTGAGTGACCTCCAATGTGATGGTAACCCTGATTCTTGATAGTGTCCAGAGCACTGCGCTGTTTCTCTTTCTCTCCCCCTTCACGTTCTTCTTCCTGCAATGCACCACTGGAGCACTCACAGTGCAGAACAGCTGCTGGATCCACGCAGCCAAGACCACCAGGACAGCTTCTTTCCTGAGGAGCAGCTGTGCACGTTCCCTGACAGAAGTAGCATTTTTTTTGTTGTGGCAATTCATAACTTAAAGCAGATAAAGGAGAACCAGAAAGACACAGGGATAAAAACAGGATCTGTAAGAATCACAAGGGCTGTTGATACTCAAGGCTTTCAGACACATGCCAAATGTTAGCCGAACGGGAAGAAACAGCTCCTCACATTACAGAGTACAGTAATGATATTTCCAAAGTTTTATTGCCATCTCTCAAACACTCAACATCAGTTACTATGTAGGGTGGGATATTGGGCTTTAGGGATTGTTGATTTTTTTCCTATTTGCATGTCTGTGCACTGAGGTTCACTCAGTTACTCTGAGCAGTCCACAAGGAAAAAGCAGCCCCTATCTAGACTTTCCTAAACACCAAGGCTATGACTGATTGGGCTGTATCAGCTGGCAGATACACATCAAACACACTCCTTTCACATTCCCTAGGACAAGGCTTGTGTTATTCTAGGGAACTGAGGATAAAATCAGTCAAAGAGGAGTTACTCCCTCTGGCCTGGCAACTGTGATGTACACATTCTTATTTTTTCCCAGGACAGGGCTGCTGTCAGAAACCAGAGGTCTGTCCTGAAAGACCTGCCCACATGGTAGTTTCTCAATGCTGGGCACCTGCAAATGAGAGGTTGCAGCACTCTCATCTGTGCAATCACACAGGGCAGCTGGACACTTGCACACACCTATACCAGGGCAGTAGGAATTTGTCCTGCTCAATGCTTGATGCTGCAGTGCTGTTCCTTCCTCACATCCACCCACAGCATGAACCCCGGAGCTGTTCCCAGTTTATTCTCCCCAGCTTTGTCTCTAAGCCATCAGCTATAATGGATTTAAGGTTCTAGAAAGACACAATCTACAGGGTGATTTTCCAAGTTACACCAAAGCCTGGTGTGTAGCAGAGAAGTAAAGGGATGGATAACCTGCTAGCTTGTGCATCAGTGTATATCGTGTACACTTCATTTACTTCTCCCCACCTAGAGCACTGCATCATGCACCAGGGCACAGCAAGGCAAAGATGTCTCATCACACACAACCACACTCCCAGCCTTCTTCTTCTCCTCCCCAACCAGCACAATTAATGGTTTTCATCACCCTACTCTATCTTGATTCTGTAATGTCTAATAGTAGGGTAAATTAATGATCAGCTCTCTCACAACTTTTTTCACAAGATTTACAGGAAACCAAGTTTCAATCCTTTGTCAAAACTAGGCAAGAGCTGCTAAAATTATATGGAAAAGGGCCAGCTGGGACAGACAGAGCATAAAAGCCTCATTTCCTTTCATAGCAAGCCTAAAATTATCCAGGGACCATATATACTAATAGGCAAGTATGTCCACACAGTAAAACAAGATGTTCGAAAGTCAGCTTCAGGTGCAGAAACTGTATACAGCTGCATCCGAGATAACTTGTCCTACAAGAGGCAGCACAAGGGTTTCTCTGCAACATTACACTAATGCACAAAGACCTTCCCTGTCAATACAAGTGTCCCACTATCAGGACATGCAGCGTTCACACGTTGGGATGTGCTAAACACTGTCTGCACAAGGCTAGACCTTCAGCCAACATAAAATAAGGACAGTGCTTTGACCTCAACAGTACTATGGACTTAAATTGCCTAAAGCTGAGTGGTGCAGTGTTCTGATGAGATAAGAAATTGCTCTTCAGTCTGCCAGCAAACCCCACTACAAATGCTTTCTGCTGACCAGCACAGATTAACTCAATAAAATGTATCTAAATCCCACATCTGTTTATGGACCTTAGTCCTAATAGGCATAAGTCCACTTCATGGAATATAGCATTAAATAATGTTTTGTACTTCTCCAGTGATTCTCAGCTGAGCACTTTGGCACCACAGAGACATTGTTACTCCCATAAAATAGACAATTTCCCATTTAATTGCCAATAAAAGGATACAGTTTAAGAATAATATTTTTGTTTTGTTTTATTTGAGTATGCATCTGAGAACCATTTGAAGGCTTGCAGGGGGTGGGGGGAGCAGGAATAATTTCACCTAAAGTTTTTACCCACAAAAGCCAAAATCTGGGGAGAAATGTGCTAAAAGCAGATATCCATACATCTCCCACTGGCTCGAGAGCCCTTCAGATTGGTTTATACTGAGGGGAATCTTTAAATGCAAAGATGTTCTGCTTAAGGAAGCAACAGCAAAATTGTTTGAAAGCAGCTAAAAGCAGTAAGTTCACAGTTAGGACTATTCTGTTGTCAAGAATGAAACCACATCACACTTAACATAAGAGACTGTTGACATGACCTCAAAGTGGACAGCATCATATGGATCAAGTGGCATGCCATCCTCCTAATTGCTCCCAAATATAGGTCTGTCTACACTGGACTTTTGATTCTCTGAGGTACCAAAGACCCATGCTTGCATTGGTACAACCTGGAGTTAGAGGTGTTCAGTCCTTGTTTCAAAGATCTATAGCAACAGTGATATAGATCAGCATGATCTCTCCTGGACCTGCAAACTAGAAATATCTGCCAGCACTGTCTCAGTAGCTGAGCACCCTTTTCAGTCAGCTGTACTTAGAGCATGGCTCCAAAGATACTGAGAGAGGCATGCTGCATATGGGCAGCAAAGAAGGTTGAACTATGTATTATCAGTACATTTGCACCACTAAAAGAAGTCTATTTGAGTAGGTGGCACATCTTCTGGAGTCTGCATTGATTTAAGAGGGATTCCAGCTCCCAGTACATCTGCTGCTGCACCAGTGCAGACAGGTGGCAGAGATCTCTCTTATTGTGAGGACCTCATACCCCGGCAAAGAGCAATACCATAGGCAGACTTCAAGCACCACCCTGCTCACCTAGCCAGCGCTTCTAGATAGCATTGAAAGCCAGCTGTAGCACCAGAAGAACATATTAGAGCCTGCCTCCATCTAGCCTATCACTCAAATTAATTCTTAAGTGATATAACATTCAGAGTAAACAGCCTCTTCTCTTCCTTCTCAAATGCTGCTGCTTCTTAAGATGCTATAACATCTGAACAGTCTCTACCTTTTCTTCCACCTCCTGTAGCCCTGAAGGCTCTGAGAGCTCTAGGTTAACAACTGACTCCACAAAATTACTATCTACATTCACCCCAACTGAAAGAGAATCTAATTGTTTCATGTGCTGGTAAATAAACCATAATTGTTGCTTGCCTCCCTGGGATCTGGAATATCCACAGGATCTCTTATAAGTAATTGTATTTCTTTCTTTCTTAAGTCTCTGAGCCACATGAGCTGGTAACACTGGACTCGGATCAGGCTTCCAGTCTGTCCATGCAACTCATGAATTTCCAGCCACCTACTTGGCCTCCAGGTCTCCCATGTAGTCTTCCAGCATCCTACTCATCCTTCCTAACAGCCTTCAGTCCTCCCATACACCCTTGCAGCTTCCCACACAGCATACAAGCATCAGCCCTCAGATCAGCCTGCCACACAGCCCTTGGGTCACCCATGCAGCTTTCCAACCTTACCCTCCCCCACACCATGCAGCCTTCCAGCCTCTCTTTTATATTTCCTTCTACACCTAAAATTCTACCTTCTTGTTTCGTTTCTTTCAGCTAGTATCTCTTTCACAACTCCTTTGGAGCAAGCCCTGTAGCCATTCTCCATGCCACTATTAGTGATAACACCTGCTTCTAATTGGAACCTGCTTTCAGGTGGGGAAATAAGTTTCACCCCTCTTTAACCCTTTCTTTGCTGCTCATTTGTAGCATAAACTCACATAATTCTACACAGTATTTTCCTGTCTGCCTCTTTTTTTAAATATACTTGCCTCAAGAATAGCAATCAACTGTACAAAAAATAAAGCAATATTTTTAATTATGTCAGAAGCATTATAAGAACCCACCAATGAATTTTAAAACCTCAATACAAATAATGAAGCATAAGGAAAAAAATCTTCAGCTGGGAACTGAATCTCAAGGTATTCATACAATTTGTCTAAGATCAATTGCAATTACTGCAGTAAAGCTGGAAGATAAATAGGGACATACCCAGAAATGTCCCTTTCTTGGTTGCAGCCTTGAACATGTTTCTCAACTTTATTTTATATCATTTGTAGATACCCCCATCTTTTTCAACACCATATTTTAAAACAGCATCTTGCTCATTAAGGTTTTGCAGTTGTTGTTTGTGTCGGGCTAATTACTACTACATACACTTTCGGAGGCAGCAGGTCTGGTAGTGAAGGCTGCTGAACTGAAACTGCTAAGAATGAGCTAATTGGTTGAAATAAAAACAAAACACTAACAAGGAGTTTTAAAATCAGGCTCAATGACTGATCCTAAATATCAGCACTGGTAGTGGACATGGCAGGTATTTTAGAGAGATTGCTGAGAAAATATTTTGCATTTAGCAGCAGCATGTAGCCAGGGTCCTGAGTGCACTAATCAGCCTCAACTGCCAGAGCATTCTCATCTGAGGCTCCCACCAACACACCCTGCACCCAATGCTCCAGCTACTCCACTTAAGAGGGCCCCCAGTCCCTCTTTCCCTTATGCTCTGGGTAATGCTGTTTTCAGCTGTTTTCTCTGCTGTTCCTGACCTGCAGCTTAGGCATGCTAGACTAACTTAGACCTGATATGTCATTTGAATCTGTCATGATCTCTGCTCAGGTATTGTGGAACTGGTGTCTGGGGGGTGGGGATGGTCACACTAATGCCAGCCTTATTTGCCTGTAAGGTATATTCCTAGTCTTTGTATTTCCTGGCAGATGTTTAAGACTTTTAATAGCTTTTGTAATGTTCAATTAAGTTATCAAAATCACAACAGATTCTCATGTTTGCTGAAAGAGAAGCTGCCATAAGAGTAGGCTCACTCTTATGAAGGGTTGTGCTTACACCCAAATATGAAAATGGCTTTTATGTAAAACTTAGACTATGGTTCTTAAAGAGATCAAGAATTACACACATGTAGTCAAGTGATGTCCTTCTAGAGTATACCCCAATTTGGAAGAAAAGCTTAAATGGAGAACTTGCCTACCCCAATTTTCAAAGGTTCAGCACCCACCTCATGGGCTATTTACCTCTGGAGACCACGCCTGCCTTTGAATTCGTGCTTTCTGGGTATTTTGCACTTTGATGTTATTGTAGCATGAACAGGGAGATGGCCTTGCTCCTGTACGGTTTGTGCAGGGAAACAGTTACACTCTCTAGCAGCTTCTCAGCAAAAGAGGCAGCGATGGGGACCATCTGAATCTCGCTGGACAGGGATCTGTATCAACAGAAGGTAACTCCTGTGTACCAAACCCTGCAGTGCCATAAAATCCCTTGCAGAAGGGGCTTGAGAGAGTGAGGGTCCTCTGCCCAACTCTGTAACACCCTGCCTTTCAGCTGATCTCAGAAAGGAAGATAAAATGATTTGACCCTACCCTTGAGGGACTCCCACAGTAGAAATAGCAGTGCAAAATGGCACTGACAAATAGAAAAGGTGCTCTCTGCTGCCCTCTGCCCTGCGGTGGACAAGGCTGCTCCAGCACAGCGGCCTTCCTGAGACCGACAGACACACACCCCCTTCCCCAGGCAGCAGCGCTGCTCTGGTATCCTGCTGGACAGGGGAGGATGCAGGGGATGACTGCTCGTGTTTCATCTCTCCTCCTTCCCACGGCTGGACTGAGGAAACCTTGCATGGTGGTGGCACCCAGCTCCCCAGAAGGGGAGAGTGGGACAGGCAGAATGTGGCCTGTACAGAGCTGCAATTGCAGATACTGGGGCAGAATGGGCACAGAATATCACTGACAAACTTCTCTTTGCTTCTGTCCAACCAATACTGCTCCTTGAAGTGCACTTGGCTGCTAGCTCTCTTTTCCCGTTCAAGATATAACTATGCACAGGCTTTGCTGTATAGTCAGAGTGTAAATCAGCATGATCCAAAATGACAATTGCACATCGCTGAAACTGCATTCTCCCCGAACTGAAAACAAAGCCAGAAAGTAGGATTTTTATGAGCTACAAAAAGGATGAAAAGTTTACCTCAAACTGAACTGTGACTTCAAAGACTGCTGTGAAGCCCCTCCTGGCTTCTGCCGTGTGGAAAGGGAAAACATGCTAGACATTGATAACAGTGCAAATATCTGAGACAGATGAAATGGTGAGAATAGCTTTGAATCGCTTTAAAGAAATTAGGAATTTTGTTTTCACAAAATAAGCTAATCACCATAACAAGGATTAATCACGATTTTCCCAGCAACCTTCCTGCACCAACTACTGGCATGTAATTGCTGGGAGCTTTCTGATTAGTTATGTACCTGATTACAGCTCAGGGTCATACTAAGGCTGTAGCTATTTCTGTCTGAAATAACCTTTTCTCTGAATATTGCAAGATCAATAGTATGGCTCCTATGTATGTCATCAGCTTTGGCTTTTATGCTGCAAACACCAATACTGATCACTTCAGAAATTAAGCCTTGGCTACAGAGACCTCTGAACCAAAGTGTAATGGGTAACAGTGAACTTCAGACTCAAAAGGGGGAAATATTTATAGTCATCCTTTGTTATGTGAAGGATTATTGATTGATAACAAGAGGCAAACTGTCCTGATAGTAATTCTAGCCACAGCAATTCTATTAGAATATGAACTCCATACCAGAAAAAAAAGCATTTGAAGTGTTAAGGTTGTAACATATATAATTAACAGACAGCATATCCAAACTTCACACATCCAAATCATCTCATTTCTACTTATCATTGTTCCTAGAGCTGTATGTGTTTGCTGCAATTGTTTCCCCCAGTACCTGTCAGCACTTGCACATCCTTGGAAAGTCCTAACTAAACTATAGATGTTGCAATATTAATAACTGGAGATGTAGTAACTGTGGGCTAATCCTCTACCTATGTATAATTAAAATATGGCTGCAACCTTAAAGGTCTCAGAATTTAAAGGCAACAATCACTCTCCTGGAATACTGAAGGATATCATCTCTGGGTTTAGATTTTCTTCACCTCTCCACGTTCCAGTATCTTGAAGTGGTTCTCCAGTGTTAACTGGGAGTAACTCTTATAAAATCTCTGAAGATAGAGGCACATATTGAATGAGGAGAGGCAGATCCCATCAGCAGCTGTTGCCAGGCAGACCAAAATGCTGTACATTAGCATTGTTTGGCTTATATTTATGTCTTGGAACTGCAGATAACTGCTCTTGTATCCAGGGCCAGCTGTAGAGAATTCATTGCCCAAGGGAAACTGGAAATCATACAACTCACAGTCATGCAGAGAAAGCAATAGCTAAATGGTTTGCAGCCCCTCATATCTCGTTGCCCTAGGCAACAGCCTGCACTGCGGAAGTGACAGAACCAGCCTTTCTCATATGAAGTCTGTAACATATGGTGTTAATATATGGATTGATACTATGAAAGCCCTACTGTAGTACCATTGGGGTGCTCACATATTAGGTGATAAGGGTGGGTGCATAAACAGTCTCAGGATAAGAGCTGCTGGCTTCCATCCAAGATCTTTGAGACACAGATGGAGGTAACTGGAAGCACGGAGATTATAGCCTGTACTCACGGATGTGGGGCATCTGACTCGAGATCCTCTCAGCTTGGCTTTCCTTGAGCTCTTACAGGAACTGACCCAAGATCCCCAAACGAACTCAGGGCAATTCTGACAGTAGGTCATAAGTCTCATCTCCCAAGGCAGTGCCTGCACTGTGCTGCCTCTTAAACCTGTTTGCAGCAGGGGCTATAGCTGGGTCAGCTACAGCTAAGTACACTCACACAAACACATCTGGTCCTGCAGAGTGCTGAGTGTCAGCAGTTCCCCATTTATTCACAGAGAAATAAAGAGCTCTTTGCACCTTTCTGGATCAGAGCCACTCTGTTGTAATATTGATGAGAGATCATTCCCCATCACCTTTTTGCAACGTTTCAAAGGATTTTGGCTTCTGTAGCAATTTAACATTTACTCCCATGTTTGAGTAATCCAGGTAAGGAATCAGTGACTTTTAAAATCAAAAGCTGAACTAACATCCCCAAAAGGACCTTTGTATCTCTGTTTAAGCTTCCAGAGAGTCAGCCTTGCATTCACTGTAATACTCCCGCACTTACTGCAATGGAGTCCTCAGGGAACTTTATCTCTGTTGCATTCATGTAGCTCTGGAATCAAGGAAGCTCTGCCAGTGAAAGGGAGGGCTGGGCTGGCTGCCTTGAGGTGCCAAACAAGCCCCTGTGTCCTCAAATCAGGAAGGCACTAGAGAGCAGTACCTTATACCAGAGCCAAACCATGGGCACAATCCAACTTTGAGGCAGGCAGGGTATGATATCGAAATAAGTGGCAGTGCATCTCTATGAAGGCATGGAGAATCAGCGCTTTGGCTGTGCTTGTTTAGCTCTTGACTGCCTAAAGGATTCGGGACTCAAATTTCATGACAGCAGTGATTTTGGAACAATGCATTTTCAAGAATACTCCAAATACAATGCTCAGCAGGTGCAAAGCTGTTTTTGAGCTATTGTGTGCATGTTGTTCTAGTAAACAAAATAGACAATCATTTCATGACAGCATGGATATTTGATCCTAGTAGCCTGTCCTTCCTTTGGCCATATTGTCTGGGATATTGTTCTGTACTGTCAGGTCCCTTCAATGCCTGGAAAAGATGAAGACAGAACACAACAGCTTTGTAAACTAAATGCTAGGGTCCACTACAGTTTGGGATTGTCTGTCTCAGTTCAGTGCTTCCCTACTACACTGCAAGGAATATTCTAATAGAAAACAGGATAAAGGACTATTCATTAATCCTGAATTATTTGCAGGCCTCTGCTGAAAAGGCATCAGCCTTCTGTAATGCTGCACTGCAAATGACAAGAAGGGGGTGCATACAAATGTATTTTACCCTTGAATAAATGCTACTGCTTCAGACTTACACCAGCCTGTGTTCACATGCTGGACATGGCTCTCTTCCAGTACATGAGCTCAATCATTCCTCAGAGGCAGTTATGTCTTTGGACTCACAGATGTTATCTATGTTGTACTTACATGACAGTGGAGCTTGAAGATTCTGTGATCTCAACACAATTGTCCCCTAAACATCTGTCCCTATGCCAAAGTGGACACTGCTGTCCTTTCCTCCACTAAACTCACAAGCTTTTATTTACACTGTTTCTGCTCTCAGAGCAGTACTTCCCTCCATGCCATGATTTACAGATCACTTAAGGTATTTATAAGTGATGTTTTTCCATCTATGCATGTAAGAGTTGGCTGTTTGTTCACCCAGTCTCCCTCCTGTTCCTCGCTTTCAATTCTGGGCCGTGCCCGCTGCACTGGTTAGTGTGAGTCACCAAAGCTGACTAACTAATAATGATCCATGTGCCATGTTATCCCTTTCACATCATTCTCCAGCATTTTCTCATGTGAGCAGGAGCAGGCAGCTTTGTACAGAACTCGGATTTCTCCCAGTCACTGACCCACTGACCACCTGGGGAAATCCACATGTTACTGTGCTGAACTCTAAAGTGAGGTACAAGAGGCTCAGTCAGTGGGCTAAAACACATCAGCATTAACACAAAACATTTATGGTTTATCTTCTCCCAAATGCTTGAACACAAGCCCAGCACTGAAAACCAGGAGAAAATATACAAATAGGGCTAGTATCATGTACCAGACACTGTGCTGTCAAAATGATTTTAGCAGTCATCCAAGCCTCATCCAGAAAAGTTCATCCTAGATTGAATGCTGAGTCATTCCTCAGGGGCTAAGAGAGGCCTCAAACATGGTGCGGAAGAAGGGGGAAAGGAGTAACAGCAATGAAATTGCTTAGCTTATTCTCTACTCACTGAGATGGTCTGGTGCTGCAAGTATCTTCCCAAGTGCTGAACCTGTTTCCCCCAGGGAGATGTCCTCTCAGGGGATCTCTGGGATTCAGGCACATATGGAAGGCGAGAAAAGGAATTAAATAAAAGATGAGGCAAGAGGTGGAAAAAGGCCCTTGTATTTAATGAGCTGCCAGGAATTGTGATAGATGTCAGCTCAGTTTAATTTCCAGTGACACCATCTGAGCTTCCTCTGCCACAGAGATGGGAACAGATAGGGGATCCTCTCCACCTCCTTTTGGCCCCATTTTCTTCTTAATCTTGGGACTTAGCAGTGTAGAATGGTCAGAACTGTTAGCAAGCAATGACTTCTGTCAGCATCAGCAGCTTTCATTGTGCCTGATCCAGAGACCTCACACAGGAGGAAACCTCCTATACTTGCTTTCCCCTGGAGAGTCCCCTCGCTTCCTCCTTCCAGGTACCCCTGGGCTTGCTCTGGAGTGTTTAAGATGAGAGGGGGAAGTGCCACAGTCTGAATAGCTCATTGAATGATGCTGCAAGAAGTCGTTTTTCACTTGTTCGTGACCTAAGCTACCTCATTCTTCTTTTTTTTAATTATTATGTAATAAACAACCTGCCCCCCCCCAAAAAAACCAAAAACCAAAACCCGACAAAACCCGAACAAAGCAAAAAACCTAAACCCAACAGAAAACCACCACATAGTGTTTGTAAATGCCTGCTCTGGAATTCGGAAATTCCTGCTTTCTGCTGTATTAAAACTGCCATAGAGGGCTAACACTCTGAAATAACAGTCCTAAGACAGAGGTGGGTTCAGGAAAGTGATGAGAAGAGCTGACCCAAACATCAGACATATAGACTTGCTTGCAACTGAAACATGCATCTTAGAATAATTTGTTTGAGTTCCAACTACTTTCCAGGCACCAACAGACAAACTACAGAGCCCAGTAGAGCTCTCTAAGGATGCACAGGACCCAGTGCCCGGCATGCATAGATGTGGAAAGGACCATGGGCACTACCAGTACTAACAGCAAAACTCAGATTCTGCCACCTGACTTTCCTTCAACAATTTACTCCCATGTTAAAAACTCCTGCATGCATTCCCTCCAAGAAACAAACACCTACAAGCCATTACTGAGGTAGGCTGGAAAATAAAGGACAGACAGAGACTGCTGTAGCATTAGATTTAACAGCAGCAATGTGGAGGCTTTCGAAACAGACAGTGGCCTACAGATTGACAGATTGGATCACACCTCAGTTTCATCCAGCCTAGTACCCTGTCTCCAACAGTTGCCATCACAAAATGCATAAGCAGAAAGTGTGAAAACCCTGCAGCAAGCAGATGGTGGATGGTAGCTACTCCTATTCCCTTTTCTCCCTAACATTCTGGTCTCTTACTGGCTTGAGAATGAAAGCTCAGGGTTTAAAAGCTAGTTTTGGAAAGGTTATCAATAAATGAGAAAACAGCTAGGGCTGTAAGCAGCCTTTCAGTTCTGTGGAGCTCTGCATGGCTTTGCTTACCACATGCTGCTGTAAGAGAAATGATTATTGGTAACACACCTGGATATGGCAGGATTTTTCTAACTTTCTCTTCAATTCTGTTAAGGATGGTAGAGTCAGAGTCACATCCCATATGAAACAGTATTCAGCTAAAATAAAAGATGGAATGTAGAAGAGAAATACCTCCAAGCTGTTCTTTCCTGAAACAGGAGCAGCCTTAGTGCAGACTACCGTTTCTACTGGTTGTGGGAAGCTCTTTAGTCACCTTTGTCTCCCTAAACACGTGGCCAAACTATCACATAAATACTTTGCCTTGAGACAAACTAGTGTTCTGGATCCCCAACTCATAACAATGTCTTAATGGTCTTTATTTCTGATCATGCCTTGACAAACCAGGTTAGAATGTGGGCTTTATACAAATACCATGTGTTACTTGTAATATTCTACATTTTGGAGAGTGCACTAGGCACATCTGCACATTTTTCCTAGATTTCTGTGAAAGCTTGATTTCTACTTTTTATAGGCACAAACTTTGCAGGATTAGCAAAACACTTTTAAACAGTTCCTTATTAAACAGTTCAAAGTGAAACAGCTGCACAGAATAAGCCATATAGAATGGGGTAAAATTAATAACCACAATCTAGGAACAAAAATGTAAACAAGTAGGGTTTTTAAGCTGTGAAACTAAAAAAGATAAATTGTTATTACCTCTCCTTTCCCCCATTCCATTTTCCCATGTGGATTCTCTGAGGTCTAATAGAATGAGCTTATTAGCATTTTCTTCACTAATTGCATCTTTCTTTTCTCTTCAGTCACTGTTCTCATATTTTGCATGAACTTAATATTTTATGACCTTTGTCACTTCACCAAATTTGGTAGAAATTGGCCAACAGTTCAAAAGCTTTATTGGGGTACAGAGAGAAAGATGCAGATAACGTGATAACAGAAAGTCAATTTTTTTTAATAGAAGTAGGTTAATGGGGAAAGGAACTCCAAACTACCACTTCTCATTAGCAGGAGATCCCAAGCAAATTTAGCAAACACATTTCTGCAGTTTTCTATTGTCCTGTTTCATTGGGAATGCACTGATAGATGCACATCCCATGCCTGTATCTTACTTTGGGGTAAGGAGACCTGGTGCACTGTCGTTGGTGGAAAAGACCAGTCGCCCCTTGCTGATCACCAGAAAACTGAAAGTAGGACAGAGCCATAGAATCAGTGGTTCAAAAACAGTTTCTGAAATGCATGAATGCTCTAAAACAAAGGGAAGAATTTTCTGTTGCAGGCAGGGGAATTTCCATTGCCTTGATATAAGCCTTTGCATAGAAGTAGCAGAAGGTCTATTTGATACGGTACCTTGGAAGCTAATTTCTTAAAAAACCTCTTTTGAGTGTCCTTGCTGTACACAGACACAGATCAGAAATATTGCAATCATCTATCCAGCTGTGACATATTAGATTATTTGTGGCTTTGCAGCATAAAACAGATTCTGTGACTTGTGATGCTAAGCCATTGGCCTCGGACAAGAGCCAGCTCGGGTTATTCCATTCTGCTGACCTAAATTCCTCTCAAACAGTCAAGTGGATGCAGTATCATCCCTCACTTCCTGTCCCAGATTGTAGCACAGCTTCTCTTCACACACACAGATATTTTACACCACTCCTCAGAGCTGGTGCTTAAGCCAAGAGTGGTAGGAATTGACCCACCATGGTTAATAGGAATTTTAAGTGATTGTGTAAATCCTGAGATGTCCATCCTAAATCAAGTCATACCACTGACTTTCCTTTTGATCTCCATCAAGTTGCTTAAGTTCTTTTTTCTATTCATAAAAATGAATATGGTGTGTAAAACCAGATGAAAGCTGACATTAATGCATGTTTTTCTTGTATACATAATTTGTGCAATGTACTGCTTTCTGCAATTTCACATCAGTGCCTCCCCTACCAGGGACGCTGACAGACAGCTCATCTGGATCCAGTTGTCATCTGAAAATGTGAGGAGCTCTTACAACTTAACTGGAAGTTAAGGGGAGCCTCTAAGAAAACCCTGCCTCTAATGTGCTGTGGAATTCTTTACTGGTAACAGAGAGGAGCCAAGCTCTGTTGTTTCCTTTTGAGACAGCTGACATTGGGTCTGGCAGCTCCATCTTATTATAAAATCATTTTAAGAATAAAAATCTGTGGAAAATGGGGCACTGGGTGGAGGTGCTTCTGTGCGTAACTGTGCACAGAAGATTGCCCACACATAGCAAAGCTAGCATCAGACTTCTGGGAACCAACTGCCAAGTGTGGGTGGGTAGTGAGTGCACAAAAGCATGTTCTGGTGGGTTTCACAAGCTGGAAGAGCTGTACCATTCCCACATGCAAACAATCCTGCTGTCAGCACCAGGCATGTCACCCAGCAAAGCTTCTTCCCTCCCCATCACAGAAGAGCTGCCACTTGCCCACCTACCCAAAGGACACACTTATTTCAAAAGAGATGAATGTTTCCCCAACACCTCCCAACAATCAAGTTTAATGAAAGTAGGTTAAATTAAAAAAAGAATCTTGACGCAGTTGTGGTAACAAGATTGGGTAACATTTTATGTTAAATCTTGGATAGCAAGCAGAAAGCCTGCTAGCATTCACAAACTACTCCTGTCCTAGACACCTGTGGTGGCCCCATTACCTCACCCACACCAGGGCAATCAGGAATGATCCCAGAGAGGCTGAGGGAGCACAGGGCTATTTAAGAGATCTAATTTGGTCCTCTATTGTTTGATGCTGTGTAAAGATGTGCTACAGGGCAGGGTGCATGGTACTAGAAAAGTACCAAGTTAAGATAGCTACTGTGGAGTAGGTAAGTAACTTCAGTGCTTTGATTTTAACCTGGATGAAGCAGGTAGCTATATGTATGAAGTCTGTAGCAGGATAAGAGGCTTTTTTTACAAGCACAAGAACTGTCTAACACAACATGAGTCAGCTAATGAGGGGTCAAAGCTTCTGCCCAGGACAGATAAGTTCAGCTCCAGGCAATTAACTATGTTTGTGACACTCTTATTGACACATTAAAAATAAAATGGTGTGTCATCTACTTCACACAGACTGAAATGATCCCATAAAGGTTTTATTGCAAATATAAAGGTCTTTCTTTTCAATGCTCTCATAAAGTTCTTGTTTGGCTTTTTGCAAATTTTGTGAATAAGTTTCTTCCCTCCTGATATTGGGTGAGCTGATTGCTGTGGTCCCAACCAAGAGCTGGCTACATTCTAGACAGGTTGAATGCTATCAGTCCAAGTGGTAATATGAGGGTGATAGATGTTGTAAAAATAGTAAACACTATAAAGCATGTTCATGGCAAGGGATCCCCTCAGTTTGCTGAGGATCAGAGACCTTTCACTTGTTTGAGCTGTAAATATTCCCACTGAACTTTAAAGAGACCCCTGCAGCCATCCAGGAATTACTGTTTCAATAACCTACTGCTGATTCAGCTAAGGCAACTCATGTTACAAGGTGTGATTCATAAACATGGCGCATCACCAGTGGGTTTGGAAGAAATGTTCTTCCTTCAGCCACTAACAATTTTTTTTAACATTACTTGCTTCCATTTTTGCACAGCTGCTTTTTCTAGTTACATGATTTGATAAAAACATGTGCACTGTCTACAAAAACACAGGCAAACTCCACAAGTAGGGTCTGATTTCTAGGTCTTGAATGGCTGGGAAAATGGTGGGATTATCCTTCCGGGTTGGAAGCTGGTGAACTAGGCTCTTGCCTCAATGTGAAATGGAAAAAGCCCAAGATATGTGAGCTTCATTCCTCTCCCTAGGACTGACCTGGTGGTTGACCTCCAGGAAACCAATGAGACTCTCTAGCCTCAGCCACATGACCCAGAAACCTATTTGTCAGGGAACAGGGGAAAGGTTTATCAACATCCTTCTAGAGTCCAGGATGATTTCTTCCATTGCTAAATGCTAACATAATGCTATGTTACCTCTAACAAATCCCTCCTGACATCAAGGGGGGTCCTCAATATGGATGATAGGGACCTGTATTGAGTCTAACAGGAAAACCAGGAGATGCACAAATTTCTTCGGCTCCACTGAAATACTCTTCCTAAAAGAATTAAATGTGCCTCATATTGAATCCCAAATCTTCATAATAAAAATGTGAATTCACGTGACTTTGTGTCAATCTGAATTTGTACAATTGCAAAGCAACTCATGTTGGCATCACTGGGTCAAAGAGGCTGATGCTCCAAGCTCTCCTGGCAATCATACTCTCTCTCCCATACCAAGCCCCTGCTGAGGTTACCAGCAGCACCAAGACTGGCCCCTGGAGAAGAGCTTGGAGAGATGGGACCTGGTCTTAAGTATTTTATTCAGTTTAAATCTGCTTTTGTGCTATTTCTTTAAGCAAGCTACCAACTGCATTTGCTTTCTTAAACTTAGTTCAGCTGCTACAGCTAATATCAAACCCAAGAAGAATTTTGGTCTAAAATCTTAATTGTATATTGTCCAAAAGCCACCTTTTGATCACACTGTTTCATATATAGACTGAGCAAAGTCAATGGCAAAGGCATTTCAGGAACCCGTGCAACATCTTTGGCATTCACAACACACAATGCATTACAAACACTGACAGCTATAAAATTTGCTCCCATGCAATTCAATTAAAAATATTCTTTTTACATGATACAACACAGCCACAATCTGCTTTAACTCAATTGTATGTAACAAAAGAGGGTCCTAAAAGCTTTTCTCAGTTGATATTTTAATGACCAGCATCTCCTACTGTCTTGCTAGTTTCAGGTTATTTGGTTCCTTGTAGTTTGGTCACCAATGCCAGCAAGTGGGTAGCCAGCTTAGACTTACAAGGATGCCAGTGCAGAGTATAGGGCCTTACCTGTATTCATTAGCATTTGAAGGTTAGCAAACAGTAAAACCAAGCCTGGCATGGAGAAAAGCTTTTGGGATCCTGTCCTAGCACCTTCCAGAAACCTTGAAACAGCAATAGCAATAAAAAAGACTCTCTGAGAATGGGCTGCTATTCTAGTATCACAAGCAAATGCAAAGCACGTTAGCACTGCTGTTGCTCTAGCATCCTTCCACCATGCCCTTTTCTATACCAGCTCCCTGCAAGAAGGACTGTGCTTGGGTATTTTACACAGATGAGTTCACAGGTAGGACACTCTCTGCTCTTATTTTTTCTGCTTTTCAAAGAACTGCATGCTTGAAAAACAAACCAAACCATCAGTAAAAGGCTGTCTAATTGCCGAAAGCCATACGTTTGCAATCTGCTGATGGCTCCTATTTCATGCACAGGTGTGATATTGTCACACAAAGACTTCCTGCCTGTGCAGAGTATCAGCACTTCCTGGGGGAATAGGGCCCCCAAATCTACACAAATGTAGTGAGAAGAGAAATAAAGGTGTCTTACCCACATGGGTGATAACCGTAGTCAGTCGCTGGGTGAGCTCCTGATGTGACATCTCTTCCTCTTTTAACCAAAAAAGCATTTCACACAGGGAACTGCACAGCATCCAAAAAAAGATGCACTCAGAGTGGGAGGCTGCACACTCACTGCCTCGCTTGCACACAAAGCGAGGACCACTCCCACGGCACGGCCCTTCCAGCTCTCACATCTTCTGCCTGCTGCTCACCTCTTCCAATTTGCTGCCGTCCATGCATGGAGCTAGAAAAGCTCCTTCCGAAAGAGGATTTTACCCCCCTTGACAACAGGAAGGGAGCAGGAGGGGGGAAATAAAAAAAGGAAAAAGCAGCAGGCGAGTTGATTGTTTATGGCTTTTTTTTCTCCCTTCTCCCGCGGATGAGGCAAAGGATAAAGAGACAAACCAGCAGGCAGATACCTTCCTCCAGGGAGACTTTTGGATGGTGATGCTGTGAGTCAGGGAAAAATCCTGGAGGTAGGAATGGCATCGGGAGGAGTGGAGCTGGCAGGAGAGCTGTAACAGCAGCAGCTGCTCTGCAACGCTCTCTTCACCAGCGTGCCTGGGAGTCGAGAACAACCCACCCACAGCCTCCAGCGCTCCCCCTTGGCCTCTGGGACCCAGATGCCTTGCAGGTTGTCCCCAGGCGGAACCCCCAATGTCCCCAGAAACCCTCCTCCCACCCCCTCTATTAGGCCTTGCCTGACAAACGGGGCTGCTGCATGCATGGAGGGGGTCAGTGAGCTTTTTAGGGGTGTTGTGGCCAGAGGCTTCGTTGCCCTCCTGCATGGACAGAATCCCTGGGATCCTGGTGTGGCTGAGCCCACAGGACCCTCTCCAGCTGCACTTGTACAAGAAAGGTGAATTAATTAGCCCTGGGTGCTGGGCAGGACTCACCTGCGATCATGGCCACAGAGATCAGCTGTGCCTGTGGATAGGCACTGGTGGACATCAGTGGGCCAGAGCAGGTTTGTGGGGAGCAGCTGCACCTTGGTGCCAGGGACACAGCTGAGCCTTGCACAGATACGTAGCTGCCACAGGGCAACTGGCTGCTGAGCTACAGGAAAGCTTCATCAACCCTCCCAGCTACAGACCCCAGCTGGGATCCGAGAAGAGGAAAAGTGAGGCAGGCAAGAAAGTGCGAAAAGGCAGGGCACACCAGAGACTTGTATGTCTCCATTCCCTCTTTGCACCTCTTCCTTTAAAGCCTACCTGAAGCTCCACCCAAGATACTTCTGGAAACAGGGAAAATTTATTACACATCTAAAAATGAAGAAATAGAGAAGGGCGCACTGCAAGATCTGTTCTATTCCCGCAGAATGGATTCAGCTCCGATTCCAGATTTCCCTAGGCATCCATAGGATTTTGCTTGGGTTCACCTTTCCAGACATGCCAAAGAACATGACAATGTATACACAAAGCTGGAGCTGTAAAATACCCCCATGGGCTCATTGGATCTTACAGCACAATTAGTGCGTCAGTCCTGGTGTTGCAAAAGGCTTTATCTACCTCCGTGATGGGAAAATCCTATAATCAGTTGGCTGACCTACAAGCCAGTCTGAGTATCTGTACTGTTGTCCTCATTTTTGGATGATTGACCAACTGTGCTGAGAGGTTTCTTGCATACTTTTGTTGAGTTAGTTTAACAGCAAGTCTGCCTGAAAACAAGTGAGGAGGATGACTTCACAGCCACCCACCTGCCAACATTTTGGGATTAAAGCAAAAGCCATTTTTTTCTGAGATCCTTTTTACTGCCCATCTGGGCAGTAAAGTTCAAGCTGTAAAGACCTTTACTAATGTTAAAAGGATTCCCTCAACCAGGGAAGAGATGTCATCATCAGGAAAAAAAAGCATATGGGAAGCAGACTGACACCCAGACATAATCTTTGGAGGGGTCTGAAAGATCTGGGATGCTTTATTTTGCTCTTGGAGGGTCACAGATTGCAGGTAGGAACATGGGACTAGAAAAGGCATCGTATTTCCAGACACTTAACAGATTTTTTATTTTTTTCTGCAGGCAGAGACACTGTATAATCCCATTCATAAATGAATTAAACTCCACTGAAAAGCAGAGTAGATGGTTTGCTCTCACTACTCCTACAGCAAGGCTGTTCACACACATCAAGGATAGCTAAGAGCCTTTGTCTTATTTCTAGCTAAATTCATTCTCAGTTATTTTAAGACCATATGCTCCTATACCAACATTGTTATTCAGCATCAGTAACTGCAGGCACATGTACATTTGCTACTTTAAGATAATTTTTCTCTTATTATTTGTTCTTGCTATGTTAGTCTGCTTTCCAGTTTTCCACTATACCTTCAATAACTTTTGAAGCTTTGGTCAACTGCAATCCAATTCAGGAGACGGAAATTAGTTCTTACAGGTTCACTGAAAATTAGCAAGGTGTACAAAGCCTGAAGGCACAAAGGATGCAATAGGGACTGAATAATTATGTTTTGTGGCTGCTCCCTGCCCAGCTTATACTGTGGGGCGGGTTGCATAGGATTCAGTCAGAGTTGAGGGTGCTGTCCTACGATGTGAGTTATAACGAACAAAAGGGGGAAATTTGGGTTGTTTTGGTGTGAAGGTTTGGGCTGCAGAACGCAGCCATGGGATAGCAAACTTCACTAGTCTTACCAGTCACAGGATGATTTCTTTACACTGCTAAGATTCAGTGGTGCCTGCCTTAAAAAAGGCTGCTGTTCATAGTGTGTATTGCCATTACAAATTCTCAAATGGAAGAGCCACAGGGACTCAACCAAGTCAGAAATACTGCAAAAGTTCTGGCGATCCACAGTTCCAGACCCAAGTTGAGAGGGGAAAAACAGGAACCTGGACTATAGGGATCTCTTGGAGACAGAGAGAAATGAAAGCCCTGTGCCTGTCACTCAAGGAATGGCTCAAAGATGCTGAAGCAACTTAGTCCATCGCTGTGATGGTAACAATCTCCAGTGCTGTGAATATTTGTGAAATTGAGCCAGCACTTTTACGACAAATACAGAATTCCCCTCTGAAGGACAAAAGCCCTTGCTGATATACATGTGTTAGAGGTACAGAGGATGATGACTTGCATTTCAGGCACGAGCCAGGGTCTCACCAGAAAGCAGGGCTGGGGGCTGTATGAACACCATGATTCCACTATTAAAATGACGGCCAACAGGCAAAAGAATTTGATTTCTTCATAGAGTGACAGCCTGACAAATCACCAGCCATTTATTAGATCCTGAATCAAACAGCTGAGGCCAACACATTGTAAGCAATTTTAATCAACAGTAAATTGCACACTGCAAACAAAAAATGTTTACAAGATCCTATGGCCTGGCCAGATGGAAGGGGAAACTCTCACAGCAAAAAATATATAGAGAATAATGTAATCTTTCCTTCTTTTTCATCTTATGTAGCCATATATCTCTTTCTTGTGTCACTAAAAAACTTTCAGCCAATGGAGACTGAAGGGCTGTTAAAGATCAAAATGAGATCCATCCATGAAACTAGCCTATCTTCTTCACTGTATTATCTCCATTTTCCCAGTCCTACACAACCTTTATAGGCTCACCCACTCAGTTTTTCAGGAAAATCTCTTTCCAGAACAAGATCACAACCTTCTGGTGTACAGAGTGCATCTGAGGACACTTTTATACCAGAAAAAAGGGACGTTGATGGAATAACAGAAAAGTTTAGAATCCCTGTCCCAATTTTCTTCTTTTGCAAACAAACTACTTTGGTATCATACCTCTTCCTCCCTTAACTTTTGTCTACAGACTGTCTGATCCCCATATCAAAGGCTGGGGCTTTATTACTCACTGGGAAGAACTCTAACATTGTTGGCACAATCAGGAAAGGTAATTACACTGTCACCACTTCTGACTGGTTATGGCAGTACTTCAGATCTACAGCGCATTTCCATTAGAAGAAACTGGTAAATGAGTCAGATACTTCTTTGATGCATACCTACAAAGGCGGCACACAGAGTGCTGTTTCCTTTCTCTAACATCAATCATGTAGTAAAGGAAAATACCACTCCAAATTCCAAGTTTTCTTACTTTTGCTGTTTTTAAAACACTTCAGTCAACAGTGCTCTTTCTTAGCTTTTAAGAGGGTCACAGTGCTACTGTTTCTCTGGCTGTTCTTGGCTTTCCACTGTCCTCTCAGTCAGTTCCTGTGACAAATCTGGGCTTCTCTGCTAAAACTTGCATGTACACTTTTTCTCCCGCACACGCATCCCCCAGCAATGCCAAGGTCTCTGCCTTCATGCTTAGCCTCTTGCCTAAGCTTTGCAAAGCTTGACCTGCTTTGCTTCAGATGCTGTTTCAGCTACTTTACTTGAAAAGGAGCACAGCTGCTTCTAACATCCATTCTGAAGGAAAAGAGGCCACTGAAGACACTAGTTTTAGCAAAGCTCTCTGCTCCTCTCCCTTTCTTCCTTCCCCATCACAAACCTTTTTGTCACCATCATTTACATCAATCATTCACTGTCTGTGCTCCAGAACAACTGTCCTGACACAGATTGGGGCAATAGCCCATCTGTGAGTAGGACCACTAATATACCCTTAGGAAAGAGTGTACGAAACAGGCCACTTAAAGAGAGAGTCCCTCTCCAGTATTCCCCTTTCAGATTGCAGTGATCTGTGGTTCATGGACTTTCTGAGCTTAAGTTTGCATTTGCCTGATCATATTTAATACTCCATTTCTTCATGAATCTGTCTAGTTATTTTTTGAATGTATTTATAATTTTGACAGCCACAAAGTTTGGTAGCAACAAGATTTGCAATTTAAATATGCATTGTGTGAAAAAAAAAAACTTCTTTTGGTTTTAAATCTGAAGCCTGATATAGTTCAATTTCAGGCCTCTGGTTCCTGCATCTTGAGAAGGAATGAATAATTCCCTATTTGCAGTATCCATCTTAGCCATGACTTTCCATACAGTGATCATATCCCTCAGTCACTCTTTCCTGAGCTGAGCCGAATGCTGTCCTAGTTACTATCTCTTCATAAAAAAAAGCCAATTCATACCTTTCAACATTCCTGCCGTCTTGCATTGAACCTTCTCTTGTTTACGCAGCTTGGACAGTGAAAACTGCTGGTTTCAGTCTGCTCTGTGTTGCTTACATAATTCTGACAGAAGTCTTCCAATGTTGAAAGTTATTAGATAAATGTTTGCTCTTAAACTTAAGAAAATACATATATACCTGTTTCTACTGCATTCATTTCTTTCAACAGCTTCTACCATCTTTCCTCTTTCAAAACAAAGCCTGAATTTTGGACAGAGCTGTTGGACAGTGATCCTGTAATTTTTAGGGTCAGCTTACTTCCTAAACTCTATGTAGTTTATTTTAAGGAAGCTACATGTCCACTTTCAGTGTCATAAAAAAACCCAAGCTCATGTCCCAGGAAGCATTAATGTCAACTGGCTGAAGGTCTAGATTGATGCAAGCATGGGCAGGTCTCCAGGGCAGCAGGCAGAGTAATTTATAAAGATAGACATCCTCCCCCTAATCAATTCTCCTGCCCTGCTACTGTCCCTAACCCCTGACACATTGGTTTTCTGCCAGATGAGCTCTTGAACCCTCATTCCATGGTTGTACCCCTGCAAATGCTGGCATAAGGAGACTGGGAACGAAGGAGACCAGGCTCCCCATTTAGGTCAGCTCAAGCTGATGAAAAACTGCCCTGCCACCAAAAGATGCAGTCTTCACCTCCCTACCCATCCCACGACATGCTCCTGCTTCTGCCTCCTGTCTGCTGTAGTAGTAGTGCAATGAATGGGATCATTTCACTGAGCAGCTGGATCTATTTGTACTAGTTGTGAAACTAGACCTGAGGTACTTGGAAGACACTAGGGTTCAAGTGTGGCTGGAAGACCTGGCTATGATGAGAATAAAGAAGGTTGCCTTCAACCAGTATCAGTAATGAGGCATCCGCCGATGGCGTACTACTTTTTTAAAATACCAACACATCATGAGTTGTATAGCTTTATAAATTAAAATAAATAGTCTTAAATAGTCTTACATAATAATAAATCCAGCATGCACCAAATGATTAGCATTTTAAAGCTAAACTGGTCTTTCTATGCCAGTTTCTATTAGACTAACAGTTTCTATGGGCCACATTTGAGAAGCACTGGTGAGGCTAGTGAAAAACAGTCTCTGCCATGGGAAACGCTGGAGTCAAGCAAATGAGAGGACATCATAACTGTCTGAGCTTGATCTGTTGGACCTTTAGGTGGTGAGTGAATGCAATTCAACAGAACAGAGCAAGCATAACTTTCAGTCCTTGTATATCTGAGGGGAAAGGGGAGAAAAACAGGCAGCAAGAGAGAGAAGCTTGGGTTTCCTTATTCCTTTCTGGAAATTTTAAATTTTGTTAAGATAACAAAAGAAAAAATTGTGTTACAAAGTTAAGTTAATTTAGCAGACAGGAAGTTCCATTGCTGAACTGAACCTGAGGCTCATACATATTTGATAAAATGCTCAAATGCTAAGTATATTTGAAGCAGCCCCATTAAGGAGAGTGGATCGAATAGAGACCACCAAATAGAATGAAGCTTCAAAAACACAACAAAGCTTTATACAGTTTCAGAAAGAAAGCTAATCTGTTCTAGCTGCTTATACATCCTTACCATTTCCAAGTTACTGTGACTTGGAAGTACCAAATATAATCACAGCGGGGGAAAAAAAATAGCATTGCATTTTCATCTAGAACAAGACAACTTCAGTAATTATATGTGTGGGCATTTCTTGCTGCTAAGGCTACAATCTGGATTTCATGCTTCAATAGCAGAATGCCAGATGAGAGGAAACAGCTTATTTAAAATTGCCCAGACAAGGATTACAGGCTTGTCTCACTGATAGAATGAGGTATTTTCAGCCTAAATTCTTTCCTGCATCTCCTTTTCCCAAGACTATTCATCTGTTGCCATAGAGACCATTTCCAACCTACTCTTTTCCCTTGCACAGGTTCTATTCTGGGTGATCACTACTGTGGCTGCCCAGGCCACTCTGGCTGTGCCTCGTGCCCAGGAGTAGCCAAGGGGAAATAGTAAAGCAGAAGATCTGCAACCACACAATATACAGCTGCTGGTAGCAGAATTGCTTTTGTTTTTTATCCACAAAGCTGGTACATAATTGGGAGGGTAAGCTGTAGCTACCCAGCGCATGAAAATGTGGGCGTGCATCACGACTGCCGAATCTGCCAGGATGCTTTTTTGTCATTTAAAGGGAACTGTCACATCAATCACACCCCTCATTTTTTTCCTGGCTTTGCTGTAATGGAGATCATTAGAATTAACGGGGAAACAAAAAGGATTCACTTCCACTTCACTGGTAGCTTTTGCACAAATAACCCCCGCGCCTGCACACCTGGGGTAGCTGCTCGCATGGCAATAGCAAGGGCCGGAGGAGGTTTGAGCAGCGACGGCCATACAACCGCAAATCGCCAGGAGCAGCTGGGGCAGGACAGGCCTGAGACAGACTCCGGCTTTCGTGGGTTTCACTTCCAGTGACCCACAAGACGCACCGCAGCCGCCAGGCGAGGGCAGCAGCCCCCGCCCCAGGGCCGCAATGGCTCCCACCTCTTGACAGAAGAGGCCCCTCCTCCGCTTGCTTTCGGCGCTGCTTTGGTACGGGGCTTTCCCCCCCCCCCCCCTTCACTTGCTGGGGAAGGGGCAGTTGTGAGGGATGGCGAGGAGAGGGCGGCAACCGCCCGGCACCCCGCCGGGGCCGCCCTGAGGAAGAAGCGCGGCCATGGCGCCCTGAGGTAACGTCACCGCCCGGCACCGCCCGCTCCCCGCCCTGCGCGCGCGCACCCCCACCGCCACTCCCCCCTCCCCGCTTCAGAAACCGGAGCGTGCGCAGAGCTGCCGCCGGGCGCCGCGCGGCCCTTGAGCTCCTAGGCGTTACGTCAGCGCCCGTCTCCACGGCGGGGCCGAGCTCTGTGGTTGGCTCTCGGCAGGCGGAAGCGGCCTCGCCCCCTGCCGGTGGCGGGTTGGCGGGAAGGGCCTGTGGGGCCTGTGGGGCCTGTGGTGCGGTGGGCTCGCTCGCTCGCTCGCTGCGGGCTGTGTGTGGGCTGTGCTCGGCCTAACGGCTGGGCTGAGGGGCGTGAGGCTGTGAGGTGAAGGCGGCGGCCGGGCCGGGTCCGGCCCAGCCCAGCCCAGCCCAGTCCAGTCCAGTCGGAACCATGCAGGCCTTCCTCAAAGGCCCGTCTTCCATCAGCACCAAGCCCCCCGCTGCCAAGGAGAAGGGCGCAGCCGGCGCAGCGGGGAGCAGCGGGGAGGGCAAGAAGCTCAAACCCATCCCCTGGGTGGAGAAATAGTAAGGGCTTTTCTGGGGCAGTGGGGTCGCAGGCAGGGGTGGCAGTGGCTGGTCGGGTGTGTGGGGGGGTTGGATCTGGAGGGGGTGTGTGGAAGAGGGGGTGGGTGCATAGCAAAGGGGGTTGTAGCTGTAGGTGTCTCCCACCTGGGAGAACAGCTTTAACTTTTTCTGTTGTGAGGGAAAACCAGCACTGTGAGCTACTGTAAGAGCCCTTTGTTGGTGTTAACTGAGCAGCAAATGCTTGCATCGCTCATGTCAAGCGGTGCCGTTTCATCGCTGTGGCTTGGTGCAGAAGTGCATTAAATGCTTCGGTTTTGAGAAGCTTTTATCAGCTCAAAAATTGGTAAAATATTGCAGTCTGCAATATAGGTCTGCTTCTAAAGACAGCTCAGGCAGATGTTTACAATAGAAATAGACAAACAGCTTCCTGAGAAATTAGATCACTTCAGTAATACAGACCAGAGGCATTAGACAGGTTTCCCGTTACGATTTTGACCTCAACTACAAAACTTGCTGTAATTCTTCAGTACCTGATGTGATCAGAAAGGGAAATGGTTTTTTTTCTCAATTTCAAGCTTCTTCTGAAACTGTGTTAGTTCATAAATTGCATTTAATGTCTTTTCATTTAGTCGCCCCAAAAATGTGGATGAAGTTGCCTTCCAGGATGAAGTTGTTGCTGTGCTGAAAAAGTCCTTGGAAGGTGCTGATGTGAGTGTAATGATAACATCTACCCAATCAGTATGTTTAGGCAGAAACTTTAGCCAGTGGTAACAAAAACTTCTCTTTTCTAACTCGGCAATGATAATTTTTACAGTGGTACTTTACTAACAAGCTAAGTGGCTTCCTTGTAGTATGTTGTGATATATGTGTGAAATTTGTGATGTTTCCAGCCCTCTGGACATTGTAAAATTGCCAGCTCTGTATTACAGTTTGGAATTTTTCTGGAAAAGCTCAGTTGGTAAACTTCTTGTTAATAGTTTCAAATATGGAAAGGCTTTTGTTGTCTCTGCACTACTATTCAGCTAGTACTTTTGACATTTGTGTTTAAGAGGAGAGGGGAGATCTTTCTTTCATAGAAAAGTCTGGATTGCCAGTCATTCCTAAACAGTTCTAGTGATCTATTAGTGCTTCTGTGAAACTGCTAAACGTTAAAACAAATATACTGTTTGCTAATGAGGGAAGTTTAAGTTGCAAGTGCCGGGTCTACTACTTAGATAGTGATCCCCCAATTTTTTGCATTAAAGTTTTGAGGTAAGTCTCTTTTGGCTTTAAAAAGCTAAGTATGACAATTGCACTAACGTCACTCCTGTGTTGGCATCTGTGACCTAAGAATATAAAGAGGGTGAGCAGAGCATTTTTAGTTGCTTTTGTTTACACTTGCGTGTGCTTTTGGATAAAAATTTGGTAAATATATTCAGTATGAATGATGGTTATTTCCTCCAAACCAGATGATGGGGAGGTGGAGGGACTGAAGGGAGAAATAAAGTAGGTAGCCAAGAAATGGCTGTGCTTTTTTGCAAATCTGGTCAATTCCTTCCTTTGTACATGCTGAGACTTTTTGCTCCACTTTTCCACCTAGAAGGGTCATTCTTGTGCTCCAAAAGCTGTTTCTGTTTTCATGGACTGCTAATGCCAGCTGAAGTGGTTGGTAAGGATGTTCTGAAAATGACATTTGTGTTATGGCTCTCTGCTCACCAAGAGCTAAAACAAACAATTTGGACCTTCCAGAGTTTTATGCAAGAAGCCTTTCACTTGTAGTGTGCTCTGATGCGCAATATGCACAGGTAGTCTTTGGGATTTGAAAATTTTATCTTAAGACAATTTGCTCTGCAGTTCTGGTTTTGACTAATATGAGCCCATTTCTATCTGAAAATATTCATTTAATCAGAACTTGCAAAAGCAGAAGTACCTTATGTGTTTTAGTGTAGGGAGCCAAAATGAAGCTGGTATGACAGAACTGGGAAAGACTTGTATAATTTCTTTCTTTAGTTCATGTCTCCAGATTCAATTTACTTTGAGAATGCTGTTGTAATGTGACCTTGTCATGAAATGTTGTACCCATAGAAATCTGGGTTTCAACAGCAATGCTGCTATATTATAGTATTTGTACAGTTGAGGTAATTAGTCAGGAACTATTAATAGCTAAGGAGAAATGAGGTGCTGCCACCTATTCTGTTTGGACATATCAGTCATGTAACTTTGCTTAGGTGATGGGTTGTGAAGTTCTATTTTGAGCAACAGCTATTTAAAACCTTACAGCTTCTGGATCAGCAATGTTTCTCAGGTTATGAGCCTAGTACACTTGTGTTGACTTTTTGCCTTCTGAGTTGAAAAGGCAAATTATAACTTCTGCTTATGGTTACAGGCTTTGTATTTTGCTATAGCTACCCAAACTCAGCAAGGCATTTGAGAACAAAATCATGCAAGTACTTTAAAATATTTGATGCTTTTAAAATCTGGACATTTTTGTTAATTCTTGAATGGGCTTATTGTGTCAAAAAGGCAAAAGTGTAATTTAAACTCTGAGGTGACTGGTACTTATTTCAGAAGTTCTTACTGAATTTGGAGGTCTAATGAGATCAAAGAAACAGCTGTGACAACACTGTAGGTTTGTGTAATGTGCTTTATTTAAACCTTAGTGTTGAAAATGGAGAGCCAGTCCTTTGTTGATTGGCCTGTATTTGTGGGCCTTGGTTTGGGAGCTGCTCAATGGAGCAGGACTTTTAAGTCCCTGATATATCTTCATCTGTAATAACAAGCATCTGTCTTGTTATAAACTGGGGAGTCCAGAGTCCAAGTGGTTTTGAACTGGAGGAGTTTATTTCTGTCTGCCAGGACTTGATTTGTTGTTGCTTTTTGCAAAGAAACTGACAAGTGTCATAGTATTCTTTCATTTTCATTTACTTGGTGATATCCTAATGACTGAAAAGGGAGTTAGGTGTAGGATTATCATTGCAATTTACATCTTCACTTGTACTGAAACTTCTAGAAAAGGAGTTGGGGTTTGCACTATATGCTGTAACTTTCCCATAAGCAGGGTGATGCCTGCAGGTATCCTGCTTACCCCTGGCAAGCATGGAAAAATGGATAACCAGATCAGGTTGCAGTCTGTTTAAAAATACTGCCACAGTTACATAAAGGACTAGGCTGTCCTTGCTGAAAAGTAGTGTAAATACTGGTTATAACTTCAGGGAGAAACAAGCAGAAAGGAGGCTGAAACAGAAACAGTAGTAAAGTATGGGTTTAATGGAATTAGGAAACAGATTCTTATTAAAACTTTTTACCTGCTAATGCTTGTTTTGAGAACTAGTAGAGTGTGAAATAGCACAGAGGCATGAAATTATAAATCTCCACAAAAATGTCTACCCTTGCAGGGTGCTAACCTAACACAGTTTTTGGTGAATTTTCAGCTGTCATTCAGTAAATACTTCCTCTCCCTGGAGCTTTCCTAAAAGATATAGGGGGATAATAATGTTGTGGTAGCTAATTAAACTTGAAAAAACATTTGTTAGTACTGGATGCTGTTTACTTTTTAGTAACTAGGGAAATAAGCAACGAATGATTGGCAGAAAGAGCAGGCAAAACTTGAAATGGATTTATTTACTATAAATTGATTAAAGATCGAAATTCTTCTATCTGTACTTTTACAGTACGTACACAGTTGAATCTGTTCTCTGTGTCTTATCTTAGTTGTTAAAATGGGATGCTTGTTACCAAACTGCTCTGTCTCTATTTCATTTTCTGATTATGGATTGTGTACTCCTGCATTTTTCTCTGCTTTTGGATGTCTTTGGTTTTGCTGTTCCCATTCTGTCTGCATTGCCTGCTATGTTCAGCATAAAATTCTCTAATCTAATTTTAGTTGACTCTTTTTAAAAACAGAACATTTATTAAGGGCTGGAAATCAAGTCAGACTGAGAGGTTTGTCTTTTTGCTATTGATTGGAGGGGACTCTTGGAGTCTTGTTCTGAGAATGTAGAACTGGAACATCCCCTGCTGTCAAAAGCAGCAGTTTTAAAGTACAACCTGATAATTCGTAAGAGGGATTACTTGAAATAGTAGTATAGAAAGCTATCACTCCTATGCTAATTAGAAAGCTTGATTTCAGCCAAAATTTAGCATGGCTGACTTACAGAAATTTGGTTTATGCCAACTTTGTTCTGTGTCCCTGCATTGCTCTGATAGGGACATCAGTCATTCCCTCTCAGCTTTGTTTTGCTGAGCTAACTAAATCAAACCCTTTAAAATGAAAGTTCTCATAAGATAGGCTCTTCACTCGTTTAATCACCTTTCCCAGTTTGGATTCATCATTCTTGACTAAGGGTGACCTGAACTGTGTGTAGCTTTCCAGAGGAAGTCTTATTAACCCCTGTTAGCATTAATAATTTTTCATCTGTATTGAAAGTGCACATTCTAGGGCCACAGTGTTACATAGGCTTACACTGTTCCTCTGACTGACAGACAAAACAGTCAGCTTTTATTTTATTCCAGCTGATGAATTCCAGATGTCTAGCAGATATTTAATTATATTCTCAAATTGTGAGATTTTATGCTTTGTGCTGTTAAATGTCATCCTATAATTATTACTGCAGTCTTTGCTGTGCTGCTTTGATCTTCCTGTGTCAGCATATTTCTTTAATGCATTCCTATTTTTCATGCTGAGATTATTAATTAAATTATTTGAAGGAGCAGTTAACCTATTCTCTTTAAGAAATTCCACTGGTCTCTTCCTTTGAAAAACCTTTGGATGTATGTAGAAATTCGCCAGCGCTATGCTTTCCAGTCGGTTGTTGCAAGCATCTCTGTGATTAGTGTTAGGTTATGTCTGCATTGCACTCACTGCAGTATAGTGCAGGCATTCACAAGCTACCTGACTGCGGTGGAGTTAATGGTAGCACAGAATTCACAGCATGGCTTGAAAAGGCAGTCTGGGGAGCTGAGAAAGTAAGGGATAGTTAACCTGTGACAGATTTTTGTCACAGCTCACTGCTAGTATTATCCAGACTATTTGAAGGGCATCCTTGGATACATTTGCATGTCACTGCAGTCATAACAGTAAGTTCTATAAGCTTTAGTGATCTCAGACGTGACCTGGAGGGAATATATCAACATAAGATATAAATTGAAGTATCAATTTTGATAGACTATGTGATGGTGCCACCAAATAACAGCTTGTTCATGCAGTGTTATAAACAGCAACTGTTTGTCGTCCTTTTAGAGCACTATGTGCAATGACCTAGAAGTGAGAGACTTGGCATTATTTACCAGGAGGAGTAGATAGTTTCTGTTCTATTAGGTGCTCAGATTTTCAGTAGGTTTTCTTGTTTGTGGTTTGTTTTGTTTATTTGCCTTTCTTAAAAATGGTGCCTTGCTGTTTCAGCTTCCCAATCTGTTGTTCTATGGCCCACCTGGAACTGGAAAGACTTCCACTATTTTAGCAGCTGCTAGAGAACTCTATGGGTAAGCTGGAATCCAGTTGCTTTGGTGTAATCAACGATCACATGTCTTCTAATCATGTGACGGAGTGCCTTTTGTCATTGCCTGTTCTGATGTAGCTTCTAGGTCTTTTTCAGGAATATCTTTACATTCTAATTTGGCACTAACATGAGATTTCTTTCTTATTTGTCCTGTCACAAGTCATTGATTTCTGTTATCAATATAGACTTAATACACTTGAGACTAGCAGCCATGTAACCCTATAGCAAAGAGTATGAAAAGAAATGGCTTACTGACCTTTGTAAAGGAATTCCAATTTTAATGGTATATTCAGTAAGTTGTTAGCTACACACAGATCTCAAAGTACTTCATAAAATGTCTTAATTGTAATCTTTCCGTTATGCACCATTGAATTGCTTCTGGAAGTAATATTGGGAGTTAGACTAAAATTCAGCCTATGTACATTCATCAACTCACTTGTAACACTTGGGAGTTTTTGAGTAGTGAATTCAGTGACCCATGAGCAAAAAATGGATGAGGAGGTGGTTTGATATTATGATCAAATCTAATGTTGACTTTAGTACCTCCCCCTGGCCTTCCATTGTCATCTTTAATTTTTGGCTCATGTTGTTTTTTGGAGAGACCCACTTCTAGTTTAATAGTAGGAAGACAACTCCACATTGTGTGTCCATTTGAATTCCCAGAACTTAAATCCACTGTATTTTTTTTTTTTTTTTTTTTTAATTAGAGGTGCTGCTGTATAGTACTGCTGCTAAATACTGTTTGAATTATACTTTCTAGGTATTTCTTTCTGGTAGTATTGCAATGGCAGAACACGGCCAGTGACTCTATCTAGGCATTTTACTGGTTCTTCCACATTGCTTACAGCATATAAGTAGGAAGGCATATAATATAGCGCTCTGAACTTATGAAGCCAACTTCCTACTTTTTTTCCTGGATAACTGATGTAATTTTACACTTCATTGTTTTCTGAAGTCTGGGAGGCAATTGTAAAAATAGCTAATGGAAATTCATACCTAACATTTAATGATCTCAACTGTCTTTTAACAAAGTATGTTATTTTGTAGTGCTGGCAAAGATAATACTTGCCATTCAAAAAGGCTAGAAGGGTTGCTGATATACTTTATAAGCTGCTAACCCTTGTAATGATACATGTTGTAATAAAAATTTTGCAGGCCTGAATTATTCCGGCAAAGAGTCCTTGAGTTAAATGCTTCTGATGAGCGTGGAATACAAGTGATTCGGGAAAAAGTGAAGGCTTTTGCTCAGCTAACTGCATCTGGAAGCCGTTCAGAGTAAGTGCTGGATCAAACCCCTCTTGCTTAGGACAAAGCAGACGGTTGGTTTTGTTTAGGTTAACTTTATAACTCTAATATAAATGATGGATCAGCACTGCCCAGAAGTTTGCAACACACACAGTGCTTTGGCTAAGCTTTGACTTCATGTAATTTCATGTTGAGAGTTTGAATACCTGGGGGGAACTTTTACTAGTACTGTTAGAGAGAGGCAGACAGGGAAAACCCCAAAAGATCAAGCCTTCTAGATGTGGTGATACGTTGTTGCCTTTTCAAATATTGTCTGACTACCATAGGAAAGCTTCTTTGGGTAAATTGAGGTGGAAGTTACTTGCCTAGTACTTCTAATCTGCAGCATCTCGTACAAGATAGGTGCTAGTTTATAAGATGCTAACAAGACTCTGGTGTTAGGTGGTGAGAAGCCCTGTGCAGGTGAAGCCGTATATGTGGAAAAAACAGATTGTGGAAATAGCAGGAAGAAACTGCATGCCAGGTCTATCTGGCAAGAAATGGTCTTGTGTACTGAAATTAGTCTGTTGCTGTGTTCTTTGAAGTTCAGGGAATCAGGAAGCCTGTAAAAAGAAGAACTGCATTAGTTGTTGAAAGAAGAAACTTAAAGCAAGAGTACGTATTTTAGAGGACTTTTGCAGTATTCAAGTGCTGGTCTTTCTGTGGGAACCCAGTCGTCCCCCCCCTTTATTACAAATATTACAAATATTAGTCCTTTATCTAAAAATAATTAAAAAAAGATTGAACCTCTGAATACGTTCTATTTATCGGGTATAAATACTTAAGTAAAATATAACTTGCTATTTGCAGTGGGGTTTTTTGTTGGTTTTTTTTTTTACTTTGTCTATACATTGCATGTCTCTTGGTTAACAGATTTCTTATCTTTCAGTGGTAAAGTTTGTCCTCCTTTTAAAATTGTAATCCTGGATGAAGCAGACTCAATGACTTCAGCAGCCCAGGCAGCCTTAAGACGCACAATGGAAAAAGAATCTAAAACAACACGTTTCTGCCTTATTTGTAACTACATCAGCAGGTATGTGTCAAATTTGTTGCTTATTTGGACTTGTTGCCCCTCCTGTACTCTAGTCTTCTTTGGTCGTGTCCCCCCCCCCCCCACCGCACTGAGAGGTTGATACCTAGTTTTCATAGTTTTCAGTTAATAGAGATCTAGCTATGTGAATACAAGACTGAAGACAATGTTTAGGTTTCAACTAATTTTTTACAGTGTTGCAGTTTTACAGTTATGTTGCCCTTTTCTGCCTTGATAGCTTTATCTGTATGAACTTCACCCATGCATTCATTTACCAAACACTTACCTTCCTTTCTTTCAGAATAATTGAACCTTTAACATCTCGATGCTCCAAATTCCGCTTCAAGCCTTTGTCAGACAAAATCCAACAGCAGAGGCTATTGGATGTTTCTGAGAAGGAACATGTGAAAATCAGCAGTGAGGTAACTTCATGGTTGCCATGTAACTTTATTCCTTAATCCAGTGCATAATTGCATTGCAGTGAAAGGGGCTAAGTCAAGATACTTTTCCAGACTGCTCAATTTTATTAAATACAATATAAAAACTCATTAGCTATTATCTTCCTTCCATAGATGGGATGAATTTTAAGAGTCTTCCTAAAACCAGTGAAATGTCCACTAGGGAAAACTGAAGCAAAACTATAGGGCTTTTTGTTCTGTGCTGAGTATACTTGCATTAAACCATGCTTCATTCCAAAATTGCCAGCACACATTTATATTACTGAGAGATTGCTTTGTACCTTGTGTATTGTGCCTGTCTGTGATAATCTGCTTTATGCACTACTTGATGTTTTAAAATCAATGTGCTGAGAAGGTGTACTGGATTTTAATTAACAGTGAACATATAACTTGGCATTTTCTGACATCATCTTTCAGGCAGTATCGTACCTTGTTAAAGTGTCAGAAGGGGACTTAAGAAAAGCAATTACTTTTCTTCAAAGTGCCACTCGCCTAATGGGTGGGAAAGAGATCACAGAGAAGATAGTCACTGAAATTGCTGGGGTAAGCTATGCTTTACAGTTTCTTCTGTAATTAGTCTGAAAAGCATTTTTGTAGTAAGTCTACTTGCTACCTGTATCTACCTTTGCTCTAAGTTTGATTAAAAAAATTGTTTTATACCCATTAGTATTGCAGTATGGTACCGATACACTGTCCACCAGAATTTTAAAGACTGCCTGATTCTATACACTTACTACATAGCAAGTTTCTAGCAACTTATTCTGTAAGTCAAGGAAAACTGTAAAATAGTCTTATAACTCAAACTGAAGTTGAAATATTCTGCCCACGAATGCAAAATGTATTGCCTTTTGTGGGAGAGTAGACTAGAACATCTTTTTGGTGCTTTTATATATGTGTGTGTACATAAGTATAGATCATTGCAATATATGGTTTGGAAACACCACAGGGGAATGACTTCCAGTAGCAGCTCATTTTCAACTTAACATTCACAGTGACAGTGTCTCTTCAAGGATCTGTGTTGATTTTGCTTTTTAACAAAATAGCAGTGATTTCTTCCAGAATGACATAGGTAATACTGACAAGGACAGGAGAAACCTGAGAGGAAATGCATTTAATAAAACTTGTGTGAAGGTGTTCCTATAGCAGCAAAATACTTACCCCATAAGCAAAGAAATGTGAGATTAGGAGTTGAGGAGCTGAAAATTAAATGGGCTTTAATGATGGACACACTTCCCTTGAAGGTGCTACTACCATAGCTAATTGTAAGGATTGTGAGGTTTTCACTTTGATGGAACCAGAGGCAATTGCTACTGTGCATGTTTTACAGAATAGTTTTAAACAATTTTCTCAGTGAACTAATTGTTCAGTTTTGCGTATCTAGCTGTAGAAAAGGGCTGGATTTCACTTACAGGTATCTGTAAATCTCAATTTCTAAGAAACCTGACAGAAGTTGACTGTAATGATAGGAAAGAGAAGCATGAAATTCCGTTATTGAATAATGCTTGTTTAAACCAAAGGAACCCAACTTTACATCTTCATAAAGACTTCAAGTTCTTGGTTGTACATAACTTTTGTGACCCTGGAGTGACCTTAGTACAAAAGATTAATAAAGAAGCTTTGAAACTGAACTGTCCAGGCCCTCAACTGACAGGAGTGAGTAGAGGGGAGAACATGGGCAGGGCTTTTCTGCTCAGAGCTAAATAATCGCATGTCAACTTTTTTTCTTCTGATGTATTGTCTGATCTTGTTGCATTGGGCTTTTTTTGTGTGTCCCTGGTGCATCACTGGAGAGAAAACCGATTTGCTGTTTTGCTTAGGTGTAGAATGGTACAGAAAGCATTGGCTGATCTAATTGTTGAAGTAGGTCCTCCACTTAGTGTCCTGAATAAGTGATTGTGTGTTGGATTTATGAAGGTGACTTTGACAATTCACTATCATTATATAGTTTTTATTTTAGTATCACCAATATAGGACAAATATTACAGCCTTGCTCTCACTCTTAAAATTTAGCTAGTCTGTCTTATATACTGGCTTGAAAGTTGTTGGGTGTGTAGAGGAATGAAATCCTAAAATGGCTTCCTTCATAAGCAGTTTGTATCTGTTACCATAAGCATCAACTTAAAATTGAAGTTTACAAAGTTGAAGTTAAGAAATGTAATTTCTTGTTACAGGTCATCCCTAAAGAAACAACTGATGAGCTGCTATCTGTCTGCCAGAGTGGTTCATTTGAGAAACTGGAAACACTGGCAAAGGTAGAGTCCTCTTAGTGCTCTAGCCTGGATATTTTTCTAGGTCACTGCCCTGTGAATCCTTTGTTGCTGGGCTGCAGCTGAAGAACGTTTGGCCTCAGGTCAGTTAGGATGCACATTTCAGAACCCCTGTCTTTTACCAGTTAGTACTCTGATCTTTCCTTGCTGAGGAAGAGCTGTCAAAGCCGCAAATAAGATTCCCTACCACTGTGACTCTGGCTTTCTCCTGAGTTAAACTGCTGACATGTGGAGCTGTTAGGCTGAATTAGGCAGAGTAGGAATTTCTAGCGAGACACTTGGCACAGGCCTTTAGGACTGTGTCTTCAGTGGACTGGACTAGTCTCTGGACTAGTCACTTCCTTCATTACACGGAAGCTGTGTTAGATCAGAAGTATCTGAATAAAGCTGTAGTAAGTCTTCAGTTTTAAAGTATTTCATGTGAATCTTGCAGTAAACTAGTGATTGTCTTACAAACTGCAGTGACTTAAAATAGATCTTGCCGGAGAAGGCACAAGCTACTGGTATAGAAGTGTATTTATTTTCTTTAATACAGAAAAGGTTCTTACTCTCTTGAAGAATGGGGAATTCCTAATCTCATGAGTTTAAAGGAGGCTCAGACAGTCTTGAACTGGATTTCGAATCAAGGAGTTGTCCCTGACAGAGGGGAGGATGCCATAGTACCATTCTCCCTTCAGGTGAAATGTTCCATGCCTGTATGAAAAAAGCCAGTATTGGTCAGCCTCCTGCTTTTTACTTGGCTGAGCCTTGCTGGATAGTTTGGGCAGGACCTCTGGGTTTGAGTCTGGATTTATTCTCCTGTAAACTTGCAGCAGATCTTAGAATTGTTATGCCAGGATTTTTGAGGATGCCAGTACCTTACACTTTCACATTTACTTACTGTGATGTCTGAAAATGTGTTGATCTTAAGAGGTGATCTTCTAAATCCTTAGAGCTGGTATAGTCTTTCTTCAAACCATGATCTAATCTAATGTAGTAGTTTGGAACTGTTCTCCAGTTTCTAGAGTGGGCATTTCATGGCGGGGGGTGTGTTTCAAATACTAGTGCTCAATATGCAGTTGACACAACTGAAATGCATACTTCTGTAAAGCATGGGTGTATATTTTGCTGTACAGAAAAATAAGGTTGCACCAACTCTTTTTTCATAAATTTCTCCCTCCCTAAATGTCTTCATGGACTACTCTTCTTAATATTTACTGGTTTTGTAACTGGGCATTACTGATTTAAAAAAAAAAAAGCAAGCTATCTTTAGTTGCCATGGCTTGTATTTTACTAAAAAAGTTTTGGCCTTACAGATCTCTGTATGCCTGAGGCTAGCAACTACCAGATGAAGAAAATAAATCAAAGTAGGTGGCACTTTAAAATGTGAAGGCTGTGAAACTGCCACATGATGCTGTGGATGCTAAGCTTTCCTAATTTTAGAATACAATTGGACAGGTTCAGTGGAGGTTGTTAAATGCTTAAAATGTCTCTAGCTCACAAAATCCCCCGAGGTGTAAATTGTCAGAAGCTGGAGGAATATTTGGGCAAAGTAATTGCTATATGCCTGCCGCGCTCTTGCAGTCTTTCCTAGGTGCTCACTTCAGATCCCTGTCAGGTAGGATGCTGGACTGTATACGGACTACTGACTTGTCCTATAAAATTTAAAAGTTCCATGATAAATTTCAGTACAGTCTTTCAGCTCGGACAGAATTTTTCAGATTGGTCTTCCAGTTTGTGGTGTTTCTGCTGCTAAATCATTTCCATTTTCCTCTTTCCCGGACACAGAATCTCATTAATGAAGGGTATGCTGTTGCTCAGCTTGTAAACCAGCTGCATGATACTGTTGTTGAGAGCGAAGATTACAGCGACAAGCAGAAATCTGTCATTGTTGAGAAACTTGCGGTAAGTCTGTAGCTTGAGTTAAAAAAAAAAATTCATCATCTCCACCGATTAATTTTTGTTTACGCACTGTCTCTCCCAAGAAGTATACATAATGATTTATTTTTAGTTCTGAGTGTTTCTTGGTAGAACCTAAATTTTTGTCCTGAGAAATTTCATGAGAAAGACTTGAAATACAGTTAAGTGAATTATTAGGCATATTATATTGTTCTAATGGGACTCAAGCAAGATGTTTGTGGTTTGGTTTTTTTGGGTTTTCTTATTTAATAAGACAAGATTAAGTCAGCACCTAAAAAAACCCTAGGAGGTGCAAAAATGCAAGTTTTTGTTCCGGTGTGTAAAATATACCTTTCCAAAAAAAGAGTTAACTAACTTGCTAAACTTTGACCAGGAAGACAAGACAGCTGTGATGGAGGTTTTGCTAAATTCACTGAAGAAAGGCAGATAGTGTTGATGACCTGCAAGAGTGATGCTCCCAGCAGTTAGTTGCAGAGCAAATGGTGCATCCCTTCCTGTATGTAAACTGTCACGCCTTGGCCTCCTCAAGAAGATGGAGGCCATTTTTCCTGGTATGGTATGATGGGTACGTGATGTGTGACTGCTGGAGAAGTCGTTGCAATTAAGTAAACAGTTGGCGAACTTCATCTTGGTGTTCACCATTGTAACCTGAGAGACAGCTGCCTTCAGCACCACCATTTTAAGAGAGTTTTACCTTCTCTCTTCTTCTCTTTGCAGGAAGTAGACAAATGCTTGGCAGATGGTGCTGATGAATATTTGCAGCTGATGAGTCTCTGTGCCCTTGTGATGCAGCAGCTCACACAGAACACATAACAGCTCCACCAGCAGTGGCTGGCAGCAGAGTAGAGCAGCTTTTTGTTTCATGGGTGGCCAAGGTTCTGAGAGCCAGGGACCTCTGTACTTTTGTACTGGTTTTTGCAATAAAAGGACTGCTTAGCAGTTGGAAAAGCTCATGCTGGAATATTTGATTTTTTTTTTACACTAGGTTAAAGAGATCTCTAGCTGCTGAGGGGCCAGTAATGCTCCTGCTTTGGGGTTGTTGTAGGCTTACATACAGAAAGGTAAATGCATCAAAAATGAGTGTATAAGTCATCAGCAGCTGAAAGCAGAGAAAGGGCAAGTTGTTCCTTCCAGCCCATGTTGCCCTGTTTTCAAAGTATTGACTTAGCAAAATGATCACATCTTTACTGAACACAAGGCTTCAGGCTAACCCAGCTCCTGAGGGAGCGTGTCCCGTGCCACCTCCATCTTGTATCAGACCGTTTAGCATTAAATGCTGAAAAAAAATCACTACTAAATGTATTGCAACACACTTATTTCACCCAAGCTACACTAAGTGTAAGAAAAAATGCAGGGTGAAGGGCATCTGATGTTCTAGAGAAGGTGCTTAGATTTTCTGACTTTTCCACTCTTGCTCACAAGAGCAGTTTTTAAAGCTGTTTGTTAGCTGTATGAAGAACAGTTTTCTGGGGTGGCTGAGCATCCTTGGGGTAGTCTTGGACCCCTGGGTCTGGTCCTTTCATAGATGCTACTTTGAACAGCTGTTGGATTCTGCTTCCTTTAACCTTGCATTTCCTGTACTGCCCCACCCTCCTGAATGCAGTAAAAAAAAAAAAAGCCTTGGGCTGGTAGTAAGCATAAACAATGCAGGCAGGGGGCATTTTAATCAAGTCAGTACTGATTAAGCAGCCATTTTCTACTCTGATGAAAGGACACATGTCCATCACCCATGAGCTGTGCCACACAGGGACAGCCTCTGGCACTTCAAGCTCACCCTTTACTACTCCAAAGCCAGCCCCTGCACCTTCCAACAAAGCTGAGAACCAGCTGAAGTCACAAACTGATGAAGCCCAGGAGCTCTGGCCACTGAGCACTAACACACCTGCTGAGGGAACCATTGCAGCAGCTGACACCTTCCACACTGTAGTGAAGTCAGACAGCTGCCATCACCCCCCCCTAGAAGCAAGACACCCCTCCAACCAAGAAGCAACTATTTACAATTTAAGTGAATATAGAAGTATTTTATTGAACATTCAAACTTCATTAAGACATGTGCAATATGGCAAATTTTACTGGGTTTAACCCTAACTAAGACAATAGTATGATTGCTTGCTTGCTGGGGCTTAGCAACAGGGTCCAGATCACACTTACCACTAATTAAATACTTTATTGAATAAATACATATGAAACAAAAATGCATTTTAATGCTCTTATAAAAGTTTAGAGATTTTGAAAGGCCTTTCCAATTCAATCTGAAGTGTAAGTACATACAATAAAGGAAGGTAGGCTAGTTTAACATAATTGGCTGACTTTATACAGCACTTATATCTTTTAGTCCATAAGTAAATTATTAAATGATAAAGAACATCTAATACAACCACTTCTATGGAACTAGGAAATAAATTTCTAATAAAGAAAAAATTTACAGACCCCATGACTTTCCACCCAACCCCAACAGTCTAACCCTAAAGTGGATAAAGCCAATGGCTTTCCCCACAAGAGCTCACGACAAAAAGTCGCTTCGCTTATCAAAAATCTGTATTTCTGATCCGTTATGAGCATTGAGACAAGATTCAATATATCCCCAAAGAAAGAAGCACAATGCACGTTGTGAATCGCCTATTCAGCAACAGCGAGCACTGCATTCAAACCACCTCATCCCAGGGATTAAATGAGATCAGCCACATTCATCGGCATCTCCTCCACCGTAGTATTGTAGAAAGTCTCAATGTCTCGCAGGATCCTCTTGTCCTCTTCAGTGACAAAATTTATAGCCACACCTTTTCTGCCAAAACGACCACCCCGGCCAATTCTGCACAAAAAGAAAACACATTTACACACAAGTTAACTAATCTGCTTTAAATGTTTGCAAGATCCATTCGTTAACTGCTGCTCTTATATCTGCCACTGGCCAGGTTAGGCTGTATTTACAGGACTAGCTGTTACCAAAGTCACATCTGGTCAGGAAAAACTAGCAGTTAGTGCCAAGAGTACAGAAGTGTCCATCCTATAGAGAGTAGCAGAACAGAAACGGTTACTCTTTTGGCTGCAAAGTAAGATCTTTATTTAATTGCCGAGTACTGTGGTACGTATGGAGTCCTAGCTCAGTCTCCCTCCCCACCACTCAACTAACACACCCATACCACATGCATCCAGTCCCAAGCACATGGCATCCAAAAGATAAGCTATTGTTCAAAATTCAGACTGTTTCTAAGTTAATCCAATTACATCCACTAACATGGAACAGCACACTCAACTTGAGAATTTTAATTCAACATAACTGTTTCCAGTGGGAAAACTTAGGGTTTGGATTTTTCTGTTTAAAAAAACCCAAGCTCAACATTTTTGTGTAAGCCTAAATCAGCCACTAACACATCACAGAACAGTTCTGTTACACCCACCAGTTCTACCTTCCTGCAGACTGCACAATAAAGTGCCTAGTCAGCAAGAGCTAAATACACAAAAATGGCTCACAAAACTTAGTGAATAATCATGACAAAAGAAATATATAAATACCGACTCGCTCTTTACGCAAACTGTGCCGCTTATGAATCCACGTCCTAAATTACGTCAACGCCGTTTCTGAGCACCATCTTGTGTCATCAACTGCTGCTATCGAGTCCTGTATTTTTTTATACCAAGTAACAAAGCACAGTTTACTTAATTTAGGGACAGTCACTAGAAGCAGTTAACTAAACCTAGGGAAACAAAACTCAAATTGCTACCAGAAGACACACACCACAGACAACAGAATCCCACCGTAAGACGAGCCACCAAGAGCAAACAAGGCACACAAAACCACAGTTGGGCCTCCAGAAGTGAAGGCAGTCCTATACAACTAGTTTGCTAAGACTATTAAAGTCTAGTCACTGAGCAGCAGCAGCAACTGATGATTACGTAGGACCTACAGATCGAGCCAACATTGCTGTCAAGATGCTATGCCACTAATGGCTTTTTGTAATCACACTCCACAACCTACATGACAAAAAAGGTAGTTCAGTAGATGGCAATTTCCCCAGATCTCAGCAAAGAATGATCAGCCATCACTGAACTTACCACACATCTAAGTTTTCCCACTGCTTTTTTTTATTGTCCAAAAGCTCTGCTCCTCCCTCATTTCAGAACCACAGCTGTGCAAGTCAGGGCTTTTTTTTTTTTTAAAGCAAAAAACACAACTAGTTTTATTTCCTGCTAGCTTTTTAGCAGTTACTACTATATGAATGGATGCTAACACCTCCTGTTACTGGCAAGGACTAAAGGGAAAAACAGGTGAGGATCTGTGCTGATTTCTGTAGAGGACACGACATTCAGTGTAGCACACCAACTAGAGTTTAGAGCCAACTAACCTGTGAATGTAGTTTTCACGATTGGTCGGCAGGTCATAATTTATAACCAATGACACTTGCTGCACATCAATGCCACGAGCCTGAAAAGCAATAGAGTCTTTAATGCAAGTCACATGCTTCAGGTTACATTATTTATCCTGTGCTTTTGTTGACCACATGGTTAGTGATGAACTACAACTGTGTAGTCCATAGTGGAGCGTAGTCTTTACTCTTCCAAGAAGCTCCAAATAGTTCAGGCTACAAGAACCTTCACTGAATTATGAAGCTTTTGGCAGCAGATTTGAACAGAAAGGTGTTCAGTGTTAAGATCATACTCACCAGCAAGTCAGTGGTGATCAGGACACGGCTTGATCCTGATCTGAACTCTCTCATGATAACATCCCGTTCCTTCTGGTCCATGTCACCATGCTGTGGAGTTAAAAAAATTGTAATTACTACAGTTCCAACAGACTAGAATATCCTTTAAAAAATAAAAGTGATGTATGAAGCCCAGCGTCCCTACCTGCCATGGAACAAAGCAGGTACGGATAGAAGGAACATTTTTCTTTAAGCAGGGGGAACGATAATACAGCACCGCACAGCTATATCATAACTTTCCTGCTTTTCACTCAAATATAGCTCGTTATTTGTTTTTCAGTATGTACATGGCGTTTCAGAAGTTATGTGGAAGTATCAATTCTTACCAGAGCTGAGACTGTGAAGTCCCTGGCATGCATCTTCTCTGTAAGCCAGTCTACTTTTCTCCTTGTATTCAGGAAAATAACAGCCTGTGTAATGGTCAGTGTCTCATACAAATCACAGAGAGTATCCAGCTTCCACTCCTGAACAGAACAAAAGATCAGGAAATGCATCACGCCACTGACAGTTCAGTACATAACACAAATCTCAAACAAGGAGTAACAGTTGAAAGCAACAACCAATTAAGCATGCTCTAGTGTGCAGTTGTATTATATTCAGTATGACCCGAGAAGTGGGAACAAGACACTAAGCAAAGTTTCTGCATCAACTGTTGCACCAAATCTTAAGACACAGGACACTGGACATTAAGAAAGAGGTCCACCCTAGTCATTTTTGATCCAGTGCATAGTTTTTCTTCTTCTTGCGTGTACTCTACTAGCATTACTACAGAAACCAAAGCTCAGCCTTGGTTTCTGTAATTTTAGCACAGTGCTTTAACAAGAAGGTAAGAGAACTTTAGCTTAACTCTTCCAGCCAGAGCAAGTACAACTGACACCAACCTCTCTTTCAACATTAATGTAGAATTGCTTGATACCCTCCAGAGTCAGTTCTTCCTTCTTCACCAAAATACGTATGGGATCTCTCATGAACTTTTTGGTCACTTCCAACACATCCATTGGCATCGTAGCTGACAGCAACACAACCTAAAATGTATTACTGGGTGTTAGCATGCACCCACACCACCAGTTCTCAGCTACACAGTAACCAAATCTACATCCAATTTAACCATGTGAAAGGTTTTTTTACCTGGATGTTTGTGCTTAATTTTTGAAAGATCTCATAAATTTGATCCTTAAATCCACGGCTCAACATTTCATCAGCTTCATCCAGAACAAACATTTTGATCCATTTAGGTGCTATTAAAAAAAAAAAAAAAAAAAGAGTATGTCATCAAGTTTCAGAAACACACTTAATACTTTTATTAATGTCACTCTCCTTTAGGACTAAGCTTTGCAGTACAACTCTCTACACTGACAGCAAATGCATTACTTAAGCTCTTCCTGCATGTGAAATTCATATTGGAAAATTATCAAGAGCAAAATTAAGTCATACTTACAAAGGTAGCGTCTGTTTAACATATCAAACACACGCCCCGGAGTTCCAACCACAATGTGCGGAGCCTCAGCCTGAAGTTTCTGCATTTCATTGCGAACATTTGTACCACCAATACAAGCATGGCATGTTGCTCCCATGTAGTCTCCAAGGGCCAGAATTACCTTCTGAATCTAAAATAAAACCCTTCCGTTAGTAGTAGTTCCTGGTACATTAAAGATTAAGCCCTGTTATCATTGGTGCTTATGGACTTCGGAAGCTAAGAGAGAAAACTAGGACTATGCAGCTCTTATGGTTAGAACTGACAGTTGCCAATGATTTTGCCCAACTGCTTGTTATTCAAGTTGTTCACTAGAAAGCTCAAGTCAGAGGGGCACTTAGTTAAAAATTTTTGTCATTACTAGTTGAACTAGCTAAAGAAGTGACTACCATGCACCTGCTATTATTAAGCTAAAAGCAGGGCCTCCAGAAGTGAACAAGTTTTCAACTGTTAAGGCCTGCATGTTAAGCACTTGCAGAAAGTTCACAAAAGAGCATACAAGTACACTGCTATGCCAGGCTTCAAAACAAGCCTCACCTCACTAGTGTCTTCAGAGTAGAAGAAAGGCTAAACATTCTGATCAGAGGTCCTTGTTCCACTGATCTGTTTGGGTTGGTTTTTCTTTTTACATTTCTTTCCTGTCTGATTTAGTATGTTTAGCTTTACCTTCAAGAACAATCTCCACTATAGCACTGGCATCTCAGTATATTCTAGTTGAAAAAGACAGGAAGTTGTATATAATAGTTTTTAGTCTATTTTGAGTTCTGTTCAATATTTCATCTTAAGACCCCACATTACTGATACACATTCATCCTAAAAATTAAGTATCCTATAAGTTTTGTTAAACACTCCCACTCTTAAAACAGAATACCAAGCCTTGAAGGTGAAGTAGACATGCATTAACAGTCAAGAAAACATCACAAAAATACAAAAACAACAAAGTGACCACATGCGCACTGCAGTTTTCATGTTGCACAACTGCACGCAAGTTCAAATAGCTTCCAAAAAGTATGTTTTGTTTCCACTCAGAACGCTGTGCTTTAATAATATATCTTGTATTTTTTCTGCTGAAGATGCTCCCTCAGAACTATACACAGCATAGCAGCTGGCTCCTGCATCCCTGCCCCAGCATACCCTCCACGTGCATCAACTCAACTTTTCAAGCAAGCAGAGAACTTGTGGGACAGAAGCCAGTTTATATCCCCCATTACTCAACACAAAAAGGGTTCTGAATGGATTAGTTACAGCCCCTTAAGTAGTCTGTTTATTGTCTCACAGTTGTGAAACCTGAAACCTATGCAACACACAAGCAGCTTTTTTTTTTTTAACTACACTATCAATACCTGTTGAGCCAGTTCTCTGGTAGGGGCCAATACTAGTGCTTGGGTCTCCTTGAGATCAATCTCCAACTGCTGCAGGATGGAAATAGCAAATGTGGCTGTCTTGCCAGTACCTGACTGAGCTTGAGCAATCACATCATACCCTAAAAAAAGTAGGATACACATTTACTGCTCCCACACAGGTCATTCATGTTTTTAGTTTTATTTTATTCCCTTTGAAATAAGTGATCAGTATTAAGAGTTCTCTCCATTTCAGGTCAGTCCCGAAAGATGGTGTACCATCATATCACTTGTTCAGTAATTACTAAAAATAGGTATCATCGCACACTAATAAAACAGCATATGCATTTTGCAACACTTTCTTAATTATCTGATGTTGGTATCAACACATGAATCACCTGCATACCTTTGATGCATGGAATAATAGCTCTCTGCTGAATAGCTGAAGGCTTCTCAAAACCATAAGCATAAATGCCCCTTAGAAGGGATTCTTTTAAATTCATATCATCAAAGTTGTCAACAATCTCATTCCAATTGCTCTGTAATGAAGAAGAAAAATAAATATTAAATCCAACACCCATCTCCATCAGTGATTAAATTCTCAAAAGTCAGTTCACATGTGCTCACCTCAATGACACCATCAGGGTCCATTCCCTCTGGGCCGCCATGGTCTCTGTCACCAAACAGAACAAGCTGTTAACACAGTAGCAACGAACATACAGAAGCGAGTTGACACCTTGGCTGCCAAAAGCCATATCTGGAACCCGTGACAGATCATTCTAGCAGGTGCGTTGATGTTTTGCCAACGGAGGGACCCCTACCCTCTCCCCACCGGCTTGGGTGCCACTAACCCAAGTCCCTCAGCTCTCAATGTGACGGAAGATCATCCAAGCCTTCGAGCCACAGCGAGGCTCACGGGGACTTTCAGACTGTAGAAAAACCCACCAGAAAAAAAAACCAACATAGCTCAATCCCCGATAAAAAAAACCTTACCTATTAAAAAACCCCAAAACCTAGCCGGCAAGACAAGGACGGCACGTCCCAGCATACAGCGCCCCCCTCACGGAAGACAGCCATTGAAGGCGGGGCTCCGCACCCCGAGCCCCGCAGTTGTGGGGAGGGAGAGCGGGGCAATGGCTGCCGCTGCGCACTCTAAGCTGGCTCAGCTGCAGCGCCTGGCGTGGAGCGGGGGGGGAGGGGGGCGGTGGGGGAGGCGGACTCCCGGCTCCGCTGCGGTCCCCCCCCCCCTCCGCCCGCCACCCCGCCCCGCCTCAGCGCCGGGCAACTCTCGCGAGAGCTCCACCCCTGGGATTGCGCAAATCGGACACTGCGCGCAGGCGGAGGAAGGCGCCGGGCGATCGCCCAGGGGGGCCGCGCCCCTCCCCCCCTCCCCGAAAAAAATGGTCTCGCCCTTACAGCCGGGGCCGCAAACCCGGGGCGAACCAACGGCGGAAAGCTGGGGCTGCGGGGGGGGGGGGGGGTGTGGGGCAAAGAGAATTGTAAGGAAAAAAAATAATCCTGAACAAGGCACTCAATACATTTTAATTACAATTTAGCTCAGTGGGTGCGATTATATTAAAAATGGCCCTTTTTTAGGGATGGGGGATGCTAATTAAATCAACAACGAAAAAGCGAACCCCGAGGAATGGAACTAAATCCCCGCTGAACCGCGACTAAGGGGCGAGACGGGACCGAAACGTCTAGAACCGGGAGGGGCCGGGGCACCAAGCACTGTCTAACCGCAGCGCCAAGCCGCCCTCAGAGAGCTGCCTCGAGCGCGCAGGCACCCCCCCCCCCCCCGCCCCCACAATCTCGCTTCTTTCCCTCTCCCTGGCCGCCTCCAACCAGCCCATCGAGCCCCCTTACAAGGAAAGGGCCCGAGGCCTCCCCATGCCGCGCCATACCTGCTATAATCCGCGGAGCCGCCTGACATGTTCCGAACACCAGCTCTGTCCTCAACTGAAAAGGCAAGCCCTCCGCGGCGCCCGCTTTATATATCCGCCCCGCTGCCGGACTCGTTTCGCTCTGCTCTGCGCATGGATATACGCCTCACGCCACAGCGAAAAAGGTACTAATGCCCCCGGATTGAGCCCTCTTCCCAAGGGATTCCCCTCACTCCACTCCTTGAGGTACTCTGGAGGGGGTGCCTGAGCCATTCGGGGCCACGAGGTCAGGGGAACGTGGAACTACTTTTTTCCCTCAGAGCGCGGAAGGATATTGCACCATTGACGGCGTGACAGCGCCTCGCTCCTTCCTCCCGCTCTCCTCCCCCCCCCCCCTCGTTCCTGCGCACGGGGTTTCCCGCTCCGGCCCCTGCTGCAGCGCGGGGGAGGGGGAGCGTGGCGGGGGCGGCGGGGGTAGCGAAGGAGGGGGGAGGCGGCGGGAAGGGGCGAGGGCGGCCGGGGCCGACACGACCGGGGCCCGGCGGGCCAGGCAGTCGGGCTGAGAGGGGCAGGGAGCAGGCCATGCGGCAGCAGCTGAGGGGGCAGAGCGGCTCCCTGTCATGGCTGCGTTTCCCCCGCCATGTCGGTTATTTTTAAAGCCCCGGTGCCTGGAAGTCAGGGGATGACAGAGGAGAGCGGCTTCCTCGGGCGGGGAAGACGGCTGCTGGGCCGCGGGGCTCGCCCCTGTCCGTCCCCCCCCCAGAAATGACTCCCTCCTCCTCCCTGCTAGGCTAAAACACCCCCTGAATTCTCCCTCCTCACCTCCTGCTGAGGGGCAGGAAGGGGCTAAGCCCGGGTCGGTTAGTGAGGGGGGCAGCGCTGGGCGACAGGGAGCGGCGGCCGGCGGGGCCGTGAGGTGAGGGGGGAAGATGGTGGCGCCTGAGGGCCCCCCCCCTCAGCCCCGGCCCCCTCCTCAGCCCCGGCCCCCGCTGAAGCACGGGGTGGGTTTGTGTGGAAACCGGCGTCGCGGTGAGGAGGCCGGCCGGGCCCGGGGGCGGGGGGGTGCGCGGGCGGCGGGTGCTCCGTCTGCCCGGGTTTAGGACAGCAGCTTAGCTGAATCACGCAAATTTGTCACGGGGTGTTAAATGTGGATAATTTCTAAAGGGGATGAAGGCGTATTTGGAGAGTATTTGAGGGAGATAGGCGGGGTGGTCCTCGGGGCGCTACTGAAAACGCAGTGCTGCGGTTCATAGTACAGCCAGCGATGTCTGCGAAAAAAATCTGTCACGGCTGATTTAAAGGTTAGTGCAGTCCAAAATAAAGCAGTAAGGAAGATGTTACTGTGCAAACCGACTCAATGAAATGATCGGTGATCATGCCCGTTGCTTTCATACTGCTGTAGAAAAAAATATCGATCATTTTAATGTTCTTCTCAGGATTTACAATAATCTGTTCATCAATATTTCTCATGTAGGCAAATAATAAAAATTATAAGCAATAATTTTTGCCAACTTTAATGGGTTTATGTGTGCCACTTCTCAAACTTGTTTCCATAGTGATTATATATGAACAAATGGAGGCAGTGCTTGAAAAACTCAACCCTTTACTTGTCTAGAATATTGTAAATTGTCTAGAACCATCTAGAATATCTGTAAAGGGCATCTCTGAAAGACTAAATGTACATTAGCTCTTCCTATGGTAGCATCTGCTGGGGCAATATTATCTGTAGAAATAATGTAACACTTACCAATATCCCAGCTAAACTATAAATGCAGCTCCTCTGTTGACCCACCCTAATGCTCTCAAGTTTTGTCTGCCCATGCTGAGTAGAAAATATTGAGGATGCTTCTTGTATTTGCAATTTAGACAGCCACACAATAGTAACCGGAGGCCTTTTTAAATGAATGATAGCAGTTTGCATGGACCCGTAAGCCTCTGGTTGTAAAAGAAACAGGATGGACTGAAGAAAGAACGTGAACACAGGTTCAGGCTGGCACAATTAGACTGCCCATTAAAAATTACTTTGGGTCTAAATGGAAGAAATAATACTACTGAATATTTGTTTTTATTATCTCGAACATTTATTAAGAAAGCTGTAGAGTGTAAATACTTTTTATTTAAGTATTGTAATTAGGTCTTAGTATATTTGCAAACCTGAGTGGAAAAGGTTTCTTGACATATAGGAATTTCAAGAAGGTAAGCCATCATTTTCCACAGACTCTAAATGTCTTTTAAAAAACCATTTGTCATCTCAGAAACAAGTATCTAGTTTATCTTTTTCTGTAAAGAAATTTGTCATTTCAGATTACCTGTGTATTCAAACCACTTTGAAAGTTCGGTTTTGACAAAAGTAGTTTTTAACTAACAAGGCTTTCCTAGCTTTCTTTAAGGACAGTTATAGGAAAAACTGTTCCCATTGCTCTAACTTGCTGCAAGTCTTGTTTCACTCAACTTGACCAAACTTCATCCCATTCAAAAAAAAACCCCAAAAACCCAAAACTCAGAAAATGTTTTTTGACTATTAACTTCAATCAAGGGACAATTTTTTAAATTGATTTTGTTATTTACTGTCTGTGATAATGGCATCTGGGAGTCAGATGCCAAGATTTCTTTATGCAGACAACTATGGAGCCAAACAGTGCTACCTGCACCCGGCCCAGAGCTCCTGATCACTGGCCTTTATAGAGCAGCTTGAAATTTCCATGTCTCTGAGGGTTTTGTTCAACTGTGATTTACCTGATGCTTGAATATAAAGAAAAGTCTGTGGGTGTATTAGTATCTCCTGTCACATGGTCATGGCAGAGTCTGACAAATCTGATTAGTTGGCTGTGTTATTTGCTCTGGTTCATCGTTATTTTAATCCACTTTTATAGAATCAGATAGTCCCCAGTCATATGGCCTCTCGTCAGATGCTCTCTATTTGCCTTAAGTGTTGTATGACTGGAACTATGAAATTGCGTTTTAAGAAACAAATCATCAGTTCCCATGTTAAAGAGACTCATGGATGTTCCACATCAAGGCATATGAGGAAAGGAATCCAGTGTTTCTTCCAGTGAAAATCACTGACTTGTTTCACCAAATGAAAAGAGGAAAGAAGTTTTGCTTCATTAACTTGGGATAAGCAAAGGGTTGGAAACACTGAATCAGTCCTCTCTTTTTGTGAAACAAGATAGCAGAAATCCAGGATTGTTGTCCTAGCAATGACCCTAACTGCACTAGAGAGAACATTTTTTACTCTTTAAAACTTGTGTACCTGAATAGTATTTGAGAAATATCTTTTCAGTTATAGTAAGGCAAACAGCCAATTCATTTGTGATATCGTATATAATTTGTGTATTTTTAGACTGGTGGTAGCCATGCTTTGCCTGGGATTATTTGTGTTCTGAACATGAAGCATCATAGCAACAGGTATTGAAAGGTCAGATTTTGTCACTGGCAAAAATCTTGGACTGACAGTGGGATTTGTTATGGCCCCCTGGCTTTTAATTTTCTTAAGCTTTCTAGAGCAGTCTCAACTGAAAACTTGCTCCTCAAGGACCAGGTTCATGTTATCATCAGGCAGAAGAGATACCAAAAGGATGCTAAATAATATGTCTGTGCTACTAAAGGTAGGATCCACGGCCACATTTATGTGTGCACATAATATACTTCAGTAGATGTCTCCCCAAAAGACAATCCTAGTGAATCATGAGCTCTTTAGTGAGAGTGAACATTATACATTTATTAACAGGGGGTAACAGATGGACTAGCTGGTTTAGCAGCTGGCTTTCTAGTCATTATTCATGCAGATTGAAGTAAAGAATGATGTATCTAAAGAAAGCAGTAGGAGCTGACACCTCTTGAAACTGAGCTCTAGTTGAGCAATCCCTGCTCATCAATATTCTGGCAAAGGCGATGTCACAGTTTGCATTAGGAAATTTCAGAAAACTCCTTTTAGAAATCTCATACCATGATTTGAATTTACCATGAAACTGTCATGTACTTCACGGGAAACCTGGAAAATCCTGAGTTCCTCTCCTGCATTTGCAAGTCTGATGCTAGAGTATGTACTGTATATTATTTGATTGCCACAACTAGCAGGGCAAAGAAAGTAATTGTAAACAGACAGAGTTTATTCACAGTAGGTCACATTAAGGATCAAGATGATTTGCCAGGGTGTTGTTAGCAAGAAGTAATGTTTTTCAGTTCATGATTCCCAAAGGATCCTGCCTAAACAAAAGCTTCCTTCCTCAGATGTAGGAGCAAACAGGAAAGATTCTGGAAAATCTCGAGGGGAGAGAGAAAGTCCAAATTCCAGGAGTCCCATGCTTGCAATTTAAATACAGTCACTGGGTTTCATTAATGCTAACATGCTTTTTTTGTCATTCCACTGAAATTATAATCTAAACAAACTAAATAAGAATTTATAAGGTGCAGTGGTTTTAATGCACTGAGAAAGCTTGCTTTGCATTCTTTAGTATCTCTGTGTGATTTGAAATCCATATTATGATGACTTTCGTACATTAGACTGTTAGGCTTGCTTTGTCATTCTTTTTTAAAGTTATTTTACAACTTTGTTGTGCTTTGACAGATATTTCTACTCTTTCTAACTGTAATCAAACTTGTGTTGTGAAATCTCAATGATGTCCTTGTTCAGTGAATTGAAAGTACATCCAGACACAGAATTTTCTCTCCCAGTCAAAGTTTTGTCTCACTGAATAGTTGTGTGCTAGGCCAATAAGGAACATTTTCAAAAATGCTTAAATGATTTAGGAGGTGAGCACTATAGAAAGCCAGTGGGATTTAAGCTGCTTTAGTTAATTTAATTGTTCCACATGCTCAGTCTATTCAAGATATTCAGACTTGTGCAGAGGATATAGGGTGGATAGGACCTTTTGCTGACCAGCTGACTCACTTGTCTGAAATGTATGCACGGTGGTTTGTGGCTTGTGCTCCCTAATTGCTTCGAGCACAAGTCTCCAAGACGTGTTCCTGCTTCAGTTTTGCATAGTTTTGTTTCTTAGCCTAAGTTCTCTCATTCCCAGTAAGATTTTTTTATCTTTATGTTAATTTGTTAAACTGTTTAAAACTAATCTACTTGTTTTTTAAAGAAAAGGCAAAGTTGTTTGAATTCCATATTTCAGATTATTCATCCATTAATTCATCTTCTCCTAGAGTTTGGAGCTTAAATTCAGACTTGTAGTGACCTTGGTGCCTTCAGATGTCCGAAGGTATCTGTTATGTATTTCTTATTCTGGAACAATTAGGTGCTCGATGAATCTTTAAGAAAGGTGGTTTCTCCTTTATACAGTGGGAAAGTTCTTGTAACCTGCTGCTGAAAGGAAGTGGCAGAAATGTTCTGGTGCCTCAGAGGAACCTGGGATTCTCAGCCCTGTCTCAGAGGGTCAAAAATCTAAAGAACTAAGGGAAGTTAAATACTTCTTATTTTTATAGTAGATGCATATAATTTCATCCAGTGGCCTTTGAACTTGTGAAAATTTTCCCATTTACTTCAGTTAGAATTACGTTGGGCTTCTTATAAAAAACTAGTGTTAATTTTAGAAAATGTGTATTTCCTTTCTTAGAAGAAGTATGTAAATCACTGTTAATTCTTTAAATGAGTACAAAGTAAGAAGACTATCATATGGGATCACTTATGGTGGTCTTGTGATTTTAGTAACTATTCTGGTAATAAGAACATTGGCACAATAAAATCCCAACCCAAATACTTGAAACAGAAATATACTTTTCTTTCTATGATTTTCTTAGTCATTCAGTCTTCTGCATGCTATAAAACTCAATAGTTATAGTTTTAGGTCTTGAACGTTCTCCTTGATTGAGCAATTAGATTCTTTCTTGCAGTCTTTAAGGCTTGTAGTCAGGCCCAGGACATGGTGCCAGCTTAGCTCTGTTCTCTGTTGTGTTAAAGACTCCCAGTGTGACCACAGCCATGTAATTTTAGCACTAAAATTGAACAGATAATATTTATTAGAGACTTGTCATTGACTTTTATTGGAATGAGAGCTCTTTCTGCACTTCAGTTTTCTCCTCCGTAAAGTGGGGGTGATAGTATTTGCCTCAGAGGTTACATGTGGGCAAATGTTTGAAAAATGTGGAGATCAGTAATGGTAGGAGGCTTAGAAATCTCTGATAGAAGTTACATACATACTTTCAGGTTAGAGTTTGTTCTTTCTATTACAAAAGTAAAGAAAGCTAGAGAGATTAAGCAGGTGGCAGCTGCTGATAACATCCTGACAGAGTACTGTGGTTACGTTTATTTTTTTAAGTCAATTGGAAGCCTTCTGCACTACCATGAAATAGTGTATGTCGTATATTTCTGTGAGACAGACTGCAAAGAACATTTTCCAATTCTGAGAGAGAGGTAAATATAAGCCTATGCATTCTTTTGAAGAAAACATTTTTCCTTCTGATATTGGTTAACTATGCAAGTTATTTATTCTCATAGTTATTCAATTTGGAATCCACTGACAAAGCTTGCGGTTTTGAATTGCTGAGCTGATTTCAGTTGTTTAATTTTTGGAACAGCCACTACAGGCAGACCTATATTCTGTATTTAGTTTTGAGTACCTTTCTTCGTTGATAAAAAAGTTGGCTGTTATGTTCTTAGTAGGAAGAAATAATGCATGTGAACCAAGCCCAAGACGAAAACACTAAAAAGGCTAAGCAGTTCTTTGATTTTACATGAGTATATTCAAAGGACCAGAGTTTGTGATAAAAAATTAATAATCTCTAATACGTATTGTAGATATGCTTACCTTGATAGATGCTTTATGTCCTGACTGATGAGACTAAGTCATACAACTCTGTCCTTCCCCATCCAAATTGCAGTTTTAGACATCAGAGCAAACACACTGTGCTTTTCAGAGTTTATGTACAGTGCTGTGAGTTATGAGGGCCCATCTTGGATTAGTGACAACAAAATGGCTAGGTTTTATCAACTGATACAGCATTGCACAGAATGCTTTGGTATTAGTGTTTTACAGGCCTATATTGTCAGAATATTTAAAACGTGTACGTCCCTAAACAGCAAGAGTAAGATACCATAGAAATTATTTAATTGTCCTTTAACAGAAGCTCTTTCTGCCCATATCCAGCCTTGTGTGTTAACTGAAGTCTCTTCCTCCTTCTCTAGTAGAGCATTTGAACCTCCAGAACAGTATTTTGCAGTTTATAGAGCTTGTTGCAACATGTACATGTTAACAATAAAGATAAATACTTTGTCATTAATAAAATGAGCTATGTAGTCAGAAGTATTGCCTTAAGGTAAATCTTAATTTGTACAAACTGGAAGTTTTCTACTGAGCTTTACTTTTTGTAAGAAAATTGAGACTCCTCATTTCTGCAGGTAACTATAGCTCAAATTCCCTGAGTTTTGTTTCTGTCACTGATACTGGCTCAATATGAAATTATAGATGAGTAGTTTCAGCTTTGTGCTCTTGTTTCACCTGCCTGTAAAATGGAAATCATAATCTCCTGTCTGAAGGATCTCTTAGAGCATAAACTGTTTAAGGCTGGGGCTGACTGCTTTATGTGCTATGCTTCAGCCTAGAAAGCTGTTGGTTCTGGGTGAGAAGCTGAGGTTCTACCTGGGTAAAAGTTTAAAAAATTAATGAAGATAAACATTTTGACTTGTTTAATCATTTTGTTTGTTTGTTTTGTTAATCCTTCTGAGATTTATTGGATGAAATATAAATATTACAAGGCTTTTATCTTTAACAGTGTTACGGATGCATGCTGTTGTCATGACTGGGTCTGAAATGTGTGCCCGTGAAGCTGAAGCTGCCAAGTGGGCTGCTAAGAAACTGTCTTGTAACTGTTCTGCTCTGTTTTGGGGGGTTTCTTTTTAGTGTTATGGAGCCTCTGTAGGCCAGTCCTTAGTCCCAGTTGTTTGTGCTTTAACCCACCCCAGAATGCTATGATATATTATTTTGTATACTAATTGAATACTGCCAGATGAGATGAAAATGAACATATGAGGTGCAGGATAGTAGGTAATTCATTCTTTTCCTCTCAGGTTGCACCCAGGAACAGCTGCCCACGTTTTCCTGGGGTCCACTGACACAAGCAAGCATGGACATCCACTGATGCAAGCACAGACAGGATGCAGGTGAGCACATTATCATGAGTTATCTTAGCCAGGAGTAACTGTGGCATTGCTTGTGCTAATCCAGGACATGCACTTTAACACGTCATGTCACAGCAATTGGCAGTGGCCAGAAACCTTTGTTCTTACGCAGCAGGAGACAGAAATGAGAGTTCATGCGGAATTACAGAAATACATTGATTCATTTATTTCATGCATGTATTGAAAGTGATTGGATTATAATTTACTGGCAATTTTTTGCAATAAATAAAGAATATATATGTCCCTCTATTCAAAGTAGTTTTTTCTTGTGCTAGGTACTTTAATTTAATTCAAGAGTTTCTTGTAATAATTGTTTCTGAATCTTAAGGAGTTGTTTATTTGCTATCATATTCAACATTTATTTGTAGCTCATTCTTCTGGTCAATTTAAAAGTAGCAAAGTCAGGAAAATCCTAATTTCTAAGCAGGCAGATACTATAATACTCAATAACCACCCAGTTACTGGTATTTTTCTTTGCTTGCTCTTTTGTCCTCTGTAGCTTGTGTTACCATTTCTAAATATATTCTGATATACACTTTTCCATGGATTACAAGACTACAAGATCTTGTATGATATTATTCCTTTTATTTTAGCAGCAATTTAAACAAACAAACCACTGGTTTAATTTATGTGTTAATAACAAATACTTAGAGTTTCAGGACTTCATTTGGATGTGATATTTTGTGTATCTTAAGCTCAGAATTTTCTTTTTTTCACATTTCTGTCCGAGAAAGCTGAGTTATCACAACAATGATTTTACAGTTTATTACCCAAAAGGACTTCTCTGATTTCCTTTACTATTATTTATTTGCATTGCTAACATTCAGCTCTTCTGAGAATACAACTTTGTACCCCCAGGAGCACGCTTTTTTTCTGAAATCACATTGGAATTGTGTTTGTTAATTTACATCACATCAGAATTTTCTTTGCTAATTTATTGGGAAAGCAAACTGTGTCTCTTTATGCAGAAGGAAAGAGAGAAAAGTCAGAACCGTAAAGGACTGCTGCCTCAGAGCTGCTGTTGCCATAGAGCTGCTAACGAGGAAAAAACTGCAGCATGGATTTCTTCTGCTGTTGAAGGTAAGATGAGGGCACAGCAAAGACTGTAGGAGGGGGAGGGGAGGCAGAGGGAGGGAGAAGAGGAAGAAAGTCTGCGTCCTTGCTGTCTAAAAAAGGAAATTCAGTGTCAGTGTTCATGAGCAGAACTGCTGGTGCAGAAGAACAAAGCTATCTCAGTTGTTTAGGGTAGCAAGAGTGATGAGCAAGCAAGCGCACTCCCATGCTTTCAGGAGGAAATACTGCAAAGAAAGGAGGGAGAAGAAGAGTGACTTTATCATTTAGAAAATTTTGCTGCTTCAAGATAGCTGCTTTTTGATACTACTTTGGCATTAATATTATTCCCCTGGGTAAAGACAGCTGTGAAAAAACTCAGTAGGTAGATAAGCAAGAAGAAAAAGTGGTGGTAAAAAAATTCAACCTCATCTTGAGCTGATGAATTCTGTCAGTATGCATTAAAATGTGTCAGTTGTTACACTCAGCTGTGCAGTGCTGTGAAACCTTTCACAATTCAAGTGAAATTATATTTTTTGTGGTAAGATTGTTATGATAAATTGATCTGTTATCAACCTTTTTATCAGTGATCTTTCATCTTTTGTCTAAGATGTCTTTTGAGTGAAAATGTGTAATAAATAATAGAAAATTAAATATTAGATACTTAACAATACTGACTACAGGACTGACATCAGACATGCTTTCTGCGGAATCTCTAATGGGGTGAGCTTTGTAGATTAAGACTCTTTATGATCATTGCAGAATAATCTGCAAAACACTCATTCAAAAGCTTCTGCTGCTGTTTCTACATCTGTCTAGCATGTTACATATTGCAGCTTTTTACTATCCTTCACCTGCTCCTTTTCTCAGTCTTTTGGCTCTTTCTGAGGCAACGGAACCCACATGCCCTGCACAGCAAACCCAGCACGCCTGCCCTTCTTGCATAGTGGGGCCTTGAAGAGGCTGAAACAACCTTTAGAGGCAGTGGTAACACTGTCTTGGCTATGTTGATACTAGTATGTTGATATTGCTTAACCATCTGATTGCTGTATTATTGATTGTGCTTGGATAGAACAGCCCTTCCTCGCAATTTCTTGTTTTGCACTTTATCACCATTTATCAAATGGTGTTTGACTATTTCTCCTGGAGTCTGTTTGAAGATTGGGTCAGAGTGAATTTCTCCTATAGCAGTCTGTTAGCTTGATCGAGAATCAGCAACTCAGGCCGCAAATAAATAAAAGTATACTAGGGGTTCAGAATTTTTCTGGCATTACAGTCTCTCATTGTGAAATTGTTATTCTTTGAGATTATAGCGCTTAGCTCATACATGCCATTTCCCAGTCATGAATGGCACTGGGAGAGATATATTGATCATGAATACATCAGTTGCCATTTCAAACGTATGTCATGAGGAATTGGATGCGTAAGTGTATTTTTACTAGTCAGACTCACTTTGTGATTCAGACTAATTGTGTCAGACTCATTAGCTGCAGACAGTTTTTCTGCAGTCTTCAGAACTGTTCTTTTTATTTACTATAGTCCCCAGTGGAGTCAGTGGTTGATGACATTCTGTTAAGGTTTGCATGGGTCCCTTGAACCAGCACACATGAAGATCAAGTCTTAATCCCTGATTGAGGCAACCCCTGGCAATACAAGTGATTGTGATTTAGTTCAATGTCAGTAAGTGGTTTAGTCATTTTGTGCTCTGAACAATTGTTAATATCTTGCTGGAGTGAATAATTGCGTTAGGACTGAGGTCCACAGAGCATTAGATGCTGCATTTCAGAAGACTTCACTCAACTTGTGGCTCAAACCTGTTTGGGTTCTTTAGAAATCTGAGGTGATTATTCAAACAAGCATGACTGTATAATAAACACCTCTATGCAGAATAGCTCTTCAAAAAGGAATGGATGGTCCCTATGCAGACTAAAATTTAGTTGCCTTAGATAAATATTTAGTGGAAGGTTAGGGTTGCATCTTAGATCAATTTAATGTAGTTCTTCATTGACAAAAATGGGCAGCCAGAAGCACAATGTTGCTAACTGACAGGTTATTCTCACAAGTTTGCAAATAGTATGTATATTCATTGGTTCCAATTGGTGGTGGCTAATATGTTTTTACAGTGAAAAAGACAAGAGCTACAGTAGCGCTAGTACAGAAATGTCTTGGCTGATTAACAGTGTCCAGTGTGTGGAGTGAGTGCAGATACATTATAACCTTCATATTGACACTATTCCTATGCTAGATGGTCAGCTACAACCAACAGATCTATCAACTTTAGTGAAGGTTTCAGAGGCGTTTTGGTTGTCTTATGGTAGAAAAGTAGCTTAATCTGAAGCTAAACGAAGAAGAGTTGTTTGTAAATCTGGTAATCTGTTCATACATTTATACGGAACTCTGAAGAAAGAGGCAGTCTTGTAGTTTATACTTGTTTTTCCTGCTTCTTCCATCTGGCTTGTATTGTGGGAGTGGTCACGAAAATAAGGAAGTATGGCAAAATGTTGCCCAGAACACTCTAATCTCTGTATTGGGCCACAAAAGAAGCTATTAAGCCACTAGTGTTACTGTGGTTAATGCCAGCACCTGCACCAATTCCCAAAACATCCCAAAATATAAGAGCTATTTTGTGGGTTAATGCTGCCCATAATTACATTTTTCTGCTTGCAAGGAGGTGTTGCACTGCTCAATGTCCATCTCAGCCTCTTCCAAGTAATATCAGTTTTCTACACCATAGGCTTTGGCTGAGTGCTCTAAGGCCTGATTTTTAGCTGAGTATCCACAATGCTATTTAAAGTTAATGGGAGCACAGGCTTCTCAGCACAATTTAAAACCAGGCCTCTGTGCTGAAACAAGAGATCTGAGTTTAGCAGTCACAAGACTGCTTAAGTGATCAGTCTGAATTCTAGATACCTTCTGGAACTGTTGGTTTTTTGTGGTGTGTTTTTGGGGGGGCTGGGGTTTTTTTTTGTTTTTTTTTGTTTTTTACAAAGCATATTGCCAATACTTGATTGATTCCTGGGAAGTTGAGGTACGTCCCATTGTATATCTTGATTTTTATTAATTTTGTGAACATATACAGCTAGTAGAACAGCTGGCACATATGAATTAATAGAATTCAGCTATAATAGATTTATTTCTCCATGATGTTTTATGGCATTAATCTTTTTTTTGTTGGATTGAATGGCAAGGAATTAACTTCTGCTGACATGCTTAAGGGTTAGAATAAGAAATAAACCAATGTTCCTTTATTGTTTAAATTTCCTTGTATGTATCTGGTGGATTTTTCAAGGTACTGAAGTATGGTGTTTTGGGCATGTAGTTCAAAGTCTTTCTTTAAATATGCTATAGCTCCCCCTGTTCTGTCAATGATCATTATGTTCCCCCCTTGAAATCAATAATCATCCATTCTTGTCTACACCAACTGTCTGAGTTTTTTATAGTAATCTAAGTTTCAGTTAAAAATATGTCCTCCCTGGATAAAAGGTACATCCTCATTCATTCCCTGCCTTAATCAGTTTTGTTTGTTCACTCCCTTGTTTTTTGGTCACACAATTATTTTTTAGTTCCAAGCCAAGAGGTCTGTTAGGGCTCCTGTAATACGTACATCCAGTGGAAGATGGGGTGTCATCCAATGAATTTATACAGTGACTTCTCTTCAGTTTTAAAACAAATATACTTCTTTGGCATGACTCTGGATTCTGTGGGGAATTCTGATTCTCTGTGACTCACTTTGAACTGAAACAGCAAGGTAAGTAGTTGGCTGTGTGAAGCCAGTAGTTTAATGCCTGATCTTCAACTCATAGACCAGTACTGTCAGTATTCATGGCAGAAGAGAAAAGAATCGCTATCAGGTTTATAATCCCTGTTACTCCATACTGATAGGAGTTACTCCTTTGGAGCTTATGCTTGGTTTTCACTGAGCAGCAGATTGAAACCAGTTCAGGAACAGCAGTAATACTAGTATTCATTGTAGCAAGATGCCTTACCCAGTTAGGAAAACCTTCTCTCTTTCCTCCTTAAAGCAGCCTTTCTCTTATTTTAGAATGCAGTAGAAACATTGTGTTATTAATCACATTTTACCAAATGAACTTCACTTAAAGCTTAATTAAAACTGAATTGTACTAATGTAGTCTTGTAAACACAGCAGAATTAGGAGTTGTGTGAGTAGCTGGTCACAGAATTGACCACAGAATATCTATCTCCATTGTTTTCAAAGAATATTGGAGGAATTTGTACATTGGATTTGGTACAGCTCTGTCTATATGACAATGGCCATACAGTGTTGTAATTTCTAATTCTGTAGCCACTTAGATGCATTTATCCTCAGATAAATCCTCCCTAAATTGGGAGCAATTATCTTGCTGGCTGAGAGACCTGAGAAAACAAGGAAAGAAATGGGTTCTTATGTCTTATCAAATGCCAGTGTTCATCGTTAATTATCCACATTTTCTGTTGTCAGGTGCCTGCACATCTCTCTCTGATGGCTAGTTACACTATGTGAATGTAGCATTAGAGGATGATTGGAATTGCCGAGTGTGATTAAAAGGTCATGTCTGAATTACAGCAAAAATCCAATAGGCCATCCATAGTAAAGCTGAGGAATTTTTCATACATCAGTTAAAATACATATTTTGTCTCATTGTCACAGATGGAATGTACAAGAGAGAGCTCATTAAACCCAGACATCTGCAGAATGGCCATCAGGTGGCTCTGGATCTCAGCAGCATCATGAACAGAGTTTTAATTCAGACAAATTTTCATACCCCAGACTCCTAGTTCCGATTATCTGTATCAGTAAGAATGCAATATTTCTGGTGCAGGACTAGCTATTATTTTTTATGTTCATGAAATTGCACTTAGAGCATTATTTATACACTTTGCTCATAAGAAGTAACTGGCAAATTTTTTATGCTCTATTGATAGAGCTTAATATTTAAAACAGATTGCACAGATGTGATGTTTTTATCTACAGTGTTACTAACCCAGAAAAACGCTGAATGTTAAGCCTACTAAACCTTTCCTGGCAATCACCAAACCCTAATTTGGAGATCATAAAAACCCTGTGGCAAAAAATCTGCCATCTGCTGGCCAAGGAGAAAAGTACTTGTTAAGCACTGCGGTGCACTGGATAGAGCACTCCAGCATGAGTCCAGCAATAGGAGAAACTGGTAGTTTTGCAGAGCTCTTCAGCAGCAGACTTGAAGCAGGCCTGGTCAGTAGTTTTCTGACAGCATATTTTTTCCATCAGAAAGTGCTGTTTTGTTATAATTAAAACTTTCTGTGGGAACATGTCAATGAGAAATTGAAATGTTCCGTTCTAAAAATATCAGAACATTCTGTTTCAAAACTTTTAGACTGGAACACTTTGATTTTTATTCCAGAATGATTTTTTTTAAAGTAATTATTTTTGTACATTATAAAAACAAGAAGCCAAAATTGAAATTGTCGCCTTTGTATTAAACATTAATGAAACCTCACATCATCGCTATAGCATGTGGTAACTTCAAGGCAGTCAAGAATCTAGGAGTTTTGGCTTTTATTACCCTGCTCTGACCACTCAGTCTATGTCTCACTACTTGTGGTCATGTACGTGTGCTGTGTAGGGGAAAATATGCCTAGAGTGTGACTATTTTTTCATTCAGATGAGGGAAATCGGAGATGGGAAGAAAACTTTGTTTTTCTCATCTTTGCATCTTTATTTCTTTTATTGTAATTTTGCATTAATTACTTGAATTCTACAGTAATTTAAAGAAAATCTGTTTTGAGCTTATACTCCTTTTAATAATAGAGCATACACAAAGAGTTCCCAGTAATAGCCAAAATCATACCAGTCAATATTCAGAAAAAAAGAAAAGAAGCAAACAACTAAAGGTAACTCTCAAGACTTTGCTTTAGCACTTGTCATGTGCTAAAAAGAAAAGATAGACTTTGCATTTCATCCTGCAAGGAAAGGAATGAAAGAAAAAAATGAAGGATTTGATTAGTGGTAGATCCGGGAGTTACTACTATTTTATCTTTCCTTAAAATGGGGCTCCAGCTAAGTTGTATGACTTCTTAAAGATTGGTAACTTTGTTTTCAAAAAGAAAGGAAGTACAGTGGTTCTGATTATATATCACCAGTCATGAGAGACAATTATCTATCTATCTATCTATCTATCTATCTAATATATGCCTATATGGCAGCCAGTTACACTGTGTTAAAAAAATGTTTAGATGCACATAACCAGGCTGAATTTATACTCACAGGGACAGTTTCTAATTTTGGACTTTATGGCTTTTAAAATATAATTTTAATGTAGCTTTTAATGCAGCTTTTAATGCAATTAGAAAAAATGAAGAAAAAGAAATTGCACGTGCAAAATCATAGTGATTCTCCCTCAACATGGATTATCAGCAGGGCTGAGTTCTTTCACTCACAGTGTGGTTATCTACCACATGAGCTGAGGAAGTAACTGAACACAGAAGGTTGTTTACCTCTGTAGGAACCAGGTACTGGAGAGGGGAAATGTGCCTATGCTGTCAGGGAATGTTTAGATTCGGGAAGTATGAGTTCAGTTCTGTGATGTCTAGGGGACTTTCCTGTCATGATTGGAGAGACCCTCCTGCATAGGTCTTTTGCTTTTTATTTTTGCTCTTATGTCCCCTCTCCAGTTCCTGTCCTTTTTTGCTTCTTGGCGATGCTACCTCTACCATGTCACTTCTCCATCCCATTCACTCTCTTTCCATTTTTGCCACTAAGTTGCTGTTCTCTTTCGTTCCTTTCACCCCATCCATGTCGTTCCACCCTGCTTCTGTCCTTTCCACTTCTATGTCTTCTGACCTTTCCTTGTAGCTATCTTCTCCTTCAATCCTCCTGGACCTTTTGTGCCAAGACCTCCTGATCCTGTTGATCCATCTGTTTTGCGTTCTCTAAGTAGTCTTCATCTATCTAGTTCTTCCTCACCTGTGAGTTGAAGGCAATAGGAGCATAGTACACAAAAGAAGGACACATTCCCATCTGTTGAGTATATTATCTTGATGCCACAGCAATCCCAGCAGCTGGGATGAACAATTTCAGAGAATATCCTTTTTGTCTCTACAGATGTGTTGGAGGATACTTATACTGTGGTTTCAAGCAGTGTGGTCTTTTACAACAAAATTGGTGAAGTGTTCCCATTTGTAGCACCTTACCCTTTCAATAACCTTTTACGGGACCAAGTAGTGGTTCAAACTGGTGAACTGATCTGGCATTGAAGTATTTATTTATTGCTGGGTGTTTTTTCAGCTGAATAAATTATTGGATCCACACAGAGGGAAAACATTTTAATTTGCCAGAAATATCTGGTGCTTTTTAGCTAATGTATCCCACCAAAACCTTAACATTTGGAAGTTACCCAGAATAGAAAATTCAGTCCAGTCTCTAAATTATGCACAACCTAATAATGGAAGAAGGCAGACAAATTTTAGGTAACTCAAGTGTTTGCAATTTTGTCATCTGATCTGTAATATTTGTGCACCTCTGCCACATGAAAATCTCTCAGTCATAGTGCTTCTACTGTGTAGTTAACATAATATGCGTAGGGAATAATAAACCTCCTTTATTTAGAATTCTCTCAGCTGTCCCTGCTATCTCATTCAACAGAACAACCTGCTAGTGATAGGCTGGTGGTAATATTAACTTGTTTAAAGAAATTGGCAGGTAAAACTGGTTCCTTTATTTTATTTTGTTCTTTAAAAGATTCACTCCAGTAAATTAGAGAAATATTATTTCAGATATCTAAGAAAGGCATCCTTGCTCTATATTGGCCAGCTTTTGTCTTACACATATTTGGTTGAGATTCTTCATGTAATCTGCGAAATTTTTTGTGCCATTATTTTAAACATAACACAGTGAGATTTGATGCAGTGATTCACTTTGTGCTTATAGCAACTTGAGGCAGATGAGATACAATTTTAACTTCTGCAGCAGAAGGCTGTTGACTTGCCTGGTCCCTTTACTAGCCTGGTTCTGAATCATTGGTGCCATTGCCTGATTTACATCTTTGCAAATATATGCAAATACAGAGCATTGCCATATGGTCTTAGGTCCCCTGAAGTGCTGCTGACCTACCTGAGTATCTTAGCTAACAGAATAGGAGCTTTTGCCTCTTCCTATTTTATACATTTCAAAAGGCAATATTTTTCTTATTTTTCTATGTATAATTTCTGAAAAGGATCCTATGATATTTGAATTATAGTAAAGCATCTGAGATATCAAAGTCTTTGTTTTGGTGAGGTGTTGAGCTTTCTGTTACTGGATTGATGTTTTCTACTGCAGAAGGCAAGAGATCCTCATTTGTGAATTCTCTGGGAAAACCAGAAGGAGCTGGAAGGTCCATGATTTGTTTCCATGGCTTTCCAGGACATTTGGGGAGAAGAGATTCTGGGCGACCTGGCAACACATTAAATAAAGATGTATCAGGAAGAGTTAGTGGTTCTGCAGGTGTACTGGTTTCCTTTCTTGCAACCCCTGGATTAACTAGCTCTGATGCTGTTTCAGCACTGTATGATGGGAGGGTTTTGTTTTGATTAAAAACCCTTTCATTGGACTCCTGAGAAGATTTGGGGGTTGGGTGTTTATGTTTACTATTTTTACTGTGTTTTTTATGCCCACACCCATGGCCAGTTCTGTGCCCACAACCAATTTCATGCCTATGCCTTTTGTCAGACTCATGATCCTTTTTATATCCATGCCTGTGTTTATGCCCATGTTTATGCCTGTGTTTATGCTCATGTTCACCTTCACCTTCTGGTTCCTGTCCACCATCTTTTCTGATTTCTTTGCCAGGTCTTTCTTCTTCATTTTTATCAGAGAGTGAAATTTCATTTGGCTGGTCTAGCGTAGCAAAGCTTCGGAAGGGTGTGAATCCAGGAGGCCTTCTTAGAAGTACAGTCTAAAAAACGTTGCAATAATAGCCATATTTGTTACATGAACAAGAAAAAATAGCTCCAGATTTGGGAAATACAGAAGTTGGCTCATTGCAGTATGAGTAATTTAGCAAAAATATCAGATTTTTAAAGTAAACTAAATATTTATCTTTTCTATCTGTGATAAGTATGGAAGCATAAACATCCTCCCAAATAATTCCAGAGTATTTTAGCAGTTATATGTTAGAAGAACAATTGATATATCACTGAAATTCTGTCAGTTTAATATGAGAATGATACTATAGAGAGGAAAATATGTGTACTGGTTTTAATTTATGAACAATACAGTTAGTTGATTTCTAGGACTAAATGTCCCTGCGCCTGTTAGAGTATAACAGTCTAATGTATAAAACCAATTTATGCTAAAGGCTAACACATCTCTGATTAGTCTCAATACCAGAATATACAAAAGATCTGGGTCATTTTGCTATATGAAATGTAACTATTAATTTTTTTTCTAGATTTGTCACATGCATTTCATAAGACTGCTTAGAAATAACAAATATAGGTTAAAGCTGATAATATGAAACATTCAGTTCTTACTGAGTAATCTCTATTTCCCCATCGCTGTTCAACTGGAAGACAAAGACTGAATGCATGGTGTACAGTCACTATCCAACATGGGTTTAATTTCTGTCCACCAAAGTGTCTGATCATTATCTAGCTGTAAATCAGAGTTGCTTGGGATGGAGCTAAATTTGAAAGTTGATGCGAATACAATATTGTAGTGAAAACAAAGAGGAGAGACATTTATTAGTTGATACATAATGAATAAATAGGTAGTTATGAAGGTGCTGAGCACAGTGAAGTTATTGATTAGGAATGCAAGTTAATCAATCTCACTTTATTCAGTGTATTTTCTCTTCTTCACTGGGGAACATGGGAGTCCCTGCATTTATTAAAAAACCTGCAATCATCTGAACTAAAAAAGTTCTGATAATAAAAAAAGATTTATATTCCATTCTGAAATTTTCAAACTGACCCATGTTCAGGGCTAGTTAATCGTGGAGCTGGGCAGGAAGGAAACTGAAAGATCTTCCTGCAGAGATTGACAACTTGTGGCAGGAGATCTGCTACTCTACTAATATGAAAAGATTCGCAGATGCTTTTGAAATCTGTGGGGTATAATTATTGTGTTGCCAAATACATTTTTTTTTCTCAACTTTTAAACCTAGTATGAATAGTAATTCAAAGGAGCTGATGGGGCTCGATACTTTAGAGCTTAACTGATAATGCAAAGGAGCAGTCAACAGGCAGAATGTTCTCTCTGTCCTATTGCCTTTGTATTTCTGTAATCACTGTGTTGTCCACTGTCTCACCTTGTAATGAAACTGACCTTGATGTAACAAGTTGCTGAGGTTAGAGGGTAAGAGGGAGGAGTGTGGCATTATTAAGGTTGTTAAAAGAACTATGTGTTCCTTTATTTTTGGTACAAAATATGAGATAATTTGGAATGGATAAAGAATTTAACGGCAGCCTTTGTTCTGTGCTCTATTTATGATGATGAATAATGAAAAGGAATCATACCATTGAGCGTTCTTTAGAGCAGTTAACCTGGGGAAAGATTTTATTCTCCCATGGGATCACGTAAATTTGTGCTTCACATGACAATGGTGCCTGTTGACAAAACAAAAATCAACACGTTAAGGCAACAAGACATCAGACACAAAGGAAGAGAGTTGTGCATGAAAAAAATTATGATTTTTTAGTAATACTTTAAAATACGAATATACTTGGAACTTTACCCAAATATCTATAAAATCCATCTTAGTGATGAAGACTTCTGTATTGGGAAACATCAATGCTTAGCTTTTTGTGGTTATAGTATGCCTGTGTAAACACTTTAATTCAACTTTGGATTGGAAAGCGGACCTTGAAAAATTGGATTTTTCATCTCTAGCACTGTTTAATCTTCATGATATTCCTAAGAAATATTGTTTGTTGATGGTATTTCTCCTACTAAAACGTGGGAAATTGAGATAGAGAGAAAGGCTTCTTAATTTTTTTTTATTTTGTGCCTGCTGCACTAACAGATTTTAAAATCTCACAGGTAAGCACTGTTCATGTGGTGGGAAAAGAGAAGGGAAATAAAGCCTCTCTTTCTCACCAACTCCCCTGCCAATGGTTCCTGGCCCTATCAGCATTACTTTCCAGTGCCTGCAGCATGTTTTCCCACTATCACCAGGATGTACTTCAGAAACATCATTCCTTTGCACACCAGTAACACTCCAATCTCATGTTTTCCTTAGCTGCAAGTCCACAGAGACAAGAATATTGCAGCCATTTCATTTCGCAGCAGCGTCCTCCCCTCCTTTCTTTGATTCATTATTATCAGTTCCTTTCACTTTGCAGTGAGCACTGATTCTGCAGTTGGAGTAACTCAGTTTAAGCTTCATGTTTTACTGACATTGTCACTGGTTTGGGTTACAAACAGTGAAATGTGTCCTTCTTGTTGAAACAAAAGTTCACTGAAAGAGGTAGCAGAACTCAGGATGTGATTTTACTTAAGTGTTTATAATTTCTGGTGCAAATGAATTTGTCCATTAGGAACATTACAGTTGGCAACATCATCATTACTTACACTGTCTGATGTGGCTTCACAGTCTTCATTAAATTTTTCGAACTCTGTCTTTGAGCAGTTTGTCTTCCAGATTGCAAATACTAAATGGTAGTTTTGTCCTGCAACCACCTGAAAAATTAGCAAGAAGGCTTTTTTTGGTAAAGGCATTTTACTGAAAAGGGTTCATAGGAAAGATGTTTTTCTACAGGCTTATACTACTTATATTCTACAAGTCCTGACCACTGGGACAACATATGTTAAGAACAATATGAAAATATTTGGCAGCAAACCTATCTGCTTCTAATCAACTTACTTATTTACTCCAGTTCCCATTCTCAAAAATTCCAGCATTGAAACTGAAGGAAACAGAAAGGTCAGAATAATATCAGGCCCACAGTTTTGGCTTTGTTTTATTGGATGCCTGTAGTAATTTCATTAATAACAAATGAAATCATTAGAGATACCACTGTAGAGAGCCAAATATGATGTAAGAAAAGTGGAATGTGAGTAAAATGAAGTGTGTGATGAACAGGCTCAGTTGAAAATGAACATATTTGCCAAATGCATTAAGGAGAGAAACTGCATGGGTTCAAGAATGTGCCTGGTACGAGTTCTCTTGGTATTTTTTACAGGGCCCAAGATAATATATCCTGCTTCAGAGACAGGAGACAAAACATGAAATTCTGTCTCTCTTAAGTCTATTTAAAAAATGTACGCATGCTAATATCAATCACGATATGAAAAGTGAGAAAGAAGAAAAAAAGGTTTAAAAGAAGAAAAAGCACAGATATTACTAGTAAGCTAACGTGAGTTATTCAGAAAAACTCTGATGTGTTTTTAGTGCCTTCTCCAGTGGTACCCCTCATGCTCAGGAGAAGTTGTTGACAAAGTATTTTCTGAACTACTCCACTGTCTTATTTTCAATTCTGTTCTAAACCTCTGTTTTGATATGTTGGAACAGTAAACAAGGCAAATGCAAATGCTGACCAATATTATCCTCTTGATTGCTTGTTCTTCTTTATTCTGTTTTATTTATCTGTATATCTTAAGTTATGCACAGATGTTCTCTTGTGAATCTAGCTGGAGTATTATTAGCAGCATAATCAGTATATAAATTAACAGATTTCTAAATGAAATTGGGAAGCCCCATTTCTTGGATCTTACAGCTACTGTAGGGTGGACAGTGCCTAAAACAACATGCAGAGTATTGGTGTCGTGGATCAAGTGGGTACTTTCTACTTTTCTACTTTAAAAGTCTAAGGTATGTTACAAAGGCTGGTAAAGAGTGGGGTAGATATACAGAAATCAGATACCCTAAGTCAACCTTTTTCCCATGCTTTTACAATCATGTTTTAAGAAAGATAAAAAAAATCAACAGATGGGAGATTTTTAAATAATTTCTGAACGCAAACCAAGATGGTTACAATTTTGAAAGAAAAATTACATGGATATTTCAGTTACCACATGTATCAACACTTAAAGAAAAACATTATTTCAAATCTAAATACAAACTTTAGCTAACATTTAGCTCAGACCAATAACACTGCCATGTCTGTTCCTCATCTCTGTGGTATATCCCAACCTGAACTGTCGCTGCTTCTATTTCTCCACCTTTATAGTAGAAATCATCATTGCTCTCTGAATTATACTTCTCCATAGAAACCTTCAGTAGTTCCTTCAGTTCTGGACTGTCTTTTGGGATAGTCTTCGGACAACCACTGCAAGTGGCAGGATTTACCGTGTCCTCAACTGAAAGAAACCAACAGATTTCAGATCTAAGGAACAAAAGATTCAGTGGAGATAAAGACTGGGAAAACCAGTTATAAACCCCTGCTTTCTGCAATGCTTCATACTTGGGTCTATCAAATGAAACCAAAATATCTTTGAATTTTATATGATCACCATTATCATATCTTGGTTATCTAAAAGAACACTGCATCAGCACCTAGTGTTGCACTGGACACTTAAAAACAGTTTTCTCACAGAAACAAGAATTATGTATACCAACTGCAGGTAGCTAGCAAATAAAGAAAGGGAACATCTACAAATATGGAAGGACCTGAATCAGGTGAAACAAGAGGTGCATGTTATTGGCAATGAATGAGTGTATTGAAGAATATCATCATTTCTGGAAGAAAAACAAGTCTGAATGGGTGAGAATGCAGCACTTACTACATGGAGTGGTACTGTACTCCCTGTTCTAAAGCTCTGGAGCTGTGATAATCTGTGTCCAAATAGATGGCTGGAGGAAAAAGTAATAATAAGAAAATGATTTGGGAGTTTGACTGTAATGAACTTATAAATTCTAAGTAATTTATTTACTAGGGAAAAAAAAGCCTCTAACGTATCAAATATAAGTCTAGCCATGCAATATGAAATAAACAATGATAGTATCAATATGTGTATTACTAATTTTGGACAAAATCTTAAAGTCCTCATCTCCTTTGCTTTTCAAAAGAATACATGGGAGCTCTTTGAAAAGTTAGAAGTTACTTATTTAAACAATGTGATATTAACTTGCTTGTCATTGTGGTGGAAAAGGAGTTAAATTTTGTAGGACAGTTATACTCTTTGAGTTTGTTAATCTCCAAATGAGAGTCAGCAACCAGCTCCATGTCATAGAAATAGGGCAGTATACAAATGATAAAATGTAACTTTCAGCTGCATATGAAATACTTGTAGGAATTGAAAAAAATCTGTGTTAATATTTCATTAAGAGGCAGTGCTTTTTTGGTCCCAGAAGAATTACTTTCTCTTGTTATTATCTGTTTTCATCTCTTGCATTTTTATTTTGTCTTTTTTTTTACAATTGTAAAGAACATTGAAAATTGCAGAACTTTTAAAATTGATAGTGCCTATGACATACCTGGAAGCTTGCATTGGCTTGCAATGTCTATGATCTCTGCGTGAAGATTTTGATATGCTTTGGCATCACATTTACCTACACGCTGGAGTAAAAAAACCAAAACAGCTCCTTATTACTTAGAAATAATGAACAAGCTCACATCCTAGTACCTTCCTGCTAACAGAATAAGGCAAGCATACTACTAACAATTCCTTCCTTCCTTCAATATACTCGGAGCAAGAAGCCTGCCAGACAGTCTGCAGAGCCAATAAAGGATGAGGGTTCAAAAGGACCACTCAGAGAAAATAAAACTGTAAAACAGAAGCTAAATGAACTATTTGTATGTGTTCATTACAGAAAGAAATGGGGAGGTTTACAACCTAGAATCCTGTTTTATGGAGAACTCACCAGAATTTCTGTCTCAAACTGTAAAGACCAAAAAGAAGATTATGCAATTAACAAATCAAACATTACCGAGTTTCTTGTATTTACTCAGGTGTTCTAAAGGAACTGTGGTAGATGACTTGCTTAAAATTGCCTTCATATTTTAGGGCTGTCATTCTTTCCTTTTTTGATCAATGCTTCTGAAACATTCTGAAACATTCTTGAGACATCCAAGGAGTAATTTTTGAACAGGAGAGGCTCTTGAATGCAACACTCAACAGTGCATTTCACAACAGCTGAAACAGATGCGAGTCAGGACTCCTGTGGTTCCTTCCCTCCCATTTACCACCACTGTTCATTATGACTCTGCGTTCCTGCCCTCTACCTTGTATTTGCAGAAGCATTTGTCTGATCCCATGGTGAGCTGGTTCAGGGAGGTTGGTTGAGAGAGCAACCCTCTATTTTTGGTACAGTTAATTCTGTTCCAGGTCAAAGAAGCCAAGGAAGTACCTGGTTTTGTAGCAGTTTAGCTAGAGTATGTATGTTTGTTAATAAATTTCTTTTGAAGCTCTCTTTTTTGGACTGTGGTAGAGTTTAAGTAATAATTCAGCTACTTACTTTTCTTGGAAAATATGTCTATATGTCTTAAGCTGGAAAAATGGTGCTAATTTTAATTATTGGGGTTTGGGTTGTACCTGAGTGACTCCTTAAATATCTGGATAGGAACTTCTCAAGGGATTTATTATTTGAGTGAGACTGTTTAGATTCTATAGAGTAATCTGTAAACATTTCAGTGGTCATCTTAGTTGCTGATTCAGGAGAAGACATGGATGTTGTTCTAATTGCATGAATAGACAGTTATCTATAAGTCTGGATTTAAACTTCATTCACAAAGTGAAGCAAGACTATAAGGATTTTCTTGAGTCAGATCTCAATGATTATTTGTTAATGTGATATTTTCTTGATAAACAGATTTTGAAGATTACTTACACCTCTAGAAGTAGTTTTGCACTCTGGAGTTAAATCTTGAAATTGGTCTTTGGAGCAATTAGTCTCCTCGATTTCATATTTAATTATGTAATTCCATCCAGCTACCACCTGGAACAGATATTTAGGAGATGCATTATGTAAACCAATACAAACTTGGAAGTTAGACTGTTAAATGTGATTAGCAAAGAAAGCAAAACTTCCATCCATTAAATCACTTTGCAGTCATTGAGCCATAGAGTGTTCATGGACAGCAAAAAAAACCTTGTCCTTGTGATACAAAAAGTAAACAAAGTCAGTCATGCATATATTAGAAGTGCACTTTGTGTTTGGATTCCACTTCTCCTGGCAAGCCTGCAGACTCATAATGCTTGGTTTCTTGCACTTTCCTCCAAAGTATCTGTTACTTATTACTCCCAGTGACAGGAAGCTGGTCTAAATAGATGACTACACTAATACAGCTTGGCAAGTCCTATGTTCCTGAGCAGGGGACATAGTAAAACAGTATCTGAATAATGTAACTTTATACTGCTGGCATCATTTGTTATTGAGTGTGCTGCATTTATCATCTACCTATAATTGTGTCTGCCTTGGGCTTTACCTTCCCCCGCCCACTGTTTTGTCCAGATTTGTGACCCTTTTTTTTCATTTTCTCTCCAGGAAGCAGTTCAGTTTTCCTCACTGTGGCTACTGCTTCTCACCCATGAAATCTCTCCATGTCACAGTGTTGGGTCAGGTAGTGTTGGATTAAAAAGGGGAAACAAGAATCAAATATAGGAACCTTCCATGCCAGATCAGTTAAAGTGGAGGGCTCTGACTAGGCTCTGTTTGCCAGAAGTGACATGATGGTTCTCTTCCTAGCTGCTGGACTACAGCCTGTCTGTGACATTTTGTCATGTGGCTTAAATGTGTAAGTTTGTCTTTCAGCTAAGAGGATCATTGCCACCAGTAAATAAAAAGAGGACAGCCTGAATTAAATCATGGGTCAAATTGACACGAGACCAGAAGATGCTTTTTGGCTACGTAAATACATACACATTCAAAGAAAAGGGCCTGTATTTGGTGTCAGCTTATATACCAGTTAAAAACCAAATAAGAAACTTTGCTTTCTAGCAACATCACACCAGTCCTTTCACAGGGAAATAGTTGTTGCATGAAATACCAGATGACACAGAATTTCTGCGACCTGAGCAGTCATTTCTTGCAAAGCAGATATTCCTGTATGCAGAAATCTTTCAGCAAGCGACGTGCTGGCTTTTTGTTTTTCTTACTCATTTTTCCTATATGGGGTTTACCCGTTCTATAGCATATAGCAGCTGCTGACATATGGGTCCTATTGCATTGCAAAAACATAGATGCCAGCTGCTGTTTGAGAGGCTGTAGAGTATATGAGACATCTGTGCAGGCTGGCAGTTTTGGCACAGAACCTAGGAGAGATCTGCTCCTGCTGGAGCTTCAGGGAGAGGCCAAGTGGAATACCCGAGAGCATCTGAGATGACATAAGATGCCTGTGTCAGCACTGAATGCAAATAAACTGGTGCTAAACACTGGTTAGATGCAACTGCAGATAAAGAAAAAAAAATATGTTTACTATCAGTTTGTGAAGTTGACAGCTCTGAAAATCCAGCAGGTAACCATTTATGATTCCTTATAAATGAAGAGAATTATTTACAGGGTCTATACTCTGTGTGCATTTCGTATGCTTTTATTATGAAATATAAGCCACCTTAAAATCAGAAATGTGTACATAAAACAACTAAGGTACCTGGTTTGGGGGGTTTTTTTGGTAAAGTTTAGAGAAAAATCATAGACAAACCTGTCTTTTAGCTTCTTTTATTTCCACCAGCTTAAAAAGGGCGAGTTCAGCGCTGTGCCTGTTAAACTTTTGAACAGCTTGTTTCAGAATTTCTGACACTTCTGAACTGTCGCTTGGTATAGGATGGAAGCATCCAAGACAGGTAGCCTCAGTAAGTGTTATCTTTGGCGTAGCTGGAAAAGAAACAAACCAAAAACCATAGGGCTTCATGTAAAACAGTCTCAGGTTTTAATTTTTCCTGTCTGGCAATGAGAGAAAAGGTGCAATGAGCTTTTAATTGGAGTGATCAGCAAAATCCCAATTTCAGTTTCAGGGCCCGCAAAGACATTAATTGTATTTAGAAACATGCTTTGGTTTGTGGTGGTGGGGGCCATCCATGACATTTGGATCCAGGCATGGTTTCAGCAGCAAACTTCATTCAGAGTGAGTTCAGGAGTCATACAATCTCTGAAAAACCTTGCATGTAGTTTTGACACCACTAAGGAGGGGTCACCTGGCATTCAGTCAGGGAAGAACCAGTGGAGGCTACAACTAAGGAGAAGTTATTCAAATTTTTCAAAGCTCACCCACTGTGTGCAGCTGCTTACTGTCCTCACCATGTTTCAGGATGGGGACTTTGACAGGAGTGTTTTGGCTCACCCATGTGAACTGCTCTGACTCTGAGCTCCTCAGGGACCGTAGCTGAACTATTCTGCTGCTGTGTTGTTTGAACTCCCTCTGCTAGTCACTGTGGCTGCCACTTGGTGGTACCTTCAGGCTTAACCAACTGGATTGGCTGTGGATAGACAAGCTTGATGGGGATGCTCAAACTTCTGTTTCCTACTACTAATCCTATTAACTCTCTTTCCTTTCTAGTAATCATGGATTGGATTTTCATAAATTAATTTTATAGTTCAGTACATAAATTAATTTCATGATTCAGTGAACTTGAGAATGAAAGTGGGACAGTATGTGGTCTCTATGGAATTGAAGTAAAATTTGTGTGCCTGATCCTCAGCTGGCATAAACTGGCTTAAATGGAGTTATGCCAACTTGAACCAGCCAGGAAACCAGTCCAGGGTCAGTATGATCAAACTGTTCTGCCGAGAAGGCTGAAAAGTATGGTATCTAACATGGTGGGGAAATCCCTCACTGGTTAAGGTCTATTGTTTCACTCTTGCCGTTTGAATCCTTTGGATTTGATTTGGCTCCTTTGTACATTTGGAATATCTCAGTGTAAGCAATACTGTTTAGTCTTAGCTCTCCAAGGGGTACTTGAACAAAGTCTGGCCCTTCGTATTTCTAGCATCACTTATTTTGACTCACTAATGACAAATATATACATGTTACAGAAAAATGTGACCATGTTTTCAGGGAGTAATCACAAAGGAGATAATAAAACAACAGTATACCCAGTTCTAAACCGACTATGGTCTCAGCATTTTCATAAGTGCTGAACAAATGTGTATTCTTTTTTCAGAGTTGCTATAACCTGGTAAGAAAAGATGAGCTGCTTAGGCTGAATACATGATTCATTTAATTTATGTATTTTTTTTAGCTTTCTAAGCAAAGATTCAAATGCAAATTTCCCATGCATTCTCTGTGGGTTTCACACACCTTTTACTGGCAACTAGATGTCACCATTGCCCTACAAATGCATCTAAACCAAGCAGTGTTTATTCAGTAGCAGAACACGGAGTTTGTATGTACTGCAGTTCCTAGAAGGACACTGGCTGGAGGTATAGCCATTTAAGCTTTAAACAAGATAACTAGGAACAAAACCCAAAGATAAGCTGCCAAACATCTTAGAAATCATGGTAAATATTTCTGTAGTTAATATGCACTTAGCTCCCTGCTACCAGTTAGATGGGTATTTTAAAACTAGCTTGGCTATGTCTTACATGAAGACTAGGCATAGGCACATAGAGATCTCGGTTGCAAAGCTTTAAAACAATGTGATCTCTTTCTAATAAAGGAAATTATTATTTGAACATAATAGTCATATATGAATGTCTTACAGGAAAGAAATGTAGTACTGCTTATTGTTAAGGTCTAAAAGATATCATAGTGTCTCTTACATAATTATATCACTGCTAGATTTTTATTTTGTAAATGAAATTTTTTTTGGTCCTTTTTTTGGTTGGGAATAAATATTTGTTTTGGTAAACTTTAACAGAAATAATTTAGTCATTTTTAGTTTCGAGAAAATTAAGGTACAATTTTGTCATATAAAGGTTTTTTCTAATAATTTCTTGCACAATTTTATACTTGAATAAGTAAGGACAGAAAATAAAAGCATGACAAGTTGTATCTAGTTTCTAAGTTACTGATATGCTTTTGGTCTTAAGCAAATTCATTTTAACTTGGTATAATTCCAGTGTTTGAAGAAACTTAGTACACACGCATGTGTCGGGTTTTATTACCCTAGGTAGAAACTGCCAGTATTTCACTGACTTAGCCTATATGTGTATAACAGTGAAGTGAAATTTTATCTTTAACATGTAGTTGCTTATGCAAGATTATCTGTAAATGTCTGAATAGAATGATGAGGAGCTCCTACCTTTAAAATTACCTGAAAGTCTCAGTATTATATTTTTCCCATTCTTATTTGTCAATGTACTTGTTGAATCCTGCCCCAAACAGTTACATACCTGGAAAAATTTTGCAATCTTGCAAAACATTACTTGTTTTTTCAGTGTTATTCATGTGAACTTGAGCTGTGCATTCTCCTGTTTTCTGCAAAAATACATGACAACATTTGTCTTAAACTTGCTGAAGAAAAATACAGTGCTATATATTCTTCTAGCTATTGAACAAAGTTGACAGTTGCAAGTTGAGTTTGGGGAGCAAGTTCATATGTACATTTGTAGTAATGTCTAATTTGCTGTTTTATTACTGGAAAAGGAATGGTTTTGTTGATTGTGGGGAGAGTAGGGGATGAACTGAGCAGATAATTTGAAAGATTGCTTTGTATCATGATTGATGTGTATTAATTAACTAAAGAATTTACAGTCAGAATAATGGAAATGAACACTTCTGCATAAATAGTCTATATAAATTGTGTATTTACCTAATTGCCCCTCTGCTAGTACAAGATATGCAGCAATGACCATGGCATTTCACATCGATTCAAATGATATTATCACCATCAACCCTTTCTTTGCATTGTGTACTGGGTGAAATAACAGTGACTTCCACTGGAAATGTGCAGTGTTCCTGCATGCTATGTGTGCCCCAATTGTACCTCCTCTAGGTGCTCTCTAGTAGCATGAGCCAGACATGCTTTGCACTGCTAAAAGCCCTCTAGTAAATTTTCTGCCATAGTGGCTTCCATGTCAGTATTTTTGTTGGTACAGATCTGAAGTCAATTTGGTTGTGCAAGTTTCCATTATACATAATTAACAAAGCTTTGCAGCCCTCACACTCTCACAGTGCATGTATCTTACGTTGACTTTATTGAGAAGCTTTATACTGAAGTGCTGAAATGTTCCCTTCTGCACATATTCAGGATTATAATGGTAAACTCATGATTATAATGGTTAACTTTAGAGTTGTAAACATTTCTGTACTGTACTTTAACCTATAAGCTCTCAAAAGCAACACAGCTAAAACAGTTAAATTCTCTACTATATTTTTCCCCAGGCAAATGCAGTCCTGGTCATTATGCTGATGTTTCTGTACAGAGAGCTTTTAAAGAGGACAGATACTTACAGCTTCTGCAGGTACTTTGTAATCACAGTCTTGCCACAGTTTATTTTCTTCAGCGGCACAAGTGGTTTCATGTATTCGATATTTCATATAGAATTGTGTGTCAGGACCTGTCTGCATAAAAACAATATGCATGTCAACATTTGCATAGTAATAAATCAAGTGAAAAGATAAGAGCTTCAAAAGGTAAATAGTCTCCGTTGGTTACCTTATATTTTATAGTATGGTTTCACATTAGCTGCTAGCCTCCATGCAAGGTCTCCCAAATCTTGGTAGTTCAATAATTAACTTATCTAATTATATTACTGAGCCCTTACCTACAATTACAATAAGTTGATACAATAGATATGGTATGCTCAACTACCTTCATTTTAACTGGTAGCACCAAGGGTTTTAAAACCAGAAAGAAGTGGTTAGGTTTTATACTCATATTCAAATGTACTCCAGATAAGCAAATTTGGGCTGCTGCTTCAATGGTTAGCATAATTACCAGCTTGGACTGTGCTCCTGTCTGACTCCCTCACTCTCACTCTTGGCCTCCTCCCAGATCTGTCTACTTCCCTTCTGTACAACTCTACAGGCAGCCCAGAAGCAGCAGCCAGCAACCCTCAGGCAGCCTGGCAGTGCCCAAACTGCCTTTACTCTGGGGTAACAGGGTACTTAAGCTGCCCTGCCTGCTTGGAAGAAAGGGGCAAGGAAGGCATATGCTCTGGAGACAGCCTTTGGTGGCGCCTGCAGTTTTCCTACAGGCATTAAAGGCAGAACTGCTCATGAGGGTAGTTTCAGGAATCCCGTAAGATGAAATCAGACAAAGTATTAAGCAAAGTTTGGCCTGGCTAGTGAAAGTGTTTCTGATGCTGGTAAATCAGAAGGGGTCATTTTCTCCTTGCCATAAACTGAGTAGTAAGCCTGTGCCTACAGGTAACATTAACACACTGCAAGGCTTGTGGTTCATCCTTTATAGGAGATATAAAGCCAGAAGTTACTAATCTTTTACAGCCACTAAAAATGCTCAGCCAATGTGCCTTTTCAAATACAAACACAGGCAGTTGCTGCACTTTAACACTGGTTATCCTCAAATGATACTGCTGGGAGAATTAAATGATAATTCTTGCCTTAGTGGTATCAAGAAAGAGAAGCTGAGCTGACATGGGTGGAATATACTGGGTTTACACTGGTGTAGGCACAGAATTATATTCTGTGTTGTCTCAATTCTTGTGTACTGCTACAACTACAAAGAGGTGTAGAGGTATCCAATATAATGGTTGCAGGTTGTAAAATGGGATGAAAGGGTCTCAAAAAATATAATGGACTTAATCCTCAGCAGGTATAAATTGACACTTATGGAGCTGCATCAGATTATACTATCTGTGATATGGACTTAAAAGGAGCCAAATTCTGTTCTCTGTTACAGTGTTTTAAATCTGCAATAAATCAGCTCAGTGAGTAAACAAAATAAGTGAGAAAAGACATTGTTTCTGTATATTATTTGTTGTTGGTTTATTTCATTATTATTATGAACAGCTATGCCTTTAACTGGGGCAGGTTCAGTCTTTCAGCAGCCAGCTTTTATGTTTTATTACCTTATCAATAATGAATGTACATGAATATGTAATAACCAGCTATTTAATTAATGCATTCAACATTGTGAGACTAGTGATGAGTAAAATCTATACGCTTTTTAGAAAAAGAATATCGAATATGAGGAAATCTCTATTGCAGATTCCTTTTCTCTGTTTTTTACTTAACATTATAGTCAGATCAATGATTCAAAGTGATAATTGATTCCCACCTCACATCTTTTAAGAAAAGGAAAGATGGATATCTAGGGAAGGAAAGGTGAATAAAAATTGCAATAAATATGTATTTGTAAAAATAGAACATTGTTTAAGATAAAATACTGAAACTAATATCTGTCCTTTGGTAACATCAGCAAACGGAAAGTGGTGTTACAGCTCTGATATAAAGATGTTTGCATTTGGCTATTGTTAAGGATGTGTGTAGTTCAGTGAAGACAGTGGGACTATTCATTTGCTTAATATTAATTGTATAAAGGGTTTGCCAGATTTTAGTCTTTGTCGCTACATGCTGAAATCTCCCCAGTTTGAAAACAGAAAACCCAGAGGGTAGGTGCCAGGAGATGTGGGTAGTTTACTGTAAGGCTTTTAGCAACTTGTATCTCCTTTCTGTGGTCAATTTCTGTCTGGGTAAAAGTGTCTTGTTATTTTGGAGTGCCAAATATTTTCTCTGACACTGGGTTTCTTGTGTTTTACATCTGAAAATCCAATCCAGTAGAAGAAAATGCTAATGTTGTTTTCAAGTAAAGTAATGGTTGTCATTATTATGGTAATATCATCTTTGTATGCCTCTCAGAGGTAAATACTCTTTTGTTAGATTAATGCTATACAGAAGGACTCCAGGCAAAGGATCATGTTTCATTCTTTTTTTCTGTAATTTTAGCTGTCACCCTATTTGACTAAAATACCACCTAGTGCTTTTAGATAGATCTGTGACTCAGGACTAGCGTCAATCAAATAATATTCACAAACAATTTATTCAGAGTATTGCCAAATTTTATCAGGTCATTCTTTTTTATGTGTGATACCAGCTCTTCCCAAGTCAAGATAATATTCAGGTTTTTTAGTAAGTGTGGTTTTGTCATTGATCTGAAAACCTTACTGATGATGGAAAAGGGTAGAATTCCTAACAGAGAAAGGAGAAAACAGAATGGACTAGTAAGACAAGTTGTATTAGTGATAGAAATTTTCTATTCTTTAGTCCTTGCATTAATAAGCAATTCACCAGCACACACAGTTCCGTTGATAAGAACATAATATACATCCCTGCTTGTCATGGTAACGAGTATCTTACTGTGCAAGTCATTTCTTGGATTTTTTAAAAGATTTTTGGAAGACACTTTGCTGTCATACTTGCTTTCTTATGAACAAGATGAAGATAATCTGATTCAGAGTGCATAAACAATTCCAACATTTCTTTTTTTTTTTGCAAAGTCTACTTACAGTTCTCTTGGCTTCCATCACCATGTATAGAGCAAATTGATTACCAGTTGCTCTGTCTCCATTGTATTTCTTCAGTGCTGTGTCAACAGCTTTAAAGACATCAGGGTCATCACAGTCCAAAAACTCAAATGGAAGAGGGGTGGCTCTGCTAGAGAAAAAACTACAGCAGAGTGCTAGTACAATGAAAGGTTTCATAATTGGACAAAAAAAGGCCCCCTGAATTAGAAGGCTCTTTAAAAACCAAATGGAAAAGGAATGCCTGACAGGGTTTTAGCTGTTTTTCAGGAGCAATAGCTAAGTAAACAGAATGAGTGGGTTGCTGGGGTTGGTTGGTTCTCATCATACCCTGTTTATACTGCAAATAAACATCTGAGTTTATGTAAATAAACTTTGTGTGGTCACCAGAATGACACTAAGGTTATCCACCTGCCATCAAGATAACAGGCTAAATGGCTGCAGCTGGGGACAGGTTTAGACTAAGAAGGGTGGCCCCTGAGCAAAAGAGACAGCAGAATGTTCGTAGCTTTCTGGCTTCTTTTCTTAACATCTAAAGTGCTACTGAGAATAAATTCTAGAAGGCTTAAATAAAACACCCAAGAAGGTTACAGTGGCAATGAAGTTCTGATTCTGGACAACAACCCTGTAAATTTTATAGATCTGTTCAGTGTTCAGACTGCAATAGTTCTGAGAAGTCAGAACATGTTTGAAAAAAGTCTTTGGACAGATGCATATCATTGAATGTCACGTAACTCTTCAATAACACTTGATAAATAGCACTTGTCCTTCATGCTACTATTGGAAATGTCCATCTTTGCTGCCATGTGGAGACTGCCTTTGGACCATGGATTAGTCAGTCTTCATAATGCTTTGTTATCGTTACAAATAGGGAAAGTGATGCCCAAGAACAAGGGATTAAGTAATGTTGCCTGTGTCCGGCAAAGCCAGAATTAGAGCTGGCTGGGAACATCTGGTGGTTATCTCCAGTGCTGAGCACCAAATAGCTTTGCTCTGAATCTGTGGACACCTTGGGATTGCCTCAACTCAAGTGGTCCAGCTGTGTCTTGCTGTATAGGTTTTGGGTGACAAGGTTTTGGTAGCAGAGGGGCTAGAGGGGTGGCTTCTGTGAGAAGCTGCTAGAAGCTTCCCCCATGTCCGACAGAGCCAATGCCAGCCGGCTCCAAGACGGACCCGCTGCCAGCCAAGACCGAGCACATCGGCGATGGTGGTAGCACCTCTGGGATAATGTATTTAAGGAGGGGGAAAAAAAAAAGCTGTGCAGCAGCGATTGCAGCTGTGAGAGCGGAGTGAGAACATGTAAGAGAAACAATCCTGCAGACACCAAGGTCAGTGAAGAAGGAGGTGGAGGAGGTGTTCCAGGCACTAGAGCAGAGATTCCCCTGTAGCCTGTGGGGAAGACCATGGTGAGGCAGGTTGTCCCCCTGCAGCCCATGGAGGCCCACAGTGGAGCAGATACCCACCTGCAGCCCGTGGAGGACCCCACGCCGGAGCAGGTGGATGCCCGGAGGAGGCTGTGACCCCGTGGGAACCCCGTGCTGGAGCAGGCTCCTGGCAGGACCTGTGGACCCATGGAGAGAGGAGCCCATGCTGGAGCAGGTTTGCTGGCAGGACTTGTGACCCTGTGGGGGACTCACGCTGGACCAGTTCATGAAGAACTGTCTCTCGTGAGGAGGACACCATGCTGGAGCCAGGGAAGAGCGTGAGGAGTCCTCCCCCTGAGGAGGAAGGAGCAGCAGAGACAACATGTGATGAACTGACCACAGACCCCATTCCCCGTCCCCCTGCACCACTGGTGGGGAGGAGATAGAGAAAATCGGGAGTGAAGTTGTGCCCAGGAAGAAGGGAGGGGTGGGGGGAAGGTGTTTTTAAGATTTGGTTTTATTTCTCATTATACTACTCTGATTTGACTGGTAATAAATTAAACTAATTTCCCAAAGTTGAGTCTTTTTTGCCCATGATGGTAATTGGTGAGTGATCTCTCCCTGTCCTTATCTCGACCCACGAGCCTTTCAATTATGTTTTCTCTCCCCTGTCCAGTTGAGAAGGGAGACTGATTGATAGAGTGGCTTTGGTGGGCACCTGGTGTCCGGACAGGGTCAGCCCAGCACACTTGCTACAAGTTCTGGTTAGAGAAAATGCACTTTAGAGACTTTGTGGATAAACGATAAACTATGCCAGAAATAAGGTTGTTCATACATGATAATGCACTTTTAAAAATTAGACAACCTTCACTCAGTTACAGAAAATGCTGTCCCCATTTTGTTTCTTTTTCTTCAGTGTAGCCCTCACACTGTATTTTATTTTATGCCATTAAAAAGTTATTTTGAGGATCAAATTACTAATTTTTAGAGATTAATCCCATGTTCTTGCTTATGAGATAACTGTTCTGAACTAACTCATTGGGGTCCTAGGTCTGTCTGAATGGACTTAACCTTGATGGGGGCTAGAGTATAAAGAGACACCAGTATTCTTTCTTCCTGCTCCTCCCAACTCAGTTTCCAGTGAGGAAGGTTCAGTGATAAAGAAAATATTTACATGAAAGAGTTATTACATGCATCTGCTTTTCTCCTCCGCTGAGAGAAATTGTGAACTATTTGAAAAGGTCTGTCCTTGAATGCAGTATTTCTGTTATATCACCACCAGCAACTCTAGCAATGGAAGTACCTGTGCAGGCCACCCTGCAGTGTTACATTACAAGTCATTAACTATTCTCAGACTTTTTCTAGATAATGGTGGTAACCCAACCACCATCAGTCAACTTATGCTAGAGTATGCCTCATGGATGTTTACTGTGCAGCTAAACATCGGTAATAACAAAAAAGAAAAAACTTTGGCAACTGTGTCAAGAAAAAAAAAAAGCTTACATATTTTTATTTTCTTTGAATCTTTATAAAGCATGAATGTGGTGCCATGGATCATTTTTTATGGAAGGTAGTCAAATTTCCTCTAGGTCAGATTTCCTCAGAGAAGTACATTATAATTATGAATGATGAGAAAATGAAAGATTTTAGATGGTAGTTTTCACTGTTAGGGAATTTTCCTTTTTGTCAGAACTAAAGGAGCATTGTTTGCCGGGGAGATTTGTACCCATTCACATTATCTGAGGGACTCAGAATTTTCAGCCTTTCAGTTACACTGGAGTCAGAGATAGCTGGGATCAGGAGGCAGGTTGGAATACTTGTCTTAATCATTATTTTCAGTGCTTCTTCTTCCTAGAAATATGCTTTTTCCCCTTCTGCACATGCTGTTCTCATTCATTGTACAACTGTCATTGGCCCTGCAACTCTCAAGCCAGGAACATCTTTCTCTGAGGTCATGTAGGAGGATTTTCTGCCATGGAGCTATGTGGAAATAAAGGCAAACTTTTTGGAAGAACAAGTATGGGGTTTTCTGGGCATGCCTTTGATTATTTAGTGTGATCTGGAAAACCAGGAGCTTCTGGCATCTGCTTTAGACTTGAGCCAGTGAAGGGAATACCTTCACCAGTGCTGGAGGAGTGAGGGTTGCTCTGGAATAGCTCAGGCAGAAGGAGTGAGGGTTGCTCTGGGATAGCTCAGGAAAATTTGCAGTGGGAGGTGTGAGAGAATCCGGCTGATTTAGAGCTGGAATGCAATAGACAGCTCCTGTTATTTGGGATGGAAAGTACTTTCCAGATATGCTTGTCTTGTTGCAGTGATGTCTGTAATAGTGATGATAGAGATGAGGAGGGTGTCCTGGAGGAGGAGCATGATGTCACCCACAGTGGGGAGGAGGATGGTGGCAATGTCATCTGTGAAGAGGGGGAGAAGGCCAGTGTGGTCTACGATGGGGAGGAGGGTGGGGGTGATGTGGTCCATGAGGAGGGGGAGGACAGTGTGGTCCATGATGGGGACCACGAGGAGGATTATATCGTTCATCATGGGGGGGAGGAGAAGAAGGAAGATAATGTAATTCCTCTTGGGAAGGAGGAGGATGATGTGGTGCATCATGGGAAGGAGGAGCAGAAGGGGGATGTTGTGGTTCTGCTTGGGGAAGAGGATGTGGTCCATCATGGGGAGGAGGAGGAAAGTGGTGATGTGGTCCACCGCAGTGGGGAGGAGGAGGAGCAGGTCCTTCATGTCTGTCTTGATGTTCTTCATTGAAACTATGGTTATGCTCAGGGTCTTTAGGTCTGGATTGAGAAGAGGGTGGACATCTGTGCCTGTGATGATGTCTGTGACGATGTCCGTGACCAAAATGTTGATGGGGATGGGGATGTCTGTGTGTCTGTCCCAGAGTTGAATATCTGCATCTTTGCCCATAGTCATGCTGCTGTTTATAAAAACACCAGGGGAGGAAGTATTAAGTGAGATGTTAATAGGACAGAAGAAAGTGGTGAGAGAGAGGTGTGAGTTAGTAGGTTTGCATTTACAGTTCTGGTGATCTGTAAGGAAAAAAAATCCTGTGTTTTTTTCAAGATAGAAGAGAAGGAGTAAGCGATAAAATGCCAAATTACTGAAAATCGTCTGGAAATACTACACCATAACAAAATGAAACGCTATAACCAACTGAGCAAAATTTATGATGGATCAAAACAAAATAAAACCCACACTGGAGTAGCCGTTGTAATGTAAACTGGAATACCAATTATGATAAAGATCATCTCCTCTCCTCTTGCTTTCTAAAATTCCTTTGAACTTATTTGCCAATCTCTACTCACTTTAACGAGGAATATGATTGGACTGAGAGAAGACACCCTTGGAGGGAGTAGTAGGGACAGCTCAATTCCAATTCATCCTCTGATTGACCCAGCAGTCAAAAGCCAGTCTGTCCTGACATGCTGCATCACACCCAGGCCCTAATAAAGGGACATAAACAACCGTTGCAATCATCTGTCAGTCTGGACTAAGTGAGGTTGCTGTAGCCTGCATGAGGATATAGCCAGAGACATTTCAGTAGGTACATACCCGGGGATGGTAGATTTCACAGCTTGTATCTGTTCCACCAGGTTCATCTGGATCACTGATAATTCTTGCCTTGCAGAATCGCACATGCTAAGCAAAAGAAAAGAAAAAAAAAAAAAAAAGCCAATGCACATCTGGGTTCTTGTGGTGGAGTTAATAGAAGCTACTGAAAGTTCAACATTTTAAAAGTTAGGCTAGTTCCTTTGATACCTAAGTATGTTTATATAACTTAGCTAGATCCTGAGCTTTTTGACCAGTGATACTTGCCAGTGATTAATAATGATTAAAATATATGCCATTTTTGAGTGTTCTTGACTGTGAAGACCACTTTGCCATGTGCATCCAGAGGGCTATTACTCTCCACCCTACTTCTCTTTTGATGTCTAAGAAATTGGCCAGCTACTCATGTCTCCAAATTGAGTACTCTGTCCGTGACTGATTTTTACTCCTTTTTTTCTGTCTTTGCTTGTCAAACATCTGTTCAGAATGGGCTATTCTGAAATTTTGCTCAAAGTCCTCAAAAACAGACACTGTGTAGCTATGCTGATTCAGACAAAGCTCAAGGTAGAGCTTTCTTCCATATTTATTTTTTGAAAAGTAATTTGTTGTAATCTTTTAGCATTACTTCCCTTAGCATCCTGTTTGCTGTGACTTTCACCTGCTGTCCAGTCGTTGTGTGTGGAATTGCTCATGTGAAAGAGCACAGAACTTGGGTAAGGGGTTCTGTGTATAATCTCTGTAGTGGATGCTTTATCTTTGATATATGTTTGGGCCATTAGTAGCCTATTATGATCAATGATTACAAATGTTAACAGCATTTTACACACACACACCAGTGGTGGCAGCATTGAGAACAGAATTCAAAACCTCTAGCTATCATCTGGCTTGTGCTTCATGCTAGTGAACTTTTGGCTCCGCTACCAGTTCATTCACAACCTTTTCCAGTCTTCTGGAGTATAAAGAGCCAGAGAAGAAAATGGATGTAGATAAAACAAAAGTTCCACATGTTTTATTTTTTCCATATTTTTATTTAATTCCTTCAATTTCATTTCTGGGGAATAATTTATTCTGAAATAATGATCTTGCCTAGTTGTTTCTTTGGTGTAGAATATTATTGTAATGGGAAGGTGGGGTGAAGCGAGTACTTTGATAGTAATCTGCAGATAAGCCTGAATTATTCCTCTCTCCATTCCCCTGTGGCAGAGGAAAAAAAAGTAACCCTGGGCTCACTGGGATGACATAATACATGTATTATTTTCAAGATCTATGACTCATGTTAGTGTAGAAGTTTTTATGAAAATAGCATGAATGATTTACTAAGGAATGGCCACAATTTGAATGTGAAAGCCAGATCCAGACTGAAAAGCTCAGATCTAGGTCTGTAATATGCCAGTCTCCCATTACATTTAGATTTGAGAGTTCAGACTGGCTCCTTATAGAATAAAAAGCAGCAGCTGTAAAATTAGGATCTGGACTTGGACATGCTGGATTTTTAATTTTGAGTTTGGGTGCATGCTTATAAGAGACACTTGGAAATATTGTGGGAAGATCTTCCTGGTGCCACCCATTGTATCAGTTCTTATTCTAAGATGTATTTACAGCATGCCAGTCATCCAGAAAATCACATTCCAATGCCTGATTTGCTTGCTGTGTGGATTTGGAACAGTTGGTCTCTTTTATAGAGAATCCTAAAATGTGACCTTCACAGGAGGCAGTCTGAAACCAAGAGGTCAAACAAGAAGTGGTAACTAGGTGTATTTAAAGTCCTGTAATTTTAAAAGCAATCATACTTCATATTGTTGTCAAAATCCTGTCTACCTCATGGTTTCATTATCTGTGCTGTTCAAATGTTCATACATATACATGTATTCAGTAAGGAAGATAGATTAGATAATTTATATCTTTCATGCCTCACACCTTTGTGAGTTCCAGGAACGGTTGCTTTATTTCTTTGTCTAGTCTGTGTATGTTATAAAACCTGTTACTTTCACAGCCTGTGTTTTCAGGAAGTAGCATCGTTAGTCTTCTTCCTAAATTGAACTGCTCCTCCCGTGAAAATGTAGAGATCTACTGGATGGCAACCACCCTTTTCCAGTGATGGGAATGCATAGTACTACAGTGCAAATGTTAATATTGGAATGAAATTCTGCCAGTTACTGTGAGATTGTTGCTTTCTCTGTTGTCAGTGGCATTATTCATAGAGAAGGCATTACTCCATAACAACATAGGAGAAGGCTTTTGTGATCCTATTAACATCCATAAAGAGGTGTTTCATTTTAATTTCCAACTGTAGTAGTATGTATGTGCACACAAGTTTCACTAGTTTAACTAAACTGGTTAAAAATGGATGCACATACTTTGTGATATATTTTTTTATCATAATTCATAGTTTCCAACTGTTATGCAGTCTGTTGAAATCCAGTGGTACAATCTAAATTGTCACTGTAGCTAAAGATGGCAAAGTGTGAAGACAAAGCATTTAGGAAGAAATCCACGAATCCAGGCAGTCTGAAAACAGCCTTTTGCTAAATGGGAGTAGGGATACATACTGCATAGCACTACAGTGTAGAACACTGTCAAGTTTCTGAGCAATATTAAAAGCTGCAGGGAGGTGGGGTTGGCATACTATAATTTAAGCAGTTTCCAAGATCAATGTATATTATGGTAGGGACCATGGAACCTCATTACAGAGGTGTCCTGAAATGACACATGTGTTGGCAGAATGATCCTGTGTTGTTTAAGTGAAGATCTCCAGTATCTACCAACAAGAAATTGTGGTGATGTGAGTGTTATACTTTAAATCACCTAAAGGATAAGTCTTCATGTTGACATCACTCAAAGGTGGAGGAATTATTTACCAGAGCCAGTAGTTCTACAAGAGGTAAGCACAGATACAAATTTACCTCCTGTCCTTCAGTGCTCTCAGAGTCCTGCTTTGCTCTGCAGCAGAAAGTCAAAATGATTCTGAGTGTGTTCCACTTTGTGTTGTAGCCATGTGCTAAATATTCTAAGAGTAAAAAATTATCTGACTTCAGTTGACAGAATGTATGACTGTGATAATACACATGACTACCTCTTGAAGAACTCTGGTCAGTAGTAAATAAACTCTTGTATCTTAAGATATGATCGGTAAATAGGCATTCAAAATAAAAATATACACACAAAGAAGGCTCTGACATTTTGGATGCCATCACTCTGCCATAGTTTTTAGCAGATGAGAAATCCTTTTGCTTTCACGTGCCTAAATTAAAGTTGATAACAAGTCTTTCCAGAAGTAGAACCTTCAATTTTAAGCAAATGATTTATGCTGAGAGGTGACAAGCAATAGTTCTGATCGTAGAAGGGTTTGAGTTCTGGTCCCATGGTTTTGGAGCTGCTCACAAAATTTTGTTGCTTATAAGTAATTCTAGGATAAAATGCCACTTACCGTCTTTAAAATCTTTTCAACTTTGTCCACGTTGAAGTAGTTTGTGTGTTACCCTCACCGTTGAATTTCTCCAGGGCCTTTTCAGCAATATTTTTATGTTGCTCGGTGACGTCTAAGACTTCAACTTTCACAGGAAAATCTTTGCACTCTAATAAATCAGGAGGAACTGTGAAAGCAGAGAATTTACTAATATTGCAATGGATATTAATACTCTTGGGAGTGTGCATGTGCCTTTAATGTGAACTCCTAATGAGAAACTGAAATGCAAGTGTTTCCTTGGAAGTGAAATACCTAGCCCTCACTGCACAAATATGGGTTTGTCCTGTAACATGAAAAAACCCAAACCTGTGAAAATTAATATTCTTATAAATCTTTTAGCTCCACCTTAGAATCTTACCACCCAAACGGACATTCTTTCCAAGTTTACTTTTTTTCTGATATTCATTATCATGTTTTGGTGGACTGGAATGGTGATATCATCTGACATTAATGAAGTCTGCTTTAGAAGAGTAGGGTAACTTTAATTCTATTACTGCTTCTTAACATTCCATTTGAATTATCTAAAATATGAATTGCAAGCAGATGAATGAATCTGTTACGGTTACCATACACTAGTAGTGCACAGACTTGTAATGTGGTACTAGGGCTGGTTTGAGGTATGCATTGGTTTACAACAGTGATTCTTTTACCTGGACTTAATGTACAATTAAATCCATATAGCTGAGATTTCTTCAGCAGCTGGCTTGTATATGTGGTAATCTTACATTGCCCAAAGTCCTGAGAGGAAAAAAGAATACGTGATTATGATGTTATTTTTCACTGGATTTCATTGGATGTAGGTGATCATAGAAATTATACCTCCTTTTAATGTACAGTACTTCCAAGAGTAACAGATGTGGTCATCAATGGAGTGTTTGATCCTGTACCACTCAGAATTTGTATTCAGATAAAATGGGATCTCCCTCCACAAGAGCCTTTATTTTAATTCTCAGTTTGCACAACTGAGTAGACAATGGAAAACTAAACCAGCCTTTTCAGTCATTCTAATACTTATTTACAGTAAGATACTACTAGCTAGCAGGGGAAGTGAGCATGCCAGAGATACTCAAGGTTACATAAATCTTTATCAAAAAGTGGATGGACCTTTTCTTCCATTCCTTTTTCCCATCTTAACACAAAGAGTAAATGCCTTCTCTTCTCTTCTCTTCTCTTCTCTTCTCTTCTCTTCTCTTCTCTTCTCTTCTCTTCTCTTCTCTTCTCTTCTCTTCTCTTCTCTTCTCTTCTCTTCTCTTCTCTTCTCTTCTCTTCTCTTCTCTTCTCTTCTCTTCTCTTCTCTTCTCTTCTCTTCTCTTCTCTTCTCTTCTCTTCTCTTCTCTTCTCTTCTCTTCTCTTCTCTTCTCTTCTCTTCTCTTCTCTTCTCTTCTCCTCTCCTCTCCTCTCCTCTCCTCTCCTCTCCTCTCCTCTCCTCTCCTCTCCTCTCCTCTCCTCTCCTCTCCTCATGGCCTTCCTCCTTTGTCCTGTGTGGTAGTATCACCACTCTCCTATTTAAATAAAGTTTTGGATTGGTAGTTCTCATCCCAGGCTGCATCACTGGACTACAACAATAAAGGACAAGTATTACTACATATCATATGTGTACTGATACTACCAATATTTCACATTGTCATACCACAAGCACTACGACAGAAAACTGACAGAATATACCACTGGTATTTCTGGCTAATATACTAGAAACATGCTTTAAAAGATAATTTTTAGGGCCCTTTAGTTGTCAACAAATTATTCTTAAAACATCAGTACTGCTACCAGCAGTGGAATGTGGAGTATAGCTCCTTTGAGACAACTAGTTAAATAAAGCCGCACTTATTTGAGGAGTCAACCCTTTTCCAAACCTTTAGCTTATGTTTAACAACTCTAGAATTCGATAGATTTTATTTTATAGTGAGCCATATTAAAGCCTAGTCTTCACTTAGAGATTCTATGACACAGAAATTTCTGGGCAGTTGAGATGAAGATCAAGTTACTGCATTATTGACATAGGACTCTGTGTGGGTGCATTACTTGCCATGCAATAGGTGTCACTGTATTCACGAGACTCGCAGTGTCTTCTGGATAATACAGAGCATTCAGTGTGCAGCACATCCAAAGTTAAATAGAGGACTGATGAATTTCCCTGGAAGAGAAGTGCAGGTCAAAAAGAGTTTGTATACAAGAAGTTTGATCTGAAAGAATTTTTGTTTAAGTGGGTATGTTTAATCTATAATGTAGCTTCCCCAGTTCCCTATTAAGGTTTTTCAGAGCTGACAAATACAGAAAGGGTTGAAGGGACCTTTGGAGGTCATCTTGTCCAGCCACTTGCTCAAGGCAAAGCTAACTTCAAAGTTAGATTCAGCTGAGTTCTGTATATCACCAAGACAGATGTTCCACAACCTCTCTGGGCCATTCTGGTACTTAACCACTTTCTCTATGATGGTTTTTTTGGCCTTACACATAGTCAGAGTCTCCCTTCCTGCAACTTACAGCTGTTGCCTCTTATCGTTTTGCTGAGAACCTGTGAGAAGAGTCTGTTGTTGACCTGGCACCCATCAAGTAGGGAAAATGCCAGTGTTAAAAATCTGCCATTCCATCTTTCTGATTTTCACATAGAACATATTGGTCTATTAGGAAATCAGTTGTCTAGGCAGCCAATTATATAGCAACATCCATTTCAAATGACCTTAGTGACCAGATACACTTTCAGAATTTTGCTTCCGGCTCAGTTTATTCAGGGGGTGATGCCACAAAGCTGTAATAATACATACAAAGTCAGGAGCCTTAACTCTGAAATTCTTCTAGTATGTTCTGTCTCCTGAGCAAATAGGATGGAGAATCAGAATTTGAATTTGGCTGCCAGTGTCATGGGATGTGGTGTTAAGAATTATCTGTGGCCCACAGAAACAATTTTGTATTTTTCTGCAGGAAAATTAATCTCAATTCACACTTGGAATGGATTATTTAAACTTCATGCAACCCTTATATGGACATTCAGAATGAACACAGATGTATTTTATTTTGTCATTTAGATAAAATGATACAAAGCCTTTCACTGTGAATAAGTGTCCTCAGGTTTTATGAAATTTCATCCATTCAGATGCCTTTTTCAGAGTGTTCCTGTACAGACAAGATCTTGAGAAAGAATTACTGCAGTCTAGTGTGATATTTTTATTAGTGAGAGTCCACCAGTGTCGTGTTAAACACTAGTTTTGCAGTATGCATATATCTTAGCATTGTCTCTATTTTTGAAATAGGGGCTAGGTGATTTGCACAAAGACACATGTTATTCAATGGCAGAATCAAGAAAAGAATATAGTTCTTGGGGACACCCGTCCTGCCCACTAGCCACATGATTATTCTCTGCTTGGGGGTAGTTAGTATTTCTATTTTATTTTATAAAACCCAATGATTTCAAGCTGCTAGTCAACATATTAGTAAAATGGAGACAGAGAACAGAGACAGTGAGAAAGACTATTTTCTTCTGATTTGTATTTATGGAATTGCACTGAATGGAAAGGTAAGATAGGTAAGATAGGCTTTTGTAAAATGTGCTATTCACTAGGAGCCCTCTAAAACTGGAATGACTGAATACATTCACTTTGCCATCCGAACTTATGAAATGCTGAAGAAGCCAATTCATCCCTGGCAAATATTTATTTTCTTCAGTAGGATGCATTTGGATTCAATAACAGCTAAAGCAGAGCTTGGGTGAAATTAAGTGTCTACATCTAAATATGCAGTAGAAAATTCCTCTGTTCATCTGCTGGATAGCTCTTGGAAAAAAAAATTATCTTATATGGTGCCTTCTTGGTTGTTTTAAAAGCATCTTGGGCACCAGAGTTCTGCACTGCACAAGCTTAGAACTGTTCTAGTGTGAATACTTGAGTATCTCATGCTTCTAGAACTCCCACGTAAATCCAGTAGAGATCTGGCTGCTAGGAATTGCTCTGCTTAAGTTTCTAAGGGGGCTGATGTGATAGACTTGATGCACACTGTTGCATGGAGATAATAAAAATAATGTTCTGGTCTCTTTTTATATATATATATATTTTTTAATGTCATCATGGCAGTGAAGCCAACATAACTTCTTGCACAATAGTGTACGTGATCGGTATGCAGGAGACCACACCTGATGGCTTTGGGTCTGAGAAGGTACAGAGACCTTACAGGGAGAATTCTTTAGCAGTAAGATAGAAGTGTCTTTTCTGCTCTTGTAGACTCTGTGTGATAGCTGAAGCTGTGGCCCTGGACTGCAAAGACAGCAAAACTCCTTAAGGGTACAAAAAAACCATAAGCATGGTAGTCTAGTGGTTATAGCATTCATCTGGAAGTGTGAATCCTCAGCTCTGGTCCCTATTCCAAGTTATGGTTCTATAGTTTATATAGTCAATAATTGGTTAAAATGCAGAAACACTGAGATTTTTCTTTTTAGAAACAACTATGGTCTTTCCCATTCATGCAATGAATTTTGCATGTCTTACTGCCCAGTGGCTCCACTTCGCAAGGGTCGCACACACATAGCTGCATGGCAGCAGCATTCTACAAGGACAGGAGACTTGAGGGTTTAAATCTCTTAATGCTGAAGAAGACTGATTGCTTCCTAGATGAGCTCATTAACTACCTGGCTATTGTGTAAAACCCAATGGTATCACTTGCCACATCCTTGTCTTTGAAAAGCAAAATAATCCATCAGGTTTTTTGAACGTATAGCTGAAGACCTGCAGGAATCTGGGCTTTGGGTCACTTTCTGAGCTTTTGCTTGTCCTAACAGGCAGTCTTCAGTAGCTCCACCAAATACTAGCCTGTTTTTTCAGTTGCCATACTGAGATGTGTAATATACTTCTTAAACAGTGCATGTGTGCCTGGATTCTACTTTCATAGCCAAGAAACTAAAAGGTAGCCAGGTGCTAAATCTGAATATCCTGGTCTTTTTTATCTACTAGTTAAAGAAATTTTGTATTCTATTGTTTTTTCTGCTATTGATTTGCTTTGGCACTTAGGCAGTCATTGAGAAAGGCTTATGTATCCTCTCTAGGAAGGAGAAATAGGAAATGACTGATAATGGATTCTTTATCCAGCCCTTCCTCTGTTTTCCAGAGTGGCATTTTCATCTCCTTTGACTTCCTTTGCCTTTTTCCCTTCACTCCAGTTATTCATCTATCTCTAAAATTAAGATAATAACAAAATACTGGTCTTGCAGGAAACATTGATCTAATTAATGTTAAACATCGCAGATTAAAGAAACCCTCCAAATATAAATTTTGAATGCAACATCTGAGACCTGACAACAGACAGGACAGATTAATTTCCAGTGTTGTACAAAGCTGTTCAGAACATCTCTTACACCAACATCCTGTCGGCCAAGAGAATAGAGGGCATTCAGCATCATTCAAAATCAAGCTTAGGTACAATAAATCATGCACAAATGAATACTGAGACAGTGTAAATCAGAGCTGATTCATTGAATTATGTCAACATTGCTCTGGTAAAAGCAATAAACATAACCTTTTAATGATCTGGCTCATTATTTTAAAATCACAACCTTGTGTAAATCAGCCTTTAAATTGATACTTACTATATGTAGTTTGTGTGCATCAGCAACACGGAATAAACCAAACCCATAGCCATCTCTGCGATGTCTGTTGACCAGATCCAGGGCCACTCCTGCATCTGTTTCAATGGTGTTACAGTCTGCAGGTGTAATGCTTGGTTTTGGGGGGCATTAGAGCACTGCAGTAGTGTTAGGAAAAAAGCTGAAGCTAGAAGCAGCATTTTGTTTGCGGTGGTAGGTAAGCCCATGCTCTGATAAAGCCAGTAGTCTGCTTTTAAATCAGAGTAGCCCACTGAAGTTATAAATGAATGCTAAAAGGACATGGTTTTATATCAATTTAAGTGTTGTGTCACAAGACCATTACCTTGACCCTTGATTAACATTTGCAAACAGTGAGTAAATGATTATATAGTGATTGAGCAGATTTTGAGGAAAGTAGGCCTTGTAATACTCTCTGGACTACCCATCAAACAGACTATGTTTGTGATTCTTTAAGCAGGCATTGTGCAATAGTGTTTTACTATGAAAAACACTTAGCTTCTAAGAGTGTGCTGCTGAGCCTGGCGTTAAGAAGGTCCAGTTTATGTATGCAGTTATTATGCAATCTTGGTTTTCTGTTTACTGTAAAACAGTTGAACTGAAAATATGCTGAAATATTTGTGGTCAAATGATGGCTGTATTCATATCCCTGTTTTAACAGATCCTTACCTAGCAGAGAAGTAGTGAACAGGAAACAAGGAGATCACTCAGATTTGGAAAAGGGATGTAGCTCAAGGTACACTTGCAAGCTGGTGGTCCGTAGCTTCTATGTGAGTACCTGCTACTCTTCCAGCTCGAGAAAATTTAGAGCAAACTTCTATCAGCTTTACATCATTTCAGACTGGTACACAGAATGGGACTGCCTGGCTTAATACTGATGTAATCTAGGCATGGCATGAAGTGACATAAAGCTGTGTTTGCATTCTCAGTCTGAGCAGTTTTATGTGCTCTTTGGCTGTAGTAGCAGCCTTCGTAGACTTCTTTAGAGAATTGCTGATAATTTTTTGTATTTATTAAAATAATTCAGTACATACTAAGTTTCATACCTTTCACAGGATATGCTGATATCCTCTGCTAAGCAGAAAGAAGAAGATGTTGTCTCATTGTATTCAAAATCTTTTATTCAGGATAGTTTAAGACATTCTTAAAAGGCAGTAATCGCTTGTCAGGGAGTGGCTGAAGTTTGAATACAAAATTCAAACTCTGAATAAGAAAATACAAAAATTCAATGTAAGTCCAAAATGACAAGGTGAGATTCAGATGAGAAATTTTCCCAGTCCTGGTTGATGTGAAGGGCTGGATCAGCTTCTCATAGAAAAAGGTGCTAGGTATATAATTGACTTGGGTTTACATGTTTGACTAGAAGTTTTTCTTTGACTCATTTTTGTGAGAAACATTGGGAAATATAATGGGTAATCATCCTTAACCCTTGCCTCATTTCATTACTCCTTCTTAAACATTCTGGTGTCTAAGAAATTGTATTTTAAAATGCAAAGAGCTGAAGCAGTGGCTTTCTTTTATAGTTAGTTCAGGACACACTTAACGGTTCTCTGGTAGTAGATAAGGTAAATGGAGAATCTTACAATGTTAGATCTGGGGGCACTCAAAACTAGTGTGAATCAGTTTAAAATAGATAAAAATAGTCCCTGTGCAATGGGTAGTGAACTTCTGTAACTTGTTGCTGCAGAAAGATGTGAAGGCAGACAGTATAAGCAGGGTCAGAAATGGCTTAGAAAAGTTCATGGACAGCAGGTCCTTGAGTGGATGCTAGAAGGACTAAGCAGATACATACTCTTTAAAATCCCTAGTACAATGATTCTGGGTACTGTAAAAGTACAAGGGGAATCGTTTGCAGAAAGTGGGGTAGGTCCTATGTTTCTCCTAACCACAACTGTCTTTTGCCATTGTGAGAGATGAATATTAGGCTGGATGAACCACTGTTCTGATGCAGTAGGGCATTTCTTTTATGTTTTTATAATGTTTCATTATAGTAATTCAGAATTTCTTCTGGAAGATTGAAAAAAGTGGTAGAATAAACGTTGTGTGAATAATCAAAGACATTTGAAATACATTTCATCAGTTAAAAATAATATTCACATCATTGCTGTGTTCCAAATTGTACCCCCATTCATTACTTACAATACTGTTTAATTTTTCAAATGGGCAGTCATATTGAAGAAAGGCATCAGATTAGGTAATTTATAACATAATTCCCTTAGTTGTCTATTGTTTGCAGTTTGTTCTTTTTTTCTCCTTTTGTTCTGTGCTGTTCATTGTGACACCGATGATTTTCTTGTCAGTGGCTTATGTATTTTTTATGTATGAAATAGAAACACTATGAGTAAACAGTAGAAAATGTACAATTCCTGCAAAATTGACTGCAGAAGTAAAAGTAAGATTCTGTTCCCACTGTAGGCAGTTTTGTCCTTGATTACTTTGGAAAAGAAAGATTGGACTCTATTACAGCGTGGACAAGCACTCCAGGCACAGTCAGAGCAGTTAATTAAATATTGGTTGTACTTGAGCCAGTATAATGTATTTTTATCATTTCTCATCCAGTTTGGTATCTTTTTTAATACTTATGTTGTTTTTATATTTATTGCTTCTAAGCTTTGTGTGTTGTTTTCATGAAGCTATTTCTATAGACAGATTGCTGGCAGGAATAGGAATATTTATCCAAACATGGCATTTTTCTTGACTAGCTTATCAAAAGCTTGTTTATCTCTATGACTTTTCCCAAGGCTTGACTTGCAACGGTAAGAGGTGATCCACATTCAGACTTTAAGGAGTTGGTAATAAACATCCATCCTAAACTTCTCTCCAGGAATGGGGGAGAACACACCAAGAAGAGGCATATCTTCCTCACTTGAAAAACAGGGTATCAAATGCTTAATAAATAGAACTTTATTCTAGGGGGAAAATTAAAAAGAGAGCTGACAAATAAAGGAGATGATATGCAATAACCAATGACTCCTTTCCTAAACTATTTACAGGTATCTCTGATTTCTTGGGAGGACAACTGCTACGCTAGCTGACTGTTCTCTGCCTTCTGCAGTAGCACTTCACTCACAGGCTGGGGTTATCAAATTGCACAGCTCAGTCAATTGTGCAGGTAGAAAGACCTTATCCATCTTGTAGTCTGTGCTGCCCTGCAGCTGCTGTTGTTTCTGCTCCTAAGCAAGAATACAGCTAACAGAGACACATGTGGCTCCAGCCGCTTATAGGTGAATTCTTTTCTAGCTTCTCTTTACTTTTTTTTTAGTCCATGATGCCTCATAGCTTCAGACCAGGGTGGCCTGATTTTACACCTTAGTAAAAAAAAAAAAAAAAAAAAGTTTTGCAGTTTTTGGGGGCAGCTCCACATTTAACAGAAATGATGGGAAAATACGTAAATGTGTTATGTCTTCATGTCTGATTTTTATCTGCTGGGTGTAAACAGTGTGCCCCTGATGCAAATACAATGTTATACAGCTTTGCTTCGGTTGTGGTCTTCAAAGCAGCAGCTGCGGCTACAGCTTCCCCTCCCTGCCTGCAGCTTATTTTTCTTTACCAGTCACCATTTTTTTATCAAACGTTTAGAAGCTTCATCACCTTGTCTATCAAGTTTTGTTCAAACAGACCTTAAGTTCAAAAGCTGTTTGGAGGAGACCAACTGTCAAGTGAGCAGGTTGACAATGTAGTTGTCTTGTTGCTTGGGAGGCCTCAAGAACTAATACAGGTGTAAAAATGGTGTCAGTATTCCCTTTCTTGTCCTCATTGTCTTTGGCTGCAAATTGCTTTCTAGAAAAAAAAACAGCCTAATTGTGAGTTGATGACCTTAAGGATATGTTGCAAGACTGACCTGTTTGCTGAGGGGCTTGAGAGGCTGGGGAAAAAGTGGGGTTAAGATTTTGATGTTAAGAATGGGGTCAGAGGAAGTTCCAAGCGATTTGAGTTTTTCAGGGCTTTTGGCATTATACTGTTCTTAAAATTTAAGCTTTAACTCATGCTTATAAGTTGTACTAGGTTAACATAAGGGAAGTATTAGTAGCTGTGTTGTATAGTATTTACGATTATATCTAGTGGGATGTCTTTAAAATCTACCTTTGAAATCAAAATAATATATATGTATATTCTGAATACAGCTGCTTAACATGTATAGTCTCAGAGATGCAGAAGAAAATGTTTAATCATGAAGTGTGTACAATGGGCAGGTTCTGAAGTCAGACAAATAGAATTTATAATTAGCTTATTTTATAAAAACCTTGATTTTTAAACCCATCTTGAGAACTTTGATGTCTGGGCCTTGCTTTTTTAAATCTTTTTGATTGGCCAAGGATGAGTGTAGGAGAAGGGTAGCTAAAAAATCTAAACAAATGCATAGCCAATGTATGCATAAATAAGGCAGCATATCTTATTCTGTACCCTTTGAATGTTACTGCCCCTTTTTTTGCATTCATGGTGACTCATCTATATGCAGAGATAAAGGCTTGATAATATCTGGTAAAAACGTCAACAGTCCTGGAGATCACTGACCATTGGTTATCTGTGCCTGAATAAAGACATTGTCCATGTGAAATTGGAATGTTTGCTCAAATAAACATCAGACCAGATTTTAGCTGGACATTGCCCAGATAGCAAGTTAATAATGGATGATATGATATCATAACATCAATAAGTGTTGAAAACCTGTGAAATGAAATTGAAAAGTGAATTGGAATTGTCTGCCAAAACCCACGTATTTCTCTTCTCTAGTGACTAGATGGAGGGCTTCTGTGTGTTACTGGCCTGTTCCCTGCTGGGCAAGGAGAAGCAGCGCTTAACAGTTCCCAGTCCTGGGAGGAGAAAAGGGCATTTGGGGTGTGACTGAAGGTACATCAGGTGTGTTACTGCCAGCTGTTGTGCTCAGTTTGGCTAGAAGGTGAAAGACCAGGCCAGAAGATGGAGGGATTCGGCACTATCTGGACATGTTTTTTAGAGAATTTGCTGCAGTCCTGTCTGATCATGCTGTCACATAGAGTAAATGTGTGGAGACCAGATGCATTGCATCTTATGCCCTTATCTGTCCATGTGGGCATGTTGGAGGAAGAAAGCCGCAGTGCTGGCCCACTCAGATTCGCATAAATCTGCTGAATCAGCAGCAGGATTTGAAGTAGTGATGACTAAACGTTATCAGCTGTTAACCATATCAATGCCATCTGGGAATGCAGCAGTGTCCAGGTATGTTCTGAGGACAAAGGAAACACAGAAACGATACATCTTCAGTCTCCTACTTGTAGTTCAAGAAATTAGTCTTGGATATTAGTACCAGGCCTCAATTATGGTAAACATTGGTGGTGGCCTAGGTGACACTGAAAGCTGGGTACAGGAATCGCTGTGCTGGAGTGGCCACAGCAAATAAAGGAAATGCCTGTGAATTTGCACTGACCACTGATGCTTGCTGATCTGCACTGTAGATACAGTTACTGCTTGGATAAACACTCCTTCTGGTATTTATTTTTAAATCATAGAAGTCTTTGAACCCAAATATCAGATCCAAACTAGAGAAAGTATTGATTCAAATGTCATTTCTGAGCCTTGTCTGCAGAACAGGCTAAACAATATCCAAACCGAATGCTCAAAACTGTGGATCCAGACTTCCAGATGTTCTCTTTAACTCCCCTTATTCATGTTCACACCAACTCCACTCTATTTATCTTCACTTGCTGCTGTTGCTGTCCAATTTACTATTGTAAGCAACTGTAGTCAAGACAGAGAACTAACTGAAATGGGGTATTCTTGGCTGTGGCTAGCGGTTAATGTTGATTATTTCTTCCCCAGTACTCCTTTTGGGGTAGAATCTGGTTACATATGTTGATATAAATGTCAGGAGTATCATTAAACTGATGGAGCCACAGTGAGATTAGAATCAACATGCAAACAGTTAATAAAATAGACCGTGTTATAAAATAGCAGAAGTGAGAAGTATGGGGATTAACTGAAAAGAGGGGCAAAAAAAGCATTTTGAAAGCCACTGAAGCGTGGCAGGCTGTTGCCCCAATGCTCTTGCTCTCTGACTCACTAAAGCCAATGGTGCTCTCTGTGAGGGCATGGAGTGACGCCTGGTATCCCTGATTTCGGCATATGGCAGATCAGCAGTTCCTGTGCAGGGAGGTAGAACACACTGGTCGTGTTAGGGAAACCTGAGCTGGCAAAGGTGAAACTTGTCAAGGGAAAAACAAGATGCCGTAATTTGATGACTTGATAAAAAGGGGAATGCTGACATGGCCTACAGCTCATCAGCTCATACTACGATAAGAATTGAATAGAATTTGAATTTTATGATTTTTAGAGAACTACTTGATTTTTAATTGTTTTCTACTCAGAAATGAATGAAACCAAAATATGTTGAAATTTCTCATGATGGGGAATTGAAATGGAATTATTTTTGGCTCAGTTGATGTCTTTCACATATCACTTTTTGGCTTATTTTAATCTTTGAAGCAATTAAATTACTCCTTTATATAAAATTTATGTTTTTAAGAGTTTTGCAAACTGAAAAAACAAACCTATTTGTTGGGAACATAACTCCATATGATATTTCAATATTATTTTGTCTCCACTCAGAATAAAATAATACTTTTATTTATATTTTATTTGTAATAATAAAATAATACATTTTAATCAAATTGCATAATGGCAGAATACTTTAACAAAACCATAATTTTTTGTTGAAAGCCTCTTTAAATGGAGAAATGATCTAGCATCTCTAGGGATGATTCAGCAGCATAAAGGCTTCAGAAACAATTATATTTTATTGATTTTGTTTTGAACAAATTTTACAGATCTGGTGGCAACTAGAGAAAGGCTCTGTGGTCTTATACGAGCCCCATAATTATTGCAAATATCAGTGTACTCCTGGCCACAAATGACATTTCTTTCCCATGTTCACTCTTTTTCTTCTTCTTGTCTTCTCATTTATTTATATTTGTTATTGTCAGTACAGTTGCTATGTCTGGCTTTAGTGAAATTGATTTTTCTTAGCTACAGGCTCCCTGTGGTTTTTATTATAAGGCAGTTAATATGACCTATCTCAAGAAAGAATTAGGCTGATTTTGTAAATCATCATTTTTCCTGCACAGCAGGGTCAGTAAAGCATAAGAATCTGAATAGCCTGAGCTTGATTCTCCACCAGCCAGAATTATGTGTAAGGGTTTCACGTGTGGGTAGCCTCTTCCACTTTCTTTAAGTGAGGGTATAAAGCATTAGGAAAAAAATAATCTTTCTTGAGATCTTCCACAGGAAATAGAAAAATAGGCTAAGCTCATCACATTATAATTAAGAAGTTAACCCATAAAATAATAAAAACCCACTAGCTTTTAATGATAAACAGTGTTGAAGTCCTCTTCCCCGTTTATACACCATCACACCGGGTGTGACTCTGTAAGGGCCCTGAGAGCATCCCTCCTCCTGGAGGCTTGGCTGCAAGGGCTCAGGGCCAACTCAGCAACAGCACAGCGGGGGCTGTTCCCCTTCCCCTGGGTGACCCTGGGGACAGGGTCCCAGGCAGCGCTGCGGGGAGGCCACGGCCAGGGCCGACCCAACCCCGCTTCCTACGGGAGCTGCTTTAAGCTGAGGCTGTAGCATTTTGGCCCCTGCCCGAGATACAGCTCCTGCTGCATCACAGCTGTACCTGTGCCTGGCCACGGGTCCTGCTGATCCAGACCCAGGTTCAGACCTGCAGCCTGTCTTCCCGGCCTGACCTCAGACCTGCCTCGTCACTGTGGACTTGCGTGGAGATCGCCGGGCTGCCTCTGACTCTGGTTACTGTAACCAGACCGGATCCTGACCCTGACTTGCTAATTCATGGTCCTGGCTTGACCTCAGACCTGCCTCATCGCCCAAGAGCTTGGGTGGTGATCTGGCCTTTTCCTGTAACCTGACTGCCCTGCTCGCCTCGCTCAGGTACCATGCCAGTCTGCCCTGCCAGCCTGGTTATCATCACGCTCGGCTCCATCTCGCCATCCCTCGGGGAGCAGCCATCCCGCACTGTGCCCTGACAGACTTTTGCTACTGAGGCTGTTATTTGCTGATGCTGCTGGGCTGTCTCAGCCCTGCAAATTCTTTTACCCTCCACAGTTACCTTTCCTTCATGCTCTTACTGCTGGGAGTAATTTGAGAATTAAAAGCCAAATTCTTTTGTTGGAAAATGCCCAGTTAAATTTCTTTTTCTAATCTCTTCTTGTGCTTTCTTAAAACTGACATCTCTAGAGATGAAGACCGTGGTAAGAAACTTATTTATTTAAAGATGTTACACAGATTGAAAAACCAGGTTGCCATTGTGGCCATTATTTTGTTGCAGGTAGTTGAGGTGATTGGATGCTGGCTAGACTTTGGTAGGCTTTTTAGGCAGCAAAGGCCGGAGGATGGAGTTTATCCCCTTTGCTTCTCCTGGGCATGAGTCTGACAGGGAAAGTTCTTCAGGAAAAGGGAGAATAACTGGTCCAGTGACTGGTTTGGTCAAGTCTGGTTTGTCTGCTTGAGTCTTTTCTCCATCAAGACTGGGCGTAGATACTACAGCCTCAGGTGGAACTGGCTTTCCATCTTTATGTTCATTTTGACTTTGTGGTAGGTTTTGGAAAGAGATATCCTCAGTTGAAGGGGGTAGAATTTTAACCCAGCCCACTGTTTTTTCTAGGTGTGGGGAGAAAGGATTGGTTTCTGAAGGGAAAGCTTGTTGATGATTCTGGCTGGATTTTCCAGGTGTCTGATTAGCTTGCTGTTTCCCCTCTTCAGTGGCAGGATCCTAAATAACAGGCAATAAGCATTACCTATATTGAAGCTATTCCAAATTCTTTCAGATATGAAGAAGGTCACCCTTCACACTAAGGATCTGCTGCAATTCCAGTCTGCAAAGACCAGCTGCAGAACAGAAGCTCAAAGGATAGACAGATAGAACTACTTCATATGCTAGTGGAGATGGGTGCATGAAACTTGGGTAACTACACAGTTATTGCTCTTTGCATTCCCTTTGTTATTTACAATTTCTTTGTAGAGCATTCTGAACACATTCTGTATGATTGACTCTATACTTACTCTATTGCCTTTTTATCCACCTAGCAACAGTATGTTTTATCACACGAGATTTCTTCCTGATTTGGCCTTATCACTTTCTTGAAGCCCATATCTTTGTGAATAAGAAAACTTAAAAATGGCTGGGCTTTCAAGACTTCAATTCTTGTTTTGTAAAGGAGTATTACTCTTGCAATATTAAGATTAGATTAAGAAATACCTGCAGACTGTAGATTTCACAGGATGTTGTGACAAACTGTTCCTGTTCCAAGTGACTGTTTACTACAGAGCCTTTGCAGAAACCTATTTGCTGGAAGAAGAAAATGCAAGTATTTTTTCACATTGTAGCACTGATACCTAGCTCCTATCTTGTAAAATAAGTGATTATGAAAGGCTGAATAGTTATAGCTTCTACATGTATTTGTAGGATAAGCAGCTTGGGCAAACTTTTATTTTGGGATTGGCAAGCTTACAAAGGAGGCAGCATTTTGAAAAAGGCTTTATGTTTGCAAAGGAGGGTTAGGTAGCATGATAAGAAAAATAAGCTGGCCACTTAAGGCCCAACTACAACAGCACACTTAAGTTCCGCTGCAGCAGATTATCCCCATGCAGGCAAGTTGTGTAATAGAACATAATATCATTTTTTCAGGCAAAAACAATTTCACACCATAGTAGTGAAAGAAACCATGAAAAAATGTTGTTTCTAATAGTTGTGGTTTTACTGGACTGTAGGTAACACGGCTTGGGGCTTGAAATGTTATCTCTTGGCAACATACCCATTTAGTCTTTCTGTTTCTCTAATAACTTTTTTCGTAGTTCCTAAACGTTTTCCTTAGCTGACCTCATTGTAGTGTGAATATACTCTTCATGCATTGCTTGGCATTTATTGTCCATGTCTGTTTACTTGGAAGAAATCCTTAAGAATGATTCAGTTTTGTAAGGCAATGGCTACCCCATGTTTTTCTGGATGGTATTTTTTTCTATTTTCTTTGTTCATGAACTCGTAGGTAAGAATTCCGAACTTTTACTGAAATGTTTTCTCTATTCTAAAGTAGTCTGTACAGTTGCAAGAGAGTATAGAGCTACAACCCATAAAAAGGCACCTGTGGGCTTCGATTCTTGTCTGCAAAGAACCAAACGGATAGCCTAAGTATTCACTGAGGAATCATAATATCTGAAAAACAGGTGTTTATACAAGGAAAAGTACTTACAGCTAGTTCCGATGAAAGTGGCTTGCACTGGGAGATGTCAGCAATTGTGTCATTTTTGGAGCAGGACGTCTCCTGAATCAAAAACTCTACAAAATATGCAGGACCAACGACCCACTGTTAATGAGAGACGAGTGGCAATTAGACCTTGTGCATGTGTCAGGAAGAAGGAAGAATTGTACAGACCTTGAAATAGATGTAAAACTCCTGCTAAGTGTGGAAGGAGCTGGTTATATTTGGGGCATTACTGTTGTACTACAGGAGAATGATTTTTTGCCAGTGCTGCTTAATTGCCTGGTTATTTTTTACTTCTTATACACACACAATCTTAGTAATTCATGGATTAGCTATAGTTGAAATTAGTTTGGGTTTTGTAGTAAGTTAGCATCCACATAGAACTACATATCCAAAGACCCTCTTCAGTGCCTTGCTGGTCATTTCGGGCTGCTTTAATGAACAGGATCACTTTTTCTATTTCTGAAATGTAAGTACCTCAGGGTTGGAAAATGGGAGCGATTAAATACTGTATTGTAGTAATATCTAACCATTTGAGACAAAGAGTGAAAACTGCTTTGTTATCTATCAATAATGAATTTTAGAGAGACCAGATATTACTGTGGTAAACAAACAGGATTTAGCCAGGGGATCATTAACTCTCTGTTAGTCTAAAATTAGTTTTAAATCATGTTTAAACTCATTCAGTGAATTACAGGGATGTGTTGGAAGGGATGACTGTGCTTTATTAAATTCTTTCTATTAGGGAGTCACTAGTTCGTGGTGGTAGTAGAAGAAAGAGCTCACAATGAAGATTTCCTAAACTTTGGAATGCAAATCTGTGTCTTGAGTTTTGCATAAAGCCCTTCTTTTTGCAATAAATGGAGCCAAAGTCTTGGATCATTGCAGATCTCATTTCCCAGGAGAATTCTGCATAGAAATATTCTCTGTACTATACAGGTACAAATTCTAAACAATCTGTAAGACATAACAAATCATATAAAGTATAACAGGTGGTTCCATACTTCTTGAGGGCTAAAGCAAGTCAGATGAGCCTTGGCTTACCTGCATTGAAGCTCTTGTGACATTGAGGACAGAGAAATAATGAGTTTGTTCACTCTTTTCGTTGAACTTGGCAAGGCTTTGAGCAGCAGCCTCCAAATATCCGGGCTCAGTTGGACTGTCATCAGCTGGGCAGTCAGGACATACTGTCCAAATATATCTGGGTGGAACTTTTTATCCAAACAAAACAAGGTCATTAGAGAAAGCATAACCATAAGAGTATGTTGATAGTGTAGGTCAGTGTAAATGCATCTATGTCCCCAACCCCCCAACTTGTCCTCCAGTCTCCTGGAGTAACAATATGTGGTTTGATTCACTTAACGGTTTTGAATCTTTATGAATTTGCAGACCCATAAAAATGTTGCAGTGGAGGCAGAGACACTGCAGAAAAAAGCTCAGCCTACTGACAGTGGGCTTGCTGGTTTTACTTGCCTTTCACAAACCTATAAAAATGCTTTTTGGACCAGAGGGTAAAAGCCCATATAGAGGCTCTGCTGGGTTTCCCAGAGATGAAAACAGTTATTACTACACTGCTTTAAGCTGCAGGACCATACTGGCCTTATGATCACTGACTTGAGAAAATTAGGGCAGCTGAAAGCTAATGGAGATGCTGTGGTACCATAATTACAATTAAAATTTAAAGTAATGCTGTATGGCAAAGAGTGTTTTTCCAGTCCTCTCTTAAAGTGAGTATGTTAAATAAAGACATACCTGGTTGTAAAATGCACTCATAAGTACTCAGATGAGCAATATTTCTTGCCTGATTAATGTAGATAATTGCTTTGCACTGACCATAAACCTAAAACAATATAAACATTTAGAAACAATTAATATTGCAAACTTTGCACTGATCATCTAGTACCTAGACAGTGGGTGGTTCATTTTCTCCTTGTGGTTATGAAATTCTTTTCAAGAAAAAAGTTGTGTTAATACTCAAATTGCAATGAAGCACATTTCTAAGTATCCATCTCCTTTAGAAATAGAAGGCCAGATCTTCCCCTGGTGCAATTCTGAGCTATACAGGTGCAGTGCTTGTCGGCAGGATGGCCTGCACAAGGCCACAGTTCTGGCAGCTAAGTGCCCAAGTGTCACAGAATGCTTTCCCTGGCCAGGCCCCGGCACCAGGAGCTGGGTCTATGTCTAGAACACAGAAAGCTTAAACCTGAATATCAGCTCAGAGTATCTGTATCCAGTCACCTGTCTGCCACCTTCCCCCTTCTCCCTATGTCCATAGTAAGGAAGGAGAGTGGTAGGGAAGACCCTAAATCAGTTTTGTGGCACAGTAAGATCACCCTTGCACACAAAGAAACTTGTGACTTTATGGCAGAAAAAAATACTGGCCTGTTAATATCCATCGTGCCTTTATGTTTAAAAGTTGAATGTATATTCTCTGAATGCTTCTTAAATATTGCCACATGTATGATCAAGGCCTCTAGGACATAGATTTCTAGACTTCGCAGAAGCCATATCAACCATGTATGCTTTGCACCTTTTTCCTGCTGAAAGCACTGTAAGCAGAAGTGAGCAGAATTCTTTTTTTTTTTTTTCCAGTTTTTCATTTAAAAATGAAAACTGATTGACCTAAGAAGCAGCCCAGGACAATTTAATCAGAACTTTTCTTTTTTTCACGTGAAGCTTCTTTCTTGTCATTCTTCATTTTATAAGTTTTTTTTTTCACTTGTTCAGAATCATTTTGGTCACCTGTAGCAACAGTCTTAGATCACTTTCTGTCTTTGCAGCTTATCTTGCTGAGCTTTCTTTCTTGTCCTCTCTCAATGCAATTTTTTGCAAAGTTGTCAGAGTAAAAGTGGAATTAAACTAAACCAAAAATTGCATGTTATATAAAAGTGAGTTTCTTTTATTCCCTTCTTGACAGACTGTCTTGAAAATAAACTCTTACAGGGTTGCTATAAAAAGTAAACCATTTATTCTATATAGTGTTCTAGCATGGCTATTTAGTTATGTCTGCTTATTAGCTCTGGTCAAAAACTTTCTTTTAATTTCATTTTTAAAAATAAATCTTACCAGTCTATAAACTTATTAGAAAGTACAGAGGAAAGCTGTGGACCTTAAAAAATGAATTTTGATTTCTTCTAAGCTCTGCTGCCTACTAGAAATGCATGTGTAGGGATTTTGCTGTCTTCAGTAATACCTGAGTACTATTCATACCTGAGATTTCATCTCATACCTGAGATTAAATAAGAAAATAAAATCCTTACAGTTGCATGAGCAGGCCTGGCAGTACAGTTCTTCCACAACTTTTTGCTGAGTACATGGCATTCAGTATCTACTACATCCAAGATGAGATAGAAGACAGAACCAGTGATCTCCTGAAAACAAGAAATGAAAGGGTCATATCTTAGTTTTGTATAGAACAAAGTAGGGACACATGAAATTGAGACATGGAGAAACACAAAACACACAGGTGGGGGACACAGCTATCCTGAAAACTGAACATTCTGTGGGACAAATTCTCAATGGTGGCAAATCAGGTGAGATTCAGGCCCTGTTAGAAAGGCTTGGTCATGCGTCTAGTCAGCTTTAATTCAAACCCAGCCTTTCAGCATCAGTTTTATCCTTCTGATTCTGGTACCAACCAGAACCCAAGAATAAGGACTAAACATGGTAAAGTTTTCATCATCAACTGCATTTTATGGTTAGATTTGAAAGGTAGGTTATTTTGCCTTCAATAAGAATGAGACAATAAATACCACAAATAATAAAAAACTGCTAACATGGAACCTTCCCAGTAGGCATTAGAAACAGAAATGTCTTATTTCTTAGAGTAGTGTCTTCTTCAAGTATGGATGCTCTGCACTTGCCATAAAGAGGCAATGACTGAGTTGATGCAGATAACTTAAATACTCTCTCAGATATCAGAAAGTGCTATGAGAGACCTTGCATATCTACATGGATGTTTCTGACTCACTTAAAGATTCAGTCCAGTACTCTGAGCCTGTGCTTAAGTCGAGACACCTTTATTCAGTTCACTGTGGCACAGGTGCACAAAGCAGTTAGGGCTCAACGTTTGGGCAAACATGTTTCCATGCAAGAGAAACAGGAAAAGACTAAAAGTACAGCTCCATATATCTAGTGATTACATCATGTAGTACAGAAAGATGAGATGCTGCATGGTGCAGGTCCTGGTTCTGCTTCCACTGCAGATAGAGGTAAGCACCTTTCCAGGATGTTTATCAAGGATACAGCTTAGTAGGATCGTATTTTATTTTCTGTAGTGGAAAGCTGGAAAGAGAGCAGCTGTCATTTATACATCCTAAAGAACTTAGTTGTGAGTGTTAGCTGCATGTTTAGACTGAGATTTTGTCTTTGCTGAAGAGGGAGAAAAACCAAAATTGAATGAGAGCAGTATTCATTCATTCCTAGTTGATTTCACACTTTATGGGGCAAGAGTCTTGTAGAAGTCTGGGGCCGGTATCTGTAAAACTTTTGGCTTCAGTTTTGATTTCTGTTTAATAGCGACTGAAGACCAGTCAATGCGGCATCTAAAGGCTGGAGTACAGCTCGCTTTTTGGTTTTTATACTGCTGGGAAAAAACACTAAGAGGTATCTGAGTGATACAAACTATTCTGGTCACACAGTATAGAGATCTCTGGAAAGAGGCTGGGATGGTGATTTTATGTGAGCTCTACCATATATACTTGTAAATGTAATACTAAACTCTTGAAATATGAAAGAGCAAAATAAATAGAAAATAAAGTGAGTAAATTTTGTTAGCTTTGTCTCTAAGTTATATTCTTACATATGCAACTTACCATGCTTTATACCATTTTTTGTATTTTCATATCCTCTTTTTCCTTAAGTGTTCTATGAAGTAATCTGGTAATGCCTTGCAGTGAGCTCTCAGGGTTTGCCTACACTAATCCTGAGGTTTAATTATAAGTGTCGTTTTGAAGGTCGTGAAAAGATCAAAAGCTATTTTAACAGAGTGAAGCTGAGGTGCTGCAGCACTGCGTGCAGTGGATGGCAGCATCCCCACACCTGGCTGCATAGATCCTTCTATGGAAGGAACTAATCATAATTTTCTGTTTACATACAAATGTATGGTACCTAAATACCATGGTGATATGTCTCCTTAATATGGTAGCTAATATAGGTTAAATCAGTAAACAGAAATTAAGACTGGTCGAGGAGTAATTGCCATTTGATGAAAATGTGGGTTTTGAGTAGTGCAACATTTGGTACAAGCTTGTACCTTCAAATATATCCTTTATGAGCAGAAATATCACTAACACTATCCTGCATGAAGAAGTAATAGCCAAGAAAACTGGTGTGGTCTTCAGTTGCTATTAAACAGAAATCAAAACTGAAGCCAAAAGTTTTACAGATACTGGCCCCAGACTTCTACAAGACTCTTGCCCCATAAAGTGTGAAATCAACTAGGAATGAATGAATACTGCTCTCATTCAATTTTGGTTTTTCTCCCTCTTCAGCAAAGACAAGTGTATCTTTAAGGAGTTCCAAAGTTGGGACTGGTGACTTGAGCTTTCACGTTGGTTGTTCAGGTATTCTGGAGGCAAAAGAACACACACACCTCATTAAAGAAATGTTCCTATAGTCAGATGTGTTTGATGTTAGATGGGTAATCAGCTGAATCATGAAGACTGATTGTAAAGCTTGGTGATCTTGGAAATACTAAATGCAACCAGGGTGGACTAAACTGTATTTCCTGTCGCCTGTAGCTCTCTTGTATAATATCAGCTCTAATACGCAGATGACGTTATTACAAAATCTACACATCTTTTTGTCTACCTGCTTCTGTATGTTATTATGCATCCTCCAGTGGGGAAAGGATAATTTGGGGTTTATTCAGAGCTCAGCAGATCTCTGAAGGTTTCATCATCCTTATTTTAATTTTCATTAAAAGACCGTTATGCAAAGGCCTTTTGATATCTGCTTAGTATTGAATAAAAACTTCTGTCTTTTCTGCATTGCCAAAAAGATCCCTTCCTCAGCACTGCTGATGCTAGGATTGCCACAGCAATGCGTGCTGGGGAGCCTGGGAGCCACAGGAGATGTGGCAGCAGCATACCATCACCTGGCCTGGTCATCACCAGGGCAAGGGAAAGAAATGAAATATTTTGGCATGTTTTTTAATTTTGGTTAAGTGCCTGTCAGTGAAGTTAATCATGAGTGTCTTGTATGAAAGAAAGGCTCTGTCCTACTTGCATGTAAGTTAACAGCAGATGGCTCATTAGTTTCAATTAGAGCAAAACCGAACCACAGGTTGCTTAAGGGCAGATTTGAATTTGAAGTAACTTTGAAAATGTTTTTATCCTGAGTACTGGTTTAAAAAATGGAAGGAAGGATCACTGACTGATAAAAAAAAAGGTTTCTTTATTTTTTTGAGGGGAATAGAAGGTTGCATAAGGTTGTTACCGTCCATGAACATCCCTAACATAGCTGGCTGCTTCTTATGTACTCAGTCCCAGCAGCAGCAAAAATATGACAAAGGGCTTAGATTGTCTATTTTGTTATTGCAGTGTCTTGAAACACCTTATTTACAGGGTAAGCTTATTAGATGCAAAAAATAAGAATAAAAGTAAATTAAACTCCCAAATGAACAGAGAGCAAAGTATGCCCTAAGGCAATAAGTTAAGTCTCTAGGGAATTAAGTGACAGACCAAATCACTAACAAGGACCAAAATTCTCCTGTGCTGAGACATACTTGGCACAGATGAAGGGAGAGGCAGGGAGATAAATGAAGTGGTTTACAGCATGTCTGCATCCACTGTGCTGCACTGTAGGGTGGTCATAGGTGTGCTCTAATTATTGTCAGTAGGGAATAGCCCCAGGATGGGGGACTAAGTACCTAACTCCATGACTGGTGATGTGGGTTCTGGGCCAGCTCAGAGGCATGACATGTGGAAAAAATTCTCAAGAGACCTGATGCAGTTTCTTAGTGGGCACATTCTGTCACTTGAGCGAAGCAATACAGAGAACACAGTGCAAAGCACAGCAAAGTGTGCGTCTTTAGTCAGGAGATCTCAGATTGCTGGTGGCCACAGCATGTCTGCAGAAACTGTGTCCTTGTGAGAGCAGCAAGAAGTAGTGTCATATCCTTGCCAGTACTGATCTTTAAACATCTGGCAATGAGCCTGATTTGCTTTAAGGATTCAGAAATCAGCCTTTCAGGTAAGATTATGGGAAGAAAGCAAGCATGGCAGTGAATGTTAGTAACATGCTTCCACAGTGCCTTATGTGTTATGGGCCTTGTGCACTCATTTCAGGTTGTCCCTGGCTAGTGCCAGTAGATTCAGCTATTGTAACACAAAATAGTAATAAATTAAGCACACATAGAGAAATAAGATACTTGAGGATATGAGAGTGACATTCCATAGGTATTTCCAGTGTAATTTTTGCACTTCAACTGGTTTCGGATTTCTTCTGGAGAATGAGTCATCATTTAGAGGTCTGCAAAGGAATTAATTCCCTGGTCCCAAGCGGGACGTATTTACACCTGTTAGTGCTTACATCTTTTGTGCAAAATGCATGATGATTCAATAGCCTTTGCACTCCAACTGCTCAAGGCAGTGGGAGGAAGGTGTAAAATGAAATTAAATCAGAGTAGTGGTGTTTCATACCAAATTTGAACTGATGCCTGGAGCTATTCCAGGGGCAGGCAGCAGAGAATTGTGACTGAGATTTGCTCTCTAATTGCCCACAGTGGTGATGAAACTGTTTCTAGTCATCTGTGCGTAAAGTTGACATGGCCTCTGGAGTCCTGTGAATATAACTTTACATTTGCGTTTTGAAATATTTCTTAGTTCAAATAGGTATTGCTAAGGAATAGAGATAGACACAGGGCTCTTCATGGGAGAAACAGATACAGGACAAGCAGGTAACTTACCTGAGGATGTTCTCGGACACTGAAAATTCGGGAGAGACTGAGTATGTAGCCCTCTGTTCGGTCAGCATTGATCTGGCGAAGAGCCAGATCTGCAGCCTCCTTTACTGCAGTGTCATCACAGGTGGGGGAAAGCAATGCAGTCGGTGCTTCTCCGGCAGGAGGAGAGGCAGCCCAGGAGCAAAGCGCCTGTATGCCAAAGAGCATTGAAACAAGTAAAACCATTCTGCTTAGAAAACCAGTGCAGCAGATCAGAATGGCAAGTCCGTATGGAGGGGCTGACCTGCATGAAATAGCAGACTTTTGTAATGGAGCTGTGTCTCTTTATAAACTTGTGTCCCCTTTTTATTATGTACTGACCATGACCTTTAAATCTACAGCTGCAACAGGAAACACTAAGTCAATGATTACAAGGTTTTACGGAAGTGTTGTCACTCCCTCTGAGACCAGAGAGCACTTTCTCCTTCTGGCTTTACATCTCCAATTCAGATTTCACTGGGCAGATCGTATAACTTTGACTTCATTGCAAGGGACAAGAATATACACAGAAAGCTGCTTTCTTAAGAAACCAGAACTGCTTAAATAAACCTACATGCAGGACGGGTCTGGCTCCAGCTCTGTTCTGTCAGTGACCCAGTTCTTCTCCAAAATAAGACAATTACAAAGGTCTCAGTAATTTGAATGGGAATTGGATAAGGGCCACAAGGTTGACTGATTTTACACTTTGTATTTGTTAAATGCAAACAGCAAACAAATATACTGACTCTGTGTTACATGCGGTCAGTTTGGTTGAGATAGAAAGCTCAGTTTGGCTTCATTCTTTGAGTATTTCTAGTCAGTTGGATACCTACAGATGAATGTTAACCCTTAGCCCAGACCAAGCCAGGAAAATGCAGTCCATGTCCAGACAAGAAGCCTGTGGATAAATGGCCTGCTCAAGCCATTAAATACTCTTAGATAACATGATAACATGCAATGTAAAGAATTAATGATTTCATCATGGTGTCTGCTTTTAAGCAGAAGTTTCCATTGTGTTTATTTGGGACTTAACAGTCTCTGTAATTGAATATAGTGACATAGATGTGGTAAGTTTTGTTCTTGCCCCAAAGACTTTACTTCTGTTGGTGGGATGGTGCAAAATGAGCTGCTGTAAGAGATTGGAGGAAATAGACAATAAGTGAACCGGGGCTATCAAAACAGTCTTAGGCTATTGAAGGCTCCATTTCAGGATTTGTTCCTTCTCAATGCCTTGACTCCAGCCCACTTGTCTTTTGTTGCCTAAAACTCTCTATTTATTGACACCTACCATGTATTTGACGCCCCGCTCTGATTTCCCTGAGCCCTGAACATTTCCTATTTCATCCCATCTTCCCCCAACTTCTGACTTTGTTCTTACTGCCACATTATGCAAAGGACTCTGTGAACTTGCCATCATTATATGTTGCTTCTGATGCCAAAGAACAAGTCTTGTTTCCTTTTATTTCCTCCCATCTCAACTTTTTGGCTGTACCTTGTTTCAGCCTCTGCCTGGCAAAGCCTAGCTTTATATTCCTGTGGGTTTAGAGGCAGGTACGGTTGCATATGAACTCCACTGCTAATTGTAACACACTGCTGCATTTTTATTGCCTGAGAACCAAACTTAGTGGTGAAGTAAGAACCATCTGAAATTATATAGTGAGAGGGAAAGGGAGAGGAAGGCAGACTGTAGGAAAGTTACAGACTTGGGGCTGATAACACTCATCTCCGTGCCAAAGGTCTGAAGGGTAGAATCTAGCAGAAAGAACTTTTTAAAGAAGAGAGAGCATGTAACATAAACTGGAGGGTGAACTGCTTTCGTTTGATTTCTTGTACCCAGTGCCTTCCTTCTTGTGTTACCTCTTGCTCTTTTTTGCCTGTAAATTATTCTTTTTGTACTTTGGGTCGAGGAAAATGTACATCCAGTTGTTTCTTTGCCAGTTCATATCACCTTGCATAGCTGTCCCAGATTTAGTCCAGACTTCTCTGTGAACTGCAGCTACTTATCCCGTAACTGTCTCTTGGACAGATGATTTAGGACCTTAGTTTTCTATCTTGTTCAGTGTTATTGTCTCCCTGATATTGTATGGCCAGAATTGGCTCAAGGAAGAGTCTCACCTGCTTAATCTTTAGTTCCTTGGCTTCTCTAACCACTGCCAGAGCCTACCCCAGTTTAGATTGTAGGAAGCTGCAGGAGAATCATAAGCCTGTGACTATAGGCCCAAGGAACAAAGGAAATTGGTCCAGCAATGTCACTATTTTAATTATTTTAGCACTACTCAGTGCTCTGCTTTCATTCCTTTTCAGCAACAATAAATAATACAATCCTGATATGACTGGAGGCTGTGGCTGTGGGAGGGAGCCATTCACTGTTTCAGCTGCTCTCCCCATAGTACCACAGAGCACATGCGAAGTTGTGAACGTGTATTTGTACCTTTGACTTATCCGCTCACTGCTGAATTTGGAGGTTGATTTGCCAGCTAAGAGACTGCACTGTGGTCACTATTGATTCTTGAGTGATTTGCTGAGTACAGATGAACAAGGGTCATGGAAAATTCTGCCTGGAGAAACTTTAGTTTGAAATGACAGTGGTGTGCCTTGTGGCTAACCTGTCAGGAACTCCATGCTGGAGACGGGGGAATAGCTGTACAAATAGTTGTTATCTTGAAGATCTGGAGAAATGACAACTACCATTACTCGGAGAGGATCCCAGTGAAAGTCATTGGTTTTCTACTAAGGGGCAATTCTGCAGTATTTCACCTTGAAGGATACCAGAAACTGGGTAACCATTTCCCTGGCCCTCATTTTCTGTCATGGGAGTCTCTGTGATCACAGCTATCTGCTGGACGACACCGAGTACCTTTAGGTTTGAGGGTTGTCTCTGTGTTGACTGAGGAAGGAAAAGTGCAAGTGAAGGATGTAATTGTCCCTGTTTAGTACCACTGTAAAGTTTGGGGGGTTTAAAATTTTATATATTGTCACTTTTTTTTACTGGTGGTATAAAGAATCTCAGCTCTTTAGCCCAGCAGTGCTCAAGGCATGTTCCTCTGGGGGACAGCAGAACCCGTCCTAGGGAATGATTGTAGAAAGCTGGGTGGGATTATACATACAGCCAGGAAGACCTGCAACAGCACTGGGTCTGAAACTCTTCTAAGATAACTTTGGTGGCAGAGGTGGAAAACTCAGATAGCAGGACAGAAGGGGCACATGGCTGCTAGACTGAGCCACCTTATGTGTTGCCAGTTGCTTTGCAAACTGAGGGTGAGGGATAATGTACGGACTGTATCCTGTAGGGAAGGGATACAAGAGATGAATGTTGAGAAACGCTGCTGTAGCCATAGTACAGGAACAGCAGAAGCAGCAATGCAGACTCGCTCACATTGTTCCTCGTGCCTGGGAATGCTTCCCCTGTGGCTAAAGGATAATAACTCATTTTCTTTATCCTCACAGTACATGGCATTTCTATGGAGATGGGTGCCAGTTAGTACTGGCTGTGTCGGTGCCTCTTATAATGGGGAATTGTTATATCCCTGACTCTGTTCTTTGTACTCTTCCTCCCACTGGAAAGGAAAAAATTTCTCTGTTGAAGTGGCTGACCTCAAAACATGGACACAGCTGGGAAATCTGAGCATGTCCAGCCAAAGTAGCACATGAAGTACATATGCTTTAGCAAAACAGGGTTTGAAAAAGCTGAAATACATTGTCAGCCAGTGATGCAGACCTGACAAAACTATTCATGATGCATTTCAGGGAAGAAGGCATTTGTATTTTACATATTGTCATTTCATTGCACTTACTGCCTAGAGAATCCTCTACTAAATACTGCATCTGTTACTAAGGTCCAGGTGCATGAATACGGGGCCATACTGGGGGGAGACAAAAAGTGACTGCTTCAAAGCAGTCATGGAAAATGTACCCTTAAGAGGGCAAATTGTGCCCTTAAGAGGGCAAGTGTTAAGGAGGAAGAAGATGAAGTACAGCTACTAACTGGAATGCACAGAGCAATTCTGCTTTTTTTTTTTCCTCCCTGTTTTAGGAAACAATGGAGTAGTTACACCAGTTGTAGGAGAAATCTTTGAAGTGTGGAGGGTGCAGATGTTCTGCTACACATCCTTGCTTTCTGTGGTTGGAAAAGGCAACAAGAAAATGCAGCATTTCTGGAGTTCAGAGATCCCCATGGGCAGGGATACCTTTTACAAACTTACTGTTTCTGCCATCAGATAGAGAATTTTCTAAGCCTGGAAAACACTGTCTCTTCTATAACTTAGTGCCCACCTCATGATACACAAGACAATTTGTATGGTTTAGTTAAGGCAATTCCTAGTTCTAAATATACAAAAGCTAGGAAAACTAATTGCTCCAGGCGAGTTAAAAACTCAGTCTCATGTATCTGTTTTAAAATTAATGCAGATCATAATAGTAGCCATTTCGTTAAATCCTGTACTGTCTCTTGTGCAGTGGGATGGGAAGACCACCTACCTTACCTCTTCAAGAAATTTCTACAGCTTAGTACTAGCACTTTTTGAATGAATGGCTGCATGCAGAACATACTGGAGTCACTGCTTTACAAAGAAGCAAAAAATCACTGAGCAATTGACTGGCAGTAGCTGGTGCAATTGCCTGCAACACACTTCCTGCAAGAACTCAGCATACCCTTGAAACGTGAGAGCTGCTGCCTTCATGGGGAGAGCTTGCCAGCAGTATGTTGCCATCACGTTAGAGTAAGGCTTATAGAGTCTGGGCTGATTTCCCCTTTTCTTTCTCCTCCACACACCCAGTTGAAGCACTGGTGCAAGTGCCTACGTACGGCTTTTCCTGTCCCCATTGACACAGCAGAGCTGAACTTTTCTGTATAGCAACCTGTTGCGCTCTCAGCAAGAACAAATGTTAGTTGTGTTGCTTACTGAATACTGGAAGGTTGTAACTAGGAGAACAGGATAGGTTATTTGAAACAGTTCAGAAATGACATGTGTTCTGCAGCTTTTGCTGCCTGCATGATAATTATCTTGTAGCAAGTACTGTTCCTGGTTAAAGATTCATGACTGTCTTTGAGACTGCTCCCCCGGGCCTGCAGAATTCCAGTCTGGCTGGCAGTAAAGATCCTTCTGGCCCCTGTCCCTTACCACTTCTCTACCTAGAACAGATTTTGCCTCTAGCGTGTCAGAAATTCAGGGAAGATTTGACTGCTAGGACAATGGTAAATTGCCATTATTGTCTGGGTCCTATTATACGAGATACATGTCTGTAGTATATTTTTATTCCCTTGAACTGGTATTCCCTCATATGCACACAGGCCATACAGTACCCCATTATCATATTGCACCTGTGTATCTGCTGGAAGACAGAGAATACACATGTGTTTGGCTGGAAGGATTGATGCTTTCAGCCTATGCAGCAATGAATGTGTCCTGATTCTTTGTTCTTTTCATAGACTTGGATGCTCTTATGCCACATCCAAAAGTATTGAGGTACTTCTAGTGGATATTAAAAGTAGGTACAGGCTAGGAAACACTACAGGTGGAGGGAAAAATACATTTTTTCCTGCCACTTCTTTAGTGTCATTGGTGTGTGATCAAAAGAAAGGACTGACCTGATTTTCCGCAGTGTTCAGCACCCACACATCCCAGTGAAGCTGATGAGAAGTGCAGGAGCTTACTGTTTTTGAAATCAAGCCCAGAATATGACTCATAATGCTGTGAAGGAGCTACTTGACAACTAAATGAAAATATATACACATAGAAGGTACCAAAGCATTTCTGTTGAACATTTTATTGTGAAGTAACCTTTTGGGTGGTGTTTCTATCACAAAGCTACAACTGTTGTATAGTTCTTACAACAGTTTCATTGAAACAGTATTTTCTGTATTTTAACTGAGCATCCCTGTATGTAGAGAAAACAACTGCTATATGTTGTAATCACCTATATTTTACAAGGTCTTGGCCATGTCTCTGCTCTCTGGAGGGTAAAACTCATTAGGGCTCAGAGTCAAGCGTTCTCACCTATTTGCACTTGATGTTGTGGTCTGTGTGTTGATGCTGCTGCTGCACACTGATCCTTCAGTTAGCTGTATTGCCATGTCTGTAACACAGCCTATATCTTGAAATGGCGAATCTTCCCAGGGCATGGAGGAGGAGGAGGCACAAAGCCAACTGGGCGAGGTACTTTGTCGTGCTGAGCAACATTTGCAACTGCTCTCTTTGCTACAGATTTTGCTGAGAGCATGGAAGTAGGAAATTCTGAAGAGCTAGATTCAGATGCAACAGGGTTATTGTGGGAAAGCCTGAGATTATGGTTTGTGAAGCCTTGTACAACACTGGGCACCAGTCCTGCTGATGTGTCTTGACCTGGTTGACAGTAGGTAACTCCAGGCTGGAAAAGAAAAACAGTTTGTGTTTGTGTTCAGTGACTTGGGGCTTATAACATACAGGTTGTTGATACCTTACTAGGTACCCTGCTCCTAACAAGATATAGGCCTCCAACCCAGGTACAAAACATTTCTGATCATCACAGAAGTTTGATTTACATTTGAACTCATACACAGGAGCCCAGGAAGACATTTTTAATATCTGGTGGATCATTAACACCAAATTCTGTGCTATGTGAACTTTCAGGGCCACCTGTGCAGCTGGTGAAACATTCAAGACCAGCTGTCTTATTCTTTCTTTCATAGATCTCCTAGACAGCTAATTACTATTGTGTTACCAAGAGCTCTGGTCCATAGGAAGTATTCAACCACCACCTAACCCTTCTCAGACCAAATGGAGGCTAAAATACCTGGAGAACACTCAGGTCCAGTACATATATGTTTCCCTCCTCTTGCTATAGCAGTGCAGGTCAGGCTCCCTGAATGCAGTCATGTCTAAGGACTACTAGCAAAAAGCCCCAGCTGATTTCATCTACCACAATGGCTCATTTATGTTTTATATCTATCTATCATCTCCTGCATCCCCCTAGCTGAGCAGAGTTTGGGTCCCTTTGCCCTACCAGACATAAGAAGCTCCCAGATGGTTAGGAGGACAAACTTTGCCAAGCATGGATGGCAGAGGTGACATAATTCCTGGCACAGAAATCCAGAGGATAATCAGGAGCTACCTTAGCTTGTTTTTTAGGATACAAAGTTAAACTCAAGTTATCACAGATAGCTAATGTAGTCTACAGCAAAAAGAGGTAAACTCAGGGTGATTGTTTCTAACAGTACCAGTAGGCTAGAATACTCTGGAAAGAAAGGGAATATCTGGAGTTGCTACCTGATGTCCATAGAGCTGGCAGTCCACTCTGAGGTCCTGTGAGGGTTGTGTTACCATTGTGGCTGTGCAGAAACCAAAATTCTGGCAAAGCAGAACATAGTCAAGAGAAAATAGTTATAAAATAGAGGAGACCTGCATTACAGTTTTTAATTTCAGTACATTTAGAAATAGCTACATCGTCTCATGTTTTATCTGAGCAGTAAAGTGCTTGCTTTTTAGTCTGTTGGACTCAAAAGCCAAGCTGTTTAAATGCATAAGCAGCAAATAAGGGAAACTCCTGTATTCTTCTGGAGTAAGATCCTTTGTATGGATGGATATGAGGGAGGGAAAGAAGATATAGGAATCTAGGTAAAAGGTTCCCACCCACTAAAACTGCCTAGGACTCAATTTCATCAGAAACAAAAGAAGAATTTTAGCATGATAAAGTATACAGTATAATTCTCTCAAGAGCCTATATATCAGAACAAAGCACACTGACAGTACTTAAATTGTAGGAAGGTGAAACAGTCTGCCCTTTTGTTATGTGTTTGTGTTCTGTCCAATACAAAGAGCCTGATTTTCTCAGGTGCTCATGTTAAGAAGAGTAAACAATAATACATATTCTGTGGATGAAAAATATTTCGTGCTAAGGACACTTTGGACCTCAAGCCTTTTTGAAATATATTCAAATGCATCAGGATTCAGTCCAGATACCTCAGAGAGAAGAGAAAGGTGTGATACAGCTTTAGGAATTATATATTGAAAAGCATCTCATGATAGTATACAACTCTTGCACTTTCATCCTCACAAAGGTCTATTCCCACACAAGTGCGAGCACATCACAGCATGCTGCTTTTCTACCTCTGAGCTGGTAAGATCAGGACTGATGTGCTGGCATACTTACAGACTGATCGTCAGGCAGCAGTTGACAAGCCTCCACATTAGCTTTAGCTTCTTCTACTGAGCAGTTCGTGGCAGCCACAGCAAACTCAACAGAGACAATATGCACTGGGTGATACTGATAAAACAGGAAAATTGTTTAACTGACTTTGCACATTGAAACTGCAGAGCTGCTGAGAAAAGGTAAGAGGCAAATGTTGTGGCTTCTAGCTCGGCATCTCCCACCGAAGTGAAAGGGAATCCTGTGGCTAACATGACACAAAATGCTTGGGAAATCAAGGGCAATTCTGTAGGGCAAATGAGAGCAAGTTTTGTTTGCAAACATAACTAGTTACCACTGCACAATTACCACAGAAGAAATATTCTATTTACATGGAAGCCTAGACATATTTGTAGCAATTACCTGTATTTTGGCTCTTCCGATCTCAAGGAGTTTGAGGTAAGCATCAGCAGTTTTGCTGTTGTGGTCATTGAGTGCAGCAGTAACAGTTGTTAATACGTCAGTGTTATTCAAACTTGCCAGCAGGGGACAGTCAGGGCAGAGTCGGAGAACATCTTCACTTGAGTCTGCAGGAGGGACCAAACAGATTATGTTTCGATCAGATTGTAGGTTGTTTTGAAAGGCATTATAGACCTATTCAGTCACACAAAACACAGTTTCATGGTCTGTCCCAAATTATAGTGGAAGGAATTTTTGCAGTACAGGCCATAGATGGCAGTATTTCACATGACTTTTGCCATTCAAGTCTTTCTGCAAGCAAAAGCACTGTGGACTTCAATAGCACATTTTGAATGTTCTTACTCAGGTTTTAATCAACTCTCTTTCTGGCAAACTATCTATGACACCAATGAAAAGATGTCTCAGCTCACACAAGGAATGGTGCAAAAGTGAAGATATTTTAATTTATTGGAATTGTGTTTGTGTGTGTTGTTTCATTCACGTGCTGGTTTAGAAAATATGCAGAATAGAGATTCCACTTTCCCATGGCAATATTGAAAATGCTGGGTTTAGTAAATAAGCTGCATCTGGCAAAGGGGCTCTGAAGATAAACAAGCTCTAGTAAATTTAGACCAACAAAGAATCAAATTCTTGAGGCTAAACTTCTGAGTGAAAAGCCTTACTACCAGCAATCTCTAGGTCAAACCTGGGACTTGGTCCCGAGATAGTCTTATAGTATCTTAATTGTCATAGTAAAGAGGAGAAAAGAGAGAGGGATGGCTTTGTAGGTGAATGAAATCAGAAAGGGGGAAAAAATCACTTTTGAAACCCTTTATGCCATATTTATACAGTGTTTCAGAATCAGAAAAGCTAGTGACCTGTAACCACTTCCATAATGATACTCCAGCCTGTAGATTCAAAACCTTTTAAAGAACAAGGTCTTTACCTGCATGCGAGTGGCATTTACTAGCAAGTACAGATAACTTTCCATCCAACTTCTGCAGTTTGACATCACAGTCACCCTCAACTGCCTAGAGAGAGACAAAAATCAAAGGGTTACATCAGTCAGATAAATAGGAATTTCTGAAAAGAGCAACTATTACTAAATTCAAAAGAACAGATCCTGCCTGAGTGATCCTGGCAAAATCAGTCTGATTGCAAAGGCGCTGCTAGGTGTGTCCTGGAGTCTGTGATTTTGTAAAAGGCAGACCAGAGCTGCAAGATTTGGAACCAAATCTGGATCTCAAAAGTATCAGAAGTGCCAGGGTAGCCATATTATGGACATTTGGTTGAGGTTCCTCTCTCGTAAAGAGCAAAGAATACGAATACTTAAGAATTAAGACCTTCTGCAGAGCTGTTTGATAACATTCTCGCTAATCTCAGCTGGTCAGTGGCCATGGTAACAGCAGAGTGTGCTGCCTTGTGTGAGCTGGCTCACAAGCAACATGATCCAGCAGGGGAGGAGATGTCAAAGGCAAAGCTGGAGTCACTGGGAAGAGGGAACAGTTAGAGTTACCTCCCCCAGATGGAAAATGGGATCTGAGCCCTGGTGAATACAGGGCTGGATCATGATTCAAATTTAGTCATGAGCTCTGTGAATTGGGCCCCATTCTAGAAACAGCAGGCTTAAATTGTCAATTGCTCACTCTGCTTTCTGCTTAGAAACCAGAGCTGCCTGTACTCAGACACCACTTCCACTGCTTGAGTTAGGGAAAGCTTTTCACAGTTGGATCACACTTGCATAAGAACAAAATATTTGAGGCCAGTAAACTCCAGCTGAGCATTACTTTGAAGAGCCCTGTCTGAAGGAAATAGCTCTTCTGCAGTCTTGACTAGGACTAGGTGGCTAGACTTGATGGAATTTCACTAGGTAACACACCACATGTAGCCAAGGGAAGGTTGTGCTTGCACAGATTAACAACCTGCCCTGTCTGCAGTTTGCAACAAGGCAGTGACATCTGGGCAGACCACTGAGGGCTGAATCTGGAGACCCTAAACAAGGCCCCATGGCATTCATGAACTGTATGTGGGATGTTATGCTGACAGTGACCTGTCCTCATAACATGAAAGAAATCCAGGAGTGAAATCCTTCATGACATGAAGGCAACTAAATCAACAAGGAGGTTACAAGTGATTGGGTGGTTATAGGCTGTTACAGTGATATAACATTTGCTTGGAAGTCTGACTGATGATAGCCTGGCCTCTAACATCAACATACTGAACATGCACCTTTGGACCGAGCTAGTAGTGTTTTAGATACTCACATGTTGTGTGAAGCTCCTTACTGTGCAATTTGCAAGAGGTGTAGGGCTGAGAATGTGGCATGTGGTCTCTAATAAGTCAAGTTCAAGAAACATTATGTCATTATTCGGCCCCTGGAAGGAAAAAAACCAACAAGAATTGTACTAATTACTTCACAAAACATCACTAGATTTCTTCTCTGGGGCTGCGCTGTGGACTCTGTTGCTGACTGTCATTGGATAGCTTCAGGTATACACTAGAGTAACTGAATAAGTCCTTACTATTTAACTTCATAAAAAATGGGACCCAGTTTTTTTAGCTGGAGTAAGTCAAAACAGTCACACTGATTTTTTCCAGCTAAGGAACTGGCCCATAAATTTTGGAAAGTCCAGCCTGTATGTAGTGGGTCAGTTCTCTTAAGTTAACTTGATTTTATTTTGTTCGGTAGTTTTAAAAAATCAACAGCCATCTTTGTTGATGAAAAAACTTCATGTTTCTGTAACCAGATACCAAATAAACACAGGTGCACATTGGCCTGTCCCATTTAGTCCATTGGAATTACACTGAATTGCACCAGCTAAGTTCTAGCCCCAATACTCATGTTGTTTATGGACTGCAGGATCTTTTATGGTTGTTCCTGAACCTTTGCAACTATAACATAAGACATGTGAGTGGAAGGGCAGAATTGAGTTCCCTAGATCCAAGACTGACTCTGAGGTTTGAGTCATGAGTGATTCCATTTAAACCAATGAAGATATTTTACTATAAAAGTATTAAATATGAGCAAAGCAGTGTCGCCAGTGTTTTTGTGGGGGTAACTCTGGGCACACTTCTAATCTCATTAATGTCTGTTTTAGTCTCTTGTGAATGACTTTGGTATCCTCTGTCTCATAACAAGTAGAAAACAGCCATGGAGTTTCATTCTTGTTAATATTTGGGACTGTTTTCAATGTTTTGAGAGAATCAAAGGTTCTGAATGGGTGTATACATTGTATTCATGACCACTTCTACAGCCTTTCTAGATGCCTGCAATGATGGCAATAGATCTTAGTGAAAATGAGAGTACAAGCCACAGTTACTTCCATTTAGCTTCTTTGTCAGCTCAATGGGATATTAGGTAAAATTAATGCCTACTACAAAATCACTAATAGCATGGAGTTACGGTAGGTATGCATTTAGCCAATAAATAATTATCTGCATCACAAAGATTATCCTCACAGTTTTTCTCCAGCTTAGCTACTGGGCTCACGAATCAGCACTTTGAATGATCTGCCCCAGCAAGCATGCTGCATTTGTAAACTGACCCTTTCTAGCATTGTACAAAAATATCTGAACATTCCTCTCCCCCCCTATGTTCTGCTCTTTGAGAGATACATTCCAGTGATCTGGATTCTCAACTGTTACCAGGTGGCATTGCCCCATTTAAATCAACAGAGCCATGCTGATTTACCCCATGTGAGGATACAGCCCTTGGCAGGGCTTGTTGGTCATTTCCAAGCATCTCCAGGTTAACACAATGCTCTGCCTGCAAGCTCCTCACTTACCTGGGGTAGCACGCGGATATTCTCGATTCTGTTTAAGGCAAACTTGTATCCGTGATGACTGCGGCCATTAATATAACTCAGAGCTACTTCAGCTGCTGCTTCAGATTCTGGGTCATCACAGCCCAAGGGAGCAGGGGGAGCTGCTGGTACAGCTTTGTGAATTGGAAGCTGAACAAGCAATATTAAAGCTACTAGTGCCTTCATGGCACCTGAGGAAAACCGATCCCTTTCAGAAATAAAGATCTAAGAATACTGTTCAGATGGTAGCTAGAACTGGGGTCTCACTTATATAGTACATACCACAGACTTCGCATGAGCGCATGTCTGATATTTGTCCCAATTCCAAGAGGCATTGCAAACAACAAAAGAGAAAAGTAAATGTTAGGACATCAAGCTGACTGATTAATATTGGCCAAAGTAAATTTTATCAGGTAGGATATTGCAAAGTCTGCTAAAGCGGCTAAAGAAGAAAGTGTCAGCAAAAATAAAACATAATTTTTAGACACTATTCTACCAACCAAATACAGTACATGCAAGAGGAATATGATCCCTCCTGTTAAATGTGTAGAGATGCTAGTGCTAATTAAGCTTTCTTGTAAACAGGACGCATTCTGTTAGGGCCTAAATGTCACCAGACATCAGTCTAAATTATGAGATCAGTAACACGATAAATTAGAAAATGGAATTTGAAACAGTTCTAAGGATCACATTCAACAGTAAATGTAATTGTATAGCAACTTTTGCTACTGAATTCATTTGGAATAGGAAATGAGACATAGTTTCTAAATCTTTTACATCAGCTCTTTCTTTCTCTGAATAATCTGAATACTTCCAGTAGTTCCTGGAATTTTATTTTGCAAAGCAGGCATCTTGTAGAAATTTTTCTGGAATATATTGTACAGATTTAAGGATTTGGCAGAAGATCCTAGAGGGCACAAAAGTGTTTTAAGCAGAATGTAAATGAAAACTAGCTGCTTAAATGCTCAGGAGTGCTCAACCCCAGCTTCTATTTACATTCACAGTATACGTGTTTACAAAACAGTAACTGGATAACAAAAATGTTCTGTGGAGCAGAATATAGCTTTTATGATGTGTCCAGCATTTAAGATCTTTAATTTAAGCTGAGATGACTTTACCTAGATAGACTCTAGCTCAACCAGTACCAAAGTTTTTCCTGCAGGGATTTCAGAGTAGGTTTCTATGATCCATTTTATGGTGGTGAAATCTCTGTTGTCATTTTCAAGGAGTTCAGAAATTAGCTGCAGATTTGAGATGAATAGGAGGACTTCAGCATATTTAGAAGTTTTCACTTTAGATAAGTATTTCTCAGCTTGCACAATAGCGTGAGTGAGGCTAAAAGATTTGTAAAAAAAGCAGTCTTGAGTCATGACTTTCCCTTCCAGAATCTGGAAATACAGAAAACATCGTAAATAGAAATAGTTCAGTTGAACAGATTAAGTGATGAAGAAGCAGAATGGGAAGAGACTTAAAAGATGGAATGCTTTCCTTCAGCTGTGTGGGATGAGGTGAGTTTTGGATGCTAGGATTTGCATATTGAAGAGATTCCTGGGGAAAAGAAAGGCTCTTCCTCTCTCTTGCAGTGAAAAATTGCTCTGAGCATGATTAATTTCTTCCCCTTACTTGAAGCAGGTGTTGTTGGGCATTTGTTCTGTTGTGTGGATAGTCATCTGTCTTCTTGACTTTGGCCTGGAACACTTAAAGGCTGAAGGTTTGGTGTCCCAAAAACACACTCTGAGTGTTCCTTCTGGGTATCTTTTGAATCATGGCAAATTTATTTAGAAAGATAGTATTTTACTCTTTACTTTTAACCCACAGTTCAGTTTCTAACCTGTGAATCTTTTATTTCCCTTTTTCCTTTTCTGGTATGAAACATTGAGGTAAACTTCCAACAGGTGCAGACTGAAATTGGTTTTCACCTAAGTGAACTATAATTACGCCAGCGAAGGACTTAGACCATTATTTATAAATTTAGTGTGGTCATTAGCCAGTTTCTTAGGTTACATCTTCTCCACGTCAGAGTTGCAAATACTGTAGGATGTATAACATTTCTGCAGTCAAGCTGTAGGTATTCCTAAATATAATATATAACCCAGTTCAGTCAACTTCAGGTTCCATTCTCAAAGAACAACTTAAAACCTCAAATGGCAAACAGGATTTATTATCTTCTTTCTTCCCTCTCCATTGTCACTCTATACATACAGTATTCCATTTACCAAGCAGGATGAAAAGGAAGTACTTTGGAGTTGGCTGTACCTCTTCTCAGTTTCTCTATAGGCTTACTCAAGACCTTCCCCTCTTGGCGACTCTATAAACTTTCTTTGCTGGCATACAGAGGATCAGAAATGTGCCCACATGATTATTAATGCTCAGTGAAATGTAGAATGTTTGTAGCTAGCACTTTTGGGGTTACTTGTGATATGTGTGAGGAAATTTGTATTTGTTTTTTATGTTTGGGAATGGAGTTTGAAAGTGCAATCAGGTAGTTTTGCTACAGGTGATACGACAAAGGAGCCTTTAACCTTTTGGATACTGACTGACATAGATCTGCCTAATTATTCTCTTCTGGAAGTGAGATTGCTGATGTCAGTTCCCCACAGGCCTGTGTCCCATCATGACTGGCCCTTTTTTGGCACCCTCACTCAAGAGGCAATAATTGCAGAAATAACTTCTCATTGAACTCAGTGCAGGTCTATTCTCTCCCTTTCATGTCTGGGACATAGAAAAAAGTTGTCCTTCAGTAATGGCTGCAACTAGTTCTTACAGCACGAGAAAGTGGGCTCCTGGACAGAAGGTCACATCTCAACCCCACTGAAGTGAACAAGTCTTTCACAGAATCACAGCATCGCAGAATGGTTGACATTGGAAGGGACATCTGGAGGTCATCTTGTCCAACCCCATTGCACAAGCAGGGCCACCTAGAGACAGTTGCCCAGAACCATGTCCAGATTGCTTTTGAATATCGCCAGGGAGGGAGACTCCACAACCTTTCTGGGCAACCTGTGCCCATGCTCGGTCACCCTCACAGTAAAGAAGTGTTTTCTGATGTTCAGACAGAACGTCCTATTTCAGTTCGTGCTCATTGCCTCTGGTCCTGTCATTGGGTACCACTGAAAAAAGCCTGGCACCATCCTCTTTGCACCCTCCCTTCAGGTATTTATATACATTAAGATCCACCCAAGCCTTCTCTTCTCTATGATAAGTAGTCCCAGCTCTCTCACCCTTTCTTCATAGAAGAGATGCTCCAGTACCTTAATCATCTTCGTGGCCCTTTGCTGCACTGTCTCCAGTACATCCATGTCTCTCCTGTACTGAGGAGCCCAAAACTGGGCACAGCACTCCAGGTGTGGCCTCACCAGTGCTGAATGAAGGGGAAGGACCACGTCCCTAAAGCTGCTGGCAATACTTTGCCTAGTGCAGCCCAGGTTACCATTAGCCTTCTTTGCGGCAAGGGCACATTGTTGGCTCATGTTCAACTTGGTGCCTACCAGGACCCCCAGGTCCTTTTCTGCCAAGCTGCTTTCCAGCTAGGTGGGCCCCAGCATATATCCCTGCATGGGTTTGTTCTTCCCTAGGTGCAGGATTTCAAACTTCTTGTGGAATTTCATGAGGTTCCTGTCAGTCCATTTCTCCAGCCTGTCATTGTCCCTCTGGATGGCAGCACAATCCTCTGGCATATCAGCCACTCTTCCCAGTTTTGTGCCATCTACAAACTTGATGAGGGTACACTCTGCCCTGTCATCCAGATAATTAATGAAGATGTTAAACAGGACTGGACCCCAGTATTGGCCCCTGGGTTACACTGCTAGTTACTGTCCTCCAACTAGATTTTGTGCCACTGATCACCATCCCCCAGGCCCAACCATTCAGCCAGTTTTCAATCCACCTCAACCCACCTTTCATGTCAGTAGTGTTAGACTTTGTCCCTAGTGAATTAGGTTGCCTGAGAAACTTGTCAAGGCTTCACTGTGATGGAAGTAGAACAAGCTGGGTTTGCTGACCTTGTTATATAAAATATAGTATTGATTCTATGCTCAAGAATTGAGGCTCCACTGAATCTCAGTTCTTAATAATTCATATAAACCACAATGGAAAGGTGAGTTGATGGTTTACTTTTTTGCTTTCTCTTTTTTTTTTTTTGGTTGGATGCTTAGAACAACTAGTGATGATTGGAAACTCGCTGCCCCTGCTCAACCTCATCTGGAAAAAAAGCAAAGAATTGCTTCTGCAAGATGTCAAGTTGACACCTTCCTGAGCTTAGAATTCACGCAAATTAAACAAACAAACAGATAAATATCATCTTTTTAAAGCTTCAGATCAAAGTTAAACACTTGTGGGGATTTCTGAGGCTCTCTTTTCAGATTACTAAGACGTCATTTTTTGGTAAAGGAGACAGAACTGGTCCAATTCTCTGCACCACATCAAAAGATGCATTTCTGAGCAGTCAGGCATTGTACAGCACCGCAAAACTTAATCACCTCTTGCTTTACACTTGATTAAGTACATTACTTTTGGATCATAGAGTTCACAAGATATTGGAACATCAGGGCTGTCTTCTATATAGCCATCACCTACACAGAAACCTGCACACTAAAGCAAGAAAATGTCTGCAGGGAAAATGTCAGATAGTTAAAGTGACCAGTCTTGTCACGGCAGCATATTGCTTCCTTAAATGACATTATAATCAGCATTTAAAAATAAAGTGTATGAAAACCCATAGAGGTCTGAGAAAAACCTCAAGACAAATTAGACTAATTGATTTGCCTAGTCTTATTGGCCTCTTTCCAGTACATGGGCAAATCTTCAGCAGATGTAAGTTGGCTTAGATTCACTACAGTCCAAGTCCCCCAGTGTCCCTATACCAGAAATTTCAGGCTGCAGAAAAGCCTGTGAGGTCTGAACAGTTTTACCAGACTGTAATAGTACAACATTATATGTTACTTTTTTTTTTTTTAAATATGAGAGTCTTTAAGAGAAGGAAGGCTGATCATGTGCCATAGTTTGCTGCAGTATTTGCAGCTGAGAGATTTCTTACTGTGAGAAATAAAATGTGCAGACATGGTATCTAATTTGGGAACCTCTAGTTTTGGGTGCCCAGCTAGAGATTCCTTTTCACTCAACTTTGCTGATGTCCATCTGTTAATCTCTATTTCCTTTTAACTGTAAAATGGAAATAACTATTTTCCATTTTACTTCTGTGATCTGAAATAACTCACTGAATTTTGTAAAAAGTTTTGATATCAAAGGGTAGAAGGATCTACTCAAAACATTAGAGGAATCTAAGAGTCAAGCAGACCAGATGCTAGTCAGTAAAAAATTAGGGATTCCTGGACTTACTGGAGATGTAGCAGGGTTGAGAGGGTTGAAATTTGGGATACCAGATTTAGTATTGATTATTTCAGAAAAATTTTATTTGCTGGAGTTTCTTTGCAAAAACTGTACTGCCTTTTTTTTTTTTTTTTTTGAAAGAGCATGAAAAGTTGTCAAGAATTCTGAAATTTTTACAGGAATGGAAATTCTGATTTTTGACCATCTCTCCCAGACAAAGCCAACCAAGTCTATTTCTGTTCTTTCTCTCTTGTTCTATTTTGCTCTTCTATTGTCTATGCCACTGAAATACTTGAGTGCGTTCCAGAAGTACATCAAGTGACATAACTAGCATTTGTTACATGAAAGTCTATTCTCCCTCGCTTCCCAGTAGGAAGATTATATAAGATGTTTTGTCTTAGTGAAGTTTTTGATTGATTTGAATTTTCCTCCCCATTTCCACATTTTCTTCGCTATGTGTTTTGGTGTTGCAATCACTACCAAGAGCAGTTTTCTGAGTTGAGGGTTTTCAAGCCCCTGTATGACTTACCCTGTGTTATGCTGTCCTGGTATGTAAGACCCCCCCCCCTTCCTAAATTTTTATACTTTTACACCCTTTTATCAAGGTCAAAGTTATTTATGTTGCCATGCAACTCTTAACAGTGGGATATTTTTGCTTTGGCCCTGCAGGGATGTCATGGTTCTCTCAGTATCGTGCCTGTGCAATTTGATGGGTGTGGGAAAGCTGTGTTGGAGATGGATAGGTGGCAACTGTGAAATCACAGATTAGCAGCTACTGAAGTTTTTCTTTTGGCTTTATGTCCTTTCGCTATAGTTTGGGCTTCCAGCTTATATGGGTGCTCCCCATGATCATTGCTTCATATCAGAACCTAGAACAAATAAAGCAAGGTACCTGGGAAGAGACTGCAGAGCTGAACAGCAGGAGCAAACAGTGGATCAGACAGCAGTATTTCGCACTGAGTAAACAGACACCCTGCAGTCAAACTGACCTCTCCTTGTCTCAGTGAACAGCATGTCAATGGAAGTGAGTTTAAACTCCACTCACTATGAGAACCAATGACTGTCCTGGCATTACCAGGCTATTCACAGACACGACTCCAGTTTAAAAAGGCAAATTGAAACATGCCACATTAATTCCTTCTACTTACAGGAATGTTTGAAGATGTAAATGCACAATTGGTCTGGATGCTGTCATGTCCTATGATGCTGTTAGTCTCTTTGATGGAGAACTCCACATGATAACTCCACATGTTATCTTCCCTTGCTGAGTTAAATCCTGAAATTTAGTAGCAAGTGTTAGGGAAACCTGCTGTGCTCTCTGGATTCCCACATGCTCAGCTGCAATGACATATTTTTGATGTGAGAAACAAAGTTCACTCTTGGCACTGTAAGTAAGTGCTTTTTCCACTGAGTTTGGTAGAAAAAGCTGCACATTCATTCTTATGCTGTGGCAGTCTAAGAACATTAAATTGTTACCTACTTACACTGGGCTACTGTTTTGAAAACGGTGCATGTGTTTCCATGTGGAGGCTCATTGGCATGAGTGACAGGAGGGTCCATACTGTTGCAGGCAGGGCTAGAGAATGGCAGGTGGGAGGATGGCAAACTGATATGCTTTCTCACCTTGGAGCACGCCTTCAGGGGCATGACAAACTCAATCAATATCCCAGTGAGATTTACATAATTCTGACAAGCAAGAGGGTTTTTAAAAAATTAAAGTTATTTATTTTTAGTGAGGAGGATGATCAAGAAGGTTTTTTTACTGCTACATGTCCCTAAATCATCCATTTGTTCAACTCTTTCTGCTGCTTTCCAGCCACATGGCTAAAAAACTGGAACTAGGATAGGAAACATGAGGGGGACATTTTAATTTAATAGTACGGAGGCAATATATTAATAACACATTTGCAATAGGGGAAGTGGGTCTTTCCAAGTTAGGGCAATTTGAAAGAAATTATATAGACATTCCTGCTTAAGGAGTTGAAATTTTGCATGTTAGACATAAAGTACAGCTGACTTTTATAACAACAAAGTAGCTAAACTTACAGCTTTCCTTGCTTTATTTACACAACATCAGATTCACAGCAGACAGGGACTCCAGGCTGTCAAGAGCAATAAACATGATGCACTCTGAACAGACACAGGTGCCCAGGTGACCTTCTCCTTACTGTCTAAAAGAAAGGGAGATGTGGATGTAAGCATCATGGGCTGATTAAAAACAACATCCGGTGTCACATTTATATAAGGAGGTGCACATCAACACCTTTTCCTGATATGTTTGTGAATTTGTTAAGTTTTGTAATGCCAAAGGAAAGAGAGCCGTATCTTTGTTTGCATTCAGCCCAGAAATTCTGAACCTAACAGTGATGTTAAATTCTGCCAGTTAGAAAGCGTACGTATAACTGGCTAGTGCAGAATACTGCTTTTGTACTTAGGGATTTATGAATAAAACAGGTAAATATAACTCACAGAACTGCTTTGGTGAGGCTACAAGATTTTGTAGTGGGCATTTCAGCCTTTGCCTCTGGCACATCCCCTCTGCTGTTCTGTCCAGCATCTTTGGTCTCAATGGGTTTCTAATTTTTCCATTTGTTACTTGCCACCTTCATTGCTGGTGGCAGTACCCTTTCCCTGACACCCAGGTCTGTCTCTTGAAGGAGATCTTGGGTCTTTTTGAGTCCTCTTGCTTAACACAATCAGTCTGGGTCTACACCATAATCTTCTTCCTGCCAAATATATCTGAAATCCCTATTTTATCTGTCACTGTAGCTCAAAATGTTCATATATGCTGATTTCCATCTGATGACCTCCTCTACAGCACAACCACCAATCCTACTCCCTATGCTAGTCTGCTGAGTATGGCATCGTTTCTCCAAGTGGTTCCCCATTCATAAGAACATCAAGCTCAATTTTCTTCTGTCATCTGCAAGGCCCTGGCCAAGACCAGACCTTCTCATTCAGCTGTTCACCTGGATTTCACCTTGTCCCCTCTGCCATCATGATCTCTTTGAGCCATTCAGCCATGTCAGTGACAGATATGTCTCTTTCACTCTCTTCAGAAAGAATCCCATTTCTGAGCTTGTCCTTTAGGCTATCACCTCTCTGAATTCTCACAGGGCCTGAAGAGCTGCCCCTTGTCACATTATCTATAGTAATGTGTTACATGACTTTTAAACCTGTGTTTACTATACAGAGGGCTGCACGCACTTACACTGAAAAGTTTTTAGGACTCCGCAAGGCAAAATGTTTGAAAACCACCTGAAATGGTGAGTTTGCCTGCTGCATTTCTGTTTCATCAGGTATTTGCCTAATCTGCCTTTAAGAGCACCCATAGCAATGCCACCCTAGGGATAGCCTTATCTTCTTTGCTTCCCAAGAGCAGTTTGGTATGAAATGTTCCTTTGAAAATGGATGTATTAGCTGGCCTCTTCCTAACTCTTGCCTGCATGTTGGTATATGTAAGGAGGGAGGAAACCATCCTGTAGTCCACACACAAGTCTCAAAAATGAGTGTGTCCTTGGGGTAGCTGGAGGAAAGCCTTTCACTGACAAAATGGAACACATAATATTTACTTGCTATAGTAGAGGAAGTGAGGTCTACTTCATACATTTTGAAACCTGTGAGTTCCTAACAAGAAAGTTGTTAATACTGGTGTCAAACATTGCTCTTTATCTTGCTATATAACTCATCTAGAACTCAGCTGCAGTTGTAAGTATGCATTAACACTGGAGCATCAGGCTTGACTAGGATTATGGTGTGGCAACTCCCAGATACTTTCTGAAAGGAAACAAGATCTTTTGTTAATCTTGCACCAATAATAATATAGTAGATGCCATTTGCCTTAAGTTTCATGACAAATTATTTGCTTCATTGTATGAAGTTTCCGTTATGCTGTTGTATAATGATGCAAGTTAAGGATTCAGTTTTTGAGAGAACTACTGGGTGTTGCTTAGAAATCTTGCAATCTGAAATCTCACTCAGTAGGTATTTCCAGAGGAAGTAATTTTCTGAGTGCAGCTGAAGTACTGTTAAAGATTATTGTGTAATGTTATGTGTGTATCATAGGAGCAGATGGAGACAGAGCACTAAAAGGGGATTTCTTTGCTTGAAATTCCCAACTGTTGTCAGAATTCATCTCTTTCTTGGCTTTTGATGTAGCCCTGTAAGTTCTTGAGAGTCAGATACTTGGGGCAGGCTCATGGAAATGCCAGTACAGATGGACAGATGCACTACCTGTGCTTTGGAGAGCTAAAGCATTGTTGCAAAGAACTGCTAGAGACTGTTTGTACACAGAGAACCAAATAATTCGTATTCCCTGCTCTGTAATCAAAAGCCATTCTTGGCTGGGGGAGATCCCTACAACAACATTCTTGCCTCCCCTTGAGAGAAGGAAGCCAATGATTATTCTGTTACCCTTCATTATCATTCAGTGTGGTATAAACTGGCCAGGACTTGAACTCTCAAGTGCCCAGGAGGGCCAGTACATGAATATACCGTGTGTCAGCAGAGGCCATTTCAAATAATACAGATGATGACAGATTGATGTTGGTAGCTCATTAGGCAAAGCACTGACCGAGACATCAAATTCCTTTCAGCAAGAATATGGCTGGACTGTTTGCTGTTGTGCATTAATGGAGAGACACATTTTTCTTCTTTGATTTCTCTTGCTTCCTGCTTCCCATGTTTGCATCAGACAGTGCCGGCTATCGTATCTGTCATCATGTTTGACTTTCCTAATGCGAACAGCTGTGCCAGAAGAGTCAAGGTGTAAAGCTAAACCCAATCTGTAGCTATAGTATATATAGTACATTTCAACAAAAGACCTGTGTTCACAAGCCTCCTGTGGCATAAGATTTTAATATAACACTTGGCTTCTAGCTCATCCAGATCCAATAGTACAATCTTCTCTCCCATGCCTGAAAAGATAGGGAACAGATTTCTGAAACAGTGTAAGGTGTATTTAGATTACTGTCTCCTTGATATGCTAACTCCTGCTCTTGTAGATTATGCTTTCACTTTTCATGTTAAGGGGCATGCCTTAACCCATGTGGTTAAGCTGGTAGCCTGTGGGCCAGATCTGGCCTTCTGCCTCTTCCTGAAGAAGATAGGGAGCAGTTTTCCAAGCAGCAAACACTGCCACAGTTCTCTGCCTACATGTCACAGTCCAACAGAGAAAGCCAGGTGACTTCTGCTCCCATCACCTTCCTCCCCAGGGATCTGTCTAGGGAGGAAGACAGTGCACTGGGCAACGTGCTGCAGAGAAGAGAGGGAGGCCCAAGATTTAGTGGTGGAAGGAATCCCCAGACCATATTCAGTCCTTGTGCCTGGCAAGGTTAAACTACTGTGTAGTCTAGGGCCCAAGTAAAGGCACATACATTTGAGGCTAGTTGGCCACTGTGACTACCAAAGAAGAAGGGCTGGTGCTGATGCCAGAAAAGAGGAGTCCACAGCTGCTGAGAGAAACGACAGAGATGACATGGACACCCAAAGGAAGAAATCAAAGCAAGGAGAGGAGGAGGGGAGTATTCAGCAACTGAAAAGATCCCGCGTTGAGGATGGGTGCTAAAATAACTGGGACTCTGACAGCTGCCTGCTGCAAACAGCTCATTAGCCCCTGTACATACCAGACGGTTGATCCAGCTTCATTGTACAGCATCATCTCTGGAGGTTCTTTGCAGCCGTGTAGTTCTGTGGCTTTGTGATTCAATAAGTAATCTTACAATACACTGAGTACTTTATCCTCACAGCTGATATTCTACTCAGTGCTTTTCATATCCAAAATGGTTTTACAAACTACATGGGTAATCATCCCTTGGAGGTAGGAAGAGACAAACATTGTATTTATACAAAATACGATCTTGGAATAAACACCACTGCCATTCTAGTATGGTAAATGTCACAAATGGACCTGATTGCTATGGTACAAAAATGATCTTTTAAAGTGAATATGCATTGTTCCCTGTTTACTGTAGTTTGCTCTGCTGTTAGGTCCTTGCCTTTCAGCTGTGGTCTAAGATATGCCCGTAGAGTAAATTGCAAGACCAGTGACGAACTGCTTTAAATAGAACTGACTTTAAATAAAGTCAATGAGAAATGACTATATGGGGTAGGAGTAGCCTGTCAGCTGTTTCCCACATCTCAGTGTTGTGCGAGACATCTTAAATTAAAAGATTAGTGTTAACATTATGTCTAATGTTACTAGTCTGATGATTCACATACCTTTTATTGATTTTGTTTGAATTGAGTTTGTAACTGTTGGTTTGGTCTTAATTTATATAACCAGTGGCCAAATGCACTGTTTTCTTAGTAATTCTTGCATTACTGAGAGCTAGATGCAATGACAGTAACTGCGCCTGGCAGTCTACCATCTGGGTACATGCTAATAAAATAATCATCTGCATAATTTTGGAAGTCATTGCAGATACTGGGGGAAAAATGTATTGGGTTTGATCTGAAAATTGCAGGCAGCCCAGTAGAATAATAATGATACAAATAATTTCCCCTCAAATCCTGGAATGGTCTCTGATGGGATTTGTTTTACATGCATCATGAAGCTGCCTATGTTAACTTTGCTTTGATATCAAAGGTAAATAGAGGGTGAATGATTAAATCATTTCTATTCAGTTTTGCTGAAAGTAAAATTTAAGTCAGTATGAAATGAACAATTTCTGCTCTGTATTATGACAGTAATGAGGGGGGGAAACCCTTTTTTCTTGCATTGCTAAATAAAAACTATTAGGACCTACAGATCTCGGTCACAATTGAGTCCCATTGTTAGGATCAATATGTGTTTGTAAGAAAAAGACAGTTTGCTCTCCAAGGATTATACGGTCTTTTGCTTCTTCTGCATTCTGAAATCAACTGTAACTGCCCCCAAAGCTGCCCCCAAATAAATCTAGAAAAAGTAATAGTTCCTTAAGAAGGATGTCTCTGTGAGAGGATACGTGTGGCTCCAACACATTAGGCCCATTCTTTATACAAGAGTAACTTCCCCTATTCCAGTCCAAAGGCCCTTTCTGCAGCTGGAGCTGAACACAAAACATCTTACTTTGGGGCAGGAGTGCCCACACATTAGGTTATTTCTGAAATAGCTATTTCCATATTCAGTTCCCACTCTGTCTCCATCCAGTTTATCTTTACCAGAAATCCTGGAGATGGTGCAACAGTGCCTGTGGAAAAACTATAGGAGCAATGAGCCAGACTGGTTGGTATCTTGGGTAGAGCAGAGAGGGGGACTGGAGATCTTCTGGTATTTATTTATCTCGGACGCCGCAGATTGAAACTTCCCAGCAACTGAAGTCCGTGAAAAGAACTGTGGGAGGGAAAAATAGGAAAGCTCATTAAATTCCACTGAAACTAATCAGGTTGGAAGAGCCAGTGTGGAAGTTTTGTAGATATTTTAAAAAACATTTCTCACTTACTGGCTGGGTTTATAGCCTGTACCCTCAGACTAGGGACAAGGTGGGATGGTTAACGCTAGAGATTGTACTCAGGCTTTTGGGCAATGGATATTTAAACAGAAAGCTTGAGCTGGGAAACCAGTTTAGCCAAGTTTGAAGGGACTACAGAATGGAAAATTACCAAGAGGAAAAGAGATATCAAGACAGTGTTAAACAGACTTGCAGAATACTATGGGAAGCTTGTGGTAGGAGAGAGGGACAGATGAACAGGCTTTCCTAGAGCAGGAGTTCAAGTTTGCTGTGTAACAAAGGTCAAAGAAATCAGACCTGAAATAAGAGCAGAAAGGTGTCCCTGGTTTTGGAGAGAAGCTATTAGGGCAGAAGAACCTGAGCCTACAAACAAAAAATGCTTCAGGGTAGCTAGGAACTAGAGGAGGCACTGTGTGTGGGGTTAAGTACATTTTACCTGCAGTCAAACTCTCTTATCACTTATAATTTTTAGTGTTCAGAAAACTGTGGAAAACCTGCACTGACGACATGTCCCAGAGAGGCATATTCTGGATGCAGGGGTTTGTACCTTCAGTGAGATGGTGAACATGCTGGGAGAAAATTAAGGAGATGGTGCTAGTAACAGGTATTAAGGACTGGGCTTGGGGACTGCCACTGCCAGGTGTTTTGCAGCCACTGCTCCTTGCCTGCAGACTGAATGCCAGAATCCATGCCTAGTGCTTCCCAGCTGCAGCAGACTCAGGGCAATCTGGCAGATGTCCATCAGAGGTACTCAACCACATCTGTGATGCTGTGACAGGTCGAGGAAACGGGGCAGGCATGGAGAATGGAGCAGGCTCAATTCCCATGTCCGCCCCTAAGGCATGGGTTGGCGTTACCAGTTGGCTGATGTAGCCGCTAGCTGTCGTTGAAAGGGGAGGTCCCATCCCCCGTTCCTAGCCACGGGCTCTCACCCTTCTCTGGCATTCCTCCGTCGTTCATCTGACCATGCGGTGAAGTGATGCAGGGAGCTATGCCAGCAGAAAATGAATCATTCATTATGGTAAGGTTAGCCCTTTGGCAGATTAACTCCATGAGTTGGGTTAACAGAGATCCAATGAGTGGCTGCGCTGGCAAAAGGGAAACAACAGCATCCAGCAGGGAACCTGGATAATCTAACCAGTTGAGTCACTGAATCATAAAAATTTGTTTGGAAGGGATCTCCAGAGATGATTTGGGCAAACCACCGATGCAAAGCAAGACTATCACCGGCATTACAATGGTGGTTGGAAGCACCGGCTTTTGCAGCTTCAGTTACTTTGCATGTAAAATAGGGGTAACCCCACACTGGTGAAGCTGAATAACTGTTTGGTGATGCGTCTGGAGATCTGTAGGTGACAAGTACTGCCTTAGCACAAAGGACTGACAAGACCACGCAATGCTGCTGGGTGCCAAGGATAGGAATTGTATTTTTCCTGGCCTTTGTATAAGGTGATATGGACTAATGTTTTAGGTGCAAGGCTGAATTTGTTCAAATATTAAGACTTTTAAGCACAGCCTATGGAAAAAATGCAACCATATGTCATTGAAGAGGGGATGGTACACAGCCCTAAATATTAATCTGTTTCTCAGTAGGTTTAAAACCAGTGATTGCCTGGAAGCTATTCCTGATGTGATAATGGCTGTCATATTTGTCTACCTAAACACAGTGATGTCAGAAAAGAGAGACTTTCTTTGCTCCTTTATAGTAGCTGTTTCAGACTGGATCAGTTATAACCAGTTCCTTTAAAAAAAAATATTTACTTTTCATCAGAAGTTTACATAACATGTTCTCCAAAGGAACAAATACTGTGTTTCAGCATAATTTGAAACATGGGAGATGGAAAAGAAGTTAATGAACAACATTTAAGTCAACATCAAAGCGCTTGCTTTCTCTAGTAAATACCCAGACCACCACGCTATGATGCAATAAGGAGAAGTTCATGGTCAGTCTCTTTCAGCTCGCTCTTTAGTATATTTTTGAGACCTCATGCAAAAATCCTGCACTGGCCTTGAAAGACTTAACTGCAGGCAGGGAGTATTAATGCATATATACACCTTAGGGTGAGCCTGATCTTATTAGAGAGGTCTGAGGGAGAATTATATTAAAATATTATAAAAAAATAAAAATGAGAGGAGAAAGCCTTAGAATCATCTCTAGAGGAAGGGCGGGCCTGGTGACAGATAACTGTGGGGTTCTTGAAAAAAAGGACTGCCAGGCTGGCAAGAGAACAGAAAAGTGTGGAGGAAGCAAGAAATACCAGAAGGTTAGTGACCTCAGCCCATGGCAGGGATCTTGCCTGAGAGTCCTGTGCTGGGGAAGAAACAAAGCTTGGTTTCCTTTCTGGGGATGCAGATCTCCCCAAAACAAGCCCGCACTATTTGGGCTCAGATCTGGAGACTGCTGGCTGGTGTGAGGACACCTCAGTAGCTGAGCAGACCTGAGGCTGAGTATGAGTTAACTACAGGACTGAATCTTGAAAAGAGCTAGATAGTTGTAGACATGCATGAGGAGTTTGTAGTCCATACAAGGGACCATCCCAGTCCATTTAAGCCTCATAGGAATGGTATATAAACCTTTTGCTATATCTTTTCATTATATCACAATCTGTAGCTTTGCTTCGACTGCAACAGGAATTAGCAGCAAACTGCCTGCATTCCCCTTCCCTGGAGAATATAAAAGCCATTGGCAGAGGTGGAAGAGTGAAAATGTCACAGCAAAATCTGGAGAGTTCTGTGCACTTTCGTGGAGGGAAGTGGGCACTAGAGACAAGGCACTTTTTGTCCTAGACCTCTGTCAGACTGGGCACGTGAAATTGTTTATCCCAGGCATATCTAACAAATGAGCAAAGGGGACATCAGGCCTGTGATTGGAGAACAGCAAATAAAAAAATTTCCTGTATTTACAAGTAGTAACAACAGGGCTGCTAGACTCGTAACAGTAGCATGTAAGGCTTATGAATAGTCTTTGGAAGGAAGAATAATATGAGAGGGAGGATAGCAGGGAGAGAGAGAGGAAAGTGGAATAAAATGTAACAAGCTTTTACCAATGTTGGGTCATGTCACACTACTATTTTTAAGATAATAAATTTTCATAGCCAGGGAAAATGTGGTAGATCTCCTAGGCTTTAGCAAGTATCTGATAGCTGCCATATGGGGAATTACTAAAGATGTTACTTGCATGTTACAATTCTGCTGGCTAAAGGGGAGACAAAAATATGTACTATAAATAGGAAAAGTATCAGCTTGGAGGAAAGCTGATAGTGATGTTTCCCAGATATCTTAGGTTAGTCTTAAAACTGATCCTGCTTTAATACATCCATTAATGTCCTCAACACACAGGTAGGGACACATTTATGCAAGTTGCTGGTAGCATTTAGAGGCCATTACTAAAGGAGGATCAGGATATGCTACACAAAGGGCCAGGTGACCCTGAGAAGTGGAGTAACAGAAGTGGAATGAAATTTAACAAAGGAAAGAAGAGAAAAGCAGAGCCATGTGGTTGGGAATGTAATGCTGTAAGCTCATCAGTAGCATAAATGAGGGGACAGGAAAATGTGACCATTTAGCCTGATTTTACGATGAGTGGACTGTTAGCATGAAGCATCTGGAAAAGAAATGCAGTGTCTGATGGTGTCTTGAGGAGCAGCAGGCCAGGGAAATGTGAATGCCTTTGTCCAGAGAACGAGTATGACATTGCAGTGCCATACCTGGTCTGGTCACCCTGCTCAGGAGTGAGCTTCAGTGGAGGTGGGTATAGGAAAAGGCTTCTAAGAAAGATGAGCAGAGTCCCTTATACAGGAGCTGACTAGGGAAGAGCAGCTCTTTTATTCTTGGAAAATGAAGACTAAGGGTCGGTAACAGCAAAGAAGGCCTTTTTTTTAACAGTACAGCCTGTCAGACATTATCAGTCACTAAAACCTGGACAGATTGAACAGTCTGTCTGTCTGAAACAGCAGTTCACCTGTGCTTCCACAGCCTGCATTTGCATTGTGCAGTGATCTGGAAGCCCTAGGCATGGGCCAGTCCCTGCAGGCCCAGCAATGGCCCTCATTAGAGCAAAGACAGCCCTAATCAGGCCCATCTTAAAAAAAAAAGGGGGAGAAACTGCAGAGATGAGGAACGGCAATGTGGAGATAATTCCGTCTCCCCTGTGTGGGAGGCCAGTGTGCACTGACTGCAGAACTATTAGGTATTTGTCTATGTATCCTTTAAAAAGGAGAGTTGGAGGATGCTGATAAAATAGCTAAATCTTGAGATCTACTGCAAAGGCTTGTTCAAGATCTGCCATCACAGATGGATAAAACAAATAGATGTAAAGTCATGTGAATGTATACAGTATACAGATCCTATGGCAAGGCAGTTTTACTTGAGTGTGCCAGTAAGGGTACATACCTAAGTAAAATGGCTTGGAGCTGCAGCAGGGGAGAGGATGGACTGCAGTCCCCGTTATGGAGACCTGAATCTGGAGTGACTCTGCCGGAGTCAATGAGGTTATACCAGTTGGCTTTCAGCCCAGTATGGTTCGCTTGACCAACTATCTTTTCACCTTTGCTCGCAAACAGCAGCAGATAAAAGTTGGCCTTGTCTGTGCTCTTTTTGGTGACTTAATCCCCAGCACAGGCTTACTTATCAGACCTCTGTACACAAGCAGAGTTAATTGGCTCAGAACCACCCGAGTGGAGGTCCCTGGAGCTATGCTGATTTTTACCAGAAAATGTTCTGACCTAGCCACTCAATTTCCTTATGTAAAAGAGCTAGTTGGATTTTTCAGTGAGCTTAAATTAGTCATAAAATACAAGTCTTTCTTCATTTCATGAGTTGGGAACATATTTATTGTGCAAGTACTTGCTGGGGAGGTGCGAAAGTTGTTACCAAGCCATGGGATGTATTTGTTCCATCTCGCCTGCTCTCTAAGATCAGACTGTGTTCTGGCTGCAGCAATGTGTGTCCACCTGTGGGTTCCTGAGTGTTGATGTCACAACCCCTGCCTAAGTGGCCTCTGTTTTTATTAATCTTACCTTACAAGATAAATAAATAATCTGGAAAGGAAAATAAGCAGAAGCACAAAAAGCATAGAGACATACAAATGGTTTAAGGTGCAATACTGACTTACTAACAGTAGATGGTACTAATGCATCTCCAGTAACATCATCTTTCTGATGGATTTGAAAGGCCAAAAGAGGCTTAGATCTGAATCCGCTAAAAATCATACAAGCCAAAGGCTGTAGAATATCATCTCCTCAACATCAGAGGGTGTTTAGCAGCCCAGTCACGGCCATATGTCAGTCTGTTGAGCTTTGCTGGGTTCTCAGCTGAAAAACGACCATATAGGAGAGTGGCAGGAAGCATAGCGGTTGTTATGAGACTTTGTGAATTTTAAATCTATTTTCAGGAGTTCATAAAAAATTCTCTCTGGCCTGCACTGGGGAAGCACTCTGAAAAATTATTGCAAAGATATGAAAGGCCAAGGTGGAAAACTTCTGAGATACAGCAGCATAGGTTTTTACTCCTTATTTTAACCTTTTTTACCCTACTGATGTCTCTGTTCCGTATCTTAATTATCTCTGAAGGAAATCCTACTCTTTCCTCCCTTTGCATATAGGATCCTGCAAATGTCATTAAGTCACATTGTTTCATTGCACTGGGGAGCCCAGGGAGCATTTCTATCATCCTTATGCATGTGATTAACACAGTTTTTTGTAATGGGTAGCAGTTCACCTGGACCGGTTTCCATGGTGCCGTTAAGCTGGGAGTGTGGGATCTGGCACTCATTTGCTAAGAGCTGATGAGGAGTTGAAAGGAATTTTCCCTTTGACCTTTTTTAGTCGAGGTCGCTAGTGCTAATCAATTTCCTTATTGGATTTCAAGCATTCAGGTATTCTTCTTAGCCCTAGCCTCTGAAATTTGCAGTGAGGACTGATTAAAGGGAGACAATCGGATTTGCAATATGACAATTCCTTTCAGCAACCACTGAAATGTCAATCAAATTCTTGCTAACCAGTGTGAACCACTAGACTCCCCTGCTTCTTCAGTGATAAGGTGAACTATGTTTTGGTTTGAAGGCTGCATTGCTACCAGCTAGTGCAGTTCATGTACAGTATAAATAGAAAGAGATGAAGATCTTAAAGAACAGGTTTTGTTTTGACCAGGAATAGTTTGACTGTAAATGTCCCAGCCTTTGGGGAATGGGCTTCTATCAGTTTCACTCTTCTACCCTGTTTTATAAGTTTTGTAGTAACCTTCAACAATTAATTAAAATGTCTCAGAAATTAAAAATCTACTTTTCTTTATTGTGGCAGATAGGAACAGAAAGCATATTTTGTTTATCTATCTGCCACTGTAGTCTAATACAGCTGTGCATGGTGAAAAGGTGCATGATTTATGTGCACTGTAATTGGCAAAGATATGGTAAATGCCAGTTTACCAATGCCTATTAACTCATGCTTTAAGCATGTTTTTGTATTGCCCTTGAAGTTAAGATTACTGAGCACTTATAGTATTGATTCCTAATCATTGCTTATATCCAGGTACCTGTTGCTAAAAAGTTTAGTGATTAAAATCAAAGCTAGCAATCAATCCAGATCCCAAGGAAATCAGTGAAGGGTTCCTGTAGATTGGATGAGCAAACAGGTTGGTATAGTGCAAGGATGCATCCACTTGAGTGGATGAACAGAGTTGGGGTTTGTCTTCTCTCTGTACATATGCACCCTCACCTTTACACGCACATGCACGTGCGTGCACACATTGAACTACAGAAGACAGATGCCTGAAATCTGTTCAAAAACATTTTTGAGGTTAGGACTCGTCTTCAAGGAGTTTTGCTTCATCCTAGAACAGTCAAAATTAATAAACTTTTTGTCCAAGTACATACACCAGGTTTCAGTTTAGAAGTATCTGTCAGAAACAAATGCACTTCATTAGGAATTTAGGGGATTTTTTTCCCAGATAGCTGTGAAATAAATAATGTAAATATTCTCACTTCCAGACAGGCAAAACATATTTAAGAAATGGTTAAATATACCCATGAGAGAGCTACCAATCAACACTTTTTTTTACTAGTTTTGTTTTGCATTCTTTTCTGACTAGTATGTTCATGACCAGCTGTTTTTAGAGCTAGTAAAAATTCTCAAGCTCACATTAGGAAGGTTTTCAGTTACATGATCTGTAGTTACAGTTGTTAGAACTCTTGGCATGGCATTTAAAAATGAGAAAATTGTTTTTGTTGAGTAAAGCACCAAAGCTCTGAAATAATATTTCACTGGACTTACAGAAAATGTTTTTGAACTTTGCTTTTAATGACAAAGTGATAGGCAATTTGGTAGGCAGAGAGTTTCCAAATGTGACTTAAAGTGATGTCCATTTAATCTGTGTGAACATTAGAAATTTCAGTGCACTTATAAGGGAAGGACTTGTACCCAATTAACCTTGACCAATACTTCTTTATCCACACTAATGTGCTAGCTCATCTCACCCAAGAGTTGCCTTCACATTGGTGGTGAATTATACATGCAACAAAAGTCTCCCTTGCCTTTGTTGGTCACCTTAAATGGGGAAGCTAACAAAGTTTAGTCAAATCCTAGCAAGTTTTGCTCTTAACTGTGCACTGCCTAATAATGTTTCTTGTTTTCTGGGCAGAAATTACTTATCTTGTGTACCATCAATCTCTGCCAGGCGGCTTGTACAAACCTCTGTCTCTATTACAGAAGCGAGAACAGTAAGAAGCATGTTTGGACTACGCTGATAGAGAAACTGGGACTTACAATGGTGCAGTGGCTTGTTGCTCTCTCAGATTACTTCAGACTCCAGAGGGAAAATAAATGCTGAGAGTTAAAGGAATGTATGAAATTCAGAAGGGCTACAGGAAGAACTAGCCTGCCATTCTCAGAGCAGCAAAACTAATGAAATAAGGATGGATTATTAGATCTACCAATGAGATTCATTAGGCAGGATCATTTCAGGATTCCTGAAAGTAGGTGGAGGGCACAAATGCCACTATTGCCAGTACCACTGCTTCCCCAGGTGCTCATGGGGAAAGAAGGTCTTGTGAGAGCACTAAGATGGGACAGCCTGCTTCGTTCCTTCTGTATGGATGTTTTTGCAGAACAGGGGAAAAGCTCTGTCCTTCTGCCAGCCCCTGTAACATGGCAGGGAACAGGAAAGCTAATGGCCCAACTTTGACCGGGTCAGGAAAGCAACTCAGACCCTGGCTTTGTCCCCTGCAGGGACCAAAGCATCTTGCAGCTAGGAGCAATTGAAGCCAGCTCTGCCCTTGGCACCCAGCTCCCAGGACTTGTTGCCTCTTGCAGTGCTTAGCACTTTCTCCAGCAGGCTCTGCCCTACGCACTGCTCTTTTGGTGCACCCTGCAAGGTATGAGCATCCAGGAGGTGCTGGAAGCAGATAGGGGCTGGAAGACAGGGGAAGGAGAAGGCAGTGAGGACCCTGCCCAGCTAAGGGTGAAGACGTGTGAGGAGGGTCCAAGTGCACTCAGCCATGCCATCCTCCTTGCCTCTTCAGCTCTGGACTTCAGTGCTGCTTGCAGCCCCTCTAGCGTTGGGCCATCTCTAACTTTCAGTTGCCCACCAGCCTGCTACCCAAAACACTGGCTGCTCCCTGTGGAGGTGGGACTAGCCTACATGCGCTTCTTGCTGGGGTTACAAGCCCCATATCCCCCTCCTTAAACCCAGTGATCTGCAGATACTGGCAAGCTCTCAGGTGGTGCTTGCCCCTTGCTGGGCTGGCAAAGCCCCATCTGCAGTGCAGCCAAGGGGCTGAGAGACACTGCCAGCATGGTAAGGGGGCAGCCCTGCAGAGCTAGGGTTCACTGGCAGAGAAGAGAAGCTTACTGGCCCATCTCAAATGCCCTGTGATTAATTCCCAGCCCTACTATTTACTCCTTGAAAATCATTCCTGGCTATATGCTATAGTCAGTCACTGTCTCCATATAAAAATTCAGAAAATAAAGCTACAGAGCCAAAGCAGACCAGCATAAATAGTGTCAAAGAATCTGGATGAGGGTTTTATTTTCAGGGTAGAAGTGGCTATTGCTTTGCATATGAGTGGACAGAGGATGCAAAATCCATAAGGAAACCAAACGTTCAGCTTCACATACAGACATCACTCTGTGTCTCCTCTTAATCAATATTACAACTAAAAGGGTCAAGGAAGTTAAATATCAGTGGGGCTGGTTGAGATTTTGTTGTGGTTGTGTAATGAGAAATATGGCATATTCCTGCTTTTTTTGAACTGAGAGTCAGATGGAGTGTAACTAACGTTTGTCATGGTACCACTAGTCAAGTTAAATACGCTGGAGTGGAACTGGGGGGGAATCAGGAGGTATAATTTGGTCTCACAACCATGACTTACAGGCTGGAAACAGGACAGCATGGAGACGTGACAGTTCCCTGACAGTTACTTTTGTCCTGCCATAGACAGTTGTAACAATTACACTTACACTTAATTACTGCACTTAGACTGTGGTAGGCTAAAGCACTCAGTAGGATAGGAGGTGTTAAGAAGCAGAATGCATTTTAAATTTAGAAAATCCCCTTGAGAAATATCCTTATTTCACACTTATTATTAGCAAAGCCAGCTTTGGAGAGAAAATCTTTGCTTCCATGACTGGAACCAGTGTCTTCAGCCAGAAGCAGTTGTATAGAAATCTCTCATATGGGGACATCGACATTCCATCTGCTCTGAAAATCTAGTAGCCGCTGAGTCATCTCCCATGCCATGTATATTTGACATAATTTTTAAAGGTTAGCAATACTGGGGTACTGCATTCTTAACAGATAGGGGGTTTTATCTTCATTTTCCTGTGAGCCTGAAAGTAAATACCTGTCTGATCCTGCTACTGTTAAATTCAATGACTAAAGTCCTTGTTTGTTCCAATGGTGGAGGATTTAATGTTGCAAACTTAAATAATTGAAATAAGTGACCCATAGTGATACGAGGCACACATCCAACAGGCAGAAGGTCATTTTCTTCTTAAGCTGTTTATAGGTGTGAATTAAGATGCCTATGAAAAATGCTTTGCCATTTCTTCCAGATTCACCCATGTAGCAAAATACATGCAGAGCAAGCAGAGTTTATAGGGGGAGGATTGGAGCAAAAAATTACAAATAACATATTGTGCAGCACACAGTCTTGGCTGAAGCTGTCAGCACCCAGCAGTTTCTGTTGTGCTGCTTATGGGCTGAGGTTTTTGGTATCCTGTGCTCATTGTGCACCTTGTGTGTTGGGCTCCTTTGAAAATTTAGGTACTTGTTTTCCTGCCTAATTGGAAGCAGAACTCATTTGAAAATGTATTCGCTTTCCCTCCAGGGATGGTACTATACCAAAATACAGTGTATGCTTTGGCTTAATTTAATAAGTCATAATCTCTTCTCATATTTTATTACATTTTAGTGCGAGGTGATTTTTTCCAGAGATGACTCAAAATAATACAAAAGAAACAAGCTTGTCCTGTGAACAAAACATGAATTATAGCTGATAAAATCAAGACAGTTTGAAGGCTTGCCAGCACAAAGAACGAACTCCCTCAGATTCCTAACTTACAGAGTAACGTTAGCAACCCCAAATTTCCCTAGTAATTTTGAAGTTTAAAGGAACCTTAAGGACACTCTAAGGAAATCAATAGAAAGAAAAAAATCCCTGTTAATGCAGAGAAGAATCACTGCAAAATGAGGAAAAGAACAAGGTGATTTCTGCTGTTTTGATGAAGACTCACAGCTTACAGTGCTCTTGGACACACTTAACCTGTGCCTTTTGGATGTGGATGTTGTTATGCTCATTGGGAACTGCCATCTCAAGAAAGTATGTAATGCTGTGTGTGGAAATGTCAGCATAAGCAGAATGAGGTGTTCACTTGGTTTTCTGAGTTTCTTGCATGGGGGATATTGTGCTGAAGGTCTGTAGACCGCATTATCTCACAGCTCCTTGCCAGGTGCTGTTCAAGATGTGAGCTTTGGCTTTTAAAGCCATTTATGGGTGGAATACAGCACACTGCTGGCTCAGACTGTGAGCCTTCAGATGGGAGGTGTAAATTCAGCATGCAGCTATAACTGAGTATTCAGAGATTTACACTGTGAAACTCACATGATTTGGTAGTCTGGTGGAGCTGTTGTTTATTTTAATGTTAGAGAGCATCTTTCAGTCAGGCCTTTCTACAAAAGGAAGTGGAACTAATTCAAAAAAGAATATATTGGCTTTTTTAATATATTGAATTCATGCTTAAGGATCCCAATAAGTTCATTAAAAATCATCCTATAAAAACCTGTGGAAGAGCCTCTCTTTGTCCTCATCAGTTTCTCTGTTGCAGAATGCAAGAAATTGATTTCAGTGGAGACTATTCTTGTGAGCTGAAATCTTGTCAGCCCCAGTTCAGTAAAGAATTAAAGAATGTATGTGAGCACTTTTACATTAAGGTTTTGAATGTAGGTAGAGTTGTGCCTAAGGTGGAACTTGTGTTTTGTTAAACAGGTTTAGGTGTGAAAGAGACAATTGCATAAAACGCATGAGGCTCTATGTCTCTTCAAGGTATTCTCAGGAACTTTGTCTCACACTGGAACTTTTTTTCACAGTGCACGTGATGTATATGCTTGGTATTTTTAGAATGACAAATAATGCAAAAGGCTGTTCTTACTCCATCAAATCCTTCATTTTTCTAGATGCCTTACCCCAGAGTTTTCAGAAGGTATCCACTGACTCTGAACCTCTGTCGTCTGCACAGTTTGAGGGATTTATAGTCACCATGCTTCTCTGCGTCATGCTTTAGAGATATGTTCTTGAACATTCTCCCCAATCTGATCTCTGTTGGTGTTTTTTAGGCCTCTCCAAAATTGGGTCCCTCTCAGGAATTAGAGACCTTAAGCCACTGGCAATATTTTTAAATGTCTGAAGATCATATCCCAGATTTCCTTTGTAGACTTGGGCAAGTTGCTTAACCTCTCTGTAGCTTCAGTTTATTCACCTGAAAAGGAGGGAGAATATCTATGTTGTAAGCATGCTGTGCAGCTTAATTCAGAAATGTGAGCAGAAGGTTCTCTGAACTCCTGGGGTGCTGAATGTAATTAAGCTACAAAATATTATTAGTGCTAGTATTAGTATTAAATAACAATACATATTTATTCTAAATATACCATTCTCCTACTTCATGCAGTACTATCTAAAAGACCATTCACATTACAGAGAGACGTGCTCTGTGTGGTATGGGTGAAGTCTTAGCTTCATGAAAGTTTTGCCATTGGCTTGTGTGGGGCCAGAATTTCACTTCACAGTCAATCTTAAACCCGTGTAAATCAGTGCAAGATCAAGGCTTCTATATTGTGAAAATGTGAGTTGTGCTTGATTTTTATAAACCCTGCAGAACCATTTATTAGGCATAAAATACTTTTAAAAGGAAAAAAAACCATAACTATGCATTTCAAATCAGTTAAATATTGCTGGCATTAAATATACTTTAGTCTTATGAATAATTTGGAAGATTATTTCAGTGGAAAGATTAATCAAGGTTCAGAAATATCCCTGAGTCAATGATACTCATTGCAACTGCTGTCTGAAATCAGTATGTACTCTCAAAACTCTTCAGAGGACTGGTCCCTATCCCAAAGAATTCAAAGCCTAAGATGGGGAGAGAGAAATCCCTGAAACAAAAAAATAGCCTCTCAGTGTTTTTCAGGTACTGAGACTGGAATTGGTCGAGGTTGATGGCAGTCTACTAATGACTCTGTTATCCTTTAGGATTTTGTTAAAAATGAAGACTGCAACACAAATGAGATTGAGAGCGTACAAAATCTGAGATGAGGAACCAGTTCCCCACTGCCACATTTTTAGCCTGAGAAGTAGATAGCTACAATTTGAAGCAGACTTTTCAGTTCTCCTTGTATAAGTGTAATAGTGGTTATTTTAAATGCATGCATCATACTGAAAGGATGGTGGAATGGATACTTTCTAGTTCAAGGTCTGCTGCTGAAAACATTTTCTGCTTTATTAGCTGTATGCATGCTGTGATGTCTCATAGTGCTCAGTGAGAGTACTCTTGGGTGCCAGGATTTGCAGGATTCGGGCCCGAACAGAATGTAAGATTAGGCTCTGAACCAGTACAAGTGGACAAACTGCAGGTGTGTAGAGGGTAGCAAAACTACACTAGTTGCTGCCTACTTACCCCCTCCTGATGTCACTTGGAGTTTTCCCCTTTGGTCTGTAGGTATAATAAATCACTTTTTTTACGTCATATTCACCAACTGGGTCTTTGCTCTGTTTAGCTCACTAACAGTTAATATCTGTGAGTCATTTTCTCCAGCAGAGAGCCACTCATTCATGAAGAAACTCTTTATCAGCCTGGCAACTTGTGAACTCCTTAGTATTTGATCTGATGCAGACAGTGCTCCTGACGAAATCAATAACTGCATTGATTGAATAGCAACCTGAGGGACTGGGCCCTGGACTGCGCTAACACAGCTGAGAGATGAAGTCAGTGACTGAAATACTTTCAGTAGAGTTAGGAGCTGTCCCCTAAGACAGGAGATTTTCTGCAGACTAGAGATTTTAGATGTCATCATATGAACTCTGATGTACAGACAACTCACCCCTAAATCAATCTTTTCATCCTATAAACATGGCTCTCAAAGTTCCACTGGGACTGAACTCCCAAGAAGGACCTGGAGGTGCTGCCTTTCATGTTTGCACAGTTGTGTTCTCCATTAGGTGAAACACTGGCTCCCTTGAGTACAGAATAGTGCAGCTTACTGGCTCCTTTGACAGAGTGAGTCTCCTTGGAGTGACCGGGAACAGCAGGACCTCAGAGCTACCCTGGGTTGCGCTACCGGAGCCATTACAACCCTTTGCTGTCCTGGCCATGCGGAAAGGCAGCTCTAATTGCTGCAGCTCTCCAAATCTTTTCAATGCCTGTGTGACACTTTCACCTTCTAGTGTTTCAGAAGTAGCCCTGAAAATGAGCACTGTCAACCCAGAAAAAACAATGTGTTAATCTCCACGGTCATCCAAGGGGCAAACCAAACTTGGAGCACTTTAGTAGCTGGGCTTCATAACCTCTCTGCTTTGTGCCAATGTGACCAGCCTCTGGAGACCTCACAGATTCATTCCTCACCTTGGTTAATCAGCTTTATCTAGCAGCACGACTGGGGTCAGTTACACTTACTAAAACTCCTGACCTTGGATAAAGCCTCACTGATTCTCTCAGCAGGACAACATCCTTTTTCAATACTGATAAAAGGCCTGATTCTGTGCACCATTACACAGTTTTCCACTGAGTTATTCTTGATTAACACCAGCATTAGGAAAACACAGCAAAGATTTCTGAAATGTTTACATGGGATATTATTTGGGGGTTTTGGGGTTGGGGTTTTTTTTGTGTTGTTTTTTTTTTTTTTAATTGATCAATACATTTTCCATGGCACAGTGAGAATCAAAGCTAGAACTGTGTCTGCATCTACTTATCAGTGCTGGTTTTGTAGTGGAAGACAGTATCATTTGTTGCAAAATATATGATATCTACAGGATAACTAAAGCTTTGTCTATGTGGGAAAAATACAGAGGATTAAACTGATGCATAAATTTAAGGTTGGGTGAAAGTTTATGTGGACGTTCTTCTTCTGGTGTGTGAGAGGTTTGTCTCAGTTTAGCTTAAAATGAAGCTCAAAGAGACATCATCTCTGTGTATTTTTCTACCCTGAAAAAAAATACTAACTTAATTAACTGTGTTTTCTCTGTTTAGTGTGCCAAAATTTTGAGCTGGTGTGTGGGCCACAGGAGGTGTTCTTAGGTAAGTAAGTGCTCAAAAATGCTTTCTTTTCCTCTGTGGGACCTTTCTTGCCAGGTGATTCAGGTCAGCTACTGTGATAAACCAGGATCAGATATCCATCTCTGAATCCAATTGTGCTTAAAAAAAAGAGTTATTGTCTCCCAGTCTTTCCTTCTCTCCCGGTTGTTTGTCAGTGTCTCCCTGCCAGATGTTATCACATCCTCAGATTGTTTGCAGAGATGTTCAGAAGAGGGTCCTTAAGTTGCTTCTGACAAAATCCTCTGGGTTAGCAAAGAGCTATTACTTAAGCCGTCTTAAGTAAACCTGTCTTGTTTTGATTGATAGGGATTGGGAATGCTTAAAAGATCAGCTCTTAAGAGACTATGTGTCCTGCCTGCCTGCTGATCTGGTGTCAGGGCAGTGGCAGGTAGCTGGAGACAGTAACCACTCATGAATCTGCAGAGAGCTCATCTGCCCAACATCCCAGAGTAACTCCTCAGCGTCACTGACACCATTGATGGTGGGCTGGAACTCTTGGGTTCTGTTCCTGATTTAGCTGCTGGCCCACTACATAGTCTTGAGCACATCAGCCATCTATGCCACAGTTTCTGCATCAAGGCATAATCATCTTCAGAGCAGGAGGACTGTGAGAGTTAATTGCAGAGTGATTTGATCCCCTTGGTGCTGAGTTACAGGCTACTGGTGCTACTTCTGCACTTCATAAGAATTAACTTTTTTTTCTTCTTTCTGATATCTTGAGTAAATGAAAAGCCAGATTTGTGTTCACAATGGGAAACTATACTTCACTTTGAAAAATGTTGTTTATTCTGATGACTCACTATCGGGATTGTTGTTATGTTAAGTGGCCCAGCAAGGAATCCTCCTTCTCAGCCCTCATCAGAACAAGCACACAATTCCCAGGAACAATGCGTCAAGCTATTTAGCTGTGCACACGGAGGGCTCAAATCTGCTGTCCGAGTACCCCTGAAATTCAGTTTGACTTCGTATTGCTGGGTAAGGTTAGCATGAGTGCATTCTTATGTGTATTCCATTAAAACTCACATCAGCTTCTCAGAGAGACCAATGCAAGTACCACTGGAATAAGCAATAGCAGCCCTGGCTCCTTATCTGGAATTAGTCTGACTTTATTTTTGGCTATAGGGTGATGTTAGTTGTTGCAATGCGGAAAAAAAGTGGTTGTTACATGCTAGCTGGGTTGCTGAGACACTAGTGTAGGCAAGACAAATTGTTGATAGAACACCCTAACTGTTAGTGAGAACAGCAGAAGGTAAAAGTCCCCTTCCAATGTTAACACAAGTTAGGAACACCTTTTCTCGTCCTGAAGATGAAGACAGGCACATAAAGCCATGTTGTGTAATGTCACATGTAATGTCACATAGCTCTGCAGTATTAAATACTTGTCAGCAATGCCAGCTTGAGGAGTTCCCGTCCCTGGCTCACTCCAGTGACAGAGCATGGTCCCTCAGGTGGTAATCTCTGTTGGCAGCAAACCACAGTGCAGAGGTAGTAATAAACAGTCAGGGGTTATTTCACTCTTGAAGAAAGCAGAGTATGTAACTATGCCTGAAAGTGTCTGCCAAGGTGGTGCATGGCTGGGTTGCTCCCTAGTTTGGCTGATGTTCCTCCTTACACCACCCTGGCTTTGTAGAGCAGTATTGCATATATGTGTATATATATAATCTGTAATATGGTCTGAGTAACTTTTCCAGTGGAATAGCTGGGGTGGGGGGGTGCTGCTTATGCGGCTGGAAGAATCTAAAATTGAGCCCTTAAAATGAAAATTAACAACTATTCTGTGGTGACAGCAGAGGGTCAGTGTGCGAAGTGAGTGGTTTTGTAATACTGCTATAGCCCAGGAGTCAAAAATCTATTTTCAAGCAAGTATCCTTCCAGAAAATTCTCACTCTTCAAATTATTATAAGATGCTTTCAGCTCTCCCAAGATGATATGATGGATGGTGAGAAAAGCAAATTAAACATACTGAGTTTAAGCTGGTTTACTGCTTAACTGTATCCTCTACTGGGTTTACTGTTTTTTATTTTAAGCTGCAAAAGGGTTATTACCATCTTAAAGCTGGGAGCTCCAGTCTCCAAATCCCTATAACATCATGCAAAAGTAAATGGGACAGTTAACTGACAGACACTGTCATAACTTACCCGCTGGAAGCTCATGCAAGCTTCTGACACTAAAATCCTGCCTGTGAAGGCACAGAACGAAATCCCGTCGTCACCTGAGGCAAACACAGTTTGACCACAGCAGCTTTGGGTGGAGCTACGTCCACACCACCAGACACAGTTAAGGGCCACCCCTTACCTTCTCTGTATCCAAAGGGCATCTTACCCTCTTGGTGTCTGTCTGAGCAGTCGCAGTGCGACAGCGCCTCTCATGATCGAAATCTTTAAGAGGAAATATGGAGATAGTAGGGGGAGGGTGGGAGATGGGATTTCCCAGAGAAACCCGACCCAATTCATTCCCCCCAAGGGTGGGTTGGGATTGCAGGAATATCTCCTGGCAGCCTCCTGCCTATAGGGACCATCCACACTGGTCCTCGGAGGCCGTCTCTCACTTCCTCGTCTCCACCATGCCAGGGCTCCCTTGGAGCAGTATTGCCAGACATCTGTTAGCTGCTGCTATCTCTCATGGCTTCTCTGCTTGCCACGCAGTGAGCCCCAGGAGCATCTCATGCTATCTCAAGTGACATTAGTTAACTGCTCTTTCTTCCTCTCTCCATGGCTCTCTCTGTGGCCACTGTCACCTTTGCATGGCTTTGCTGTGGCACCAGGGTTCCTCTTTCCCCAGCAGGATGGAGCCAGGGGACAGGACCTGGGGCAGGGAGGACAGTGTGAGAAGGCTTTCCCCCTCCTACTCCTGTTCCAGTGTATAGTCCAAGCTGCTCATCTGTTTTTCTGACACATTCCTCCTTGCTCCCTACAAAGGCTCATTTTCTCAGGCTGATTTCAGAAGCAGTGGGAGATGCCGATGTGAAGCCAGTGTTGTAAAAGCACACTGAAACCTAGCTTAGACTTGGAGCCTGGCCTAGCCAGATCAGCAATAAAATTTTCAAAAGGAAAGAGGAAAAAAGCTATTTCCCATCACAGGAGCAGTGGGGTGTTTTCCATGGGAACAATGATGTTCTGGTTAAGTTCTAAGAACTTTTCTAATTATTAGGCCAAACCAATGTGAAAGCTGATGTCAGCAGGAAGAGCTGATGGGAGGAATTATAATTGTGTCTGGGGCCATATGAAAGCATTATACCATGTCTTGCTCCAGACTTTGCATGAGTCATTTTCCTCCGGGTCAGGATTTTGTATTGAAGTGCAGACTGGTAGTTGTCTGGATCTTTCCTTGTGCCAAAACTGCTGTGAAGTTGGTTTTGTTTGGGTTTTTTCCAGTGCCACTGTGAGAAGTACCATCAATAGAATTTCTTTGCTGTGGAGGGAGCATCAAGCAAGGCATCACACTGCGTGGGGCAGTAATTGCAACACTTGCTGCTGATTTATTGTCAGCAAGTTCTTTTGTGGAAAGAGGGCTTCCTCAGTTCCATCCATAAAACTCCACTGGTTTCAGGAGGAATTATGGCTGCTTGCCACTTCTGAGTATCTGCCTCTGAGTGCTTAGGTCTTTAATTGTATGTAGATTTTCTGTAGAAGCCTATTTGCTGCAGAGACCTACCTTTAGACACCACACCGCAGGACTCTTCCCAAATTATACTGTAGTTTCCATCTGTAAAGCTGAGGTAACAGCTTTGCCCCTCCCTTGATTAGAAGGCATTTTTAAAAGCAGATCCACCAAGTGATCTACCTCTTTCCTCCCCTTTCAGCTCATCCCAGCTCCTTGCGGCATCACTGGAGAAGTACCTACTGTTTTCAGATAGAGCTGGATTGGAATCCATGATACTCTGAAAAGACAGTCACAGATTTATTGATGTTGTCAACAGGTGAAACAGGTTACAAGACTGTGTAAATCTAAATTTTGTAGGAAGCAACAAAGCAAGCAGTTATGTCATAGAAAATGGGCAAAGCCTGAAAATGATCCGACAGTTGTGTGAAGCACTTCCCGCTACAGTCTTCAAATCAGAGAGAAAAACCCATCAGCTACCTTGTGATCCATGTCATTCGTGTCCATATGATGAGTTAAGCCACCGCACTAGCATCAGCCGCATTCATTCACAGCTGTATGGTACTTGCTGAATCCTTGTGCAGTCTTTCCGGTGCATAATCTGGAAGGCTTTGTTACATGTCAGGCCTGCTTAAATGTTCATGCACATAAAATATTCAAAGACTTCTGTCACACCCACAAAGCACTGGCAGAGCTCCCCTTCCTCAAACCTCTCCTAGGCTGCTCTGGGAGAGGCTTGACTTTTTAGCCACTGTGGGTGTTAAGCGCGTGCTCTGAAGAGTCTGTGCTCAGCTCTGGTATGAGGTCTCTGTTCACACTTGAGCACAGATATTCCCAGACTCAGAAATGTGGATACTCAGAACTTTTCAGTTTATGCATGCAAGAATATGCACTTGCACAGAATGCACCAGCTTTGCAGAGGATTTTAAAGCACAATTGCTTTTTACTTAGTAGCATAAAAATATACAAATCTACAAAAAAGAAAAAAAAAACAAACCACCAACAAAATATCTCTATTTCCTGCCTCTGTTTCTTTTGCACCATGGGCGTTACTCAGAGTCCCGTAAGTTGATCAGTTTTTCTTTGCAGTTCATCTTAGGACTTTTGAGCCTTGCAGTCTTTTTCAGCTCTGCCTTTTGGCTGGTACCTCAGCTAAACCAGAACATGCATGCTGAAAAAGCATTTCCTTCTTCTGCCCCATCTTCTGCTCCAAACCTTGTGTATTTTGCTGCACATGTGTTTCTATATCCCAAAGTCTGACATATCTTGATTTATGTATTTGGTTTTGATAATTTTCTCTGCTGCAAACAGCAGTCCTCTGCACAAGAGCTGGAAGAAGTGACTTTTCCTGCTCCATCTTATCTTCTTCTGACAGTAACTCCTGAAACAGATAAGCCTCCTTCCATCAGTCCTTCACTGTTTTCTGATGCAAATTCATAAAACTGGAATTAAAATTCATCCTGCTGCAGTATGTGGTGGTTTCCCTCTTGACAGTTTTCTGAGTGAGAGCAGCAAGTGTGAAGGTGTTGAAAAGCAGCCTGCAGTGCTCCATGTCAGCTGTAGCTCTCTAGCAGGAAACACTGCTGTAGCAAGATCAAAACCTGATATTAGCATGGTGTCTGGGGCAATGCTGCCTATTCTTTTTGTTCTGTTAGAGAACATGCTATTTTCTTGCTTCATTGCTTCATCTGTAGCACACTGGCAGTGGTGGCTGTCATTATTATTATTAAGGGATAGTCTATCATGCTTTTCAGTGGAAAATTGGATTCTTGACAAAATCATTTTGCGTAAAGTTTTGTCTTTGGTGGGAAAATTTCACTTTTTTTATTAAAAATCATTCGAAGAATATATTTTTTTGCCTGAAACTTTTAGAAAGTATTTCTTTAGTGCAATGTTGTTAATTTTTATGGGATATAGGGACAGATGTGTTTATATTTTCTGTCTGTTTTTATGGCTCGCTATTATAGCACTGACTCTTGTGGTTCTTCAGAATACCATTCAAGTGCCAAAGAATGAACAGAGGGCCAGTATCTATTTCACAGTTTTATCAGGATAAATCCATGCTAGCGCCACTGAAAGCAAGGCAGTTTCTTTGTATATATGTCAGTCTATCCACAGGGCTTCTTGACTGGTTGAGCGCTGGGGGCAGAACTCCCTAGTGGAGACATGGCTTATATTGGCAGAATAATAGTAATCTTTTGCCAATATACTTCAAACTAGTTTCCCATACTGCATAAAATATGTCTGGAAGAAAACTAGTTTCTGCTGACACTGCTTTTGTCAGAAGAAAAATATCCAGCCTCTGACTGAGACAGTCCTATGACCAGACACGTTATGTGCAGACAAGGGCTCAGATGCAGTATCTGGTCCTGACTGCCACCTGGCTAGCCCTGCAAAGCGTTTTCTGCTCTTGTTGCTCCCTTGTAGTAAAACCAAATAACACCACTTCCCACCCCCTAGATACTTGAGCCAAAATTATAAAGGTGCAGGCAGATTTGGTAGGTAAAGCAAGTTCCCCTACTAGTCTGTGATTTTCATGTGAATGGCTAGGTTCATCGCTGTGACCTGCCAGCAGAATAACAGTCCATCTTCTTGGTGATAAGCCACAAAACCCTGGAGGCGCTCCTGGCACCTTCTGAAGTGCAATCTAAGGTGCATGTCAGCACTGATTAAATGGAAGCTTTATAGAAGGTGGTTTGGGCCTTGATTATTTCAGAAGCACCAGTAGTCAGGGAACCGGATCACTTGAGCTGTCAGCTGGGTGATTTAGTGCAACTCCTATAGGGAATAATGAAGGTTGTGATAAACTGCAGTGTAGGAAGCCGGTAAATAACTTTTATGGTAGAACTGTATTTGGAAACACTGAATAATGGCAACTAGTGTCACAGATCTTATGGAAAGGTGCTTTCCAGAGTTATATATTTAAATGGACATAGTGGGTCTAAGCTGTTCTTTGGAACTCAGTTGAAATCGATAGAAAGACTTCAGGGTTGATTTAAGAAAAGGAAATGCCATCAATAATGTTGCATATTTATTGATAACATGAAACAATTAACTCCTTTGGAGAGGAGGAGTAAATGTGTTTATGTTAATGCTGATTTATTACTTTATCACTTCCATAACACAAAACAAGACTTCCAAACCCTAGCATCCACTCGTTTTTTTATCTTGGCCTATTTATCATTTCTTTTTATCATGAAGCCCACACAAATGAGAAGAGACATTTATTATGTTCTTTTTATTTCACAATGCATAATTCAAATCTGGAAATACTGTTTTCCAGAAGAAATACCCATTTATTTTTAACACTTTTCTCTAACATTATTTTCTATAGGTTATTTTAAGAACTGGTCACATTTGGGTCTTTATTTTTATTGTTTTTCAATTCAGAAAGCTCTCTAAATTAATGTCCAGTGGAAAATTAAATCTCATGTTCTAGTTGTAGACAGAATTAGATCAATAGATTCTTACTAAAAATTATATGTGAGATTCCTTTTATGCTTTCATGAGCTGACCTTCTTTGCTACTCTAGAAAAATTTTCAGAGTGAATAACTGAAGTCACTCTGAAATATTATTTGCTTTTGGAGTGCTATACCATGGATGCTGTACACCGGACAGGTGCATGTATTGACTGTAATTAGAATTAGGTTTGATGACACTCAAAGTGTCCATATACATGGAGATAACTTCTCAAAAATCTCTCTGCACAAGTCATACGGCTCTTTCCTCTGCTTTCCTGCACTTTGGGCACTTACGGAGCGCAGGAAGCTGACATTTTACTCAGCTGGGGCCCGTACTGACTGGGGTGCATGACTGTGACATGCCGATGGATGACGGAGGACCAGGTGTGGGCTGAACCATCAGGCCTGATCCTGTTCCAGTTACAGCTGGTGCCCAAGTTTGCTCTGACTTCAGAGAGCGGGCTGTTGGGCTGTGCTGCAGGCAGTGGGAGCTCTGGATGTTTGAGGAAGGAATAAGTGGCTGTGACCACTACCTGATCTCTGTGGCATTCATTTTGTCCATCGGCTATGTAAATCTTCTGCAGGCCTTGTTTTTCTGAGTCCTTGTTATTTACTGGAGTGAACTTACCACCAGTGAAAGGTCCTGACTGCCTCACATACTGACATCCAGCCCACTATGCAGTTCTCAGATGATTTGGTGTATACCGTGATGATGCCTAGAGCTTTGTATGGTGCTGGGCCCTTGCATTTTCTGATGAGTTTTTGTCTCCCTTTGCAGCGTCTGTGGCCAGGTAGAGCACAGCAGGGTGTGCTCCCATGTAAGAGGTGTTGGAGAATCTGGGGACTCCAAGAGCATAATAACACAAGTACAATTTAGGACAGGTCAGACACAAGCTTTATTAACTATGATCATAGTGAGAGAACATTTGGAGAGCATCTCCCCCTCTGCTCTCCTATTCTCTGCCAAGTGATTGCAGAGACCCAGCCTATATACTGTTTCAGGAAAAAAAAAGGTGAAGGAAACAATTTTTCAATGCAAACAAAGCCGGGTATTCATCCCTGGGAGGGATGGACTCCTTAAATAGCTTGCTAACTGCCACAATTCTAGGAAGGAACCAAACAGTAAATAACGTGCCCATATGGAGAGATGGTTCTTGGTGGAGCCTATAGGAGTGGTACACCCAGTATTCTCTTAGCTCAAAAGTGGGGAGTTGGGAACAATCACAGGCTGTTAGGTTTTAGTCAAAGGGAATGTTCTTTTAGTTAGGATAAACTTCTTAGCCAGACCTCTCAAATAATAATTTTAGCACAGAGGTAGTGTGGGGTGAGCATTGTTTTTCTTAGGTTGCAATGAATCTGCAATAAGTGTTGAAGCTCCTTTACTGTACCCCCTGCAAAGAAGAGATTTTAAGATAAGAATTATTAGAAAAATGTCAGAAAATGTGAATAGCAGCAGGGAGCTGTTATGGCTTATAAAGTGGCATAAGGAGAATCTGAGGGATGCCAGGAGGGTGGAAGATCAGTTGGTGCAATGCTTGCTCTCTGCCTTTTGGATTTCTGGAAGACAGCTGAAATTTGGGAACATAATGGTCAGCTCTGTGACCCCTCACTACAGCTCTGTGGTTTTGATTTACAAGTCCTAGGCAGCTTCGGACTGACTAGAGTCAGTTACTATAAACTACAGTCAGTAACTATAAAAATGTTCTTTTCTGCAAATAGACAGTATCACTAGATTATATCCTAGGTGAACTTTTGTTTAGGACCAATCAGGGATTCTTTGATGGGCTTTTTTCTTTTGCTGTTTTTCCCCTCAGAAAAATCCTAATTTGTCAAAATTTAAATGTTTCATAAACCAGGATCCTTTTCCACTCTTCTTCTAACTCAGTCAAAGCATGGAATTGCTTTTTCAGAATGTGCATGACAGGATGTTTTGACATTTTTAACCTGAAATCTTCATATTTTTATTTCAATTGAAGTCACTTTCTACTTTGAAGTTTTAAGTAAATGGAGATCAGAAAATTTAAATGAAAAAAATTAAAACAGAAACAAAGTGTTTAAAAATAATGACAACAAAACACCATGAGTGACCTAACCTGAACATTTTGTTCAGCTTTCAGTTCGCGAAATTTCCAAGTTTTCCTTATTTGACTGCACCACAGGTGCAAAGCATTGACAAAGCAGGATTCTTTGATTAGTGCAGAGGTTCCTCCTGCCCTGCAACAAGCATGTGAAATTGTGACATAGCAAAGTCATCCCTCAGGAATAGGACTTAGACTGGGGTCCAGTGTGTATTCTGAGATTTCCAACAATTTTGTGAAGTAGCAAGTTTTTCCTTATCTCTCTATTCCTGCCTCTCTTGAACTGCTGGGAATAATTTCTTTGGATGAAATTAGCAAAAGGCTTTTCATAAGTGCATGAATAGATTCAGGTAGTAGAATATATAATGTATATAAGAATATAAGAGAACAAGAGCAGATTAGAAGATTGGCAATTAGAGTCCTATCATTCTTCATCCATTCATTCAGTTTAGTTGTTCATTTCTAGAAACTGGCCATTTCTAGTCTCCTCTGCCTTGTCTTTCAGTAATGCTGCTGCTGTCTGCGGAGCCAGCCCCATCCCTGACCAGCCATGAGTTTCTGAGACCCTTCTCACCACTAAGCCAGGGCACTGCTCTCATGGGGCGAGGCAGCAGGTTTTACTTCTGCCTGGGTACAGCGCTGCAAAGTGGATGTACAATGTCCCGGCAAAAAGAAGTGCTGCTCAAACCAGTGTGGGTATACTTGCCAGCCCCAGAAAACCTGTACACAGGTAAAGTAATGCAGTTATCCACTGCTCTGGGTTATGCTGTCATTATGTATCAAGACAAATTAGTGTACTCGGAAGCAATCAGAAGTAATTACTCTTTAAGAAACAATAGGCGTCACTCTGTGGCTTCTATCTGACAGCTAAAGAACTTGGCTTCCTGTGAAAAACCCATACAGCTTAATCTTCTTGTGTCAGATCATATTTCCCTGTCTTCTCTTGGTAAATGTTTACATTGCTGCAGTAAAAGGGGGCACTGCATGATCTTGGCTAACAGGGGACTGTGTGTTTAGAGATAGTAATGGGATCCAGCATCTTTCAGCTACCACTCTCAAGATGAACGCAAAGAAGGTTTGTAGGTACAGAATAGCACCTCTGCGGGGGCTTAGTGGTCCCATTCTCAGGAGTAAATCCTGGTTCCATGAAGTCAGTTCCTACTGTTAGACGAGCTGATGCTGCGGCACAACAATGATAGGAAATTAAATGATAGGAGTGGTCACAGAGACCTGGCTGTTCTTTTGCTCTTCAGGTAAGACGCTCAATGACATTCCAACTGATTCATATTAGGAGTGTAAATATATGCACTGAACCCTGCTTTTACCACCCCTACTGCTGCATTTTCATTCTGTCGTGGTTTAACCCCAGCCAGCAACTAAACACCACGCAGCCGCTCACTCACTCCCCCCCCACCCAGTGGGATGGGGGAGAAAATTGGGAAAAGAAGCAAAACCCGTGGGTTGAGATAAGAACGGTTTAATAGAACAGAAAAGAAGAAACTAATAATGATAATGATAACACTAATAAAATGACAACAGCAATAATGAAAGGATTGGAATGTACAAATGATACGCAGTGCAATTGCTCACCACCCGCCGACCGACACCCAGCCAGTCCCCCGAGCAGCGAATCCCTGCCCCCCACCTCCCCGTTTCTGTACTGGATGGGACATCACATGGTATGGAATACACCGTTGGCCAGTTTGGGTCAGGTGCCCTGGCTGTGTCCTGTGCCAACTTCTTGTGCCCCTCCAGCTTTCTCACTGGCTGGGCATGAGAAGCTGAAAAATCCTTGACATTAGTCTAAACACTACTGAGCAACAACTGAAAACATCAGTGTTATCAACATTCTTCGCTCTGAACTCAAAACATAGCACTGTACCAGCTACTAGGAAGACAGTTAACTCTATCCCAGCTGAAACCAGGACAATTCCCATCACCCAGTTGTCATTTTCAGGTGTTTCCTTAAAGATTGTACCCTTCCTGAAAGCTCCAGTGGCATCTTTGAAATCTTATAGAAATCTAAAGTCAGTGTGTGTGTCAGTCAGTGACTGTGTTTTACAATCTCCAGGAGGAACTGCAGGATTCATCTCAGTGAAGATGAAGCCAGAGTGGCAGACTGAGATCCCGGTAAGCTCCATACTTGTAGTGATTATAAAGTGTGCCTCCTTCTTAGGTAGTAAAGTAGAGAGAGTCTAAATTTCAGGTCCTGGCAAATGCTGTCATCACTGATGCTGCTCTCAGAGGGTTGTTTCACCCGTTTGTAACTTATCTTTGAGGTAGCTTGTGGGAAAGGAAGACTAAGTAACAATAAAGTGATCTTGTGGTTAACTTAGTTAAGCAGTGCATAGGAAATCTGGATTCAGTTCGTGGCTTTGTTTTGGATGTCCTGTGTAACTGAATACACAGTGTCTGTTCACCTCAGCTCTCCTTCCATCAAATACAACTAAGAACATTTCCATACCATCAGAAGGTGATTTTGAGGATATATTCACTGGTAAGAGACTGAAATATTCCATGTTATTGGGTGCTTAGAAGTAAAATAGAGGTAGGCCAGTTAAATACTATTCTTTAATTGGGTTTTACTCTATCTGTGAGAGTTAACAGTGAGAGAAGACTTTCAGGGAGGGACAGTCTCTTTCATAAGACCAAGCTTTAGTTGACCTTCATTAGTCTTCTAAAAGATACTGCACCTCTCAGTAAACTTTGTTACGCTTGATTTCTTCATCAAGAGGGTGGTGTACCACTGGAAAAGGTCACCCGAAGTGGCTGTGAAATCTCCATATTTGTACAATTTTAAGATACTCTCAGGCCAAGCCATGGTTGACCCACTCTGGTGTCGGCAGTAGTCCTGCTTTGAATGGGAGGTTGAACTGGGGATCTCCAGAGGTCCCCTCCAACCAGCACTTCTGTGATTCTATGATTCTAATTAGCTTTGTCCTACATGGAAATATCAAAGTTATTTCAGGAAATACCTGTATCTTTGTGCAGTGGAAGCAAACAAGATAAGTGTTTATTATCCTTTATTACTAGTACTAAGTAAGTATTCTAACAAAGGCAAACTCTTGAATAGCCTTTCTTTCTGGCTCTCTCAAAGCAAGATTAAGGATAGATATTAGATTACAGTAGATATACTATCCACTTTTCAAATTAATTTTTATATTATATCCATTGGTTGTGTGCATTACATAATAATTTATTTGATAACACCATACTTATATCACTTCTGTATAATAATACTAAAACAAAAAATTGTCAAGCATTAACTTTGCAAGCATATTGCAGAATACAGCTTAAGTATGTCAGTGTCTTATGAGGATACTTGAGGCTGAAATATCTTTCCTACCTACAGACTTTTCAAACTAATACATATATGCTCTACAGAGTTAACAGCTGTTACTATTCCACTAATGGGAAGTATTTTCTCTTTCTTATGTTAAAGATAAATCATTATTCACTTCTTTCTGTCTTATGTTCAAGGTCCAAATAGTCCTATCTCTGTAATAGAAACCAGCAGAACTTAATTAGTTCTCTCAAAACACAGAGTAACTTGTGTGTACGCTCCTCCAGCTATTAAAGCTGAAAGCTCTCACATAAAGAACAAGAACTGTGGTGTAGTAATAACATGAGGTTCTCATTTTATGTTTTTATGTTTACTACTTGTTACTATTTCACGTATATGAACTGATATAAAAAGAGTGTGCATGCATATTTACAAGGATGCACAATGTAATGAATTCTGCATGGTTCTATTAATGGGCTTTTAAGTCCTGGTTTTGTCTGTGGAGGAAAATTGTTGCATTTGCATCTGTCATTTTGTCCTGATGCATATATGAAAAAGGTATGAATGATACGTGCCAGGAATTACGGAAGTGAAAGATACAGAAAGTCAAGGCACTGAGTGGATGTTTGTCTTGGCTTATTCCTCCTATCATCTTACAACTGCTATCTTACATCCATATTAAATACCTAAATTCTCCATTCCTGCAGTTTTTGTCCTAAAAAAAAAAAAAAAGGTAAGAAGTGTAGTGAACAATAATTATTTTCCTTTGATGTTCATCTGATAATTTAAATGTTCCTATTAAGCACAAAGGTCTGGCTTGTTACTCTGCATGTGTGTATGCTGGGAGAAAGCAGAAGGAACCTCCCCATCCCTGTCTGGGTACTGACTGGGTGCCTTCAGTCTTCCCTCTGAGTTGTGGCCTCCAGAGGGTGGGAGAGAAGAGAAGCAAAGACAGCACCATTTTGGCTGATACTCTGGGAGCTCCAGAGCTGACTGTGTAAGCTGCCACAGCAGGAGCTCCAGCACCGTGGCTCCCAAGTGGAACCGGAGTTGATTCGTTTCATCTGTCCTTCAGGCTGGTAATGCACTGTCCTTGGGACCCCGCCACCTCCTTTTCCCTCAGCTACTAGAACATACAAAATGCAGGGAAAGGTGCATGCTCTACTGTCCTGTGAAGTATCTAAAGGAGAGTGGTTTTCCTGGGTATGTAGATTCCCGAGGAGGGAAACACAGCCGTGAGAAAGGTCTGTTACAGGGCTGACCCGAGATTCAGCCAGGTGCAAGGGCACATGTGGGTAATGCCACAAGTCAGGAAGAGGGCACGCCGTGGCTGGACTGTGAGACACAATAGTCTCCATCTCATACAGCCACCTGTCATTGTGGGACTGGGGAGGACACTATTTGCCTAAAAGGCAGAAGACCAAGCAGATAGTACCAAATCATAGTAGGGTCCGTTCTTTTACCATGGTTTGGGTTTGGTTTTTTTTTTGGGGGGGGGGGGGGGTGAATTCAATAGACTGATCCTAGTTTCAAGAGGTAAACAGCAGTGGAGGGTGCCGTGCCTGCCAGACCTGCCTGGACTGGCTCTGGAATGAGGTCTGAACACAGAAAACCACATTACTCTTTCTGTTCTGTAGGGGTCCTTGCACTGTGCTTTTTGCCATTATATCCAAAGACTGTGGATTCAGCAACGCAGCTAACAGCTGTCTTGTGTCATTCGCTGTCTTGTTCTCTGCCTGGGCAGGGAGTAGTGCAGCTTGTTTCAGCAGGGAATGTCTGTCTAAATGTGTACTCTTCTCCGTGTTTATGTTGGAAAAGGAAAGATCAAAGCATGTGCTTGGAGTTAAAAATGGAGGCTGTGTGATTAGGGACCTCATCTCATTCCCAGTCACATGTGTATGTACATGTACTTACACATACGTACCCTGCCTCTCATCACCGCTGGAACCTGGGACAGGAGACAGTTCTCTGAAAATTAAGCTGTTCCTTTAGATGGCCATCAGAGGTCAGGGCTGCCTTTGAAGGGAAGTGGACTTAACCTTATCTGTGACTAATTAGTTGTCTGCAATGAGGAGAGACCCAAGATCAGGTGATGATAGTGGCTCTGTTGAGTCAGGGCAAAGCCCTGTCCAGCCTGGTGTCCTGTCTCAGAGAGTGCAGTACTGGAAGCATAAGAAAAGAGCATAAAAGGGGGCACCAAGACAAGAGTCCTTTTCCAGCTTCTGGTGCTCTGTATGGAGGCACTTCCTGAGCTGCAGGCTGTATCTGAACTGCTGTATGTAGTGGCTGTTGGTGGATTCCTATGAATTTATCTAACTTTTTTGAACCCATTTATTCCTTTGGACTCCACATCAGTGACCTCCACATTCAACTACCCACTGTATAAAAAGTGTTTCCTTTTTGTTATAAGGAGCAAAGAGTAATTATTCCCTGTTTGCTTTCTCCATCCCGCTCCATGCTAAATACCTCAATCACACCCAAGTTCAGCTGTCTGTCTGATAAGCAAATGAGTCCTTGTCTATGAAGTGGCTTCAGTTATAGAAGCCATTTGGTACCTCTGACGTTCTCGCTGCTTCTCTCACTCTACTATACCTTTTTGAGAGAACATGACCAAAATTGCATGCAGTGCTCAAGACATAGGCACACCAGGGACTGACAAAATTGCAGAATGATGTTTTCCATTTTGTTGTCTCTTCCTTTCCCATTTGTCCTTAGCATCGTGTGAGAGTTAACAAGCAGCTCTATTGTTAGAAAAGCCTACAGGGAGAGGCTTTGCAGGCTCCTCCTGGAGGAAGGATGTGGGTAACAGGACATGATTTATCTGTTTAATTTATGTTGGACTATTTGATTTTGCAAAATTAACTTCCTCCCTGAAGAAAGATGTCAGATGAAATTTTCAGTTGAAAGGTGCAAGGGGAGAGTGAAAGATTAGTGTTCATAGCAGCGCAAAGCTGTGCGCTTTGATCCTTCTTCACGCTTGCTGCTCTGCTCCACTGTGTATCTTGCCTACAGGACAAAGTTTGGGGGCAGGACTGGGGAGACTGCCTTATCCAGAAACTGCCAACCAGATTGTTTCCCTTGGATCAGGCCCTATCTCAGCAGTTATGTCCTTGGCTTTTCACATGCAAAAGCAGCACTTTATTAAAAGAAACAAGATACTTCCCAGAGTCTGATAGCTTGCATTTTGAACTATCACCCCTAACAAGGGACCTTAAAACTGACCCCAGGATGTTAATTTAACCATTACAATTCCATTAGTCTAATTTGTCATGAAACATCTTTAACTAATTACCTGCATTTGTAAGTTAGTCCACATGTCATGAGATAAGAAGTCAAGCATAGTCATAGGTCACTGCTCTGGGCTGCCATCACATAACACAGACCCTAGATGAAAGGGAATTCGGAGTTGATAGGAGGAATCTAAATGACAGCTACTCAGTCAGTACAAGGCAGCCGTGGCTGTAATGTAAAAATTGGACCGTTGTTTTAGAAGTGGTGTTTTGGAAAAGATGGGGCATGCCCTCATTAGCAGAATAAGGTCTAGGCAGGTCTGAGCATAATGCATTCCCCATAAGCATTTGTCTTGAAGGTGGTAATTTGATAAATACAGCTCTCCACTAAAACCATTTGCTAAATTTGGCAGACAATAGTATCAAACATTTATGACTGAATTTAGAACTGTCCCTTTTCAAAGAGACCTGATTATGTCCAAAAAAGCTCATTTGGGAACTGCTGCTGGTTTCCTCAAGTGACAAATGTTGAAACAGAGGGAAAGACCAATTAGGAGTCTGATTAAAGGTTGCTCAAGCCTTTCACTGAGCAGTATGTTTGGATTCAGCTCCCTGTTACTTGTTGGAAATCTGCCCATGAATTTATAGTGGAAGCTGCAACATGCTGCGTGCCACAAACACCTCTCTCTCTTAGATTTAGGCAACTGTAAACTTCCCTTCGTTTCTCTTGTTCCAGTGCCTGTGACATTCCCCTAGAGACTAGATGAGAAGGATATAGTATGTGATTAATGCAGGATGAAGCATTCAGAAAATTGCCTCATTCTTTTTTTTGTTTCCTTCTTCACTGAGAGAGGAGGTGCAGAGGGAGGTGGCCGAGGGGGATTCCCCCCATCAATATACAGAGTGTCATCTTCACCCTTTTGGTGGCCGATGCTGGGTGTGAGGGGTAATTAAATCCCTGTCTCCTCCCCAACCCTCTGTCCCTTAGCTGATCCTTACAGACAGCAAACGCAATTGAATTCTTCACTTCCATCACTCATTTGATCAATACAAAGGGCCAGCAACGACACAGCTATACTGGTCAGGCCAGCCCTACCTTTGTACTTGCTAAGTATGGGCTCAGTCCAAGCCATGAATCACAGCTACTCTAAATTATAGAGGCTGCCAACACATCAGAGGGCTGGAGCGGGAGCTCCCTGTGATCACAGCAGGGAGGGGAGGATAAGGAAGGCCCTGACCAAGCTGTCTTTTCTGTACTCAGGAGCTTTATTCAGACAGCAAGGAAGAGAGAATGCCTGGGAGTCTCTGTGCTCCTCTTGCAGGCATAAGCCTGCCGCAGCGGCTCAGCAGTGTTCTGCTGTTACCTGCTGTCCTTGGGAAAAATTGAAATCCTCTTCCTACAGGCCACAAGGCAGTCACTGAGATTAGGAGGAAACTTCCCTTGGTAGTGTGTTACTGCAGGCTTTACACATACAGATATCCTTTTTAGGCACGCTGGTGGGGAGAGAGGACTCATTGATTTGTATCTTCCCCTTATCGTCAGCCAGCACTGGGAGTGCTCTGTCCTCTGTGAGGAGGAACAACGGCATCGCCAGGCTGCCTCCAACTCCTGCCACACAGCAGCAACAGCCCTGCACTATCGCACGCCTTGGTGGTGTGAACACCATGGCACCTCCTTCTTTCCAATGTGGAAGTTCACCTGTTATTTTCTACCAATATTCCTCCAAATCTTTAGGGATAAATGAATCTTCGGGTCTCAAAATCATTAGCCTGTCTGCAATGGGCATAAGGTATCTACCAGTCTGCAATGAAAAACCACAGACAATCCATCCTTTCGATCTCTTGCTTTTATCCTAAGCTGATAAGGGAGGCCCTCCTGTGCTTGTCAGCTTTGCATTCTTGGTGTGTGCAGCATAGCTGAGTATTGCAGATTAAAGGTGAAGAGTTGAACAGGGAAAAAAAGCAGGAGCAAAGCAGCTGTTTAATGAGATAGAGGGGCTTTCCTCTTGAAAACTGCTTACCATATCCTGTCTGTTGGTAATTGCAGAGTATTTTCTTTATGGAGCATGTTAGCACCGTTTTCCCAGTTTAATATATTTTACCCTTTTGCAGGATCATCTTTTTACCTTGGTAGTATTAAATCATTCTTTATGAAATTGTAAAAGTGACCCACAACCTATTTTTTTTCGAGCTGCTTAGTTCTGCCCTGTGCATCTTCTGTCTTATAGTTACGACAAAGTTCAAGCGTGCTCGGGAGTGAAAGCTTAGATGGTCTCAGTCTGTACCCAGGCTCGAGCCCTTGCTGTTCCAGGATTGGAAACTCCTTTCCACCCAAGCCTGTCTCAAGCTGTAACAAACCTCTTAAGTTACAAATCCAGATATTGTTGAACTGACTTACAGTGGTAGGATGTGCTCTGCTGACAGAACCGAACCTTGGAAAGATGAGCTTCTTGGCAGTTCTTTTAGCCTACTCATGTCACTGGCTAGCTGTCGTTCTGCTAGAGTCATTTTCTTCTTTGCAAACTCCTCCCTGTGCATTGCTCTGTTTTTCAGGTAGATCCTTCACCTCCTGGTGCCCCTAAGAGTCTCAGGTGGGACAGTTTCACCACGGGACCCTGTGCCTCCATCGGTGGTGTCATTTGCTGGGATTCACCTCCAGAAGGAGACCTAAGAATCCATCATTACAAAATCTGTGTATGTTTACGGGGGCCAGAGCACCTAAGAAAGGTCGTTGGAAAATGGCTAATGTATGTATGCTGCCACTGTACATACCACTGTCTTTGTTGCTCTCTGGAGAGGTGCTGGGAGAGTACAGCAGTTGCTGATGGAGAAAAGCAAGAGAAGAGAAAGAAGAGATGCAGTCATGATTCTGGCTTGGTATGATAAACAGCACATGCTGCTCAGAGATCTGGTTGTGGACAGGCCATATTCCCCTGATCTCTCTCCAACTTGCTCCTGGAGGTCCTTCTGCTGTGGTTGATGTGAACAAGCCTGGTTTTTTATATCAGCTCCGTGCAACTGGGATCTACTGGATTGCAAATTAGGTTAGAAACAGGAACATTTCAGGGTTGGGAAAAGAGTGATCTGGGATTTTTCAGATGCCAAAAGTTCCTGATCTCTTTTGTAGAGATAATGTCAATGTCTGTATATGTATAAATGATAACGGGGGGTTGGAGAAATGGTGGGATCCTGGGTTGGAATAGGAGAGGTTTGCTGCGAGGTGGGGGTTTCTGAAATGGCAGAGGCTTGGGATCATAGTCTGGAGAAAATGGAAGGGTATTGCCACAGTCTGGAGCAGGAAATCATACTGGGTTTGAGATGTCGGACAGAAGAGGGAGAATCTGCCTCACAAGAGATCGAAAGAATTTATTTTGTGGACTTGAAGGATTGAAGTAACTTATTTCATATGACTGTCCTTCCCCCATCCCGTGCACATGACTGCATGCAACAGTCATTTTTGCTGATGGAAATGTGGTAGCTCTATTTTCTGCCCCACCTTCATCTCCTTGTCTTTTTACTTGTCCATACAGTATCATATACCCTGTGGCATCATATAATTAAAATAGATGATTATGCAGATGCAAATGGATCTCTAAGGAAACCTAGCACATGGACATAACACCACAGGCAAGTTTTAACTGATTATGCAGCTATAAAGAAGTTTCTTCTTTTTAAAATTAAAAACATTTTAACTTTTTTTTCTTCTTTTTTAATGCTAACAGCTTAACATTTTCCTCTCCGGGTAAAATCTGAAATGGAAGACAGGGAGCTCAGGCTTAACACGGAGTACCTTATAGAAGTGCCGGCTGTAGCTTTCTGGGTTTAGAAACCTCCGAAGAGCACAAAATCTTTCCTCCCATTTGCAACACCCCTCCCCCTTGCATGCAGAGTGCAAATCCTGTATGCATTTGGCTTCCAGATCTGTGACTCCCACCCTCCTTTTTATAAGCTGTGAATTTTCTTCCTTTCAAAGCACAGATTTTACCCCCCTCCCATGCCCCCAGGAAAGTTTTTGCCCTGCAAGTGCCCTGGGTTTTTAAATAAGGTGGAAACTCCTTGGTTTATTCTGTTTCTGTACGGCTACCTCCAGTTCACGATTTCTGTTCCTCTGTGGCCTCTGCTACTGCGTAGTGTGGCCCGAACAGGGTGTTTTTCTCTGCAGTTCCAGTGAAACTTGGCTGTGTGTACAGGGACTGTAGCCTTCTCACTAGCTCTGTTTCTTGTTATGTAGTAGAGAAGAGGTACCACCTTTTTTCCCTTATAGAATCATAGAATCATGGAATCATAGAATCATTTCGGTTGGAAAAGACCTTCAAGATCATCAAGTCCAACCATTAACCATGCCCCCTAAACCATGCCCTGGAGTACCCTATCCACTCGCTTTTTGAATACCTCCAGGGATGGTGACTCAACCACTTCCCTGGGCAGCCCATTCCAATGTTTGACAACCCTCTCAGTAAAGAAATTTTTCCTAATATCTAACCTAAATCTCCCTTGCCTCAACTTGAGGCCATTTCCTCTCGTCCCATCTCCAGCCACCTGACAGAAGAGACCAACACCCACCTCACTACAACCCCCTTTCAGGTAGTTGTAGAGAGCGATAAGGTCTCCCCTCAGCCTCCTCTTTTCTAGACTGAACAACCCCAGATCCCTCAGCCGCTCCTCATAAGACTTGTGCTCAAGGCCCCTCACCAACTTGGTTGCCCTTCTCTGGACACGCTCAAGCAGCTCAATGTCTTTCCTGTAGTGAGGGGCCCAAAACTGAACACAGTACTTGAGGTGCGGCCTCACCAGTGCCGAGTACAGGGGAACAACCACCTCCCTGTTCCTGCTGGCCACACTGTTCCTGATACAGGCCAGGATGCGATTGGCCTTCTTGGCCACCTGGGCACACTGCTGGCTCATATTCAGCCGGCTGTCAACCAGCACCCCCAGGTCTTTCTCTGCCGGGCAGCTTTCCAGCCACTCTTCCCCAAGCCTGTAGCGCTGCATGGGGTTGCCGTGACCGAAGTGCAGGACCCGGCACTTGGCCGTGTTAAACTTCATACAATTGGCCTCAGCCCATCGATCCAGCCTGTCCAGATCTCTTTGTAGAGCCTCCCTACCCTCAAGCAGATCGACCCTGCCTCCCAACTTGGTGTCGTCTGCAAACTTGCTGAGGGTGCACTCAATCCCCTCATCCAAATCATCAATAAAGATATTAAACAGAACAGGGCCCAACACCGAGCCCTGGGGAACACCACTCGTGACCCGCCGCCAGCTGGATTTCACCCCATTCACCACGACCCTCTGGGCTCGTCCATCCAGCCAGTTTTTCACCCAGTGAATAGTGCACTTATCCAGGCCACAAGATGCCAGCTTCTCCAGGAGTATGCCATGAGAGACAGTATCAAAGGCCTTGCTGAAGTCTAGGAAAATAACATCGACAGCCTTTCCCTCATCCACTAGGCGGGTCACCTGGTCATAGAAGGAGATCAGGTTGGTCAAGCAGGACCTGCCTTTCGTAAACCCATGCTGACTGGGCCTGATCCCCCTCTTATCCTGGAGCTGCCGTGTGAGTGCTCTCAAGACAAACCATTCCATAATCTTTCCCGGTACCGAGGTCAGGCTGACAGGCCTGTAGTTCCCCGGATCCTCCCTCTGACCCTTCTTATAAATGGGAGTCACATTGGCAAGCCTCCAGTCCTCTGGGACCTCCCCTGTTGACCAGGAACGCTGATAGATGATGGAGAGTGGCTTGGCAAGGACCTCAGCCAGTTCCCTCAGTACTCTTGGATCCTGATTTTATGATTATTACCAACAAGTGATGCCAATACTGTTCATGTTTCCTTGTCCCAAGACTTGATGGATACATTCAATGACCATGTTAACCCCTCTCTATTCTCAGTAGCACCCTTACGATGGTATTGCCTTTCCAAGCCACAGCTGATCTTGCAAGCCTTCACACCAGCTTATCCAACCTCTTTTGGCTTCTTTCCCAAAGGTGTAGAGTTCTAAGGGGAACACTCAGCAAGGATATTTTTCCTTGATATCAGTGGATCCAGAATTTCTTCTTTTCTTATCGACACGGCTGCTTATTCCTCTCCATTGCTATCAGCAATGAGGGACAGATACTACTTACAGAATATAATGATTTTTAAGGGAAATAAGAAAGAAAATAAGGAATCTAAACCAAAGCTGTCTACATTTTCTATTTGAAGGTACAAATCAGGTGGAGCTGCCCTGACACTTGTGCTGCTGATTAAAGAATAGCATGTTATATAAAGCACAATACATAGTCTTCTCTAAGAGTGATCTTGCAGTGAAGCGGGAGATACCACTTGTGTGAAGGGCCCAAGGATTAGCGGGTACCTGAAGCAGAGACTGTATGGACAGCACCTCTGACAGCATTCCTCAGAGCAGCATCAAGATCTCTGGCAGACCACAGCAGAACTTTTCTACTTCATTACGTGTTGAAAAGCAACTGGTTTCTACTCATTAGACACTAATCAAGGTCACCCCTTCATTGCTGAATGCTCTGCATTCACTACGCTCTTGGCAGGAGGGCTTGCTCTGCTCCTGTGTGTTCAGAAAAAAAAACCAAAATAAAATAAAAGGAGAAGAAATCCTTTGGCCAACCATCTGTTGGAGCACAGGCCGTGGACACAGTGCAGATACAAATGCCTGGATGCATTTTGCAGGTGTGCCCTGCGACCCATCTTTCCATGGAGGAATTCACTGGGAAAATAAATTGCACTAGACTGTTCCTGCAACTGCAGTTAATTGCGCCTTTTCTACATTACTGCTACAGGATTAACACAAACATTGCTCCTATTTTCAGGCTTATCAAAGGCAGCAGCACATCTCTCTAATCTTCTATTTCCCTGCTCTCTTTAAAGTGTTTAAATGAATGGAGCACTGATGAGCAGGGATGTGGTGCCAGCAGGGATGGTGTCATTTAATGCCTCGCTATTTATGCTATTTAATGCCTGTGTGGCTTTATGTGTCCTGGGTGACTTGCTAGCCATCTGGCACCCTCCACCCTTTCATAGGACAGACGGAGGTGTAGACAGCACCTTCATTTGTCTCCAGTCCAGAGAGTGACCAGCAGCAATAAAACAGTATAGTTCTGATGTGCCTGCTCCTATACAGCCTGCACCTGCTGTCACTGAAGGATGAAGCTTGGAGGCCGTGGTTTGGTGACCCTTGATACCAGGCAGTTTGGATCTCAATGAGCTATGGGCACATGCCTATATTTCTATTGAACTGGTTGGCACACGCAACCTGGATTTTTCTTTCAGCTGTCAAAAGCATAACGATATCTGATCTGCCCTAGCACCTGTTTGTACACAGTTAACTTGTCAAAAGGTTTCAGACAATCTGGAATCAGCAGAATTGTGTATGTCACATCAGCTCCTTGTCCTAAGAGTCCTACAGCTGGATTTACTGTATCATTGAATCACTGCCTGAATTTTTAGCTTTATTACTTTCACAGAACACAAATACTTGGGTTGTGTTCTCCAATCTACTAGGAAGTGGGCTGAGATCCACCCTACTGCTTTCACACCACTGTCAGCTGGCATTAACTTTCAGTCATCTTCTCCTTTGAGACCGGATTGAAATCAGTGACCTAGAAGTAAAATACTCTGTATTTTGTTAGCAAGCAGTCCCTGGAGTTGTGCAGTCTAAATTGGGATGTTTTCTCAGCGAGCTCTTTTGTATAGCTTCCTGTGGCAATTGTACTGTAATTACCAACAATCCTGGGTTTGGTAGTAGAATTTATTAATTGCTTTCCACTGTCTCCTACATATTTCTGCTCAGATCACAGTGAAATAAGGACTTTCTTTAGTTTGTGGAGGGGTCATGAAATCCTACTGTAAGGCATTACTTTTCTATGGTGACATTCTCAGAGATTATATTATGGATGCACTGATATTTCTGCAAGGAGGGCAAAGTGGAATCTGTGTTTGACACTTACTGCACTGTCTGTTAGCAATACGGCTGTGGGATCTGACCCTGAAAATGCTCACGCCTGTGACAGTATTTGCAGAAGTAAGGACTAGTCATGTGTAGAAGCATTTTCACAATCAGCGTTCATGTTTATGGGATCACTTGCGGACAGTGCCGATAGTCTGCTGGGAGGTGCTGGCTGCCCTTTTCAATGCTATTGCTGAAGGTTCATTTTATTCAGTGTTTAAAGGAAGTGCCCAGCTCACATTGTAACTTTATTGCAGACTGTTAATATGAATAAGTTATGTCTCCATATTTTTTTGTGTGTTCAGATTCAAGGTCAGATCCAGTTGGTCACTCTGTGGCAGTATCTAATGAATTGCCAGCATCCCAGAAAGTATACAATTTGGGATTAGAAGCAGCACCACCTTATTACCATGACAGTCAATTGCAAGTAGAAGTGCAGCAGAAGAAAGGGCAAGGTAATGTAACATGTGAGTGGAATAGCACTCAGTCCGTGTATTATGAAATTGTCATTCTGTGCCACTGTTCAGCATAAATGGACTAATCTTCAGTTTGAAAATGAGGAGAGCTTGACTGTTAAAGAATAGGTCATTTGGCTTCTGGCAGCAGCAGAAGATGCTGTAATATTAGCTGTAAGAACTTGTGCATTCTCGGTAAGGAGATAAAAATGATTAAATTGCACTGCTTGCTTCTCTATCTTCTAAAGTAATTCATATTTGGACCCGGATTCATCTAAGCATTTGCATAATTCCTCAGGCCATTCCTATTCAGCCATGCATTTCAGCTTGTGCTTAAATTTAAGCAAGTGCTGAAGTTCTTTTCAATTGCTGGGGCTTCAGCCTTGCTGAACAAGGTCTTGGCCATTAGTTTATAATGTTTCAGTAGCTTCTGAGATTGCTATGTTGTAGCAAATGGAAGTTTGCTGTATTTGTTGTATTAGGGGCTGAATATTCTTTAATGACTCAGAAAGGTTAAGGGTGAAGATCTTGGGGCCCTGGAGATGATAATTTTCAAGAGAGTCCTCTGTTGGAAATGCAAGAGCCAGAGGACTGGGGTCATGTCTCCCAAGAGTTTCATGGACTCTGCAAAACTGGCAGTCGCACCAACTGCCTCCCTTCCGCTGGGTTCTTCCTCAAAAGGAATGAGCAGAGCCAAGGGGAAGGTTTTGTTGGGCTCTTTGAGACATGGAGCTCTTCAGGCCAAATTCTGTTCCGAATTATGCTTTATTATTCCAGAGTGACTTCTTAACTTTGGTAGGGCTGTGCCAGGTGGTAGCCACTGTTGACCCAAACTGTAGTTTTAAAAAAATCTTTGAAAAATTGCAATATTACTATATGTATTTCTATCCAAACTTGGGAGGGGGGGATGGAGAAGAACCTTGATATGCTGAATTTTTTGTTTTGTGGGGATGGAAAGTTCAAAACATATTGCCTGGCATTATCAAGCTATTGTGTGTCAGCTCAGTTTAGCATCAGAACATGTCAGCCAATACAGTTCCACTGCTTCATGAAGACATGTGTGGGAACTGGAAATTTTTTAACTGGGATTGACCCCAAACTAAAATGAAATGTTTGGTTGTGGCTTTTTAAAGAAAATGCAATAAAACAATTGACTTTTTTTTTCCTTTGGAAAAAAGAATTTTCAAACATTTGGTAGGAAACACTCTACAGAATAAATTTATGGCCTGAAGTCTTGTTCACAGTGAAACAGGCGGGAATTTTGCTGTTGACTTTCATGTAGCCAGAATTTTACTGAGGTTTCCTTTGCAGCAGGAGGGATTGTGTGGCTCTTTATCTGGAGGTATTAATGTAACTTCAAAGCCCCTTGGCCCACTTTAGAAATAAAAAGTGTTCTTACATATCTCATTGATTTGTTGGAGTTCTTGCTCCATTGAAAGTAACATGGTTTTTGTCTCTATTCCAGAGTGCCACAAGGAGCTTAATCTATATTTGTTAAAATGGAGACCAGTAACATGTTCTTTTAACACACCAGTAGCAGAAGAAAGGGCAAATGTCGAGTTAGTGCTCTACTTTGCTGGACTGTCTTCAGATCATTGCTTTAAAATGTTTGTTTGTTCTGTGAAGGGGAATTGTTGCAGCTTCCAGATGTAGGTGTTTACAGTGGGATCATACTTCTGTTTTAATGTAGTGCTGTGCATCATACCATCTCTGTTTGCTTAGTCCTAGTGCATGAGATGATTCACCTGCTGCAGAATTTTCCTGTCTGTATAGCAGATTTTATTAATGCCCAGAGAGGCTTATTTGGAAGCTGTTTTTCCATCCCAAATTGTGGTCACACTATTAACAATCTTTTATGAGCAAGGAGCAGTTCATTCCATTGCTGGGTGACTGGAATCCTTTGTTACCTATTCTTTACCTGGGACAAGGTGTCAACAACAGTGAGAGAGAGGAGAAAAAGGACTGGAAGAATCAGAGAAGGGGCAAAATAAATCTTTCTAAGGGAAATGGAGTATTCAGTGAGCAATTTTCATGAGATACACACATTTGGAAATTTGCTAAAATATATTTGCAGTGCTTTTTATAAGCAACATTAAATGAAAGTACAGTTAGTTCTGGATTTAACCTACCCATTTGTCCTTGGATTTCGGGCTAGCTCAGAGCAATTTTCCAGTTTTGCACTTCAAGCTCATCTCTACCTGCTTTACTGGCAGGTTCCACTGCACTGACGACAGTACTGGTAGACACAAAAAGAGCAGGACCTTCCATGGAAGAAGTGATTCCTAGGAGGGGCCTGAGCGGAGTTTCAAAAGCACTATGTTCCCAAAGGAGGGCCAAATTTTTCAGAAGGACTGAACAACAAGCACTCCTGCTGTGACAGATGGCTGAGTATTTCAAAAGATCTTGCCATTAAAGCTGGCTGGAGATTGTCTATTCTCTTGTTTTTGACAGGAACTTGGGTATTCTGTTAAAAATAATAATAGTGCAGAATGGGCAGATTTCCTTTCAGGATTCTATTTTTATGTGACAGTTTTAATTGTTTTGATCAGGGAAACTCTCACTCCCATAATACATTCATTTACAACTCGCTGTGCTGGAGAGCCATGTGATAGATGCTTCTGAAAGTCTGATCACCTGTTCTGGTCCCTGAATGGCATGAAGCTTTTCTGAAGCTCTAGCCAAACACAAGTGTGCTGTGTGTGATGTGGTGGACAGAGCACTCGAGTGCGCTGCTTCCATTCAGGTTTTCTTGGGTAAGTTTCCATTTAGGCTTTCTAGAGTGGGTTAAGCTTTGAGATACTTGATTTGGGATTCTGAGCACATGATCTTCAGTGGGTGAATGCCTTCACTTGTGGCTGTTCACATTCAGGACTGGGAGTGAAAGTCAAACTGTGTTTGTATGTAGCTGGGCACTCAGAAAGTGGGATCTGAGAACTTACGGCTGTTTCTCAAAATGTGTGCTTTAACTTTTCCATGGTTTAACTTTCCCATCCATAAACTGGAGGTAATTCTTCATCATCGGCGAAGGACTCACATAGTTCAGTGTTTATGCATGCAACTTTGGAGAAGCAGAAATACAAAAAAAAATCCTTCTCTTCCATCTGAATGTCTCAGAGCTCTTTTAAACTGTTAATTAATTGAGCAATCATAATGATGCACCTGTGGGGATGAAGGGGGAGGAATAATTTACAGGTGGGAGAAATGAAGCATGAATGACTTCCTAGCCTTACGTGTGCCATGCTGTTAGTCTGTGTCAGATCCAGACAGATACCTTCTGTCCTGTCTCCTTTTGTGTCTGTGATGGGTGGCTGGGAACATCAGCTTCCTCCCCCCTTCCTCCTCTTCTTCTGTAGGGGACCCATTTCCTTATCACCAGGCTGCTTTTTCATGGAAGTACAAGGAGTCCGTGTGGCCCATATCTTTGAGGGGGCAGGCTTGAAAGCAGGGACATTTGTTTCAACTCCCAAGTGCCACCCACTGAACAGGACACGGCCAGAGAGCCATCTCCACTGCAAGGGAGAAAGGGAGTCAAGAAATGAAACTTCTGGGTGCTCTTAGGACAACTACCCTGCCTTCCTCCTCCTGACCTTATGCACAGCTGGGTTATGGTGTGCCATCCTCTGCATACCTCCCACAGCAATTCAGGTTATATCTTTGCTGCACTGAGCAGAGTGGCTCAGGAATATCTGACCTGGCTCTGAAATGCCAGCTCACCTCTGAGGAGCAACATGGCCTCTCTTTGTCACCCTGTCTTTCCTGTCTGAACACCTGTATCTGGAGCCAGTAGACTTCTGTACAGAAAACACTGTGAATCTTCTGGCATATGTAGAGTAAATGAGCACAAGGTTAATTCTAATTGTTTAAAATTTGTGGGATGGGCAGGGTAAAAATACTGCTTAGGAAAAGGTCCAATGCACGATTTCATCTACAGTTTGGCTGGGAATCCTGTTTAAATTTAGTTCTTAAACACAGCTGTGAAACTCATGAAGTTATCACATTGGTTGCTCACCCAGCAGCCTTTATAGCCTCCTGGGAAGGTAAAAAAACCACCAATAGTGAAGCAAAGGCTGCTTTGCTTCATATCTCTGGCTGCTCCTTGTTGAGCTCCTGCAACTCAAGACATGAAGTTTTTCTTCTAGCCAACCTGGTTCCAACTGCTTCTCCCTATCCGTTATTCATATCTGAAAAGGAAAAGAAAAATACTGACATACTTTGCTGGTCCCTGGAACACCAGGTTTTTTTATTTAACTGACAGGGCTTATGGTTACCTTTAGCCACAGCTTTTTAAGTACATTTTAGCTGGATAGCAACAATAAGCCCTCCAGGAAAAAGCAGTGGTAAGTGGTGGGTCATGATAAATATTTTGTACTGTCTATAGTCATGTTTTCTATTGTCAGTTTATGTATCTTGTAAAAATTTTCTGGTAAAACTGCTACCCCCTCTGTGGTGAATTTAAGCCTCTTGATTTCTAGCTTTCCTAATTGTGTTTTACAGATCCTCTGCTGCATCTGGGACCAGAGCTTGAAAAGCCCTGTTTAGTGAAATGGATTGTCTTCCACAGGTCATTGACACCCTATATTCTGCCTTATCTAAATTAGGCAGTCCCCAGTACTCTCTGATCTAATCCCAAAAGTAAAGGGTGTGTGTTATGTGCAGATATAATGCTTACACATACATTTCCTATTGAGCAGTTACTGGAAAAGGAGATGAAAGGAGGTAGAGCTGGACCTTGCAGTTCAGTGCCCATGCTGCCAGGGACACAGTGCCTGCTAACAGCTGGCTTTTCTGCACCTTGGCAGGTGATGGAGTTCCCACTAGTTCAGGAGCCCACTGCCAATGGTTAGCACATGCTGTTGTGAGAAATCTCATCAGTCAAAAGTGTCTCATAAATAATTTAGAGGAAAGCAATTAGCACACACAGCTGTAGCTGTTTGCAAAGTCACAGTTATACCTGCCAGGGCAATCTGGAAATGGAAATTTCAAACCCATTTTTTGAAGTAGCCAGAATGGTCTAGCTTGGAGCTAGGGTTGGTGGGTAGTTGTTGATGCGTAAGGAATAATTACACTTTCATGTCTTTTTATGTGTAATGAAATCCAGGAGAGAATTTTAGGATTTTTTGCATATTGGGAAAGGGATCAAAGGGATGCATGGTTTGAAAAACTCCAGCAGTCAAGGCCTTAAGCTTCCAGAGGCTCTGCAACTCATTCAGCTTCAGAGTGAAGGGGACAAGTTTTAATAGAGACTTGGACTTGCATTTTGAAGGCATCAGTTAGGTAAAGCTTGTCTATATGTACAATCTGACCAGGGAGGATAGGCGGGAGGCAAAGGAAGAAGATATTGCTTGAAGTATCTCATCTGAGTATGCTTGCCTTGACAGATTGATGGGAGTGAATTGTTTGAGAACTTCTGAGTTGTGACGAAAGGGAGAGGAACCTGCTCTTTAAGAATCTCAAACAACTACAGGGAAAGTGTGACGACAAAGGTTGGTTTGTGCAGGTAAGTCCTGGGAAGGGGTTATCCATATTAAATCTAGAGATGGCACCAGGCTGAGGAGGGCACATGTAAATATATTTTAGGATAGGGTTAGAAATCACCTACCTTGATCCTACCTTGGGATGAGGGCACAGACCAGGTAACATTGCAAGATCCTCTCCAGCTCTTCTGATAGCTGGGTATTCTCTCATGATATCTCTGCTAGCTGAGTGCACAGAACATGCTCGTCTTTGCAGGATCCCCCCTTGGCTAGGGAATTATTATTCCAATTTCACCAACTGGGAACTAAATCGCAGTATGTTGCCAAATGAGGCTGTCCCAGTCCAAAACTCTGAGATTCCTTCCTCTTTCACAGAGGAAGTCTGACATTGTATTGTGAAAAATGCATTCAAACGTGTTTTGTTCATATTACGAATGCTACAAAATAGCTCAACCTATGCTTAAGGACCAGCTGAATTACCAAAGATTGGAGTTAGAATTTGTAGCAGTGGCATTATTTTACTCTGTGGTTCTCCCGTGCAAAAACATATCACAGTTTCCACTGTTGTCTGCACCATTTGACCTGTTCTTCTAAATCAGACTGCCATCACCTGGCCAAGAAAGTAGCATAGAAGCCCAAGGAACTGCCTGCCACTCCATCCAAGGAAAATTTCACTGGTGAGGCTTAGACAGTAACCAAAAGCAGCAGCTACTCATTGACTATGAACTGGATGAAAATCCCTGCAGTCAATCAACAGGCTGCCCCAGCTGGTCTGGCCTCACAGAGACAAGTAAGACCTCCTGTAAGTTATATTCATTGCAGTCTATCTAGAAATCTTTTACAATAGATTTTGTTTGACTGCAGTGGGAGCTTTCTCTAATATATTACTGAATACACTATGGCAGTGCACCTTTTTGGACTGCACAATGATTAGCCATCAGTGTATTTCACTAAGATGCTCAACTCAAGTCTTTCATTTGCTTATTTCTTTCATTTATTTATACTTACTTTTAGTAGAATCTGGGGAAAGTGAAGAATGTCCTCTAGAACTGCAGATGAATAATTGCTCAACAGCCAGAACTTTTGTAATTTTAAAAACCTTTATTGAGCAGATATTCAGCCTTCAGGTCACTGGGGTGAATCTGGAGTAGTTTGGGTTTTGTCTTCTTGTGAGTTAATCCAACTTTATTGCAATTTAACATGTTAGCTCACTGTCTTCAGCGCTTGGCTCTTCTTAAGCCAATTTAACACATTTTATAAGATTCTAGATCGCATTATCTTGTGAATCACAAAGAAGTGTTCATGAAATGTAAGTTAAAATAGTTATCTAACATGCTTTAAATGAACATCTTTCCCTCCTATCCAAAGAAAAGTAGTGAGTGCAGAATTTGGATCACTCTCCATAAAAGTCTCCAGGAATATTTAGAGGTACCGTTCTTGAACCAGGCTGAGGCCCTGATCTTTACAACATTATTGCAGGTATGTATTGACAATACTGCAATGCAGAAATGTGAGAAACTACTAAAAATCTCAACTAGGTCAAATAAGAATATATCAGGATTTTGTTCAAAACAATAGGCATAATGTTTTCATAATGCAAGAAAATATTCATTGTACAGGAGAGAGATGAACTTCTGTTTTTAAAAACGGGTTTGTCTGGCTACGGGATTTGGCTGGGCTCTGCCAGGGACTGCGCTGTACATGAGGGTAAACATCTGCCTTAGATGGTATCTTCTGGATCCATCCACCTGCAGTCTCCTATCACATCCCCGCTCTGGGAGCTGTCAAGTTTGGATTGGGATGTCTCTCCATTGTCTTTGATGATAAGTTAGTCAGGGAAGAAACTGTTCTTCACTAAAGGTAGGATTCATCTCCCTCAACCTTAACTTGTAGGAGCTGTCTGGGTCTGTCCATAATGAATGGAGAAGGAATGGCTTCATCACCTGGAGATTCCTCTTCTAATCTAGATGGGATGACTTGCCACTGGAGGAGCATGTACTTTGCTGTTCATTTCAGAAGAAGTCCTGGCAGCAAGGTCAGACTGAATGTCTCTTTTTTACATAGTCAATTTTGATTAATACCACAATAAATTTCAGCACAGTAGGATCCCTGATGTTTCTTGGTGCTGGCATAATTCCAGTAACATTGTAGAGATTTTGCTTTGGTTAAGTTTTTGTGTTTTTTTTTTTTATCCTGCAAGATAATATGGAATCCTGTAATGAACCCTGTTTTCCCTTTTTAGTCTCAGCCATTGGCAGTAATCTATGTGCTTAAACCTTCAACATTTATCAGTTTGAAGCTCAAGTGCTTACAGTCACTAGTCATGGGCCAGCCACACTGGATACCTTTCAAATGCAAGCAACTGATGCTTCAAGCTAATAAGGTTGGTTATTCACCTGGGGCTCAGTCCTGCACAGGAATCTCTCATTTGACTGCTTATGTGAGAGTTTACATTTGTTTTAAAGACACTCATACAGAAGAGGTTTAAGAGGTTTGGCTCTTTTGGCAGTGGGATGTGGCTTCTTCTGTAGTTCCTCCAGGGACTGCAAGGAATCAGAGGTTGTTTCTGAACACTTTTGGATCCCTCCATGTGGTCAGGATGCTATCTGCTTAGCTTTTAAAAATTTCAAGGACATGGAATGAACTGATGTTTCTGAAGCGGAGGCTGACAGTGAGTACTGGTCTTCTGCTGCATCTCTTGAAATACCTAAATCAAACCATGCCCATCTTTGAGATGATAGTTCCCAAGCTGGAGTGGCCCCTAGTTCGGGTTTGGGCGTTACCCTTTCGCTTGTAACTTCAACTCAGAAAAATAGGCACATATCTGAATAACAAACTTGTCATCACAAACGTTTTCTGTAAGTGTCAGGTCTCCAACTAAATTGCCTGGATTTTCTTTCCTGGGAGTAATTTTTGAGTAGAGATGAATAAGGTATTTTATTTGTCAGTTCTAATTTGAAAAGCAAAGTCCATTATGTTTCAAAAAGCAAAGTTCATTATATTTCAAAAGCCTTAGCTATAGCAGACCAGCTTCAGATGATATTGCATGTATATCTTGATAGGACACTGGGAAAGGCTTACATCCTTGCCTACTTCATTTTGAACTCCCCATTTGATCTTACTTTCTCCTAGTTGATTCTCCCAGGCTAAGAAAAATGCATAAACACAATTCCCTTTCACTGATCTGAAAATATGTAGGAAGGCCCCTTCAGCACTCTCTCTCTGAAGATGGTCTCAGCTTCTCCAGCCTCTCCTGATAATGAAGATTTTCACTGACTGTAACATCCTCATTTCTGTCCTACAGTGCACGTTCTACATCCTTCTCTATGTACAATTCTGGTGCTGCAATGACTGTAGCTATATACTGCTTTAGAAGGAGTTTGGTAATTACAATAATGGTATCATTTGGGGAACCTGATAATCAATTCTCTGATGTAGGAGGTTTTTACCTCTTTTTCTTTCATGTTCTAAGAATTGCAATGACAGCTTGGTCCTGCTTCTAATTTATCCCTTATTCCATTTCACTCTTTTGTTTCTGATGAAACAACCCCTCACAATCTGATATGAGTGAAAGGCAGCACAGTGTCAAAAGAAAGTCCCACGTCTGGCTGCCAAGCAAAAGACAAAATGTACCAGTAGGATGCTGTGCATCAGCAGTGCTTCCAGGAGGCAGCCTTCTTCCAGATCTTGCCCCCAGTGTGTCACTGTTAGAGAGAACACAACCAACATGTTTTAATGAAGAATACTGGCAGTCAGCTGGAAGAGAAGAGACCATATTTATCCTTTCTGTAGCACCATTTTGACTAGCATCATTTATGCATGTTTAGGGTTTGTTGTTCACTACAAGAGCAGTGACTGGTGTCCTGGTTTCAGCTGGGATAGAGTTAATTGTCTTCCTAGTAGCTGGTACAGTGCTATCTTTTTGAGTTAGGTATGAGAAGAATGTTGATAACACACTGATGTTTACAGTTGTTGCTAATAGTGTTTAGTCTAAAGTCAAGGATTTTTCAGCTTCTGATGCCCAGCCAGCAAGAAGGCTGGAGGGGCACAAGAAGTTGGGAGGGGACACAGCCAGGGCAGCTGACCCAAACTGGCCAAAGGGGTATTCCATACCATGTGAAGTCATGTCTAGTATATAAACTGGGGGGAGTGGGGGCGGGGGGGATCGCTGCTCCGGGACTAACTGGTCGTCGATCGGGGGTGGTGGTGATCAATTGCACTGTGCATCATTTGTATATTCCAACCCTTTTATTATTACTGTTGTCATTTTATTAGTGTTATCATTATCATTATTAGTTTCTTCTTTTCTGCTCTATTAAACTGTTCTTATCTCAACGCATAAGTTTTACTTTTTTTTTCCCGATTCTCTCCCCCATCCCACTGGGTGGGGGGGAAGTGAGTGAGCAGCTGTGTGGTGCTTAGTTGCTAGTTGGGGTTAAACCATGACAACTGGGCATACCTATTCGGAACCACGTACGTGGTTCCATGTACGTTTTTGCAGGTGGCTAACTAGATTTCTGCCTACCCTTCCAGCCTTGACTGCTTCAGCCTGGCTCTGCCTCCAGTGGTCCCTGTGCAACTTCAGAGAAAAACTGTTGGGTATTGCGTCTTTTTTTTTTTTTTTTTTAACACGTGGATAAATTCAAGGAGTCAGTTTCCAGCGAGCTTCACCGACAGTAGTATTGGCACACCTGGAGGGACAGTGGAAGGGAACAGAGATACAGCAGTGAAAAAGTGTGACTGGAGTCAAGGAACTTCCCCAGCCAGTCTCACTGACTAAATAAACATGTGGAATTGTACCTAGAACTAGCTTTAAATTACCTAGCTGAGTAGCAGCTCTGGTGAGCTACACAGCGCAGCTGAGTGTAGTCACCCGCATATTTTCTTGGTTTCACAAGTGGTGCTCCGCAGCCTGTGGTGTATTGGTACCATGACAACACAGCTTGTGGTACCTGGAATAGCTAGTTTAAATATAGCCTATACATGGTCTCAGTGAGCTCTGGTCTGTGCAGACATACAGCAAGATATAATTATGGACTATCCAAGTCCAAAGCTAAACACTATGTTAGGGGTGCCTTTCTTTCACTTCCACAGTCCCTTTTAGAGTTATATCTGGGGCCTGTTGACTTCAATCTGTTTGTTTTCAAAACATGCCTGCAGGGCAGGGAAGCAGCCCTGTTGGTGTCCTGTAGAGTGAGTTCTGAGAAGCACTCAGAGACTTGTCTATTTTGCAAGCAGCAAGAATAGCTTGGGACATTACTGCTTCTACCTGTTTGAGGGCAGCCATCAGTGCCACAGCAGAGCTGACGGACTGTGTGTCTCTTCATCCTTCAGCACAACGCTGGGTATCTTCACTTAAACCACCAGCGAGGGTGGCCCAAGTTATTCTGACTTGCACGCAAAATGGACAGGGAATGGAAGTATTTTCTGCCCTGCAGCCTGGGCTAGAGAGGTAACAGCCTCCAACCGGCAAGTGCTAGTGGCCACTGTGGGGTGAAGCACTGTCCTGAAATGCCAGATACCGGGAGGTTCACTCCAGGAGTCTGTAGCGAAACAGAATGTTGATATTAATACACATCATCCTCAATCACTAAGCGTCCTCTCTCCCTCAAGAAAATTAGCCTTCCCACCGAAATCCTTGTCAATGTTGTAATTATGAAAGTACAGATATTTTAAATGCAGTTGAGTAAATGTGCAAGTAGTGGTGGTTTTGTACTTTAAAAGCTCTGCCTGGATTTATGTAATTGGGTTATAATCATAGAGGAGGAACTGAAAACCTCACCCTGCAGTGATGGAAATCTCAGAGGTCTCCTCACCCCCACCTGTGCCAGAAGTTCCCTTGGATGAATTGTGCAGGCCATGGAGCACACTCTAAACAAGCTATGAGAAGTCTGCTTTTAGACCGTTGTGGTTTGTTGTTTGTTTGTTTGTTTTTTTAAATCAGGTCACTTTGCAGAACCCATTTGGAGTTTGCTGCATATATTATACTGCCAGCCCTTGCTTTGGGCTAACCAGTACGTAGTGAGATGAGCAGCTGGAAAATTGGCAACCTCTTAAATGGGGTTTGTGCCTATCTACATGGCTGTGGTGATATAAGGCTTAATCTTTACCAAGTCCATTGAATTTGAGGGAAGAAGAAATGCCACTTTTTGTTAACTGTGAGAATGAAACCAACGTTTAGATTTTAGAAGATTCACCTCTGAGATATGCTGAAGTGATCTTCTTTTCAGGAGCTGCTGTGCACTTGTCCTTGCCTGGGAGTACAAACTGAGCAAGTAGGGGTGGAGGCACCAGAATCACGGGCACAGTGTGAGCCTGTGGGGTGGCCACGGGGAGGTCGGCAGCAGAGGCGGAGCTGCTCCAACTGATTGAGATTCTGTTCAGTAACGGCGCAGGGTGCTGAAAGTACAGAGGCAAGATTATGTAGTGGGGATGGTTCCTCACAGGGGAGTCTGGGGTACCTCTGTTGCATTATTGCTTCCTTCCCACCCCTTGTATTGCTGTGCTATAGAAGGATTAACCTCATGAAGTTTCCTACGGCCTGGAGAAACTTCAAACTTCCTGAAGCATGGGCCAAAGAGTAGCCACACTCCGTTGTCTGTAGTTGTGTTCAGATTAGAGTTCACCTGCTGTGAATGTACCTTTTTTGTACCTTTTTTACTTTGTTGCAATTTAACAACAATCCTTTCAATGTATTTGTTGATAAGTATGTGCTGAGACGTACAGCTATTTCTGCCAGTGTCGTCTTTACATCAAAACTTGAAGCTATATGAAGGAATGCGCAAGCTCTTTGGAGCAGTCCTTAATTATATGCCTATTCAGAAGTGGAAAAATAGGCAGGGACAACAAAGAACAAATTTAATTTTCCTTCTTAAACCCTGCCAGTTTGAATAATCTTTTGCTGAGTTTCCTGATGTGGCTATTCACATTCTTTTGTGAATTCAGACTGGCTGTTAGCAGCCTCCAAATAAAACATGGTTATATGGAGATTTACCTTGGCCCTGTTCTTGCTTGGCGACATGAGACGCAGAACAGCCAACTGGTTCGGCTCATGCTACATGTCCTCTTCCAGCAACTGCTTCCTGTACAAGCTCACTGCTGTCCAAATTAATGGGATTGTTGCTTTAGCTCAAGATGTAGGAGATTTAGTTCTGGTGTTTGTGTCAGCGATCAATGAAGTCAGGAAACTGCCTTTACAGAGCATTCAAAAGCCCTTTTATTCTGAAAGAATCAAATCCAGGCTTCTGTTAAATGCAGTAAAGGCTGCCATCATTAAAACATTGAGGCTGCAAGTTTGGCCACAAAAATGTTACGGTAATGCAGTCGGTATTCAGTCTTTTCTGTCAGCGTTGCCAAGTCTGGCCTTTATTTATTTATTTATTTATTAATTTTCATAAGTCTCGTGTCTTTCACACATTCCATAAAGCCTCAGTGTTTACAGGCATCTTACTCATCTGAGAATCTCAGCTTCCAGTTTTTAAAGGTCTGCTACTAGCCCTCGTGGACAGAGAGGAAGCATGAACATGTGATACAGCTGATCCTCACAGGCAACACCAGAAGGCTCATAAAACCCCACATTTAAAAAGTCAAATCATGATTTTTTTTTTAAGAGGATCTCATGAACTTGGGCTCCCATTTATGTGTCTCAAGTGCCTGGCGTAGACTGTACTAATGATCGCCTGGGTCAGGCCGTGGTGTGAGTGCAGAGGTGCTGTTACGTACAGAGCGCCAGAGAACACTGCAGCACTCCGATGGATTGGGGGAGGAATCCTCTTTCCATTTATTATGTTCCTGTTTTAACTTCACAGCCTGAGCATTGCCTTGTGCACCCTGTTTACTGTGTGTTTCATAAAGGCCAGAGGACTCATCCTGTTGCTCTGAAACTGCTTAGCCCATCTTTGGCTGGATTTACTGTACAGGAAGAACAAACGGTTGCTTAGGAAAGCACTGTATTAATGAGAGAGCTGGGCTGGACTTTTTTCAAACAAACAAATAAAAGCCAGCAACTCTCAGTTTGGCACAGACTTTGCTGTTTGTTTGTTGCATCACCCCATTGTCTTCTCTATCCCCTTTTTTTATTATTATTTCTTTGTTATAGCATTTCACAACCCACCGCCTGGATACTGTCATTCCTGGAGGAATGCACAGCATAATGGATACTGCACGATCACAAAATAGTTCACCTCGTGCAAAGCTGTAGCAAAAATGATGCATCATGGCTGTTTCCCAATCTTCCCTGCTTCGCTGACTTTTTTTTATTTGGAGAAATTCCTTTAGCTTCTCCTCACAGGGGCTACCCAGTGAGAGGAAGTGTAACCTTTCTCCACCCAGCAACAAAAATGCAACGGTTTTGGAGCCCTTCCCATCTTCATGATGTCTCTGTACAACACAGCACAGCAGTTAAACTGGCCGGTATCTTCTTCCGCATGCTTCAGGCAGAGGAACGGAGGTACAGAGGTGTTAAACGACCCACAAAAGGCAGCGCACTGAGAAACAAGCCCTGCCCGCAGCTCCCGTTGTAGGCGCAGCAGTTTGCTGAGGCCGGAGTAACAGTATTTTTTTGAGGTTTTTTTTGGAAACGCACCCGTGCATCGAGATACTAACTAACGGTTTATTTTAAGAAGTCGGGTTGTTTTGTAAATTCCTCATTTTGCGGCCGTTGCTGGCGTGCAGCGGGGGAGGGGGCGGCCGCAGCCTGCAGGGTCCCGCCGGCCCCATCCCGAGAAGGGCCGGTCGCCCTCAGCCGGGGAAGGGGAGCCGGGGCGGGGGGGGGGAGCTGCTGCCGCCGGGTGACAACGGCACCAGGAAAGGCCCGCGTGGCCTCTCTGCATCCCTGGCCCACGCGTCCCAGGCTGGCCACCCTTGCTCGGGCTTCCCGGAAGAGAAAGCGGGGAATGGAGGGAAGAACCGGGAGGGCCGGGCAGAGCAGGCCCTGCCCCGCCGGCGGCCGACACGGCCCCGGCTCCCCGGCCGGGCGCAGGCGCGCTGCCCCGCCGGCCGCTGCCCCCCCCTCCCCGCCCCGTCGCAGGGCTGACGCGGCGGCGCCGGCGCAGCGCGCTCCGGCCCGGCGTGCGGCGGGGGGGGGGGGGGGCGGAGCGCGGCCCTGGCGGCGGCCGGGATGAGCCGGGCGGCGCCGGCGGGCGGAGGTGAGGCGGGGGGCGGCGGCGGGCCGGTACGGCGGTTGGCGGCGGCCCCGGCCCCGCCCCGTGCTCGGGCCCCCGCGAGTGCGGGTCAGGGCGGCCTGGCTCGGCGGGCGGCTCCGGCTGGTCTCGCCGCGCGGGCCGGGGGAGCGGGAGGCAGTGCCCGCCCGCAGCTCGCTGCGGCAGCGCTCAGGCTTCTCTCGCCCGGGCTCGGCCCGTCCCCGGTGGCTGGAGAGCGGCGGGGCCGGGAGCGCGGGCGCCCGGACGCTGTCGCCGCGGGCGGGCGGAGGCCGCGGGGCCCCGCTTGGCGCCGTGCTGCCTCCCGGCCCTGCCTGCGTTGCTGCCCCCTCTCCTGCCCGCTCTGTGGGTGCCGGGGGCAGGTGCTGGTGGTTGTTGGTTCCTGGCGTTGTCACAGGGGTTTGGCCGGGCTAGCGGGAATAGGGAGTCTGGGGGAAATCCTGGGGCGGTGCGGAGTCGTTCAGTTCAGTCGTTCAGTCGCTCTCCTGGGGAGCACGGGTAGACTCTCTGTAACTACGAGACAGAGAGAGTCAGGGCGGTGATGGAGCTGGGCAGCTGCAGAGAGGGATTTTCAGTTGTTGCAAGAGATGTTTTTTTTTTTTTCCCCCATCATTGGGCTCTCGACACCACTTCTCTGCCCCCAAGTTGTCTTTTGCTCGCCTCTTTGCTGTGTAATCAGAGAGCTTATCTGCTCCAGTGCTGCTTGCCCTCCTCTCCCTGAGCCCTTCCAAACTGGGCTGCGCTGGTCAGGCAGGGATGGAGACCTCAGCAGGGGTGGCTGTCACAGATGGGGTGCTGAACCACAGGGCAAGGAACGGCAGAGCTGTGCTCCTCGGCTGAGGACTGGGTTTAACTAACGTGGTCTCCCCACAGCCATCTCCAAACTAAACTTGTTCTAGCCCAGACTTGTAGCTCGGAAGAGAAGCAGATTGCCTTTGGTAATAGCCTCGCCTTTACTTATCTTTGTGTGTGTCGCTAACACAAGTAGAGAAGTCAACTTTTTTCAAAGCTGCAGGAATATGTGTTTAATACTTGTGAAAATATACTGTTTCTTAAGGATAGGCTTTAGAAAACATCAGGGAGACCCTTGATCCCAGAAACGTGCAAGGACCTCAACTGAAATTTCAGCTTCTGTTCCCTTCACGGGTCTTGGACAGCAAAATTTGGTAGACTTTGTTTCAGCTAATTCCATGCTTCTGCTTTGCAGAGGTATTCAGGAAGGAAGGGACAAAGCTTGAGTGATAGTTCATTAAAATCTATCTAAAGACTGAAGATTAAAAATTATTTATGTCCTTATGCCTTACTTGTACAAAAGTAACTTTGGTTTCTTTAATCTAGAAATTTTTCTCTTTCATCACTCTCATTTGTGACAGTATTTCTCTTAAATGCTGTTTTATCTGACATACATATCTCCACTAATCTAGTTTAGCCTAAAGGAGGATGTTTCCATAAGTAAATTATAATCATCTTGCCAGAAATAAAATTCGCAGAAGTGTAGCCAGCCGGGTTAGGCTGTGGGTTAGTTCTTGAAAGCACTCGTTGAGAGAAGGGAAGAGACCAAAGTAACTAAGAGTTTAAGCCTTGCAGTGTGATAACTGAGGTCATGAGCTGTGTGCCCTGCTGCGTTCCCATGAGTTGGTAGCTTTGAACTTTGGCCATTTCTCTATGGTCTCGTGTTAATACGTTATGTTTTGTCAAAGTGTGTTTCCCTAGGGCTTGTTTTACCTCTGGGACAAAATGTTTGGTTAACAGTTCACAGAACTGTGCTGGGCAGGTCAGAAAAGAAAGCGAAGAGCAGATAGTTGCCAGCGCTGTGAACCTGTGTTACTTCTGCATGTGCTAATTGAATCATTTCAGACTTCCTGACCTTATCAGCTTAGTTTCTGGCCACGCTGTGGTTTGCAGAGAGACACCCTTCCCCAGCTTCCTCTCTCTCTTTCCAGTTTTGGATTCCAGTTGGGGGAGGGAGGGCAGGCATCTTCTTGCATAGCATATCCCAGCTCTCTAACCTCAGGCCTGCCTTCTCTTTCCTGCTTATCTTCTGTCCTTGAGAGCCTGCCCCAGATCTCCACTGGGAAAGGCTGGACTCGCTGGGTGTTGCAAAAACCGCTGCCTCCTGTGGGAGCAGGTGATGCAGGAATTACTGGTGCCTGCACAAGGCCGCGCTCCCAAGGCTGTTGGCTTTATTTACGTTACTGAGACTCTTCAAAACAATCTTCCCTTATATAATAGCAATATCAAAATCTGGGCAGTCTGGGTGGGGGGGAAATAGCAACCTGAGAGTTAGCAATTGCTCTAAAATATAGCATGTACCTGTGCTGAATTTGTTACTCAGTGTAAGGATCAAGGGCCTCGCATTCTTCCATTCTTCTTGTGTAGGTGTTCAGTGAATTTTAGGCCAGCTTTACGTTGAGCTGATACAAAGTCATGCTTGCTTGTAACTTGCCAGAGCTCTTGGGATAAGTCTCTGTTCTGAAAACTGAGTGGCTCCCAAATATGTTTTTAAAAGCTAGGAGTACAAAGCAAATTTATAACCAGAATCTGCCATTAGTACAGAGCTGTAACAGTTCAGGGTTGTCTTTGTGCAGTGCTTTTAGAGATTGTGCTTTTTAATATTTAATCATTTGCAGATGGTACGCCAAACAGCTGAAGGAGTGAGGACTAATGACGGTAAATTTCTTTCACTTATGGTCTTTGGAAGGTGTACATTTTGGGCTTTTCTGGGTTTAAGATTTTGCTGGTGTAGTCTTGGCAGCATCCCTGTGCAGTAGTGTGGCTTGTACTAGCCAAATGAGTTTTTTAATGGTGCAAGTTCCTTGACTTCAGAGGTTTTTCATCTGTGTCAATGTATGGGGCGAAGCTGTGACTTTCTCTTCAGGTTCTTAAAGTTTGGGTGGTGCTTGCTTTGTTTTTGGCCTTATGTTGCTCACTTCAGTTCCTTTTCTAGCAGTGCACTTTTAAGCTGTCCTTTTGCCTTGCTGATTTATGTTGCCAAGTAAAACCAGTAATACTCTTGTAGCACTGATGGAAAGTAAGTTCTTCAGGCAGCACCTCTAATTAAATATTTGCGTATGGATTATCTTTTGTCACTCTAAGTAATACTGCTATTAGAAAAGTGAACTGTTTCAGCTCCTAGGACTGGGATTAACTGCTCCTTGGAGGCCTTTGCTTTAAAGGGATCCAGACTCAAAACTGATTATGTTTGAGAAGGGAGAGGGTAGGGCAGGAAAGGTTTGCTTGGATTAAATGACTTGGGCTTTTTTCCCATTTTAAGGAGAAACTTTTGTGTATAAAAAAACCTTTCAATGTGAAGAAATCAGTGTGTGCATCACAGACAAACATGAAGTATTTTTTAATCCTGTAAGTTATAATGTGAAGCATTTTTTAAGTATCCAAGTTAAAAATGAAGCAGAAGAACAGGTGGGCAGAATAGCTGTCCTAAGATCTTCCTTTGTTGCAGTTTAAGCAGCTGAATTTCATGATGCTAATGTGCAAGTGAGCTGTTTTGATTGCTGTTGCAATTGATTGCGTTGAAACTGTGGCACCACTCTTGGCTCTCAGTTCAAGTTTGCCTCAGGTTCTTTTTGTTGTCAGGACTTATCTTTGCTAGAATCTAGTTCAGTATTTTTCCCACTGTGATCATTAGTTCAGTCTACTATGGGTGAAACAATGGCAACTGTAGGCGTTTCAGCTCCTGTGTAATCCCTGGCTGTTCAGAAAACCAGCCGTCGCTCAGCCGCCTTCTACATCTGAGGCAGTGCCCATGGAGGGAATGCTTCTTGTTGGACTTTGCTATGAGAGAGCAAGGAGAAAAGCAATGGTTCCAAATTGTTCAGGAGTGTTCTTAAAGACCAGCAGGTATATTGCACAGTTACTGGGCAAATGCATGTATTGCTGAGACTGAGAAGCAGTGAAACCATTACCTTAGTGTGCTGCGCTCTGCCAAGAGTACTCGAGACTTGCCGTGTTGGCAGAAGCCCCTTGTATACGTGGCTCTGTTGAGAACGCTGTGATTTTGCTGGGTGGGTTTGTTTTACCTGGATGGAAATGTGGCTGGAATAAGCTAGCAAGACTGTGGTTTGGCTGGTGTTTACTGGGGCCACTCAAGGAATGTATTGTAGGTACCGTACACAATACACAGACATGTAGAGTTTGTAGCCGTAAAAGCGGGCATAAACTGGATCTAGTGTAGAGAAATATGTAAGTGCTGGAAGAGCAAGTATGAGAAAATTGGCATGATGAGATGTTATGCCCTGATTTTTATGATAACTAAGTTGCATGGTGACTGGTAGAGGGTTACAAAAGAGCTAGACCCTATTGCAGTGCTTATGCTCTTAAGCTGTACTGTCTTGCACATCTCTGTCAGTGGAGGTAGCCGGGTTCTTTTCTAGGTTGTAGGTAGTGAACTCTGGACTCTTTTCTGTGTGGTGGGAATACCTTACCTGAGTGCTAAATTATATTCTTTATCCACTCTGCATTTCTACTCCCCTCCCACTCCTCCACAAAAAAAAAAAAAAAGCCACCTGCTGTTTGTGTCTAAGATGAGTAGAGTGAAAAATGCAGAAGAGCTTCTTAAGTCAGACTTTAAGTACCTGTTTTTGCAGGTGTCTAGCACTCGTATTTGCCTTTAAAGTCCCAATTGTTAATGTTTTATTTCCATTTATAGGCTCCTTTATTTTCGGCTAGGTGGTGCCTGCATGTAGTGCTTGGGACAGATGTAGCTAAGGGAAAATTTGTTACAATAGTTTGTAAGTCAGAATCAGTTGGATAGAGGAGAGGGGCAAAGTCCATTTCTGAATTTCAGAAAAATATAAACTGTTGTAAAATACAGGATGTGATGTACTTGGTGAGGCTGGGACAATTTGCATGAAACATATTATGTTTGTGTGGCTGATGCCTTCCCCTTATGTTTCTGGATTCTTCTACCTTTGAATTAGTATTTTTAGTCATGTAGTGAAGATGAATAGTTGTTACTATGCAGGCTGTACACTCTTGTGTAGTCTCAGATATATCTTTATTGCACACTTTGAGATGCAGGTTTTTAGTGGGGAAAGGGATTTTTAAGGTGATTAACTTGTGTCCTGCACTGATGTTGCTTTGTTAATGCAAAGATAAACACTGATTATAGAAGCTGATGGTGGTGGTGTCTTATGGAGTGAGCTGTTACTGTAAATATAGAGGTACCACTTCACAGAGTAAGCCCTGTCATTCTTTTATCTAGTCAGAGAATCAAAATTTCTGTGGCAGTATGTACACTGCTGTTCCTTTAAGGGAAGAATCTTTGTGAGTGTGTGAAGTGACTTCAGAGTACCTGCTAACATCTATTGCACAAGAATAAGCATTCACTTTGTACAATGCTGATGGAATTGGGTACCTGCACACACATGTTGACTAACTTGGACTTCAAAGTTTTGTTTTTCAAAAGCCTTTTGAGGCAACCTAGTTAACCGTGCTTGCACTACAACATGCGTATTGAGAGAGATTTAACCTCAGGCTAGAGAGTCAGAAATTACATATAGGGAGCATGGGCTGGGTGGGGATTGCCTGTTTATTGCTTTACCTCAAGGGAAGGTAAATGAGAAGACCCCGTTTACACACCAAGCCATTGCAACTCTTGCTTCTTTTTCCTTTTGGTGCAAGTGAGAATGTCCTAGGGAGTGTGGGATTGTGTTTGGAGGACAGGTGGAATTTTAGATAGGTGTGTTGCCTGAGGAATGTGCCTTAGTGTTTTGCTATTATGTTACAGTCCAGATAACTCTGAATTCATTTCCCTTATTCTTTCAGCTGTTTTTCAAGATCATAATGCAGCAGAAAAATGAAAAACCATAGAAGACATTTGCTTTGGAAAAGGAGTCAGTTGCTGGCCCAGTCTAGAAGATGGACCACTGGATTTGGGAAGCTTGGGAAATACTGCTTCCAAAAGCAATTTTTCCTAGCTAAGAAGAAAAGACAGAGTGCTCAGCTAGTCGTGAGCTTAAATCACAACAAACTGTACAGAAGGCTGCAGTGCGGAAGGCAGGCACTTGAGCTCCAAAGCAAGTGGGCTCCTGATGTGCCTCTAAATGCAGAAACCGATCAAAAACCTACTGTTGAACTATACAGCTTTCCTTACAAAACTATTGAGAGCAAAAAGATCCCGTCCCTATCACGAAGCCCAAAGCCCATCTGGAGAAGCAGTAAGAAAACTCAACAATGAATCCTTTCAGAGTGAAGATGGCTTGAATGAAGAATTTGAAACTGTCGCTATTTTTAATAGCATCTCTGGCAATATCCATTATGTCTCATGTGTTACGCTGGATGGTGCTGCCTTACCTGTAAAGAAAGCTGGTTTTGTATATAGCAGGGAGGAGAGCAATAATGGTGAGGGCAACACAGTCCTAATAGTTTTAAACAACTATAAAAGGAAATGCTGTTGCAAAGGGAGTGGAATGGAACTTGTGGCCCCTTGACAACTATAAAGAGGTCCAAATTTAACCATCATACTGTAAAAAAGAGATCTTTCTTTATGATGCATAAGAAACTTTCTATGGTTAGGTTTTGGTATAGAATTATAAAATCCCCAGAACTTCGAGCAAGAAGCAAAACCTGCAAATTGAGAAAAATCAAACCAAGGTGGGTGGAGAAAGTTACGAGGGACCATCAAGAGACGCTCCAGCGGGATTTTGAAAGTGGATTGTGTAATTGGCTTTCCTACTGGAAATCTAAAAGTAACAGTCTTTGGAACTGGTACAGCTTATCAGATATGAACAATAATACAACCAAATCTTTAGGTGAGGAGAACGAAATATGCGCATCTGAGATCTGCGGTACGCAGGATGTGTTACCGCGTGCTGAGCTGTGTTCTGAGGGGCCAGAATCCGGAGGGCAGGATGGCAGCGTGGATGCTGTCCTGCCAGAACTGCATGCTAGAGCTTCTCCGGAGGCAGAGACCTTGCACCAGGTGGAGACCAATGGGGCTCTGGCAGAGGATCATTGCTCTGACATTTTCATCTCCATGGCAGGAAAAGAAATTGCTGGTTCAGGTCAAGATGACGCAGAACCTAATGAGGTTATGGGTGTAGATGGAATGATGCTGTTGCAATCCTCTCTGCAGGATTCTGATGTCAATGATAATTTTGCAAATGGACCTTTATCCATGGAGCTGGCACAAAATGAGGACAGCTCTAGCCAGATGGAAGTAGAGGGCTCCTTAAACCTGGACATTTTTAGTGCAAAGTTACTAGATCACCCTTACTGTAAAAGTCCTCTTGAGGAGCCTTCACCAGAAAGCACAGGACTAAAATCAGGAACTCGGAAAGGAGGCAAAAGGAACAGTCAGAAATCTTCCCGGGTGGCTGATGAGCAGTTGGCAACGTGGCTTTGTGGTATACCTTTTATATACCTTAGGGCTTCCAGGAGTTCCTGAAAACTGCTGGATGTATCATGGAGTTTACATGTTCTGTTAATTCCTTTATTAAAATGGTTTCTTACTGTGAATTGTTAAGGGTGCTTAGCATAACATTTAATGAAATGAGGCTGCAAAGAGGAGAGCTGCATGAAGGAAGGACAAATCAATGCTTATCTGACAAGCTATTTTGAAGGATAGTTGCATGGTGTCTCTGCTTCTTTTGGTTTAGAGAATACAATGTAATTTAATTGGAATCTTTGTGGAATATTGTTGATAGGCATTCTAAATGTCTTCTGTCATATGGTTTCAGAAGATGATATGGGGTTAAAGCTTCCAATTTTTTAAATGGTTGACAATTATTACTCTTAACTTGGTTTTTGAAAGTCCTTAGTGTTCTAATACTTTCTTCCAGCCTTATCCTCTCTTCCTTTGCTCTGTCTTAGACCGAAACTAAATAGCCAAATATTGTTCATTGTCACTTAGTTTTCTCTACGATTGTTCCTAAAGTAGGCTTAATGAATCTTATTAGACAATATTTTTTAAAAAGGCAAGACTAGTCTTAGAAAAGGTTCAGCAAAAAGTCTTTGGGATTTTTTTACTCAATGCTGAGCATGCAGTATTTGATAGTCTCTCTAAAGAGGAACATGGTAAAAATAGTAATCAGTGTCTTATTTATGTATAGCAGCATACTATACACATAGTAAGGAGCAGTAAGCTAACACGTTATGCCACCTAGTACCATTAACATGATGTTCAAGTTTAATGGTGTTCTGGTAACTGAAGAATTCCTTTGGAGAAATTGGCTTCATAGATTCCCATAAACCTGAAGCTGGTGTCAACTAGTGTTAAAGGGATTGTCTGAAGTTTGACATTCTCTGATTTTTTTGCCCGCCTTTTTGTCCTTCAATTTTGCAGTTGATTCTCTAAAGCAAAACGTGAAGAAGGAGACACTGAACCTCAAAAGATGATCTAGCTTTCCGTATCCACAAGTTAGTGTGGAATGTGTTTCTCTGTGGCTGGCTTTATTTGATCCAGAAAGGACCAGGCGCTATGTGAGAAATTGAGAGAAACTGTGGTACCACAGTGAACAGACCACTTCTGCAATGGATTTTAACGTTTGTCCAGCAGAAAAAGGGATGTAGTCCTTCTGTAACAGTCCAGAACCAAGACTGTATTAGGGTGGCAAAGGTCAAAGTTTTGTGGTCTGATAGGCAGTCATGTTCTTGTTCATGGGAGGCCTGAATAACTTAAAAAGATAAAATTAAAAAGACAGACAGCAAATGCACTAAACTTTCCCACCCTTGATGATTTTAAGAGAATTCTTTCCTGGCTTCTGCATGAAGTAGGTGAGACCAGTTTCCATTTCCTTCAGAGTTGAGGGTTCCTCTCTGAGGATTGAAATCTACACTACATACACATTCATACTTGATAGTGTAGCACTTCTGAGTTTTCTCAGTTGAAAAGCTGTAAAAAAGAATTCTAATTTTGGTATAACTATGTACAGGAGTTCTTGCCTGTTTAGGAGTGTTGTTAATCATTAACTGCACCCTAAAAGATACTGCTAATCTGGCAAGAGTTCCTAGGGTAGATGCATGAAGGAGATGTTAGGGATGCTCTTGGGTTTTGAATTTCTCTGCGGCAGCTGAACTCAGATGTTAATGGGCTGCGATATTTAGTGCGTTCTGATGTGGTATTAGGTATCAAACAGAGCTCCATGGTAAATCCTGTTCATGATGGGTGTCTGATCTTGCACCTGGTCTGAACTTTGTATTTTCCTCCTTGAGCTATTCAGCTACACCAGCCCAAGTGAGGTCAGAGTCTAGCTAGAGGTCTCCTGGAGCTCTGCTGCTGTTAGTTGTAACTACAAGAACAATCCTTCCTCTGTGTGTATGAATAAAAAGCTTTTAAAAATTTTATATATTAAAAGAGAATAAGTTACACTTATAAGCCACATGCACTGTCAATCTAGACTTCTAGCCAGAGTGAGAAATATCCTCCCTGTCGCAGTCTACTAAGATGTAAGGGATAAAAGTTGTTAGGCAAGTGTGTGGCGGAATTGTGAGGGAGGTTACTTTCCCATGAAGAATGCTTCCTTGTTGTCTGATCTCGCTCTTCAATCCTCCCTTCCTTCTGTCGCACATCCAGGTGTACTTCTTGCTATATCTTCACTGCTTTTCTCGGCTCTTTGTGTTTTGTCCTTGGTCTCTCTCCTTTCTTTTTTTATGCTTTTCTTAACTGCTGTTCTTCTGACACTTTTTTCTGTTAGATGTTTCTCTTGTCTTGCTTCTTCCCATCCTGATCTTTGAAAGTTTTCAGGAAATACTGTTAAAGCCTTAGTAAGCAGAGAGCTGAACATACACTGCACTGTCCAGTGATGCTCTCTGCCGTCACACCCCAGCCTGAGAAGAGTCCTGGAGTTTGGGTTAGTGTAATTTCCCTGGACTCTGATCTCAGATCCAGCTTTCTGTATGCAGCACGTGTTTGTTGCTGCATTTGAAAATTCATTTTCAGAAAGCTGGACAACTTGGTCTTTTTTCTCTTACTAGGAAGTGTTGAAATCCTGTTTTCCATTCTCATTCATTCTCAAAGTGGTTTTGGATGCTTGGGTGGGGTTTATGTCTCCAGTGTTCCAGTCTTGTGTATGAGAAAAAAAAAAAATCTATTTCCTAGGTTTTTTAATTCCTCGAGCATTCATATCTTCATTATTTCCTAGTCAATACCCTTTGCTTCTGTTATTATGGTTGCCCAGTGCTTTCCGAGGCAATGGCAGGCTGACATGGCTGTCCATGTCACCTTAAATGGCATCCCTAGGATACAAGGGTAAATGAGTTAAACTTGCTCAGAGTCTGTCTGGTGTCTTTTCCATTCACTGTGGTGGCTGCAGAGGAACTGAACAGACTGCAAACACTGGCAGCCAACGCTGCTTACATTTGAGGGGAGTAATTCTGCATACCGTAAGGACAAGATACTGGGTTTTCAATGAAAACTGTTGCAGAAACTGATGGCTTTTCGTATTGCAGTAAAATTATTTAAGATGCAAATTGAAATAGGCAGGGGGATGGATTCTCCTCATAGCACTGGTATAATTAGTTTGATGTAGATATGTGTGTATATGGCAAGAATGGGGTCTGATCTCTTCCTGTAAAGCTGAGTGATCAGATTCCTGCTTTTTTATTTTTGTCCTTCTTCCCCTACCCCCGCTTTTATTTAATGTTGCCAATTTGAACTTAGTTTTCTTAAATATATACTTGCCGTGTGTGGTGCTGTGTGTTGGTTGGGTGCAGAATTGCTGCTTGTACTTGGAAGAAGTGACTGCTTTATTGGACTAGTGAACTTGGAAGGTTTTTTTTATATGTTTGCACTTTCATTTTTCTGATATATTTAAAGGATTCCTAGATGAAGTTATGAAGAAATATGGCAGTTTAGTACCACTCTGTGAAAAAGATGTCATGGGAAGATTAAAAGAAGTCTTTAATGAAGATTTCTCCCATAGGTGTGTAGCAGTATCAAATTCTAGACTTTGTAAAGGACAAATTGCTTTGCATTGCTACTGCACGCTCCACATCTAATGCCTAGCAGAACAGAAGTCCATTTGACATGACCTTGACTTTTTTTTTTTTCCTACCTTTTCAATCCTGTTTTAGAAAACCTTTTATCACCAGGGAAATCATGAAGTATCGGGAAAAACATCCAAAAACCTCCACTTGCAATTTCCGGGTCTTCTATAATAAGCACATGCTAGATATGGATGATTTAGCTACACTGGAAGGCCAGAACTGGCTGAATGACCAGGTCAGAGATACTTGGTGTTTATGTGCTTCCTTACCCCTTTTTAGCTCATTTATATTAGGATATCAGTTGTTCACCTTCTGCTACGTGATAGGTGGACTGTCCTTACTTTTCAGAAGTAAAAGAAGTGTTGAGCAGCTCTTACAATGGCAGGTGCAATAATAGTGGTTACAAGTTGCAATAATAGTGGTTACAAGTCTGGAAGATGGGAGGTGTGAAACCTAAACTGTTTCCTTCTGAAGAAATGATATTGCAGTATTTTGAGAAAATAGTGGCTACCCATATAGGTTTTAGCATCTTCCCCCCATCCCCAAGCTTGAGCAGATTACAAGAAGAGTAGAATGAAACAGCAGACTGTGGCTTACAGCCAAAAAACCAAGAAGGCTGCAGTGCCCAGGGCATGCACCAATAGACTTAAATTGAATTAAACTGCGTTTCAGATTGAGGCAGACTTCAAGCAGCCAGTTACAGTCTCTCTCTGGGCTGACCACTATTAGTTCCCAAGTGCTTGTCCTTCAGACTACAGCAAAATGTTACTATAATTGCTCACCTCCCTGTTGCTGTTTTAAGCGTCAAGGGTCCTACGTTTTATGGGAACTTGTGAATTAAAGTTTTTCAGAAGTATTCTCTACATATTCAAATATTTACTAACTCTTACAGATAATTAACATGTATGGTGAACTCGTAATGGATGCAGTCCCTGAAAAGGTGAGGGTTTTTGTTATTATGCAAATGTACCTAATGAGAGATTGAGAGGGAAGGGTGAAACATTGAATATTTCAGATGCAGAATCGAGATTTAGCTCAATGATGTTCTGAGTGTTTCCATTACAATTTGTTGCTATCTACTGCTCAAATTTTCTTCCTTGCCTGTGCTAAAAGAGTTTTCAGTGCTGTGGCTTTTGTTTCAGGAACTTACTGAATTAGCTCTGCAGGTGGTCATTATGGTAGCCTGATGTTACTGATGTACCTGTAGAAGACAGGTGCCCTGTTTTTGCCCATCCCACTCTCCTTTCTCCCCTAGAGGTTTCTGCCTCCAGCTTATCTGCTTCCGAAGTGCTTTATCTGTGCCCTTGCTCACCAGTCTGGTGTTTCAGCTGAAATTTCTGATGAAGATGGATTTCTGCTGAGATGACAAACCATGAATGGTAGCATCTGAACCATGCACGTGTGCTGCTTGCACTCACCCACCCGCCCACCTCGCAGCTGTGGGGGCCGTAACAGCTCAAACTGTGTCAGCTGCCTGCCTAGTGAATGTGAATTGATGCAGAGCTGCTTGGTTCCTTGGCAGTATTGACTGTGCAATACTTTGGTTTGTGCATCCTCAACAGAATACTTACTGCTTTCCAACTGCAGTGTCTAACTGTTGGTGGCAGTTAAAAAAAAAAAAAAAAAAGAAAAAAAAATCAAGAAAACACCCCCCCTTCTGTGACTAAATTTGCAGCAATGGCAATTATAAAAAGCCATCTGTTTACTAGTAGCACTGAGCAATTTTCAGGTGAGACCACAAAGGAAGACCCAAACAAAGCCATTTTTAGATGAGCTCTGCAGAACGTAACTTTTAAAATCTTCAAGCTCAGAAGAAAGAGCGTTGTTGCTTTGATTGGTGGTGATGGTGATTCTTCATTAGTATTCTCTGTACTTCCCGAGTGTGTGCTAGGGTTGTGGTATTGGAGATTGTATCTGTTTGCTTGTGTCTGCTTTTTCTTCATAGTGCATAATTGAAATCCTCATGGGAGATTTTGTGCTGGTACCTCAGAATGTGGTTTTGAAGTCTGCTGGCATAGCTAATGGGTGTTAGACACTGTGTTTTCAGATGCCGAATTTTCTAACTTTTTTTTTAAGTAATAACTTAAGCCTTCTACCACCTCTACAGTAGCAGAATTATTAAAAACAGATGTTGCAGATTTCCATTTGTATTAATCTGTTCCTGTAATTGCAAGAAGCTAAGCACAGGGAGTAATAGTGTTAACCTGGAGGTAAATAAATTTTTTTAACAAAAGCCTGTGTTTTTTGCCATAAATGCAGGGTTTTAGTTACAAAATGGATGTGGTATAACTTAAAAATGCTTTTAAAGAGCAGAATATTGTTTTTGTCTGGAGCTGGTCATAGTAGTTCAGCGCAAATGACCGTGTTGTTGGATTAAACCTCATAACTGTTTTGATCAATTATTTTTTTTTTGAGTCTCAGAGCTTCCAGCAACTAAAACCAGAAGTTACTTCCTTCTCCACCACCCCAGCTTTGCCAGTCCAGTGTTCTCTTCCTTAATCCCTGTAAAGAACAATAAAAACTAACTCCTTATCCTGCTGTTTTTCTCCCAAGTCTGTCCCCAACAAAAAATTAAACATGATATGCCTGAAGATACAAAAGTGTAAATATAAATGCTGCAGTGGCTCACATCATATATTATAGGGAACTAAGGCTTACTTTATTTGCTTGCTGAAGAACAGCAATAGTTTAGGCTTGGCAAAGCCTCTGTTTGTCCCTGCTGGGGTTCTATTTCTAAACCTGCATTAAATATTGCCTCATTACAAGTTGTTTTGTATAAATTATCTTGGGGGAAGGGGAATTACTGTGCATGAAGATTTCTGTGCTCATTCCTCCTCTCTCTCTTTTTTAGGTTCATTTCTTTAACAGCTTTTTTCACAGACAGCTCGTAACCAAAGGATATAATGGGGTAAAACGATGGACTAAAAAGGTACCCTTGAACTCTGTGTCGTCAGTGCTCTGGTTCTTCTGGGCTGGGTTGAATCACTAACTTGAAACTGGGTTACAATGTGTTATCTGCAAAGGATGGGTTTTCAAAGGAGCTACACAAGGTGGGGAGAGGTTAATAAAAATAGTAGGGTAGTACTATTCAAGTTAGTATGGTTATGTTGTGAAAATGTACTTTGAATGGCTTCATCTTCAGTGGTAGGTTATCTCTCTGTGTATTTTCATGCAAGCTGTTAATTTAGCTGCAAGGAATGTCTCTTACTGCTCCTGACAGTGCCAGGTACACTAATCTACAGGAGAGCCAACTTAATTCTGCTTCTTCCTTTAGTCTCAAACTGGGATTGTTTGATAAAATCAAATTGTTACTCCTGAGTAACACATACAGGTCCTAGAAAGCAGAAATTAGAAACCCATAGTTAATAAGCCAAACTGTTGTTCACATGACAAGAACAGAATTCACCTTACTTTCCAGAACCCATAGCAGATCATGGGTTGTGATGTTTTCTGAGGTAGCTAATACAAAGAGCAGTGCTTTCTTTTTTTCTGTGAACATTTGTCCTTTCTAATATGGGAGATGAGGCAAGGCTAATCAAGGACCATGTTTGAATGTACGATCTTTCTGCAGAAGCACTTAAATAGCACGCATCTGTGAAATGCTAGAGATGAACTCATTATCCAAATATAAAATCTATTCATATAATTTATCAAAATCTCTTTAAAGAGAGACTGAATATTGGTGCTTAATATTCCCAGATTTTTTTTTTAAATGTTGTTTTTCTCCAGCAACCCAAGTTTTGCAGAAACCCCAAAAGTGAAGGTAGATGCTGAAAGCAGAACCTGTATTCCTGTTGCTGCTGAGGAGGGACCAGATGAGAGCAGGACAGTTGTTTAGACATTTACACTTAAATTTCTGAAGAATCTGTAAAGCAAGAATGAGAACTAAGCAGTTTCTATTGGAAGGATTCAGTAGACTGCTTTGTCCTACAACATGCAATTAAGGGGAACTTTTTTCTGCTTTTTAAACACACCAGAGTATTGTACCACGTTTTATAAGTGTGCTCTCCTGGGATGCATGAGGCCAGAGCCTAGAAGGACATGCTCTTCTGCCTCTAGCCGCAGTGGTTTCAAAGCTCCTGTTTGTGTCTGTCCCTTCTGGCCACCAATCCGATTGGCACTCCTGCTCTGGTCCACTGCCATGTCAGCTAGCCGACTGCACTCTCGGTGAAGCGAATCTAGGTTGCCAGTGTTCTTTCTGTACATCAGGTCTTAACTAAAGACCCTTCCAGCTTTTGGCTGCTTCTTTCCACTCTTCTGCTACAGGTTTGCACGCCTGCAGCAATCCCACAACTAGGGCTCACATGAGGACCCTTGAGTTTAGCATGGCTCTGCTATTGCTGGACATCACAGAAAGTGTAGTTCATTTATCTTATTCCAGTTTTCCTTTGTGGGCTCGGCTTGCTGCTGGCTAACATCTCTTAGCTTCTCTCCAAGAATGATGGATCGTTGTGGAGCGAGTGTGCTGTAATCTGGTCAGGAAGCAGTTGGGAGTTGCAGGTGGGAGCAGGGATCATCGATGCTTGTGACAATCAAAGTAGTGTTGTGAGCAAGGCTTGGCTGATAACTGCTGTGAATGCTCAGACCTTTTTGTGTCTTCAGCTTCCCACTGTTACTCAAAAAATACACTTTTCTTTTTTCTACAAACAACCTGGCTTTACCAGTAGTGCAGCAATTATGTACTGTTCAAATTGCACAGTGCTTAGAAAAAAAAAAGTCAGCATAGAAAATCTTCCCACAGGATGAGTTCATTTAGTTCAGTATTCTATTTTTGCTTATTTTCTGGACTGTACCACCAAAAACCCAGCAATTAGACACCCGTTTCGAGAGGAGCTGGGAGAAGGAAGATCATGAAAGGCCCTGGCTTGGCTGCCTTCCAAAAGCATAAGGGCTCATCTGCCACACAGACACCGGGGGTGTTGTATCTGATCTACTTGTTCTGTACTTTAAGACCTTCTCCCTTGTTTTCTTGCCTGTGACCACAGTACATCTGCTACAAAGTTGAGTTCAAGAAGGGATGAATCTGCTCTGCCTTCACCCCTCCTTTCCTCTGCTCACCAAAACATCGTGCACTCCTCTGCCTTCCTCTGACAGGTCACAGAGCCTGTGTTATGGCAGAGGGAGTCAAACTGCACCAGCTTGCTGGTTTTGTGGGGTGTTTATAGTCACAGCTGCTTCATCTGTCACCTATCCATGATGCAGCTCTGATAGAAATCAGTGGTGCTTACACTGCAGGAGAGTCATTACTGAAGATATATAGCTAACCCAAATTAAGGCTCGATTAAGAAATCCCACTTCGACGCAGATACTGAAGTGCAATGTGAGCAGAATTTTGCCACAAATACAGTGGTGACTAACTCTGGTGCTGTACAATGCTCCTTAGCCACTTTCTGGGCTGTAACTGTATTTTTGTGCCTGCTAGTAAGTTATCTATGAGATAAACATGAGGAATGTGGTGAAAGAGTGGAGGGGGCAAAAAAAGACTTCAGTTACGGGGTGGCGGAGAGGAGACTTAGACACGATTAATCTCTTGCTTTGCTGTGTTCTGCCTGTGGAATTGTCTCTAATGCATGTTGTTCTTCTTGCTAGGTGGACTTGTTCAAAAAGACTCTCTTGTTAATTCCTATTCACCTGGAAGTCCACTGGTCCCTCATTACTGTGAACATCCCCAATCGAATTATTTCATTTTATGATTCCCAAGGCATTCATTTTAAGTTTTGTGTAGAGGTAAGAGTGACAGCTGTGTCTGCAAAGTTTGAACTGTTTTCTTAAACAAACAACCCTCCCTTTTTCTGTTCAGCCTTAAACTTTAAATGCAGTATTGTTGTCCTGCCATGTATGAAATGAGAATCAGCTTGTCCTGCTGAGGAGTCTGAAGCACAGACCTCGAGGGTCACACCAGAGCTGGGAGTTGAGGTCGGATTGCCTATTCCCCAATTAGCCTGACCATGTAATCAGCACACCTTTTGTGGCTCTGTCTTGTCACTCCCACAAAAAGCAGGGGCTCAAAGCCAAGTGCCATAGGGAAGCAGGCTAGCTAGAAGCAGAGTAAAGGCAGTTCTCTCAACTGCTGAGGGACTTGTGTTTAGGAAATAATAAATTGTGGTCGTTTTGGGGGGAGGTTGCCTGGGTGAGAGAAGAGGACAGAAGATCCTGTAGTGCTGCCCAGTGGGGTTTACGTGTTACTGTGTTATTAACAGCATGTTGCCTTTTTCCTCTGCTTGCATTGGTACAGGGTATGTACCTCTGATTATAACCCAGCAACCTTTCAAAGCTGCAACCTGAACACTGAAGTTAAATTATCAGTCTTCCTGGTAAAAAGCAGCCAGAAAATTTTTGCTGGGACTAGCAAATCGTGATGACCCTCTTACAAAAGCTAATTTTGTCAACTTAATTGCTTGCTTGATGCAGCAGCCCTCTACTTCTAACTGTGTGTAGTTGTTGGCTTACAGAAGAGTAGTAATTATTGTACCCAGGAGAGTTCCCAGCTAGGACTTCTGAATGAAGATACTAGTTTCCTACTGGCATTTGCTGAGGATGAAGCTAATGTTTGTTCTGGGAGCGAGAGACCTCATGCTCTCCAGCTTCTTTACTTGCATAAACCAGGGGTCCCTCTGAGCAGCCTTACAGTCTCTCCTGCAGTCTTGCAATGTGGCCTCTCCCATCCTGCTCCTGGCAAGGCATTTGCACTTAAATGTCTCACAAACACAAGATACCTTTATTCCTGCCCTTTGTAGAGAAAGGGGGGCCAATACCCAAAACTCCACTGTGATCTACCCGCTAAGGTGAATGTTAGTGTGCTGGAGTGTGTTTAAATTGTGCTATAAACCACCAGCCTGTTTACAGAGAAGTAGAAGGATTTGCTTAACCCAAGACCATAGGCTCATTTATCTTGCTTTCTTCTTTTCACTTGTGTCAGATTATTTTTTCCTGTATGTCATTAAAACTCTCCCTAGAGCTTTGTTGGTTAGCTGCAGAACTCAAGCAGGAAAATGCTATCATATTGAATGTAAGGGTCTTGGTGTCAGTAAGCCAGCCAGGAGAGAACACATGTCAGACTGCACTGGGTGTCTCTGCATGGCTGAGAGCACTCTGACTGTGCCTAAGTGCCACATCTAGTCTAGTATTAAGTATACCAGTGTACGGTGGGGCTGAGGGGTGTTAAAGCTCCCCTTGATAGACCAAAATGAGCCTTGATGGTAGAAGGTACAGCACCCATCAGAGTTCACTTCTTTACCTCTAGATCTGAGCTCAGCTCCTAATGCTTAATGCTCACCTGAAATTTGTCCTCATTGTCAAACGGATACCAGCAAAGATGTCAATGTCTCTCTCCTGTTCTTTAGCTGGTGAATAATATTGTTGCTTTTTTCCCTTTCCTTTTTAAAGAACATTCGAAAGTATTTGCTGACTGAAGCAAAAGAGAAGAATCGCCCCGAGTTTCTTCAGGGTTGGCAGACTGCTGTGACAAAGGTAAATGGCAGCACTTTGAGCCCTGGAGTCTGACTTTCTGGGAGATTTTTAGGAGGCTGCTTCTTGCCCTGGTTTCAGCTGGAATAGAGTTAATTTTCTTCCTAGTAGCTGGTATAGTGCTGTGTTTTGGATTTAGGATGAGAATAATGTTGATAACACACTGATGTTTTAGTTGTTGCTAAGCAGTGTTTACACAAAGTCAAGGACATTTTAGCTTCTCGTACTGCCCTGCCAGCAAGTAGTCTGGGGGGAGGGGGGGACACAAGAGGCTGGGAGGGGACACAGCCAGGACGGCTGACCCAAACTGGCCAAAGGGATGTTCCATACCATATGACATCATGCTCAGTATATAAACTAGCGAGAAAGGTGGCTGGGGGCCGCTGCTCGGGAACTGGCTGGGCATTGGTCGGCGAGTGGTGAGCAATTGCCTTGTGCATCACTTGTTTTATATATTCTAATTTATTATTATTACTATTATTATTACTACTACTACTACTATCATCATCATTATTTACCCTTTCTTTTCTGTCCTATTGAACTGTCTTTATCTCAAGACATGAATTTTACCTTTTTTTTTTTTTTCCAATTCTTTCCCCCACCCCACTGTGGAAGGGAGTGAGCGAACGGCTGTGTGGCGTTTAGGTGCCTGCTGGGTTATACCACGACACTTCTAAACCCATATATTTGTACCAGTAGTAAATTTTTTTATGCTGACCATGTGGAGGGTGCTAGGAGTGACACAAGTGGTTACGCGTGGGAATTAGAGCTCTGTTGCTCGCTGAGCTCCCACCAGGTCTTTAATACTTTCTGCAAGTGACTTGGTGATCTGGGCCTGATCTCTGGACAATTAAATAGCCTGCAGCAAAACCTGTAGCTGGTGCCCATGTTGGCACAAGGTCAGGGACTGAATGAGCTGGAGAGTCAGCTTCCTGACTTCCCCCGAAAGGACTGTTCCGAACTATGCCAAATGGATGGGATTTGGTGAGAGAGGGAACAGGCTAATGCTGCTACTGCCTATATTTTATATTTGCTATGGATAGAGGGCTTTGGTCCCCAGGGCTGTTTGTGGTACATCGCATTTGATCACAAGTAAACAAAGTCTGGCAACAATAAAAGGGAATAACTCGTGTGTAGTGTAAATGAGGGAATATGTGATTTCCGTAGCCATCCCATAATGGCTCCAAAGATATAAAACAGGTCATTGCACACTAGACATACTCCCAACAGCTCCCTCCTCGCACAGGATTATTTTTAGATGCTGATACAATGATGAAATGATTCCTCTCTGCACTCATGCACACCCTGTGCAATCAGAGTTTGTCCTTTTGCATTCTGTGAGGTAGAAGATCTGGGAGTTGAGGAAAGATAATTACTTTTCCTCTTCAGGTGCCAGAGACATAGCAGCACTAGTGAGTGGAACTTCTTAGCTCCACATATCAAAATTGAGCATGTTTGAAGAAATAATGAAAGTTGAAAGTTATTGTTTGAGACTGCCTTGCTCAGTCCTGTCGCCTGACGATGTACCACTCTTCATGTTCTTTGAGACCCTTTGGTGTGGCTGGGGGAGGAAAGCCACTGCCGGTAGCATGGGTGCTGAGAGCAATCTTCCTCTAGGCCTGTGTGACTGCTGATATAGTTTGGTCCTGTGTAAAGCAGATAATGCTGTACAAACATTTATTTAAACTAATTGAGAAGCTGTTCTGTGTAGGTCACTAAAAGAAAATAAACTTGAAAAAGATTTGTAATTTGTTCTCTGTCCTACACTATATATTTTTCTAAATGTTAGGTGTTATTCTAACAAGGTGTTGAGTGTCACCTTGCAAAAGTTGGGATCAGAATAAGTAATTACAACTCCAGTTTCTAGTGTGGCAGAACAGCTAGCTCTGAGAACGAGATACCCAATCGTTTTGCCGAATCTCCTTTTGGACTTTCAGCGGGACTTAGAGAATAGAAGGATAAGAAAAGATCTAACGTGTCTCTTCTTGTTTCTTTTCCTTTTAGTGCATTCCACAACAGAAAAATGACAGTGACTGTGGGGTTTTTGTGCTCCAGGTAAGAGTACTGCTTTTTAATAATCGGTGGCCTGTATTGTTCATATAGTAAACGTCCTTTTTTTCAATCAAGCCTTTTCCTTTTCCTCAGTACTGCAAGTGCCTCGCCTTAGACCAGCCTTTTCAGTTCTCCCAGGAAGATATGCCCCGAGTGAGAAAAAGGATTTACAAGGAACTGTGTGAACGCCAGCTAATAGACTAATAAAATGCAGCCAACCTAATTTCTCTGGCATTTCTGACAAGTTGCAGCTGGTGTTTGTGTACTTGAATTTCTGAAAACTTCCGTGAATTTTGAGCGCTTCTCAGCTGAGTGGTGTGGCCACTGTTGTTACCTCAATTTTTTGACAAGCTCTTTAACTGGCAGAACATAACAGACCTGCCATAAAATATTCCTTATGTCAGTTTGGTTCTCTTATGTTCTTTCCTGTATTTAATATTTATTATCTCAGCATGCATATAGGCAAAGCATGCAACTAAAACCATAAAACTAGATTTGGTGCACCTTTGAGATGTAGCTAGAAATGACAAATACAGGTGACTTTGTCTGGAAACATAAAGATGCATGATATGTTTTCTGATGCAATAATGCTTTGAATGTATCAAAAAAAAAATAATCAATGCCATAAAAAGAACAGCTAGAACCTATTTGGTAGTTCCATTGTCCCTGTTGTGGCTGTATAATACTGAATTACCACTTTTTAGGGTGGCTAAACTCATCTAGAGATTTAATTTGTGGAGACCCCTTTTTTAAATATTTCAAGTTGCTAATAAAGTTTGTTCTGTTAACATTTATCCATTATCAGCCTGTCCCTATAGATAAAAAGCAGCCTTTGCACAAATAAAGCTTCAGCACTTGTCTGTATAATAAAAAGTACAAAGGTGTTCAGTCAGTCAGATTGATGGTATGTTCCTATATGCTGCAGAAGTCTCCATGATGTATGTATTAAGGAGAATTATAAAGCTGGCCCTGAAGAGTCACAGCTTAGATACTAAGATAAACTCCTTGGCTGTAACTGTTTAAATCTCAGATGGCTTTGGCTCATTTTTCAGTTCCACAGTATGCAGTGAAATGTACCATTTCGGCATCTCTCCCTTCAGCTCTGTCTTCAAATGAACTCCCGTCAAGCTTGTCATATTTAACCTCCCATTGGCTTTTGCCTTTGTTCAAATATAAATTAATTCATTTCTGCTGCATCTGCTGTTTGATTGTCTCAAACATCCCTAGTTTTGTTTGCATTCAGTAGCACCAAAGGGTCTGGCTGGGAATAATAGCACTTGTGATGGGTGCTGTACAAACACAACAAGATTATGTTATTCTTCTCCAGAGGAATGGGAGGCTGTGAGTCCATCACTGATCTTTGCTGTGTTGCTGCACTGGGCAGGGTTAAGTGAGAGCAGTGGATCTTGAGACTTTTGGTTTTTTGCCTTGATCTGTAAGCTATGATGTGCTCCTTGCTGAAGAGAGCTACTTTTGTTTGAAGAGACTGTTGTGTGGGACTGCTACACCAGCAAATGTCTTCACTGTGGTTTTCTGCCAGATAAAGGAGTGAGCCCAGAGGAAAACTATTTGCAATGCTACACATCATCTGTTGCACAGCTTCACTTTGTGTCTGTCCATAGCCCTGACTTCTGGTGGAGGAAAACCACTTCGACTTCCCTGCCTTGCAAATTAATTCAGGCTTGAGCTAAGCCAGGTGCAAATCCCTCCTAGATTATGGGAGGGAGCAGGGAGAAGTGAGGGAGTGCCAAATGCAGTCAGGCCGGGAGATGGAAGTGTGTGCACACTGTGCTGTGCTAGAGAAGGAGGTCCTGCAGTATCCTTGTGTGTTCCCACTTCCCCTTGTTGGCAGCTGGCAAGGGCTGGCTTAATTTAGCAAGATAAGGAAGGCCTTAAGCACTTGGATAGATAATTTAAACAAGGAACTTATTGAATCAGAAAGAACCTTAAGACCCAGACTGGCTAAACATACATTTGCTCATTGTATGGTGCAGAGGACCCCACAGCACATGGTTTCTTTGTGTTTCCCTGATGTGTTACTGATACAAACAGCAGCACATTCCTGGGGCGAGTGACTGTGAGCAGTGGAGGGCGACATCTACGAAAATTGAAAATGGGGATGTAGTTTCTTATGTGCTAGGGTAGAACATGTAAGCCAGTGCTGCCATTCTTGTCTTGTCTCTGCACTGCTATCACATGAATGGTCCAAATGCTGCCATGTGGTGGGACCAACTGAACTGATCCAGGTTAAAACTAACTCAGCAAAAAGGCTGCTCTTAACCCAGGGGACAGAGGAATTCTCACCTCAGTGTGACTTGTCACTGAATGTATATAGCGGTGTGAACGAAGAGGGAGAATTGGGTGCCCAAGAGGAGATAGGAAAGCAGTGCCAGCTTTGGAGGCATGCAAGTGAAGCTATGTCCCTAAGCAAGACTCCCTGCAGAAGGGGAGAGAAATGCAGAAAGGGAACTGCATAAGCAAGTTGCCTTTGTTTTCAGAATTTAAGCTGTTTGGTAAGGAAGCTTGAAAGGTGTGCTGGGACAGTGTACCAGCCTGGGAGACTCACTGCCTCCAAGGAAAACCTTTATTTTTTGTGGAAGTTGCCTCATTGATGGGTATTTTTCATTGCTTGGACATGTGCTGGAGCACTGGACCACAGGTAGTCCTTTCCTGAAACTTGGTGCCTACTACCGGTTGGTGGAATCCATCTTCCTCTATATGAGAGGTTGGGAGGAGTCTTCAATCGTGATCCCTTTATCAGAGGCATCAGTAAAAGTACAGTATTTCTGTGAACTTTGTGTTTAACGGGAACATGGATGCTTTGAAGCGAGTGCATATGTGTACCAGACCATTTGAGGGGAGGGGGAGTTGCATTTGAATGTGCTGCCTTGTGAACTGGGGAACAGGGTGGGGAAAGATGCATGTTGGAAAGTACTTCTTATGTGCTTTCTTGTCATCTAGAGGTTTGCTGACAAGTGTTCCAGTTGGTTATGGGGCAATACAGAGGAGTTGCACTTGAGTCTCCAGCTATGAACACACCAGTGAGAGGCCTCTGAAAAAAAAAGGAGGGGAAATTGAAAACAGAGCTAATGTAAGCAAAGTTATGTTGGTGCAGGGTTGAAATTAATCGCAGGCAGTCAGAATCTCAGACTCTGTAATGGTGTATCCTGTGAAACTGGACTAATTAACTCCTCCTTGAGAATGTCTTTGATGCCTTAAAGGAGACGGACTCCATAATCTGTAGTCATTTTACCAGTTCTTAAAACATTCAGAACTATGTAGAATGTTTTTATTATGAGAGGCACATTTATGTGGATGTAGTTATGGCTGTTAGCAATTCCATTAATGTGATCTTCAGAATTTCATAAATCACTCTGAACTGGTTTGGCTGATGCTTAAATTTCACGACTTGTTCCGAAGAGATTGTCTCGCTGTGCTGATTTATACAAATAGTCCCAGAACTGGTGAAGCCTCTATCTCATGCGTGACAAATTTAAGCTACCTGAGTTGTAATAAACCTTAAACACAATTGGAAATAAATTATTAGTTTCCATTTTGTTTGCTTTAATCTATAGTTTAAAATGACTGTGCAGCCGATATAAATCAAAAAATGCAAAATGTGGCCTTGATTCTGCAAGGTAAGTAGAGATGCCTATTGCTGAGCTGGTAGATACTTGCAGAATGGAGGCTGGACCTTTGTGCTATCTAATGTGCTGTTGCTCCATCCTTACCTGGCTCTCTTGAGTGTGAAGGTGATATTTTGAATGTTTCACTTGCACTGATTACAAAGCCAGACAGGCTTGCAAAGAGTTGCTGGCTTGTGTTGAATCTCTAGCGTAATGCTTAACTTATCTTTACTTTCTCGGAGTTTTGATTGGCATTATCTACTGTAGCATTTATTCAAGTCAATGTGAAAATTTAAACCTTGGGAAGTGACGTAGACTTAACTCCAGCGAGCAACACTGTGTTTTGTGGGTGTGTTCTTGCATCAAATGAAGCCCTTGTTCCTGTGAAGTAATAAATTGAGTTTTACCATAAACCCTATTTTCTTTCAGCGATTTGGTTTCATTTTAATTTTAAAAGCAACTGAAGTGAGGGTTGAGGGAATGTTTGTAGCAGCTTGTTTTGAGATCTATGTTATTAGGAGAAGCCTCTCCAGTTGATTAGTTCAATAACTCTGAACTGTACGCTAATGATGCTCTCTGTTCCATAGCACCGCAGTGATATAACTTACTGCGGTTTGAGCTGTGACAACGTACAAGATTGGAGATGTCACATATTTCATAAATAAGGGTGGAAATCTTGCGTTAGACACCTTCTACTAAGGTGGCATTTAAAAAACACAGATCTGTCAACAGAACAGGTAGGACTTGAATTGCTTTTCTAGATCAAACTAAATTAATGCCCTTCTTGTATTGCTTGTTGATTTAGCTATGTAACTATAGAGTTAAATCTTGTCTTTGCTGAATTTTACAAAGCTATACAGCTTGTGAATTTGTGATAATGGGGGGAATGAAGGCTTAGCAAATGTCTCTTTAAGCTATTAATCATGAGACTGGCAACATCATTGTCTTTATTACATTCATAATTTAAAAATCCTATCATGGAGGAGGAAACATGGATGCTTGTTAAATATATTCTTCAGTGGAAAGTACTAAGAAATCAGATCGTTAAAGTACAGAATCATAAGAGACACTAGAGCCTTGCCAGGAACAATAATTACTATTTATATGTAATAGGCACTGGGAGGGAAAGAGATGAGTCTCGTTTGCTTGTGCCTGAACTTAATGGATTTTATGAGTAACCAACTAGAAGGATTTGGAGATTGAATTTTGTTTTCAGAGCATGTAATATTACAAACTATAGAGCTAAAAACTGTTGCAAACTGCAAATATCTTGAGAAATCAACTGGTTTGTTGTCTTTCAACACAAGTAAGCAGAACATGTGCTAAGCAGCTCCTGCCTGAAATTCTGATGAGTTCTTATTCTTAATTCTTGTGTTTGATTTCAGCTTTGCTGGTAACTCATGTCCCCTAACACAGCACTTTGTTGAGGTTGTAGACCTTACCTAATGCTTAGGTTACCTGAGGCTCTTTATGGGCAACTTTGGGAAGTGGCTGAGAGGAGAGGGGAGTCTGGGGATTCCCCTGGCGAATCTGTTCGCACTGCCTTGTGATAAATGTGTCATGGGAGGAAGGGCTGGGCAGAAACTGAGGTTTAAATAAGATGTATTTGACTGGACAATATGGGTCAGGTCATGTTTATGGTACATGAGCTTGATACAGACAAGGAGCCATCTTGTTTATGGAAACCTTTGGGACGAGTGGGAGAGAAATGTGGGGAAGAGATGCCTTCTGCAGGGATGGTTGCTCTGCTGTGCACATAGGGATGCTATGTCTCGCTTCAAGCCCGTGCATTTTAGATCAACTTAATGCAGGGAGCAACTGCAGCAAAGGAGGAAACTCCCTCCACAGCATTCAGCTGAACATCACGTTTGTTTAGGACAGTTGTGGCTTGACAATTTATCCTCAGCATCTCTGACAGCTCCAGCCTATTGAAAAGCAGGCAAGCGTGCTTCTGCTCCACTGCAAACACCCGGGCTGCCCGAAGGCTCTTGCAGATTAAGTCGATTCCAGCTCACCTGTCAGTTCCTGGTTTCTTTGGGGTTTCAGGGTTGAGGGGTTTTTTTGTTTTTAACGAAGTCTGAGGTACAGAGAAGTTTTAAGGTGTGTCTTCAATAAGTACTTTCCCTTCTCATTCAGGAAACTTGTCTTTGGAAATCTGTTATTAGTTTTGCCTACTGAAGTGCTTCTGTTTCTCACGCAATTAGTACAAGGCAGCAATCTTTAAATGCTGCTATTAATGGGCAGAAAGAGACTTCAGGGCTTAATTTTTGGCAGAGTTTTGTTTTGTCCTCTGACGGATCACACTTCAGATGAATGGGTTTTTTCCTTTAGAACATAAATATAGCTAAAAGATGCTGAAAAACTTTAGGCTGATGAAATGCAATGCCTTAAACTTATGTCCACTTAGGATTCTTGTAGACACTTGACTGTCCCTAGACAGGATGCCCTAGTTTTTCGAAGGGACCGGGATATACGTCGAGAGGATCGGTGCTATTTAGAAAACAGGGAGCATACAGGTTCAGTTCCCAAAATCACCGTTTGATCGTTTTACCACAGCATACATTAGAAACTGAGCATACAGGTCCTGGTGAAGTTCTTGGCAGGGCTGTAGCTTGTGGCCTTTCCTGTGGCTGTGGGGGTACCCCAGGTGCTGTGAGTCAGATGGTTCTTCCCGGGGTACTATTTGACCACCAGATGTCACGCAAGGACCATCAGAACGGCGTGTGCTGCTGCGCGCTCCAGCTCCCTGCTCATGGATTGACCAAGCCATGATGTCTTCTGGTTGCGTGTTGCCTGCCACGTTGGTTGTTGTCTTCTCACACGTTTCTCAGCAAAGTCTGCACCGCACTTGCAAAAAGAATGTGTATGTTAAACCAAACGCCCCCCGCCCCCCCCCCGCTCCCGCTTCCACCCGCCATCAAATCCACTGAAAATCCCTTTGTATCAAACATCTAAGTGTTTGGCTCCGGCACGATTACTCCGGAGTCCCATCAATTTTACAAATTGGCTGAAGCATTTTTTGGTAGAGAAGTCTTGCATACCAGAAGTCTTTAGTCTGATCAAACTGCTGCCCTACCATAGATCATGACTGTTATTTTTATAACACTCTATTACCATGGCAAATGCTGCAGGGGGAGGGGGAGAAACCACATCAGTAGCAACTCCTGTCTGATTTGTGGTCATATGCTTATAACTTGACATGGTTTTGCAAATAACTAAACAAAACCAGGAATTCGTTTAGGGGCAAAAAAACCCCGAAACTCCAAAAAACTGCTGCATCAAATATCTTGTGTGGAGAGTCTGACTTGCTCACAATTTGGATCTTTTAATGGAAAATAGTTCAGAGCAGGAACGGGAACTGGTTGCCCTCTGCTAGGCAGTTGGGGCTGTGCTGTGGCTGTCAGCCACTGCCGAACGCTGTGACAGCCTCTGGGCCATGAATTTTTTGGAATTTGTATTTAATTGCTGGTGTCTGCTCAGGCTTTATCCTAAATTTAGTAACACTCAGTGCTGCTTTTTCTCTGCAATACCTTTATAAATTCCCATATAATCTGATCTCTAATTTTAAAGCCATCTGTCATTTTCAAGCTGTATATTTTCCAGCTTTAAAAGGTCTTGTTGAAGGAAAATTTAAATTCAAGGCCTACTGAAAATGCATTTTTCTTTAAATTATTCATTGGTTAAAATGTCTTTGAACTTGTGTTTGTGTAGCTGGTAAGACTAGGGGGGCAGATGGTGGGATACCTGGCTAGTCCTTGCACAGATGCCATGTATGTGCACTGCTCGGCTTGGCTGCAGAGCCCCACGGCAGCAGTGGGAGCTTGCTGCATCAACACCTCACCCTGGGACCAGCCTTCAGAGGTGTCCCGTCTGTCACATGCCGTCCTGTTCACTAGGTGGCATTGCTTCCTAGTCTAAAAGCTTCTAAATACTTCATTAATTATGTTAATCCAGGCCGTAGATGGAGAGTGAACCGCACTGCGATAGCTTTGCCCTTGTATCCTTTTTATTCCTCTGCTTTGCTGATGGGATTTCTTGGGTTGACAGACCTGCAGCATCCTCATCCCAGTTGTTGAAGTTCTGGGTGTAGGGAAGGCTTTGGCTTGGAAAACTTCAAAGAGCCCATTGGGAAAATACTGACCATACTGACCTTGCTGTTGGTAGCCAGCTCCGTGGTCCCAAATCCATCAAAGTCATTGCCCTCCACAAGTTATTGACCTGGTTTATCGTCTTTACTAAAAAATGTTAAAATAACACACTTGCTGTGTGGGGTAGCTGGAGCAGGGTTGGTGAAGTCTTGCCTGTCCTAGAGCGGGAGCTAAGTGTGTTGTCGTGGGGATCCTTTCCAACATCTGACCAGCCATGGAGGCAGCGGGAGAGCAGGGTGCTCTGGATGGTAGTGAGCTACTACCCATCACTTGGGTGTTTTGATGGAAATTTGTTCATTTGTTTCCCAGGTAGCCCTGTTATTTTACATTCTTCTGCCCTTCTCTGCCTTCCTCCCTCCCTTCCTCCTCCTCTTAGCATTAATGATCAGATCAGTCTGTTAAGGGCTGAAACACAGTGGATTTAAGATGCCTGTCTGTTGCCAGTGGGAAATAACAGGAGCCTTTGCTAGTCTTTAGAACGAGGAGAGGAATTCTGGCTTTACAGGCTCCTTTTAGTACCAGGAATACTTGGTTTGTCCATGGGACACATCGAGAAGGAAGACGGCAAGGTCTCTGTAAGGTGTAGCTCTCACCTGGGTAGGTGCCAGGCCCCAGGTGCGTGAAGTCGCAGGAACCTGTCAGGCTGAGAGCTGCCGGACCCGCTGGAGGCGACAGATGCAAAGCATGGCTGAGAGCAGGGTGCTGTCCTCCGAGGAAGGTGGTAGTGCCACTTCCCAGCCCTTAAGTAAGTACCTTCCAGCCCTACATTTCAAGAGTGCTTCTCAGCTTGCAATATTGATGCTCTCTTCCCTTTGCAAACCGTGGAGGTGTAACATCTGAGTTAAGACCTCCTGATGCAGCTCAGTGCTGAGCTGGGCAGGGCAGTCACGTCTCACCTGGTGCTGGAGCCACGCTGGGCTCGAGCATACCCCTCGCTTTGCTCTGATGAAAAGACAAGACAAAGTAGGTTTTGAACATGACTTTTCATGAACGAGGAAGATAAAAATAAATGTAAATTGAAGATCCTGTTTCTCATGTGTATTTTATTAAAAACTACAGAGTTTTTCATTCTTGCTGTGTAGTATAATTGCTAAAACATGATTTGTAACCAAATATAGTTGCTTGCATTAAATATGGCACTACTTCATACTAGGGAGGATGATATGGTAAAGGAATGCTCATTTAAACAATGACATAGTTCGGTTTTTGCATTCAAAACCTTAGCTTTTTCACTTTTAAAAAAGTGAATGTAACCTTTAGATGTTTTTTAACTTGAATTTTGTTGAACTGCACTCGGATGAAGAATGGTATGCAATTAAAATAAACAATATGCTTTGAAAACTGGTTAAATACAGAAATGAAGCTTGTCAAACCACGTTTTGCATTTCTAAGTGATTCAGTAACAGGTAATGAACGTGACAGATTCTGGTCACAACGGGACGATGATGCCTTTCATCAGATGTCCAGGGCCTCTGTAGCCATGGAGAGGATTTCCAAAAGTCACTTATGAGAGACCAAGGGCTTACATTTACTGGTTCAGTACCTACAGCTTTTTGAAATAGCTTGTGTGGCTTTTTTTCCTCTGAAATTCCAGAATTTGTAGCTCTTATCCTTCCACAGTGGACTTAAATTTGCTGGGTAAGGAAGGACGGGAAGACTCCCTGGTTTCCCAGTTCCTTCTGAGCTATGCTGGGTGAAGATCACCTTGCCCTACGCTTGGTAGCTGGACTGGAAACTGGCAGCATTAGGAGATGAGCTTTCTGTGTGACAAAACGTGCAGATATTTACACTGAAGTATATAAATTCATCCTTTGTTCCAGTCTAAAGACTGACATGATGTTTTAGTGTGGGACACAATGCACTTAAGTAACCAAAGTGTTAGCTATATTCTAAAGTTAAGGATCCTGCTTTCTGGGTTTGTAACCTGTTAAAAATCCCACATCCCTGAAACCGTGGCAGCTGAGGAGCAAAGGCAGCATATCTCTATTTATTTAGGTAATAGATTACACTTAAGTTTTTGCCTTGGTACGTGCTGTTGCATTCAACTTCAGAAAGAGGTTATTTTTTAAAAATGACGTGAATGTTTGACTCAAATCACCTGAAGTTAGCCTTTTTTTTTTTAATCTAGTTGTCAGTGACCTGAGGGAAGACGGTGAAGGCTGTGAGTTGGTTGCTGTTGTGCTATACATGGCATGGTTCCTGAGACCTCCTCATTTCTCTCTTGTCCTCAGCTGAATGTTTAAACATTTGCTGGCTGAAGCTTGGCGTCGACTGGAGAGCCGGTGTGTTGTGGCAGTCCTAGTGTGCAAGAAAATGCTTTTTCAAACCTCCTCTCTGGTGTTTCCTAGGGACTTCAAGAGCCAGTTGTATGTCCACATCTTTCATTCCTAAGGACTCCTCTTGTGAGAGCTAGATATAAGCTGTTTCAGAGATGTGTCTAAAAATCAATAGTCCTGGAAAAGAGTAAACAAGTTCCCTCTGATATGAGATGAATGTCTCCAAGAGCCTGCAAATGGCTCTGGGGAGGACCATCAAAACCATCCTCAGCACCGTCCCAGTGCCAGAGTTTTCATCTGGGGGAAAAGAACAATTGCCTTTAATTTAAAATGCTCTGAGGAAATGATAACTCTTATTAGAATTAGAATTAAAATGAGAATTTTTTAGAGTTGGTGGAAAGTCTTGTATAGTTTCAGCCTTATCCAAACAAAAACATTGAGTTTGGTAAGGTGTCTCCAAAGCCACACTTAAGAAAGCTCATTCAACAAAATGCTTAAAGATTTTATTCTGTCCCAAAGGTGAAAGAAAACAACTTCAGAATGTCAGAAATGCTGTTACCTGACAAGCTCTATTTTTTTTAAGGTCAAGAAAAAATGATGGATACTGTAACAAGTGTTTGTGTTGTTACCTTTTAAAATATATATGTGATGCTCAAGTTCATAAATGTAGCGCGTGCCTTTCAGAAGCTAAAAAATAGCAGCGGAAAGCAGGAGTCCTTGGTCTGTTCCTCCTTGTTTCTTCTGAAATCGATTTTTGTTGTTCTTCTGGTGTAAATAATTTTAATGAAAAGGAGAAAATTGCTAGGTGGAGTTTTATCATCTGGAATATATAGGCTTAGATGGTTTCTTGAAATACAGAAGACAGGTGAGCAGAGCTCTGAGTGCCCTGGAGAAATAGTACCCAACGCTTTAAAAAGAAAATTTAAAAAAAAAAAAAAAAAAAATCAGTTGTCATCCTGCAAGTAGGCTGACCTGGTGCAACTCCGAGCGAGAGGATTGGGGCTGTTGTGGTTCAGACGTCGCACAGCCAGGTTGTACCCGGGTGTTTGATAACTGTTGCAGCTGAACCACAGGAAGGCGGCAGGCGTGAGGCTGCAGCTGTGCCCTCTGGCCATGGGAGATGCTGCGGGGGCCAGACCCCTTCCTTGCAGCCCTCTAAGCGGATGCCGAGGGCAGGTGAGAAGGCTTTATCCTCCCCACTTCATTTTCTCAAAACTGTTTTCCCAAGAGATGGGGGAAGCTCGTGTGTGTGGAGAGGAGGGGGAGTAAGGGGACTTGAGCAAGGTTGTGATCCATCCCATGGGGATGTCCAAATATTACAGGTCCAGTTCAGCAGAGTATTTGCATTTGGCTGTAAATTAAGCCCATTCCTTGCTTGGATCAGGTCACCCGTTCAAAGGAATTTCTTCTATAAAGCATCTTTCTAATGGGGCTGTGTTAAATGGTGCTTTGGTGTTTTCAGGGTGATACATCCAAACCCTCGCCCTAATCGGCAAGGACTGAGTTAGTTGTCGGACGTGGTGTCTCTGGGAGAAAGGGTTCTTGGGAAAGCACGGATGGTGAGCCTGTAACGTTCTTACTGCCTGTCCTCCTGTCCCAGCACCAGGACTGGGTGAAATTAGAGACAGCTTTTCTTCTCTGAACTAATAACTTAACAGCACCTGATGGTGTATCATCTGCTGGCAATACGGGAGCTGCTGTGAGTCTGGACAGAGGTGTGAACATCCAGCTTTGGTCCAACTCCTCCCTTGGTGACAACGGGAACTTGAGTGCATGTCCTGTGAGGACCAGGCTGCTTCTGCCCCCTCTTTGCCTTCTCCCTTGTGCTCACACTTGCTCTGTGCTCCTGTTTTCTTCCTTCTCTGCAGCTCTGATAAACATATATTGGTCTGAAGAAAAACCAGAGAGAAAAGGAAACGCTTGAGTTAGGTCAGGACCACCTGGGCCGCAGCCCATCTCCTGCCAGGAGAGGGTTGCACGCGGGAATGTGTGTGTCTGCAGAGCTTTGTGCTGTCAAAATCTCTTTGTGCTTTTGGTCTCTACAGCTGGGGCATCCTCTGAAGTGGTGGTTCAAAATTTAGCTTGTGTGGGAGCTTCATCATGGTCCCATAGAGTATCCTTACCCTCCTGTGCCTCCATGCCCAGCTTTTCAGGGGCTGGTACAGATGCAGCTCCCAGCCCTGGTCGTTCCCCCCAGTCACTGGAATTACCCTGCTCTGATCCTCTCCCCGGTCACCTCCATGTGGTTTTGTCACCTCAGCGTGGTTCTGGCACAAGGCTGCCCAGGAGTGTGGCGATGAGCCTATTCTCGGTCACGTTTCTGCTTGTGCCTCTGCCGTCAGCGTGGCAGTGACCATCCCCGAGGCCTTGCAGCAGCGAACAGGATCCTCTTTGCTGACTCCAGTGGGCGTTAGAGGGGGTCTGTAATGCTTTGCAGACCAATTTTCTTTCTGTTATTGTTTTAAACTCCCTGTTAGCCATTCCTGCTTCCCAGGTTTCCGCATGTTTCAAATTATTTTCCCCAGAGGCATCGACGGCATTTTTCCAAATTGAATCTCATTTATTTTCTACCCAGGTTTCCAATCTCTCTGGGGCCCTTTGTATTATTTCTCAGTCCGCACTGCCGTGTACAATATATCCTAATTTAGTATCGTCTGTGAATTATATTACCATGCCCTTTAGTTCCTCTTCTATTTAATGAAGATATTTCCAAGAAAAAAAAAAAATCTAAACTACGTTTTATTAAAATAAGAAGGTAGAGTTTTAAAAACTCCTTTGTGGGTTTCCAATATGAATTCTAAATCTTTTTCAAAGAAATCTTCAGCATTTGAAAGAGAAATTAAAACCTTCAAAATATCAAAGTTGGTGGGTGTAAAAATTAATCAGTTTTTCAATTAGCTGAGACCTCTGTCCCCATATAGCGAGCTCTGCGTAGTGCAGTCTCCAAGGCTGATGGAGACACCATCTATGTATTTGCAGCAGGTTTTTTTTTTTTAAACCAGCCCCAAACATATGTTTGAATTTCTCAATAAATTTGTTCGCTTTCCCTTCCTGACCTTTTTGGGTTTGCTCTCTGTGGCTGTTCTAGCAAACATGTACACTGTCAGGAATGATGCTGAAGCAGCATATTTTAATGCAAACTGTGCAGGCTTATTCATAGGAAGTGATTTTCAAATTCATGATCATGAATATTTGCACTGTAAGGTTGATTCTGTTGTGAGCTTTTTATTTATAAGCTAAGAAGCACTGCATGTTGGTGCCAGGCTGGGAGAGCGTCATGCCTCCATGACGGGGAATGACCCATGCTATGGAAGCTCTACGTCCTATCACAACAGCTCAGATTTCCAACTGTGAATAGGGAAATGGCACTGGCAGCAGGCAATTTGTTGGAGATACGTATCCTGAAATATTTGCTGCATAATTTCTAGCAATGAGCAATTTCATGGAGACTATGATCTGCTTGTGAAGAGAAATAAGGTGTAAATTGGATGAATAAATTGTTCTCTGCAAATCGTTTGCTGGCTCTGGAGGACTTTTTGAGAAGCGCCGCAGCTTGCTGGTGTCTTCGGTCGGCTGTGTATTGGTGGTTTGATCCCGTGTGCCAGCTAACGCTGGGGAGAGGCACCTTAAATGCCCTGTACTTTGGCAGGTACTGACTGCACTAATCCCCCAAGGGTCTGTCCCTGGCAGCGTGCTGCCTGGGGACTTGTGCCCGTCAGGTGGAGGTAGCCACACTGAGCAGGGCTGCAGGTGTTGCTGATGGTCAATCTGGAGGTCACTGACTGCTGGGCAAATTCCTGCTCTGTTTTATCCTCAAGAACATGTGAGCTACAGGGATACGTGCGAATCGGGATGGGTAGTTCTGTGCGTCTTCCCTGCCCTCCGCGAGCAAGGAGGGGTGGTGCTGGAGCCTGCAAGCTGTCCCCCAGTGTCTTGGCTAACAGGCTTCGCTGCCTGTGTTTCTCTGTCCCCCCTTTAGGTGGGTTTTGCTTTGTTTCGGTGTTAGAAAATGAGCCTTGTTCCCTGCAGATGTAGGGGCTTCCCCAGGGATGAGGAATCCCCCAGCTCCTGGGGCTGTGCCACCAATGTTGTGCCATCTCCGAGGGCTGGGTTGGGGATGCTCCAGGTGGAGCCGCCGGCTCGCTGCCGCGCTGCTGTGCGGCAGCTGTGAGAAATTAGAGGAGCCTTGGGGCTATTCTGGGAAACACCAAGGGAGATTCCCGAGGTTTCCGGAGCAGAAAACTGGCTCAGAGCTGCCTGCCTCCGCACCAGGCGGGGCTGATGTGGAGCTGGGCATGGAGCCCCATGAAGAGAAGGATCCTGCAGACAAAACAACGGGATCCCGTAGAAGCGATGCAGACTCAGGAATTGCCGAGATGAGTGATGGTGGGTCTGGCCCTGGTGCTCGTGGACTGCAAGGTAGGCTCCAGCCAGGACGGCTGGGGTATCCCTCACATGCACACTGCTGGTGTGTGGGGCCTGACGGCTGATTTGGGACAGGGGGTGTAGGATATCGCATGCCTGTCTCCTGGGTCAGAGAAGATAAAACTGTGGCATTGCCTCAGAGGGTTTCAAAGGCAGTAAAGATAAAACCTTGCCCTGTTCACCATTACTTTGTGGAAACTTTAGCCCTTGGCACTTGGGACTTTTCCATCTCTGTTTCTGACTCTTGCCTGCAGAGAGGTGCCTGGCTTTAAAAAATACTGCTCATTTTGTGAACAGGGACATGGTCCCCTTTTATTTCACCTGAGCAGATGAGAGCCTGATTGCTTGTCCCCCATGCTAATCCCATGCAGCAAAAACCTTCCTGAAAGAGGGTCTAAAAGCAACATCATGTGAAGTGGTAATGTTTGCACTGGGACTCCTACATGCCACATACAGTGTGGAAAACGCTGGGTCCAGGTATCTCCTTAGTAGCTTCAGGTCTGGTGAAGCTGTGCTTCATTTGTTCTACCTGCAGGCTCGCTCCACCTTTTGTCACTGAAACCACCTTTCCTTCAAGTCACGGTCATAATGGGAGGCTCCAGCTTGGTGGGAGGCACATCCTCAGGGACAGCAGTGGCTTTATCCCAGGGGACAGACCCAGACCTGTCCTCCCCCTCCCGCGCCGTGGGCCAAATACCGAGTTCTCTGACGGAGCATCCTTCTTCCCCTTTATCAATAATTTTAATCGTTTTAATAACGTCCCCTTGCACGGATAGGATTACGATTAGAAAATGTCAGAGCCTTGTTATCATCTAATTAGAGTCACATTTCAGCAGAATAGAAAGGAAAATCTTCAAGCGCTGCCTTGTGCAGTGAAATGGGAAGAAAGTGATGATTTAAACCAGCTGCAGGCCGAGCCCCGGCTGCAGTCCCGCCTGAGATGCGGGGCACGGTGCAGGACAAGGCGATGGTCCCTGGTCGGAGCCCTCCGAAGCAATCAGTGCAAACTGCTCCCAGATCACTTTTGCAAAGCGAAAAACTCTGGCGCAGTCCAGTAAAAACAATCAGGCTGTCAAGTTTGCCGTCTAACAGCTGAGGGGGTCAGAGCAGCAACACAACACAAACCAAAATAAACACCACCTCGCTCTGCCAAAAAGCCTTTATCACTCTTCTGGGAGAGAGGGAGGCACTTTCAGATGGCTTTAACTTCTTCCATTTTTTTTTGTTTGTTTTTGTATGCTTAAATGTGAGCGGAGAGCTAGGATCTCTTCCTGCCCTTCTCCTAATGCCATTATGGCAGGCGGAGGTACGTGGGGTTTTGCTCGCTTAGGAGAGCCTCTTTGTTTGCCTTTTGCGAGGAGGAGGTCGGAAAGGCAGCGGGGAGAGCGGGTGTGCACGGCCCCTTAACCCCTTGGAAGCTGCCTGGGGGTTTGCTTTGGCTTAGCTCGTCCTCTGACCTTTGCAGCACATCCCAGAGAGCATCCCGTTTGGGGAGGAGAATGCACGGCTATGGTGAGGGACAGGGCTCTGCCGCGATGCTAGAGTACCTGTGTCTGCGTGGGATTCACGGTGGCACGGTGCCTGGCGGAGGGGAGTCTCGGCTTCTCCAGGTTTAACGACCCCGAGCACTGCAGCAACGCAAAAGCGATACTGCAAAATGTTATTCTGTGTACAAATAAGGTTGCATAAGCGCCGCAGCCGCTTCGCAGCCCAGCTGGCCGCAGGGAGGACGATGCACGCGCCGGCCGCTCGGTCCCTTCACGCAGAGCCCCTTTGGCAGCCGCCCCGCTGGGACACTGCCTGCCAGCCTGCCCGAGGAGGTAATGTCTGGCAGGGAAGCAGGGCGGCTGGCGGGGAGCCGTAAAACCCGAACCCGCTGCAGCTGTGAGCCAGAGCCCCGGCACGGGCACTGGGAGCCGGGGGTAGCACTACTGCTGTCATTGCTATGGGACGAGCAGAGCTGCCTGTGCTTGGCCAGATCACAGGGTTGGGGGGAGAAAAATGGAGCGTTTCCCTGAAAAGAAGTGCCCGATCGTGCCTCATCCCACTCTGTAGGGCTGTACCCCTCGAGGCGGGAGCTTAAGAGCAGCAGCGTTTCGGTGCTTTGCTGTGGGGGAGCAGCCCCTCGGTTGCCCCATGGGTTTAGCGACATGAACACCTGTAAGGATCTGGGCTTAACCACCCTCCCTAGGGCCAAAACGTCTCCCCCTCGTGACTCTTGCCTTTGGGAGCCCGTGGAAGGAGCAGGAGGACCACGGCCACCTGCTTTCGTGGTGCTTGCCTGAGGCTCGCCAGCATTACACCAGCGTTTCGTGCCGGGAACACCTGCTGTGCGGAGGGGGCCAGACCCCGGCACCGACCAGCCCCACGTAATAAATAACAACAGTAAAAATAGTTATCACTTAAAGAGCGCTTTAGATTCTTGAGATGCTGTAAAACCCTGACCGCTTAATCACAAGCCGCTCTCTTGATGTTTACAGCGAACTGAAATTTTTGGTCTCGGAGGAAAATGTATTTTCTGGTGCCAAGAGCTACACGTGGCTGTGTCAGCAGCTCTGCTGGGGAGTAGGATGAGGCCACATTGGAGGCAAATAAGGCTCAGGTGTCGCACCGGTACATCAGAGGGACCTGGCCCGTGGCTGGGGGCTGTTTCTGAGCCAACACCCGTCCTGCCTCCTTGCGCTGCTGCTTTGCAGCTGCCTTCGAAACTCCTGACATTTTGGGACTTGCTATATTTAAACAGGCGGATAGTTTAGCCGTGGCCAGGAGCCCGCCTCTGACAGTGATGGCTATCGAGAGTGGCACCGGGCGGCCCCCGTCGCGCCAGGGGCCAGCGGTGGCATTTCTGCCAGGCAGAGCTCCCCCCTTCCCAATTAGGGGTGCTGCTAATTTTAAACGAGCTGCCGCCATCAAGTAGGAGCACTTTAAAATATCATCCAGCCAAAGTGTCTTTGGTGAGAGCCGAGGGTCAAGCGTGAAGTGGAGTCTCTGGTCCGTGACATTTCAGGGCAGGGAGAGCTGTACCCCTCTGCAAGCTGGGATGCGCAGATTTGGGAGAGGAGGATTTTCTTTGGATCGGTGTTTTCCAGAGCTTGGGGAGGGAGAGGGAGGTTTCCTTAATCAAAATGAAAACCATCTCTGATTTCATTTTAAAGCATGCTAAAACGTTTCATTCGACCTGATGCAAAGCGTTGCATTTCATTTTGCGTTTTAATTAATTTTGTGATCCTTTAATTAGGCTAATTTCAAAGAAAAAAATATTTCTCTCAGAACTGGAAGTCAAAACATTTTGAAGATCATTTCTGCCTCTGAAATGCTGCTTAAAAGCATTAGACACTCTGCTCTCTTTCTAGAAACCCAGGTTAATTCCTGCCTTTACAGAGTTTCCAAATGCCTTGGGAGTTAAACCTAAGGAGTGCTTTAAAACAGGGCCCTTATTCCTCAGAAAGTGAGTGCTGCTGCCTGTGATCCTGGGATGAAAGGGGAGAGGGTCTCATCTCAGACCTTTCCTACTCCTGAAAAAATTCATGGCACTGGTAGGTATAGAGGGAGCCGAACCCCATTGCTGGACAAGGCCCCCGTGACATTAATCAGTTGGGGAAACTCCAGCAATGGCAAAATTTCACACTGCCCGAGTCATTACTCGGTAAGAGGACACAGCACAGGACCTGGGATGGAGCCTCTTGAGATATTTCTTGCTGAAGAGGCTTTCGTCTCCCTGCATAGCTTAGCTGCTGCGGTGGGCTACGAATTGGAGGATGAGTCCACACGGAGAGCCTTCGGCTCGGTAGCCAGAGGGCTGAGCCTCTGCCAGCTCCAGTGTCAAGCCCTGTTGGCACTGCAAGTATCCAAGATCAGCTGACAATTTCTCAAATCTTAGTTTTGCTTTAACACATCGCCTTTTTCTGTCAATTAACAAAATAGAATCACAGACTTCAAAATATATACGTGTTTACATAGTATTATGGCCAGTAAATCCCACTCTAGGTCCCATGGGTTTCCCAGAGCCATCTGGGCACACCTGAGCTCGATGCACACCTATGTGTAGAGGTGAACAAAAATGTCTTTAGAGAAAAGTGTTAAAAATTTCAGTGGGCTGCTGTAGGTGCAGCACGGGCTCAGGGGACAGATGCTCAGCTGCTGCTCTCGTGCTGTCCCTCGGCACACAAGAATCGCCGATACCAGTATGGAGACCATCAGACCACACTGAGCCTTAAATGAGGAAACTGCTCATCTGCTGCCCACCACCAGAGCTTGGGCACAGCAGGACTTCACCAGAAGAGTGCCCTGCCCTTACCGACAGGTAAGTCTGTGTTTGTCACCCTGGGATACTGCTCCCTCCGCGGTGCCTTGCTGAGGCAGCTCCAGCCCCCTCCAGGTGCTCCTGAAGCTTGTGGTGGGTCTCATCTTCTCAGGGTCCAAGGACTGGTGGCATCCACCTGCCTGGTGCCCTTGTAGGGAGAACGGGCTCATGCAGGCGCAGCCAGATACAACCTCCAACTCCACCGTACCCATAACTCCCGTTTAAAAACCTGCAGGTGATGGGGAAAAAGGTGCCATCCTGGGCAGAAGGACACCTGGCTGATGCTGAACCCATGAGATGAAGGGAGGCTTTGGGAAACTAAAAAATTATTTGGGAATTTAGCAACATCCTCACCCCCGTGGAGGTTATCACAGGGCTGGCAAGGTAGGCTATTGCTTTTTCTAGATCCAGTGTTGGTGTTTCATGTACATTAAGTTCAGTTTATAATTGGATTGCTGGGTATCGATCCAACTTTGCATCGGGCAAAAAGTCTTGTTGGGACACTCGGAAAGTGGGTGATGGAGGAGCTGACCGCTGTTGTGTATTGCTTTTCATGTGTGATGTTGAAAGGAGAACAGGTACCAGATACACCAACTGCTTTTGGGAAGTTTTACAGTTTGTAAGGAAGACAGAGGGCTGCGTTAGCAGGAGGTGACTTTACGCCACGTGCAGCGTGGCAGGGGCATGCGAATGAACGCCAACCCTTTGCATGCACAAAGCAGTGTTTTACTGAATGTGTACCCTTGGATTGACTCCACTGGTGGGAGCATGTTTCCCCGTACCACTGACCTGCTCCGAGCCAGCCCCCAGAGGCTTTTCTCCAAGTTCTTATTCCTGGGTGTATTTTCTGTGCTCAGATGATTAGAAGTCAGCACTGAGAGGCTCAAAGAACAAACCACTTTCCTTGAGATGGCATTTGCATTTGAAAGGCAGGATGGCCGTTCCAGGGACTTCGCTATTTCACAGACTTCTTCTGCAGAGTCTCCTGGCTCCGCTCTCACAGTGCTTAATTTGGGGCTCCATGCTCTGATCCCAGCAACCTGCATCTGGCTTGAAGCCAGCCTTAATTGTCCTGTCTTGGGGTGGTTCGGAATGTCGTCTAGCTCCGGCACAAATTACAGTGCTCAGAGGACGGCTGTAATTTCTGTCCTGCTGCCCCCAGTTCCTGGGAACTCTCCTGGCAATCAGCAAATGATATGACTCACGCTCAAAGAAGCCAGATCCACTCCAGCCTAGCATGATATTTTGATTAGTAAGAGGCTGGCATAAGAGCCGAGAGGTTCCCGCGTGTGTGCCAGGCTGCGCGCGTTATTCCCCCGTTGCACCAGGCTCTTGCTCGCTGCTGTAGCTTTGGGGAGTGGATAAGTGAACCGTGCTGGGGTGCACGCTTGCATCTCACCTTCCATGCGATGGGGCGAGGAGCTCTGGCTGACCGGCCTCCCCGGCCACCCCAGCAGGATGCCCGCAGCCCTGCTCTCCCTGCGGGACTGGGCTTGGTCCCCACGGGGCAGGTTTGGTCGTGCAAGCCGGGCTTTGGTGGCACAGCTTTATAATCCAGCCCTGCCCGGCCTCTCGTTTCGTTGCATGTGAATTTTACGGCTGGAAGTTGGGCTCTGTTCGCCTAGAAACCCAGGCAGCTTTGCAGGAGTGTGACTTAGGTCCCCAGATGTGTGGGCGAGATGGGAAATTGCATACGCTCACACCTATATACGTGTGCGCGAGCTGGGACGTGCTTAGAAATGCATGCTTTTATCAGCTGCGCCTACTTCTGGAGATGCCTGGTTAATTTATCAACTGAGAAGCTCCATCTCGCTAAAAGTCTCATTTCCATATTCTTTCCAGATGGTCAAGATGCCACAGAGACAGTTTCTAAGTAAATAACTTGCTTCTTCACGCAACCTACCGTCAGCCTCCCAACTAGCTGCCCCAGATGGCTGGAGAGTCCAAGACAGTACCTGGGTCGTGAAAGGAAGCGCCGAGTCGCATGAATAATAGAAACGGTGCGGCTGCGGCACGGTAGAGCGAATACTCTCCGTTTGCAGCTCTGGATCGGGGCTGAAGAGCCGCTGGAAAGCGGCAATGCCCCTTCCCCGCGCGCGGGGCCGGCGCGGCGGGCTGGTGCTTCGGTGGCCCTAAGGATGGGGATGCCCGGCGGCGGGTGCCGCTGCAGGCAGCCTCCCCAGGCAGAGGGGTGGCCGTGCGAGGCTCGGCGGCGATGCGAAGCTCCGGCTCTTGTAGAGCACGCTTTTCTTTTCACTGCTGCCTGATCGCAAGTTAAAACCAAAAGGTTAAAAGCGTTTAATTATGCTGATGCTTTCCCAGCGGATTAAACAAGAGGATAAATAGACTACAGCATGTTATTTTGGATTTGATTTTGTTTTTTAAACAAGGGGAGGGAGGCGGGAGGCTGCGGCTCCTTGGCAGCTGTCACACGTTTTGCTTTTGATGGTGTCAGTTGTGTCTGTTAGGAGGTGTTTCTCTTGCCACTGTCAGCATTTTCCGGGGGAGGCTGAATTCATTGATACAGTCTGTTTGCTGTCCACATATTCACAGTTCATGTGTTACATTTTACATAAAGTAAACTTAGCAAGGGGAAAACTAATTCTGCAATTCTTCAAAGCTAATGCACAGTAAATATATTCTGACACTGACAGGTATTTCTTATTAAATAGCTCTGAACTGCAGCACTAGGTTTTGCTTAAGTGGCATTATTCTCCCCGAGCAAAGACAGTTCATTTATTAGTCATTCTGAAAACCAAATAACAAATATTATTCTCTAAGCAAACTAAACAAACCATTTAAAAGGGGCCTGTCTGAAATGATTAAAGTACAGTGTCTGAAAAGCAGCTGACATTTTAGTGCCAAAATACCATATGGAGACTCAAGTGCTTTATTAACATCCTTTGACCTAAGCTGCAAAATCTCCCGACACCTTTGAGCGCGGCGGAGCAGCCTTCCTGCGTGCAAGGGAGAGCGCGGAGGCAAATCTTTCTGCCAGTTCTTAAGATGTCATTTTGGCACACCGAAGAGCGAGGTGCAATAATTGAGGGGCTGGATGCGAGCAGATTTTTTCGATTTCTGCCAGAGATATGCTGTAAAATAATTCAGCGGAGCTGAAAGTGCGGGCTTTCCATTTAAGCCATAAAAAAAAAATATATAGTGTTTGTCTTGCCTTCTTACAGCTCTCTCTTTTTCTCTTAACTAAATATTTCCTTTCTTCTGAGCATCAGACATTATTTCTAGCTTTCGGGCATGCAAAATAAAAGAGCGCGAGCACTTATATATATTTATTTATGGTCTATGTGGGGCTGCGTTTGTGTATCCCTAGCTCCGCTCTGAAGATTTCCTTCATGAGCATGAAAACAATTTTGTACTGCAGGTCAGACAGAATAACTGATACCGCTGTTTACAGATCCCCGCTCACTGGAGAAGCTTATTAAGCCACAGCTGGGTAAGAAAAAGGCTGTTCATCCACAGTGGGACGATAAAGACACGGGTAAGCACTCACACGGACACCACGCCAGGCGCCGATGGGAAGGGCCCCGATGAGCACCAGGGAGTCGCTGGATGCCAGGAGGAGATGCTCGCCAAAAGAGCCGCTCGATCGACCTGTTATAAATTGTTTGGTCAATTGTTCTCAGCCTGTTCGGTGCACAAAATGCTTGGGATCTGACCTAGTTGGTTTTTTTTTTATTTTTTAAACAAATGTTTTCATTATTCATAAGAATTCATCAGACAGCGAGAACAAATAAGTTTTAGCCTGAGGTTTGTTCACGAAACATCTCCTGCAAGCGCGTCCTTGCTGGCTCTGAAGCAGGGCAGCTTGAGTTGGCAAGGACAAAAATAATATAGAAGTTATGTGAGGAGTTTAATAAAAAACTAGCAGATACTGAGCTGATGTATGTTATTAACTTGCTTCTCTGGGATTAGGTAGGTCTGGGTAAATGAGGAGGTATTGGTCCAGGTTTGCTTTCTTTCAGTGTTGTCCCAGTTGCAGGAGATTACGCGCCGTTGGGGATTAGCCTGATGACATTACATCGCCAGGATAACGATGTACGTGCTGATGTCATTCAAGACATTTGGTCGGGTCCAGAGTTTCTGGCGTGAGCTGACGTTTCTTCCCCCTGTTAGCATCCCGGGGCTGCCGAGCCGAGCGGCGCGTTCCCAGGCACGCTGCCCGTCGGTGCTCTCCTCTCCCTGGCAGGGAGTGGGCGATCCCTGCAGTCGTTCCCTCCTTGCAGACGAGAGCGTGCGGATAGCGTTTTCATAGCTGGCACCAGCAAGCACTGTAAGATATCAGGAGCGCTCACAGTTCCTCTATGGACAGATGAAATGGTTCAATATGATGCTTTAAATAGCTCCTCTTTGGAAAGAAGGAGAGAGAGGGTCAAAAAGGCACATTGGCCGTGGCATTGATGTTGCGTAGTCATCGCTGAGCGATGATACGAACAGCGGATGCGTTTTATGCTTTCAAAGGCACTGCTGCCAGTAACATGCATTAGGGAAAATGAAAGCGAGTACGTTCGTGCAGCTTGATCAAGGGGTGCAAGGCACCTACGTGATACCGGTGGATATAATTGGGGTCTGGGGGAAATGCAGCAGAATGAGCTCTGGAAAACAGCCTGCACCCCTGGTCCCGTTGCTGTCTTTCCACGGTGGTGCCAAGTCCCCGCGGCTGGTTTCCCATCGCGCAGCCAGGCGGCAGGTTGCAGGTGAAGTGACGGCCCGTGCTGGCGACAGGCACTGAACACCCGCAGCACCTACCAGCGCTGTGAAGGAACAACTTTGTTAATCTGACATCGAGAGCAAATGTTGCTAATGAGGAGCCCGGGCTTTGGTAACCATGGCAATTTATGTTCCTGAAAATGCGAAACAAAGTTGGAGAAGGGGGCCAATCCTGCTAGCCCCTCCGCTCCTCTGTAGTTTGCAATGCTGGGGATTGCCGAATCCAGCAGCGGCAAGGAGTGCGGAAAGCTGGTGGGCAGGAGCAGCTCAGGGGGGTCATGTCCCCCTCGCCCCCCGCTTACAGGAGCCCATCCTGCTCCCAAAACGCTGCCCTGCCACTGCCTGCTCGACGGCAGGCTGAGCCCCCTTCAGCCTAGCACACAGCAGAGGCTTCGGCTGGTGCCGGCATCGCTTTGGACGTGAACCCCCGGCTGGGGAAAGGCAGCGTGCCGTCACGCAGGCTACAGCACCGCCGGCTCGTGCTGCACGACTGCCTCTGCCAAGTGGCAATTCACTGTTTGCTCCTCAAACTGTGTCTCTAGGGCCAGCTGGGTTCCCTATAAATTTTTATAGAATATATAAAATGACATCTATAAGCCTATGGCAGATAGGCTCTCATTCCTCCTGTAAGCAGGGAAGAGCATTGCCCTCCCTTAATTTTTCACAAATGTTGTTGTCAAGCTCAATGGAGAGAAAAAAAACTCATAATTGGGTATCCTGGCTGCTGTTCCAGCTGCAGCACCATCACTAGCTCTACGTATTTTTGGAGAACAAACACAAACTCCAGCCTGTGCAATAGCCACAGCCATTTGCAGCCCCCAGTGCAGATACGAGAGCTAAATTTCAGTGCACTGAGCCTAAAGCAAAACCAGGGTTTGGACCAGAAACATCATTTCCCAGGATGAGACCGGTCTCAGTTTGATGAGCAGAGGCACCGGGGTGCTTCCCTGAGTGTCGGGGCATCCCACACAGGTACCCTCAGAGGAACCTTAAATCCAATGTTTGTCCATTCCCTCTGGGCAGCCTGGGAAAGCTGCACTGCCGGTAGAGGAGGAGCGGGCATAGAGAAGTGTTTCAGTTGATGAGGCCTTAGGGAAATCCGCTGGTAAGTGAAAGTATCTATAGCAAGGAGGGGCTTGGCCTTAATTAAACTGCAGCGGAGCTGCTGGTGTGGAAACCTGACAAGGTGTGGGGGGATTATTTCAGCCGGGGAACGCAGCGAGATGCTACGGAGCCATCGGGTCGGTCGGAGACATCTGTCCGAAGTGGCAGTGAGCAGCGGTGACGGTGGCGGGGAGCACAGGCAGGGCCACGTGCTGCCGAGGAGCGGCAGGCAGAGACCAGGCGTACGCCTCAGCGAGGGAACGCGGCTCTTAGACAAGGCAGGGAACGAAAATAGGCAAATAGTGAAAAATAGTAAAGCAACACAAGCGACAACCTACGCAGGTTTGTAACCGGAGTGAAGCTTCGAAAGTAGATGCATTAGGATCCAAAAAAAAAACCAAACCCAAAACCCACGAGGCTTTGACACAGCCGAGGTTTCCAACATGCCGTGGGATGAGGAGCAGCTGCCTGCTCTCCTGCTGCTGCTGCGTTTGTGCATTACCTAGAAGATTTTTTCAAAGGCACCAGGAGCAGGGAAGGGTTTGCGCGATGCCTGCAGAGATGTGCCCCCCTGCCTGCAGGGCCAAGGTCTCCTTCCTTAAAGGACTCGGACGACCCCTCTCCCCCCAGGCAGGCCTGGCTTGCAGGGAATTTGCTTTTTCCCTGCTTGCCCCAGCCCCCTCCAGCAGCACCACGTGGTTTCTCTGCCTGCCGCCCTTTGCAGGATCAGGCCCGTGTTTCCCCGTCTCTTCTGCCCCTCTCTAACCTCACTCGTGTTTATAAGCTTCAGGAGACCAACTCTGGTGGAACAGCTTAGTTTTTTAAATTTTCTCCTTTTTGATGAAGTCAGAGTCTGGGAAGTCCTCGAGGACTGCCTCAAAGGAAGTGTTAGGTTTATGTGCAGAATGAGGCAAAAAAATAATAATCTCATTTTACTCTCTTTGGAGCAAGAATTGTCCTCTCTCCGCTTGGCTCCCCTCCTTCCCTACGGCTGGAAAGAGAGGAAAAGCATCCTGTCGCTGCCACCGTGCTTTTCCACAGCCTGCGGATTTTACTCCCTGTAAGCGTGGCGCATCCTCGGACCTGCACATGCCCCAGGATCTTTCAGGAACTGGTTCTAGTAAGTCACTGCAAGAGCTCCCAGGGCCCAGCAGTGGGTCTCAGCCTGTACTGGGGCTGCCCTGGCCCCCAGCTCGGCTTTCCCCATCAGCGGTTTGTGCCTAAGGCCCCCCACACCTCCCCTGGTAACCCAGGCACGACCGCTTTGGCCACCCAGATGGCTTTGCCAGGAGGTCCCTCCTGCAGCCCGCTGTCTTTGCTGCCATGTGATACCATTGTTGTTCCTTTATGGTTTGGTTTGGGTTTTTTTTTTGGGGGGGGAGTGATTACTGTTCTTTATTTTTGGCTTGTTACTAATTCCCACCCATCAGGGTGTCCTGCATCAGCCCCCCAGCACCACCTGCAAAGGCAAGGATCTAGGATTTTGTTCTGGGAGCTGAAGAAGGGATGGAGGAGAAGGAGGAGAGGGGTCCAAGGTGAAGCATCAAGGCAGAGGAGGGGTCAAGAAAAGACCTCAGTGAGGAGGAGGAAGGCAAGAAGGGAAGGAAAGGAGACATGAGCTTCAGCTGCAGCTCAGTAGGGCTTTTAGAGATTCAAGCCCCTGGGCTGGATACATGCTGTCCCAGCACTTGGCCAGATAAACAATAAGGCTTCCAAAAAAAGCATAAGCAGAGCTGGGGTGTGTGGATGCCCAGACTGAGACCAGGCGCCATGAGCAGCCACCCGCCCTGTTTACATCTCGACGCTTCACCGGCCATCTCACGCAGCTTACGGTGACGCTGTAAAGGGGCATTTACTGACAAGTACTTCATGCACCTGCAAGGATCTGGTGCAATAGATATTCCCAGTGCTGCCCGGGTGCTTCTGGCCATCGAGGCCGGGGTCCCCCCTCCCCGTGTGCGCGAGCGGGCTGCCTGTGCCGGGGAGAAATGCCCCAGCCCCGTGCAGGGCTCCCAGCTCTGCCAAAAGCATTCATCGCACTCTTGCTACCTGAGCACACATTTTGGCAAGACGTTCAGCTTCGCCGTGACTCAGGGAGCTGACAGCTCTCAAGTGCATCCCAAGGATGAATAAAAAGCGACAGAGCAGGTAGCGATTTCTGCAGTCAGACGGAGTCTCTGTGAAGACGGTCTCAAAACCATCTCACTGTCTTAGTGGCCAGAGGACGCCTGTCATGGCCACTTGACCTGCAGGCAGATGGTTAGTGTCTGTCTAACACCGTCTTTTGGGGCTTGATGAGCACTTTTAAAATGCAGATAGACAGCGAGCCCTTGCTGGGGGAAGGAGGCAGCACTCGGCAGCTGGATGCCGGCGTTAGGGTGTGCAGGGCGAGTTGTTGGGGAACATGGTGTGTGTTTTATCGGGGGCAACTCGGTAGCCTCCATCCGCGTTGTGCAAGCCCAAGATTGGCAGGGTAAGGTCAGAAGGGTTTGCGGAGCCGGATGGAAGAACAGGAGCGTGTCACGGGGCTGATGTCATCCGCCTGTGATGTCATCGCTGTCGTCTTCGGCAGAGCACTTCCAGTGATAGCAGAGCTTCTGCAGTCTGTCTGCCAGCCTGGCACTCGCTCTGTACAGAATAATTAAGCAAATATATTAATAGAATGGGAGCCGGGGCCTGGGTAATGTTCTTCTGTGACAGACAAACGCGGAGACAAAGCAGACGCTTACTTCAGAAGTACTGCAGGATGCTATTAACGGGCACAAACTTGCATCCCATTAGTGCCATTGCTGTTAGGCAACGTCAAGTCATTTGCATTTTAAACAAAGCTCCCAGACCAGCTCCAGTCCAGCATCAGCTCCAGGAAAGCTGCAAGGCTGTGTCTGCTCTCGGGGAACCTTGGAGGGAGGTCCAGGAATACCCTGCTAGTGAAAACGGACATTGTGTGGGCTCAGCGTTTGTGCTGATCACAAAGCCACCTCTGCAGAGGGGACACGGGACGGGAACAAGAGCACGGGAGATGCTGGCAGGGCTAAGCTCTGCGAGGCTCTCTCCCAGGACGGTGGTGTCAGTTCAAGCTGATGCTCCTGCCTGGCCCACAGCCGTGCTCGCGCTCACGGAGCCCATCAGTGACTTAAATGTGGCCCATGGGGTGGCCCAACAGGGAGGGACCCTGCCAGCCCCATTTGCAGGGACAATTCCTGCACATCTGCACCACTTACGAGGAGAACATGCTGCCCATCTCCGCTGAAACAGCTCTGCAAGCCCTGAAACTGCCAGTTTCCCATCCCTGGCCTTACATGACGGTCTTAACAAATTATGGCATAAATATGCCAGGCGAGGGAAGGCAGCTTTCACAGTGGATTGGGAATGTGATAAAGCAAGGGATGTTTTTTTCATGGAAAGGGAGGTCTATTCATTCGAGCGGACAGTGCTGCAGAAACAAGCCGTTCGGAGGCGTTGGGAGGGGAGGAGAGGGGCACCACGGACAAAAACCGAAGGGCTAATTGTGTAAAGCTGGTGAGGAGGTGCCTTGGTCTGAGCCACAAGTGTGCTAATGGGGAGGTTGCTTAGCTACGGTGCCGATGGTACCTCAGCCGCCCCAGGTAGGGGAGGGAAAGCCGAGCGTAAACAGCGAGGAGGAAGAAGGGTCATTAAAGTGTTCCCTAAAGATGCTTAACTAGCGGTGGTGGGAGGAAATAAATAAGGAGGAAAAGTTGGTCTGAGTGCCAGGGAGGAAGCCAAGCTGTTAGGAAGACGGCTTGTTTGCTGCTTGAAGCCATCTCTTGTCACTGATTTCAACTGGAGACTTTTGCCTAGTGCAGTTTCTCCAGCTCTCAGGCATCCATGGCTTTACCCTCTCTCTGCCACTTTCTCATTAATTTCTTAACCTTGAAGGCAAAGGCTGGGTAGCTCTGGTGTGTGGGATGGCAAGTGGGTCCGAGCGCAGCCCTGGCACAGCTGGGAGAGCCATTCAGTTGCCTGTGGATGGGAGCACACACGTGCCACCCCGTTAACGAAGCTTTGCCTGTGTCCTGGTTCCGTCCGGTGCTCGGCAGTGGGCAGGGAGAAAATCACGGCAAGCAGCACTGACAGCACCAGCCCTAAACAACAGTTAGGAGGAGAATTATTTTAATGAATACATTTCCTTTCAATTGCATGCGAATAGTGAGATCCCATTAGAACAGGGAAGCAATTAGAGCTAATAAAGATGAACGCGCAGCGCTGGGTGCATGTGGAATAACAAACAGCGAACAAAGGATTCAGGAGAGAGCTGACTCTAATCCAAATAAATGAGTGGTGATGAAAGGGAAAGCGGCTCGGGTCTCCTGCCGTGAGACACGCTTCCTCCCTGCCGGCTCCCTGCCGGCACTTCACCTCATCGTGGCAGGGAAAGTCATGCTCGGGGCCGGACACGGAGGCAGCTGGTCAATGGGACGGTCCCTGCCGAGCCATGCCGCTGGCCCAGCCTGGGAAGCATTGGAGGAGTGGGTGGCCGTGGTCCCTGGGGAGCATCCTGCTGGATTTTGCACGGAGGGGTGGCCGTGGTCCCTGGGGAGCATCCTGCCGGATTTTGCACGGAGGTGGCAAATGGCCCCAGCTGGGGTAAGAGGGCTTAGAGGCATTTGGCAAGGCTGGAGTGGAGAGAAGGGGCTGGACTGGGAGGGTGGAGGGAGCACATCGACTCGTGCCGTTTCCCGTCTTGTATTTGATTATTGGTGGTAATTGTCCGCCAAAATTAACAACTCTGATCACAATGGGCACATGATTAGCCCAAAACCGTCAGCGCTATGGTGAGGTGGAGTGTGGAGGAAATAATAGCCTCTTCACAATGGTGTATTTACACAGTAGGCTCACAGGAAAATTGGGTAAACCGATAATTACCCAAGGATATTATTGGCTTTGGCAGAGTTAATAATAATTAATACTCTTCCTTTTCCAGGCTCCTTACAGGAGAGACCTTTTATAATTCACAGAATACAAAGGACCCAAACCTCCAAGAACTGCTTCCATGTGTGGCTTGGGAAAAAAAAAATCAAGTCTTTCTGCTGGCAGACTCCAACGGTGAAAATCACCCGAAGACACTGGGGAGCCAGACTGAAAAATAATAATCATGGTGGTAATAATAATAGCAACAACAACAACAACGATAATAGTAATAATAATAATGATAAACAGTTTTCTATATTTGAAAAAAATCTTGTGTTGGGACTGCATTTTCCCCAGTCTATCTAGTGCAGTTGAGCCAGAGATAAATCTAGCCCTGACAATTGACAGACCTCCAGGTCAGCGTGGGATGCTGGAAACTGCCCTGCTGTTCCTCTCCCGGTGCTGGCAGCTCCTGGTTTGCTTTCTAGCTACTGCTCACAGTGGCAGCGCAGCACTTTCTCTTCCCAGAAAGCAGATATTATCCGTCGTCTCTCACTGCATTCCCCATCCTTGCAGTGTCTCCGCACCTCTGCGAGCTCCCCGGTGCCTGCCAGCCGGCAGCTCTGCACCGCAAAGCAGCCCAGGGCTGCAGCGCCGAGGCTGCGGCCGCCGCTCTCCCCCTGCACCTGAGCCTGGGGCTGAGCACCCAGCCTGCTCGCCAGCACCGTGCAGGACACGGCCCTCCCTCCCTCCCTCCCGCCCACCAGCCCGCTCTGCCTGCTCTGCCTGCTGACCCCCCTGGGAACAGCCTTTTCTGGGTCAATGCCGCTTGACAGTTTGGGTTAAATGGGGTGAATTTGTTTTGAGACATGCTGGAAGAGGAGCGTTCCCCCCACCAGCCCACGGCCTCCTGGCTCGCTGCTTCCTGGAGCAGAAGGGGGGTGTGGGGTGAGAGGGATGAGCCAGGTGATATGTATTCAAAGTTGATGAGCGTGATCAGCTGTGTGAGCCCACCGCCAGCGCTGGATGCTGGAAGGGATGGCGAAGGAGGGCACCCCATTTCTGCACAGATATCCAGCCTTCAACCAGCTCAGCCTACAAGAGCAATCACCTCCCACTGGGTCCCCCACCTCCAAGCTGAGTCCAAATCTCAGGAGCTCTTTAGGCATCCCTAAGATGCAGCTTTGCCTCTCACTCCCGCAGCTCCACCTCTCATCCCCGTTACTGAAATATCCTCCTCCCCACTCCTGCCTCACCACATTCAGCCCTGCCCTGCTCCGGTGCAGTCACAGTGCCATTGCAGAGACCCTCCGTGCTGCTCCTGGCGCTGCCGGTGCTGCCTTCTCCCCCCGCCTGCAGCGGCCACTTCCCCGGCACGTAGGATGTTGGCTGCCTCTCCCACTATGGGCAACCTTCAAACACTCAGAAATCACCAGTGAAATCCCCCCCTGCCCCAAGCTCGCCCATAAATCACGGCATTATAAAAATAAAACAGTTTTGTGCGTGCATGCACATTTCAGGTTGCCTTTTAAACCTGAACTTGTTTCTCACACGTTGGCAGAAGAACAGAGGGGAGTTGGAGTCAAAAGGCAAGCTTGAAAAATAAACGCATACTTCTCTCTTGCTGCTTGTGAAGGGCTCCCAGAGGAAAACAGAGAAAAACAGGGCAGGAAGAGGCCCCGGAGGGGTCAATGTGCCTGTTCCCCAAAGCAAGAGCGAGCTCTTCCCCGCAGGCATCAGGCTAGCTTGTGCCCAAAGACTGGGGTGATGGGGGTACCCACTTGGTACCTGCAGTCCCTTGCTTCCATTGCTTTCCTGATTTTTCCCTTTCTCCCTTTTTCCCCCCCTTTTTCCCTGCTTCCTTGGGGCCCCACGCTCATCCCCCTGCGCCTGTGCCACGTCTCTGCGAGGGCTGCATCACTGCCGTGGTGCCGCGGGGACGTCCCTGCTCGTGCTGAGCCCTGCCCCAGCCGTGCCACGTGCGCTCTGCTCCTGCGTGAGCCACCCAAGGAAGAGAGTGGAAGTTGTGCTGTCTTAAGCCACAGTTTAACACAATTAGACATCCTGGCTTGAGGGCAGTAATTACTTTTATAATCCTTAAACATATTTTAAAAAAAAAATAATTGCCTCCCAATTCAATGCCTTTCAAAAATCCTTTTAAACGGCACTGCCTTCTTCAAACACAACTCAGCCAACAGTAATTACAATAAATTATTCTAAGTTCTAAAAAAACATATAGAAATTAATCTATGTGCACAAACTGCTAACCGTTCCTTGTTTATCCTTCCCTCCTGCCAGCCGGGTGCTTCCCGGCTCCCTGGCTGCAGCCCTGCCACTTGCTCACACCCCAACTCGCTGCCCGACCAGAGCTCCCGTCCTTGGGGCCCGGCAAAGCAGCTGCCTGCCCTTGCTCGTCCCTGGGAGATGTGCATAAAGCTCATCACATCGGGGTTAGGCTGGAGGCAACAGCAACCAGCTGTAGCCAGGGCTTTGCAGTCTTGGCTGCATTTCAGAGCACGGCCACGGGCAGGCATCGCCAAATGTACCAGCTTTTTAGGCAAGGCTTTGCTCTGACCTGCGAGGCAAAGGTGGTATGAGCGCTGGCCAACGCATTTGATGCTCAGCTGGGATAAATAAGGCATAATTCTGCTCAAGTTAAAGGCAAGAGCATGATTCACAGCAGCTGAGAATCTGGCCAACAGTGTCAGCAGCACGACAATAGCGTAATGTTTTCATTATGCATTGTTTTTTTCCAAATACTTAAAAAATTATCTAGGAATTACTCACACATCCAGTAATAGTTACCAGTCTTGGGTGTTTAGGCAAAGGTTTCTTGAGACAGCAACGGGATTGCAAAAGCTTTAGCCATCGCCTCTCCTGTTCCATGCGCTTCTTCCATCACTTCTGCTCTCCTCCTCCTCCGTGTACACAGTCCAGTAACCTCTTCCTGACAATCTCCAGATCCACAAAATTGCTCACTTGGAATTTTGCAGTAAATAGAAAATTGCTTTGCTCCTTTCTCTCAGGACAGCACAGAAAATGAATCCAAATGAAAAAGCAAGTAGTGTGTATCTGGTAGACATAAACAGCGCAAGAAAGGCAATTCTGCTTTTCAGCCCTGCTGCAGAGCAAATGACCTTGGAAATAATAAAAAGCCTGGGGCCTGAGCATGTTGCAGAGCAGCACAAGCCTTTATTTGGGGAAAGGCTGGAAAGCAAAACCTGGAGGGATGGATATGTTGATGTGCAAGTCCCCACCAGCTGAAGTATCTGCGCTTGGGTCCGCGGCTTGCAGCAGAAGGGGGAAAGAGCTAATTAGTCCTTTCAATCCGCACCCGGCGCTCGTGGGGCTCTTTGCCCAAACCCTCTTCCTCCACTCCCCCGGCTGCTCATGGCGTGCCATCCCCAGGTTTAAAACGCCTTCCCCCAGTCGGGGTGGCCGGACGATGCCACATGGCCGGGGGCGAGCAGCCCTCCCCACCCCAAATTCGGTCACCCCTGCGAACATTTGCAAACAATGAAAACATGGTGAGGAGATCAGGGCTAATTCGTGACTGGAGGAGGGGGGACGGGCTAAATTTATAACTAATAATTATAATTACACATCAAACCACTGCACCAAAACATGACCAAAGAGAAAGCATCTGTCGGGCCCCTGGCTCAGCTCCGCACCGGCACATTGCAGCCAGCAGCATCACCCACGTCCACCCGCGGCACTCGGCAGCAAGAGCCCCACGGGCACCCGTCGCTTCTCCATGGAGGGGTCGGAAGAGGACCAAGGAGAGAGAATGAGAGGCTGGATCTGAGCGTGGTTTATGTCAGAGGGAAAAGCTGCTTTTGCTGCTGGAGCTGCCAAGGGGCTGGTACCACCCAGAGCACGTCTCCCAGCACCCGCCGCTGCTCCTGAACCGCTGCCACCGCATGGCTCTGTCTGTACCGGGTCCCGCAGGCGCTGCCAGCGCCAGCACCAGCACCGGCACGCTCGCCAGGTCATTGTGTGCTGCGAGCAGTGAAAACGAGCTGGTTTGGGGTTTGCTTTTTTTTCTTCCTGCATTTCTTCTTAGAAATGTGAGAAAATCAGAAAGAAAGAAAGAAGGAGAAAGAAAGGAAGGAAAAAAGAAAGGAAAGGAAGGAAAGGAAGGAAAGAAAGGAAAGAAAGACAAGAAAGAAAGAAAAAGAAAGAAAAGAAAGAAAGAAAGAAAGAAAGAAAAAATATATATTTGAAAAAAAGTCTGTGGCAGGCAGCCAGCAGAAAAGATGTATTTAAAAAATACAGGATCCTGGAAAAGAGCAAAAGGGCAACATGCACACAATCTGCTCGGCGCGATTTGCTTGGTGCCGAGGACACGGTGTCTCCCTGTGCTGCATGCGGGTCCCGGGGACAGCTTCACCCCACTGCAACTCCCCTGGCGCTGCTTTGCCGACCCGTTTATCCAATACAGGGGACCGAAACCAGTTTGTAATTTCAAGAAAGGCCGTTGATCTGAAATAATCCCAATATTCGCTCTGTTACCGCTGCTTTTTAAGCCCTGGCTGCTCCCAGGCAGAGCAGGGGGCCAGGTCCGCAGCCGGCGAAGCCGAATTGAGGCCTGGCTGCCGGGACGGCTGAGCGAAAGCAGCTTGCCTGGCTGTGAATAAACGACGGGCTTAGGTTTCACCGGCGTTGGAAGGGGCAAAGCAGTTAGCCACGGGGTCTAGACAGCTGAGAAATGCCCCTGTGACCTACTCACGTATCTCCCGGAGTGATGTCTCCCTAAATCTCAGAGCTTGTTAACTCAGTTGCATTTATATTTTGTAGCAAACTATTTAATCTGAGCTTCGGAGGTACAGCTTGCCTCCGCAAAAAGCAGTGAAACGACGAGGGGGGGAAAGGGAAAAGTAAACCCCACCTGTTTCCTGTTTTTATTTCCCCCACCCCCACCTTTCTTTATTTTTTTAGTGTTCCCTGGTTATTTGGGAGCTCCTGCAACTTGTCCAGAAATACCTCTGCTGGTTCAGTGGCATTTTGGAGCCCAGGAATTTAAGGAGGGCTTAGAAATTCCTAACGCAGCTCTCAACTGGTTAAATGTGAGTGAAGGTAGCTCGCTGCTTTTTTCAGTTAGCATTTCTGCTCTCCTTTGTGTCTCCCTTCCCCTCTCCTGACCTCCCCCTCGTCCCCCCCAAGCCCAGGGGATGTGGTACCCGGCTCGTCCTCTCCCGCCCCATGTCCGTGGGGGTAGCACAGACATTTGGTGCACACGTGTGGCGGTGGTGGGGAGGTCCGAACGCTCCCTCAGACAAATCTTATGAGCAGTTCCTGCAGACTTCTGTGTCTCTGCTGGGAGTTTTGGAGGCAAATTTCCACGATGCTTCACTGTAGGGGAGAAATCCTGGCTGCAGGACTGGTTCGAATACAGCAGTCGGGAGATAGAGGTTTCAACTGATTTCTCTCAGGGTCGGCTGGCATCGCTGGGATGGTGCTTTACTGCCCATCGTGTGTTGGGAGCAGTACTCATTTGGGGAGAGGAATTTCCTAAGCTCTGCACGTCTCAGTAAGAAGCAGCCAAATTTCCTTGTTAGAAAGATTCCCTGAGAAAACAGTCAGGATGGAAAACCACCCCATGAAAGCACGTATCACCTTCCCTGCAACAGCCAGCTATACCTCAGCTGCCTGTAGGAGCCGGGTTAGCAATGCGACGAGAAAAATGTTTGTGAGATGCTGCCCCGCTACCTAGAAACCCGTATACATCTCCGATATGATCTGTACCGCTCGCCTTACAATAAACCAATATATTTTAACTACGACCCGAAATGTTGCAAAAGAACCTTTTGAGTAAGTCTCTTTGGTGCAATACAGATACGTCAAGGCTGATTGTTATTGTACATGTCAGGGCTGTTGAAGTGCGGGATAAAGAAGGCCATTGTGCTCCCACGGAGGGGACAGCTCGGATGATTAATGACTGCTCCCTCAATTCTCCGAAGAAGAGATGGAAGTCGGATAAGGCCTCCGCTGGCGGTAGGGGCAGAGCACCAGAAGACATACCCAGAGCAAAAAAAAAAGGACAGGGCTCCGCACGGAGGGGCAGGATCAATAGGCAGCAGCCTGCCGGAATGCCGGCAGCTTGCCGGCTCGGTGCGGGAGCAGGGAGGTGCTGCCTAACACTGGGGCTTGTGTTTGCTCCTCTCACCTCCTTTGCTAATCCAAGCTTTTTTCTTGCAGCTTTTCTGCCTCGGAAAGTGGCTCTCAGGAAGGCGGATGGTTGTCCATTGAGTAAAACGAATGGGAAAAAATCAGGGAAATTGCAAATTGATCTTTGCCGAACACACACGGTGACTTTGTTACCTACTTTTTAAGCCTCCACGCAAATACCTCCCGGTCTAATTCTAAGGCGTGCCAAAGTAAATTACATTTAGTTTGCCTTAAATAAGCAATGACTCTTCCAGGAAAGGTTTGTCTCTTCTGGGCACTTGCATCATTTATCATTGCTCCACTGTTTTGAGTTGGCTGCCCTTTTAGGGTGAGATGTCTCTTGGTTTTAGTGTGTGCACAACCATAGAGAGGACAAGGTCTTACCCCAAGAAAAATGTACTGAGAAGATGTCATTAAAGCTAATGAGAGTCCAGGCAGCTGCAGCTCATTAGAGATTGCCTGGGGCCAATTGTAACTGAGACCTTTAAATATACATCATAGTCAAATAAACAACATCATATTCGATCTGCAAAGTCTCTATCAGTTCCTGCCCAGTCCTTATCGCTCAGGCTTACATTTTGCTGAGAAAAAGTTCCCTGTTCAATAACAAACCCAGAAACAAATGAGAGCATCGCACTTAGGAGCGATGTGCTGAGAAATGGGGGCGGGGGGGGGGGGAGTCCCTTCTTCTGAAAGCTCCATTTGAAATTAATTGATTGCAAGGGTAGGAGACACTCAGAGCTCAAACTCTCCACCCTGTCCCCAGGATGACGTGGAAAACAGGTAGAAGAAGCTGCGAAGATGCTGAAGATGGGCACGTTTTAAGCAGTGAGTGAGCAATTATTTTTTTCTCTGGCTCCTTTCTTTGGCTTCAGGACATGACTTTACCGTAAAAGAAAATGAGAGGTTTCTGACACTACTTTACATTTGTTGTCGTTACGAAGCATTTAGCGAGGAATTACAGATTTACAAGCGCAGGGGTTTCCTCCTCAATCGGCAGAGCCCCCAGCAGGGCTTCCCACCGCCCCCCCTCCCCACGCGGGCAGGAGCCCCCCCGGGCTGCAGCCGTGGGCAGGCTGTGGGCTTCCTCCTGTCCTCACCCCACGTGTGATTATTAAGTTCTTATCGCAATAAGGAGTCACTGACACTGGGCTGCTTTCCAGGGAGTGCTGCTCCCTTAATAGGCCATTATATCTCGGTAATAAGGGCTAAACTCTTCTGGGGGCATTTAGTCATAAATTAAGTAAAATAACACCGCCGATCCCACCTTTCTCCCAGCCCTCGCTAAGGGGGGGGTGATGCTGTCCATGGATTCCCTCCTCTGCTGCTTCTTGGGGCTGATGCAGGGGGTGCACAGCGCTGCCTGGATGGTGCAATGTCCCGTCCCGCTGTCGGGGCCATGTCTGAGTGCCCATAAATAATGCAGATAATAATAAAATAAATTGGGGACAGGCCGTGGCTGGGTTCATTGACTCCCAGCCCAAGAGCTGGCTCCCAGCTGAGGTCTCAGCACGCTCACATAACAAAGGGCATGTCCCTCTTCGTGCTGGGGGCTGGGAACGGAGTGCTCTTACCCTGGGTATCTGTCTGCCTTAGGGCATGGCGTCGCAGGCAGGCTAATCCCCATGAACGGGGCCGCGAAGGCAGCACAGACACCCACCTTCAGCTGGACATGCTGCATTTGGGTGGCTGAACGCCATCCTCTGCAGCTACGCCATGGGGTAGGTACCAGCCTGGGCACATCAGACCCAGAGACCCGGGGGTTTTCTGGCTGTTGGCCACAGCTTGGCCGGAGAGGCTGCTGACGCCGAGCAGCACGAACCATGCCACCCCCAGGGTACCAAACTCTCACAGCATCCCAGATGGGGTGACTGTGTCCACCCTGCCGACCAGGAAGGGTCCCTGCACCAACCCCAAGCCATGTTTAGCAGAGCTACCCAGCCCAGCCCAAAGCTGTGCTAACAATTTCCCACTCCCTGGCCCCGTTTTATCCATCGCTGTGGATCCAGCCACACCATCTCATAGTGCCCTGGGAGAGCTGAGCTCGGGGTCATCGCTGCCTGCCTGGGGCTGCTGCACCCTCTGCATTGGTCGGACTAAAACCATGGGCCCATCTCTGCCCCATTTAGAAAGCTCTGGAGCTTAGGATTAAGCAAGTACCATGGGGGCTTGCAAGGTGGTCTCATAGCATGGAGGCTTGTGAGGTGGCCTTCCACCACGGGAGCTTGCAAGGTGGATGGTGAGCTCTTGCCTTCTTCCTCTCAACGATGCTGAAACACAGAGCAGATTAGGACACCAAGGAAGTGAGGGACATGGATGGCAGCCCAAGGAAGGACCATCTCCTGCACCACCAACTACCAGGGAAGGAGCATCATGTGGGTGGAGCTGGGGCAGAGCGGCTGCATCCCGCCCAGAAAAAGGAGCGGTTCCCTGCTTGCTGTTCCAACCAGCTCTGGTTTGCACTGGGGTGGGATCCCACATGCTGCAACCCCGTAGGGACCTTGACCAAATGGAGACCCTGCTGCATCCATCCTCAGGCGCTGAGACGGGCTTTGGCAGAGCTGGGGGAAAGGGAGGGGGTCCTGCTGGGGAGCTGGGGCAAGACCCTGGCCTGATGTCCTACCCGGGGCCAGCGGAGCTGCCAGCACACTTGGAGCTGTGCAAAATGAGACAGGCACATCTCCGTCCCCTGGGAACGGGCACACGGAGGGCTCTCCTGCTTGCGCTGTGTCTCCAGCCCTCATGAGAGGGAGGTACAGCTGTGCTGGCCTGGGAAAACCCTGCAGACGCACGGCTTGTTTGAAACGGAAGTTGCACCGCTTCGACTTCACTTGGCTTTAAAGCCAATCTGGTGAAAGCCGTGCAAAACCTTCCGCAGAGACCCCCCCGCCGCCCCAGCGCCAGGTATATTGATTTAATTTGCACCTGTGCATTTCTTGGCACAGCCCGCCCCGCGGCAAGCCAGGAGTAAATTCACTTAGGAGACTTCTGGCACAAAGCTGCCCCGGCTGAGCTAAGCCAGCGTGAAACAACAAGAGTTCAATAGGTTCAGCTTTGCGTGCAGCCCGAGGTTGGGCTGTAGCTTCAGCCCTGCCCCGAGACGGCAGAAGAGAACAGGAGGTGTTTGGGGTGAAGGGTTTTGTTGCGGGTAATTTATGTTTCCTTGGAGCAGCTCTTTGCTGCTACCCACAGTGCAAGGGGGAGGCTCTGGAGCTGCCTGGCTCCCCCCCCACCCTCCCTGCCCTACCAGCACCCTGCAGGCAGCTGGATGCTGTGACCAAGCGGGTTCCCTCTTCCCTCCCCAGGCCCTAACGCGGCCGGGAGCGAGAGCACCCTGGGAGCCGTCCCGCTGCCGACCTCTGCTCGGGTGATGGGGATCCGCGAGCAGGATGCTGATGCTCGTACTTGAGGTTTTATGCTCAGTTCCTTTCTAATCCCAATTTTCAATTGCTCATAACTTATGTCATTTGGGCTGGAATTTTCCAGACATGAGCTCCCTACAAAGGTGGCTCTTTCCTTTTCCTTTTTTTTTTTTTTTTAACCAAATGAAAGCTTTCAGCCAAATGGTCTGGCCGTGTCCATTTTCTTTCTTCTTTTTTTTTTTTACTGAGCATACAGCGAACACAGACTTTTCCCATTATATATTAAAATTGTAGTTATAGAATCACCTTTCCTGCTGCGGTGTCAGCGGGGAGAGGGCCTCTGGCCGACCGCCGGGGAGCTGGCGTGCAGTGGGGGATGCTGCCGTCCAACCGAGCTCGGTTTTCCCCAGCTTCCCTGACCCTCCCCAGGGCCCTTTGGGTGCCCTGGGAAACCTGAATTATGACCCCTGGGGTCCTCCCAGATTTCTTAAAGGCACTGATTTCCAAGCAGGGCTGGTAAATACACATTTGCAGGTATTTTTGATTTATTTATGCTGTTGCTCCTTGTCGTCTCCCCACCGCGAGGGGCTGGGGGACTGGTCCCAACTGGTGAAGGCATCTCGTGAGCATTCCCACTTGGCTTAGGACGGCCAGCAGTGGGGACAGGCAGCACACGCATCCGATGCCGTGGCAGACAATTTTGCAAGCTCCTCCCTTCCTTCTGGTAGCAAAGGGGTTAAAGCCGATGGGGTTGAATCCCGGGGGGCTGTTGGGGGGTCACGGCTGTGCGGAAGCAGCTCCCCCCTCTCCTCCGCTGCTCGCCATGATGTCACCTCGCCGCCCTCCCCGCGGACACATTAAATGAGCCCGTCTGCTAACGGGGGTGGCGGGGCCAGGCCAGGCCACGCAGGTGGGCAGCACCTGGCTGGGGGTGCCCATGGCCGGGGCTGGTGCAGGACCCCAGCCCACAGTGCAGCCCCCACCGGGGCCACGTGCCTCCTCCTGGCCACCAAAACGCTTCAGAGCAGCCGGTAGGCAAGGTGAGTCGCTGTGCAACCCGGCGTTCGGTCTGCTCCCCGTCTCGCTTCCAACACCTGATGGGAATCTGGAGCAGGTGATGGCCAGAGAAACTCCCCGTGACATTTTCCAGGCATGAACAGGTCATTCGATGGCACAGGCATCGCCCAGGCCAAGGCCCAGGTGGAGGAAACATTATTTCTTGGTGCTTTTTTTTGTGGCGAGGATGACCACAGGGCATCCCTGTGGTGCCTCCTCCATCCCCATCCGACCCTGCCAGGGGATGCGGGTCCAGCCCGCACCCTTGTGCAAAAAAAATCCCTTCCCGCAGCTCCTCTCCTCTGCAGAGAAGAAACGCACGCGAAGGAGGCTCCTATGTTTCTCCAATTAATGTAATTAAGAGAATTAAACTTTTGGAGAGAGCGAGTTTTTCATTTTCTTTTTATTTGATTAGGGAAATTCCCACTGCACGCTTTGTGCAAATGAAACCCAGGCTCCTTTCCGTTGTTCGGTGGCCCCGGGAGGACGCGTTACCTTTCAATCTCGCACGCTAATGTGTTTAGAGTTAAAATCCCCCCTGCCCCGGGCGGCCGAAGGAAGGATCCCGGAGCCTTGATTAAAGCACGGCTTCCCGAGCAAGGACATGCATGTGGAGCTGCTGGGCTCACGGCGTGCCCTGCACAGCTAGCCCAGCCTTCGTGCAAATACCGGGAGATGCCGGTGCATCCTGGAGCTCCCAGTTTTCTGGCGTTTAGTCCAGGATGGTGCAACAGAAGCCAGGGAAAAAGCAGTGAAGCCCTGGGGTCGGGTGGCTGGTCCCCACACTTGGCCAGAGATCTGTCCTGGCCAGCTTGCCCATGTGAACTCCAGTGCCGTGGCCCCATCAGGTTTACCGCATAATACTGAAAAGTAATTATTTTTGTCAGCCTGAATATTAGAACCTCTTCTCCACAAGGCTGGGTTTAGCTATCAAGGTTATTGAAAAATAAAACACAAGGAAAAGCCTTTGTACAATCCTACCATGAGGCCTCAGGAACTTATACTATCCCAGAAGCGCTCCAAAATTACGAGCCAGGTCCCCAAAATGAGATAGGCTTAAAAATCAATAAGAATTAAAAAATACATTATGGCTTTTAATTTTTCTTCTGCTTTCTGAGCTTTTTGGGCACACAGGGGATGTGTTACACATTAATGAAAGCTGCTATTCTCATCTAAACACAATTTCAGGTGGTCGTAACTTTGAAAACCATGGGGGACATCACCGGGTCCGCAGCAGGTACAAACCAGGACAGAGAAGAGCAATCCAAAAACTGGGGCAAAGTGGCTCTTTTAGCCCCATTGGGGTTTCTTGCAGCGGGAAATGTGTCTAGAGAGAGCCAAACCAGCTCTTTTTTATTTTTTCCCCAGCAAAAATCTGCTGACCCAGAGTCTGGCTTTCCGGTTCCTCCCAATTAGCGTAATGAATCGGAGATAGAGCTCCAGGAGCGCCGTCTGGGATGGGAGGAAACCACAGGACGGCTCGGGAGGCGGCGCGGGGCCAGTGGGGCCACGCCGGCACGAGTACAGGTGGCCCGAGAGTGGGCTGGAGGTGAGGCTTGGATTTCCCGGTGTTTGTCGCCTCTCCAGTAAAAACTTTAAAGATCCGCCGCAGAAGATGAACAGGGTTATCTGGATTTAGCAGAAGGCGTTAGCTCTCTTTTCCCCTCCAACAGAGGAGCGGGAACAGCTCCCTGTGGTCAGGAGGCTAAATTTGAAGCTTTAAAGCCCATCAGGTTTCTGGGCTCGCAATGAGCACTTCTGATTCTATCATTTTTTTGATTAGGTGAAATATTTTTCTCTGTTAATCTGTAATTCCTCCAGCTTTCCCAAGGGTTACCCAGAGGAGAGAAACTGGGAGGAGAAGGGAAGGGTCGGGCGATGCCATGTTGGGATAGTGGCACGGGTTAGGATTTATGGATGCTCTTCCAGGTCCCCTCTTGGCCCTCGCTCTGTAAATAACTCTAAGGGCAGTGACTTGCTGGTGACAGTCCCATGGCTGCCCTGAGCACGCAATTTTGGAGCAGCAAAGCATCCGCAGCCAGCATGCAGGGACCGGCTGCCCATTGCGACGGCGCTGGCAAACCTCCGTTTTCGGAGGATAACGAGCATTTTTGGCTGCAGCAGCGACGCAATAAAAGCCATGAACTGCTGGTTGCAGGCTTCTGCCGTTGCTGCTCGGAGCATCTGTGGAAGGGAAAACTTCCCAGCGTAACATCCACAGCCTCTTAAGTAAATAGTCTTTAATGTTGCACTAAAGGGTTGTAGTCTTAATATGTAAAATCTGTTTAGCTTTTTTAATTCTTGGATCGTGCTGTGGAAAGTCCTCCAGAACTTGCCTGTTGGCTTTTTTCCCCCAGCCTTTGGTCTCGGAGGAGCCACGGCGAGGAACGCCTTCCCGCAGAGCCGGCCGTAACCCCAGGCGAGCGGGAGGAGATGCCCTGAAGATGGCAGCAAGGCCATGGGCACCACGCAGCTGGGGCTGGCGACAGCGCCGGGATGGCGGGTACCACAGCGTGCCGCTAAATGCTGTCTGAAGCAAATATTTTGCTTTTAAGAAAAAAAAAAATGGGGGGGGAGCAGAGAGCTGTTTTGTAACAAATGCCGGAATGCTACCCATGGCTGGAACTTTCTGCTAAATCAGGATGGAGCAAATCGCACCCACTTGCTGCAAACCTGCCAGAATGCTAAAAGGCTCCTCAGCCCCTCACAGCTGGGTCCCTCCCTGCCCAGCCGCAGCTGAGCCTTTTTAAAGACCGATGAAGGACAGGGTGGGTTTCCCTAATGGCTCTGGCTGCAGGCAGCTTCATGCAGAGGGAGTTATTATAGGGTCTCATCCTTTTCTCGTGCTCGTAGCCCTTGGCAAAGCGGGCTCGGTGCTCATCTGCGGCTGTTCAACCGATGGCATGAAGGCAAGTGTGAACTGGAGCCGGTACCCGCTCAGCGCCCAATGGGGCTGTGTGTACTCGGGAGCCCTGGCCGGGCCTGCCGGGTGCCGTTTAAATATGCAATTAAAAGAAAGAGCAATCTTTCCCCAGAGATCTCCTGGCCCCAAATTAGGGAGGCTGAAGCCCTGTCAGTAAATGACAGACTATTGCCGGGAGAGGCACAAACAAGCGTGCGGGGGGAGCACCGGGAGGAGGAGGTCAGGATGCTGCACGCGTGTTTTTGTCTAGACTAGGAGTGCTGCAGCTGAACTTGCCTCCCGCCTGGGGGGGGGCTCTGGGGAGGCCAGCCCTGCCAGGGGATGGGGACGTGGCGGGGGGGGGGAAGCACCCCTGGAGAGGGTGGTAAGGGAGGGTGCTGCGGCTGGGTTGATGGGTCTGGGCAGGAGGAGAGAGGCAGTGCCCTTGGGGCAGAGGTTTAACCCACTGCGGTGGAAAGGCGGGTGCGGAGAGGTGGCTGTGGCTTGCAATGATGGCAAGGAACGTGGTGGGTCTGAGCAAAAACGCTTGGCAGCAGGGGTTTTGGGGAGATGGGAAGAGGTGCAGGCAGGGACAGGAGGGTGCAAGGAGGCCAGCAGAGGCTCTGGCAGCTTTGCCGTGGGGAAGGGCCAGGTCCAGGATGAAGCCGTGGTGCAGTCGGGGTGGGATGTGTAAGGGTCTGTGTGGGGCCAAAGCTCAGACCTGCTACAGGTGTTTTTGAAGAGGTGTGGGAGTGATGAGTGGAGCTGGGTGGAGGTCTGCCAGCTGGGAGGCTCAGCGATGAGCGTTTTGGGGTGGAAATGGAAAGGCCCTGTAGGTCCTTTATAATTCAGCTTGGAGAAACACAATGACTTTGCTGCTTTTAGAGAGCAATAAGCCTGGAGGGGGGAGTGTTTACAAGCCAAAATGTAAGAACTCAGCAGCTTCCAGAGCTCTGATCTCCACGTCCAACTTGCAGCTGAGGGACCTTCCCAGTGGCCAGCAGCACCCGGGCGCTGTGTGGGCAGAGCAGCCCTGCCTCCCGCAGAGCTGGGCCAGGCAGCAAGCAACGGGCTGGCCCTGGAGATGGGGTCCACTTCTGTGTGCAAGCGGTAGCCTGGAGATCAGGAGCATTTGGGCCCCCAAACCTCAAGGTAAGGCCCCCGGGGCAGTGTTAATGGCCCCAGAGCTGCCTGTTGGGGTGGTGGGATGCAGGGACGGAGGGGAAGGGGATGGGTCCTGGGACCTAAATATCCATATCTTGGGGGACAGTAGCTGTACAAAGAAAGCCCTGTGTGCCAGGAGGCAGGACAGAGCCTGCAGACAAACTGGGGGAGGATTTGGCTGAGATCATGTAAACTCTGCAAAGGTAAAATGTACTGGACCAAGGCATGAAGCACATGCCGGCAGGCAGCCAAGAACAGCTCCGGACGTCTGTGCACAGACACAAGGGGCTTCAAAGAAGAAGGGGTAAAGCAGCACGCCCGGCGGAGGCGGGAGGTGGGTGTGTGGCAGTGTTGCTGTGCAGTGGAAGGGCACGGTGATGGGATGCGGGAGCACGTGGCAGCGAGTGCCCACAAAGCCCCAGCGCCGCCATACCCAGCACAAGCATGTTTGCACCGTTGCGCCTATGGTTCAGCTGCAGCCCGGGATATGTGATATCTTTCCTAACTCTGTCTGGTATGGAGGAGAGGCTCGTGAGTCACTGCCGTGCCTCCTGAACCGTGGCATGTTGACCTAGCACTTTGCAGCTACCACCAAAATGAGGGTACCTGAGTGCGCACAGGTCTGCGGTCCCCTCTGTGGAGACAGGGTCCAGCCAAGCCAACGATGCACCCGTCTGTCCCACCAGCATCACCCGTGTCCTTCCAGCAGCTGGCAAAGTCCAGGCAGCACCACGCTCTTGCTCAGACAAAATCTTTCTGTGCAATGTGTTGCTGAGTGGAGGGCGGCCGGAGCGGGCAGAGCTAAGCTGGCATCCTCGGTACCCCACCGTGGTGTCAGCATCCCTGGGGCCCCTGTGAGTCAGCACTCGGTCCCCTCTGCCTGGAGCCCTGCCAGCCCCTGAGCAATGATTTCCAGTGCATGTGGCCAGGTTGTGTGTCAGGAGGATTAATGATAGAGGCTTCTTGCGGCTTTAAGAGATCTGGGTCTAATTTAAAACCAAAACAAAATGTAGAAATTTAGGAGCAGGGGAGTTGCTGTCCTGGGGCAAGCCTGGGATGCAGTTCGTCGCGTATCCGATCTTGCAGTAACATGTGCCAGGACCTTCAGAGAAGGTACGAGCAAACACCTGGTACACAGGAAAAACCCAGCCTCCCAGGGGTGCTTTCTTCTTTGTCTTTTGCTATTAGTCATTAGCTTATGCTCCGAAGCACATGGCCTTATCTCCCCTCCAGGCATCTTCCTTTTATCTACCTTGACTCATGGAGCTACAGAAACTTCTATTAGCCGCATAAATGTCAGATCTTCTTTAAAATCTTACAAAATTCTTTGCCGTGTTGTATCTTACGGCAATGAGTTCCACACATTAATCATGTGTTGGTGTAAAAATGAGTTTCTTATCAGTTTTTAGCTTTCAGTCTTTGGATTTAGCCATCTGTCCTGGTAGAGCTTTCTCTGTTGCATCCACGAGCGTCCATCCCTGATGCAGAGTGAGCTGGATGCCAAGACGAGCTCTGGTTTTGTCTGATGTTTTCTGGTAATGGGCTTAAAGCCGGTGACAGGAAGAGCTTGACAGCAAACCTCCTTTTGCAAAAAGTCTTCTGCAACTTTCTTGCTGAAAAGAGGGGCTGGCGGTGGAGCAGTTCTGCATGCCAGAGGGATGGGAAGTTCAGGCTGAAGATGTCTCCCAAGGCAAAGGCTTGGGGATGTGCCAGGTTGTGGGAGGTGGAGGTTTGGGAAAGGGCTGCAGGGCTTAGCCAAGGACCAAAGGAAATGTGGAACAGGGGAACGTTTGTCTTGATTTAATTTGACACTTAAACTGGAAGGGGGTGATTTGTAGCTGTGCACATTTAAAAAACTCCTTGAGACAGGGAAGTGGAGGCAATAGCAGGTTTGGATGCCAGATCAGATAAGGTCCTGTGGGCAATGCCTCTACCTTACTCATTTTTATTCAGCTTTATCTCCAGGCTCCTAAAAAACCCCATAACTTGAAATCCTCCACTCCTGGCTCTATTTCCAATGTCTCCTTTGCAGTGATATACCCAAACACAATGAGATGTGCACTGCTGTATTGACTTAGCCTAGTGCAATCCTCCTTGGCCCCTCCATCACGTGCCCAAGGGCAGTTTGGTGCCCTGGCCGCTGCTGAACACCGAGCTGCGTGTCGTCTTGAGCAGCTTGGGCTGCCACTGGGAGACTCGGTGGGGTAGCGGCCCAGAGCTGCTGGAAGAGGGTCCCAGAGCCCCCCACCATGTGCAAAATCCTGATACTGTGTGTTAGATGGTCCGTATGGATCTTGATATAGGGACTGCTCCTTGCAGAAGGCAATGGGGGGAGGGGGTTGGGGAAGCAGTGTTGGGGAGAGCATTGAAGGTTTTCCTCGCCAGGGCCCGTTGCTTGTGCAGCAGAGGAACAGAGCGGCCGCCTCGGGGCTCGCTGGCCTCCCGGGCAGCCAAGCACGGGTGCCTTGCAGGGAAGGAGGGGGGCAGGCACAGCCTGGGCGTGTGGAGGCATCACTGAGGAATGTGCCCACACCCTCCACAGGGCACATCACGGGGTGCTGGCATGAGCCGAGCCCCGTACGGAGCCATTCCAGCAGCTGGCTCCCGAGACAGGCCCTCAGCAGGTACTGGAGTGGCTGGTCAAGCACGTGGAGGCTCAGGAAAGCACTGGCTGGGTTGAACGCGTTTTGGCACTGACCCTAATCCTTTCCAGCCAATACATTGATTGGAACTGAATTTCCGATATGAACAGTCGTGGGACTCTATCCACAAGCCAGCAGGGAGAGCTATAGATTTTTATCATGTGTTTCACAGCTATTTCTTTTATTTAAAAAAAAAAAATAATAGGAGTGACCGCTGAAAACACTCCAGTGGCCGAGCTCCCCTGGCGGTGCTGGGCAGGGCGAGGTGGGCACAGATGTGACCATGGGATGGTGAGGGGGGGACTCACCCCGTCCCCTCCCCAGCTGCCTGCGGTGGAGCAGTAGCTGCCAGGGCTCCAGCCCAGCACCGAGGCAGGACCAGCTCAGCCCCGGCTGCATTTGCTGGAGATTTCTCAGCCCCTCTGGGATGGAGATGGGACTCCCGATGGACTTTGCAGTTGCAAGCGTTGCATCCAAACTAAGTCTCTTGTCCCTGCAGCTTCAACCTGTTGTTTCTTGCTCGGCGCGAGTCCCTTCTTCCCTGCAGCATCTCCCCACCCGAGGGGTCCAGGTATCTGCCTCCCGCCTCCTTCCCTGGGGGGTGGCCGACCCCAGCCAGGCAGCCGCTCCAAACGGCTTTGCAGACCTCTGGCAGGTCTCGCTGTCCTTAGCTGCTCTCTCACTGTTTATTTCCCACCTCTGTTACCAGTGGCACCCAAAATGGGGCATATTTACAGGCAAGACTGGCAGAGCTGGGGAGGGTGCTGGAGGCGAGATGCTCTTTTTGTATCTCCCAACAAAATGCTCTTTTTTTAATCTTTTAATTTTTTTTTGCCGCAGTACCACGCTCCTGCCTCGCGCTCAGCCTGCGATCCGTTACATTCCCCAGCTCTTTTCTGCAGAGCAGCTACCTTGCCAGCTTCTCTCCATATTTACTTAGGCTTCCTCCCCCCCCACCCCATATTTGCTCGGTTGAACCTTGCACTTGTCTTGGTGAACACCCTCCTGTTTTTCCTGGCTCTGTCTCTGGTTTATAAAGATCATTTTGAGCTCTAATCCTGCCTCACTGTGTTGCCTGAGCAGTCCTGGCTCTGACACGAGGCACAAGCTCTCTAGCAGGTGATGAGAGGTGATTTTGGGCCTTTTAGAGCCAAGCACAGGTTAAGGACAGAGCCAGTTCCTCTTCCTCTGACCCTTTCCACCCTCATCTCTTTAACAAGGCTGGTCCACGTGGGGCAAATACCCAGGGAATGCTCTTGCTTGAGGATAAGAAAAAAAAGATAGGCAGCATGCCCAGGGAAAAGAAAACATCCTAGAGACGCTAGGAAAGGGGCACAGCACGACTCTGCCCTGGAAGAGCCTCCCCTCCACCCCTGTTGTTATTGCTGCTCCCTCTTTTGACCTGAGCAGTTTGCAAATATTTTCAGTCCTGCAGGTTGTTTCCATTAGGAGGAAAAAATCAATGAGGCAGCCAAGAGTCTGTGGCTGAGCCTGCTCTCTGCTAAAAATGGACCGAATGCCGCTTTCCTGAGCGCAGCAGGATGGGTTTGCCTTTTCCCAGCTCTGACCCCATCGCCTCCCGAAAGCCACCTCTCCAGGCCGGTGCTCCAGGTTTCCCTGCCTGCCTTAGAGCTGCTCTGGCTTCTCCTCCCTCGCCCCGTGCCCGGCCCCGGTGCTCATCTTGGGCTGGAGTTCAGCAATTCCCGCTAATGGGAAAACATTCCTATCATTTCATCAAGTCGCTTAATAATTTGCCAGAAATGCCTATTGATTCCTTGCACGCTTCTGTGCAGACAGAGGTAAATAAGAGTCATTCGTCATTGCATTATGTATCGGTAATTAAAAATTACTAGGTAACTTCAACCAAAATTGAATAATTTGAAGTAAAATTAAATAATTCTAGGTAATCAGTACTAAATGAGACCATTATTTTACTTATCAGTGACTAAAAATTACCAGGCATTTTTCCTCGTTTGGATGCTCTTTCTCCCCGTCCATGTCAGTAGAGCCTTTCTAATTTGTTTTAATTGTTAATTTTAATGAGTAGTGTTTTTCTGATAACATTTTAGTGTGCTTTTTGTTGTTTTGTTTTTTTAGAGATGGCTTTTATTGCATTGCGCAAAGCCTGAAGCACCTCAATGTGGGAGCAATTTGGAAGCTAAATTATTATTATTTATTTAAATCAAACCCTCCAGCCTCTTTAACCATTTGGCTGATTCTGTAATTGCTGTAGCAGTGTGATGGAAATGCTCAGCGCTCGCCTCCCCGTGCTACAGGGCTGGCGAGGAAGCTCCTGGGCGCTCTTCTCAGCTCCGTGACCTCCTGCATGGCATGTCCCCTGCCACCGGTCCTGGTTCCTGGGAAGTTTTTTTTTTGTTCCAGAGCAGTTCTTTTACCCTGGGTTTGCACAGTACCTCCCGTCAGTGTCCCCCAGCCGTGGGGTGATCCTGGCTCAGAGGTATCCAGAGGTGGCCACAGGTAGGAACCTCCTGCTGCAGGGTCTCATCCCATCCAATGAAAAAGCAAGGTTTGGGGTTGGGCAGCAAGACTCACAATGTCAGCCCGATTTTTATCTGGTTATGGCAGCAAGGCGTGGTGAGGCTGCTGGTGGACTGGTTTTAGAAAGGGAGGTGATTCTTGGATGTGAAGCCACTGAAGTCCTTAGGTCAAGGACACCTGAGACACTCTTTGAAGCTCTTCTGCTGCCCAATTCCTTGCCTTGGCTAGTGGGGCTGTGTGGGTACACCGTCCAGCTGGACCCCCCAAAGATACTCCACAGCCCCGAGAGGCAGCCAGGATCTGTGTCTGGTCAAAAAACCCCAGATGGCTGAAGGTAAGCTGTCGCCCCAAGGTGCTCTGACCCTCGTCCGCACCCATCCCCCCCCAGCTGTTTCCCAAGGGATTCCCAGTCCCTGTGCTCGCAAACTGGCAGGGGAGAGCAGGGTGGACTGGGCCAGCGCTGCTGCGTTCCTCTTGCCCTCAGATCTTGAGAAATTAGGGCTGATTTGCCTGGTCCCCTCATGAGCCTCCCTCCCTGGCAGGGGCATGCCTGGACCTCTGTGTCACCTCCGGTCTGCCCGGCAAGGGTTTGTCACCTCCCTGCTCCATGGCACAATGCATTTGTGCATTCAGCCAAGAACGACGCTGGCTTGCTTTGCTGCTGCTGGGTTGCATTACAATCTTCTGTCTGTGGCAATTTGCTACGCACCATCGCCCCAGGGGCACGGCAGGATCTTCTGTTCGCCAGGTTGCTCCCCGTGAGCCGCGCAGATGCCTTTCACCCCCGGCCAAAGCTCGGGGAATCCCTGTAGGTATCTCACTTAACGTGTTCCTGTCCTGGAGGTGCTGATGGGGCTGGGGTCTGGCTGCGAAGGGTGCGGGGACAGGGAGGAGAGCCTCCGGGTTACTGCTGTGCTGGGGCGCGGGGGTCCCCGCTCAGGGTGCCTGGGGCTATGCAGGCATCCTGCCCTGGGCTGCTCTGTGCCTTAATGGCTGTTAAAGGGAAAAAACCTGCCGCCTCCTCCGTGGAGGATGGAGTTTATAAAATATCCTTATAATGTCCGCTTACCAGCCCCCAGCCTGCGATAGCCTCTGCTTTGAGCTGACCAAATAAGACAGCAGGTGGAATAAGCAAATCGTTTGGGGATTTATTTTATTTTATTTAATTTTTAATTTTTTTAGTGAGTTGGTCTTCCCTTCCCTGAAGTCCTAGAAAATAACTGGTTGGAAATCTTCATCTGTTGCTGGTGTCAGGCCTGTCTCTGCTCTCCATGCTGTGGTGCTTTCCTGGGCCATCCGCAGGCTCAGGGCAGGGAACGGGCTGGGAGGCAGCACCGAGGATGGGAGCCGGGGGACGGCTGCTGCAGCCGGGGACCAGGGAAACTGCTGGGGTTTGTTTAGGCAGCCAAAAGAGGAGTAAGGGTGGACTTACTCCTGCAAGCTCTCCTCCTCTCCCACGTGCATGAGGTCACCCATCTTCCAAAATCCCAGCTTTCCAGCGCAATCTCCACCCTGGGCTGGGACTGGTGGGGAGATACCTGGCAAAACCTGCTGCCGCCGGGCTGTTGAGGGGCATCCAGAGGCCCCCAAAGTCTCTTGCCCACTTGCCCAGCCCGGTGGCCCCAGTCCCTGGCTCCGTGGCCAGCCCCTGCCCTCTGCTGATGAGACCTGGAAGTGCCAAATTCAAACCAAGCAGCCCCAAATCTGCGGGGTGCCCGGCAGAGCTGGGTACCGGGGGGTCTGGATGCGGCTTTTCATTGAGGTCTGCCTGGAGAGGCTGCTCCCCGCCTCGTACCTCTCACACCCAGGAATAGTTTTGTGGTACTTGGCATTCATTCCCCTACACTTAATTTCATCCTATTTAGAGCTAGTAAAAACTATTCCCTGCAAGCAATTTATTCAACAAATGTAGCTGGCACTTTCTGTTACTGAGTTGTCCAGGAAGAGACCACAATTTTTAATGATTTTTTTCCATTCAGCGAATGCTCTTTATGACCATATTTGAGCTCGGGGTTGTTCATGAATGGCAGTATAGTAAAAAAAAAAATATCCGGTGGCCTATCTGAGCTGCGGAGTTTGCTATTCACGCTGCGAGGCTGGGCACCTTATCGCACCGCATATTGTTTCTCTCCCCTGAATAGGAGCCCTTGTCTCCCTCAACTACCTCCACTTCTACCCAGAACAAAATTAATTTCATCCTGCAACAAATCTGGCTGCTTGATTAAATGAATCTGTTGCCAGCCCCAAAAGATCTCTCGGTGAACAAAATTTCATTTCTGGTTGAACACCCACTGAACCAGCCACGGATACAAGCAAGTGGAACCCAAAGGAGCTCAGAGCTGTATTTACACTGCTAACCTTCCTCTGATCCCTTCATTCCTGCTTATAAAGCCCTGGAAGGCAGTTCCTGAAGGTGTGCAAATACCCTGGGCACCCGTGGATGCACATTGAGCTCCCCCCACACACCCCAATGCCTGCTCCTGGCTGATGCCCACTCAAGCTTGACAGATTGAGCTCTTTTAATTTTTCCTTAGAAATCAATCCCTCAAGCCCTTTAATCTGTTGTAGGGTGTCCCCCCCTGCCCCTCCACATTAATTTCTCTACAATTTGGTGTGCTCTGAAGACCTGGGTGTATTACTGAACCTGGGGTTGGAGGTATGATTCTGCTGGCATCGCATCCCCATCCCTACCCAGCTCTAACCCTCCGTTACCCGCAGCCTGGGATGATGCCGCCTGCTCCTGCTGCCATCCCACGCACTCACTCTGCCTTGTTTCCAGGGCTCGCAAACAGCATTGAAGCCCTTTTTATTCTGTCTAATCATGACAAACGTAGAGGAATACTCACGGTTGCTTGCCTTGGGAGTGGTTTGCCAAAACCGTCCTATTCTGGAGTGTTTTTATAGTAACTGTGTGATGAGGAAAAGATGGCGAGGGCTCACCGTTCCAATTAGGATCGTTTCTGTCTTGCAAGAGGGATTGGCGGGTAGTATTTATGGATATGAGTAGGTTCAGAAAAATTCCTAGCACCATCTGTTTGAGAGAGAACAGGAAGAATTTCAATATGCTTTAGACCTTGAAGAGTAATGTTTGTATAACAGGCTCATAAAATCAATTTCTAATAGTTACAGGTACCCCCTCAGGAATTTAAATAGTCTGTTAACAAAGTTATTCCATCTGCCAAGCAAATACATTAAATATGCATGCACCATACTGTATATATGGTTGCATGTGCCTTCTACTGCACAGCGTGCCCTCGGGTCCTGCATGCCAGTTTTTAACCCTCCTGGGTTACGCTCGGTCTTTCCCGGTGGCACCGTGCTGTGTATTCCTGATTCAATGTAAGCTCGCTCACCTGCCTTTGGCCTGGTGGATAAATCACCTTTATGGCCACCTTGTCCCCTGGGAGCCGAGGACGGGGCTCACTCTGTCCTGGTCCCCTTCCCGTCTCCAGCTCGGCTGCCATGTGACAGAGGACTGGCTGTGGGGATCAAAAGGGCTGCAGGTGACAGGAGGGTCTGAAGCACAAATAGGGAGCAGACAAGGGGCAGGATCAGTCCCTTCACACTCTCTTTGCAGTCTTAAGCTGGCGTTGCAGCCTGGCCAATGGGCCAGCTGGGCTTTGCTCTGCTTCCAGTCTTCTCGCTCCTCTGCGGTGCCTCGCTTTTCCATCACCGCTTTGCATCCGTCGGCTGCTCGGTGCCAGGGCTCCGCTGCATCCTGCCTCGGATGTTTGAAAACAGGCTGACAATGCCGGGCATATGCAGATGAACTGCAAATATGTAATCCTGTTAATTAAATAGTTTGTATTTAATACTGCCCGTGGAGCTGTGCGATACCTCGCCAATTCTGCAAAAGTTGTATTCTCTGTGTTATCAAGAGTGATTTATGGCGAGAGTTAGGCTGTGTGTCCACAATATCGATGGAGGAGTTTGCTGCCTATTGTGTTTAATAGCTGTTGGGGTCCCTTTTTGTACCGTCACGTCATTTGCTGCCTGCCAGCCTATGCAGGTCTGGGAGCGTGTCTCCCTCCGGGCAGAGTTATTGATTACAGCGTGGTTGGGGTAGCCGCTGGCCGGGTGCCGGCCGTGGGTGCCTCCTCCAGATGGCTAGCACGTGCTGAGCTGCGGCAGGCATGGGACTCGCTGGCCACCATCCCCAAGTCCCCCTGCTCGCCCGGTGCAGCATCACCCCGGGGAAGGTGCCCCAGCTCCCGCGGGGAGCCTGGCTGGCGGGGAAGCGATCTGCCCTCCCCACCTTGTTTCAATGGGAAACGAAGTGAAGCGTGAGCAGCTCTCTGTGCCAATAGATTTATTTCCTTCCCCCCCCCCCTTTCTTTCAATGTAGTCAGTGAAACCTCTTTGCTGGGGAGCGGAGGTGAAAGGCTAAAACCTCGGGTGAATTGCAGCGTGTGCCGCTCCATATTGTGGCGAGGCAGCCCCCTGCATAGCCCAACCTGCACGGTTTTAATGGATTTATCCTCTCCACCCCGCAGGCAGATGAGGCACAGAAATCCCACGGGATTCACCACCGGTCAGGCAGGAGATGTCCCGGGGGGAAGAGGCAAACCCCCCGCACGCCTGGGGCACGCCGGGAGGCTGGGATTTCCTATGCGTTCTTCTAGTGATGATCCCTTTGTGCTAGGCGGTTTCTTCTTCTTTTTTAATTTAAAAATCCATATTCCCACTTCCACATAGCTCGTTATCTCAGGGCGTGTGATGAGGTGTCCAGGGGTCTGTCCCGGCAGAGATGATGCAGAACACATTCGCGCAGGCTGTTGGATCTGACCCCCCCTCTCCCTCGGGGAGCGGGTGGTTTTCATTTCAGCCTCTTCCATTAGAAGCTCTAAGGGGAGCTCCATCTATTAACTGAGAACTGCAGGCCTGTAAATTTTGGCAAGAAAAAGCCCTTGGAAGCAAATCATCTGTATTTTCTCAGGGCTGTTTGTCCTTCCTCTTTACATGTGCAGCCTTTGCTTGTCGGGAGGCAGGTACTGCTGCTGACTCCTTCTCCACATGTGCAGATTGATGGTGTCTGCTCCAGAGCCCGCTCCCTCTTCCTTTCCTCTCCCTCTCCCTCTTGGTTTTGTTCCTTCCCTTTTGAGCTGTTTTTGCTTTGTTTGGGAGACTCCTTTAGCTGCCAAGTCCTGATTTGTATCTGTTCATTTCCTAGGGCAAACGCATTGATCTGTGATTTCTGTTATGATACTGCAGATTTCTGTTCCCTTTTTTCTTTTCCTTTTTTTTTAAACTTTATCCTGCCGTCCAGGAGGTGGTTTCTGCGCTACAGAGAAGCGCAGTGTTTCTAGAAAAATGTGTGTTTCCCTGACTCATAGCTGTGCCTAATTGTGTACAGAGCGAGCGTCCATCCCTCTTAGTTCCAGTGTAATTCTTTGTGGTGTGTTCCTTTGTGATTGTGTTATTCCAGCAATAACAGCCACTCTCCTTCCAGATATTTATTCTTTTCATGAACATCAGCATACTGGCAAAGGGTTGGGCTTTTTTTTTTCCATCTTAATGCTCTACTTCATAGCTCAAATCGGGGATTTATGCTTCAGGGATCTCAGAGAAGACTTTCCTCTTTTCTGCTACCTCTTTCCAGAAGTGCCGTCTTTCTGCGCCGGGATTTGGAGTTCTTGGACATGTGTTACTGCTGCCGGGGATGCTGCTTGCCGCTTTTATACTTGTATTTACTGCAGTGCTTTGCTCTTTAATTTTGTTGTTCTCTTTCTGGCTCAAAGGCGAAGTGATGCAAATGAAGGCTGGATCATTTGGGTTGCAGACAAACAAACCCTGGCCACCCCGAGAGCAGAGGCTGGGGAGGGAGCGGGAGGGCAATGGGCAGCATCTCTCCGTGCAGCTGCTGCAGCTCTGGGTGTCCAGCGAGGGCTGTGACGGAGGGACGACAGCCTGGGCCGGGGCAGGCGAGCACCCAAGGTGTCCCCAGCACCTTACACGGCGAGGGCACGTGGAGAAAGCATGGGTAAGGCAGGGATGCCTCCCAAATATACTGCTTACCTGTATCACACCTCTCCCTGTGCTGAGGATAAAGCGTTAGTCTTTCATCCTGGAAGACCTTATTTTTTATTATGAGTTAGTTTTACAGCACCCTGATGTGTGCTCAGCACTTTACGGTGCGGGGAGAAAGATGAGGTCCATGCGACAGGTTTACCTGGCGTTAAATCCTGACCGAGTTACAAACGAAAGAGGCAGTATGGTTGTGTCCTGGCCTTCCTCCTGCCTTGCTGCCACAGGGGCTTTGAGCCGCTTCTACCTTTTTTAGCGACGTGAGAGGGTTTTCCAGCCCCGTGGCAGCCTCGCGTACGGTGCCCAGCTCCGAAACGGGGACCAGCGAACCGTGCGGTGCTAGGACCGTCCGACAGCCTGGCACAGCCCTCCCGAGCCACCTGCGAGCGGGGGGAAAATGTTGGCGTCCAGCAAAGGCTCGTTCGCCCAGCCCGGCGTCTCAGCTGCAGGCTGTGCCGGAGCCGGTGGGACCTGGCAGCCGGCAGTAGCTGTGTCGGGGCGGGTTTGCAGCCGGGAGCCGTGCTGGAGGAGGGCAGGCTGTGCCGGAGCCATGCCCCATCTCGGGCAAGCTCTCGGTGCCCTGCCAGAGGGTTGTTGGGTGCTAGCAGCACCCCAACCCCGTCGTCTGGGCAGGAGAGGGGCAGCCTGCCTCCCACGGCTGCGGGGGCTGCGGGGGTGCTCATCTGCGGGGGTGCTCATCCTCGACCAGGGTCGAAATGAGGAGACGATGGGCCCTCTGCCACATCTCCGTCCCCATCCCCGGGCGCTGCCGTCGCCCTCCCCGGCTGCGTGGGAACGGCTCCCGGGGCTGGAGCATGCCGAATTTCACTTTTCAAATGGGGCTCCTGGCGCCCGGCCAAGCAGCGCTTCGTGTTGTCAAATATTTTGGCAAACCGCATCTCAGCTTTAGTCTGAAGCTTCTTTCGCTAGGGAAACGGCGTCGAGCCGAGCAGCCAGCGCAATCCTGGCGCGGAGGGGAGCGCCGAGCTGCCGGCCGCATCCTGCGCGGGAGGTGCTGGTGCTGGGTTGCCGTCGCATCCTGGCTGGGGTGTGCTGGGGACCGCAGCTGGGCAGGATGACTGTGGAGAGCAGTGAAAGGGCCAAGAAAAGGTGTTTCAAGGTGACTGAAATGATTTGTGAAATCAGGCTGAGCGGGGCAAATTGTATTGACAAGAATAAGAAAACCCTAAAAAGTGATTTTTCAATTCGCTATTTTGGCTTTTTGTTCTGAAATTGCCCTGTATTAAAAAGGGAATAAAAGGGAAAAAAAAAAAAAAAACCAAGCTCTAAGTAAACTAGAAATAAGGGGACTGTATTTTTTTACCAGCTCATTGGAAAAATGAAACATATTTGTTCTGGGTCAGACCAAAATGAGCAAAGCAATCAGTTATCCGCAGAGCCACAGTGCAGGCTGGCTTTCCTTCTGCTCACTCTCCTGGGCATCTTTGAAAGAATATCCAATACCTTTTTATGATGTTTGAAAGAAAATATCTCCGGGGAGGGAAGAAAAGCGAGGTGTGATCCCAAAAAGTCTGCTTTCGCAGCTTGGACGGACCCATCTTTCCCTCCCGCGGCCGCCGCTCCTTCCCCCTGCCCGTCACGTTGTGCGGCTAGAGCACACGTACTCACGGCCCCGGCACCACGATAGGTTTTGAAAGCCTGAGAAATCCTCCTCAAAGCCTGGTTTCCGGCCAAAAAAACCCGAGGTTACGCAAACATACGCATAGCTTGCAAACAGGCTGTGTGTGTTGGATGGAGAGCAGCTTTGCGAAGCAGGTGTGAGCTGATGCAGGAAGAGCTGTGCTGCCTGATGTCTGCGCCGAAAACCAGTGTCAGCCTGCAGACTAAAACCAGGTCTCTGGAAGTAAAAATAAAAAAAAAAAAAAAAGGGGGGAAAAAAAAAAAGGAATAAAAATCCAACCCTGCAACAGCATCCCAAGCACAATCCCACCGGATCCCCAGGCTGGTGGGTGGTGCCACCCTTTTGGGTTAGTGCTGCAGGACCCCCCTTTTTGCAAGGCCACCCATCCAGCTGGGGGGCTGTGGGGTGACCCCCCCCAACCCAGCTTACCCACCTGCATGCCCCCGCTGTGCTGCTGCCATCCCGGTTGTGCTCCCTGAGCCCTGCAGGACTTGCTTGTGCCTTTGTAGAGGTTTGAAAGCCGATGGCTCCTTGGTGAAGGCACCCCTGAATTCTTGTGAGCCAGTGAAACCTCCTAAAATCCTGGTTTCTGGCAGCTGCCAGGAAAAAGCTTGTTTGGATTTAAAATCTGCTCAGAAGAGTCATTCTCTTCTGAACAACTGCGGCTGTCAAAGCACCGCGGTGGGGTTGCATTTATTACATATTAATGACTCTACATCAGATGTGTTTGCTTTACAGTACCAAAATATTGGAAATATCAAGGTATTAGCATTCCCGAATGTGGATTGTCAGCTGTGCAAATCTTGGGGTCTGGGAGCCCAGCAGAGCCATCACGTTACCCACAGTAAATGCTCCCTGGGCCGGTGAAAGCTGTCGTGACAGGGTGCGACTGCACCGTCCTGGGGCTGTACGGTCATAACCCTGCAGAAGCTGGGAAACCAGTGGTGTGAAAGATGTGAGTCTGTCTCGCTCTGTCCCAGAGCTGTCGGCTGCCCCCACCTCTCATCCACATGCTTTCAGCAAACGGGGCGAAGCGGCTCGTGCCGGTGCGATAATGTGGAAGGAGGCGCGTGGTGTGAAAAGACTCAGGAGGGGAAGGGGATGGCGGTGTTTGCGCTGTGGGATTTTTGACACCCAGTGTCGGAGGCTGAACTGAGCGGAGAGAGAGATGCTCACTGGCGTGGAGAGGGTCTTTCAGAGCATATAAGCCTTTCTCTGATTGCTTCCCAGAGAGGCTTATTTAGGGATTGAACCTTATTCCCTGGGTTGCTCAGCAGAGCAAATGTCTGCGAGAGGGGCCGAACCCCTCGGGGTGACCTCGGCTGAGTGTCTTCCTTCCCTTGCGCATCCCTTCTCCGGTCCTCCTGGGCAGGGAGGGATGCTGCGTGTGTTGGGTAAGCGCCGGGCAGAGCCGATCCTCCTGGGGCTGCTGCGGGAGAAACAGCAGTAATGAGGCTGGCGAAGCCATGAATGGGACCCTGCTGCTCGTGTGATTTCTCCGGGCTGATAAAGGAGACTGAAATAGCAGCTCTAGCTGGTTCCTTGGCCAGGGACAGGCACTAGGAATTATCCCTCAAGATGGCTTTCTGCAGCCTCCGCCATTCCCCTGCGAAGAACCAGACCCCGACTGAGCACGGGCCCCGTGGACAGCCGGGCTGGCTCTCTCTCGGACACCTTGCTGCCAGTGGGGCTTTTGCTTGGGCTTGCAGATATCCCTGGATAGTTCATCAAAAATATGGTCTTTCCTCGCACATGTCTCCACCAGATCTTGGTGGGTGGGTATGGATGCACTTCCTGGCCTCTCTTGTCCTCCTGTTTTGGTTGGGGAAACCGGTGCACGGGGTGGTGGGGGTGTGAGCACAGACATCTCCTCCAGCGCAGGTGAGTCTGTGGCAGAGCTGGGACCAAAACCCAGGGGGTTTGGCACTTTACCTTGCACCTCTGCTGTAAATCCGCCTTTGTCCGCCACTCGCTGCCGCTCGGCATTAGCATGATATTAGTTTGAGGGAAACGTTGACGCTCTGTTGGGTTTTTTTTGGTTTGTTTTTTTTTTTAAAGCATGTCATGTGGGAGTTATTAAAGGAGTTGCCTACATTTTACAAATATTTCCAGGAACAAACTTGCCGTTGTCTGGGGCTGTGGAAGAGGGAGCGTGATGCTGACCAGCACGGGGCTGGCTGCCAGACCACACTCTCCATCCATCAGTCCATCCCCAAAACCTCCCTTCCCCCCCAGTGAATCAGTACCAGTGATGGGCCAGGGTGCTGAAGCATCTGCTTATCCTGCTTTGCCTCAGCCGAGGTGACCGGAGGCCGCTTTCCCCCTCCAGTGTAGCATGGGGGGGCCAATGGCCACCCCCCTCGGTGCACATTCAGTTTGGGGTATTTGCAGCATCCCCCATCCCTGGGGATGGCGGTGCCTGAAAGAGAACTGCAAAGCTGCCAGGCTGCTGCCTGCGAGCTGCCTGTTCCTTGGGGGACATGGGGAGCTGATCCTTCCTGGGGGGGTGGCCATGATTAACACCCCACTGATGACCGCTGAGGCTGGGGAATGGCTGGGGCTGGAGGGCTCCTTCCAGGGGCAGCCGGTGAGAAGTGGGAGGAGAAGCTGTGGCTAGCAGAAAGGCTTGTTAAAAGGCTGGGGGGGTGTCATGGAGAAACTGGGGGGGTTCTCTGCAGGAGATCTGCGGGTAACGCTGAAGCAAGGAGTAACGGCAGTTCTCGGTGCCACCGACCGCCTTGATCCCCCTGGCCATAACTTACGTGGTCATGACTCAGAGTAAAGTGCCTCCCGCACCTGCCTGCCTCTATAAGGGATAAATAATAATAGTTTGTGGTTAAAGTATTACCCTCAGATGATAATCTGTGGGACATGGTTTATTTAGAGCAGCTGTGCTGGGAGGGGGTAACCTCTCCGTCCTCAGCGAGAAGTTGATTTGTACTCATGGTGCTGGCTTCTGGGCCATAGGGAGAGGGATGCTGTCGGATGTAGGGTTTTGCAAGTGCTGTGCTTGGCTCCGCGCTCCCTGAAGCAGGGAGGTGCAGGGAAGGGTCTTTTACCATTTGCAGTAAGAGCGGTTACCGCGCTTGCAGACAGAAATTATATCGGTGAAACTTCGGCAGATGTCTCACCCAGATGAGCAGGTTATGCTATAAAACAAATCCACGCAACACCATTTTCCCAGGGCCGTTACCTCCCTCCGAGGACAGTGGTTCCTTGGGGCTGGGTGACCAGGATAACACTGGGGCAGTATTTCAGCCTGGCTCTTGAGGCTCAGAAGAGGTTGGGGGACAGACAAGAAAAGTCTCCTGCAAGTGGGTGGCAGTGACGCAGGGCAGAGGAATGGTATTGCTGGTATGTCGAGCACCTTGTTTATTATACCTCAGACGTGTCGCAACAGTGCTGGGTTGTGTAATGGTTTCCAGGAGATTTTCCTGCTTTCAGCTTTTGGGGCTCTCATTCCCAGGGTTTGGTTTCTGCCAGAGGTGGAATGTGGTGGAGAGAATGAGTTAAAATCAAGCCCTGCTCAGGTGGGGTTTTGCGTGGAGATACCAAGCGTGTGACGGAGAGAGGGAGGAGAAGACTTCTGCCTTTCTAAATTGTTTCTTTTGTGAGCACCTTCCTTCCTGAGAGCTCACATGCGCAGGGTGAAAGCTGGGTGCCGTTTCCAATCTTGGTAGTCTGATGCTACTCCATTTCGCACAAGCTATACACACTGACACCAGGCATTTCGCCCACAGGGAGTTAAATATTTCTTTCTAGCACCAATAAGAGGTGGCATTTGACAAATGGCCTTGCCTTCTCACTGCAGGAGGCTGAGGCTCCCGTGATCCAGCCCGAGCACTTCTGCGGCACCCCTCCTGCCCCCGCCTGCCTTCTCTCGCCCAGCCCGAGCCCTCCCCAGGCCCCATTTCACCACGTTCCTCCGTTTCCCTTTGCTCCTGTGCAGTTTTCCTCTCCCTTCGTTCCCTGCCTGGGATAGGAGAGTTCGCACCAGGCGACGCGAGTCCCCTCGGTCGCTGCAAGGTGCGAGTGCAGAGAGAGCTCAGCTCCCTGCTGCGTCCCCAGTTTGGGGCTCAGATAAATCCGCAGAGTTGCCAGTCAGCAAACATGAGCTCCTCGCTCAGCATGGGCAACCCAGGAGTTTCAGAAGCTTAAAATATTGCACAACTTGGAAGAATTATCACTGGGAAAATTGCTGCAGCACCCCGGGGAAATTCAGCTCTCCGCCACAAATGCGGAGGCATTTGAGCTTCTCCTTGAAGCGGCTGCAAGAATTTCTCAATTTGGCCATCTTTGTTTTCCAGGACCTCATTCGGCACATTGGCTGAAATCTTCCTGGCCTGGGTTGTGCCCCCACCTCCAGGGGATTTTCTTATTTTTGAGAACTCCAGCTAAATGCTGGCATGGTTATAAGGAATTGAGGGAAGATCTTAAAGTGGAAAATGTTGAGCAAGCCTGGATAGTGTTGGAGCGCGTGGCACAGTGAAAAGAGCCTCCTCGGTGGGGACCGGGCTCCCTCATGCTGCCGGCTGCTGCGCTCAGCTGGGCACGGCGCAGATGAGGTGTGGGCACGGGAGGATGCTCCCGTCCCTTCTCCGACTAAGCGCAACAAAAAGCGGGGTACAGCAACCCCAAACCTGCTTCCCAGTGCATTTCTCTGCAGGGAGGTGCTGGGCAGAGGGTAAGGGGGACCTATCCGGCTCACCGCCGTGTCCAGGCTCCTTGCACACCCGGGCTTCAGCCCTCAGAGGATGAGTTGCACCACATTGCTGAGCCCACAGCAAGGTCCCCCTCTGCGTTTCCCTTGCAAAGAACGAAATAACCTGGAAGCTGTCGGTCTCTGGAAGCAATTTAGCATGGGACGTGGCTATTAATTTAAATAGATTACAGAAATTTGAACTAAGCTGCATATAAATCTTCTGACCGGCTCTTTGGGCTTTGGTCTCTGTTGTTTACACACTTTTTTATTTTTTTAAATTGTGTTTTATTGATTCCTGAAGCTGTGATGTTTTGGTCAGAGCTCGCTGCTCCCTTTCTGGGCACGGATGGCAAGCAGCTTCGCTCTTCCACACGTATCACCTTTCAGAGCTACTGTGAGTAGGACGCAGATGTTGTTAGGTCTCAGGTAAAGCCATCAAAGGTGGACGTTCAATCAAGTTTGACATCATCTTCAACCTGAAGGCAAACGGGTTGGTTTTGATTAGCAGCCTGCGGGGCTGAGCCTAACCCATATCAGAGCTGCTGCTGCTACTTTACCTGAATGGCAAAACCACAGATGGTAATTATAACGATAAGTGCTTACAGATTTCCTAACAACAAAGATAATTTGTTTGCTCCATGCCTTGTTAGAAGGGGAATTTTGTTCTGGTGACTGGGTGGTTTGCGAATCAGTCGTTGCCCTTTCACCCCTCCGTCCCCGGCTTGGCTGTTCCCCCCAGCGTGACCATTAGACGTTGATCCAACAAGAAGGGTCCTGCTGAGTCTGGTCTCCTCCGTAGCGGCCACGGAGACACCGGCCCAGTACAAGGAGCTGGGCTGGCGGGGAGAGGGATGCTGTACTGACACCCCTGGGATGACCTGGGATGCTGGGCAGGGAGGGGTCCTCTCTCTCTCCTAAATCCCCCCTCTCCTCACCCCATGCTCATGCACGCAACTTCTGGGGCGGTCGGGGTGAAAACTTGGTGCCAGGCTGCCCTTGAGCTGCCGGATGGCTGCTGCCGATCCACAGCAGGGTAAAGCTCAGCTGTATCTCTCATGCTCGCCCCATCGTCCCGCTGCGGGGGGTGACGAGGCAGTATGCGAGCAGCCAGGCTCACGCTTCTTATTCCAGGAACCGCTGCCAAAAACCGCGGCTTTCCTCCCGGCTGAAGGTGACCCGGCGTCCGAAGTCTTGGGAGGAAAAAGGGGAGAGCTTGTCACTATTGATCTCTGACAGCCCGAGGTCTCCCTCCAAGCTGCGGCCGCTCTCCGGTGCTGGAGACGGGTTACCTGTAAATTAAACCAGCTGGTGCTGGGGGCTGGGGGCTCACTGGCAGCCCTGGCCTGCATCCACAGCCATTCCCTGGGCAGAAAGCCCACGGGTCGGCTTGGACCCCAGCTTGGCGGTGACCGAGGGCAGCATCTCGCCCGTCATGTGGGCAGGCAGATAACAGCTTTGATTTCTGGGTCTCGCTTTAATTATAATGGAAGGATGCAGCTCGTTTAAGTGCCCGCTTTGCTTTCCAGCGATCCCTCCCGGCTGCCAAGTGTGCTGGGCTAACAAAAGCATTCCTCTCCCTGCCGGGGCCAGCCGCGGCAGCCCGTATGGTGAGCAGACGGAGGCGATTAATGCACACAAGACCAGCCTGCCCGGCTCCCAGTCCCTGTGTACAACCTGACACCCCTGAGCAGCCCCTCTGCGAGGAGAAACTACCCTTGAAATAGAGACCTCCTCCAAAAAACATCCTTACACCTTTATACAAGCTCATCTTCGCCTCTCTGCCCAGTACCGGCAGAATACCTGCAAGGTCTCGCCCCAGAGCGTGTTTCTCCTCTCTCGGAGCTCAGATCAGATGATTTTTTCAGGGCCAATAGTACCTGGAGTTGTTCAAGACGGTGATATTGATCTTGTTGATATTTGTTGCTTTAATGAGTCACAAATTCTGTCTGCGAGCAGAGGTGGTTTGGAGGTGCCGGCTGGCTGCTGCTAACCTGCCTTTCTGGAAGGGTAGGAATTTCAGCAGATTTAGAGAACTGGTGTTTTCTTAGATTCCTAAAGGAAATTACGCTAATTGCAACAACCCCCGTGTCCCCACAGAGAGCAGATGCGATAGGATCTCCCCAAATGTCTGCTCCTGATGACAGTAACCTTCCTACAGCTCTTCTGCCCCACAGCACTGAAGGACCTGCAGCGGGTGATCTGCCAGACCAAAACACTTATGGCTGCTTTGAGACCAAATTGTTTCTCTGCTGGTTCATCTTTTGGCTGTGGATGGTTAACTGGGCTGAGCAAAGACGTCAGCTCACCACATGGGCAGGGGACTTGGTCCGTCGGCCACCACTGCTCTGATCTTGGCTGTGGCCAAGATTTCATTATTTTGAAATGGTTTTAATATTCAGGCTACACTAATATCCGCACGTGGGCACGGTGTGCGGGGTCACAGCGCGGTGCTAGTGTGGAATTAATATAAATACTCCGTGGGGTATCTCTAAACAATGGTCCCATATTAATCAGCTTAATATTAATCAGCTTTCTCCCCCACTCAGATCTAGCAAAGCCCCCACTCCAGAGCGGGACGTGGTGCCGGTTTGGGGATGCAGGCTGTTTCTGGAGTGGTGGCAGGAACAGGACAGTGTGCTTCTTGCATCTCTCGGATGTTCCTCACTAGGCTTAATTTAAACATTAACTCTGAATTTGCCTCTGGGCTCAGGGCATGGAAAAAATTAGAGCAAAAGGAGAATTTTTCAAGAAGCTCTGAGTGAGTAAAGCAGGGTTATAATAGAAATAGTTTTTGACCTTAATTATGGCTTCTAATGGAAATAGTTGTGCAACCTCAGCAGTGGGCTTTGGTATTTGCAGGCAGATCTGAGCCGAGGATGGTGACAGAAGGACAGCGAGGGCTCGGTGGCCTTGGTTGCTCGCTTGCAGGAGGCTCTCGGAGAGCAGGGCTGAGGCCGGCGGGGGGAACGTTCCTCATTTCCACCAGCCGCAGCTCTGGCTCGCTCCATCCGGAGCTAAGGCTTCGCCTCATTTCTGCTTCAGACAAGAATATAAGTGGCCTCGAGTCCCTCGTTACTGCCGGAAGGATGTGCAGCCAGGCAGCCGGCACCTCTGGACGGAGGAGCGGGGAGAGCCTGTAATTTCCTGCTGGGATCAGCATGGCAAGTCCCAGCACGAAGGCGGCTCAGCTCGCCCTGCTCGGCTCCCGCCCCGGGCAGAGGCAGGGGGGAGCGGGCTGGCAGCCTGCCTCTCTCCCCTCCTCAAGGGAAGCAGTTCTCGGCCAGGAACGGCAATACGATAAACTCCAGCACTGCTCTCCAGGGATGAACGATGCCGATGAGAACTGCCAACCTGCAGAGATACTTGTTTGAAGGATCCAGATTGCAAAATAATGACACAGTGTTAGCCAGGGGTGGGAGTAGGACGGATTAATTACTGAAGAGGAAGCACATCACCTTTGGTGTCGGGTCAAACCTCCTCGCCCTGGAAATCTGCCGCTATTATTCCTGCTATAACGGGTCACTTGGCACCGCCTGGGAGTAATGACGTGTGGAGATAACGTGATTTAGAAACCTCCGTTTGGGGCGATAAATGGATGCTGGCCCTTCAAGGGGCCAGGGATCGCCTGGCTCACCTCCTCTCCTGCCACAAAGGCAGACGAGCTTCTCAGGCCACGGGTCCAGCAAAAGGCGTGTTTGTTACTATTGTCCTGGTTTCAGCTGGGATAGAGTTAACTGTCTTCCTAGTAGCTGGTACAGTGCTGTGTTTTGAGTTCAGTATGTGAAGAATGTTGATAACACTGATGTTTTCAGTTGTTGCTCAGTAGTGTTTAGACTAATGTCAAGGATTTTTCAGCTTCTCATGCCCAGCCAGTGAGAAAGCTGGAGGGGCACAAGAAGTTGGCACAGGACACAGCCAGGGCACCTGACCCAAACTGGCCAACGGTGTATTCCATACCATGTGACGTCCCATCTAGTATAGGAACAGGGAAGTGGGGGGCAGGGATTCGCCGCTCGGGGACTGGCGGGGTGTCAGTCGGCGGGTGGTGAGCAATTGCACTGCGCATCATTTGTACATTCCAATCCTTTCATTATTGCTGTTGTCATTTTATGAGTGTTATCATTATCATTATTAGTTTCTTCTTTTCTGTTCTATTAAACCGTTCTTATCTCAACCCACGGGTTTTGCTTCTTTTCCCGATTTTCTCCCCCATCCCACTGGGTGGGGGGGAGTGAGTGAGCGGCTGCGTGGTGTTTAGTTGCTGGCTGGGGTTAAACCACGACACTATGGAAATTCAGGTGGGGCTAGTGGTTGAGAAACATAGCTGTGGGGCTGGAGGACACCAGCTAAGACCAGGGCCGTCAGCAGGGCAGACTGGGGTGATGGGAGACCCGGAGGGACTTGAAGAAGGTGTGACCTCCTCCTGTGCCTGCACGCTGCCAGGAACGGTCATGGAAAATGACGGTGACATCTTGCAAGGGATCGCTCTCCTTCACATCTGCAGTGGTGCCGGGGTGGGTGGGGAACGGCAACCCCTCTCCCCCAGCGCACTGTGCAGAGCTCCGTGTCACGCCGTCCCCTTGCCAGACCTCAGACAGCTCTGGGCTGTCCCCAGAAGGAGCAGAATCACCTCGAGGGATGCCCATCTGTTTCTTCTGAAATTAAATGCAAGAAATGTGGGTCGCTTCCCCATCAAGAAGGGAGGTGGGGTGCAGCAAGCCCCCTCCAGGCCTCCGCGGGGTCTTTGGGAATGTGCTTGTGGTGTGTATCCTAATTTCTCGCTGCCAGAAGCGTGTGACTGTGAGGAGGGACCGGGGCTGCAGCAGCTCTGTTTCACCTCCCAGGCTGGGAGTCAGTGACCTGCAGTATCCCAGAGGCAGCTTCTGCCTTAGCAAGAGCAGAGGGACGATGCTTCGCTCTCAGGCAGGGACCGAGGGCAAGGTCTCCCTAGGCGCTCGGGGCCCAGCAGCCACCGCCAAGGCACGTGCCCTCGCGTTTTCAGCTCTCAGTTCTTGAAAACACTGGGAGAGCTGACCATTTATTTTGGTCCTCGAAAGGGTGCTGGAAAACCCCAGGCCCGATGTGGGGGTTGAGCTATTTGGGAAATTCAGGCTTTGTTGCTGAAGATGCAAACGTGTTAGTTCCCCTCCATTGCCCGTGTCTCTGTGTAGGCTGCAGAAATAAAGCAAGTGTTTAACACACAGGCGTTTAACCCTTTCAAGATTCCAGTTTATACATAGCATTAACTAATATAAAGAATCGTTCGGTGCTTTTTGGCAGCTACTGTTTTAAAGTTCTTATCACATTTATTTCTTCTTTTATCGCAGTTTTTGTATTGTGTGGTGAAGATTCGTCTCTTTCCTTGCCTAGTTTATCTATAATTCAGGACGTTTTTACACTTAGGTTATAATTGACTTTTCCACGCTGCAGTGACTCAAACAATAACTATTAATATTCAGCAGTCTATAGTGATAAAGATTTCCATTTACTTTCTTTTACTTAACCGTGTGAATATATGGCATCCTATCTCATACAGTTAATATTGAATTCATTCATATTTACTCTCCATTTTCCCATATAACAATATTGAAAGAGTGAGCACTGCGGTTTTGGGGACACCTGACTCCCGCACCCGTTCTCAGCTGGCCAGCCCTGCTCACCCAGAGGGGAGCTGGCACCTGCTGGTCCCAGCGATGCTGTGTGGCTGGGTGGCCGTCACCCTTCAGGTCTTCCTGAGGCTTGGGAAGAAGGTGGAGCAGAGCACGAAGCACAGCACCTCTGCCTTCCTCGCCTCCAGGAGCAGGATCTAGGTCCCACCAGCAATGAGGACACTGCATTTGCCTCCTGCGGCATTTGCAGCCAAAAAGCAGTTGTCTCAAAAACCCAAAGGGGTTTCAGATGGTGTATGCGGGCTGAGAGCTGAGCCAGGGGAGGCTGAAAATGGGCAAAATGTCTCGGTAACCCTGCCCTGGGGTTTCTGGTACCCCTCGTGGCATGGGATAATGCCATGGATGGATGAGTGTGCAGGGTGGATTGATGGTGGAAGGAGCTAGGAGCCGTGCTTAGTCTGGGAAGGCAGAGCAACTTGTTTTTTAAGGGGACCATGTTGCAACACAGGGCCAGGAGCCTGGTTCCCTGCCGCGGGGGTTTACGGTGTGACCTTGTGCAGGACTGTCGAGGGAGCCTGAGGACACACCAGCCAGATCCCCCATCCCTTTTGCTGCTGTAAAATGCACGACAGCGGCAGGTTCAGCTGGGAGGGTCTGAATGCCGGTACCACAGCCAAAGCTCTGACCCGCCAGCGCCAGCAATTGCAAAGGCATTTTGGCTCTGCCTCGGGGGCTTTATTCTGCTGCACAGCCTCCTCCTGTGGTGCAAAGGCACCCTACAGCCGGGTGCTGCTGGGACCAGTGCCAGGCTGGCAGAGTAGCCTGGAGGGAAACCAGTGGGAAACCCCAAACTCCCTCGCACTGATGCTGGGCAGCAGCAGGTGAGCAGCCACCAGCAGAGAGGATGGGGTGGCGGGAGGGCGAGCTGCCCCTCACTGGTGGCCTGTGGGGGACGAAGCCGTGCACGTTTCCTTCCCATTGCCCCCACAAAAGCTGGATGCCTTCACCCCAGCCGCGTGGGGGCCTGTGTGGGGCCCCCCCAGCGGGGCTGGCACCACCCATCTGCCCAGACTCCTGGCACATAGCTGGTGCTGTGAGTGTGGGAAACACTGCCCTGGGGAGATGCCCTCATCTCCGTTCATCTCCCTAACGGAAGGTGGAGCGGGGACCAGCTGCAAAAGCCAGCAGTGAGTTAGGTATTAATTGCAGCTGTGTCGAGCTGTTGTGACTGAGCTCTTCCTTGTAATTATGAAAAATGTCCTGCACAGGGGAGAAGTGGCAGGGCTGCTCCCCCCTGCTCAGAGAGAATGACTTTCCCAGGCAGCTTTCCTCCAGAAAAGAGGGGCTCTTCATGCTCTCCGCCCCAGCCACCCACAGAGTGGGGCTGTTCCCACCGGTGCCGTTGGTGAGCTGTTCCTGCACTTCACGGCTAGTTAAGGGCTAGTGGGGTTAAACGGATAGTCCATTAATCTCGGCCCCGCCGAGGTCAGAGCCGAGGGACACACACGCGGCGGGTGATTTATGGCCAGCCTGGGCCCGTGCCCCCTTCCCGGGGCTGCTGCCAGAGCTACCCAGCACGGCGGGTGCTTGCCAAGCGCTGGCAGGAGGGACAGCGTGCCAGCAAGCTGCTCCCCGGAGGTGACACCTTCGGCGTTTCTGCTGTCTTCCCCCCGAAAGGGACATTCTGGCTGCGGCCGCTGCCACCCTGGCTCAGCCCCGGGGAATAACTTGCCTCGCAGAGATGCCTCAGGAGCAGGACTTCCCGCACCGAAGCTTTCACCCCAGCCACCTCCAACGCCCTCCCTGCCTCAGTTTCCCCATCGCTAGACAAGTCGCAGCCTCCCCGGCCTTGCAGGACCCAGTGCCCATCGTAGCTGGTGCAATGCCCAGGCCGGCGCGAGGGAGGGCTCCCACGCCACCAGAGCAGCCGTCCCTGGTGTGCAGTAGGTGGCATGGAGCCAGCCGGCGCTCCAGGGTCACCGCAGCCACCGGGAGCCGGGGGTTGTCCCTGCGGCACGTGCGGCGATGGGTTTCCCTCTTTTTTTAATGCTCCTCTTGGCCTCTGATCAGAAGTGCACACTATCTGCCTGTTATTAGCCTGCCTACCGCTATCTGCCCCGGGAGCAATCGCAGGGTGAATGAATAAACACAACAGCATTTAGCAAGATCTGAAAGGAGATGTGATGATAATTTCTTCCCTGCAAATTGTACGCGTTCATGTTTTCAGCGCGCTGAAGGCAATTAGAGCAGAGCGGAGCTGGCAAGGTGAGGGGCGACGCTGAAGAAGGCGCGACTATGGAGCCGTAATAACAATTTAGATTCTATTTAGATACAAGTGGCTACAAGTCGCGTCTCAATATTGAATCAATCGACACAGACAAATGATTTAATATGGAGGCATTTGCAGGAGTGGAAGGAGAGGGAGCAGCCTTTTAGACACGGCCAGGTGGGGACACGCGGATGGGCGGCCGGGACAGATCCAGAGCTCCCGTCGGTGTGGAGGGGAGACGAGAAAGGGCGATCCTGTGGGGAACAAATGGCTTTTCTCGCAGCGTTTGGCACTCTGGGCTGGCTTATGTTCGGCATCGATTGGGGAGGTATTTTTAGAGGCAGTCTGGTATTTGTTAACCTTCTCATGCAGAGTGGAGCTCGCTTCTAGAAAGCATGTGTGCGCGCACGCGTGCGAAAGGCAGGAGAGATCCTGCCAGAGATAAAAAGTAAGTAGCTAGCCCCAGCCAAAGGCCGGGCGCAGCTGTATAAATACGCAGTGGCCCCCCTCGCCCCCACCTCCTCACGGCGAGTGGGGATGGTGACACTGGAGAATGCTTTGCTGTCATTAGTTAATTGAGCTGCTGATGTTAAGAAAAGGTTATGTATTTCTCCTGGTAGTTTTTCTTTGTAAAACTCTGACAGGGATCTCTTGCAATAGCGGTGGCAATGCCCCAGCTGGGGAGTTGGAGCAAATCTTCCCTATGGTGAGGATTTTTTTTCTTTTCTTTCCCCTCTTTTCCTTTTCTCCCTTCTGTGTGGCAGTGACTCTGCAGAGGAGTGGCGAACCCTGAGCCGCCCTGCGTGCCTGACTCCTGTAAGCAATACCCCTCGCTGCCGCTCCGTGCGGGGTCTGTCCGCCGGCCTGGAGACCACCGGCAGTGCAGGCCCTCTGTCCCCTTACCTGCTCCGGGAAACAGCCTGGGGACTGATGCGCAGTGGCTGGTGTCCCCTCGCAGCCGGGCACAAAGCACCCGGGAGGGGAAGGGGGATTGGATCCTGTCTCCGGTGCTGGGAGCACTGCAGAAGTGTTGCAGTTTGCCAGGGCTGTTCCCGTGGGCTCCACCGAATCACACCTACGTGCATGGTGCTGCCAGAGTGGTCCCCAAGCATCCGTGGCTTGGCTGGTGCCATGAAACTCATTTCCCTGCAAGTGCTTTTAATGCACATCCCTTGAGACCGAGTGCCGGGGGGCCTGGGAGACAGTCTCCTTCCTCTGACTTTGCTCCGAGTTGTTCTGCTGGGAGGTTTTCACAGAGGGACTAGGGTCTCACCTGGGATCGCTGCGAGTGGTGAGGCAGGCTGCTCTGCGGGGAGGTTCCAGGAGCGTGGTGGTTGGGCTCTAGCAGCCTGGGTTTGCTGCTACAACCTCCAGCCCTTTGCTCTGGGGAGAGCAGAGCCCTTCGTGCTTTCTAGCCCTGGCAGAGACGGGGGTGGCGAGGAGGGGGTTCCCGTCTGTAGGTGTGAGGATGTGTTTGCTGGGACCGCAGCGAAGGTGCATCTCACATTGATGCTTAATGGTCACTTGAACCCCCTGTGCCTGTGAAACACCGCCCAGGCGTTCAGCTCCTCCTGGGGACAGCAGGACCGGCTTTCGCGATGATTCATCTTCCAGCTGCGGTCCCCAAGCAGCTCTCAGGTGTTCGCATCCACATGAAACAGAGGGCTGTCATTATCCGCCCCCTTGCAGCCGGGGCACTGAGGTGGAGGAGCAGGCTGGGCGAGCTCCTGGCTGGGACGGCTGCGCCCACAGTGAGAGCGGCTCTGGCCGTGTCGCGCAGCATGGCCTCAGAGCCAGCTGCTGCGGCCCTCCTCACCCCTCAGGGCAGGAGCAGCCGTCCCCATCCCGCCGGGACCCACCGCTCCTCATGGAGGGGATGTGTCCTCCCGTGGGGGCCGGGAGGGGAACGGATGGGCATGGCGAGCCAGCATGGAAGCACTGAGCACACGGGGTTTCACCTGCACTTCGCCCATGGGGACGCTTATGCCAGCATAGCACGTCTTGCTACAGCTTTTGCTCAACCAGTTGCCTCCCACCTCTTCTGTCTTCAGGTTTCCACCAAGTCTGCCTAAACCTCAGTGCTTTTATTCCCCAAAACATCTCTGTTCAGCGCTCTTGGTTCCTGAACCAGGCGATCACTTGGCAACCGATCTGCCAGCGAGGCAGCGCTTGTGCCTGCTTAACAGCCAGCCGTGCCGACCGGTGGCAAGCTCGGCTCAGCCGGCACAACCCACCTGCATCCCTGCAGCCATCCTGGCCGAGCAGCAGAGCCCGCTGCCATGGAGCATTGCAAAATACCTGCCATAAAACCAGTACCGAGGCGGAGGGAAACCCGTAAGAAGTGGCCGGGTGCAGCATGGGGGTGATGCACGGCCGTGCTCCCACACGCCGGTCCTGGCACCGTGTCTGAGCAGGATGAAACGTGACCTCAGGCAGCCGCCGGGCCGACACCGCATCGCCCTGATGGGGTCAGAGCCCAGCCGGGCGGTGGCTGTGTCCATGGAGGAGGTCGCTGACCCCGGCTTCCCACCGCTGCCTGCCACGGGGAGGTCACCACAGCCCCCTCCGCCGGCACAGCGGTCGCTGGCTGCTGCTTAATTAATCCCAGGCAAAATTAATCAGTTGACATCCGACAGCTGAAGAGCGGATGGCAATCGCTCTGGGGCTGTGCCTCCTCCAACCAGCAGTGCTGGACCCGGCTGAGCACCTCTGCCCCCAGTTTTGGAGGCAGGGGCCACGCTGGGTCTGCCCAGTGCTGCTGTCGTGCAGCCTGGCCGGGACACAGGTCTGCTGCGTTCTCCTTCGTGTGCTGCCAGCCCATGGGAGGTGGAAGCGACCCCACCAGAGGCGTCCCAGGGGCTGCCCCGTTGCACGGAGGGATGCTGCAGCGGGAGCTGCTGTGCAGGAAAGAGCATTATGGCCGTGGGTTAAGCTCCTGAGAAAGGTGACAGCAAAATGTCTCCAGTGGACCGGGAGAGCATTAATTTGCACCACGCAGCCTCGTTTGCTTGCAGACAAGATGGCTTAGGGCTGAGCCTGCTCTTGCCAGGACCCTTCATATCCTGTTTGCCTGGTGGATGGAAGCGTGGTCCTGGCAGCATTTTGGATAGGTGGCACTTGACACCTACCTTGGGGACTCCAGGAGGTCTGCTGGTGGCAATGGGTTATGTCTCCTGCCAGTCCCATCACTGAGGTCTTTCTTTCAGTGTGGTCACCCTGAGCATGGCTGGGATACAGTTGAAATTTCCTTGGGTTGTGTTTGTCTTCATTCCTGATGGGAAGATGCTTTCCCACCGCTGCAGAGCAAATCAGTCCTGGGACCACGGCAGCAGCTGTCCTGGTGACCACGCTGTGTTCCCGTCCTTGCAGGGGTGATGGCTTTCCCGACCCTGTTCTCACTGCTTCTTCCCTGATGATGCCTTCCCATTTCCCATTGCCTCACTCCCTCCTCCTGGCCTGAGCCTTTAATTCTTCCCCTACAGGCTCTGCCACTTTGGATTGCTAATCATGGCCGGTGGATGCTGGAATTAACAACCTGATCCCATCGACACCTGTGAATGTGTAATGAGACTCCGCTTTAGATTAATCAGTCATTAGGCCAAAATGCCAACACAGTGCCCACAAACTATTCATCTTTACTGCCACGCTTTCTTTTTATTTGTTTCATTTCAAATTACTCTAAAGGGCTCGGCTCTTCCCCTTTTCCTTCTCAGGAGAGGGAGCAGTTTCACTGCCACAAGCACAAACCCCAGGTCCTGACCCTCTCCCAGCCATTACAAGCAGCCTTGGATGCTGCTGGCCCTGCTTCGCTGCAAATCTGCTAATTTGGCATGTAAAAAGAGGAAAGTCGAACCTGACCCTAAATGCAAAAATCGTGGGTTGTTACGGGAGCGGGCACGCGCCTTCGCCAGTACGAGCCCTACTGGAGGGTGCCAAGGCTTCTGCTCCAGCCCTGGCTTGTGTTTTGCTGTTTTCCGAGCGTGGGGGATGCTGCAGAGCTGTGGGGTCCGTGGGGCCCTGCCCGCAGAGACAGTGGCAGTGCCAGCCGCCGTGTTACCATGCTGCCTGGGCTGGGGTACGGCACAGGCACAGTGGGTGCTGCTTCAGAGGTAAGGGTCAGAGCAGCCGGGGTCCAGTTTTGGTGACCTCATTCCTGCAAAGGATATTGGAAAGCAGTAACAAGATCAGAAACAGGCTGAGATATGCGGCAGGGCTGAGCCGCGAGACCTGCTTACCGTGAGAAATTTAAGGATCCCAATCAGTTGATCAAAGGAGAGGAGACCTGAGCTGCACCAGGGCAAGATATCTCATAGCAGAGGCTTCTCCAGCTTAGCAGGTAAAGCAGGATGCCACAGCTGGAGGTTTCAAAGGAGGAAAAAAAACCCCAACATTGAATTCAGGCACAAATATTTATTTGGGAGAGGAATGAACCACTGCAGCAAGGGGATGCTGCGGGTCCTTCAGGTATGGGGTCCTTAAATCTGTGGGTGTTGCTCAGATGCTGAGGTCTAATTTCCTACGCATGCCAAAGGAACCGATGGGGAGTTTTCTCTGCCATGTGCAATGCAGTGCTAATGCCTGTGGCCTCCTCTGGCTCTGAGACATGAATAAAACAAAACCAGTTCCCAGCTCTTTCACGCACACCTCTTTGGAGATGGAGGGGGTAGGAGCAGGGTTTGCAGTGTGTCTCTGTGGCTCAGCCTGCTTGTACTTCCATCCCAGTACCCTCCTGCCAGAAAGCTGGGTAAATCTGATAAGGCACCCGGGGTTAGACTTTATCCGACACAAGTCATTTCTGAAGCATGCCTTGTTTTTAGCCAGACCTGCTCCTTTTCCTGGGGAGCTGCAAACAAACCTTGCTCAGCTTGCGGGGAATAGCAGCCGATTTGTAAAACGCGTTACCCACAGCACCGCGGCAGGCTGGGAGGGTGCAGAGGTTGTGCCGGAGACAAAGCCTGGCTGTGCCCACCACCCTTGGAAAGCGGCAGGAAAGCAGAGGGGAACACGCAGCCTCTGCCAGACCCCTGTCACCGGCTTAGCTGCCTGATGCTGAGAATGTCTTACCGATTCTTCTCCTCAGCTGCTTTAAAAAGGGGAGTTTCCAGCTCCGCGGGAGCTAAGCATCCTTCAGGAGCAGGGCTGCAGGCAGGCGTGCAGGTGGGTGCTCTCTCCCTGTGCTACCCTGGTTGCTCCCCGGGCTGCCCTGTGCTCAGCACCGTGGCGAGACATTGCCAGGGCAGAGCCTTTGCCCCAGAGCGCTGGCGGCTGAAGATGCCGGAGCCGTCCTCGAGGGCTGCACCGTGCAGCACTGCAGTGGGGTTGGACCCCCTCCACAGCCAGAGAGAGCAGACCTCCTGTGGTCACCCGTACCAACGTGAGGCGTGGGAGATGGGGATGTAACGAGCACGAACAGCCCCCCCTCTGCAAACCCCATCTCCTGCCCACACTGGTCCCACGCAACACACCCCTCCCCACCCGCGCTTACGGGGGTCGCAGCCGGGAGCCAGCCCGGCTCGAGAGAGGTAACCCCCGTAGCTGCCCCGCGCCCCTCAATTAGGAGAGCCCCCCTTGCAGCGGCAGCCCTGGCTGGCAGCCTGCAGAGGCTGGGAGCGGGGGGTGTCCTGCTGCGGGGGTCACCCACAGAGCCCCTTCCCTCCGGCCACTCTGAGGGGGACGAGGGACCGAAAGGTGCTGGGAGCTTATTCAGGCTTCTCGCTGGAGGAGGGGAGTTTATTGGAAAACACCTGGAATCTATTAGGCCTGGAATATGGAGTCAAGGTTTTGCCGCCTGCAGGCAGCTCAAGTATAAATAGCGGCAAAGGGTTTGTTTTGACTACTTTAAATTGTGCAGGTTTTGTGCCCTGAGAATTGGGATTTTGAAGCTGCTCCTAACGTAATAATCCTCCTGCTTCCCCCTCCCGCCCCAGTGGCCAGGAATCTGCACCTTGTTCTCTTCTCCTTCTCATTCCTCTCTTTGTTTGACTATTTTCCCTATTTCCCATCTGTTTATCGCAAACCTCCCTCTTCCTGGAGCCTTCTGGAGTCTCTGAGGAGGGGAGGGTTGGAAATGTTGTTGCATGCAGGGAAGTGGAGGGGAAAGTTTGGAGCTTTACAATAAAAACCAGAGCGCTGGGCGTAAAAAGAAGGAAACAAAACCAAATGCTGAAACACCAGGACAGACCCCTCTGTGTAACGGGGTGACCCATTGGTGATGGGGGACAGGCCCCCAACCCCTGGGTGATGCCGTGAGCATCACCACTGCATCCTGGCTGGGAACAGAGCAGGGAGGTTTGGTGGGGAGCCGCTGCCCCACCGCAGCCGCGTCCTCTCCCACTCCCACGGCTGCCGCGGCGGTGCTCCCGCTAATGCCGTAGTAATAGAGTGGTGTGAGGCGCCTAATGGAAATGCTACATCACTGCCAGCACGGAGTCCCCTCGGTCCCGGTGCTAATGATTATTGCTACTCTCTTGTGCCGATGCCACCGCGCCGACGTGTCTGGCGGTTCCAGGCAGAGACTGATGCAGCCTCCGCTCCAAGGAGTTGCTGCTCCAAATTAGACCGTATATCTGCGAGGAGAAGGAGGAAGGGAGCTCTGAGGGCCGCGGGCTCCTGGAGGAGAGGCAGGCTGTCGGCACCACTACCACGTGGGAGCCAGGGGCGAGTGTGGCCGCCAAGCTGCCACAACCTGCCCTGGCCTCCCGCCGGCACCGTGTCCCCCCGTCAGCACCGTGCTCCCTGCCCGAGGTCAGCCCTTCCATCCTGCCCTTGGCGTGGTGCCCGGCTGAGTTGCTTCTCAAAGTGTTTTGGCATCACCCGGTGCAAACAGAGCCGCACGAGAGGCAGCGCACAAGAGCATTGGCACGGTGGCACCCACCCGGTGCAACAGCCGCCTGAGCGGAGCCTCTGCTGAGAACACCGTGGTGGGGCACGCAAGACCCCGGGGCTGCCGTGGGGCTGAACCACGGCCCCCGATCTCCAAGGAGAAGCGCCGTGAGGGCCAGGGGCTGCCATGCACAGCGGGTAACAGCTCTTCCCCTGGCTTCAGAGGTAGCCATCTGTGCTGTAGACCTGAAAGTCAAACCCTGCTGACAAGCCATCTGGGGTGTCCAAACGACTGCACATGGTGCAATTTATTTTCCTACTTTTCCTTTTAATCATTGGTTTATTTCATTCATCTGGTGAGAAAACAGCCTTGAAAACCTAGGGTTTATGTCCTGGAAAGAGCCTGCGGTGGCCGGGGTGGCCGGGCGCACCGTGAGCGCAGGTGGCTTCTCAGCCACTCATCGCACATGGCCGATGGCCGAAGTCACACCTGGGGGCTCGGGGGGCTTGGAGCCCCAGCCGGGAGCCCCGGTGTGGGGACCGGGGTCAGGCTGCCTGGAGACAATAACAAAACACTAATCCACAGGAATAACAGCGGCCGCAAAGCACCCAGGAGCATCGCGGCGCTGCGCACGCCTGCGCGGGGGGACAGGGCATGCCGCCAGATCAACCGATGTTGCTGTGGAGATGGAAATTGGGGACCGTCACTCCAAAACATCCTCCCACGAGACTCAGGCTCGCGGGGGGATTTTCCCAGGCTTGGTTTACCCCTCGTATGCATTTCTGCTCTTCGTGCTCTTTGTCCTTTCAATCCAATTTAAGAAATAGAAGTGGATGAAACCAGGTTGGATGGGAGCTGCTCCGGCAAAGCTGAGCCCGGCCCTGCGAGGTGGGAGCCAGGAGATGTTCATGGCTCCGCTCAGCCTGTGAGCAGCCATGCCCATCACCAGGGACATGACTGTGCCCCAGGCATGGCGTGTCCTGCTGCTGGGGTTTCCCAGCTCCTTGGCTGGCATTTGCTTGCAGCCATCCCATGGGTTGGCCTTGAGGTATCGGCATGGGGCTTCAGCGGCAGGCAAGGCTGAGCGGCATCCTTCCCTGAGCTGCTGCGATCAAAGACAACTCCTTATCTTTGCACCAGGAATGCCCTTGGAGCCCAGACAAACTGAGGCCATGGGCTGTCCCCTCCACACTGCTGAAGCCCCGGCTTCACTCCATGGCTTCCCAGCCTGGCAGTGTTCCCAGCATCCCAACCCCACTCATGGACCCTCATGGCATGAGCTGAGGGTCCCGGTGTGGGGTACAACCTTCCTTTGCCCCCCTGCACTGCCCAGCACCCAGCATCTCTCTGCCACCCACTCGCGCACCCCAGGGTGCCCTGGAGCAGCCGTGCTGTCTGCACAAGACGGTTCCACCCCGTTATCTCTGGAGCGGTCTCTGCCGCTCCTCTGCCACTTGCCACCAAGCTGAACATCATGTGGCAGCACCGCTGTGACTGGGCCACCGTGGGACAGGAGGCATGCCACGGGCTGGGGTCCTGCACCCACCGTGACTGCACATGTGCTCAATCTTGTCTGCTTCCACGTGCAATTAGCATGACACAATTAAACCATCTCGTTAGACGGCATTGTTTAGTCCAGAGGAAGCGTGGGGCCGGCTGCGGGGAGCTGGCAGCTCGGCGTTTCGCACATCATTATGTTCCCCTCACAGCTTTGAAGTCGGAGAGCCAAGGCATCTCTTATTCCCTCCGCGGGCTCCCACGCGCCTGGGCGGAGGTGGCGGCAGGAGGGCCCCGGGAAGGGGGTGCAGCACCTACAAGTCTCTTCTTACCCCACATCGTCACCCCACAGAGCATCTCCCGAAGCCATCATCACATGCCTCGGCACCCCGGTGGGGCGGCTCATGACCACCACTTGGGGCTGCGGGGATGGGGACATCTTCACTTGCTCCTCCGACATGTCCCTTTTCCGGATGCCTGGATAACCCCCCTTGACGTGCCACCAGCTCCTGCAGCAGGTGAACAAGCCTTCAAAAGCCCCAGTGCCTCCCCGAGCTCTGTCCCCAGGAGCATTGGTGTGCTCCCCCCAGAGCCGCAGGCTGGGATGGGTGCACTGGGACAGAGACGAGGGCTCCTTTGATGCCGCGGGTTTATTTACAAATGACGCGCGATATCCTGTTCCTCTTGGCACAGCGGGAATCAAGCAGCGGAGTGTGGGGGTTTGCTCAGCCTGCCAGGCCTCCCCGGGCAGCGCCGGACCCAAACGTTCCTTCACCTTCCCCTCTTCCCGGGGCTTGTTCCACCCTTTCTTCGATCTTCCTCTGCCCTCGCTGCTCCTCCTTTTCTTTTTTCAGCATGACTTACTGCTCTGTGCCGGCGGCGTGAATCCTTTTATCCCTCCGTGCCCACGCAGCGGGGACGGAGGAAGCTGCCTGGGCAGATGGGTCATCTCCAAGGTTAAGCAGCATCTCGGCTTCGCTCCCAGCCGCCGCTTGCCTCTGTCCTTGCGTTAAGGTTGGAGGCATCTGCCAGCACGGCTGGCTCTGCCCCGGCTGCGGGGATTTCACCAATCATTTCTTTTAATGGGGCTGGGGAAAAAAAACAAAACAAAACAAAACAAAACAAAATGTTATTTTCACACCTCTTTAACCAGCCAGCTCATCCTTTCTGTTAGGCGCTGGCTGTGGGTTGCCTTCCCTGCGGCATTTCTGTCCAAGCTCTGGCGCTGGTCCCAGCCGGGGCCAGGCTCCCCTGTGCCCACGGTGACCGGGGGGACCGCCGGCGGCAGGCGAGAGGGACAGGGCAAGGAGGCACCGCGCCGCGGGAGCAGAGCACAGCAGGGTGGGTGCCTCCTGCCCTGGGGTGCCCCGAGGGTCCCGTCCCACCACAGGGACCCTCAGCAGGTTCCTTGAAGCAGCTCCAGCCCCAGCAGAACCTTGCGGGTTTCCACCAGCCGCGGCGTCTCAGCCGCCGCTGCCAAATGTTTGGGGGAGAGGAGCCAAGTCAGGCAGTCGGGAGATAAATCTGAGCTCTCTCTGGCTGCGCTGGGACTTTGCTCAGGATTAATTGGAGGCAGCGGTTCTCCTCCTGCTCCTCTCCGCCCCCCCAGGGCTGGGGCGGCCGGGTTGGCAGCCTGGGCTGGCCTGGCTCCTCGCGAAGCTGCCGACATGTTTTCAGCATGAGGAAGGTGCGTGTGTGTTTGAGCTCAGGCGCAATCTCTTGTGAAGGTGGGAGGAGGCGGAGGATGTGCTAAACTATGAATGAGCGCAGATCGGAGCCTCTCCCCTGCAACCCTGACAGCCTCTCTCTGTGAAATATTTAGAGATGCTTGCAAGATGTTGTTAGATCTGGCTGCTCATGGGATTGCTTTTTTTGTTCCTGGACAAAAGCCTGGCGTCCACCTGAAGTTACAGCTAATCTACACAGTAGGGAAAAATAAACACTGAGATGTAAAGGAGGGACAATAGCCCCAGCACTAAAAAAGCAGGGGAGTGGGAATTGGCAGTGGCTGGTTTATTAGCCACACAGCACCAAAAACATCTGACGCACGTTACGAGATGCAAAATACGGTCTCGGTGCGGCAGGATAAGGCGCAGGGAGATGTCAGTGCTTGTCATCCCGGAGCACCACAGCCCTGCTCCTCACAGCCTGAATTAATCAGTCTGCCAGGAGCAGCCTTGCTTTGACCTCCGCCCTTCCCTCCACCCTCCCCAGCAGCAGAGAAGCTGGGTGTTAAATGCAATTGAAAGACTACCTCTTTCCAAACATAAAGCATGAATACACCAGGGGTAGCTGCAAGCACCCTGCAGCCGCCGGTAACCCCCACCCCGCGGGTGCTGATGGCTTCGGTGCCGAGGGTGCCAGCGTGCATCAAGCAGCGGTCCCAGCCGGCGGCCGCCCGGCATCCTCCTCTGGCGTGTTATGGCGAGGATGTAATTTCTAAAATAACACGTTACTCTTGCTTAATTATCCCACTTTATAGAAGTCACTTCCGGCGCTGAGCTCAAGTTATGAGATGCATTTCTGAGCCGTTGTCTGGGTGCCAGGAAAGAAGAAAAAGAGAGAGTCAGAATTATGATTGTTATTGGAGTGTTTTATTTTGGTTTTTAGATGTCTGGATTTCTGTTATAAAATGTATGAACTGCAAAGGAACTTAAATCTTTATGTTCACAATATTAGCTTCTCATTTCTGGGCTGAAATAGTTATAGCTCTTCTTAATTCTCTTGGAAATATTCTTCGTGTTTATTTTTTTCCCCCAGATGTTTATGTAACTTCCTCTAGAAGCTCGATTTTTAGTTAATTAACTTTTTGTCCAGAAATTTCTTTGCTCAGTTTCTTTGTTAATATACCTGGCATTTCCAGTTAAGACCATAGCTGCGTCTCTGCTAAGTTCACTTGCTTTCCACCACATAAAATATATTGCTTGAAGGGTTTCGGCTTTCCTCAGAGCAGACCCAGCCCAGCTGCAGCTTCAAAGATGCTCGAGGAGCCGCAGGAGGTGCGAGTCCTCCGCAGTCCAGCGCGGTAGGCGCTGGCGTGGCCGTGGGGGCAGCAGGCAGGGGGAGCGGGTGCTGTTCCGGTGGCGATGGTTTTGGCAGCACCAAAACCTGCTCCGATGGGGATCTGGGGGTAAAAGGGTGCTGGGGCCGGAGCTGGCGGGCTGAGGTCGCTCCCTGCTCACCTCCACAGATGCAGCACGAGCCTGGGGAGGAAAAGGGGTGCCTGGAGAAAAAACCTCCCCCCGGCTTGCCCCAGGTCCTCCTCCCGAATGGCATGGCTGAGTCAGCCTGGCTCCCTCCTTGCTGCGCCACTGCCTTCCCAGCCCCTTTGCACGTCCCTGCCAGTGTCTAACACCTTTTCACTGTAATGTCATCTGAAGATTTAATTAAGGTGCTGTTTGTTCCCTCTCCTAGATAATTAATTGAAGGTGTTAGATAAAACCAGGCCTAACACCAATTCTTGCTGGGTCTGAACAGCGCCTTCCAGCTCAAGATATTATTGTTCCCTTTTGTTTCAGATCCTTCAGCTTGTTCTCAGCCCCTGTGAAAAGGCTTATATCCAAACCAATTTGAATTAATTTTTCAAGCAAGATACCACAGGACAGAGATACTATTAAAGGCTTTGCTAGAAATCAGGGTTCATTAGAATACACCCGGCTGCTGTTCCCTCCCCTACACATTCTGCCCTTCAATAAAAAGACAAAAAAGAAAAACAGTTTTAACTGCCAGGGCTTTGGTGTTTAAGCCAAAGGACGTGCGTGGCTGTAGGGAAACCGATGCCTCATGTGCCACGGCAGTGAGAAGGCTTTGAGTGGTGACCTTGTACGTCCTCGGCAGTGGCTCTCCCGGCAGAGCCTGGTGGTGGTCCCCGGAGGTGGCAGCTCCCCCAGGAAGGTGTGCGGTGATGCCGGCATCGCCTTGGGCAGCGGCAACACAGTCTCTATGCATGCTGCCCCGCTCCCATCACACAAACACCACACCACGGCTGGGGTCAGGGCTGGGACTCGAATTTTGCCACTTGTGGACTTTGAAGAGCAAGCTACAAGGGCTCCTCCGAGGTAACATGGACATCAAGTGTAATTGCCAGCAAACACCCTGCTCACAAACCCCCCAGTATTTCTCCTCTCCTTTCACCGGTCTGTCCCAGGGGCCAGGACCATCCAAACCTGGCCAGTCGCAGTAGTAATGCTGGGATCTGGAAATGCGGCTGCGGTGGCTGGCAGTGCTCTGCACGTGGGCAAGGGATGTCTCTTCCGAGCAGGCGAGGAGAGCCTGGCCAGCAGCAGCCCTGTCGAGCACCTCCCTCGACTCAGCACAGTTCCCTTCCTCCTCAAGTCAGAGTCTCTCTCCCGCACTGGAAAGGACCCTTACAAATGATTGAAGGAGCCAGAAAGCTTTTGCAATTTCTCCTTTAAATGGAATTTTATAAAGCAAGAAGAATCCAACCCTTGTTATTTAAAGAGAGGTCCCTATCAGCAACGGGGTTTTTGTGATGAGTCAATTTGAGAGCGTTCCTGCTGACAGCCCGGGTGCCTTCACCCTCGTCTTAATGCAAGATTTTTTATGTAATTAGTAGTAAGCGTTCGACAGCAAATGTACTCTCAGCACACGGCACCCTGGTTTGCCTGTGCTGCTGGCACCTTGCAGCCCGCAGGGGATGATGGATGGTGTCTGAAGGGGTTCGGCCCCTATTTCTTGCCTCTCTCTGGCAAGACGCAATTCATAGCGTCAGCACAGCGCTGGGCTGCGCTGCTCCGGCAGCTGCAAGGAGTGGTGGCAAGCGGGGCAGAGCAGGGCTGGGAGAGGACACCCGGTCTGTCCTGACAGCCAGGGAGGGAGCGGGCTGGGGGACCCGTGTCTGAGGTCACTTTTGATTCAAGCCCGTGGAAGCGCTGACGGCAAGATGACAAAAGGCCCTATTTTCAGCACTGGTGTATTCCAGCCATGCACCCAGCCTGCCTCTGCTGTCAGAGAAAATGCAAACCGCCCTCCCTGGCTCCCTGAACTGCTGCAGGGAGGCACGGGATATTGTCCCAGCCCAGCTTATGTCACCCCATGCATTGCATTTAAATGGAGCCCTTTCTGTCTCCTTAACAAGAATGACACCGCTTTGCTTATTGCCTATTAACTCGAGAGGTGAACACATCAGCTGGCAGAATCAGAAACATTTGCCATGAAAAGGAAAAGCTGAAATCCCATTTTCTACCTGCAGCTTGATGGGAAACAGTCTGTCAGGGCCAGGCAGGGCTGCGAGCAGCTGCAGTTGTTAGACACCCGCTCCGCAGTCAGCACTTCCCGGCCTTGCTGGAAGCCCCCCGGGAAGGAGAAGCACCTTGACAGTGCCAGCATTGAGGGCCAAAGGGATAAAGTCCCCCATGTCTTCCCAGTTTCTGTCCCTAGTGCTCCCACCCATCCACTGGTGCTCCCACCCATCCACTGGTACCTCCACCCATGCACTCCCTCTCCTCCGGGGACAATGGCACCGGGCAGTCAAAGCCAGAGAAGGTCACACCACCATCCAGGGACAGCGACCCCCATTCCCTTTCCTCTGCTCCGAGCACGGCCCGTTAGTTCTGGGGATTTGGGTTTCCATTAGTGCCTGTTTGGTGGCCTTTCTCCTTTACGCTGGCATTTCCACGGCTGCTTAACTTCAGTGCATTTCATTAGCACAGAGGTTTCTGTTGATATTAGAAAGTCACTGTAATCATCAGGGGGATTTGCACGGCTGTTAGCCCAGGAGCTTCTCTGCTTGGCAGCGTTTTCAGCAGCATTTTTGCAGAAGAAGGTGCCTTCGACATGCACCCTGTTGGCGGGGACTTCATACCCCTGTGTCCCACTCTGCACTGAGGGTGCTGCGGCTGCAGCTCTGGCAGAGCAAAGGCAGCGGTGGAGATGGCAGCCCAAGCCAAGATGCTTGTGCTTATTGGGATGTCCACGGCCCCTAGGATGCTCATGCTCACGGGGATGCCTTCTGGGATGCCCACCAGGATGCCAATACCCACCAGGACACCTGTACACACACACCATGGCAATGGTACCCCCATCAGCAAGCGATGTTGCCTGTTCCCTGCCACGGAGCACGCAGCATGCTGCCAGTTCAGCCTCCCTCTGGTCCATCGCTGTCACCCATCTCCTTCCCATGGCACCCATTTCTTCTTCATCCCTGCTCACTCTTTGCTGGCATTTTGTGAGCCACACCAACAGCGAAGGCAGGCAGAGGGACGCAGGGTGGCGGGGAGCGTGGCAGTGGCAGGGTGGTGGGGCTGTGGAGATGGCTGCCCATCCCTTCCCACTTCCCCGGTGCTCTTTGGGGCCAGCTAGCCTTTCACGGACAGTGCAGTTCTGTTTTGCATCACCACTTTGAAAGGCCCTTGGAGAGAGCAGTGATTTATGAGAGGTTTCTTGTACAAGGGGAAATAAACCTCTGACCAGACCCAACTGAAATCCACACTGCTTAATTTTCTGTGGAATCAGGATTTTACCCCTATCTGAGGATTTTGCTTCTTTCCAAGAAAAACAGCTAGTGCCTTTCTCATAAACAGCCACTTTCTCTCCCTATTCAGAAGCAGGGCTGGCTGGGAAGGTCTCTCCCCACCGGCCCGCGCGCTCTGGTCCTCGCTCCTCCGTGCCGGAGCCCTGCGGTTCGCAAATCACCGCGTTTCCGACCAGCGCCGAAGCGAGAACATCTGCTGGGAAAGTCAACAGTAATTAATTAGCTTTTAACTGGGAGATAGAGAAGTGGGAGAGAGGGACGGACCCCTTTAATGAGAATAAAAGATGTTTAAGTTTAGAGGAGCATAGAGGCGCCCCAGTTACTTTGTAATATGATAAGAGGCTGGGAATTTAAAACAGAAATGGAGGGGCTTGGGGGGGCATTTCGGGTGCTCCGGCAAACTCCGGTGGAGCTTAGGAGGGAGACGGTGCCGGAGAGCTGTGGTTCCCAGAACAAAGGGGTTCCAGGTGGGAGCAAGAACAGCTCAGCCCCCGTCTTGCCCCCAGCTGTGTGCAGGCGGGGTGCTGGGGAGGGGGGGGATGCTCAGGTGCTGCCAGCAGCCAGGTGATGCTGGAGCGGGACCAGAGGTGCTAAAAGGCAGTGAGGGCAGAGCTGAGGGAGGGATGCTAGATGTGGTGGTAGCAGGGTCAGCGGCCCCCATGTGCGATAGATCCAGGATGGCTTGTCCACGTGAGACCAGGTTTGCTGGGACCCTGTGGCACCGGAGGGGCTGGGGGTGGCTCAGCAGAAGCCCCTCGCTGGCTTGGGGAACTGAGGGTGGGTGCAAAGAGGGGGATGTGCCTGGATTTGGGTATGGCTGAACCAGAGGAGAGGCTCTGTGAGCTGCTGGAATGGGGGACCTTGAGACCTTGTTAAAAATAGCACAGGAAGAAATGGAGGAGCAGGCAGTGAGGGGAAGAGAGGAGAAAGAGTTGATGCTGGGGGCAATGGGGTTTGGGGTTGGAGATGAAAAAACCCAGGGAGGGGGTGGGGGTGAAAGGCAGGAGCTGCATCCAGGATTTGCTCTGCTTGCCCTGCACAGGCTGTGGGTAAAACAACGGTGGGAAAACAGTGCTGAGGCAGCCCCAGAGAAAAGGGGGAGGGCTGCTTATGGGAGGGGAAAAAAATTACCAAAGGCAGCTGGAGGTGTATAATTACAATTATGATATGTTAAGTGTTAGTGCAATATACCCTCTGCAAATGGATGGCACCGAAGCTGTGAGGGAAAGGCTGGTGTAGGAAGAAACTCAGTTAATTAGTTAATCAGAGCTCTTTAGGAAATGTTTCCTCAACTTGCTTTTTTTCCCCCCCTCTATTTCTGTAACTATCAAATCGTTTGTTGCTCATCCTTAAAGTGAAATCCCCCCTGAGCCTGCCATGGGAGGCTGCTCTGTGCAGAGCAAAAGGAGGAAAACCAAATAGCTCTGCTGTGGATAGGAGAGCTCACCCAAAAGATTTTTAATTTCTTCGAAAAGCCTGACTTTTTTTCCTGATACATGTGAAAAACTGAACCTTGGAAATTTCCTCTGTGTATTTAAACCATCACCCCATCTCACCTTGCCTGCTGGGGTCTGTCCCAATGTGCCCCTCGAGCTGCTCCTGAACAGGAGGGGTGTCTGGGGAGGAGTGTGGGCTCCTGGCCCCCCCCAGCTGGTCACAAGCACATGCACCCCCCCCGGGCACTGCTGGTGCTCGGGACTGCCATAGCCCTGCCAGGGAAGCAGAGGGAGAGCATTACCCAGCTTTGCACAGGGGAAATGATATAATTGGAGCTGTTTGGATTTAGAAATTAAAATAATTTGGGTTTGCTTGGAAAGGTTCACACAATGTCAGCTTCCATCAGGCGGATGAGAAGCAGAGATGCCCTGGGAGTGAGTGCTCTGACAGCTCCCAAATAACACCCGCTCTGCTGGGGCTCCCTGCTTTTATTTGCCCAGCCCTGTTTGGGGGTTGGGGGGGTTCCTCGCATGCTGGGCAAATCTGTGTGCCCTTTCCCAGAGTGGAGATGTCATCTTCTTCGGCACCCGTCCAGCCCCGGCCATGCCACGGGAGGCAGCTGGCACCCCAGCCCCCTGGAGCCAAGGGAGCAGCTTTCTCCTGGTCCCCAGAACCACCCTTTCTGCCCCAAAACCTCCGGGCGAGACAGCAAGAGGTCTCCTCCCTGTCCTCCAAAATGCCCAGGCAAACCCTGCCGTGCCAGTGGTGATTTTGAGGGACCTTGATGCCTTTCAGAGTGCTGAGTGTGCAGGACAGAGGCATTGAGGAATCCCACCTAAACTGCTGCTGCCAGCCACCTTCTGTCCCAGGGCTGTCTCCCAGCTTGTCCCCACCACCTACGTTGAGGACACCTCCTCCCCCGAGGTCCTTGCATCCTTCCAAGCTCATCGCTTGCCTGGTTCCACCCGTGTTTCAAACCATCCCGGCTCCTGTTGCGTTATTTCTGTTCGCAGCGTGACCTAATTAAGCATCATCTGCAAATGCAATTACTTTGCCATTTATCTTCTTGATTGTTAACGTTCATCCCAAGCAAAACCAAGCCTAGCACTTGTTCCCGAGCTGGCCGCTGTGCTGTGCAGACTCCTGAGCCGGCCTCACTTTGCAGCCAATTAATTCCTCCAAGAAAGATCTCTGAGACACGGGGTGAAATGCCGTGTGTCCTGCCAGGTTTTAGCCACCAGTCCCTGCCTCCAGAGAGGGTGCGATGCACTGTAAAATATCAGTTGGCTTTGACCGCCATGGTTCGTCCTTAATAAATTCTTCCTTTGCATTGCTCGTGGCTGTGCTCTCCTCCGGGAGCAGGCAAATGCCTTTTCCTCAATCCCTGATTTTTGTGGCGTTCCTTGCCTAGCAGATGAAATGAATTTCCTGGCTACTAATTGTCAGTCTCCTTTTCCAGTCTCCACCCCCCGCCTTTTTTTTTTTCTTTTTAATTTTGCTTTGTGTTTATTTCTTTCCCTGCCAGTCCCCGCTGCCCCCCCGAGCCCTCCATTGATTTGTTACGCCAGCTCGGAATTTGGCCGACTGCAATTTTATTTTTGTTGATGGTGGTGGGTTTTGAAGTGGTAGAGGCTAGCTAAGTTCGTTAGCGAATTCCCTTAATAATTCAAAACGCATGTTGCTCGCCCCGGCTGATTTGTGTATGTTGGGTTTGTCAAGCGTTCCCTTACGTGCTTTTTATCAGTAAGTATTTACAAGGTCTTCATTACTTCCTAATTGACCATGCCTCTTCTCTTTAGTTATCGCCTTAAAGAGCAATTTAAAAAAGCAATTCAGCAACAGCCATTTTAAAGCTCTTCATTCCTTCCAGCCCCTTTCTCATTTATTATTATCCTTCTGTCTCGCTAGCACTTCTTTTCCCCGATGTCTTTAAAAGCCCTTTGTATTTCCCAGAACACTTTATCAGCTCTAACTTATTCCACCTGTCAGCTGCCATCCCTGTGGCTTCACCCACCTCAAGTCCCTGGTTTTGGTGCTTCCCCCCTCCTTGCTGACTGTGTTTATTCTGGGGTTTCTCAGCCCCAACCCACCCAAGGATACAGTATTGGCAGTGGGATTTCTTCCTCCATGCGTGGGCGTTAGGGGATGGGGAGTGGTGCTGCCTCTTTCGATGCCCTGTGCTCCCATCTTGCATCTCTTCCCGGGTCCCGCTGGCCGCCGGGCTGATCCTGGCCCGAGGCAGATGTTCCCTCCTGCCCCAGCAACTTCTGCTCCTTCCTGGCTGTCGTCTTGCTTCTCTGAATCTCTTCACTCCACCAATTCCTCCCTGCCACCAGCTCCAAGGTCAGTCACACATGCAAAACCCAGCATCTTAATTGATGGCTTTTGGGTTTGTTCAGCCTTGTGCTCCCTGAACCCCCTTCATCTTCCTGTACCACTTCCACTGCCCATCTCTAATTTCCCTCTACTCCAGCTGCATCATATTTTTGCAGGCTGAGGGACTGGAACTAAACAAGTATTCCCTTGATTTATTCATACATTCATAGGCTTTAAGGCTAGGAGAAACTATTAGCTCACTTAGCCCATCCTCCTGCATATTATAGGCCATTAAACTTCATCCGGTTATCCCCGTACTGAGCTCCATAATTTGTTTGGCTGAAGTGTATCTTTTTGGAAAGGCCCCCAGTCTTGATGCGAAGACAGGTTTATATAATGGTATTTTCTATCCCACCCTTTATATATTCTATAATGTTTTATTTGGGTTTTGAATGCTGCTGCACGATGCATAGACACATTTGGGGGAATATCTGCAGTGATGTTCAGGCATTTTCCTTTCACCTCAGCTGCATTCAAACCATTTATTGTGCATAAATAGCCCAAGACATCCCAACACCAGGCTCTGGTTAAGCAGCACTCTCCTCCACACTGCGACGCAGCCGTGCCGGGGTCCATCTCGTGCCCCGCACTATGTTTGCTGCCCTCCGTTAACCCACCCCAAATAGTTTTGCAAGTTTTCATCACTTTACTGCTGACTTCCCCAGCCCTGGTAGAAAGGGAGACAAGCCTGGTTCTGGTGGAGATCTCTGGGCACCCCACGGTTTAATGTTTTCTTTCTCTTTCCTCTTTGAAAACCGGCCTTCCCCCCCCACCCCCACCCCCCGTGTTTTGTCTTCTGTGGCTTATGTTCCTTGACATGTCGGCTGGTTTTGATCTTTTTTCTCTTTCTGCATTACAAAATTGTCAGCTGTGTAACCTAGAAACAGGGCTGGCTGAATGATATGTTTGCAAATAATATTTGTTAGAAGTTCATCTCTCTCTAGTTTGTGAATCATGCCTGCCCCAAACCTGGTTTTGGGGGACACACTGGTAAGGAGGAGCGGGTGACCCGCGGTGTGTCGGCAGCCAGCTGGGGAAACCAGGCTTCGCTCCCGGCTCCCACACCGATTTCCTCTGGGACATGGCACGAGTCACATCCTCCTCCACAGCACTCTTGCCTTTCTGAGCCAAACGCAGATACATCCCTGTCCCCTTTTTTCTTGGGGTTTAAGCAGGAGAACCCTGGCCTCGCAGGGCTCTGTCCGTCCCACAACTGGAGCCCAGAAGTGCAAATTCATGTGGGCACTGTTCTTCTGCAGGTCATTAATGAGCAGCTCTCCTGACTCCTCTGTGGTATCGGCCACTTACGGCACATGCAGCAGAGCCCACGTCTTAAAATGATGCTCGGGAGCTTGGTGCAGGGCCAGGCACCTTCCTTGCTCCCACCACCCCCGTCTGAGGGAGCAGACACTCCCCATACCTTCTCCTTTGGGTTTTCCTTCTGTATCTCAGCTTTTCCCTTGGATCCCTTTGCTGCCAGCTCTGCCATTGCAAGGCTGGTGTGTGCTCTGCAACCTGCCCCGTGCTCCCAGGCAGCTCTCATTCATCTTCTACCTCCTCGTGGCAGCATCTTGTTGCAAAGCTGCTTCTGGACTTGCGCTGCAGCCCTCACCCCGGCCATCCGTCTTCACTCACCTCATCCACAGAGGCAGCGGTGGCATTTCTTGCCCTCTCCCGCAGGCAGTTCATCTTCTCTTGCAGTGCACCACCATCCTCAGCCTCTGCCTTGTGCTAGGTACGCAGTCCCAGGTGTTTCTGCCAAAGCCAGAGTACCTCCATGTCCATCCTCATGTAATTTAAACACCAACAAATTCTCCCGGCCACGGTATTCATCCATCTCGTAACTGTCCAATTCATGCAGCCACCTCACAACTCTCCCTGGCTGTGCAGTTAATGTGTCCCTGGGTTGGCTGAGCATTAGAGCTGGCTGGTTTTATTTATTTTTCTTGCAGCTGGCCCTGGCTTTCCAAGCAGGCATCCACCCGCACCCTGCTGTCTGCTCCTTCCTGGTGGCTCAAGCCTCTCCGGTTAGGTCACCAGTTCCTAATCGCAAATAGCATTTCTACGCCTTTCTTGGGACATAACAGTGAGGACACACTGTGGCCAACACCCAGTGGCATCTTGGCTGAGCTGTTGCCTGTCCTTGGACCCATCTTTAGGAAACCATCAATATGCAAACCCCTGGGGTGGGGGCACATGGTTCCCTTCTCCTCCGTGCTCCCTTATATCTGCCTGCCTGGAGCCGTATGACCCAAAGCCATCCTCCCTGGTGTGCCTCAAGGGCAGTCGGCCATTCGGTCCCTCTGCCCATCCCCTGGGAACAGGGAGCAGCTAGGGCTGTGTAGCCTGCTCACTGCTCCAAAATAGCTCTGCCCCTCTCTGCATCGGCCCCGCTTGGCTCCGTGGGTAACACTTGCATCTCAGTCGACACTTCATACTTCAAGTGCTCACCCTTCACTTGTTGGAGCCTGTTAATCTTGGCAATTAGCTCTTGCTCTGATGCAATTTTCATGCATGCTCTCCCTCTCCCAAATCCCTCTAAGACCCCCTTGGAGCGTGTTCCTGCGCTGCTGCAGCTGCCTGCTTGGCTCCGCACAATCCCTCCCCGGCAGAGCCTGAGCGCCGCGGGGAAGCCAGGCATTTATTTAGGTGTTATGTGCACTTAGACGCCTGCTCCCTGACATCGCTTTCTGCAGATCTGACAAGAGCAGTATGTCGCCCTTCTACCTCTGCCCTCCCATCCTGCTGGGAAGATGGGAGAGCCGAATGTCTCCTTTATGTCTGTGAAGCCCGAAGGCCTGATAAAGATTCAGGGTGAGCTATCGCTCAAATGAGGAGCAGGGAGAAATCCAAGCTGCATAATTAGGTACTTTGGGGACTGTATCAAAATGCAGCTGACTATAGATTTCTGTATGGTACGTGCTCTTCTGCATTGACTTCCCTGCTCCTCCTTCCACTAATGCACTGGGAAGTGGTGGGAAACCCCTTGCCCAGGCCCCTGGAGATGGAGCTCAGCGTGATCCCATGAAAGAGCTGAGCAAGGAGTTGGAGGTGAAGGGCTGGTTGGATGTGGCTCGGAGCCTGGAGCGAGGAAACTTCAGCCGCTTGCTTCCTGGCGTGCTCTGGGCTGTGTGACTTTGGACCCCCTCTGTAAATAACCGGGGTTCATGGAGGGACTGCCCGGTGCCATCGTCAATGTCTATTCCTGGCAGGAATAGCCCACAGGACCTAACTAATGGCTTAGTTTAAAAATACATAATTGCTTAAACCGGTCAAAAATTGCAGTGTGTTTTCCCTCTCAAATCAAGACAAAGTTGAAATATCAAAAATGTTCGCAGAATGGGAACAAAAAAAAGAAATTAAGAAATGTCAGACTTTGCCACCGACATTTTTGATGGAAATACTTTGACATTTGCAAACTCAAATGTTTAGTTTGTCAAACCAGATGGAAATGTCACACTGAGCTAAGTTGAAACATTAATCTGTCTGCTCCTGGGAGGCTGTGGTCTCCTGTGGGACTCCCCCCGCCCCTTCCCCAGCTGCCCCCTTGGGGTCCCAGGAGCTGCCCTGTGCCCTCTGGCAGGAGCCAGGCTGGGGTATGTCCCTCTGTATTTAAAAGTCCAATGTGGCTGGGCAGGCAATAAAGCTGAAATCCCCGTGGAGGAAAGCCATTCATGGGAACGGGAAGGGAAAGGCGGATTCGGTATTAGGATGCTAATCCGAGAGACAAGAAACCACGTCCCCTTGACTGCTTTGCTACAGATTTTTGCCGTGGATTTGGGCAAGCCAGCCCTGCTGTGTCGTGGTTCCCCCTCTGTAAACAGGAGTAATAACTCTTCCCTGCTTCAGCCGGAGGTTGCAGGCTTAAATCCATTAATGTTTGTGAAGTGCTCGGATATCAGAGTAATGGGGATCCTGTAAGCACTGGAGAGAGCCACGCTGGCCGTTTGGAGATGGCATTACGTGATATGCAGTGGAGGGCTGCCTGCAAACCCGGCAGCAGTAAATCCTCACTGTGGGAATAGCATTTGAAGTGCAAAAGTGAAACGTGAAGTGAAAGCATACGGTGTATCAGGGACTTCGGAACATGACTGGACTCAGAGCCCAGTGCTGGGCAGCTCCGGACTGGGTTTGTCTGGGAGAGGGGGGTTTGGCTGCCTTGGCCCCCAGCAGCCCGTGGCCATGAGGGTGCTGCTGTGCCCTGGCAGTGGGGTGGGTGTAAACCCAGTGAGAGCTGGGGTTTGCCCATTCCATCTGTCACTGCCTGAGTATTTTATTTTTTTTAACTTTCTCTTATGCTGGTTGCTGGAAGAGTTTGAAGAGAAAAGGCAAAAAGATGTGTTTGAATTAAGAAACACTTCTTGGAGAAGCAGTTCACGGAAGTAATTTTTACTGTATTTTGTTATCGTCTGGCAAAAAATCGCCTGTATTTTTTATCTGCCCTTACATTAACATGCTGGACTGAAGCCTGTAGGTGAGATGTGATTCATTGTGTGGACGAACCTCTCATCCTCTGTTCTTTTGTGGACCAAAACTACAGGGCCAACCAGCAAAGCTGTCGCCTCTCTCCTGCTCATAAGCAGAGGTACCTCGGGCACCAGTTTCCATTAGCAATGCCTTTCTGCTGTTGAGCTTTCTTGCTTATAATTATCAAAACCTTTGAACTATCTAAGCCTCCAGTTGCTCTTTTGGGCTGGTGACCCCCAGAGCTGCCCTCGCCTTGTGCTGGGGCAGCAAGGGCTGTGGCAGAGGCCGTGGAGCGAAGGCGGCACGAGATGCTCTGTCCCCGCTGCAGTGTGGGCTGTCTCGTGGTGGTTATTAATGCCTCCGCTTTGCTTACCCAAGTGCTTAGACGGTTCAATACATTTTCAGACCTGTCCTTACACTATTGTTGGGAAAGATTCATTAGGACTTCGGCTGGAAATTATAGTGACAGATAGAGCTGCGTAATTTATGGCTTTTCTTGAGGGTTGTGCAATTATTCAATAAGTGTCTTTCCTTCCTTCCTCTACCTCCCGCCAGCCACTTGTTGGAAATAAATATTGAATTTAGTTGCAGAAAAGTAGTCGTTGACAAAGTTGTGAACGGCTGGGAGAAACCTGGCGGAGTCCTTCAGGTATCTTCCCTTGCTTTCCTTTGCAGGGACAAGTGCTCCCTTCCCCATGCCCGCTCCTTGTTGTGCACACATCGCTTCCTTGGCATCGTTTCCATCATGTCCTCCCCATCTGCTCCTCGTGAGGTCCCTGCTTGCCCCAGGCTGCCCAGCGATGTTGAGTTTGGCTTTACAGCCATCCCCCAGCCTGTGACAGTGAATTCCCCAAAGCCATCACCGGGGCTGGGCTGTGTGGCTTTCAAAGCAAAGCCCCAACCGAAGCCTGGTATCTCTGAAGCGGCAAAGCTGTGCCAAAGGAGCCCCTGCTGCCATCTGCCCCCTGGGGGCACCCCCTGCCCGGCCATGCACCCGCACCTCCTGACGACTGCCCCTCAACATCTGCATCTGTTTCAAAGGCTTGGTAGATGTTTATTACTTTCAAGCGCCCACTGATGGGACCTGTTAATGCTGATGAAGTCCAGCCCCGGCTTCTCTGCGCTGGTTTCGGCAGCGCAGGGGAGGAGCGGGGCGAAGCGGGGAGCCGGAGCCACCCCCAGCTGAGCAAACAAGCAGCTCGCTCTGTCCCAGGAGAGAGATGGCATCGGGGTCAGGCACCGCATGGACCTTGCCAGACCGGCAGATCCTGTCGGACCTGGGCTCCGCGTGGGACTTCCCACCTTCACGGGCTGCTTCAGAGCAGCCATCCTCCGGGATGACTGATCCCCGGGAAGGGCGGTGTGGGGCTTCACCTTACCTTGCTGTCGGGAGGTTATTCAGCTAGATAAACACCTGGCAGGTCTCGTCGGGTTCTTCCTCTGGGTGATGGGGAGGGTCCCCTTGAGGGCAATCCCAGCCCCCAAAATCAGGCTCTTGCTCAGCAGTTCCTGCCAGAGGAGATGCTCGGTCTCACCTGATGGACCTTCTCCATCTGCACTGATGGCAGTGCCTAACGATGGGCAGGGTCCCCCTGTGCCTGTGTGGCTCCTGGCAGGGGGGAAGTGGGGCTTAAGGGTGCCGTTATCCGAAGTGAAGCAACCAGCGCTGAGCACAACGTCCTTGATGAGGGGGTGCTATCGATAGAGGTATCGGCACCAGCGCGTTTGCCCTGTTATCTCTCCCGCTCCTTTGCGTTTTAACATTTTGTTTGAATTAGTGGAGCCTGTTCCTCGCAGCGTGCATGACTATGCATTTGTCTACTTTGGATTTCATCCGCCATTGACTGGCCCATCCATCAAGCTCTCTTCGGGCCTTTTGAAGTTCCCCGTAGCCTTCTCTTGTTCTGAATGCTCTGTGCAATTTGGGTCCTCTGCCAGATTTTTCTTATGACATTTTTCATTCTCCTTTTCCAGATCATTAAGGCATCTCTTTAACCAATGGTATTAACACAAAAACTTGGGGAGCCACCCTGTGAATACTGTAGCCTTCTGGAAGGTAGCCCTCATTAATATACGCTGTGTTGCCTCTTTATTTCCAACCATTAGAGTTACTTTTTCCATTTGCTTTGCAAGCATTTAATTCCCTTAATAGCCTCTCGTAAGGGACATTGTCAAAGAGCTTTGAAACCCCAAACACATTATGTCAAGTAGTTCTCCTTACTTCGCCCTCCCAACGGTGGGAGAAAGCATCCTAGCAGATTAGAGGCATGAACTTCCTTTCAGGAAGCTGGGACAACTCGTCCCCCTCTTACTTAGTTAATTTACGGGTTTTAAAATTAAGCTTCTTATGAGCACCTTCATCTCTAACCACCGATTCAGTTCTCGCAGCCTTAAAAAGAGACGTGTCTCTACGCCTGCCGGAGAGCAGACTATTTCCCTCGCTGGCTCTTTTGTTAGCAGCCAGGTCACTTGGCGAGTGAGAGCCGTCAGAGCCTTTGGGTGTTTCCCTTTCAACTCCAGAAGCTTTGTGCTGGATGGACTCATACAATCTCTGCTCCTTTGGCGTTGCTCTCTGTAGAAATACTTCATTGTTATCACCTGAAAATAATAAGCATCTCTCTGCCATCCCTGCTAAGCACCAGCTGGTTTAAAAGAAACCCTCCTGGGCTCTTCTGCAATGCCTTTGCCTGCCCTGATTCTTCCCATCGCGCCCCGGCGATGCCGGCAAGTCGAGTCACGCACCGGTGCTGAGGGAGGAGGATGGGGCTGATAAGATCCCAGCTGAAGCTGGGCTGTCTCTGCATTAAAGGTACAGGGTAGAAACCTGTTTCACCCGCCGCTGCGTGATTCATGCCGCTTCGCTCCCGTGAATCATCCTGGCTGTTGTGTAAGGTTTACGCTCCTTGCGCGGCAGGGCTGTATTTTCTGTGGCTTTTATAAAGTTCTGCACAATTTATATGTGCTGCTCCTGCCTTAAAACATTTACGCTCTTTATTCAAGGCTTTAGGATTTACACTCCCTTTACCTGGGACCCTGGGAATGGTACCACTGGCGGGATGATCCCGGGGCCAAGACGCTATTTATCGTTATCAGAAACGATCCTGCCCTGTGGTGATTTCTGACCACAAAGAAGGGAAAACCGCTGTTTTGTCTCCAACACCAATATCATGAATCTTTAAACAGGAGGAAATTTTTCCCCAAATAGCATGCGTTGGTGAAGACATTTAACTCTAAGAATATGTGACAGCTCATCGGACGAGGAAGTGAGATGGTTTTGGGGCGGTGGAGGGAATGCCAAGTGCCTTCACTGGGAGCAGCCCCTCCGCTGGGAGCTCCCACAGCAGCCCTGGGCAGCTGCCAGGCAGGAAAACCAACCGCACTTAATAACGGGGTAAACCCACCCCCCTCCTGCCGGGGTACCCTGAGCAGCCGGGGGAATTCCCTGGCACAGCTGCCCATCCTGGCCAGGGCTTGAGGTTTGGTGTTTTTTAAACAGTGTGTGGCGACTTCTGCCTAAGCTTCTCCAGACGAACCTTTTGTGCCAAATTACCTGTCTAGCTGGGCTCTTATCTCGGTGTTTATCACCGCCGCCTCTTGCTGTCAGCACTGTTTATAGGCAGGGGAACCGAAACCCTATGCTAAGAAATTTCCTCCTCCTCCTCTTTTCTTTCAAATCTGCATCTGTTCCAGACTCCCTTTCATTAGAGACCACATGAAAGCCAAAATAATCCCAGGCTATCAGGCACAGAAACCTTCGCAAGGTAAACTCCTCTCTGCCAGTAAATAAGGCACACCCTGGTCGGGGCTCTGCCTGGCACCCGGGGAGGTCCCATCCAGCCTGTGTCACCTGCGTCCCTATTCCTGGGCACCTGTGAGGCCTCCAGCACCCACCGGCGTGTTTGCAGAGCCACAGTGAAAATTCAAAGTAATGTTAGACCCCGAGGATGTCTTTCCACACCTGCATCCCGATTGGTGCAGCGATGGTGCACAGCAAGCACCCTGGGGGGAGGCTTGGGGGAGAGTATGCGCTCAGTGCCTTTTTTTACCTGTTGTAAAAATATTTGTAGAGTTGCAGCAGGCTGTAAAGAGCGATGTTGGGGAGGGAGGAGCGGGGCTGATACCGATTAGGCAGGAAATGGCTCAGCGTGGATGGCATCCATATGGGAGAGCTGATAGATTTGGCGTCTCCCAGGCATCGCTTGATGGATCCACTGATAACCTGGCAGCAGAACAGACCTGGGCTCTCTGATTCCCTGCCAGCGGCTGAGCCGCAGCCTGCTCGGTCGGCCTTCTTTAACACCTTGCTGCCATGGGAACTTGCCACCCTGCCCTGGGGACTGGTGGCCCCACAGTCCCCCCAGGAGCCCTGGGGGACTCGGCTGGCTGGTCCCCACCATGCAGCATGCCAGGGATGCTGCTCCGGCTCCTTCCCTTTGAAGGCTCGGTGTGAAATCTGGTCGGAGTTTAGGGAGGCAGGAGGGCAGCGTGTAGAGCAGCCCGCGTCCTTAGGATGAAAAACCTTCGTTTTGCAGCTCTGGAAAGAATCAGCGGGTTTCCATGCCGGGTTCCCGCCTTGCATTGGAGACAGATGGAGAGTGCAAAACGTGGGGAAGGCGGCCGGCTGCTCCCGCCGTGCCGGGGGCTGGCTTGCTCACGGGCACAGGTCCTGCTCCGCATCTTTCTCTGGGCGGTTTAATTTCATGACCGGGCTTTTGTGCACCTCCATGATGTTCAAAGCCTGCATGGAGGCAGGGGAAAGCCAATGGCCCAGACGTGCCATGGGAAGCCCTCAGGGTGGCCAGGAGCCCAGCAAGGTTTCCCTGTGCCGAGAAGAGCTGGTGCATCCTGCTCTACGGTGCCTCTCCCTCTCTGGGAGCTGGCAGCAAAACCAAGGGGACTTCAGAGAAAAATCAAAATGTGGCACGGTGCTTGCTGGAAAGAAAGCAAGATGGAGAAAACGGTCGTGTAGCAGAGGACAGTGGTCCCTTGCAGAGATGAATTGGAGGAGGCTTGGGAGGTGGCAGCCACTCTGCTGGCTGGTGCTTCGTGCTGCTGAGGGTCTTCAGCCCCCTTCACCAACCCCTGTCTATGCTGATAAAATGCAAAGCATGAGACTGAGACCTGATATGGCTTGGCAGGAAAGTTTTTCATGGGCAGGATGCCACCCCGCATGGCTCACTGGGTAATATTTTTGGGAAAAAACCTTGTCAGCCCAAGCTCTGCTTCCCTCCATGCTCCCAAACAGGTCCAGGGCAGCGGAGGGTCCTGGCACCCACCTCCTCGGGCTCCCCATCCCTCCACCCCTCACTGCTGCTGCCTGGCAGCACCCGTGGGGTTCCCTGGTGCAGCGTGACTTGGCTCTGCCCGTGCTGGTGACAAGCATGTGCTCAGAGAAAAACCAAGCTCTTGTGGCAGGAGGCGAGCTACGTAATGATTGCTCTAAAGCTGCCCGGGGTTACGGCAAATTTGATGGCTAAAATACAGCCCCCGAAACCTCTGGCAGCCCTCCCGCTCACTGGCTGCGTTAGTCACGGGAAGAGCTGTTTGCTCGTGCACCCGGGTCACGGCCTCCTCGGCTGCAAGTCGGGACTGTAATTTCCCTGTGGTTATTTCTAAGATAACTTATTTCAGGTTTTTATGATGCTTACAAATTGGACAACATCTTAAAACATAATTCAGGCCTTAACTGGCTTTAAATGTGTGTGATTTTACAGGGATGCATAAAATATTTTTAAGTGTTGGTAAATTCCAGGGACCGGAGCTGTGTGGGCGGACGGGGAGGGATGGAAGGTCCGGCCCAAAAAGGCTTTTAGAGACACAGGCTGGGAACCAGTAATGGAAGTCATTTACAACCATGAGGAGCTATGTGGTTCGAGCAGGTCGTAGAGCACGTAACGAAGTGTGTGCGGGTAGCGAGTCCGCATCTCCTCTTCCCCTTGAATTGGTTTAATTTGTAATTTGTACAAATTACCTGTGGAGCCAGGCACTCGACCCTGATAAGTAAGAGGTGCCATGGTGGGGAGATGGCTCCTGGGTGCTGCAAAGAGAAGGGAGCAGACGAACCAGAGTGAAGGTGTGTTCCTCTGGAACACCGATAAAGGCGGCAGCAACCAGCCATGTGAACCATCTTGTGCCTTTGCATGATCTTCCACCAAACCCTTCCTGCTGGGGAAGGTGGCTGCTCTGGGGCCACAGCCAGCCGCGGGCCGGGCATTGCTGCCCCGGCTTCTGCAGCGCTCGCTCGGCTGCCACCGGAGCAGCAGGCGTGGGCGGGAGGCAAACCCCACCCTGAGGATTTTGGGGTCCAGGATGGGTGTGCGGGAGTAGAAGAGGGCTGCAGCCACCCTGCCTCTCGCCTGGGGCAGGCGCGGGATGTGGCAGAGCCGTGGTGGGTCCCATGGTTCATGCAAGGCTGTGGCCATGCAGGGCACCAGCTTGCTGCCACGTGCATTAGAAAGCAACCAAGTGAGGACAGCATCCCAGAGGCAGCTTGCAGGGGTGGGTAGGGAGGTTTCTGTTATGTACTCCCTTCGTTAATGAGCTGGCAGGAGGCACCGCTCTGGCTGGGATCGGATTTGCCAATACCGACAGAACCGGGGCTGCTAACACAGCGCATGGTCCTGGGGCAGAGGAACCCGGGCAGATCACACCGGTGAGACCAAGCAGGGATTTGGTCCTTGTCCTTCACAAGCATAAGGGATGACCCAGCTGGCTACCATGGTGGAGAAGCTAAGGAAAACGGCAGTGCAGAGAAGAGATGGAGGGAGAGCCGGATCGCAAAACAAACGCGATCCCGCAGTGGAGCCGGAGCCGACGAGTGGGCGCCGCTCTCGGCGATGCGGTGCTGGGACTGATGCTGGTTCTGAGCAGGGAGGCAGGAGAACCATCCCAAGAAAACTGGCTGTTACAGGAGGTGACGTCTCGGTAAGCAGAGCTCGGGGAGGTGGGAGCCGTGCAGACGTGGCACCAGCCTACCTGCCGTTGTCTCCAGTACCCGGAGCGGGCAAGGTTCTCTGGGGGTGTTTGCAGAAATAACATTGTTGTCTTGCTTTGCCCTTTCATGAGGGTGCAGGGATTTCACTGAAATGCAATCTGAGGAAAGGCCTGGGATTTTGGCTGTTGTCTCAGGCACATAAGGAAGATGTTATTGTCAAGTGCTCCCCTCCATCCTGGGGGAGTGGTGCTGCAGAGGTGGCTGGAGGCTGCGGGGAGGCAGAGGGAGCCGGGGCACCCCCGGGCAAGGCAGGATGGCAGCAGAGAAGCCGAGGGAGCTCTTTGGCACGTGGTCAGCCGTCACAACGGCACCCGTGAGCAGGCTGGCCTGGCCCGCCAGCTTCTCCCTGCTGCCGGGCTGGGATGACGGCAGCCGCCAGTCTCATCACCAAAGCCCACGTGAGCTTTCCTGCTTGCCTCTCTTCCAAAAAAAGCAACTTCCAGCCCACGGGAGAAAGCTGAGCGTAATGGCGGAGACGCTGCGATGATGCATCGTCTCACCAACACCTACCTGTGTCTGTGGGAGGAGGGACCCGCCTGGGCAGGCATCCTGGCCAGGCAGCCCCGGACCCTTGCTACAGGGGATGGGGTGGGGGGCAGACAGCAGCAGCCGCCTGCTTTATTGGGACTGGGAGCTTTCATAACCCCATCAGTGGAGTAGGAGACAATGTGTGATTAACGTCCCTCTGGAGCAGATTGCTCCAGGAGATGCTGCCGATCCCCAGGAGACACCCCGAGAAAGCTTTGCATGAAGCTCCTCGGGGACAGGCAGAGCTGGGGAGTCCCTTCCTCCATGCACAGCCCGTGCCCACGAAATGTGCCGAGCTCCTGCAAGGCTGCCCCAGGGGACAGCGAGGGGTTGGGGACCAGCGAGGCTGTTACTGGGCTCTGGGTGCGTGCTGCCAGCAGGCACAGGTTGCCCCAACCACAGCAGCTGTGCAGGACGCTCTGGGCATTATTTGCTGGAGGGAGCCTGGGGATGGACTGTGCTTTTGGGGGAGGCTTTCTCCATCCCTGAGCTCCCCGTGGGGCAGGTTTGCAGGCAGAGGGGAGCATCTTGGGGAGGTGACAAGGTGTCGACACCGATTTGTCTTTCTGGATGGTGTTTCACAGCTCCCCACGGAGCTGCCCCATCTCCGTGGGGCGAGGGGAGCACCCCACAAGGATGAGGGCCGGTCCTGCTCGCGGGAAAGGGTGCAGGAGACTTTGGCTGTTGGTACGAATTCAGTCCGGCTCCGCCATAAGGAAGTGATTGAAGCTTTCACGATCTGTTTAACCAGTGACATATGTTTCCTGCAGGCGCGGCAGCATGCTGCATGCCGGCGGATGAGATACGGCCACGCGGGCGCTCGTCCCTGCCTGGCTCTGCCGGTGTGGGGAAGGGCTGGCCCCATCCCCACGGCCGCGTTTGATACGGCTACGGGCCGCTGCTCCCTGTGTGGGAAGGGGAAATTGCTCGCGCACCAAAGGGAAATAAACATGAGGAGACCAGCCCTGACAAAAAAGCGAGTGTTTCTCTGGTTTGAGGCCCCACTGTAGGCGAGAGCCACATGATGCACAGCGGGGCTGGGGATGAAGGAGGGGAAGCCGGAGCTGCGGTGATGTCTGCTAACTCCCTCTCGCTTACGGGGGGTCCCTCCCTCTGGGTCTCATCTCGCCTTTCATCACTGAGACATCAGAGGGACGAGTGAGGGGGGAGCCGTGCATTGCAGAAAAGGTCTAATTGCCCAAACCATGGAGCCCGGGTGAGGTGCTCTGCCAAATTCAGCAGCGGCCAAAGTGGGCTGAGTGCTTTCCCCAGGGAGGGGACTGTCCCATGGAAATTGCAGCGGCTGAGAACTCGGGAACTGGTACCCAGGCTTTGGCATGCATGGGTCCCTGCTCCATCCTTACCTGCACCCCTCAACTCTTTCTGCCCCATTCCTCAGCATAGGGCAAGTAATTCATAAGGTAAAAGACTGACTGCGTGCCTTGGGCCAGGACCGTGCCAGACTCGTAGAGTGCTGGGGTGCCCCTGGGCATGGGACTCACCCCACCGATGCTGCCACTGCAGGAGCGAGGGGCTGCTGGGCTGGTGAAGTAGTCACGGGGGCTTCCCTGGGGCAGGGAACACCAGAAAAGGCCCCCAAAGAGGAAAATTTTTGTTTCAGAATAGCCTACGTGTCCCCGTGGGGATTGGGACAGAAGGAGGCACTGCCAGCTGGCTGGGTGTGCTGGGGATGCCATGAACTGGGCAGGCTGGAGGGGGGACGGCAGAGAAGTTGGGCAGCTGCGAAGTCGTGAGCAAGAGGATTTGGACATTATTCAGGAGCTAGAAGCAGGGGAGGTGGTGATGGTCCCTCGGTCTGAGAAGGGTGTTGCGATCAGCTGCAAGCAACCGGGGGCTTCACCCCACCCAGCAGAGGCTGGGAGCGGTGGGAGCCTTCACTGGTAATTGAAGCCGCGCAGGGGGCTGAGCGGGGGAAAGAGGAGAGGGCGAAGTGTTGGGAGAGACCTATGGCCAAGCGGGCTGGGGGCCCCCGGGAGGGACGCTGGCCTTGCCAGGGAGGGGGGGGAGGTCTACAGTGGCCGGGGAGGCTGACCCCCACCAGGGCCCCCGCGCAGCCTGGAGCCCGGCCCGGGTTTGCGGTGGAGATTGTAAACTCAGCGTGAGAGCACGGGGAGGAGCGAGGGAGGGAAGGGATGAGGAGGTTTTACGGATGAGCTGAAAGCCCCGGGGGCTCCTCTGCCATTCCACGGGGCCAGCGTCTCCCCTGGCACCAGCAACCTGCCGGCTGTACCGATGGGAAAGGGAGAGCCAGGAGCAGGGCTTCCCATCCCTTACTAGGGATTTTGGCTTTAAAACGTAGCTGCCTTCCTTAGCTCTGGGGCAGAAAGCCCTGTGGTCTCCCTGTCCTGCAGGCCAGCACCAGCTCCCCAGTTCTCCCATTAGCACCCATGTCCTTCAGCAACCAGGCACCAGGCAAGGCGGAGGTCCTGCGCCCACCTCCAGAGCGTTACCAGCAATGGAGCGGCAGTAGTCCGTCCTCACCGTGTGCCTTTCCAACAGGGAAGGGTGATTTTGTGAAAGGACTTGTGTCCTTCTGAAGTTTTCTTAGAGAGTGCTTTTATCCCCGCATTGCTCCGTGTTCGGTGCCTTTATCTGCAGGATTAAAGACACTTCTTGGAGTAGTTGGGAAAACCTGCTTGCCCAGGTTCAGGAGCCTTCAGCTCACAGCCGTTAGCCCTAGTGCAGGATGCTGAGCGATACTTTGCTTGGGGAAGCTGGGCTGACTCGATGAGACACCTCGAGCCCACACGCGTATTGGCGGGGGCTGTTTTGTCGGGGATCAGCGTTACCCTCGTGAAGTTTTGTGGCTGCAGTCGGCAGCAGCCGGAGCTCTCCCTGTTGGGTGGCTGCCTGCCGGCTAGCCACAGCCCGGGCTTTCTGCACAACTTTTAGACGTCCCAGCCCTGTGTTTGTTAGCAGATAGCCAAGGTTAGCCTGTGACTTGATGCGGCGGTTTGTTCCAGCAGTGGATTACCTTCACGCGTTACAAATCAGTGCCGAATTTCTCAACGGTTTTGGCACCAGGCAGGTGCCTGGAGCACGTCGCAGGGAGGTGCAGGAGGGGGGAGGAAAGGACTGGGGGAGGAGGCAGAGATGGAGCAGGTGAACTTCGCTCTTCCAGCTCTGGAAAAAAGCTCCTACTCCTGGTCAGATAGCCTTTGTAGGGAGAGCCGGCGTTATTTTGCCCTGCTGGCAGTGTGGTGGCGAGCTCTGCAGTGCCAGGGCTGTGCTTGAGTATGCAGAGCGTCATGGGGATGGGGATGGGGATGCTTTTCCCAAAAGCTGCTCCCTGGTAGGCACTGAGGCAGCCCGCGCCGACAGCCTGGGATGAGTAGCGGTTGATCATCCTCCATGTAACTGCTAGAGATGCTTAAATAATTCATTAATGGTTTGGGGAAATAAAAATATTGTGCAGTGAGTAATTGCTTGCGAATGACGTTGTGCATTGCTCGAGCAGGTCACGGGCGGCCGCAGCAGCGCAGCATTAGCGGTACAGTACGGTGCAGACTGTTTCCTCTGATTTTTTTTATTCCTTTTTTATATTTTTTTCCTTTCCACGTGAACTTTCCTGCCTCTGGCTCTGTGCAAACATGAAGGCCTTTTGTTTCCCAGGGAACTGGGGTGAGGTGGTGGGACCAGAGCGTGGGCTGGCAGCATGGGATGCCGGGGGCTCGTGAGAGAACCACAGCCCTGCTCAGTGTGTCTCTTTGCATTGCATGAGGGAGAGAAGCAGCCATGGGGACAGTAGCAGTTCCTTCCCCCAAAACCCTATTTCCAGCGATGGGACTGGTGGCACCATGCCAGGCAGAGGCCTCCCCAGCCAGTCCCCACGCACTAGTGACGAAGGGCTCCAGGCATTCCGTCCCAGACCCAGCCGTGGGCAGGGGAAGGGCCCAGGAGTCCCGTGCCGATAGCGGTGACAAGGAACTTCTGTTCCTCCAAAGGGGTCTGGGAAACGTCCCCGACTGCCTGTTTGTCCCTGGTGTATCACTGTACCGGAGGCGGTGGGCTGAAAGCAGGGCTGCAGCTCCCCATGGGCACCCTGGGGTGAGGGGCAGGAAGCCCCCACACTTCCCTGCATGGCTCCAGGCGAGCACCATGCCAGGGCTGAGCTTCAGGCACGATGGGGAATTCGCGCCCCGGCGTTAAGCTGCGGCTCGTGTGGGCTCCTGGAGGAAGCCTGTGCGCATCCCCCGCAGCTCCTGGTTGTCACTCTATTAAATTTCCATTTTAACATGAAAACAGCTGGTTTCATGGTACCTCTAACTGTATTATTTACACAGTCATGCACACAATCCCTGCTGAAAACAGCATTACTCACTGCAGCAGCAACCCGCCGTCTCGCAGGTACTGAGCGGGTGGGTGGGGAAGTGATGCCAGCCCCTGGGTCAGGCCACCAGCGTTCCTCTTGCCTTGCCCATAGCCACCCTGGCAGCTCATGGTGAAACCTGGGTGATTCAAGGGGGGCAAACCCATCTCAGAGTGCTCCCGATCCAGTGCAAGGGCAGGATGAACCCGTCTCCATCCCTATGAACCCAGGCATCTGTGCCACCGCAGAGCCCTGAGGATGGGATGCTTGATGCACATCAAGGGACAGGGACAACAACTGTTGGCCATGCTCAATAGTGCTTTGTTCTCGGCCCGGGAAGCAATGAAAATCCTCCCACTTTGAAGCCCGAGGAGGCCTTTTTATTATATACAGGGCTCCTGGAAAAGGGAACTGCAAGTGCTTTCCCATAACATGATAAAAAGCTCTCCTGGCTTAGACCATGGCAACTTGTTACACATGAGAGTGGTGAGTCAGTGCAGCATGGGGCTGAGCTCAGCACCTGCCCAGCCACTAGAAATCACTGGTTCTTGGGGTGTATGTAACTGGGATTTGGAAGAGCCTTGGTATGAGTCCCGTTGACCTCGCACTCCCCCCTGGAGACTTGGCAGCTGCGGTGCCGGGTCCACGTGGTGCCTGGTGCATGGTAGCCGTGGGGAACAGCGCGAGGGGCGGATGGGTGGTGGGCACGTTCCTCCCCATGCCCCCGCCAGCAGGTAAGCGCAGGGCAGAGCCGAGCCACGCACATGCCCTGGCTTCGTGTTTTAACAGCAGCAGGCTGTTGTTTAGGAACAATAAAAACGTTCCGCTAATAGGAAAAGCGCCTAGGAGACGAGAGGCGCTTATCTTGGGTAGAAAGCTGGGCTGTAATTTACAGTGGCCATAAAGCAGCTCGGCATGGGCTGAGCAGAGGCCTGGGCTCCCCCGTGCTGGGGAGTGTGGGGAGGTGCAGGTCACGCAGTAGGAGAGCGCCCACGAGCATCCCATGTTTGCACCCAACAGCGGGCAGCTGTGGGCGAGGGCTGGGGCGCATGATCCCCCGTGCTCACGCACATGGCAGTGATGCTCCTGGGTAAGGAGGCTCCCAGGGTGTCCGCAGCTGTGCGGCGGGGGGGCTGGGGTTGCTCCCCATCCCTTCCCACCAGTCTGGGGCACAGCGGGTCCTCCTTGGCACAGCCCCTGGCCTGGCTGGGAAACTCCTAAGTGGTGAGGCTGGCCTAATTAGTCTGCTTAATCTTCCCCTATAAATCACTCCTCCCCATCCCCTGCAGACTATCGGCAGCATCTGAAGTCATTAGTTAATTTAAACCTGGGAGTTCACACGTTGGCTTATCGGGAGCCATCTCCATTCCCGCTAAGCGCTTGCTCGGCCGTCTCTGGCTGCCAGATCCTATCTGTGCCCGCTTTGAAGCGGTGATGGGCTGCCGAGCAGGCGAGGCGTGCTGCCTGCTTCCCTGCCTGCTGGCAGGTGGGAGGGGAGATGGAGATCCTGCTTCTCCCCCTCCCCGCGCTCCCCTTTTTTGAACTTCTCCTCTGACTCATCCATTTGATTTGATGTTTTCACCTTTGTTTTACAAATAGCAGTTTGCCCGAGCGCTGGAAGGAGAAGGTGGCTCCGATGCTGCTGCGGCTTCCCCAGCTGCAAGGGGAGATGCCCGGGTCCCCCGGGGCAGGCTGGCAGCCAGGTGAGCGGGGTCCTGGGGAGGGAGGCCGGTGGGCACGGACAGGGTCCCACGGCAGGGATGTGGGAAAGCTGCGACTACTGCGGGATGGCCATGGGGAGGCGGGGACTTGGCCAGGGATCCCACTAATGGCTTGTATTGCCCATCGGTCCTGCGGTCGCCTCTCCATCCTCATCCTCCTCCCTGGGTCTCCAGCCTAGTGTGAGCAGAATTCCCCAAGGCTCTGGGGTGGGATGTCCCCTCCTGCACAGGGATCAGGGCTTCCTAAAGTGAGCTGTGTTGGCTTGGGCGGCAATCCCGATGGCCTGGGTGCACGCCCACCCTTGCAGCTGCGCGTGATGTGCTGCATGGGCAGGCGGCGGTGAGTCCGAGGGTCTCGGTGGGGCCGGCACAGCAACACGAACGTTTGTTCTCCCGGTGCGAGGCAGGCAGTGGGAAAGGGGGGGGGATTTTGGCAGCAGGAGGGAGATAGCTGGGCTGGGGAGACCCGACAGGAGCCTGCAGCAGCGGGGTCTGGCAGGTCCCAGCTGTTTTTCTGCGGGGTACTGGGAGGTGGGGAGTCATCCTGGCTGTCCCGTGCCACTCTGCACCTGCGGGCAGGCAGCACCCAGACGGGGGACGCCTGGCTGGGTGCCCCCATGCAGGCGGGGCCCTGCCTGGCAGAGCGGCTCGGGGAAGCCCCATCCCACAGCAGCACCCCCGGGGCACCCCCGTGTTGGGGCAGCAGCCAGGCAGCCCGCCGGCACAGCACGCGTGGCCCACGGCCCCCCGGGGGGGCTCTGGGTGCTTGCTCGTTGGGCTGGCGCCTTGTGCATGGGGTGCGGGTGATGCTGTAGACCTGGAGGGTATGTGTCCTCCCCCTGCACCCTCTGCACCTCCCGCTGCTCCCAGGAGGGCAAGGGATGGCTGCTCTCCCTGGGACCTGCCAATCCAGGCTGCATCCCTCGGGCACGGTGACTGACAGCCCAAAAGAACCAGTGCAGCCAGCTTTTTGGGGCCACGTTTTTGGTCAGAGCACCCTGATCGGGCCCCTTTAAAGAATCTTGGTTGCTCAGCAGGCAGTCCCGCTGCCAGGGGTGGTTGCAGGAGGGGACACGGTGCCTGTGCTCCCTGGCTGGCTTTGTGGCCGTCCTCTTCCTCTCGCTCCCCCATTCCAAGGGGGAGCTGCAGCCGTGTTTGGTTTTGTAGTCCAAGCTCTGGATTTATTGCTTCCAGGTCTTTGTGTGTTTGTTCATTAAATGAAAGACGGCTGGGTGAGCCTGTTTCCACTCCTCCGACCCCGCTCCTGCAGCCCGGAGGGGGTCCTTCAGCCTTGGGATGACACCTCCCTTCACGTCTCACAGGCACCCAAACACCCAGGGGGGCTGCGTGACCATGGGACGCATCTCCGTGGGGTGATGTCCTGTGAGACAAATCCCAATGCCCCCAGTCAGATGCTAAACCTGTGCCCTGGGTGACGGGCACGACGTGGCTTTGGGCTGAGGGCAAGCAGGGGGCAGGTGCTGGTACCACCCTGTGCACCCCCCCCTGGGCACTAAGGACCATGCTGGGGCACAGCATGTGGGGGGCACGGGGCAGCAGCTGGGGGGCCCTGGCTGGGCATGCTCGAGTTGTCCCCTGTCCCCAGGCTGATGCTCCCCTTCTGCTGTGGCTGGAAGACATGAGCTCCCGATTAAGAGGATATTTCAACCAGGCGGAGGGGCTGCGGCGGCCGGGGGAACGCGCAGCAGGAGGGGACAGGGACAGGACATGTGAGAGACGAGAGGAGAAGCCAATTTACGCTGGAATGTAAATACGGCAGCAGCACGCTGCTCCGTGGGGTGCGTCACCCCCCTCCTGGCCCTGGGACCAGGGCAAGAGCCGCCTGTGACAGCTCAGACCTCATCCGTGCCGTGGGACCGCAGAGCCTGCATCTCGCCTGGGTGTTCTGCAGAGGTGAGGAGGAGGAGGGTCAGGGACTGTTGCAGCGGCCCAGTCCCACTGCTGCTGCTCCTGCTCTCCCCAGTGAGGTACCATGGGTCACACGTCCGGGGGCAGAGGGATGGAGTCTCAGGCATCCCCTCATAATCCTAAGAATCAATAGCAGCATCTCTAGCCCCCCTGGATGTGCAGAACAACAGCTCAGAGTTAAGAGGGGAACTTCTCAGCAGGATTAACTCTGAAACCTAGTGACAACATTTTAAGTATCTGAGCTATCTGTGTCCCTGCTGCTCATTCTAGCAGCTAGCTCTTACTAATGAGCTTTACTCAACAGCACTAGATTTGTCTGTAAGAGCAACCTCCGGGGATCAAGAAGTAAGGTTTAAAGACGCAAATATTCTGTGAGATATCCAGATTTAAATGTCTTTTTTTGTTGTTCCTTAGCCTGGAGTCCAGGATAAGTTTTAAAGGAAGTAAGGAAAGATCCTCCAGAATGTGAGCCAGAAAAACTTTTTTAAAACAAAAGACCAAATAAAATGAAAACACAATTATTTTTACTTTTTAGCTTAAAACCACTGAATTAATAAAGTTCCCTTCTGCTCACCCAGAGCAGTGTGAGCACAGCTGCCCCAGCCCTGGGGAGCAGGTCAAGTTTGTCCACTCCTCTCCGGTTTGCAGAGCATTGCCTGGGGAAGCCGTGCCCTTGCTGGTGGATGCCAGGAGCAGCAGCACGGGGTGAACCCCAACCAGCCACCTCACTACCCAGGGCAGAGGGAGCTCAGCAGACGGGTCCATGGCAGATGACAAAAAGCCTCAAATAAGTCCCTAAAACATCCAGCCCAGGCTGGCAGCGGGCTCCTCTCCTGCCCCGAGGCTGCACCCCAGTGCAAAGACCTGAGCTCAGACACAGATGCTTGGAGAATTCACACCCCAAGGCAGGTTGGGTTTTGGTTTTTTTAATCTTCTACATGTTGGGGTTTTTTTTTTCTTTTTTTCATTTTGAGGCAGGAGCAATAACTGCTAAAGATGCATATGGAATTTGAATATGAATGATAAGAACAGCTGTGTATATCTATTATGAATGAACATAAACAGAAATGTATAAACTGAGATTTTGGGGCTTTTGGAAGAATTAGTGCCTTTGTTCCTGGATTTTTTTCCTATCAAAGTTTGAACCAAAGCCCATTAGCCTGGACTTTCCCGCAGCCAACCAAGCCAGGAGCTTCATTTCGCCCTGGCTCCGAGCCACGCCAAATTCTCCTCAACAGCTCAGTGAGCCCTAATCCTAACAAATTTACCCAGAGAAGTGGGTCTCTTATTACACAGCCTAATTTGAATGCTTTCCAAGGTTAATTTCTTCTCCCTCTCTCTCTCCAAACACGCCTGCCCCTCCGGAGCTGGCTCCCCCCTTCCCCAGCCCCCCCCCCCCCCGCCTCCGGCTCCCCGTTAGCGCCAGCCCAGGGGGAGCAGCCCTCTTCACCGCCACGATGGTTTTTAAACGAGAAAATAATGTGATGTGCGTCCCTGGGTCCAGGCTCTGCCCGGAGGGTTTCTTAATGCCGAGCAACTTCCTTTGCAAATTAATTGCAACTTTCGTTGGGCGAAAATAGCCCTGGAAGCCCCTTCCCCACAGGCTTTTCCGCATGTGATATTACTCAGTTCATAATCTGATGCCTGCAACTCTCTTTCTTCCGTCCCCTCCCCAGCGTGCCGGTGACCGGCAGGATGACCCACCGGCAAGGCAGCCACGCCAGGGCGAGGGGAGCATCGCTGCCGCGTGGCCGAGCCAGCCCCAGCTCTCGCTTTGCAGCAGACTGTGCAGGAAAACCTCAGCGTGGGGAAACCAAAACCCGGCTCAGTGCAGGGAGCAGCTGCCAGATCCATTAGGGAAGGAACCAGCCATGCCTGGTGGACAGCTATCGCGGGAGAGGGGTGGTGGAGGGGCTGCTGGGGTGGTAGGGGCTCGCAGCGGGGGATTAAAAGGAAGGGTTACGTGGAAAAAGTGTCCGGAGGAGCTGGGAGCCCACCTCACCCGCCAGCCTGGCTGGATGTGGCCCCGGGGATGCTTTCTGCTGGCTTTAAGCTGCAAGAAGCGGAGCCTTTCCCCAGCAGCCGTGCCTGGGGGGTTTGCACTGGGTTGCTGCAGGTGTGGAACAGCAGCCTTGCAGCCCTGGGCCAGGCGTTTCCTGCACGCCCTGAGGCAGTGAGGTCCCTGGTGCGTGTGGCAGGGTGCCCTGCCTGTCTCCCAGCTGCCATGGCAGCTGAGATTCACCCTGCTTGCTCTCCTTTCCATGCATTTTTCTTCTTTATACTCAGTTAACGCTTTTATATTTGCTCACGCTGAGCATCACAGGTAGCACAGCATCCCATCGCCCCGGCAGGTGATGGGGCAGGGAAGGGGTTGGGCATGTGCCCTGTGCCGTGCCAGGGTGGTGGAGCCGGGCTGGAGCGCCAGTGGGACTGAAGCACCAGGAGCAGCGCCGGGCTCTTCCCGGCTGTGATGCCACGAAGATGTCCCCTCTGAAGTGCCTCTGCAGGTCACGTCTGCTGCCACGTCCCACTGCCAGGTAACCTCCTGTTGCTGCTCCCTGTCCCCCCGAAGCCTCGCTGCCCGATGCTGCCCAGCGGTCATCTCACCGAGCAGATCCCCACATTTGATGATTTTGCTCCAGGCATACGAGTTGCACGTATCAAAGCTGAGCCACATCTTATCTCCTGGCTGTGTTCCTGCAGGCTCCCAGCCTGGGAGTCCCGGCTGCAGGGTGTTTGCAGCAGTTCCTCGGCACCGTGTGTCGCACTGGATTCGAGGTGCCAGTTTTGGGGGGCAGAGCCCCGGGGCAGGTCTCTGGGGTGCAGGTCAGAGGGGCTGGCACAGCAGGGGCCCCATCTGCTAGGAGGATGCGGGTCATTGCTGTAAGGTTAGCTTTAAATAATGGGAATAATAAAAATAAGGCAGTCTGGAAGAAGGAGAGAGCAAAGTGAATCCTAATGAGGTTGCACAGACACATCAGCATGATCATTTCATGGAAATCATTTTAAAAAGGAAAAAAAAAGCATCAAGTTTAGGTTGAAGGATGTGGGACGCGGCAGCCAGGGCACAGTCCCGTGAGGCCACGGAGGTGGTCTGTGCCCCTGTCCCCACCAAGGTCCCACACCCATGAGCTGCTCCTGCCCCACTGCGCTGGGGAAGGTCCAGGGCAAGCCGTGCCTGCAGAGGGGGTGGGAAACGGGCCTGAAGGACAGAGGTGCTGCTCAGTGCGGGACGGTGACTGGCATCTTGTCATCAGCTTTACTGCAGGCAAGTGTGGTGTCTGGTGCAAAGGGACAGGACATTTGCTTTTAGGGATGGCCAAAATTTACCGAGAGTTGTAGCGGCAAACACTGGAAGAGGAAGTTTTAGAAGGGAAATAAAACGTTAATGCCTCAAGGCTTAAGGCAATCCTCTGTGCCAAGGCAGGAAAGTAATTAGTGCTGTAGATGGGGAAATAACCAGCATTAAATGGAAGCAGGGTGAGGGCAGGTTGAAGGGGCTGCAAGGAGGAGGATGGGATGGGGCTCTCCAGGAGACAGCAGGGACCAAGCCTGGAGCCCCCCAAGACCCCTCCAGCACACCGAGCCCCAGCAGCACCCATCTTGCCAGGGGGACGCGCCTGCAACACCCCAGCCCTCGTCCTCGCCCCGGCTCCCACTGGCCACGGGCCAGGCAAAAGGCTCCCCTGAGCGCGGTGGGGACTGGTCCAACCCCGTGCAGCTCCAATTATCCCCGGCTGGAGACTTTCCAGGAATCTCATCCCCTCTCTCTCTCCCCCCGACCCTGCCTCCCCCAGCCTCCCCCCCTCAAAGCAATTTGACTTTTATAGTAATAACTTCTGAACCCTGAATTGGGGCCGTGCCAAGGAAAGCAGCAGAAAACAATGTGATGGGCCTCGGCAGGCGCGGAAACTCCAGCGACCGAGACCAGCCCTAAAATAACTTTTGAGCGATTGTTATTTATTCTGGGAGAAAGTTCGTTCATTCACAATTTGGAGGGGAGATAAATCAGGGCGGGCTCGGGCTGCCCGCCCCTGCGCAGAGGCAGCATGCCGCAGCTGCGAATGCAGGGTGCCTGCAGCGCCGGGTGCAGCCAGCTCACCGCAGTCCTCATGCACGTGTGCCTCCCTGTGCCCTGCTGACAAAGACACACAGTTGGTTTTTTGGGTTTTTTTAAGGGTATTTGAGTTCAACGGAAAGCCCTGGGTTCAGGTGGAAGAGTCCAGCTTGAGGCTGGGGGTATCTGCATGTGCCGCCGGGTGCAGGCGGCTGCACAGCGTGCGTGTCTGTGCCTGCACATGTTTTGGCTTCCCCGGCACGCTGTTCGGTGTGACCGCTGTGCTGCGTGCCGCCGGCTTGCACACCTGCCCCTGCGTTTAGCACACTCGAGCTGTCGGTGTCTGACGGGCAGCGGGTGGTGCAGGCAAGCGCCAGGCAGGGAACACAGGCAGCATCCCGCTGCAGGTCCTGGTGAGCATCAGCATGTGTATGGCTAGTTGAGCAAGTGGCAAGTTGTGTGACCTCAGTAACACGGTGCCGTTTACGCAGCTCCGAGCTGCCATGGCTTCCCTGCAATTCGCCGGGGATGTGCCAGAGCTCCCGGCTCTGCTGGAGGGCCCTTGGGCAGGCAGGGCGACCGCGATCGCTTTCTCAATCAGGGAAAATGCTCTCCAGAGGAGGCAGCCAGCCAGCAAGGCAGTCCTCAGCGCTGCCACGCATCTGCTCATGCGGATGTGTTTTATGGTATCTGTCACCGCGGTCTGGGCACCGGTCGGGATTTGAAGAGCCGCGGTGGCTCTGCCAGCCAGGGCTCGGGCTGCCTGCATGACCCCCGGGGTGGGCGGCTGGGCCTCCTTGGCAGGTTTGGAGAGTAAGTGCTGGGCAAATTGCTGTCTGAGGGCTGGGAAACGTGGTCCCTGCCTGCTGGGTGACAGGCACGACAGAAACCTCGCAGCGCAGCTCTGCAGGCAGCTGGGTAGGATGGGGACGGACAGTGACCTGACTGGAGACGACGGCCGTCGCCAACTTTGTGTGCAGATCATCTCCAGGTAGGACGCACGTCCAAGACCACCTGCCCACGAGCGTCTCTGGGGCAAGGCTCGATCCTTCTCCACCACGGCACCGGCCGGCTCAGCCACAATGCCACAGCAGCACGGGGCAGCATCACCATCATCACCCACTCTGCCCACTGGCTCTTGGAGGATGCACTGCTCTGGAGTGGGAAAACCCTGCCACGTCCCCTCCCTGCAAGAGGACAGCAGAGCTTGCCTGGCTCACCCCCCGCCTCCTGCTGCCTGCAGTCTGGGGGACCTTGCTGAGTGTCACCTAACGTTTTTGCTTTTGGATTTGTCTCTGACATGTGGACACAGCAGAGCTGGGGCCCTGGAGCTGCAAAAGAGACCCAGCCTGGTGCTACCAAGGGAGTGATTCGGTCCTGTCCCTTACTGAGGGAGAGCACCAGGTTACGTTTAGCAACACAAGCAGCCTGGTACCGGATAAACCGACGCTCGGCCACCCTCGCAGCACAGGCCATGGGGAGACCAGGGTTAAAGCTGGGTCAGACACGGGGCAGGAGCAGCCCTCCAGCAGCACGCCGGTCGGCACACACAGCTTCCTTCGTGGCACTGTGCCCGAACCGGTGAGGCTGGCCCTGCCGGGCCACATCCCTCATCCTGCAAGGCAGGAAAGCCTTCGGCCCCGTGCTCCTCCTCGCCTCTCTGCGTCCCCTGCCCTCTGCCCCCCCACCGCTGTGGGCAGCCCCGTGTTTGCCAGCTGACTTCCAGCCTCACCGCTCTTCAGGCTCTCTGAGCAGCTCGTGATCTTGGCAGGCAGCTCAGGGTCTTACCAGCCGTTACTACAATGATTATTTTTGTTTTCCCAGCTTGAAAGGGCTCTCCTCTTGCCTTGCTCCCGGCTGGCCCCGAGCCAGGTGGGACTGAGCACAGAGCGAGGGGAGCAGGGAGCATCCTGCACTGCCAGGGCAGGGGACCACAGCGGGATGCAGGAGATGGGGCAGAGGGGAGAGGAGATCCGATCCTGTCCCTCCTCCTAAAGGTTCAGATTGGAAATCAACACCCGCTTGGTTAATTCATTAGCTTTGATTAGCGACTCTGAAGCTTAGATCAGTTAATGGGCTCCCTCCCGCTGGTAAATCTCCAAGAGGAGCTCAGTGACGTTATCTGCACCAGCAATGGCCAGGGAAGGATGGGGATGAGCACAATTGAATTAGGAAGCTGTTAAACGAAGAAGCCAAAGTGAGCCAGAGCGGGGACAATGCGAGATGGCCACAGCACTAAAACATGGGGCAGAGCACCGTGCTGCAGCTGCACCGGCTGGATCAGGGCTGAGGGCTGGGGCAGCAGCTCCTCGTGGACACCAGCCCAGGCTGGGGTTTGGTATTGCGTTTGCCGGCTCTGTCCCTTGCAGATCACATCACCAATATCTTCATCTCCGTATGTGGGCTGCATCTTTCTCCGAGTGGGGGTTCCTCCACAGGCTGGGTTTGGTCATTGATTAAATTAGCTGAGAAGTAACCTATTTCTGATGATGATGTGATGTTGCGACCTTTAGTGTTTTCATTAAAACATACACGTATATATTTGTTTTCTGCGGTTATGAATGTAATTCCACAACCCACTTAGGAGCCGGTAGTTTTCTGGCTGAGGTGGGAAGTTGCTGACATCTTGTGATACATGACAAGATTGATTGTATTTGCTTACCCTTTAACCTAATAAAGAAAAATAATGTTCCTTAGTCTGGCTAATTCTCTATAAACTTGGGCATTGCTTTAAATCAGCTGGAAGTGCAGGCACTGAACCATACCGTCAATGGGGCAGAAGTCCCCCTCCCCAGGTCCTCTCCAGCTCCCAGTCAAGGGCGACCTGCATGGGAGCATCATCCCCAAGAGCACCCAGCACCTCTGGGGCCAAGGGGACCGGGTTAGTCGTGGCAGGGAGGTGGCCTCAGTGCCCCATGCATCCTGCTCACTGGGAAAGCATTAACCAATTTGCTGCTAATTGTGTTATCACCAGCACATCTGAGCAGCTGCTGGGGCAGCGGCAGGCCAAAGCAAACACCGCCCAGCGCCCCGAGGACAAGGAGCACGTCAGAGGCAGCTGCACCTGCTCTTGGGTTTCCAGGTCCCCCTTCCCCCACCACAGTGGTCCAGTTGGCCTCTGGAAAGAAGGGGGCTCTGCAGGGCAAACCTGGCCCACACTGCAGCGGAGAGGAGGGATGCTGCGGCAGCGAGGGAGGGAGCTGCCCTGGCCAAAAGCTGGGCTAGTGCTCCAACACCGGTGCCTAGGTGACCTTGGGCATGCTGCACAGCAGGCACCGTGCCCAGCAAAACATCTGCCCTCCTTCACTGGGAGATCAGATGCAAGAGGTAAAGGAGCGTCCTGGGTGGCGGGGTGCATGCCACAGGGGAAGAGCCAGTGCTGCGGAGAGGGGCTCTGCCATCCCATTGCACTCTCCATCCTCCCTGCCCGGGGACAGCCCTCTCTGGAGGGAAGGGATTAAACAGGGCGAGCAATGTCACTACAACACGGTTCCCCTCAATTACTCGCCCGCCCTCAGGGGAAACACTGTGCCTGGGTTGTTCTCACTCCGTTACAGAGCCCTGCGCCTGGCTCAGCTCCTCTGACCTTCTCCGGAGCGCAACGCAGAGCGAACGGGACAAGCGCATGTGCCCAGGGCAATGGCATCAGGGCATCGCGTTGCCCCTGGACGATGGACCGTGCCCAGGGCAGCGTGCCCCTGACCTGGGTATGCAGTGGCGAAGGGGCTGGAGATTGGGAGAGGGTTTTGCCCGCTCCGTGCCAGGCAGCCGCCCCGAGGCTGGGCTGGGGTGGCAGGGCTGGGGGGGGCTGTTCACCTGCCCGGTACCGTGGTTTGCCTGCCGGGTGCCACCCGGCTGGGAGTTGCCTTTGCCTTTGCCAGTGTGCTTAAAAATAACCCGCTAGCTTGTCAAGGTTATAAACAGAGAGAGAACAAATTGCTTTCTGAGTTGATTAAACTGCTCAGCGTGGCTGCGCACGCGGCGCTTGCCGTACGGCTGGGACGAGCCGGAGTCTGGTGCGTTAATTTGCACTCAGCAGTTCCTGTGCTAATAAGGCCTTGATGAGCTGCCTCCTCTTACCCTCAGCGCCGGCCCCTCTGAGCAACGCTTGGCTGGGCCCTGAGGCCTTCATGGCGCTTTGTCTTTTCAAAAGGACTTTTTTTTGCCTTTCCATTACTTTTGAGCAATGCCATGTCCGGAGCTGCCCCAGAGCCGCTGAACCAAATCTCCGGAGGATTTCACCAGGTCCCCACTTCATCCCGGGGCAGCTGAGGGAGGAGAGGCAGCAACACACCCCAAAATTCAGCTGCAGGGAGCAAAACCCACCCGTGGTCACAAATTGCTGCCAGAGACATTTCTCCATGCCGGTGCAACAGCCGTCCTCACTGCCACGCCACACCGCTGAGCATCACCCCACGATGCTGCAGCCACGACGGGGTCTCCATGCTTAAAAGATGTTTCCAAATATAACCAGCCCCTTGCCTCCCCCACCCTCCCCCTCCAACTTTCTGGGAAAATCCCTTTCTGCCTAAAATTATCCAGATGTGCTTTACAGCTCGAGGGGAGTTTGTGGGAAAAATACGAGTTTCGCTGGATGAGATGTTTCCTGAAGCGTGGGGCTGGGAGCTGGTTCCACTTTGGAGCAGACCCGCACCGCTCACGCGCCCGCTGCTGCCAGAGCTTGGCTTAGTTAGGCCAGATCGGTTTTATCTCTTAATGAGAACTAGGGAATGAGGGCTTTTGCTTTTTTTTTTTTTTCTTTTTTGCTTTTTTTTTAATTCATGCTGTGTGTTGAGGAAAGGAGGAAAAAGATTTACTAACAAGATTGGTGCTTCGTAGCACTCCGGCTCTGGATGCTGCACATGTCTTTCATGGGTTATGTAGAGCTTATCAGCACTGCTGGCTCCCACTGATACACCGCACCCCAAAGGGCATCCTAAGGACCTGATATCAGTACCCCATCCAGGGACCAGATTTGGCACCGAGCGGTGCAAAGCACCCAGTTTTCCCCCGGCAGAGTGACCTAAAGGACTGAGCTGATTTGGGGGCTGCTTGCCCGGGGCAGCCTCCAGCCAAAGAATGAATTTTCAGTGGTGATGAAGCAGCAGTGGGTGCAGACTTCTGGGTAGGGGCTTCACATAAATTGTAGCAATTTGCTGGCTCTACCACTCTAAATCGTGTCTAATTATACCAAGGGTAGCATCTGACATTAATTTGTTACAGTATTTGTGTACGAAGCACTAGACATTTTGGGGACGGATTTAAGAGCAGCCTTCAGATCTTTGCCCTTGCCATCCGCCGTGAGTCACAAACGACTGCGTTTGGCCGTCTGGTTACCTGCCTACATTGGAAAATCAGTTATTTTCAAGTCCTAAATACTATTATTTTTATCTGCAATCATTTTACAGATGCAAAATTAGAGGCTGCATTCAGGCATTCGGGGGGGGGGGGGGGAGGAAATATTTGCCCTCTTTGCTCCTAGCTGCCCTTTTCAGTCTCTGAGCTGTAAAATAAGATTGACAGCAACTTCGAGACACCGGCAGCAAAGCGCAGCCCAGGTCACAGCCCACAGAGCGCTCTGGAGGGGAGGATGCCCAGGAACCAGGCTGAGGAGTAGCCGGTGTGGACTGAGCCGTGCAATGTCAGGTTTTTAACCAGCCTGCTGTAGCTCTTTGAGGATATTACTGCTTTGCTAGATAAGAGAAATTCAAGGGATGTGCTATACTTAGAGTTTCAAAACACACTTGGCATCAGTGCAGATCAAAGCCGAATGGTGCAGGCAGCATCCCGGAATAGAAGGTGAAAGAGGGAAAAGATTTGGAATTTACTGGGAGGAAAAAAAAAAATACGCTGAAACCAACAGCACGAGGCTTCTGAGCTAAAAATAGCAAAGAAGGTATTAGCAGCGGCTTCGCGCGCAGACTGACACTCGGCTCCGCTCCCCCTGCTTGAGGAGAAACCTCCCACCCAAGATGGGAGATGCGCAAGGAGACCACAGCCGGTCCTGGGAGCTTCCGCTTCCCCAGCCCGGCTCCCAGCCAAAACCAGTGGGTACCAGGAGGGTTTGGGTGACCCCCGGCACGGCATGCTCTGCATCAGCCCATCCCCCCGGGCAGCCCGTCCTGTCCACACCATGTCAGGTTGTCTGTGTCCCACAGGCAGCTGTTTCCAATCCCATAAGCTGGAACAGCGCTGCTTTGTCAGCTCCCATGCCGGCGGCCAGCCACGGCCGGGAGCTTTTACACGAGCCCACTCTCCCTGAGGACAAGGTGCTGCCACCGCCACAGCGGGGCCGGGGCACGCGTGCCCTCCCAGCACCAGCACCCCGCTCAGCTCGCGGCACCACAAGGGTTTGGAGAGCCAAGATGCCGTGCACCAGCTGCTTCCTCGGCCCTTCCTCCTCCTTGCTGCAGCCTGGTGCTCGTGGCAGCGGTGACAAATCTGCCCCTTGCCACCCAGGCTAGCGAGCATCTCCCCCCCATGCCAGGGGAGACCTGGGAGGGCAGGATGACCCCCCCGCCTCGTGCCTATGTGGTACCCCTGGGCAGGGCTGTGTTTTAGGACAAGCTTTCCCTGCGATGCCCAGCCAGCGAGGAGGAAGCACGCCCTCCAAACACGCTCTCAGAGCACGCAGGTTGTATCGCAAACCTGCAACAGAGCTGGGGGTGCCGGGGGGACCCCTCTAAAGCATCAGCCACTGGGTGACAGGGTTCAGCTGGGGGAGACAAAAGCCAGGGAAAGCCCCCACGGAGGGACACCTGTGAGTGATGGATGGGCGAGGGGTCCTATAAACAGCTCGCATGCCCCCAGCTGTCTGATGGGGAGTTTCCCTGCAGGGCAGCAAGGTTTGGGCTGGAAGCAGAGACTTGTCTCCTACCTGGTCCTCCTGTCCCTCTCCTGCTTGAGGGTTTGAAAGGTGAAAGGCATGCTGCCCTCCCTGGAGGAGGATTTCCAAAGCACCTCAAGCCACGGAGCCCTCCTCTAGGTTAGTGCAATGAAGCTAATTGCAGCCCTGCGAGGGCTGAGGGGCAGGCAGGCAGCCCCTGCCACACAGGATACCTGAGCTCCTGCCACGCTGCAGGGGATGAGCCTGCTGGAGCTGGGGGGCTGGTGCCACATTCCCCATGGATCCTGGCAGCTCCTGTGGTGGCTGGGAAAGGGCTGGATCTTGTACCTCTGCAGCAACGCAAGCATCTCCCCAAAAAGGGCTGGAACCCAGAGTGATGGCGCATACTGCTTGGCTGGACGTTCCCAAGGATGGGCATCCCGGGGTACCGCTGAGCCGGTCCCCATCCCGGGGGTGACAGGTCGCCCTGCCACGTGCTCCGCGCTGGGGGCTGGAGCATAGCGGCATGTTCACCGGGCTGAGGGCTGGGTGCTGGGGTGCGTGCCGGGAGCCAGCCGGCCTGGCCCCACCACGCGCCGCCGGGTTTCCTCTCGGCCGTGCCAGGCCCCTGCCAACTGAGTTTGAGGTGAGGCATTAACACTGGTATCTCTGTTAATATTGCTATAAAGCAATAAAGGTAACTTGATTGCGGAAAGGCAGGGAGACCAGCGGGTTTGGAGCCGTTCCACAGCACTGCTATTAGAGAGCTCAAAATGAGAGTTATTAAATTACTGCCAGGTACTGCAGGCTTTTCCTAACAGGGAGACTTCAGCTTGGCTCGGAAACTTAAGCTCTGGCTTGTTCAGGTTAATTAAAAGAGAGCTGGACATCTTCCAGGGCCTCACTTCTCATTTCTGACGGCTGCCCCCTCCCCTCCAGGGCCCAGGCAGAGCGTGCCATGGGCACCCGTGCGGCGTCACCCTGCCGGGGGATGCGGAGGGTGCCTCGGGCACCGGCACCGGGCAGGGATGGCAGGCCAGGGAAGCCGGGGTTTCATGTCCCGCAGGATGGTGACCCAAGTGTCACTTGTAGCCCCCAGGTGCCTTTGCACTGTCTGTCCTGAATGCTGTCCCCGGACTCGTGGAGCATGGGAGGTGCTAGGGGGCTGGGATCCCCACTCTTTCGCTTGGGAAGGGACCTTGGGAGCCCAACGCAGGCAGCAGCCAGAGGTTTTCGTGATGCTCACCACAACGGCTGGTGCTCTGCCTCCTGCCCTGCTCTGCCTTTGCCCACCACCCCCAGTCCCCAGCAAATTCCTGGTCCCTTCATAGGGAAACCAGGGGCGAGCGCAGCACAGCGAGGGGATGGCTGGGGGGGGGCAAACGAGGTCCTCACTACCCCTCTTCCCACCCCTCCTATTGCGTTGCTCTTGGCATCTGTGGTCAGGCATGTTCTAGCTGTTGCACAACTGGCACTTAAGGATTCATGTGGCTTCTCATCATGGAGAGAAGCAAACCCAGCATGGCTGGGGAGGGCGAGGGGAGCTGTGTTTGCCCCAGGAGGCAGGGGGGCTGGCTTTGGAGGGGATTGCCTTCTCCAGGTGGGGAGAAATTTTCCTTTCCCCTGTGCTCAGCTGTCCCTGCTGCTGCTTTGACTCCTGCCTTAGCCTCTGCGGGGATTTTCCTGCTCCCTCACCGGCTGATGGAAAGTTTTCGGCAGCCCCCTGCCCTCGCCCCGGAGGGGATCACCTGCAGAGTGGCCTTTGCGGGGCCGGGAGGTGCAGGCAGGCGGCTGTGCTGCCTGGACCTCCCCGGGCTGGGAACGACAGGCAAAGGGGCTGGGGGGTTCAGGGCTGTGCTGACCCTCCCTCCTCCCTGCCTGGCTTTGATTCCCTGGCTGCCAGGGAGGGAGAAGAGGGTTTACCCAGCAGCTCAGGCCATAAGAGCTCCAGCATGGCTCGTTCCTGCTCCACCTGACCTCCGAGCAGCAGAGGACTGGGGCCCCTGGCACTCCGGAGTGGGGCCCTTGTGAGGGAGTGGGGCTGAGCTGGGTCCCCCCTGGTTTGCCCTGCTGTCCCTGGGGAAATGAAAAGCAGCCAGGGATGTGCGGTGCTGGGAGGGTGCATCCCGCTGCTCATCGAGCACCCCAGGGAGGAGGGCGTGGGGTGACCCCCAGGGCGGGCTGCCGTGGGAGGGAAGGGTCCTGTCCCCATCCCCTCCCCAAAAACAGCTTTGGGAGAGCAGGAAAGACTCCCAAACCTGTGACCCCTCCACCCAGCCCCAAATTTCCAGGCAGCAGAGGGGTGCCTGGATTCAGGACCAACACCCCCGGGAGGGCTGGGGCCAGCTGCCCTCCCTCTGGCAGCGCTCCCAGGTCCCCGGCAGGACGATGGGTGCTAGGGGCTGGCAGGTGAAGCAGGGTGCTGTAACTGCTTGCTAGCACCCAGCACCCCACAGCACCCTCCCCTTGCCTGCCTTGGCTGGGTTTTCGGGCCAGGCTGGCGGAGGTGCGGGTAAATGCCGCTCACAACTCTGTTAGTGACTCAACCCCCCGAAATGCTTTTTGGACTCATTTTCCCAGAGAGAGTTTAATGGGGTTTGTCGTGCCAAAACCCCAAGCTATGCCTCACTTTCATCCCCTAATGCAAGCCATATATCAAGAGACACTAACGGAGCAGGGAGGGTTTCTGACAAGGGGATCCTGGGAACAATCAGCCAATACCCCCCCCCCAGCCTGCGCCCCCCTGTTTTTTGCATTCCTGGTAATGTAAATAGAGAGGCGAGCGCTCGCAGCCCTCCTCGGACCTGAGGAGCCCGTCTGGGGACGGCGCCAGCAGCTCTGCCGGCAGTCTGCTCTCGGGGGCTTTGGCCGGTACCGTTTGAAGTGTCTTGAGTGTCAGCATCAGCGTTGTATCCCTGGGGAGAGCGTCCCTGGGGCCAGCTGCGCCCCCATGCATCCCTGTTGCATGCATGCAGTGCTTTGGAGGTGGGGGCCTCCAGATCACCCTAAATTGTCCCTTTTCTCCCCTGAAAAGCCACCCTTCCTGTCCCTCCTGCCAAAACAGCCTTCCTCCTAGCAAGCCGCGAGATGAGGATGGAGGATTCAGCCCTGGCACCAACAGCATCCTGAGGGGGCTTTGAGGCCTTGAGCCCCTTTGGGTACCAGCCACCGGGTCTGCCTCCTTCCCCGAGCACCCCAGGGTGCCTCCATCCTCTGGCTCTCATGCGGGGAGAGATGCAGCTTCCTTGCCTCAGCAAGGTGGGGATGGCCGCTGTAGCAGGTCGGGGCTCTCACACCCTATTTAGGGCAGCATTGGGTCCTGGTGAGCACACAGTGGTTTGGCACTGGGCACCGTCTCCAGGGACAGCCTGGAAAGGGGGAACCATGGGTGGGTGCCCTTTTTGTGGTGCTTTATGAGGCATGGGGAAACCTGGAAGGCTAACTTTTCTTAGTTTAAATGCCCGTGCATTTGCTTGCTGTGCCTGTTAGCAATGTGGGTTTTGGCTGTCCTGGAGGATGCTGGCCATGTATGGCACCGTGTCACCTTGGAGGGGACCTGCAAGCCAGCCTGGGCATGTGGTTTTGTCCCCATGTGCTTCGCTTACCATCCTGGGAGAAACCCAAAGACACCCCAGGCAGGGCCAGGGAGCCCAAACTGGGCACACCTCATACTTCTAAGGGAAAAAAAAAAAATTCAAGCCAAAAAGCCTCCCCTGGGAGAGTTTCCAAAACAAATCCCGAGCCTTGGCTCACCGTACAGAAATGGAAAAGCTCCCAGAGGTTTTCCTTCAGCTTGTCTGGAGGAGGATCCCCAGCAGCATTGCAGCCAGGGCAAGGGACACGGGAGCCAAGGTGCCACCAGTGCTGGTCCCTGACCCCCAGACCATGGCAGGAGGAGCAGATGCAGCTGGGAACATCTGGGTGCAGAGGAGGAGGTGCCAGCAGAGGGGATGCCAGGGAGGCTCATGCCGGTTCGTGTGCTGGGAGCAGGGTGGGCACTGGGCATGGTGTCCTCGGGGAAGTCCTAGGCCAGCAGGAGAAATCCCCACACCAGGCACCCCGGGACAGGCTGTGGAGCCGAGAGCCTGGGTGAGCGGGGGCAGCCCCTGGGACCACTCATGCCTGGGAGCGGCTCCAAGGAGAGAAGGAGCTGGAATGGCGGCGAGCAAGTGAATGGGCTCAAGATGAGGAGGTGAGACCCTGGTGGGGATGGGGACCACTTGGGGCCACCTTCCTGGTCCCCAGCCCACCAGGCAGTGGGGACAGAGACACGATGGAATGGGGCTGCTTCCCTCCATCACCCACATGCCCCTGGCAAGGCTGCAAGCAAGACCAGGAGGTGGGCGACCCACAAAGTGGGGAAGGGGTGTGCTAATTCGGGTTAGCTCCCCTCCCATCTCTGTTGGGTGTCGGTAATTCAACCAAGGGCCGGGGAGAGGAGGAGGAGGACCGCGACGTCCCCCATGCAGCAATCGCATAAGAAACGTAGGAAAGCTCGCTCACGGCTGCAATCAAAGCGCTTGTGGGGTGGGGAATGACACTGTACCAACTCGCGGCTGAACTGAAGCTGCTGCGAGGAAATGCCACCCCAGCCCTGTGCCAGTGAGGGGGGTCCCCATGGGAGTGGGGACACCCTGTCCCTGCGGCCACCAGGCATCGCATCACAGAGTGGCATCACTCTGGCTGCCCCTGGCCCTTCCCCTCTCCCATGCACCCGCAGGGGATCCTGCGATGGGGCCAGTGATGCTGGGTGGCCCTGGGGGACCCCAGGGAGCGCGCGGGAGCTGAGGGCATCTGCGAGGGTTTTATTTGCCAGGACCAGCCCTCCACGGCCCTGGGGTTTACGAGGCAGTCGATGCGGCTGCTTCCTCACGGGCTGCAGCAATAAAGCTTGCCGGGGGGTCAGAGGTGATACCGACTGCTCTTAAGTGGGCAAAACCGGTGGTCTGGGATGGAAACTGAACTTCTTGAGCCATAATCAGAACCAGCGGGGTTAAATTCCGATGGCTAAATACCGAGGACTTAGCCTAAACATCTCTCCCGTCTTGCTCCGTCTGTCCCAAACAGGATCCTGCAGCATGCGGTTGTTTGGGCAAGGTCAGGCTGCTGGCATGCCGAGGTTTGTGCGCTGCATCTCCCCGCTGCCTTGAGATCAGGCATTGCCGGGGCCGATGAGTTTCCTCCATCTCGGTGCGCTGTTGCACTGGGTAAATACCTCCACAGCACTTGGCAAATTCGGAGACCTGCAAATGGATGCAGAGTTAAGCAGTTGCTGGTTTCAGGGCTCTCCAAAGCGCCAGGGTGAGGTTGATGCTGGAAACCTGAGCCCTGTAATTGTATTTTTCTGCCCGAGTGATATCTGAAGGGTTGGTTGGTTTGTTTGCGTGTTTGTTTGTAGTACAACTATCAAAGGAGGTCTCGGCGGTGATGCGCACCGCTTCTAAAAAAGGGCCTGCCCCGGAGCCAGCACCAGCCCTTCTCCAGGTCGAGCCACTACACGTCCCCATAAGCATAACCCGTCCTACCAGTGGCGGCTCCGGAGGCACGCCAGCATTCCCGCGGGAGTGGGGGATTGCCTGCCATGCCTGAAAACAGGCTCCGACATCACTGAGCACTTCCAGGAGAGCCCCGGGAAGGGCTTTCTGCAGGGGGCAAGCAGTAGGTGCGGAAGGACATGGCCAAAATGTGGCTGTGGAGAGGCAAAGGGAGCAGGGGCGTCGACAGGCGCAGGGTTGAGCAGATGCACCATCGCATTTCCTCGCTCACGGAAAGCCAACAGAGACACCCCCCCCTGAAAAAGACACTAAAGAAATGCAAACATGGCCATGCACCTCAAGGTCGATGTGCTGCCCATAGCACAGTCCACGGAGGAGACCTGGCTGGACCTTTCTCAGGCTGGTTTCTTGGTTGGCCAACCCAACGGAGAGGTCGGAAAGCCCTTGGCAGCATCCACCACACAAAGCCACCCCCATCCCGGCATCTATCTGGGCATCCGGACACTTCCACCTCGCCAGGTCCTGGTTTCTACCTCCAGTCTGTGGGAACAGAGTCACTACTCCCTGTGGCAGGAGGTTAGCGAAGGGCCGGGCAGGCTGCTGAGCGTTAGCATCGGTGTGGTTTATTATGCTCATTAATGATGTGGAGAAGGCAGCATGTTAGCAAAAACGTGACATATTTAGGTTAGTTAAGGCTGAAGGACTTCACTGCTGTGGGAAAGGATTGCGCGAAGATATATGACATTCACCATGGGCCTGTGCAAGATGATGCATCTTGGATAGACTAATCAAGATAATTCACATATATTGTCCTAAATTAATTATAGCCACTAAGTACAAGCCCAACATGTCAATGCAGACAGCTCAATTAAGAGCTCTTATTCAATATATGCTGATGGTCAAAAGAGCAAAGAAAAGATTACAATATGGGCAGAGAATATGGAGCAAAACAGTGGAAATATTGCAGTATCACTGCTTAAATCAACACAGCTCCGCCAGCACGTGGAGGAGTGGAGGATGAACGTGATGGGCACGGGGGTGGTGTGGCGAGAGGCTAAAAGGGCACAAAGAGAGACCTGCTTCAGCACTCTCTTCCTGCTAACCTCTTAAAAATGGAAGAGATCAAGTATATGCAGCAGATTTTTAAATAATAAGGGAGAGGGGAGGGAGAAAAAAAGAGCTATTTTAAAAAGCAAGTGTTATTTGGGTGGAGCAGGAGCAGCGGTTCCCATCTGTGCGGGGCAGTGACCCCAGGCCACAGCTCCCATGCGCTGGCCGGGGCATACATGCCCAAGGAGAAAAGGTGGGGAAGAGAAGGATGTGCCCGGCTTTGTATACGGTGGGTGAGACCAGGAGCAGACGCTGCATGCTGGCTCGAGAAAGGACGTGTAAAAATTGGAGAGGGCTCAGGAATATGGGAAACTGCCTTTGAGTGGGAGGCTGAGGCAGGCCCCTGTCTATTTAGTCTATCGCAGGCAAGGTTAGGATGTGACTCCATCGCAGTCAGCACGTACCTCCATGGGGAAGGGATTTCTTTCAGTCAAAAACACGTAATGAAAGGCAGCGGCCGGCGGCTGGAGCGGGTCTCACACTGCAGCAGGAACTCACCAGGGTCTGGGAGAGCTTTCCGTCCCCCACCCCACGCGGCTGTGGGGCTCCCCACAGCCTCCCTCCAGTTGGGGTCCCTTTCCCCGGGTGCTGTTATCCTCAGCAGGGGACCCTGACACCAGGCACCCTGTGCCCCAGGGCAAAGGGTTTCGTGCCTGAGCCCAGCAGTGGCTGCGGGAAATCTTTGGGCCGATTTCCCTCCTGCAAGACTCCGGCCAGCATCATGCAATCTCTTTCATTCCTATTTCATGAGATGTGAATAATTAATGAGAAACACAATGCAGGGAGGATAAGATGAATATATATGTATATGTATACTCTCACACACACACACACACACACACACACATATATAGTGTTAAAAAGAATTAAGGCTCAAATGCATTGGGGATGTTGCAGTACAGCAGCTGTGAAAATGTGGGGCAAAGAGCAGGGGCATGGGGGACAGGCCTAAAAGGCAGATGGAGGGGTTTTGAGGGATATAGAGGATGGGATATAGGTGCTGTCTCGTATGGAGGGAAAGGCCCAAGCAGGCTGCCCTGCAGAGCCCTTGGGGTCCGGCAGCAGGGACCCCCAGCCCTCCCGCCTGGCCCGGGAGCTGGCCGCAGGCAGAGGCCTCTCCCCCAGCTCCTTCCCTGGAGATGTGCAGGGATGCGCTCCTCCAAGGACAAGGCAATGCCAAGGGCTGTTCCTGTGTCACCCCGCGGAAGGGGAGAGATCCCGGCAGGTGCCTGTGCTGTGGTGGGAGGCAAAGCCCAAGGAAGGATGAGAAACAGCATCTCTGGGCCCCGGGGTTTTGCAGCCCTGACAAAACCACCCTGCTCAGCCTCTCGGCAGCAGCCCAAGCCCTGTGCGGCCGCTGCTGCTTCTGTGCAAGGTTGAGCCTCTTAGACATACAAAGGCCAACTAACAGGCAGCTGCATTGTGTGCGGATGTGTGAAATCCAGAGACTCTCCCTCCAGCTGCGTGGCTAAGCCCATCACCTGCTGCATCAGGCCTGCCAGCCACCAGCCAGGGCTGACGAGCGCTAATTGGCAGTCATTAGCCTTCCTGCAGTGCTGTTGCCCTGCAGTCTTGCCAGCCCTAGAGATCCCACTGCAATCAGCTGCTGCAAGAAGAGAGCTGGTGTCCCCCTGCCCCATGCTGGGTGCTGGAGCCAGCCCTGAGGAGGGGAGAATCCCCCAGCATCACCCCAGCCTGGGGGACAGGGACAGGCATGGCTGCTGCTGTTGCCATCCTGCAGCCCCAACTGCCGGGGGTCGGGCACTGGAGCCGTGCGGAACTGGCCACCTTCCTGGGAGCTGCCCTGAGCTAACCTGGAGCCATCCTGCAGTGTAGCCCCTCGGCTGCTTTTCCACCCCGGAGCTGAGCCGTGGCCCATGGCCAGACGGAGGTGGGACAAGGGGTGGATGCGGGGGACAGGACGCACCTCGAAGGCAGCTGGTGGTGTAGCTGCGGGCTCCTGAGCTCGGGCATCAGCGTGGTCACACCTTCACTTGCTCAGGACATGGGGAGCCTGGGAATCCCCCACAGCCCTGGCTCGCGTTGCATGAAATTAATTTGTAGGTTCTCTGCACCCCAGCAGGAGCTGGCCCCCATGGCCCACCCTGACCCAAGGGATGGACTTGGCCCCCTGTAACAGGAGGGTCTGTGCTGGAGGGGTGTGTGGGGTCCCCACGCAGGGACAGCAGGGATGCATGGCCGCACTCACTGTCACCCACACCCCAGCTAGCCCCTGTGACCTGGTGGCACTTTGAGCAATGCACAGGGGAGCTCCGATAGCCCCTTTGGCCGCATGTTCCCCAGGCAAAGAATGTGGGGCTGTGCCGCAGCCCCAGCTACGAGCTGGCTTCATGGCAGGACACAGATTGTGGCTGCTCCTCCTGAAAGCCCGAGAGCGGGGCATTTTCCTCCTCCTTGCCCCTGCCCTGGATTTCCAGCTTTTGAATCTGCTTCACCCCAAAAACACCCTCTTATAAATAACCCCACTGGAGTCGTCCTCTGCACGGTGCTCTGCCCAGTGCCTGCCACCTTCCCCACCAGCTCATGCCCGCACCGCAGCAAGGACCAGGTGCCGGGCTGGCATCGCTGGCAGGACGAGGTTTGCCCCTCCTTGGATTCACCCCAGCCCAGCTGTACCTGCGCCTGCCGGGGCTGGGGGCAGGCAGGGGCGGCTGGTCCGGCCCATCCTGCCTTTTTTCCGCAGAGTCTGTGGTTCCCGTTTCCCAGGTCTAATTTATCACCTCACTTTTTATAAATGGGTCATTTCCCATCCCCAGCCTGCGAGACAATTGCGATGGGCCCTGGCACTGCGCCACGAGTTCCTTTCAACTTCATAGCGAGTTCATCAAAGGCCCGAGACGCCATTTCCCCAAACAGTAAAAGTGTCAGAGAAAGAGGCGTGTTGGGAAGCCTCGGTGACAGCCAAGTGCTTAATTAGTGGTAATGCAGAGTTTACGGCCCCCCTCTCTGCCTCCCCCCCGGCCCCTTGTTTCTGGGAAGGGCGCGAAGGGTGAGACAGGTCTCTCTGCTGCTCGGTGACCCGTGAGGTCCCTCAGTGACACGGCACTGGCAGAGGCGACAAGCCCAGCCTGGCTGCTGCAGGAAGACGAGGAGAGATTTCCCCATGTGGTGCTCACCCAAGAGCATCCCCATCCCTGGGTCCCCCTTGCGCTGCAGCCCACTCCAGCACCCATGGGTGGCCCAGCATCCACAGACACCCCCTGGTCCCCAGCTGCTGGGTGACAGGGAAGACATGGGAAAGCCCCAGTGTGGGGTCAACAGCGGAAACGCTGTTTCCCACACGGCCGTCCTCGTCTCAGTTGCAATCTCCTGACTCCTGTGAATCCTCGCAGCCCCATGAGACCCAGTGGCGGGGCGCTGGGCCGGTACGGGGGGCTGCGTACTGTTGTCACATCCCTTTCATTCCTCTCCTCTCTGCACTAATCCTCTCTCTTTTCCTCCAGAAATCACCTTCCTGCCCATCACGCTCCCTGCCTCTCTGGGCTATTTTTACAGTATTCTTTTGGCAATGGAGCAGCCAGAGCCGAGGACAGTGACTTCGGCGTTCAAAGGCAGAGCATAAGCATTAACGGAGCTGATGGCATTACAATATCGGCACTTGTCTCTCTCACGGCTTCCCTAATACAGTCTAACATCAGCCAGGATTTTTAGCCACAATGGTGCATTTAGCAGGAGCTTCTCGCTGCCTCCCACAGCCACCAGACCCATCCTCTCACTCCTGACCTCACCAGGGGCCAAATTTTCTATCAGAAGTTGCCAAATACAGGTAAGGCTCAGAAAGAAAATCAAGAGATTTGGTGATGTGGTGCCTCATGCGCCCCATGCACGGGTGCCTACGGCTCCTGGGGTAACGGATCATTGTGGGGAGCACTGCCGCCACTGCAAAGCCAGAGGTACAGGGGGTGAGCAGAGAGGGGTCCCCCATCACTTGGCCAGTGAATTACCATGTCCCACTCTAGGATGAAACTGGTCCCAGCCAGAGCACCTCCATGCCTTGCTTTCCCACCTACAAAGGTGCCACGTTACCTCGCTGGGGACACGCACGTGGCCGATGGGGATGAGCAAGGTGATGGGCAGTGCCGTGGCACTGCTTGCTGTCCACATTCTTCATCTCCCCTGAGGCCGGAGCAGTGCTGAGCTGATATAAAGCAGATATAAAGCTGATTTTCATTAGGGAGCAGTCTCAGAGGAGCGCCGAGTCTCACCGTGGGGCCCCACTCGCACCCAGCAGGGCTGCGACGCCGGCGGCTCTGCCCGCTCCCCAGCCACGTGCCCCACGCCGGGTGACGGATGGCATCTCCCCACCACAGCCCCACAGCACACAGGCAGAGCTGGCCCAGATCCACCCCCCCCGGGATGGAACGATGGACGTGATGGACCGAGTCCCCACGTGCAGGACCATGCCGCCCTGTGCGCAGGACATCCCTGCCCGGAGGAGCCCGTGGAGGGACCTGGCGGCTCCCCAGCTCCCCGGCATGTCCCACCTGGCCGCGGTTCCCCGCTTCGCCTCCCTGGCCTCGAGTTTCCTGAGTGCTGGGCTCTCCCCCCACCACCCTCCTCGGTACGGCTGGGGCCTTGCAGCTACAACCAGGAAACTATAAAACTTTACAGAGTGCGGCTGGAGAGAAACAGGAATTGCTGCAGTGACTGCCAGAAGGGCCAGCGTTAGATTCACAAGATTTTCCAGGGCTTGGACTCGCCAGGAAGGGATTTATCCACCTAGGAGGAGCTGTAAAAACTAAAATTAAATTCTTCATCTTGGAAAGGGAGGGAGGAGAGAAAGAAGAAAATGCTTGACCTCCCCCCGAATGCTCTGCTGGAGGCCAGGAACCGAGGGGGGATGTGGGGCACCCGCAGCTGCACCTGCCGAGCCCCTGGCTGAGGGACCCTGGCACCCCGGGGGTCCCTGCCCCAAACACTGTGAGTGGGTGCTGCTTGCCCTGGGGCCTGCGCCCAGCGCCCCTCCAGCCTGGCCTTTGCCTTCAGGGCATCATTCGGGAGTCTCTGTGGGTGCCAGGGGAGAGGGTTGGGGTCAGTGTCCCCTCCCCAATTCCTGTCCCCATTGCCCATGGCTCCATCCCACACGCTGCCATCCCCACTGCAGTTGAGGACAATGCCAGGCACAATGTGGGGGCAATTTGGGACCCCAGCAAGGGGTGAGCAGGGATGTTCCTGCCAGCCCAGCCTGGTAGCATCCCAGCAGCTTTGTTGGGGGTGTTTTCTGTGGTGTTTTGGGGGCTGGTAAGCAGTTAGGAGGAAAAAAACAAGCTGGCCTGCAGGCTTCAGGGATACGCCACAGCATCCTGGGCAGCCATTGCAGGGGACAAAGCAGTACCTGGCTGGGTCAGGAGCTGCTGCTTTCTGAGGGAGTGCAGCTGATTTGGGGACTACACATGGCCCCCAGATCTGGGCCAGCTGAGCCGTGGCAACCTCCCCCGCTCTGCACCTTGGCCAAGGGGACAGGATCCAGCCGCCTGCCAAAGGACAGCAGGTCCCCTCCTACGCCAGAGCCACCAGCTCTCAGCCCGGGGGCATTTTGGGACTCAGATTGCCCAGGCACTTAGCACAGTCCCAGGTGCATCTCTCTGCCCTCTCCTCCACGCTGGTGTGGGGCGGGCAGGTCCTCCCTCACCACCCTGCTCCTCCCTGTCCCACCAGGCTCCCGCGGAGGTGGCAGGCAGGGGCATGGCAGGGTCACCCAGCCACTGGCCTGCCGAACCAGCCCCGGCACCCACAGGCTACTGAAGCAATGCATCCCGCATTCCTCTACCCCTCCTCACAGGGTTTTCCCCAATATGAAGGTGTATACAAATGCTTTTAGCAAAAGCCCACGCTGCTGCCAGCTTTGGGGGCCATTTCCCGCATCAGGGGAGCCAAGACGGCCGGTACAACATCCCAGCCAGCACACGGCGGAGAGGTCTGCGCCGTGACAGGCTCTTTTTAGGAATGTAGCACTCACGAGGTGATAAATCTTACGTTGCCGATCTCTTTGCAACAAGCTGAGTCCCCGGAGCCTCACCGCCGAGCGGCATGGGAAAGCATCCCGCCACGGCCAGGGAGAAGCCAGGCTGCTCCTCCAGACATGTGGAGGCAAAGATCAAACAAGGCTTGCTTAGAAATCTCAGCAAAGTTGTGCCAGAGGACACAAAGGATGTCAGGGCCAAGTCAAAGCTGCAGTTCCACCGTCGCTGGCTCCTGGGGCAAGCCAGGCTGTGCTAGGGCCCTCACAGCTCCGTCTGCCTGGCTGCTGGAGCGGAGCACGGCATGCCAGCACTTTGTTTTGTACTCACGCTTTTGGGCTGGAAAAGCCAAGGGAAACCTGCAGATGAGAAGTTTACGTGCAAAATCCCGTCGGCTGAGTGCCTGGCTGCTGGCAGCACCATGTCGCCAGTGTCCTGCCCCGCCAGGACACCCAGGTGCCACTTTGCAGATGCGCTTTGCAGCGGTTTTCCTTTTATTTCAATTTTTTTGCCTGCAACAGATTTTACACCGAATGCATGGAAGCACTGCTGAGAAAGTATGTATCGGGGAATGCTCTTTTGTCGCTTACTCTGCTTTTTTTTCTATTTTTTGCCTGTAACTGCCAGTGCAGGCTCTTAAAATAACTGGCTACTTTAAACCGTGTTCTTTTGTTCCCCGGCTGAGCACCGCTGGATGCCAGCTGGAGAAGGAGGGAGGTGAAGTGTCAGGGCCCTGTGGAGAGTTTTAAAGGAGGTTTGCAGTGATGGGGACAGCATGTTACACCCTGAGTCCTTCGAACTGCCCTCTCCCTTGCTGCCGGCAGGGCCCTGTGCCGTGGGTTTTCCCAGGGAAAGCACTAAGTTTGCAGGTTCTCAATTCGCCCCCACACCACCACCCAAACCTCATCCAGGATCCAAGGGGGCAGCTGTGGGTCTGCACCCCAACTTTGCCGCCTGCCGGCGGGTCCCCCCGCAGTACCTTGTCCCCCAGGAACTCCTGCCAGTCCCCCCGACTGCAGACCTCTGCCCGCAGGGCTGCCCCTTTCCCACCCTCACGCCATCTGCTTTGCAGCAAACTTTTTAAACCATGAAAGCTTCCGAGGACTGGAGGGGAGAGGGGGGATGGAGGCCACGCAGCTCCCTTGACCCCAGTTAGTGTGGGAAAGGGCTACGGCAAAACTGGTTAAGAACTGGGAGCCGGCCCCAGGGGAAGCAATAACTAAGCCTGGGCTTATCCCCTCCCAAGCCGAGCGCCGGGGCAGCGGATGCAAATCCCGGGCAGGCCAGGCGCTGCCTGGCACCTCTCCCAGGGCGTTTGCACCCTCATCCTTGGGCACCCCAGGAATGCGGTGTGGCGGGGAGAGGGGTTCCCTGCAGCCAGGGGGAATTTGGGGGGTGCAGCCGGCCAGGGCGCTGCCAGCGGGCCGGGCTCCACCGCCCGCAGGGCACCAGGGCTGGGTCAGAGCCCGGCTTGGAAGTGCTACGTCGGAGGCTTGTGTCGTGCCTGGGCACGTCCCCGCTTTGTTTATTCCTTCAGCTTATTACTTTGTTTGACTATTTATTCCTGGCTGCCTTTTTCTCACGGTGGCTCTGTTTATTTAGCACAGCTAGCCTGGAGCCCGCTGGGCTTGCGCACTGCTGCCGAGCAGAGCCGTAACCCCAGCGTGGCAAGTGCAGCGGTGGGAGCCCTGCACTAAGGTTTCCCCAAGTGCCTGGCGGGGTGTTTGCCAAGAGCGGGATGGTGTTTCAAGGGGACAGTGGGCAGGGGACAACAGTGTACAGGAGGGTGGTCACACGTGCTTGCTGCTGTTGATGTTGCCGGCATGCAGCCGCACCAAAGGGCTCTGGCACCTGCGTGCCTTCCCACCAACACAGCCCTGCGGGGCCAGGGCAGCTGCGCCAAGCAGAAAAACCCTGGAAGGGAAGGAGACAAGTTGGGAAAGCGTGAAGGTGGCCTACGAAGTGATGCTACCCCCTTGCCATCAGTGATGCTCCTGGGGGACCCCATCTCCACCAGCTCCCCAAGGTGCCAGGTGGTCCCAGAGCCCGTCCCCCCTGTGGTACCAGGGTGAGGTGGAGATGCCAGCACGCCTCCAGCCCTCCTCCTGGCCCCAGCTCGCCCCTCAATTCCCATGCCCCACACAGCATCCCCCATGGTGGCAGCCCCTGAGGACCCGAAATGCTGGGTCCTCTTGACGCTGAGGATGCGGCTGCGGCTGGGGGCTGGGGAGCCATGGCAACCCGGCAAGGATGGGGGTTGCCATGGCGACGGGAGGCGCAGCATCCGGAGCTGGCTTTGGGCGAGGGATGCTCCAGGTGGGGTGGGAGGCAGGACCAGGATACCCCCGAGGCTGCGGGATGTCAAAACCTCGGCTCGGGGTCCAGGAAAGACCCCTCTGCTCCAAGGGCTGCCCCTGGCCTGCAGTGCCTGGAAGGGGTGGGCAGCCGGGGGCTGGCAGGGTCCAGGCTCTGTGCTTGGCCCTGCCGCAGCCCCGCTGTGCCCACTGCCACCGTCACCTCCGGCTGCTCCCAGGCAGCCCCGGCGGGATGTGGTGCCGGTGCCTGCATGCTCAGTTCAGGGGAGCAACCGGCTCTGCAGGTCAGGCAGTGTCAAGCGAGGCCTCTTGGCTTTTTGCAGTCAGGAGGGTCTGCTGAGCATCTCTGCATGCTTCAGATACAAGCATGAACCCCAAATATCTTGTCAACCCGCTTGGGGGCCACTACCCCCTACTTGGTAATGGCTCTGTGGGGTCAGGCTGGGGCACAGGGCAGGATTCGGACCCTAAATCCTCCGTGTTTGGAGAGCATCTGCTCCTTGTGACTCAGGAGGGCACTGGGCTTCCCCCAGCTCAGGGCTTGGCATGCAAAGGGTGTCTGCGCCAGCATTTCAGCTGCAGCCCCCTAAAATGTCACTAATGGGGCCAGGCTGCTAATTGCCTGGTCAGCAAAGGTGCCCGAGCTTGCAGTGGGCTGGGTGAGGACCCCACCACGGGGCATCACCGAGTGACATCCCTGCCTTGGCCCCCCCCCCAGCCCCATGGCCACCCGCCCGCCAGTGCGTCCCACCGTGCCCCATGTCCTGCGGCAGGGCTGGGAGGCAGCGAGGGGAAGGGGGCGATGGGAGGCGGCGGGAGGAAACGGACCTCCCAGCCGGGAAGCATGCCGGAGAGTGACATTTGCCAGACACCGATGCTGCTTTTGATAAAGAGTGGGGGGCAGTTTGCTGCCCGCAGGCACCCACGTTTCCCACACCTCCCGGCAGCTGGGGCCGAGCTTCGTCCCCCGGCTCTGGAGCCTTTGCCTCCCGCCCCCCCGGCGCTGTCCTGGCAGAGCTGGAGCCGCGCGAGGCCGGACGCCTCCTTTCCCTTTCAGACCCGGTGGGCTGCAGAGCAGGGGGGGAAAGGGCACAAACACTGATTTTTTTTTTTTTTTTTTCTTGTCGTAGCATTTGTCAGCATGTGATGAGAAAGGGCTAACACAGAGGTGGACAGTGTCACCTGGACAGCGTCAGCACGGTTGCGACATGCACCCCACAGCAGATGGACAGGGCCAGCTCTGCAAACACACAAACCTCATCGGATTTTTCCCAAGGGTTCATCCCCAGTGCAGGAATCAGCCCAGGAGCCAGGTTTCCAGACACCTTCCTCCTCACGATGCCTCCCAGGGCTCCAACACCCGACAGGCTGGGCCCTTTCCCCCTGCAGAAATGGTGGCTGAGCTCTCCTGCAAGCGCACACCAGCAAACGGGGCTGGCGGCCACTGGCAGGCACTTGCAGCGATTCCACCCTGAAGCTTGTGGCTGGGCTTTATATCCTAAGCCTGCTTCAAACTTTGCACTGGGAGAAGTGATTTGTCTGCAAATGTTATGTGGTTAAAATAAATGCAGAGAATTTTAATCCTGGGAATTTGGAAAGTAGGAGATTTAAAATAACAAAACCCTTTCATATGGCACTTAATCCGAAATTAGCTGGGTTTTAAGTTTTACGGCAGTAGCTGATCATTCCTCGGCCACCTCCCGCTCGGCATGGGAATGGGGGGGCTCCCCAGATCCCCAGAGCGGGGGGGAGCGGGGGCTGCAGAATGGGGTCTCCCAGCCCTGCCATGCCACACCGTGCCAGGGTGGTGCCGGAGCAGTGACGGCACTCTTTTTTGTTGACGTGGAATGGATCTCCCACAGCTACTTAAGGTTTTAATTGCCCTGTGATTAAAGTTTTCATTACTAAGCAATTAGCACCTGAAATTTTAAGTGCTGAAGTGTTTAACTGCATCCTGAAGCTGCCAGAGGTGAGGGGTGGTGGATGTGGGTGGGACAGGAGAGGGTTTCGAAGTGGGGACCAGGAGTGGCAGGAGGTGGCCTCCTCGCTGGGGACCAGCCGGGTTGGCACGGGCGCTGCCGGCCGCTTCGATCCCACCGGCAGCGCCGAGCGCCCGGCAGCACAGGGAGGAGCGCCCGGAGGGGCGAGCGCCCAGGGAGCCTGGGAAGGAGACAGGCTGGAGCCGGCGCTGACCCGGCGGGAAACGCGCCGGCTGGGCGAGCTGGCACGCGACGGCTCTCCCTGCCCTGGGAACGGGGCGACAGGGGCCGCCCCCGGGTCCCCCCTTGTGCCGGGGATGGCACGGGGGACCCCCCAGCAGCTACACGGCTGCCCTAGGTGCCCGCTCAGGTGTTGCCCCTCCGGGCGCTACCCTTCGGACAGGGGACATGGAGATGCCACCTGATGCCGCAAGGGCCCCGCTGCAGCCGTACCCAGCCCAGAAACAGGGGGGATCCCCCCAGCCCGGCTTCCCACCTCCCCAGCACAGCTTCATTCCTGGTGAGCAGGCAACGGAGGCCTCCTGCAGGGTTTTTTTTCTCCCATCCACTCAGTGTCACCCCTCAAACACACGTCCCTGTATCTACCTCATGGCGATGCGCTCGCGGGGCTGGCTGCCTGGCGAGGAATGCACTCCCTTCTGTTTGTTTTAAAACTCTTGCTGGGTAATTTCATTTGATGTCCCTTAGATCTTCTGAGAAAATAGGAATAATTGTTCCCTAATCACCTTCTCCTTATTAAGTTGCAGCTGAGGTTGCTGCATGCAAACGAGGTGAGGGGCGGTGGCTGGGTGCACCCGTGCGCATGGCCGTGGTCTGACACACACCACGCGTGTGCCGGTGTGATGTGGACCCATCACCAGAGCACGTCAGGGCTGCATTTTGGAATGGGGAGTGAAAGTCAGGCTTGCTCCAGTGGGATGGGGTCTCTGGGTGGGAAATTTCTCACGGAGAGAGGGCTGGGATGGGAGGTTTGTCCTCGGAACGTCCATGGCCGTTGTTACTTTTTGAGGCTTTCCTTTCATCTCTTTTTGCGGGTCCTGCCATCCTGCCGCTCCCCGTCTGTGCGGGAATGTCTCCCGCGGACACCGTGGGCACTGCAGGTTTGCCATGCAGGCTGGAGGGCTGTTCTAAGGCAGAGCATCACTAACTAAGGTCAGTGCTGCAGACATGCTCTCCTGCGTACCCCAGAGCCCCATGTTTCACCTCTCAGCCCATCCCTGCCCACATCGTGCCGACACGGTTCCTGTTGGAGCCCTGTCCAGCTCCAGCCATCACTCCGAGGTGCCGGGGAGGTGTCGGTGGAGGGGACCAGAACTGGGTGCATGTGTGTAGGGACGTTGTGGGGCCAGGAGATGCCCATGTTTCCACGGGCTTGTGTGTCCCCCGACCACGACATCACCCCGTCCCCCGTGGGCCGCAGCAGCACCGTCCTCAGCACCGAGTCCATGCACAAGCAGGCGGGTTGGCGTTACAGAGCCAGCCCCTGCCAGCAAATACCACGCAGTTACCACAGTTATTTCCTATTGTGCAGGCGCCGGAGCCCTGCCAGCCCTGCTCCCCAGGCTGCCCGCCAGCTGCGACACCCAGGCAGCTAGCTGGGGCTCCCCGGCCAGCTACCTGCATTGCTGCTGGCCGGGCCCCGAAATCCTCAGCCCCCAGCCGGGACCGTGGCGCTGCGCCCGCCTGCACCAGGGGAGTGTGAGGCCCCGGGGAGAGGCCGGCTGGCAGCATCAGCCCGGTGGGAGCAAGTGGGGGCTCATTAATTACAGCGCATGGGGAGAGAGGCAATTATATGGAGCATCCTCCCCCCGCCTGCGCCCCCCCACTCCCTGCTCCAGTTTCTCATCCTTTTCTGAAATAAATTCCTTTCGGGCTGAAATTTGCCAGGCATGGCTTGGCTCCAAGGGGAATTCTTGGGGAAACTTTAAGTAAAATTGGTTCAGCCATTTTTGAGTTATTCAAGTGTGAATAAGCAATTTCCCCATGTGCTTCGTTCAGAAATTTTGTGCTTGGGTAACTCAGACCTCTGGAATCGCAGAATAAATGAGGTTTCTGCATCTCGCGAAGCCGGCAGGGGATGGTACGGTGTCTCCGGCAGGGAGGATTTCCCAGGAACGACTTCACTGGGAGGCAGCAAATCTTCCCACCCTGAGTCTGGCCCATGGTTAAGTTTCTCGGTGTCTCCATCAGCCCCCACCACTCTCATTCCCCGCTGGCACAGCATCGTACCCCAGCGCATGTGTTAACGGTGCTGGCTTCATCGCTTGCTTCTCCATTGCTCATCCCCTTGAGTGACAGCATTTGCAAACCAACAGCTTCTGCTTCTTTGCTCAAACTTTGGTATTTTCCACTGGGGCAACCCCCTTTCTGCTGCTTTGCTCCCCAACCGCTTGCTTTTACCTGGAGAGCGCAACACCCCACCTGCTGCATCTCCTGTCCCTTGCAGAGATTTATCACAATCATATGTCATGTCCCATCTTAAATTAGCACACTGGCTCTCTCAAGCACAGCTTTTCCCTTCAGGAACCGTGCCCGGTGGTGCTGGGGCGCTGCGACAGCCCTCGGGGCACAGCATCCTGGAGAGGCTCCCCACAGCTCCCAGGGGATGCCAGCATTCCTGCAACAGGAGTTGGTCACCTCCAAATTTTTGGCAGCCCAGGCAGAGCCGAGTCCCATGCCAATCTCTCTGGCCAGGGCTTGGGAAGCCAAATCCTTCTGGGACAAGGAAGGAAAATGCCCATCCATGACCCTGGTGGATTTGTGCAGCAGAAGGAGGAGGCAATAGGGACACGCTCTGCATCCATCCACACAGCAGAGAGGCTGACCGCAGCCAGCCCCAACAACTTCCCAAATTCCCTCTCCTGCCAGGAGCCGCGGGGAAGGTTGCTGGAAGCGTGGGCCCGTGGCCGCTCCATTGCGCCGGCGCGAGGCTGGGGCCGCGGCTGCACGCCAAGGGAGTTTCTGGGGCAGGTTTCTGGGGCGGGGAGGACTGTGGTGAGGTGCCGCTTGCAGATGGCAGGCGGCTGCAGCGGGGGCAGCCCAGATGGCTGTGTTGCGGGGGCAAGGCTGCCTGGGGTGACGCGCCCAGCCATGCACCCCTCTAACCTGGACCTGCCGGAGCTCCCGGCCACACTGGGAACTGGGGGCATCAATATGCCCCAAAATCAGGGACTCGGAAGATTTTTTCAGCCCTCAGCCAAGTCCAACCCTCCCCAGGCATCCGAGGAGGAGACTTGCAGTGCAGCGCAGAGGGCCAGGACAGGTGGCAGCTCGTGTCCCGTGCCAGGCACGGTGGGGATGTGTGTCTGTCCTGAAGGATGTGGCAGTACCAGCTCCGGCCACAGGGACAGTGTGTGCACACCATGCCGAGAGCGCAGAGTCTGTCAGACACAGGACCCCAAAACCTCCCCGTGGCAATGGTGGGAAGAGAAAGGGGAGAGGACTGAGGCTCTCACAGGCCGGAGGCCGTGGCTGCATGCACGGTAGGGCACGGTCTCCCACGAGGAGTGTGGTGGGGAAGGCACCTTGGGGGTGGGGGAAGGGGGTGCTGGGGGCGGGGGGGTCACTGCAGGGTGCTCTCTGTATGGTGTCACCCTGGCCAGGATTCCAGCACTCAGCCCTGTCACCATGGTAGGAATCATGGTGTGGTGGGGATGGGAAGGAGTGGGTTGGGATGCGATGCGATGGGACTGGACGGGTGGAGTGGGATGGGGTGCACGGGATGGGCTGGGACAGGATGGGGGGAGATGGGATGGCACAGGCTGGGATGCATGAGATGATGGGATGGCACTGTAGAGGATGGGATGCCAATGGGTGGCACAGGTAAACCAGGCTGCCAGTGGTGGGGCACAGAGGGGGCCCATGGGCCCGACCACACACGTACTAACAGGCTCACGCACTCAACCGCACCCGGTGGGGGGCAGGGCAGGGAGGGCCTGGGGCTGCGGGGCGGGCCAGGAGCGCGGCCCCTTTAAGAGCCCAGTTCCGCGGGCGACCGCTGGGTGGGGCGCGCTCCCCGCCCTGCGCCTCCCGCACCGGGGGGCGGGGCCACCGGGGGCGCGCCGGGCAGCGCCCGCCCCCTCCAATTCATCTTTCCGCGGAGGCTCCGCCCCCCGTCCCCCCGCCGCCCAATGGGCGCCGCGCTCGCCGTCGCCAGGGGCGCCGGGTTGCCAGGGGCGGGCTGATTGGCGGGCGGGCCCCGCCCCGCACGGCTCAGCGGCGGCAGCGGCGGCGGCGGCGCCAGAGCGCGAGCGTGGCGCGGCGGCGAGAGGAGCCGCGCGTGGCGCCGAGCTCGGGACTGCCCGGCGGGGCCGCCCGCACCGCCCCCCGCCATGGCCGCGGCCCGCCCGGGGGCCCCCCCGCCGCCGCCGCCGCTGCTCCCCCTCCTACTGCTCCTGCTGCTCCCCGGCGGCCGCCGCGCTCTGGAGGGTGAGTACCGGGCGGGCGTGCCCGCCCGCTGCACCGGGGCCCGTGCGACCGCGCACACACGCACGCACCCTCCAGGGTGTCCCCGGCCCACCGGGCCTCGTCGGTGTCCGCCGCAGGCTCGACTCGGCGCGCCGCGAAAGCCCGGCTGTCCCCGCGGGGAGCTCGCCGCCGCAGCGCGCCCCAACGCCGCTCCCAGCGCTTAGCCGCCCTCAGTAGGTTTCAGAGTCAACGCCCCGTGGAACAGAGCCCGGCGCGGCCGAGGCGCGGCGGCCGCGGCCGGCGGCTGCTGGCAGCGGTGGCAGGGAGCGGCGCCTCGTTGCATACTCGGTTCACGTTCCGAGGCTTTTCGCCACGACCGAGAGGGCTGGAAAATTAATATTTCTTTCAGTGGAAGCTCGCGGCGTGCCAGAACTGGTGGGGCCGCCGGAGGAGTGTCCGTGTGCCGTGTCCGGCTCCATCCCTTCCCCGGCCGGGCTCGCCGCACCCGCCGCCTTAACCCCCGAGGCTCCGGCGTGGGACCGCCGGGGCGAGTGGCCACGCGTGCCGCATCCATCCCCGAGCGGGGCTGCGCTCCGCGGCTCGCCCGCCCCTGCGGGCGGGGGAGAGAAAGCGGGGACGAGGGCACCCCCCCCACACCGCCCCGCGCTCCGGTGGAGTTAGGAATAAAAGGAGGATTAATTTTCTCCCCCTCGGAGGGTGAATCCCGGTCCGCGGTGCAGCCCCGTCGCCCCCCCCCCCCTCCCCCGCCGGCTTTGAGCGAGCCAAGCGGCTGCTGGCCCCGCTGGGGGACCGGGGCGTCCCGGGGCGGGCGAGGCGGGTCGCACCGGGGAGGAGGAGGAGAAGGAGGGGGCCCGGGCGGGTTTTTGTCTCGGCACAAAGTGTGCACGGCTCCGGCCGGGAGCGCCGGGGGCGGCGACGTTCCGGTGTCCGGTAACCGAAGCCGCTGCCGGAGCGGAGGGAGGGGGCTGGGGAGGGAGAGAGGGAAGGGAGAAACCCCGGGCGGAGAGGAGCTGCCGGTGCCTCCGCCCGGGCGGGGGGCGGCGGTGGCTTTTGTGTGCTCGGGAGGCAGTTTTGTGCTGGGGCTGCCGCTGCCGTCGCCCCGCGGTGCGGGGCTTGGGCTGCGGCACCGGGGGGTGACCGTGGGCAGAAGCCCTTCCCCGCTGCCGTTTGTTGGGGGGACACGTTTCCTCCGGCTTTGGGCTTTGTAGAAAGTTTGGGGGGTGCTTGTCGCTCGTGTTTCTTTTCATCCTGCCTGCCTGCGTCATTTTTTTTTTTTTCCTTTAAAGGGGAAAAAGATTTTTTTTTTTAAATCGTTCTTCTTTGTACGCCGTAGGAAATGGAGCTGTGGGCCTGCTCGGTCCGTGAGCTCCGGGCTGAGCGGGAGCCCCGCGGCAGGAGGGGAAGGGAGAAGCCTGCCTGCACCCAGCCCTCTCGGGATGCAGGCTCCCGAGCACCCACCCGGGGACCACTATGCCGGGCAGAGCCCTGGGGAGCCCTGCCTGCTGGAGAGGTGCAGGAGGATGAAGTTGCGGGTAGGGAGCCTGGCGGGGCCCCACGCCTGCGGGCAGCCCCTCGCAACCCGCTTCCCATCAGCGGTTTGGGAACCGGGGAAGGAAAGCCGGCAGGGGGGCTGGCAGCGCTGGCGTGCATCGCCCGGGGACTGTCCCGCCAGTCCCCGGGGAGGGAGGGAGCCCCGGCCTTTCCCCCGCTGCCGTCCGGGGATGGAGCGGTGTGAAGAGCTGGATGGAGAGAAAATAAACAGCTCCTGCTGAGGAGTCGCTGGGTTTTCTCAGCTTCCCGAGCGTGCAGAGGGGTCAGGGGCCGAACACGCTGCCCGAGGAGGTCAGGGCCCAGCTGGGTGCCAGCCTGATGGGACTGCTTCAGGGCTGGCTGGCAGCCGCCCAGCATTTTTGGGGCCGGCCCCGATTCCCCTGGGATTTTCTTTTTTTTTTCTTTTTTTTTTTCTTTTTCTCCTTTCCCCTTTGCTCTTGTCTGAGCTGGAGGGAAAGTTGCAGCTGGGCCAGGAGAGGTTTCTGCCTTGCCCAGTGTTAGGAAGCCGTTGCTCGCGTCGGGGTCATTGAGCTCCCGCGCTTCTGCTGCGCTGGGCATTTCTGGCCATTCGCGACACTGCTTCCTGACGGGGACCAGCACGTTCAAGCAGTTACTGTAAATCTAGCGTGCACATTCGTTCAGATATTTTAGTGCTGATCATAAATCTGGCGCGGACATAAATCTGCACGTACGTCCTGCAGACGACAACGGCAGCGAGCGGTCCCCAGACCCGGCCACCTTACCGTCCCCTCCGAGGGGGGCGACGGGCTGGGCTTGCGGCCAGTGCCTGGCTGGGAGGACGGGGGGCTTCGGGGCTGGACGGCGCTGCCCATTCCCGGGGGGATGGCGGGGAGTTGGGTTTCTTTACAAGGCCCCACGGGGGTGGAGGGGAAAAGCCGCGCTCGGCAGCAGCTCAGTGAGGGCTTTGTGCTGCCGAGGAGAAAATGGTTTCTCTCCAGATCGTGTAAGTGCGCTGGGTCTGTTTGAAGTCACAATGTGTTTTTCTTCTCCGGTTCAGCAGTCCCTGGGCCGGCTGCAGAAGGAATGCTCTATCCGGGGGCAACAGCGGATGCTTTCTCCGGCGCAGGGGTTGGAGCCGAGGAGTTTGTCCCGGCGGGGCTGTGGGAGCAGAGGCCCTGTGGGGAGCGGACGCGGTGAAACAGCGTGGGGAATGTGCTGCGTTCAAGGCCCTTGCCAACTGTCCGGGGATAAAGCCCCAGGCTTCAAAACGCCCTGGCCCAAGGGAGTGTGGATGGCCACGGGCTCGATCTGCCCGTCGCCCCAGGGGTGCAGGTGGGCTGGGACCAGGACCTGCTCTCCCAAGGAGCCGCTCTCCCAGGCAGCTCCTGCCGTGAGCAGCCTCTCTGGGCACGGGACTCCATTTAAAGTTGGGGTTTCCCACGTGCTCCCCCACGAACCCCTGTGCAGAGGCACTGCGTTGCTGCACGTAGCCCCAAGCCAACTCAGGCTTTAGCAAAATACCCAAACTCCCCTGAAGCAGGAGGATTTCTAGGGGGAATTTTCCTCATCTGGACTCTGCCCGTTGGCAGTTCCCAGACCCCAGCCTGGCGTTACGCAGGCTGACCACGCTCCTCTCTGCACCGGCAAACCCCTGCTTAATTGACCCCTGTACTGGAACTGCCAGGTATTTTCTTGGCAGGGAGATTTGCTTTCCGTTTAATTACTTTTCACTGAAATGGCATGTTTCTCTGCGGGGTGATGGGGGGAAGTTAGTCCTGCTGTTTTATTGATGCTTGGGGTAGGGCTGTGAGGGAAAGCGGGTTGTGGGGCTCCGCAGTGCTCGCTGGATTCATTAAATCTCCCATTCCTCGCTAAAAGCTCTGCTTGAGGAAACCCACCCCGTCCGTGCTCCTGAGGCGGGAAGGAGAAGGGCTTTCCTTTGTGTCAAGTCGAGCATACGGAGAGCCGGGGAGAGGGAAAACTCGCAGCACCGGGGTCTGTTTGCAGCCCTGCATTTCTCCCCCAGTGTACAGCTCAGCCGGCGACGCTGCGGCTGTGGGGCCATGCCTGCCCGGCCCTCACGATTGGGAATAGCGGCCTCTGGTTTTTAAGGAATGAACCGAAACTCCTTGTTTTGTTGTGATGACTTACTGCGAGAGATATTTGGGGAAACCAGTTTGTTGCATTTTCTTTCCGTGAGCCGTTTGCTGCTGCCACTGGAGCAGGGGAGCTTGGCGTTTAATTAAAACAGCCCGAGCAATCTGAATCACAGACTTGCATGTTTTTAAAATTGTAGCTGTTCCTGTTGTGCTGAGTCAAACTGGTTTGTCGGGATTAAGCGTCTCCGCCTGGGAGCCACGCTGGGGGAAGGGTGCTGGGGCGGCCCCGGGGTCGGGATCCCCATTCCGGGCTGGTGGAGGCGGCAGGGTGTGTGCCAGCCTTCCCCCCCCCCCCGCCCCCCCAAGGAGAACCCCGGGAAAGGGGAACTGTCCCCATGGGCTGCGGTGGAGCCAATGGCTACCATTGCCCTGAGTTTCCCCAGGGTTGAAGCCATAACGAGTTGGCGTCGCTTCTGGAACGGGCGTGTTCCCAAGCGAAGCGTTCGGGGGGACGGTGGGGATGGGGGTGCCCCTCCACAGCCGGGAAGCTCCTTGCAGGGAGCCAGGCACAGCCCCGTGTCCCTAGGGACGGGCTGCCATCTTGAAGGCCGGGGGGCCTTTTGCAGTGGCACTCCCACCTGGCTGGGACGCTCCCATTTGAATCGTGTTTTGGTTTTTTGTTGTGTTTTTTTGTTGTTGTTGTTGTTGCTCAAAAACCAGTCCTGTGTTCAGGCTGGGGCGAGGCTGGTGGCGGGGTGCGGGCCGTCCGCTTGCGGAGCTGAGCCCCGAGCAGACTCCGTGGGGAGCCCAACAGGAGCCATTTTGTAGGGCGGGTGGGCCGCCTGCCTGCGGAGGGCCAGGCTTGGCGCTCTTGGTGAGGCCTTGTCCTCCTGCGCTTGGGCTTCGGTATCGCCCGCCCTCAGCACAGCCGTGGAGGCCTTGTGGGGCCGAGCTTGGGAGCGGGGCTGCGTCCCCTTCCCGCAGGGCCGCCATTTCCAGAGGGGCTGCAGCTCTCCGCTGGCGCCCGCTTCCCCCTCAGTGCAGCCAAGCCCTCCAGCCCATGCTCCCCGAGGCAGGAGGGAGCGAGCCCAGAGCCGGCTTCGCATGGCCGCCCCTCTGAAGAGGAAAGGGAGCCATCTTGGGAAGAGGCAGGAGCACGGCGGCAAGGCCGAGCACCGGCCCCATGGCCGCTCTCTGCACGCGTGCCAGCACGTGCCGGCCAGGGGTCCCGGGCTGGGGGTGGTGGGGGGGATTGCTGTGGGGGCCTTTTTATTTTATTTTTGCCCGTCGCTAAGCTCCACGCTGCTGGGGCCTGGCGTTTCTCATGCATGTGGCAGGAGCTGTTGACAAACACCTGTTTCCCGCCCCCCTCCCTAGGAATGCCCTGGGGGCCCCGCGGGGGCTGTGATGTGATGGCGGGGGGCAGCAGGGATGCCCCTTCCCAGGGGAGCCCTCCCCCAGGGCTTTCCTGCCCCGGCAGCAGCTGCGGGATTTGGGCCTCCCTGTTCCTCTCCGAGGTGTGGCCGTCACGCAGGGCTGCCGAAACCTGTCCCTGTCCCGGGGAGGGGACACCGGCCCCCCCCACCCCCCTCCCCGACCAGTCCTGCTTGTCCCTTGGGTGCTGAGCCGCCTGCCCGGCGAGGGCTGGGGCTCGGGAGGGACCCCGCAGGGCGAGCGGGGAGGGGGGGTGCTCGGCGGGCGCGCACGCACACGCGGCGTGCGATCCAAGGCCTTTTTTTATTAATGAGAAAAATGTGCAGGGCTTGAACGATCGCCAGGAACAGATTTATTCTAGTTCCCCAGAAATTAAACTGAAATGAAGGAGCGAGTCAGCCCGGCCCGGCACCCCCTCCTGACTCTGTGCTTGTTTTAACTCTGGAAGAATCTGACTTTGGGGGTGGGGGAGGCGGGGAAGGGGGGGGGATATTTGGGTTTAAGCAGTTCCAGATGGGCTCGGTGCTTGAGGAGAGCCGAGGAAGCGAGCGGAGAGCAGCGCGGAGATTTGGGTAACTGCCCCAGGCAGGAGAGAGGAGGGAGATCTTGGCAGAAACTCCTGCTCCGCACTGCTGGGATGGGATGGAGCTTGGCAGCCAAGCCGCCCTGTCTGTGGGGCGAACCTTTGGATGTGCAGCGAGTAACCTTTTTTGGGGAGGGGGTGGTTTCGGGGTTTTTTGGATTTTGGTTTTTTGGTTTTTTTTAAATATCATTACTCCTTCCCTGGGCTTTTTCCAAAAGTACAACCTGGAAAAAAATGGAGCTGGAGGGGTGGAGAGGGGCCTTTTGGATCTCAGCCTGCCGCAGACGGTTGCCCTGCAGAGGCAGGCCTGCAGCACCGATCACGTTCCCCTCCTTCCCCCGGGGACTTTGGGGCTCTCCATCCACCTGTGCCAGCCCGGCCCGACTTGGCTTGGTAGCCCCATGGGGACACCTGCCCCATGAAGCCATGGCCACAGGGCAGTGGGGCCACGGAAGGAGGTGGCAGGAGTGTCCCCTCAGAGCAGGGCCTGAAAACAAAGGCAGCTTGGCGGGCCGATTTGCTGCCTACGTCCTGGTCGATGGCATTCACAGCGCGAACAGGTCTGGCATCTCCCGATCGGATGAGTTATTTCCGATCGGATGAGTTATTTCTGTGGCAGCGGAGGGCGGCTGCTTGGCCATTCCTGCTGGGGACGGCAACCTATAAATCTCTCTTGCCTGCTGGCCGTAGAGCTCCTGCCTGCCCGGCGTGGCTGGTCACGTTGTCCCCATGGTGGGGAGCTGCAGCGGGCAGCCCCTTCCCCTGGGCCAGGCAAGGACATGCCCATCCCGAGCAGGCAGCAGTTGTTTTAAGGCCAGCAGGGTGTCTGGCAGCAGGCAGGGCTGAGAGGCTGTCCATGGGGTCTCTCCATTCCCCTTGCCTGCAGCCTGGCAGAGCGAAAGCGGCTATTCCCCCTGGGCGAGCTGAAGCAGTGAGCACCGGGGCGCATCCACCACGTGGGCAGGGATGGCAGCTCTTCCCCGGCCGAGCTGACCCTGGCATGGCACACAGGGCTCTGACATCCGAAATCCCCGTGGTATTAATAGAACAGTAATTGCAGTGCAGTGCTGGACTCAGGCAGCTGGCTCGCATCCTCTCCCGGCGTCAGTACGGCCTTTCTGCGGGACTGGGGCCTGGCAGCAGGACCTGGCAGGGCTCGGGCAGCGGGCTGCACGTGTCCTTGGCGTGCAACTGCAGGGCAGGAGCCTGCCATCCTGCAAAAGCTGCAGGCTCCGAGTACCGTGCTTTGGAGGGAGGGTGTAGCATGTGTGCTGGTGGGTGCTGGAGCCTGGCTTGGCATGGCCCCGCTCGCAAAATGGCAGAAATGTGCCCTCCCTGGCTCGACCCGGTGCGTGACTGGGAGGAAACAAACACCCGTCCCTCCCCACATCGCAGGCGCTGCCACTTGATCTGCTTTTCGCAGAGCTGGCACCTGTCCTCTCTCACATGCTTCAGTCTGTCTCGCGGCCATCAGGAAACAGCTCCTGGCGAGGAGCACGCGGCCGGAAAACCCTCTTCAGCCAGTTAGCGACCGGCGGGTGGGCGACGGGGCAGGGCTGGAGGGAGGGAGGGAGTGTTCCCGTCCCCTTCCATCCTGTGTGCCTGGCAGCTCGCGGTCATCCGGGAGCTGGATCTGGCCCATCCAGAAGGTGCAGGGCATTGGGTTCGGATGGGGGGACTGTGAGGGAGATGCAGCTGGCCGATGGCTCGTTGCCATGGGGCCGTCTGCCCATGTGAGGTTGTTATACCCCGGTGCAGGTGTGGGATTGGGAAATGGAGGATGCATCCTTGGCGCATCCCAGCAATTGGTGTCTTGGGCTCTGCTGCCAGCTTACCGTGGTGCCAGCAGGGCCGGGACCGGTGGTACTACCCATCCTTGGCCAGGCTCTCCGGGGCTGGGACTGCCTGCCCTTGTGCGTGCGTGTGTGGTGTGTACAAAGGGGCCTTAATCTCAGTTGGGGCCTCTGGGCCCTGCCATAATGCAGAAATAATGAGTCTATTATTAAGTGCCCACAGTACTTCTTCACTCTGGTGGCTTGCCTCCAGCAGCAGGCAGAACCTGCCCCGCTTGAAGTGGATGTGTCATCATTTGCCTCAGCAAATCCGATCCCCTTTGATGATGGGCCAAACGCCCTTGGCATGAAGGGCCACAGCTGTGATACAGGCCCCATTTTTTTAATTTTTTTTTTTTTCCCCTTCTCTCTTCCCTTTGTTCCCAGTTCGTTGGCAAGTCGTCGGCTCGCCACGGACCTGGGGCAAGCGCGCGTTGGCGGGCATGGGCGGTCTGAGCCCCCGCGTCCCCCTGGAGAGAGACGGGGTGGGGGGCCGGCTCCCATGGCAGCCCCGCGTCTCCCCCCTCGGCGCTGGGGAGCAGCAGGCGCCCTGCTCGGCCTGAGGATGGGTTCCCAGCGTGGGCGGTGATAGGGAGCGCTCCAGCCCTTCCCTTGGGCTGAACCGCACCGCCTGGCCTGCCCGGCCCGACAGCCGGCGAGGGCGAGGGTGGGACCCCGCACAGCCCCCCGGCCTTGCACCGGACGCTTGGGCGGCCGGGCTTGCAAGAGGGGATCCCGGGAGAGACGGGATTCCCGGGGGAGGACGAGGACGCGTGGGCTTGTGCAGCGTGCCAGCAGTGCTGCCAGCCCCGTCCCTGCAGAGGGAGCTGGCAGACAGCGTCTGCCGGCACCTTCGCCAGGCTCCCGAACCCTGTGCCTGGCACCTCTGCCGTGGGTACCCCCGGCCCAGCCTGGGTGCTGCCAGCCCTGCGGGCGCCCTGCCTGCTGCCTCCCTCCCTGGCTGCGGTCTTCCTCGCTGCTCTCCTGGCTCTTGGCTGCATCAGCGAGAGCCTCCCCTCCCCGCAGTGCAGCTCAGGCACGAGGGGCTGCCAAGTGCCGAAACCTCCCAGCACGACGGCTCCGAAGCTGCCGACTGCGGGGTGCCCCGTCCGCGGAGCACGTGCTCTGCCTTGGGCTGAGCAGGACGGGAGTGCTTTCCCCGTGCAGGCAGCACACGCGAGTCTCCTGGCTCCAGAGCGGGGCCGTCCCCTGCCCAGGAGGAAGACGGCCACAGGGTTTAGCTGGGGTCAGAGGGGGAAGGACCCTCCCGGAGGAGGAGGAGGGATCCGGGTGGGCGACATGCTCCGGGAAAATGCATCGCAGGGTCTCCCAGACCTGACGCGCGCGCAGGGCGCTCTGTGTGGCTCGGCTTTTGTGTACGGGAAACACTCGTCAGCGGGAAAAGTGCAACCTCAGGTTCTCTCCCACAGGCAGCTCTTTGTTCCCAGATAAAGGACCTTACACCAAAGGCCCTTTGTGCCGCTGCTCAGAACGGTGCTGGGATTAATTGTACCGATAGGTGCTTGAATGGGGAGCGCGCAAGGCTGCTCGCTCCTGCCATAATATCTTCAAAACCAAGGAGGAAATTAAAATATGCGGGGAGATGCCCCTTTTGGTGGCGTTTTGACTAGCAGGCAGTCACCAAGATTGAGTGCATCCCTAAACAAGCTACCTTTCCTTCCAGAGGAGCACGGCACGGTGGCAAGGGGGAGAGGCATCCGGCACCACTGTGAGCAGCTGCCGCAGTGGAAGCCAAGCCACGTCCTGGGGCAAATGGCCCAGCCGTCGATGCTGTCTACAGGAGCCTGGCGTGGGGTGAGTGGCCCGTATGGCCGGGCCAGGCCACTCGCCCCATGCTGAGCTCCTGCAGACATGGTGCCGTGGTGTGCATAGCTCCCGGAGAGCATGGGCACGTTGCAGAACAGGTTCTTCTGTTTGCGGCAAGGCTGTGTGGGCGTCTTTACTAACTTTCCTCCCTTGCCTTCTTCCAGGATGCTCTGGACTTGCGCGAGCTGCTGCCTTCTCGTCGGGGTGAGGAGCTGGCGTCCTACCTTGCCAGCGCATCCTGATAAAAGCTGGCGGTCCCCATGTTCAAAGGCGAGAGCGTTCAAATCAGAGCCGGTTGGTGGAGACGATTGAGTCTTCCCCAGCGGCTTCATCTTGAAAGAATTTTGATTCTCCCCCCACCCCCCCCCTCTTTCTGGCTCAGCCATCACTGCCGCGCGCGTCTGCCGCTCAGCAGCGCGAGACGGGCTCTCTGGGCCTCTTAGGGGGGGAGTTCAAACGTTTTCGCTGGCCTCAGACCATGCACACCGCATTCCTGAGCCCCTGCGCGGGAGGAAGAGGTCCCCGGCTCCAGATGGGTCCTCGCCAGAGCTTCAAACACGCAGCGAACTGCTGGGGACTCTGCGGAGGTGACGGGAGGGCTGCTGGCGGGGGACCCCTAGTCTTTGCAGCTTGGGGTGTGCCTAGGAGGAGATTTTTGCAGGGCAAGGAGGAGGCAGCTGGAGTGATGCTCACAGTCCCATCCGAGGAGTGAGGCTCCTTCCCTGCCTGGGATCCCACTCTGCTATGGAAATCCTGCTTTTATGTGGGGTTGACCACGGCCTGCTGTACTCGCTGAGTGTAGCGAGGCTCCTGCTGCATTCTTTGCCTTTGCCCAGCTGAAGGTAAGGAGAGGACAACTCCCCAGCGCTGCAGACAGTGATAAAGCAAGCCTTAGGGTGACTTCTCCAAGCTGGTGAAATTGGGAGCCAATTTCCCGTTGACTAATGGGACCAGGCTCTCGCTGTGGTGCGCGGGATTGAGGTGGCTTTGACTCACTGCTTGGCCAGCCCTGACATTGTTCACGTCCCTCCAAAGCACCTGCAAACCTGAACTGGGCTGGGAAACCGCTGGTGCGGCCTCCGAGCCCACCTCTGGCACCATGTGCCGGAGGGAAACAGCAGCTGGCTGCTCCCAAACCACTGAAGCCCAGTGCTTGCCCATCTTCCCAGCTCCAGACACTAGCACATGCCCTTTCATGGTGGGGGGTGGGCAGTGCTTAGCGTGCCCTGGTGTTTGCTGGAGAAAGGACGCGGGACGCAGGTTCGGTGCCAGGCCATCGTGAGATCTCTGCGGCAGCTTTAAGGGCAGAGAGCGGTTTCTGCGGCTCTGCTGCGGCCGGCTTGGCTCAGCATGCCGCTGCCGGCCCTGGGACCACGCAGTGCAGCAGCCTGCAGGGCTGTCCACCCACGACCTTCACAGTGGCAGGCTGCGAGGGGCTGGCAAGCTCCACTGACCCGCCTGGCCCTGCTCGCTCCCTCAGCTGCAGGAAACCCCCGTTGCCCTCCATGCTCGGCCCGTTTCCTTTAGCCGAGTTGCTCAGTGATTTTATTTTTATTATTTCCCCTCCCCACTCTTTCTGTGTGGTTTACATGGCTCTCGTGCCAGCGGCCGGCTTGGCTCTGTCAGTTTTTTTTCCCTCCTCTGCCGGTCAGATGGCAGATGCTGCCAAATTAGGATGCAGGCAGCGAGCCTCCTGTCCGAGCTGTGTCTCTGTGCCGGGCCGGCACTCGTGGGGAAGGGTGCTGCCAGAGGGGACGGCTGCCCACGTGCCCTGTCCTGGGGCTGGGCCAACATGGCAAGGGCTGCCTGCACGGGGCCTGCTGGCATGCAGGGGAGTTCCCGCACACCCTGGGCAGGTTTGGGGAGCAAAGATCCCCTCCCGCCCCAAGAGCAGGGATGCCCGCGCGGTCAGGTCTGGCCCGGCTCTGCCGCGGCTGGCCGCGGTATCCTTGTGCCGCCCTGCTCGCTGGCACACCCTGCCACCCAGATCCCCATCTCCCCGGCCTGACTCACCACCACGGCCGCTCATCCGCACTGGCCCCAGCCCTGAGCACGCAGGGCACCCCTTCCCTGCTCCTCCCGCCAGGTCCAGCCCTGCGGCAGAAACACCCACCCAGCTGCCTGTGCCAGGAGCGGGGCCCTTCGCCGGCCGGACCCGCGCGGGGTCTCCGCGCCGGGACTTGGCAGCCTGGCGTGCTGTCAGTGCCGAGCACGCGCTTGGCTCTGCTCCGCCGCCAGCGCGGCGTGCCTGGGCCCTCGCGCGGTACCGCTGTGCCCTTATTAGGGCAGCCGGCGTATGGGGCCCGTCCCTTGGAGAGGTATGAGCTGCCCTGCTCCGCAACCTGCTCCCCCGTGGCCGCGGCACCGGCTGCCTTCCCTGGGAGCCATCCTGGTGCAGGGGTCTGGGGAGCACGGCAGCGTCTCGAGGAGGTCTCGTGGCTGCACGGAGCTGCGCTTGGGCCCCTGCCGGTGGTCAGTAGCTGATGCTGTGGGGAAGGGGAGGGGAGAGGAGAAGGATGGCGGTTTGCTGCATCCCTTGGGCAGGCAGTGCCTTGGGACCGGGCAGAGGCTGCCCCATGGGTGCCCAGCCCTGTCCTGTGCATCCTGTGCCCTGGCCCTCCTGGTGTCCTCGTCACGAGTTCCCCTGCGTTACCTGCTTGGCAGACGGCTCCTTCCTTCTCTCTCTTTGTTTTTGCCACATGCCCCTAGTTTGTGTTTTTGAGAAACAGCAAATAACCGCTGCCCAATAACCACCTCTGTGCAAACGAGCCGGTGTCGGTTTGTCCTTCCTGTTGTAGATGCTGTCTCCCTGACCCTCTCCTGGCCGGGGAGCTGGCACCATGAGGGGTTTTCCTCACTCTGTCCCCAGTGCTGTGTCCGCTGCCAGTGCCGCCAGCCCACGATGGGACTGTGTTTGTGTTTGCTCCACACGAGCAGCCTGGGCGAGAGGCAGGCTCGCTGGCCGGGCTGGGATCCTGGCAAACAGCGAGGCAGGTCAGAGAACCCGCGTGTCCCAGATGTGCTTGTTTATCTGTGCCGCAGTGGCACTCGCAGCCTGTGCTCCTGGCCCGTCCGTGGGTGCTGGCGAGCTGCTGGCAGGTCTCCCCGGGGTGGGATGCGGGAGGAAGGTGTTTACCTCCAGCCAGGCTTCATCCGAAACCTGCGACGCGTGAACATTTCCTTCCTCCTCCGCACTTCCTCTGTGGCTGGGTCAGCCTGTGGTTTTCCTGGAGTGGAAGGAAAGGAGTTGAAACTGCCTCTTGCTTCTGGGGCTTAGCCGTGGTGCCTGGCACGGCCAAGCTGCCCTGGCATGTCCTGTGCCCCAGCCATCGAGAGCAAGCGGCTCCCAGCCCGCTGCCAGCTCTGGGGGCTGGAGAGCCATGGCTCCCTGCGTCTCAGGGCTGGGCGGGCTGAGGGACAGACTGATGGACAGCCCTTTGGGAGCTGTGCGGGGTCTGGGATGGGGTCATGCCTGCAGCCGGGGAGGGGGATGCCCTCAGCAGGGAGGCGTTTTGGAGCTGGGCCTGGGCCTGGCTCGGGGCAGGCACTGGAGCCCCTCCGAGCACACCGGGGTCTGTGGGGGACTGTTGCCCAGCTCTGGTATTTGCACCCCTTTGCCCCAAAACCCCCTGGGCCGGAGAGGGGCCAGAAGACCCCAGGGATGCCTGCTGCCCTCCAAACAGCCTACAGGGCCATCCCTGGAGCGGGGGTTGCAGAGCCAGCAGCCCACGGAGGGGCCGTTGGCACCAGCCCCGGAGCACATCGTCATTTTCCGTCCTTGCGTTTCGCTCCCGGTTTTTGCGTGTGGTGCTTGCGCGGAGCCGCGCAGCTCTGCCCGGGATTAGCGACAGCTGCCTGCAATTGCAGCTCTTCCCAGACAAGCGTCTCGCTCCCCCAAGGCTGGGGCTGGGGCTGTTTGGGGAATGCTGCTGGGGTGGTTTGTCTTGTAGTCTGCTCCAGGAATGTTGGCCAGACGGTCAAATTCTTCTCCCCTCTTGTAAAATGAGTGATGTGGGGCGTCTCTGGGAGAGCAGCCTGCCAGTCCCTCCTCCTCTGGATAAACCTGCCTGGCCCGCACCGCCCTGTCATGGGAACGGGCCCTTTCAACCCCAGCCACAGTAAATACGCGCCCTGCCAAAGCAGAGGGGGAGGGCGCGGATGGGGGGGCCCGGTCTCCCTCCTTTGGCACCCCCTTGCACTGGCCGGGAGGCACGGCTGGCCACACCAGCGGCTGGGGGTGGCAGTTCGTCCCTGTCCCCCCCTCACCACCTGGTCGGCTCCTTGTCCTGCTGCTTCCCCGCTCCAGCACGGCTCTCCGGGGACGCCTCGCTCTTCCTGTTCTCCTGACGGGAGAAGAGAAATCTGGAGTCTGTCTGCACCGCTCCCCCCTCCTCCCACCACGTCTCACCCCCCAAGTTGCTGTTTTCCGCAGAAATGTCAGGCTCGGCTCTCCTCTCCCCCACTCCTCCTGTTTTTTTCCCTCTAATCTTGGCCTTCGTCTCCAATTACTTCTTTCTCTCCTCCCTCTCTCTCCAGAGACCCTGATGGACACGAAGTGGGTGACCTCTGAGTTGGCATGGACAACTCATCCAGAGACGGGGGTAAGTCTGGAGCCAGCCCTGGTCCCGACCTCCAAAGGGCATGGCTGGCCCCGGCCCCACGGGAATCGGGCTGCTCGCCAGCACCTTCACGGAGCTGGCTGCGTCTTCCCCCTTCCCTCCCGTGCTTATCCTCTCGCGTCACAAAACCATCTCCTCCTGACTCCGTGCCGGCGGAGCGGGAGTGCTGTGGTCCCTGGCCCGGGTTGCTCTTAGTCACCTTGAAGACCAGGAGGGTTGGGACGGGTGGAGGTGCAGCTGCTTCTCTTCCCTGTTGACTGTTGCCTGGTCCCCCCCACCCCGTGCCGTTCGTGATGTGTCTGTGGCACTGATCGCCCCTTCTGGGGGTCTAACCCGCTCCCCTTTCAATCACAGTGGGAAGAAGTCAGCGGTTATGATGAGGCCATGAACCCCATCCGCACGTACCAGGTGTGCAACGTGCGGGAGACCAACCAGAACAACTGGCTTCGCACCAAGTTCATCCAGCGCCAGGACGTCCAGCGCGTCTACGTGGAGTTGAAGTTCACCGTGCGGGACTGCAACAGCATCCCCAACATCCCCGGCTCCTGCAAAGAGACCTTCAACCTCTTCTATTACGAGTCGGATACAGATTCTGCCTCTGCAAACAGCCCTTTCTGGATGGAGAACCCCTATATCAAAGTGGATACAATTGCCCCAGACGAGAGCTTCTCCAAGCTGGAGTCCGGCCGTGTGAACACCAAGGTGCGCAGCTTTGGCCCTCTCTCCAAGAATGGCTTTTACCTGGCCTTCCAGGACCTGGGAGCCTGTATGTCCCTCATCTCCGTCCGGGCTTTCTACAAGAAATGCTCCAACACCATTGCTGGCTTTGCTATCTTCCCGGAGACTTTAACGGGGGCTGAGCCCACTTCTCTGGTCATCGCGCCGGGCACCTGCATCCCCAACGCAGTGGAGGTGTCTGTACCCCTGAAGCTGTACTGCAACGGTGACGGCGAGTGGATGGTACCTGTGGGAGCGTGTACGTGTGCCTCTGGATACGAGCCCACCATGAAGGATACCCAGTGCCAAGGTATGCGCGTGGCAGAGTGACTGTGGCTCTTGTCCCCGTGGACGCGTTGGTGCAGAGGAGGTGGTTTTGCGTTGAGCTCAGTCTGTTTTCAGAGGCTTGGGAGCTGGGCAGGCTGCCTGAGGAGGGAGCAGGGTGGTATTTCAGCAGACTAGTCTGCTATTTGACTCAGCACCTAGAAGCCTTAAAGCCTTCGTGGTCTGGACTAGCGTGGTGTCTGCTGTGACACGCTGGTTAGCATCCGCCGGTGCTATCCTCTGCAGGATACAGCTCCTTGCAGGGGTACAACCGTGGCTCAAGGCATGGTCCTCAGCAGGAATTGGGCACGTTTAAGCCCCTGAGCATTACCAAAACCTCCCTCTCACCCCTGCTGCCATGTCCAGCGTCTCCCCTTTCTCCCTCCTGTGGCGCTCGTGGCTGGGGCAAGTGATTGTTCCTGGCAAGCATGATTTTATGCTGCTTGTGCGGAGGCACTCGGAAACCCCAGTGGTGAGCGGGGCCATGCTGCACTGGCTGCGGGAGAAGCCATGCAGATGCATGCTCCCACTGCCAGCACTGAGGGCTTGCAGTGGGGAGAGTGGGGAGCGGCATGAAGGCAGGGGAGCCAAAGCTCCCTGTCCCTGCTCGGAGGGAAGGGAAGAGCATCCTGTACATGGAGATACTGGGGATGGAGAGCCACCCTGAGCAGCAGGGTAGCCCTGTGCGGGTCCTGCAGCTGCCGTGCTCTCCCATGACAGCTTTGGTGTTGCTGTTTCACCCCAGGTTGGGTGTATTCGTAAGGAAAAATCTGCCCAGATGGATGTTGCTATCCCGTGGGCCAATTTTGTCCTTGGGAGCTACCTCTGGCACGCAGGACCCTGCCCTGGGGTGGCTGGGGTTTAGGGCAGCAAGGTCACCGCTCCCCTTCACTGGAGGCATTGCGCAGGGAGCAGGACGCCAGCTGGGCCCCCAGCGCTGGATGCCTCGTGCTCGCCGATGACGGGATGCTTGGCGCCGGCCCTTTGCTCTTGGCAGAGGCGATTTGGGACGGCCCGTGACGTGGGGCTCGGGCCAGGCCAGCCTCTCCGCTGGCTTTGGGAGCAGTTTAGCTGTTGGCCATACCGCTGCGGCTGGTCGGGGAGAGCTCAGCCTCCACAGGGCCACGGCTCTGCTGGGGAGCCTCCAGCACCAGCAGTGCCAGCACAGCCCTGACTTCAGTGCCCTGGCCCTCTGCATCAGTCTTGCGAGCAGCCGATCTGGCTCCTCCTGGGGCAGATGGACACCGGTGCCAGGCATCCATCACTGGGTGAAGAGCCCACACTTGAAAGTGTGCGCTGGTGTCCCTGCTCCTGGGGAGCCGGTTTCCTTCTTCCTTGGGCTGGGAGATACCAGACCGTACAGGGTATTTGCTCTTTCCCAGCAGGGAGTGGGGTTTGGGCACAAGGTGACACCGTTTCCAGCCAGCATCTGGGCTGTGCTGAGCGGGGGCATCTCAAGGAAGGACCAAGGGCTCCTCAGGGCATCGCTGCAGCCCGAGGCGAGGTCCCCTCTCCACATCCCCCGAGCCAGGCAGACACGCATGTGGCGGCTCTCTCAGCGCCTTTGATTTCCCCCCGCAAGCCCTGGCTTCTTCCTCAGCGTGCAGGGAAGCCACACTGAGCCGCGGGCACGTCTCCATCCGGCAGCCTGCTCTCTCGCTGGGCAGAAGCGGCGGTGTCCTCACGTTTCTCTGGGAAAGTTGTGCTGCGCTTGTAGGATCAGATTTTCCGCCATATGATCGTGTGTTTTAAGTGGAAACAGCTGAAGAAGGGCTGGGAGAAGCTGGAGCCACAGCTCCCTTTTCTGCTCTCGGCTGGATGTTCCCTTACCCCATTTTGGCAGCCCAGTACCGCTGAGAAGGCTCTCGGCCCCCGCGGCGTGGGGAGAGGTGCGGATGCGGCCCCACAGAGCTGGCGTTTTGGCAGTCCCGCCCCGGGGAGCCGCTGAGGCTTCACCGCACGGGTGAGGAGTGCTCTGGAGTGCCAGATGGCATTTTAATAAATAACAATACCCAGTTACTGCTTAGATGGGATAAGCCCTGTTGTAAGTCTCCCTCTTTCCCCAGACTTTCAGTGGCCTTTGAAGATCTCCTCCTCCTCCTCCTCCTCTTTATCTCCATCCAGAGCCAGGATTAGACCTCGCATTCAGACCTGTTACAATGCAGCTTGTATCCTGGTCCCTCGGGAGCCGAGGGCTCATCCCGCCCGGCTGAAGGCAGTTTCTTTGGCATGCTTTGTAATGCGATACGCCAGGCTGGTATCTGGCGCTCTAGTCCTGAGTTGCCACAGCATTGATTTGGCATCTCGTTCTCAGCCTCATTATCTTTATTTAATTAGCACACGGCCCTTCTGGGGGTTGTGCCACTTCCCACACGCTCCCCGCCACGCAGATCTGCAGAGGCAGCTCTTGCAGGATGAAGAGGAGCTGCTGGCCAGGGAGGGGGACGAAGGTTCCCACATGCCTCCACAGGCAGGGGTGCGCTGCCTTCGCCCCCTCGCACACGGAGCCCTGCATCCCCTGGGGTTCAGCCTTTCCCCCAGCCCCGGCCCTTCTTTTGGTTTGCAAGCGCCCAAAACGTTCGGGGGATTTGGTGTCAAAGCCTTCCTCGCGTTGCGCAGGCAGGCGGTGGGAGTTTCCTTCAAGCAGTGCGGGGCTCCCGGCGCAGAGCAGCCCAGTGCGTGGCACCTCCCCAAAAATGGTCCTGGGCACGTGCTCCCCGCGCCGGATTCACCGGGGTTTGCACCCCTCGTGTTGCTGGCTTCACCCAAAGACAGAAAGGTTTGGGGTCTGGCTGGCCTCCGTACCAGGGCTAGCATGAGCCCCCTCCTCGCATGGCCCTTGGTGCCCACGGTGGGGTCCTGAGGGGGGCCACAATGTCCCCAGAGCCTATGCCCTGCTCAGGAAGGGGACTGAGGCTGTGTGGTGCAGTCGATGGACACCAAAACCATAAAAGCACCCAGGCAGACAGTGTGCAGCGTGATGCTATGCTCTCCTCGGACCCATTTCTCAGCTTTTTTGATGTCCCTTTTCTGATGGCACCAGGCGCTGTATTTTTGGGCACAGTCAGTAGGTGACAGCAGGTCAAGCTGGGGCCAAAATCTGAATTTCTGTGAAAATAAATTTCCCTTGCAATCAGTGACTAATGGAAACATCACCTCGAATTAGAAAAAAAAAAAAAAAAATGCCAAGCAAGCATTGCACTTGCCAACTGTTTGCAGCTTTGCATTGCAACACGGGCTTGCTGCATGAAACCCAGGAAGTGAAACTGCCTGCTATTAATTGCCTGGGCTTCCAGATCAAAGGCAGCTCAGCAGCGCAGGCAGGGGAGAGCTGCCGGTTTACAGCCAGGCAGCTTCACAATGGGTTGCTTGTAACACGGTCGAGGAAATCTGCCCCTGCCGTCCTGCCTGTGACCCACTGTGGCTCAAGAGGCAGCTTTGCTTATTGAAAAATTTTTTTTTCCTTTAAAAAAAAAAAAATTTGGTTTCCCGCCTGTTCTTTGGATGCCACTGTTCAAATCCCTGAGGGCTCTTTCCCTTCTCTCCCCTTCAAATTTACTCCATTCACTTTTGGACTGTGCTAGTGTGAAATATTTCCACCCAAAGGGTAATTTAAAAAAAAAAAAAAAAATCAAGTGCCTTTTAAGAGAGACTTAAAAAGAGAGTTACCGCCTCAGCTGTAGCCAGGCTGTTGCTTCCACGGCTCTAATCCATCTGCAGCCGCTTACGAAAGCGGGAAGGGAGCGAGCCGTGCAGGTTCATAAAGCACAGATCGTCCCAGGCAAACTCGATTGCTGCCTTTAGAGAAATTACAGGGTTGCTGGACAAAGGGATGTGATCGGTTTAATTTATCTAGGCTCAAGCGAGGCGTTCTGCTTCAGTCCTACAGGGAGAGAAATAGCTGGAAGGATGCTGCCCGGGCTGGAATAGCGTCGTGTGGATGGGAAAGCAGTCGAGACCTGAAACAGGGTAGTTTGGGGCTGGTATTTCCCGATGTGCCATGGGCTATCCCTTCTTCCTTCCCTCCCTTTCCCAAGGGAGGGGACCCCAAAGTTTTGGGGATGTACACAGGGTTCGTTGCTGCTTGCCCGCATCCCATGCAGTAATGGAGGCTGCCTGCGGGATGAGTCACTGCTCGCTGCTGCTGCCAGGAGGGTTTTATTTCGGTGTTTTTTTCAGCTCCCTCCCTTGGACTTTATTCACCAGGGTGGGGACTGTATTTGGGAAGAGTGCCCCCCTCTTCCCCCAGCCCTGTGCTGCAGCTCTGCAAGGCAGGATCAGGCCCCGGAGGTGGGCGGCTGATGAAAATCCCAGAGGGGCTGCCAGAAGCAGCCAGATGGCTGGCAGCGGCTGCCGTGCCATGCCGTGCCGGGTGTGCGATGCCCTGTAGTGGGTGCAGGGGCAGTTTTGCAGCAGCCCCAGGGCTGCGTTACTGCCCCCCTCCCTCCTGCACCCCACATAAATCCCCTCTGCAGCTGATCCCCGCTGTCAGGCCAGGCTGCGTCTCCCTCCCATCAAACCAGCGGCTCCTCTTCAGACTGGGGAGCTCCGCTTCGGTTCCCTGACCTGTTATCCTGTGGCTGTCAGTGACTGTCATGTTCTCCCCAGAGGTGACCGCAGCCTGGCACCAGGAGATGTGATCTGTGTGCGGAGGTTCAGGGTGGTTATTTTATTTGAGGGCACTTCAGCAGGAAAAGTGCTTATGCAAACCTCTCGGTGGGGAGCGGGGAGCCTGGCTCCCCGGCTCCGGCTGGATGGAGTCACGTTCCCGCTCTGGAGCTCCCAGGCTCGTTCCCCAGCGTGCCGGCCAAGACAGTGGTTGTTGTACAGGCAGTTTCTTGCAGAGAAGAGATGACACAGCGGCTTATCCACCGGGGACCTGGGATCAACTTTCAGCTTGGTTACAGCCTTCAAATGTGGCGGCTGAGAGCTGTCACGCTGCCACTGAGGTCTTTATGCTGTGATTTATTAAACAGAGTTGGAAACTTAAACACTGGAGTGCATCTGGGCCTCGGTCCCTCTCCTGCTCTTCCTCTGCTTAACAACAGGGCTGGGATGTGCCTCATCCCCCTCCTGCCAGGGTAGCATAAGGGTGCGAAGAAATGACCTTTATCCCTTCTGCCTGCGCTGGGCACTCCTGCAGGATGGCAGGCAGCTGCCCAAGGACGGCACTGCCCATCCCTTCCTCCCGTGTCCGGGAGCGCGGGAGGTCACTGTCCCCGCTGTGCCTGTAACCCACCAGGCACCGGCTGGTGCTGAGCATGCAGGAGGCCAGAGGCCATCATCCCTCCTGCGTCCTTTGCAGAGCACCTTACTGTCCCTGGCTGCCGTGTCACACTTGGACTGTTGGCTTCTCAAAGCTCTGGTTGCTCCAGCTTCACTCTCTCCCCAACAAGCCTGTTATTTCAGGGGGTTTTGTCCCTGATGGATCTGGGCTCCTGTCCATAACCGAAGCATGTTTGGCAGCTTTCTGAGCCCAGAGCGTTCCTGTCCAAGAGGTTTCAGTCATCTCATTCCTCAGCAATCTGGTTCCTTATGTGTGAATCTGCATCCACCCAGTTTGAACCGCCCGGGACTCTGGCTGGGGTGGGTCTGCCTTTGCTGAGGCTGCTCCACTACCTCTGGGCATCTGCTGTCCATGTCTTTGCATTTCGTGGTGGCGAGGGTGGCCTGGGCTGGGGGTACGGGAGCCCTGGACTTGCTCACTGGGGGGACGGTCTTCATCTCTCGCAGAGGAGCAGGTCTGCGCACTCCTTTGCCCTTCAGCCTGTGCAGTCGGGATGGGCTAAGCTTTAATTTCCAAAGGGAAGGCCCAGAGGCTGGGTGAACTTGGGTCAAGGAGCTGGAGCGAGTCCAGCCATGTGGTCGGTCCTGTTTTGACCAAAGAAGAGTCTCCTTGCCGGAAGGCTCGTGCCCTGGGAGTGGGAAGCAGCTCCTGCCACCCATCCAGGCAGGGGGGCTGGAGAGCGCGCGGTCCGCAGGTCCCCTCCTTGGCGATGGGGTGCCTCCCCCCCCGATGGGGCTGCTCACACATCCCCTTGCCCGGCAGCACTGCGATGGAGTGGGGCTTCTCCCCTGGGGCTGCTGCTGCTCGGTGCCTGGGCAAACTGGGGTGCCAGGACAGCACGCCGGAGCTGTGTGCGGGTCCCCGCGGGGCCGGCCAGGCAGCGTGTGACTCAGCAGCACTCCATGCCCCACACATGGGGCTGCAACCAGCCGGAAAACTTCCACGGAGGGTGTCACGAGATGCCTCATAGCAGGAAACTTTACTTGCTACAGCCTGGTGAAGCACCGGGAAACCTCCTCCTGTTTACGGGGTGATGTGCGACAGGCGTGGGAGGTGGGACAGAGCTGCCGGGAGGGTTACGTGCCCTCGGGAGCTGCCCTAACCCCGTCAGGGCAATGAGGATGTGCCCCCCTCCAGGGCCGTCGGTGCTGATGCGGCCCTGGCCGTGGCAAACAGGGTGATGCCAAAGCAGAGCCGGCGCCAGCAGGTCTCTCACCGCTTTGGCCAGCTGTGAATGCAGAACACGAGACCCACTTCCTTGGGGCAGCACTGTGATAAATCAGGCTATTTCAAGGTGTGGGTCGGGTTTCCGAGGCCACTCTGCCCCTTGGCTCAAGTGCCATTAATCCTTTCACGTGCCCCGTGTTACAACTAAACACCCCGTGGTGCCAGCCGGGCCAGATCCCAGGACTTGTGGCTCCTTGAAGGACCCTGATCGGAAGCGGGGGGGTAGGAGGCGGCAGTGATGCCGAAGCAGCTCTTTAGCCAAGGACCTGCAGGAATGTTTTAATCTCGCTCAGCGCTCCACTTGAGCCAGCCTCGGCCTCGGGAGGTGCCACCGCCCCGGGGGCTGCGAAGTGGCTGAAGAGCCCAAGGCGGAAGGTTTGGGGCTAAGTGGCTGCATTTCGGGCGGCGGAGGCCTCTCGCAGGGGCTGCTTATTCCAGCCTTATTTCCCTGGAGAACGGATCGCTGACCCTATGGAGGGTGCTGGGCCTGAAAACCAGCTGGGGAAGAGAGTGTGGCAAAGCCCTTGGAAAGTGCAGTGAAGAAACAAAACTGGGGACGTGCCTTCCTGGCTGGACCTGCCGTGACCCCCGTACTGCTGGTGGCGACCAGCTCTTCCCATCTCCGACTGCCCCAGGTCTGCTGCCGGAGCACAGCGTCTCCTGGGCAGAGCTGTGCCTGCGCTGGCGGGTGCCCCTGCCCTGTGCCAGCAGCCTGCTCTCGCCTGCCCTGCCCGGCCAGGGCCACGGCGTCCCTGGGCATGGCTGACGGCAGTGGGAAGGCTTGTAGGTGGCCTTCAGTCCTCAAGCCACTGATCAGAGATTTGGCAGGGCAGCGAGGAAGGGTCTGCCCGGCCTTCGGGGGAATCGTGGATGTTTTCTGGGTGCACTTTATAACTCAGGTCTGTTTTCCCTTCCTCCAGCATGTGGCCCGGGAACCTTCAAGTCTAAGCAGGGGGAAGGTCCCTGCTCTCCCTGCCCTCCCAACAGCCGGACCACCTCGGGAGCAGCAACAGTCTGCACGTGTCGAAACGGCTTTTTCCGGGCAGACACGGACCCCGCAGACAGTGCCTGCACCAGTGAGTCCTGCCCTGGGCGAGGAGGGGAGGCAAGGGGAGCTGTGGAGGTGGCGGGGGTCCGCATCTGGGGCAGGGGGAGCGTGCTGTGCCCATGCCAGAGGTGAGCCAGGCATGGGGGCATGCCATCCCTGACCCCCAAATTCCCTCCGCAGGCGTCCCTTCTGCCCCTCGCAGCGTCATCTCCAACGTGAACGAGACGTCACTGGTGCTGGAGTGGAGCGAGCCGCAGGACACGGGTGGGCGGGATGACCTGCTCTACAACGTCATCTGCAAGAAGTGCAGTGTGGAGCGGCGCCTGTGCACCCGCTGCGACGACAACGTGGAGTTCGTGCCACGCCAGCTCGGCCTCACCGAGCGTCGCATCTACATCAGCAACCTGATGGCCCACACCCAGTACACCTTCGAGATCCAGGCTGTGAACGGCATCTCCAACAAGAGCCCCTACCCTCCCCATTTCGCCTCTGTCAACATAACCACCAACCAGGCAGGTCAGTGGAGCTGCTGGAGAGCAGGGGCTGGCTCTCCGCCGCAGAGCAGAGCAGGGATTTCTTGCTGTGACAGCCTTGGAGGCTGCAGTCCTTTGTGCTGCCGTGTTACTGGCTCTCCGTGCCTGCATCTAATCCCCTGGGTGAATTCTCCTCTCCGTTTAACGCATGTCCCTGGAGGACATGAGATCAGAACGCATGCAAGTGGAGAAGGGCAGGGTTGGCAGATGGTCCAAAGAGCTCTGGATCTCCTAGACCTACCCCAGAGATGTTATGCCTGCTGCGAAGGGAGGAGGAAGGAAATGAGATTTCTCCCCTGTGGGCCTGTGAAGGCTCAGCACCAGCTCAGACCTTCACAGCCAGCCGAGCGCTCTGCCGTTCCCTCCTTCCTCCCGCTCTGGCCCAGCTCCAGCGTGCTGGTAATCTCCAGCCGCCGCGCTCTGATCTGATTTCACGGGTCTTGTCGGTGGGGTGGAGCGCAGAGCTCCTGGTGAGTGGAGGAGGGGAAGGAGCCCTGGTTTGGGCTGGCAGGGCCCTTCCCCGGACCAGTTTGCAGCTAGGTGTGGGGTGAAGCATTACCTCGGTGCTATTTCCGAGGCTCTCCTTGGTCTCTTATCACCTTGGCTGCAAGATGCTGAGACCGCACCTCCCTACAGAGACTTGTGGGAGGCCAGTCTCAGAGCTTTTCCATGCCTTTCCACCAAGGTTATCCAAGCAGGTCCCAGGCAGACAGTCCCCTACACTGATGTGGGATGGTGGAGGGGGGAGCCTGGCACAGATGGCTCATTCCTCCCCTGCCCTCTTTCCTAGCGCCGTCTGCCGTGCCTACGATGCACCTACACAGCAGCACCGGGAACAGCATGACACTGTCGTGGACTCCTCCAGAGAGACCCAATGGCATCATTCTTGACTATGAGATCAAGTACTCGGAGAAGGTAAAGCAGGAGGCAGAGCAGCTTTTTCTCTCCTCCAGCCTTTCTGGCTGGCCGTCAGCACTGTGTCAAAGGGGGGTCCCTGTAGAGATAGTGCCTGGGGGATGTGGGAGCCAGCAAAGGGGGGATTGCTTCACAGAGGTGACACCCACATGTCTCCCCTACAGCAAGGCCAGAGCGATGGCATCGCCAACACAGTCACCAGCCAGAAGAACTCAGTGCGGCTGGATGGGCTGAAGGCCAATGCTCGGTACATGGTGCAGGTCCGGGCACGCACGGTGGCTGGATATGGCCGCTACAGCCTCCCCACAGAGTTTCAGACAACTGCAGAGGACGGTAGGTACCAGGGCTGGGCTGCCTCTGTCCCCCAGCCCTCCTATGCGTGCTCCTTTCCCAGCCTGACTTCGATTCCTGTCTCCCCCTCTGTTAGGCTCCACCAGCAAGACTTTCCAGGAGCTGCCTCTGATAGTGGGTTCAGCCACTGCAGGGCTGCTGTTCGTCATTGTTGTGGTGATCATCGCTATCGTCTGCTTCAGGTACTGGCTTTGCAGAGAAGGGGGATTCAGAGCTGGGTTTGGGGGTTGCTTGTGTCTGCCCCAGAGCTTTTCCCCTGGCCTGTGGGCAGAGCTCTGGCAGCTCCAGTCTGAGAGCAAAGGACTGGACCTGGCGCACATGGGTACCAGAGCATGGGTCCTGTGGGAGGACTGTGCATCTCTGCTTCCCCAGCACCAGCTGGGGCTCTGCCCAGGCTCCTGCCATCCTCTGTCAGCACAACTAGGCCATCTTCTCCCATTGCACCTTGGGTGGAGGGATGGCTCTGCTCACAGGCTGCTGGAGGGGAAGCTCTCTGGCATAGGCTGTCTGTGCTGGGATTTGGAAGCTGGCAGTCAATGTCTTTGCCCCATCAGGAAAGGGATGGTTACTGAACACCTCCTCTCGTCTCCTTTGGGCAGGAAGCAACGCAACAGCACAGACCCCGAGTACACGGAGAAGCTGCAGCAATACGGTGAGTGTGAGAGCCCAACAAATGGGCTCTGCCCGCCCTCTCCCAATTCCAGCCCCATGCGCAAGCGAAGGGGCAGCCCTCGCTAGCCAGGGACCGGGAGGGATGGGCTGACAGCTGGCCAAGCTGTCTCGGCATCTGTCACCCGTGTGGCATCCCTCCTGGTGATGATTCCTCTGCCATTGCAGTCACCCCTGGGATGAAGGTCTATATTGACCCCTTCACCTACGAGGACCCCAATGAAGCCGTCCGGGAATTCGCCAAAGAGATTGACATCTCCTGTGTCAAAATCGAGGAGGTCATTGGAGCAGGTAAGTCCCAGGGCTGGGCACAGCAGCAGCTGAGACTGCCACCCCTTACCCTGCCGCGTGGCTCACCGTGCCTCCCCCTTCTCCCCTTCCCCAATGCAGGGGAGTTCGGCGAGGTGTGCCGCGGGCGCCTGAAGCTGCCTGGCCGCCGTGAGATCTTCGTGGCCATTAAGACGCTGAAGGTGGGCTACACGGAGCGGCAGCGGCGGGACTTCCTGAGTGAGGCCAGCATCATGGGCCAGTTTGACCACCCCAACATCATCCACCTGGAGGGTGTGGTGACCAAGAGCCGCCCCGTCATGATCATCACAGAGTTCATGGAGAACTGCGCGCTCGACTCCTTCCTCCGGGTGAGCATCCGTCCCCTCCTGCCCTGGGCTGGGGACTGCAGCGCATGGGGGACAGCAGCTCCGAGCCCTCCTTCTCCATCTCTCTGCATTGTTGTGCTGGTATCCCCGGGGTTAAGCTGTGCATAGACATCATGGGGTGGGGGAAGAGGGGTGGCTCTAGGGTGGAGGAAGGTGGCGGTAGCACATTGGGATCCTTCCCCAGTCTGTTCGGGCTGTTGCAAACCCCTCTGATCTCTACTCTTGCAGCTGAACGACGGGCAGTTCACGGTCATCCAGCTGGTGGGAATGCTGCGAGGCATCGCCGCTGGCATGAAGTACCTTTCAGAGATGAACTACGTGCACCGGGATCTGGCTGCCCGCAACATCCTGGTCAACAGTAACTTGGTCTGCAAAGTGTCTGACTTCGGGCTCTCTCGCTTTCTGGAGGATGACCCGGCCGACCCCACCTACACCAGCTCCCTGGTATGGGACACTCGTGGTGGATCCACCGATCTGGGAGTCGGGGGAGACGCCTCAGGTATGTGCTAAATAATGGAGCTGTGTATCCGTGCAGGGGGGCAAGATCCCGATCAGATGGACGGCTCCTGAGGCCATTGCCTACCGCAAATTCACTTCAGCCAGTGACGTGTGGAGCTACGGCATCGTCATGTGGGAAGTGATGTCCTACGGGGAGCGACCCTACTGGGACATGTCCAACCAGGACGTAAGTGCTCCCTGGGGAGCGGGGAGCTACGGACTGCCCCAGGGGGGAGCCCGGGTGGCTCACAGCCTGCCTCCGCATGTCTCTCCCCAGGTGATCAATGCAGTGGAGCAGGATTACCGCCTGCCACCCCCCATGGACTGCCCCACGGCGCTGCACCAGCTGATGCTGGACTGCTGGGTGCGGGACCGCAACCTGCGGCCCAAGTTTGCACAGATTGTCAACACGCTGGACAAGCTCATCCGCAACGCTGCCAGCCTGAAAGTCATTGCCAGCGTCCAGTCTGGGTCAGTGCCATGCCTGCTTCCAGTCAGGACTTCCCCAAAGGGAAGGGAATGCTGGGGTGGTTGGGACTAGAGATGTGAGAGGGCAGGGATAAGAAATCTCCCCCGCTTCCAGTTACATCTCTCTGTCCCCTGCTCCCTGTGACCTGTGGCTCTCTTGTGCTTTAGCATCTCCCAGCCACTCCTGGACCGCACCGTCCCAGATTACACCACCTTCACCACTGTGGGAGACTGGCTGGACGCCATCAAAATGGGACGGTACAAGGAGAACTTTGTCAATGCCGGCTTTGCCTCCTTCGACCTGGTGGCGCAGATGACTGCGGAGTAAGTACCCGCTTGTGGAGGAGGGAGAAAGCTGGGGCTGGAGCTGCTCTACACTGTCCCTTGTCCCTTGCCACTCCAGCAGCCGCCACCTCCTGCCTGAGCATGTGGAGGGCTGAGTTGTGCATGGGGTTTTCCCAAGGGAGTTGAGGTCTGGGATTCAGCGTGCAGTCCCCTGTGGTGTTAGAGGGACACTGAAGCTTGGCAGAGGGCTGTAAGGAAGGTGGATGGGTCCCTCGGCCGCAGCTAGATGGGGCAGGGCCATGTGCTGGTATTGGTGCTGGCATGGGGGCTGAGTCTTCATCTTCTCCTTGCAGAGACCTGCTGAGGATAGGGGTGACGCTAGCAGGGCACCAGAAGAAGATCCTGAGCAGCATTCAGGACATGAGGCTGCAGATGAACCAGACACTCCCGGTGCAGGTTTGACCGCAGGGGACTCTGCATTGGAACGGACCGAGGGAACCTGCCAACCAGGTTCAGTTTGCGGTGCAGCCCGGCTTCCCGTTTCCCCCTTCACACGGCGCTCCTCTGCCTCGGACGGTCGCCTGGGACGGGATGGGACGGGCTGCCCTTCCCTGGATCAGAGGCACTCGTGCCGAGAGGGAGCCCAGCTTTTCGTCCCGTGTCCTGGAGCGGCGAGGCAGCAACGCATCTTCATATTGAAGATGGATTATGGGACAGAGATGGCACATCCCGCTTCCCGCCCTGTCTCGGTGCTCATCGGTTTGAAGAGTTGTTCTGCTTCTTGGATTTCTTTTCACCCCCTCTTCCCCCCGTGTCCTCACTTCCCTCCCCTCCCCGAGGCCACAGACTGTTGACCCATCCGCTGAGTCCGTCGGATACGTCCGAAGCCTTCCCTAACTCTGGTCCCCACCTGGAAGCAACCGGGGGAGGCCGAGCCAGCGACAGGGCCGCGGCCATCGGCCCCAGACAATCACTCCTCTCCTCTAGCCCTGGCGGCCCCTCCGCCCGAGGGTCTGCACTGGAACGTGTCCGAAGGGAAGGCTTCGCTCCCTTTCTTGGCTTTGCACGCCAGAACCCGAACCCCATGAGATTTACTATGCAGGGAGTTAGGCAAAAAAAAGAAAAAAAAAAAAAGAAAGAAAAAAAAGAGATATATTAAAAAAAAAAAATAAGAGGGAGCAGAAAGGGGAGGGAGGGGGACCAGGCGCCCAGCTCCGCATCTCTTACCCTCTTGGTTCTCCTGGCCGGCTCTGGACTGCAGAGCGAGGCCGTCAGCACGTTTGCACAGGGACCCTCCGCCCCCGGACCGACGGCAGCCGCGCTCCCCCCTCGAGGGGCCGGAGAGCGGGGCTGGGGCGGGGGCTGCGCCGGGGGCCGAGGCCCGGTCTCCCCCAGCCTCCTCTTTTATGCAGAAGGAGCGGGTGCCGCCGGCGCGGCCGCCCCGCTCCTGACACACGCTGTGATTGCTGCCAAAAGACTCACTCACCTTTCCCTGAGGATTCACTGCAGCCCGGTTCCTCCAAGCCGAGGGAGAGACTCCCAGCGTGCCTGAGTGTGCGTGAGTGTGTGCATGCGTGCGTGGGTGTGTGCTGGCCGGCAGGACTGTGTGAGGCAATGGGCAGAATAAAGGCAATAAGAATTTTACTGGAGTTTCCTTTGCTCGATCGCGCTCTCACTGGATGGGCCCGGCTGCCTGCGGCTTCGCTGCCCATCGGGGTCCTCCTCCTCCTCCTCCTGGCCGGCCCCAGGCTGGTTCTGTGCCCCTTTCTGCTCCCCCCATCTCTTGCTGTCGCGTATTCAGGTGGTCCCGCAGGGTCCCCCTCGGCACCAGTGCTGCTGCAGGGTCGGGCCAGGCAGCGATGCCGTACCCAGCCTGCAGCGCCTGGGGACCCAGCGTGCTCCCCTGTGGGGCGTGTAGGGTGGAGGTTGAGAGTCCCAGGGCAGAGCCAGCCGTGAAACTCCCATCTAATGCACTCAGAGATGCTCATCATTTTTTTTTCCCCATCCCCTCCTCAAGTCAAGCTGGAACTGTGAGAACCAAACCCGGTGTGCAAAAACTGAGCGGAGAGCAGCCGTGCTCGCTGGCCGTCCCAGCGCTGGAGGGTCCCCGCAGCCCCGGGGCTTCTCCCCGGAGCGCCGGTCCTCCTCTGCTCTCCCCGGGCAGGAGTGTTGCAACAGCCGCCGGCATCCCTGCATCACCGGCCTCGCTCCTCCTCTCTGTGAAATGGCAGCTGCTGAGCCAGGTGGGTGCATGCCAAGGCAGCCAGCTCCGCTGCAGGCAGCAAGGTAACCCCCCCGGGGGCTGCTGTCCCTGGGAGAGCGGGGCTGGGGGGGTCCCCATGCCCTCAGCCCAGGGGGATTGCACCCTAATAGCTGAGTGGGACCCCCGGGTGCTCCTGCTGGGGGTCCTAACAAGGTCCTTATGCCCCCTTGGCAGTAGTACACCTCGCTGGCTCGCTTACAGGGGTGCTTTGCTGGCGGTGCAGAGGGGCGAGTGGGTTCTCCCTGAAATGAGGGAGTGCACCCTTGCACTCCCCCACTGTGCTTGGCCCTGGTCCCCCCCCCCCGCCCCGGGTTGGCCAAGCAGGTGCTATTTTTCCCCTTTCCTTGAAACTCACCTGCCCTTGGGTTTCTCATTAACCCCGTCCTCCTCCCCAAGGAACAGTAAACAAGGCCGAGAGGGCGGCTGGCAGCAGGTCCTGTGCCAGGGAACAGGCTCCCCGCATCCCACCGTCCCTCCTCCACTTGATGTATCAGGGATGCTGGCTGCTGGGGACACCAGTTTCGCTGGGGTTTCCCAGCCCTGCCCACCCTGGCTCGCTCCCCACCCTGGCTGCTCCCTGGCCTCGGCCACGGTGGGACCCCAAACGGCAGCGCTGGGCAGACCTCCCCCCTCTCCCAGGTTAGGCGAAGCAACCTGGCATTGGGAAGCTTTTAAGAGCAGGTGGCCAAATAGATGTCAGACCTCATTTTGGGCTTGCTAGCCCCCTCAGCCCCCCTGGCTGGAAGCTCCGTGGGGGTCAGGGGCTGGCCCTGCCACCCTTGCTCCCCCAGCCCCTGTGCTGCAAAGGTCCTGCTGCTGCAAGGTTTGGGGTCCCACCGGTCCCAGTGCATCCCAGGCATCCCCACCTCAACCGTCCAGCCTGGCCTGCCTTTGCTACTCATTTTAAACAGCAAACCCACAACAAACCCCTTCTCCCAGCCTTCTCTGTGCCCACCCTGCTCCCATGGGGCAGGTCGCAGCATCCCTGCAGTCAGCCCCAGGGTCTTCCTCAAGCCTCGGCCCCCCACGCTGCCCGATTTGCACCCAGGGCTGCACCCAGCAGCTCTTCACGTGCTGTACCTGCCACCTCTTTTCATACAGATACATATGGGGGAAAGCTGTGTTTGATGGTGAAAGAAAAGCAACAGTGAAAAACAGCAGCAAGGGAAATTAATGCGAGCGTGCGTTTGTAAAAATATTTTTTAACAGAAAGACTTTTTTTCAATTAAATTATTTAAGGAATTTTATGGAGGTCTGCGGTGCCTGTGTGGTTCTTGGGGGGCTCTGGGTGGCAGGGAGCCCTGCGTTGGGTGGATATGGGTGTGTTTGGGCACTTGTGTGAGTAAAAGCAGGTCCGTGGCAGGAGGCCCTCGGCCCCACATGGGTGCAAGCCGAGCCCAAGCCTCCCCAAAGACGCTCCCCGCCACCTCCCAGGGCAGCCGGTGGGCGAGGACCTTTGAGGGGCTGAGGGGAGCAGGCGATGCTCCCCGAGCCGGCAGCCCTCGGGTGCCACTGCGGGGACATCGTGGGGCAGTAGTGATGGGGACAGTGTGGGGTGACCCTTGGGGAGCGTGGTGGCCAGGCTGGGGTGCGGGGGAAAGCAAGCCCTGCCTGCACCCTGCCTGTGCTCTGCCTGCACCCTGCTCTTCCCCCCTCCCAGCCTGTGCAAAAGAGCCTTTTGTGCTGCTGGGTTTTTTTCCCCCCTTTTAATTCCTAACCAGGAGATTAAGGGAAGACAAAGGCTACGATTGTTCCAGCTCTGCAGAGAGCTGGAAAGTTCGGGGAGGGGGGACCGTCCCTTTCCAGACAGGCCCAGAGGAGGGGGACGCGCCCCAGGTGGAGGGGCCGGGGGGCAGGGGACGGACGACACCCTGGGAGCGGCAGTGGGGGGTCCCGGGGGCAAAAGCACACCGGGTGCTAAGGGGTCCCGCTGGGGTGGGCTGGGGGCTCAGGGCTCCGGCGGGAGGGTGGGAGGCTCTCCGCAGCAGAGGAGGAGGAGGAAGGCTGGGGATGATGGGTTGGCCGGCTCTGCCGGCTGCTTGGCGTTTTCCCTGCTAACTCTTGGCTGACACCTCGACGACTTGGCAGGGAGAGGATCCCGCAGCCCCGTCAGCCGCCTGGGGCCGGCGCAGCTGGAAGGGATCACGGCTCGGCACGGCTCGGCACAGCGCGGCCGTGACCCGGCAGGCCAGCCCAGGGCACTGGGCAGCGGGGGCACGGGCACCCCCCACGGCCCCCACCGTGCCTCGTCCCCGCTGCCACCCTGCACCCAGGGGAATCGCCAGCGTGGTCGTGCCGGGGGCCGCATCCTGCACCGTGCTCAGCCAAGAACGGGACGGACACCGGCCAGGCGGGTCGTTGCCTCGCGGCCGGAGCCGGGGATGCGCCGCGGCCCGGGAAGGGGCTGTCCCTGCAGCACGAGGGACAGGACCCGGCGAGTTTTCCCATGCTCACAGGGAGCCACGAGACACCCACGAACGCCCCGGCTCTGCTCCTTCTGTTTCCCGTTAAGATTATTTATTGGTAATTTTTAAGACCACTTACAGACTCTGTTCACGTGCCAGGACCCTACGCGGCTTTTTCCCAGGGCTTTTTTTTTTTTTACTAAAAAAAAAATAGAAATTGTTTTAATCATTTTCTTCCCACTCCTTCCTTCCATCTCCTTTGGTAGCTAGCAGGGGGCTTGCATGTGGTACAGCGCCCGTCCTCGGCTGCCGCTGCCACCCGTCCTCCCTGCCCGCTGCTGCCAGGGCTGCATTCTTACCCCCTCAAGCAGGGCTAAGTGTCCCCACAGGGGGACTATGGAGGACAAGATCCCCCCCAGCATCCCTGTGCCAGGAGCTGCCAGCCAGCCTGGGATGCTCCCAAAAAGGGGATCCAGGGGCCGGGGGGCTGCCTTGGGGAGCAGGAGGCGGTTCTCCCCCAGATGCCTGGGAGCTGACATCGTCTTTGGCAGCGCTCAGCCAGCGAGTGAACGCGCCCGCATTAATCACGCTGCGCCCGCCTGCCTTGTTCGAGGAGCAGAATCTGACCGACGCTGGACCGGGAGGCAAAAGGCAGCTTTGGGTTATTAAACAAAACCGGGGCAATGCCTCGACCTGATGTGGTGGTCTGGTGTTGGGGAAAGGCTGGGTCTGCAGGGAGAAATCAGAGGGAAAGCCGTAGCGGCCTTGCTGGTAGGGCTGGGGCTGTTGCCGGGGGGGCTGCATCATTCCCCTCCGCCGGCCACCCTGGCTGGAGACGTTGGCTCCTTTGGAAACGAGGGGAGCAAAGGGGCTGCTGCGTGGCCGGGAGCGATAGGTAGGGATGCCCCGGTCCCTGCCAGCTTGCCTCGCCCGGGTTTCGCTGGCCGTCACCCCACAAGGCAGCGTCGCCCGTCCAGCCCCTCCTGCCACCCAAATCTGGCTTCTCCTGGAGCAGCGCTTGGGGGAAATGGGGAGAGCTCTTGCCCCCCCCGCCCCACTCCCCTCCACGGCCACAGCCCAACCGGCTGCTGAGCCCCCTTATTGCCCCCGCGTCCGCTTTGATCTCCGTCGAAGCCGGGGACGGTATCACCGCCGGGGCCGAGGGCCGCCCCGGGTGTCAGACAGGTTCAGCCACACATTTCTGGCTAATGAGAAATTTCCTCTCCCCGGCTGCTCAGCTGGGTTTTTTTTAGCTCCAGTATCGCTACCCCACCTCTGCCTCCGCCGGGGCCGGCTGAGTCACGGGGGTGTGCGAGCCACCTCCCGGCACGCTCGCTTCGCCCGCCGGCCCGCTGCTTACCAGGCCCTGGCAGCACCCCCTCCCCACCTCTTCCCCTGGGGATGGCGTGACCGGGAGCCCGGCAAAACCAAAACTCCGATGACCCATCCCGGCGCAAAAGCCAGACGCTCCAGAGCGATGCCCTGAACCCAGGCGCTGCCCTGAAGCTGGGGTGGATGGGCTGAGCCCAGGGAGGGGATCGGTGCGGCAGTGGGTGGGGGGTACGGGTGCTGCACCCCGCTGTGCCCCGCCGCACCAGCTGCCCTGGTCCGTGCTCAGGGGAACCGCAGCTCCGGGCAGCTGGAGAAGTTCAAAGGGAAGGGAAAAAGCAGCAGTCCCCGCTCTACGTGAGGGTTTGGGCTCGGCTCCCTGCGCGCTCCCCACCACCCGCAGCCTGCAGTCATTTCATGCCATTAACGGGTTTCCTCGCTCTGAACTGGCTAATGAGCCAGCGTGGGAAGCAGCAGGGGCCGAGGGCCCCCGAACTCGGGCAGTGGAGGGGGCGAGCGGCTCCTCCTAGCATAGCATATGGAGGGGAGAGGCACCCGCCACCCACCCTAGTCCCCCACTGGGTCCTGCCTGTTCCTGGGGCTCCCTGGCCAGCCCCACTGACCCCCAGCACATCCCCACTGACCCCCAGCACATCCCCGCCACCCCAGCAGCCCCGTGCTGGTGCCCTGAGAGAAGGGTGCCCCGTGCCACTACCCCCCAGGGTGGCTCAACCTCTGCCACCTCCCTCGGCGCAGGTTTCCCTCATCCCGCTGTCCCCAGCGTCACCCAGGTGGGGAGCCGGGACTGCACCCCAGGAGGATGAAGCTGAAACCATGACCCATCGCAGGGGCGGTGAGTCAGGCAGTGCCAGGTGACTTGTGCCGGAAAGCATCTTCCAGCACCGTCCCCATCCCTGTACCTGTCCCCATCCCTGTCCCTCTCCCTGTTTCCATCCCCATCCCACAATGCCACAGCACAGACGGACCCCACGGGAGCCGCTGATGGAGAGGAGGGAATCCAAAAGCTCCAGGGAGGTGGCGGGTGTTTCTGTCCACAGCTGAGCCTTGCAGGAAGGAGAGCGGGAGGATGAACCAAGGCTGGGGCAGGAGCGCTGGGGCGGGAGCGCCGAGGTTTTTGAGCTGGGGTCATCAGCCCTGTGCAAACAAAGCTGCGGGACTGCGCAGGGATGGGGAGAGCCCATCCCACGCCAGCCCTGGCTCTGGGGCTCATGGGGTCGAGGACCGGGGTGATGGACCCCATGGCACAGCACATCTCGGGGCTGGTATGGAGCTGGGGCTGTCCCTGACAGCGTGACGGCGACCACGCTGCGGTCCCAGCCCATGTCCCCTTGGGCCCGGGCGGCAGGCAGGGGACGGGGTGCACCGGCACCGGGGGCACGGGCTCCCGTTCACACGCTCCCGGCAGGCAGACAGGCAGGCGGTGGGTGATGGACGAGGCATGTCCCAGCCCCTGCACTGAGATAATCCCATCCCTGCCAGCACCGCCGGCCCGCGGCCGGCATTTATCTCACGCCAGGGCTGACGTCATCCTCCAAGACCCCAGCCAAGGAGGCCTTGCTGCTCCTCGTGGCTTTTCCCAGGGACAAGGGGCTTCGGGCCCCTCGCCCCGGGCTGCGAGCAGGTGGATTTATGACCACAGCCGTGCTCCGGCATCCAGCGGACAGGAGAGGCAATGGGGCCTTTATGGTTTTAATACACCTTTCTGACAGTGAAGTTTAAATGGCCTCATAAACCCCCCCGTCGCCCACCCCCAGCAGAAGGCAGTGGTTTATTAGGGCTGTAATTCTTCTCCTGGCATTTCATCAGTGTCCTTTTAATCGGCACTTGGGGTTTTTTATTTCTGCTTAATACTGGCAGCTGTAAATGCTGTTAGGGATGGTCTTGTGCAGGGACCCTCCAGAGGGGGACCGGGAGCTGGGGCAGGGATGCGGTGGAGCAGGGGGAGCTGGTGGCTGGGACAGCCCGGTCCCCATCGAGGGGTCACACCAGTGAAGAAGAGCCAAATTTTGCTGCTCCAAGCACATCCCTCCTCTGCCAAGAGGGCCCGGGCAGGATGTGGCCATGGTGCAAGGAAAGCCTTCCCAGGGAACCTTGGGATTTCGGCAGCAGAGCCGGCCGGGAGCTAATCCTTTGTGCCAGGCTTTCCACTTTCATCTCATTAACTCCCGCTCTCTGTGCCGCTGCCCTCTCAGTTTTTCTGGCAGGGAGATAAGTCTCCGTGCTCGGCACGGTGAATCCTCCGCGCCTGCTCGCCGATGCTCCCGGTCGCACTGACGCTGGCAGGCAGCTTCCATCCAATTACAGCAGGGTGAAGCTCATTTTAATTGCATAGAGCAACTGGGATTACGCAGACTTTATCTCCTAATTCCCTCTTTATCTCTTAACTTCACACTCGCCGCTTACATTGAAGGCAGGACAGCTTGTGCCGGCGTTTGCAATTTCTGAAGTAGCCTTTCCCTGCATGCCACCCCCTCGCCTGGATGAAGTTGGCCCCAAAATGCCGGCACTGGGGAACACTCTGTGTCCCGTGGAGCTGGGACAAGCTGCCGGCCGCAGCCTCCAGGACATCCCTGCAGCACTGGGGGTCAAGCCCACCAGCCGGGGGATGGCACCCATTGCGTCGGCTGCTTTGGGAAGAGGGCTCACCCTCGAGCTCCTGTCCCCAGCAAAGGCCACATGTCACCTGGAGGCAGAGGCTCTCTAGGAGCAACTAGGATGGGCACAGCGTGGAGAAAGGGCTTTTCCCCTTAACACCCCACAACTGCCCCAGGCAGCCTGGCAGGCGCTCAGCACCACTGCCGGGGCAGCTGCAGAGCTCAGGGGGTCCCTGCAAGGGAGGGACGGGGTGTCTGCTCCCCAAAGACACACTCTGGAGACAGCAAGTGTCTCAGCCAGCTCCTTGGGGACTCTCAAGGACCCTTTATCTGCCCTGTGCACACTTAACGAGGATGAATGCTGCTGTGGGGCTCGAGGGGGCTTGCTGGAGGAGCCAAAAGGTGTTTTGTAATCTCTCCGGGTACAAATAGCGCCCATGGGTGCCTGCCTGCCTCCCCCTACGAAGGGCTGTCCCATCGTCCCTCCCTGCAGCAGGAGTGACGCAGAGCCACGGTGCTCTGCCTTTCCCACCCTTATTTATTCACCCCCCTGAACATCCCTCGGTGCCCAGGGCAGGGTGGCTTGGGCATCCAGCAACACCCACTTCTGCGTGCAGACATGTCCACCCTGACCCAGAACAAGCTCTTGAGATAATGAGATAGCCGGAGGCTGCCCCGGCCAGGGGCACTTGGCAGGGCCGGCCCCGATAACAAGCCGGCAGCTGGTCCCCTCTCCCTGCGATGATATTTCCCTGTTGGTTTGATGTCCCCTGGCATCACAGAGAGCCGAGTGCCGGGCTCACCCATGCTGCAGGTGGGTAAACTGAGGTAGTAGGGCAGGGGGCAGGTGCACGGCTTAGCAAGCTCTGCATCAGCATGGCCGTGTGCTAATTAGCTGCCATTAGCACACGCTAATTAATCTAATTCCGATGACCCACAATTCCAGAGCGTGAGAGCTGCTCCTCGCCCTCTGCCATTGCCGTGCACAGCTCTGCCCACGTCATGACTGGTGGCAGCAGGGAGGGGACGGACCGGGGAGCCACTGATGCCGGTGCTGGTGTCACCCTGCAGCCGTGCCCTCCCCGGGCTCAGCCCTGCGTGGTGGCACGGTCCCGGCTTCTCCTCCCCGGGCATCGCTGATACGAGCCAGACCTGGCGGATCAGGCATTTCGGGTGCCAGGAGAGCCACGCTAAACCCATCAGCTTTTACTGCAGAAGTGCCCCAAGTGACCATCCCCTTGGCCTCCCACCGGCTGCCCCCGCCAAGCGTCATGCATGGGGGGGGGCTGGTGTGCTCAGGGGGCCGGGTGCTTTGGCCCAGGGGCTACGGCAACGAAAGGGTGTCTCTTAATCCGGCGGCAGCTGCGGGCCTGGGCTTGCTTGTTCAAGGGATATGGCAGCTCGGTCAACAATCCCCTGGCCTGTTTTGGGGGGGATTAGCAGCCCCCCGGGGAGGGAAGGGGCCCACATGAATATTGGGCGGGTGGGAACACGACCCCGTGGAAACAAAGCTGGCCGGGGAGGCAGCGGGGAGCAGGCACCCGCTGTCCCAAGGCGTCCCCAAGGCGGGGGACGGGGGCTTGGGGACCGTCCCTGTCCTCGTCCCGCTCTCACACCCCACAGTGCCGACAGGAGCGAGCTCTGGTTATCATCCCATGCCGCCCTGGTGCGATAACCCCCGCCAGCGCCGGGGCGGACGGTCAGCCCTCGGCTGCCCCCTTGACCCCCCCATCCGTCCCCAGGTCCTGCCACCCCAAGCCACAGAGGGAGGTGGCACGGAAATGCCCAAATGCCAACACCTGGGAGCTCCCAGCAAATGAGGGCAAGTGTGTAATTAGTCCTCATTTGCCACACGGTGGCCAACTGGGGTGAAATTTGGGCTGAAGGAGGCCGTGGGGTGTAAGGTCAGCCTGGCCAGGAGGGGAACTGGGCTGCCCAGGGACACCCCCCCCCCAAGGGACTGTGGGAGCCTCCCCCACTGCTCCTGCACAGGGGCAGCCTCGACCCCCTGAAACACCCACCCCTGGGTGCAAACTGGGAGGCTCTGGCTTCTGTGTGAGCAGCAGGTAGGGCCCGGTGGGAGAGGACGAGGGTTTGCCTTGGTGGCATCACATTCCACATTTCCCATGTGCTCAGCACCCCTCCATCCCCTCTACATCCTGCTGTGCCTCATGCTGGGTCCCGGCGTGGGGACCCCCCAGCCTGCCTTTGCCCGATATTTGGGGTTAGCAGCGTGCAATGTCCCGGCGAGCGGCCCCGCAGCCTTCTGTGTTTGCTGAGTGCCTTAGAGCTGAGCCCCAGGCCCTTGCCTGCCCCAGGCTTACCTCCCTGGGGAGCAGAAACCCTCTCCAGGGCAGCTCCCTTGGGGGCTGTGGGGGTCCTTGGGGTGGGTGTGGGTCCCTTGGGGCCACGAAGTCAGGAGAGACTGGGGTGTGCACCCAGTGAGAGGTCCCCAGTGTTGGTGGTGCTCAGGGAATGAGTGCCCACCTGGGGTGACATGTGTTGGGTGCACGTATGGGTGCATGCACACGTGTAGCTGGGTGTTCCCATGGGCTCCCCCCAGGGCCCCCTCACCCCATTTCCCGCGGGTGCCGACCAGGGGCTGCTTTTCTGCTCCGTTAGCCACGGCTGTGCCGGCACATAATGACATGGTAATTGCGAGCGGAGGCCCGGCCACACGCACTGCCCGGCTTGCCGGCCAGCCCTCGCCGCACCTGGGTTAGCCACTGCCCGGGGGGTCCCACCATCCGCTCCCCTCACCCACCCGCGGGACCCCCGCATCCGGCTCCATCCAGGGTCTGCCCCAGCGGCAATGTCGGGGGGAAGCCCCCCGGCAGGACTGCGGTCACCTCCTCGCCTGGGAGCTGGGAAACCTGTCCTTCCCCGTGGTGTTTACACGGGTAAGAGGGGTCCTCCGCCGCTGCACATCGCATTTTCTGCTTGGTCACTTCCATCTGTGTCCCCGCATAATGATTTTTTCTGCTACATTAATTTAACACACTGCGGCGAGCCGAGGCGCTGGGACCCCGGGCTGCTTAATTGTGTCAAAGGAAAGGCTCCCCACTCCCGCTTTCATCAGCGGCCGGGGCTGCTGCAGGGTGGGTGTCCCTGCGGGGGGGTGGGAAGGGGTCTCGGGGTGGCCACGGTGTCTGGAGGGAGGCGGCGGTGGAAGGATGAGGGGTGTCGCAGGGGTTGGCGTGACCCCCCCCATCCCGGGGCAGGCAGCGTGTCTGGGTTCAGGGCATCCACTGGGGGCTGTGGGGTGGGGTGGGTGGTCCTGGGGACCCTAAAACACCCCTTCCAGAGAGCCTGGCACCATGGGGCACCTCAACTTATCCCTACAGATGCTGCAGCGGGATGACGCTGGCACGTCTCGGTGCCCGATGCGTTGCCTGGAGCCGGCCGGCCCCGCACCCCGGGGACGGTGGGAGCCAAAGGGTTAAGTGCCGTGTTTGTGTTGGCTGAATGCAGCGGGAGCTGAACAAGGCCCCCACAAATGGAGGTGAAGGGCTGCCCAGACGGGATGTGACAGCCCGATTTCAGGGCTGTCAGCCCCGGCATGGTGGGCATTGAGCAGGGACATTCCTCCCCACCGCTCCCCGCTCCCCTGGCTCCCATGCCGGGGCCGCCGACAAAGGCGATGGGCAGCCCCTGCCCGCCTTGGCCCCACCATCTGGGGTGCCATGGGGCATCTATGGGGCACTGCCAGGCCCAGGGCTGGGCTCCGTGCCTGGCTCTGCCCCCCACCCCGGCACGCTGCGGTGCTCGGGGACCCCCCGGCCAGAGAGGGATGCCGGGAGCCCCCCTCGCCTTCCCCACCGGCGGCCCTGCCGTAAGTGGCCTCCGGTATTTGCAAACATTGTGGCGAGGGGCTGGGAAGGTCTCGGCCCACCCCAGCGGGCGCCTTTGTGCCGCGCGGACCCCCAGGGACTCATTTCCATCCCGCCCGGGCGTTCGCCCCGCTCCTTTCAGCGCCGACAGGCCTTGCTCCTCGCTCCGCCGGCGTGCCGGAGCCCGGCAGAAGTAGTGCCAAGCGCACAGCTGTGCCCCAGTCCGGCACCGTTCCCATGCCGGGGGCTCGCGCCTGCGTCACCGGCATGCGGTGCCGTTGTGTGTGCCGCTGCCCCATGGGGTGGTTGCTGAGCTGGTCTGTCCTGGTTGGTCCCTCCAAAACCCACCGAGGGTCCCCGTGTCTGTGCATGCTTGCACAGGCGTGCGTGCACACTCGTGCACGGGCTGCCATGCTCAGAGGTGTGCGCGGCCGAGCACGCACCTCCTGCACGCGCCGCTGCGTGGATGCACCCACTCATGCACGCCCGCCTCGGCTTCCTCTTCCCTTGCACATCCAGCCGTGCGTACCCCACCATGCACGCTCCCTGCCCTCAGGCTCCCCCAGATCCCCCCACTCCAGCTGAGCAAAGTGCCCCGGGCCGGCAGGCAGCTCTGCCCAGCCTGGCACAACGCGTCCCCACGGCAGAGGGGTGCTGTGAGTGGCTCTGGGCTCCCCACGGCTCCCAGCACCCTCCCTGCGTCCCCAGCTGTGGGGTCACCCTGTCCCCTCTGATGCATTTTGGGAGGCCACCGCAGCCACATCCCCCATCAAATCGCAGGGACCCAGCCCAGTGCGGTGCGGCTGGATCTCGGGCAGCGCCCGTCGGCTAGCACCGGCGGTTTATGGCCCTGCTCAACACCCACAGATCAATGCCAAGCCCCATTTTATTTGCTTTTGGAGTTATAAAGGTGAATTAACCCAGCTGCACCTTTGCAACCGCTCTCCGTGCTGCCAGGTGCAGGGTGGAGGGGATGGGCAGGGGCCAGTGGGACCCCGGGACATGGTGCCTATCCCTCGCCGTGCCGGGGAGCGCCCGAGGGAGCCGGGGTTGCTCTTTTCTCGTGCTTTTTGTGGCCGGTAAATCTCCTCGGGGGCCCCCGGCGGTGACCTCTTCCTGGGCGCAGCCGCTAAGCCCTTTGTAATGGGATTTTGTGGCAGAACCGGCAAATTAGGGGCGAAGTGAATGTGTTAAGCTGCTGGTTTCTTTCTGGCAGGTTCCCCCTCCTCAGCCCACGCAGGCCAGAGCCTGAACAAAGGCAACGAGCTCTGCTTTTATCTCCAGCCCTTAGAAGTCAGAGCTGTACAGGGCTGTGTCCCCCCACTCCGGAACGGGCAGGCTGGGACAGGGATGGGGACAGGGACGGGCAGAGCTGTGGGAAAGGAGCGTGGGAGGAACCGGCTGTGAGCGAGTTGTGCCAACACATTGGCTGTGGGGGCAAATTTGGGGAAGGGGGACAAAAGGGCCCATCTTCAGGCCAGGTAGATGTGGCACCAAGGGGTCCCCCTGGCATGGGACCCCTCAGCATCCAAGCCAGGGCACGGCATGGGGAGGGCAACTAGGATGGGGCAACAGCTGGGGCTGCCCCAGCATGGGGACGGTCCCCGGGGCGATGCTGGGGGGACGCAGTGGGAGGACCCGCCTCTGCTTCAGAGTCAATATTGTTCCAGTGCAAAGACTTCATTGACACTGGTAAATACAAGCCATAAATACTCACTAATTACCTGCATGGCTGATGGGCTTGGGAGCCGGTGTGCACCCAGCCCGTGTCCCCCAGCCACCCAGGGACCCTTTGCCAGCCCCATCCCTGGGGAGGGCAGGGGGTGCTGGCTGCCCCCCGGCGGAGAAGAGCAGGCAGCCCCCAGCCTGGGGCATCTCCCCCAGGCACAGCCGTCCCCCCCAGGAGGTCTCCTTTCAGGGGTGCCCCACCAGCCCCCCTGCTTGGGATCCCCTGGGACCAGCCCCACAGCCCAGGGTGGCTCTCGGCACCCGCAGGCAGGAGAGAAACACCCCAGGGCTGGGTGGGGAGGTTGCTGCTTTAGCACCCCAAAAACCCCCAAATGGAGGTAGGGAGCAGGCAGGGGACAGCGTGCTGCCCCCGTGGCCCCCGTAAGGGCCTGATTTATTGCTGTCTCCTGAAGGATGCCATTAAGGGAGCGGCCGGAGCGGGGAGCGCAGCTGCTGGAGCAGATCAGCGCCTGATTAATGTTGGGCAACTTGTTATATTGTCAGATAATTATCCCCAAACTGTATGACTTTTCTGCTAAGTGGCAGCGCTTAATTGCGTTTTTAATTACACCGCCATCACCGCAGCCCCTTTGCGCAGGAGGCAGGGATGCCGGGAGCCGGGCAGGAGCGGGGTAGGGGGCCCGGGACCCCTTACAGAGGGCATGGAGGGGGCATCCCACCCCCACAGAGCCCCGTTGGTGCGGGGCACCCAGCTGCAGCATCCCCAAGCTGTGGGTGCTGCGGGTAGCGAGGTTTTGGGGTGACCCTTGTTGGTGCTCGCCGGGGTGGCAGGCACACCGGGTGGAGGAAAAGCAGGGGTGAGGCAGGGTGCCCCCCTTGCCTGCTGCGGTCTTTGAGGGAGGGCTCGCCACCCCCTGCGGCCCCCCCAGCCCCATCCGGCTGGGGGCAGCCCGGGGTCTGGCTTCCCCTCACAGGCAGGGCTGGGTCAGGGGTCAATGCATTTAAAATTCCTCCTCGCTCTTAAACTCCGGAGAGTGGCCAGGGATGGGGGGGGCGAGCAGCGGCTTCGTGAGGAGCACCCCTCGGCACCCTGGGCAGGCAGCACACGTGCGCAGGCAGGGGTGGGCGTCTGTGTCTGTATGGGGGGGGTGAGTTCGTGTGCATTTGCGTGTGTGCACTTATGGGGGGTGGGAGTGCACGGGGGACCGCACGTGCACGAGTGTGTGCACGGCTGTGCATGCAAGCAGATGAGTGTGCAGCATGTACACGTATGTGCACGCCTGTGGGTTTATGTGTGTGCACTCACAGGGGGCTGCGTGTAGGCATGCAAGTGCATGAGTGCGTATGTGTGCGCACTTACATGTTTGCTGATGTGTACATCTGCACGTGTTTGTGTACATGTATAGGTGTATGCCTGTATGCATATATGGACGTGTGTGCAAACACAGAGGTACGCGCATGCATGTGAGCCTGTGTGTGAGCACGTTGGGGAGTGTGTGGGGGATGTCAGCGCTGCATGTAGGGGTGTGTGTGAGTGTCTGCGTGTGCAAATGTGCGTGCATGGCTGCACGCCTATTTGGGGTGCGGGGATGCCCCTGTGTACCCACCTAGCCGGCTCTGGCACCTGGGGTGGCCGCGGTGGGTCCCGGCTCTGCCCCCCCTGCCCCAGCCATGCCAGACCTCCCAGGGAGCCTCCCCCGGGTGACCCCGTGGGGGCCAGCCCTGCGCGGGGGGTGGCAGCAGGGGCAGGACCCTCCGGGGCTTCAGGTGCAGGAGGCACCTGCGGGTCGCAGCAGCCCCTCTCCCCCGTCCCTCCCCGGGACAGCGATGCTCCCGGCGCTGCGAGAGGGGCACAGCCCGGATCCCCCGGCACTGCTGGAGCACTGCACTCCCGTGGGGCTCTGCCGTGCCCCCCAGGGCCGTGGGGCAGCCGGGGCTGTTCCTGCCAGGGACAGGGTGCTGCAGCCGGGCAGCCCCCACACCGCAGCCCTCCCCAGCAGCCGGACGCCGGGCAGTGCCGGGAGGAAATCCAGGCGTTATCGGGCGGCTGGCTGCAGCCCCTGCCTCAGCCACGGCCTCTGGCCTGAAATTTCCTGGCACGGCCATCGCAGCAGCGTTATTCTGGGCTTTGTCTTCTCCAGCAACGGGGGGGCCAAGCCGGCGAGATACACGGCTTCCCCCTGATCCGCGAGGGTGAGGGGACGGAGTGGATCAGGCCCCCCAGGTCCCTGTTGCACTGGTGGAGAGGAAGAAACATGGATTTTGATGGGGAAGGAGTCAGTCCTGAGCCCCCCCTTTGTGCTCAGCTGTGCCCTCCACCCACATGGGGTGAATGGAGTGCAGCGAGCATCAGGGCTTGTGGGGGAATAAGCCCCCTGAAACACATCCTGACCCCCAACAGCCCCCTCGCCAGCCCCTCTTATCTTCATGACAGCCGGATGGGGTCTCACCAGAGGGAGGCCAAAATTTCAAGGAAAAAATGTAAATAAAGGTCCCTGTCCCGCCTGTCCCCCTTATCTCAGGAATCCGGAGCGCGCCGGCCCCTTCTCCCAGCCGTATTTCATCGCAGCCATCGGCGCTGGCCATGGACCAAAGCGGTGACGATGGGGATGGAGGGATGCTGTGCCTTGGAGCCCGCTGGGACCCCGGGACCGGGGAAGCCACGGCTCACTGGGCCAGGGCCACCTTCCCACCCCGCAATGCCAGGGGTCATAGGATGGGCAGGGGAGCTTGGTGCTTTGGACCTCACCACATGTCACCCAGCTATGGGGACACCAGGATGGGGACGCTTTGGGGTCCGTGTCACCCACCTGGTGTCCCCGAGCAGCAGGGTGGGGGATCGGATCGGCCACTTCCTTTCCCTGCTCCAAGATCAGCCGCTAATGATGTCTCCCAACCTGCTCGCAAAGAGCGTAAATTATTCAGCTCCTCATCAGAGCAATTAAATTAACTCGTCATTGCAGGCCATGAATATTTCAGGGGGGCAGGGGCCTGGGAGCTGTGGGGGTGTGGGGGGGGTGGCAGGGCTGGGGCTGAGCCCTGTCCCTCAGCCTGGAGGTGCAGCGAGTGTGTCCGTTCTCAGCCCACGGGGGCCGGAGGGGGCAGGGAGAAGGGGTTGGGGGGTCTCCAGGCAGGGGGCTTGCAGACAGATGCCTGGCAGTCTGGGTCCCATGCCCAGCCCCGCCATCACCCTGTCTGCCCGGGTTACTTCCACCGGCTGCTGACAGAGGCCAGGTGCCAGCAGCCCCCGCGCAGCCCACCCCTGCCCCCCTCCCAGAGCGCCTCCTGCACCCCGCATTGCTCCCCTTTTTTTGGGGGAGGAGGGGCAGGGAACTGGGGATTGGTGGCACTGCAAGGGGCTGCCTCCACCCCAGGGACCCCAAATCCCCCCTGCCCTCCCCTTGCCCCGGGCTGTGCCAGTCCCTGTCTGCCGCCCTCCCCGGGGCCTGCAGGGTCTCCGTCAGGATTTCTCTTTCCTTTCTTCCTCGCGCCGAACAATTAATAATTTATCCCATAATAAAAGAGGAAACGGTTAATGAGATGAAAACAAGCCAGAAACATCTGCTGGGGCTGCTTTCATCGCCTCCCCGGGCCGCCTGCGCAGGAAGCAGCAGTGGGAGGGGGACGGGGGCGCCGGGGGGGGCCGCGGCAGCAGGAGGCTGTCCCCCACACCCAGCCTTCCTCACCGCAGCCCCCTCCTCCTCAAGGACCCCCAGGCCACCCTGGCCCAGCATCCTCTCCCTGCTGCACCACCAAAGAAAGCCTGGCTGAGACCTGACGGGCTTGGGTCACAAATGGTGCTGGGGGTCGTGCCATGGGGGTGCCACCCCAAAACGGGCAGCGAAGCCCATTGGTCTGGCACTGCCCGGTATCCCCAGTGATGTGCCTGTCTGCTGGAGGGGGACAGGGCTGTTCCCTCTGTCCCCACTGTCCCCAGCCCCCATGCCCAGATGTTGTTCATTACTGGTGATCCGATCTCCGTGAGCGGGGCTGCCCCGGGGACCCGATGCTATCGGGGTGGCAATGCAACCCCAAACCCTCCTGGGGTGCTGGGGGGGGGATGTGGGGACCGGGCACGGCACCCTGCCAGCAAAGTGGGCTGCAGGACTGCCCCCCCGACTCGGTGCTTTGCTGAGATTTATGGGGCCCCAGGAGGAAGCTTATTTCAGGACTGCTTATTTCGGCAGCGGCTTCGTGGCACGCGAGGAGAGGTGCGAAAGGACGTGGCCGGGATGCGGGTGGGGATGTGGGGTGCTGGGGAAGGGGTGGGTGGGATGCAGGGTGCTGGGGAAGGGGAGGGCAGGGAGAGGGGGCATGGAGAGCGGGAAAGGGACGTGCAGGGAAAGGGAAGGGGAAGGCAGCAACGCCCGGAGGCTGCTGACGCGCGTCCAAGAGGCAGGCTGGAGGGAAGAGCCTGCCCCGTCACCGGCTTGGCCATGGGAGGGGACTGCGAGGACCCCACAGAGGCACCCTGGGCTGGCAGGGTGGGGACAGGCTGGGGTGCCGCAGGGACCGGGCTGGGGTGGGGGTTTGGGCAGGACGCTGCCGCCCACCTCTGCTTCCAATTTAGCTGATCCTCGCCCCGATCCCCGCAGCTCCCTAATCTGTTTGTCTTCCAAAGCCGCTAAGTTAATTCGGAGCCTGGCAAAATCCCCCAGCTCTAATCCCAGCCCGCCCTCCAGCTCGGCTGGGTTCTGCTTGGCGGGTCTGGCAGGGTCACGGCAGGCAGCTGCCAGATGCTGCCGGTGCCCGGCATGGAGCCCCTCGCCACCGTGGAGGAGCAGGGACCCGCTGCTGCAGGCTCCCAGCCCCGGCTCTGGCAGCCCCCAGGTCCCTCCTGGGACCGGGTGCTGCTAAGGGCCATCGCGGGGACAGGCAGGCGTGATGACAGCTGGGGGAGATGGCCTGTCCCTCCGCCAGCCCGGCTGGGCACCGGGCCCCGCTCTGGAGAGGTGTCGCGGAAAAACCGACGTCAGCATCGGCCTGGAGGAATTTGGCTGCCCTGGCCCACCCTGGCTGGGGACTGGGATGGGGACGGGGACAGGTACAGGCACCTCTGCCGTGCACCAGAGGAGTCTTGAGCAGGGTGATGGGGGGGGGCTATAAGCCCCCTTCCTTGCCGCACCCCTTTTCAGGGCCGGGAGCAGCCAGAGGATCTGGGAGCATCCCCAGGGTACAGCCACTGTCTCTGCTCCCTGCAGGCATGTCCCCCTCCATGTCCCGAGGGCAGACAACAGCCAGCTCATGACACTGGTGACACCCCCTGTGCCAGCCAGGGACAGTGGTTGGGGTTTATTTCTCCAGAAGCTCGTTTTTTCACCCAGGGCCTCAGCAGTGGGGGGAAGGGGCTGATCCCTTCCCAGGTCCCCCGGGGCTCCTGGCATGGCTGTGGCCCTGCCACCCCTTGGTCCCCTCTGTCCCCCACCCCGCAGGATGTGGCTGGCAGCCCCTGGGGCGAGGGGGGGGTGGCGGGTGGTGATGGGGAAGCTGTTGAGACATGCTGACAGCCCCCAGCCGCCCCCATGCTGGGGACCCTGGCATCCTGCTCCCCTTCCCCCAGCCACACCACCCTCCATCATCTCCTCGTTCCCAGCCTGGGTAATTGGTGGCCTGGTGACAGACGGGCTCATTAACAGCTTAATTTCGGCTTGGTCTCTTCCTGCCCGACCCCCAGCCCAGGTGGGGACCAACCCAGCAGGGTGCAGGGATGAGCACCTGAGGCCACTGCACCCCATTGCTGCACCCCGTGGGGGCTTCCGCAGAGCCGGTGGGAGAGCATACGCGCGTGCACACGCGTGTGCAACACGCACCAGCAGGCAGCACCGCCCTGGGCAGCCCACGTGGCCTTGGCTCCCTGACATTGGGGTGCATGGGGGGGCACCCCCATCCCTGGGCACGGGGACAGTGCCACCCTGCCCCTCGCCCCGCCACCGGCAGCGATGCCACCAGGGCGGGTGCCCGCAGGTGCCGGTGGCTGCCCACCGCCCAGCCTTGCCCTGCCCTTGTTTGCTCCGGTAACGGCGGCGTTTCGGCTCCTTTGTGCCGGCAGATAACAAGGGCCGCCGCCGCCTCTGAAGCACCGGCTGGCAGCCCGGGCACCGCTGCCACCCCGAACCGGGTGGCAGGCATGGGTGCTGGTAGGAGTGCAAGCTGGGGATATGGGCAAGGGGTGCAGGCAAGGGATATGGGTAGGAATGGAGGCAGGGATGGGTGGTGGTACAGGCAGGAGTGCAAGCCATGGGTATGGGCACAGGGTGCAGGCAGGATTCCCAGCCCCACTGCTCCTCTGCTTTTGCCCTTGGGTCCATATTGCAGCCCAGGAGCCTGTCCCCAGCACCTCCTCAGCAGGGCAGTGCCCGAAACCACGTCCCCATCCCCCTCCCCAGCAAAGGCACCTGGATGGAGGCAGCCCACAAGCGGCTGATGTTGGGCCCCCAAAGGCCGCCCGGCCGGATGGAGGCCTGGCCGCGTTTCAAAGGCGCGCTTGTGTTGTATAATTTATCGGCAGGAGATAACAGCCAAGCGGCTAACAAGAGAAGGGGGGCTGCACCCCCGCTCCGGGGAGCCTGGCACCGCGGGTACCGTGGCTGCCAAGATCCGCCACGCCGGGGGCACAGGCACCTCCCCGGCCAAAGCGGGAGAGGGGGACCCCCCCAGTGGATCCCATTTTGCGTGGGGATGTTTTGGGGGTGCCCCAAGGCGGGGGCAGAGATGGTGCCACCCTGTGCCCTGCTTTGGAGGCACTGGCTGGGTGCTCCCCCCCCCGCCCCGGGGTATGCCTGCCTGAGCCGCCCTGATGCGCAGAGACCCCAGGGGCCACAGCACAACCAGAGCGAGGGGACCCTGGGGTCAGCTTCTGGGGTGCTCTTCACCCCAAGAACTCATGGCCTGGGTGCCCCTCGCAGCCCAGCACAGGGGGGGGTCAGTGGGCATGGAGGAGCTCCGGGGTAGGGGACAGCTGGTTCCATGGGCACAGGGGCAGCGCCTGGCGCCGGATCTGGGGAGGGTTTGTTTAATCCCAGATAAGGAGGCGACGCCAGGCACCTGGCTGGCAAACGGGTGCTCCCCAGGCAACGGCACCGAAGGCAGTGCCAACCCCCCCAGCACCCATCCCAGGACCGTCTGTTCGCCCACCGGCAGCACAGGTCTGGCATTAGCCAGGCACATGGGTCCCTCTGGCCACCCACACTCCCGTGGCACAGCATGGCACGGAGGCAGCGGGCATGCAGGCAGAGCCAGGGCAGATGGGGATGTAGCACAGGGAAAAGCAGGGTGCCCTGTCCTCTGCCAAACCCAGCCAGATTTACGCCAGGGCCAGCCCCCCCCACCCCGGGCCGATCCTGCCCCACAGGCTGCCTGGGCACCGGACCGAGCAGGGGGCTTGGGACCAAGGAGGGGGCTTGGCGCCATGGCCGTGCCACACAGCCAGCACCTGGGGGTTTGGGGCCGTGCCAGGCTCCTGCTGCCACCCCAGCCCCGTGGCATCTGGGGGGCACCTGAAAACCTGCCCCCTCCCCCCCACCAGCTGGCCCGGCGAGTGGCTGTGTGCCCGTGACCCCCGCGTGGGGCCGTGCCCGCCTGTGCCCAGGGTCAGGGCTCAGGTGTGCCCCGCTCCCGCAAGGGCAGGGAGACAGACGGCACTGCCGGCTGGCAGGGGCCACGGGTGACAGCATCCCTGGTGGGGGGACCGCCTCGCCGGCTGGTGAGCACGACCCCGGCTGCCTGCCGGCCTGCACCGAGTGTGCCAGGTCTCAGCAGGGGCAACCGGGTGGGATAAGCCCTTTGTGTCACCCTGCAGTGGCCCTGAGAGCATCCAAGCATGAGGCACAGCCGTGCCAGGGTCCCCCCCAGCCTGAATCGCACCGGGCTCACAGGGGGTACCCCTGAGCACAGAATGGGGGGCTGGCACACAGGCCCCTCCCCTGAAAAACAGCCCTGGGCCCCCACGCCACCTTGCCCCGTGGGTCACATCCCTCCAGGACGGCACCCTGGGGATGCTGGAGGGGGCAACTGGTCAGACTGGTGAGCCTGGCTGGGGTAGGTGTCCCCCCCTCTGGCACATCCCGGGGGTGCTCTGCCATGCTCGGTGTGTTGCTGCCACCCCCTGGCAACTTGCACAACCCTGGGTGCCCCCCACAGCCCCCCACGCAGCAGTACCCAGACCCCCCGCAGCCCAGCCCTGCACCCCCCACAGCGGGCAGGGGCACTCCGGGGTGCAGGATGCCAGGGAGGGCACAGGGAGCTCGGGGGGGGGGGTCCACACCCCACGCCCTGCACCGCATGGGGGGCCTGGGTATGGCCCTCACATGTGGGCAGGGAGGTTTTTGTGTCCCCGCTGAGCCTGGGTGGGCAGATCAGGGAGGGGGCACAGGGCTGGGGGGGGGGGGTCGCCTACCCAGACGATGATTAGAAGGAGCCGAGGTTACGTCCCAGCGCATTAAGGCTGTCCCCGCTGAGTGCCACTGCCGCGGGGTGACCCCGCCGTGAACCGCCCGCGCACCCCCCCGATGGGCCACCAGCCCCCTCGTGCCAGCACCCCCCCGTCACGCCAGCATCCCCACTGCGTGTCACCACGCTGCCCCGTCCCGCTGCCTGCGCCGCAGGCACATGCGGGAATGCGCTGGCACCGTGTCATGGGGAGGACGTGCCGTGGAGAGGTCACACCTGGGTGGGTCTGGGTACCACAGACATCTTATGACGAGCATCCCGGCGCGGATGCTGGGGTCCCCTCGGCTCTGGGTACCACCCTGGCCCACGTCCCGAAGAGGTCTGGCTCCCCGGGACAGCGTGGGCTATGTCCCCACACAGCCACCTCGCTGCAGGCAGCAGGGCCACGCACGGGGACCCGCGTCCCGCAGACGTTCCCGCTCACGGCCTCGCGGGCCCCGGTGGGCTGCTGGCATGTGCCGCGCACACGGCGCCACGTCACCCGCCTTCCCCGGTCCCCGTCACACCGGGACCCCTGCCCCCGCCGCCCACCTCCATGCCAGCCCCCTCGGTGCCACGTCCGGGCTGGCACCCCCTGCCCAAACGAGGCGCAGGGTCCCCGCTGCCACGTCTCGCCTGAGCCGGGGAAAAATCGGTTCAGGCAAGCTGATGGTGGCATTGAGGGGCCGGGGGGGACAGGGCTGAACTCTCGACCCCGTGCTGGCGGATCCCGACCAGATGCCAGGCGTGCGAGCGTCCCGCAGCGCCCCAACGTGCGAGCCGCCCCCAGCCCTGCGGGACCCCCCCCCCCGTTCCCCTCACGGTTCATCGGCAGGCCACGGGTGATGGCCGTCGCCCGTCCCTCCCCGACGTGGCTGGCGTGGGAGGGGGAAGGAGCCGGCGGGGGCTGCAGCCCCCCGGCCCCATCGCTGGCTGAGCCTGCGCAGCTCATGACACTGATGCCCAGCTGCGGCCAGGGTGCGGGGGTGAAGCTCCTCTGTCCCACGCCTTGGGTGGGGGTGGGGGGTGACGGGGTGCGAGACCCTCGGGGGGCAGCTCGGACCTCCCCACGCGTGGGGCCGCTGGCTGGGGCCCGCCCGTGGCCGTGGGCGACGCGGTGGCGTGCGGGGCTCCGCGCGGTGCCATCCGCGGCCTCGCAGCTCCCCCTGCCGGCACCAGGCCGGCCGGGCCACGGCCCCCCCGCGGCACAGGCACCCCCAGAGGGGTCCAGGGGCAGGAGACCCCCGTGACAGGCTCTGCGGGACCCCCCGGGGCCAGCCCACAGCAGTGCGGCCGCGCCAGGGCCCCTGGCAGCCCCCCACTTGCAGTGCACCCCCCTCTGCAGCGCACCCCCCCTGCGAGCACACCCCCCCGCAATGCACCCCGGCTGCTGTGCACCCCCACTGCAATGCACCCCCCCGCAATGCCCCCCCATTGCAACACGCCCCCATTGCAATCCCCCCCCATCGCAATCCACCCCCGATTGCAATGCACCTCCACTGCAGTGCGCCCACACCCCACTGCAATGCCCCCCCCCATCTCACCGCCCCCCTTTGCAATGCCCCCCCCCCGGAACCGCAACTCCCCCCAGCCGCACTGCCCCCGCCAGCCCCTGCTCCGGGGGTGCCAGCCCATTGAGCCAGCTGGGAATCTGGAGCGGCCCGGGTGCTCGGCGCTGCACAGCGGCCCCCGCCAGCGGGGCGGCCCGGGGGGGTGCATTCCACGGGGGGGGGGTGTCGGGGACAGGGGGTAGGAGCCGGCGGGCACTAGGACCGCGCGGACACCCGCCGCCGGTCGGCAGTAGTGCGCAGGCGCAGGAATCGCTCCGCCCACCCCGCGGCTACTTCCGCCCCCTGGCGGAAAGGCGCCCGCCTGGCGGTCCGCGGCGGAAGTGAGGGCGCGTCATCGGCGGGCGCCGGGCGGGAGCGGGACGCGGAGCCGCCGCCATGGCCGGGATCCTCTTCGAGGATATCTTCGACGTGAAGGACATCGACCCCGAGGGCAAGAAGTTCGACCGTGGTGAGTGGGGCCCCGGCGCCACCCGTCCGCCCGGCCCCGGCTGCTCCCCGCCGGGCTCCAGCCCGGGCCTGCGCGGCCTCAGGGCGGAGCGGCTCGGCGCTGCCCTCCCGCGGCGCGGGGGTCTTCTGCCCTCCCTCAGCCCGGCCTGTCCCGCTCCCCCCGCTGCCCTTCCCGCCGGCGGGGGCCCCTGTCCCCTCGCCGTCGTCCGCCACCGACCCCACCGTGTGTTGCCGCACCCCGGTGCGCCCTGCTTCCCCAGTCCGGCTTCTGTGCCCCTCCGCACCCCCGCGACCCCAGTACGCTCCATTCCCCACCCCACCGCGTTCCTCTCCCTGCCTGTGCACACCTTAGTCTGCTCCCGGGCTCTGGCATCCATCCCCAAACCCTGTGTGCCCCTTCCTCACAAACAGTTCGGGTGCCAGCCTGGGGTGTGGACAAGAATGGCCTGGCCCTGGGACCCTCCTCCTACCCAGCCCCTGGGGGTCTTCGCTGTCTTTGTTGCTGACTCTGCTGCTCTTCTCAGTATCCCGCCTGCACTGTGAGAGCGAGTCCTTCAAGATGGACCTCATCTTGGACGTGAACATCCAGATCTACCCCGTGGACCTGGGTAAGCTATTGGGCTGCTAGTTCAGAGTGTGCCAGGCCTCAGCCAGCGTCAGCTTGGGTGGGTGAGCTTAGAGAGGCGCGTGCTGGTGCTTGGAGGAGGGGGACTGAATTCGCTGCAAACAAGGAGTGAGCTGTCTCAGACTTCCTTGGGCCCCTGTGCTGTCCCCAGGTGGCAAGAGGTACTGGGTACTCTCAGTGTGCTGGAGCTGAGCTGGATTCTGGTTCGCCTCACTGTATGTGTTTGGGCTCATCTCTGGCCTGTTTCCCAGAGATGCTGTCTAGTGAAACTGCCTCAGTTGGTGGCAACCAAGCCTTGAGGGAGACCTTTTGAAATGAGCTTCTGTGGCTAAATGTACTAAACAGGTGGAAAAGAGAGTCTTACCCTTAATGAAGTACAGAAGGGCTGGAACTGCTACTGCAGGGTCTCGCGCATCTGCCCAGGGTCCAGCCAAGCCCTCTGGAACTCTCCTTGCAATTCTCTTGCTGTGTCCCATGAAAACGCCAGCAGTGGTGTGCTGGTGGCTCTGGTTTCCTCCATGGTGGTGACCAATGTCTGTGGGGAATGCAGAGACAGAGGATCTAGTGCAATCTTTTCCACGTTCCCCGCAATCCTGTTGGAGGACTGAAGGCAGGGACGGGGCTTTGTGCTAAACCTGCCAGGGCAGCTCCTTGCCACCACCCTGAGATCTGCTGTGGCCACTGCTGCTGTTCTGGCTGTGCCCCCCACCTTCTCACCACTCCTCTGCCCTCTCTTCCCAGGGGACAAATTCCGCCTGGTCATCGCCAGCACCTTGTATGAAGATGGCACTCTAGATGATGGCGAGTATAACCCCACGGATGACAGGCCATCCAGGTACGGGGTCCAGCCGGGACCCAGGCGGGGGTGGATGAGGGAAAAGGTGAAGTGCTGAGGGGCTGTGAGATACCTTCTCCCAAAGGACGTTCAGCAGGGGGAACACCTGGGTTTGACTCTTCTCTGAACTCCCACTATCTCGTCGCAGGGCAGACCAGTTCGAGTATGTGATGTACGGCAAGGTGTACAGGATTGAAGGGGATGAAACCTCCACAGAGGCAGCCACACGCCTGTGAGTGCCTGTCTGCAGGAGTGGGGGGTCACGGTGCTCTGGGGTGGTGTGGGGGAGGCACCAGGATCTCAGCCTGGGTCTCCCATGGGATTCCCAGCTCTCACTGCTCCTCTCCTCCTGCCCCAGCTCTGCCTACGTGTCCTACGGGGGGCTGCTCATGCGGCTGCAGGGGGACGCAAACAACCTGCATGGCTTTGAAGTGGACTCTCGAGTTTACCTGCTGATGAAGAAGCTGGCCTTCTAGGAGACCTCCTGCCTCCGTGGGCTGCCCCAGAGACGTTCTGCTGCCGAGCAAACAGGAATTCTGTGACCCCAAATTCTGCCCCAGCATCCACACTGCCTGTCCCTTCCAGAACTGGGGAGGAGGGAGCAGTCCCTCTCCTCATCCCGGCCTCTTCTCACTCCTTCTGGGATCTGCAGTCACCTCTTGCACGGAGAGGTGCCTGACAGCCGAGTGGAGACTGTGCTGGGTGCTCCATGGTCCTGCCTGCTGGGCATCTCCTCACCTCTGCCTTCCTGTGCTTCAAAAGCAGGCGAGGCCCCAGCTCTGGCCAGGGGCAGCTGGACTGGGACAGCACCTGTCTGCCTCAGGGCTGGGGACTGCTTCCTAAGGAGCCATCCTGAGGCAGGCCGGACTTGTTCTTGATTAAACTGAGATGTTTTTTCTAGATGTGGCTCTGCTGGCTGGGAGATGAGGCTGGCAGGGAGCGGGTACACCTGCGTGGGGAGCAAAGGGGGCTCACACCACTTTCCCAAAGGACGGACAGTCCAAACCTGCCTGGGGCTCTTCTCTGCTGTCCTGCCGGGTGCGGTGCACACTGGGGCTAGGGAGAGGCAGGTGGGTGTAGAGGGCGAGGATTGGTAGCTCGTGTCCCCAAGTGGGGTCTGGTGCCTGACAGAGCCCACCTGCCCTGCCAAGCTGGCAGCTGCCGTGGGAGGGAGCCGGGTGCTGGGGAGAGACCCGGAGCACGTCCCTGAGGGGCTGCCTCTGACGGAGGCCCCTGGGAATGTGTGGTCCCCCTGCCAGGGCCACAGCAGAGGAGAAAAGGAGGACCCAAAAGACTCTCTAGAAAAATAGCTCTTTAATCATAAAGCATTCACAGTAGAGGTGCCTGCCTGGGTGGGAGCAGGGCCTGTGCCTGCTGGCGCAGGTGTGTTGCCGCTGTCTGCCTCTGTGGGTTGTGCAGTTGCTGAAGGCTTGAGGAACAGGAGCCAACCTTTTCCTTGCGGGCACCTTCCTGGGCACCCAGAGCACAGCTCAGTGTCCAGCAGGTTTTCTCTGACCTGGGATCGGGGTGAACTCTGTGCGCAGCCTCACCGGGCCCTGCACTGAGGGTCTCTGCCACCTTCCTGGCCTTGCTTGCACAAGTCCTTGGCCAGGTCATGGAAGAAGAAGCGCAGCTTGCCCTGCACTAGCTGCCGGTAGGTGAGGAAGATGCTGGTAACGTGGGTCTGTTCCACGGAGTGTGTGGAGCAGCCTGGCTCCCAGGGTCCTGCCTGAGGGGCGAGAGCAGGACAAGAGGGGTGACAAATGCTGTTGTACCCAGCCCAGCGCAGCTGGTGCCTGCACCAGGGTGATCTGGCTCATATGGGGAGGTCTCACCTCCCAGCTGAAGGTCTGCAGGAGCAGGAGGAAGGAGTTGGCGTGTTGGTAAAGCTGGCTCAGCTGCCTGGCCCCGCACTCCTCGGTCACCTGGCCCTGGGCCTCTGCCACGGCACCCACCAGCAGTGCCAGGTCGCACAGGATCTCCCGCCGCTTGGTCTCATTCTGGGAGAGCAGGCAGTGAGCAGGCTGACCCCTGGACCCAATTCATTCCTATGCCCACCCTAGGTCTGGATGGGGTCCTCAACCCCCCTGTGCCACCAGGTATGCCCACAGGCATCTTGTTTGGCATTTCTGGTGCCTGTGCCAACCTGGGGGGACTCCTTCTCCAGCCCTGTGGGCACCCCACGTGCCAGCACCATCCTCCCAGCCCTTCTCACCGATTTGGATTTCCACTGCTGGAGGCTGAAGTCCACCAAGGGCAGCACCGTGGGACAGCTGAGTGTGGGCAGTGCCTGGCACTGGCCCTAGAGGGGAGAGGAGATGCCGAGGTGAGATACCAGGAGCTATGCCTCTCCCTGGCCTTGGGTTTAGGGCAGAGGGGGACTGTATTCTCACCGCTCTCTTCTCCATGTCCTTGGCCTCCCCAATGTACTTCTGGATGAGTCTGTTGTCGCAGACCAGCCGTGTTGGGTTGGCATGGCCCTCTTCCATGTGCAGGAGGAAGGATGTGAGGAGGAGCAGTCCTGTGGGAGACGGGGTTACCTTGGGCACCATGCCACCCTCCCTGGGCAGCTCCAGCCCAGGGCCGTGCCTGCAGCAGGCAGCCCTCATCTCAGCCTGTTGGTGCCCTTGATGGCCCTGTAGTGGGCACACAGGGGGAGGTCTAGGGGGGCCGAGGAGAGCCTGGTGCTGCCCTCTGGTCAGTCAGCACAGGGGCCCGGCGCTCGCTGGGGAGAGCCGTTTCCCTGCTGTGCCGAAAGGCAGGTGGTGTGCGCCGAGGGGCCGCGCAGCTGCGTCTGTGCCAGGTTTTTCGGCTCTGCTCCAGGCTGGGCTGCAGGCGGGGAGCAGAGCCACGCTCCCTACGCAGACCGGGGCCAGCCCTCCTGATCTGTGCCAGGAGCAGCTCCGGCTGTCACGTGCGCTTCGGGGAATCCCTGCTTGCAGCATCCCGCAGCCTACGTCTGCTCCTTGCCACTGCTCCGGCCGAGGGCTCGCCTGCCAGCACTGACTTCCCCAGCACCGCTGGCACGCTGCTGCCCTGAACGCCTCTCAGCTGGGCGGCTGCTGTGCCCAGTGACTGCCCATCCTGGCAACGGGCATCTCTTCTCCAAAGGCCCTCTGAGCATCCACCTGCCTCGCTGCCCACCTTGGCACTGCACCTCTCCCCAAAAGCCCTCGGTGCACCCCGTTTCCCTAGGACAGGCTCGGAGAGATGCTTGGCTGCCGTTGCGTGCCGGGAGCGGCCAGGTCCAACCAAACCAGAGCCACCCTTGGGGTTTACTACCTACACGTGGGTCTCCATCTCTTGGAGTCCCTGTGCGGGGGACGCTCTGGCTGTGCAGCCGTGGTGCCGGCTGCCAACGCAGTGCCCCTTCCCGCTCGCTCCCGTCCCCCCTTTTAGCCGCACACTCACTGTTCAGCTCCATGCTCAGCTGGGGGCTTCGGCCCTGCATCTTCCACCCTGGGGCCAGCGGCTGCTCCCTGGCTCCCGTCCCCCTTCCATGGAGGACGGCGGTGGTGCGGGCTCCCCGCGAGCCGCCCAGCCGGGTTGGAGGGCCAGGGGCCAGAAGTGCCCCCGGGGCGGCACGGCACGGCTCTCCGGCTCCGGCCCGGCCGCCCAGCGCGATTTCCTGTTGTGTCGCCGCTGACCTTCGAGCAAAATCGCAGCGGGGGCCCTGGGCCCGGGGGACGGCTTCCTGCCTCCGGCCGCTTCCTCCCTTGGCTCGGGGCGCGGGAAGGGCGTCCCCGGGCGCCCTCCGGGACTGCTCACCTGCCCCCTGGCCTGAGGGCTCGGCTGCCAGGGCCTCGGTGGTCAGCGCCTTGGCCGTGCCCGTCCGGGGGTGAGGGTGGCACCGGTACCTGCAGGAGAGATGGTGTCAGTGACCCTGTGCTGGGTGGCCCTGGAACTATCAGCCCTGACGGAGTCCTGCTCCTGGCTGTGGCAGCCAGGCATGAAGGCCACCAAAAATCCTCGTCCAGAGGTGGGCTCCAACCCTGTTGACCTTCACCCAGAGGTGGGCTCCAGCTCCAGTGATCGTTGCCCAGAGGTGGACCCCGAGCCCAGCGACCCGAGCCCAGAGGTGGGCTCCAACCCCTGCATCTGTCACCCAGAGGCAACTCAGGGAGGTGGAGATCCCTGGCGTGGCTGTGGTGCACGGTGACCTCTCCGAGCTGGGGAGGGTGATGGAGCACAGGGGTTTGGCTGGCGTGTGGCCCCCAGGGCTGTTTCACCAGGGGTATTGGTTGGGGCTGAGGCAGGTGAAGCACCCACAGACACCCCCTCCCTGGGTAGGAGAAGCACTGGGGGTCTCTCCAGCACCAGGCCCTGGCATGGCCATGACACCCCCCTGGCAAAGCCAGCCCCCCCCCAGGGCACTCTGGCTGCTGGGGGGGGGTGCACCCACCCATACCCATGTATGCATGCACGTGTGTGTGTCCGTATGGCACCCGTGTACACGTGCACCCTCAGACCTACGTGTGCACATGCGCACTTCCTGCGGCACACATCGGGGTGCACGCTTAGATAACCCCTCGGGCAGGGCAGCCCCCCACATGCTTCCCTTTGGGGGCGACCCCCCCCCAGCCCACATCCTCTTGCCCCCGGTCTCCCCGCAGCCTGCGTGCTTCCTTCTCACACCCCTGCTCTCGCACACTCTCGCACGCTCCCACCCCTGTCCCTGTGGCCGGCGGTTCCCGGCAGCGCCTGGCCGGGTGACAACAGGCAGAGTAAACACCTCAGCCCCGTTCCGCCTGCCCCATTGCCCTGCTTGGCCCGTGGCAGCCCACCTTGCGGGTTGCGGGGTGCCTGGATGGGAGGGTCCGGCGGGTGCCACGGCTCCAGGGACGAGGCTGGCAGCCCGGCTCGCTTGGGGCACAGCTGGCGGTGGTGGGAGCCGCGAGCACCGGGGTCAAACACCGCCGGGCTTCCCCCGCATGGCCGTGCTCCGTCTCTGCGGACGTGACAAGCTGCAAACGCGCCCGCCAGCACCCTCAGCCCCTCTGCCAGCGCTGGCCCCGCTCCCGCCACCGGCCCCGTGCCAGTCCCGGCCGTTCCCCGGGTCCCTGTCCCTCCCTGGGTGCAAAACCATTGACGATGCCAGGCTGGAGAGCTGTGGTGCCCCGCGCTCCCTGCTTGCCCTCGTAATTAGGCAAATGAACCCATCAGGGGAAAACCAGAGGGCAGCTGGAAACTGGAGGTCTGCTGGACTCCAGCGGGCGCCGAGGCACCCCGAGGTGCCTACAGTAGTCCCTTCACTCCAAAATGCTCATTTGCAGCTGCGACAGAAGCTGGCAGGCAGCTGGAGCCCATGCCTGTGGGCAGCCTGGTATTCTTCTGCTGGAAACGGCAATGCCAGCATTTGCTGCCCATGCCGGGGGGGCAGAGGGGGATGTGGGGGGGAGCCCCTGCTGCTGGCCCACCATGTTCCCACCAGCCCAAATCCAGGGATGCCGCGTGCTGTGGAGGAAGGGGGTTTGGGGGCAGTGAGTGAGGCTCAGGGACCCCGGAGGGGCATGGGGGCTCCGGCCGAGGCGGGCAGGGCTCTGGCAGGGGGCAGGAAGCCAGGTGGGGGCCGCGGGGCTGTGCAGCTGGCCAGATCCCGGTGCCAAGTTTCCCACCTCTCTTTACAGGGTGCAAAGTGCCGGGAATCCCACTGCGGGGGGGCCAGCCGTTCGCACCCACTTCGCCAAGGTGACGAGGGCAGCCGGAGGTGCCAGGCGGCGGAGGGGGGGGCGGGGGTGGGGGGGAGACCGTGGACGGGTGGCACAGCTGCTGTCCCCGCAGGCCACCCAGATGTGCTCGGTGGGCACCCCCAGGATGTCAGTGCAAGGCAGGGGGGGCATGGGAAGCAAACCTGGGCTTCCAGGGCCAGGGAGGGGGCTCCCAGCCCCCTTTGAAGCCCCCATAAAAGGGTCCAGCATAAAGGGAGGAGAAAGTCAAAGGAACAAAGAGAGCGGCTAATCCTGGCGTGAGCAAACAGCCCCGTTTGCTCAGGGCCCAGCTGGCCCCGGGGCCAGGGAAAGGAGCACAGTGGGGCTCTGGAGGTGCCAGGTGGGGGGGGACCCTCTACCTGGGCTGGCCCCTGTCCTGAAGCTCGGGCAGCACCCGGGAGCTGGGTGCCCCTTACCCCCTCCGGGCCTTTTTTTTACATTTGCAAATCGCCAATAAACATCCGTGGGCAAATCCTGCTCCCCACACCCTCCGCGCCCCACACCACTCCCCGGCAGCTGGTCCCAGGAAAGCACCGTGGTGCTGCTGGGCGAAGGGGCTTGCAAGGGGCACCCTAGCTGGGGTGTGGCAGCTCAGGGGGTGAAGGCTAGCAGGGTTTTTCCCACCTTTCCCAATTCCCAGCTGGCCACACGCTGCCTGGCACCCCGGCACAAAGCCCTGGCTGCTGCCCAGAGGATGCCCATGGGCAAACCCTCCAGCTGCTGCCTTGCACCAAGGCACCTTGTGCCGGTGGCTCCGCTGGCATCTGGGGTGATCCCACCATGTCCCCTTTCCCCATCCTGCTCCTCGGCCCAGCTCTCCACCCTGGTAGGGGGTGCCAGGAGGGCACCTCGCCCCTCTCCCTCCATCCTTCAGGGCGGTGAAGGGGTTAATGCCAGGCGGCGGAGCCGCAGGTGGGCGCAAGAATGAAATTCCTTCTCGCCGTCCTGCGAAGTCTGGGCACAAATATTTGCCTGCATGTCCGGTGGGGAGGGGGGGAGACCACCATCGCTCTGGGAGCTTGCTAATCCCCATGCCAAACACGGCCCCCCCCCATGCCCTGCATGCCCCCCGCCTTCCTCCCGCCAGGGTCGCCCCACAACGCCTTTGAGGAGGGGACATTTGGGGCCGGGGGGACAGCAGCACCCTGGGTGCTCCTATAAGCAGGGAGCTCCATGGAATTGACGGGGCACCTGGAGCAGGCACGGCCGGGATCTGCTTGGCGTGTCAGACAAGGCTGCTTTGGGGTCTCCGTCCCGCTCCCCATGCAGCAGGCCGGGATGAAGGCGAGAGTCCCAGCCATCCCTGCAACGCGCTCTCTGTAATAAACTCCATGTGTTCGCAGACAGAAAACAGCCACTTTCCCCCCCCCCCAAGCTGCATCCCCCTCCCCGTACCTGCCACCCCCAAAACCCCCTCCATCCCCAGACCCCCCTGGCCTTCGTCTGGGGCGGCCCAGCCCTGCAAGCCGCCTACCAGTTGTGCAAATATTGCCGGAACGGCTGTAATCCCTGTGTCCAACGTGAATTATGAGATATTTCCACCCATTACGACAGCCCCCCCCCCCCCCGCCCCGCCGCGTGTGTGCAAGGCCGGGGGGATTAGTCACGGGGCAAGCCGCGCTCGGCACAAAGCTTTGGGGAGGCCGGCGGCTCTCCGCACCCCGTGCCGAGGCGGGTCGGTTGAGGGGGGCTTTTTTTGGAGAGAGGGGGTGCCCCCCAGGCCTTCCCGGCTCCGGGCTCATGCCTGGCACGGGGGCGAGGAGGGGGTGTCGCGGTGCCCGGGAGGCTGTGGGAAGGAGGGGGGGGGCCAGGGCGTGCGGTTTCGCCTCGACCCCATCCCCGGGGAGCAGAGGCTCCTTCCTGCCGCCCCAAGCCCGGCTCATGTTCAAAGCCACGAGCAGGCAGCGGCTAATGAGGCCAGACAATAGGGAGCTGCGTGGGGCAGGAGCGCTGGCGAGGGCCCGCTGCGACGTCCCCATGCCAGGCACGGCACGGCTGCGGCACCACGGCCCGCCAGGACCCGCCGAGGGACCCTCGCTGCCGGGCAGGGCACGTGCCCTCGAAGCCCCGGCGGCACTGCGGGCTGTTTTGGAGGGCGTCGTGGGGGCATCCCACCCGCGCTGTGCCGGGACGGCACCCCACAGGGCCACCGCCTCCCCACCCAGGGGCAAGTTGGGCGCTCGCACCGGGTAGAGGTGCCGGAGGGGTGTGGGTGCCAGGCGGGGTGGCCAGGGCTGCCGATGGCCGGCCGGCTTCATCCCTGTGCGGCTCCAGCTGCCCGCAGCCGGCAACCCCGTTGGGGCTATGCCGGCGCCAGGCCCCGGCTCCGGAGCGCCTCAGAGCCGCCTTTGTGCAGGGCGCTGCCGGCACACATGTGCGGGCGCTGGGAAGCAGCTGGCGGGACTGGGACCCTTTCCCAGTGCCGCCCCCGGCCGGCGCCACCCCCTCCCCGCCAGCACAGGGACCCCCGAGGCGCCCGCCGGTTCTGGCACGCTGCCCTCTGCCCCTTGCCTGGGGGCACCCCTTGGCATTTCCAAGGACAGCCAGGGCTGTGGATGAGGGATGCCCGGGCACGGCTGGGGCACACGTTTCCCCCCTGCCCTTGTGCCCTCACTGCAGTGGCGATGCCACCTCCCCGGGCAGGGATGCCCATCACCCTCCTGCCTTGCCGGGCCCCGTGCCGGCATACCAGCCTGGTCCCAGCCTGGCAGCACCGGGACACCCTTGCAGCCCCCCTCTCCCTCACGCTGCCATCCCATGCCTCAGTTTCCCCCATGCCGACAGCCGCGGCCAGGCAGGTTCCCGGTCTCTCCTTCCTTTCCCGGGGAAGAGGGAGGGAGCTTCCCCCCACCGTTTCCCCGCGTCCCGTGGCCGAGCCAGGAGACTGTGACGAGCTCTGGGTGTGCGAAGCCAGCGCCGGATTCCTGGCACCAGCGGGGCTGCCGGGAGCCATCGCCCGCCTCCTCCCTGCTCGGCCCCGTTCGCGTCCCACCGTCCCCCAGGGCCGCTGCCGGGCCGCAGCGGGCACCGCATGGCGACGCTGGCACAGCCACGCAGACCCCAGCCCTCCCCTGCCCACCACGCTGCCAGATCCCGGGCCAGCGGGGACGCCGGGAGAGAGGAGAGGGGACAGGTCAGTGGAACTGCTGGCGACAGCGGGGAGGGCATGGGGCTGGGGGTTGTCACGCTGCTGGGCATGGTCCCCGCTTGCAGAAAGTGCTTGTGAGCAGCAGGGCGTCAGGCACGGCCATGCCCGGGGGATGCCCGGGGCCCTGGCAGTGTCCCAGCCCTGGTGATGCCAGTGGGCAGTCCCGCCGGGGGAAGCCCGGCTGCTCCTCGCTGCCTCGTGCCGGTGCCAGCTCCTGCCACGGGGCAGATCCCCGGCACAGCCAAGCCCCCGTGCCCCACTGCCCTCCCTGGGAGAGGCGCCCACTGCACAGGGACACGTGCCAATCCAGGGCAGGGAATGGGATGGGGTGGCCGCAGGCGAGCTGAGGATGGGCAACCCCATGCAGGCTGGCATCGGGGGCATGGGGCGGTGGGCTGCAGCCCCGCCGCTCGCCAGGCCGCGGGGAGGCCCAGGAGGAGTCTTCTGGGGAGGCAGGGGCCTGTTGTGCTCCAGCTGTGCCGTGTTTCCCTAGCTACACCGCACAGCTGGCCGGGTGTTTGTACCGCCCGGAGTTGATTTTGGCAGCCCCGCACTTCCCCCTCCTCCCCTCCCCACCCGCCTTCCCCTCCCTGGGCGCCCGCCCGCCACGCACCCGCCACCCCTCCCTGCCACCCTTGGCAGGGGTGGCACGGCAGGGACACGGGTGGCACATGCTGGCCTCCCTCCCCACCGGCCCCCCTCCTCACAGTGTGTGCCTCAGTTTCCCCAGCTGGATGATGCTCTCCCCAGGCTTTTCCATGGTGTCTGCTCACTACCCACCGCTGCCACCCTCGCCAGCCTGGGCACATGTGGATGAAGAGCGGGACCGGTGCTGGGTGCTGCTCTCTCAGCCTCCTCCACGGCTGCCCCCTTCCCTCCCCGAGCAAGGGAACCCAAGCATCTGGGCTCCTGTCCCCTTGCAGCCACTGTCACTGGTGGGCAGAAGCCCAGGGTCCCGCTCTGGAGCCTTTCTCTGCCTGGGGTGGGCAGCAGCCGGAGAGATTTGGGGATGTTGAGGGCACAAGTTGTGGGGTGCGTGTGACTTTGCAGAGTGCAGTGTGGATTTGGGGGGGGGGGGGCATGCTTTGGGGGCCCATGCTCAGGGGTGACAAGTGGATGGAGGATCTGCATGTCCTGGGGAGGGACTGGCTGCGGGGGAGAGGTCTGCAGGGGGTCCATGCACCACAGGGGACTGTGTGGATGGACGGTGTCCTGCAGTGCCCTGTGTCCTGGGGTGTCAAGCGGCCTGGGAGGGGACTGAGTGGGTGGAAGAGTCCCCAGGATATCCCATGCCTGGGGGGGGGGGCCAACGAGCCCCAGAAGGGCTCATGCCTGAAGGTGGGCTGTGTAGATGGGGACCCCCCAGGATGCCCCATGCCCAGGAGATGCCCCATGCCAGGGGAGAGAATATGGATTGTGGAGGGGGGGCGTTTGAATGGGGGTGCCCCACAAATGCCTTATTCCTGGGTGGGCTTATGTGGATGGGGGACTCCTGGGAGGAGGGTCATCATGTCTTGGGGAAGCATGTGGATGGGGGCATACGCAGGATGTCCAGCGCCCAGGAACACCCCGAGCTCTATGGTTGGTGGTGGAGGTGTCTCCACAGTGCCCTGTGTCCCGGTGGGTGTTGTGTGGATTGTGGGGGGGTATCCCCAAGATGCCCAGCCCCTGGGGGTGCCCTGCGCCCTGAGGGAGGAGGGGATGTGGTTGAAGGCATCCCTCGGGTACCGCATGCCCTGGGGCTGGCATGTGAGTGGGGATGCTCTGCACCCGGGGGTACCCCGTGCCCGGGGGAGGAGGGACAATGGATGGGGGGGGTCCCCCAGGACACCCCGAGTCCGGGGGTACCCCATGCCCCGCGAGACAGCTGGGTGCCCCAGGACGGCCCGTGCCCGGCGGGGGCGGCGTGGCCAGGGCCCGGGCCGGCGGCGGGGGTGGGGGGGTGGGGGGGCGGGGGGGGGGGTGGGTGTCGGAGCACGACGGGGGCGCGTCCTCCCCCCACCCCCCCCACCCCCCCCCCCCGACCGGCCGCTGCCTGCGCCTCATTAGCGGGGCCTTTGTTTGCACAGGGCTCGCAGCTCCCGCTTGCCCATGCCGCCGCCTATAAAGCGGAGCCGGAGCCGGCGGCCGGGCAGAGGCGGCGGCAGCGACAGGCAGCAGCACCCGGCCCCCCCTCCCCGCCCCCGGCCGCCTGCCTGCCCCGGCCGGCCGGCACCATGCGCGCCGCCCTGCTGCTGGCGCTGCCGCTGCTGCTGCTGCTCGCCCCGCTCCTGCCCGGCCGCGCCGCCCGCCCCAAGCTCGCCCTGCCCATCCGGCCCGACACGGACCCGCTGCCCCCCGGGGGGGCGGCAGGTAGGAGTTGTGTGTGTGTCCCCCCTCCGGCTTCCCTCCCTCCGCACCCTCTCTCTCCCTCCCTCCCCGCTCCCGGCACCCCCCGTCCTATACAAGCCGCTGCCCGCACCCCCCCTTCGTGCATCCCGCTTCGTGCGACCCCCCCCCACCACCACCACCCGCACCCCCGTCCTTGCACCGCATGTCTGCACCCCCCCCCCCTTCTTCTTGCACCCTGCATCCCGCTCCGGGCCTCCCACCGCCCCCCCCTCCGCCTCCCGCGGCTGGCCGGCACCGGGAACGGCACCGGGAGCGGGAGCGGGACCGGGAGCGGGAGCGGCCGCCGTGCCCAGCGGGCGGCGGGGCGGTGCCGGCCGCTGTCCGGGGCTGCGGCAGGGGGGTGCCCGCGGCCCGGAGGTGACCGGGGGCGGCGGCGGTGGTGGGTGGGTGGGGGGGGTCTCCGCAGGCTGCGCCTTCGGGGGGCAATTCTATGCCCTGGAGGAGACGTGGCACCCGGACCTGGGGGAGCCCTTCGGGGTCATGCGCTGCGTTATCTGCCACTGCGAGCCGGTGAGTGCCCCCGCACCCCCCCTTCCCCCGGGACATTCCCCAGGATCCGGCCCTGCCGGGGAGGGGGCTGGCGGGGGGGGGGGGGAGTTCGACCCCTTCATTCAATACACGCCCCCCCTCTTGGAAAAGGGAAGCGGGGATCCCTCCGGCCAGCCGGACACCTGGATACCCCCCCCCGCCCCCTCGCCGCGGCAGTGGGGAGGAAAAGGGGGGGGTTAAAGGATCAGGCTTCATTCCTCCTCCCCCTCCTCGGGGATGGCCCCCCGGCCCCCTCCCTCCCTCCGAGCAGCCCCCCGAGGCCGGGGCTGGCGGGGCCGCGCACAGCTGGGCAGGGGGCTGGGGGCCGTGGGGAGGGGGCCCGGGCTTGGCTGCCGTACAGGCAGCTGGGGGCTGCGCAAGGTGTCCGGGCTGCCTTCGGAGGCTCCAGATGGGCCGGCATGGGGGGAGCCAGGCTGTGCGGGGAGGGGGGCACACCTTTGCACGGCTTGGCACACTTTGGCACGGTTCTCCCGGGCTGTGCCCCCCCCCCCCCCGGCAGCAGAGGAACCGCCGGGGGAAGCCAGCGGGGAAAGTGAACTGCAAGAACATGAAGCAGGACTGCCCCGTGCCCGCCTGCCCCCGAGCCACACTGCTGCCCGGGCACTGCTGCCACACCTGCCCCAAAGGTGAGGCCTGCGGGGAGCCCCCCCCTGCACCCACAGGGTCCCCCGTGGGCATGGGAAGGGGGGCACTGTGCACGCACCCTCAAAAAGGGCTGCTCGCTTTGTTATGGAGGGGTGCCTGTGAGGTGCTGGGCAGGGGGAAGCCCTGATGGGCACAGCCGTCCCCAAACCACCCGGGGAGGGGTGCAAAGAGAGGGTGCACAGGGCTAAACACCCTGCCTGTCCATCTGCCAGCGCCCAGCGTGCCCCCCGCACCCGAGCGCAGAGCCCCACGGTGATTCACAGGGCACATCTCGGTCTGTCTCAGGAGGGGGGATTCATTATTGCCGCCCCCCCCCGAGCTCTTGGGCACAAGCAGCCTGCTGCAATGGTCTCCTCCTGTGCCCACCCTATGCCAGCCTTGCCAGGCCCCCCAGAGAAGAGCCCCGCACCCCCCTTCGACACCTTCGAGTACTTCCAGGACAAGGAGGACGACCTGGACAAGCCCTACAACGACCGCTCCTACCTCAGCTCCGAGGGGCTGGCCCGTGACGATGCCCGCACAGGTGAGCCACCCACCTGGGTGGGCAGCAGCAGTGTTGGGCACCCCCCCGCGCTCCCCACCATCATCAGCTTCCCTTCCCCAGAGTTCGTGGCCTTGCTGACAAGCGGCCCGGAGCCATGGCACCCCACGTCCAGTGCGGTGGCCAAGGCTCGCTTCACCCTGCTGCGCTCCTACCTGCTCTTCTCCATCAGCTACGAGCGGTGAGTCCTGCCCCGTGTCCGCTGCCCAGGCTGGCACAGTGGGCACCCCCCCTGGAAAAGGGGGCATGCAGTGGTGCTTGTGCCTCAGTTTCCCTTCCGACATCCCCCCGCGGTGCCACAGCCTTGCATTAGCAGGGCGAGAGATTTGGGGAGGGGGGCGATGCGCTGGGGGTCCAGCCTGGGCGAGTTGCCGGGATTTTGGCACACCCACGGCGCCGGCCAGGCCTCACCCCTTCGCCTCCAGGTCTGGAGTGGGAACAAATGGGAACGGCTCCAGGGCTCCGCGGAGGATGCCGGCGCAGCGAGGCAGAGCACCCCGTGGGCTCTGCCGGCGGGCATCGCCGGGGCGCTGCCAACAGGGTTCCCCATCCTCATCATGCCCTCCCCGGATGCCCGCGAGCCTCTCCTCTCCCTCCCTCTATCCCGCTCCAGTTTCTTCTGCTCTTCCTCGCTTCCAGGCCCCTTTGCATAGTAAAGTGGTGACTAATTTCCAGCTCCGACCGGGGGAGCCAAACGGAGCCGAAAATGCTCCTAATTTACAGCCGGGCCCAAGCGCTCGGCTCCCAGCGGGTCCTGCCCTGCCGCCTTTCCCGGCGGGGACCCCCCTCCTGCTCGGTGCCAGTTTGGCACCGCTCTGGGGCAGGGGAGCCCAGGGGACCCGTGCCAAGCTGGCACCCGGTGGGACGTCAGCATTGGGCCAGCCTGGGCGTGGGCGGGCAGAGCGTGGTGCTTGGCACCCCAGGGGGACGTCACCCTTCTCTTGCCCACCCCAAATCACTGGGTAACCCCCGTGTGCTCTCCCCAACACACCCCTGCGCCCCGTGCTGAGCAGTGGTGGTGGCAGGGGAGTGGGGGGGTCCTTGCTCACCGCCTGGGTTCCCGCAGGCTGGGGCGGCCGAGCCGGGTGCGTTTCAGTGACCCTGAGGGCAACGTGCTGTTCGAACACCCCGTGCAGAAGAGCGCTGCCCCTGAGGATGGCATGGTGAGAGGGGCCGGGAGGACAGGGGGGGCACGGTGCCCCTTCCTCCCCCTGCCCGGGTGTGCGGTGCCCCCCCGGCCCCTGCCGAACCCTACCCTCGCCCGCAGCTCTGCGGGATGTGGAGGACGGTGTCCAAGGCCAACATCCAGCTGCTGCGGGGGGAGCAGCTCCGTGTGTCCCTCGTCACCCGGGCGCAGCCCTCCGGAGAAGTCCACGGGCACATCCTCAAGCACCGGGCGCTCTTTGCAGGTAAGTCTGGCTCCTGCGTGCCCAGCCGGTGGGTGCCCACCAGGATGCCCCTCACTCCCCCTCTCCCCGCACAGAGACGTTCGGTGCCATCCTGACCTCGTCGGACCCCACGCACCTGGGCGCTGGGGGCATGGCCATGCTGACGCTGAGCGACACCGAGAACAACCTGCACTTCATCCTCATGGCCCGAGGGCTGCTGGAGCCTGGTGCCAGGGGTGAGGGTGGGCACGGACACTCTGCGGGGCCTGGCACTGCCCGGGTGGGGTGTGTAGGGCTGGGGGGGTCAGTGCATGGCACGTATGTGGTTTGGGATGCGTGGGTCAGCATCTGTGAGGTCAGGGTGGGTATAGGGGCTATGCATGGCATGGCAGGGGGGAGGTTAAGGTGAACATAGGGGTTGTTGCATGATTTGGGGTGTGCATGGGTGTGTGGTGTGTACCTATGGGGAGGTGTGGGGTCAGGGAGTGCTGGAGGGTGTATGGGGTGGGGGTCGGTGCGCAGAAGGATGGGTTTGGGATGTGGGTTGTGCAAGGATTTGGGGGATGCAGGGGGGAATGGTGGGGGTCACAGTGTGTGTGGGGGTCCAGGCGTGCAGGACAGGACAGGCAGCTGGCAAGAAAGTGGGGGATCGGGTGCAGGGGTTTGGGGGCGGTGCGCACAGAGGGGTGGGTTTGGGGGGCAGAGGGACAGTGGTCGCAGGCCCCTGGTCCAGCGGGTCCAACTCGCTCTGCCATGGCCAGAATCCCCCTGGGTCCCGCTGCGGGTCCGCATCCTGCACCAGGGCCAGACACTACGGGAGGTCCGCGCCAACATCACCGTGGAGGTAAAGCCGTCTGTTCCCCCACGTGCCCTAGCAGCTGCAGTGCCCGCCGTGCCAGGGCTGAGCCGTGGCACTGTGCCACCCCCCACTCCAGCAGGACCCCGAATTCGCAGAGGTGCTGAGTGAGCTGTCTGCCCACGAGCTGCAGTGGCTGGTGCAGGGGCAGCTCCGCATCGTGGCCGAGACGGAGGGCCAGCACGCGTGCCAGCTGGCGGGCACCATCACCACCCGCCGCAGCTGTGACAGTGAGCACAGGGTGGGCACCCCGGGGTGCAGGGGGGTGGCCATTCCCCCCCCCCCATGCCAACCTCACACACACTCCCCACCCCGTGCCTCTCTCCCCGGGCTGAAGCCATCCAAAGCGTGCTGTGTGGAGCGGATGCCTTGCTGCCGACCAAGACGGGGGCCGTGGGCTCGGCCAAGCTGGCGCTTCACGAGAATGGCACCCTGGAGTACCAGGTAAGCAGAGGGCACCCATCTCCCTCCTGGGGTTCCTAGCGGTGTCTCCCCCCACGGCGCTGCCCCTCGGTGCCCTTCCCGCAGGTGCAGGTGGTGGGCACTGCCAGTGAGGTAGTGGGCATCACGCTGGAGACCAAACCCCGGCGGAAGAGCAAGAGGAACGTCCTGTTCGATATGACGCCCAGCTACAAGGACGGGCTGGTGAGCGCTGGGTGGCACTGGGGGGGATGGCACGGTGACCTTGTGTGAGTCCCTGTCCCAACCTACATGGTCTCCCACCGGCGGCAGGCCCGGGGTGCCTGGCAGAGCCCCAGCGCCCGTGATGCCCACATGCTGCTGCAGAATGAGCTCTTCCTCAATGTGGCCACCAAGGACTGGGCGGAGGGCGAGCTGCGGGGCCAGGTCATCTCCCTGCCTTACAGTGGGCTGCTCGCCCGCTACACAGGTACCCGGGGGGCACCAGGAGTGGCGACGGGGGTGGTGGGGCAGCCCCCCTGCCCACCACCTCCCATGGCCCCTGTCTGTGCGCAGAGATGCCCGTGGTGCTGGCAGGGCAGCTGGTGTCCCCCCCGGTGGGCAGTGGGGCCGGGGGGCACGCCTGGCTCTCGCTGGATGAGCACTGCCACCTGCACTACGAGATCTCGGTGGCGGGGCTGGGACGCCCGGCCGACGGCACCGTCAGCGCCCACCTCCATGGAGTAGCTGAGCTGGGCGAGATGGGCGCTCGTCCCCACCAGCATAAGCGCCTGCTCAAGGGTTTCTACAGCACCGAGGTGAGATGGGCACCTGGTTGGGGCACCCCACAGCGGGGACCAGGCCAGCACTCATGCCCCACCACGGTGCCCCTCTCACCCCGGCAGGCTCAGGGGGTGGTGAAGGACCTGGATGCCGACCTGCTGCAGCACCTGGCCCAGGGCACTGCTTTTCTGCAAGTCAGCACCAAAGCCCACCCACACGGGGAGATGCGGGGACGGGTAGGTTTCTACCTGGGCATGGCGCCCTTACCCATCCCCAGCAATGCTCAGGGTCCCCAGCTGGGTGGCACTGCTCAGAGCAGGGTGAGAAGGGCACAGGGTGGAAGGCATGCCGTGACATCGTCCCAGCAGCCCGGCGTGATGTGTACTGTGGTCGTGGGTGCTTCCTCCACCAGCCCGGACCATGGAGGGCAGCCGGGCATCGGCATGAGAAGCAGGGTCCCCCAGTGGTGCCAACCTTCCTGCCCGTTGCCCCCCTCCAGGTGCACATCCCCAACCGGTGCCATGCAGGAGGGACCCGCCTGGCCCCGGGGGAGGCCGAGCTCTCTGAGGGTGCCAAGACCAGGGACCTGGAGCAGCTGAAGAAGGACCCCAACTCCTGCTTCTTTGAGGGGCAGCACCGGGCACACGGCACCCGCTGGGCACCCGACTATGACAAGAAGTGCTCCATCTGCAGCTGCCAGGTATGGGCCGGGGGGGGCAAGCTGGGGGCCAGCACCCATCAGCAGTGCCCCCCTGTAATGAACCCCGTACCTGCTGCCCCCAGAAGCGCACGGTGATCTGTGACCCCATCCTGTGCCAGCCCCTCAACTGTACCCACCAGGTCCACCCTGAGGAGCTGTGCTGCCCTGTCTGCGAAGGTATCTGGGGGCCGGGGGGGTCGTGGGGCTGGGGGAGCAGGGGGGTTCCCCATGGGTACAAGGTGGTGGGTCCCTCTCTGAGCCTCTGCACCCATTCACAGCCTCCCTCTTCCTTGCAGAGAAGAAGATGGGGCAGGAGGAGCTGAAGCTGGAGCGGGCACGGGACAGTAGCGAGGGTGAGTCCCAGCGGGCACAGGACAAGGAGGCGGCTCTGTTCCTGTGGCCTCTCTGGCACCCCCACTCCCCCCCGTGGGGACTGTGCCCACCTCCTCCTCCTCTCCCAGGCTGCTACTTCGATGGGGACAAGACGTGGCGAGGCTCTGGCACCCGCTGGCACCCCGTCGTGCCCCCCTTTGGCCTCATCAAATGTGCCATTTGCACCTGCAAGGTGAGCGTGAGTCCTAGTTGCCCTCTGGACCCCCACCCTGGTTTGGCAGCAGAGCTGCCCTGGCACCCATGGTGGCTGCCCTGAGCTGCCAGGCACCGTAGCAGGAGCTCAAACCAGGGTGGGGGGTGCGTGCCTTGTACCAACTGCTTCGTGCCCCCCCTGAGCCTCCCCCCCCTCCCTGCAGGGCACTACGGGCGAAGTGCACTGTGAGAAGGTGCAGTGCCCGCGGCTCACCTGTGCCAACCCTGTGCGCGCCAGCCCCTCCGACTGCTGCAAGCAGTGCCCAGGTACCTGCACCCCCCTCCTGCCCTCCGCTCTCCCGGCACGGCCCCGGCATGCCACCACCGGTGACGCCGCGGGGTGCCCCTGCCACGGGTGGGCAGCCTCCCAGCGCCCTTTCCTGCAGCCCCGGAGAAGAGCGTCCCCGAGCTGGCCGACACCATGCAAGCGGATGGGCCGCGGGCGTGCCGCTTCGGGCGCCGCTGGTACCTCAACAATGAGAGCTGGCACCCCTCCGTGCCCCCCTTCGGAGAAATGAAGTGTATCCTGTGCTGGTGTGTGGTGAGTGTGCCAGGCCTTGGGTGGCACCAGGTGAAGGAGAAGGCTCCCCTGTGCCAGTCCCCAGTGCTTCGGTGATGGGTGGGAGAGCAGCCTGGGGTGGCACCCCAGGGACCCACCGTACCCACGCCCTGAGGAGCTGCTAGCCCCCCAACACCCATGGTCAGCCCCTCTTTCTGCCCTGCAGTCGGGGGAGACACACTGCCAGCGCCAGGAGTGCCCACCGGCCGCCTGCGCCAGCCCTGCCAGGAGGGACAACCCCTGCTGCGCCAAGTGCCGCGGTGAGTGCGAGCGCTCGCACGTGGGCACTGCTCCCCGAAACACCCCGCGGTGGCCCATGCACCTCCCTGGCACCCTTGGCTGCCGAGCCAGGGCTGGGACCAACCCAAGCGCCCTCCTGGCACCCATCATGCCCGTCTCTCAGCCCCGCTTTCCTCCACCACAGCCCCCGATGCCCCCCCGGATGCACGGGAGAAGGTCCATGATGCCAGAGCGGAGGCGTGGAGCCGCTGACCAGTGACCGCTGCCCAGAGCGGGGCAAGCGCACAGCGAGGCCAGGCGGCCATGGGGGGGTCCCCGCCACCCATTGCCCCCGTGCAGGGCGGGGGGCACAGAGGAGCATGGCAGGGTGGATGCGGCCAGGCGCCCAGCCTGGGCACCCCGTCTCGGCACGGCCGCGATGCCGGGGCTGCCCTGCCCACTTGTGCCAGCGGGCAGCGGCTGGGCTGGCGGAGGCCGGGGCACCTGCTGCCCTCCCCCTCCGAGCCCCCCTGGCCAGCAGGCGCAGCGGGCATCGTGCCCACCTTGTACATAGTGTAAAATCCCTCCGGCCCCCGTCTTGCTGCGCCCGCACTGGCTTGGCCAGGCTCGTCACATAATTTATGGTGCCCGTGGATGGGGGTCCCGATGTATTTATTAAAACCAGAGCTATTGCCCACCCTCCTCCCCTCCTTTTCCTAGTAGCAGCAGGCACAGCGCTGTGCCCCTGCATCCCACGCTGGCCTCTGGTGGGATTTGCAGGCCCTTGCCTTGCTGTGTTTGGGGGTGCGTATACTGGGGGAGGGGTATTTGGGGGGCATGGGACCTGGGAGCTAGTGCCAGGCTGCGGGCACCCCCCATGGGCTTTGGGGTGGTGCTTGTAGGGCGGCACTGGACAGGACCAGAGCAGGGTCCAGTGCCCATGGCCGGGGCTGTGATGCCAGCCCTGCCTGCGTCCATGGCAGGGGCTGCAGACGCAGCGCCTGGCGATGGTGCCTGCTGGCACGGGGACAGCAGGGCTCTGTCCCCCACACCTCTGCGGTGGCACAAAGAGCCCAGCCTGGGGCCCCGAGCCAGCTGACACCCACGGAGGTGCCTGCCCGCAGCACCCAGAGCAAGCCGAGTGCCTGGGGCTGGATGTGCCATACAGCCACCCGCATCTGTGCAGGGCTCCCCCAGTCACCCCAGTACAGCTGCACTGACCTAAGGCCTCACATGTCTCATGGGAGCCCCAGTGCTGCCACCTGCCCTTTGGTCCCCAATGTGGGGGACTGGAGGACCTCTGGGGACATCGCTGTGCTGTGCTGGGATACACTGGGATGACTGGGACAGCACCAGAGCTATACTGGGCTATACTGGAACAGTGCCAGAGCTGTAGGGGAAGTAACACTGGGCTCTACCGGGGCAGCACTGAGGCACACTGGCACACCACCACCACCATAGTGGGACAGTGTTAGCCTATACCAGGACTGCACCAGAGGTGGCACTGGGCTAGACTAGGGTGTGGTAGGGCAATAGGAGGATAGCACTGGGGCATACTGGACTGGCCCAGAGCCCTGGGTGCTGAGCCAGGTGTCCTGCCCCGTGCATGCCCAGGGCCACATGGGTGCCTGTGCCAGCAGGGTGGCAGCGCCAGTGGTGGCCTTGCAGTGTACTGGTGGCCTGCAGCCGGGCACGCTGGCGGCAGCGGGCAGAGCGTGTGTCCTGGCACGGGGCTGCCCTCCGGATGAGCGTCCCGGCTGCTGTGGGGCAGTGCCAGGAGCTGACGAGCGAGGAGGGAGCTCCGTGCCCGGGGACACAATGAGCAGGCAGCCCATTTTATCACCTCCCTGCCTCAAACTGGTTCATGTCCGGCGATGAACCCTCCCAGGCTGGCGCAGGGCATATCCCAGCCCCCAGCCCGGCCATCATCACCCACCCTTGGGGGTGTCAACGTCAAACTGGAGGGTGGCACCCAGGCGGTGAGAACTAGCCCGTTCCTGGTCCCGCAGCACCAGCCCGATAGTGCCACAGCTCTTTCTTTCCCCGCGCCCAGTTCTTGCCACAAAGGTGCCATGCGGTGCCCTGGGGAGCAGGGCGAGCTCGGCCCTGCCGGCTGCCCCGGCTGCTCCTGAGCCTGTGGCAGCATTGAGACCGGGGTCCCAGCAGCCAACCTGCCATGCCAGAGCATCTTGCCCGAGGATTGCCGGTGCCAAGCTCTGCCCGTGTGCCCTTCTGGAGAGGGTTGAGCCGCCGCTGCCCAGCGGGTTCGGCAGCGAAGAGTGGAGCCCACCTTCCTTCCCTGGGTCTGGCAGTCCTGGGATGCTGAGTGGCACCACGGTAAGGATGAGCTCCCTGCCAGCTTTGGGGTCCTTCTGATGAGCCCCCACAGTGCCGAGGCGGCACTCCGCCCCCCAGATCTGACCCCCAGCCAGGCACGGCCATGAGCCTGGCGGCTGGCTGCCCGCAGTGCCCTCAGCACGGTCCTCCCTGCCCCGCTGCCCACATCCCACCGGTGAAAAACCACGGGGAAGCAGGTGAAAAACCACGGGGAAGCAGGGACCAGTGGCAGTGCCAGCCCCACGCCAGCCCCTTGTGCCCGCGGGAAGAGGGAGCAATGTGTCTCACCGGGAGCTGTACCCCCGGTCACCCCGCGCCACCTGCACCCACCGGCTGCCTGCCCACGGGTGCCATCCCCAGCGGGGAAACCTGTGGGCAAAGCCCACGGGTGCAAGGGACCCCGCTGCAGGGCAGAGCCCCCTCGGCCGGGCTCCCCCTGCCCCTCGCCCGGCGCTGGGTGCTCGGCGCTGGCTGCCGGTGCCGGGCGCTGCCGGTGGAGGCGGAGCGCGGCCGGTCCCTCCCCCGGGCAGTGCCCCGGGCCCGCCCCGCACGGCCCGGGAGGAGCCGCCGCCGCCGCGGGCACCGGCACCGGCACCGGCACGGCCAGGAGCGGCGGCACCATGGCCTCCGAGAGCGAGGCGCAGCGGGCGCTGCAGTATGAGCAGACCCTGGTGAGTGCGGCCGGCAGCGGGCACGGGAAGGGGGGGGGCACCGGAGGACACCGGGAGTGGGGGGCACTGGGCGCAGCGGGGCGCGGCGGCACGCCCTGGGGGGAGTTGGGCGGTTTGGGGGTGCTGCCCCGCTCAGGGTGGCAGCGCCAATGAGCTCCGCGGTGCCCGGTTTGAGGTGCCGTCTCCGGGCTGCGGCTGGGCAGGGTGCTGGGGCAGGGGGGCCACCCCCCGGCCCCCCCGGAGGTGGAGGAGCTCGACCGAGCCCCCACCCCAGGGGCAGGACTTTTGCGCACACCTCATCCCTCCCTCCCCCAAAACCCCTCATCACTGGCGGGGTGATGCCCACCCCGTGGGTGCTCCCAGAGGCATCGCTCGGGCACATTTCACCCCCCGCGCTGCGTGTCCCCGGCCCTCTGCCCCCAAGATAGTGTATCTCCCCTGCCTGCAACCTTAGCCCCATGTTTACGAAGCCTTCCCCTCAGAGGCCTCCCTGCTGGCACCCAGGCGCCCGACTGTCCCGGAGGTGTCCTCCCTCCCCGCTGTGCCCACGGCCCCTCGGCTGCCCACGGCCCTCGGACATCTCAGGCAAAGGTGCTTCTCCCTGGCCTCTGGTTGGGGTGGTGCCCAGGGTGGCTTAGCAAATGGGTACTTTGCCCCGGCAAGGGCATTCAGACAGGCAGGGCTGGGGAGGTGGGCAGGGAAGCGGGGGGCTGAGCTGCTGCAGGCTACCCGTGCCCACGGCTGCCCGAGTTTGCCGAGAGCCTGAGCTGGTTGCTGCGAGCGGGGCCGGCCCTGCTGAGGCTTGCCCACCCGGCGCGTGGGCACGGGACAGTGTCAGGGTACTGCTGCACCAGGCACCCTTCCCATTGCCTTTCCAAGCACCCAAAGCCCTTGTCTGGGGGTTCCCCTCAGTGCCCACCCCAAGCTGCCCCTTCTCCGTCGCTGTTGGGTGGCTGTGGGGCACTGGCTGGCCATGGGAGCCCTGACTGTGCCAGCATCTCCACGATCTTATCGCCCCCGTGGTGCCTCCTTGGCAGGGCTGAGCGAGGGAGCAGCCAGGGGCACAAGCAGGGGTGCGCAGCACCGTCCGATGCGAGCCGTGGGGGTGCCTCTTCCCCCCACCCCCCAGCGCCGGACTGTCCCCCCCAGCGCTGTGTCCACGGGGGCTGCACAGAGAGGCCAGCCCAGCTGGGCACTGCGGGACAGAGGAGCCTGCGGGCAGCATGGGAGGGGAGAGGCACACTGGGCTGGCATCGGGGCAGCCTTGCGTGGTGCCGGCAGACTTTGCCCTCCTTTCCTCCGGGCGGGGTAGCACCCGTGCCCTGGGCACCCCAGGGCGCCCATCCCCATGGCCTCTGGGCTGTGGCGAGGCTCGGGAAACCGCCTGGGGCTCGTGGGTGAGGCTGGGTGCGGGCTCCTGTCCCACAGCCTCACGCCTGGCTTTCGGGAGCCACCTGGGCGCATGCTGGGCAGGAGGGGTGCCCGGCCCTCCCCAGTGCATCTGAGCCACCACCAGCTCCTGCCTGCACTTGCCAGGAGGGTCAGGATCCAGCTGGAGCCTGTTACGGGCTGGTCCGAGCCAGACTGCCCTGGGGACAGCCCTGGGGACAGCCCCGGCGAGACAGCTCTTGCTGCCCGTGCCCACAGCCGGGGCATCACAGCCACGCTGCAGGGCTGTGCCCGGCTGTGCCCAGCCATGCCCAAAGAGCCCGGTCCCCACGCCACGTCCTTACCCCCCGCAGATTTCACCAGCCCCGGGGTGCCATGGCCATGGTGCCACTGGGGGCTGGCACAGCCCCAGCCCTGAAGGTCTCCCCAGGCCATGGCGTCCCTCCCTGGGGACCCCATGCTGGGCAGGTGCCCGTGAGGACCCCCAGGCCATGCCAAGGGTGCCGGGGTGCGTGCCAGCCCCGGTGCCCCCCGCATGCCAGGCTGCCGAGGTGGGGAGCAAAGGGCCCCCGGGGGAGGGGGGATTAAGCTTGACAAACTGCCCTTGTTCACTGCGGAGCTGCTCAGGGCGATTAGAGCCCGGCTAAGACGGGCAGCGTGACACAACACCCCCCGGTCCCCGCCTGCCCGCTGCAGGCCTGGGGGACCCCCCGCCTTTAAATATCCCCCCCCCAGCATCACGGTTTGGGGGGAAGGTTGGCTGGCATCGGCCATGTGGAGGTGGGCACCGCTGCCAAGCAAGCGCAGCGCTATGGGACAGGGTGGCACGGGGACACGGCAGCACCAGATGCCAGCACCCGCCGCAGGCGCAGCATCGCCCGGATGCAGCGGGCACCGTGGGCTGGCACTGCTTGGGGGGCTGCGGCACGGCCGGTGCCCGCAGGAGCGAGGCCGACATAGCGGCCTTGGCCCGCGCCCGTGTCCCCGGGTGCCCCCCCCACCAGCCCCCCCCCCCCGCCCCGTGCCCGCTCCCTGCCCGCCCGGCACTGTGATTGTTCAGCTGCTTCGCGGCGGAGGCCGGAGTCCCGGGGCTGTTTGTGTTTCAAAAGGCCTTTGTGGAAAAATAACTCGAGCGGGAGGAGGAGGAGGAGGAAGAGGAGGAAGGAGAGAGCCCACCACTGGCCTTCACCACGGCCCCACAGCCGTGCCAGGGCTGCCAGCACGGCAGCTGTGGCTGCCCGGCATGGGGCACCCCCGGGGTCCCATGTCCTACCTGCGGGGCCGTGGCACGGGGCAGAGGGGTGGCACGGGGTGACAGGTGGCAGCGGGGTGGCACGACCCCTTCGCTTGCATCCCTGCTGTTGCAGGTGGGGTTGGCTGCAAACGAGGGGAAGGGGGGAGAGGAAAATCCTCCCCCCCCACAACCAGGCTGGACCCCCTGGGGCTGGGCATCCTGCTGGGTGCCCCAACACCTGGGGGGGCAGCGTGGCAGCCCCCGGCACGGCCCCAGGAGGTGGGCACAGAGCTGGTTTGGGGGGCACTCAGCCTGGGGGTGCCCCCATCCCAGCCGGGGCCGGCTGTGGGGCGGCAGTGGGGCCGGGGGAGGCGGGCGTTTGGCAGGGTGACAGCGCTCCTCGGGGTGCCGGCCCGTTTCGTCTTCCAGAGGAAACAAGCTTCGCCCGAAGGGAGCCTTTGAACACAGGGCCCCGTGCGGGGCCGGGGTCCTCCTCTGGCAGCCGATGCTAGATCCGGCCCCCCCCCGAGGTGGCTGTGCCGGCATCTCCGCCTGGCGTGTGCCTTCCCCCCGGCACGTTTCCATAGGGCGAGGAGCCACCGAGCCCGTGCTGAGCAGGAGTTTGGGGGAAAAGCCATGCCAGGAAAGGGTCAGCAATGGAAATGAATGTGCCCCCACCCCCCCGCCTGCCTCCCCACCCTCCCTCCCGCTGCCGAGCACAACCCAGGTATTAGACAGCAGCGAATCCATCCGGCGCCGCTCTGGCTGCTTTCTGCTCCCTGCCAAAGGGACCTGGGCAGGAGCGATGCCCCGTGAGAAATGCACCTTCATGCCATCCCCACGGGGAGCTGGCACATGCCAGCAGGCCAGGGGGGTGTGAACGGGACCCAGGCACCCGGGACGGGCACCGCTGCCGGCAGCCAGGGCTGGGCTGCCCACGTGCCAAGCGTGGTGCCCACCCGTGGCGTTACCCCTCTGCCGGGCGCCGGCACGGGCCGTGCCACGGAGGAGGGCGGCTGCGCCCCGGCTGGGCAGCCACGTGCTGTGCTGGCACGGCACGGCGGGTGGGCACGCCATCGGCATGGGGCTCACGTCGCCCCGACGTGGGAGCCTGGCAGGGCCTCCGCGGCCCTGAAGCCTCCCTTTGTGCCGGGCCAACCTCTGGCACTTGGCATTCAGGTCGTGCCGGGGGGAGCGAGGCGGAAACCAAGCAACCGAGTCCTTGGCAGTGCCCGCCAGCGCGGGACAAATGCCCCCGGCTCGGCGGGGAGGACGGGCACAAAGAGCTCCTGGCCGGCATGGGGGGCACTGCCAGGGCCACCTCCCTGCCAGGGCCAGGCCACGTGCCACGGCCAGGCAGGAGGCAGCTGAGGAGGAGGCACAGAGCCGCTTGCATCCCCTTGCTCCCCAAACCCCCTCCTCATAGCCCAGGGACCACCCTGTGCCTGATGCCGTGTCCCCCTCTCCCCCGGGACTGGGGGTATGTCTTGCCCCTCACTGCCCTCCTGCCTCCCTGCTGCTGGCTGAGACCAGCCAGCTCATGTCATGTGTGGTCTGCTGAGGCTGCCTCCCAGGGGGGAACATCCCAGCCCTGCTTTTAGTGATGCTGAGGGAAGGCGCCTGCAGAGCACCAGCACAACCCCAATACCAGCCCTCAGAGAGTTTCCCAGCCAGACTGGCCGTGCTCCCATTGCCAGAGGCCCTTCCCCACCTTCAACCAGGCCAGCCTGGTGCCTGAAGCACATGGGTAGGGCTGGGGACTGGTACCGGTGGTGCCAGCTGCCTGCACAGGGCACGTGGGCATAATGATGTCCATCGATCCCCGCGATCCTTATCTGCCCAGCCTCTTCTGACACCCCAGCTGGCACCCAGAAGCACCGCTGCCCCTTCCCCTGGGAGCACCGTGGCCGCCTGTCCCCTCACCTGGCACCCCCCCAGTGCTGGGAGGCCATACCAGTGCGCCCGCTGCTCCCCTGCCTCAGTTTCCCCACTTGGGCGTGAGAGCCGGGGTGCCAGCCCCCCCGTGACGCCCCCCCGCTCCTTCTCCCCCAGATGTATGGGCGCTACACCCAGGACTTGGGCACCTTCGCCAAGGACGAGGCGGCCCGGCTGCGGCTGCAGCAGGGGCACGGGGAGGGGGACACCCCCCGGCCCCGCCGCCCCTCCGAGCTGCTGGAGTACACCCAGGGCCGCTGTGCCCCCTGCCGCGGTAAGGGCCACAGGGGATAGGGCCATGGGGGGGGACACCGGTGGGCACAGCCCCATGGCAGCACCTGGTCTAGGCACGGCTGCCCACCCTGCCACGGTGGCGGCGGGTAGGGTTTCTCCGGCTGTCATGGGACACCGGCGCCGAGGACAATGCCACCTGCCCGCCGGGCAGCGGGGACACAATGGCCTAAAATAGCCGGGCACGCCGCAGGGTCCGGAGGCCCCCAGCGCCTCTGCCTGGGGCCGTGCCAGGGGGGCCGTGCTGGTGGGAGGTGCGTGCCTGGCGGCACCATGTGCGGCTGTGCACAGCCGGAGCCCGCCGATCCTGCCCGCCGGTGGTTGTGGTATGGCTGTGACGGCTGGGCACGGTGGTGCTCCCGCACCGGACGGTGCCTGTGGTGCTGGGTCGGTGCCACCGGTTGTGAGGGCTTGTGTACCTGCCAGCCTGGCCCTGCCGCCCCGGCATGCCCATTCGCGGGGTGCCCGGCCCTGAGCCTGCCCTTGTGCCCGCAGTCTGTGCCTTGCAGTGCCAGCGGTTCCTCATCTCCAAGGTGGGCGAAGACTGGGTCTTCCTCATCCTCCTGGGGCTGGTCATGGCGCTGGTCAGCTGGGCCATGGACTTTGCCATCGCCACCTGCCTCCAAGGTGAGCGGGCGTTGGTGGGTTCCTGGGGCCCTGGCGGGGCATGGGATGGCCATGCCGCAGGGCCGTGCCATGCCCCTTGCCACCCGTGACCCGCCTGGCCGGCTGTGCCCACAGCCCAGAAGTGGATGTACGGGGGCCTGGACACCAACGTGCTGCTGCAGTACCTGGCCTGGGTCACCTACCCCACCGTGCTCATCACCTTCTCGGCCGGCTTCACCCAGATCCTTGCCCCCCAGGCCGTGGGTAGGGTACCGTGGGGGGCTGCCTGCACCCTAACGGGGTGTCCCCTCCATGGACTGTGGGTTGGGAGCTGCCTGGGTGTCCTCCTGGGCTATGGGGTTGAGAGTCCTGGAGGTCTTCCAAGGGCTATGGACTGGTCTTCAGAGGGTTTCCTGGGGGCTGTGGGGTGGATGACCTCCCAAGCTTTGGGTCTGGGGGGTCTTAGGGGTCTTCCTATGGCTATGGGCTAGCCTTCAGAGGGTCTCCTGGGGGCTATGGGATTGGGGTCCCTGCAGGGCTATGGGTTGTCCCTACATGGCCATGGGGCTGTTCCTGCCAACTGTACTGTGGCGAGAGGCGTCTCTGGGGTCTCCCTATGGCAGTGGGGTGTGTCAGAGCACCAAGGATTTCCTCCAGAACTAGGGGGCAGGGGGTCCCCAGTGTTCCCCCTCCATGGCTGTGGGTCAAGGCTCTCCCTGCGGTGCCAGGCTCAGGGATCCCTGAGATGAAGACCATCCTGCGGGGCGTCGTGCTGAAGGAGTACCTCACCCTCAAGACCTTTGTGGCCAAGGTGATCGGGCTGACGTGCGCCCTGGGCAGCGGCATGCCCCTGGGCAAGGAGGTGAGGGCAGTGCCCGGGGCAGGGAGGGCAGAGGGTGGTGGGGGGGGCACCGTCCTCAGCCCCGCCACTGTCCCCGGCAGGGTCCCTTCGTCCACATCGCCAGCATGTGCGCAGCCCTGCTCAGCCGCTTCCTCTCCCTCTTCGGGGGCATCTACGAGGTAAGCAGGGTGGGCTGGCCCCGGTGGGGCTCCGCCTGTGCCCCCCAGCAGGTTTGGCAGCACCCGGGGCGGGGGGTGGGGGGGGCAGTGCCCACTCACCCCCGGCTCGCCTGCAGAACGAGGCAAGGAACATCGAAATGCTGGCGGCCGCCTGCGCCGTTGGTGTCGGCTGCTGCTTCGCCGCCCCCATCGGAGGTAGGGTCACCCTGGGCCCCCCGCACCCCCACGCACCTCCCACCCGGGCACCGGGGTCTGCCCGGCGAGGCAAACAGGACCCCCAGGACGGCTGGCATGGGAAAGGGCAGTGCTGCTCGGCGGGGAGGAGGAAGGGAGGAGCGGGCACCATCCTCTCGGAGGTGTAACGTCTGCTCTCGTCCTCTCCCCTGCCGCCCTGCGCTCCAGGGAGCTCCCTGCTCCGGCCCCGCTGAGCCCTGCCCGTAGGTTGGTGACGTGTCTAACTCTTTCCTTGCCCTCTGCCTGCTGCGCTGCCCCATCTGTCTGTCCGTCTGTCTGCGTGCCGCCCCCCCCAACCCCAGCGCCAACGTCATTGCTCACGTCCCCATGCTACCCTCTTGCTCGCGCCGACTGCTGCTCTGCCATGCCTGCTGTGGCCAGCCGGGGACCGGTCACACATTTTGCCAGGGAAGCCCTTGAACCGCCCCATAGCGTGGCCATGGGGCCGGCTGGACCCCTGCGGGCCATGCACGAGCGTGGGCTCGGGGCGGGAAGCATGCCAGGCGCCAGGGACCCACCCGGGTTTCGCCGCCTCCCTCGTGCGCTTCCCCCCGGTGCCAGGCGTCCTCTTCAGCATCGAGGTCACCTCCACCTTCTTCGCCGTCCGCAACTACTGGCGCGGCTTCTTCGCTGCCACCTTCAGCGCCTTCATCTTCCGCGTCCTCGCCGTCTGGAACAAGGACGAAGGTACCTCCGGGGTGGGGGGGAGGCACAGGGGTCCCCCCACCCAGCCCCCCTGACCCCTGCCGTCCCCCAGAGACGATCACAGCGCTGTTCAAAACCCGCTTCCGCCTCGACTTCCCCTTTGACCTGCAGGAGCTGCCCGCCTTCGCCGTCATCGGGTGAGTGCGGCCACCCCGGCGCCCGTCCCATGGCCCCGGGGTGGCAGCGGTGGTGATGGCGGTGGCAGCAGGACACGTGGGTGCTCATCCCTTGCCTCTGCCCAGGATCGCCAGCGGCTTCGGGGGCGCGCTCTTCGTCTACCTCAACCGCAAGATCGTGCAGTTCATGCGCCGCCAGAAGACCATCAACCGCTTTCTCATGAAGAAGTAGGTGCCCAGCGGTTCCCGGGACCGGGGCGGCGGAGCTGGGGCTGCACCAACGTCACCTCTCCCACCCTGTGCCACCCCGCCAGGCGCCTGCTCTTCCCTGCCCTGGTGACGCTGCTCATCTCCACGCTGACCTTCCCGCCCGGCTTCGGACAGTTCATGGCTGGCCAGGTACCCGCCATGGGGTGGCACACCAGTCCCCATCCCGGGGCCACCGCCAGCCCCAGCTGACCCCTGCCCATCACCAGCTCACCCAGAAGGATACCCTGGTGACACTCTTCGACAACCAGACGTGGGCCAAGCAGGGGCTCAGCGATGAGTTTGAGTACTTGGGCATCCTGGAGGCCTGGCGCCACCCCCGCTCCAACGTCTTCGTCACCCTTGTCGTCTTCATCCTCATGAAGGTGGGTGCCTCCTGCCCCTGTCAGCCCCAGGGTGCCAGCAGGAGGCTCTGGGGAGGGGCTCCTGGATGCCACCGGGGAGGTGCCGGGTGCTTGCCAGCAAGGTGGTACCGGGAGGCACTGGGTGGCTGCTCCCAGAGGCCACCGAGGTGTTGGCTGGGTGCTGCCGACATGCCGTCAAAGAGATCTTGGCTGGGAGCCCACCAAGGTGCCAGCAGGAGGTGCTGGCAGGGTGCCCCCCGGTGCCACCAGGGAGGTCCTGGCCAGGTGCCACCAGGGAGGTGCTGGCTGGCTGCTCCCAGATGGCACCAGGGAGGTGCTGGCAGGGTGCCCCTGGGAGGAGCAGGGCTGCCCCACGGCACGGTGTGGTACCCGTGTGCTGCTCCACCGCAGCCGGCTGTGGGGCACGGCAGGGGCAGGAGGCAGGGCTGGGCCGGGGGGAGCAAGTAACAGGTGCCTGCATCTCCCACTCAGTTCTGGATGTCGGCCCTGGCCACCACCATCCCAGTGCCTTGCGGAGCCTTCATGCCTGTCTTCGTCATCGGTGAGGGCCTGTACCCCGCAAGGGCATGGCAGGAGGAGGGAGCTGCCTGCCAGCCTATGCTGAGGCACGCATGGGCATCCCGAGGTGTCCCCTTCCCTGGCAGCGCCGGGGCAGAGGAGAGGGCACAAGGCTGGGTCGGGTGCCAGGAGAGCCCCCGTGCCCACTCTCAGCCCCTCTCTGCGGGCAGGGGCAGCCTTCGGGCGCCTGGTGGGGGAAAGCATGGCAGCCTGGTTCCCTGATGGCATCCACACCGACAGCAACACCTACCGCATCGTGCCGGGGGGCTACGCCGTGGTGGGTAAGCACCGGGCCGGCACGGGGACACCATGGTGGGCATCACTTGGAGATGCCCCAAAGGGGCGGGTGGGTTCCCCAGGGCTGAAGTGGTGTTCCCAGGGACGGGGGGTGACACCACCACTGGGGATGTCCCCGGGAGGTCCCAAGGGCTCTGGGTGTGGTGGATGCCCTAGGGGTGGGGACCTGGGGTGGGGACCCAGGCTGGCAGGCAGCACCTGACAGCCGCCCCCATGTCTCCCGGGGACGGGCACAGGGGCAGCCGCACTGTCAGGTGCCGTCACCCACACGGTGTCCACGGCCGTCATCGTCTTCGAGCTGACGGGGCAGATCTCGCACATCCTGCCTGTCATGATTGCCGTCATCCTGGCCAACGCCGTGGCCCAGAGCCTCCAGCCCTCCCTCTACGACAGCATCATCCGCATCAAGAAGCTGCCCTACCTCCCTGAGCTGGGCTGGGGCCACCACGAGTGAGTGTGTGTCCCCTTCCCTGTCCCCAAGCCCCTCACCAGGCACAAGGAGAGGGGGTGGCATTACTCTGAGGTCACTGTTACCCTCCCTGGGCAGGAAATACAACGTGCGGGTGGAGGACATCATGGTGCGGGACATCCGCTACGTCACCCTCAACTGCAAGTACCGGGACCTGCAGCACGTCCTGCACAGCACCAAGATGAAGAGCCTGCCGCTGGTGGAGTCGGCTGGTGAGACAGGGGCAGGGGGCTCTGCCAGCGCCCGCCCCGGCCGTGGGGCGTGCTGGGATGGCAGCGGGGGGATGGCGAAGGGGGCTTCAGGAGCCAACGTGGCCCCTCGCTGCCGCCGGCAGAGTCCATGATCCTGCTGGGCTCCATCGAGCGGGCGCAGGTGGGGGCCCTGCTCAGCCACCAGCTCAGCCCCCAGCACCGGCTCCAGGCCCTGCGGCAGAAGATGCTGGCCGAGGACGGGCACCGGCTCTCCGATGCCAGCATCTGCTTCCAGGTGAGGGGGGCGGCCACCTCGGGGGTTGCCCGGCCAGGGTGGCCCCCGCCGCCATCTCCCCACCGCCCCGTCCCCCCGCAGATCAGCACGGAGGCCTCCTCGGGTGCCCCCACCCACACTGCCCCCCGCAAGCCCCTGAAGCCGGCGCTGAAGCGGGTGCCCAGTGGCCCAGCCGAGAGCCCCCCAGGTGAGTCTGCACCTGGCCCCCCCCGGCCTCCCCTGTGCCCCCCCGCTGACACCCCCCTCCCCACCCGCAGCTGGCACCACCGACCACACCGGCATTGCCCTCAAGAGCCTCTTCTGTGCCAACAGCGCCGCAGAGCCTACCGAGGTGAGCGCCCATCCCTGCCCATCCCTGCCTCCCCTTCCCATCCCTGCCTGACCCTTTCTCCCAGCTGCCATCCTTTGCCATCACTCCCGTCCCTTTTCACCCCTTTGCGCTCCTTCCCAGTCCTGCCCATCCCTGCCCCTTCCTGCCCATTGCTTTCCATTCCTTCTCTCCCTGCCCCACCCTTCCCATTCTTGTCCCATCCCTTTCCATTTCCACTCAATCCTGCCTGTCCCTTCCCATCCCCTTCCATCCTTTCCCATGCCTGGCCTCCCTGCCCATCCCTACCTGTCCCATCCCTTCCCCTGCTCATCCCTGCCCATGTCTGCCTGTCCTATCCCTTCCCTTCCCTTCCTGTCCCTTCCCTGCCCATCCCTGCTGGTCCTTTCCCTTCCCTGCTCATCCCTGCCTGTTCCTTCCCATCCCTGCCCATCCTTTCCCTCCCCTGCCCATCCCTGCCCGCCCCTGCCCATGGCACCACCACGCCATGCCCTAACACCGCTGTCTCTCCCCACCTGGTGCCAGGCCCAGGGCATGGCCTATCGCAAGGCCAAACGCGTCCGCATTTCCATCGCGGTAAGCTGCAGCCAATCGCAGGCTGGGCACAGCTCCTCTCAGCCAATCAGAGCCCAGCATGGATCTCTGAACCAATCAGGGGCCTGGCAAAATTCTGCTTGGCCAATCATGTTTGGCCCATGTGTGCACCCAATCTCAGACCGTCTCGATTCTGCTCAGCCAATCATGGTGTGCATCCTCCCAATCCCAAACCTTCCTGGCGGAGCCGCTCGGCCAGTCACGGCCATGGGATTTGCCCCACTCTTCTCAGCCAATCGTGGCACAGCCTGCGTTCCCTCCACCAATCACAAGCCCGGCTTCTCCCGCCTTGGCCAATCGTGGTGTGACCTAGGTCCCCTCAACCAATCACGTTACCTGACCTGCACGCTGCCCGCAACCCGCCCACGTGCTGCCTGCGCCCTGCCTGCATGTGCTGCCTGCACCCTACCCGGCCACCGCCGCCACGCTGCCTGCAGCCTCGCTACGCCCTGCCTGGACCTCGCTCGCTCCCTGCCCGTGCCCTGCTGGCGCCCTGCCTGCAGCCGGCGTGCGGGCACGCTGCCCGCTGCCCTGCCGGGCTGCTCACGCTCTCCTCTTTTGCAGGAGGAGCTGGAGCTGGGTGACAGGATGACCCCTGCGGAGGTGAGGGGGTGGGCAGGGGCAGGCGGGACCCTCCTGCCCACGGGGACCCGGGAGATCCCAACGGGGCGCCGAGGTGTGAGGTGGGCGGGGGGGGGACAGGGAGCGGACGACTCCAATGTCCCCATAACGCTAGGTGCAGGGAGGGGGTGGGGGGCCTTCGATGGCACCCTGGGGGGCCGTGCCCCCTCACCCTGCCCCATGGCATCTTCCCCCTCCCCAGATCCTGGAGTGGGAGGAGCAGCAGCTGGACCAGCTGGTGGACTTCAGCAGCGCCAAGATCGACCCCGCGCCCTTCCAGCTGGTGGAGCACACCTCGCTGCACAAGGTGCGCCCGCGCCCTCCACGGATCCCCGCCCGGACCCCCCCCAGACCCCCGACTCAGCCCCCTCTTCCTGCAGACCCACACCATCTTCTCGCTGCTGGGCCTGGACCACGCGTACGTCACCAGCATCGGGCGCCTGGTGGGCATGGTGTCCCTCAAGGAGGTGAGCGGGGCGGGGGGGGGGTTGGGGGGGCTGGAGGGGCACGGGGGGGAACACCCGGAGCCGCCCGCCCACGGGTTTGGGGTGCCCGCAGCTGCGCAAGGCCATCGAGGGCTCGCTGACAGCCAAGGGGGTGAAGGTGCGCCCGCCGCTCGCCAGCTTCCGCGACAGCACCGCCAGCGCCGGCGAGCCCGACACCACCGCCCTGCACCAGCTCTGGGACCGCCACCAGCACCACCCTATGCCCCGCGAGGCCGGTCCCGGGGGCGACGACGAAGATGATGACACCCCCAAGGGCCAGTGAGACGGGCCCCCGGCAGGTGCCGGGGGATGCCCGCCCTGTGCCCACTCGCACCGGGCTCGGCATAGGGGTGGGCACCCTCAATCCAGTGCCGCTGCCCCCGCCGTGTGCAGGGGGCTGGCCAGGTGCCCCCCAGCCTGCCTGTACCCCCTGCCTCCCTGCCAGCTCTTGGGGCTTCCCACTTCGCTACCTCTGCCCTCCCCCAGCCCCAGGTGCCCCCCGGCACGGCCACCACCCTCACCCCCCCTGCCTCCACGGGCACGGCAATGTCCCTGCTCGGGGTGGCACGGGGGGCAGAGGGGCGTCAGGTCGGGGTGCCCACGGGGACACGGGTGGGCACTGCCCCTCTCCTCAGCACCTCATGGCTGGGAAGGGGGATCCTGCCTCCTCTCCGCTGTGCACCCCTCCCCATGTAAATACAGAGATTTTTATATTAATTTAATAAAAGGACTTTATAAACAGAGCCAGCGCACTCAGGGGCTGGAGGCTGGGGGGGGGCACAGCCGGCAGGCACCGGCTGAGCCTCACCACGGCACCGGGGTTGGCATCACTCGGGGCAAGAAGACTTTCTTTACCCGGTGCCGGCTCACAGCGTGGCCTCGCTGCGGTACAGCAGCTGCGGGGGCTCACCGGGGCGGGCGCTGGCACGGCGCTGGGCGGTGATGACCAGCGTGCCGGCCTCGGTGAGGGTGCAGCTCACCGAGAGCGGGTCCGTGTCCTCAGGCAGCTGGCACTTGTGGGTGAAGGTGTCGCAGATGGTGCCATCCTCAGCCACCTGCAGGGAGGCAGCGCCGACGTGGTGGGGCACAGCATGGCGTGGCGGTACATAGCACATTCCCAGTTACCCCAGTGCTAGTGATGGGGCAGCTCCCAGTCACCCCAGCTCCAGCAGGGAGTTCAGCAGGGCAGTTCCCAGTTACTCGGGCATTTCCCAGTTACCCCAATGCCAGGAGGGAGCAGCTCCCAGTTGCCTCAGTCTTGGGGGTGGGGTAATTTCCAGTTACCCCAGTGCCAGCAGGGACTGTTCCCAATTGCCCCCCACCAGCAGAGAATGCAACGGGGCGGGAGTTCCTGGTTGCCGCATTCTCAGTGAGGACGGTTCCCTGTTACCCCAGTGCTAGCAGGGGCCATTCCCAGTTACCCACCCCACAGGAGGGGGTGCTGTGGGCCAGGACCCCCCATTGCTCCATGGCCAGGGCAGCGCGGGGGGGGAAATGCTGCCCCCCCCGGGGTTCCTCACCTTCTCAGCCTGGATGGCGACGTGGCAGTTGGAGGTGGTCACCACGATGTCGGAGGGCTCGAACTGGCTGACGTCGGCCACCACCTGGTAGGTGTCACCCTGGGCGCGCACCCAGGTGCCCAGGCTGCAGGGGCACACGGTGCCCGAGGACCCTGCGGGCATCGGGGGGGCTGCCGGGCACGGGGGCATGGGGGCACTGTGCCCAGGGGCTGGGGCACTGGGGGGGGGTGTGGGAGAGCCTGGTGACATGGCAGGGGGGGCTGGGGGTAGCAGGTGGCACTGGGGGTTTGGGGACGTTGGGGGGGAACTGGGGGCCCCAGGGGTATGGGTTGTACTGGGTCATCTGGGGTGGGGGGTCTTGGGGTAGCAGGAGGCACTGAGGGGTCTGGGGGTACCCGAGGGCACTGGGAAGGTCTGGGGGCACTGGACGACCTGGGGACAGCAGAGGAATGGCTCAGGAGGCTGGGGACACAGGATGGCCAGGAAAGTCTGGGGGGGAATGGTTTGGGGAGGGGCACTGGGGTTACTGGGGGGGGGCTCTGGGGGTGTACAGGAAAGTGGGGGCTAGCAGGGGACACCAAGGTTCTGGGGCACAGGGGGGCTGAGGACATCAGGGCAGCCAGGAAGGTCTGGGGGACATGAGAAAGGAGGGGGGGGGGGGTCACGGGGGGGGCTGGGTACACGGTGGCCCTGGGGACAGCACGGACCAGGGTCACTGGGGACGTGGGGAGGGGCACAAAGGGACTTGTCAGGGGGGAAGGGCTAGAAGACAGTCCAGAGAGTCATGGGGCACCCGGGGGGGGCAGAGTCGGGGCTCCCCTCCCAGCCCCCCCGGTCTGTGCTGTGAGGGCGTCCCACGCTGTGCCCGGGCACAGAGCAGCCGGATAACCCTTGGAGAGGGACCCTCCCTGGGGTAGCAGAGACCCCCCCGCCCCCCCATCCCCGATACCTGGGTACCCAAAGGCCTCGTGTGCCCGTGCCCCAAAGGGCCCGTGCCGCCGGTCACCCTCGAAGCGGGGCTCGCCGTGCCCCTGGCCGTAGGCGCCAACGCGCTCGGCGCGGTACGCGGAGGCCGAGCCGAGCGAGGCCATGGTGCCTGCCACCCGCGCCCCCCAAGGCCCCGGCTGCTGGGAGGGGGCCGGCCGCCTGCCACCGCCACCGCCACCGCCAGATGCCCATAATTAGGCACCCCGGCCCCAGGAATGCGAGATAAGGGCCGAGGCCTCGCCGTCACCCTGCGGGGCTGCGGCAGGGAGGGGGGGACACACGTTGCTGCCACCTCCAGCCTGCCGTCCACCCCAGTCCCTCCCAGGGAGGAGATGCTCCCCACCCACCCCCAAGAAGAGGTGCCCGGCGCAGCGCTCGCACGATGGACTTTATTCGAGACCTGGCGGGATGGAGGAGGGGGTGCCGGGGTGTGGGCACCCCATGGGTACCCGACGGGTGCCGCCGCAGCAGGGCGGGGGGCTCAGGCAGCTCCCGCGGGTATGCACACGCGTGCACACGCACATATGCTCCCAGGTGTGCACACGCGTGCGCACACACAGAGACAGAGCAAAGCCTTCCACCCGTCTGCAGGCAGCCCGTACCCCCCCCCCCCCCCCCCCAAACCACCCCGGTGCCGCGGGGAGCAGCCGCTGTTGCCGGAAAGGGGGTGGTGGCGGGTGGCAGGGAGCCCATCGGCATGGCGTCAGGCCTGCTGGCCCCTGCACCTCCTCATAGCTTGGCCATGCAGGGAGAGGGGAGCTAGCCCCACGCTGGGCACCCCACGGCGGGGAGGGGGAACGAGTGCTGTGCCTGGCGGAGGTTGATGGAGGGTGCTGGGGGGGGGGGGGGGGTGCGCAGGAGCAGGGGCGTAGCGGGTGCTGGGGGCACCCCGGGGTGCAGGGCTGGGGGGGGCCGTGGCCGGGCTGGGCGAGGAGCAGCATGCAGCGGGCGAGCGGCTCCACGAGAACACGTGCCATGCGGGAAGGGGGACACAAGCGTTGGCAAAAACTGGCATTCCTCCCCCAAATGGCGTGCCCGGACCCCCGGCACAGCTTTGGGGGGCCCCCGGAGCTGGGGTGCCACCCCCGGCCAGGACGGGGGAGCTGGTCGCCCTTCGTGTAGGCACTTGGTTCCCTGCTAGGGGTGAGTGACTCAGTGACGGGGACGTCGGTCCCGCTGCCTCCCCCCTTTCTCCACCCCACGTTGCCCCACGGCAGACTTGGGGGTCCCTGGCTGGGCTGAGCCCCCTGCCGCGGGGCTGGCTTGGGGGTGCTGTTGCTGGTGGCCCAAAGCCCCCAGCTCGGGGGCCCATGCCATGCCCACCCGGCCCCCACCCGGCCCCACAGTCTCCCCGTGCCGACCCCATACACGTACAAAAGTATAGAAAGCCACGGCACACCTGCGGCCCCCCCCCCGGCACCCCTGTTGGCCCCGTGCCCCGAGGCAGCAGTTCACAGTTTAAAACTCAGTCCGATAAAAGCCGGCCGGGGAGAGAGGAGAAAAGCCCCCAGCTCCCCAAATCCCTCCGCCGCCCTGAGCCGAGGGTGCTGGGCACGGCACGGGGGCACCACAGGATGCTCAGAGAGGTTCAGCCATGCCAACGGGGCGGGGGGGGGGGGGCTGTGCCTGAAAGATGAGCCCGGGGCTGTTTGAGGGGGGGGACATGCGAACAACCAGCCCCACTGATTCCGTCCCATCAGTTTTGGGGGGCACATCTGGGCATCAGGGCAGGTGTCAGACCTCCCCCCCAAAGCCCTTCCCTGTGCCCCTTTCCCGCTCTCATGCAAAAATCCAGGAGGGCAACGTTGTGGCCAAGCGGGGCCAGGGCATGGTGGGGGCACACTGGCTGGGGGGGCTGCAGCGGCCCCCCGAACCCCCCCCTGCGCCCAGACAGCGAGGGGGAGCAGCGGCAGGGCCCGTCCCTCGCCCAGTGTGGGGTCCGGCCGGAGGGCGGCGGCGGGGGGGCTGAACCCCCGCCGGGAGAGGCAGGGCACCCCAGGGGGGCATCAGGGCTCTTCGGCCTCCTCCTCCTCCTCCAGCGATGCCACCCCGGAGGAGGCGACGTCAGAGACTTTCCGGCGGAGCGGGAAGTCCTTGCTCAGCACCACCTCATCCTCAGCGGGCGAGAGGCAGGCTTCGGCGTAGGACACGGAGTAGAGGGAGTCCTGGCACCGGAGCCGTGCCAGGCCCCGCAAGGCACTTTGGCTGGCCGGGGGGGGCAGCTTGGGCAGCAGCAGGTCCTCGCTCCCCAGGGAGCCCAGCAGTTTGGCAGTGAGTTCGGAGGGGGACACCATCTCCAGGCTGCAGAGGCTGGAGCAGAGGGTCTCGGGGGAGAGGGTGTGCGAGGAGTCGCTCTCCGGCTCGCAGGAACCGTGCCGCACACCCAGCTGGCACAGGTGGCCCTGCAGCAGGTCTCGCAGCAGTGCACTGGCGGGCACCGTGCCGGGCAGCTCTGCAGAGAACCGGGATGCCCAGGGTCAGTCCAGGGCTGATGGCACCACGGGCTGCCAGCTGCGCCCCCCGCCCCCCCCCCAGCCCTGTGCCCCGCAGGATGGGAGCAGTGGGATGGAAGCAGTCCCATGCCAGGCTCTGTATCCCCTTTGCCCACAAATTGCTGCATGTGTGCCACCAGTGACCACCAAAGGAAAAGCAAAGTATGCCCTGGCACCGGGGATGGTGTCACGTTGCAGGGCTTCCCCATCCCCGGCACGGGCACTGCTTGCCGTGGTGCCAGGCAGGGACACTGCTCCGTAAGGGGGTGGCCAGGCTGAGGAAAGTGGCCAGGCATTGGGCACCCCACTCCTTCAACCCTTGGCACTGGCAGCAGGACACCAACACCAGCAGCAGGACACCTTGCCTGCCTGGTGGGTGCCTGCTCCCCATGGTGCTTACCGGTGGGCTGGGAGCTCTCCGTGGAGGGCATGAAGTCCTCGTCGTAGGACTCGTCGTTGGAGTCGTCCCCGTCCACCGAGGACCAAGCTCGCAGCTTGGCCTCAGCGATGGCAAACTGCTCCGCCACTCCTGGCACGGCACAGGCACGGGTCACGCACGCACTGGGAGGTGCCCCCAAAATCCCCCCTGCCCCACTGCCTCCGTGCCCACGGTGCCATGGTACCGATGGATGGATGGATGGATAGGGACAACCCGCCCCACCAGCGCTGTCCTCGGCCGCAGAGGAGGAGCGTGCCCGCCGGCCGTGCCCCGCGCGGTGCTCACCGGCAGCGAAGCGTGCCTCCTGCTCGCCCTCGCTCAGGTGGCAGTAGGAGCTGAAGGCGCTCTCCAGGGCGGCGGGCGGCTCCACCGGCTTGCACCAGCCCTTCCACTCGATGAGGTGGGCGACGCGGCCCTGCGCCATAGCTGTTGGCTTCGTCACGTGCTCCTTCACCACCTGCGAGATGCCTGCGAGATGTGCCCCCGCGTCAGCACCCCCTGGGCACCCCAAGCCGCCTCCGCAGAGCCCATGACCCGGCACCCCCTGCCTCCAGCCCTTGGGACCTGGCACCCCCATGCCCTCCTCTTGGGTGCCACCAGGGACCCCTTAAGCCCCCCCAAATCCCAGAGGCTGACCCCCAATGCTCTCCCCAAGAAGCCCAGCCCCCTCACCCACAGAAGACACCGCCCCCCCTTCCCCAGATGCCCCCGGGCCAGGCGAGCGGTTACCGTGCAGCGAGGAGCGGGCCAGGGCGGCAATCTCCTGGATGGTCAGCGCGCGCCGCGACTTGGGCAGCATCTCGACAGTGTCCTCAACATTGACCTGCCGGAGCGGACAGGGGCGTCACGGCCCCCGGCCACCCTGCCCACCCCCTGCCACCGCTCCCCCTCTGGGACCCCTGTGCCCCGGGAGGGGGCTCGGCCCTGCTTGGTGCCCAACCTGTGGGTCCTGGGGTGTCTGTGCAGACAAGCGTGTTACAGGCACACAAGCACACATGTGCAGAGGGATGTCACAGCCGCTACGCACAGGGCAGTGGGTACACGCACGCCTGTGTGCACACTCACGCCTGCGCTCTTATATGTGCATGCACATATGTGCACGCGCAGACACGCTCAGTGCCGGCTCACATAACCCCATGTATACACACACGCACAGAGACACTCATACACATGCACTGACCATAGACACACACGTGCACTCGCTGCACACACACATCTCACTGCAGATAGGGCCCTCCTCACCGTGCACACACATGAACTCACTGCACGCACACGCGTGCTCACTCCATGTGTGCATGTACTGTACACACACGTGCACTCACTGTACACACACAGGCACCTCCACACATGCACCCGCGCACACACACGCGTGTGCACGCCTGGTACCACTGAGTGTGCCCCCCAGCTTGTGCGCGCACGCACACGCGTGCGCGTGCAAGGCCACCATGGCCGGCCTCCCCGGCGCCCACTCCCCGGCAGCACCCGCCATGCCAGAACATCCCGCTGCATGTCCTCGTTGCCCGTCCTGGCCACGCCAGGCCCCGAGCCCGTGGCCACGGGGGAAGCGATGCAGGATTTGGAGGCGCGCAACAAATTGCATTGCCATGGCAACGAGGCACCGTGGACTGATTTCTCCCAGGATACAGCCCGGCTCACGGCTGACGTCAGAGCAGCCCCGGAGCCGGCTGCGAGCTGGCAGGGCCGGGTGGGCAGCGGAGCCCCACGCACCCCCAGCCACAGCCAGGCCGGGTGCCCCGCCGTGGGGTACCGGCACACGGGCACCCTGGCCGGGCACGGCTGGGCTCGGCGGTACCTGGAGGAAGTCCTGGCTGTCGAAGGAGGCCTGGCGCACCAGGCGGGGCAGCGGGCGGGTGGCACTCAGTGGCGACAGTGCTTTCACCTCCTTCCACTCCACGCACAGCGTCGTGTCCACGGCCACTGCGGGAAGAGCCGGGGCCGGTGTCAGCACCTCCGTCCTGCCGGCAACCCCCTCAGCCCCCCACCCCAGGACAGTGGCTTCTTGCTTGGTCTGAGACCAGACACAACTCGTTGCAGGGCTGCTTTGGAGCAGCTGGGTGCTGCGGCATGGGTGACTCACGCTCGGGCAACTCTTCTGCCTCTGTCAGCGGTAACGCACGGCCCCAGCCTGGCACCGGGGTCCGGGCGCCCGTCCCAGCTTGGCGGCTGTTTTGGGAGGGGTGGGGGCAGCTGGACCAGGCTGGGGCGGGACGAACTGGGCCAGGTACGTGTGGAGGGAGATGGTGCTTGGGCTTGTGGCAGGGGGCCGATGCCCCTCCACCATGTCCAAAATCCCCCTCCCCAATTCCCCATCTCTGGGGCAGGAGGGAAAGGAGCAAAAAGGGATGGGGGCAATAAAAGCAGCTGCAGCCGTCCTCTGCCCCAACAGCCTGACCTCCTGGCACCGGCATCCTGATCAGATGGGTCCCCGCCCCCTCAGGCACTGACTCCCAAGCACCGGGGCCAGGGAGGGTCCCCTATCACTGCAGCCCCCAGGCCAGGCCAGCCCCCAAGGGGCCGGGGTAGGATGTCCCTGAGGGGCCTCATTCTCCCTGCACCAAGGTGGGCCTGGCTGATCTAAACTGTCTGTGAGGTGGGATATGGGGGGCCAAACAGTGCTCCCCCCAACCCCCATCTGGTGGTAGCCCCTGGCTCCTGGAGAAACTGCTGATGGCATTGCCCCCATCCCCAGCTGTGGGCAGGGGCACCCTGTGGTGATGCTCCAGCATCAATACCCCTAACCCCCTAGCAACACCACCCCCAGGCCCCCCCCCCGGCGTGTCTGCAACACCCCCAGCATCGTCCCAGCCCGCACCAGCCCCAGCCCCCAGAACACCCTCGGATCACGGCCACAGCCCTCAACGCCCCCATCCCTCCTGCAGCACCCCCAGGACATCTGCAGCACCCCCACAACACCCCTGTTGCATCCCACACCCTGCAGCACACCCCTGCCAGCCCCCATAGCCCCTTCAATAGTCCCCCAAACACCTCTATCCCTCTCATAGCACCCCCATCATCTCCCAGGCCTTTGAACAACACCCCAGTCCCACACCTCCTTCTCAGCCCTCTGCACTCCCCACACCACCCACCAGCTTCCCTAGAGCTGCACCCCAGCCCTTTCAGTCCCCCCAACCCCGACACACCCTCACCTCCCATATCTCCCCGCACCCCCTGGGCCACTCAGCTGCCCCAGAACAGCTTCCCCAGGCCCCAAACCCCCATCCATCTAGAGCCCACATCCCCCTCTATGTACCCGCCTCCTCCAGAGCCCCTCAAGCTCCCTGTACCCCCCCCATCCTTAGGCACCCCAACCCTGCATGCCCCCCCTCCCCACCTCCATACCTCCCCATATCCCCAGCCCCCATAGCCTCCCAATCCACATAAAACACCCCATACACCGCCACCCCAACCCCTAGACCCCCTCAGCTCCCCCATAGCAGCCCCCCCACCTTCCCACATCCCCCCAGCCCCCAACACCCTCATCGTATCACCCCCGGCCACGCCACAGCAGCCTCCCCACAGCCCCCCCTACACCCTCCATACCCTAAGACCCCCCGCCATGGGCCCCGAACACTCCCCCCCCCCCCCCCCGCCCCGGGTCCCAGCCCGGTGCCGCTCACCCACCGATGGTGGTTTTGGAGCCGATGCAGCCCATGCTCCCGGGGGGGCCCCGGTGCGGGCACTACCGCTGGCTCCGCGCCGCCCGCATCGCCCCCCGGCCGCATGGGCGGCCCCGGGCAGCGGCCGAGCCCCACCGGAGGCTGCTGCCGGGTCGGGCCGGGCCGGGCCGGGCCGCGGTGCCGGAGCCCCGAGCGGTGCCTGCACCGGGCCGGGGAGCAGCACGTCCAGAGACGTCACTGCTGGGGGAGGAAGAGGAGGGAGACGGGGGAGGCGGGAGGGGGGAGGGAGACGGGGAGGAAGAGGAGGAGGATGGGGAGAGGGAGGGAGAGGAGGAGGAGGAAGGCTGGAGAAGAGAAGGGCGAGGGGGTGAAGGGTGAGGGAGAGGAAGGAAGGGGAGGATGGGGGAGAGGGAGGCTGGGAGGAAGGGGAGGAAGGGGAGATGAGGAAAGAGAGGACAAGGGGGATGACGGCAGCCGGGGAGGATGAAGGAAGAGGAAGAGGGGGACGGAGGAAGAGGAGGGGGGCGCGAGGAGGAGGAGGATGGACGAAGGAAGAGGAAGGGGCTGAGGAGGAGGAGGAGAAGAGGAAGGCCGGGCACCGCGGAGAGCGCCGTGCCAGCACCGCGGACAGCGCCGCCCCGCCCGGCCCCGGGGCGCCGCGGCCCCCGCCACCCCCCGGCCCCGGGCCCGGTCCCCCCCCAGGCAGGGTCACGGCCCGACGCTGGGGGCCCCGAGCGAGCCCCGCAGGGGGACAAGGGGCAGGGACCCTCCAGCAACACGGCCCCGGGCCTGCCCACGACAAGGGGGCTCAGGCCCTGCCTCCCCCACCCCAACCCCACCCCCACAGAGGGGCTGCTGCTGCTGGAGTGAAGCTACAGCCCCTGACATGGGGCCGGGGGTCCCGCCTCGCCGGAGCTGGGTTTGGGGCAGGTGGGTGCAGGCGGGTGCAGGCTTTAGGACATCACCTCTGACGGCACCACAGCGACCTCCCTTGCAGGAGATCCAGGCCAGCACTGATGCCAGGCCGAGGGGTTAACTTGCAGCCAGAGCTGTCTGTTCGTTCTGAAACCTAATGATGGCAATTAACACTGCAGAACCTTTTCCCTGGCACAGAAGGGCACTGCCAGGGTGCCACCCTCCCCCTTGGCAAGCAGACTACCAGAGCAGCCTAAAGGGCCTCCCTCTTCACTCACTTACTCCAGGGCAGGGGGAGCTCCTGGCCAGTCCCCCCCCCCCAACAGGCCCTGCCGGCCATTCCCTGCCAACTGCTTCCCAGCATTAGTGCTGCCAGGGTTGCAGCTCAGACAGATCAGCCTCTAATCTGGGGAACAGCCTCTGGTTAATTATTCTGTACCCTCTGGGCCATAGCCAGGGTGACTCAGCAAGAGTCAGCCCAAAGCACCAAAGACCAGACCAGCCCTGAGGGGGACCAGCCTCCATCCCCAACAGGGACACCCCATTGGGGACCCCGGGCAGGGCCAGGGGCAGCTCAGCCTTGCCCAATCTCCACCCCACCTGCAAGACAAGGCAGGAGGGTGCCGAGAGAAAAATCCCCCCCCAAAAGAGAAGGTGTGGGGGGCAGTCCGGCCCGTAGCTCCTGCCGCCCCAAGGCAGAGCCCGAGGAGACCACACAGGTCCTGCCACTTCTGTGCCTGTGGGAAAAGGAACATTTGGGAATGTCGGGGCTCTGCTCCACAGCTAGGGTGCTGGCAGGGCTGCCCACTCCACCACGGGACACCCTGTGCCAGGCAGAGCTGGCGAGGGGGGGCCCAGGGGGCCTGGCTGGAGGCACATCCGACCCCCTTGCCACCCTCCCAGCCCAGGGGTGGGGGGGGTACCTACCATCTGCCTTGGGGTGCCAGGGGAGGCTGGCCCCTGCCTGGGCTCTAGGCTGGCACCCCACGCCAGCCCAGGCGCAAAGGACATGGGACAAGGGGCGGCAACAGCGGCACACGGGGCATTATTTAGCAATGTTCTTTTATTTCCAGTTTTAAGGTGAAAAGATGCCTTTAAATCTTCAATTAAATACTCCATAAAGAAAAAAAAAAAAAGCAAAAAAAAAAATTATTTACAAATTCACGTGACCAGTAATTGAATCCTTGTTTTAATAATTACACGTGCGGCTCGTCACATCCGGCGCTCTATAAATACAGGGGACGCGGATGGGGGGCCGCCCCGTCGCTTGCCCAATTGTGGCCTTAAACGTTTGGGAGGAGGATGGGGGCTTTGAGGGGGGACGGGGACTCAGCCTGGCCCAGAGAGAAGGGGTCACCCCCCCTCCTCCCCGGCACCCTCCCCAGGTGTCAGAGCAGGAGCTGGGGGGGAATGATTTATATTTAAAATAAAAAACCATAGAGGGGGGGTCCAGGCAGTGATGGAGGAATAGAGAGAGGACAGGGGAGGGGGAGAAATCACGCTCCTGTCCCCAAACCAAATTTAATAAGTTTATATATATATAATCTCTCTATATTTCAGCAAGAAGTGGGGAGGAAGAAGAGGAGGGGGGAGAGGAGGGGAGAGATATGTCCCCATCCCATCCCCCCTCCCCATGACATGAGTCTGGGGGTGCTCTGCCCCGCTCCTGGAGACCCGGTGTGCCTGCGCTGGGAGGGGGAAGAGGAGGGGCCCTGAGGGGACCCACGGCAACAGCCGCCTCCATCAGCATCCGTTTATTATCATCGTGACAAACTAGTACAGGCCTCGCAAACAGAACTGGGACAGGGGGAGGAGGGAGAGGAGGAGAACTGAAAAGAAAGAGGGGGCTGTGGGGGGCACAGTAGGTCCCTCGGCCCTGGCATCAGCAAGTCCAGGGGGGCCGGGGGTGGGAGGGGATGGAGTCACTCCCCAGGGTGCCCCGCTCTCTCTCCCCACCTCCTCCTCCTCACGGTTGCTCAGTTGTTGTCCGACTCGTCCTCGGCTTCCCGGAGCCAGGTGAAAAAGGCTGTCACCGATTTGAGAGCCACCCCTTTGCCCTGCTGCTCGGCCGGGTCCTTGCTGGACTCCCACTTGTAGAAAGCCTCCTCCTTGATGACATCCTCGTCGTAGAGGGCGTCAAAGAACATCCGCAGCAGGTCTGGGAGAGAGGACAAAGCGGGGCTTCTGCCATTCCCCAGCCACCAGCCACCCTGCTGGGGTGGGGACACGCCTGCCACCCCCCCTCCTCAGCCCACCCATCCCGCGACACTCACTGGGAGGCTGGTCCAACTTCACCACCAAGGCTTGCAGGGCGTAGAGTGCCTGGAGCTCCTTCTGCTCATCCCGCAGGTACTTCTGCAGCAGCTTGGCTTGGTTGCGGATGACCAGGGCGTCCAGGCGGTAGGGGTTCTCGACTGCGGGAGACAGGGCATGACAGGGGGGCAGCGTGGGCAGGGGGACACCCACACCCCCCCCCGCCTCACCCTCGTACTCACAGACAATGGCCGAGTGGCACACGGATGTCATCAGGGCCCTGATAAACGTGTTGGACGAGACCTGCTGCTCGCTCAGGTTGGCCTGGAGGAGGGATGGTAGAGGGGCTGTGAGGTGGGGAGGGAGTCAGGAGGGAGGCCCCAGACCTGTGGGCGCTGCACCCACACCCTCACCTCGATCCAGTCATATATTCTTTGGTTGTTCGGGTTCTCCTTCAACAGTTTGTCCAATTGCTTGCACAGCTCCTCTGAGGTCAGCTCCTTGCGGCTCGGTGTGTCTGAGCTGTCCCCCATTGTGTACTCCAATTTCTGGGGGAGCGGGCAGAGACAAGCTGTTAAAGGCAGCATGGGGGAACACCACACTCCTGGCAGCAGGACCACCGAGGGTCCCCCCACGGCCCGTCTCTGCCCCTCACCAACGCTGAGCTCCCACCTGCTCTGTGACAAATTTGTTGACATCCTGGTCCTCAGGCAGGAATTCCTTCCAGCTCAGGCCCCCGTCCCGCCACAGCTTGCCTGCAGTCTTCTGGCTCTGCAGGCCAGACAGACAGTCAACACCAGCACCCCATGCCCTCCATCTCCAGGAAGGGGGATGCCACAGTTTGACCATGCCAGCCCCATGACCCAGACACAGCAAGGGATGCCCCCTGCCGTCCCCTCTGGTGGCAGAGGGGCTCAGTCCCCGCATGGCAAGCTGCCCCCCCCAAACAGGCTGCCAGTCCTGGAGGCAGCAGTCAGCAGCTACGCAAGCCCCATACACTTACCATGCCCTTGCATAACAAGCCCAGCACCTCAACCAGCAGCGTGGTGGCCTTCCCAATGGGCACCAGGGGCTTCGTTATCTCCCTGTGGGGCACAAGAGACCTGGTTGAGCTACCTGCCCCCAGGAGCCCCCCATGGGACCCTGCAACAGCCCCGCAGAGGGGCACGGCCCTCACCTGAACAGCTCCTCCATGGGGATACCTTCCTCTTGCAGGATGGGGGTGATGAGCTCGGCCAGGTACAGCCAGATGTGCGGGATGTCAATCTCCATGTCCTCCGCGATCTCCAGGATCTCCCGCAGCCTGCAGGGCAGAGGGGGGCCGTTGGGATCCAGCAGCCCCCGTGCCCTTGGCTGGGAGGGACCTCAGGAGGTCTCAGTGATGAGCCCTGCTCAAGGCAAGGCCAAATTCAAAGCCAGGCAAATATCAGGTCAGGGCCAGGCTGCCCCAGCCCCTCACCCTTTGTAGTACTGCTCCTTGGAGAGTGTGCCCGCCTTCACCAGCTGGCACAGTAGGACCCCCATGTGCTCGCGGGAGATGGTGCTCCTCTCCAGCGTGGACTCGATGCCATTCTGCACAAAGATGTAGAGCGAGGAGGGGCTGCCCAGCTCCTGCACGCACTGCAGGGCCTCCTGCGGGGAAAAGTGGGGGGTCAGTACTGCCCCACAGCCAGCCCTGGCTCCCCCCCCCTTCCTCATTCAGGCACTGCCGGCACCCTGCCCAACACTACTACTGCCCAGGGAAGCAGATGGCGTGTTACAGGGGTCATATGGAGCTGTGCCTGGCCACCCCCTCCTCACCTTCATGTCATTGATGTGCAGGTATTCCTCTATGATCGCCTTGGATTTCTTCTCCAGCTCCTCTTCCGACAGCGCAGGCTTGGGGGATGCTGCGGGAGGTGCTGGCTCTTGCTTAACTGCAAGGAGAGCGCAAGGATCAGGCACCCCCTGGGACAGGCAGAGCCCCAGGCTGCAGCCAGACCCCCAGGACACCATTCCTCCCCAGCTCACTGGTCTCTCGGCTCCTGTCCCGTTCCTCTGTCATGCTAGCAGCCTTGCGCACGGCCTCGGGGCCACCCTGCTTCTCCCGTTCTCGGCTCCTGTCCTCTGTCTCTTTGCTGAAGCTCCTCTTGGTGAGGGCAGATCTGTTCCTGTCTGCCCGCTCACCCCGGTCAGGACGCTCCAGGCGGTCGCTGCCCTTCTCCGAACGAGACTCCCGGTCCCCTCTGTCCCCAGCCTTCTCTGACCTGTCGCGGCTGGAGCTGCTCCTGGGTGGGGGGAGGACAGACACAGTATGAAGACCCCATCGCCATCCTCCCTGACCCCAGACTGCAGAGTTCTGTGAGGCAAGGTTGTCCCACTCCAATCCCAGCCCTTTCCAGGGTCTCTTCTAGCACTTGACCACCCTCAGGGGAAAACATTTTTCCCTGTTTCTCCCCTATTCCAACTCATGCCCTTTGCCTATCAGTCTGTCACTTGGCACAGCTGAGCAGAGCCTGGCCCCATGCTGCCCACACCTTCCCCCTGCTGCAGACTGTGGCAAGTTCCCCATTGTTTTCCTCTTCTCCTGAACAAACCCAACTCCAACTCTCCCTGGGGACCTCGTGCCTCAGCCTCTGCAGGACTCCCTCCAGCCCATCAATGTCCATCTGGTCCCAGGACCCCCAGATCGGACCCAGCACCCAGGTGTGGTCCCCCAACTGCCGAACAATAGGGAGGAAGCCCAGGGTGGGGTCAGCCTTCTTTACTGCAAGGACTCACCACCAGCTCTGAGCTCCACCCTGCCACAGGGGATTATTCCAGCCCAGACGCCATACGTTTGCCTACATATTGACCAACCACTGCCCAATTCAGAGGGCTCCTCCCTGGCTGCAGACCAACACGCGCACAGGCCAAGGCAGGGCTGGCCCCTCACCTCTGCACCACGCGGCGGGACTCCAGGCTCTCGGCAGGGGTCGACTGCTGGAGTGCTGAGAAGCGGTTCAAGGTGCTCGTGGCTGGCCGCCCTGAATCAGATGCTGGGCGTGAAAAGAGGGGAGTCTCAGAGTTCGGCACCTCCCTGGGTACAGGAACCACCAGGGGAAGGGTCGCCCCTCCCGCCCCATCCAACGGCACCCAGCCAGCCCCACACTGCCTACCTGAATCTGCAGGCTTCGCACCAGACCCTCCGCTGCTGCCTTTGCCCCAGCTCAGCCGCCCACCTGGCGCAAAGAGCTGGTTGTTGGAGTCAATGGATCCAGGCTGCAGGTGGAGAGACAGTCAGATCTGAACCCCACACCAAGGCAGGATCTGGGCCAGGCAGTCGGCTCAGCTGCCCACACTGTACCCCCAGCCTCACCTTGGTGATCTTTGTTAGCCTGCTGGTGTCAATGGGCCGGTTGCCCTTGCTGATGGGCACCGTGTTCCAGCCATCATCTGCGACCAGGCTCCCGCGCCCACCTGGGCACAAGGGAGACAGACATAAGGCACAGTCCGGCCTCAAGCAGTGCCCAGTGGGAGCAACCCACTCCTGGCAGCCTCAGGTGCCCCCAAGCCTGGGTACTCACTGCTGGAGGATGGCCCGGGGGGTCCTCTCCTCTTGTCCTTCGACATGAGCTGCTGCACTTTGATGTGTTCTCGATGCTCCTCCATCTCTGCTTCCTTGTGGATCTGGTCTATGGTTTTGGGGCCCTGGTCTCCTCGCCGCGGCACCCAGCTATTCTGCAGAGGGCAGGGAAGGAGGGAAGAGGGCACTGAGCTGACTGGAGGATGGAGGCTGAGGCATTCCCCCTTCCCAGCCATCCCACCCTCAAAGCCTCAGGCCGGTCTCCTGCCTCGGCCATCACAGCTCCCTGTGTGCTGTGGCAGCTTTTGGCACAAAAGGGCTCAGTTTCCAGAGCCCCCCTGCATTAAACAGCCGCCAGTTACTGTGTGCCCACTATCACTACCATGCTAACCAAGGGCTGGGGGCTAGCATGGTGTCTCTGGGGCTGGCCACAGCTTACATACCCATCTCCCCCCTCCCGGGGACACACGGACTGCTGGCACTCAGAGGACACAGACCAGCAGCTCCATGGGACCAAGCAGGGGACAGAGGACAGTCCCCGGGCAATAGCAGGCCACACGCCTTACCCGTCTGAGGTCGATCACATCCTGCAACATGAAACGGATTCGGGATGATGTCTTCTTCTCTTTGATGATCTTCTCCATCTGATTGAAGTACTGGTCCATCCTGGGCTATAGACGGACAGAGTCACGGTCAGTCACATCCCTCCCAAAGCCAAGGGCAGGGCAAGGCAAGGCAGGGCAGGGCAAGGGGTACCTTGGCCTTCTCAAAGTCCAAGTCCTTGCCAATGGTGGTAAGCAGGCGGCAAAGGCACTCAAGAGACTCCTCATCGTGGTTTTTGAGCAGCTTCACCACACAGTCGTGCATGATGGCCTCCGTCAACATCTTCAGTTTGAAGAGCTCTCCGATGAACTTGATGTTGCCCAGGGATCGCCGGCGGGCCTTGTCCCGCGCCTCCTCCAGCTCATCCTTCATGCGTGCCTTCTCCTCAGGCTGCAGGGAGGGCACAACAGGACAGGTCAGAGTCCAGAGCTGCCCTGAGAGCACCCACGCCAGCCCTCAGCTGCAGCCTTCCACCCCAACTCACAGCACTGGCATCATCCATCTCCTTCTGCCGCTTCTCAAAGATCTCATCATCATCTTTGTCCTTCTCAAACTCCTTCTGGCAGCGGTTTAGCAGCAGCTTGCGGAAGTTCACAGTCACCGTGGGCTTGTCTGTTGTGGGCACTTTGAGCTGCAGTGAGAAGTACAAGTCAGGCAAGGAGCATGAGTCGTGTCTTCCCCAAAAGCTGGCCAGCTAAGGCCCAGGCACTGCTCAAACCACATAAAAGCTGCCCTACACCTTCATGATACCCTGCTAAGACTCTGGACTTGGTCCTCCATCCATACACCCCAGTTTTGCCACCCCACACAGAAGGACCTGCACCCTGCTGAGCTCAGCTGAGGCCCCCAAACAAACCCCTGCCAGCTCGGCGGGAGACCCCCCCAGCTCCTGCTCACCCCCATAAGGCAACGGCACATGTTAGCATAGGCAACAGAGAAGTTTGGCTCCGAGATGGCCTTCTCGAAGACGAGGTCGATGACACCCTTGAGCCGCTCCTCCGTGTCGATGGACAACTCCATCACCTGCTTCATCAGCTGCTGGAACATCTGGGGCGTCAGCTTGTTGAGGATGCTGCGGACGCGGCGGAGCAGTTCCTGCAAGGACAGCAGGGTCAGCAAGAACCGGGCATGTCCCCCCGCTGCCCTCTCACCGCCCACCTGCCCCAGCTCCCACCTGCGTCTTGATGTTCTCAGGATCCTCCTCCTCGGAAGCACGCTTGCTGCTGGGTTTCCAGGCCTTCTCGGCCTTGTTCAGCTTGACATCCTCATTGAGGGACACAGTGGCAATGATTTTGCGGGGCTCCTTCCTCTGGCTCTGCTGGGAGCGGCGAGGACCCAACCCTGAGGGCTAACATGGGGAGAAGAAACTCAGCCCTTTGCTCTGGGACCAGCCAAGCTGGCTCCTGGGGTGTCCCCATCTGCCTTGCTCAGATCCTCAGCTCCATCACGGACATCAGTGGCCCAGACACAGTGGCTCGAAGGCTTGATCATCACAGAGAGGCAGAGGGGTAGAGTGTGGGTGAAGTGAGGAGATACTCACCAGGCCCCGGTTGCCCATGACGGGCCGGCCAAGGTTGGCGAAGGAGGGAGTGAAGTCAGGGCTGCAGTTCATGCCGCTGAGGCGGATGGGGTCAAGTGCCCGCAGTGGGGTCTTGTTGGCCTGCGAAGGTACGCAGGGCTGAGGATGCCCGGGGGCAGAGGAGCGGGATGGATCCATCCCCCAGCCTCAGCGCCGGGACAAGGAACTGGAAAGAAGGCCCCAGAGGTGCCCCCCCCACACCAACCCCGGGCTCAAGGCTCGTTGCAGATGCTGCAACAGGACCCCGAGCACAGCAGGTAAGTCCCTACCCTGCCTTGACAAGGCACAAAAAGGAGCCAGACCCCCACCCGGGCACCACCCACACTCCCCCAATTTCCAGGGCCGCACCGACCTTGTCCAGCACCACATCTGTGATCTGGGGCAGTCCCTCGGGTTTCTGCATGCTGGCAAAGATGAACTGGAAACCCAGCAGGAACTCACGGTCATATCGCTTCTTCTCCTCAGGGTTCAACGGCTTCCATTGCTCTGCAGTGGGGGGCAAGAGGGAGACCCTGATGTGGCCTGTCCTGTATCCTCCACCCTGAACTGTGGCAGGTCCGGGCCCACGCGGGGACCAGCAAGGTGGGAGGTAGACAGGACCCTCGCGCTGGGACCTCTGTCCCCCACCCCATGCCAGGCTTGGGGACAAGATGGGAGGAGAGAGTGAGGTTTAGGACACCCGGGCCATGCCACCCCCACCCTCCCCACTGCTGGGTCCAAAGGTGGTGGCTCCCAGCGGAGGCCTGGGCCAAGGCACGGCTCACCTTCCTTGTAGCGGTACTTCTGGTCAGCAGCCTTGCTCTTCTCTGGGGCCAGCTTGTCCTCCTTCTCCTCCCACGTCTCCTCACATTCTTCCTGTGGACGGGTGGGGGCTGCGTCCTCTGCTTCGCGGGCAGGGGCGGACGTGGGGGGCTTGTTCTCCGCCTCCGAGGCACTGTCGCTGATCTGAGACTGCATCGGGAGGGACAGAACAGCAGTCACCCCGGTGAGCCTAGTCCTGCCCCCTCCACCCTGCACCCAGGCATCTGCCCCCCCTCAGATCCTCATTACCATCACAAAGCATCAGTGGCCCAGACACGATGGCACAAAGCAGAGTTCATCACAGGAGGAGACGTGACACAGGGTGACCCCCAGACACCCCTGGGACACTCACCTCTTTAAAGGCATCCAGCAAATCGCCTACTGCCTCCTTCTTGTTCAGCTCCTTCATCCTTCGCTTCTTCTTTGGCACCGACATGGCGACTGGGAGGAGAGGCAGGGAGGTGAAGGACAGGAACCCTCCCAGTCCCCTGCATACCCTGACAGCAGCTCCAGGATCACCAGCGAGGCCCCAGTAACACCAGGCAAGCTTCAGGATGGGGCCGTGGGGAGCCATGGGGATGTGGTCCTGCCACCCCAGCACAGCCCCCGTCCCCAGAGACACCGTGTACCCACCTGGACATCTGCAGCCCTGTGGATCCTACACACAGCCCACCAAGGCAGCCCGCTCCCTAAGCGTGCACCTGAGAGTACATCCCATACACACCTCACACCTCTCCCCATCTGTCCGCTGCACCCCAATTTACCCTGTGCCTCTCAGAAGCACTCCATCCACACCTCTTTCCTAGCGCAGTGCTCTCCATCCTCCTTGGAGGAGGATCCCTGCAGACACCCACACCCCTCTGCAGGGCAGCCCTTATGGGGACATCCCCACACACACCTCTGCCCCCACTTATGCTCCCCTCCCTGGCACCCCTATACACCACCCCATACAGAGGTGCTCCCCAGAAGCACAACTGCCCCCAGGTCACCCTCCTATGGCCCCCTGTATCCCTGCACAGGGTGCTCTGTATGAACACATACTGTGTACCCATCTTCCCTACCCTCCCACGGTACCCCAATGTAACCCCCACACTCCTGTGCAGGGTGCTTAAAAAAAAAAAAAAAAAAAAAAAAAAAAAAAAAGAGAGACATATCTTTGCCCCAGCACATCCCCAGGGCATCCCACTTTCCCCAGGCATGCCTATGTACTTGCATACCCCTATGCAGGGTGCCCCACACAGCTACAGCCCCACAGCTCCGCATCTCCCCTGCCACCCCTCCACCCACTGCACCTCCCCGTGTCCCCGGACGTCTGGGGACAGCCCTCAGATACAACCCCAACTCACCTGCCCTACACCCCCACATAAGGCATCACATAAAACACACTTCCCTCATGGCAACCCATTCCCCATGACACAGGGCACCCCGACACATACAGTCCTCTATACCCACACCACACTCCTGCATACGGACGCATTCCCCAGACATCTCTCCCCTCCTTGCCATCCGCAGGCACCTTGTCCCCCCCAGCACCCCATACCCACACGTCCTGGGTCACCTAACCCCATCCCCCTCACCAATACCCTCCCCATATGCCATGCCTAGCACCGCACCCGGGTGACCCCCCCCACGTTACCTAACACCCACCCTGGGGCACCCCGCGGCCCCGCACGCCCCAGCCCAGCATCCCCAACCTTGCGCGGTCGCCTCCGAGGTCTGCGAAGGGGCAGGGGCCGGGCTCGAGCTCCGCTCCTGGGCCTCACCCGGGCCTTCGCTCTCCTCCTCCTCCTCCTCCTCTGCCGGGGGGGAGGCAGGAGTGCTGGGCTGGGCCGGCTCCTCAGGCTCCGAGATGGGGCTGACGTCCGACTCGGGCTGCTCCTCGCTCGGCTCTGCTTTGCCGGTGCCCTCCACCCCGTTGGGCAGGGGCAGCTCCTCAGGCTGGGCGATGGGGGAGTCCAGGGTGGGCATGGACACCGGCGCAGGCACCGGCTGGCACACGGGCACCTCAGGAACCGGCTCGGGCACCTCCTCTAAGACCCCGTTGGCCTCAGCAGCAGGCTCGGCGGCCGGCTCAGGGCAGGGCTCTTCCCGGGGTGGCGGGGGGCTGGGGGAGGCGGGTTTGGCGGGCGCTTCGGGGGCCTGCGGTACGACAGGCGGCGGCGACGGCGCGGCCGGCACCGGGGGCACGGCTGGCATCGGGGGGACAACGGGCACCGGCGGCACCTCGGGGGGCGCGGGTGCCTGCGGGGTGGGCTCCGGGAGGGGAATGGCGACCTCCTCCTCCTCCTCCTCCTCCGCGGCCACCGTGTCCATGTCGGGCGCGGGCACGAGGGGCAGCTCCGCAGCCCCTGGCACTGTAGTGATGGCGCTAAACGTCTTGTGAGGGTCGGGCGGCGCCTCGCCCAGCTCCACTTTAGTGTCCGCATCCATGGGGGGCTCCATTGGCACCAGCGTCACGGCCGAGAGCACCACGGGCTCCACCTCGGGGATGAGGGGAGGGGGAGGTGACGGGGACGCCGACTTGCTGGGCTCCAGGGAGACGGGCTTGCTCACCACCAGCGCCGGCTTCGGGCGGTCATCTGCAAGGTGGGCGGCATTAATGGGGAGCTCTCCAATCACTCGCTCACCCCGCATCCCCCCCCAGATCCCTCCATCTGCAGGAGGAATAGGGACAGATGTGCCAATCCCCATCACAAACGGGTGACTGGAACGACAGGGGTCCTCCAGGGGACAGCTGGGGTGAGCAGACAGCCCCCATAAATTCTCCTGGACCCAACGTGGGGGCACCAGTCACCAGGTATGCAGGGAATGTGTTTGACCCCACAAGCCCCAGGTGAACGGAGGAATGGTAGGGCTGGCAACTCGCACCCCGCGGTACCAACAACATGGAGCCTGGCAGCAGCCTTGCTGGCTGGCACACCCACCCCCAGCACAGGCACTTACCTGGCCGGACAATAACTGCTACATGGGGGGTCTCTCCATTGGCCTGGGGCTCCAAACCGCTTCCAGCCTGGGGGGGGCAAAGAGGGACTTCAGCAGGGCCCTGTGCACATCCCGCTGCCCCAGTCAGGGAGTCGGTGGGGGGGTCCCCTTACCTGTGGAGGGGTGGGGGTGGATGAGGTCCTTGCTCCGGACATGATTTCTTCAGTGATGTCCTTGCCGCCTTGGTTGGGGTCTCGTATCCGGATCTGTCCCCGGGTCAGGGCAAAGAAGGGGAAGCTGTCAGCGGGGTTGGGGACACAGCACATGGGCCACCCCCTTTCCCTGGGCCCGACACCCACAGGACAGCCTCTTCTCTGAGAGGAGAGGCTCATTCAGCGCTGTGCCTGCCCTGGTCACATGCAGCCTGGGGACCCACGGGTGCCACCTCCTCTCCCCACAGGGCACAGTGCCCCACAGACACTGGCCTGTCCCAATGCCCGGTGGACAGGGACAGCATGGGGCACGGCAAGCCTTGCAAGCTGTCGTGCCAGGCAGTCAGAGCCAGCACCGTGTCCCCAAGCCAGTGCATGTCTCCGGGGGTCAGGGGATCCCAAGGCATCACTACACTGGCACAGGGGCTGCGGGGACCCCCCTCCCACCTCAGGGACAGCACAGGGGACTGGCCTTGGCACGCAAAAGTCACAGCGAGCTCCATGCCACCCCAGGCACAGCCCACACACCTGCAGCCTCACTGTAGCTGCCATGGGTGCAGCAGGAGCCACAGGGCACCCTACCGGGAAGTGAGTGGGGGACACACATGGGTCCGGGACTCGGGTGGGGGGCACAGTGCAGCCAGGGGTCTTACCCTCCCCACCCCCAAACATGACCTGCTTCAAGGGCAGCAAGAGCAGAGCCCGAGGGGCACCGAGGCCCCTCTGCCGAGGAAACGCCAGCATCCCCCCTCCCTGGCCCAGTGGCACCCCTTGCCCCCCCGCTGTGGGGCCACGCCGGCAGCCACCCGGCTCCCCGCTATAAATAGGCCCTGCGTGAGGCCTCCGAGTGCCGGCATCTCCGGGAGCAGACAGCAGTTGGCAGCCGCGGCACCCCCACCCCCCCCAGGAGCCGTGACTCAGCACAACGCTGCCCGCCGGGACAGCCAAGGTTGCCAACACCCGTCACGCACCCCAGTCCCCTCACTGAGCCCCCCCCGCCTGGGGGGGGCACGGCCCCGTGCCGCCCCCCCCTTCCACGGCGTGCTGCACCACATCCCATCCTGCACACCACAGGTACCCGGGGCTGGCACCGTCCCCTCCTGCACGCGAGCCCCCCCCATGCCTGGAGGTGGATGGCTTCTTACCGTCTTGCGCTCTCGTTTTGGGGGGATCGGCGGCTGCTGGCTCACAATGACCTGGGCGGTAGGGACCCCCGCTGGGAACTGCTGCACCCCCTGTGCCGGGTAATAAGCACCCGCTGGGAGGAGAGGAGAGAGCGTCAGACCGGCCAACCTAGATCCTTCAAGCCCGTCCTGGGGACCCCCCGATCCCCCAAACACAGGGGTCTGTCAGAAGCCTGGGCAGCCCGTGCCGCTCTGCAGTGAACCCCCATCGCATCCGGCCCAGGTCGTCCCAACCCGCTTGACAGGCCTGACCGAATTCCTTCCCTGTGAAGCAGAGCGTCCCGCGCCGCCCCCACGCCCAGCCGGGCCCTGCGGGCGCCTGCCGTGCCCACCGGCTCCACACCACCGACGGCCCCGCCGGGACGCTCGGCCATGCCAGGTACGGGCGTCCCGGCTCCACCGGCAGCCGCCTTCCTGCCGGCACCCTTATCTCCCCAGGGCCGGCACCAGCCCAAGGGCGGCACCAGGCAGCCCCGTCCGCACCCTCCATTCACACCCAGGCCGAGGGGCTCGGGCTCCCCGCGCAGCCCGAGCCCCCGGAGGAGGGAGCTGTGCCGGGGGCCGGAGGCAGAGCTGGACCCCATCCAGGGTTGGCACAGCCCCCGAGAGGCGCTCCGCTCCTCCCTGGGCATCCGCAACCATTACCCCAGAGCGGCACCACAGGGATACGGGCATGGGGGGGGACACGGACACAGGCACAGCTGGGCCCTGGCCCCCTCTGGCTCCAGCGCCTTCCCGGCTGCGCTTAGCCTGGAACTCGCCCAAGGTGCTCTGGTGCCTGAGCCAGGGACCCCTCCCTCTGCCCAGGGGGGAGAGGGGGCAGCGGCCAGGCTTCTCACCCCGGGATGGGCCAGGGGGAGGGAGGGAGACCCCCCGAGCTGTCCAGCCCCAGGGACCAGGAGGGCCGGCTTGTCTCGCCCGTCGAGGGCACACCATGCCAGGCCACCCACCCAGTCTTGCGGGCAAGTGGCACGCTGCTGCCAGCTGCCCTGGGAACAGCTGCAGCCCCAAAGCGGAGGCAGGGGGAAAACCCATCCCGGGACCCCACAGAGACACCCAGGGGATGTCCCAGTGTCGGGCACGAAAGAGCAGCTGTGCCCTGGCCTGAGCGCAGGAGCCGGCCGCTGCTGGGGCCCACCTCCCTCCTCCAAGGGGCCGGCTGGGCCCCAGGACAAGAGGGAGGGAGGACGGGCACGTACCTGGCTCAGGAGAAGCCCATCTCTGCCCCGGTTATGCTTTGCTGCCGTGCCGGGGCCAGGCCGGAGGCCTCGGCTCACATTTCTGTGTCTGCCGGGCCTCCCGAGACCGACCAAGCCTAAATATAGTCACAGCCCGGGTGGCCACATGCGAGGGGGGGGAAGAAGGGGGGGGCTGCTCACACCGCCGCTTCCCAGCACCGGGAGAGGGCAGGCACGGAGCAGCCCTGGCACCTCAGGCTTGGCTCCTTGGGGAGCGGGGAGCCGAGGCTGGGGGGGTCAGCAAGCACAAAACTGCTCACCACCTTGACGGTGAATGTGGGGGAACAGGGGATAAAGTCTGCCCCAGCCCTCCGCCAGGAGAGTTAAACATTAAACGGTCCCGATTTGGAAAAGGGTGGGGGTGGATGGACCGGTGGGACATGATGTGCAGCCCTCAAGTGCTGCTGGGAGACAGGCAACACCCCCTGCCCCCCTAAAACAGCCTGTAACAGAGTCACAGAGATGGCCCCAGCGAGCTGGCGAAGGCAGAGGGGTCTGTGCTCAGCTCCTGAGCACAGGGTACTGTAGGCCAGAGGCAGGGGAGCAAAAAAACGGGGGAAGTGCTGGGGCTGGAAGAGTACCAGGGAGCAGAGCAAGCCCCCCATCTGTACCGTAAGTCCCGAACTCTGTGGGGCTGGCTCCAGGGTAAAAACTAGGGGCGCCGGGCTGGACCGGGTACTGTTGGGTAGGGACGACGTACGTGGAGCGACCCTGCAACGGGGAAGAAGAAAGGTCAGTTACCTCCCCTGTGGGACATGGATGTATGCCCAAACCACTGATGTATCCCCAAACCTGCCTGTGAACCAGCTGAGCGCCAGGGCAGGGAGCAGGATGCAGGCAAAATGGGCACCAGGCGCCTCGGAGGGCTGGCGGGGATGGGGACCAGCGCTGCCTGCCACCCCTCTACAGAGGCGGGCAACACCCTGCTCAAATCAGTGGGTGCTCAGAGAGCCTGGGGGACCCCTTCCACCCCCCCAAAACAGACCTGGGCTCCAACCCCGGGCAACACCCCCCACCAGTGCCCACCCCAGCCCCCTCCCGCAGAGCCCAGGGCACAGCCCTCACCTGTCCGGGAATGTAATAGGCTCCTTGGGAAGGTGTGTAGGATATCTGGGAGGGTATCATCATCACCTGGGAAGCAGCCGGATACACATGGGCAGGGGGGCCGGGACGGGCCGTCGTGTTACTCTGCACGCGGGACGCGCTGGCGGGAGGCTGCGCCCTGTTCTGGTAGAAATGCTTGGGGAGAGATGGGGCACAGCGTCAGGTAGAGTGCCAGCACCCCGACTCAGCACCGATGCACGCAGCAGGGAGACACCACGCCACCACCCACCAGCCCCCCCCCCCCCCCCCCCCGCCCCAGGATGCAGCCCCCACTGTGCTCCCCAGAGCTGCCCCCCACCCCGGCACCGTCCTGTCTCCACGCACCTGCGGGGCCGCCTGGGTCCACCCGACCCAGCTCATGCCCGGCGCGGCCCCCTCCCAGCCCGATGGGGGCCGGCAGCTCCAGCGCCCGGAGCCGGCCACGGCCGCACGCAGCTCGGCGGTGGCGGGTCCCGGCGTGCTTTACACCAGTTCCCGGCGCTCGCATTGAATGCTGGGACCTGTAGTCCCGCCGTGCTGAACCGTGCCGGAGCCGGACAGCCAGGGTATGTGGAGCCGGCTATTCCCTCACCGGCCCATGCCATTCATCCCGACCCGGCTTCTTTGCCGGGCAGGAGCATCCCCAGGAGCAGCAGCTCAAGCCCAGCAGCAAGCGGGCATGAAAGGGTCCGCGCACACACCCCGGTGCAAGGAGAAAGCGTTACCTGAAGAGACCTGAATCCTCCCTGTTAGCAAGCGCACGCGTACAGAGGGAAGAGGGGAAAGAGAGAGACAGGAGTTACCCGCATTGGGACAGGGCTTGGACACCGGGTGGCTGGCAGAGGAGGGGACAAGGAGGCTGGGGAGCCCTTTGCCAGGTGCACACATCCCAAATCCACCAGGGTCCCCTGTAGGGACCCCCAAAGTGCAGGGAAGGGTTTGAGGGGCTCCCAGCTGGCAGAACCAAGGACGTCACCAGATCTGTCCCCAGCAGCTCCTCCACACAAGAGGGCTGAGGAAGGTCCAGAGCCTTGCACTGCACCGCAGGGCCTTTGGAGACCCCCACAAAGTGGGGAGGAAGAGGAAGAGGAGAATGAGGAAGGGCACAGGCAGAAGCAGCAGCCTGGGCTGGGGTTAGCACAGGCACAGCCACATGCTGCAGGCTTCATGCAAGGAGGAAACTGGGGAGACACTGCAAGGAAACCCCCCCCTCAAAGTCAAGCAGGTGTCCCCCACCTTCCCCAGACCAGCCCGTCCCCCAGCTCTGGGGTCCCCACGTGCTCCCTGGCTCTTTCATGCCCGGGGTGGGTGTTTCTGTGCAGTGTCAGGACAGAGTGCTCAGCATGCGGGGTGGTGGAAGCGGGTTAGTACCTGCTGGTGAATAGCCCGAGGCCCTGCTGGAAACTGAGAGAGGAGGAGAGGGAGGTTTGGGGCAGGGGAGGAAGGAGAGAAGAGCAGTCACTCGGTGGGCATCCCCGGCTGGAGGCATCTGCCCCCTCATCCCAGGGCCGGGAGGTCCCCAGGCAGCCGTCGTGGTCCGGATCACGGGCACGCTCCCCCTCGCAGGGGCACGCAAGCCCGAGGGGCACCACGGGGCTCCTCGCACCCCTGGGCACCAATGGTGGTGGGGGCTACTTGGCCAGGAGGCAGAAAGCTGCTGGATCCCCCCACGTCACCCCCTCCAACCCGGGGCAAAGCCCTTACCTGGCGCGGCTGAGAAGGCGTATTCATTTGTGAGGTCGGTGCCGGGTTAAAAACCACAGGTGCCGTCTGACCGGGTGGGAATGTCGGCTGGAGGGAGGCAGGGAGGGAAGGAGATGGCACCGTCGCCCCCAGCATGAACTGGGGGGGGGGCAAAGCTGGGTCTCCCCCCCCCCGACAGGGCCAGTTACCTGCGGCAGTCCGGGAGAAGGGGCAGGGTGCGGGGCTGTCGGGGCTCCTCCTGTGGGCTGTGGAGCTTTGTTCATTTCATGGGGTTGTGCATAAGGATCCCCTCGCTATCTGCGGGGACAGGGACAGCGGGCGTAAGGCGGAGGCGGGCAGCACCCCAGGCATCTGTCTCCTGTCTATGTCAGCCCCGAAAATGTGGCGTTTCCAGCCCCTCAGCATAAAGCCAGACACCAGCCCTGCCCCACGGACGGCATCACGCCAGGGCGCAGACACCCAGCCACCCCCTCCTGCCCCACTAGGGCATGGGGACGAGGTGAGCACTGCCAGGCCACCCGGCCCGGGCAGGTCCCCGCACCCTGCGGAGCAAAGCCCCCCGTTGTGCCCCAAACCCAGCCGTGCCCACCGGCAAGACTGACCCCCTGCCCCGAGGTGACCCCGCAGAGCACGGCCGGGCACCCCACACAAGCAGGCACCAGTGCCCGTGACCTGCCGCCAGCACCCAGGCCACCACCAATTCCAGGGGGCTGGGTGGGCCGGCAGCACCCGGCGTCAGCCATGCCCGGCTCCACCCCGGCTGACCTACTAAGCGCTTCCCCTGGCCGGCCAAACCTGTTCCTGCCGGTGGCGCCGGGTCCCCGGTGCACGCCGCAAACGCCTACCGGGGAGGGCAGGGAGCAGCTCCTGCGTCCCCCCCCACCCCAACGCCGCTGACGCTCCGGCCCACTGCCCTGCCCAGGGGAGCCCGCAGCCCCCCACCACCGCCGGCACCCAGGCGGCCCGGGCACCCTCCCGGCTGTCCCGGGAGGGACTTGGCAGCCAGTGCCGCTCTCCCCGCCCCAGTGCAAAGGCCGCCGGGGCAGGAAGAAGAGGCGGTGACCCCCCACCCCGCCGGGGGTCCCCTGCACCCCATGGCACCCGGTGAGCCCCGAGGGAGCAGCCGCGGTGTCTCCTGTAACCTGACGTCCGGACACGTCAGCGCTGCCGGCCCCCAGCCCCGTGTGTGTCTCCCCTCCGGCCCCGACGCCAGGCCGCACCGGCACCCCCAGGCCACAGGGTGCCCTGACCCCCCCCTGCCCCGGGCTGCACCCTGACGTGGGAGGGGGGGGCTGCCACCCCACCACAGAGTTCCCCCAGCCACAACCCCACTGGAGATGGGTCTTATTGGGGTTTCAGGAGGTGGCAGGGGCTGGGCTGCACCCCCCCGGTGCTCCCCCCAGACCCCTATTCACTGGGGAACCGAGAGCCTGGCACGGGCAGCCCGGCACACCTTCCCCCCCTCCCCCAGCCCCGGGATGCGGCGGCCTGGGCCACCTTAGCTCAGCCTCGGCACCCGTCACCCCAAAAAAGAGGAGGGGGGGTGGTGGTGGTGGTCACACAGGGGATGGGGACGCCCGGCGACAGCCCCCGGCACGGGCAGACCCGGCCTCCCCGGCCCCCCCACCGCCGGCACAACCGGGAGCGAGCAGAATACTCACCCCCCCGCGGGAAAAACCTGGGCCGGCTGAGCGGGCCTGCAGAGACCGTTCATCCGACTGACTTGGAGAGAGGAGGGAGGGGGGAAAGACAGATCAGCCCGGGCCCCGCCGGGGCGGGGGGGGGGGGGGGGGAAGCCCAGCCCGGGCCCCACGCTGCCCCCTCCCCAGCCGGCCCGGTGGTGCCCGGGGCGAGGCGGGTCCCGTCCCGGTGACGGGGGGAAGGGGAACCGCCGGGGGGGTTTGCAACAGGAGGAGCCGCCGCGGCCGCTGCCTCCCCCGCGCCGGGAGAGGCCGGGCCCGCGGGCCAGCGCCGGGCCCGCAGTCGGGGCGGGGGGGGCTCCCTGCCCGAGGCCGGGTCAGCCAGGCCCCGTCCGAGCGGGGGAGCGGGAGGCAGGGCTCCGCAGCGGTGGGGGCTGACTCGCCGGCCGGCCGGGGCAGCGGTGGAGGTGGGGGGGGGGGGCGGAGAACGACGACATACGACAAGGCGGGGAGAAGGGGGCCCCGGCGGCGGGGTCGGGCCAGGCCGCGGCGGCGGCCCGGGAGCAGCCCGCCCCGCCAGGCCCGAGCCCGGCCTCGCCCCCAGGCCGAGGCGGCGGCCCGGCCGGCTGGCGCTGCCGGCTCCGTCCCGGGGCGGCGGGGCAGGCCCAAGGCGCCGGCACCATCTTGGCGGCGGGGGAGGAGGGGGGGCCGGGGCGGCGGGGCGCGGCGCGGGGCCCGGGGCGGCATCCGGCGGCCCCGCTCTTCCCCCCCCCCCCCCCCGCAGCGGCGGCGGCCTCTGCCAAGGACACGTGTCACTGCCGGCCGCCGCCATGGCCCGCGGCCCCACCGGCACCGGCACGGGCGGGCGGGGCGGGGGCGGCGGGGCACGCACCACGTGCGGCGGCGGCGGCAGCGGCGGCAGGCCTAGGCGGGCGCAGCGGCGGGAGCACGTGCGCGGCGGCGGGGCGCACCGGCCGGCACGTGAGCGCGGAGCGGCGCCGCGCGGGACCACCGGGGCGGCGGGGCCGGGCCGGGCCCGGCGGGGAGCGGAGCGTGGACGGGGCAGGGCAAGGGAGGGGGCCGGCGGCGGCTGTGGTGGCGGCGGCGGGGCGGCGCCCACGTGGTGGCGGTGGCGGCGGCAGCAGCGGCGGCGGCGCGGAGGGGCCCGGCGGCGCGAGGCCCGGGGTGGCGGCGCGCGGCCCGGTACCGGTACCCCCCTCCCACCCCACCCGCCCCCCCGCGGCGCGCGCCCGCCCCGCCCCCGCCCGTTACCTTCAGTCTCCTTCAGCGCGCGCGGCCCGACGCAGCCGCAGCGCAGCGCAGCACGACCATTTCCGGAGCCGCGCCGCGCGCAGGGGCGGGGCCGGGCGCCGCCGCGGGGGAGGGGCGCGCGGGGGCGGAGCCTGAAGCCGCTCTGGGCACCGCCCGCGGCACGTGACGCCGGCGCCGCGCCCCTGCCGCCGCTGTCACGTGGCGGGGCGGGGCGGGAGGAGTCTCCGCTCGCCCCGGCGACGGGGTGGGGCGGGGAACGCCCCCTCCCGCGCCAAGCCACGCCTCCCGGCGGGTCACGCCCACCGCTCCGGCCCTCCCCCGCACGCCCGGGACCCAGCATCACCCCGGCCCGCAGCCAGCCGGCATCCTCCCGGGGCCGCACCCACCGGCAACAGCACCCTCCCGGGACCAGCACCCATTAGCACCTGCTCTCACCCGGGACTTGCGCCCACCCAGCGCCCAGGAGCAGCACCCACCCAGGACCCACCCAGCACCTCGCACCCGCGGGGGACACGGCCCCCACAGGACACGGCCCCTCACCCCTCCCCCGCACCCATCCCACCATCCCACTCCCCTTGGGACTCAGCACCCCACGCCCATCCCCACCTCCCAGCAGCCATCCAGACACAGCCTCCCACGCTCACCCAGGGACACCGCCAGTTTTAGAAACAGGACAGGGCAGAGCCCAGCGCACACCAGCCAGGGCGGGGGGGCAGCTGAAGCCCCCCAGGAGAGCAGTCCCAGCCAGGGACAGGCAGTCCTGGGCTGTGGTGGGTGCCAGCGCAGCGGACAGGGGAGCCGCACGCCACCAGCACACCAGGCACGTGCTGCCAGTGTGCCACGGGGGTCACAGCCCGGTGCAGGGTGGGGAAGAGCAGGAGCCAGACCCACAGGGGACTGGGAGCACTCATGGCACCCCACAACTCTGTGTTCATGCCCCACTTCTCAGGGTCTGCACTGTCTGGCCCCCACGGGCAGCAGGTACGCTCGAGGGGATCAGAGCACAGCCCCAGCACGCGGAGGGTACAATAGCACTAGTGTCTCCCCAGAGTTTATTTCCTTGAGTCTCAGTAACAAAAACAAACAAACAAACTAGGGTTTTTTTCCTCCCCTCCCAAACCACCTACCCACCCCCCCCCCCAGCCCCCCCTTCGGCTCAAACGTCGTAGTTGGGGTTCTTGCGTAGGATAACAAATCCTTCCAGGATGGGCGTCACAGGCACGTGCTCCTCCGTGGCCAGCTCTGCCCGCTCTCCATGCGCCAGCAGCACCGGCGTCGTGTGAGTCTGGAAGCCAGTGATGGTTTTGGGCTTGCCTGCCTGGCCCACCACGTCCACAGCCTACAAGAGAAGAGCGAGGTAAATGCCGGGGATGGGCAGGGACACCGGAGCATCCCATCCCCGGCTCTGGCTGCCCCTTACCTGTCCCACCCGAACCGACACAGGCAGAGGTCGCAGCTCCTCATCGAAGGTGACCAGCATGCGGGGCTGCATGGCAGCAACAAGGCCGTAGAGAACATAGTGGGACTTGCCCAGGATAACTGGAGGGGAGACAGAAGTAAAGGGGCTGAGCCGTACCCACCCCGCAGGGCAGAGGAGTGCCAAGCCCACAGTACTCACTGTTGCGCACATCCAGGAAGGACACGAGGACGGTCAGCAGCCCGGCCACGGCCACCTGGCTCATGAGCTGGCGATCGCTGTGGTAGGGGCACAGGGTAAGCGTCCCCTTGCCCAGGTGGGTCAGGCCCTGGTGTGGCAGAGAAAGCACGTGAGAGAGCAGTGGGGTAACACCTGGGACCCCCAGCCCTGCCTGGCAGGAGGGTGGGACACCCAGGACACCACTCCCCTCCCACACCCAGGGCAGGGCCCCCAACGTGCCCCTTTCCCACCACAAGCAGCAAGCATGGGATCATCACCTGGGCTAACCGCACCATGAAGAGGTTGTTGGGGTCCTTGGCATGGTACTGGGCTAGCTGCCGCAGCATCGCTGCTAGCCGGGCGTTGTTGGTACCTGGGGAAGAGGGGGTGCAGGCAGAGCAGGGTACATGGTTTGGGTCTCCCACCTTCCCCCCACCATGAGCCCCAAACTGGGCTGTCACCCAGGCTTACCGCTGCCCACCATGCCCATGGCAAAGATGGAGTTGTAAGAGACCTCGGGGTCAGCGTCATGGGAGAACTTGCTGAGGGTGTCAAGGATGTTGAGCCGTGGGTTGGAGACAGAGATAAGTGCCAGGGCCAGGGGCACAGCACGGCGGAGGGTGGGCTCCCCGTACCGCAGCTGCACGGAGGGTAGGTAGGTGTTAGACCCAGCTTACCAAGGGCAGTGAGGTCTACAGAGATGTCAAGCAAGACCCAGTTTCTATTCCCAGGTCCCTTTCCCGGCTCTGTACTGTCCCCTCCGCTGTCACTCACCAGGTGGCCAAATGTGCGCAGGGCCATCTCAGCACCGATCTCCTCGCCCATGGCAATAAGCGCAATTCCCAACACTGCTACGCCCTATGGGGACACAGGCACTGAGCGCCAGGCAGGGAGCACCCAGCCCAAAACCCAAGTTCTCACAGCCCCTGCGCCCACCCTGAGCCCAGGGGGACAGGGAGAACAGGAGATGCTGCTGGGGGCTGTTTTCCTCCAGCACTGATCCTGCAAGTGGCTTAGGGACCACTCCAAAGCCAGCTCCTGCACCTGTGACATGGGTCCCAGCCCATGTTTTCCCACCTGGTGAGCCCCCATGTCAGCTGAGCTCTCCTTCTTCTCCTTCTCTTTCTTGTCCTTTTTGTCCTTGTCCTCCTCCTTCTCCTTGGAGTCGAAGTGCTCACTGCAGATGTGCAGGAGCTGTTGCACCTTCAGGACATTCCCTGAGCCTGAGGGGAGAGCGGAGGGCCAGGATCAGCAGGCAGAGGGCCTGGGACCCACTCCTGCCTCCCCTGCCTCATCAGCCCAACTCACCCGCATAGGCGCAGATGTCCACCAGCGTGTTGGCAAAGCTGCGGAACGGCTCCGACACCACCTCCAGCGCTGCCAGGATGGCCTCGATCGCCTCTCCCTTCCCTGCCAATGAAGGCGCAGAGGTTAGAGGACAGCAGTGGAGGGATGCTCCCACCCCGACCCCCAACACATGAGCCACTAGCACTGCCTAGCCTTACCCAAGTGGTTCAAGCCCAGGCCGAGCGGCAGCCACCGAGCATATGTGTCCTTCAGCTCCGTCTCCGATTTCTCCATGATGGTCTGGAGGATGGTTGAGGTGACATCCCCATTGCAGGAGCCCACCGATATCATCCCGCAGGCCAGGGCGGTCACGCCAGCCACCTGGTGAAGGAGAGATGCTATATGCAGGGACAGTACACAGCGAGCTGGCCCACAAACAGGGTCGTGCTCTTCTGGCAGAGCACCTCAGGCAGGGACATGCTGCCCTGCTCCCAGAGCCCAAACCATCTGCAGGACAGCCCCTGTATCCCCAGGAGCTGCTGGGGACTGGGTGAGGAAGCAGGAACCCCAGGCGAACCTTGCCTCGCTCCCTACCTCCATGCTGGACTTGGAGTCTCCCATCACAGGTAGCAGCAAAGTCAGGACATCCTCACGGTTGGAGCCCGCATATGCCAGCCCCAGCCTGCGGAGAGTCCAGGGGAGCGTGAGGGGGGAGCTGCACCACCCTGCGCAGCACAGGGAAGGCTGGCGTTAGGCCCTTACCCAAAAATGGCTCCGATCCTCATGGTGTTGCTGTTGTGGAGGACATAGTCAGACAGGAGGGCCAGGGCAGGGTCACACTCGTTCCTCACCCCTGAGTTCACAATGCCACAGGCGAGGAGGGCTCCCGACTGCAAGGCAGAAGCACCATCACACACTGGCTACCAATGCACAAAGCGCCCTGCCAGCCAGTGACCGACGTCACCCCACACATTACACCCACTCCCCGGGATAGGCAAGTTGGTACCAAGTGATCAATGCCACTCTGGATCCAGCTGAGCAGTCCAAAGCTCATAGCTCTGTGACAAGGGGACCCCAAAGGCGCCTCAGGCAGTCCCCAAGAGCTCCCTACCTTTCTGTGAGCCACTCAAAAACAGGGCATCCAACCCCTCTCTGGGCGGGAGCTGAGCCACGCAGCAGACCAAGGCAAGGTCAACCATTACCCGAGCCAGCTGCACATCCAACCCGCGAGCAGGGCTGCCCCACGCAGCCATAGAGCCCGTGTCAGGATCGGTGCCACCAACCTTGATGTAATCCTCTGAGGAGTACAGGTATTTGTCGATCTGCGTGAGCCCCCCGTCCACGTCCCACAGCAGTATTGTGCCCAGTGATGCTGCAGCACTCAGCATCCCTGCAGTTCCAGGAGAGAAGAACCCACGTCAGCCCTCAATCGATGTGCCCTGCCTGGGGCAGGTGGTGGCCAGGGACACAGGGCAGCCCAGCAGCAGCCATGCCCTGCAGCCCCCCTTTCAGCAGGTCCCCAAAAGAGACAGGGTAGCGACCCCAAGCCTAGGGGCGCCTCCAGCCCCTGCCCAGCTGGCTCCCTCACCATGGTCCTTGTTCTTGTACAACCATTTATTGCCATCGTCTGTCAGTAGCTTGTCCTGTCCAAACGCAGCGTTCACGAAGCCATTCACAAAGGAGGAGGCCAAATTCATCCGGGCTGAGTCCACTTGGGAACCACTCCCTCCGAACCCTGGGGAACGATGTCAGGGTAAGCCAGGCAGCAAGAGAAGCCCTGCCAGCCCTCCACTGCACAGCCATCCCATGCCATGGGGGGATGAGGACCTGTCCCACCATCAGCAGGAAGGAGAAGCCCAAATCCAGAGCAGGCAGCCAGGTCTGCTCCACACCAGGTCAGAGACCACGAGCAGGCCAATTGCCCACCTCGGGATACACAGCTGATTGTGCCAGCCCAGAGGTGCCTTGCAGCCCCAGAAACTCCCCACAGGCAGAGACAACAGGCCATAACACAAGCCCTTACGGTTATTTTCCAGGTGGGTTTTGTAAATATCGTCCGGCACTTTGGGCTCCATGATGTCCAGCTGCAGAGACAAAGGAGAAGGGGGTTACCTCCTGGTCAGCACACCCCAGGGCAGCTGTCCTACAAGGGCAACCTCTCCAGGAGGTGCCTGGCTAAGCTCGTAGGGATGAAGGACCTCTTCCCAGATCTTGCCACAGAGCCGGGCAGCCAGGGCAGCCACAGCTGGAGGCAGCCCAGGGCTCTTTTCCCAGCTGGGACACTCACCTCTCTGGCCAAGGCCAGGAAGTTGCTGTTGAGCTGGACGTTGGACATGATCTCGGTCAGGTCCTCGTACTCCTCCACATCCTCGTTCAGCTCCAGGAAGACCCCATGGCGGCCCAGCATAAAGGCCATCTGCTTCTGGACAACTCTGCACAGAGGGGAGAGGTTTCACAAGTGCCCAGACCCCAGCCAGCCACAAACACACGTTCACCAAACAGCGAGCCAACCTGCCCTGCTCTAGAGGCATGCAAGAGCAGCCCAGAGACAATCCGCTCTCGCCCATCTTGATTTCAGGGACAAGAGTCTCAGTCCAAACCCCCAGACACCTCCAGTGGCAGCAGGATCCAACCCAGCTTCGCCCAGACAGGGAGCCGTGCCCCACCACGATGGACGAAGGGCCCAGAGGGCAGGGAATGAGTCTCCGCTTACACATCTTTGCAGGAAGTGAAGATGTCCTCCACCAGCTCCACATCATTGAGCATCAGAGCCAGGCGTAGGGCTTCAGGGTAGCGGCTAAACTTGCGGAAGATGCCCAGGGCACAGCGCAGGAGAGCTGAGTTCTCAGGCTCTGGGACGTAGCTTACACAGCTTTCAGGAGGGGACAGACAGGAGGGTGACAACCACATCAGGCAACCTCGGCCCACCAGGGACCAGGCTCCCTCCAGCACCTCAGCCTGCCGAGCCTCCTCACCTGGTGAGGTAGAGGCACACTTTGGAGTAGGCGTTGTCATCAATGTACTTCTCTAGCATGTCCATCTGCTCAATCTCCATGAGCAGGTCGCAAGCCTCATGCTCTGCATTGTGGGCCATGTTGTAGGGGACAATCTCCTTGACGAGGGTGAGGAGCGTGTCCCTCTGAGCCTTGTCAGCCTCATCAATCTCCTGCCACTCCTTGGCCACCTCTCCTGCCAAGTGCCTGCGGGGACAAAGGGACATCACCGCCACAGAAACCAGCTTTGCCCAGCCCCAAGGATAGGGGGGCAGCTGCTGCCAGTTAGCTGGGGCTGTGTATTGTTTATGGGGGCTCCACATTCCTGCAAGAGCTTATGGGCGACAAGCCCAGAGGAGGAATAGGGTTAAGAGCAGAGATTACAGAGGCCATGGCAGCAAGATCTCTGCAGCTGGCCAATCACTGTGGATAGAGGATGTGGTGACACATGTGCAGGCATGACAGGGGCAGCTGAACACAAGCCCAGCAAGTTGGGACACCTCCCAGACAGGCCAGAGTCAAAGCACTCAGGGAAATCCCTCTGAGCCCTCATCCTTCCCCAGGTCTGGCTCCCACCCAGGCTTACCTGACGTATTCATGCCCCCAAGATGCCAGCTCCTCCTGGGAGCCCACCAGCCGGTACTTCAGACACTCACGCTCCCCGCTCATGGTCATGGCCAGAACAGAAATGATGTCTGCCGCAAAGCGCTGGGGAAAGAGTGTGGAGGTTCACAGACACATGCCGGGCACGGGGAAGAAGGGGCAGCCAGGGACACAACACCCTCCCTGCGCCCACAAGCCATCACAAGTGGCAAAGGCATGGCCCTGGCAAGTTATAAGCCACTGGAGCAAGTCACAGGGGATGATGTTAGACCATGGGGTCTGGAGGGCTCTCCAAATACCTGCCCCAGCACCATCCCCCCAGCCATGTGGGATGGTGGGGCCAAGAGCCTTTACCTTGTTCTCTCCCGGAGCCATGTTCTCATAGATTTCCTTCAGCTTGCCATAATGGGGCCGTAGAAACTTGAGGGGTTTGGGAACGGAGGTCATGGAGGTGGTGGAAGAGCGGATCTGCCTCCGCAGCTCCTCCAGGGCTGGGCGGTAGAGGGACGTATCTTTCTCCTGCAGAGAGAAGCTGCAAGTCAGGGAGCAGGGGGCTGGTTCTTGCACCATCACCCCTCCAGCCCTCCCCAAACACAGCCATGGCTCTGAGCAGAGCAGCTCCCCCCGGCCTGGGCTGCCTCCTTCAGCCCAGGTGCTGGGGAGGAAGGCCACAGCAGGGCAGAAAGCCACCCACACAAGAGGGAGGCAGAGGTCCCTTGGGCACAGGTCAGACAGGCAGCAAGACTGAGGGACAGACTGCAGCGGACAAGAAGGGACCCCGCTCAGGGTGAAACCCCCCCCATCTCCACTGCATAAGGAACGACCGTAAGCGAGGGACAGATGGACTCAAGTCCTGATCAGGGCTCTGCTCCTCCACAGCTCCTTGCTGAGGAGCACAGCACAGACTTACCCCCAGGCGCTCCACCAGCATCTCCAGCTCATCCTGCAGCTGCTTGTCTTCCTCTGACTGCCAAAATGCACAGGAGAAAGCAGAGCTAAGGGCACCCAGCACAGACATCCCCAGGGTGACAGGGGTGCAGCTGTCACCCCAAGCTGCAGGGGGACCGGGACACAGCGACCCCCCCTCCCCAGGGCACCATCCTGCCCCACTGCTGCTGGGGGTCAATGCCCCCATTACTGGGGATACCCCCCCCGAAGAGACCACTCCTTGCCACGGGGTGAGAAGCGCCTCCCCCGTTACCCTGTGCTGCACAGAAACACCCCCACAGAGAGGGGCATGGCAGGGACAGCAGCCCGCCACCCAGAGGCAGCCCCCCACCCAGTGGCAGCCCCCCGGGACCCTCAGCGCCAAGGCCACCCCCATGCCAAAAAGAGGGGACCCCTCCATAGTCCCCACTGTCACACGCACGCCCTGATCACATCGCGGCTCCCCTCACCCCGCTCCAGCGACATCACGTCCCGGAGCCCCCCGCCCCATCGCACATGCACACCGCCCCCCCAGGAACAGGGAGCCTTCAGCTGCGTCACGCGGGCAGCCCCGAGACGTCACGGCCCGCCTCCCGCAGGGAGCCCCTCGCCTCAGTGACGTCACGCGCTCCCGCCGGAGGGAGCCCCCCCGCCGGTGACGTCACGCGCCCCCGCCGCAGTGAGCCCCGGGGACGCCGCAGGCGCCCCCAGAGGGGTGCCGGCCGCCCCCGTGACGCGCGATGACGTCCCGTCCCGCCCCACCGGTGACGCGGGGCCGGCCGGGCCGTGACTCAGCTGCGGCCCGCGGCGCGGCGGCGCTCACCAGCTCCTGCTCCTTCTCGGGCCCCGCGGGCGGCTCCCGGCGGTCCCGGCCCCAGGGCGGCGTGGGCTTCTCGTCGCCGCCCGACCCGGGGCCGCCCTGCACCCGGCTCTGCCCGCCGCCGCCGCCCGCGTCCATGGCCGCTCCGCCGCGCACCCGCCACTCTGCGCCTGCGCGCCGCACGCGCCCGCCACCAATCGCCGCCCGGCGCCGCCGTGACGACGCCGGCGCGCGCCGGCGGGCGGGGCGAGGGGCGGGGGCAAGGGCGGGGCGCGGGGCGGGGCGGCCCCACGTGCCGCGCCGCTGCAGCAACGCCGGGCACCGGCACCGGCGGCGGCAGCGGCGGGAGCGGGGGGGGGACCCAGCCCGGCCCTTCCCTTCCCGGGGCTCCGGCACTGCCGGGGAGCGCTGGCAGCCGGGGACGGGGTCGGGGACCCGGAGCTCCCCCGCCCTGGCAGGAGGCACCGGTGCCACCGGAGCCGGGCAAGTGAGGTGACACTGCCCAGGGCAGGCGGGCTCGGTGGAGAGCCGACGCGCCACGGACACCCGTGGGTACCCCCTCTGCCCCTCCACCCGTGCACACACACACACCCCTCCTGCGCACGTGTGCCGCTCTGTGCCCCCGGCCTCGCAGTTCAGGCAGGTGGCACCGCCTCGCCCACCCCCACCGGGCACCCCCGGGGGGGCACCTTCCCCCCCACACCGGGCAGCACCCCGGGCTGTGCTCCGTGGGGAAACCCCCAGGCAGGTGGTGTGGTGCCAGGCGTCTCCCCAGCGCCATTTTCCAAAGCGTGACTGCACCCCCACGGCAGCTATGCACCCTGCGTGCTGGAGGGTAGGGGGGACCCTACCCGGGTACCCGGACACCCCCACACACCACTGCCCCCCTGGCAGCACCCCGGGCACCGGGCGGGTGGCATGCGGTGACACAGGGCTGGGGAGGTGGCGAGGCAGGGTGCAAGGCCACGTGCACAGCCAGGCCTTCCTCCTCGCTCACCGCGGCGGCGTGACCGTGGCTGTGCACACCCACGTGGGTGCCACTGCGTCACACCGCGTGCGGCGGCACGGGCCTGCGGGTGACCTCGGGGTCCTTCGGGGTACCAGGGGTGGGGTGTCACTCAGCGCATGTCTGCGTCCACCTGAGCATGTGCCCGCGTACCAGGGCAGGTCCGCCTGCTGTGGCCCCGCACCGTTACCACCCCGCTGCCAGTGCCGGTACCCGGTGCCATGCAGTGTCAGTGTCCCTCCCCGGGTGCCGAAGCCCGGTGCCGGTACTTGCGTCAGTGTACCGGTGCCTGTTGTGCAAGCCCGAGTGCTGCTCGCCGTACCAGTGCCGGTGCCGGTGTGCCTCCCTCGCCGGCGAGGGTGCAAAGCGCCAGTGCGGGTGCCGGTGCAGGTACCGGTGCAGTGCGGGTCCCGTGCGGGTGCCGGTGCGGGGCTCCTCCCGCAGGCACGGTGGTCACCTTGGTGGCGGGGCCGGGCCGGGTGGAGTGGAGGGGAGCGGTGCGGTGCGACCGGGCTGGGCACCGGTGTCCCCGCTCCAGCCACCCCCCGGGGGGCCGGCCCCCGCCCGGTGCCTGCGGGCCGCTCCCCGCCGGTACCAGCCCCCGCGGCTCCATCCCTCCGGCGCGGCCCCATCCCTGCCCGGCCCCGGTCCCGGTCCCGGCGGCGGCGCGGCGCCCGGTGCGGGCCATGGCGGCGGCGGAGGCAGGCGGCGCTGCGGCGGCGGCGGCGGCCCGGCGCGGCCCGGGCGGGGAGCGGAGCTAGGCGGGAGGCGGCCCGGGATGGCCAGGATGAACGTGGCCCTCCAGGAGCTCGGACACGCCGTGAGTGCCCGGGGCAGCGGCGCGGGCCGGGCCGGGGGCGGCGGGCGGGGAGTGGGGCAGGAGGAGGGGGGGACGGGGGGCACCGGATCCGGGGGCGGAGGGGGGGGCGAGGGGGACAGGAGGGGGCCGGGGCAGAGGAGAGCCCGGGGGCTGGAGGGCTGAAGGAGCTGGTAGGACTGGGGGGGCTGCGGGAGCCGGCGGGAGGAAGGGCTGGGGGGGGGGGGCTGGGGGAGAATGGGGGGGGAAGAGCCTGGGGGGTGTAGGGGGCTGCGTGGGGCCGGGGGAGCTGGGTGGCTGGAGGGTCCCCGTCCCCCAAGGTGGGGGGAAGAAAGGGGAGGAAGGACCCCCCAAACCCCTGCCTGGGGTTGGGCAAGGGGAGCTGGGGCGGTTCGGAGATGGCCCCACAGACCCTGCTCTGCCGAGGCATGAAGCCCACCTGGGGTACAGTGATGCTGCTCGTAGGGTGCCCCCCAAGACAGCACCCCTGGAGGGAGCAGAGGGCCCTGTCCCCGCGGGTGTCAGCCCCACGGAGGGGGCAGGAGGAGCCCCAAGAGCAGGTCCTGCTCCTGCCTCGAGGGTGCCAGGAGGTGCTGGGGAGGGGGTGCTGCCAGCTGGTGCCCAGCAGGATGAGGACCCCCCGGGAGGGGATAGGAGGGTGTTGGGGGAGCCGGGGTAGTGGGGGTGCCGGGCTGGCCGAGCTCCAACACCATGCTGAGCCATCCCTCCTAATGCCATCAGCTCCCGGGAACCCGCCCCGGCGGGGGGCTCCTGCCAACTGTCGATCCCAGCCTCGCACCCTCCCACCGTGGCAGCCCTTGGCGAAGCCCCCTCCCTGTCCCGGCAGAGTGGCAGTGGGCAGAGCTGGGCACGGGGCACTTGCTCTGCTTCACCCCCTGCCCATCATCCTTTCTGCCCCGGCTTCTTCCTGGCCCCTAACACCAGCCCTGCAGGCAGCCCCGGGGCATCCACCTTAGTCTGCAGCACAGACGGGAGGGTGAACCGCAACCCACCCGGGCGTTGACTCTGAAGCCTAAGGATGGCTCACGACCAGCAGCATTGCTGATTCTCTTCCACCAAAGCCTCCAGCTTTTTCCTCCAGCTCATCCCCCCCCCCCAAAGCTGCTGGCTCAGCTCCACCACCTCCCTCTTGGCTGAGTCCTCAGCAGCCCTCACGGCTGGGTTGGTGCAAGCAGCCCCTGCCGGGCTGCCCCGCAAGGCCGGCAGTGAGGGGGTCCCACCCTGCGGGCTGGCAGCCCCTGTATTGCCCCCTCTCACCCCACACGCTTTGCCCATATGGGCTCGTCCCTGCGCCCTGGGCACCCCCGGGGCCAGGATGGGGTGGGAGGCGCTTCCAGATGTTTCGGACCGGTGCACATCTGCATGGAAAGTTCCAGGCGGGGGAGGAGGGGCGAGGCAGCAGCACTAGGCAACGGTTGCCTGGCAACGGGGACCACGTCTCCGTGGCGATGTGGCACCTGTCGGCGGGGCTGATGCCACAGCTGCCATGGCGACGCGGAGGGATGCTCCGGCGCGAGCCCCCGAGCCCCCCACCAGCAGCTCTCCCCGCGCTCCTCGGGGCCACCCGGGGCTGGGGACAGCCTCTGGGGGAGGCCCGGGCACACTGAGGGGGGTCAGGGGCTGCCCTGGCCCCCCCGTGCACCCGCTGAGTGGGCACCGGCCCTCACTGTAAGAGCCAGAGGGCATGGCGGGGTGGGGGACAGCCACCCCCACACCCCCATCCCAGCCCACTCCCTCCTTCGGCAGATGCCCGACTACAAGCGTGCCACGCTGCAGGACGACGAGGGGCCAGAGCCGGCGGGGGACGGCAGCGTTTCTCCTGACAGTGTGGAGGTGAGGTCTGCCCCAGCCCCTCCATCCTTCCCCTCTCCATCCTCCCCAGCCCCCCTCCTCGCCCTCAGCCGGAGCCTGCCCGCAGCCGGGTGGTCAGCGGGAGCAGGGCCGGGAGCCAAGCCAGCCCTGGCTGTCCCCAGGGATGTGCTGGGAGGCAGCCAAAATGCGGCAGAGATTGTGCCCAGGCCATCATCCTTCCTTGCGGCTGGGGGGGCTGCCAGCAGCCACTGCCGCCTCACCAGGGCTGGTGCCCTGGGTACCCGCGGAGGGATGCCCTGGTCCCCACCTCATCACGCAGCCAAGCCAGGCACCGGGGAACAGTAGGGGAGGGAAGGGGGAGCGGCGAGGTTCGGTCCCCCCCACGGTGCGATGGCAGGTCCTGCTCCTGCCCAGGTGGGGTTTCGGAAGGGGCCGGGGCCACTGCTGAGCCGCCTGGCCTCACGCAGCCAGCTGGAGCTGGTGCTCTGCGCCGTCGCCGTCTCCCTGGCACTGCTGCTCGGCATCGCCGTCGTCACCCTGGCCATCCAGTACCGCAGAGGTAGGGAGGGTCCCTGTGTCTCTGCAGGGGCGGCAGTGGTGTCCCCCCACCCAGGGGGAACACGGCAGGATGGGGAGGGATGGGTCAGCGCGGGGCTCCTGCTCCGGGTGCTCTGCCCACCCCGCGGTGCAGGCAGGGCTTGGCCCCGCTCCGTGCCTTGGTTTCCCCCGGCACACACGCACAGCCCCAGGCATGCCTTCCCTGCCAGATCCCTCTCACAGCATGTGCCTGACGGACGCCTGCGTCCGGGTGGCCAGCAAGATCCTGGAGGCCCTGGATGCGGAGACGGACCCGTGCCAGGATTTCTACCAGTACTCATGCGGGGGCTGGATCAAGAGGAACCCGCTGCCCAACGGGCGCTCCAAGTGGAGCACCTTCAACAGCATCTGGGACCAGAACCAGGCCATCATGAAGCATCTCCTAGGTGGGCACCGGGTGGGTCACAGCCACCGGGGGGGGGTGACCTCCGGGTGCAGGCGGGAAGAGCCCCAGCATCCCCGGGGCTGACCCACAGCCTCCTGCAGAGAACACCACCTTCAACTCCAGCAGCGAGGCGGAGCGGAAGACGCAGCGGTACTACCTGTCCTGCCTCAAGGAGCAGAGGATAGAGGAGCTGGGCTCCCAGCCCCTCATGGAGCTCATCGACAAGGTGGGTGGCCATCCACATATGAGCTGAGCTGTCAGGGATGTGCAGAGCACATCTCTCATTTGGCTCTTCATGTAACTGGGGAGGGGGCAGCCCTTGGGGACAGATCCCATCCCTCCTTGAGGCGCCGGGTCCGTCTGCCGGCAGATCGGGGGGTGGAACGTCACCGGCTCCTGGAACCAGAGCAGCTTCATGGAGGTACTCAAGATGGTGTCAGGCACGTACCGGGCGACCCCCTTCTTCACGGTGTATGTGGGTGCAGACTCCAAAAGTTCCAACAGCAACATCATCCAGGTTGGCGCCTTGGCACCGAGGGGCGGTGGGCACCGGCGGGGCACCGGGCTGCCCGTGCTGCCCCTCTCTCCCCCCAGGTGGACCAGTCGGGGCTTTTCCTCCCATCCCGGGATTACTACCTGAACAAGACTGCCAACGACAGGGTGAGGCTGAGTGCCAGGCACGCTGCTGGCAGCAGTCAGGGGAAACCCATGGCAATGGGGTGCGAGCAGCGCTGGGGAGCACCTGGCACCTGCACCCTGCCCATCGGGTGGCACGGTGCCCAGGCACGGTGCTCAGGCAGTGGGTCAGAACCCCCCGGGGAGGTGGGATGAGCTGTGGCCAGTGCTGAACTGGGGCTCGGGGTCCCGCCAGGTCCTGGCAGCGTACCTGGACTACATGGTGGAGTTGGGCACACTGCTGGGGGGGGCCCCGGAGCCCACCCGCCTCCAGATGCAGCAGGTGCTGGACTTCGAAACCCAGCTGGCCAACATCACCGTGCCCCAGGCTGAGCGGCGGGACGACGAGAAGATCTACCACAAGATGAGCATTGCCGAGCTGCAGGTGGGCACGGCCCAGCGCAGCCCAGGGAAAGCCTTTGGGGACACGAGGGGAGGGTTGTGCAGTGGGACACTGGGGGGTCCGTGCCCACTGCTGCCCCCCTTCAGGACACCCCGGGCAGCCCCATCCATTCTGGGACATGCGCTGGGTGCTGGAGTGAGGTGCTCATCCCCCCCAGGTTGTTAGGATTTGGGAGAAGGTGCCACCCCGCATGGGGGGGGTCCCAGGGTCCCCTCCTTAGGAGCAGCAGCGAGCCACGGGGAAGGTGCTTGGGGGCAGAAAAGGGATCTGGGGTGGTGAGGGACCTTGGGACCTTCCCGGGGAGCACAGCCCCTGCCCCGGGGGATCCCCCGGTGCTGGGCAGAATGTGGCAGAGCCATGCCAAGCACCCAGGTGCCACGACCCTGTGTCCCCTCCAGGCTCTGGCCCCTGCCATCGACTGGCTGGATTACCTGTCCTACGCCCTGGCCCCACTGGAGCTGGCGGACACGGAGCCCGTGGTGGTGTATGGGGACACCTACCTCCAGCAGGTCTCTGACCTCGTCAATGGCACCGACAGGAGGTGAGGTGCCCGTGAGCCCCTGACCGTGCCCCATTTGGGGCTTCCTCCATGGCGGGGGCACGTTTTGGGCTCGCCAGTGGCTTGGAGGCTGGGGCATCCCCATGGATCGTGGTGAGTCGTGGCGAGTCATGGTGTCTCTCTGCCCCTGCAGCGTCCTGAACAACTACCTGATCTGGAACCTGGTGCAGAAGACGGCCTCCAGCCTGGACCAGCGCTTCGAGACAGCCCAGGAGAGGCTGCTGGAGACGCTCTACGGCACCAGGAAGGTAACGGGGGGCCCTGGGACCAGTCCCCTCTGCCCTCAGCCTGGAAGCGGCCAGGACCATCTCTGCCCTTGGGATGTCCTTCGGATGCTGGGCCCTGGACGCTGCAGAGGGAACCCAGGGATCATCTTTTGGGATGGGGATTTAGCTGCCGAGCATCTCCCCCCTGGGGAGGGGACAGAGCTGGCCTGGGGGAAGGGCGGGGAGCAGGGAAGGGAGCTGAGGGTCTCACAGACCCCCGTCTCACTCCCACAGTCCTGCACGCCCCGCTGGCAAACCTGCATCTCCAACACAGATGACACGCTAGGCTTCGCCCTGGGCTCCCTCTTCGTCAAAGCCACCTTCGACCGGGACAGCAAGGCCATTGTGAGGACACTTCTGCCCTTGTACCCTTCCCATCACCATCCACAGGAACCCCCCTTTTCCCCCCCAAACTCCAGGGCTGGAAGGTGGGGAGCAGGGAAATGGGACCCCCAGCCCTGGGGAGATCACATCCTGCCCACCTTGTCCCTGCCTGAGGGGCTGCGGCAGGCAGGGGGGCTTCAGTCCCTCCCCTCCCCAGGCTGAAGAGATGATTAGTGAGATCCGGGCAGCGTTCGAGGTGTCCCTGGACCAGCTGGACTGGATGGATGAGAAGACCAGGCAGGCTGCGAAGGAGAAGGTGACCCCAGGGAGGGCAGTCGGTGGGAGACCTCCCCCCGTCCTGGTAAGCCCCCCCACACCATCTCACTGCTGGAGTCTCTCCCAACGCAGGCGGACACCATCTATGACATGATCGGCTTCCCTGACTTCATCCTGGACAACAAGGAGCTGGATGATGTCTATGATGGGGTAGGGGGGCACCCAGCTCGTGGGGAGGGGGTCTGGTCCCTGCTCACACCAAGTCCTGGGGGGCCCCATGGTGGGGCAATGTCCCTATTTGGGGGACCCATTTGGGACAGGGCATTAACGGAGCCACCCTGGTACCGAGCACATTCTGGCCAGGGTGGGGTGAACCACCCTGGTGGACCCCTCATCCCTCCTCTTCCTCTCCAGTATGAGGTCTCAGAGGACTCCTTCTTCCAGAACATGCTCAACTTCTACAACTTCTCTGCCAAAGTGATGGCCGACCAGCTCCGGAAACCCCCCAACCGCGACCAGTAAGGGGGAGGGCCTGGGGGGGGGGGAGCAGAGGATGTGACACCAGCACTGTCCCCAGCATGGCCTGGGTGGTGCTGGTTCACTGGGGGGAAGGTCCCCCCAAGGGGTAGCACAGCGTTGTAGGTCACCTGTGGTGGCTCTGGCTTGTCCCCAGGACAGGGTCCCTTGGTCACAGGACAGGGGCAGCAATGCCAGCCCCGGGCAGGGCAGCCAGGGGACCCACGGTGGGAGATGGCACAGGAGGGTGCCGGGGTGGGGGGAAGAGGGGACACATCCCTGCCTGTCCCCTGTCCCACCTCCCTGCCCCAGGTGGAGCATGACCCCGCAGACCGTCAATGCCTACTACCTGCCCACCAAGAATGGGATCGTTTTCCCCGCTGGCATCCTGCAGGCTCCCTTCTACGCCCGCAACCACCCCAAGTGAGCCTGGCATGGGGATGGGGGGCATCTCCTGGGGTTGGGGGGGCATGGGTTGGATCAGGACCAGCACCCCACAAAGCCCCCCCCAGTCACGAAGCAAAGCCCTGAGGGCCTTGAGGATCCCTCAAGGCTTTACATCCTGCAGCCAAGACAGCCTGCAAAGTCCCTGTGGGGCCACCAGTGTCCCCAACAGGACTCATTCCCAGCTGGGTGCCAACTGGAGCAGAGTCTTGCTAGGTGCCCTGGACACAAACGGGGTGCCCAGGCTGCAGAGGGGGTGCCTGGTGCAGGGGCAGGCTGTGACGGCATCATCCCCCCCCGCACTTACCTGACTCTCTCCCATGGCCCCACAGAGCCCTTAATTTCGGCGGTATCGGCGTGGTGATGGGGCATGAGCTGACCCACGCATTCGACGACCAAGGTGAGAGCGGTGGTGAGAGCCCATCTCCGACCCCCATCACCTTCTTGCCCTCCCACCCCTTGGCCCCCCGCCCACCCCCTGCCCTTGGCGTGGGGATGGGGTGCCGCGGGCGCGCAGGGGTCCCGCTTTGCCATCCATTGCATCATGCGTGCTCGTGTGCCCCTGGCCGCCCCCCCTTCTATCGTCCTGTCTCCCCAGGTGGCACCTGCCGATAGCTCCCCCCGGCTTCTCTGTGCAGCTTTCGCTCCATCCGCTTGGTGAGGACACGGTGTCTGCAGCCCCGGCCCCCACCTCATCCTCCTCCCCGCGGGGCACGGGACGGGTCCCTCTCGCATCCGCTCTGCTTTGCACCTTCACTGCAGCCCCGGAGCCAAGAAGGGTTCAATGGGGGAATTTGGGGTGACAAATCCAGCAGGGATGTACCGGGGGATGGTTGGGGACCCAAGTGCACAGCTGAGCCCCAGCCGGGGCCCACCCGGAGCAGGGGCTGGGGGACACCATCTCCTCTGGGCATGGACCCAAGGCGCCAGGTCCCCCGGTGTCCCCTGGGGCTCTCCCCACCAAACCCACCCTGCTTCGGGACCCCCTGCAGTGGGGGCTCTGCAGGGGGCCAGCGTCCCCTGGTCCCACGCCACATCTTGGTCCTGCAGGGCGGGAGTACGACAAGGAGGGCAACCTGCGGCCATGGTGGCAGAACTCCTCCCTGGAGGCCTTCAAGAACCGGACGGCATGCATGACGGAGCAGTACGGCCGCTACACCGTCCACCGCGAGAAGGTCAATGGCCGGCAGACACTGGGCGAGAACATCGCCGACAACGGTGGGCTCAAGGCAGCCTACAATGTGAGTGCCACTGTCCCGAGGGGACACGGACCCCCGTGCCTGTCTGTCCCTCCCCAGGGCTTCAGGGCACTTCTCCCACAGGCATACAAGTCCTGGCTGCAGAAGAACGGGGAGGAGAAGCGCCTGCCAGCCCTGGGGCTCACCAACCACCAGCTCTTCTTCGTGGGCTTCGCTCAGGTAGGGCGGAGCAGGATGGTGGGTTCCCCATCCCACCCCGGCCCCTCGGAGCCAGCCCACAGCCCTCCATCCTGCCCCAGGGGGCTCTGCCCCCCATCCCTGAGGCTGCTCCTGCTCCGGCAGGTGTGGTGCTCCGTCCGGACGCCTGAGAGCTCCCACGAAGGGCTGGTGACCGACCCCCACAGCCCTGACAAGTACCGCGTCATCGGCACCCTCAGCAACTCCCGGGACTTTGTCGAACATTTCGGCTGCCCCCTGGGCTCCCCCATGAACCCCGGCAAGCACTGTGAGGTGTGGTAGGGATGGGGAGGGTGCTGGGGACAGAGGGGGTGATGCTCTGCTGTGTCCCCCACCCCAGCCCTCGCCAGCTGCCGGAGCTGGCCCACGGGCAGAGAGCGGGGTCACCCCCCCAGGTCACCCTCCGTTGCGGTTCCCCCCTGTGCACACACCGCACACCGCCTCGCCCCACCTCTGCCCCCCTCCCCAGCACACACGGCCCCACACCGGGCACCCACCGCAGCCCCCATCCATGGCCTGGGGCCAGGCACAGCTGGCAGAGAAGCCGTAGCACCCCCAAAATGCAGCTCTGCCCCCCAACCCTGACATGCTAGAGACGGGCACCGCTCAGCCCCCCCCCAGTGCCACGTCTCCCCCCCCAGGCAGGCAGGTCAGAGGCGTCCCAGGGAGAGCACTAGAGCCGAGCCCCCCCTGCTCCTGCCCCCTGACCTGCCGGAGATGGAAGCTGGGGGTCACCCAGCTCCACTCTCCCCTCGCCCCCTCCCAGTCCGGCTTGGCTTCCCCATCCACCTCTGCTGGGACCAGCGGGCGGCAGCGGGGACTCTGGTGCCTTCAGCTGTGGGTGGCTGTCGCTGAATTTATTTAACAATTAAAAGCAGTTTCCACTTACTCCGGCGGCTCCAGGTCCTTCACGGTGTCAGGGCAGGGGGGAGAGGTGGGATCTGGAGCGGGAGGTGGCTCAAAAGCCGGGGAACGTGTGGGAGATGAGACATCCCGAGGGACAGGAGCAGGAGATGAGAAATCCCGAGGGACCGAGGGAGGGGAGCGGGAGATGTCTTGAGGGATGGAGGGAGGGGAGCAGACATGCGGGGAAGGAGAACGGCAGACACAGGGCTGACCCTCAGCCCCACAGCCCCAGCCCAGCCCCAGTGGGGTGGGGGTCTCCCCGCTGGAGAGGCCAGCCAAGGGGTCCCGTTGCCTCCCCAGGCGGGGGGTGACAGCACGGGTGACCCCATCCAGCCCTGGGGCCAGGCCGTGGCCGAGCCCCCTCCCCAGAGCGCCTGGGGCCTGCCCTGGCCAGAACCTCTCCGCATCCCGCGCCCCCAGCCCCATACTGGGGTCCCCCCCCTCCACCCCCGCCTCTGCACTGGGACCCCACCGGCCCACAGAGACCAGCGGCCGCGGGAAGGGGGGGGCTCGCAAAGGCCGCCGGGAGCTGTAGTCCCGTCAGCGGCAGGCGCAAGGCCCGACGGGAGCTGTAGTTCGGCGCGAGGGACGCTGGGGGCTGTAGTTCCGGGCACGGCGCGCCCCGCCGCCGCGGCGCGGGGGCTGCACTCCATTTCCCAGCAGGCAGCGCGGCGGGGCCAAGGGTCCGGGCCTGGGCGCCTCCGGCCTCGGGGGGCACGGGGGGCAGCGGGGCCGGGCCGGCGTGAGCGGCAGCGGCGGGGCCGGGCCGGGCCGGGCCTGGTGGGCTGGGTCCGAGCCGGGGGCTGGGTCCGGGCCAGATCGGGGGTGCTGGGCCCGGACTGGGGGTGCTGGGAGCGAACCGGGGGGGCCAGGCCTAGGTGGGACCCTGGGTGCAGGGCCCGGGCTGGGTCACGGGTGCTGGGCCTCGGCCCGGTCCTGGGTGCAGGGCAAGACGGGCGCCTCTGGACCCAGGCTGGGCAAGGGGTGCTGGGTCGGGCCGGGCCTGCGGGGCACTTGTGGGTGCTGGAGCTGAACTGCCCCCAGCCTTGGCCCTAGGGTGGCAGCGCCCTGGGGACAGGGGCAGTGGGACGTGGCTGCCCTGGGGACAGGGGCGCTGGGACATTCCTGCCCCTGGGCCGACACGGCCACGTCCCCCAGCCAACACGCTCACCTTGCAGGCGTGCCGCCCAAGCCTGGCACCATGGACGCGCCGCCCATCACACCTGGGGAGCTGCTGTGTCTGGGCTCCAGCCTCGCCTTCTCCGGCCTCTTCTACTACCTGTACAGGAAGAAAGCCAGAGTCGTGGCACGCATACAGGTAGCCCTCTCCCTCAGGTGCTCTCTCATGCCCACTGTTCCTTCCCTGCTGCCCTACACTGCCCAGCCCAGAGCTTTTGATTTGAATGCACCTCACTGATGACAGCAGCCTGCTGCATCCTCTACTGACATCACGATGCCCAGGACCAAGCAGGTCACATCCTGCCAGCGATCCCCACAAAGCCATGCGTGACCCACCCTCTGCCTGCTAGCCCGTCTGCCCCTGCCCGTGTTCACACTCAGTCCCTGCTCTTGCAGGAGGCCCCAAAGCTCCAGGTTGATGACGATTTACCAGCACTGGTCTCTGCAGCTGATGGGAGGTGCCTGCCTTACGTTGCCCTGGAAGGTAAGGAGACCCTGTGGCCCCATACCGGGGACAGGGGCTGGGCTCTCCTCCTTCGGCCGTGATGCATTCCTTGGTCCTTAGGCATAGTGCTGCCAGCCAAGGCTGCGCTCACCAGCCATTACCATGAGGGGCTGCAGGGTGTGATCCAGAAACTGCTTCTGAAAGAACATCGGCTGATCTGGAACAGCTTGGCCCGGAGCTGGTGAGCCATGGGAGGGGACAGCAGGGGTGGGCTTGCACCGGTGGGTCCAGACCCCCATCCTCTGGGGCCAATCGAGAGGCAGAAAGTGGCTCGGTTAAAGGCTCTAGTCCCTAGCCTTGGCTCAGCCCCAAGAGCTCCGAGTTCCTCCGCGTTGTCCACATCCCAGCGCTGCACTCTCCGCTTGCAGGAGTGAGAGTGAGCGGGTGCTCTCGGAGCAGGTCTACACCGTCCCCTTCTTGCTGGCCTCGCCGGACACTGAGGCAGTGACGCCAGTGAGCGTGGAGAGCCCGCTCCGAGCTGTCTCCCTGCCACTGGAGACAGTGTACGAGCGGTTCCAGCAGCCAGCCCACGGCTTCCGTGACCTGCTGGGCCAGTACTTGAGCGGGGAGAAGCCCAAGGGCATCCTGGAGACGGAGGAGATGCTGCGGGTGGGGGCCGGGCTGACGGGTATCGGGGAGCTGGCCCTGCACCCTGACGGCTCCCTGCACCTCCAGCCACCGGCCCAGGAGGGAGAGTATTTCCTGTGCCTGGGGGACTGGCAGACGGTGCTGGCGGAGCTGGAGTCGGCCAGCGGGCTCTGGAAGGGGGCGGCCATGCTGTGCGCCGCGGCGGGTCTGGCCGTCCTCCTGCATGCCCTGTGCCGTGCCTACCGCCGCGCCCGCCTCAAGCAGCAGCGTGAGGACAAGGAGCCGGAGGGCGAGGGAGCCGGGGACGAGGGGCCCGAGGACTCCTGCGTGATCTGCCTGACACGGCCCCGCGAGTGCGTCCTCTTGGGCTGCGGCCACATCTGCTGCTGCTTCCGCTGCTTCCAGGCTTTGCCCACCCGCCTCTGCCCCATCTGCCGGGGGCCTATTGACCGCGTGGTGCCCCTCTACCAGGCCTGAGAACACCTGGGGGGTGCCCAGGGAGGGGCACCGCAAACCAAGCCAAGCCTGGAGCCTGCAGAAATCTCAGCTGTCCCCTCGCGTGCAGCTGTGTGATTCCTGTTGGGAGGCAGGGGTCCTGATGAGCCCTCCTGTCTGTTTCCTGGGGGGGGCGGGGGGAGCAGGTTATAGCCTCCTCATCCTCCCTTTGTCTGCCAGAGGGACCCCCCCTGAACATGAAGGCTTGGGGGAAACATACTCAGTGCCTGAGCCAAGGAGCCGAGTCCCCTGCCCCACACCAGGGGGATTCCCTTGGCTAACGGCTGTTTGACCTGTGCCCCTTTCTGAGGCCTGACCCCCCCCCCAAAGCCACGCAGGACTTTTCCTTTGTTTTGCTTTTCCGGTGTGTGGCTTTATGGAAAGGACGGCGGGGGCAGGACCGGTGCTGGTGGGACAGAGCAGGCAGGCATGGTGTGGGTGACAGAGATCCAAACTCCCCCAAGCCACCACAGTGGCATGCCTTGGTGCCATCGTTGTCCTCCCCCCCACCAAATCCACATGCCTACAGCCACTGCCCAGACTGTGTGGGGGCACCTGGGGGCTGGTGGCAATGAAGCATGCCTCTTTGCCAGCTGGTCTGCCACCCGGGGAGGGGGACAGCATCCTTCCGTCCCTCTCCACAGGGTCCCCACTCTCTTTCTGGAGCAGAGGGACAGCCCTGGGGTGCCCCAGAGCCCACCCACGCCTCCGGCCCCCACTGCACCCAGCTTTCCTGCCTGCCTCCCGGCCAGGACCGGGTGCGGGAGCAGCTTGTGTGTGGAGTGATAAAGCCAAGGAGCCGAGCTCAGCCTTGCCTCTTCCTTCGTGCCATTAAGTTGGGGGGCTGGGGGGGCATGCCGGGAGCCAAGGCTCTGCCCCCCGGGGGTGGGTGGGGGGTGCTGCCACCTCCCTCCCCACCCAGGGAGCTGGCCCAGGTGCACGCTCACTGGTGGTGGCTGGTGGGCAGGGGACCCCGGCTGGGGTGCATCTCCTCAGGATACAGCCCCAAAGTGGGGGGCGGGGGGGGGGGGAACAGGACTGTTGCCAAGGTGATCGCGCTCTTCTGGTCTCCATGGCAACCGCTCCCCTGGACCGCTCCCCATCACTGCCTGGCTGCAGTTGCCCAGGCAACCCACGGGCTCTCCTGGCTCCTGCGGCTTTGGGGCACCCAGGATTTGGGGAGGGAGGGGCAACGCTGGCAGGCCACTGGGGTGGGGGGGGCGGAGATGGTGTGCCCCCTCCCCAGTGCAGCTGCCCCCATTGCTGCCAGTTTGGGGCTGGGAGCTTGCTTGGGGCAATGGTGCCCCTGTGGTGTTGCCCTCAGGCCCACAGTCAGCCGCGATGCCCCAGAGCACCCAGTGAAACCTCCTGGGACCCATGTGCATTTTTGGGGTGTGGGGGTGTGTGGGGGGTCCCTTCCTCCACACCCCCCCCCCCCCAGTCTGTCAGCCCAGCCTCTTCTCTGTGCCAGCACAGGGACTGCCACGCTGCAGAGTGAGCAGTGGGGCCCGGGTCCCCCCCCCCCGAACCAGGCATCCCCCCCGCAGCAGGAGGGATTTCGGGAAGGAGATAAATACCAGATGGGAGAGGGCCGGGCTGCCAGGAACACACTCCCTGCGTGCCAAGAGCTTCTGGCGCGAGTGGGCGCGTGGGCCGGGGAGGGCGGGGGGTGCCCGTGCTCCCGGAGACTGCTCGCCTCGTTCCCCGGGTCCCGCCAGCCAGCCGGGGACGGGGACGGCTAGAGAGGGACCCGCAGCCACCCGCTGCCCTCTGGCCCCATGGGTGCCCAGGGAAGGGAACACATCCCTTGTGCTGGAGGCACACAGGGAAGGTGCCATCCTGTGCTGGGGCACAGTCCTACCCTACACCCCCCCCTCGGATTTCTGCCAGACCCGGGAGGCCACCGGCCCTGCAGTGGCCTGGGGACACAGACCCCGCCGAGCAGCCCTGCGCCTGGCACCGCTCTGGGCAGCAGCGTGACTCAACTGCTCCGCGCCAGCCAAAGCCTCGCCCTGCCAAACCAGCCGGCACAGGGGCTGCCCGGCTGTGCCGCAGCGCCTGCGCCCCTAGACGAACCCGCTGTGTCCCCCCGTCCCCCCCCAATCCCGGGATTTTTGGTCTGGAGCAGGACAGCAGGGAGCTCACGGTGCCTGGCCTGAGCCCTGCCCAGCATCCCCCCCCCCCCCCACGCCAGGCCCAAGAGAGACCCAGGCATTCTGCCAGCCGCCCCCACACACCCGCAGGGTTCCCGTGGGTGCCAGCCCGTGCCCATGGCCCCCACCCACACCCCCCAGGGCTGCCCGCCCGCTCCCGCCTGCCTCCCTGTCTGTTGTCATGGTGACCAGAGATGTGGTGACAGACGAGGATGGAGCCTCACACCCCAGCAGGGCTGTTCATACACCCAGCGGGGTCAGCCCCCCCTCCCGCTTTCCTGCTCCCCCCTCCCTCCGGGTCTGGGCAGGGGACCCTCCGTGAAGCCCCTGCCCCAGGCAGCACGCTGGGGGTGCCCCATCTGCTCAGCTGCAGCCCTGGCATTGCTGGGACCGCAGCTGTGCCCCCGGCAGCTCACGTGAGGGACGGGGACAGTGCCACCCCCCTTCCACCTGACCCGACTTATAACCAGAGACCCCTCGGGAGCACCCTCTTCCTGAAGCCAGGCTGTGCGCTCAGACAGACAAATTCATCTCACTAATGACAACCTGCTGGCTAGCTGCCTCTGGCTGTCCTGCAAAGGCTTGAGCCCTTCCTCCCTGGGAAAGGTGCTGTCCCTCCAGGGAGGGCTTTTTGGCCTCATCTTCCCACATCACCAGCTGCGGGGACAGCACAGGGCGAAGAACACGCCACTCTTGCACACTTGCCCTGGGGCTCACCCACAGCACAGCTGCTGAGCAGGTTGCCTGTCCCCCGTCCCCCAACATCTCCTCACTGCAGTGACGAGGGCCACCACGACCATCGGCAGGCATGGCCATCTCCACCGCCTGCACCCAGCCCGGGTGCGTGTCTCCGCTCCCCCCAAACACCCACGCGAAGGAGCTGCCTGACCATGGCAGAGGCAGCACACACAGCAGCATCCCCACCTGGGCTTTGGCTACCGAGAGCCAGCAGCAATAGTCAAGCATGGTCACATCTCCGACCTTGTCGATGACATTCACCAGTCCCCCACACTGGGCTGGGGACGGGTGCTCGGAGAGAGCGGCAGTGCCGGCAGCAGGGAGCTGGTGCTCAGCGAGGCCCCTGGGCCACGGCTGCCGCCACCGCGGAGCAGAAGTGCCATTTCACGTTTCTTGGCAGGGCTGGAAGCAGCACAGATGGAGACACCCGAGCCGGCCTCCAGGCACGCTTCTGCAGCCCCCGGCCCTGTGGCACCAGCCCTGGCACTCCCAGCCCCAAGAGGCAGCACTGACGGGCTCCCAGCCCCGCAGCAGAGAAAGCCCCGGGTCTGGTGGCTGATGCCTCTTGCCTCCTCCGAGCCCCCTGCCATCCAGCCATTGCCTGCCAGGCCACCAACCCTGTCCCTGCCAGGCCTCGGGGACCACCACGTGCTCTCATCCAGTCCAATTCCCACTGCCCGGGGGTCTCCCCACAGAGCCTGGGCAGGACATGCCCCACCATGAGCCGCTTGTGCACACACAGGGTGTTTCTCCACCGTAAAACCACTTGAAGCACCAGTGACTACAGGGAAACCCCTCATCTCCATTACAGCACCTGGAGCCGGCACCCAAATCCCCACCAAGGGTGCAGGGCTTAGGGGCAGCATCCAGCTGTGGGCCTGGGTCACAGCAGGCACCAGTGGGCTCCCGGAACATCACCCAAGGCTGGGTGATGCAGCGTGATCTCCATCGCCAGCCCCGCTGCAGCTGGGAACCCAGCTGTGTGCCCCTGCCTGGCCCCACATCCACCCCAGGGGGGTCACGGCCAGCCCCCAGCCCTTGCATCACCTGTAAGGTGTCCCAGCTCAGGGGCTGCGGCCCAGGTTTAAGGAGCCAGGGCAGGAAGAACCGCCGGCTTCCCACTCCCACAGCCCCTTCTTCCCGCTGGAGCTGGCTTTGTGTTGGACAAAAGGCTGCAAAGGAAGCGAGAAAGGAGATTACGTGGCTGCTAAAAGGCGGATAACGAAGGTGGGATGAGAGCCAGGGGAAGGAGGGCGCGCGGTCCAGCTCACCATGAGGGGATGTAACCTGCACTGGCAGGGGATGAGGGTGGGGTCCCTCCTGCACCCCTTGCCCACCCACCCACATTTAGGTCCCTGGTACCTTCCCCCCCAGGGACGCATGACAAGCAGCACCCTTGGTGAGCCAGAGACTAGAGATGTCCCAAGGAGATGCAGCGCCCAGAGCCACAGTGCTGCCCTGTCCCACCTACAGCCCAGTTGTGCCGGCACAAATCCGGCCCTCCTCCTGCCTGGGCTGGGTGGAGGGTCCATCCCACACCCCCAAACCCCAGCCAGCCCCACAGAGCTTCCCCACCACCACCCCACAGCCAAGCCAAGGAGCTCCCCTGGGTGCAAGGCACTGTACAGATATAGGTGCAGGTCTGGGATAAGCGGGGCCATTCCCAGGGTGACCCCTCTCAAGCCTTTTCCCAGGAGCCTGCCGGGCTGGAAACCCTCCCGGAGTGCAGCACTGGCCCCGCTCACATCCCACACAGCCCATCTGCTCCTCTTCTCGCTCACCCCCAGCCCCGCGTGTGCCACGGCCTGCCTGTCCCTGCCCACGGGCAGCGGCACGTGGGCTTGGCGACGGGAAAAAGCAGGCCACATCTCAGCGTGGGCCTCTTGCCTATTTTCCCGGGCGCTTTTTGCAGGAGCAGAAGCCGTCACATGAAAAAGTTCAAGCTGGTTCCCCAGCAAAGGCAGGAATAAAGGCACTGCCTTGCCAGGAGAGTGGGCACTGCTGCCCCATCCCTGCTCTGGGAGGGGACAGCGGGGACCTGTGTTCTGCAGAGCCGAGCACAAAGGGAAAGGCAAGGTTAAGCCTTCCCAAAATAGAAGTACGTGCCCTCTCGCATGGACCAGCCTGGCTGATGGTCTTCTGCAGCACCTTTTAACAGGATCTCAGGCCACGGAAATGCTGGCATGGAGAGATGGGCCACGGGGCTGGCCCCACCCTTGCCCCCTCAAGACACCCAGAGGGAGATGCTCATGGGGCCGGTGTGGGGCTGCGTCCTGGTTTCGGCAAGTGCCGTTCCCACGCAGGGCTCTGGCTTTGCTGCAGCCCAGCACACCCACACGAGTGGTGGGGCCTGGATGCGAGGGAGCAGCAGGAACCGGGCTGCCCCATGACAGGGTGGTCCTCTCCAACCAGCAGCTGCTGCTGCTGCTCCTGCTGCCGCCACCACCATCATCAATATCCCCCCACCCCCCCCAGGTCATCGTCATCATCCTCCTCCTCCTCCTCCTCCTCCTTCATCCTCCTCCTCCTCCTCCTCCTCCTCCTCCTCCTCCTCCTCCCCCCCCCCCCCCCCAGGTCCAGGGGCCAGCCAGATCCAGGACCAGAGCTGTGCCTACAGCTCAGGCAAGAAGGAGCAGCCCCAGCCTGAGCTTAAACAGCCCCCTGAGCCCCAGGTGACCGGGATGGGGTGTCTCAGGTGAGGCCATTCAGGGCCACCGATGCCAATTAGTGCAATCACTGTCCTGGCAGCAGAAAATGCAGGAGGAAAAGGCCAGGGTGGGTCTGGAGCAGGGGTGTGCAGAGGGGACACAAATGGGGTCTGGGGGGCTGCTGGGGCCACTCTTGTAGGTCTCTCCTCGCTGACCCATGGCAGGTCCCCACGGGGGATGGCCCTTCCCCTTGTCCATAGGGAGCCCACAGGGAAGGGCCCAACCGTGGGGCAAGAGGCGTCCCGGGGCATGGTCCCCACATGGGCCACGCTCATGGGCACCTGCAGAATCACCCCTGTGTGCCCCTCGCAGTCCTCCAAATACATGCAGTGGGCACATGTGTACAGAGGCACACGCATGTCCACACGTGGGGGGCCAAGGGGACTGGCAGGGGCTGGGGCAGGACCGGTGTGGCTCCAAAAGGGGACCCTGACACTGGGGGGGCTGTGGGAGGGGGTGCCTGGATGGGTGCTGGGCAAGGGGCACAAGTGGGGGGCTGGGGGCAACCTGGCTGAGGAGACCAGGGGTGGGAGATGGCCCAGGGGTTCTGGGGGGTTTGAGCCTGCCGGGCTGCAGGAGGCTGGGAGCTGGGTGGGGGATTCTCGGGGGGGAGCTGGGGGACCCGAGCGGGATATTGGGGTGTCTGTTTGACATCACCTCGGTGTGCCGGGGGAGGGCCCGTCTGTGCCTGGTGGTCCTCGGCTGTCTGACCCGGGGGTACCCGGCTGTGCCAAGGGCTCCCCCCTCCGTAGGGGCACCCCCGAGTCGGGGCGACCGCTCCGGCAAGGCTGTGCCGGGGGGGACCATCCTGTCCTGGGGGGGGGTTCCCCATTCCAACCGGGCGGGCACCGGACACCAGCCGCGGGGGTCCCCGTTCCTGTCCCGGCCGTGCCGGGCCGGGCCGCGGCGCTCCGGAGCCGCCCCCCGCCGGGGGGGTCCCCGCTCCCCCCGGATGCATGACTTCATCCTTCCGCCCGGGTTTCCTCCCCGCCGCCGCCGCCGCCGCCGCAGACCGGCTCCCGGCTCGGCGCGGCGCGGCTCGGCCCGCTCGGCCCCGCCATGTCGCAGGTGCTGCCCTACGGCGAGGACAAGGTGGGCCGCTACGGCGCCGAGCCCGAGGCGGGGGAGCTGCCCTTCAGCTGCCGCCTGCAGGACACCAACGCCTTCTTCGGGGGCAACCAGGGCAAGCGGCCCCCCAAGCTGGGACAGATCGGCCGCGCCAAGAGAGGTACCGCCCGACCCCCCGCCTCCGCCCCCCCCGACCCCCGCCTCGGCCCCACGGCATCCCCGGCGCTGCCCCACGGCATCCCCGGGACCCCCCGCATCTGCCCTGCAGCATCCCCGGCATCCCTGAGGGCTGGCTCTTGCCTCCCCGGCGCTGCCCCACGGCATCCCCGGGACCCCCGGATCTGTCCTTGCATCCCCGGCTCTGCCCCGGAACCCCCGGATCTGCCCTGCAGCAGCCCCGGCGCTGCCCCCCCCCGGCATCCCCGGCACTGGCCCTCGCGTCCCCGGCGTCGCCCCACAGCATCCCCGGGATCCTCGGTTCTGCCCTTGCATCCGTGGCGTCCCCGGCACTGGCCGGCGCATCCCTGGCACCCCCGGCATCGCCCCACAGCATCCCCGGCACCCCCGGATCTGTCCTTGCGTTCCCGGCTCTGCCCCATGGCATCCCTCGGATCTGCCCTGCAGCATCCTCGGCACTGCCCCACAGCGTCCCCGGGACTCCCGGCTCTGCCGAGGCACCTGCAGCTCTGCCCCACAGCATCCCCGGCACTGGCTCTTACATCCCCAGCTCTGCCCCACAGCATCCCTGCGACTCCCAGCCCTGCCTTGCATCCCCAGCACTGTCCCCTGGCACCCCTGGCACTGCCCCACAGCATCCCCAGCACTGCCCCCCCCAGTATCCCTGGCACTGCCCCCCCAGCACTGTCCCCAGCATCCCCAGAATCTCCAGCTCTGCCCCACATCATGCTCGGCACTGTCCCCCAGCATCCCTGGGACCCCCGGCACTGTGACTGGCACCCGGCACTGCCCCAAAACCGCAGGCCCCCCCATCCCCAGCTCCAGATACCAGCGCTATCCCCCCAGCGCTGCCCCACACCCCCGGCAGCCTGGGGCTCCCCCCGGGACTACCCTGCAGCATCCCTGGGACTGCCCCTGGGACTACCCCCAAGCATCCCTGGGGCTGCCCCCCGGCACCTCCGCGAGTGCCCCCAGGACCCCCCGGAACTGTTCCTCAGGACCCCTGGGACTGTCCCCACATCCCCTCGGACTGCCCCCCCTCACCCCCAGCATCACCAGGAACAGCCCCCCCCAGCTCCATAAACCTCTCTCCCTCCACATTTCTGCCTGCCGCAGAGACCCCCATCAGCAGCTGCTGGCGATGCTGATCAACAAACAACCCCCCACACCCCCCCCGGTTTACTGTCCCCCCCAGGACTCCATGAACCTGTGTGTGTGCCCCCCCCCCCCGCTTTACTGCCTGCTGCAGAGACCCCCATCAGCAGCTCCCCTGCTTCCATCAGGACCCAAATAAATGCCCCCCTGCCCCCCCCGCCCCCCTGATCTGTCACCATTGATCCTCCCCGATGCCTTGGGGACCCCTGAGAATAGCCCCTGCCTCCCCTGCAGCCCCCACCCCACCTGCTTGGGGGATGTCCATAGGCAAACACCACTCCTTGAGCGGCAGGGGCAAAAGGGGGGGGGGAATCAGAGCCCCCTCCCAGCACAAATACACCCCAGCCCCGAGGGGGGATGAGCCGCTGCCTGCTCCACCCGGCCCCCCTTTGCGGTGGTGGTGGCTGGGTCTAGCAGACCCCCCCCCGGGGGTGATGGGGGGGCCGGTTCTCCCTCGCTGGTGTTGGGGGAGGGTCTGGCTGCTTTCCCAGTGATGCTGGTGATGGGGGGGGGGGGGAGTCTGGCTAATCCAGCCCCAGAGTGATGATGGGGTGTTGCTGACCACCCTGGTAGTGATGTTGGGGGGGTGTCTGTCCTCTACCCCCGAGGGTGATGGTGATGGGGGGGTGGGGGGGGGATCTGCCCAGCCGGTGATGTTGATGGGGGAGTCCTGTGTAGCCCCCTGATGATGATGCTGTTAGGGGTCTGTCCAGCCTTCTTCCACTGGTGATGCTGATACGGTGGGGGGGGGACGGGACTGCCCAGCGGGTGATGCTGAGGGGGGGCTGTCTGAAGGGTGATGCCGATGGTGGGGGTCTGTGCAGCCCGCCATGCTGACGAGGGGCTGTCCGGCTCCCCCGACCGTGATGCCGATGCGGGGTGGGGGGGGTGTCCTGCGCAGCGGGTGCTGCTGACAGGGGTCTGGCTGCCACCCCTGCCGAGCTGGCGGTGCCCCCCCCCCGCTGGGTCATTACCCATTCCAGTCCTGTTGCTCTCATCAGCGCCTGCCGCAGAGAGGAAGGGGGGGGGGGGGTCCTTCCTGGTCTATTCCTGCCCCCCCTTCCCAAACCACCCATCCAGAGGCAGCCGGCTGGCTGCAGGGGGGTTGCTACCCCAACCCAAGCCGAGCGGGGGGGGTGGGGGGGGCGATTCCCCCCCCCAATCCCCATCGCACCCACCTGAACCCCTTCTCCCTGCTCCCCAGCATCCGGGGTGGGGTGGGGGGGCACATCAGGAGCCCTCCCGGGGTGGTGAGTGGGGTGAAAGCCGGGGATGGAGGGGGGGGGGGCAGAGGCTGGGCGCCCGTCCCCTCGCCCACGCGCCCCCCCGCCTGTCCCCGCAGTGGTGATCGAGGATGACCGGATAGACGAGGTGCTCAAGGGCATGACGGAGAAGTCGCCGCCGGGGGTGTAAGCCGGGACCCGCCGCCAGGACCCGCAGGCCGAGCCCTGCTCCCAGCCCGCCCGGCCCTGCATGCTGGCTGGAACGCCGACGAGGAGGGGGAGGCCATGCCCCTGCCCGCCACCCCCCCCCCCCCACCCCCCCGCTCCGGCCCGGGGTGGGGTGGGGGGGGCTCTGCGGCCACCCACCCCCCACCCCCCCGAGCCATGCACTTTACCCCTCCGCCTTCCCCGGAGGGGGGACAACCCGCCGAGCCCCCCACCCTGGGCAAAGACCCCCCCCCTCCCTTTCCCCGGGGGGGGGGGTGTCCAGCCCCCCCCCCGCTCCGCGGCGCGTCCCCCGCATCCTCCTTGGTGGGGTGGGGGGGTGGGTGGGGGGTGTTGCCCCCCCCTCCCCGGATCCCGGGGGGGATCCGGCCCCACGAGCGGGGGGGAGCGCTGCTGTCCAGAGACATTTTTTGCTCCATCGTTTTTTGCATGAGCTTGGTGGCCCGGGCGCCCGGTCCTGGGGCCGAGGGTCAGCCCCACCACTCCGGCACGCTTCTTTTTAAACAGAAAACTCCTCATATTTGTATTTTTATATCCGAATCTTTGTTAAAAACGATCTGCTGACGTTGAGATGTCGAAGTAACCGCATCGGGAAAACAAACAAACAAACAAAAAAAAAATGGTTCATATTTTTTTCCATAAGAAAAAAAAAGACAAAAAAAGAAGAAAAAACCGAGGGGGAAAAAATAAAGGGGGGGGGTGACGGTGATGGAGGGAGTGCAAGGAAAGCCAAAGGCGCAGGGAGGGGAGCGGGGACCCCCGGCCCGACCCCCCCCTCCCGCCGGCAGCGGGACCGGCCGGAGGGTTTGGCAGCACCATCGGCCACCGCAGTCCCCTCCCGGCAGCACCGGGGCAGAGCCCACCGGGGCCGGCTGCGGGTGCCAGGGGGTCCCGGCGCTGCCCCTCGCTCGAGGGTAGCGGGGCCGGGGAGGGGGGAAACGGGGAGGGCAGGGACCGGCCTGAGTCGTTGTTTTTAATTTTGTACTTTAATTTAATTTTATTTTTTAAGAAGCTTCTCGGGGGGGTCTGATGTGCATGAGAAACTCGTCATCTTTTTCAATAACCTACGAGTGGCATTTATGGAGACGACGCAAAAAAAAAAAACACAACAAAAAAATACCAAACAAAAAACAAAACCGAGAAAAAAAAACACAAAAAAAAAAGAAAAAAAAAGATACTTGTGTCATAATGTTCTACGAATGATCCATTGTAAATTTAAATGCCATTTTTCACTGTACTGGTGAACAAAATGCAATGAATAAAATACATTCATGTACCGAGGCGAGGCCGGCAGCCGCCTGCTCCTTTCTGTCCTTCCCAGGCACCGGCTGGTTTCTGGGGTGCCTGTGGGATGGGGTGGCATGGCGGGGGTGGGGGGGCTGACCCCAGAGTCCTTCGCTGGCTCCCGGTGCGGGGGGAGCCACCGGCTGACCCACTTACGCCTTTTGCCAGAAATAGCAGCCCAGCAGCTCGCGCCTCTTTGGTACGTTACCGCCGTCCCTCCGAGGAGGGGTCCCCTCCGCGTCCCCCGGTGTCACCCACCCTGGGGGGGGGGGGGTTGGTGCCCAAACAGCCCCTGGGGTCACCCCTGGAGGCATCCGTGCATTCACCGTGCCAGCACCCATGCGCGGGCAGCCCCGGCAGCACACGGTGGCACGCCTGTCACCAGCCCCTGGCACACGCGTGTCACTGCGCTGCTGGCCCCAGGCATGGACAGACACGGGCCAGCCGTGTGCGGCACACCGGGGTCGTCACCGCAGCCAGGAGCGGGGATGGGGGGGGGGACACGGGGGGACAGGGGCAGACGTGCCACCCTGCCCACTCACGCACCCCACGGTGCCCCCAGCCCCGCGCTGGCAAGTCCCAGCCCGGAACCCCCGCTACCCGGCCGGGGCTGGGGGGTGACAAGGACACGGTGCCCTTGCACACCCCCACGGCTGAGGCGACTGGTCCAGGGGTCCTAGTGCAGGATGGGGGGGGGGGGGGGGCAGCAGGCACCCTCTATCCTGCCGCCTACACCCAGTGCCAGCACCCCCTATTCTGCCCCCAGCCCAGCTGCCCGCTGCCTGTGCTGGTGGCTGCGGGGGGGGGGCAGGGAGCCGGTCCCCGCAAGATGGATGGGTGGAATTAAACCCGATTTGGTTTCATTATCGGCCACAAAGCCCGGAGCCCTGGCTGCTCTCCAGCTGGGTGAGGGAAGGGCTGGGAGGGGGCACAGCATCGCCCGCTCCCTGGAGCATCCCGCTGCCCCCCGGGAGGAGACCCAGCCTCCCCCCGCCTTGTCTCCCGTTACTCACATCACCGGGCAGCTTGGGGGGGGACACACACCGGTTCCCCGTCCCCCACCCACAAGGATGGAGCAGCCGAAGGCTTTATTGGGTGGGGGGAGGCCAGGGAAGGCCCCCCCCGGCTCACAGCTGGATGGCAAGGAGATAGTCCTCGTCGTCGTCTGGGGGGGCGAGGGGTGGTGGCGGGGCAGGGGGTGGGGGGGGGCTGCTGGAGTCGGCGCCCCAGGGCCAGGTCGGGGGGGTCCAGGGGCTGCCCCTTGCGCATGACGTAGAGGAAGTAGTGGAAGGCGCCGGCGTCCCCGTCCCCGCAGGCGGCGTGGCGCAGGGACCAGCCGAAGGCCTCCTGGGCGTAGTGGGGCTTGCGGAAGTGGGGCTGGGCGAAGGTGATGGAGATGAAGCAGCCCCCCGGGCGCAGCACCCGGCTCACCTGCGGCAGGAGAACCCCCGGGACGGGGTGGGGGGACACAGTGAGGTTCAGCCCCTCTGGCAGGGACAGCCCCATCCCCAGGGAACCCCATCACCATCTGCCAAAGATTCCCCCCCGCCCCAGCCTCTCCCATCGCACCCCTAAATCTCCTGTCCTAACCTTGCCCCCCCACCCCCCCAGAGACACCCATCCCGGCTCTGACATCCCCAGACCACCTGCAGCCTGGTGGCAATGAGGAACTGGGGTTCCCACGCACCACCTCTCCCTGCACCCCAAAACTCTTCACCCCCATCCACAGCAGACAGCATAAAGACCCAACCCCGATGCAGGGAAAAGCTTCACCCTCCCGGGCACAGGGACCCCCCAGAGCAGCACGGGACCCCCATCCCACCCACCCCTCCCTGGGACACCCAGTGCCACCCCCCCCACCAACACCCAGCATCTGAGGTGGTGGGGGGGAGCACAGTTTGGATGGGAGAGGACTCAACCCTTTTAATCACCATTTTCTCCCCGCTGGAACTAAGCCCCCGCTAACAGGATGGAAAAGAACATCAATTTTCTTGCTTGGCTTTATCCAATGTCAAAAGGCTTTTACGGCCAGCGCTCGCGTGCTCGGCATGCAAAGGCAGTGCCCGGGGCGGGTGGGCGGGCGGGTGGGTGGGTGGCCAGCCCCCCCACCACACCCCTGCCAGCACCCTGCCCCAGGCAGGGACACCCCCAGACCCCCCCACACCCGGCAAGGGCAGAGAGCCACTGCGGCAGGGGAGAGGGCTGGGGGCCAAGGCGGCGGGGGGGGGGGGGGTTTCCCGAGCTCTGGTTTAATCCTGCTGGGAAGCTCCACGGCTCAGCGCTGGCTGGGGCCAGGGATGGAGAGGGGACAGGCGGCCTGTGTGGTCCCCCCCCCTTTACTGCGGCGGTGGCTTTTCAACCAAACCTTTGTGGTTTTGGCCAGGAAAAGGGGAAGGCAGGTCCCTGCATCCCCCCCCAGGCACTCAGCTCAACATCCCTCCTGCAAGGCGCTGGATGCATCCGTCCTGGAAAGACCCCACAGCTTCCCAACTGACGGGCACTGGGGTCCCCGGGGCAGGCAGGGATCTCCGGCTGGAGCTGTGCGAGGCATCCCGCATCCCATCCTCGTTAATAGAGCACTAACGGCCGTTGCTTAGAGACGGGCGCAAGAAACCTTCCCATCCGCCAGCCGGCACGGGGGGGGGGTGAGGGGGGCTGCTCCCTGCTCCAGCGACTCCCCCCCCCCATTGCCCCCGGATCGCTGGGACAGGGGTGTCCCTGGGGCATCCCCGCAGGCAGGGCGGATTTTTGGGTCCTTACGTCCCCTCTCCAGGGAAAGCAAGACAGAGGCTGTGAAAACCCCAGCCCCCCCCCATGCAAAGGGGGGGGTGGGGGTGAGAAGGGGGGTGCCAGCCACAGCCAGACCCTTGCAAAGGGACCGGCAAAGCAGCAAGCGGGTGAGAACGCCCAGCGAATCCCCCCAGGGACGAGGACAGCGGGGGACCGGCTGCGGGCGGAGGCCGGTGCCCAGCGATGCTGGGGGAGGGCAGGGATTGAGCAGGGGATTAAAAAGGGGAAAAAAAAAAAAAAAAAAGGGAAAAAAAGAACTAAATCCTCATCGTTTGGCCAAATGACAAGGACAGGCAGCAGTGCTGGCAGGGCAGGGCCCGGATGGCGAGGACAGCCCCGCTGCCCACAGCGCCCGGGGTCCCGCTCCCTCCCCGGCTCAGCGGGGCAAAGCTCAGGGGGGGCAAAAGAGGATGGGGGGGGCAATAGCCACAAGCACCCTCCCAGCACCCCGTGTCCATGCCCGAGGGTGCCGGGCAGGCGCAGCAATTAATTATCCTCGCAGTTATTCCCGCGGGGTGCGGGAGGCTGCCAGGACCCGCACCCCCGCACCGGGGCAGGTTCAATCCGGTCCCTGCCTCCGACACCGCCAATTAATCGGGGCCCGGAGGCATCGCCCGTCCCCGTGGCAACGCCAGGGCCCTGTCGATGCTGACGGGGGTTGCTACGGCAACCCTGGACCGATGGGGACCCCGGCTAATGAGATCGAAGCTGGGGTTGAGGGGAGGGGGGTGAGAGGCTGTCACTGCCCTGCGGTCATCACCTTGCCCTGGGTGGGCAGGGCCACCTTGGTGTGTCCCCCCCAGGTCCCCTCTGGGCACCCTCGGGTGCCTCTACGGCCACCCATGCCAGGATGGGGCCCATTTTTACTGCCACCTTTTTGTATTTAGGGTGTAAATAAAGAGGGGAGTCACCCAGCCCCCCAGCAGGACCCAGGGTCCCCAGGGATACACCCTCTGCTGCATCCACCTCCCCGGGGAGAAGGTGATGGGGTGGGAGAGGGGGGGGTCTCCCACCCCCCAGGGGTGCCAGGAGCCCCCCAGGTGCCCCTTTGCAGGGTAGCAGAGAGGGTAGCACTGGCTCGGGGTGGGGGGGCAGAGGCAGCGGCTGGGGCATCCCCAGGGAAGCAGGGTGGCAAGGGGACAATCTGAACCCTAACGGGTATGGGGTCCACCCCCCCCAGCTCCCTCCCACCCCCATACCTCCGCCAGCACCCGGTGCATCGCGGCGGCCGCCTGGGGCGAGACGTCCCACGGGTCGGTCTCGTCCACCATCAGGACGTCGAGGGTGCCCTTCTCCAGCACCACGTCGAAGGTGGCGTCGGGGAAAGCGAGGGCGCGGATGTCCATCACGGCCCAGCGCAGGCCGGGGCAGCGGGCGTAGCGGGCGCGCATGGCCGCGATGCAGGCGGGAGAGAAGTCGATGCTGGTGACGTCGGTGTAGCCCAGCTCGTGCAGGTCGTGGCTCAGGGCGCTGTTGCCGCAGCCTGCGAGGGGGGCACGGCAAAGCCGGGGTTCGGGGGTGCCCGCGGCGGCGGTCGCCTGCACCTCAACCCTGTCGGTGCCCCCGCTCGGACCCAGGGAAGGGAGCGGATGGGCTGGGGTAAGCCGGAGAGGGAGGAGGTCATTGCCTTGCCGCTAATTAGCGAACGCTAGGCTAGTTCTTAATGACCCCCTTCCTGCAAGGTGGGTGCTTTGGGTCTTGGGGTTGAGGGGAGCCCCCGTATGCCAGGTCACCCCCCCCCAGCCCCGGGGATGCTGGAGGCAGGGAAGGGGCAGGGGGGGTCCCCAGTCCTTCCCCTGACCGTGCCCCCCAAGAGCTTGCTGTGGGGTGGGGGGCAGTGGCAAATTAGGGTAGCGGGCAGCGCGTGGGGGGACTTAACCGGGATGGACGGACAGAGGGACGGACAGAGGGACGGCTGCCTCAGGGGACCAGCACCCTGCCCGGTCGGTGCCAGGCCGGCCCCAGCGGGACACGGGCCCCCGGTGTGGCGGGCGTGGGGAGAAGCCCCCTCCTCCCCGCCGCTCCGCCGGGGCTCAGCCGCTGCCCGGGGGGATCCCGGCGGGGGGGGGGGGGGGCGGGCGGATTTGGGGGCTATTAAGCGCAGCTGGCGGCAGCTGATCCGCTAACAGGATCGGTGATTACACCCGCCTAATCCCGCCTGCCCAGCGCTGGCGGGGGGGGGGGGGGGAAGTGGGTGAACCTGCCGGGCCGGCGGCAGATCAGCCCGCAGGTGGGATTACCGGCCGGTTACACCGGCCGCCGCCTGCCCGCACCCCCGGGAACGGAGCCGCCTCCACCGGGCCGGGCGCTGCCCCCCCGGCCCGGTACCGCACCGCCCTCTCGCGGCCGGTCCCAGCGCATCCACCGGCGGGACCTTTAGCCCCGCCCGCCCTCCACCGGGCACGTACCGAGGACGAGGATACGGTCACCGGGGCGCAGCTCGGCCTCCAGCTCCGGGAGGAACCGGGACAGCCCCCCCAGCCACTCCCGGGGCTCGGCGCCCTCCTGCCGGTACAGCGCGTCCCAGAAGTGGCGCTGCCGGTAGCGGCGGTTGGCGGCGGGCGCGCGCCGCCGCTCCATGCCGGGCGGGGCGGGGCGGGGGGAGCACCGGGCGCCACGTGCCGCCCGCTCCCCCCCCCCACGTGCGGCTTCCGGTCTCGGCGGTTCCACCGCTCTAAGCCGTCCGGCCGGAAACGCGGAACGGAGCCGGAACGGAGCGGTACGGCGTGAGCGGCCATGGCGGCGGGGCGGGGGGCGACGGCGGCGGCGGCGCTACGGCGGGTCTGGCGGGAGCGGCGGGCGGCGTTGCTGGAGCCCAGCTACACCCCGCTGGTGGCCGCCTGCCTCTGCCTGGCCGAGGGCGGCGTCAACCTCTGGGTCATCCGCAGGGTCCCCTGTGAGTGCCGGGGCCCGGCCTGGCCCGGAGCGGGGCGGGGGAGGGTGGCGGAGCCGGCCCGGGGTGGGGGGGGTGTCCTCCGGGCAGTGACAGCTCGTCCGCGGGCTGGGCAGCGCTGAGGTCTCCCCCTGGAGCAGTGGGGGGGGGGGGTGGTCCCGCTGGCAGAGTGACAGGGCTGCCCCCGGCCCGCGTGGGTGACAGCAACCCCCGGGCATCGGGGGGGGGGACGACGGGACGGCTGGGGGGGCCTGGATGGGGCCGTGGGGGACGGGAGTCTCGGGTGACAGCGAGGCAGGGGGGTGCAGGGCAGGGTCGTGGAGGTCTGGAGGTGGGGGAGCCCTCCACGCAGTGGCCCCCCCCGCCACATCTGACCCCCGGCCGTCCCCGCAGACACCGAGATCGACTGGAAGGCCTACATGGAGGAGGTGGAGGGGTTTGCCAACGGGACCCTCGACTACACCCAGCTGAAGGGTGACACCGGGCCGCTGGTGTGAGTGACGGGGACGGCCGAGCTCCCTGCGACTGGGGGCTCCCGGGGTGCAGGGGGGGCCCAGAGGGGCAGCAGGGCCTGGTCTCTCACTCCCGTCTCTCCACAGCTACCCCGCCGGCTTCGTCTACATCTTCCTGGGCCTGTACTACGCCACGGGCCGCGGCACCGACATCCGCCTGGCGCAGTACCTCTTCGCCGGCCTCTACCTCCTCAACCTCCTCCTCATCTTCCGCATCTACTGCCGAACCAACAAGGTAGCCTGGAGCCAGGGGACCTCGCCGGCCGCCTTGGGGCCTCTCCTGCTCTGCTCGGTCCTCACCCCGGGGAAACGGGCTGGGCAGGAGGTCGGGGTTGGGGGGCTGAGGTTTGGAGGGGCTCGGCTGCAGCGGGGGGTCCGGGACAGGCTGCTGACTGCCCTCGTGTCTCTCTGTTTGATGCAAGGTCCCCCCGTATGTTTTCTTCTTCATGTGCTGCGCCTCCTACCGCATCCACTCCATCTTTGTCCTGCGGCTCTTTAACGACCCCGTCGCCATGGCCATCCTCTTCCTCGCCATCAACCTCTTCCTGGAGGAGCGCTGGTCCTGGGGCTGCCTCCTCTTCAGGTGAGGGTCTGGGAGCAGGGCAGGGGCTGCTCTCCACGGCGTGCTGCGTGCGGTGAGCGAGCTCGGCCGCAGGGAGGAGGCTGCCTGGGCACCCATGGCGGGGGCCGCAGCGGTAACACAGCTTCCCGCTCAGCCTGGCTGTGTCTGTGAAGATGAACATCCTGCTCTTTGCACCTGGACTTCTCTTCCTCCTCCTCCAACGGTTTGGTCTCCTGGGCTGTATCCCCAAGCTCTGCATCTGTGCCCTGCTCCAGGTGGGTCCCTGCTCACATTGGCTACAGGGCAAGGCTGGCAGCCCCACCGGCAGCGGGTACTGGGCTGCTCTGCCTGCATTCCAGCATCCTGCCTGGCTGTCCTGGGGGCTGGAGACCTCTGGGTGGATATACAGTGGCACCAGCACCTGAGCTGGCCCCACACAGCAAGCTGGAGGTTGACGAATAATCTAATTTACGGGGCTCCCATCTTTGGCTGACTGTCCCTGTCGCCCCACACGGTGCTGGGGTTCTTGGGAGGTGGCGAGGGTGATGGAGACTTGGCTTACGGCTGCTGCAAGGGTGCTGGCGTGTCTCTGGCAGATAGTTCTGGGGCTGCCCTTCCTGCTGGTGAACCCCGTGGGGTACCTGACTCGCTCCTTCGACCTCGGCCGCCAGTTCCAGTTCAAATGGACGGTGAACTGGCGCTTCCTCCCAGAAGAGGTTTTCCAGAATCGGGCTTTCCACACCATGCTGCTCCTGGCTCACCTGGCCGGCCTGGGGCTCTTTGCACTGCACCGGTGGCACAGGTGAGACCCGGGGTTCCCCGCGGGCGCTGGTCCCTGTCAGCCCCCATGGTGCAGGATATGGGTCCGCGACTCCCCTGCCCCCACAATGGGGTTCTGGGGTTGCAGGCAGGAGTCGGGGGAGTTACTGTTCTGTTTTGGGGAGTGTGCTGCCCAGGGATCGTGGCTCACAGGGGAAGGTCAGGGTGGGAAAGACTTTCAGCAGCTGCTGTTGATGTTTGTGCTTCCCGCTCAGGTCCAAAGAGAGCATCCTGACTCTACTGAAGGATCCTGCCGAAAGGAAACACGCCTCCCCTCCCTTGACCGTCAACAATATCCTTTGGCAGGCTGGGCAGCAAGGAGGCAGGGAGAAGGCAGGGCAGGGCAGGGCGGACATTGGGCTCAGCATTTGCAGGTTCCTGGTCCTGCGGTGCCGTCAGGACCAACCTGTCCTGGGGGAAAGAGCTGTGCTGTACGGTTGGCATGCTGTTGCGGGATCGCACCTCTAGCCTCCTGCGTTTGTCCCCTTAATGCCAGTGCACAGATCGTCTTCGTCCTCTTCTCCTCCAACTTCTTGGGCATCTGCTGCAGCCGCTCCCTGCACTACCAGTTCTACGTCTGGTATTTTCACACGCTGCCCTACTTACTCTGGTGCACCCCTACCACCAAGCTTGCCCACATGCCCAAGTACGTGCTGCCAGGGAGGGGGAACACTCACCTGCTGGGAGGTCTGAGAGCGAGGGGGGCTGGTGTGTGTCCCCCCCTTGCTGACCCCCAGCATTGCCCCCTGCAGGGTGCTGCTGCTGGGCGTGATCGAGCTCTGCTGGAACACCTACCCCTCCACAGTCTGCAGCTCCCTCTCCCTCCACATCTGCCACGGACTCGTCCTGCTCCAGCTCTGGTATGGCACGGCTCCCCCGCCAGCACCGCACACCCCCCCGCCGAGCAGGAGGCCCGCAGCCATCTCCAAGAAAGCCCAGTGAGAGTGTGGCTTGCCAGACGATGGGAACTGGCCTCTGGGACTGGCCCTTCTGCCTGCTCTTTCCCCACCTGGCTCTCAGGCTGCCCCCAGCCATCCCAGGAGGGCCGTGAGCCCTGGAACTGTGCAAAGGGGGCAGCGTGGGGACTCCCGACAGGCAGGACTTCCCCAATAAAGGGGGCTTCTTTGTGTACCCTTCCCCGACTGCAGCGTCCTCGTGCTATGACGGTGTCGGGATGGCCGTGCCTTGGCCTGCCCCACCTGTGGGGAGGCAGAGCAGCCGCCGGGGCCGTGGGAGCTCCTTTCCCAGCCCTGGGAGAGTGCTGCCTGGGGCCGGGAAGCAGCCTCTGGTGTGAGGTTGACACAGGATCAGCAAAACTGCTTTGCCTCAAGGTTTGAATCACCTTGATGCAGCCCAGGGATCCCTCCAGCATGGCTTTTCCTAGTCCCCTGTCTGCTTCCTCCCACGGGAGATGGCTGGGAAGGGGGCGACCCCTCCCCCAGGGCTCTGGTGAGCCCCAGCGTGGTCTGAATGGGGCCAATGGCTCCCTGCCCATAACAGAGACGCCTGTGCAGGCAGCGTGGAGCCAGGCATCTTTATTGGCCCCGCCGGTGGCCGTCAGACATTGTTGGGGTTGTAGCACAGCATGTTCAGCTTGATGTTCTCGTCCCAGTGACGCAGCAGCAGGAACAAGTGCCTGGCCGCCCCTTTGAGGCAGCCCACGTCCACCCCCTCGGGCAGCCGCTGCGCCTGCAGCCACGCGTCCGCCTTGGCCGCCACCAGCTCCCACTCCTCGAAGAAGCCGGCGCAGCGATGCTCCAGCCACGCCAAGGCCACCGCCGTGGCCCAGCTGGCACTCTCCAGGTCCTCCGGCCCCACGTCCTGCCAGCTCACGCCAGCCTCGGAGGGGGCGGCTGAGTGGGGGCCAGTGTCGGACTCGGAGCCGTGCCCGCTGTCCGCCTGCACCCACACAGCTGCACTGGGCACCTCGGAGCAAGTGCTCTGGGACGGGGGTGAGCTGGGCTGTGGGGCTGCGGCGGGCTCCTCGCCCTCCTTGCCGCCAGGCCCTGCCTCGGGGCTTCTCCTGGCCCCCGGGGATGTGGGGCTGAGGCTGGCTCGGTGGGAGGCGTAGGGGGAGGCCCGGCGCAGGCGGTCCAGGGGGATCTGCACCACTTCGGAGAAGCTCTCAGTGAGCTGGAATGGCCCCTGGGCTTGCTGCAGCTGCACCTGCAACGGTGGGGCAGGCGACTGGGGGTGGCCAAGCAGGAGCACAGACCCACTGCAGCCCCCAGCACTCAGTGGTGGGGGCTGCAGGAGTGTCCCTGAGGTACAGGGACTGTCCAACACCCCCCCTGCGAAAGCCAGCAAAGGCCACCAGGGCCATTCAAGGATGCAGCAGGGCAGAGCAGGCACCCACCAGGTTTTTATCCTCAACTGGGTGCTGCTGCTGGTGCTGCCTGGCATCACCTGGGTGGCTCAGCTGCAACCCAGCAGGGAAGGTGCCTGCTTGGCCCCCCCCCAGGTGGGATGGGGAACGGGGTCCTTACCAGCGGGAGGTAGTCATGGCTGGCGTGGTTGCTGGAGTGCTCGCTTTCTGGGCTGAGGCATTGCGGGCGCAGCGCCAGGCTGGGCCCCCTGCGCCTGCTCAGGCTAAACCTGGGGGGGAAACAGGTCTGTTGATGGCGGGGGACACACACACACGCGATTCCCAAAGGGCAGCTGGGCCCCAGCCTGCTGCAGGGAAGGGGCTGAAGAGCCAAACCCCCACCCTTACGCCGCAGGAGCTGGCAGGGGACGTTGGACCTGCAGCACCCAAGAAGTGGCACTGTCCCCCTCTCCCTACAACATGCTGGTTTTTGGGCCCTTGCATCCCCCTGTAGTGCAGCCTCACCTGGAGCCAGCGATGCTCTCTGTGGATTTCTGGGAGCCCATGGAGGTGGTGGAGGGGCTGGTTGGAGGCCCTGCAAGGGGAGAGAGCTGAGCATGGTGGGGACCATGATGCACCCAGAGGTGCGTCCCGCTCCCCAGCGCGTGTGAGGGCAGTTCAGCCCCCGTGCCCTGGGTAGTGAGGGCAGATGTGGCTGTAGCAGATGCCAGGGGCACCCTCCCCGTCCCCCACCATCCAGCCCTTGGGCCCCTCCACCCTGGACGCACCATTCGAGCAGTTCTGCTTTTCCCAGCCGTAGGTAGGGGAGGAGAGGCTAGCTGGAGACCCAGGGGTCTCGTCTCGCTCTGCAAGAGAGTAATGCCTTGAGGGCCCCTGGGCTCTTGGGATCCTCACAGCCTGCAGCTGCTGCTACGCTGCCTCCCCATGTCTCCCCCACTGTGGGGCAGATGCCTCTTCCCGGGCATCCACAGCACTCCAGCCGGGACCAGCCCCACGCAGCTGCGAGCTGAGGGTCCCCAGGGATGCCGGTGCTCAGGCAGGTCCCTGGGGAGCGTAGGCTGATGTAAGGGCCTGGATCGGTACCTGCAGCGATGGGGGCCTCATCCTGCTCCTCCACATCCCGCTGCTGGCCCAGACCTGCCAAGGAGCTCCTGTGGTGCCAGCTCCCTGCTGTGGCGGCTCGTGGCCGACCGGCCGAGCCAGCTGCAAGGGAGGGTGCCACCTCAGCCCTCTGTCCCCTTGCTGCCCCCTCCCCAGCACGCCAGGCCCCCCCGGCCGTACCTGTGCCCCACACCTCAGGGGCTGTGGGCAGGGCTGCCTGTGTGGCACCATCCACAGGCACCAGGCGGGTGTAGAGAGAAGGCACGTTGCAGGCTTTGCTGGTTTGCATGGCTTTCAGGCGAAACCGGCGGGCGAAGCCTGCCCGGAGCGAGGTGGTTAGAGGTGGGGGGATGCCGGGTCTGCGCTGGAATTTTGGGGGAGGGACGACACATGCACCGGTACCCACCCTGCTCCAGCTCGGCTTCCCTCTGCGCCGCGTTCTCGTTATCCCGGATGACGGAGCGTGCTGCCAAGCGGTGCAGCGGCTTGTCCAAGGCCTTGCCCGCCCGCCGCGGAGGGTCCTCCCTGCCTGGCCCCTCCTGGGGCTGCAGCAGCGACTCCAGCGAGGCCGTCACTTCCCAGGACACAGGCTTGCCGGCTCGCAGCGCATGGATCACCACCTGGCAGCGCAGGGGCAGGCCGGCATCACCCAGGCTGGGCTCCGCCGGCTCGGGCACCGGTGAGGCGCTGAAGAGGTAGGAGGGCTCCACCAGCATGTCCCAGTCCAGGTGGGTGGGCGAGAGGAGGTTATCTGGGCAACGGCAAGATGTGGGCTCAGGAAGGCGGGCTACCCAGCTCTGTCCCCGCCACCCTCGTCCCCCGGAGCCAGCACACACTTGACTCCACCGCGCTGGGTTGCAGCCGCTGTGCCCGGGGTCCCAGCTCGTCCAGCCGCCCCTCCAGGGACTGGTTCCTCTTCTGCGACACCTTCTCCAGGGCCTGGCAGAGCCGGTGGGCATCCAGCTCTCCGTGCGGCGAGGAAAAGCTGCGGCTGGCCAGGGCGGCACGTGCCAGCACCTTCTTCCGCCGCGCCAGCTCCTCCATGCTCAGGGCCACCGTCACCTGCGGCGGGGGGGGGAGGCTGACGGCGAGCCCGACGAAGGCACCGGCACAGAGCCCAGACTGCACCAAGCTGTGATGGGGCACCTGCGGCCCCGGCCGGCTGTTGGCCGGAGCCCCTGGCTGACGCCCAGCCCTGCCGCTCTGCAGGCTGGCACCCGGCAGCCTCCCAGGGCGACAGGCGATGCTCGCCAGGATTGTAATACACGTGGGAAGGACTGACGGCACGGAGACAGGAGTTTGCAAACATCCCTGGGGGCTGACTCAGGCTGACGCCGAGGCAGGAGGAGTTGGCAGGGATTTTTGTGTGGGTGGGGGGGGCCTTAGCTCAGTTGCTCAGGCTGGATGATGCTACGGTGGGATGCAGTCTCCAGCGCGCAGTCATGTCCCCGCACTGAGATGCTTCACCTAAAAGCTACGGCAGGGCAGCGGCACCTGCGCCGCCTCTCACCCCGGCAGCGGGGAGCCTGGGGGGGGATCATTTACGCTGTGGGGAAATCACTTACGCTTGACATTTCGGCAGTAAAAGCCACCAGCTGTGCTCTTGTGCGGCAGGAGCGGGTTACCTAACCCGTGCCACTGGGAAGGAGCGTGTCCCAGAGCTGGGTGACAGCTGGCCTCAGCCGGCCTCGGGGCCATCGTCACTAGGGAGCTGCTTCTCCCCACCCCAGCAACCTGGCTGGGTTTTAAACCCAGATATGAAGCAGCAGGAATGCAGCCCATCGCTAACAAAGCGTCAGGTGGCGTTGGCCGAGGGCTGAAGGGAGCCAGGCAGGAGCTTAGCCAGCCCACCCCCTCCTTTCCAGCTTGGCAGGTTCATTACCAGATGCCTGCCCAGCTATTTTCACTTGATTTCTGCAGCATCAACGAGGATCTGAGCTGGCTAGGGTGTTTGTTAGCCACCCAGCTGCCTACTGGCCCAGGAAGCTGAGGGACCAGCTGCTTGGTCCCCAGCTGTCCCATTCCAGTAGGGCAAAACCACCCAAGGAGTCTCCTTGCAGCATCCATGGCTGATCCTTGCTTAAAATCCAGGCTACAGTGCCCCGGCTTCCAGCCCAGTGCCCACGTGTCTGGGCACAACACGGCAGCGAGACCCTAGCTAAGCCGGCAGCAACCTCCCCACGCGTGAGCCCTGGCACCCCATTGGCATCCTTACCTTGGTGCCAGCCAGGGTGGAGGGCAGCGGGGCAGACTTGGTGGAGGACTCGCAGAGGGACAGGCTCTTCTGGCCCTGCTGCGAGGTGGCATCGGTGCCGGGGGCCGAGGAGCCGCCCTCGGGGGCCACGTCCCGGGAGCCGGTGGACTCGCTGCTGGTGGAGCTGCGGGAGAGCAGCCCCCGGCTGCGGTCGGTGCTGACGGAGCAGTGCGTCAGGATGTACTGCTCCTGGATGTAGGAGGGCTGGTAAATTCGCTTCCAGATGTCTCCCCCCGAAATGGGATCCGCACCTGCCCGGTGAGCGCACACCCCATCAGCCCACAGCTCCCACGCCTGCCCCCTGCCGCGGCTCCGGCCCCACTCACTCCGGTCTGATGTCTCAGTGCCCTCAGCGGAGAGCTCCAGGGAGGCATCCCTGGATCCTGGGGTGCTCCGGGGTGGCTGGCGGCTCTCCCCGGGACTGGGCACCTCCTCCTGGAAGGGGAAGGCTGAGCCCCGGTGAGCCCCTTCCCAGCCCTGGCAGAGAGAGGGCACTGCCGTCAGCCCCCCAGCACAGGGACAAGCTGGTGGCACTGGGAACATGCCATCCTCCCCATGTCAGGGCGGTGCTGGTCATACCGGCGGGCGCCTGTCGCGGAAGCGGGCGATGCTGTAGAGGACGCAGTAGCTGACAAGGCGGTCGCCGGGGTAGAGGGCCGGGAGCTCGGTGGGCGAGAGCAGAGCCTCCATGCTGTCAGGGACGTACCAGTCGATGGTGATGTCGCTGATGGCCGGCTCGATCGCCTTCTTCAGGGACTTGATCAGCTGGGGTGGGGAGGGCAACCAGTGTCAGACACGGTGGTGGCCCCTGTGCTCCCTGCATCCCCCCATCTCTGCCCGGGCATTACCTTGGGCTGCAGCCTCTCGGCCGGGCTCAAGAACTCGGCGCGGCCCCGGCTCACCTTGGCCATGCCTTTCAGCAGCCGCCGGCATGCCCGCGGGCCCATGCCAAAGCTGAAGCACCTGCAGGAGAGCCAGGCAATGAAAAGCCATGGCTGGGCCAGTGCCAGGGGCTGGGCAGCCCACTGGCGAGCCCTGCGGCAGGGATGGGTGAGGGTGTTTGATAGACAGAGATGCCGCCCCGGCTGCGTGCCGGGTTGGGGCACCCCGAGGGAAGCCGAGCCAGTGGGGTTGGGGGATGTTATGGGTGAACGACACCCTCGGGGCTGGTGGAGGCAAGATTTGGGGCTGCAGAAGGAGAAATCAGTGGGAACAGCCCAGGGGACATGGAGAGCACCGTGAACCCGCCATGGTGCCGGTGCCATACCTGACGGTGCTGGCCTGCCTGCGCACCAGCCGGAGGATCCTGCCCGTGTTGCCTGCCGCCGTGTCGGTGAAGAGGAAGAGCTGGCGGGGGTAGCCGTGGTGGAGGGGCTGTGCCAGCGCCCAGCCCAGGGCTGCCAGCAGGTTGGTGCTGCCCGCATCTGCCCGCAGCCCGCCGAGGTACTCGCAGGCACGCCGCAGCGTCTCCTGCCCGCATGGAGAGCCGGCTTTGCAGCGGTCCCCTGGCTCACCGGCCCCAACCCCAAGCTGGGGAGCCACAGGAGCAGGGACGGAGAGGGGCTGGTGGGGGGCTTTGCCCGGCAGCACTCACGTTGCTGCAGAGGCGGCTGGATGGGAAGAGTGGCTTGATGTCGGCACCGAAGCCAGCGACGTTGAGTAGCGTCCCCGACGGGAGGCTCTTCAGGGCCACCAGCAAAGCCTCCTGGGGTGACAGCGGGGACCGGGGAGGGCTGCTAAGGACCGGCCACCCAGGGAGCATCCCTGGCCCCGCAGCCGTGCCTCACCTTCATCTTGCCAAGGTCGGGGCCGCTCATCGTGCTGCTGCGGTCGACGAGGAAGAGGACCTCGCGGGTGACGCTCTGTAGGTCCCCGGGGACACCCTCCGCCGCCGGGCAGAAGTTCAGCATCAGCACGGGGTTGGGGAAGATGTCTTTGTGGAAACGCTTCTGCACAAAAGCCACCTGCAAGCCCAGCGGGCCGGGGGCTTTCTTGCACTCGCCGGCTGGCGCCGAGGTCTTCCTCACCCACATCCCACCACCTCCCCCCTTCCTCCTCCTCCCCCGCTGAGCCGGTGGTGGCCGTGCCCTGTCACCTGTCTCTCGCCACTGCCGTCCTTCCTGGCGATCCGCATGTAATCCCGGCGGCTCCGGACGTGGGCCTCGTACTCGGGGTACGTCATGGTGCCGTCCTCCATCACCAGGTGGGGGTGGTGGGGCTCTGGGGGGCACAGCGGGGTTCGGAGCCACCCCGTGCCTCAGGGGGCTGGGGGATGCTCTGGATGCTTTTGGGGCAATGCCCCATCTCCCCCAAACCCACCAAGGGCACCGTCCCCCCTCACCGCAGGGGTAAAGGATGATCTCCAGGTCCCTGTCGTAGCGGTGGGGCTCGGCCAGGGTGACGCAGGTGGTGGTGGCAGAGCTGGCCCAGGGGTCGGCGTCGGCTCGCAGGGCATGGGACGGGCTCTCCAGCCCTGCGGGAGGAGGAGGTGGCGGGGCAGCCCCTCATACCCCCCCTGCCTCGGCCCCCACACGCTGGGCTCCGTGCCTGTGCCGGACCTGGCACCGCGGCGGTGGCCGCTCCCTGCCAGCTCTAATGGGATTAACTGGGCCAGTAGCCAGGATCGCGTCCCCAGCGACCCACATCCCCTTCTCGCCCATCCGTCCTCTCCATCGCATCTCCCTGGGGAAGGAGGCTGCTGACCCAGAGCTGCCCGAAGCCACATGCAGGGGACTTTGGGGGGTCCCAGCCCTGGGTTTGCAATGGGAAAAGGGCTTCTTCGTGTGGAGGGAGTGCAAGAGGATGGCCGGGGAAGGGGGCTCGCATCCTCCTAGAAACATAGAGGGATCATGGGGACACTGTCCTGGGGGGACATTTCCAACGTTTTGGGGATGTTTTGCCCAGCCGACCAACGCCGCTCAAGCCGCCCCCCTACCTGCCAGCAAGCAGGGGCCCTTCACCAGCAGCTCGAAGGCAAACTCGTAAGGAAAAGGGTTGCAGGGTCGTCCCCGAAAGACATCCATGCTCTCCACAGGTGCTGCGGGGGATGGCTGGCTCTGGGCACCCGGCCCCCCAAAACAGCTGGTGGGGCTGCAAGGGGAGAGGCGGTGATGGCTCCCGCCCCCCCTCCCCACTCGCCCAGCATCAGCATCCCCCCCCCGGGATGGCGGAGACTGAGGAAGCCATGAAAATCACCATAGGGCCAACCTGTCGTCACACAAGCTTGCCGGCTCGCTCTCGGGGACGGTGGGGATGCAGGGCATGAGGACGGGGGGGAGGAGGAGACGCAGGGCCCCGTCCGGCAGCGTGGCCAGCTCCTGCGCCGTGCTCAGGGTGACAGCCAGGCTCTCCGCTGGGCACAGCACGCCTGTGACGATGACGAAGGTGGAGCGCTCCGCATCTTCGTCCAAGACGAGGTGGCCTGGGCAGGGGAGGGATGGTGGGAGGGTCAGTGGGGCATGTGAGGTTGGGGAGGTGTTAATTGCACTAATTACTCTCCAAAGGGACAACAGAGCACAGGTGTAATGAGGGCCATGCAAAAGGTGGGTAAAGCCCTAGGAGAGGTGGAGGGAGGGGAAAGAGGAGGCTGAGATCTCCAGCCCCAGAGATCCCCCCCAAGGCACCAGGGTGGCCTAGCAGGGGCTCTCAGCCCCTCGTACCCCCCCATGCTTTATCCCTGCTCATTCTGAGCATCCCAGCCAGGAGGGCCCAACAGGATCACCCACGCCACCGCACTTACCGCCGGCACAGCGGCGCGGCCGGCCAGGGCTGGGGCCGCACTGGAGGCAGCAGTCCTGCGCCCGGTGCCGGTTCTGGACCTGGAACGTCACCCGTCGGCTGCCTGCCGCTGCCTCGAAGCCAGCTACCACCTCCGACTCCTCCAGCGGGTAGATGAAGATGCCTGCAAGTGGGAGAGAGCCCCGAGGCAGATCCCGGCACGGACACCGCCATGGCATGGTACAGCCCATGGCAGCACTGCAAAGAGCCTGTCTGACTCACAGGGCGATTTAGATGCACAGGAACAGGGCAACACGTAGGAAGGACCCAGAGCCTCGCTAGCCTAGAGGAGGGCAGGGAGGATGAAATCCCCTTCTTCCTCAGCAATGGGAATGTTTTCGCTTGGCCTCACTCTTCTCCTGCCCGCAGGGCTATGCTGTGTGTCGGCGGTGCCCACATCACCGCTGGCCTCTGCCTTCGCTCCCCAAACTGAGCAAGGTTTGGGGGCCAGGACACCGGCGGGCTGGAGACAGGATGCCCTCCAGCACTGGTGCTTTTAGGGGGCCCTGCAGGCAGCCTGGGTCCCTGCCAGCCCCGATAGCTCCTCCTTACCTTCCACGGGCTCCTCGTGGGGGTTGGTGTACACGAGGTGAGCGGTGATGCTCAGGGAGTACCCGTTGGCACAAGCCTTCACCCTGGAGCTCTTCAGGGGCAGAGCTTCCCAGGAGGAGAGGGCATACAGGCCCGGCATGGTCCCTCAGCAGGCACCTGCGGGCAGAGGGGAGGCAGGCACTGGGTGCTGGGGGACAGGGTCTGCCGGGAAGGGGCTTGTGCATGCAAGCCGCTCCCATCTGCCCAGCCTGCGAGGGGGGAGCAGGTCCCTAGCTCTCCCTGTCCTGCAGATGCTGCTCTGCAGCATCCACAAAACACATGGACCTGGACCTCGGCCTCTGCTTGGACCCCAGCCCACCTGCAAACAAGGTCTGGAGCCACAGGAGCCTGCAGAGAGCTCTTCCACCCCACAGGTAAACAAACCTGGCTGTTGGGCAGTGGAATGCCTTCTCCTGTGGGCAGCAGCAGTTACATGCAAGCCCCAAGCCCTGGAAGACAAGCAGGGACTCCTAGACAGGACAGATGACAGCCAGCCACATGCAGCCTGTTTTTCAGCCACCCCACAGCAGCTCAATGGCTCCAGAGCCTCCCCGGACCATCTCCCGCACCGGTTGGGAAAGGAGCATCTGCTGCTCCCATCTCCATCCACCCACAGAGGTTACCAGGGTAATTTGTTATTAAAAAAAAAAAAAAAAAAAAAAAGAAAAAAGAAGGGCGAGAAGCCCACAGCGTAACTAGGACAAAACAGTGAGCAGTGTTTGCTGGGGGTTTAATAATTAACAACAAGGTCAGTGCTGCACTGAGGAGTGGCACAGAGGGGAAGGCACTGCAAGGGGGGAGCCCGGCTCTGGGGATGATGCTCTCTGCCTCCAGGCAAGTAACGCTCTGCCCAGAGACGGACGTGTCCAGCATCCCACCCTTCAGCAGGGGCTGTGGGAAGAGAGGCGGCTGGGGCTGCCTTCCAGCCAGGGCACAAACCCACTCCACACTCTTCTTCCCCTTGGGAAAACCACCTGGGAGCAGCATCCCAAATGATTGCCCAGAGCCAAGGCATCTCTCTAAAATCATCCCACCCCGCGCCATCAAATATTCATGTAAAATATTCGGGTCAGCTTTAGCCCTGCCTCTCCATGGATAGTGTGCATGGGTCCTGCTCCAGGCATGGGTCTGCACCTCCACACTCTATCCCCTTCCCCCCCCTCAAGCGTCTGCGCCCCAACAGCAGTGAGGTCCCCTCATCACGCCGTGTGCCGGTGCTCCAGCATGCAACGTGCCCGGGGCAAGGACAAGGCCAGGTACAAGTGAACCATCTGGTCCCCCCCACTCTGGTGGCCTTCATCCCGGGAACGGCTCGTACAAACATTGGTAATGGGAGGCTTGGGGTGCTCTTGGCATGCGGTCACAGGGTGCCTCTCCCAGAGCATCCTTGAAAGCGGAGCAGGGCTACATCCTCAGAGACAGTGCCAGGACTGAGTCCATGGCTGGCACAAGGCAGAGAGCCACCGACAAGTGCAGAAGTGCATTAGCAACGTGGTTGCATCTCAGGAAAATAAGTCCATTATGTCAGAGGGAGCTGTTTACTTGCTCAATTAGCATCGTAGGGTTATGCTGGCAGGTCCTGGCCACACAACCACCCCCTGCCATTGCCAGTCCTCTACCCTGTGTGCAGGATGCTGCGTGCACTGCTGAGCCCCCCAGACTGCTCTCCCAGCACACAAGGTGGCACAGGCTCCCTGCACAGCCTGCTTTTCCCCTGCACCGGCCATGCCACAGCCGGGAACACCATCAGCCGGGTCCTGCCCTGACCACAGCACCCAGCTGGGCTCCGGGGACTGGGACTCCCCCAGGTCAGCCGCACCGAGCCATTAAGAACAGATTTCACCCCAAAGCCCTTCCATTTGTTCCCAAGGCACCCAGCTTAATGCACAGCAACGCACTGCTATTTGCCGTGCCGCCCATTGGCCGGGGCACTGCCGGCTTGTTTACCAGGGACTTATTGGAGAAGCTGTCCCGGCTGCTTTTTATCACTTCTCTTTACATTTACCCTCGCAGAGTAAACAGGCCCCATCTGGCCCTGTCACGCTTCGTGCTGGCTGCTCGAAGCCCCGAGGTAATGAATAAAACCAGACCCGACGGTCCTCACCCCAGCCTCCTCATCCTCTTCCCCTAGGGCAGCAAGTTGTCCCCAGGTGCTGGCATGGCTTCACTGACAGGTCCCCGGCTCCCTCCCCCTCCCCATCATGGTTGCCAGTGCCTTCGCAGCCCCCTCCTCTTCCTCCCTTCCCACCTGCTGCCTGCAGGAGCTGGTTTAACCAGCAGCATCCCCGATACAGAGGAGGCCGCAGCAGGAGCGGGGCTGGGGGCGGCTCACCGTGCCGGCGGCAAAAAGCCCTCGGTGAAGGCAAGAAGAAGGAGCTAACTCTTCTCTAGGTCAGAATAACTTAACGTTTCTCTTCTCGCCCGTGGGCAGGTTGAGTTTTCTAGCGAGGCTGCTGCAGGAAGCCAGGCGCCTGAGCCCAGCAAACCCTCTTTAACTGCCTGCGAAGTTGTCAGAGTTTCACCTGCTGCAGCAACAGCCGCCCGCGCCGGGCTGCAGCATAGTCCCGGGGAAGGATGAGACCAGCCCCGGCACAGGCAAAACCAGTGGAAATTTCCACTGGTGATAGATGCACAGGCTGGTACAAGAGAAGGATGGAAGGAGAGGAGGCCGAGCCTCTGTGGCAGCGCCTGGGGCGAGGAGGCATCACTGCCCCTTCTGCTTCCCTCCCTGTGGGACATCCCTGCATCGCTCCGCTGGGACAGGGCACAAGGGCAGGAGAGCAAGATCTGTCCCAACTCCTGGAGCAGGGAGGAGGCCACAGAGGCAGGAGGTGACGGTGCTGCTGCCCAGCACCCACGGGGCACGCCGTTTTGCAGAGAGCCCAAAGAGGACGAGCGGAGGGGAAAGGGATTTCCCCAGCAGCTGCAGGCAAAGGGGACGGGGTGAAGGGCTGTCCCGGGCCCGAGCCTCTAGCCTGCGGTGCTGTCCCCTGGCTGACACTGCTGCTTTGTCTGCTGGGAAGTCGAAACAGAGAGCAGAGTGCACTGCATACACACACACGCACACGCACACGCGCGTGCATGCATGCACACACAAGCCGGCACATGCACCGCGTCCAGGACCACCGTGTCTAGGACCTGTGCTGCTGCTCTCGCCTCCCCAGAGCCACTAAAACCCCTGGAAAACCCCAGCCCTGTGTCAGGGAACAGGAGTTACTTGCCCTTGATGCACCCTAACACAGGCACCCCCCAAAAAACCAATGCCCCAGCCCCCTGGATTTCCCCCGACACAGGCATATCCCGGGGGGGGTGGCCCTGCGGAAGGGTCCCACCGCTCCTCCAGCCACGGGACATTTGTGGCGTGGGCCAGGGACTGGTTGCTGATACCCTGGGGCATGTTCCCAGCAGTTATTAGCGACAGCCCTGTCAGGTCCATGCCGGATGGTGATTTCAGCACTTTTGTGGCCCTGCTGCCTCATCTCCCACCTCTCACCCCTCCCGCGATCCAGGGCTGCCCCGACAGTGGCTGTGCGACCCTGTGGCACCCAGGAATTGCAATATACCCACAGGGTCCGGGGCCACGGTGGTCCCAGACTCCCCCCCCGCCCCAGCCCTTACCTGGAGGAGGAGGATGACACAGGGGCTGCAGGATCTGCTCAGCACCCACTGGGTCCCTGCCCTCCACAGAGCCCTCTGCCCTGGGGGTGGGTTTCCCTGCCCCTCTGGCTGGGGGGCTGCGGTACTCAGGGGGGATGAGCGGTCCTTCCCCGCCTCTCCCTGCTGCAGGCTCCCTCTCTGGCACTGGCTCCTTCACCGCCCTCGCTCCATCCCTCGCTCCCTGTGCCAGCAGCAGAGCTGCTCCAAGCCCAGCCTCATTAAAGAGACACACTCCCTGGTACTGCCGCCCCAGGGAGGGCTGGAGGATGCTCTCATGGGTGGTGCTGGGGGTCTCAGGGGACGGCCAACACCCGCAGAGGGTGACAGGCACTGACAAAGAGCAGAGCCCACTGCTGTGGGCTTCTCTGCACCCACAGCGTGGCAATGTCCAGCCAAGCTTGGGTGCCGGTGAGACCCCAGGGTGATGCTGTGGCACCCACAAACACAGGGTTAGGCTGCCCGGGACATGTAGCCGCCCCGTGTCTCCCCCAAACATGGCACAGGGCAAAACACAACCCCCCATCAGCTGGCTGGACTCTCCAGTACAAATACCACGGGCCACAAGTGTCACAACCAGCTTTGCTAGGAAAGGTCTCAGCTTCCCTGAGACTGCCACAAGAAGACCGGGCACAGGCAGATGCTGAGCATCCACCCCAAACCCAGATGCCCTGGGGTCCCACCAGGGCCATCCTCATCAGCCTCCATGTGCTGCAGTGAAATCCCAGCCCCGAACAGCAGGAAAGAAGGGGGATCTGGGGACAGCCCAGCCTTTGGGTGACAAGTGTGACAACAAGCCCCCTTGGGGAGGGTGCAGACAGTCAGGAAATCCCAGCAAAGCCAGGACACGTCTCCTGGCAGGGAGATCTCACAGCCCAGGGCGCGCTGGGAATCCCTTAGCCGCCACCACCAGCCTGGCATTCCCAAGCGGGACCGGAGAAAACCATCAGATTTGGGGCGAATTCCTGCCCTGTCTCTCCCAGGCAGCTCCCTCACTGTGCTATAGATAAGGCTGTGCTGCCACAGCTCTTTTTATAGAGCATGCAGAGGGGAGCCACCACCCTCCCGTGCACCGCAAAACCCACCGTCACAGCCACGCCAAACCCGGAGCCAGCCCAGCCGCACCGGCACAAACTGGGGCAGAGCGAGCAGGCAACACTGGTGGGGCGAGCCATCCCCAGTCCTCGGCAGGTGATTTCGGAGCAGCACCAGAGCGAGGAGGCCTGGCAGAGCAGCATCTCCCCGCCGGATCTCACCTCTAAGCTGACCCACGCACCGCTATGGCTTCGTCTCCTCGGCACAGGTTTCACAGGTGACAGCAGGAGCAAAGGAAGAAAATCTCGGCGGACGACACCCTTTGCTGCACGCGGTAGCACTGGGCACGCTCCCCCCTCCCGACCCCTTACCCTGCACTTCAGCCAATACAATTATCTGGCAGAGAGGCACTCTGTGCATCCCTGGGGTGCTTGCAAGAGGACGCTTAGCCATTCCCTCTCCCCATGCGAGATGCCCCACGGCGTGCCACTTCCCCTCCTTGTGCGGCACAGGGAGAGTGGAGAGCTAAAGTGTGCAGCTGCTCTCCTTCCCCGTCATTTATGACCGCAGAAGAAGGATGTTAACCCATATATTACCCCCCCTCCATGAGAGACGCCAGTTCTGCGAGCTGCTGGAGGCACAGCGCGCACCGCAGCACATCCACGCAGCCTGCGGCACGCGCGGGGCTCCCGCTCCCATCATCTCGGCAAGCGCCGCAGCCGCTCTAGCCCCAGAAAAAAAAAACCAGCAAGCTTTGATTTTTCTCTGAGATATTGTTTCTAGGCCAAGCTGAGGCGAAGAAAAGCATCCAAATGCGAGTGCTGGGTCGGTGCCACCAGCCAGGGTGACAGAGCTGGGCCAGCCCACAGCGTCAGACACGGTCTGTGGCCGTGGCATTACAGCAGGTGAATAACCACAGCGTGCGCAGCGCCAGGGACACAGCTGAGCCTCCCCCAGCCCACCGGTGATCCGCAGCAGCGCCGGGGAGATGTAGATGGGCTCCATCCCACTCCGTACAGCGCTCACACCAGCGTCAGACGACAGGCGTGCGTGTCCCCGCTCTGCACCGTCACAGCTTCCTTACAGCAGCTCGTCGCAGCCACAGATAGACCCCCAGAGAGGTCGGCATTGCTTTTCAGCAGAGCACTGAGCTAAGGCGTGCGTTAAACCCTGCAAATGCAGGCCCAGCTCAGCCCAACAGCTCCATTCAGCACCCTAGCAATCCCACGCAGCCCTCATCAGCAGCTGCTATACTACCCAAAAGATGGGTCATAATCTGGGTATTTATCCCCAAATCACCTGTACCTTGTCCTGGGTTTATTGAGCTGAACTATCACCCAGAGATAGGGCTGGCTGGAGGGAGCATGGACCACAAAGCTCTTACAGATGCTCTCAGATCCTGAGTCACTGATAAGCCCTGCGAATTTAGTGCTACGGGAGGAAACAACCCAAAGTCTGAGGAGATACCAGCCGGTGTCAGGCTGGGAGTGACCGCGCTCCTCACAGCTGCGGCTCCTCAGACCCAGCTGAGGGCTGCACAGGCAGAGGCTCTGCCTGCAGGGAGAGGGGCAGGGGTCTCCTGTTCAGCTGCCTGCTGCACGTTAATCAGCACAAATTAAACGAGATCCCGAGGAGGGGTAGCGGAGCGTCGGTAGTGTTTCTGGTCAAAATCAGGCGCGCCTTGGTTTAACCTGCGCAATATTGGCCTGCCCAGCTGCAGAGTTACAGAGGGGCTGGAGGGAGAAAGCAGCGGGAAATGAAACATCAGCAGAGATAGAGATGGCTCCTGGAGACATCAGGGACCCCTGGGGAGAGGAGCTGGGAAAGCTGCCAGCGCTCGTCCTGCCCAGACTTAACCAAAACCCTCCCAGGATGCTGGCGCAGGCAGATGGGCCTGGAAGCGTGGCTCTGCCACGGACCCAGGACGCGAGCTGGCGGCCGCCGGGTTTCCTTTTCCCAGCCGAAAATAGCGGGGGGCTTGCAGCCGTGGGGTGGGCACGGGGATCTCGTGGCAGCCACCCCACCGGGGCCGCTGGGCTTTCCCCGCGGCCGGCTCACGCCGGCCCTCGTCGAGGCGGCAGGCTGGCTGCTGGAAACGAAACTCCGTGGGTTTAGGGAAACGCGAAACCGGCCGTGCCGCTGACGCCTGCCTCTCCGCTTCCTGTACGGCGGCCGAACCCTTTGCCGGGGCTGCGAGGTGGGCTGCCTCGGCGGTGCCGGGCAGCCCCTGCAAGCCGGGGGGAACCTCCTCGCACGGCAGCGGCGTGCCCGACGGTGTGTATGATCGCTCCGGCTTCTTGCTGCTGGCCCGCTTCCCAGAGGCCGCTGGTGGTGGTGGTGGACCGTGGCGGTTCGGATCAGCTTGGGCCAGCACCGGTGCCAGCAGCAACCGGGGCTCAGCAGCACGGCGGGGGTCCCGTCAGGTCAGCCCGTCCCTTCTCATGGGAACCCGAGGGCAAAGCTGGGGTGCTGGGTGCCGGGCAGGGCCGTGCTGGCCCGCTTCCCTGCCGGGCTCGAACTCCTGCCCGCAGGCAGGGATGGGGCCCGCGGGGCTGGGCCCCCCTCCCAGAAGCGGCGGCTGAGGAGTCGGGCTGGAGAGATGGGGCCGGGAGAAGGGAGAGGGACCGGGAGAAGAGAACCTGGAAGAGACACCGCCCCGAAAGGCCGCGGGGGGGGTGGGGGGGTGGGCAGGGCGCGGAGGGAGCTGCGGGGGCTTGTCCCCAGCCCAGAGCAAAACGTTGTTCGCGGGGCTGGGGGGGGCAGGGGTGGTGTGGGAAGGAAGCAGAGGAGAAAAGGGGAGGCGAGGGGGTGGCGGGAGGGGGACCGGGCAGATCCCCCGCGGGAGGGGGATGGCCGAGCGGCTGCTTCCCTCTAGCGGGCAGCGGCGGGGGGGCTCGGCCGGGCCGGCTGCACCCGGCCCCGGCCCCCCGCGTCCCGTTCCCCCGTGTGTGCCTCCACCCCCCCACCCCCCGCGTTCCCGGGCCGCCGCCGCGGGCACGTGGTGCGGGCGGGGCGCGCTTCCGGAGCGGCGGCGGAGCGGTGAGAGCGGGCGGCACCGGGCGGCGGCACCGGGGAAGCGGCCGCTGGCGGCCGGGGGAGCTGCGGACCCCGCGGCCCGGCCCCGCAGCACGCGTGGGGTCTCCCGGGGCGGTGCCGGGCCGGCCTCCCCACGCGTGCGCGGCCCCCGCGCGGTGTCCCCGGCTGGCCGGGTGATGGGCCCTCGGGGAGCCCGCCTGGGCCCGGTGCAGCCGCGGCACCCACGGGCGACCGCTCCTTCCTCCCGGCGGAGGTGGCCCCCGCTGTCCCCCCGCCCTGGCCTCTGGGCTAGCCGGGCCACCGCGGGGCAGGAGCACAGGCCGCCGCGGGCGGACCCGGCCCCGGCCCCCGGCAGGGCAGAGTTTGGGGGGGGGGGGGTGGGGGCGGGTGTGTGCACAAGCGCATGCCGCCGTGGTGTGTCACCCGAGGGAAGGCGTGGGGACAGGGCCGCAGTGGCAGCCTGCAGGGGCAGGGGACGCCAGCACCCTGGGGCAGTGTGGTGGGTTGACCCTGGCTGGACACCAGGTGCCCACCAAAGGCGCTCCGTCAGTGCCCCTCCTCAGGTGGACAGGGGAGAGAAACAGAACGAAAGGCTCGCGGGTCGAGGCAAGGACAGGGAGATCACTTGGCAATGACCGTCACGGGCAAAACAGACTCGACTTGGGGAAATTAGCTTAATTCATTACCAGTCAAATCAGAGTAGGATAATAAGAAATAAACCCAAATCTTAAAAACACCTTCCCCCCACCCCTCCCTTCTTCCCGGGCTCAACTTCACTCCCGATTTTCTCTACCTCCTCCCCCGCAGCAGCACACAGGGACAGGGAACGGGGGCTGCGGCCAGTTCGTCACATGTTGTTTGTGCCGCTTGTTCCTCCTCAGGGGGAGGACTCCTCGCTCTTCCCCTGCTCCAGCATGGGGGCCCTCCCATGGGAGACGGTCCTTCACAAACTTCTCCAACGTGAGTCCTTCCCACGGGCTGCAGTTCTTCACGAACTGCTCCAGCGTGGATCCCCCACAGGGTCACAAGTCCTGCCAGCAAACCTGCTCCAGCATGGGCTCCTCTCTCCATGGGTCCACAGGTCCTGCCAGGAGCCTGCTCCAGCGCGGGCTTCCCACGGGGTCACAGCCTCCTCCAGGCATCCCCCTGCTCCGGCATGGGGTCCTCCACAGGCTGCAGGTGGATATCTGCTCCACCGTGGGCCTCCATGGGCTGCAGGGGGACAGCCTGCCTCACCATGGTCTTCCCCACAGGCTGCAGGGGAATCTCTGCTCTGGTGCCTGGAGCACCTCCTCCCCCTCCTTCTTCACTGACCTTGGTGTCTGCAGGGTTGTTTCTCTTACATGTTCTCACTCCTCTCTCTGGCTGCGGTTTTCTGTTGTGCAGTTTTTTCCCCCTTCTTAAATCTGTTATCACAGAGGCACTGCCGCCATCGCTGATGGGCTCGGCCTTGGCCGGCGGCGGGTCCGTCTTGGAGCCGGCTGGCATTGGCTTTATCAGACATGGGCGAAGCTTCTAGCAGCTTCTCACAGAAACCACCCCCTGTAGCCCCTCTGCTACCAAAACCTCGCCATGAAAACCCAATACAGGCAGGCACAGGGAGGACCAAAGAAAGGGAAATTTCTGTTTTGGGGATGTGCATTCAACTTTATTCCATACCCACAGCACGAGACCCTCTGACATATAGCGATGGGGAGACCCAGGAAGGACACCACCGGCACGTCATCCCCTCGGCCAGCTACAGCTGCCTCCAAAACTGCCCCCGCTGCGCCGCCGCCGCCTTCTACCTCGGCCACCCGGGCCAAGGCTGTGGCTGCGGGCAGCCGATCCAGGAGTGCTCCGGCTGCCAGGGCTGCCAGCCCCAGCCAGAGGCGGGGGGCAAAGCCAGAGTCCTCTCAGCAGAGACCCGCAGCATCCTGTGGAGCCCGAGGAGATGCTGGGGACCAGCACAGAGCATCCACCAGGAGTTGCTCTGCAACCCAGAAGAAGCCGCCTGATGCCAAAGGAGCCACCGGTCCGGCCAGACCTGACTCACGTCCACAGAAGCAGCAGCCTGGGGCTGACCCGAGCAGGGCCTGGGGCCAGTTCCTGCTCCCCTTGGAGAGCCAGGACATCCCGCAGGTGGAGAAGGAGACCCGGGGCCAGCGGAGCAACCCCAAGTGGTACGAGTGGCGGGAGAACCGCATCACCGCCTCCGTGGCCCCCAGGATTGCCAACAGCAAGTTTGCCAACGGCAAGACGGACGAGGTGCCCCAGTCCTACCTGAAAGCGGTGGTGAGCTCCAGCCCCGGGGTGCAGACGCCGGCCATGTCCTGGGGGCTCCGCAATGAGAAAGCGGCCGTGCGGGCCTATGAGCAGCTGAAGTCGCAGGCGGTAGGCAAGCCGGTGCGGGTGGATGACTGTGGCCTCTTCATTCATGAGGAGAAGAAGTGGATCGCCGCCAGCCCGGACGGCATCATCAAGGAGGCGGCCACAGGGAAGGCCCTGGGGCTGCTGGAGGTGAAGTGTCCCTACAAGCACAGGAACAGGACGGTGCGGGAGGCCTGCAAGGACAAGGACTTCTGCCTGGAGGTGGACGGGGACTCCTATGCCCTGAAGAAGGATCATGCCTACTTCACCCAAGTCCAGTGCCAGCTGGCAGCTGCCGGCTTCCAGCAGGCTGACTTTGTGGTGCACACCACCAAGGAAACGGCCGTGGTTCCTGTGGAGTTCGATGCCAAGTTCTGGGGGCAGACGGTGCCCAAGCTGGAGAAGTTTTACACCGAGGCGGTGATTCCCCACCTGGAGGAGAAGGCAGGTGGCTCTGTCTGGGCCAAGGAGGAGTAGGCCCCCCCCATTGCCCCACCTGCCTGGATGCTTGCTTGGCCGCACAAACCCAGCTTTGGCCCCTAGCATAGAAATTACGCCCAGTTTTGCTGCTGTTCTTGGACCATTCCCTGCCTCTGCCCCAATGCAACTGCCTCAGGACTGAAACATTGTACCAGCAGGACCCTGCTTTGGTAAGGGTCCCCACAATCAGTGACTTCTTCCTGCCCCAGCCAGGCCAGCGCTTGGCCCCCAGTGCCTTCTTCTGCCCTGTCCCCCTCACTGCATCCCCCATTTGACCCAACAGCACTGCCTGATGGAAGCTGGCACCCCTCCGGATCTGCAGGGAAAGCCAGTGATACCTCTGTGCTGGGATAACAGACTTACTTTGTGGAGAAAACTGGATCCTTTGGCACCTCAACTGCTGTCTAGACTAAATCGTAACTCCACTCTGGAGTAGAGACAGAGCCAGGGAAGGCTTGTCAGAGCCCAAGAGCAAAACACAGCTTTTGAGCTAAACAGTGATGTGCCTTAAGAGTCACAGCAGGGGCACGGGCCACCCTTCCTCCCCAAGCCATCGGACCTGCTGCTTCTGTGGAGTTAACCCGTGATGGTCACAATGAGTTGGCTGCAGCCTCAGGAAGACGGTGCCCATCAAAGAGGTTGTCCCCCAGCCCACGCACCTCCAGAGGACCTTCCTGTGGAGCATCCCCATGCACCACAGCAGGGTGGGGGGGACGGTCATTGCTCTATTAAACACAAGATGCACTAGCCCACTTGTTCCCTGTTGTTTGTGCAGCTCGGTGTTTACCTGGGAGGGGTGGCAGGGCTGAGTGGGACCCCCACGCCAGGTCTCCTCCCAGCCACGGCAGAAGGGGAGCAGGGAGCACTCAGGTCCCAGAGGGACATGAGACCCAAGGCCACTGAACTATGCCAAAGCCACCACCGTTATGGCAAAAGTACTTTATTATATACATAAGACTCCAGCCACACTCCACAGGGCAAGGACCAGAATTTGCTATTTTACATATCAATACAAAGTAACTATAAAAACATAAAGCACTTTTGGGGCCCAGGCTTTCCACAGGAGGAGAGAGGCACAGGGACGAGCCTGGGGGCTGCTGAGTGACAGGGGGCTGCCCCACACCCTCCCCCAGCTGTGGTCCCACAGTAACCAGATGTGCAAGTAGGAAAGAACCCAGTTAGAAATATAGTGATGGGGACTGGCAAGTGGGGGCTGTCCCACTCCCCACTGCAGGCAGCAGCACACCGGGGGCCGAGCCGAGTGTCACCAGGACAGGAGCGGGGTCTGCGTCCCCCAGGGAAAGTGCAGAAGGCACATGGGCCAGGCTCTTTGGAGGGGCTGTGAGAAGGTGGGATCCAACAGTTAGTGCACGTGGGGCCCCAGGAGATCACACACACACACACACACACACCGCGCACAGGGGACACAGAGGGGGAAAAGCCTTCCACTGCCAAACTTAACTAGGGGCCTGGAGAGGGTACATCCCGTGTCTCTGGAGCAGCAGTTGCATAGCAGAAGGGGCTCAGGGCCCACTCTTGACAAGTCATTAGATTTCACTCTACATGTCCAGGAAAAAAAACCAACTTCTGTGATGGAGGGAGTCCTGGGAAGCAAGGGCCTCCCAGCTCCTGGCTCCATCCATGCTCAGGTCTCAGCAGCTGGTGTTGAAGCAGATGCTCCACCAGACAGCCCTGCAGGCAGGAGATGGCCACAGCGTACAAGCTTCAGTTGTTTTAAACTGGAAGTGGAAAACATGAAAAGCTAACCAGAGCACGCTCCTGCTCCCCTTCCGAAGGGCTCTGAGCCCTGCCACAGCCAGCTCTGAGGATAACTTACTTCAGTCTCCTACCAGGAATCCCACCCCCCTTCACAGAGGAGACCTCAGTGCAACTGGAGAACGTGAATCAAGGAGGGCTGCTCGGCAAGAACAGCCTTTGTAATCATCTACTAGAGGATGCCTTTGCTGCTCCTGACCCAACAGGACTATCCTGGGGCCAAGGGCACAGCAAACAAAACCAGGAGCACCATGGGCCAGGGGAAGGACCTCCCCTGTGCAGCCTACAAGGCTGATGAGCCAGAGATGGACGGCTCCACTAATACCCTCAAGACACAGAGCCCCAGTCTGCTTCAGGCATCAGCAGGACCTATGTCCCTTCCCCTCTCGCCCTGGAGGGCGGCACACTATGTGGAGGGAGCTCAGCTGGGCTGCACCTACTTGCTGCAGGAGAACTTGGCTCACTGGGGCTTTGCCATCACAGCCCACCTGAAGGTCTGAGGCAAGGAAAGGAAAACAGTGAGGAAAAAGGAGGAAGGGGAGTCACATCTTGGGATAAGTGTAAGCTTCCACCACACCACAGAAAAACTACTTGGACTAGGTTCTCCTCAGCTGCCCTGGGGGAAAGGCACTGAGCCAGCTTCGTGCGAGGACAGAGATGTTTCCGAGTGACCTAGTGCAAGGCTGGACCACCCTCCTCTCCCCCCCCCCCCCCCCCCCGGGGTAACCGAGCTCCATGGCCAACGCGATCCCCAGGGAGGACACGCGTGGCAGCTTCCAGAGTCAGAAGTGCAAGGGGGACAGTCCAGCCCTGCGGCCCAGCCCCTCCCCTGCCATTACTGTGCATTGATTGTCTAGCCAAACCGGGCTACAGTCTTCGGTTTAAAAAGGGGACCCCCGGCCTCCCTGCTCTGGAGGAGCTTCAGTCACAGAAGCGCTTGCGGGGCACCGTCCGAGCTCGGTTTGAGCGGCGAATTTCCTGCTTGGCATCGCGGCATCGCTGGCAGATGAAAACCTCAGGCACGTTGGATTTGCGGATCTTGGCACAGGAGAGGTGGATCCAGGTAGCGCATTCGTTACATTCGATCATGGGCCTCCCTGCGAAGGGCTTCAGGCAGAAGCAGGTGATCAGATCCCAGGCATCGTCATCTGGTCAGGGAGAGAGACACCGGTCAGAAACCACCTTACCAGCTGCAGGTCCGGCTGAGGCTGGACTAGCCAGTTCCACTAGTGTTAAATGGGACAGCCCCCCCCACTCACCTTCTGCTTTGGTGTTGGGAGCTGCCGCAAACTCGACTGCTAAAGTTACAAAAGGGGAGGGGGGGGGGGGGGGAAGAGAAAAAAATAAAGACCGGATGAGCAAGGCGGCCTTACACCCCACTTCAGACACATTTCAGGTCTGTACTGCTCGCTCTGCAGAACAGAGCTGCCAAAAGGCAGGCCAGCTCCCTGCCCTCTGCTCTTCAGTCCCCCCAGGTCCCGAAGGTACTCCCCTTGCTGGGGGAGGCTTGGGCCATCGACAAGCCCTCCCTCCTGCAGCCAGCATGGGTGGCTCCGGCTGAGGGAGGGACAATATTTGGCACTGGCTGCAGCACGACAGGGCCCTCTGCGCTCCCTTGGGCACTCACCGCTAAGCTGGGAGCTCCCTCTGCTCGCATCTTCCCCTTCACTTTGGTCCAAGGTACTGCAAGAACTGGGGCTTTTCCTCCCTCCAGAGCAGGGGTCATGCTCCTTTAGCTGAGGATCATCTCCTGCTGGCTTCTCGGTCCCCTGCGCTCCATGCATCCAGTCCTTCTCCTCCTTCATCAGCTCCTCCAGGAGGGAGTTGGGCTGAGGGTCCCCAGCTGGGTTGAGGGAAGGCTCCAAGAGTTGCTCTTTCACAGGAGGCAGCTGTCCCTCCAGCGCAGCCAGCTCCTTCACCCTGTCCTGCTCTGCCCCAAAGCCCTTCCCAGCGCTCAGTGGCACCCTCTTCTCCACCTCCTGCTCCAAAATGAGTTTCTTTGCTGGTGGTTTCTTCCGTTTGGTTTGTTGGGGCCGGACATCGTAGAAGCCGGTGGGGAAGGCAGGGCAGCTCACGAGCAGGCTGTTGTCCACAGCCCCCCTGGCCACGGCATTCCCGCTCCTCCCGTCATCCGTCAGGACATGACAGTCGGAGGAGTGGGATGAGGCCCAGCTATCGCTGTCCTGAGTGCTCCCCGTGCTGTTCTGGGGACTCATGCTGCCTCCGTGAGTCCAGGGATCATTCTGCAAGAGAGGAAGACGCAGGACTAGCACAGGAGACCGCAGCACAGACATTCAGGGTAAGGAGGAAGGGGCTGGGGACAGAGAACGACTCTCCAGGAGAAGAATTAGGAGCTGGGTCTCTGCACACGGCAGGGAGCCCAGAAGAACCAGTCTTTTTGTAGAGGAACACCCCTCAAGCCCACTTACCTCTTCAGGGTAGGGGATGTAGCCTGCGTAGGCCAAAACGAAGGTGCAGAACTGGTTGAAATCCTCCACGGTCCTCTGTCGTTTCTGCAACGGCTGCAACAAACGCCACGTGTCGATTAAACTCCCCGGATACCTCTACCTGAGCCGAGTACCACAACCGACCCCCGGCAGGCAGCCCTGGACTGCCAGGCAATTACACAAGCACATAATATTTAGGTCACCCGAACATCTATCCTTCCCGTAACCCATCTGCATCATCTGGCTTGACAGATGCAGCCCTTCCCTCTAAAACCCAGATCACGGTGCGGGGGGGGGGGGGGGGGGGCGGGGGGACGGGGACCGGGGACAGGGACGGGACACACAGTGACGACACGACGGGACACCCCGAAAGCACAGCAGCCGCCTGGCAGAGCGTGAGTCAGAGGCTCGGGAGCCCCGGTGCCGGGGATGTCCGCCCACAGCCGGCTGACTCGGGGCCAGAGGGAGAAGGCGCCGGGGCTGGGAGGGCGCACAGTGATTTGGGCTTCCCCGGTTGCTCCCCGGTCAGCCGGAAGAGCCCGGCGCCGCTCGGGACCAGGTCCCGCCGACGGAACGCCGGGAACCCACGGCCCTGGCTGCGGGACCGCCGGGAAGGGCCGGGAGCCCGCGGCAGAGCCAGCCCCGCGCCCCCCGAGCCCGGGGCAGAGGAGCAGACTCCCCCCCCCCCCCCAAGTCCCCCTCCGCCGGCTCCGAGGACCGAGGGGAGACCCCGGGGCCGGGCTGCACAGCTCCCCCCGCGGGAAGGCGGCCGCGGCCGGGCCCCGCCGGGCAGGGGAGGGGGCGGCCCCCCCGGACCTCCCCCGCCGCCGCCCGTCCCCGCGCCGGGCACCTGATGGCTCCCAAGATGGCGCCGCGCTCCCGGTCCTGCCCCGACCGGCCGCCGGGGGGGGGGGGTGCGGGGGGGGGGGGTGCGACCCCCCCACGCACACGGCCCCCCCCCCGCCCGAACGACACCCCTACACGCACCGCCGCGGGACCCCCCCACCCCCGGAACCGGCACACAACAGCCCCCCCTCCCCTCCTCCGTTCACGCACACCCCAGCACCCCCGCAGCCCCCAGCCCCGGGCCCGCCCCGGCACGCACACGCCGCGGCACAACCCGGCCACGCAGGTCCCCGGCCGCTCCGCCGCACCCCCACGGACCCCGCGTGTGCCGCCGCCGCCGCCGCACCCCCCCCTTCCCTCCACGCCCCGGGCACCATCCCCCGCCCGCACCCACAGGCGTCCCCGAGAGCTCCTCGCATACATAGAGACCCCCCCCCGTACACAGACACACACAGAGCCCCCCCCGTACACGCACACACACAGAGCCCCCCCCCCCCGCACACACACGCGCAACACACAGCGCCCCCCCAACCCTCCCAAGCCTCCCTCAGGCACAACATCACCCCCCCGCCCCCCCGGCACAGAGCGCTCTCCCGCAGAGCCCTCCTCGACACACGACCCCCCCCAGCGCGCACACACACACACACACACACACACACACACAACCCCCCCCAGCGCACGCACACACACACACACACACACGACCCCCCCGCCGCGTGCACACAGAGGAGCCCCCCCGCTCACACACAGACACACGAGCCCGCACCCCCCCCCCCGCCCGTCCGCGGGCGCACACACTCACAGACGACCTCCCCTCCACCCCCCTCCCCCGCGGGCACCCCCGCATCCCGTGGCAGCCCCGCACCCCCAGGCACCCGCACACAGCCCCCCCGTCCCCGCCGCCCCGCTCACCTCCTCCGGCACGGGGGATCCGGGGCTGGGCACGGGGCTGCTCCCCGCCGATCGCGGCCCGCCACGGGGGAACGGTCCTCCGGGGGCGGCGGCCCCGCGCCCCTCACCTGCCGCCTCCCCACCGGCGCTCATGCCGCCCGCCGGGCCCGCCCTGCCCTGCCCTGCCCTGCCCGGTGCGGTGGGTGCCCGCCGCCGGTCGGAGCGAGGCTCGAGCGCCGCCCCGGCCGCAGGGGCGGGACCACCTGGTGGCGGGGAAGGCGGGGGCGGGGCCTCGCGCCGGCCGCCCCGGTGGGAGGGGTGCGCGGGGACAGCGCGGGGGGGGGTGGGGGTGGGGGGGGTGGGGTGTCCGCCTCTACCGGCGCCGGGCTGCTTCGCACGTCCTGCTTCGCGCGCCCCCGGGGCGCCGGCTGCCGCCGGCACCGGCACACGGCCGTGCACCGGGGCTGGCCGCGCCGGGCACCCCCAGCCGCCGAGGCACACCGGTGCCCCAGCACCGCCCCCCCTCCTCACCCCCCCTTTTCCCCGGGCTGCCAGGGGGCCCCCCCAGCTCTGCCCCCTCCCAGCCCCGGTTTTCCGCAGCCCCCAGACCACAACCGGATCCAGGGCCCGCCAGAGCCGACACCCAACCCCGGCCTCGCCCCGGCTCCGTGCCCCCAAGAGCCCACACAACCCCCCCGCCAGGCACCAGCCTCCCCCCCCCACCCCTGAGGAGCCATTTAATCTGGGGAGACCCAACCAGAAACCACCTCCCCCCGAGCAGCCTTACGCTCAGGCACCAGAAGGACCCCCCCCCCCCCCAATTCAAGCCCCCCCAAGGAAAGGAGAGCGCTGCACCCACTGCGTCCTGGGTTTATTTACACTGCAACCCCTGCGCAGGCGGGCAGGGAGGGGTGCCGGGCAGCCCACCCCCGGGCAGCCCACCCCAGGGCCGGTTTGAAAGGAAAGGCAGGCAGCGAGGTGAGGCAGCGGCGGCAGCAGCGCGGGGAAGGGAGCAGGGAGCTGGGCCCAGGCAGAGCCGGGCTCTGGCTCCCTCCGCACTAGGAATGCAAGCCCCTGGGCAGGACAGACCAAGCGAGCCCCAGTTTTCAGGGGCTGGGGGAAGAGGCAGGGGTTACTTTTAGCAGCAAAGGCCTCGTTTCCCTCCAGGGCGGCAGAGGGGATGGTGGCATGTGATGGAGCCCGACTAGTGTTCAGCCAGTTAAACCAAAAAAAAAAGAAAAAAAAAAAAGGCAGAGGGGGAAGCAAAGGAACATGGAGAACAGCTCCTCTCCTGCCCTCCAGAGCACGGAGTTAAACCGGGGCGGGGGTGGGGGTCGGGACACGACACCCCCTTCCCTCCTCTCGGCAAAGCAGCAGCTCCAGGCACAGCCTTTCCAGTGGGCCCAGCGCCGGGCGCCGCCCCGGCCAGCAGCAGAGCCCCCGGCGTGCCCCCCGGCCACGCGCAGCACCGGGCTCCCGCTCCCTCGCTGTCCCTCCGCCCGGCCCCGGGAGGGGAGAGCAGTTCAGGTGGCAGTTTGATGGCATGGCTGACGGTCCATGCGGGCAGCAGCCTCCTCAGCGCTCTGCCAGGCACAGTTGGGATGGATGCCGAGGCGGCCGAGCTTCAAGCTCCAGCCCCCGGCGCAGTCCGGCTCCCGCCTCCCTTATAGGAAACCCTCCTTCCGGAACTGCTCCTTCAGGATGTCTCTGTACTGGTCGAAGCCACCCTCGATGCGGGTCACGGTGGCGTTCTCGCACACCCACAGCTCCTGGCACACCAGGCGGATGAAGCGCTCGTCGTGGGACACCAGAATTACACCACCCTGCCAAAGCACAAGGGGGGAAAAAAAGGGAACTCAGTGGAGCACAACCCAGGGCCCAGCGCTGGTGATGTGGAGATCCTGCGCCCCTGTCCAGCCTGTGCCCAGGACTTCAGGTTTCCATCCGCTCCAGGGAAAACTGAACAATATTCCATTGGCAGGGACCTAATCCCAGCCTTTCCTTCCTTCAGGGGGACAGACAGACCACGTATGGAGGAGGCATGTGCAGCAGTAAGGTATTTAGCCTCCCCTCCTGGAAGGCAAGTGCAGGGTTTGTTACTGGCTCTCCAGGTCTCTGACAACTTCAAGGATGGAGATTCCAGGTGGAGTCAATGACGGTCAAAAGGTGGCTGTGCAAGGCCCCGAGCAACCTCAGTTAAGCTTGTCTTTCACAGGAAAACTGCCCCAACCTGAGAAACGATAAACCAGTGAGAACCAGGCTGATCGCAGCAGCCCCAAGGCAGGGTGAGTGCCACATGCAGCACGTGAGAAGCCACAGGGTGTAGGTTACTGGTCAAGATGGGGGACAAGGTGCTCTCTGGTCTGCTGTTGCCTCTCTCAGCAACCCCTAGACAAAGCCAGCAAGTGAAACAAACCACCAGGACAGACGGCTAAGGCAGAAATGTGACTGACTTCCCAAATTCTGTCCTGGACTTGAAGCCACCACTGGTATTTGACCACCCACCTCTGGTGATGATACCAAGTAACCAGAGCTGGAGGCTGCAGGAAGCGTTAGAAAAATGGGAGATCTTGTTGAGGGAACCTTACCCGGAACTTATTCAGTGCCTTTGCCAGTGCCTCGATGGTCTCCATGTCCAGGTGATTTGTCGGCTCATCCAGGATATAGAAGTTTGGACTGGAAGAGACGACAGCTCTGAGCATGCACTGGAACAGGCCCAGGCTGGGTCCACGCCCCGTCCTACTGCAGCGACCTCCACCAGGCTGCTGCTTTAGCCACTTAGAGCCACAGCCGTCGGCATGTGCCTGGCCCCGAGATCAGCGTCACCCAGCTCCAGGGACACCTCTCATCCTGGTGAGCCCAAAGCAGAAGGAGAAAGCCACCTGCCTCCTTCCACACAGTCCCCCCCAGGATGACAACCTCCCTCCCCACAAAAGTCCCAAGGACAAGGCTTCCGTGGGGCAGCAGAAAGTCCCTGGGTGCCCGCCTTCCTCCCGGTGAAGCAGGCTCCAGGGATGGAGCCATGCAAAAACTAACAGCATCTGGGAGAAAATTACCAGGACATAGTCATCTGGGCAAAGGCCACACGACTCTTCTGACCTCCAGACAGGCTGGCCACGGGACGCACAGCCAGCTCTCCCGAGATGCCGTAGCTCCCCAGCTGATGCCGGTACTCCTCCTCCGTCTTCCCTGCAGGAGCGTGTCACAACACAGCTATGGCAGACCCAACGTGACACAGGGCCCTCGGCACCGTGAGTTCGGTGGGCGCCGTGACTGGGCAGCCTGTGCCAGACCAGCACGGTGTGGGAGGAATTCAGCAGCCGCTTCCAGGTAATTGCCTCCCAAGCAGGGGGTTTGCGGGGAAAATCTGACTGACACAATCAGGACAGTGGCTGCAGGGCTGGTGACTGACTCCAGAAGTGACGTTGCCCCCAATTCCCTGTCACCGCGTCACGTAATGTCAAGTGGTAGAGAAGGGAGCCAGAGGTTTTGGCAGCTGGGAAAGGGGGAGCTGGTGCTCGTTCTGTGCCCAGCAGGAAAGTGGGTCATCTGCCCCCAAAACCCAGCCACGGTGGAGCAGCAGCCTGAGGTCTGCAGCCTGCCAGCTAGCCCTGCTTCTCACAGCTGGTGTCCTGAACTTGGCTGGATGTGGGGAGTTAAACCAGAGCAGGCAGTGTCCCTTAAGCACCGACGTGACAGAGCCTTCTGCCCAGGGCCACGGAACAAATCAATGGTGCTCCGTGCATGGCAAAGGAGACCTCAATCGCCCTGATCTCCTGGGATCTCCAAAACTCACCTGGGAACTTTCTTGCCAGTAACTCTACAGCACTGATGTTCAAGTCCAGTTGATCCACGTGGTGCTGGCTGAAATAACCGATCTTGAGGTTTCTGCAGAACAAGAAGAGAGATCGGGAGCTGGTACCAGGCCCTGCAACCACGGCGCTTGCAGCTGCAGCTACAGGAAGGGGGGCATATGCGTGGGTGTGCAGGACCCATCCCCGTCACTCGGGCAGCCATCACTCCAAAGCACAGCCCAGAAGCCCTCCAGCTGCACCATTCCTCCCAGTCCCCCAGCCCTTCCTACCAGGTACCTGTGAGCATGTCTGATCCCTCTGACTGGTGCCAGCTCCCCCATTAAGATCTTTAGCATGGTCGACTTGCCAGCTCCGTTTTCCCCAACCTAGAGAAGCAGCAGCAGCATTGGAGAACGTGAAACCCATGAAGGTACTTCGGAGAGGGGGGGCAGTGATCAGGGAATTTCCGCTCTCTTGGATGATCACGCAGTGGAGGGGGGCAGGTTGAGAGTCTTACCAGTGAGTACAGCTACCTGGAAGCTGCATTTCTATCACTGACAAGCAGCACAGGCAGAATGCTAGAAGATGTTCCCTCCCCAACCCCCGAGCCTAAGGACTACTGGGTCCCAGCCTCATTTGTGAGCATGGAAGAGTCTCTCTGCTGCCCCATCCAGTGTAGCAGAAGCCCCCACTACACGCTGCTGTTGTCAGCTAACAGGGAGTTACAGAGAAGTCGGACCCAGTCTCTTAGAGGCACCAGGGTGAAAGGGTGACGGACAACAGGCATAAGTCACAAATTCTAACTGGTATTAGGAAAAATGCTCTAATCTTACTCAAAATGAGGATGATCAAATGCTGCAATGGGACCCAGAGGAATGGGACAAATAGCCCTCCCTGGAGATATCCAGCATTCAACCTGACAAGGACCTGAGCAACCTGACCTAATATCAAAGCTGGCCCTCCCAAGGCCCCTCATAGCCACCTCTACTCTGCAAGCCCACATACCACACAGATGCGGGACTCCAGGTCAGCAGAGACAGAGAGGGAACGAAAGATGTAGTGACTTGGGTCATAATAGAAGTCTACTTCGTCTAGCTGCAGAATTGGGGGGGAGAACTTCTCAAAGCCATCAGGGAACCTGGGAAGGCAGGAAGAGGTGAGAGATGCCCAGGAACTTCAAAGACCCTGCTCCCAGCCCCCACCCCGGGACAACCTCTGCAACCCCCCAGGTGGCAAGGGGGGCTCCCTACCATGCAGGGCCTCGGGGAAGGATGGTCACAAGAAGGGGACACTGATCTGCAGCCTTGTCCCCAGGAGGGAACCCAGCCTGAACACAGGGGCCTGTCTGGGCTCCCTGTCAGAGTAAGGCTGGCCCTCAGGAAGGGGTGGTTGTCCCACAGCTGGGACAGGACCCAGGAGGAGCTCACGTCAGAAACGGAGCCAGGCACCCTCTAAGCAAGGGCTCAGGAGACACTTACTTCATGATCACCTCAGACTCCTTGTCCACAGGTTTCAGCTCTGGCCTGCAAGGAGAGGAGACACGTAACCAAGGTGCCTTGCACTGGGGGTCTGATCCCACACCAGAAGCCCAGAGAGAGTCTTCAGCTCTGTGACACCTCATCCTAGCCAAAGCCTCTGGACTAGAGAGAACAGAGCACACAACACCCAAAGCACCCCCCCTATCTCCCAGGCACCCTGGGAACCTCTGTTTCTTCCCACAAGCGCTGCCCCTTCCCCACCTCCAGAGAGGAGCAGGACAGGCACTCACAGCTTCTCCAACAGCTTGAGCTTGCTCTGCACTTGGGACGCCCGGTTGGCATTGTAGCGAAAGCGGTCGATGAAAACCTACAAGAGAGAAAAGCATCAGAGCGCCCTAGGTCCCCTTCAGTCCCAGCCACTCCACTCTGCTGCCAAACCTCCTGCAACAATACAGCCACATTGTCGTGGTTTAACCCCAGCCAGCAACTAAGCACCATGCAGCCGCTCACTCACTTCCCCCCCACCCCACCCAGTGGGATGGGGGAGAAAATCAGGAAAACAAGTAAAACTCGTGGGTTGAGATAAGAACGATTTAATAGAACAGAAAAGAAGAAACTAATAATGATAACACTAATAAAATGACAACAGTAATAATAAAAGGATTGGAATATACAAATGATGCACAATGCAATTGATCACCACCCCCCGATTGATGGCCAGTTAGTCCCCAAGCGGTGATCCCCCCACCCCCACTCCCCCCAGTTTATATACTAGACATGACTTCACATGGTATGGAATACCCCTTTGGCCAGTTTGGGTCAGCTGCCCTGGCTGTGTCCCCTCCCAACTTCTTGTGCCCCTCCAGCCTTCTTGCTGGCTGGGCATCAGAAGCTGAAAAATCCTTGACTTTAGACTAAACACTACTAGCAACAACTGTAAACATCAGCGTGTTATCAACATTCTTGTCATACCTAACTCAAAAACATAGCACTGTACCAGCTACTAGGAAGACAATTAACTCTATCCCAGCTGAAACCAGGACACACATCCACAGGTCTAGAAACATGGAGAAAGGGACACGGCTGGGAGAAGAGTGCCCCAGCACTACTGGCTTCTCCCAGTACCTGGATGTGCTCGCGGTACTGCTGCTGGGCTTCGTACTCTCGCTGCTGGTTCTTCAGCCGCTCCTCCTTGATCTTCATGAAGTTCTCAAAGTCCCCGCGGTACGTGTCCAGCCGCTGCGAGTGCAGGTGGATGATGTCCGTGGCCACCGCGTTCAGGAAGTTCCTGTCATGGGACACCACGAGGATGGTCGACTGCCAGGTCTGGAGGAGACAGCGAGAGGGAGGCCTGAGCATCATCAAGCCAGAGTGCAGGGCTTAGCCCCACCACCCAGCGAGGTGAGACACCAGCCTGGAGGACGTCTCCATCTCTTGCCCTCACTCTGTCTCGGGGCCTCCCGCCACCCCCTACCTGCAGGTAGGTCTCCAGCCACAAAATGGCCCTCACGTCCAGCATGTTCGTTGGCTCTGAGGGAAGGGAAAGAGGCACTGAGGTCAGGAGGGATGAGGATGGCTGGATTATGCTCTTTTACACAGGAAAGGCTAGCGATCAGTGTTGTGGAGGAAGAGACCCTGTGTGGGGACCTTCCTCCCCCAGCTCAGGGGACTCACGCGTGTAGGGTGTGATGGGGTATGGGCACAGGTGTCCAAGGCTCAGCCAGGGACGCTCCCCCCACTCCATACCGGTACCCAGACCCTGACGCCCAGCAGCAGCATCTCGCCCAGACCCTCCACCGAGGGTGGGCACCTCCTAGCCCCAGGGTCACCCCCTGTGGTGAAGGGACTCCCCCCAGTGCGGGCTGGTAGCCAGGGTGCATCACAGGGACAGGCGAGGGAAAAGGACTGCTTGGGGCAGGATGACACACAGACCACCCAGCTGGGGCACGGGGCAGAGCTCTGCTAAGCACAGCAAAAGCGGCCACCCAAGCAGGCTTCCCCACATCAACACCAGCACTGCCCGCCGTGCCAGGGGAGCACCGACAGCCCCGCCACTCCAGCCCCGTCACACAGGGCTATTTTGAGCAGGCAGCTAAAGGCCACGGCACGTTCCCAAGCCCAGCAAGGGCACAGGCAGGCCCAGCAGTGGTGTCAAAGGGGACTCGCAGTATCAACTTACCATCCAGCAGAAGGAGATCTGGCCTAGGAAAAACAAGACATGGGTATCAAAAGCAAAAAGAGCACAGGGTCAGTGCAGAGCGCGTTTCATCACACGCACAGAGCTGTGATGTCTCCAACCCTTCCCAACCCCAGAAACTCAGTTGAAAGGACCCCTAGGCAGCACCCCTGCACCTCGCAGCAAGACGGCAAGGAGGGTTAACCCCATAGCATGAAGGTCTGGACACCAACCTGGCAAACAGGGCTCTGGCTAAGGCCAGTCTCATTCTCCAGCCTCCGGAAAACTCTCTGAGGAGAGAAGAGGTTGCAGAGAGGGTTTACTGTTTAACGCAGAGCAACTCTGTGTTTGCCTGCCTGCCAGGCTCCCCGCTCCCCTGCGGCCCTTTCGGCTCTGCTGTCACCCAGAGACAGCTTGTCCTTGCAGAGATCTCCGGCACAGCACAAGATCCGTGGTCCAGCAGGCAGGTGGCTTGGCACCCCCAGGGCAGGAGACCACATCAGATGGGCAGGAATAGACGCCTGCTCTCCCACAGTGCTTCCCTCCCTTACAGCCACAGCAGTGCCTGGGGGCTCGCTAGGAACAACACCTCCCCAGACCCATTTCTGTCTCGATGCCCAGGGCTTGGTGACTTACTTGGTTGTCTGTTGCTGCATCTTTGCATTAAAGCCCAGCCCAGCGAGAATGACGGACGCCCTGGGAAAAAGGGGAGAGAACTGGAATCCAGCTACAGCATCCAACGGCAGAGCACAGTCCGAGGTCTCGGACCCATGGCCATCAAGGGGACTCTGCTGCACGGTTTAAAGCCATTCTGGCACAGGAAAACTTCCTGCACACCCAAGAGCAGCACTTGGCTGGGAAATGCAGCCCAGCAAGGCAAAGCATCCACATGAACTCCCAGGAGATTTGCAAGAAGTTTTCAGCTCTTTAGACAGGGAAGAGAGTCACTACCAACAACATCCCAGAAATGTTCCCCAGACACCAGGAACCTAGTGAGGTCCGAGAGGAGCAGCAGCAACAATGCAAGCCATTTGGGGCAAAAAAAATCCCTCCAGCTTCATGGGGAAGCTCAACTACTCCTAACCCAGCAGAGCTTGACAGAAGAAGAGACAAGAAGAGCAGTAGGGAGAGGCCCCTGTCCCCACATGGTGGATCCCAGCGCCACAGCATCACCCTTCCATGCCCCAAACCACTGCCCAGCTCTGGCCATGACAACGGATAGCGGTGCCTACAGGGCTGTCTCACCTCGCTGGGGCCTTGTCTGCCTCAATCTCCTCCAGCTTTGCGTAGATCTCCGACAGCCTGGCACCTTCTGTCCCTTCTCCCCTGGGGCAGGACAAAGAGGAGTGTGTGGGACTGACCAGGGTGAGGGTTTGAGTGCTAGGGGAGGAGGCTGATCTCCCCAAGCAGGACTAAGGTGGGCAAGATGCAGCCCAGCCTTGCCAGAGCCCTTCATTTGAAGAGAGAGACCCCAGAACAAGACTTCGTGGTCAAGAGGCCATAGAAGGGCTGGAAACCCAGTAGCAACATCTCACCTGCCGGCATTAACCTTAGCCGTCAGATCCCTCTCCTCCCGCAGCAGGCTCTCACGAGTGGTGTCGCACTCCAGCACACTCTGCAGCGCCGGTGTCTCGTCCCCTGCCACCTCCTGCTCCACGTGGAGGATGCTGATGTGCGAGGGGATGCGCAGGCTCCGGCTGGCGATCATCTTGAGCAGCGTGGTCTTCCCCAGCCCGTTCCTGCCCACCAGTCCATAGCGCCGTCCAAACGCCAGGTTCAGGTCTGCTCCCGCCAGTAGGACACTAAAGCAAGAGACCAGGCAGGCAGGCAGGTACCCAGTCAGACTGCCCCACGGAGAGGGAGAAAACCAGCAGCCACCTGCCCCCAGCGTATTTCAGGCTGTGCTGGAGCCAAGCAACCATCACAGACTTCTCCTGCCCAAAGCCAACAGGGTCAGGTGCCCACCTCGCTTTCTGATCTTTCCCATACCCTCTGTAATTTCTCAACCACTCTCCAATCCAGTCTCAATCCCCCATGGTCCAAAACCTCAGCCAGAATCTGTCCCACCTCCCAACCTGCACTCACCGCTCACCGAAGGACACATCGAAGTTCTCGATGCGCACATCATACGACTTGTTCTTGCCTGATGACTCCATGCGAGTCTCCTTCTTGCTGGCAGCTTGGCTGGCAGATGCCTCCTCAAGAACCCTGCGGGCAGGCAGAAGACAGAGAAGGGGGCTCAACAGGAAAGCTCCGGTAGAGCCAGATCCCAGCCAAGCTCAGCAGAACAGGATGGGGATCTTCGAGGCACCCTCCATACTCACAGAGGGCCAGATGACTTCAGGGAATCCCGCTCCATCCTCTTGTCCTGCTTGGCTTTCAGCCTGGCTTCCGCCTTCTCCAGTTTCTTGGCATTCACCATCTGGGGCACAAAACAGAGAGTTTAAAGAAGAGAGAGCATCTTCAGCAAAAGCCCCAAAAGCCCAACACCAGGAGAAAAGAGCTCAGTCAACCCCTCATGCCTGGAAGGAAGGCAGGGAGGGCAGGAGGGAGGTAGGACAGAGGAACTGGGACAGATTCAAGCACATTTTGAGGAAGCTAATCAGGCCAGGAAGTCACTTCAGGAATGAAGTCCTAAATCAACTGCTCATACACAACAGTTTGCCTCAGTGAGGCAAAGGGTTTGGCTGACCCTAACGCACAGCCAGTTTTTGTAGTTCCAGGGACTGGGGTCAGCCAAGTCACTTCATCAGCAGCAACCTGCTATCCCAGTGCCTCCTCCGCTACACGCTGCGCCCACCCTCGCCCTGGACCATGAGGCGTTTCCCTTCCCGACACGTTAAACTTTAGCCAGTTTGGAACAAACTCAGCTTACGCAGTGGATCAATCATGACAGAGACAAAAAGCATTTAATTAAACCTGAAGGCAAGAAGGAGCCAAGCATTTTAACCTGGCCTCTGGTCTTGGCCAGGCTCTCAGCCCACTCCAGCTTATTCCTGCGTCAAATCAAATATTTGTGGCTGACCAAGAACACTCCTAGATATTTCTAGGCAACTCTGCAGCCACTGAAGCATGTTACAGACCTGCATGTTAGACTGAAGAGCGTCTTGTTACTGGAGCTGTGACCCCGTACCTACAGACAGATTGAGTCACTCTGTAAACTATAACAAGCCCCCTGAATCTCCCAGTAAGACATGTCCTCCAAAACCTGAGAGGCCTCCCGAGGCCTTCTCTGAACCGCCTCCAATTTTTCTGAAGATCCTTTTTGAGTTGTGGACACGAGAGCCAGAGAGTGAACCCAGCAGCAACAACTCCAGTGCCAAAATCAGCAACAGCTGCCAGCTTTCACTTAAGACTCCCATTCAGACACGTGGGGATCATGTTAGGTCTCAGTCTCCAAGCGAGGGGTTCTCGTCCTCAACACGTTACCCCACGAAAGGAGAGCTGCGTAAGAGACCAGCCTGATAGAGTGACTGCCCACCCTGTACAGCTACCGCCATCCTTGCTTTGCAGATGCACAACCGCACCTCACCCGTATTCAAACTCTGGCACATCCAATGCAGAGGGCAAGCCAGGTCGCTCCTGAGCAGCCACACATTTCATCGGTAAAGATGTTCCCATTTCCTCTGGGTCACGGAGCGTAACTGCTTCCCAACTTCCCTGCTCTTATCTCTCAAACCATGACAATCCACAGCCATTTCTAAAGCTGGGCTTACGACCTCCCCGCAGCAGCTCTCTGGAAAACAGCTGTTCCCTGCTAACTCCCCACCTGTAACATTCCAGCATCTAACCATTAGCCAGGATTTTCTCTCTCATTGAATATGGCACGATGTCATCCCGGTACATCCTATTTTCTCAAAGGCCTTGCTGTAGAAGCCAAAGGTCCTCGTGAAAGTCAGAGAAGCTGCGTTCTGAGCACCACCACTGCGTCAACCATGCTTTGAAGTTCATTGAGAAATGACAGGAAAATAGATCTTGTCAAATTAATAAGCCGTTAACTCCTGTTGAGCCTCTTTACCAGACCAAGGTCAACAGTTTCCCAAATTACAGTGAACCTGACAAGGAGGAGCTTGCTCTGTCCCTAACCAGGACGGCTGCCTGTCCCAGCTGCTCTCCGATCAGGGCAGGGCACCTGCAGCCCCACACATTAGTTGCTCCCACCGGCTCTGCTGGCTTACGAACGAGGGCACGGCCCCCCACTTACCGAGGTCTGGCCTCTCTTCAGCAACAGCCCCGGCAGCAGGTCCACGCTGGCATCTGCTGCAACGAGACGGTTGGGTTGGTGAGCAGGTGCTCCAGGGAGGCTCCATGAAGTGCTGCCTTAACGGCTGCCCACGACCAGGCACGACCGTTCCCTCTCTCCCAGCAGGACGAGGGGACCGAAGGGTGGCTCCTCTCCCGCCACCCCAGCTTACCCTGCAGGCAGCCAGGTGCTGCCGGCCCCGGCTCAGCAGCAGGAAGAGAAGCGTGGGGTGGGTGTGTGTGTGCACCCGTGAGGGGGAGCCCGAGGTGCCCGCGGGTGGGGGGAACCGCTCCCCAAGGTCAGGTGCCTGCACGCTCAACGCCCCGAGCCCGTCCCCAACGCTGGCACCCTGGTGAGAGAGGGCGGGAGCCGCGGGGGTGACACGCGTGGCTGGGGGTCCCCACTCACCGTATCCATCGGTGATCTGGGAGAGCTGGATGGGGGCGTCCAGCAGCACCTGGCTGCAGCGCTGGGCCCGGCCCTCGTCCCTGCGAGAGGAGGAGGAGGAGGAGGAGGAGGAGGAGGGTGGTGAGGAGGAGGAGGGTGGTGAGGAGGGTGCGAGGGCGGGGGCCGGGGCGACCCTTACAGCTGCAGGGTGTTGAAGAGACGCTGGCAGATCTCCCGGATGGCGCCGTCGTCCTTGGCGTCCCGCGACACCTCCCGCAGCAGCTCGCCCACCGCCTCCACCAGCTCGTCCACCGACTCGAAGTCCGCCCCGCTGCCGTGCAGGATCCCTGCGGGCACACGGCGACGGCGCTGTCGCGACGGGCGGCCGCGTGTCGCGACGCGGCCGACAGGTGGCAGCCGCCCGCTCGCCCTCCCCCGCCCCTCCCCGGCCGGCCTGTCGCGACTACGGGCGCGGCCGCCTGTCGCGACAGCGGGGCGGTGTCGCGACACGCGGCGGGGCGGGAGGCCGAGCCGCGGGGAGGCGGGCGCCGCTCACCCGTCACGTAAGCGAAGACCTCGCCGTCCAGGTCGGGGAACTCGCTGCGGAGGATGTCGGCGCACGACGCCATGGCGGAGCCGGAGCCGGAGCCGGAGCCGGAGCCGGAGCGGGGCCCGGCCGCGGCGCGGCCCGGTGCCGCCGCACGGAGCCCGGCACCGCGGCAGAGGCGGAAGGGACGGCGCGCGCGCGGGGGCCGCCGGGAAGGAGGCGGGCGGCCGCCATGCGCGCGGGGGCCGTCGGGAAGTGGAGTCTGGGGCGGGGCGGGGCGAGCCCGCCGGCACGTGCGGCCGCCCCGCGACCGGTTCCGAGTCCGGGGCCACCGCGGGGCGGGGAGCGCAGCCCCTCGGCACCCAGCGGGCGGGCGAGGGGCCCCGGGGCCGGCCTTCCCCGCAGCGTGGGTTCGCCCTCAGAACAGCCGGCTCCTGCCGCCCCACAGCGGAGGCGGGCGGGTGAGGCGTTGGGGCTGGGTTTCCTCATCCCTCCTTTTAAAGAAGCAAAATAAGTTTCGGCTCTCCAACCACCGTCACTACACGGTGGTTGGGTGGTGGGGCTTTTTTCTGTTAAGGGACTCGGAATAAGCCAGCCGGGGCCGTGTCCGTGCTCAGCACAGCCCTCTCTGCTCACGGAGTGCAGGCAGCGGGCCTTGAGCCAAGGGCCACTCACAGCTGCTGCAGCAGTCGCTTGTGCCTTCAGGGACCAGGCCCAGCACCCTCCTTGCCCCCAGCCTCCAAAGGCCAAGCCGACAGGGAAAAAAACTCCTTTTTTTTTTTTTTTTTTTTCATCAGCTGCTTCACAAGGAAAAGCCGCCAAGGTTCACTTGGTTCACAAGGCTCACTTCAGAGGAGCCAGGCTGGCAGAAGGCTGGACAGGGTAGCCCAGCTGCAGGTTTTAAAGGTGAGCCAGCCCCAGGGGGAATGCCCAGAGCACCCTCCTTTCCCTAGGGAGCTGCAGCAGCAACTGGAATCCAGCAGTGGCACTGCAGAAAACAAAAACATTGTCCTTTTTACCTACTAACACCCAGGCAGCCCAGGGCTGGGGAAGCAACAAAAGCAAGCCAAAGGCACACTGGCACAGGCCCAGAGCACAGCCCAGGCTCTTGCACCGCAAGTCCCCAACAGCAGCACAGGTAGCCTTCTCCGTTCTACATCCTTTATTAGATTCAGAGCTGGACAAATCACAAAGTGTACAAAATGGAGACCACACTACCAGAAGCAGGATTGTGGGTAGCAGCAGCATTCCTATGGCCCAGAAGCATTTGGTAGAATTGTGGAGAGGGCAGGCTGGGGCAGGGGGCTATTACCACCAGCTGCGTTTTAGATTCCCCAAGGACAGACCCTGTTCACATCCTGACAGAGCTCAGCTGACCCCGCACTCCCTGGGACAGAGGGGCCACATTTCCCATTTGTCTGGAAAAGACAGACTGGCTCGAGCCAGCAGTGGGTGGGGGTAAGTGCTCTAAGGACCTGAAATGCTGTGCCACCCACATACACACCAGTAAGAGCCTAAACCCTCATCCTTTTTGGTCACAAACCTTCCCACGGCAGGACTCTATACTGACGACTTTGCAAGAAATATAAGCTGGTGGTGAGATCTGGCAAGCCCACCATCTCCTCTGGGGGAGGCCCGACAAACTCACCACCCCAGGCATCGCGGACTGGCCAGCAACATCTACCACAACAGCAATAGCTAGTACAGAAGCCAGGGTAACTTCAACTCAGATTTGTCCAGTCTATGTTTAGGTCTATTCTACGAGTACATATGCACAAGAACTTCAAAAATACTAGGATATGATGCAAGTAGTGAGACACCAACAGAAGAGGAGTTTAATGGTGGACGTTCCCTAGAAAGATCACGAGAGGATGGGAGTTAGTCTAGCCCTTCCTCACCCTGGGACGGGGAGCAGGAGGCTGACTGCACCCCTGCGCACGACTGGGTTCTGAACTTCAGCTGCAGCATGGGTAGTAACTGAGCACGGGCAGGCGAGTTCGCTCCCAAAGTGAGCCACAGGGTCTTTCAATCTGCGTAGAGGGGGCCAGGCAGATGTTTTCTCTGAATGTAGTTGAAGACTGAGGAGAGGCGGAGGATGGCTTGGAGAAGAGGGAGCCCGCCAGCCTGCTGGGGCTAGCATCTGGTCTCGTAGATCCCGCTCCTGCCGATGTACCTCACCCATTTTATCACATCATGGTCACTGTAGTTCAGCTTTGGCTCAAAGACTTTCAGGTAGCGCACCTTCAGCCCAGAGGGCGCAAACGGGACCTATTGAGAAGGGGAAAGGCAGAGAGCATTGGAACAGAGGGGTAAGACGCTCTCCATACAAAAATGCCACAGGACCCCTGGGCTATGTATCTAGAAATGGACACCAAGAGCCACTGCTCTCTTCCCTACTCCGTGCACACGCAGTGACAGACTCTAGTGGCTTTAAGGGCAATTTTCTTCCATTAGCTTTGCCACCTGGCTGGCCTCGTGTTAGGAAGAGTCACATGTGAGCTTGAGACAGGGAGCACTCAAACCTGTGCAATTCCCATGAGGGCAGAAGGGACTGGACTGACAAAGCTTCTCTAAGGTTAGCTGCGCCCTGGAAGGCAGGCAGAGACTCACCTCAAAGTTCATGGAGATTGGGGGCCGAGCCCACTTCTTCTTGTCATTGGTGGGCAGCAGTTCAATCTCCGCACTGATCTGGGATTCCTTCATTCCAGCCATACGCTTTATCCTATCAGAGAAAGCCCAGAAGTGAGAAGGTGCCTGAGTTTATTCTCCCCCTCACTACACATGCTCAGGACAGACAGGAGCACTGAACAGACTCTGCCTCCCCAAGCCCTGCCCCTGCAGCACCCCAGACCCAACATGCTCACTTACTTCCAGACAATGGCATTCTCACTGGCCTTATACTTTGCCTTCCCTTTCATACAGATGACTTGCACTCCACTGGTATTGAGGGGCGTTGGGATCCGGACCTGGAAAGCAGAGTCTGGTGAGCAGGGGCAAGGAGACTGCAGCCTGGGCACTCTGTGCAGTCTGTGGGGAAGACCACCTGTCCTGGACCCCTTGGCCTTCTCTCTCCCATCTCAGGGCCCAGAGAACGTCAGCTACCACAAGGCATCACAGTGTCCTGGTTTTGGCTGGGATAGAGTTAATTTTCTTTCTAGTAGCTGGTATACTGTTACATCTTGTCTACTACTGTTCTTGTCTCAACCCACAAGTTTTACTCCCCACCCCACCCCCCGTTCTCTCCCCCATCCCACTGAGGCAGGGGAAAGTGAGTGAGCAGCTGCGGGGTGCTTAGTTGCTGACTGGGGTTAAACCACAACAGCTAGCTCTCCAGTTTCTTGCTTTGAAGTAAAGGTTCAAACACATTTTCAGAATCCACAACAGTCAGTGAGGAACAGGGCAGAGCCCTCCAGTTCAGGCTGCAGGAAACCTGGCTAGTGTCAGGCAGACGAGCTCAGGAAGGATGCCAGGATAGCCAGGGAGGTCTGGTTGCACCAGGCTCTGGACAGCCTAGCTTTGCAGCAGTAAGCCTTTCCCAGAAGGGGACTAAGCTGCAAAGGCACCCTTTGCCTGTCTTACACAGCTCATAGCCTGCTGCCTGTCTGACAGACCATCAGATCATGCAGACAGAAGAACATGAGCTTTTCACAGTGGCCAAGACATTAAGCGAACAGTTGCTGCAGGGAATAATGAGGCCTCTGCCAAGGTGGCTGTGCAACTGAAAACAAAATCCACCTCCCTATTCTACAGCAGTTCCCTTCCAAGCACAGCAGCACCGCACATCCATGGTGCATTGTTCGCTCTTAGTCCTGCACAAGCTTGAGGACTCATCCGTGAGGACTCCACAGCAGGGGACAAAGTAGAGGCACAATTCCCAGGCACAAGAGACCATAGGTTTTTATTTTCTTACCTCTATCTTCTGGGCCAGCAAGGAAGGTTTGAAATTTGATTTGATCACCACCTTCACTTCCAGCTTGGTCCGACCCACCTCCCGCACCAGTGGGATCACACGGAAGGGAAGGATAATGTCCTTAGTGGTTCGATATCTGCAGGGATGCAAGCAACAGTGATTTCTGAGGAGGAGTTAACTCCCTTACGGTCTCAAATTGTACCACCTTCCTAAAGACACAGCCTCTGCATACAGGTAACAGCTTAGAAACATCAGCCAGAAAGGGAGCCATTCCAGAGAGAAGCAGCAGTAAGATCTGTGCTGCCATAGGGCAGTGATGGTTTCTCAATTCCCAAGTTTTATATCTGGTTCCTGCCAATGGCCCTGTTCAAGGACACCAGTTTTAAGCACTAAAAAACCAGATACAGAAAGCTAAAGGGTAAGGAAACCCACATCTAACACTATGGCTGTGGCAAAGAAAACCATGCAGCTGGGCTTCTACCACATTTGTAACAGAAGGATTTGTGGGACACCCAGGACAACCCTACAGACTCCACTCCGAAAACAAGGCAAGTGCATATTTGTTAGGTGCTCAAGGGCTGCAAGTCTGCCTGAGAGCAGCAATGCTACTGCAGCACCAAGCGGATGCCAACACCAGCCTGTTCATCCCCCACCACAGTACCTCATGAGCTCAAACTCTCCATCTGGTGGAATGAAGCTGATGCTCCTCTCAGAGTCAAACTTGCTGAGCCTCACACACTGGTGGAAAGTGCAGTCGTCGATGGCGATTGACTGTTTGCCACTAAAAACACAAGACACAGTTAAACAAGTGCAAGCTGCAGCCCTGGTATCTTGGTGCAGTCAAAGTCTGTCCAGGCAGAAACTACTCTACAGAGCATGTTGCCATCACAGGTGTCCAGGAAATGGGGAGGCAGGGAGAGATTTAGGGGACAGCAGCCTCTTGGCTCAGACTTTCCTTGTTTCACCATCACAAAAATCGTATTTCAGGAAGCTTGTTTGAAAGAATTCTCTCCCTCCTCCCCAAAGACGAGAAAGATTAGAGGAGCACCCTTCTGTCATAGCCAGCAACACAATGCTTGGGTCTGCATGCCAGCAGCACCTCAGTACTGCAAAGGCAACTCTCCTAGCCCAAGTCTTCTCGCAGCACAGTTCAAAGGAGAGAAAACACTTTCCTGTCCACAAAGCTATCCCACTGCCACACAGCCAGGAGAAGCCAGGTTCAGGGTCTTCCTGTTCAGAAATCTCTTCACAGCTGTTGATTTCTACACTGCTAGCAGGTGGTTTGATTCTAAACTGATTTGCCAAAGACCACAACATTATGCCATAAAAGTTTGTGTATCTTGCTTCTAAAAATCTGTACAGCTACCATCTGTCTATCTAGGTGCACTAGCCTAACCTGCCAGCACTGAACTTGTGCTGGGTTCTAGTCTCTGAGAATACCTTCCTTGCTACAAGTCCTGAGGTCAGCCAAGAACTCTCAGCTACTGAGAGGGACCAGAAAATGAGAAGGTGGTAGCAACAGAAGAGGCAGCAGTGTAGAGAAGGTGCAGCAGTGTAGCATTGTGATATCTAGGCTGCCTCAACTGCTGGGAGCAACAGGACAACCATGCAAGTGTGCTGAGATAGTATAAGCACTACAGGCAGGTTCAGCTGTCCTACGAACCACCATTACCTGCACAAATGGGAAGCAGACTGACCGGCTGTTTAGTTACACAACCCATTGGCATAGTTTGTGCTTCCTAAGTGGGAGTTAGTCTTTCCTCACCTCTTGCCCAGATGAAAGCCAATGTTAGCCAACTAGTTCCTGTTTCTTTGGAAAACTGCTGGGAAAGCCCTGCTGCCTAGCACTGCTCCAGGTCTCAGGCAGCATTACTCAGGGTTTGGCATTGCCATGTGCTAGATGCCAAAAAGCAACAGGCAGCAGCTGTCGCTTTTGGTCACCTTGTAACTAAATGCTTCTGGAGAGTAACATCTCCAAGCTCTTACCCACTGGAGAACCACAGCTAGGGAGAACCACCTAGCAAGAGTCTCTGTCCATCTTGCTTCTGTAACTCAAGAAAATAGCACATTTACAGGCAAAAGCACTCATGGCATAGAAGCTTTGGGACAGTGTTACTGACTCTTCAGAGGTCTATGCAGATGACTTTCACTAGAGTATATCCCCACTGGGCAGCCACCTGAGGCTTGTCTATTTTACTAGCTAGATTCAGGTATAGGAAAGATGGCTTAAGGGTGACAGTGAAGCGATAGCTCTTGGCTTGGTTCTGAGAGAAAAGGCAAATAGCAGCTCAGCCCCGTTTACAGGAACCATCATGGAAAGTGTCTGAGATCCAAGTTACATGCACAAGTCACATGAAGCAAGAGACAGGGGGAGAGCAGAGTGCACACAGAGCTGAAGCAGATTATCTACCTTCCCAATTCACTGGGGGTCAGCAAAAAAACAAAACAAAACAAAACAAAAAACAACCAAGAGAAACACAGTTGAGTTGCAAATGGTTAGTGACAGAAAAGTGGCAGTCCCTTTGCTTTTATCTCTTCATCCCAAGCAGGAAGGCTGGAAAAGGCATAAGACCTGTTTTCAGCTTCAGTGTGGGTACTGACTGAGGTGCAGCTGGGAAGGCAGGCAGCTGGGCTCCTGGAAGGAATGAGCCTCCAATCCACCCAGCCACTGACCACTTGTATGTCAGCAGGAGGGTCTTACCCAGTGTTAGTCTGTCAGCTGTTCTAGTTTGTGGGAACAGTCTAGGTAAAGCAGGCTATGGTCAGAGGGGTTCCTTCACCATTCCTTGGGAGCACAACTACTGCATCCTATGAATAAGTCTCTTATTCTGAATAAGACTGACTAGGACCACTAGAGACAAATTCTGGGAAAAATCCATCTTGAGGAAATGTTTCCAGCTGCAAGAACTCCACACTTAACACTATGTTTGAATCTTAGTATTTGAAAAGCTGTAGAGAAGCCCTCTGTATTGAGGCCCTCAGGCTGGTAGCTTGCATAACAACTGATCTACCCAGAAAAAAGTTAGCAGTAACATCTGAAGGGAAGAAAAGATCAGATCAGAAAAACTATTAAGTGCTGCCCTTTCATAAGGGTCCCTGGTGGCAAGTGACTTTTACACCCATGCCTCTTACCTTTTCCCCGTTTCATCTGCAGTCCCTTTGCCCTGTTTTTCAATGACAATCTTGTCATTCATGCCAAACTTGCACTCTGGCATTCCACTCAGGTAACTCTTCATCACCACTCTACCAGAGACGTGAGCACTCAAAACCTGACCTGTTGTAGAGAAGAGTGCAGTTCAGAACACCTACACAAGTCCCCACTCACAAACCTTGGAGGGGAGAAGGATGCCAGCTCAACAGCTCCTACTTACCCTGTGGGGACATCAAGAGATTCACGCTTTCCAGCACATCAAGAAAGAGTTCATTGCGACGATATTTGATCCCTTCACGTCTCCATCCAATCTGTCCAGTTACCTGGCTGGTGATCTGGGACTGCTCTTCCTTAGTCTGAAGGGAAGAAGTGACATCTTAGACCTCTAGATAAATTCAAAGACTAAGAAACCTTGCTCTAAATCTGAGACCAGCCACTTGCCATTTATTACACACATCTGCTTTTGACACTTAGATATGGGTGCTGTCACACCCCCCATGATTCAGTCATTCCCTTCTCAATACAGAAAATCCTAACCCTGACTAAAAATTGGCCATAACGACAGCAGGAAAGGTTCTTCCATTTTGTTAGCTAGTCCATTAGGCTACATCTAGGTGCAGGAAGGCATGGGCTCCACCAATGACATTCAAATCACGTCTCACACTGTCATATCAATTCATGTTAAGCAGAGAAGCAGCTGACAGCCCAGTTCACACCCTTATCCAACAGGAAACCCTAGGGCCACAAGACAGCTAGTCCCCAAGGACTGCTTCTTAATGACTGCAGTCATTAGAGTTACATATGAACACTAATTTAACATCCATCTAACAGCGTCCAGGCTCTAAGCCTCCTAAAAGCACTAAGGATTGTGTTGAGAGGCACAGGGAGGTTTCCTACCTGATGCTACAGGCGGGGTCCAGTCACACGCAGAAAGTCAAGAAGTAGACGTATAGCAGCAAGTGTGGTGCACACAAGGTTAACAGGCAAGCAGGTCAATAGCAAGAAAAGGGAGGAAGGGAGAAAGAGGCAGGTTAAGCTTAAGGCTACCTCCAGACAGAAACAGAGCAGGCCAGCTCATCATTAATTACGTAGCTAATTACCACAAACAAGATGAGGGGCTTTGACCTTTAGCTCCTCTCAGAAAACCCAGCATCCTAGCAGTGAAATGGCTTTTCAGACTTGGCCCATTACACACCACTCAAATACAAGGTAGAGCAGAGGGAGTGACAGACAGGCCAAACACCACTCCCAGTAATGTTCCTATGCAGAAGAGACTCCTCATGTTGCCGCTCCTAAAGCAAACCCTGGATGTTTATCACGGTAGAGATACCCAGACTATGGGAAGTACCAGGTACCCAGGACTGCAGGCATCTTAAGTCTGGGTCCTGTATAAAGTTATATCCTTGTTAACTCTGCCTCTTCCACCACAATGGCTGCACAACACAGAAGTGGATCCTGCCACAGCAGCCTTGCACTGGGCCCACAGGGTGGCAGTACGTGATCTCAGCTTTAAATGTGAAGTGGCTTGGTTTCACACATACTCTTGCCACAGACACGGTCATTCCTTGAGGAAGCAGAGCCATTATCATAACATCCAAGAGACAGAGAGTTTTACCCTCCCCTGGGAACTGCTGAGGTAAGTGCCCAACGCAGTACAAAGTACCTCCCTTGTCTGTCCCACAACAAAAGCCTCCTTATCTGCCTTGTTCAATGCTTTGTTCAGGCTTAAGAGGAACAAGAGGCATATGTAGATATAATACCCAGTTCTCTGGCTTCCAAAGGGACACTGACCATGTGCTGACATTCCCATCTTCTGCAACAGCATCAGTGCCATGAACCTCTACTGGTCACTACAGAAAGTGACTGGATGGATCTGGAAGCAGATGCCTGGGGAGTGCTGAAGCTGAGATCACCCAGCAGCATGAGTGTTCCCTAAGGGGGGGACTGAAGGCACCCACGTCTGAAATTTCTCAGGACTGGGAGCTTCCCTGAGCTGGACAAATAAGTCAGCTAAAATGGGACAAGAATATCCAACTTGTTGTACTCAGTTGCAGCATGTTGACTAGGTTAAAGGCAGTCAGCTACCAGCAGGTTTCCTGGGCTCTTGCAGCTGGTGGCAGCCCTCTTCTCACTTTCCAAAAGTAACACCAGAATTTTAGCACTACGGTATGTCTAAGGTTTCAGGAAAACGCTTTAACTAAGGGTTGACCAACACACACTCCCAGAAAGCACTTGGAGGGGAAGAAAATTACAGCATTCATCTAGTTAATGAAGTCTGGACAGATGCAGACAGGATCTGAAGAGTGAGAACTCAGTACAGAGAGCACAGCTCACCTTGAGCTGTAAGAGCAGGTTTAGCCTCTGCTGGAGGAAGATATCTGAGCCAATGCCTGCCTCAGTTCTGATACAGGACATCAGCATGGCCTGCACTCCTTCTATTTGAATAGTGGGCTGCTTCATGGGTAGGGACTAGAAGTGAAACCATGTTGCACACCAGTACCTTTTGAAACCTGTGTGCCACATCACCCCATTCCCAGAGCACAGGGTTACTTCCCTTGGCAAGCAACACAGCAATATTGGACCCACTTCCTAAAAAAAATAAAGCAGATCTTGTATTCCAAGATCACCAGCCCTGGAAAGACCACTGTAGCCATACAGGGTGGGCATTCAGAGTGCAGCAGCTCAGTACACCTCAAATCTTCCATTGTGAACAAATGTCAAAAAGTTCAGTTCAGAAAGTCTGCCATAACTCTGGATTTTGCTCCTTAAATTCAGCAGGACACAAGTCCAAGGAAAGCACCATCAGGAACTAAGTAGGGATAAGGGAACACAGATGACAGGCCACCCAGTCCCAGATTTTGTTCCAAGGTACCTGCCAGAAGTTGGTTGTAAGTGAAGGAGGAGTTGGAGTCTAGATGTACCAGACCAGAGAGCAGACAAGGAAATATGGCAAGTACTGTTTCAATTGTTGCCCTTGCCATACTGCGCCTGGAAAGGATTACTTCTGCTTTCTGAATTGGGCTGCACAAAGTTCCAACACAGAGCAGAATAACTGCTTACTTATGTAAAGCTGAAGTCCAAATTCCTCTTTGTAAGGGAAGGACTAAACCTGCTGTTGAATGAAGCAAGATGTGGTGACAGTCGTTTGTGCACAAACAGCATAAGAGTTTGTTAAAACAGACAAAAGCAAAAAAAAAAAAAAAAAAAAGAGCTAGGGAAGGAAGTGAGGGTGGTGGTTAGTTTTGAGTTTTCCTAGGAACCGGAGCTGACTCAGCTATCTTGAGTGCTGACTGCCCAAAAATCTCAGACTGCAGAAGGCCAGAGTGATTTACACTAGGGCTCGGGATGGGGGACTGAGACCGGATGCGCTTGCATCTGGCCACTGATACATACATGCCCTCTTGCAAAACACTGTTTGCTGTTCTAGCAGGAAATATGTTGCTCAGGGGCAGCTTCTCTCTCACCTCCTTCTTGAGAGATGCAGCTAGTTTAAAGAGGAGTTCTTAAGAAGTCAGTGCTGATGAATGTATTTGAAACAGAGCCTCCAGAGACTTTGACCTCTGCTTATCCCAAACAAGAATAGTCGCCAGGCAGGCTCTTGTTCAGCACTTTGCTTCTGTTTGTACCTTGGGGCTGAAGCTTCACCCCAATCCCTGCTGCAGACAGCTTCAGTACAAACTGACTCCCAGCTTTTTTCTGACTCACCTGCTACATGGGAGAGGACTGAGTTTTAGGCTAAGTCCTCATTATGAGTTGCATAGCTGTGCTAGATGGACAAGGTAAGCAATATTCCTTGGGGACATGAGAAACAGTGACTATAACAGTCCTTTGCTTTCAGAGTTTGAGCATGAGCTGTCCAAGATGGGAAGCCTAGTTTTGATGGCCATAGCCTGGAGTAGGATTAGAGCTAGTTTAAAACACATTCCCAAGAACAGTCCAATTTAAGTGTCTTTTTCCCCAAGTGCCCTTTATCTTCTACCTCCACATAAACTTTGTTGCAAGGGTTAACATTGTGCCAAATGCACTACTGAGATTCTCATCTCTAACATGAGAAAGCTCAGACTGTACTGATGCTGATCTGCAAAGATGTTACAGGCAGCGACAGAATAACAGCTTCCTGACAGCAAGATTCACAAGGCTGAAGAATACTTCATTACAAGGCAGGCATGAAAGTCTGACAGCTCAAAGCACTGAAGACTGGTGGAGAAGACCTGCTCAGCGAGATTCACAGACAGAAGACCTGTTTCTGGTTCAGCAGGTAGATTTGTTTGTCCTCTGTCAGAAGCTGACACAGAGCAGAGCCTGAAGCCAGCCGTCATTTACATGCAAGGGACTGGCATTATCCTAGGCTCAGGGCCCTGCCTCCCGCACCTTACCATGTGTCAGGGAACAGGAGGTCCAATAAGTGCAGAGACACCTAGAACGAGATGCAGCTGAGCTACATCCTTGCCAGGGTGTTCTCAATCTACTCAGGCACCTCCACTCAGCACAGGTCAGATGGTTAGTTGGTAATTAAGACCATACTTTCTTGAACAGGCTTACAAAAAATTAATCAGCAGAGCAGTGCTGTACCCCAAATTCCTCTGGTTACCTGACTCTTGATGCCTTGCTGAGTGATGAAGGTCTTCAGGGCCCCTGTTTCAGAGTTCTGAGGATAGCCAAAGTCCAGGATTTCTATGGAAGGGTAAAAGAAGGTTAGTTCAGAGCTGCAAGGTATAAACATGCCAACCATACTAACCATTCCTATAAGGAAAGAGCCAATTAGTGCACAGACACTGCTTACACATTGAATTTCTGGATAAGTTGCTGGAGCATTCCTTACCAAGAGAAAAAAAACCAGCCTTGCTAAATTGACTTCCCAGTGCAATATTTTGGAGAGGAGGGGTGATGAAAAGCTGCCCAACTGATGAATTTGCTGGTTTTAAAATACAACTGCACTTCAAGACTAAAGATCAACTAGTCTAGCCATGTGCACAGGGCACATTAAGTTTTTCCAAAAACATCCAAGGGACAACAAAGAAGTTTTATTCAACAGCAGAATAATCAACCTTCACAGCATTTTCTTTATGTTTTGATTTTCTTATGAAAATGCAATAAAAATCAAAACCTAAAAAACCCCCCAGCAGAGTAGTGGCACTGCAGGATGATCAGTGTGGGAGAGAAACAGATGTTAACTACAGACAGTGCACTTAACCACTCCCCTCAAAGAGAAAGGGAACAACCCACAAGAGATCTAGAGGGGAGAGAAGACCACTAACATGAATACTGAGTAACACCACACTGGCAGGTTTTGATCTCACTGTGCCTACTAGGAGACAGCAGTGACTGACCAAAGCAGAGAAACAGCAGTCTCTTGATCTGCCCAGAGGGAACAGAGAAACCATCAGTCACTGTGACCCTTGGCTAAGAATCCCAGGTCACACACACAGTACCTTGTCTGGAAAACAAATTGAAGCATAACTAAAACAAAGTGCTCATGTTATGCAAAACAGGGACAGTTCAAGGGCAATCTCCACAGGCAGGCTGGTATCACGAGCAGCTGAAGAAACACTGTATTATTATTCTGTGGTGAAATTTGGAGCTGTATCACTGGGGAAGGTAGGACTGGGACAGAGTAGGTTGGGCTTTATTGATTTCCTTCCATCTCAGAATTGCTCCCAAGAGGCAACCCAAGAGTGGCAACCAACTGCAGCCTGGGGTAAATGCTACCATACAGTACTAGAGCCACCTGAGCACTAGCTGGGATGGCTGGCCTTAGAGGTGCTAACAATAGCCCTCTTTATATACCTCAGTATAATGACAGCCCTACACGGGGTCCACTCAAAAGCTGAGGTCCAGTACCAGCTGCCTCGTTTACACAAGCCCACAGCTCCCAACACTGCAGCAAAGTGAGTCATGATCAACACAAGGCTATGGGCTTGAGATGTTATCCACACTTCCAGTGCAGGTGGCATTAGGAAGCAGAACACATAATTTTGAACTCTGTCACACATGTTAAAAATACTTCAACAATTATTACTACATCAAACTAAGCTAAGGGGTTTAGAATAACCAAGCGCAGTATGACATAGCAGATAAGGGAAACATCTCACCATCCAGTAGCTCGTAGATCAGCACAAAGTTGTTCTTTATGTTCTCCTCACTGATCTTCCCAAAGTAGGCAGTCATCACGTCACACATCTTATAAAGAAACTCGAATACCATGGCAGCGTTGACATTCTGCTTGGTGACAGCAGCCAGCCAGATGTTGGAACGCTTGACATGAAAGAAACTTGTGCGGGCGATGTTGGTGACAGGCGAGCGTACCTGCTGCCGTGCGTGGATGACATTGACGCGGAAGGCGTCGACAGCATTCCGCCTATGAGATCATCACCAAAGATAAGTTAGCACAGCATACATGAAAATAAGCTAGCTGCACAGTTCTGCTTATGTGATTACAGTCAGACACTGAACTATATACACCAAGCTCACTTAGGAAGAGCACCTGGGGATGTCTAAGAGGGACAAGTAAAAGCTCTGAGCAGAGTTAGACATTAAATTCTGCACAAACTAAAGAAGAGACAGAGCACTACTGGTCTCTAAGGAGCTTTGGACTACAGTGTAACTATAGTCAGAAGGAGAAGCTAACCTCCATCTGGAGTCAGATGGCAAAGGAACCTTCCTATCAATTAATTTTGCTAGCACTCCCGATTGATTGCCATAGCTGGGAGCAAACACAGTAGCAGCTTATGGCTCAAAGAAGAGCCCAGTTTTGACCAAACACCTAGTTACTGCCTACTTTGCAGGCCCAGGTCTTCATACTCTTGCCCCAAAGCAAGTTGTAGTCTCCCAAGATATTTGTTGATGACACTTCCTCCCTGGCATACCACTGAGGAAAAACCAGCAAAACCTACCCAGGTCACCTGACAGATGTCAGGGCCCAGGTACACCACAAAAGGGAGCTTTAGTTCTCAGATCCACCTCACCTCCATACCCCACGCACTGTGGAGGGCAAGCTCAAAACAGCAAGCAGGATTAGGAACATTTTTAGCTTTCCAGTTACACGTCCTCTCAAGCCTGCTAGGCTTCAGAACAGGTCTCCTGCACATGGACTTAGGGTCCCCACAGTGCCACATACTAGTAGCACTGCATTATGTGCACTGGACTGTCCAGTACCATTTGTGGTAAAAAGGTTCTGCACAGTGCTGAAAAGGTGCTGCACAAGCTTCCCCTAGCTGCTGCCATCTTTAATCCAAACTGTCTATACACTAGTGATAGGGAACAAATCCCTCCTGGGTAAAGAGGGATGTCTGAGTGGCATTCTGGATGCCAGCTCTTCCACACTAGAGTTTCCTTATCCTGTAGCTTCAAGTCAGGATAAACTCCCCAAATTAAGTTAAAGTCCACCAATCCTAAGAACATAGGAAGGAAGCCCGAGTGCTTTATATGACAAGAACAAGACTTAAAGCAATGGTCTAAACACCAAGCCAAGACTCGTCTAGTTGTGCTTTATAATTCATGCTCTCAGGCACTGTGTAGAACAGGGGGTCTTCTGACTGCAGCATCAAGGCCATGGTAGTGATTATGCAGAACCATGTTTGAGAGCAGACAGTAGTAACATCCTCCCAAGCAAGAATACAGGCATACAAATGCTCATAAGCATTGATGGTTGTCAACAATCCAGCAGACAGTTCCAAGTTTGAAAACAAAGGATATTCAAAGGAAGATACGCTACCACAGCAGGTGTTTGTTCCTTGAAGGTCTGGGTACATACATAGAAGCTTTATCAGTAAACACGCTCCCCCATAAGCAAAATTCTGGCCTTCAAATACTTCTCAGGTTTTACTGCTCCAGAAGGCTTGCAAGTTTGAGTTAAATTAGTATTTTGTTTCTACCTTAGTTCTTCCATAAGGAAGTAATTTAATCTACTATAAATAACAGTATCTAAGAGTCCCATTCCTCCCCTCCAGTAAGCCTTGCAAGGAAAGTTCAGCTTGTTCTGGAGCATGAGCCCTCCCAGCCTCAAGTTCTAACCCACTAGAACTAGTACCAGAACCAGCAACCAGACTGGTGCACGCTAGAGGAGAAGCCTCAGGTTGGTGAAGCTTTTCTAGCACACTAGTTGCCCACTGTGCAGTGCCAGTCATGGCCTACCACGCGTCTCTTACCTATTGCTACAGCAGCCAATGAGATGGGATGGACAGAAATGGCGCCAGCGGAGAAAGGAGGAGTGACAGCAACAAGAGAAAGGGTTAGAAACACACACACAAGGCACAATGAATCCAAAGAGATAAGGAGAGACCAAACAGCACCCCCTCCCCCTGCTCCTGGGCACAAAAGGCCAAGGTGGTATTGGATGGATAGTAACAAGCTGTGGCAGCAATGAAGCCCTTGCAAGGTACAATGCTGACATGCCATGGTCAGGCTGCCAGCATGGACAGACTTGTGTTCGGCTGAATTTTAGGGCTAACTGGGTGTTTAGTCCAGATGAACTGCATCCATGTCACATCAGTGATACCCAGTCTGCTCTGCTAATACATGTAGCAAGCCTTGGAGGGCAAAAACCCCAAAGCCTCAATCTGAGGCATTGCCTGGGGGCCATAGAGTATCAGGTATTTTCTTCCCAGCCTGCCTCAGAACAGGGCTGCAAGTCTGAATGGGCATTTCTATGACAGTACTTCTCATTTGAAGCTGTTTGGGTTGATGCTTTCTGGCTTGGTCCAGCCAACAGAAAATACAGCAAGTTTGATAGAGCTGGAGCACATCTGGAGAGATATGGCACATCCTGCAGATTCAGACACTGCTCTATCCAGCTTGCACTTATTAAGGATCAAGAGCCATGAAGCCGAAGTGATGTATTAGAAGCTCAGAAACCAAATGCCTATTACATTTAAAGTACATGCAGTTTGTCATGTAAGCTGCTCAGTTTCAAATAGCTTATTTTTATTAAATAGCTACATCCTTAAATGCAGGTAGGTTCTCCCAATGACTATGTCACTGAAGAACAAGGCACTTGAAGATCTCAGTAGAGCCCTCCATGGTATCCTGAATTAAATGCACAGTGCTTTGCCTTTTTTTTTTTTTTTTTTTTTTTTTTTTTTTAAGAGGCTGCTTATGCATGCAGCTAGCTGCTGTATGGACAGATGCACTACATGCACTAAAGCCATTCTAAGTTGCAAGCAGAGAAAGTTTGAGTTTTGTGGTACTTCTGCCTTTAAAGTCAAGGGAAGGGTTTCTTCATTGACTGTCACTTTGCTCATTAACATTCGAGCTAGTATGTGCTTATTTAGAGCCTTAAACTGTGCAAGGGGAGGGGTTCTCATAACCACAGATAACCTTTAATCTCTCCCAACACATAGGTTGAGGCTTCAGAATGCCAAAGGCAAGTGCCAAGACCAAGGAATCTAAAGGGTCAATCACAAAGACAGGCAGCAGCTATGCTCGTTTCCCAGTCAACCTACCTCCCAACAAGCTGGATGGGCTTAGCCCTCAGCACTTCAGATCTACCGTTTAGGAATTAAGAACTGCATAGTGTTCTATAAGTCTGTTACCTGGTTGTTTGGATAGAGACAGAACTCCTACACAGTTGAGTACAAGCTACAGTATCATGGTTATTCCTTTCCCTACCTCCCTCTGAAGGTTACGATACTAAAAACTTTTAAGTAGACCTGGTATTGATGCTAATGTTCAGACTAGGAAATGGCAAGATTCTCAGTCACTTGATCACACCACAAGATGAGACACAGTCATTTTAAGACAACTTGTTTTATAAGGTTACATGTCTAAAGAAAATTCCAAACCAGGTTTGAAGGCCTGTTTCAAAAGGAATTCAACACCTTGGGGAGCAAGCTTGGTTAATTAGCGAGCACCAGCTCCACCTAAGTCACAAGACTGACACTTTCACAGGAACCGAGTGGAGGATTTCACTCAAGGGAACACTGACTCCTGAGGTCCTAGAGAAAACAGTTGCATCTTTTTGGCACCGTTTGCCAAACGAAAAAGTTAAGATAGGATCAGGCAGGAAATCCCATTTTCTAGTTTCGTCTGGCTAGCCAGCAGGAAGTACTTTATCATGTACTGAACAAGTCACTCACTTTGTAAGAGGAATGAGCCAAGACAAAAAGCAATAGAAGATCACTACCTGCAAAAATAACTACTTCACTCCCTAGTTCACATCTCCACAGCCAGAATGCCCCTTAAAAGGCCTTCTTGAATAAACATCAGTTCAAGCACGATCCCATCTTTAAGTGCTTTAAGTTTGCAAGCATACAAAAAAATATTTTTGCCAGGAAGTGCAGTAACAGCATCCTTAGCCCCCACTCAAACATATTCTCAAAATTTATCTATAATGCAGACTGGCTTGGCTCAGTCACTGTGAGACCTATTCATCAGGGGAACTTTACAAAGCCAGATCTGGCATAAGAATTCCTCTGAAAAGCTTCAGCTAACAAGTATACAAGACTGAAAGGAGTTAGTACAGCAGAGGAGAGGCAAAACTTTGTAGCCAGTAGTTTTCTTCTTCAGAAATACAATGCTTCCTTGGCTCAGCTCTGTGTGGAAGTCCTGGAATAACTTAGTCAACCTTACAACAGCCACTTTACTCTGCCTTAGCTGACTGAGAACAAGCCAAGAGATTTAAAGCTCATTAGGTGAAGCCTTATTACAGACACTGTGTTGACCGCTACTCCATCAACAAAACAGTGCAAGCCTTGACTAGCTACTAGTTCTACCTCAACTTTTAACCTCCACTAGACAATCCATAACCAGAAAGGAAACACTCTTCAGACTAGAGCAGTCTGAAGGACAGACTGGCTAGACAGTCTTTTGTAATTCACGGCAACAAGTTATTTCACAGCACATCCTACCACTATTCATTGTGGAGACCTTGTACAAACTATTTTTTCCTAAACTGGCCAGAAGGATCTCTCTCATTGGACTTCAAATTAACACCTACCACAGCCCAGCTTCCACTAGCTATATTTTGACTCTGCTAACTTTAATTACTAACTTCCACCTAATGCCTAACACTAATGAAAACCCACTAGGAAGAACAGCGTTGTGCAAGAAAGCCACTTAAGGTTTTTAGTCCAAGCATTATCATCACTTGGTACCGGGCTCCTTATAGCACCATCCACCACCTATAAGACACCAAATTTTTAGTAAGGTCCCTTCTGGGAACTAGCAGCCTAAGGATTGTACAGATCCAGTCTAAGTGAGCATCATAACACTTGTGTGAAGTGCAACGAGACACCTACACTCTATTGAAGGCTTTCAGTGCTTCCCACAACTTTATCACCCAATGAATGTAAGCTTTTCGCATACAAGGCTGCCATACAAAGTTGGGGGACAGAATGCCAGCTTTAAGTGTACAGCCATGGTTACAAGACTGCTTGCAGACATAACTTTCCAAGACCACAGACCATCTTCTGCATGCCTGTGTTTAAAGCTAATTCAGAGCCCTGGTTATAGTGCGTCACAGACAGTTTCCACGTTACTGCTCCCGTAAAGTTTTAACCATTACAGTGAGGCTGGTAGACTCCCACAGTGGCAGTCCATGTTACTGAAGCATTTGGAGTAACAGCCAGATCTCTATCATCCAAAAGAAAGTCCCAGGTTTGCCTGCAGGCCATCCTTCCTTTACTACCATCTGTAGGTGACCAGGGCTTAAAAGACTATTTTTTTCTGAACTAAGCCTAGAGCAGCAAGTTGAGTTGCAGTCTTACATGCATGCACAGCTAATGCAGAACAAAGCAGCTTTGGGTTGTTGTCTGCACCAAAATGAGACAGAAATGCAAAGACCAGGGATGCAACAGAAGCACTTACCCAATGTCATCCCGGTAGACTCGAGAGATTAAAACCTCTCCTTTGTGATTATAGATGAATAAGCCTCCGATCATGATGGAACTTTAGTCTTCTCTTCCCATGTTGCTTAAGACCTGAAGCAAGAGAGAACACGTATTAGCAGGCTGCATGGCAACAACCACTACAGCAGACACAGACTTTGACACCTGCTGGTTACTAGCCAGGGCACAGACACCTTTTGTCACACACATCCTCAACCAGAAGACAATTCTTACAATAGTTGTGGTGGGGAGGACCTGATAGCACACATCTTGATGACACAGGAGTAATGAACTCTAGCAGATTGCAGGGAGGGACAAGTGGAGGGCATGCTCAGAGATATTCCTGAAAGTCTGATGATGTGGGCTACTTCACATAATTTATCTTGTTATATCTGGTCAGGCTAGCGCATGGCTGAGGCCCAGTAGGGCAGGTAGAGACTCAGAGGCAGCTCAGATGCTGGAAGCAACTGCCTGCCTCATGCTTACATCCTGAGGAGGAGAGTGCAGAGCTCCTTACTTATAAAGGACAATCAGAAACAGTGTTTTACTTTGGAGAGGAGGGAAGCAGCCTTATTGCTGCAGTTACTGATTATACTTTTTGATCTGCTGGGATTTTATATGGAAAAGTGCGTGTTCCCAATGCACAGTGTAGACTGTATGTACCACAACAGACCTAAGCCTTAACTACATGCCAGTCTCTCCAGATCTGCATTCCCTCACGTTTGCTGCAGAACTGCCCCTCAGGGGCACACTGTAACGAGGACTCAGTGAGGAAGCCCACCGGGAACCAACTGCCTTGTTCCAGACCTAAGGAGTCACCGCAGGAATTCTGGCAGAGTCCCAGCTGAGTTACTTCCTGAGCTTGTCTGAAGCAACTCAAGAGCTTAGGTCTAGATGAGTACATACAGCTATGATGCATGCTATAACACATAGAATCATAGAACAGTTTGGGTTGGAAGGGACCTTAAAGATCATCTTGTTCCAACCCCCCTGCCATGGGCAGGGACACCTTCCACTAGACCAGGCTGCTCAAAGCCCCATCCAACCCAGCCCTGAACACCTCCAGAGATGGGGCATCCACAACCACTCTGGGCAACCTGTTCCAGTGCCTGACCACCCTCACAGTGAAGAAATTCTTCCTTGTATCTAATCTAAATCTACCCTCTTTCAGTTTAAAGCCATTACCTCCTGTCCTATCGCTACAAGCCCTTGTAAAAAGTCCCTCTCTGGCTTTCTTATAAGCTCCCTTTAGGTACTGGAAGGCCGCAATAAGGTCTCCCCGGAGCCTTCACTTCTCCAGGCTGAACACCCCAACTTTCTCAGCCTGTCTTCGTAGGAGAGGTGCTCCAGCCTCTTGATCATTTCGTGGCCCTCCTCTGGACTCACTCCAACAGGTCCATGTCACGGACATGAAGCTCTGAACGTGGCTGCAATTTGTAGCTAGGACTGAAGCTTAAAATTAGCACTGAAATAGATGCAGGCTTACTTCTCATTCAATTCATCAGCAGTGATGGATCAAGCCTCAAGTATTAGTAGTACCTGGCCTATCCCCTGAATGCAAGAAAAAACACAGGCCTGGAACTACGAGCAAATCAAAGACCCTTTATTTCTACTATAAAGTGTCTATCTCCCCAGTGACTGAGATACAAATCAGATGCAATTCATAGTTAGTCTTTTTGCACACAGTTCACACAACTGTTTGAGATATCACCAAGCCCATCGCTGTATGGCAGGGGGGTCTTAGCAGCAAGTACACCTTGGTTTATTACTGCTTTTACATAGTTTTTGTATAGCAATATTACAGCCTTTGCTGATCCCTCTGCATCAGCAGCAGTACCGAGTAACACTTCGGACTCCAAAATGAGAGCAGTTTGGCCACAAGGTGCCATTGGAGTGGGAGATCTCAACCATGATCCACTTTAATCAGGGGCTAGTGCCTCAGAAGTTACCCTCTTAAACAGCTAATCTTCTCTTTCTTCAAAGGAAGATTGTTTTGAAGAAAGCTACAAAGCTGTAGACATTATTGATACAGAAGACTTTTTTTTTTTTAAATACACAGCTACTTCACCAGATCCCATTCCTGTAGTCATATACACTCCTATGCACTTAGGTCCAAGTCATAATACCCACTCTAGCAACTGCTTGGTTGGCTTAGTCCAGAGAAGAGCGCTACAAATGCGATAGGGCAAGCGTTGTAACTAAGTCTTGGGATGATTACATAGGTATTTCTCAGTTTTGGCACTGCAGAGCATCAGATAACCAACCATCTTCACACTGCTGTTAGGGTGGGTTAGCCTACACCCACTTGTCCAGGGTGGGTGGAAAGGATAGGGAGAGGCTAGCCTAGAGACAGATGCTGACAGTGAACTGATATGCGTTTGCTCAGGAACAGAACAAAAATGAAGTTAAAATGACCTAGCCTCAGAGCATCTCAAAGGTCAGGAAAAAAAAGAATACAGAAGCAATACACATATCAGAGACAAAAGGACTTCCAGGGTAGAAGCCCAGAGTATTAAGAGTAACTTATCCTCTACAAGTTATGTTCAAGAAACTCAAGTAGCTGCCATTTGAAGGATCTAGTGCAGATGTTGACTTCTGTGCTAAAACAAGATTTATAGTGTAGCCACTACCTTTAATTTCAGAAAGACAAAAAAGAAACTTTTAAATTTCATAATCCTTTACACCAACATTTTTAGCTACACCTAATGAGTCCTCAGAGAGTAACATTACACATACTTCTCTGCTGTGGGTCTTCAGCTACCAGATGGCTGCTTCTGCTCATTAAAAGGAAAAAAAGAATCAAAAAGTCAGTTGTTAAGTCAAAACAGCAAGAAACAGACAGACAAGCAGTTTTCCAAAAGCTCCGTAGTGAGCTTCCTGGCTTTTACTCCCACATTCTGCTGGTTGAGTGTCTCTGACTATTAACAGGCTGCCTCCTGCCACTTGTCAGTGGCTTCATGTGGCACTGTCATCAACATTTTTTGATGTCTAAGACTCCATCTAGCACAGAAGATGTTTTCAAATATGTTATTTTTCCATTCCCATTAGTGACACTTCATAACTTCAGGATACAAGTATTTAATTTACTTCCAGGATAAGACTCTGTAACCAAACCTATTATGACAGAGGCAGCACACAGTCTGAGATTCCCATGTAGTTAGAGTGGGAAAAGCCTTCTGTAGGTGCTCACTGTCCCATGTAGGGGGACCAAGGCTACACAGTGTAGCTGGCAGTAAGGCCAGCATCCCCACGCCAGAAGACAGAGATAATCCTGTTGGTCAACAGAACAATACCAGGTTCTCAAATCTAAGGAAGTGGCTGTACCACAGACTCACAACTACTTACATGAAACACACACAGCCCTAACAGGCATGCAGGAGGCCACTGAAAGGTAATGAGCAGGGCTAGAACCCAAAACATGGAAAATATCTGTTTGAATACAGTTGCCCAACAAGTCTGGCAGATGCTGAAACTGTAATTCAGCAAACATTTGAAAGGTCGTTCACACAGGCCAAATGATGAACAACAACAAAAAAAGCAGCATTATGAAAGCAACTTGTTGCCTGCTCTAGAAAATGCTTTCCTAATTAGTATTTTTTCATTCCAGGTGAGAGACAAGGATGTCTTTTCACACTGCTACAGTGCTGGCTTCCATGTTCAGATATGGACAATTGCTACCAAAGGTGAAGAAGAGTTCCTGCATCCTCTTTAAGACTTACATTGTATAGAATAGTTTCCTGGAAGCTTATGCAACTGGTCAAAGCTGGATCATAAGAATCCTACAAACCCTTTCCAGAAGATTCCTAGAAAGCATATCCTAGTCTTAAAAAAATAATCTCCCTCTTGGGTTTTAATGCTGCTTAAGTTATTTGTTTCACTATTTTTAGCAGAAAGGAAATGTCTGCTTTGATGAGCAACAGGATCACACACAGCCTCTTGCTAGCATGACAAGCCAATAGCTTTCTGAAAGAGCCTTGATTTGAATATTTACTACATTACTATAAAACATGTAGAAGACTGCTGATCAAGCTTTGTGCTGGAAATTAAAAGCCTTCTCTTAGGAAGATCTACAACCTTTAAATGTTGATTTAGATAATGAGGCTATGCTTTATCATATGTTAGGTTAGAACATATTCTGTAATAGCTTCACTTAAGTTACAGGCAAAAATATCAGCGTTTTTAATTACATCACAGTACTAGGCAGCAGAGTCAACTGCTTGCTTATCTTACATGTTAGTAAAAACATTTTAGGTGAGAGCAGATACAGCACGATTCAGGTCCTTTTAGTCTTTAAAAAATTCTTTGTCAATGCAAAGAAATGCTGGGCTTCTTCCTTACACAAATATACTAGGAGCTGAGTTCAGGCTTCAAACTTTCCACACACAGTTAGCTCCTAAGCTAACCAGCTTCATTTGCACATTTAAGAGCCACATTAGTTCATACTGCAGATCTGTTAGCTCAGTATCTTGTCTCCAACATTGGCAATGAACGGACAGTCAGATAGCAGTAAGGACAGGTCAAGAAAGCACTCCCCAGGAGATCCCCCTGCAATGGCTTGTTTATTTTAGAACTCTCAATGGATCTCTAAAGTATTTGCCCAGTTTCCTATCAAATCTCTGCATCAGCAGCATCCCATGGCAAAAATAAAACTGTAGACTTTAACCACTGTATAAGACACCCTCCTTTTTGTTTCAAGCCTGCTTTTTCTTCCTTCCCCCAGCTTTGTTTAATGGCCTCCAGTTCAAGTGCAGGAAGAAGTAATTAAGAACTAGCCTCCATACTCTTATCTCCAGGCCACTCAGGATTTTGCAGATCTTCTCCACTGCCTTCATTGCCCCTTTCCCAGAATGTGATGTTCCCACCTTACTCAGTTGCTCTTCACAAGGAAATTACTTTATGCTTTGGTCTCTCTCAGTGCCCTCCTCTAATAGTTTTCCTTCTAGAAATGAGCACAAAACTGTACAAGTTATTCAAGATGTAAGCAAACCATGATATAGACAATACGACAATCATACATATCCTGCTTTGACCTTTTCCTAGGGGGTCTCAGTATTTGACTTACATTTTTAAACCACCGCTCAGCAAGAAGCTAACAACTTCATCATCTGTCATAACTCCAAGATCACACTGAATTCAGTCTTCAAGGTGATTAACCACATTACGGGTTAAGCTAGAATTGCCTTTGCTCCCTAATCCACCTATCTGCTATATGCACCATTGTACATTTTTGTACCTTGAATTTAGCGTGCCATTTTGTAGTCCCATCACTGCACCTCTATGCCATTTTTTACCTACTTTACCCTTACTACTCTGAATACCCTTCTATCTACATACACAACCCCCGCCATGACTACTGACCACAACTGCTTTTATTGCAAATCCTCATTTGCTACAAAATAGGAGCATGCAGAGAGACTTGCCATGCTGCACTGGTAATGGAACTTGATATTGAACAACTTGCTCAAAGTCAGAAACGGACAGGCTCTGTGCTATGTGAACCCCTGCTTAATACCCAAGGTGGTAGTTTCACTTACTACAGATTTAGCCACAGGATCAGGACCATTCTGCCAGTTTGTTTTATAATGGCAGCCTACCAGCATAAGTATACCCGAGAGATATGCACTAGCATTATTTCACATGTAGTAGCAGCTTGCCTCCATACCAGTTATGATTCTTCTCAAGCCTGAAAAAATTTACAGCTCCACAGATTAAACCTGAATTTACATTTAAGTGCAATTTACCTAACTCAATTTGTGTCAGACAATTGGTAAAGTGTTTCCAGGTACCAAGCAAAGTGACATAGGCTAAAGACAATGAATACAAGGAAACAATTTTAGATGACTAACCCAACTGTACTAGCTATCCATTAGGTCTCTGCAGTACTTGAAGGACACATGCAGTATAAACCTCTTGCTGCACTCCCATCTAATGACATCAGGGACCAAAGAAGTCTCAAGTGCACAAGGTATTTAACACAATTATAAGCAGACCTTCCTTGCTCCGCTTGACTTCTGCAGTCCAGCATCTTGAAGAGTTCCAAGCATCACAAGCATATACAGCACAACAGCATCAACACAGCTTACAGCAAGTTCGGTTTGGTGCAGTGCCGTTCTCTCAGCCAGCCTTCACCAAGTTTGCCCACAACGGAAGTTCAGGGAATGCTGGCAACATTCCAGTCTTCTGCTCAAGCCTTGCATTACACCCCTCCCAGACACAAGATCAGAGTGACCGCACTCCCTCCCTACTACAGAGTTACTTCCATCAGTTAATGGGAACATGTCCACACAGCTGGAAACTCAAGAGGTAGAATGACTAGCCCAGAGATAGATGAACAGATGAGAGGAAAGCTATACAAAGGGCAGCATGCAAAAGAAAGTTGCTTAAAGCTTAGCAAGAAGAATGGCTCTTCAAGATGACAATGGCTCTCCTTGAAGTGGCTGCAGTGAAAATAAGCCTGCTTTGTTTTGATCCTCATTTGTGTTTCGGTACAAGTTTCACAGACAGTCGTTTCAACTATGTCAAGGTTATACTGCAACTAGAATGAGGTTTTTAGTAGTACAGTTCAGATCTTCCACAAGTTTTTAGTGGTACAGGTATGATCTTCCACTTGTTTTCAAATAATAGTTTTCTTTTCAGATCAGCTTTGAAAATGAAAGATCCTAGTGCTTGCAATGGTTAAGAACTGCAGGGAACAAGGCTCAGATTAATTTGAGACTGACATTCAGTGACTCACGACTGCTGGAATCAGAAGGCCCCAGAGTAAGAAATCCACCACAGGAGATGGGTTCATCTGCTCGCTGTGCATAAGCGACATGACTCAAAGTTTCCCAGCATTGCTCAATCAGCTTTCAATGACTCATTCTGCTCCTCTCCACAGTCAGCCTTTTCTAGGGAGCTTGCCCTACACTGTTTTTGAGTTTCCTCAGGCTAATATCTCATTGCAAGACACAGAGCAAAGCCCATCGCTTCTTCAGCTGTTTATCACTAAGTGCCTGGAAACCAACATGACTCTAGCTGAAGCCTTTGGGTTAATGGTCCATCAACTGCATTTGCAGAGCTTTGCAGTTCTGCTCCTTCTGTTTCACTAGCTTGAACATATGGCGACCCACTCCACACTGCTAGCTACAGCCCTGTTTTCCAGTTATAGTAGGGATGGATTTATTCTAGTTAAGGTACAGAGAAGATCCACATGTATATTGAATTCAGACCAGTTGATGACTAATCACTTTAATTTAGGAACAACAGTCCTCTCCCAATACACTGCATTCTTCAAGCAGCTAGCTACTGGGGTAGGAATGAGATCTAACACCTGAATACTGCTCCTACAAATACCTAAGGCCAGTATGCTTCCTACTCTGTTGCCAAGTCCTCACATTCCCATAGACTTCTATTTCAACCCATAAATAGAAAGGAAAAGGATCATGAAGAGCATCATAGACAGACCACATACTTATACATGCTTATAAAACCACTAGGAGTTAAGGCTACATGGAAATGCCTTTCCAGAACACCTTTTCACCGAGTGAAAATGAGGGCGTTAAGATACACCTTCATAACAACTGTGGCAAAGTTACAACATTAAGACAGCCAGCTACAAAAGAGAACATGCATAAAAACACAACACTGGGATGCGAATCTGAATGCATTTCAGTAGTTACATAACTGAAAAGCAGCAGGATTAGCTGGACCTACAGGGACTGACATGGTAACGTGCACCCCAAAAAGAATCAAGCATACTCATCTCAAAACGTGTCACTGCTCATGCTGTGCAGTGGATGTGCATTAGACAGTATCCCTCTCTCAAACCATCACGACACATTAGGTGAAGTCCCAGAAGCCAGTCTGCAGCAGGTTAGCTGCAGGGAGTCCAGAGAAAGATAAAGATGCAATTAAGCACAGTATCTCAAAACCTGCTTTTGTCCACTGATTCTATCACAGATGGGAGAATGCTCTATTTACTAGCTCTGACCTAAAGACAGGTGGTTCTCCAAAAGCCATCAGACTTTGCCCTTTCAGGCCCACATTGTGCCACACACTTGGAACACATGGGTGCAGTCAGGAGCACAGGCTTGGGCAGCAGGATCCTGTTGCTGGGTTGTCAGTAGCTTCGCATATTCTGGGATGCAACAAGTGGCTGAACTGGGAGCTACCTAGTGAGATGACACACTAAACCTGCATTTAGCAAGTGGAGATTCAGCAGCTCCCTCCTGCAGTATGTAAGAGCCCTGCCTTCTACTTCCATTGCCTCTTTGTGGATTCTGACCTAGAATAGCTGCAGAAAAGTGAACAACACAGAGCACAGAGCTTTCTTGGGCTATGCAAGGCAGACATAAGGAATGGACTAACATGAGTAGTTTGTTCCCTCTGCAGCAGTTTGTATCTGCAGCAGCTCTTCGAGAAACATCACAGTGAACAGTACTAATTCTCCAGCCTTTGCCCAGTGCATTAGACTCCCACGGTCTCTCTACTTGAGAAGCCATAGCATCCCACCGGTAACAAGACACCACTGTAGTACCACAGCCATCTGTTCATTAGGGTATGAAAGACAAAGCTGAATTCTAGCTTAAATCACAGATATACAGATATTCAAACAAGCAATTTTCTCCAATACATTTGTCCCATAACCAGAAGTCTTTCAGGTGACACCATGTAGACCATTAATCCTTCCCTGCGCCAGCAGGAACAGTGTTAGCTTCAACCTATACCACAAACTTTGGAACACAGTTGTTTGCCTTTTGTAACTGTATTTGCACAAATGAAAACAAAACAAAAAAAGCTGATCTGCTCAAATTAATTGATTAGGAAAAACAGTGAATTGTTACTCAGTTTTCTGCAGTGGTATGAGGCAACATGGCTGCAGTAACTGCAGCTTCACATCCAGGCAAGAGATGCTTGTTCTTGCTCTAAAAGAATGAAGTACTGTCTGGAAGAAACATGTCACTAGCAATGTGCCTACAGCCTAACGGTGCTGGAGCCACCATAAACTTCGGGTGTACATTGGTATTTTTGCCTCAGGAGAGAGCAAATGCAGTTGTCTGTATCCTCCCTCACCAGTTTCTCTAAGTTCAGTGCAGGCAGAACCTGCTGAACTCTTGAGCCAGGCCTGGCTGCTATCATGGCAGGTCTACTAGCAAATCCTCAATGTTCTCTCTTCAGAGGCGCAGTGGGAACGTGGCAGCTCAAGAATAACTGCTCAGGAGCAGCCTGACAGCAGGGACAGGAGTTCTTAGGCTGCCCCTAACAATATAACTACAGTTTCACATTACCACCCAAGTGCCAACAGCCTCTGGATTTGGATGCTCTGGTAGCATCCCAATAGCACTGAGTGCATTTGTCCATTCATTTTAGAACACACCTTTGGGACCAGCTGTATTTCACTAAGCCAGCTGTGCAGGTGCTATTCTCACTACAGATACGTCTCCAGAAAAGTCTAGCATTACAAATAATGAAAATAAGCACGTGACATGATCTGCCAGTTACCTTCAACTCAGCCACAGACAGAGCAAGCCACTGAGGCTTCATCAGCAGAGCTGAGGGGACTCCTGCTCATCTGTAAAGCCATTTTGGCCCAGCCCCACTGTGAGACAAGCTGTTAGCTTCATCGAGTTTCCTGTGCCATCAAGTACAGGGTATGAATAAACACAAGATGATCAGTAGTGAGCCCAAGACCCAGCTACTCTGGCCTTTGTCACTCCCATTAAGGGGCTAGAAGTTTCCCACAGCACAGACATCACTTAGTTTGAATGAAAACAAGAATGCTTATTTCTCTAATCTACACAGCATATCTAGGAAACAGCCATCACAAGTCAGTTAATAAGCTGGTGTAAAGCAACCAACCCATTTAGTAGTCTATTAAAAGAAAGTTTGGGTTCTGACTTAACAGTAAGTAAGACTTCTGTGCATTAATGAGCTTATCTAACTAAGCAGTTCAAGGTACATTAGCTGCTGGAGTTCTCATCCAGGAAGAAACCAGGAGAGGTACTGCAGCTCTCACCCAGAGGGCTGAGGGTAAATCACCAACTGTAACAGTTTCTGCATTCCAGAAATCAGTATGATCTTGGAAAAGCGAAAACAGTTGAAGCAGGAGGGGGATTAGTCAGGCTGCTCTGGCAAACTGGAGTTATTCAGAAAACCAGTCCTTTCAGGTTAGCACTAGCCATTATCAAACAGAAAGGCTTAAGGCTCACAACGATGTCATCACCCCACCAGCTAATCTGAGCATCTAAGCTTTGCTTAGAGGGCTGCATTAGCCACTTTCCAGGAGGCCACGGGCTGCACTTGGTTTTAAACAAGAGTAGCTGCAATCACTTTATCCTGGGAAAGACAGGCTGCATAATTTAATTAAGAGGCATACCGTGAGCTAAAGAGCTACTGAGATAAACCCATCAGTTTCAGAGAAACCATTCCTATTTTAAACCCAATCCCATAAATCCCCATAACCAGTGGGCAGGAAGAGGAGCACATTCAACTCTTACCAGGCTCTCCTCCTACAGTCTACTTCTGTGTGCCATAATGCACACAGCCAGTCTAAAGAGTAAAAGGAGATAAGTACTGACACAGGGAAACACGAGAAGCTCCCTTAGTCTGGTAAAACATCACAGGAACAGCATTTAACATGCCTCTCCACCTTATTTTGAGTCCAACCTTACCTGAACAGTCCAAATGCCTTCTTCCATTTCTACCAGTTCTTCTAAGGCAGTTTTAAAGTCAGTCTGAAGCAACTTCTACTTGCTTTCGCTCTTGAGCTAGAAACCTGAACAGTGACTTGCATTCCATTCATCTTCTAACAGAAGGGGTTAAGAGACACAGACTGCAGTTTGAGCAAGAGCTTGTATTCTGCAGACCAGTAATGGCCTAGATGCCCTGACTTGCCGGTTTTTCTCTTTCTGCTATTACTGTGGAGCAGATAACTGCATTTCACATTCTGTGCCTCAGTCTGCAAGCTTTTAGCTGAGCTGCCAAACTCCTGCTGAGATCAAAATAATATATGGCTTGCTAGTAACTTTTGACTCTTTAGGTCATTCACTAAAGGAAAGAAGCTGACTCTGCCATACAGACCAATTATATTTTGGCAGCCCAGGCTGTACTTCTGTCCATCCTCCAGTTAACCTTAAGAACAGCCTTTAAATATTCTAATGGCCTTTAGTAGTGTAAGCTTAGAAAACCAGTGCAAGGTGTTATGCTGCAAAAGACAGTCTTGGCTTTATTATTTCTTGATGCAGCGATGAGACAAGAAAAGTTTAACTAGGGTCACAGGAAGTTTCTTTACAAAGCCCATTTTGTTTAGTGATTGTTCTCATTCCCTCCAAAAAAGAGAGACACTATCAAACCAGAGTGCATTTCCAGTCATCTATGCTTCAAAGAACTCAAGATGTATGTAACCCTTCACTACCTCAAGACTCAACTCTTCAAAGGCCAGAACTGTGCACCCTCAGGAGGAGGAAGCCAGCCATAATACCCTCTAAGGATATCTCAAATGCTCTCCCTGGACGAAAACATGGCCAGTTTGCAGCCCAAGGAATGCCAGGTATCTTTGTCACTAGATGTCAGTAATATGGCACTTTCTACAGAAGAGAAATGATGCCTTACTTCTGACAGGGAAAATATGGAAGTCGGCAGTTTGGCAGCATCTCATCAGATCAGAGATCGTCCCTGCAAGCAAAATTCACAGGGACAAGTACAGCTTTTACTACAGGAAAAAAAAACAGTAGCTACAGCTCTGATAGCATTCAAGCAAATGTTGCCCAACAAGACACCACATGAGCCCATATGCAGTTAGAAACCTGTAATACCTAGACTTCTGAGCTGCAGAAGCCATCCAGACTCACCTATCTGGGAAAGTTCCAGGCTCAGATTTTGGCAGCCTGAGGCTAAAACTTGATAGCAGCTTTGTTGTACTAGGGCAAGCAGAAAACAGATCATAGAATCACACTGCTTATGGGGAGAAGCCTAGATCAAAAGCAAGTCATTTCCTAGTGGGGAGAGAAGTCAACTGCACCAAACGATAAACACAGGCTGCATTTCCTGCAGCTTTACTGAATCCAAAAACCTAGCCCAGGGAAGCATGGAAGTGGAAACACATCTAGAAGAGCCGTTGGATAAGAGCCTGTTTTAAGCCTCAGAACAAGCACAGTTTAGCATCAGCAGCGCTACAGTCTGCCTCAGCAGGTTTTCCAGGGAGGAAGCTAGAGTGTGCAAGCCATGACCTAGCTAATTCACGTTCGTATCCGTAGTACAGGCAAATAATTTTAGGGGAAGCTCCTGCCCGATCCGACTGCAAGACCTTTGCTTAGGCCGACCTAGCACATCTGTGCAGGCCTTCCCCAGGCGTCCTGTGCCACACAGAGCTTGACTCTGTCCCCACCCTCACCCGGTTCAGCACCGCAGAGATGCCACCCCAGGTATTCCAGACAGAGAGCTAATTAACAGAAGCAATTAATAAACCCCCTCAACCCCAAGCAACGTGCGAACGGATAAGCCAGCCTCCGCAGGGCTGGGGTCGCCCAGCACACCCTCACAGGGGGCTGAGAAAAAGCCCTCCCGGGGCAGCCCCGCTTCCCTCCCACACGGCTCCGCAAGGGGCAGCCCAGCTCCGGAGGACATTCCCGCACCCCTCCTCAAGGACAGCCGGCGGGGGACCTCGCCCCGCAGGAGAGCCCCCCCCCTCCCCGAGCCTGTCAGGGCCGCGCTGCGCCCCGCGGGGTAGGCCCGCGGACCCCCACCCCCCGGCGAGCGCCGAGGGAGCCGCCACCCACGGCGGCTCGGCCACCGCCCGGGCGCGGTCGACGGAGCGAGCCCCACCACAGGAAGCCGCCCAGAGAAGGGAAACGGGCCGCAAGCCCTGCCGGGGAGCGGAAGGACGGCCCGGGGCACCTCACCTGCCGCTGCCCGCCTCCGCTCACTGCCCAGCGCCCAAGATGGCGGCCGCCGCCCCCCCTTCGCTCCGCGCCCCCCCTATCACTGCAGAGCCGCCGCCGCGCATGCCCCGCCCGCGCCCCGCCGCCGCCGCGCATGCGCCAGCGCCGGGAGGCGGGGCTCGGCGCCGGCGGCACCCCTCGGCGGGGGCGGGAAGGCCAGTCCCGCGCGGAGCCTGCCGGGAGCTGTAGTCCTGCGGCGCGGTGCGCGCTGGGAGTTCTAGTCCGCGGAAGGGAGGCGGCGTGGCCGCCGCGTCCACGGCGAGGGGCGAGCGGCAGCGCCGGGGCTCCGGGCGTGGGGCCTTCCCCTCCTCCCCGGTCCGCGTGGGGACCGCCTGTAGGGCACACGGGCGCGCCCGGGCAGGGAGGCTGCTTTTCCCCCCCGGTAGAGGCCCGGAGCCACCGTGCCCCTCCACGGGGCCGCTGGCTCCCGCGGCCCCAGCGCCGCCCACGGCGCTGGCCCCACGCACAGGCACCCCCGCTGCCCGGGGGCGGGGGCGGCAAGCTGCAGCAAGCGCCGGGCCAGCGCCCGCTGTCAGACCTGCCCCCGATTCTCCCCCCCTCCCAGCGCACCCGCTGGAAACGGGAGACCCAGGGAGCACCGAGCGCCCGCGGGCAGGCCCCGCCGCCGAGAGGAGAGCGGCGGCAGCGGGAGGCCCGGCCCGGGTTCAGACCGCAGCAGCTCCCGGCAGCCCAGGGAGAGGCAGTCGGCAAACAGGCTCGGGGACAGAGTGCCCTCGTCCCGCTGGGATCTCGCCACAGAGCAGAAAGCAGGAGGACAGAAAAGAAGAGGCTGGGGGAAAAAAAAAAAAACCCAAACCAACAACCACCAAAACAACACAAGGCAGGAGTCCAATAAAACTATGTTTATAAATAAAAACAAGGAGATTGGTTTTGTTTTTATAAAACCCAGCAGGCAGGGCAGGGTAGGGCAAGGGCATGAGCAGTGGCCGGGGAGGCTGCTGGGTGGCATCAGGGGAGGGGGGGGGGGGACAAGCAGCAGCTTGCTGGTGCCGAGATTGGGGGACAGGATGGCAGAGAGCGGGCACTGGGCAGGCTGACCCCGGCGGGCAGAGGGGAAGGAGAGGCTTTAGGGAGTCACGGGGAGATGAACTGATGGCACACGAGAGCTAGTAGAGGGGTTGCAGGGGCAACACAGACCCCAGAGGACAAGATACATTTCATCTCCAGCATATAAAAACCGCAAACACAAGAAAGACAAAAGGAGGCAACGCTTGCAGAGAAAGCCACGGCGCGGCAGGAGAGGGCACTGGGGTGCCAGCACCAACGGGAGCAGGGTCGAGCCTGTCTGTACTGTACCATGCGTGGCCCTGGGCATGGGGAAGGGGGCTGGCCCCAGCCCGAGGCACATCTCTGAGTACCCAGAAGAGCAAGGAAAAAGGGCAGGGAGCACGGGAGCAAACGGACTCAACTGTCCTGACGCATCTGCGGGCACTGAGCCCAGAGGCCATGGTTCAGGCTGCAGCCTCCCTCCCCGGAGAGCTTGTGTTGCTGCCAGGCGCTGTTCACAGCCTGGAGGGAGCGGGGCTGTCCCAGCTCCATCCCAGAGCCTCATCCCTCCTGACAGCCAGGCCAGCAGCACTTGAGGCACTGGGCCAAGGGGGAGGTAGACTCCAGCCCTTCATAGGGCAAATACAGGGGACCGCCATACTTCCCCAAAGCGTGCAAGCGAACCAGTTGTGCCCCTCCCTCGCCTTCTAACTCTGTCCAGGCCCCTGAAGATGTCACCTTGCTGAGCAGCAGCATAACAGCAGGAGCGAGAAGGCTGCAGCTGCCACTGCCAGCCCCAGGCATGGGACAGCCCCTACAAACAGGACAGGCAGCAGTGTGTTGCAGGCAGGAGGGCAAAGCGCAGGACAGAGGGAGCAGAACTCTGCCCTTAAATCCCCCCTGAGGACCCAAGGGCAGGTGCAGGGCCCTGAGTCATGCAAGGCTGCGTGCAGGCACCCACCACCACTCCAGGCTGAATGGAGAGGTACAGCCCCAGCCGTGAGACTCGCAGCCCAAGCAAGGTGAAGGAGAGTCCTGCCATGCGGCAGTGCCAGGCTCAGACCTGGCCCAATGTGTGGGCAAGAGGAGGGAGGCAAGAGGGAAGTGGCAGCATCTCTCCACTCCCTGGAGGCACTGAAGCCCTGGAACATTCATGCATTAGCCAAAAGGCAACTACAACGGGATCTAAAACGCATATATAAGGCTGGTCCCTGCTCCCCTTCAGGGCTGCGGGAAGGGCAGGGTGTCTTCCGCAAGGGGGAGGAAAGAAGCCATCTTCAGCGCCACGCGTGCCCAGCGCCCTTGGAGCTCCGTGTCCTCCTGTCGGGCCACGCCACGCTCCAGCTCTCCCCCCCACAGGCGGCAGGCTCAGAGAAAGTCAAACACCCCGTAATTCTTTGCTGCTTGACAGAAGAAACACAAAAGGGTGAAAAGAAAGAAGAGATGTTTAGGGTGGAAGGACCGAGGCAGCAGCGACACACGGGCAAGCAGCACAGGGCGCTGGGACGGGTGCGGATTAATGGGGTTAGAGAGGACGGCAGGAGGGAATTACCATCGGCAATACACAAGTCTGGTGGCGGGATGGGCTGGCAGCACTCAGGAGGCCTGCCAGGCCCGTCCACCCCGCTCGAGGAGGGATTAGAATCAAGGTTTAGTTCCATTTATTATTTTTTTTTTCCCTTTTTTCTTTTCGTTATCAAGACCAAAAAAAAAAAAAACCACCAAAAAAACAAAACCCAAAAAACAAGGGGTGAAGCCAGGGCTGGTCCTAGGAGACAAACGACGGGGATGGAGGGGAAGGAGGGGCAGCAGACAGACAGGGGACGGGCGCTTCACATTACATCCACAAAGAACTCACTGGGGTTGCCCATGGCCATTCGGAAGGACTGTCTACTGGCTGTCAGTTCGGGGGGCACAGAGGCCAGGTCACGGCCCGGCGGTGCCCCAGGGGGCCCCATGGCTGAAGGCGGTGGAGGCATCAGCAACATGGGGGGGCTGAAGAGAGGGGGGAGGCCGGGTGGCCCATACGACTGCTGGCTGTGGTGGCTGCGGATGCTGTGAGCCAGAGAGTGCTGGCTACGCTGGCTGTGCTGGCTGGCCGGCACCGAGCGCTCGCTGGCCGCGCGCTCACGCCGCATGCTGCTCCTTGTGGTGTGATCCGACTCACTCCCGCTGCCGCCTGACTTGGACTCCCCGGTCTTCTCTCTCTCCTTCCTCCTCTCGCTGCCGCTGCGATTGGAACCGCTGCTCCGGCTCCCTGTAAAGTGCATGAGGCAAGGTTAGGTGACAGCTCGGACAAGCCAGGAAGAAAGGATGCTCCTCTAGGCAAGAGAGGACTGCAGCATGCTGCAGCGCAGCCGTCCACCAGCACAGTCCCCGCTCTCAGTCTCCTTTCAATTCTGAGTCCCACAACCCTTCTGAGATGGCTTTTGCCCTGGCTCTCCCCACACATAGGGCCCTGCCTAAGCAGCCTTTTCCTGCTGCTTCCCCATACTGAACAGGGCAATTGCCCACCTGCAGGCATATTTTAGTCCTTTTTACTCACCTTCACTGTGCTGGCTGCCTGCACTGCCCCCTCCATAGCTGTAGCCTGGGTCAGGGAAGCCGGGGTGGGGGTTGTATGGATGAGGCGGTGGATACTGATACGGGAAAGCCATAGGCCAGGGTGCAGCTCCTGGGTGGGGGAGTGGAGCCAAAGTGTCCTGGTCGGAGGCACCACTGGAGCCATCGTGATCGTGAAGAGAAAGATTAGCCATGTCTGCAAGAAAGCAGAGAAGAGGGGTTAATCCAAGCAGAAAGACAACCACGTGTGATGAAGCAGCTCCCTGTCCACCCTTGCTGATGGACAAGGACAGGGTACACAAGGAGACACAAGAAGTTGGTGGTCTCCCTGCTACTCAATGCAACCATTTGTGCTTCCTGGCTGGACAACAGCCAGGCTGTGCAAGTTTGAGCTGCCACTCTAATATAGAGACAAGCTTGGTGGGAAAGGACCACCTCAGAGCTACAGCTCACCCTGCCAATTACTTCCCATCCCTCTTATTTGAGCAGAACCCAGTTGTCTGAGCACCACCCCCTTGCGAGCACTGGAAGTTCAGAGCCTGGAGACAAAGTCAGTAAAGACTAAGACTCCGCTATGGCTGCCTAGGAGAAAAGATTATAGTAAGTGACATTGTCAACACTGCTTCCAACGTCACCACCCCAGCAGCATGACAAGGGAGCTGGGATATTCTTCATCACTCTCTAAAAGGGTCTGTAGAACAAGGGGCCCAGCCTTATGGCAATAGCTGTAGCTATGTCCCCACGGTGTCAGCAGCGCTCTGCAGGACCTCTACCCCTCCATTCTCACCCTCCCACCCATGCCAAGTGCCATACTTCCACAGAGGTCCCCGAAGATGTAATAGCACTGCTCCGAGAAGGTAATCTTGTTCACGGTATGTCGGATGTAGCCAGCCTTCAGCAGATTGCTAGCATATTTGCGGGATTCACGACGGTCTGTAAAACCCTCCACATGGTGATAGAGCCAATCCACCACATCCGAACCTGCCACCAAACATCAGAGTTAAATACAGCAAGAGAGAGTAAGACAGTGGCCCTTGAGGCAGCGGGCCACACTGGAGCCAAGACGAAATGGGCCAAAAGGTGAAAAGGGACTGCACAGCCAAAGGTTCAATTTGTGACTCTGGCCTGGGCAACAGTTAGCTTACAGTGACAGAGATGCTCCCTTGGGCATCTGCTTGGAAAACAGGCCACCCATTCCCCAGTCCCTGCCTCTGCTGCAGACAGCACAGTCTCTTACCAATGAAGGCATTGGGGATGGTGATCTTCAGCCACATGCGGTCACGCACCTCCAGGCCTGACTCTGGTGAGGCCATGGCTTTGACAATGGTGGCCATGTCGCTGTGGATGGACAGGTGAAAGTCATCGAGGCCTGTGGTGTGGATGAAGGGAGGCAGAGATGAGAGAGGACAGAAAAGACAACAGGGCTACATGGAAGCATCACACACAGGAGCAATGGGCCAGGGAACAATACATCGCAGCCAGCCTTGGGGCGCATGCTGTGTAACCCCCCTTCCAGCCTTCCGATGTTATCCTTCAACACATCAGCCATTTCCTCTTGTGCAAACCCCAGGCTAGAGTCTCCTTCCTTCCAGCCAGAGTCTCCTTCCTTCCAGCCAATCCCAAGCAGCTGAGATCCAAAAGCTGCCAACTGAGCCCACACAGCCCAGTAAAAGAATTCTCTGCTCCTCACAAACTCACAACAAACTCCTGGCTTTTTGCCCCGTCTGAGCTCTCCAGACCCTTGCTTCAGGGCTCTGTATACTAGAATCACCCAAAACCTTCAGAAAGCAACCAAAAGAGCCCTGTGCTCAGGAGGACCCTGCTCCACTGCAAGGCTCTTTGCTCCCAGCTGCTTTCATCCTGCCCTATCTGCTGTCTGGGAGGGCAATTGCTCCAGGGACAAGCTGAATCCCTCTGGTCCAGCACTCTCAGCCGCTAATCCCTGACTGCTCTGAGCCTTTTCCTCTGCACCTGCCACAGCTCCTGGATTGCGCCCAGGCTCTTCTACTCTCCTTATATAGAAGGCTGAAAAATGTGGTATTAATTGACCCAGGCAGAACTCCCATCGATCCAAGCACCTGCCTGGTGAGAGCTGCCTCCCTCCTAGTCCCTTGGCAGGACAGATCTTGCCCATCCCAGCTGTCCCCAAGCAGATGTATTGCTCCGATTACAGCACAGTGAAGGTGAGGAAGCCGTGCAGCGGGTGGAGCACGGAAGCACAAGGACTTACGTTCGGTCTCTGGGATGGAGCTGGTGATGGAGGAGCTGGTGGAAGTGATTGTGCTCATGGATGGACTCATACCGTACGCTGGGTAGGTGCCAGTCATCGCTGCCGTGTGAGACACCCAGGCTGCCGGGTCGATGGGCCGGATGGGCTCACCTGCATTGAAGAAAGAGTCAGTCAGTAGCTATAAGAAATTATCCCCTCATCAAATCAACCTCTGGGGAGGGACAGGGACTCAGCGCAGCCCATTCCATCCCCAGCATCTGCCGGGACTCACCCGGATCGGAGCATGGAGAGTCTGGCCCAGCCCAGATCCGCTGGGGAGCAACTGGGAGAGAAAGAAGAGAGGGAGGGTCAGCAGGAGAGGTGCAGAGGGAGAGATCCCCCTATGGCTCAAGGGGGGGTTTCTCTTTCCTCTGGCGCCCCGAGCAAGTGACCCCCCTGCCCCAGTGAAACGCGTCCCCAGCGTGATGTGGGAAGGAGGGCTGGGCTTATGGGCATTTTGGCCTGGGAGTAGGAAATAGCAGTCTCCTAACAGGAGAGCTGAAACCCCATTGAACCCCAATTCAGTGCCACATGGAGTCACACACACAGGGGAGGAACAAGACAACAACCAAGTAAGTGCTTAAGGCAGGGCTCTCACATGAGCTGGGCACCAGCGTTAAGGGTGGGTCAGCTATCCACTTACTCCTGGGTAACGAGAAGCAGCCCCGGGGGCTGGGGTCCCAGCACTTGGCCACCGTCAGGGTGATGGGCCTGCAACAAAAAGGTGAGAGTTAGAACAAGAGCTCAGTGGCACAAACCCCTGTGTGATGGGAGGATGCTGTATGCTGGCTCTCTCCTGTGAGACAGGGAGAAGCTGCCAGTGAAGTGCCCTTGTCCCCCTCCAGCTATGGATTTCCTTAGTGGCATGGACAAAATGATGTGACCCTGCTGAGGGTTGCTGATGACCCTAACGACATGGCATCCCCACAAAAAAGGGGCACAGACCCCAATTCACCACCATGCTGCTGGCTGCAATTCTTGCTTTGGGCATGAAAACGCAGGAGTCAAAGCAACACCAAAAACATAAGTTGAGCTTCTGCAGAGCCACTGGCAGAGGTGGCTGGAAGACACAACTCACACCCCCCAGGCACACACTGTGCAGCTGCCCATGCAGGTAAGGAACAACCTGAGTACTTACCCCGGCTTGTGCACAATCTCCCTCAGCACCCGCACAGCATCATCATTGCTCATGTTCTCAAAGTTGATGTCATTTACCTGCAAACAACGCAAAGAGGTGAGTCCCAGAGATGTGACCAGAGGCTGAGCTCCCCACTCAGCTCAGCAGTGACTCAGCTTCCCTCTTCCAAGCGCAGCTTCCTGGGTTTAGCCTGCCAAAGTGCGCAGGGAGGCTTCTGGGTCTTTTCTTACTGCTTTCCCAGGCCCAAAGATGGAGGTATGTGGGCGTGAAGTACCTGCAAGAGCATGTCTCCTGGCTCAATCCTGCCATCAGCTGCCACAGCGCCGCCCTTCATGATAGAGCCAATGTAAATGCCTCCATCCCCACGCTCATTGCTCTGTCCCACAATAGAAATACCCAGGAAGTTGTATTTCTCTGCAGGGATGGAAAGAGAAAGAAGTAAGACACCATGAAGCAGCAGGCACAAGCAGCCCTAACCTCAGACAAACCATGTGCTAGCTCCCCTGTCCCAGAGAGATGTCCTGGGATGCAGAGTAACTCTTGAGAGGCTTCAAGACAAGCCACTTTCCTACAGAATCCATCTCCTCACTCCCTACCACATGTTCTCTTTGCCCCCTCCCCAGTTCCCTCTCCACCACTCAATCTCACTCTGGAAGGACTGCAGGCTCCATGCACACCTCTCACTCACCCATGTTCAGCGTGACTGTGATGATGTTCAGGGACATGGTGGAGTCTGTGATGCTGCTGAAGGACGATGACTGCAACATAAGTGAAACATAAGATGTCCTCCTGGGCCGCAGTAACATTCCCAGCCCCAGGCCCCCTCCACTTGTGCTCCCTGCCACTCCCTGTGGGACCACAGCCACCACCCACAACTCCAGCCTTATGCTGGAGTTTTGCAAAGCCAGAGGGCATCAGCCACACTCCTTACAACCTCTCCACAGCCAGGACAAGGTCTGTGGTCCCAGCTCTTGAGGCTACATTGGCTCGAGAAAGGTTTACAGCACTTTATGAAGTCTGAGCACTTGGACACCACCTGTCCCCAGCTGCGCCCACAGCAAACAGCCAAATCCCTATCAGCCCTGGAGCACTGAGTGGAGAGATCCACCAGGCAGCCCGCCTTGCCCAGCACTGCCCTCCCCAGGACACCCAACCCCTGGGTACCCGCTCAATGCGTGGAGCCTTCTGTTTCCGCCGGCGTCGCTTGTGCCTCCTCATTAGACGGGAAGCACTGCTTTGCTCTGTTGAACTGCTAAACCTAGAGGCAAAAGCGAGAGTCAGCTCTTCTGCTTCCAGGGTGGTGGCTCTGGCAGCAAGCAAGCCACAGAAATTGCACAGGGAATAGATGATTGCAGGGGCAGAACATGTACGTGGGGGAAAGACAATAGCAGAGGGTGCTGATGGGCGAGACTTGAGACAGAGGCAGGTCTGAGCAAGGACCCTGGAGCCCAGGATTACTGTGCCCTGCAAAGGCATCTCTCTGTGCTCAGAGGGAGCGGGAAGCCAGCATTCCTCCAGGACCTAAGCTTTCCTACCTGCTGGTGGAGTCATCTTCATCTGAATCGAAGAAGCTGGTGGTCTCCAGCTCACTGCTCATAAGCGTGGAGGAGCTCTCGTACCCACCCAGGTCTCGGCGCCGCTCTCCCTTCACTGTACCATTCACCCTGGGTGCTACGGAAAGACAAGGCTCAGTATACTTCAGACAGGCTACAGATAAACACCTCCTTTCCCCATGCAGGGCTCATAATAACCTTCTCGGAATGAATCTGGCCATCAGACAACCCTATCTAGTGCTGGCTGGCTCTGAATCCACCCTGGGATCAGATCCATCTTCTGTGGGATACATCTTCTGCTCCACTAGAGGATGGGGAAGAGGCTGATGGGCTACTAGGAACAATGCTGCTAAAGCCACAGAAGACTGTTACAGCTGGTTTCTTGGCAGACCAAGGAGCAGCACAGAGTGCTAAGGCTATAGCACACTCTGCTTTTCAACTAAGAAGGACCGAGGCACTGCTGCCTCTCTTTTCCACTCTTGAGGCTTCTACAGTAGACATCTCCTTTGCCCCCAAAGATTTCATCACCAAGCTGTGATGCAATGCGGGTTAGCTCCTGCCTCCAATGTGAGGCTATGGCCTCAGACCACTGAACAGCCCTTCTGAGCTGGGAAGGTTCTGCAGAGCAGACAGGGCTGCCCCACGTCTACAGCTGGTGCCCCCACTGTGCCCCAGCCATGCCTTGCAGAGCTCTTGCCATGTTACCAATGCTCACCATGCTCAGGCCCATCTTTCCGACGAGGTCGTTCCCTTTGCGACGACACCACCGAGTCTGTCTCTGTCTCATTGTCCAAGTTTTCCCGACTACCCCCAGTGTTAGGGCTGTAATGAGACAAAAGGAACAAATATGTCCAACAGGGAATGACTTAAGCATGCTCTCTACTTCTGCACTGGCCAGCACAAGCCTCCTGCCATCAGCTGCCTCCTTCTTGAGGGAAAGGAGCAGAGGTGGTGGGGAACAACCATAGCACATCTATGAGAGCAAGGCAAAGAACTGGGGGAAGCTGCGCCAGCTCTTTGCCAACTTCCCTGCACTATTTTCAGCATGCCCTTGCTTGCTGAATAATGCAGCTCCACTTAGAATCTGCTCCTACCCCCATCCTCCTCCCCTCTGGCTGGCTGTGATCCGTGCCAATTTGGATGGGAGTGTCCCAGCCCCTGGTCTGGATTTACAACAAAATCACTGTGGGTCCCTTGGAAAACAGGATAGGTTTCCAGGTGACTTACTGGAAAGAGGGGGGCCTGGAGTCTCCAATTCCTCCTGTGCGCTCCATGGAGGGCGGCAGCTCTGTTTGGTTATCGGCACAGACTGAGCCAGCATCTGAATGGGAACCCTCTGCAGACACCAGCTGGAGGGACAAGAGACAGAGAATGAAATTGCTGAGATACTAGGAAAACATTTAGAAGAGTGGCCAAACAAGCTGGCCAAAAGCCTGCCTGGCCCAGGATCTCATCTCTGACGGTGGACAACAGCAGATGCCCAGGAGCGGGTATGGAACAGGCCAAGCATGTAGCAACATTCCCCCTCAACGCCTTCCCAGACGCCGGCTATTTGTGGCTCAGGAATTCCTGACCCAGCGGTGAAGTCGGGGTGGCTGACAGCCCTGCTTGGAGACTCTGACATCATCTGCACACCCATGCCGCACAGTTTTTACACTCAGGTAACCTTTAGCACATGTCCTGTAGCAAGGAGTGGATTCCCCTAGTTCTTCTTGCATCAGAAGAGGCAGCTACCAGTCATTCCTTTTCTCAATTTTACCAGTCTCTACACCCTTGCCTTCAAGCTGTGGGACCCAGCAGGACTTTCACCTTCCCAGCCCATGGGAGCTGAGGGTAACAGAGCTCACAGCTGAGGCTGGCTTTGAAATAGACTCCAACATGCTCTTTTTCTGGCTTCCACACATACTTTGCAAATTTTCAGGTTGGGCCCAGCTAATTGGCTTGGGCATAACCTCCAGCCAACCTCTGGGAGGCTCAACAGTTTCCCCAGCACAGAAATTCAAGAAAGGGTCAAACCCCAGGAACTCTTTATACCATCCATGCTTTGGGGCAGCCCAGGCACATCTACGTCTGTGCCTCTGGCTCTAAGATAAACCACCAATTTTAGGGCTCAGGGAATGAGGTGGAGCCTCTCCTGGAAGGAACAGGCTTGCCAGTGGCATGAAACAGAGGATAGCTCAAATGAGCTCAATGGAAAGTTGTTTCCCCAACATTGGTCCCTATGCAGGTTTGCACTCTCCCCGCTTTCAAGCTGCACTGAGCAGGGCTAATCCCAATAGGGCCGGGCAGGAAAGCAACAAAAAGCCTTTTCCTTGCAAGAGACATTCAAGGACCCCCAGAGCAGAGGTGACAGGGCCCAGAAAGGAGCCCCCCCTTGGCCAGGGAGCGAGTTCCCAGGGACAGGCTACGGCTCGCAAGCAAGGGAAGATCAATTTCCTTCTTAAGGACCTTCCGTGCTTTTCATGTCTGCCCCGTCCCTGTCCCCTGCATGGCATGGGCAAGCAGGGAGGTTGGCTCTCTCCCAGTGTCAGGGAGCAACCGCAGGGCCCAGTGCCTTGATCCACCCCAGACAAAACAGGCTGTGGGTCAGCCTGAAGCCAGTCCAGGGAGGTGAGGAGACCAGGACGGGTCAAGCCTCAGCTTGTGTACTTGAACCAACTACCAAGCCATCAGCCGTCACAGGAGAGGTCTGACCTAACACAGGTGAGGGATGCCCCACTGTGGGTCAGGACAGAAGGATTATGAAACACGGGCTGGAAAGGAGCTGATAGCTGCTGCCTAAACCATAATGACTATGTAAATGCAGCGACAGCTCTGCTGCTTACTGGTGAAGTGACCACATCTGCATGGAGGCAGGAGCAGATGCCAACCCAGGTGCTGGAGGCACAGCCTGTTTACACAGGTCTTGAGCACTTCCCAGCATCACTGATGAAACACAGAGCTGTGCCCTGCCCACCTTCAAGAACTGGGGAAACCATGATGAAGGGGGAGATGGGCCCCACAGATCATCATTAGGGGAGGGGGACAGAGGTCTGCTGCCAGGGAGGCACTGGGAACAGAGACAGGGATGCAGCCAGGGCAAGGAAGACAGAGCAGCCCTGAAAAAGCCACAGCCAAGGCAGCAGACAGGGCAGAGAACACCCTGGGGCGTCAAAAGCTGCAGAGCCTGTCCCACAAGCCCCAGGACAAGCCCAATGGCTCCAGCTCTCACAACTGTCTAACCAGCTCTTGTCTCACACTCAGCTCAGCTTCCCTCCCTCCAATAAGCCCCAGGCACATGTTGGGCTCTGCTCCAGGCACCTTCCTGGTGACTTGTCTTCCCAAGACACATCCCACTCCCTGAGGGCCACATCCCTGCTCTGGCAGCCACTGCCCGGGAACACAGGGGAGAAGAGATGCTGAAAGTGGCCAGCATTGCCTAGGGAAAAGTCTTATAATGCTCTATGCCTGAAGATCTCGAGGCAAAACCAGGCAAATATTCTGGACAGAGGGAACTAGCCACAGGCAGCTGTCAAACAGCAGTGAGAAGGAAAGGAGAGGGGGTGTTCCAGAGCAGGGGGACTGATGCTGCCTTCCTCTATCACTCCCGGGGCTGGGATTTCCTCCAGGGAAGGTTTTGATAACCACCCTGCACTTTTCCTGCCTCTTTCACTCTCAGGAAATATTCACTTGGATCCAAGCCCCCGTCTTTCCCTCTAGCTAAAATTAGTACCAAGTTCCTAAAATAGCCTCATCCCAGCCTGTCTGGCAGAAGCAGCAAAGCAAGTGCTCCCCCCCAAGCCCCCAAACCACCCATGGACAAGAAGACTCTCAGCAGAGATAGAAAAAGGGATCATCAGCTGTGCATAAAGGTCTCCGAGATTGCCGTCACCCTTCGTGCACAAGGGCTGGTAGCAGTGCTAACTCCAGGCATAAGTTCTCCACAAGGAGCCAGCACACCAGAGCAGCAGCACGCTGCCCTGGTCACACCAGACGGAGCTGCACCGGATCTGTGCCACTCACACTGAGCAACCAGAGAGGCCCTACAAGGAAAGCCAGCAGCTGCGTGGATGCGTGGACCACAAGGAAAAGTACGCCAGGTAAAAAAAAGAGCAATGGAAAGGGTTCAGAGACTGTGCGACTCCCCATAGAGCAGGTGAAAACAAAAGGCAGCTGGAAAGGGAGTAGTGGGGAGATGTCTCAGGGCAGATGCAGCAGCAGCAGGGATGGTGGCCAAGAGCCGGACAGGCTGTTTTCCAAAGGGCCCAGCTAACCGCTAGAGGGAGGACGGCAGGCGTCCGGCCGCCCGCTCTTTGTGTGGGAACCCAGTCCACCCTCAGTTGCTTCATGGCCCCTCAGCTGAGGCCTAGCTGTTTGGTGCAGGGATAGAAGCAGCATTAGGTCCCACCTAGCCTGATTTGCTGAGGATTTTCACTGTTCAGGTGCTATTTGGTGGCCTCTGGAAAAAGGCACTTGGGTCTTGGTTCTGCTCCTGATGTAGATCCACGCACCCCCATCAGCACAAACTGCAGCTCAGCAGAGGGGAAACAGGGATGACGGGCTATGGAGACTGAATACCCTCTCCCCCCACAAATAGAGGGTCCCCTTGGGGGCAGATGCAGGCATGCGGGCAGGGGACAGAGCATGTGCATGGCACGGCATGGCGGGAGAAGCTTGTCCTGCAGCTGCCCAGGCAGTACCTTTAGTCTTCAGGGCAGTCAAATCCAGTCCACTTCACCAGCACTAAAGTCACTTAAGCCCTTTGCGCCAGTCACCGGAGCGGGACTTCCCTTGGAAAGCTGACCCTGCCATAGGGGCACATGGGTTACACTGCGGACAGGCCGGGACCACCACCTCTGCCAGGCATCAGTTACCGCGAGCTCTCCACAGAGGCATCCCGCATCTTCCCCAGCATGGGGGACCCAGCACCACACAGCCCCCTCTCCAGCTGAGGGACTGGAGCATGGTAATCCAGCTCATCAGCTTCGTTAGCAGTCAGCACATCGATAGTACAGAGCAGTCCCCGTGCCTTAGTTGGCACTATGCAACCAAATGGTGGTTTTCAGAGAGGGCAGAAACAGGCAGTAAGATACCAAAGCAAGGCGCTTGCTTACCCACGACACCACCCGGCCGTTGAAGCAGGGAAGCTTGGCATTGTCATCTGAGATCTCTTCTTTCACCACCCTGCAGAGGGGAGAGGAGGCAGTCAGAGCTGGGTCCAGGACTTCAGAGGAAAAGGAGGCTTTCCCAGGCAGGAGTTTGCACCCAACAACAGGCAGCCCAGGCTTGGGAATGGGGCAGGGAAAGCACCGGCAGCTCCCTCCTGCTGCCAGGCTACAGCTTCCTATGCCCACAGCCATGACTGGCAGGCTGGAGGGGAGAAGACAAGGGCAGAACAGGCTCTCCCGTGTGCATCCAGCTGTTTTATCCCCCAATTCACATTTTAATCAGTGAAAAAAAAAAAAAAAATTCAAATGCATATTTCCACCAGTTCGCTTATTTCTAAAGAAATACATAATTTAAACATCTTTATAATGATCTGAAAGAATCACAACCTATGCCAGAGATTTCTAATAGATGAAAGTGAAATACATTAAACAAGCTGCCTCCCAAATGTTACTGTTGCTTTTTAATTATGTACATAATATTTCAACATCACTTCAAGCTTTATAGTTGTGCCACAATGTCATGTTCCCACATTACACAAACAGCTACATTATTATCAGTCTTCATAGTGGAGGGAGCACTGATAATTTTTTTTTCCCCCAACAGTAAAACCATGAGTTTTCTTTGGAGAGAAAATTTGTTCTTTCTATTTTAAATATCACTGGGCACTTAAATGCAGAGTCACTGTGGAAAAAGTAATCAAAACAACTTGTAAATTCACCAGACTAAATTAATATCATCTTTGATAAATCAAATTTAATGGCAAAATAAGCTTTAACAAGCTCATTGTCTTTCCTACTCAATGACAACATTTTAAGCACTCTAATTTAATACAAAGACATCTTATAAGTAGCCTGTGATATTATTTTCCCTTTCCAAGCTATATCTAAGGTAGCTTGACATATATTGTGCTTAAAAAAATAATGTAGTAACTAAAAACTGTGAATAAATTGTTGAGGAGGGAGAAGGATCCAACAGAAAAAGAACAAAAGAACAAATGTGAAACCAAGGGAAATTATGTATTAAAAAGAAGTAGCTTATAAGTAACAAAGTACACAGAGGTGGGATCCCATCAACAGCTCTGAAGGGTCCCCAAGCCAGTCCCCAACTCACGGAGAATCGAAGAGGATGCAAGAATGGGACGCAGAGCTGTGACCCATTGCCCCAGACTGCCATGCAGTCCAGGCACTGCCATCGAGTCGCAGCACGTTGGGGCTCAGAGAAACAGGTACTCTGGGCTCACGGCTGTGCTTGCTGGTGCGCCAACAGCTGCCCAAGCCGTCACTGAAAATAGGACGGCAAGGCTCGCCAACATCGCAAGGCATCAGCAGAAGGCAAATGAACAGTGCTGGAAGACCAAAACCTGGGGAGCAGGCTCGCTCCACCCTGCCAGCCATGCTGGTTGCTCCAGTGTCACGCACGCTCAGCAAAGGGCTGTCCCACGGGGTGAAAGGCAGCATATTGCCACGTTTTTGCTGGCAGCTGGCACTCACGATCCTTGCCCAAACTGGAGAGCCAGCAAAGGGACTGGACAACTGCTACCCATCCCCAGAAGGCACAGATTAAGAGGTCACAGTTTGAGCAGTCTAATCCACTCCCAGGACGTGCATTAATTCCTCTTGCACAGATGGAGAAGCAGGAAAAAGCAGGAAAAAGCAGGAAAGGAGCAGTGAGGATGGATTAAAACCCTGCTGGCTTAATACTTCTTCAGCATGCCCTGTGCCAGCCTCTGCCCAAAGCCCCTGCAGCCCAGGATGAGTGTCAAACAGGCAGTCTTTCCCAGGACCCATCCCCGTTGGTGCCCACGCCAACTCTTTCCACTGCAGGCAAGTTGTCATCGCCTCACTTCCAAGTGCACACACATACACACGCATGCACCCTGGCCTGGCTGCACTAGCATCCATTTATACTGTCGCCAGCAGCCTGGACTTCATCCAATTCCTAGAGAGAACTTCAGGCAGAGCCAATTTTCAGTGCTGCGTGCTGCCTGCTCAGGGACACAGAGCCCTGCCTGTGGGTGAAGGGACAGGGTGATATATTTGCAGGGTCAAGGCGACCAACCGATAAGCACAAATGAACTATTCCACTTTCAGTGGGGACAGAGGAAACCAACACCCAAGACCCCCCCGCCCACCTCAACTGCCATGCCCGATGGAGAACAAGCTCTCTCTGTCCTGAGAACTGGTCCCTCGTCGCTCCTATTACCCTGCTGCTGCCCCAGACATCCCAGGGGTCAGCTCCACCCTGGAGCAGTTTTCTCCTTCCCCAGCCACTACATTATTTATCACTATTTATCACCCAGATGCCAGAGCACAATGGATTATATATTTAGACTCTACAGAGCAAAAACTGATAGTGCTGGAGTCGGGCACATGCCGAGCAGGAATATCTCTGCAGTCCTGCTCACATCTGTCACCCCTTGCACCATCGCAGCTATTTGTGCCCTGCATTCCTCTCCAGCCTCAGCCCTGAGCTGTAGCCTTCCTCCCCCCACCTCTCACCACTCTCTTCAAGTCACACTTCTCACTCGAACAAGACCACAGGTTCACGTCAGAAGCCACCAACCAAGCAGCCTCTGGGGGAGCTGTGCGCAGTGCCACGTTTCTCCTCCACAGTTGCACGGGGAGGCAGCCATGAGATGAAACTGTCCCGTTGATGTGCTGGGAGGGAAAACCATCCTGTGAATATGCTGGGAAGAGCCCCCAGCTGATGGGGTCTGAGCTCGGGAATCCCGAAAGAGCAGACCCAGAAGGAACTCAGGCTCTCTTGGTTCTCTAAAAGCCCCTCCTTTTGGCAGGAGCCACCACAGCCCAGGGAAAACATCTGCCCAAGGCTGATTTCAGAGGGACTAGCTTTTAGTTTACCATCAGGGCTGCCCAGTTTCAGATTTTCCCATGTTTAAAGCCCTGCCGGGGGCTGGGCACGGTGGCCAGGAAAACCCCCTTCTACGGAGAGGCAGCCCGAGCCATGCCCAGGCCCAGGCGAGCGTGGGTCCGGCCCCCTCGGTGCTGCTGCTCTGCACGGAGAATCGCCCCGCAGACCGGGTGCTCGCCGGCCCCCGTCCCGTCCCCGGGGCCAGCAGACAGGCTACGGCCAAGCTTGCAGGCTCGGCGCCTGGCCCGCAGGCCCAGCGCTCCCCGGCACTCATCTGCCTTGAATTTTCCAACAAAGAGACCTGCGGGAGGGAGGAAGGAGGGAGGAAGGAGGGAGGGAGGGTTACAGGGGAGGCAGGCCGAGTGGGCGGATGATTCAACCGCCATCCCCAGCGACACGGGGCCAAGCCGGGGGGGAGGAGGAGGGGACAAGGCTCTGGCTGCCGCAGGAGCCCGGCTGGGGTGTGCAAAGGGGGCTGCCAGGGCTGACACAAGCAGCACATCTGCTCCCATGCAGCTGGGGGAGGGGAAGGGGCAGCCCCAGCAGCAGGGAGGGAAGCGGAGGAAATCCATCTCCAACCCTGGCTCCATCCCTACCCTCCCGCCGGCTTCTCCGGAAGAGACGGCAGACCCTCTCCCCACGGCCTGGGAAGATGCCACGCTCCCAGCTTCCCTCCTGCTCCCCACCGGCAGGAGCAGCTGGCAGCCTGGAACAAGGACGCAGAGGCGGGCGAGGGACAGGCGGGAAGACGCTGCCTTCTCCAGGGAGTCCCAGCCCGGCTCAGGAAATTAGAGGGTATTTTATATCAGAGTCACGTCCTAGGAATGAAGGGAAGGTGGGGAACAAGAGAGCACGCACAGGAGAGAATGGAGCCCGTAAAACCCAAGCCTCGGAGGCGGCTGCGCCGTGTCAGAGACCCCGGCCTGCGCAGACGTTACCAGCGCAGCTGCTGTGCTCCCAGCCTCCCCGTTTCCCCTTGGTGGCCTCCAGCCCGGGCGAGGCTGCAGATACAAGGGAGTTTCTAGCTTCAGCCAGCTCTGGTCCCTCCTCAGCGGGACCTGCTAGCCACAGCAAAGTCCCAGCGAAGAACTCGGAAGGAGCAACGCAAGCCCAGAGAAAGCAGAAATCCAAGAGGCACGGACAAAGGCTCTGGCAGGAGGACTTGAACCTCAGATGCAGGCTGGAGCTCAGCAGCGATCGCTGCTCGTCTCTGGTGGTCCTGTTCCCCACCTTGTCTATCTAAGGGCTAGCAACGGGGAAGATACTCAGAGAGAAGCAATCACGGGATGTGGCAGTGATCAGAAAAGCTGAATTTGGCATTGGGGAAGTCAGTAGCAAGAAGGGAGGTGAGGGGACCCCTCAAGCATGTTAGCTCGATGGCCAGGATGAAAAGGAGTCTGTTACTAGGGGAGGTGCAAAGATTGAGAAGACAACTGAGCAGTGACAATTTCACACTAAAAAGATGTAAAGCTAGTAGAGCAGATGAAAAAAAGAAAGATCTTTTCCTTCATTTACTTCAATTATTAAGAGGAAAGACCTTTACACAACAGCGACATTTTTTCCAATGTTGCAAAGCCCAGAAATTCAATGTTAAACTTAATCTTCTATTACAACCTCCCAAAAGCGCACAGATTAGGTAGGTCACTCCTCTGACCTTAACAGCTCCCATCTCCTACAGCCCGCAAAAGAAGAAGAAAAAAAAAAACAAACAAAAAACATCAGGAGACATTTCTACCCAATAGCACAAGCTTCAGGGATTTACACACCAGAAATGTGATCTCATTTTCAAGACCTGTAGCACACACCCCTTAGGGCAGGGATGTCTTGTCTCCAAATGATTGTATAGATTAATAGTGCTGCATAGCAAAAGGAAGCACTTTCATGTGTTACTATCCAAATGCGAGTATCTCCTAGCTCTAGAGCAAAATCCTCCTCTCTTCTGCAAAATCAAATGCTGGGGCCACAGCGATGAGCTCTGCATCCGTTTCACCAGAAGAGAAAATTGGACAGGGCAATTCTCCAACAGAGTTGGGATTTCAAATGAGAAATATTCGCCTGTTAGACTAAGCCCAGACATGACACGTGTGCTTCCCGTGGGGATGCAATCCCCCCAAGGGCTACAGGCCCAACGAAAGAATACACACGCCAGCAATCACACGTGTATCGGTGAGACCTTGGGCTTTGCAGGCAAACAGCACGCATCAAACAGGATTAGAGGATTTGAGTTGTCTGTCTCCGTAAGCCAGGGCATTCTTTGGGTCTTCCTCACTGTATTTTTACCTCCTGTGCAAGAAGGAGGAGTACATAGTGTACAAATTGCATGGTGCACTGGGGTGAGAAGGGCTCTCCAAGTATAAACAGAGACCGTGGCTCTCCCATTTAATTTCCCTCCCAAGCCCCCGACAGGGTATTCCCCACTGCTCCTCTATGTTGTAGCACAGGGTAAAAAGGGAAACAGATTTGCAGTTGGTTTAGCTCTGTCAGACCCTCCTCCCCAGAGGAGCTGCTGTCCTCCCATCTGTCCCTGCACCCTGTGTGAATGTGAGCTCCCTTGGAGCACTATCTTTTACCTTGTGTCTTTTTTTTAAGAATCAAGAAGCACAAACCAGCTGTCCTGCTAACACAACAATAACCCATCTCTGCATTCTAGCAGGAAAGGCCACCTCTGCTTTCCTAACAAATCAAGGGAACTTCACAAGGATTCCTCGGGGAGCAGCTCACCCCATTTCAAGCTACTACCTGCTCTCCTCAGGAGCAGGGACATCGTGCCCATGAGCAAAAGCACACGAACAGCCTCTTTCATTTTCAGGCTGTAATCTCTACAGCCTCCCTCAACTGCACTCACCACTGCTGCCCCACAGCCTCCCCGTGCGCCCCACAGCTTGCTGCGCTTTGCCCCCGTAGTCACTCAGGCAGAAGCTGAACAGACATCTAAGATGGCAACTGTTTTCCCCAAGAACGCCTCATCAAAACACATTTGCAATCACTCTACTGGACATACACCAGGAAAACCACAGCCCCCCTGTCCAGGAGATGCTTGGCTCCAGCTGGACCTGTGCTCAGTCCTACAGGCATCGCTGGGTGGGAGATGACAGAGGACACACCTCCTGTTCATCTAGTCCGAAGACTGGAAAAGGAATGGCATTTAGGAATGAGCCACCCGGCCTCACAGGCCTGCCCAGGAGCAGCACTTATCAAAGCAAAGCTGCAGACTTTGATTTCGAAGTGAGCCCAAGAGCCCCGGCAGCCCCTCCCGCCTTGATCTCCGGAGTGACCATCTGGCTGCAGCACTGCTCTGCAAACAAGCCCAACAGGCCTGTCCTCCGACTGCAGGAGGCACCTCCACACTAATTAATCCAGCCCTGCCCAAGCCATGCTTCCACCTCCCAGAAGGACATTTAGAGACATCATCAAAGGAAGCGTTCTCCAGGCCCTCGAAGGTTCAGTGACACTTTCAGTCTCTTTGAATTGGAAATCAGGACAAATGGGAACTCCTAGCAGAAGCCCAGCCAGGCTCTTCACCCTGGTAGCTCAATTTCAGCTCCTCAACAACTCCAAGAGCTTGCACAGCCTAACACAAGGATGCAAGACAAGTGCAAGGACTCATTGTAAGAAAAAGATGTGAGGTTAAACATCTGCAGAAATGACCTTCAGGGAACCGAGACAAATCCACAGATATAACAGTGACCAAAAGCTGGGCTTGTATTCAAGGTGGGATAGGAAACAGTCCCAAAGAGGCCCAGCCGAACAGAGACGTATGTATGAAATGGTAAAATCCTGATGCAGGTGCTATGGTTCGTATTAATGTTGAGAGATGGCAAGCAAACCGGAGGCTTGGTCTGCTGTGACACTTAGCTCCATCTGGACACAGACAGCAGGAAAAGCCCACAATGCAGAGCTGCAACACAGCAGCTCCCGCCAACAGAGAGAAAGGGACTGTGCAGAGAGGTGGAAAAGGGGTTTACCCAGCTACTGCTGGTAGCAAAACACAAAGGGCGCAACACCACCTTACCAAGAAGCTTATGGATGAGGTGTCTGGGCCCCACAGGGAACTCCTTGTAACTCTCCACAGAAGTCACTCACCCCTTTCTAGGCTGGCTAGAAAAGCAATGGCCTCCCTTGCAATGCCCAGCGACTTCACACCAGTTAAGACGACAGTGAAGAGCTGTAAAGGGCTGCCGGGGGCACCGTGTGATGTTAGCATGTACACAGCAGTCAAGGGAGAGGGCCATGATGTCCATGAAGGCTCTGCATGCACCATGAGGAAGGTAGGACCAGGCCTTCCTTTTCTGGCCCTCAGCTGAGGGACGCCAAGTCAGTCCTGCTTTTTCTTAACAGCAAGCAAGGCTCCTGCCAAGAAAGCGCTGCTGCTGTGGAATGTGCTGGGCCAGCAGTACAGCTCATTCCTGGAAAAGCATCAACTCAGCGGGAGAGCAAGGAGAGGAGAAGAGGGGGAAAATGGGAGGAGGGGGAGGGTGGGAAACAAAGTCTGAAAGCTTGGACTTCCACACCTGGGGAAGCAGGGAGCTGCCACAGAGCAGTCTGCTCGCCAGCACCCCCTTGTCCTGGGCTGCCAGCACAGCAGCCCTGCCCAGCACCAGCCCTTTGCTCTTGGAGCACCTTTCTGCTGGACAGCCACCTCCAGAGCAGGTCTGGGAAGGCACAGACCGAGGCAGATGGCTGTGGGGAGGAGGAGTGAGGTTCGTTTCCCCCATCGTGTTAACAATTAATTTGTATTTAATGACAGTTCTCCACCAGGAGATGACAAAGCAGCCTCCACACGTGTCCTGCCCTCAAGACACTGACCAGCTCACATTACTCTCTCCTAGCACAAATAACTGGCAAGAGTCTCCCAAGGAAACCAGCCCAACCTCCTACCCGGTGGGAAGGAGCCTTGAAGCGTAACAGGCTCTAGATGACTGCACCTACTCTTCGCATCCAGCTGGGCTACCATCAGCAACATTTCTGCTAACTAGGTCTATAAGACATTCAGAGAACCCCTATAAAACCACCAGGGAGTTAATAAAGCTCAAAACTAAGTTCCACCACAAAACGTTTGCCAAAGACAATGAGAAGGACTCACGCAAAGAAGAGCTTTTCAGAGTCACAACAGCTGCATGGTGGCAAAGAACGAACTTTGTCCCCAATCCCAAGCTATTGCAGCACTTGAAAAAAGGGTGACAGTGATACTGTGTCCCTCTAGTCCTAAAATGCAGGAGACAACAGACAGCATGAGGGGTCTGAACACTCCTAAGAACCATTTCTGACCATCGCTAGGACAGGGACGCATGTTCTTTTTCTTCCTCACCATTGGGCCCTGGATAATTTTTGGTGCAACCTGAAATATTCACTTCACTCTCAGGAAATTGCCAGCAAGCCAGGAGGAACTTGGAGAAAACCAGTGGTTTAAACAATCAGCTCCTACATAGGTCTACCAGTAGACAAAACCAATCAAAGGTAGAGGAAGGCTAGCTGTTTCACCTGGTCTCCTGCTTTTGATGGTGTCCGTGCAGGGGATGGAACAAGAAATTCCCTGTACAGAGAGACAGCAAATAGAACACATTTTAGTAGCCTTTTGTATACTTCATTTATTTCAGCTGATACCAGTCATCTTCACCAAACTCCCTTCAAGATGCAGGGCCAAGTCCTTGAACAATACAATGAGCAATCTCCTACCAAGCATCCTTTACCAGGCCAGCCAACCTTGCCCTCCAGCCATCACCCAGCAAACAAGCAAATACTGTTCAACTGCTGGAAGAAAGAGACAAGAAAGATGCTCCAGCCCTAACCAAACCAAGCATGTGCTGGTACACAACCCACTCAACTATAGGTCCAGAAAGTGGATGACAGCCATAAAGCAGGAGCAAATCAATTACTGTAAATTAAAAGGAATCTGATTAGCCAAGAAGCAGGGAAAACGTGCACTGTCTCCACCGTGCTGCTGGTTTACTCTCAGCAACAAAAATAGTCACTTTTTCCTTCCTTTATGAAAGCCCTGGCCCACAGGAGTCCTCCTAACACCTGATGGATGGTCCACTGGACGAAGCAATATCTAGGCAGTCAGGAGACCATCACCTGCCTAGCAATCCTCCAAAGGAGTGTCAGAGATTTACTGAAACAGGGTGCAGGCCATGGTCTCAATCTGGAAGGAAGGTGTTTTCTGCAAGCAGCCAGGCTCTTCTGTTTCAGCAGCCCAGCTATAAGCGATGACTGGCATTAGTCTGAGGTCTGCATGAGGTGCCCTGTAGAGAACTCAGTCCAGATCCTGCCAGGACTCACCTCTACACCAGGGATCAGCAACCTTTTCAACAAGAAAGTAAGTTTCCCCACAATTTAGAAGAGAACAGTGCTTTGGATTACTACAGCAAGGTACCCCACCTCTGCAGGACCAAGTCCAACTGAGAGCTGCTGCTTTTCTTTGACACTGTGAACTCCCAGGCCTGACCCTGTCACACACTATTCAAAACCTTCCCACCTGCCATCTCTGACAACTGCACCAAAGGCTGGATAATAGTCAGTGACCTCCAGAAGTCAACATCACACACGATGCAAAATGTTCCTCTTGTGGAGGGTCTTAAAACCACAGTTGCCAACTCCCAGGTCCTTCAAGGATGGAGAAGTGCAGTGAAAGGCAGCACAACCTGTCTGCAGTCTGTAAATATCCCATGAGCTCAGTAACTGTGTTGAACTGGTCACTCTACACATTAACTACTCCCACCGGCAGCCCAGAGATACTCGTCAAACGTTATTACTGCAATAGGGCCACTTCCCATGTCTGTGGATCTGCTGATAAGTCAAGTTACAACAAGACCCTGATTCTGAGCTTCCTAGTTATCTGTGATACTGACATCAAATTCCCATGAAGCACCTCTCCTATAGTCACATGTAAAGTCACCACAAACACTTTGTGCCAGCACCGTGTGTTGACTGACCAGGAGCTCACCTGGTCCCTGCAGACAGCATGGCCAGACACACTCTCCACCGCGAGACTATGCATCTCACTACAGGGGAGAGCATGTGGGCCACGCAGCTTCCTATTACCAGGGCACAGGTACCAACTGCAACCAAAGGTAATATCATATGAAGTCACCAAAAGATTTTTAAAGTGTCCCACACTGGCAATATAAAAGAAAAGACTGCTGTTGCTGTAGTAGGGCTCCCGTGTTTCTGCGCAGGGGATTCAGAAGCACAGACACATGCTGTGTGAGTCTGACCCAGCTCAGACACATCAGACTCCATGTGCACACCCTACATAGATGTTACATACCTCTGCAGTAAGTCGGAGCTGCCCCAAGGAAACCCAGACAGAGCCTAAGCTGAAGTAGATGTTGCCACCCCAAAACTCCTCTGATGCTTCCTGAATGCCTGGGCAGGGAATAAGCTTAAGAGTTTTCCCAAACTAACCCACCTTTTGGCCCCAGTTGAAATGAACCATTTTCACTCTGAAAGGAAAATCCATCTCACAGGAGCCCCTTCAGGACCTAAAGGTGCATTTACCAGCTCTGGGTCTAAGACGGCTGGGAGGTCTGCCATAAGAGACTCAGCTGTGCAGCTAGATCCACGGAAATCCACCATTCTCAGAGCTACAAAAGCCAGTAAGAAAAAATTCAAATTAACACAGTGCAATGGCAAGACTTCCTGCATTAAGCCCCTATATGGGCTTCCGGTATAGCACAGCCTCAGCTGGGCCCACAGGCAAGTTTCCCTGCAAATGGCACTAAAATACTGGTTGAGCTAGGCAGGGCTGAATGAACTGGGACAGCTCATTAGCCATATGCAAACAGAAGTATGGAGTTTGCATATCCATCACAGCTTCTGAAAAAAGCTTCAATTTGAGAAGCTGCTGCACCCTGGGGCCAGCCCAGCAGCAGCCTTCTCCCTGCCCCTGCCCTGCTGATCACGTCAGGCCACAAAGCCAGGTTTGTCACAGCACTTCTGACACTGCTCTGGTTGTCAACAATGGCGGCGTGGCACAATGCAGTGTATACAGGACAACCTATTTGCTCACAGATGGCGAGACACAAAAGGACCATGAATCTCAAGCAGGTCAGAGTAGGTCAGAGCAATGCTGAGGGAAAAAGTTGAAGCGCAGTGAGCGGGCAGGCTACTGTGCTAGCACCAGCTTCCCCGCTGTGACAATCCATGCGGAGCCAGAGCTCCCAAAACACAGACCCCTCCGGCAGATTCTCAGTGTCCTCAGAACCAGCCTGTACATGGCAGGAGCTGCCAGCCATCAGAAAACAAGGGAAAGCCCACAGCCTCTGTTACCCAGACCCTGAATTCCCAGCCTATCACAGAGACAGCTGCCAGCGATCAGAGGGGCCACGTAGCAAATAAATTCCTCCCTAAACCCTAGAGGCAGGTCAAAAACCAGCAGAGGAAAGACCTTCCCACACAGCGGCCACTGCCAGCTCTCCCAGAAACAGATCTCTGCTCCAAGTCATGCGAGAAAGCCTTCCCCCCTTCAGCTTATGTCTTCAGCCAGGACCAGAAGGACGGAGTCCCACTGCAGCGATTCAGTCACCGCTCACTAAATCTTCTTTTCCTCCAGTTCTCACAAGATGGCAGATTTTAGCCAGCAAGACACACGGACAGACGCGCCAGTGAAGGAATAACCAACACAGAAGACTTAGTGGAGCAGGGTACCCAAATGCTGCTTCTGCTGCCTTCAATAGCTAGCTGTAACTGGAAAAACAATGCCTCTGGCACCTCTCCTCTAATAAATAACTGATACAACAACCACAACAGTCCCAACCCTCCACTGAGATACAGGATTACATGGCACAGGAAGGTCAACACCAGGCATTTCTGCCTGTCAAAGCCTCCAGAGAATTCCAGCCCATTCCTGGATGGGCTCAGTGTTAGTGCTACAGCAGTAACAACACAGCAATGGAAACAAGTGAAACCAAGAGCTTCAGAGCAGGGGCTCAGGGAGATACTAATACTTCAGCTCCGCAAGCTGACGCAGACCGTGGAGACAGTGATATTCATGGCCTAAGAGCTCACATACTCTCCTAAGGCCACCATGGCATTACATAGATAAGCACACAGACAAAGCAAAGTCACAGAGATTAGACTATTTCCCAGATTTGTACCTTACTTTAACGCCTTCCAAAGAGCATTCACAAAAGGATTTGGACCAAAAATTTCCAACGGCAGTCACCAGCAGGATTAAGTTTTACTTAACTTGCCAGCTGCTGCCTAACAAGCCAGCACCACCGGGACAAACAGTAACACAGCCACATGGTGCCACATCCCCCTCCTGGAAAACCACCATCCATCCAGCACAGGTCAGAAGGGCAAGCTCCGAATAACAAACAAGGGATGGGGAGAAGAGGAAATCAATAGGAAACACCAAAAACACAGCCCTGACTGCTGCCTCATCAGATGTGCAGCACGATGCAAAGCTGGTGCGACAACATGAAGGCAATTTCCTGCAGGCACAGTCTCTGCTGTGTTCTGCAAGCCCAGCTCTCCTTCATGGGCTTTTACACAGATCAAATTCCTAAACCACAACATTGTTATATCTATTTGGATGCAGTCAAGGGTGGAGGAGTAGCACTTCATTACAGCAGATACCCTCAGCTCAGAACAGTGCAACAACTGCTGTGCAGACGTGCAAGAGGCTTCCCACCACTTTAAGTACCATGAGCTCAAAAAGGACTTGAGGAATTCTAACTATGCTCCCTACACCTCTACATATACAGCCTTCAAGTCTACATAGAGGGCCTGATGCCCACCCTGAGAGAGGACTGAAGTCAAACACATCTGTGCAGCAGAAAAGCTGTGGGGGAAACCAGATTTTCTTTGCTTATGCTCACAGCAGCCTTCTTCCCTGAGCATCCCCAAACGCACGGCGGTGGGTAACTACCTCCACCTTCAAGAGTTCAGGCCACATGGCTGCAGACCCAGATGTCTCTGCCTGCTGGGAGACCAGGTGGGGAAACCACAGGTGAAGGAGGCCAGGAGCGGAGCATGCTGGAGAACAGCAACTTACTGAAGGCTCAGTGCTCTGAGCACACGGGTCTTGGGCTCACAGGCCGTCTGCCTCCAACCCTACAAGCCAGCACCTTCCTTCTGAGAGTCCATGACAAAACACTGCCTCCCCAGCTGCCCATCCTGCTCTCACCATAGCCACGTAGGAAGGAACATCACTCCTTATGCCACCACCCAGAAGATCCAGTACTGACTCTGCAGGTGAGCCAAGGTCTGGGATTTGGGAATAGCCGAGTTCTATGAAACTCTCAAAAGTCATATTTCAGCAGGAACCAGAAGACTGAGCAGTGGGGCCACCACTATCATCCCATAACAACGAACAATGCTCAGGTCACGACCGATTATGGTGGTTTATGAGCCATTTTTAACAGTGTTGGGCCTTGACCTCAGAGACTGAACCACGTTGGAGCACAGCTGCACCACAGACAGTCAGGGTGCACAGATTTACTTCATGGCAATTTCTGAGACGTCAAAGTAGGTTTTTGCTCTGTGCAGGAATTTGGAGGACCAGAGTCCTCCAAATTATTTCAACACACATAACTGCATCAAAACAGCTGCATTCTCATGGATGGGCAAAGGTTTCTTGACCTTTCTTTCTCTTTTTTTCAGAGATGACAAGAGAAGCTTAAAATTAAGAAACACTGCCATCAAAAACATAAATGAAAAGAATACTTCTCCAAGAAAAATGCTGGCTTCAACATAACACCATATTTTGGGAAAAAATACATTCGGTCAAAAAAAAATTCTGACCAGCTCTAGCTGCAAACAAGTTCAATAGCTGTTGTAAAGCTTCATTGTTTGCATAGTACAGACAAGGCCTTAGGGAAATTGGTCTGCAGCCCGATTTGGCTAACTTGGCTTTCCGAACACCACCCCTGGGCAAAGAAACCAGGCTATGACTGCTATCCAATGTGGCCTTCGGAGCACAGCTCCAACCACAACAGAGAAAGCCGGACACCTACAGAGTCAGTAATAGCTGGGTCTGAACAGCAGGACACACACTGCCAGGCACAGACAATACAACCCAGGGAAGGAGTGAATACCATCAACTAACCCTCTCCATCTGCACCCCAGCGCTGGCACTGCTGTGGCCCCCCCCCCCCCACCGCCACGACACTTGGAAACAGCCTCCAGCAGCAGCTACAGCCAGGACCAGCTCCAGTGTCGATGGGCCACCCCCCAGCACGGGCAGCATTACAGGAACTTCCCACCACAAGCGCAGACAGTGGTTAGCAGCTCTCTGCCAAATCTTCAGCAGCCAAGGAAACAGAGGCACAGGCTGCAGTAACCTACATGCAAACTGTCCAAAAAATAACCTCCAGTGGACCCTAGCTAACCAGGGCAGCACACCTCACATGAGCAGGAAGGGAACCACGCAACCTCCGGAGCCGGGAGCACAAGAGATGGGGTGCTGTGGCCTCTCACGTGGCTAAGTGCTGCCCTCTGCACAGAAAGGACAGGGAGCAGCCAGAGATGAAGAAAAGTGACGGCCACCTCACAGCCAGGCCAATGCTGTCACTTGGACAGGAGCACGACAAAGGACACGAGCATGCAAGTGAGTTGCATGCAGTTTTGGAGGCTCTTTTGCTCACAGACCTCTTGCCAACCTCTCCCTGCATGAAATCCACACTGACATGGAAGCACTCTCCACCAGGGGCATGGGACAGGCAAAGGTCTTCTGCAGACAGCAGAGTTTCCAATTCAAAATTTAAAAAATAAAGTTCCAAAAATCAAAATAAAACAACTACCCCAACTCACACTAGAAACTGCTGGCAGGAAAGGCAGGGGCACCATGCCAGCGGCTCACCACTGCTTAGGGACTGACACTGCTTATTAAGTTTAGGATCCCTTCCCCAGCTCCAAACACTTCCAGCCAGAAGGACAGTCACTGCTGGCATCAATTTCAAAAAGACCCTGCAATAAAAATAAATCACTCAGCCTTTCAGTGACCGTCAACGCATTTCCCCATGCACATGTGCAGGAGATGAGGTCGCCAAATACCAACGGCATCTGACCCCGGCACTGGGAATTCCAGCAGCGCCCGCTTTGTTCTGCCTCCAGAGTGTTGCCCTAATCACTGCTTCATACCCGGCTTTGGAGAGCAGGTGATAATTAAACGGGTCTGGATTAGATACTGGGCTAGTGATTAGTTGGATACCAATTTTCCCTTGACAGTTAAGACCTAGGAATCACTCACCACAGCTCTGAAGTTAAAATTGGATTTGAGACCTGCAAGAGGGAGAAACCAGCAGCACTGGGAGGAGCAGCACCATCCCACCACTGCACCTCGAATAGCTGCTATCGCTGCTGTCGTCCAGGCAATGCAGAACAAGTAGGTGAGATGGGGAGGGAGGGATGGTCCCCTTGCAGGAGAAGCGGACCTTTCTGCTCCCCAGCCTGGAAGAGGAGAGGTGGCTGAGTGAAGTGGAGATAAGATAAAATGATCACCCAAGTGCTTTCTCCACACATGGAAGAAATTCAAACTTTCAGGCACTCCAGAATTTATGGAAAGACAACACAGAACTTCAGGCCAGGTGCTAAGGACTTACCTGGATGCACAAATTACACTCATTTAACTGAAACTGCTTTGAAAAGTTTAAATTAAACTTTAGCATGCCCCTGTGGGAATACCTTTCGACTGACAGAAAACAAGCAGCATCAATTACAAGCAAAAAATGAGTAAAAAAACCCCACATTTCAATTGATATAAGAATATCCTCAGAGCTGTACCAGTCACCTGGCCAGATGAAAAGTCAAAGCTGTAGTTCGGCTGGGGCAAACATGCACACAACCTGGCTGGCAAGAAGATCCATGCTGCCCAGAGACAAGTACATTTCTCATGATGGACTTGGGCAGGAGGCAACACTCTACACGTCACTGAAGCCCACATCCCAGCAAACTACAAACTACCACAGACCATCAGCACAGTTGTTCCCTTCCCAACTGCACAGGTCCCCAGGAGAATTTACAGTACTGTTCGTGCAGCACCTCTATGCAACTGAGAGCTCTGTCATGCTAAGATCCACAAGAATGTTTGCCCAAGAAGCTCAGTGTCGAGTGGATGAGACAAGGCACAGGAGCACTGTTAGAATTTCCAATTTACAGATTGGGAACAAAAAAGACAGAAATTTTAAAGTCTGTTCAAAACCCCATGAAAAACCTGCAGGTAGCTTGATGGAGAACATGGATCTCACAAGCGGTCACAGCACTGCACTGATCTAAGACTCCCTCCTTAGATCCCTCCTGACCAGCACACAGATCTTACCTGTAAAATGTTGAACAAAAAGACTCAAGCTGTGGGGAAAAAAAACCCCAACCTTCCTTCTCTAGTGAGGGGAAGGTTAGCACGCTAAGAGTAGTTCCAAACTTCACAGCAAGGCACATCCACACAAAGCGTCTCAGGTCCAAGAAGAGTGTACCACATCTATGCACTGCCATACTTCCACTATCAGTCTGCTTAGTTCCTCCACATGCCTCCAGTTCTTGGATTAGCAATACACAAAGCCAACAAGGGCACAAATATCTGCACCCTGCATCACTGCTCCGCACCACTGGGCTCAGGCTGGATTCCCTATTTGCAGCTGTAGCCAACTACATGCTAGTTAGACCAGGCTACAAAACCCTGCAGCGTTCCTGCTGCTCACAGCTCCTCTCCCCACAATCGGGTGCATTAAATCTTCTTGTTTCTCCTCCTTCCTACCTAGAGGTGACACCATTCTGGGGTCTTCTTAATTTGAGGCTGAGCGCTTTAACTAAGATTAGCTCCTGGCATAGCCCGACAACTCCACAGCCACCCAGGGGAGCCTCAGTTCACATTTCCAAGGAGATGTAAACACTGAAGCTGCTCCATCACCGCCCTGATTCTCAGAGCAAACAAATATTAACAAGATAAACAAAAGAATGAAAAATCCCACACACCAAGACTGCGGCTGTAATACTGCCTTGGGGATGGGGTGAGCTGAAGGGAATGCCAGGCTGGAGATCCACAGCCTGGAAAGAGGAGAAGAGGGAGAAACAGATTCAGTCTGGGCAACAGAGGTGCGAGGAAACATTGGACCACATCTTGCTCCAGCTGACCCTGGAAGGTGAGATGCCTCCATTCCCAACAAGAGATGAGAGAACTTAGTCTTACGCCACAGGGGTCCTGCAAAAGGTCCTATTGCTGACAAAAAGCATGAGCCATCAGATCTGCAGGTCTCCTCCTCATTGATCAGCTGCCATAAGGCCATCCACCATCAACAGCTCGTCTCTTTCCCAAAGGGGCTTTACCCTGGGTACTACTTGTTGACACTGCCCAACTGACAAAAACCAGCCCAGCTTAGAAACTGTCAGCACAAGCCAGGCCACCCCCCATGCTGGGCAGAGGGCATCTGGAGGGAAGGGGCTGAGAGAAATACACACGTGAGTGTGCAACATCCTTCCTTGACATACAGCTTCTGAATACAGCTATGGTTAGTCTCCTCCTGATTTTCACTAATTGCCCATCCATTTACAGTCAAGCAGCTGAGGTGCCTCCTGCCCTTCCATCCCTGTCTCTCCCCACAGACCAATGGCTCGCTCTCTCCTAGACACCAATTACCAGGGATCACGAAATATTTCGTTTGGACTCAATGATCTCAAAGGTCTTTTCCAACCTAAATGATTCTGATTCTATTTTGAGTGGTGCCTGGGGCTCCAGGGCTTCTCAGGGACAAGGCTGCAGCTGGACTGCTCTGGCTGCTCCCCTCTGTGCTCCAGCCAACCACGAGCACGTTCTTCAGCTCTCTGGAAAGGAGCAAAGACAGCTTTCCTGATGGGGCATCCCTGGTGGCACCACGAGAGGCTTTCTCCCCTCTATTCCACACAAGGCCTTACCATGTGCTGCTCCAACTGCACAACTCATCACACAGGACTTCGTGAAGGAACAGGCTGCCCACACACAGCCTCTGACCTCTCTCAGCTGCACCTTCCCTTCAGAGAGGTTCACTCTTCCCAGAAGAATTAGCTGAACTGGTCCCAACAAAAATCTCACCCCATGCATTTCTGACGCAACTAAACTCACTGCGTCTTCCTGAGTGATTTTCCCCTCTCCCTGCTAGCATCCACAACAAATCCCTATGCTGCTTTATCGTTGAGTTTCATTAATCTACCATCTGCCTCCTCCTGTGGAGCCTTAAAGAAACAGAGGAGGGTGAAAAGGCACAGCACAGAACTTTGCTGCCACCAGACCCCTCTTCCCAACGCGAGACGCTGCTATTTATTACTAAACTTTGTTTATAGTTACGCAGACACTCTCCCACCCACATGGCAATGTTTCATTCAAGACAAGTTTGAATTCACTTCAAGAACAACATTTCAAAGGATCCCAAAGCATTTGTTTACAAACAGCATGCACGGAGAAGTCGCTTCTCCCACCAATGAACACGGTCCCCTTCGAGATGGGGAGAGGCAGCTGTTTCGTAGCACCCAACGCTACTCAACAGCTGAGGGACAGGAAATGATCCACAGACAACTGATATTGCTGAGGAAATTTATGGAAAATGAGGGCTGGAGACTTCTATTTGCCTGGAGAGAACGGGGAAGCTTCTGAGCACTCAGGCTCTCCACTGGGTCAGGAGGAATTTAGGGAGGCAAAGCATCCCAGACTGTGGTCAAAGGAGTGACTCCAAATTTCAAGCCTCATCTGAAAGCTGGCACCTCCCAAGCTAACGGGAACCTGGGCACTGGGATAATTTGGCTGCAGAGGGGAGAGCACCCCCTGCTGAGGCAGCCACACCGATCTCCATCCAAGCCCCAAACAGGCCCAGCCCTGTTCAACATAGGGTACGAGCCAAGATCACAGCCTAGGGAGGTATTTGGCGCACTAAGACAACACTAGGAAGACTATAAAACCGAAAGCTTTTTGCAGTCCCAGCCTCCATACACAAGACCTACTGTAAACACTAAATCTTCAGAGGGGCAAAAAAATCCAGAGGAAGGAGGATCGTGCAACTCTTTCAAATACCAAAGCGCTAGGAATGGTAAAGGGCCACATGCTGCGGAAGCCAAGAGAAGCTACGTTCCCAGGATGGAACAGAGGTCCTCAAAAAGTCTAGAGGAGAGTTAGTTGTAAGAAGACTCTGGACAAAACAGAGTGGCGACAAAGGGTCTTACAGAGAGTTCACTTCACGTGGTGCTTGCTCCCCAGAAGTCACCGACTTTACGAAGGTAGGAGACAGCAGGGGCTCCCCAGAAGATCAGTAAGTACAACTGTCCAACAAGAGACAGAACGTACCTCCTGACCTCCAAACAGCCACACGTGATGGAAGGAACCAAAGGGTATCGCAAAAGCAGTGACAAAAATACCGGTGTTGGAAGAGAGCTGCCCCGCAGGAGATGGGATGCGAGGCAGGGCTGCACTCCTCTTCTATACAGGCCCATCCCAGAGATTGAGCACGGGGCATCTTACATTGAGGACGGGACATGTACGTGGGTGCAGTAGGTCTTGTAAACACCCCTTGCTCAGAGATGGGCAGCATGTGGAGGGCTCTCACTCCTTCTCTGTGGAGGCAGGGAAGGAGAAAGATGGTCCCCTTTACCCATTCTTCCCAAAGATGAGATACAGAGCACAAGCTGCCAAAATGGATGGCCCTCCCCAAAATGGATGGTAGGAGAACAAAACTGTCCCCAAATCCACTCCCTGGGAAGGGCTGATGGAGGGGGCACTGTCCCCGCACCCTCTTGGCAGAGGGAACAAGGGGCACCCTCCCCAGGCAGGCACAGCGGGAGATGCCCAAGCCCTTTGGATGGGGAATGACAACCCCAAGTAGGGTAACACTGGGGGATGCCACCCCTACACACCCCCAAGCTGGGCTGCGCTGGGAGATACCCTCTCAGGGAAGGTGCTGCCCAAACATCGTGAGCACGGCGAGGGGGGGATCCTCAGATGGGACGATGGTCTCTGGCAGACATGGGGGTGCAGCCCTAGAGAATGAGCACAGAGGATACCGCCAGCTCCCCCACAGAGGAGTTAGCAGGGGGCAGCTTCCCCCAGAGCTGATGGGGGAAGCGAGGATGGGGGCCTGTCCCCAGAGAAGCTGCATGGGGGGGGCTATCACCACCAGCCCCCCCCAGGTGAGGTAACTGGGGGTGCACATGCCCCTGGATGGGGTGCACGCGAGGGTGTTGTGTCCCCCCCCTCCCAAACAAAACACAAGGGGGACGCCATCCCTGCCACCCTCCAAGGCAAGGCAAGGGGGGTGGCGGATGGATGTGGGTCCCCCTCCCCACACCGGGCACGAGAGGGACCACCAGTCCCGAAGGGCACCAGCCCACCCCCGCTGCTCCGGGGTGGGGGGACGGGACCCTACCCGGCCGGAGGGGGGAGCCAGCCCCTGTCCCCAGCAGCGTGCGGGGCGGGTGTCCCCAGCCAGACCCACGCAGCCCGCCCACCCCCCCAGGGAGGCCCACGGGAGCCCGCTCCTCACGCGGGGACACGGAGGACTCCCCCACGCACGCACGCGGCGGTCGGCGGGCCGGGCCCGCGCTCACCCGAAGTCGTCGTCCATGGACTTGAAGTAGAACTTGTAGTTGGGGCGGTTGAGGAGGCCCTTGAAGTCGCCGAGGGTGACGCGCTCGGCCGGGATCGGCAGCTTCACCAGGTACGGCGTCTCCTGCTCGTCCAGGTGGTAAATGATCTTCGTCTCGGCCGCCGCCATGGCGCCCCTGCCCGGCCGCCAGGCCTCCGCCGCCGCCGCCTCCTCCTCCTCCGCCCCCGGCCCGGCGCGGCGCGGCCCGCGACCCCCGGCCGCCGCCTCGGCCTCGGCCCCCGGCCCGGCCCGGCCCCCGCCCGCGCCCCGGCCCGGCTGCGGCCTCCGCGCGCGCCCGGTCCCCCCGCGCCCCTTGTTCTCCGGGTCCCAGCGCCGCCCGGCTCCAGAGCGCAAGCTCGGGCTCCAGCGGCTCCTCCCCCGCCCGCCCGCCCGCCGCCCCGGCTCCGCCGGAACCGGAACCGGCGCCCCGCGGGGGCCGCGCCGCGGACCCAGCCCGAGCCCGAGCGGGGACCGCGGCCCCGGCCGGGCCGGTACCCCGGGATGGACCGAGACCGGGGCTGAGCGGGCAGCCCGTGACGGGCACGGTCCAGCACATCCTCGACCCAGACCCCCGCCGCTATCCAGGCCCGCACCCTGCCCCCAAGCTAGATCCCGCACCGATATGAGACACACCCCCCCCCCCCCCCCAGCTGGAACTGACCCCCTTAGCCCCCGACCCCCACCCGCCCCTCTCTCCCCAGGGCCACACATCCACCGCTGCTCCTGCTGCACCCCCGCGGGGTGCGTGCTCCCTGGGAATGCCACCCCTCATCACCTCCCCAGCCGTCCACAGCCCCAGTGCCTGCGGATGGGTTGGGATTTTTACTTTGCATCCATGTCCCCTTCCATACAGCCCAGTATCCCCACGCACCCACATCATTCCCAGTCCTAGCTGGCATGCGCCCATATACCCCTCCCAGGGTCCCCACGCCCGTTCAGCTTTCATCCCCTCTCACACCCACTGATGCCACCTCACACACATGGTCATTCCTGTGCCACATGTGCTCCTGCATCCCAAAACCTCCACTGCTTCTCATGTACACACCCCAGGCCTCCCCTTCCATCTCTGCAGCTCTGGTCCTTCTTCACACACCTCCCAGCCTTCCCCACGCTCCTCATACAACTACGTGCCTCTCAAGTACAGCTTACAGAACATGAGGCATATCCTTCTCTACCCTGTCCTCCCATGTCCAGACCCCTTTGAACTCCCCACACTCTGTCTCTGATGGCCACCCCACATAGGGGCACAAGAAGAGCACAGTACCTCCCACCCCAGTTTCTCTCCAGCTGTGGCTCCTGTCCAAACCCCTTGCCACCATCCAACAAACATCCCAGATACTCAGGCACTGGATACCGCAGTGTCCCTTCAAGTTCCCCAGCCTCATTTCCTCACCAAGCAGACTCCCTCCTCTGCTCTTCATGACCATCCTCCTTTCCACACACCGTGGCCTCTTCAACTGTGCACACAGACCAGCTCCAACAGCCCTCTGGCTCTGTGCTTTCTTGCCCATCCTCTCTCTCCCCAGACCCTATCAACTCTCTTACCTACAGTCACCAGCACCGTGACCCCAGCCCCCAGGACTTGCCTCTGTGCCACAGCAGTCTCAGGCTGGTTGGCTTCCCCTCTGGACACCTTGCCAGCACCCAAGGGGCGCCGAGGAACCGTCTCCATCAGCAGTTTCCTGGAGCTGTGGCCAAGAGCAAAGCTGGGGTGGATGGAGCTTGGGGAACACCCACCACCAGGAAGGGCAAGAACCGCCTTGCACTGTCCCGGATTAGAAGGAACAAATGCAGAGGAAGAACCACACCGTGGGCCTGCACGGGGTGTGAGACTAGATCACCAGCCCTCAGCGCCAGACTCACCTGCCGTAGGAAGAGGAGCCAGAGAGATCTTATAGGGAACAGAGCCAAGCTCCTCAGGCTGGCGAGCAGGCATGAGCTAAATAGCCTCCTCATGCATGAAAGAATCCTGTAGGCGTTGCTAGCAATTATCTGGGCAGCACTGCTAGACTGGGTGAAGAATCTGACATTAAATTAAAAAAAAAAAAAAATCAAGGGAAGACCTCAGGTAAGCAGAAGTTGTAAGAGGCGTGAGGCTCTCCCATGTTTCCACATCAGCTCTTGGAAGATTGTCACTTCCTCATGCTCGGAGCTCTGTGGTAAAAGCCAGTGTACCTGGAAAGAAGAATCCAGGTCAGGAATGGAAAAGTTTAGTTGAAGCTGCTGCTTCTTGTGTCAATCCTGACAGAGCTATCTTAAAGTCTTTCTGCAACACCTCCCTGCCCCAGAAGCTGGGCCCATGTGAAAGAATTATAGTCTTCCCCTGACAGAGCCACTCTCTTGCCCACCTCCCAGCAGAGTTGTGGATGCACATCCACAACCGTATCGTATGTGTTAGACACCTTTGTTACCAAAAGAGCAATTTTCTGAAGTGTTGAGCTCCAAAGGGAGAACATGCGGCCCAGAGGAGGGGTGCCACACCCCCACAGGGTGGTAGGAGATGAAATCTTACTGTTACAGCTGCCTTTTCTTTTAAAACAGGCCAAGTGATTGAATAGACTCAGTCAATAGATTGATTTAACTGCTCGCAGAGGTCTTGTGAAGTATGACTCACTCTTAATGAATGGAGATTAAGAACAGGGAGCCAAAGAAATTAGCAGAAGGGGATTGTGCTGAGCACTCTAGGTCCACGAGGACCTGCCTGTTGGCTTATGTCTAGCATTGCTTCTCCTTACAGGGTAAACAGGTTCCAGGCATTTTAGTACCTCTCAGAACAGCCCAAAGCAGAAGTGGATGTACTCGAGTTCCACCACTTACACCTTTAAGCAACACAAAACTATTATCTTTTAGAAAAGGCACACTATTGTTAACTGAAGTTATAGGTTTGATACAGGAACACCAGGTGACATTCATCCATCCATCCATCCATGTCAAATGGGAAGTCATACAAGTTGACTACAATGGCCTTAGAAAAAAAATAAAAATAGTTACTGCTTACATTGCTCAAAAAGATGGATAGCAATGATTGCGCAATCAAGGTTGCTCTCAAAGGCATTTCTAGTCTTCCAACCAAATACAAATCTTGATTGAAAGCAATAGAAAGCATCAAGTCCATGCTATACTTAAGCTTAACGCTCCTTTAAGAAGTATACACTAACCTGCCCATAAGGATGCTGCACCATGCCAGAACTCCACCTTGGAGAGTATCATGTCCTATTTTGTCTCCTTTTTGCTACTCTGTTCTTGGCACCTGTAAAACCACCCCAACACACACACCACCAAGGCCTGAAGGATATTTGGCCCTAGAGCAACATCATCCCCTTGGATCTTAACCCCTGGGTAAGAAAGCAGCTCACACCATGAAGAAGTTGGCTACTATGGAGCGAAGGAGGAAGGAATGTGGAAAAAACAAAACTGGAATTGTTACTTGGCACAAAGACTCAAGAGCCTCTGGCAAAACCGAGCCATTTACAGAACTACACGTTAAACCTATTTTTTAAGCCATCTTTACATTGTAAAAGGAAACAAATACTTCAGATGTCCAAGGAGATTTTAAAATTACCAAGTCTTGCAGCTGGTTTGTAAATGGTTTTACTACGAGCTCTGTAGCTGTCCTTCCCCCTCACTGCCAGTTCTTACTCCCCAGCATCAGGAGGGCACAATGCAGTACCTAACAGCCAACATTCCCAATAATTCTCATCATGGCAAAGGATAACACATATCATAGGATTTAAGGTTCATCTTTGCAACATACCCCTGTACAAAACCAAACCTCACCCATTTCAGGATTCTAAGTTCCGAAGTTTTAATAAACTGTTCTCTACTTGTAAACAGTGAGGTCATGAGTTATCACTGAACATTTATACCAATTCAATGCTGTGGTGATTTCCTACCTGCCTATTATGTGCTTAAAATCTCTTGAGGAAAAAGTAGCGATGAGTTATTTAGCTTACCCGTTAAGCCCTGCTCAGGCACGTGCCACAGCTGGAGACATACAATTCAAAGTCAAACAACGCAAACAAGCTGGTAACACCAGCATAGTTTTTATTTGCTCCCTGAATTAAATATTGGCAGATACAGAAAATTCAGATACCAACTATTTCCCCAACATTTACAAGACTGAGTTTGTGATGTCAGAAAACAAAGCACATTTACGCACAATCCTGGCAGCTGATAGTGTGAGTGCACAAGATCACCCTGCCTAAACATCAGTTTTTAAGAGGCAGTATCCCTGGTCTCCAGCATCCAACGCTGTCCCCTCACTGACAACTGTGGCACCATGGAACGGCCGAGTAAATATCCTGAGTGGGCAGCTCCAGTGCATTTCCCCCTGCACAGGATTTATTCCATGCTCCTCCTGAAGGGGCAGAGGCAAGGTCAGCGTATCCAACAAATAACCCACCTATGAACAAAAGCTGATTCTCGCTGTGCCTTTTTTGCTGTTCTTTGAGAGCAGGGAAGAACACAGCACAGTGACACTTCCAAGAAAGCTGTTCTTAAAGGCCTTATTGCTGCCACACATTGTCTGTGCTGGCAACAAAGTGCCAGAGGCATACTCATTCCCTGCTGCATGCCGAGTTCTCTGTGGCTGCTGAACTTTACAGTGGGTTTGCAGCACTTTCCCTGCTGTCTGAGGGAAGGGAAGTTTTCAAATAAATAAAAGGACACGAAGTAAGCAAGCTTGTATAACTGAAATCATGTGGAAACAAACAGCACGTGCTGTTGAAGGAAATACCATTTGCTCCTTCTCACACTGGAGCAGAACTTCGGAACTTGCATCCTTCTTAAAGCAGCTGGTACGGTCAGTGCCTCCAGAGCAAAACACAAGTATAGTTGGTGCAGCAGGAGGAGGCAGGCACCTCTGCTCCCTTTTTATAAAAAAAAAAAAAATAAAGAAAGAAACAGACACTTCTCTAAAACATGTCTGCTAAGCTGGGGACGTACAGAAGACAGATCACATCTAAGATGTACAGTGATCCATACAGCATTTCACTGGCCAGTGCACATCCACTATTAGCTAACCCCCGCAGGGGGAACTGAGCACGTATTATCCCCCGTTCTACAGAAGGGGGAAACACATGGTTTTACCAACTCTACTGTGCAACCTTGTGTTAGATCCTAGCACGGCAGATGGCAAGAGATTTTCCCTTTTGGAAGGATCACAGAAGTGCCTTCTAGGCTGCAAAATGCCTTGGGCATTCTCAGACAACTGCATCTTCTCTAGGCACAGGAACTCCTGAATCCCAGTCCTGCACTCCAGATCCTAATCCACATGCTCCTACTTGCCAACCTTGCCAGTGTCTCTTCAGCAGGAGTTCCCTTAGCTTCAGAAGCAACAATCACTCCAGGTAACTTAGCTGTATGACCATTCTTCCACGACCCTGATGGTTAGATTTATAAGGGCGTTGTATGCATTTGCATCTATTCGCTCCCTTTGTGTTAGTAACAAGGACCTCCCAAAAGATAGCTTATAGTATATCATATCCAGGCCCCAGAGGGATTCTAGGTATCGCCACCTCCTGCTTTTCCCTTATGGTTTTTGCACTGGGCTGCAACCATCCGACATAAGGTGCCACCGGGCAAGCGAGGGAGGGAGGGAAGTGGCAAAGTTGGGAACACACAACTTAATTAATGATGGGATTGTCAGTCATTTCGATGTCAGGCCCCACATCTACACACCATGCACTGGCATTGATCTTGCCCTGCCCACTTGGCCCAGAAAGGCAGTGAGAGTGCCTCTTCTCACGCCGAGCCACCATATCAGTCTTGGTCGCCATCAGACGACTCTTCCTCTGCCTCCTCCAGCCACTGGATAAACTTCTGGAGCTGCAGAGAGAAAGAAATGTAACTGGATAACAAGTGACACCATGCTCAACAACTACACTGTGTCAGTGAGCACCACTATCATGCACAAGAGAAAGAGTGTTTCTAGGAAACACAGAGGCAGATTGAGGGAGAGAGACAAAAGTTTAGATGAATAACAACTGGGATGCCACAGACAAACCCAGACTGATTAGATTCCTTAGGGAGACTCCTCCAGTCAGACAATCCCGACAACACTCAGCAAAAGGACAAAAGTTTGAGAATTTTTCAGAGCCTGAGGGAGAAGAGACGACACCTTAGCTAAGACGTGTTAGGAACACTCTGCTGGGAAAAACCTACTCCCCGAGAAATTGCTATAAAGAAGGCAGCTCATTTTACCTTTTAACTGGGCTCGAATTAGCAGCTGAAAGCACCGCTGACCTATACTAAGAGCTGACTTTGCAAAGGTTTTAAACAAAGTTGGAGTTCTTCAGAGATGGCTTTTTTCCCCTGCTCCTCTTCCAGATCCAGGGAGGAGGACTGGAACAGGACTCAGCCAAACTGCAGCACAAAGTTCTGCCTGATGGAGGGGGGACGTTTATATGCTCCTTGCAACACAAGCCAAATGAAACCACTCAGTACAGCAAACGCTTAGAAATATATGTGAAGGGACTGGTGAGCCAGGAATGAAAGCTTCAAAGGAATTGCATGGGGCCAGCATGCAGGGCATTGGCCTAAAGCCCATTTCAAATGGGTGTTGGCTTAGAGAAGTTGTGCTGCTACTTCAGAAAATGCTGGCCTCGTGCTACAGAGAGCCCACTAGGAACAATCTCCCTCTCTTACTACCTCCATTCCTCATCCAAACAGGATGATTATGACAGAATGCACAGAAACGTCTGTTCTAGAGAATGAACTTGTGTTGCTTAGTGTTCAGTGCACTGGTGCGTTACTGGCCTACCATGTAATGGCAGCTGCTCCACAGAAGGCAACAGTGGCATCGAACTCCACTCAAAGTTTCTTTTAGCAGCTGTTGCGCGTGTATGTCTCTCTCCCTGGCCCCCCTACTCCTACCCCCCGCGTTTAAACACCTTTGGGACTTACCCGCTGGTTTTTACGAAGCTGCTTTCCCTTGTCAGACGTGTCCCGCAAAGAGAACCACTTGAGAATTACATCTTCTTCCAGAATTTCCAGCTGGTAAAATGTCATCAACACCTGCATCAATTAGAAAAGAGCAACAGGGCTTTCTATAAACTCTTTTGGGGCTAGCTCATGTCCAAGCACAAAGTTTGCACATAATCTGTGTCTCCCAGCTCCATCTTCAACAAAAGGCACTCAGTCTGCTTCATTTTGCTTTTATTGTTAAAAATAACTGTGCTTCTCCGACCAAGCCTTATGTTCCTGACAATTAGATGCTATGACACATAATAAGTCAAAGTTCAAGACCCATTGGCTTCAGCTCTGTGGATGCAGGGTATGATAGAGAGCTGCGGGCAACAAAGGGCCACAGAGGGTGTCAGTTCAAGATGTTACTCAAGTTCTTTTTTTAAAGCACCCCAAAACCCATCCCCAAAGCAGATCTAACAAGCAACTCTTACACAGCCCCACATACGCACAACAGTGACATGTGCAGAGAAAAGCATGAATCTATCCAGCTCTTCCCCAGGCTCCCTCCTCCTGCCAGTTTTCTCTTAAAAGTGCCTTATGGCAGGTGTCAAAGCAATTGGTCATTCATCAGCTCAAACTCCTGCCCAGTACAGCAAGGGTAAGATGCAATCATGCTTTCTCGGGGTGCCTTTGTGCTCAGGCAGAGCAGGCACTTTGCAGTCAGTCTCCTTGCAGCAGAGCACTGACAAAGCTGGCTGCCAACTCCAAATATAAAATGTCACTTCAATTCCCAGCCTTCAGGGAAACCCAGGCCCCTAGAACAATGGACACATGCCAAACAATTGCTGTAATTCAAGGGCATTTTGGCTCAAACTGAAGGCTTTTGGCTCCAGTCTTAAGTGCTTTGCCATTAGCCAGAAGCACTGGTAGCAAAAGTTAGGATTACTCTTCCTTGAGGAACCAAGAGTTAAGCAGGCTCTAAGAGAGCTCTTCCAAAAGTGACAGGGGCTTCCTGAGACACAGCTAAAGGAAAGACTTGCAACCCAAGTCAAATACTCTCAGTGCAATAGGGCAGAAAGAACACAGGGACAAAATATTTGTGGAGGAGGGCAAGGAGGAATACACTGAAAACTCTCAGAAATGGGGAGATAGGTAATAAGACACATGTCAGCTTCCCTCTATTCCCAGTTTCATAACTAGCTCAGCCTGAATAAGAAATCCCACCCTTATTACCAGCTTTGCTTGTTTTGCACTCTAAAGTAGGATAAACCATTTGACAGTTAGATCCCAGGGACCATAGAGAGACAAATGAAGTAAAGCTCTTCCTAAAGCAAGCCTCTGGCCTGGCCTCTTCCAGGGTCACACAACAAGGGCATCTAGGTTAGAAGCTGCAAAATAATAGCTCCCTTCAGGCTGCATGCTGGTAATTAATACTCACCCTCAGCTGTGCTCCCTCAGAGGCACAGGCAGACATACAATTTTTTTTTTTTTTAAAGCGATTGTTATAGATGGATTTTCTATACACCCTCTCCACTGAGACCCCCAAATTCTCTCCTCTAAAGCAAACACGCCTATGATGCAAACAGGATGCATTTCACCACACATCTAGCAAAAACAGGTCCTCAGAGTTGGGCATGCATACTCACTTTAGCTATCGATGTGCAGAGACTGTCATGTTCTAGGAAGAATTCCTCAATGGCAAATAAGGCATTCAAGTGATCTGACGCCCGTTTTATGTAGTTCTTAAACAACGGGGTCCAGTTCTTCAACAGCTGCAGAGGAAAAACAGAAGAGTTCCTGAGCTATGAGATGGATGTGTGCACTCAGCCCTGTTTCTCAGCTGTGCTGCACTAAGAAACTGACCCAGGGAAGCATTTTAAGAAACCATTCAGCTGACCACTTTATATATTTGCCCCACTCTGTCCATGAAACAGATGCTATTAAGTCTCACATGCGCAGATAGGACCTGGTTTTACTAAGCAGCTTTGAGGGTATCCATTAGCTTTCTTGGTTTTGCCTCTCTGGATGGAATACTAGATTATCACAATAAATGTGTTTAATATGGTACTCAAAGAAAACCACTTCACAGCAGACTGATAAGGAGAGGTACACACATGCTACTCAAATCTTCCCCCCACAGAGCAGCTGACATTTCAGTGGAACTTTCCTTCAAAGCAGAAGAGCAAGTAAGAAAAAAGAGAAAAAGATAGTGTCAGGATAATTACCAGCTGAGTAGAAGTGGACAGTGCAAAATAGCCACCCCTAAAACAGGAACGCAGTGGAGCAGCCCCTAAGTGCAAGTCACACGTGTGCCTGCAAGTTTGTTTGGATCCTGGAGTCTGCTGCAGGGAATGGGTGGGAAGGATGAAGGGCAAGAAGTTGTTACACTATTAGCTGATCTCAGTTCTCTCCTCCAAGGCTTATTTTTTATGAAGTCTTTAGTTTAATGATTTTGGTGCTGCCTCTTCAAACAGTATTTCTGTCCAAGTCCCCCACAGCTTTTTCACTTGTTGTACATATCTGGAAGGCAAGCAGCAGGGAAAGCTCTGCAAAGCAGCACAGAATGACCTGAACCTGGGATAGAAGGTAATAAAGATACTTAGACCCCTGTCCATAACAGTTTTAAAAGGTATCAGAACTAGGATAAGATACAAAAATTCCTCATTGGCCACATCGTGACCAGACCATCTTACAAAAACATTGTAGGAAATTAAATCAGAGTTCCACATCTTTTTAAATGGATTAACTCAACAGCAGGCATTCCTGCAACTACATCCCTGGCATGCCCATACAGATACACTGTTTTGCTGTGCCTTCAACAGTGTCTCCTTACAGAACACATCTGGTCTGTTTTGAAGGGAAACAGGTAATTCACAGGGGCTTGGGGTGCGATGAAGAAGCTCTGAGTCACCTATACTCAGGGTTAATCAGCATTATTCCATCCAGGACAATTGTTAACAGGCAGTAGCCCTGCCAGACAGAGAACTCCAGAACACATAGCGGAGCTAGAACCCACGCTAGCGTGGACCACCAAAGGTAGCCTGTATTATGAAACAGTGCTCAACTACTCCATAATACTACATTCCATCACCTCTTCAGACACATTTGCTATGCAACCATGCTGGAATTTGCATGCCTCAAGCAGAAACAAAGGGGATTAGTACAAACAAACTGATCTGTATAGTGGTACATTGACTGGCTCAAGGAACAACAGTAACAGCACAGAATGATCCTAATCATCATGGTATCACAACAAAAAACTGAGGGTTGCATGGCATATTTCCAGAAAGTATTTTAGCCTTTAGCAAAATGCTTAATCCTAAAGACTCTTCCCTCCTCTATAAGCATCTCCTGCATTTTTATTATCCTTTGGAAATCTTCACCTCAAATGTAGTAAAGCTACTAGCAAGTTCCTTCCAGGCTAAGAAATATTTTGTAATACCTTTCTGTTAATGCCTTTAAATCCTAAGCGGGCACAATTCTAACCAGAAGCTATTGAGTTTCTGAAAGCAAGTTATTTATAAAGAAAGCAGAGCTATAAACACTCACAACCCCAGGACTCAATCAAGTATGCCTATTTCTGGGAAAGGGAAAGAAGAAAAAGTATAACATCTCAAGTCAAGAACATGCACTGTACTGTAAATGGTGCTAATGGGGAAAGTAGGGCTCAGCCTTACACAGCCCCTAGCAAAAATACACTTATGAGCCTGTATGACCGGAGAGGCTGTTTTGAGAGTTTCATGAAAATCTGAACTGGGGAATTGGAAGCTTGCAATTATTTTAGATTGAGTAAGAGACTGAAAAATGTGAAGATACCTGACAAAGAGCCCTATGGACAATATCATAACTTTCCAGGCTTTGACTCTACCTGGGTAACTCCTTAAAAGAATCTACAGTATGCAAAAAGCAATCAAATTCCTCTGACAGGTCAATTCATTTTTCATCAGATCTGGTCAGTGATGCTGTATCAACTTCAAAGAGGTTTGTGATCCACTTTTCTTTTTCCAGAAGGACAGTCTCGACACCAGTCCTATTTTACCCCTACCTCCAGCACAGAACACCATCGTGAAGTACATGCAAAGCACAAGGGACAAAGCTATAATTACAACCTGTTACACTGTAACAGCATCTGTGCTGATCACCATGAATTGTTTCAGTGAAAGCAGAGATCCATTTTGTCCCTGAATAAGTGATCCCATGTTGTGTTCACTTGCGTGACATTACAAAAGAGTAAGGCTCCCTAAGAGAAACCTGAAGAGGTGCACCACACATGCTAGCTGCTGGGCAGCAGTGCAGGCACCGGCCAGCTCAGCAAACTGAACAACTATGTTGCCTCCCCCAGCTCCCTTTAGACATCCTCACCTACATAACCTTTTTGATGCTGCTTCAGTGACAACAGAAGCACAGCCTTCAGTTTATCAGCAGCTTCAGCCACGTTTGCTAAAATCATGTCTGCAGTTCTAGGAAAGGTCTGGTTTTCTGTACCACCTCTGCTTTATAACTTGTACAAGAGCCAAACAAGATGCCTGACATACATCGAACTGGACAACTCTATTTCTCAAGCCTCCATGTTTCATCTGAAAAATACCCATGGGCATATCCTTTACCGGATGCTTGTTTCCTAAAATTGCTGCAACACTTAAGAGCTTCATGCTCGGGGGCCAGCACTTCAGAGCACATACTGTGGTTTCCAAGTCAAACCATACATCATAACTATGGCATTTCTACAATTTCCCCTCCTGAGGTGTCTGGGACCGCTCTACCATCACTCTTACACAAGCAACCCATCTTCCTTCAACATCTCTTAGTCAGAGTTGAGCTACAGAGAGAGTGAGAAACATAAACCAGTTCTGTAAAGTTCAGTAGGCTTCTGATATTCACCACTCTCAGAATGCAAGTATCTCCATCTCATACAAAATAACACTTTGCCACATGTAAAACATCATAAGCAGATCTCAGCCTAATACTGCTATTGACTAAGGCAGCTTTAGCTGCATAGCTACACACTTCAGCTACATGCTTTCATTAGGTACTAACCTATACCAAGCTAATGCTTGGGATTCTCAGGGTGTACGTATTAGTAAATTAATGGAGTGTACTTTTTACTAACTATGGAACCACAAGTTGCAGAAAAGCCACTGTTTCAGATGCTGTACAAACATGCATGTTCTGCCCGAAGAAATGGTCTCTTCTCTTCAGAGCACTGTTGGTAAATACACAAAGCTGCTGTCCAGGAAGACCATTGATGTCTGTTTAATGTCTTTGAAGGCTCGTTCACTACCTCCATTAGAGGCACATGTCAACTCAAACATACTGGGTTATTGTAACAGTGACTAACATCACATGTGCAACTGAACATTAACAGTATACCTCACCAGGATACTGCCTTCCTGCTGATTTCAGTACAGAACGCCAGCACAATTCTGCACACAGTAAAGACACTGAGGCACAAAACTGTCCCAGAGAAGGATTATCTAAGAAACTTACTGGTTGTTCTTTACAAAGGAGCAACTGGAGAAAGTGGCTGCCATGATGGTCAACTGATTTGACATCCGGCTCTCTTTGATAAATCTAAGGATAATTTGTGTTTCATAAATGCACATGCCACACAATTCCCTGCCTAGAGAAATTCCACTTGTCCGTGACACGGGGCATGGTCACCCTGACCATTACATTTAGATTATTATCGCTTTGCACTAAAGGCAAGTTGATTTGCTGTTTCTGCTGTTAAACATGAGCATCAGCTAGGCAATTACACAAAACATTATGCATTTGTATAGTATCCTTTATCCCAGACTAGAACCTCTTCTGACCGGGTGCTGCAGTGAAGCTCTCCCGTCCTACTCATACTAGATTAGGAGCCCAATCTGGGAGACAGAAAGACATGCTGTATCCTAGCTGGAAAAAAACCCACGACCATCCTACACAGCTACCAACTCCACACAACCTGTTGTCTAGATGTACTGCTTTCCGCTTAGAATCTAACACCTGCTCTAACATTTTCTTCAGTCCTCCTCCTTCAATTCTCTCTTTCCAGGACAGGACACGCTATTAAAGAAAACAGTCTGGAAAAATGAACAAAAGCAAGCAGAATTTAAACAGAGTGAACAGCAAAATCTCACTAAGCCATCTGATGAACAGATCAGTTCACATGGATGTTTCCTACAGAAGGCATCTCCACACCTCCAGGGGATGAATTAAGTGCCATGCTTACACCTACATAAAGAAGAATTAGTTTTCCACCCTTCCCCATCAATTGAAAGCACATACTTCCTCAGAGAAAGGATTATGGGATGTCTAGTGTTCCTCTTTAGCTCCACCTCCTAAAAAAATTAAACTAGTCCTTCCCAAACATGTGTCAGACCCATTCATTCTGAAAGAGCACCTTCGTAACCTGCAGAGTTTGCAAACTCAAATACATAAATGGGCTATAGCAAAGAGACAAAAATACTACAACAGCTTCAGCTTGGATCGACAAAACCATTAAGATAAGACTGCCTGCTTTTTAAAGCAGATCCTACCCTATTTTGTCCCCCTTAAGTCAGGAAACAGAAATTGCTCTCACCCAATTATACAACCCATCTCTTTAGAGATACAACAGAACTGCGTATCTTTGCTCAAAGACAACAATATCATGCCTTTGCATTTCGCTGGAAAAAAATTGGCAGCAATTACAGTATGCAGACAAGTAAGACCTTGGAAAGGATCCCATTGGGAGAGGAGTGCTCCCTGCTGCCCCAGGGACAGGGCTTATGATGGATTGGAACTGGGTTCCTGGAATACAAGCCTGTAAAGACATCTCTAACAGTCCCTGTCTTTTCTCTTCTACAAGCGATGCACTTCCACTATCACACACAGGTAACAGAAACAAACATAGGTTCTGAAGTAGAGCTCCCCACACTTACAGTCTCAGCTGAGTTCTGTCAAGCAGGTACAATAGTTTCAGTTCACTTCTATAGAAGACAAAGAGGCTCATGAACTCAAGGAGTTCAAGTGGCTTCAGGCTTAACCAAAAAGACTTCTCAGCCAGGAACTACCTAGGGCATCCAGACAGACTCCTACACACTAGGAGACAAGCCCAAAGAAGAATCAAATGGAGCAGGACTCACAGGAAGTAATGCTGAGAAATAGTTCTGGGAGTCCAGGTTTGCATCCAGCTGCTGCAGTGGGAACTCCAGGATCACTTTACTGAGCACCTGCATCATCTCCTTCAGGCCAATGTTATACGCATACCTGCAAGGAAAAAGGCAAAAACCCCCAACATTTCACACCATCTGATCTTTGCAGACCACGCCTCTTCACAGAGATACAGCAGAAAATTATTTTCATTTTCCAGACTTGTTTTTTATTTGTTTGTTTGGTTTTCCAAATATTCAGGCAGTAAAACCACCTTGCATTGCATCAGGCCCTGCATAAGGCCACAAGTCCTGAAAATCTGCTATCACAGTGGAACAAGCTGCTGCAGGGACAGCACCCTCACATTTACTAGAGTGCTGTAGGAATACTGTTGCGCAAAAGAAGGGAAACAGGTTTGTATTTGAGAAATACTATGTAAAAGGCACTCTGATTATGCGTTCTAGACTTGCTGCTGTACTAAGAGTGGACAAGCCACACCACAGCACAGCCCCAGCTGCAGGCAGCTGGTTGAATATTGCAATGCACAGAGCAGCAGCCCCTGCATGAACTTACAGGCAGTCTGTGCCAAGAACTGGCTTGCTCTCTTCAGTCCACAGTTCCTTAATAGCAATACAATCTCTTGTTACAAGAATTGGGGCAGGAAAAGCCTAACCACTGAGGATGCTATAGATGCAGCTGGTGCTCTCCATCAACTCCTGTCATCATTCAGTCATGATCTCTAACCTGCATTTCTCATGCCCTATACTGATAAAATTAATGTTTAATAATTGAACGTGGGTATTCACATGTTTTCTCCTCTTCTTTCTAGATCCACTGTCAAACCCAACTGTTCAGCATAAGGGACAGCATCCCTAAGGGAAAACTCACTTGAGGGAGTTGATTTCCAGGACCAGGTTGTCACAGGAAATGTTTTCTTCTTCACCCCTCTGCAACGTACCCAGAACCTCATTCTGGAAAACTAATGAAGGAAAGGACAGGTAGTTAGACATGAAAGGGAAAAGCATAGATTCTTCAAACTGTTCATTACCGAAGAAACTGTATCCCTAAAGGAAGCATTCTGACACAGATGTCTATTTGTTCTCCATAAGCTGGCACAAACCCACATCAACTATACTTATAAGTAGTGGAATATAATTCAAATAAAGGAGTCGACCTACTAGACACCATTGATCTATCCACGCAAACCAGTACCAAGCTATTTACTTTGGCAACCTTTTAAAAGAGTAGAGTTTCTATTACACTTTCACAATCTAGCCTTTCCTATTCAGTCAAACCTCATCTTCCCCTAACTAAAGATGTGAACTCAAACCTAAAATTTATTGGTTTAATTTCCTTTGGGGAGATATTTTAACATTAAAAAGGCATGCTTTTTTTCCCAATTTGGCTTGAACACCTTTCAAATCCAGGTAAGCTTAACACAACAAAAGAACACCAAAATACATCTGCCAAAAGAGGCAGGTCCTACAAGGACATTTAATTCTCCAGCATGATTACAGCAGTAAGCTGTCTACACAGGGAAACTCTGCTGAACCTTCACACAATCTCTGAGTTTAGGCAATGACACTGCCATTTAAACAGACAACTCAGGGAGGTCGCTTTCATGACAGCCCAGTGATCAGGGGTGAGAAAGATGGAGGTTCTTTGTCTAGCTTCTTATCCTTGGCTGCCTTGGGTTATCACAAGAGCAACACAGGGGAAATTAAGGAAGTGAGGTCAGGAAACAAACATATCCTAGACATCTACAGATGTTCCAATACACCTAGAGAATACAGCACAAATCTCACACTCACTGCATGACCTGCAGGCTCACCATACTTCTTAACAGCCCATCTCTCACCTTTGATATCATCTAGCTGAGGGGACGCTGCCCGACTGTCTGGCTCCTCAGAGCCCATGCTGAGGTCACTGTCCGACTCGCTCTCTTCCTCTGAATGCATAGCTGGGCCTGATGAAGAAGAGAAGACACAGCATTCAACACTCAAAAGCTGCAGCTGTCATATGCATGAGGTACCAGGTGTCCCACGGACTTCCCGACCAAGTCAGCAACTATCTGTCCTTGCAAGGAAGCTTCTGCTTACAGGTCCAGATGATTAGATTTGCTGCAGAGAGAATGCTACAGCTGGCACTAGGATAATGGGACTTTTTAAGAGTCTGCAGGCAGACAACAAAGGACAGGGACAGAAGCAAATGCATTTTGCACAGACTGCTGATTCATGATGGAGCAATGTCAGCAGACACTGTCACTAGCAGGAAGAAAGCCAGCAGTACCCGGAATAGCCAAAGCATATTCCCTCTAAGGGAGGGCCTGGTATCCCATAGTGCGCCATTCACGGCACAGACAGTTGTGTGTGTTAGCATAAGTCAAAGATATAATAAACATCGAGCACAGGAAGAGAGAGAATCTGGTTCACCACTTGCTTTCACCTCTCACCTTGCCTCCACATACATATGTTATCTGGAGCCAGTCTGCTTCACAAAGCCCGGGTCTTACTCTGAACACAATTACCAGGGTCCCACTCAGCCAGTTTCCCTGACACAGGTCTGTCTGTCCATCCCCAGGTGACTACACTAAACTCTTCCTCACCCCATAGGCTTTGTCTCTGCTCTTCTTCATCCTCTTCATTCTTGTCATCTGCTTTCCAGAGATAGCCTCTGCCCTCTGAGCCTACATCCTTTTTATTGTAACCTGAAAAAGAAAGTTATTAGGAGGTAGATGTACTGCATCAGCTTACAGGCAAACCTGAAACAGACCGGTATAACCTGCATATTACTGCCCCTAAATATCCTTCAATGAGAGGGAGACAGGATTCCTGCAGATGCATAGGGATTTCAGCTTTTATCTTCTCACTTGCCTTGTCAAACGACCGACTTACTGCTCCCTACAGCAGCAACATTCATCTGACCGTGTTCGGATCCCTCGACAAACCCAAACTGACAGAAACAGTATTTCACAAGGACAAAGTCCTTGGACACAGTCCAGGTATGAGGATGTAGATCTTGCAACCTGCCTTGAACTGAACATCTCTTCCAACTTCAGCTTATTGTGTCTTACAAGGCTCCTAATCTAAGAAAAGCTGACTCTCCAAAGATTTTAATACTGGGGTACTGAGGGACATCTCACTTGAGCCAAATATCCTTGCTTGCCCTACTGAAAATACATGTTCCAAGCTGAATGCAGCACTAAGCTCCAGCCTGGCACTGTAGAGTCTAGAATGGGGGAGGGAAAGACCCCAAAAGATCATGGAAGGCAAAGCCCTCTGCATAGCCTGAGTGCATGGAGCCAGAGACTCTCATACCTTTCAGTTTCACTTTGCTTTCCTCCTTGTTCACGCCAGAATCATCACTGAACTGGTCATCATCCTCTTCCTCCTCATCTGGTGGGTGCAGAGAGATCACTGTGCCCTCAGAAAGAGTGATGCCAGGACCTACTACTACCTGCAAATATGTGCAACATACCTTAATGAAGAAATACCCTGATTGCCCCCTTGTACCTCTACCAGCATGGACAACAGCTGCTCCAGACAAGCTGTATACTAACAAGTATAAGTGAAGACATCAGCACTGCTAGATCACATACCATACTACCCTAGCCAAACAAAAGGAAGAAAAAGATGGGAGCAGTAGCATATCGCCCACGTCTGCAAAAAGGCTTGGAGCAGCCCTGTATTCTGCTACGGTCTACCATAAGTCTAGTAACCTGCCAAGAAAGGCAGAAAGCAGAACAGACATAAATACAGCTCACCTGAGAAGAGAGGACACAGTGGGGCTTTAGCTTTACTTTCTCCTTCACTTCAGCTTCATCGCAGATAACAGAATGGCAGATCTCCACGTTATCTGCTATGTGTACTCTGTCCCAGAGAAAAGCTCCGTCCAAAATTACTTTATCACCTGTTACACATCACCAAGCACAAATATGTTGAGCAAGGCAGTTTGCTGCTCTCCCACACTGCTGAGTCCACTAGAAAGCACCTTACTGAATCCCAATGCCCTTGATGCATGATGGCTGTTAGATGAAAGGTAAAAATTGGCCTTAAGAGGCCTAGGGCCATTTCTTACCCAAAGCTAAAAGACAAGTTTGTTCTCCACAGAGACTTAACAAGTTGACAGTAGCAACTGACATCTTGGTTTTGCACAAATACAGCCAACTCACAAAAAAATTCCAGCCAAGACTAGGATGAAGGAGTACCAGGCAGCTCACAAAGACAGGGACAGATGTCCCTTATTTGCAGGATGTTGGTGGGTGATAACTCTAGATCAGTAAACGTCATGCATTCTCTACTGCTGAAATGACTTATTTGCATTAATTGCCTTCCACCTTTCAGCATCATTATGGTGCCCTGAAAACTAATCTATTTCCTCTGCTGGAAAACCAAGCTTTTCTCCTTTCTTCCCACTAGAAGTCAATTAGTACCCACCTATCATCCTCTCTGAGAGCCAAATGCACTTTAAATCCCAACAACCTGTGCCCTTGCCTGGCAAGGCATTCATGTTCCCCATTCTGGTACTCACCTATCCTACAGTTCTGCCCAATAACGCTGTTTGTTATGGAGCAGTTGCTGCCGATTACCGTTCCCTGCCCAATGAGTACGTTCTCTTCCAGCACGCTGCCGTGGCCAAGGCTAACATCCACCCCTCGATAAATGTTGTGTTTAGAATGGGTGTAACTCTGATTCTTGTCATCGGTGAAGTTCATCTCTGGAGTCAAAGGATAAACCCAGCGCCGGATGATGTCAGAGCACACAGCTTCATACATTAGCAGGTTGCATATATGGGCACCGTACTCTTCTGTTGTTACATGCATATGGATCTGATTCCCCAGGACCTGGGAGACAGGCAGGAGCATGTCAGAAGATTCTCTAATGCAAGGTAATAGGATCTCCCTTGTAACAACCCTCTCCTTACCTCCTCATTCACCAACAGACCACGCACAAAGTCATCTCGTGTCTGGTAGTCAAAATTGTCTGTGAACAGCTCAGCCACCTGCCAGGAATAAAAGATAAGGAAATAATATAATTAGCAGAAAATGTTGCCAGGGAAGCCAGATAATTAAGGGCTGTTCAGTGGTTCTCAGAGAGCCAAGTTATACAGTACAGGAAAGTGATGCTCTTGCCTTGAATAAAGCTTTGATTCCTCCTGATAGGAGTGTTGACCTTCCCATCTCCTCCTCCTATCAGAGACTATGAATAGATTCTGGTTTTCAGAAGGGGCAAAACAGTGCTTTAGCATTTCCAAGCAATCTGCACAGCCTCACTTTGTAGTTTCATTCCCAAAGGAAGCCTGTAGACTAGCTTTTTCAGATGTGGAAGAGACGTTAACAAGCCTAGGCTGGAATAACCCTGAATGTTACCCTAACACAGTACCAGCTTGCAAGTACTGACACTTTTCCATAGCATAGCCATCACCTCTGCTCCACAGATGTTACTATACTCGGAAGTGAAATCGCTTATTTTCCAGAACAGTTTCATCCTATGCCAAATCAGCCAGTCTACCAATGCATCTACCGTCTAGTTCTGCCTGGGCTTGAGCAGCAGATGCAGACTGAGCACCCACACAGTGCGCAGAGCAGTGCCACATGATCGCTCAATCTCTCAGCTCAGTCACTGAGCACAACTGAGAGTTCTGGTTTCGAAACCTAGTACACTCAAGCCGAATGCACCCCCTGCACACCAGCAGGACAAAGGGAGCAATGCAGATTGAATTTTGGAGCCTCAGAAGGCAGAACTCACCTGCGGAGAGCAGATGCTGATATGACAATCCAGCAAGTCATGGCGCACCTCAACGTTCTCAATAGAGTTCTGGAACAGACTCTGAAAGAGGAAAAAATTCAGATGATCTGAGTGCCTTATGCAGTACCGAACCCCAAAAGCCTTCTATAAGCCAGGGGCACTATTGATTGAATTATTAAACTACCTGAAGTTCTGAAGATCAGAGGAATCTACAATCTACACTGAAACACAAGCTTAGCAGGCACAGCCTGGTCACACACAGAGCTGCATGTCAGTCAGAAGAGACTGGCCTCATCTTTACACAGTGCAGCTCTCCAAGAAACAGCTTGTACTTCGAACAATCACTTTTCCTCCAAGAGGCTCTTTACCTCAGTTGCTTGGAGCTACAAATGTACAAAGAACATTAATAAATCAAAAGAAGTATTCATAGTTTCCATACCCCCTGTGGATTTTTACAGCTGTGGGTTGTTTTTTTGTTGTTGTTGTTTTTTGCTTTGGTTTTTCCTTTTTGGTTTCCTACAGTGATTTGTGCTTTCAACTGAAGGTAAAAAATAATCTACTGATTACTGATTTGGGGATGAAAACGCCATATAATCAGAGTCTTAGTTCCAAGTTGGAAAAAGAAAAAGATCCATCTATCTCACTGGAGAAAGTGCCTCCATAGACATTTACAAAGCATTTACTACATTATTAGGCGAAGAGTACAGGCAGAGGTAATAGGAAGTACTACCCCTTGCATGTGCTGTTATTCCACCCCTCAGTGCCGCTTCAAAATGGTTTGTGTATGATAGCAGTATATGCATCCCAATTTGGGAACCCCTGTGACAGCACAAATCATCCACCCCTCCTTTGTTTCACATGGAGAAAAGGAATCAAATAAATGCAAAAACTGAATTGTGAGAAACATGTCTGCCCCATCATCATACTCTGAAATGAATCCCAAACGTGTGTCCCAGCATAATGTCATCAAGCCTCAAAAAAAGGTTAAAGGAAAAAAAATGCCACTTTACCAAGAGTTACTTCCTATCATCTGCTCCTCCAAAAGAAGCAGCAAGCACAGTTCCCCAGCCCTCACTCAAGGAGGGCCTCCTCCTTGGGGTGGGCTGCTTCACTACTGCAGCCCTTTTCCACCTGTCAGGTTCCAGACGCACCATAGGAAAGCGGAAGCGTTTCAGCCCCTGGGTTCTCTGGTAGTGAAGGACACGGTTTGTGGCACTGTCCATAGCAATAACAATGTCATCCTCTTTGCACCTGGCATGGTGACCAGGTGAGGACTCCTTGAATATCATTGTCATCACAGAAACATTCTTTTCCATCTTACGACGCAACCTGAAAAAGAAGGGCAGAGCTTTAAAATCACTCTTCAGAGAGTTAGAGCCCAGTCGCAGCACGCCAGGCAAGCGTACACTCTTTCAACACGTACTTGTGCTCTTCCAGGGCTTTCGATATATTGAAATTGGACACCACATCTCCAGTGACGAGAATGAAGTCGGAACGAACAAGGGACTTGGCATCAACGTCTCGTAGCACATCACCAAGGGAGCGGTACAGGTCAGAAGTCACAAAGCGCACCGTGTTGGGCGAGGTGTGGCGGCACCACTTAGATTTTCTGGAAGGAGAAAAACACATCAGGAAGGCATAAAGAGGATATTTCTTTAGAGAACACGCTAGGACACAGTGCTCCAGTGCACGCCACATCTGTAAGTGAATGCAGGGAGAACGCTATTACGAGCCCACTATCGACAGGCTTAGGTATGCTCATTTGCACACAGCAGATGAACTGAAGAGGGTTAGACTTTGAGACTGTAGCTTATGGAAACTTAGGAAACCCGACCCCACTGCGAGCCAAGTTTTGACAAAGGAGAAGGAAAAGTTACACACAACCCAAACTTTTTTTCTCAGAAAGCAGTACGTCAGGCAGGGAAAAGACTGCATGCTTCTCTCTAGCTTGCAAACCTGCAGCATGCAGAGGCAAAGATGTTGAGAGTTGTTTCCATATGCTGCATGGCATACCAAGACAGAGCATAACGCAAAGGGTGGTACTCTAATTTACATGGCTACCGACAGGAAACCCCTGCTTTTAGACAAGAAGAGTTAAATGCCAATATAACTGCAGTCCCAAAACACTCAACCCTTTTAATACACTGCACAACCACACTCCTTCATAGGAGGAATGGTCTTTTTTGAGATGTGCTAGGAGACCACCATTGAAAGGGAATCTCTTGCACACAGTTTTCATCAGAAGGATCAGTAAGACCTTTGAGGCTTGCTGGAGGACAGAAGAATCCTTTCTGTGATAAAACTAAAAAGAGGAAGAGATTCTTACTGTAAATGCTCTTTTATCTCAGCTGACTTCCAGCAGCAGAAAACAAAGGTTTCTTCCACTCCAGTTGCTGTTAGGAACTCCAAGGTATAGTCAATCATGGCCACATTTGCCATAGGTAAAAGAGCCTAAAAAAAACCCCAAAAATGAAAAACATATGGATAGCTGAACAAATGCTCTGTACCTCAACATCAGCAACAGCCCCTTCCAACTTGAGGATATAATATCATCACTAGTAGCAGAAAAATAACACGAGTAACTGCTCCACCACCTTTTATCAAAAATTTTTTAGAGTTGATCTAAACGGTAAGAGCTAGCTTCTGATTTTCTATAGGGGCAGATCCTCAGTTCAGAAAGGAAGGCATAAAAAAAAAAGTGCAGTTATCACACAGAAAACTCTTTAAGAAGACTCAGATAAATGAGAGACACTGGGAAAAAAAAAAAAATCTCAGAGTGCTGATCCCTGACTCAGGCTTTAACTGTTTCAAGAAAAACCTGTCAGACATGAATGATGAAGCCACAGGAATATGACTGTCCAGAATTAAACAAGAAAAAAAACAAAACACCCCAACCCACCAACCTAAAGTGAAGTGAGTGTTCTCTTGACTTCAGATTCAAACCACACTTTTAAACAGAGTTACTGATTCACAACTGAGTGATCTCATACTACTCTTTAATTCATTTTTGGTGCTGTTTTGTTTCAGGCTTGAGCTCGCGTGTATAATTATGACCACCACAAACATTTAATCAGCAAACGAAGCAAGATAATTGTTCAGACCTAAATTCTCCAGAAGTGCTCTTTCCTTTAACATACAGCCTTCTGATCAGGATAATTACAGCGCTTTCCCCATCCATTTTTCTGGCCGTATTCTTTTACCCATTACTGCTGGCAAGGACGAAGACTTTGCTCCTTTCCTCTATCCGAAACAAGCCTGCCCAAACCCGCTGCTGCTCCTGCATCAGCGACAGATGAAAAGCAAACGGCGCAGTTTGCCTTGCCATATGGAAGAGCGAGCAGCACCAACGCAGCAACGAGATCCTCGCTGCCTCTCCAGCGGGGGATATAAACTCGTACAAATGAGAACCGGTCAGAGGCCTCCACAGCGTGGGGGAAAGCGGGAAAAGCCGCGACGGTGGGGGCTGCCCGAGCCGCGGGAGGAGGCAGGGGCCCAGCAGCACCCCAGGACCTGCCGAGAGCAGCTGGGGGGGCCTCGCCTTCCCCCGGCCCAGCCCGGGGCTCACACGGCGGGGCACGCCGCGACCCCGGGCCCGACCCTCGCTGCCAGCGAGCACTCCGCCTTTCGTCAGAGGCCTGCCCGCTCCAGCCCCGCCAGGGACGGGGCCGGGCCGGGCCGGGCCAGGACAGGCGGCCCCAGAGGAACCGACCCGGGGGAGGCGGCAGCAGGCGGGGAGGGGGTGGGAGGTGGGGGAATTTCTCACCCGCGGCCGGTCTTTGGAGATAGGGAAGAAGCGGCGGTTGAAGCTGTCGGCAACCAGCACGGCCTGGAGCGGCGGCGGCGGCTCCTCCTGCGGGTCGGGCCCGCGGGCCACCCCCGCGCCGGTCCCCCGCCTCGCCGTGCCGCGGGCCGCCATCTCCTCACGCTGCCTCAGCTCCCCCCTTCCGCTTCCGAGTCCGCGCCGGAAGCAGCGACGGGAGCTCGGCGGGGACAGACGAGCGCGGGGCAGCGGCGCGCCTTCGCGGCCTGGCAGCGGTCCCCGGTCCCCGCCCCTGCGGCCCCGGCTGGCCGGTTGAGCGGAGCCCGGCCCCGGAGAGCCGGGCAGGCCCTGCCGGGGCCCCCGCTCCCTAAGCGTCAGCCAGCCTAGCAGAAGGCAGGGCCCGGGGTGCGGGTAGGCGGAGAGGGCAGCTCCAGGAGGGCTTCAGGAGCCCCTCCTTGCCTCCCCAGCCTTTCGCCCCGGCCGCCGGCACCTGCGTGGAGAAGATCCGCCATTGCCAAGTGGATCTTCGTCAGGCAGAGCGGTGGGAGCCGGTCGCTCGCAGGGGCTGCGGCAGCGGTGCCGGCCCACATGCCTGCGCCTCGGGAGCTGGGGAGAGAGACCTTTTCACCGGCAGCCCCTGAGGAGGGAGAGGGCGGAGGGGAGAGCGGCGCTCCCCGCCGTGACAGGGGACAGCCAGGACCCAGCTGAGGCGAGGGGAAGGCCTGAATGTCCCACACACAGGCATTTCCCAGATGACCTCGGGGTGCGTGTAGTACTTTGGTGCAACCCCGGGGATTTCCAGTGTAGGAAAAAGTTGTATTTTCTTGATACGCTTCCTAGCTGCCACGTGCTCGTGCTGCATTTCCAGATGCCCATCCGCTGTTTCGGCAAAGGCCAGTCTTGCTGTGAACCAGCCCTTCGGCACTCGCCTTCCATCAAGGAGTGACGACCAAAACCCGCAGTCGCTGAGGGACCTCTTGGAGCCCACCCAGAGACACTTCCAGAGAGGAGGAGAGGAAAGAAAATGTGGTTTCTGGGGGTGGGGATGGCGTTTGTCTTCCCCTCAGCTTGGCGAAGCAGCCCCTGCTTGGGAGCTGCAGGTGACGGTGTCTGGCTGTGCCCTCTGCTCGGACACTGTCAGCTTCATGCATCCCGATCTCCCCAGCCACCCCTGCCCCAGCCTGGGCTCTACCCTCATGCAGGTCTGGTGGTCCCTCCTAACGTGCTTCAGTATTGGCCTGGCCCTCAGAAGGGGATTGGCCGCATACAGTCCTCGGCACAGAAAACGTGCCCTTGGCTGAATCCCTCCTCTGCCACCTCTCTCTGCTGCCAGTCACAGTGCTGCAGTCCCTCTTGCCTGACACAGCTCACACAGCACTGCTGCCTGCTCATTTTTTAGTGACAGAAAACTGCGATAACCCCCGCATTCAAAACCAGGAAAACAGGCTGGGATATTTCCCCAGGGAGCTCCTAGCAGGCTGGCAGCAGGGGGGCTGCAGAGAGACCCAAGCCTGGCAGCAGGAGGGCCTTTACCAGTGCTGGGTGCTGCAGAACCTGGTGCTCGCTGCCCTGACCTGTTGTCACGCTTCTGCCCCTCTCTCCACATGGGACAGGCGTTTACAGCCCCTGCTCTGTCTCCTCACCAGCCTCTCTTGGATTCTTGGTCTCCCTTGCTCCCCATAAACTGCCTTGCTGTGACACCCTGCTCTGGTCCTTGCTGCTCTCATCTGCTAGCAACTCTGCACCTACCCACTGACTGATCAGCCAGAGACTCAAGGAGCTGATAAACAGTTCAACTGTGATCCGAGAAAGAAACACAGGGCACTTGCACCCCCATCTCTGAGGCAGGGTCTTTCCCCAGGGTGGAAGGTGGCACGCACTTATCAGCCCAAGGTACGCAGTATGGCCTTTCCATCCTGGTGACGGGGGAAATTAAGGGAGGCACAACTCAATCATAGACCTACAGTACTGTCCCAGTGTCACAGGCAGCCTGTACAGCCCCCACAGCAGTGCTGAGGGGTCTTTGCTGCACTGTGAGTGGGAGAAGAGTGTAATATGCATCATGCAGCATACCTTTTCATCGGCTGAATTGCAGGTTCAGGACTGACTTAGTAGAAAACAACTCTCCTCTGTCTCCTGAAGGACTCTGCAGCATTGGGTATTCCCTGAAATTTCCCTTACCAGCTAAAATGTTCAGGCATCGCTTATGTGGTGCCATCTGCGCCCAGTAACTTGTGACTGAGCCCTTGCTGTGCTGCACCTTGTGGCTGAGTTGCTTGACCTTAGCTAGAGATTTGGAATAAAGCAGCAAGGATGGACACAGTGAGAAAATAGAAATGAGCTGCCCTAGGGAAATAAATCATCCCCATCCTTTTCAAAAATAGGTATCCGCATACCCTTGGGAATCCTGTTGCCTCTGCAAAGAAGCTAACCCCAGAACAAAAGCTCCCAGATGGTTTCAGCCCAGGGGTTGCAGCTTGAAGAATGATCCAAGAAGTGGATTTGTCATTGCCTGAGGGCAGGACAGCATCTTTCTTCCTGCCTACGTAGCACTAAGTGCATAAACAGCACCAGAAATCAGGTCTGATCCAGCCTGCACAGCCACTGCCCATGTCGAGACCAGGCACACAGAGCTCGACAGGAGAATCAGCAGATTATCTGGCTAATTACATCCTGTTCTCTCCAAATGAGGAGAGTTTCTGAGACATTGCCCTGGTAAATTGGCAGGAGCAGGGGAAGACAAGTCAAGGTAATTGCTGATGACCTGAACTCAAAATCAGCCTGATAAATATTCCTCAGGTTTTGCAGATATGCTTCTCTCTGGTTTCACCAGGGACTTGCAGGCCAGTAGCACACGGGCCAAAAATTTTCTGAAAGCAATGTAATTCCAGGGGAGCTTTTAAAATTGAAATTAGCTCATGAAAATTGAAATGAGGCTAGACTGGGTTAGACTGGAGGTCCATCAAACCCAGTATCCCACAGTGGCTGGGCAGGGGGATAGGAAGACCCATAGACTGTGGGGTTTTTTCTTACTCCCTCATCTGTGGATACCCCTGGACATAGCATCATGGGGCAGCATCCATCAGCTCTGGGAATGATGAGCATGGTGGGGACGCTCTGCTTTCTGGGGCATCCCCCCAGTCCCTGTTCCTACATTTTTAACTCTTTTCTCTTCTGCGTTTTTTGTCCTCTCTGAGCATTTGGTTGCTCCCTGGCTTTTCCCTCTGCATAGATGATGGCCCACAAGGCATCACTAAGCCTTGGCAGGCAGCTCCAGATTTGGTCTTATTTTAGATGGGTTTGGGGCTCCTCGTTCATCAGGGCTGAGTGGGACCTGTGTCAGGGGGTCCCCAGGGTGGTAAGACTTACAATGAGGAGGATCACAGGAGGTCTGCATGGAGGAACCATGTACCTAGCACGAGGCTGATTTCCCCTCACATGTCCCGCCTGGTGGCCAGCAGCTCTGATGCCCTTGGAGCCTCCTTGGGTGCCTCAGCAGAGAGCTATGGGACATGTGTCATCTCACCTCCAGGTCAGGTATGCAATTAGTGTCTAAACTCAGCTCTTCCTGGCCCATGCCACGCTGGCAGGGAGCCTGGTTAGGTTGGAGCTATCCCCACACAGCGTCAGAGGTGACAGAGGCAGGCCATGAGCCCTGGCACAGGGTATCTGGGCACAGGGGGCTGTCCTGAGCTTACCCAGGACAGCTGATGCCCACTTGCCAGATGCAGAGAGGGGTCTGTCTGCCCCAAGCACCCTTGGAGGAACTCCTGCTGCTGGGAGAAGGGGTAGGCAACAGCCAGGACATGCTTACGTTGTTCAGCCTTCCTGCACACCTGAACGGCTCTATGCCTGACACAAGATTTACCTGAGCACCGAACCAAGTCCTGCAGGTAAAAAGAAAACTGCAGACCACAAGTAAGTCAGCAAATGTGAAAGCCAGACGCGCTCTGCATCCCAACCCTTCCGCCTCACTCCCTTCCTCCCACGCCCTGGGCTCTGGCCAAGCTGACAGCAGGGACACTGACTCACAAGCTATTCCTCTGTTCTTTGCTCATTTGGGCCTCTCCTGCGCTTCTCAGCAGAGGTTTCTGCCAGATGAACTGCTGGGCTTCCTCCACTCTCGGCATCCTGCTGTTCCTGGGTTGGCAGCCCTGAGAAGGGGAGCCAAAGACACGAGGCCACCCTGTCTGCATCCCCCTGCGTTTCCACCTGCCCTGGGGTGCTGCTCACAGCAGTCCCTGGTGGCCCCTTCCACCAGCGAGATACTGGGCACAGCATCATTCACCTGCTAACAGGGAATATGCATTACTGCTGCCTGAGCTCTGGGCTGCCACAGCTCCCTGTAGCTCAGCTGCCCCGTGTTTCGTGTTGTCCCTGTGCCAGATGGGATGTGCAATGAGACAGGTGGCTGCTGCACCAGCACCTCCCCAGCTGCCAGAATATGGAGATGGGGCTGCAGGGGTCCTGTTGCAAGGAGCAGAGCGTTTGTGGTGAGCAGACTGCAGCAGGGGGGTGCTGCTGGTGGATGCTCATCCCGTGCTGCTGGGTACCACGCAGGTATGCCAAGCTGAGGAGGTTCCCCACAGGTGGCACAAGTCTCCCTGGAGGGACAGGGGACAGCAGAAGTGCCCCACTGCTTAAAGAAGGGACATCCATGTGACTGACTGCCACTGAACAGCCCTGCCTGGAGCCCAGAAACCTGAAATGAGAGGAGAGACAGGGAAAGCACAGTTAAGTCCCAGAGTAAACTTCTCTCTAATTTACTTCTTCCCTGGGGCTTTTTTCTGGTCCCAGGCTCTCTCCTCACAGACTGTCCTGGTTTTGGCTGGGATAGAGTTAATTTTCTTTCTAGTAGCTGGTATAGTGTTATGTTTTGGGTTCAGTATGAGAAGAATGTTGATAACACACTGATGTTTTCAGTTGTTACTAAGTAATGTTCAGACTAAGTCAAGGATTTTTCAGCTTCTGATGCCCAGCCAGCAAGAAGGCTGGAGGGGCACAAGAAGTTGGGAAGGGACACAGCCAGGGCAGCTGACCCAACTGGCCAAAGGCATATTCCATACCATGTGACAACATGCCTAGTATATAAACTGGGGGGAGTTGGCCTGGGGAGGGGGATCACTGCTCAGGAACTAACTGGGCATCAGTCAGCGAGTGATGAGCAACTGCATTGTGCATCACTTGTTTTGTATGTTCCAACTCTTTTATTATTATTGTCATTTTATTATTGTTATTATTATCATTATTATTTTCTTCCTTCCTGTTCTATTAAACTCTTCTTGTCTCAACCCATGAGCTTTACCTTTTTTTCCCCCATTCTCTCCCCCATCCCACTGTGGGGGGGAAGTGAGTGAGCGGCTGCATGGTGCTTCATTGCTGGCTGGGCTTAAACCGCAACACAGACACAGACTGGGCTGTAGGCTATATTGTGCTGGATATTTTAGCTGAGTTTTCAGCCCTTTACAAGCCTCACTCCAGTTTCTCCCCCTTGCAATGGTTTTGCTCTCTCCCCATGGCCTCAGCAAGCAACAGACTCCTTGAGGTAGCTGTTGGATGAAGTCTGTGTGATGGGATGCATCTTTCAGGACACTGCTTTCATCATCCCTCACCAGGGCCTCATTTCGAGAGCTCCCTAGCTGGCTCCAGCCCATCCCTCCACTCCCTCCCACCCAGGAGCCTTATGCCATGGACACAGAACAGCCACCAGCAGGAATTGTTGCTCTGTTCCTGCTCTCTTGCTCTGAGATGGGGCTGCTCCCCTCTCGTGTGCGAGGGCAGAGGGCAGGGTTATTCCTCATCCCTCATCTTGTCCAGGGGAGGAAAATTACTCTTGCAGCATCCCCTCAAGGACCAGTCCCAGCCCCGCCTGGAGGAGATGCTGAAGGAGGAGTTGTCCACCCCTCTGCCTTCTCCCTGCTGCTGGCACCAGACGCATCATTTCAGGAAGGAGGCAGCCCTGCTTCCCACTGCTTGACCTGCCAGGAGCAACAGGCAACTTTGATCAAGGCACAGCTATCTGTGCTCTGATCACTGCCTTTCCTGCAAGGGCCCAGTTCAGAAGAGAGGGCACATTTCCTTTAACCCTTACTTCCCTGAGAGCCTGGAGCTCCACAGGAAAGGCACAGTTATCAGATCTCTCAGCCCAAGGGCTCCACATTTCCAGGGATGGCTGGGAACTGGGTGATATTCAGTAGCTGTGCCATTTCAAGGATCCATTCAGTTGCTCATGCACCCAGAGTTTTGTTTTAGAAAAGCTTTGTGTTGGGGCTGCCTTCAGATCTAATTAATAAAGAGAGAGAAGGGGAACTTTCTCAGGGGAACTCAGCAGCCCCCTTCCATCACATCAAAGCCATGGAGAGATCACATTATCTTGACAGATTTTGTGCACTACAGATCTGGTTACTGAACTTACGTTTCCCATGGACTCTTTCCAACACTACTTTTAATTTGTCAGGGATATATTTCAAACTGTAATATGCACATGGTTGCAGAAAAGTAGAAGGAAGTAGCTGATTAATGACCTTTTTCCTGGTGGTGTAGACGTGCTGGTTCCAGCTGTAATAGATACCAAAGAAAAGGTAATATACTGGAAACCAGAAAAAAATGAAGTCTCTTGGATTAGAGGTTCCTTTTTCTGTTTTGTCCAAGTCAAAGCAATTAATAATGCTATAATGCAATGTGCTAAGCCATGTGATGAGGGTGTATACCCAAGATACGCTGAGGAATTCATCGCAGTGCTCCCACTACTTTTCTGTCACATCAGTGGGAGTATTAGGCAAAGGCAGTTGAGATACCTTGTCTCTGGGAGCAGCTTCCCAGTCTCCACTTGTCTGGAGCACTCTCCTTCAAGTGCTGGCTTGGGTGCCCGAAACAGATGTATTATTTCTACTTCTTTTCATCCTTTTGCAGTCAACCACACTCTGAAGCACTGGTGACACCACTAATCACAAAGTTTGATACCTGACACACTGTAGTTATCAAACTTGTTTCTTGCTTGATGCAGACACCTGAGATGATAAAGGTCTTTTCCAACCTAAATGATTCTATGATTCTATGAAAAGAAATTATTAGCTCCATGGGGCAGGAATATGCCCCCTCCTCGACACTCAGGCAGCTCCTGACCCAGCCAGGCTTGATGCATGCTGTCAGAGCTAGGCTGGAGTGCCTCTGGGGCTGTCTGTCCCCATCACAGGGCCACTACTTCCAAAGAGGGACTCCAGGAATGGCTGCAGTGCCAATACTATATATGGGAATAAACACTCTTAGCAGGATCGTAATACTCAGCTTTGATCCTTGACCCTTAGAGATAAACCAACAGCTCTGATCCCTGCAGTGCAGATACACAAACAACCTCTCAGGTAGAGGCATGTGTAAAGACCTGGCTTAGACTTTGAAGGGGTGTCCACAATGATGTGAAGTGCAAAACAGGGCAAAGGTAAGCCCAAAGACACCATGACTGTAGTAACTCGGCGCTGATGCAGGAAGAGAGTCCAGAGCATGCAGTTCTAAATGTGCAGGCAGGGCTCAACTCTTCCCCCCCCAGCTAGATGGCGGAGGGATCATCCTTGCACAGAGGCATCACCCAGACCTACTCTTACCTATAGGTGACACAGATGTTCAGCTAGAAACTTGGTCTAAATTGTATCTCTGCCTACAATCACAGGACATCAGAGTGTGATCTGATAAACGCTTGCAGTAAAATGTGTTTTAAACCATCTCTTTGCACTCTTCTGTGCAAACCACTGCAAACACACTGAGGAAATAGAGAAGTGACAAACGAACATTGAAAGTTGGACTTAATTCATATCAGACTCTAGCCATATTAAGTGCACTGCAGAGAGCAGGCCCTGGGTCTTTTGAAGACAGAGAAGGCAGCAATAGGATTCACAAAGGCCATGCAATGCTTGAGCTCATTTTTCCCACCCACATGAAGAGCTGCTGTATTTTCAAAGCAGGAGCAGCTGGTGATTGATGTTATATGCACCTCACTGACAAGGAGCTGAGTCTGAACAGGGTATTTTCCATTAGTTCAAACTCGTTCAATCTTCTGTCTTTAAGAGGAAGCCAGATGCTGCTCACTGATGGGGAGGATCATTTGCACAGCAGTGGTTTGAGACCTTGCTCTGCTTTTCATACAGCGGCTCTCCTTTGCCTCTGTCACATGGTTTCCAGCAGCCACGCATTTTTTCAGAGAACTGAGCCACGAGTTGGAGATGTCATGCAGTTGTGGTCACAGAACAAGCTACTGATCACCCCAGGAATTGAGCACCATCACCCTGCTCCCATCCTGTAACTGCATGCTGGAGGAGGTGGTCCTGATGCTTCTAGTCTTTACATCCCCCAGCTCCCACGTGCTGCACTCCCAGTCCTGGGGAGAGGGCATGGGAGGTCTGGAGGTTGGGCCATTCTTTGGTTACCAGTATTAGGCTGGGTTTGTTATTCTAAGCACTGTGGGGCTGTGGTTTGTGTGAACCAGGCTGCAGGCCCTAGAGCTGCTTCCCACTCCTCAAGCACTGGTCTCATCTCTGCAGCCACAGCTGGGAAGGCTCCTGTCCTCCCGCATCCTGACGGAGAGCAGCTTGCAGCACTTGGAGTGCTTTGTTTCCTGTTGACCCAGCTGAGCCATGATTACACAAGGGACTTTTCCTATTAGTGGGTCAGAAACAGCTGGGGGAATCCCCCCTGTCTGCAGAGCATGGGACAGGCATGTGACATGGCTCTGTTTGGCAATGCAAACCTGCTCCAGACATATGCTTTCCTGTGCAGGGATTTCTGTAGCCTTAACAAACAGCCTGAAGGTTTCAGACTGATCAGTATTTCCTTTGGGGGTTCATCTTCACTGCAAGCTTCGCCTTGGCTAACCCAGGCTGTTGCCTAGGCTTTGTCCCAAACTTTTTGGTGTCCCACAGCAGCGGTCCCCACGGTCACACTGTTTGATACAATGAGAGGAGATATGAGTGAGTGCAGTGGCCACCCAGACTGAGACCCATCCTCCTTGCACTGTGGCTGTAGTCCATCACTTGGGGGCCAATAGTCCCCCAGGACATGTGCTCGCCCACCATTAACTGTGTCGGTCTGACACAGAGCTCTGGGCAGCGGTCAGTTAGCAATGCACGGAGGGGAGCGTGAGGCTCCCGAGGACATGGGCGCCTGGGTGTTGTGGTGGCATTGGAGCGTGGCTGCTGGTGCTCAGGCAGAGCTTCTCAAGGAAGCAAAAACAATTAGCTCAGCAAAACAAGATACACACAGTGGGGCTGTTTCAGGAAAACCCAGGACACCAGTCCTGCTCTTCCTGGGGGGAGAAAGCAGGAGACAACTGTCTCTGCTGCTTTCTCCCCCAGCAACAGAGCAGAACAAGTCTCCCCAAACCCTGCTAATTACTCACTGCTGCCTTGAGCTCCTATCCCCTTGCTGTCTGGACACAGAGCTGCTTGTCTTCCCCTGTGACCCCAAGCAAGAGTCTCCAAAAAACAGCTCCTTGCCCCCATTGCCCCTGTGTGCAGCCCTGGGACCCGGTGACCCAGGAGAGACCCAGCACCAGCTGCAGCGGCAAGAACAGAGCTGTGTTTGATTTGCAGCTTCCCCTTTTTCCCAGTTTTCAGCTGCACAGCGACAGTCCCAGAGGCCCAACGCTCTCTGACCTTGGCTGTCCTCATTTGCTTCTAAAACTGGCTGATCACACTGGTGAGCTCCAAAATTGGCATCCCAGCTGCCCTTTTCTCTGCCACATGGGATTCCAGGCACCACCAGGGGCTCCCAGCATTTTTAATTATTTTTCTCCTATTTTTGAAGCCCTTTTCGCTCATGCTGCTTGTGGTGTTTCCAATGGGACAGAAAGCTCTTCTCCTCGCAGGGTGCTTGTTGTGTGCTCGCTGAGGCTGGTTCATCCTTCCCATGTACCTTGGAGGGACGCCTGGGAGCACAGGGGCAAATGCAGGCTGGCGGTTCCCTGGTAGCATGTGCTAGGTTGGAGAGCAGAGGATGCACTATGGAAAAGCCCAAGGGCTTGAGAACACGTGGGGAAACAGAGACCTTAACTCCAGTGGTAGTGGCATCCCCTGCAGCATTGCCTTCCTTACGGACCCACTGCCAGGCAGCAGGGAAACATCCCACTTTCCCAGGAGCGCACCTGGTGCAGATGTGAGGTACGTAATGACCAGCTGAGCTATCGTCAACAAGCATCTCCGCAGAGGATGAGAGCAGGTGGTGAGAGAGCCAATGGCACCCACGAACCGTGTCCTGGGGGACACAGTGCAGCAGAAGAAGGTGTTGGATGTCACTGCTACACTGCATCACTGAGACCTTGGACGGATGCTGACAGGGTCACTTCACAACGGATGTAGGAAATGGGCAGGGTTTGGGGGAATGGGAGGGAAAACACGGCTACTGGCAAGCTCATCATCTGCCAGAAGATCGAAGAGGTGCTGCTTGTCCATCCCTGATGTGCGCCTCATGAAGCAGGAGCTGCTGGGAGGACCTGCAGCATTGTGGGTGCTGGCAAGGAGAACAGCAGGAGGGAGCACTTTGCACCCTTACACAGGGCCGTCATGGGTGCATCCACACATCGTTTTTCCATGTTACGTCCTGATGGTGCCCGTCAACCAGGCCCTGCACGGCCACATAAGCAGCCAGCTGTAAGAAAACCACATCCCAATACAGGCCAGCCGAGTGACCTTGCTGCTGTGTCTGGCTCTGCTGTTTCCACACAGCTGGAAGCAGTGACGCCTTCTCCTTGGTGAGCCCACAGCTCTGTTTTCACAGAGGGAGGAGTGGACAGAGTGTGCCCTGCCCTGGCAGCAGGCTGTGACCCTGTCCCTGGGAGCTGATAGGAAGGTCGTGCTGTGTCATGCCCTGGCCACCACCTCCGGGTTTGATAAGGTTTAAACCAGTTCCCCCGCCACAGCCTGCGTCCAGCATGACTCCAGCCACGGCTGCTTGGCCAGCCCAAAACCAGCTCCAGAAGAACAGCCTGAAATGAACACACCACTCTGACGTGGCCATTGTCCTCTCCTTATGCTCTGGCTTGGGAACAATCCTGGACTGCTCTCAGAGAGGTGTTAGAGGACTTTCTCCCCACATGCTTAGTGGTGCAGACTAACCACAGTCACTACTGCACATCTGCAGACTATGGGTAATAGACAGCTGAAAGGAGGTAACTCCCAAAGTGGTATAGCTAGGATGCATCCTAGCCCATCAACGGTCATCCAGACACGTCTCCAGCTTTTTAATTGTACCATTGTTTGGCCTTTCCACTAACTTCATCAAATAACCAGCCGTACAACACAGCCAAGGCTTGAGCCTGGTGTGCCTGTGAGAGCAGGCAGGCTCTCCCTTGACCCATGCGGCAGGTGTCTATCGATTACTCATTAACCCTGGGTGTGGTGCAAGCTGCAGGAACCACACAACTTGCTCCTGCGCATAGGTCTGCACCACCTTCTGGTCTCTGGGCAGTGCTTTGCCCTTGAATTGATCTTGTCCTCTGAATCGCCAGGTTTATAGAAGAAAGATTGAACAATCAGTCTAGAGATGAACTGCCTTGAACTGGTTTTCTGCGCTGGATTACACTTTAAATGTTGCAACAGCTTTGAGAGCTTCTGGCTTTTCCCTGAAACAGTTTTGAATTAGTTGCTACTAATTGTGTTGGGAGGGTGTTATTTGTATCCCACCCTCCCAAAGCCCAAAGCAAGCAGCATATGAAACAAGATGGTGCACTTTTTCCATGCTTTCTCCTCCTGACCCAAATGATGAATTACAAACTGAATTTAATCTGTGTGATACAGCGCAGTATCACACCTTTTACTTCTACACTCTGACAAACATAAATACTGCAGAAATAGGGCAGGATGCTCAACCCCCCCCAAAATATAAAATAACACTGAAAGGCATTTGTTGCAAAAGCATGGCTATTTGTAGCAGCTTTTGAGAACAAGAGTAAAACGCCATTAGCTTGGCTGGGAAGGTTCACCCTCCCACATGAACTGAAGGGAAGGTGATGGGTGGTGCTGCTGTATTCTGGAGCAGTATCTCTGTCTGCATCAGCCGGGGAGTCTTATCCTCTAAAACACAATCACCGTGAACGCCCACACTGCTAACAGTTTTGCACAAACATCAAGCAAGTACAGTTTGTTTCCAAGAAAGCTGAATGCACAGGTGTATTAAGATATTAATGAACTCCTGCCTAAAACGGGTCAGGAGCAAAGGGAAAGATTAATCTTTTCTCTAGGTCCAAGTACATCACATCCCTCTTCTGTATTTTCTCAGGGGAAAGGTGGGGAAATCACTCCTCCCTGCTGTGCCATGTGAGCTGGCTTCCACACTGCCCAGTTTCTGATCTGCAACACAGATTGTTCAGCACTGAAACAACATAAAGCACATGGTCTTGAATGTCTGAATGAGTCATTTGCAGAGCTGCAAGCACAATGAGACTGCAGTAATGAAAAGGTGGGAGCTTGGAGAGGGTCCGTGCTGCAAAGTGAGGTGTCCCTGGGGTGTTGCTTATGTCTTGAACATCCCACAAGGTCTTGTGCCTCACGTGCCTCAAAAATCAGAGCAGCCACGTGGAAAATGCTGAGTTCCAGGAGATGGTTGGCTCATGGCACCGAGTCTTTCACACTCCAACCCTGCTAATCCCTTTCTGTGCAGCTACAACTGGGATGGGGGAGAGTGTTTTGGTAGCAGATCCATATGGGGAGGTTATTATCTCCATGCTGTGGGTTTGGATGGAGCCAGGTAGGCACAAAGCACATATGTGCATAGTCTTGTGGACAAGCCCCTGTAGTCCAGCAGGCAGAGAGATGCCTGGCATGGCATGGACAGGCATGTCTAACCAGGTGTTGCTGCAGGCAGTTCGGAGGGCTGCTGTCACAAGCCTCCCCAGACCACACGCATAGCAGTGAGATTTTTAGGAAAACATGGGCACTAGCAGCACTAAATATGTGCAGGGAGTATTTGTGACGCTTCTTGTTCTTCAGTGCAAGCCATGACCAAATCCATTAAATACCATAACTTCTCTTAAATTAAAGGCAACCATACCCATTTCTTGCTATAACAAGTAACGAGCTATTCTGCAACAACATTACTGCTGATTATTAACGTCAGTCTTTGCAGGAAACCGCACTGTGGTTTTCATGTGACAAACCCAGCCCACTGATGTCCCAAAAGAGTTTGTATGCTAGTGAGATTTAAGAGGGGAGTGGTTGAGCAAGTCACAGCAGTCTCTGACAGCCCTGCTACAAGTACCACATTGGGTCCTGTCTTCCCTCATCTCCTCAATGGGATGTTAACTCTGGAGCTGAAGGATGATGGACTAAGAATGACTGTTCTCAGTGATCTTCTTGTTGATGCTTTTGCCAGGAATATTTTCTCTTCCTCTTAAACTGTGAAGGTGGATATAAGATACAAAGGAAAATGAGTAGCGATGTCTCTCCACTCTCCAGTTGTAGGCAACCTGTACCTACCTGAGGCTTGTTTCAATCTGCCAAGCTGCCCACATGAGTTGATGGCTCCCAGGAAAGAGAAATATGGCCCAGCTGAGGCTAAATTACTGCTTTCCAGAACAGTGACTTGCAGTAGCTGCAGTGCAATGGGAAATTTTTCGGTCGGCTCTGAGAGCTCAAAGTCCTGAACTAATAGGCTGTGTTTGGGAGGGAGACCTGGAAATGATGGACAATAAAAGATTGGGCACTGCACAGGGATAGAGAATGAGGAAAAAGCTGATGAATGCAGTCTCTCCAGACCACCCTATTTCTGGACTTGTTATGGTTTGCAATGCTGCAGGCTAAATTTGAGGTCACGGGACTTTTACTTGAGCCATCCAATTAATTACTGAATTCTGCACTTCATGGCTGAGAGCTCTGATCAGCGAGAGAGTAAAAAAGCACCAGCAAGCATAACAACTGTCAGCATGCTTATCAGGAGGGACTGAACCCAGGAAACTCATGCTGAAAATGCAAGCCTCAGCAGCCAGGACCAAGCATCCCAGTGGAGAAGGGTAAGATGTCCTCTGTACATGAGGTGCACAGGAAAGGAGATTTGGGGAGAGAGGGAGGAACAGTTCTCCACAGGGCTGTCTGGATCTCTGTCAAAGGAAGATGCCTCCTCAAGCACCATCCACTCTAACTGAAGCATGTTGTGTTCCCCAGCCAGCCTCGCAGAGCCCACAGATCTGGAAGGAGGTGCTGGGCAGGTGGCAAGCCTGAAGTGACAGCTCTCCACTCCTGTTAGCCCAAGGCATCTCCTGGTATTCCACATATCTCCATGGACATCAGTCCCATCACATCTTGCTGCTTCTTTTGGGGGTATCTTTTCCTTCAGGGCAAAGAGAAAAGCTGTTTTGTCCTAGTGCCTCATTGCAATTTTTTGCCAGTAGTAAAATGGTGACTGCACCACTCCATTGCTCCCCCACCAGACCTGTGCAGCCAGCGTCTTCTGGGCTTGCCAGGCGTTTGGATCCCATCGGCACACAAGTAACTCTCTGCTTTGCAGTCATGTGTGTAACAGGGTTTTGTGTGGCTGAGATTCTGGTCTTAACTGCAGTGCTGTGAACCCAAACTAGTGCTGCAATGCTCCTCAAGCTTGGAAGATCTCCTGAAAGGACATCTATTTGTTTCTGTCCAAGATTCAGCTCAGTTAAATTGCCTGGGCACCATGTGCTCCATATTCCCCAGGAGGCAGAAGCAGGTCCCCAGATCCTATGGGGAAAGATATGGTAGGAGAGTCGGATAAATAAAGACCATCACTCCCACAAACCGAGCCTTGGTTTTCCTGGTCAACTTGGCGATGCTCCACTCCTAGATCCAATAGCTCAACTCAGTTTGTTTCGAGCTTTGCTTTAAATTTGTTGCTGATGTTTGTTTTGGGGTGTGTGTGAGCAGATATTGTACACCTCTAAGAAAACTAATTGTCAGGTATTACTTCCCAGCCCACATGGTCTGGAGGCCTTGGCTTTGAAGCTGCTGCTGGCTCTTTGGTCTGGCTGTGCTTTTCTTGCTGCAGGCAGGGCTAATTACGGCAAATCCCAGATCTTGAATCAGGGCAAGTTTTAATACTGTACAGGACTTGTTTATGTAACAGCTGCTATCCCGCAGGGATGAATCCAGGACTTGCAGCACTAAAAGCATTAGCTGCTGCCACTGGAGCTAAAGATGTAACTCTTCTGGTCGGTAGCACCAGTACATTTATATCCTTTAGAACAAATGCTGGAGGAGACTCGTGACATGCTTAGAAGTGGGTTATGCCTACGTAAGCATTTTCCTCTCACTACGATACTAAGGGAGTACGTACACTCGCAGGACCACAGGTGTGAAAACACTGCTGATGCTGCCGCCGGCCCATCTCCCATTGCTAGTCTGAGCGGAGCGTATACATCATTATTTACCAGCACAGTTTTCTACTAGCACTCATGCCCTCCCTTTTACTCTCAGATCTGCTCCAGCACTGGAGAAATAGAGGACAGAACAAGTGTAGGCAGCACCCTGGCTCCCTTGGCTTAAACACCACTCTCTGCTCATCTTTCCTAATACATTTTGCAACCACTTTGGCACAATGGAGGTTCATTTTCTTCTTTCCCTCCAGGCACATGATGCAGAGCCTTTGGGCTTCAACATGTCATCAGCTCAAAACCAGCCAGCCACCTCTGAAAAGCAGCTCCAGTTGCTTCCACAGCCCCGGGGGCCAAAGACACGCTCACAACAATTTCAGGTCAACACCCTAAAATACAAGTGACCCACCTTGAAGCTTTAACACAGTTTCATTCTCTCCATCTTTCATACCTTGTCCTTTCTGTTTATGCTGTTTAACTACATTGCTCAGTAACTGCACATCTATTTACCCCGACACTCCAGTGTGTCTGATGCAGACAAAGGTCTGTTTAATGACTGTTCAGAGACTTACTCTAAATTGCCTCCTGGCTTCTGTCTTAAAATCCACCTTTTGCTGGGACATAGCATTTACAAAGCATGAAATGCACCTTGCAGCTTCTTTCTCAATAAGATCTCAGCCAAACTAATCTGAAATTGCATGATTGTGAGTCCTGAGGAAGAGACTGCAGGAAAATGCAGCAGCCATGTGCACTTTTGGCTGCTGTACCATGGAAAGGGCTCTGCTTCCGTGTGTCTGTCTGTCAGTTCTCCTGTCCCAAAATGTTAGAGCACCTGCAATGGAGCCGATTCTCATTTTTTGCCAGAAATAGAGTTGGCGCTCTGCAGGATGTGTAACCAGATGTGTCAGGGAGCTCTGAAGGGATTCTCTGGTACCTTAAGGGTGTCCTTGAATCGTTGCTTGTGTGGTGACACCTTTTACCTGTACTGCTGGCTTGTGGGCTCGGAAGGAATATTCTGGGTCCAGTTTTACTTCCAGATTCCCATCTCCCATCTTCACCTGAGTTTACTTCAGCTTTTCTATCAAATTGACTCTCACAAACATTCCTGACAGGAGAGCAAGGACTGCGGTGCAAACAGGCACTTGTTATATAAACCACTTAAATGAGACATCAGCCAAATTTGGCTGGTGGAAAGATGTCAGATGAGGACAGGGTATTTAAACACAGCAGGGGAGAAGCTACAGCTCAGGGTTTCTTAAGGATATTTACAGCCCTTTGTAAGAGGAAACGCAGCTGTGTCCACCTCCTTCACTGACTTCCCTGCGGCGGGAGCTGGATGCCCCGTGTCACACTTTACTGGGGGAGCGGGGCCGTTGCTGCCCCTCAGCCACCGCCACACAGGGATGCACAGCCGCACCTTCCCTCCCTCCTGCCCCATCCCTTTCAGTGGGCAAAGCTTGACCGGGACAAGTTCACAGTCCCTTTAGCCGGTCTGAGTCCCTTCAGAGGGGCAGAGCAGGGGCTTCCCTCCCTTCCTGCTCCGCGCCTGGCTTGCTGCAAAGAGCTGCCCGCAAAGGCAGCGCTCCAGCCCCAGCCGTGGTAAAGGTTAAGCCCCAGATAAGGACACAGTCGCACTTTCCCCGGCCGAAAGGCTGTAAATAACCGGCAGCAAGCGACAGGCTGGTGCGAAGCACCAGCCGGCAGAGAGGCGGGTGCAACCCAGGCCCAGGCGGGAGGCGCCGCTCCTCCTGCTCCGGCCGCCAGCCCCTACCGCTCCGGCTGCCGCCGCTCCGCCTCTGCAAACCGGGCAGCGCCCTGCGGCAGCTCCCGCTGCCAGGAGCCGTGCCTGCGGCGGGCCGGTGGGGGGGGGGACGGACACCGAGATCACCCTCGTCCTCCCCACAGCTCGGCGCCAGGTCCCTCGGCTTTGCGTGCGGCTGTCCGAGCTGAGAGTGGGGTCCTTCTTCCCACCCCACATTCGCCCGGGGCGGGCGGATCGCCCCGTCCTCCCCGCACTGCACCGGCCGCACGCTCCTGCACTGCACTGCGCTGCATTGCACCGCGTTGCGTTCTGCTACCTAGCCATGCGTTGCACCGCACTGCATTTGCATTGCATTTGCATTGCATTTGCATGGCAGCGCGCTGCTTCGCACTGCTGCCGTGCCGTGCCGTGCCGTGCCGTGCCGTGCGGCGCGCGCTGCCCCGAGGGGCGCGCGCCCCGCCCCGGCGGTTCGCGCTGGCCGGCGGCGAACGTTCCAGACCCCCCACGCTGCGGCAGGAGCGGCGGGAAGGGACTGGGCGGGGGTACGGCTGGGAGGGGGGCCCAGGCGGAGGTGGACACCGCGGGGCCTTCTGGGAAACGTAGTTCCCGGGCCGGCAGCCGTCGGGCGGCCGGCGCAGGGACGCGGACTACATTTCCCATGGGGCGTCAGGAAGGAACGGCCGTCGCAGCCCCCGCGCAGGCGCAGTGGGGACGCCGGAACCCCTATAAGGGATGTTGTTTGGCTTTGCAGCCGCTGAGTGGAGAAGCCGCAGCGGGGGTAGTCGCCGGGCGGAGGTGAGCGGGGCTGCCCCGCCCGTTACCGGGGGCGGGTGCTGAGGTGGGGATGGGAAGCGACCCTTTGTGTGGGCGAGGGGGCCGCCGCGCGGCTGAGGAGGCGGCTTTGCCGCCCTTTTTCCTGTGAGGAGGCCGGTCGAGCGGTGTTCTGTGTCCCCCCTCCTCACCCCCCCGGTGAAGAGGGCTGCGCTGTGCCCCCCTCCCGCCGAGAGCTCGGGGCCGTCGCTGTCCGCCCCACCCCGGCTGGCGTGGGGGGATCCGTCCGTGAGCGGGGAGGGCCTCCCTTGGTTACGCCGGTGCGGCGGAGACACGGGGAGGCGGCGGGCGGGGGGGGCGATAGGGGAAGGGGGACCCCCCCCCCGGGTTGCTTGGGGGTGGCAGGTCGGGGGAGGCTGGCTCGCATCCCTGTTGCAGGAGGGATGGCGAGCCAGCAGGGTGCAGCAGCCCCGGGACCTGCTGCTCTGCAGCATCCTCGCCCGGCGCTGACACCTACGGCCCCGGGGGTGGGGGAGCAGCGCCGAGCTGCGCGGGGTGGGGGGCGGCCGGTGGGCTGGGGCTGGCTGCTGGAAGGCCGCGTTGGGGGCGACTTGTGTCGGCGGATGGGGGAAGGAGGCCGCTTCTGCAGGCGGCGGCAGAGAGGTGGCAGCCCAGTGCCCCCGAGCCAAACCTGCTGATGCAGATTTTGAGTAATGTGACTTAACCAGGCTTCTTCCGTCGTGTTAGTTTAAGGCAAGTGGCAGAATGCAATAAAGCGGAGTTCTGAAAGAAAGCCTTGCAGTGGGAGGTGATTTTCTTTTCGGGACTTCGATTCTCCTTCTGACCTTACAGTGTAATTTGATAGGTTGAGGGAAAACCTACAGCGCTGAAGACATGACTCCTTCCTGTGCATGTTCATAGCTAATGACAGATAGCTCAAGCTTATGGAGAAGTGAATAACGCTATAGGGAAGGAATATATTTTTCTCTAGAGTGTGTGTGGAATGACTCGTTTTATCATGTGGTATCTCTAGAGACATCAGTTTTGAAGAACTTTGTACTGGTAAGTTGTTGCGTGTGTGCAACTTTAGACACTAACAGAAGATTTAAGGGATTTGATCTTCCAAGTCAAGTTTCTCAAGGTTTCAACTAAATACTGTAGTTATTACTTTAATCTGTCAGATTGCATAATTGTATTTCAGAGTTCTAAGGGACGAAGTATGACAGTACTCTAGTGCATTGAGAATCATTGTACTATTTGGTTACCTCAGGGTATGTTTAAACTAGTTCAGGAGAAGTTAGTCTTCTGTGGGTTTCCAAAGTCACATTATTACAGTCCTGTTGTAATAAAACTATTTTACTGTTGCTTTCTGATTTTTATTTCAAAAATAAACTTTAAAACTAGATGTCTAAAAGTAACTGGTGTGTTGGGCATAGCATATAATGAAGTGGAATTTAATTATTTTTCAGATATTTGAGGTGAAAATACACGTGTAAACCCTGGTGTTTACAGAAGATGAAAGACATCGACATAGGAAAAGAGTACATTATACCCAGTCCTGGGTATAGAAGTGTGAGGGAGAGAGCCAACTCGGTGCAGCATGAAGAGCAGGAAGGGTCAACATTTCAGCATGCTAAACATAAGGTCAGTTTATTTTTTCATTGTTTGTTTTGCAGTCTATGCTTATTAAATTAGATGCAGCAGCAGCCTTTTTGCTGTGCCAGCTCTATATAGATTCACTGCATTGAAGGTCGATAATGAGTATTCCCTTTTGTATGGAAGAGGTCATTCCAAGGGGTACTGTAGCTTAGTAACAAGTCTGAGCACTTATTAAGCATTTTTTACTTTTAAATGTGACTTTTTAGTAACATTTGAACAAAATAAGACTTTTTCTAGTATTCAGATCTTGATGTGAATCCAGGAAATGTTTTTAGCTTTTGTACTTAAGAGAATCATTACAAGCAAGCAAGAACAGTGAAGAGCTCAGCACAAATCATGCACCATTCAGTGTTGGCAGCTGAAAAAAACTCTTAATCGTGCCATGTTTTTCTTGAGGATTAATTTTCTAAAGCAGATGTCTAGCTTGCTCTCGTAGCAAGACTTTTACTTTTTCCCCTCAGATGGAAGTAATTTGTATTGAATACTGTTGTGCATCTGTGTATTTAACATGCTGAGGTGCTGTCATAATTCTAGTTTAATTTGAGAGCTGGTTCTTGAAATAACCACTGTCTTAGAGCTTGCATGTCATTGTTCTGAGCTTCGAATTTCTAGAGCTTGTTCTCACTGAAAAGAGTGCATATACCAAGTGCTATAGGGCAAAAAAACTGCACAGATAAATGGAAACACCCACACTGGTGAAAGATAGTCTGAAACTAATAACCTGTGCCGGTTGAAGAAGACTAAAAATATTAGCTGCTCTGAATGCTAGTGCTGAAATATTTTCTTGCATGTCCTGTTCTTAACCTTTCCTAAAATACTAATGTAGAAGTTTCTGAAGCCAAAGAAATAAAGTTAATACTGCCGATGTCTGATCTTTGCGATGACAAGGTGTTTGCAAATACATTGCTGGGCATTCCATATAGATTGCCTGCGACAGCCCTGGTTTGAGAGGATGGAAATAGGGGAACTTGCTGTATTTCTATGAAGAATTGTGAAAGGCTTAAGTTTTGCTGCATTATACTGGACACCGAGATACTATGTACTTTAGATAAGGCTTGCCTTGTTTCACTGGGGCTTAAAGGGTTTTGCCAAGTGTTTTTTGTGTGGGCTAACAGTGCTGCACTGCTGTTTTTTGAGAGTAGTGTTCTGCTCTGCAGCAGGCTGAGTGCAGTTTGTACTTGCAGGCCCTGCAGCTCCTGGTGTCCCTACGGGCTCTATGACTCAGCACACTATTGCTGATGGTGTTCAGAGGAAGGTAGAGTGTCTGATTGCATTAGAGCAGGCACTGATGCAGAACTAAGAGCCCTCTGGAGTCACAGTGCAGCTGCTTAATGGCATTTATTATGTTGATGTCATGGGCTTGCCATCCACTGTACACCATCCAGTAGCAAATCTGCTCTGTCAAATTAGTGGTGACAACAGTGATGCCATTGGTGTACAGCTTTGTTTCCTGACCAGTGGCAGTGGAGTTAAGCAGTAATCATAGCATGTTATCTCTGCCCGTTGGTCTGCATCATCTAATCATGTTGATGCCTGGTTTAACTTTTGAGGACAAAATCCTTATTTTACCTCTAAACCTTTTGAATGAATGAAATCAATCAAACCAGCATATTTGTTTTTTTCTGAAGGCTGAAAGTAAGCTCAGTCCCGCATGTCTGTACAGCGTGGCATTAAAATCTCTAACTCTGAGGCAGCTTGAGGTCAGCTTAACTCTGTTTACCCTCCTACCTCTACCATTTGATTTGCTGCCCATGACTATAGGGTAGTGGACTCAGATAATTGATTGCAAAAGAGGGATTCTGTAAAATTTTTGATTACTGATGCAAGAAAATGGTTCACCCTGGTTCTTACCTAGAACTTTATCTGGTTTGGTTTCTTTGAGTAGAGGAATGAACCTAACTTATCCTGCTGATGGAATCGGCTAGTTCTGACAGGTTACCCATCTTACTTGCTAGTTATCTTGCTCAGTATGCCATGGTTGAGTTAATTTCTGGCTCAAACATTGGTATGCTTTTTGTTTTGCTAGCCTTACAGCTTGGATGTATACAATCCATAAACAAAACCAGCTCTGAATTCATTGTTGCATGTCAGTAAGATTAAATCCTGCTTACTTGCAAAATCCTGAGGTTAAGTAAAAGGAGCTGTATTCATAACACCTTATCTAAGTTACATGTTCATGTTTGCGTGTACCAAGCTTCTTCCTCTCTAGTTGAAACAAGCTCTGGTTTCAGCAGCATTATTGGCCTTATCACTTTTTGGGATGGTTTATACTTTTGGTAACAGGGATAGGCGAAGACTTCTCTTTCATAAGGTTGAGCTTTGCCTGTTTGGTCAAGCACTTCCCCTCTGCCTCTAAAAAAAGGGTAGAAGCTGTAGCTCAGCTGTTAAGGAAATGGTGTTTCAAGGGGAGAGAAGGGACTGTGCCCTTCACTACTTTATCCTTTATGAAACCTGGGATTGGGTCAGATGACCAAGCTGGCTTATTGGGTGCATGTTGGCACAGCTGGTGACAGAGCACAATGGAGGGCTGATGTGATGAGGAAGGGTAAGACCACAGCAGTTCTGATAGAGAAGTTAAGCTGTAGTGGAACTCTTGTCATTTGGACAATAGAGTCCAGTGTGCTGTCAGTAGAGATTTTGGGACTCTCAAATTTCTTGTAGAAAACCTAGCTCAGGATTTGAACTAGCTTCACCAAAAAATGACAAAGCTGTAAGCATGATCTGCATAGCAAGTAACAAGCTGCAAGCAGGTTAAGGCTGTCATTTCACCACTAACTTCAGATCTTTGTGGAATGCAGGTTTGGGACTGTTTTGCAGCAGACTTATACTGTGTGAGGTGGTAGGCTTCTTGCTAACATGTTGTGTAGGTACCTCATACCACGTAGAGCAAGATAGAACTGCGTAGTTCCCTCTGAGGAGGATACAGGAACATGCTCCCTCTGGTAGTCAAGGACCACTGGTTAATGGCCAGTGGCAGTGACCACTTCTGGTGGGGCTACAGGTACATTTGACTGATCAATAACATGACTCATTGTTTTTTCTGTTGCCCATATTGCTGCATTTTTATACATCCTTCTTAACTTGAAGTGGACAAGACTGGTTGATAGCTTGATCAAGATCTTTAGAGGTGAAAGACCTATTTTACTACTGAGCCAAGGTCCCAGAGCCTTTTTGTCTGTCTATTCTTTGTCTTGCATAAAGGTTATATTCAACTTTGCTCTTTCTGTCCTGAAACCTCCATACTGATGTTCAGATTTCCTGCTGAAAGGATGCTGTAATGGGTGTTCATGACAATGAAAAAGAACTTGCAATTCTTTCCTTAGAAGCTTAAATGCTGTTTGGTCACAGCCTGAAAGATCACTTATTTGAAAGACAGGAGCTTTTCAAATAGGCTTCCTGGAATCATAATTGAAATCATGCTGCAATATAAGTAGGTCTAATCCAACATTTCCTTGTGCTTAATGGGAGTGTTGCTATAGAAATTTGGACCTCTGAAATAGGTACTCTGGGACTGAAATTGAAGAAAATTTTTATTCAGCTTGTGAATGGGTATATTCACCTCATGAATAAGTTTCTGCAGTGTGTTCTTATAACAATTGATTTTTAAGTCTTTGCTGGGAGACCTTAATGTAGCTTACAAAATAGGGTCTTAACTACATGTTCCCAATGCATAATACCATACTAATTGGGCTTATTGTATGTGGGGGCATGGCTCTTCTGAATGAAGATGACTTCTGGGTGCACTTGCTGCCTAGCACTATAGTCAGTAGTCCTCATCTGTAAGAAGCTGTTACATTACCAGTGAATAAAAATTAATGGATGTTTTGAAATATCGATTTATACTTATACCTTTACAACTTTTTGTTCTCAGAATGCTTGTGTGCCCTTCAAGTTGTATCTGAAGTAATTGTATTTAGTTTTTCTCCTTGAAGCAGTATGTCCTGAGGAGGACAGATCCCATTGTGTCTATGAAATATACTATAAAATGACAGATGAGGAAGAGAAATAATTTGTTCTCAAAGTGGTTTTGGAATAGATTCTTCTTAAATACAGACTTCATGTTTATTTGATGGAACAGCAGGTGAATATTTTGCTCCCCTACCCATTATGTTTGCAACAGCAGAAGAGGATGTAGAAGCAGCTTTTTCTCATGATATACAATGCTAGTGAGAACTCAATTCTTAAAATTTGAGTACCTAAGTTAACAATGCTAGGGCACTAATTTACAAATTGTACTCTAAGCTGTAATTGGTTCTGACTGGAATGTAGTGTTCAGGATTATGTTCTTGCTGCTGAAGCATAATAACTGCATCTGCACCATCTGTGGTAAGCCTCAAGTGCAAATTGCTGCATTTCAAGACACTGGACAGTGTGGAACTGTAGATGGCTTTAAACGTGCTGGAAAAATGTGTTGCTAACTTTAGCTATCAGAAGCCCTACTAAGACTCCTGTCCTCACCTTGATCTCTTATTTTTCAGGTTTGTCTCTGACAGCTTTTGCCAAAGACAGCAGAGAATGTGATCGGAACATGTTGGAGTTGATGTAAATCCTTCAAGCACTGATAGCTTTGAAGTGATTTATCACTGACTGTTCAATAGTCAGATCAACTCTGCCTCTCAACCTTTCTGGAGCATCTGAAGTGTCTGAACCAACTGTGCTGCATAACATGTTCAAAAATAGGAATGTGAGTGTAGCCTCGGTACTAGTGCCTTGGCACTCCATGCTCAGAGCAGACCTTCTAGACAGCTTAACTATAAGATTTTAGTTGTAGCTGAAGCTGCTGGATGCCTCTGCATTTTTCCAGAAGATTCCATATTTTCATAACCAAGTGAATGCAGAACTTTAGGAATCACAGCCTAAGTAGGCTCTTAAGGGTTGTAGGTGTTCTGAATTGGTCTTTACGCAGACAGATACTGCTATATGGCTGGCTCAGATCACAGCTAGAAGCTGCAGCAGTTTGAGCTGATGCCAGTGCTTGGTCATCTCATTGCTGTTTGGGTGTGCTAGGAGATATGTGCAAGAGTAGAGGAAATCTGGATGTGTGTGTTCATATATTTCTGAAACTTGTAACTGCTGCCATCATGCTCAGTATGGCTACACTTAGCAGCTTGAGGATCTCTTGTTAATAACAGACTACACACAAGTGCAGTCTTAGATACCTTATTTTCTCAGATCATAGCTACATAGAATGTGAGAGAGTATTTAATTTGGGTAGTGTTGCCATAAAACATGTAAAACTGACACAGGTGCACATATATAACAAGAAATCTGAATTCTTACAATAATTGCAACCTAGAACCAAAATTTCAGCTTTTGCAGTGTAATGCATTTGTGTATTCTGCTGCAGAGCCTGACTGCAAGGAGATACTTATTTCCTGGGGCTGTTACGATAAAATTGGAAACTAATGCTATTAAACTTCGTATTGTCACTTGATTCTTCTATGAAGTAGGAAAGAAAACAGTGTTTGTCCAGTGATCTTTGGAAGCCTTATGTAAAAGGCTATGCTAGGTGAGGCATGCTCCTCTATGGATCCTGCTTTGGTGTGTTCTTCCCCTGCTGTGAACAAACTGCTGCACTGTAAGGGCACTAATGCAGGGAGTAGGTATGATACATTCTAAAATGAACCAATTCTTCCTGATTAACAGGCAGTGGATCAGATCTGTTACAGTATGTGTAACATCAGCTCTGAAGGCTGAAAATCTAATGCTGTAATTGAGCAGCTGAATTAGCAGGGAATTTAGGTGACTTGACTAGACCAGTTCTGTGGACAGTGCTTATAAAAGGTGCTGCATAATGTTATTCTCTTAGTTGTTTTAATTGAACACTATATGGTACATACTGTCATAGGAGCAAAGTGTGATGCAGAGTCTACAACTCTGATACAACTTGCGTGGTGTCTCAACACATGCAGTATGGTGGATAGAAACATTGTGCTAATAAAACTCTAAAATTGGGGCAGCTGGGGAATTTCTGTTTCAGAGGAATGGTTTTTTACAGTTCATTATTCTAGAGCATTTGTAATGGGTGGGCATTGGCAAGCTGAAGTGCCTGTAGGCTGGGGCCCTTAGACAAGGAGAAGCCACTGCTGGTACAGGTAGGAGACTTCTGGGGGGAAAAAGCAGCCACCATAATGTGTTATGCTGAGAGGGGGCAGATGGCAGGAAGGAGAGGGTAAATGGAGTCAAGGTCTTAAATATAAAGGAAGGTTAGAAATTAGGAACACATAAGCCCCCATGCTGAAGGAGGCTAAGGTGAACAATGCATGAAATTGAAAGATAGCAGCCCTCAAATCCAGTTTAAGTGACTTAACTGCCCTGACAGTGCCTAGAATATCTGTGGATGTACCCTTGTTAAAAGCTGTAGAGAATTTTCCTGTTGTAAATTTGATGGTACTAAACCTTTGTAACCATTGCATGGGAAGGAAAGGAAGGAGGATGAAAACTTTTGCATTCCTTAGCGTTTCTACTTTGGTTTACTATTATGCCATCTACAGATGTTTAAGGGGTGAGTAGACAGTGCAGCTCTATCAGGAGCATGTAAAATGCTCTCAAGTTCAATTTTGAGCTATTCTGGTCATTCTTTCAGAAATTTGTCTGAAGATTCTCAGTGTGATCAGCAGAGCAGAAACTTGGGGATAAGTCTACATAATGAACTCAAGAAGGCAAACCTAGACAAGTGAGGTGCCTACATACTGAAGGCATATTTTTCTCTAAATATTAACTATTTTTACTTTTTCAAGTCAAATGAAAGCAAAACTTTAAAATCTGCTTTGTCAGTAGTTATCTTTGAAAACTTTGAACACAATTAGACTATGTGCAGAAGCAAACATTCATGTTACTTTCTAAAGATGCATTAACTCCATGATATCCCCAAAGAACTGAATGTATTATCTTGGTTACAATCATGTTCTGTCAAGTTGTTTTACCGTGAACTTCAACTTCTGCTAAAGTAGTCACTAACTTGACACAAGATCCTTGACTTGGTTGTTGGTGAATGTTTTATGATGATTTTCTAACCACTCTGAAGTGATATTTCTATCTTGTCCTCCGTGTATATATGTACATATTGCCAGCTGAGAAAGGAGCATATCCATCAGCCAGTCACATATCAAAAGTTTACCTGAAACTTGGAGGGAGGTTAATTGTATCTGAGAAGCCTTACACTTAGTAACAGGAGGAAGAAAAAGGCAAAGGCCTTCACTGGGCAGAGGCATTCTCTAGAGGAACACTGGTGTTCTGGCTAATTCATGCCTTCCATTGAAACTCCACTGCCTTCTTTAGTACATGCACTAACAATCTTTTGTTTAAGTCTTTAGTCACATGATAAAACCTCAGATTTGGCCACTTGCCAGTTTTGTCTTTGACCACTGTTGGTTGCTGTTCCTTTGTTCAGAGCAGATTTGTAAATCAGCCTGCTCATGACCAAAAGTGTGTAAGGAGCATATTAACTGTCAGTCAAGGAAAGCTTGCAATATCTTTTTCCATTGTAGTGTTCCATATTAGTGCTGGAGACATTCTGCCCTATGGCTGTCTCAAACTCAGTGTGCAGTTATAAGAGTTGCCAGAAGGATTTGATGGATCCATCCCAAACTACTGGAGAACTTAAGTGAGTTTTGACTCATTTCACATTATATGCAGGGAGTTCTGATACCTTGAGACACTGTGATGGTTATTAGTTTTTGAGCATTTGTATCCTAGTGCTAAGGAATAGTTGTGGTCTGAACTGCATACTGTGAACAGGCTGTTCCACAAACAAAATCTGTATTTCGGTCCTTTTTGAGGACTAAGGTTAAAGAATTTCAAAGCCAACATGTTTGGAGCCCTGAGGTGTTTACTTTGAGTTTACTAGTTCATTTGTCACTTGAGTGGGGTGCTCCTTGCTTTTGGAACCATGTGTTGGTACAGGAAGGTGAGTTGAATAAAAGGCTGTTGTATTAAGCTTGGTAAATGCTGTGGTGTCAAGGCTTCTGCTGTCATTCACTGGTGGTTCCACTCCACAGCAGTTTGAGTTTAAAGACTCCCTGGATACTCCTGGTGTTGTACTAAATTGATCTGTGTAGCTTCTGTTGTGACCTAGCTTAGACGTGGCTTGGGTAAAGGATATTACTGGAAGAACACTTCCAGCACATGGCAAGCTGTCTGCATGTAGTTCAGGGTAGTAGAGCTTACCTGAGTGAGTCGGGAGCCAAATCCTCAGCCTGTGCTCTGCTAGTTTGATCTGCTTAGTGAGGAGTTAGTTTCCCAGCTTTGTGGTCAGAGCATGTGTAGGGTGCTAATTCTGTAGGGCAACTTAAAGGCTAATCGTTATTTCCAAGTCCACCGGAGTCTGCTGTTACTGTACTGTTTGTGCATGAACTATGTAGCTCCAGTGCTGGATGATCAGTGTACAACCTCAGCTCTGAATGAATCCTATATCCTTTGATTACAAGTTCATGAATACTAGTTTTAATGCAAAACAAAAGACATGGATTCATGTATACCAGAAACTTAAGCAGGTGCACAACTGCTAATCAGATGCATACACAACAGCTACTGTTGCAAAATCGTAAAATGAATACTATATGCCAAACTCTGCATTTCTTGGATTGCAGGAATAAGGGGATTTGCCAGGGAAGGGTTTAGAACATCTCACCTCAATGCTAATGCTTGCCGGAATTCAAGGGCAAGATCAAATAAGCAGTGTTCCTGGAAGAAACTGATATACCTGTACTCAGTGAGGACTCTATGTGCATCAAGTAAAAGTGCTCAACATATGTGACTGAAACATTCAGGCACATCACAAACATACATACCCTGATCTTGTTTGGCTAACAGCCCTCATATCAGTGCCAAGCACTACCGGGAGTCTTCTGCTCTAATCTGAGGATGCATAAACTCAGGCTAGCTTTGAAACCATGACCCAAATGCTAATTCAACTTCTGCTAATCCTAGCCCAGAAGACCAACTGCAGAGGTCTTGTGTAATGAAGTCACATGTAACAGTGCGTTAGAGTGAATGGCTGGACTTCAAGCTGTTGAATCACTGAACTCTTCTGGCAAGTCAGAGTGCATATCTGACCAGCTAATTCTTTTTTCATGTAAGAGAAATATGGCACAGCTGCACTTATTCCTGCATTTGGATATATGGTTGGTGCTGTAAAGAGCTGTTCTTCCCTGTAGCAGAAGCTGGGAAGGCAGCAGAGACATGACCTTTCATATATACACCACTTGTCAGGAAGTGGAAGAACATGGAAGCCCTAACTTCTTGACTTGGTTCATTGCAGCAGTCCTGGAAGCTGTAAACATAATTTTTAGGCCTCTCAAACTATCTGGTGGTCTCATCTTGCTGCTGTGTGAATTCAGCTATACTGTCTGTACTTTGCAAGCAATGTATGCAGGTGTCTAAAGGATCAATGCCTCCTTCCTCACACCCATTGTCTGTGATATAGCCCAGTGCCTGCTCCTTGCTGGCTTTCCTTCAGGGAGACAGCTGGTATGGGTGGATGAAACACCAAACTAGTCTTAAAAAGGCTCATGTTCTAATCAGGCAGGGTATTATAAAGCATTCTAGCTACAGAGTAGGCTGGGAGTCTAATGCTGCAAATCCCCCTATTAATACTTTTGTAGATTGTGTGCTGCACCAAATCCAGTGAAAGGAGAAGAGATAAATTGCCTTAGTGGGATATAAAGTTCATAGAGCACTTTGCTTCACCAATCAACAGCAGATTTGACAATGTTTGGACCTGCAAACCTACTTAATTTTTACATGCTCCTGGGTTTGGTGACTTCCAGAAGTCTGGACAACAGTGCTTTAGGGGTTGCCTGTGCTACCTGCAAAAGCAGTGTATAAAACCCCTAACTACTTTCAAGTGGGGTTATGCTTGGAAAGACTTAGAGGAATTTCTGGGAAGAAGGATGTAATCACAACTTCAGAGTATCTCTTCCTAGATTCTTGTTTTATTTTGGTTTAGTTATCCTTAAGCTAACTGGAACAATTGGTCCTATTCTTCATCAGCCCAAACAAACTAATAACTAATTTTGTTTTGAAACACCAGTCCTTTAGTGAAGTCCCTTAAATATTCTAAAATTGCTGTTCATCCCAGAGTTGTAACATGGAGAATGCTTTAAGCACTGAACAGAACTGGTGATCATATAATTCTCCTTCTTCCCATATGCCTGCCTAGTCCCAAGGTCTGTTGTGCTGGTCTGTTAGTTTCCCATTTGCCTCTCCTTACTGGGAACTTGGAACAAAGGAGTGAGGAGGCCTGATGAGCTCTGCCTTCTAAACGGAAGAGGTGGGAGTTCCTGTTCTGCAGCATTGCCAACTCAGAGTTCTTTACTACTTAAATAAAACAATTTTAACTTTATGTAATAGTAAATCAACCACGGTAGCTTTTGTATTCTATATCAGCTGCAAGGATTAATAAAAGAAGCCTTTATATGTCTGCTCTAGTTTCCTGTCAGGTAGAAGTAGGACCAGAAGAGATGCAGCTTCTTCCCTGCAGTGATCTGAGCCCTGGAAGATGTTCTGCCTTATGGAAGAGGAGACAATAGTTGTTTGGTGGGTGGGGTTTGTGTCATATGTTGACTGCATACACATCAAATTCTTTCTCTGCAAGATGAGTAAGGGATGGAAAAAATCTGTTTTGCTTGACCTCCAGGCTTGTCTGGTTTTGCTGTTATCATCTGATGTTACAGTTGTCAAACCAATAAATTGTTACCTTCTCTGTTAAATGTGAGATTGCCTGTGAAAGGGTAGGATCTCACTGTTTTGTCTTTTGGTTTTTTTTTTTTTCTTCCCATATACATCACAGCTGCCTCCTTTCTCTTCACCTGCTCCCCATCCTCAGAGATAAATGCCCATGTTGGCTGCTTAGCAGGTTTTCAGAAATGTCCTTCTATTTCACATATTTGAGTTTGCTTGCCTTTCTGTGTGATGTTCCTGATGCCCCTCTTGCTTCCTACAGAACTTCTGTCTTTCTTACCCCTGACATCATGTATATTTGACAGCTTTGTAGCTTTGCTCCTAAATCTTCTGTGTTTTCATGGCCTTCTCACATGACCTTGGTATGTGGATTGTGAATTTGGTACTGCTGTCTCTGATTTAATGAGCAGATCTTTTTCCTTGTCCTTAACAACCTATTTTCTTCATCTCACCCCAACTTTTTGTGATGACATGTCTTGAGCCAACCATGTCGTCTTTCTGGCTCTCACATTACCTTATGTGTTTACCATTGCTATGACCAATTTGTTGGACAAGGAAATCATGATAACAGGTGCTTTTAGGGTTTTATTGCTCTCAAGTTGCAGAAAGTCAGAGCGGGGAGGTGTGCTCTGTGGTAGCAGCACCAGCCATGTTTCTCTTTCTCTGCCTATCTGTGAGCTAGCTGTGGAGGTAAAAGAACATGACAAGATCATGTGTGTAGTGATACTTCCTTAGTACTCTCAGTACTCTTGGGGATTGCTCTTAGGATTAAAAGTTTAACTGTTTTCTTCATCTGTTAATTTTCCCAGTCATCTGTTGAATCATATCAGCCTGCACCCAGGTGTGCCATAGCTTCATGAAATGTAGAGTGCAGAACCATTACCCTCTATTAGGAGCTGCCCATGGCTTCAGAAACTTTTTTTGGAATCCACCAGCTATTAATAAGATGATGGGTAAATGATTGCTGTTACCCTCAGTCGTGCATTTAATAAGCCGTGATATGCTTATCCTATGTGAGTTGTAATTCTCCCATTTTTAGTCCATTTATGCATTTGAACTTTACAGCATCCTATGACAGAAAATTCTAAATTTAAGTGAAAAACATTAATTTCACTGAGTGTCCCTGGTTCTTTTGTTGTAAGAACAGTTGGTGATCATTCCCTAGTTCTCTTCTTCATGCCATTCATGACTTTATGGACCTCTCAAATACCTGTACCTTATCTTTATTCCTCTCTTCTATCCAGCTGAAAAGTCTTAAATTTATGCTTGTGTAGAAGCTGTTCTAATCCCAACTGTTCTCGTTGCTTGCAGAAAGTAATTTTAAGTATAGTACCCTTTTTGAATGGAAGTGATAGGGGACTGACTCTGGTGTTCAAAAAGGAGGCAAATGCTAGGTTTAAGTGGTATGGCAATGTTTCCTGCTTTATTCTTTGTGTCTTTTGTAACTATTCTTCATTGTCTTTTGGCCTTTTTGATGATGCTGAGTAGTGAGCTGCTGTTTTTCAAGAAATGTCTGAATGATCTCCCCCCAACCCCTCCAGTTAGTGATATCTGATTTATCTGATATCTGCGAGCATTTCTTTAGAGTTATCAACACTGTTTTGTATCACCTGGTTCATTGCTTGTATTGGTATATTAATAAGTTGCTGAATTAGAAAAAGTGCAGTCTGATTTCTGTTTGATAGTGCAGCCATGATTTATTAGACATTTATTTCAAGAGCAGTGCTGGAGCCTGTTATATCACATTGCTAATGACTTCTTCAAGGTTTTAGTTTCCAAGAAAACTGTACATGTATGCAGGCAATCAGGATATTGGCAGTTGAACACCTGAAAAAATAATAGGGATTCAGAAACCTAGATTAACAATGTTGGGGTTGTTGCTAGTTTTTGTAATTTAGTCTTTTGCTCTAGAAATGCATTGTAGAACTGCTTAGGAGTCTCATTTCTTCCTGATTAAACTCTGTGCTTTGAGGATTTTCTAATGTGACACAGAACTGTATGGACTTTCTTAGAATCTTAATTGTGCAGTAGTGTGATGCATTTGTTTCTTGATAGTTGTGCCTGTGGGATTTTGACAACCTTGCGAAGATGGAGATGAGCAATGCGCTTGACTAGGGTTTTGCGCTTATACTTGCCTTTATGGCAAGACATGATAAAGGCCTTTCAAGGGCAGTGCCCTAGCCTTTTATCAATGCATCTTTTCCACCTTTGCTGAGAGAATTCTGTTGAGCAGCTCTGGAGAGTTTAATTATTTTTCACAGTGAGTGTTTAAGAACATTATCTTTGGACTGCCTAAAAATACAGTATCTTGCAGTTGTGCTTTCTTATTAAAAAGCTATTCTTGTTTGTAAGTGGTGAAAAACTGCTTTTATGCTGACAAATACAGTGGTTTTGGAAGACTTTTTTTTAACTTACAGGCACTTTTTGTGTGCTCTGAAAAACAATGATTCTGCAGATAGCCTGTGACATCACTTACAAGCATGTTATCAGCAATAGGGTGTTTGGGCAAATCTGCCTGGGGCTCTTGCAAAGGGTAACAGCAAACTAGCTATAAATTTGTCGGCTGTAACCATAAAAGCAGTGGTGCAGAACTTTTCCCTACTACTGAGTCCTTTGAAACATCTTTGGCAGGTCCCTTATTAATGCTGATTTGGGTAGATTTAGTAAGGTGTTATTGCCCTTAGTAATTTGATACAAAATTGAGTGAGAAGTCTTTTAATTCAGATTTCAAGCATTGCATATTTTTGAGTCACTCCATGTATCATGATGTTGTAATGTTCTTTTGTTTTCTTATTACTTAGCTATCTTTTGTAATCATAGCTTTAGGCTTAGTGAATAAGTTTTCTTGAGATCAGGACCATGGATTGTTGACAACACCCTTAAGCACTATTTAAGTACTTTGGTTAAATAAATAAAGAACAGATTTATGTTATTATCAATTACCTGTTCTTGTCCTTCACATGAGTGGAAGCTAGGTGTCTTAATGTGCTACATGCTTACATGTTAATGTAGGACAGACTAAGTCTCCAATAAATGGTGGCATTTCAGACAAAAATTACATGATGAGAAGTTAGGAACCAAGTGCTTGCTATTGATATGCATTTAGTGCTTTGCTTTTTGGGAGGCTACAAGGCCTTACAGTTGCTGTTTTCAAAGACATAAAGTAACTTTGCTCTGGTAAGGCAACTAATAAGGGTAAACATAGTATCTCTGTGAGACAGCCAGGAAGATTTTTACCTCAGAACTGCTTTGGTTTTTTTCCACAAAGTAGCTCCATGTCAAAAAACTAGGATACAAACAGGCAACATCGCATTGCAATAAATGGTCCATTAAGTTAGCAGAACCAGTAGTGAGCCCTCTGTGAGTATAGATAGCAAGCTAATCTCCTCAGATAGTTTTGCCACATCTAGCTTCTGATCAAAAGGTTTGTTTGAACTCTGCAATGTTTTGACTACTCCATATCACTGCTGTTCCTTTCTCCTCTTAGATTAGTGTTTAGGTCTGCCTTTCACTAGGGCTGTGGAAAAACTCCTCTGAGATAAGGCTTGCCTTTTAAGTGGTTGTTAATAAAGTTGCTGAGCCATTGAGAAGTGTGTTTGGGAGCAGAGAAAATTCTTTGTTCCCTTTACTGTATGGAAAAAGAGAAAAAGCAGGAAGCATGATAAAAGAAAGTACAATTCTGCTTAATGCATATTTGTTTTTTGATCTAATCCAAGTTACTTTTGAAGAAGGGACTTTAGTAGTATTCTGAAAATAATTGGAATTTTCTGTGGATAAGTAAATTACACTAAGAGGGTGTAAATTCATCAAGAGTGTATGTCAATTTCACTATATTAGCCAGTCACTGATTTCCTGAACTGATGTCATAGGTACTTGATTTTGTAATTTTTCTCTATTGTATTTCCTGTGGCAGGATGCAGGATTAGTCTGGTCTATCCATTTATCCTTTGAATGCAGAGTCACAATACTGGTGTTAATTTATGTTTTGGAAATGCAGCAATCTAATGAGATCTAGAATGTGTCCCTTCAGTGTCTTTGCTGCCAGGCTGAAGCCTGTCCTCTAAGACATTTAAATGATAGTGATTACTGTTGTGCAGTAATTTACAGAAGAAAGAGGTGCAAAGTTGCTGGAGTCAGGAGTCATGGACTTTAAACATAGTTTTGACCTCTGACTCTGCTGTCTTTCTTGTAAAAGCAGATTGAATGCCAGGATGCCTTGGAAGCAGCTGCTCGGGCAGAGGGCCTGCCACTGGACACCTCTGTGCATTCCCAGCTGAGAATGCTGGACGAAGAGCATCACAAGGGCAAATACCACCATGGCCTGAACGTGCTGAAACCCATACGGACTACTTCCAAGTAAGTCTTTAGGCAGCAAAAGAACTGATACAGCATTTGCTTTTCAAACAAGTCACAAAGCAGGACTGCAGCTGTAGGTCTGCTGACTGATAGTGAAAACAGAATTTGTTTAGCAAGTATGACTAGCATGGGCCAATTTCAATGAGAGAAGGCTTTGTTTTTCTCAGGGATTTACAATTCTGTTTCCTTTTTCATTTGTTCGTGTTTTTTTTTCCTTTTAGACACCAGCACCCTGTTGATAATGCTGGGCTTTTCTCCTGCATGACCTTCTCCTGGCTCACTCCTTTGGCCCACAGAGCGTACAAGAAAGGGGAATTGTTTATGGATGATGTATGGTCTTTATCAAGGCATGAGTCTTCAGATGTCAATTGTAGAAGGTAGAGATATCTCATTCCTTATTTTCTTGTTTCGTTTTTTTTTTATACGTTAGTTCACAGGCAATGATATAGTAGTATTGCCCTAGAAAAGCAGCACTGATATTGTGTTCTGCCTTTCTCAGAATAGTGGAATTTAGTTTTATCCTTCATAGACCACTTCCTCTCGCTGCACTGCTTCTGTATTCTTGCCAATTTCAGTGAATTTAGAGGATTCTGTCTCCCAGAGTGTTTTGCAATTGTTTTTCTGATTTTGCATGTCTTTAAACTATTTTTTTATTAAAACAAAGTTCTTTCTCAAGGCTACACTGAAAAAAATCTTGTGCTAAAATAATGAAAAGTAATACTGACAGTAGCAAGGTGATTTGAATATGGGTCAGATCTTGTGATCAGGCTAACCTTTTATAGCTAATGTGGAGTCAAAACCTGAGAAGAATTCTCAACTGTTCTGTCAGATCAGCAAGGAGAGACTGTGACAAGTCAGTATATTAAGATTGCCAAAAAGACTCCAGGCAAAGCAAAAGGCATTGTGTTTTTCATCCCTCTCATCTGTAGAAGTAACACAACATAGATATTTCAAGATGCAGATATTTCTCTTGATTTATTTCTCTGTACCTCACCGTGTATTTATTTCTCTTGATATCTAGTAATTTTTGTTGCTTTAAGCTAGGAAGTGCTTGGAATTTTCACAAAGAAATACCTATGAGATTGTACCTTCTCTCATGGTGAAAAATTTATAGCGTGAGGCTTCTGTTTTTATTAGGCTGGAGAGATTGTGGCAGGAAGAACTGAAAGAAAGTGGGCCCGATGATGCTTCTCTCCGGAGGGTTGTGTGGATTTTCTGCCGCACGAGGCTCATCATTTCCATAGTGTGTCTGATGATCACGCAGCTCGCTGGTTTTAGTGGACCAGTAAGTAATATCCATCCTTTTTTTAACAACCCCAGAGGGCTCCATCTCATGGCCAACTGTAAAGTCTTAAGGTTTCATTGCAGAATCACTTAAATGTTTTGACTAGCTAGAAATTTTGGGGCAAAATTCCAGAGTGATTCAATAATCCAAGATAGGTTTCCTACAGCTGGTGGATCAGTTGCTGAATACCGAGGCAAGTTCTTGCAGAAGGGAGGGGGAGTTTAGGTATCCTGGAGGAAATGCACACTTGGTTTTTCTCTTTGGTTTTGAGTATAGTTTAAAGTTCTTCCTTAACTGGTATGTGGTCTCTTTGCATAAAATTCTTATGTGCAGGTCTTTTAATTGTTTTCTTTTTCTTTTTGCAATTCTGTAAATTTATCTTGGAATAAAATTCAATCTGATAAAACACTAATCTTAGATTATTGGCATTAATAGCACAGTCTTCAAGAAGTGGAATGAAACAATTTTATTAGAGCACTACTTAAAAACTAATGTGAGCAGGTCTCAAGAAGTCTGTGGGTATAGATCCTACAGAGAATGGTCAGACAGGTTTCATGTAGAAGTGTTAGAGTACGTTATTGCCTCTAGGAACTGCTGCTGTTTGTTGCTATGGGTCGTAATGAAGATAACAACATATGGGACTTGACATTCACACCATTTTTTGTCACCTGTTTGTTGCACGTGCTGTGCAGATTTACAGTTGAAATTTTGACTAAATTTATTCTCTACACATTTCCCTTGAGGAGTAGGAGCAGTATTACTGCTAGTAGTACACGTTTCAGTGTGCTGGTAAGCTGAAGTTTCATTTCTTGGGTAAGTACACTTGGGTGCACTGTTAGGTGAGATGTCTTTTTAAAATGTTTTCCTGCTTTTAAATGTCTTATCAAAATGATGTTCTGCTTTTTAAGCCTTTTTAAAGTTTGCCTTGTTACATGTAATATGAATAACAATAAATATTTCTGTGGTATTGTTTTCTTGGTAATAATTTATAGTAGCTTGTATTATAAAATATATGAACATACTTTGGTAATTAACAATAAATCATGATTAAGGTTTTAACAGCACTAGCTTTCCCCAAGAAGAGCTTCTGTCATTGTTTCACTACAGGGCTTTAGTAGATGCTTTTATTTTTAGCAAAGAACTTGCAGGAGGGTTGCCCCTAATTTCTGTAGTGTAATTTTCTCGGTTTCTCTCAGCCAAACTGCTGAATGAGAGAGAGTGGGAGGGGAAGGAGAAAAACAAACTAACTTGACTAGGCTGGGGGCTACCGCTGCAATTGATGCTCGATTTGGGTTATTTAAAATTATCTATAGATATTTGCCCATTTACAGGCAACCTTATTCATTTCTCTGAATAAGGAACAATTCCCTTTTGGTTCCACCATTTGGCATGAAAAATAAGTCTTTACCATCCCTCCTCCCTGTTTTTAAAAATGGCATGTCTCATAGATATGCCTATGCTGTCTCCTCAGAAGTATCAGTGCTTTCTTGTATTGTTACACCCTTTCAGTCACCTGAAGGTGAAAAGGGAGATCAGGAAAAGCACTTGACTTGACCTCATGTATTGGTGAAAATTATAAAAATGGAGTTAAACACTATATTAAACTTCAAAAATTTTAATTGAATGTCTATGACCTTGAAATGCCAGCGAACAGCTGTGGCTTTGCTAATAAGCATTGTGATAGTTATAACTGGAAAGGAGTTGTTGCAGACTTCCTGTGTTTTTTTTTTTTTTAATACCAAATAGATCCTTCAAGGGTCTTCCTTTTTTTTTTTTTTTTTTTTTTTTTTATTTTGATAAATTCTGCATCTGGCACAGTATCCAAACCCATAACCTGGTGAGACAGCTGCGTGTGTCAGACTGCCTTGTAATAACCCTCAGAATGTACTAGTATAGGTGAGATACTATTTATCTTCAGTGAATATTTGCTGCCATTTGATCAGCTACCAAAACTTACAAGTTTGGGTTGAGGAGCAAAGAAGTTTTTTGATTACTAAACATAATCAGTTTAACTCCAGGTCTGAACAATGTACCTGTTTGTAACTGTTCAGAGCTATTCTTCCTGTTTGGGAGATGGGGAAACTTGCTATCTTAGTGGAGTACAGCTTGACAGTTTGGTCAGTTATTGGAGGGGGGAGTGGTAAGCTATTGGAGGTAAGTTTCCTGATTTCCCAGTTGGCTCCAGTTGCAGCCTGCCCCACGCTGGCTGCAGCAGGGACGCCGGCACTGCAGTGGGACCAGTGACAGAAGCTGTTCTTTAGAATTTTCAGGATGGCTGTTTTCTGCGTCAGAATGAGACAGTCCTGCTGGGCAGAGCCAACGCCAAGAGCAAAGGTAAGGTAATGTTTATTCAATGGGAATGCTTAAGACAGCCGAGCAGCTAGTACCAACTACTACGGTAATAGTCACAGGAGTTCCTTTTGCCCTGATAGCTTGAGTTTTAGTTTTTGTACTGTAACTTTCTTGTTTTGTAAATAACTTTATGCTGGATTCTTGTCACTAAACTAGTTTGAATTCAAATAATATGTGTTCAGATGTAAATGTTAATTCTGTGTGACTTTTTTCCCCTCCCTTTTCAAAATTCTTTAATCTGCTGTTTCCTCTTTTCTTTCTTCCGGAAAAAAAAAAAAATGGGGGTATAATGTAAGCTGCTCTCTATTTCATCACGGGAGATGCTGAATCTATAAAATAGTGCTGAAAAATTGCACTAAAAAGTTTTGGGAGGAATGAGACCCCAGGAAACATCTGCTATCTTTATACATCCTCTCTTGGAGACTTTCAGCAATGCTGTGGTGTGCGAGAAAATGCTTGCAGTCTGCGACCATGCTGAGTTACAGCTCGTGAGGAAAAAGGGGGATTTTCACCCCAATTGCTCAGTGACTCAGTTGCATATGTTGGATTGAATACTGGAAAAAGAAGTCAGTAATCTCCTTAGTAACTGCAAGCCGACTGTATGCAGTTGTGGTCCAAACAGTCGATGTAAAACTAAATCCAAGTAAGGAGAAAGTTGGAATGCAATAGATCTGTGAATGTGAGCCCCTCACATTTGTTCAGGGATTGGTATGTAAATTTTCTCAGTGGCCATTCTAGAACCTGATGGACATCTGGCTTTAATTCACACCTGTGAAAAAGAAAGAGCAAAATTATTTACAGCATGTTTCCTTGGTTCTGACGTGCAGAATTACTTTCCTCGAACAGATGAATTTGATCTCCATTTTTTTCTGTTATTTGGTGCTGGGCTATAGCTATCAATACCTTTCCTGAAGTAGTGGGGTTTTGTTTTTTTCCTCTCTCTTCAAACTATACAGAACTCTTATTTGCAAAACCTGGTGTAGCCAAGAGGACTTCAATGGACTATGATGTGAAAGGCTTCTCAAATATTTTCTTTGGTCTCAGATTTTTTTTGTTGCTTTTTATTGTGGGCAAAGGTAATTCTCTGCTCTGTACTAGCATATCAAAAGCACCAGTATCTTAAAGCATCATTTGTTGAAAAGCTCTCTAGGAAATCTTTTGCTGTCTGTGAAGCCTTACTGTAGGATACTTTTTAAACCAGATTTCAGAATTTGTGCAGCCTCAGAAGCCTCCTCTGTTGGCACCTGCAAGTTTGACTTCTTTTGGACTTCATGAACAAATACTGTTCTGTTTTTGTATCTTTACAATTTTGTGTGTAGTTTCAAATCTAGTTTATGTTAGAGGCTAAGACTGTTAGATATTAGCCCTTTATTATTATCCTGTATGTGCAGATTGTATGTTTATACAATGCTCTACCTGTTGTACAGTGTTTTTGAGATGTTACCATTTAAGATGGCACTTCATTTCAAATAAAAGCCTATTGTTTCGCAGTCAATAGTATTTAATATCGCTGGTGATTGTGAGTTGTATGATGTTATATTGTGCCGTTGGACCACAAAGAGCTGGAGGTGGGAATCGGTGGTTCTGGGGGCTGTCCTCTTTCTGCAGGTGATGTTTGAAATGTGATTCCTGAGGTAAAATGTTTATGTTTTTGGGGGGAGAGGGTATGGGGAGGGATTGAATGGTTAGTTTTTTGTCTTTTTTTTTTTCTCCCCTGTCCCCAATGATTTGTGGTATTGCGTACCTTGTGCTTTCTGCTTGTTTTTTTCTTTACTATTAAACTGCTGATGTTTATTTCCAGGAATGTTTTGCAAATGTCCTTCTCACTCTTCCCCTCTACAACTGTAGGTACATTGTTCCTTTTTATCAAATAAGCACGTTTGAAGCAAACCAAAGATAAAATAAAAAAGGTCTTAATGTCACGTAAAGGAATGTTTCTTAATGTGCGCAGATGTATAAGTAGTGACTATATTTTAAAACTCTTCTATATGATAATGCATTGCTTTCAGCTAACTGACAGATTTATGTTAAGTTAGAAGACACGGAGGATTAGAAGCGTGCTGCGAGGAATATGGTTCCAAATTAAACTCTCTTTACTTACTAAATTTGACTCAGTGCTTGGCTCTCAGCAGGGCTTTGTGTTACAGTACTTCTTGTATTGACACCTTTTACTTCTAGAAAGAAGATGCTTTCTATTTCAAACGGCTCTTTTAAAAGCAAAGTAGCCTACTTATTTCTAACTTAACATAAAGTTGTTGCATGGTCTTCTGGGATGATGGGGTGTTCATGCAAACTTGCATTTCTTCCTGTAGGCGTTCGTTGTGAAACATCTTTTGGAGTATACCCAACAGAGTGAGTCCAACCTGCAGTACAGCTTGTTTTTAGTTTTTGGCATCTTTATGACGGAAATAGTGCGATCTTGGTCCCTTGCACTAACCTGGGCTTTGAATTACCGCACGGGGGTTAGACTGCGTGGAGCTATCTTGACAATGGCGTTTAAGAAAATTCTTAAGCTGAAGAACATCAAGGAGAAGTCTCTTGGAGAGGTAAGCTGCTGCATAATTTTGGAAATTGCAGTGTGAAAATGGATATGCAATATATTCCTTTGAGAATGAGCTGTGCCTTAAATCTAAATAATCTGTTATGTGTATTTTTCAGCTCATAAATGTATGTTCCAATGATGGTCAAAGGATGTTTGAAGCTGCAGCAGTTGGGAGTTTGTTGGCTGGGGGGCCTATTGTGGCCATCTTAGGAATGGTTTATAATGTGATTATTCTGGGTCCAACAGGCTTCTTGGGCTCTGCTGTCTTCATCCTTTTCTACCCAGCAATGGTGAGTGGGAAAGAGTTAAGTCTTGCTTCCCATTTTTATTAGGTCAGACATACGTGTAGTTCTGAATAGAAGGTGTTAAAATGTGCTAGATTTAGCTCGTTTATGGTGCTGCATGTTATTGGTGGTGTTTCTAAAGATAGTGCATGAAGCAGAAATTTGGAAACAGGAAGCTCAAAATGGTAAAGAAAATTAGAAAATGGAAATAGGAAAGCTGATAGATTTGACTGAGATAAATGTGCATAGCTAAATTAAACTACGGAATACTTAGGTGGTTTTCGTTGAGGTTGGAAAGACACAAGGTCTCCAGCTTGTGTACAGGAGCTCAGTGTTGCATGAGCACATCGCTCTTGATTTCAACAAAAGATGTTGAAAAGCACCGCATCTGGGAGAGGGTGTTCTTGATTGGTTACTCCTGCCTCTACTTCTGCTGAGCTGTGAAATAGGCTAGTTCAAGCCAAAGTCGTCTTGCCTCTAAAATGCCCTGTAAGGCTGCTAAGATTTGTCATTATATTCATAATACAAATTTTAAAAAGCATGGAGGCTGAATACTGTGAGGTCCACTTTGGTCCAATTTATCTGGCCAACAGTGAGGATTAAAATAATGGGAATTATATTTTAAAGAGGGGAATAAGAAATGGAGTTTGATCGTCTTTTCCAGTTCTTTTCAGCAGTCCTTCTCTATTGATGGGGACTCCAAAAGAGATTGCAGGAGTATGAAGAAGGGCAAAGAGCTGAAAACTTCCTAAAGTAGTGTGTTGGTTTTGAATTTCAGACTAGGAATGGGATGAATGTAAGGGTAGCAGATACTTAGAAACACATGAACAACTATTTATTTCTAGATTGGTTTAATAAAAATGTTAAAACTGTTTTACCACCTTCATAGCACTGGCACATGGTAGAAATTGATCTGGCTGAGCAAAGTTCAGCTTGCTCTTTTGCTTTATGGGACCAGGTTAAAAGGTTGGCCTAAATGGGTTCTACTGTTTATTTGCCATGAGGGTCAGCTTGGTGTGTCTTTAGGTTAATGCGTTTGTAGTCTTTGTGCTTCAGAAACTTTAACAAATCTGGTACTATTCAATGTGGGTAAAAGCGCACACCTTTGTTTTCACAAATTTTATTTGTGTTAAAACTTGCTATTATGAGTCTATTGCTCAGTGCAGATGGGGTGGGAGGATATGAATAGTGTTTGCAGCCAGCTAGACTTTTATCTTAGAACAATAGTTGCCTTGCCCCATCCCTGAATCCCTTTTTCGGATTCAAAATTGGCTTTCTCTGGTAATTAAGAGTTGAATGTACTTGCTCTTTCTGAGTTGCCATTAACGTTGCATGGTGTTGCCTTTTGTTTCAGATGTTTGTATCACGTCTCACAGCTTATTTCAGAAGAAAATGTGTATCAACAACAGATGAGCGTGTGCAAAAGATGAATGAAGTTCTTAATTACATTAAGTTCATTAAAATGTATGCCTGGGTCAAACCATTTTCTCAGAATGTTCAAAGTGAGTTCACACAGTCTGTAAATGTTTCCTTTTGTGCAGATGCCCCATTGCTTAGTAGCCTGGTGCTTCCTCCTAGCTTAGTATCATAGATGTTGGTGTACGTGCAGTGTAATAACACTTTCATCCTTCAGGCTTCCTGTTTGTTATGCATGATGGGTTGGACAAACAGAAGTGCTTCTAAAGTTTTACCTTCTAGCATAATGATGTTTGTGGCTTGGCATTAATCTTAGATTTTTAAATTTTGTTCCATTTTTTATCATTTACTAAATGTGCTGGCTGCTCCATTTTTAAATAAAGCAAAAAGACCTCTATTTCTATGGAGATTTACAGATAATTATAGTTTGCTTCTCTGTAACTGCGGTCTTTATGAGAAAGTACATAATGTGATAAATGCTAAAGCGTAGAGTTAGGCTTCTCTTACTCAGTGTTTATAGTGCTATGGTAGTGTCTGTTGTGTATGTACCCCCCGAATCATACTTCAAATGTGGTGCCCCTATTTATATTTCTAGAAATTCGTGAGGAAGAACGTAAAATCTTAGAGCGTGCAGGCTACTTCCAGAGCATCACTGTGGGTGTGGCTCCCATAGTTGTAGTCATTGCCAGCGTGGTGACCTTTTCTGTCCATATGATCCTTGGCTACGATCTTACAGCAGCTCAGGTAACTTACTGCAGTGTTGAAAATATTCTGTACAATATTGCTACAGTAGCTTTTCTGCTAAGCTGTTTCTCTTCGTCATATTCTTTGCTTTGTGGCTGTGCCTCTGTGGCCAGGCTGTAGCCTTGCTCACAGAAGTGAACATCTGATGGGTGTGACAGCAGCAGATGTAGTCTTCTATTTTGCACAAAAAGCTCTCAGTGCTGTTTTCAGTTCTAACCTTCCCCAGAACAGGTTTTGAACTGAATATAAATGAGCACTTCTGTTTGCTATTCCGATAGGGCATTGGGATTACTGCATGTTTTTGTTTTACAGTGTGCTTGGATGCAAATGGCACAAATGTCTTAGAACAGGATTTGAACTGGGGTCTTCACAGTAATAGGCTAATGCAGAATTTGCTAGCTGCTGCTTTTGGTAGACCTACAAACACTGAAGATGTCTGTCTTGGTCTGTTAAAAAGCACTACAGAAGGAGTTGGGTAGATTTGCTGTTTTCTGCTGTTTGAGAATATGCTGAATATTTAAATGGTTATTCTTGGACTGTCGGCCTTTTCTATGGCTTTGAATTGATGCTGTGACATTTCAGCTTTCAGAAGGTTGGAGTTGTTAGTATATTGCATCCAAACGTGATTCTCTTTCTTGTCTCATTTTTAGGCATTCACAGTGGTCACTGTCTTTAATTCAATGACTTTTGCTCTAAAAGTAACGCCTTTCTCAGTGAAGTCTCTATCTGAGGCATCTGTTTCTGTTGACAGATTTAAGGTAAGCAGTCATTTGGCCTTGCAGTTTTAACTGTAAGTGTAGAGTGTTGTATGTGTATAATAGATGCTAAGGGAACACTTAGAAGGTAATGTTGTTTTAACGACTGAGGAGTTCTTTTTCTTTACACTTAGCAGTCCTGATTATTGGATTCTGCAAAAGTGATACAAATGTAGTGAAGGAATATTAGAAGTTTAAGATAATAACCAGTGTGGGAAGCAAAATACTCTTATTTAATGATTTTAGGATTTTGATGTTGGCCACTGTAAGAGATAGAATACAGGACTAGATGGCTCACAGTATAATAATTCTTAAACTCCCTTTTAAAACCATCTGAATGAGAAGACAGTGCAACATCTGCAATGAAATTTCATGTTTTGCTAATGAAACTTCGGAAATGTCATGTATTGTGTAGACAGCTTTGCACAAACTGTAGAGTTTTATTTGTAGTCATGCAAAACTGAGGTTTTGTGTTTCCAGACCAGATTAAGTGACTGAAACACCACCATATGAACAAAATGCAGTTGCAATCTGACAAAACAGAATCTATTGCAGAAAAGTGAAACCCTTATAACAAACAAACCTTATCTCATCCTTCAATCCCTGTGAACACACTGTATGTACTTTAGTATGAACTCGGAGGACAGGCCTTTATTTTGTCTTCTCTCTTGAAGACAACAGTGCATTGCACATTGCAGAAATTTGCCAATAGGATTTCACAAGCATTGACAGATACATGGAGTCTGTGTAATGCATTCATGAGACAAATCTGGGTGTGAGAAGAATGGGATCTGCAGAATGGTTTTGAGATCTCATTGCTTTTGAGCATTTTTTGTTTCATCTTCTGAGTCACCTTAAATTAGGCTTTCTTAAATTCAAATGCACCGAAGGGAGTTTTGGCGGGGGGAGAGGAGGAGAGGGTAAATTGTAATATCTCCCAGTTTGACTGTAAACAGTATAGTCTGTGTAGGAAGTGTAACACAAGGTGGGGATACTCTAACATCACAGTAAGAATGTAACTGACTTTTTGGCTTTGTAAATGAGTATGAGCTTTCTTATGAATGTATGATTCAGGTATAGCAATTGCAAGAGTAAATAAGATTGAGAATTGGGAAGTCTTTAATTGCAAATGGCTCCTTAGTTCAAAACATAAATTATGTAAGTGGAAAACATTTTATCTTGTAATTAAACTGTGTGAAAAATCTCTTCCTCATCTGTGTTGATTGTAAATACTGATGGATGTGGTGGAAAACATGATACAATGGACTTAATGGCTTACTTCTTATTGTCAAGCAGCCCAAGATAGGTCAGCTAAATTTGTGTGGGATGACTTTTTCCCAGCAGAAAAAGTTGAAGGGTAAAGGCTGAAGTTAAAAGTCATTCCATCTCCTTCCATAATGAGTTGGTGTGTAGGACAAGTCAGTCACTTTCCCTCAAAGTGACCTCTTCTCTCCAACCCAGGTATTCTGCTCATATGTTTTTAATCTGGAAGTTACAGAGCTGCAGTTGCAAACAGTGTTAAAAGAATAAGCCCCTCTCATATCACATGCAGAGTGTTCCAGTTCTATAAAAGTCTTAGTGTATCTAAGTGCTTCCACCACATCCAGGAATGCCCCGGCCACTTAGCAGGCCTGGAGTTAGTTTACACTAATGAGCTACCTTTTGCTCTTCAGCTTCCTCCTACTATATAGCCTGATGTGTTTTGCTGCGTGAGTGTGCCATAGGCTTGTCTCCCAGTCTTGATCAGGTGTCTCATCTTTACACCTCTCTCACAACTCCTATCAGAGTTTATTTCTAATGGAAGAGGTTCATATGATAAAGAAAAAACCAGCCAATCCTCACACCGCGATAGAGGTGAAAAATGCTACCTTGGCTTGGGACTTCTCCCACGCCAGCGTCCAGAGCTCACCAAAGTTGACCCCCAAAGTGAAAAAAGACAAGAAAGTCACCAAGGGCAAGAAAGAGAAAATGAAGCTGCAGAATGAGGGACAGCAAGCTGTGCTGGCAGAGCAGAAGGGCCATCTTCTAGTGGACAATGATGACCATCCTAGCCCTGAAGAGGAGAACAAAATCATCCATCTGGTTAACCTTCGGCTTCAGAGGACTCTCTACAACATTGACTTGGAGATAGAAAAGGTAAGAGAAGGAAGGAGGAAATCTGAGCTTTCAAAAGGCCTCATTTTTTAGCTGTGCCTTGGGATAGAGAGCTGTGTGTTTTTGCATGAAATGGAGCATATTGCTTTTGTGCACTCCTGTAATATCCATGGCAACTGCAGTATCCAGGATGCAGTGTCTGATCTTGATGTAAACAGCTGTGCCATTTTAGCAAACTAGATCTTTGCAAACAGCCTATGAAACAACTGCAGGTTGTATAGCTTTCGCATCTAACTGATGGTTTTGCTGTTTGTAGCTCTCAGTACAGTATATGAGCCGATGAGCTTAAAGAATCAGCAGGGCAGCAGTGGTATCAGTGGGGTATTGGTGGATGGTGTATTCCTGCAGCCGTTTGATAATTTTGCAGGGTTTCAGCTATGTTCTGTGTGAACATTTTAGGTGATTAGGTGTTCTAATGGAGCCATAACAGTGCTTTTCATTGAAGAATGTGCAGTTTTCTTCCCTGAGAATTTTTGTACAGTAGAAGGACACAGAGGTTTTTCAAGAATCTAGAAGCAGTTGGAGTCCTCATTCCAAGATGGGTAAAAACATGTAAAATGTCAAAGAAAAAGCATTGAACTTAATACATGATGTCTTCCACAAATACAAAAGTTTTGCAGTCTGGCAGTTGGATGTTGTAGTAATGGGATCCCTGTGTTTATCAAGATATTTATGCTTAAATTGTCTCCTGTAGTCATATAAGTAGAGGCATAGTTTAAACTATTTTAAACTATAAACCCCCTATATTTTAAACTTTTGAGAAGGATTCATATATTTTAAAAAATAGCCTTGAAAAAGGAGTACACAGCTACTTGAAAATGTAAAGGCTAGTTTTCTATCAGAAGTTGGTAAACAAGAGGAGGCCAACAATGTATTCCACAAATGGCTATGTACCCTTTTTGTCCACTTCACCTTTTTTTACAAAAGGAACAAATGTAGTTTTGATGAATTCATTGTTTAATGTGGGTATCAACCCACCCATTTTACTGCAGACAAATGCTTCAAAGTGACTGGATTCTCACCTTTTCTTGGTACGTGTTCCTTTGCAAACTGCATCTCATAGGCAACGAGTTTTACTGGACCCATATATCCTAAATTCTACTTTTCTTTCAGTCTTTCCCTCTTTATATCTTTCCTTTCCACTCTCAAATGCATCTTGGTGCATTCTGTTCAGGCAGGCCTTGGTGCTTTTGGCTGAGTGCAGCATTCTCTGGGCCTGTATCAGGCCCAGTCAAAGGGAAGCTGATCTTAAAATACATTCATTTTTACCTGTATAGTTGATTCACTTTTAGCCCACTGTGGGATAGTATTCACTCTTTATTATTTGAGAGTTAAAATACTGACTGTCTTGCTTTTTTGTCCCTTTTCAGCTGTCATTAATGTCCAACTGTCCCCTTGGAGGTACTAAAGGTAGTCAATTCTGAAAGGGATGGAGAATGTAAGAAATGAGTACCATAATTTATTTTTTTTTCTGTCTAGGGAAAACTTGTTGGAATTTGTGGCAGTGTGGGGAGTGGAAAAACTTCACTTATCTCAGCAATTTTAGGACAGGTGAGAAATTCTGTTTTGACTACTTCTGCTCTTCTCTTTCCTATCTCCTATTTAACTGGTTTGTACTCTGTAGAAGTAAGTCTATTCTAAACATGGAATAGCATAATTTCACAGTTTATCTTTAATTTCAGATGACCCTGTTGGAGGGTAGCATTGCAGTAAGTGGAACATTTGCATATGTGGCCCAGCAGGCCTGGATTCTCAATGCTACACTTCGGGACAACATTCTTTTTGGCAAGGAATATGATGAAGAAAGGTTTGTCAGAACTGTTTGCTGATTTTCATGAAAGCTTAGTAATTCTTGGCCCAAGCGTGGGAAAGTTTAATGCAGAGTACACTGTAGTTAAAGCCTACGTATCCTTTTAGAGTCTGTCTTTAAGACTCCTTTAAGTCTCATTTAAGAGCCTGCCTCTCTTGCACTTGGTCACTGTGGCTGATGTCTGTCAGTGTGTCTGTCATTGCTCATTTGCAGTGAGGGCTGTACCTTATGCTGGAGTACTGTCTGATCTCTGTTTTTAGCAGCTGCTGTGGAACAGCACTGAAGTGGCATTTGCTCTTGCTGTCTTGGCCTTGCCCTCTTTAAACACAGCAACTGCTTTTTGCCATGTATGGGCACCTTCCATGGCCCTCCCCCAGTGGGGGTGTTCCCTGTGGCCTGTGCTAGCTGTCCCTGCAAAGAAATTGCCTCCTTACCTTCACTGTACTTCAGAAGTAGGTGATTAATTATCCTCGGTTTCTTCCTAGGAATTGAAGGCAGATAATTTGGTTTATGCTGCTGGAATGTCTGCTATTAGTGTAGAAAGTGAGATAATACCGTACTAGTTAGATACCTGGGGGGGGAAATAACAGTGTTCTTACTATGTATCTAACTGTTCTTTAGATACAATACCGTGTTGAATGGTTGCTGTCTAAGGCCTGACCTAGCCATCCTTCCAAATGGGGACCTGACAGAGGTATAAATTTTGCTTATAGTAAACTAATCAGTAGATGAAGAAAAGTAGAGTTTTGGTTTGGTAGACTAGACTGGGGTGAGTGGAACATCAGTCCGGTATGCATATAAGCCAAGCTGTTGAATGCACCTTCTTGAGCTGAGCTTATCAATGCAGGCCCTGGGCTATTGAGAGTTGAGCTGTGTTTTTGACTCAGATGTTGACAATTTGGGAGTTTTTTATTGTGTTGTAAATTTAGCTGCCTTAACAGGACCTATTCGAACTTGATTTAAAATAGCTAAGAAAAAAGCATGGCTATGTTAATACAAAAAAAGTTAAATAAGCAAAAAAGTACTGCCACATTTCCAGCACGTTAACCTTGAGTTTGAATGTATAACACATTTCACAAAGAAGTGGACGCCTAAACTAGAATATATATATATGTATTAAAACAATATATAATATTATGGGAGATGTGTGCGTATATATAAAAATAAAAATATCACAGTCTGCTTCATTCCAGCCACCTCTTGAGCTCTGAATATCTGTGTTGCATGGTGCTGTAGAAATAAAATAATGGGTGTGTGTCTGTACAGATTGGTGAACGAGGGGCTAACCTGAGTGGAGGACAGCGTCAGAGAATCAGTCTGGCTCGAGCCCTGTACAGTGACAGGAACATTTACATCCTTGATGATCCCCTTAGTGCCTTAGATGCTCATGTTGGAAATCACATTTTTAACAGTGCAATAAGGAAGCACCTGAAGTCAAAGACTGTCCTTTTCATCACTCATCAGCTTCAGGTACTACATCTCTCATGCTTTCTTTCTTGGACTTCCTTGAAATACTGTTTAGTCAATTGCCTTCATACTGGAAATTTCTATGCCCTGACCTGTAATAGCACAACCCTGTCCGTTTATAAGATGCGTGGTTTCTGTTTGCAAATATGCACCGAGCACAATCTAATTCTTTATTTGATACCAGTGCTGCTTGGTGTCTGATCTGGACCGGTAACACTTGGCTAAAGAAAATTTACCAGAGAAATAAATACCTTGTTCAAAACCACTTTTGTTAACTTGCTATAAAGCTAGTTCATCACATCAGAAAAACTGAGATTTGGTGTCAGTAATCAGAAGGGATGTATTCTGAGATTTTTTTGCTATCTTTTGTGCATAGAAATATTAATACTTAGTATATCGGTATTTGCAGTGTTTAAGTATCCTGAATTGTGTCTTCTATAACAGATTGTTTTTGACAGAACATAAAAACTTTTTATTTGTGTACAGTGAAAGTAATCATGGTGCTGTAGTCAATGCAGGGCCTTTAAAAATCAGATATCTGTTACCTCAGAAGAGGTGTGTTGTCTGCAAATGTTTATAGATTACTGAAAAGGATTGTGTGGGAGTGTGTCTGATTATTGGACATAATGATAAAGACTTGTTCTTACTGCCATTTTCTCCAGTATCTTGTTGACTGTGATGAAGTGATCTTCATGAAAGAAGGCTGCATTACTGAGCGAGGAAGTCATGAGGAACTGATGAATTTAAATGGGGACTATGCAACTATTTTTAATAACCTACAGCTGGGAGAAACACCACATATTGAGGTACTTGTTTTGTTTATTTTAAAGTGCTCTGAATGATGACTTTTCTGATGAGATGAACCAAATGACATTAATTGGAGGACTGGAAAATGGCTTCACATGTTCATGTGTTGATCTGACCAATAGATTTCCTGTAGAATAATCTGTGCTTCATTAGCACTTCATATTTGCAGTCGCAGTTCCTATTTAGGGAATGCATACTAGGGAGGACTCTGCCAGTGAGCTCATGAGTTGAACATGAAAAGTAACGTATCATCTCCTCTGGTGATGCCCAGAGCAGGAAGCTTGTTGTCTCTTTTATTTTACATGTACACCTAATTTCTTAACTTATCTCCAAATTAGCACAGACCTGGACTGACCTTTGAAAAAATCTTCCTGGTTTGTTACTTCGTTTTCACATAGGGTGTGGCTGAGGCACAGGAGAAATGATGCAACTTGACAAAAGTTAGATTTGACAGTTTTTTGGAAATGTAACTGTAATTGCTTTGTTTTGGGTGTTTTTGAGAAAAAAGTTGTTGCTTGACACTGCTTCTGTTATGAAACAATGGCTGTAAATGCAAACTTGGATTTGTGCTCTAGTATTTTAGTCAGTGGAAAAAATGTAAATCTAGAAAATAACAAGGACCATTCAGTAGCACATGCATTTAAATTTTCAGCAATTTAATTTTTCCCACCTTTCTCCTGATTGTTTCCTGAAGTTATTCTTTGGAGTAAGCAACTTTGCTGCTTTTTATTTGATGATGATTTACTTCTATAAGTGTTGTGTGCGTTTTCTCTTAGTAAGAAGAGATTAAAAAGCACCTCTGCAGTTTATTTTTTAAGAGATATGAGAGGCTCCTTATTCACAAGTTGCAGACATTTAAAAAAAAAAGTTCCCGAAAAGGTACCATTGTGATAAATATACAGATATAGAAGGTGCTTGGTGAAGTTTTGTCCTGGGAGATGTTAGTGAAAGAAGAAAAAGAATATAATGCATTACTCTGCATATCCTTTCTGAGGCATGAAGATTATAGTTCTGCCATTTTTAAGATTAATGTAATGACAGTTAACATGAGATTCTCTAGTCCGCATGCTTGGCTGACCTTCACTGTCTTTTTGTAAACGCTAGCTCATGGAAGGAGCATTAATTTGCATTCCCGATGGGATAAGAAGAAATGGATGGTGAAGTTAGATTCTCTGTGGTTTGATATGTGTGAGATGTCTCTTCTCACATAGTGTGGGAATAGGACCCTGAAGATGCTGTGTAGGGGATTTTAATTAATGTAGGCTGTCTCTGAACAGGTAGTAACTTCCATCTGTGGGAAGAAGGCTGGTTTAGAACAGTAATTGTGTGTGCAGTTTAGTGTTTGGACATTTGATTCCTGGAAGACCAAGTTTTAACCTGACTTTGTCCTTAGAGACATTTCATGAGAGCCTTCCTGAGTGAAGTACTAGGGTGCTTGGGGGAAAAAAAAGCCTCTTAATAAAATTGTAAGTTATTTTTACAAGGGACAGGGGGTTTGTATCTTCCTCTCAGTAGTAGGAGTGTCATTCCTCTACCATGTACGCACATAGTGTCACTGAACCTGGAAATTAAGCTTGCGCACTACCAGTACAGATCGGTAGCAGTTTAGATTAATAAAGGAGGAGAATTAAATCCACTAGAGTTGGCAGTCATCCATAGTAACAGTGAAGTTAATATTCCCTGTGATATGAATGCTAAGCTCTTGAAAGCCTTTGTCCTTAGGATGCAGTTTATAAAAAATTTGGGTTCAGATATGAAAATGTCAAAGCAAATTACTCCGGTATGTTTAGTGTCATTGTTTTCCTGCAGATTAATATAAAGAAGAACACAAACAGTTCACTGAAAAGACCCCAGGATAAAAGTACCAAAACAGGGTCTGTGAAGAAGGAGAAAGTTGTAAAGAAGGAAGAGGGTAACTATGTAATCAGATTTCTGGCTGTAATTATTTTATACACCAATAAGCTCAAAACATTTGCTTTCAAAGTGTATTATGAATGTACCTCTCAGGTTTTGAAAGCTGTCTCAAGTCCTGGTCACTCAGTATGGTTGATAGGACACAGGCAGTGGGCAAAGAACATTCATTAATTCATTAAATATGGGTGCCTACACAATGTTTTTAAGTTCAGTCAGGCTGCTGCTGGTCACATGCCATTGGCACAAAGGAACTTGTAGTACCCTGTCTCCCACACCACTTCTCCCTCCTATCCTAAGAGGGCAATGTGGTACTCACAGAGTCCTAGGCAGGACATGGCATTTATGTATGAAGAATTGGAAGATCTAACCTCTGTTTTGTGGTTCTCTCTGTTTAATGTTAACTTTGAACTTCAGCAGGGTTTAAAAAGCAATAGTGAGGCTGATACAAGCCTAGCATTTAAATCTGTGCTGATTACGTTTTTTCAGACATACCATGATGTGAATGATTCTGCAGAGGAAATGTGACTTTTTGAAAAACTGTTTGAACTGTTGAGTTCTACATATTAAGTAATGTCTGTGTTTCTGAAAGTACTCTGTACAGTTGGAAAATGACTGTAGCTTTGTGTATGTTCACAAACTTAAAAATTTTCATGGAACAGCTTTCTTTTCTTCACTCCCTTCTCTTTTGTTTCACAGGTCAGTTGGTCCAGTTGGAAGAGAAAGGCAAAGGCTCTGTCCCCTGGTCTGTTTATGGTATCTACATTCAGGCAGCTGGAGGCCCCTTTGCATTCCTCGTCATCATGGCACTGTTTGTGCTGAATGTGGGCAGTACAGCTTTTAGCAACTGGTGGCTGAGTTTCTGGATCAAGCAAGGCAGCGGAGTAAGATAAATAGCTGTTCTACTCTCTTGTGTCTAACGGGCAGGGGGATTGCTCTCCTAGACTGATCCCAAGCAGTCCTATGAGACCAAATGATGCTTCTTAATTTAAGCAAGTTGTAAGGCTCCCAGGAGGTGATTTCACCAGAGAGTTCATCTCCACTAATAGGAAAGATATAACAGCTCATGTGGTTTTATACTGCCCTCTTGTTCCTTGTCTTGGTTAGACTTAGAAAAGGAAGTGAAAATGTGAAAGGCACCAACAAGCTGCAGGGGGAAATTACTAATTTTAGTGCTATTTTTTGTTTGAACGTGACCTTATATCTAGCAGGATAATCTTCTTAAAGTATATGGCTTTCAGTCAAATGACTTTTGGGAGTTGCTTTGAAGACTGTGCTGACCTAGGATGGTTTGGGACTTTTCCTGCTCTAGGGGCTTTGATTGCAAGTCTTACTGCGTTTAAAGATTCAAATATAACTGCAAGATTCTTGTTTGGGTGGGGGGAGCAAACTACTGACCTCAGAGAAGAAATAATGAAGTGCAGATGGCCAACAACATTAAAATAAGCAATGAGGTCCCTAAACATACTTAAAGATTAAAAAAAAAAGAATAAGAATGTACGATAGTGTGACAGTAAAGAATTTATTGCATACTGGCAGAAAATAACAGCCATATTTGATAAGATGTACAACCTATCCAAGATGAATATTGCTGTGTAATAGGAGTGGTGGTATGCAAGTATCTGGTGTTGTTAAGAATACCACAAGAAACGATAAGCACGAAATGAGAGATTAGGAATCAAATGAAGTAGGTATTGTGGTATTATTTTCAAAGGTATTGTAGGGAAAACGCGAAGGGCTACAAATCTGCAAGTCAAGTATCTCTGCTAGGGAGAACTTTCTGAAGTATTCCAAGATCATTGAAGTACTTCATTTAAAAAAGAAGTATTAAATATGGTGGGAGGGGACAGAGGACAGTTAAATTCTACCACGTGTAATGTGTACATGATTAATCCTTGTCTTAACTAATTATTCATTGAAACCTTGAATTTTCTGCAGAACACCACTGTGACTTTGGGAAATGATACTGTCATAAGCAACAGTATGAAAGATAACCCTCACATGCATTACTATGCTGGCATCTATGCACTGTCTATGGCAGTTATGTTGATTCTGAAAGCTGTTCGTGGCGTTGTCTTTGTAAAGGTATGTGCTAATGCTGCTGTTTTTCTTATCTTCCCCCCAACCCCTTCTGCATATTGCTGTCACTGGTTCTTTTGGTCACCTCCCAAGAGAGATTTTGAATGAGAGGAAGTCAGATCACAGATTGTGAGGTTTCCGTAAGTCATCTCTTGGGGCTGCACCATGCTTTCTGTTAAACTTCTGCACAAATTAATAGCTTCTTTCCACTGGTTGGAAGCACAGAATGCAAGAAAAAAACCTTATGGTTAGAGAGAGAAAATAAGCAGAATGTTTTGGTCCCCATGGGAGGGGCAGTGACAGGAAGGCAAACATCCTTTCATAATGCTGCAACATTTTCCGCATTGTCAGGGAACTCTCAGAGCATCCTCAAGACTCCATGATGAGCTCTTCCGACGGATTCTGCGTAGCCCCATGAAGTTCTTTGACACTACACCCACTGGGCGGATTCTCAACAGGTTTTCCAAAGACATGGATGAAGGTATCTCTCACTGTATGCGCTGTAAATCCCATATTCAGACCTCCAGGTTACCTTCTTAATACTTTCCAGTCTCTTGCTGTTGGGGTGATCGTAGCCTATATCTATTGCCAAATGTGTACTTGTAATAGACAAAGCAGAAATTGGGACATACCTGGTTATGATTCTAGAAGGCAGCTGATACCTCAAGTCTGTCTATTCACTTATAAAGAAGAATATGTGCTTTTGTACCTACAGACTGCACATGGACTCTTAACAGACTCTTAGCAGTTAATGCAGGGGGAGCCTAGAATTTCAGGGTGAAGTTGATGTGCGGCAAAGGTGGTAATTAGGTCAGAGCTGCATCAGGGCTGTTTCTGCAAATGGGAATAATTGGAAAGATTACTAGCATCTCAGAAGATAAAAGCACCCCTAATGAAAATGTACGTTTTTAATAAGCCATGAGAAATCACTGTCCTTGTCAATGGTGATGTACAGCTGGACTGAATTGCTTTATATAGGTTGTTTTACCTTTCTGTACTCAAGGTTTTCCTCTTTTCCCTCCATTTTTTTCCAGTTGATGTTCGTTTGCCATTTCAAGCAGAAATGTTCATCCAGAATGTCATCCTTGTGTTCTTCTGTGTGGGGGTGATTTCTGGGGTTTTCCCCTGGTTCCTGGTGGCAGTGGGGCCCCTCATTGTCCTGTTCACAGTTCTGCATGTTGTGTCTAGGTAAGTGTATCAGCTGCTTTGACTAAAAGTAGAGATACTTTGACCTGTTATTAAGGACATAGGCTTCTTCAAGTATATATGCATCAGTGTAGTGGTTGGCATATGGTGGCTGTATATATCACTTAAAAGTGTTTCTTTGCTTCCAGAGTCTTTATTCGAGAGCTCAAGCGTCTGGACAACATCACACAGTCTCCATTCCTGTCTCACATTACATCTAGCATACAGGGTCTCTCCACAATCCACGCCTACCACAAAGGACAGGAATTTCTGCACAGGTCAGTCTAGATATCCATCTGAGAGTGGTGGAGCACAAAGCAGGGTGTGACAGGTTTACATTCAGAAAGATTTATTAATGGGGTTGGTAGCCGGTGGCATACATTTGCTCTAAGAGTGAAAGTTACTTTTTGGGGAAGAAAATGGGGGAGAACAAGAAGGAGAAGGGAAAGGGAAAACTCCCCATTAGCCAACTGGGAAGAATAGTGATGGAGTCCCAGGTGAATGCCCTCCTCTGGGGTTCTCTGCAGTGCAGGAGGTGGCAATGATAATGGTGAGGACAAGTTTTTGGCCACACTTTTTTCCTAGTGGTATATACTTTTCATCAGGTCCTTCTCATACTTGCTATTGTTTGTTTCTCCTTATGATGGTATTGGCATTGGTTAGAGGATGCTGACAAAACCTCTGTGTGCATATTGATGAGCTGTTAGTCTCTGTGCACATGTATAATTGGATAGCATTTATCAAGTATTTAAGTGACTGTTATCCACCTTGTTATACACTATGCTTGGTTTTCTCCAGTATAAACTAAAATCTGCAAAACAAATGTTAGGGAGGGAAAGTGGAACATTTCTCATGTGAGTGGTAGTTGCTTCCCGTGAGAACCTGCCATAACAATATCAGGCTTTTGCAGGTGCAAGGTCATGAGACCAACAGCGTGGGAGCAGAGGGAAAATTGCCACAGAAGCTCTGGAAAGACAGTGCTACACTAGCTTAGATGAAAGGTTCCAGCGGTGCAAATAGCAGTCCCTTAGCATTGCTGATGCTAGAGCACTAAGGCACTGCACACACTGTGCAGCAGTGATTGATGTAAAACTGAGTTGCACGTTCAGAAAATCTAGTTACTGGCTTTGTGAAAAATCTCTCAAGTGTCTCGCCTTAAATATACTTTCTCAGCTCTGCAGGGTCAGGACTGTAAATTAAATAGCTATTGATGTGTTTTAATTAGTGTCACCAATCCTATCACAACTTACAGTAACTTTACTTTTTTACATTTGTGTATAACACATATTCTGAAGCACTGCTGCTGTAACCCTTGGAGTGATTTGTAGCCATCGAGCATCCTCTGGAAAGTCTTGCATAGGTGAAGTTGTGGTGAAAGTGTGTGTAATGTCCCTGAATTTTGATTCACCCCCAGTATAATTCATTGTTGTACACAGAAACTTGGTAGTTTGACTTCCGAGAGTTTGAGCTAAGTAGATATCTGACATTCAGGAAAGTTTGTAAAGTCTCAAACTCGGCCATGAAAGCAGGGTTTGTGTCAATGATGGACTAGTCTTCCTGCCCTGAATTCTGACACTGGAACAGGGGTTTAAGTAGCTGTGCTATTTGTAGAACACCAGGACTGTGAGGTCTACTAACCTTTCTTGGATTTGTTTCAGGTATCAGGAGCTCCTAGACGACAATCAGGCACCATTCTACCTGTTCAGCTGTGCAATGCGCTGGCTAGCTGTACGGCTGGACATTATTAGCATTGCTCTTATCACAACCACTGGCCTTATGATTGTCTTAATGCATGGCCAGATTCCTCCTGCCTATGCTGGGCTCGCTATCTCATATGCTGTGCAGGTGAGTGTGTCGACATACTGTAATATTTAATCTCATTTAATGTAGTTACTGCTAATAAGCAAAAGTAACACAGCATTGAAAACTTTCCTTAATGCGCTAGAATGGAAAAAGATACTGTTATCCCTTTCGGTAACGGAGGGGAAAGCAATTCAAAGTGAGGACCTTATTGCTAGCAGTCAAACAACAAATTATGAGGAGCTAGGTGCTCAAGGCCATTGTCTTGGGGAGCTGCCTCTTTTTAAATGATGAAGTAGAAACCATTTGAGGCTCTTCATATGCTGCATATTGCAATTTTCCTGGATATTTCCAGAAATTGGATTGATGATACATCAGACATCTGCCAAACTGATGTCTTAATGTATTGCCTGCAGTATATTTTCAGAGCGAACAGGATCCAGTGTTGCAGCTGTGCAGGTTAGAGACACTTCAGGGCTCAGAATGCTTACTATTAGAGCTGTTGTTTGTCCTTTTCTGCCTCCTGGTGGTAGTAAGGTGAAATTACAAAACCTAGCTAGTAGTTAAAGCTCTTGCTTGTGGGAAACCTTTCTAAACTGCTGGCTTTCCAACTGATTAATAAATTATGGTTATTTTAAAATTAACTATAAACTAAAATTAACTTGCTTCGGGCACCTTAGCTATATGATGCCCAATGGCAAGAATACTTGTATCAAATTTTCATTAGGTTTGTCTCTTAATTCAATAACAAATCACAGCTCTCTAAATTTGTCTTTGTTTTCTCCCATTGCTCCAGTTAACAGGGTTATTCCAGTTTACAGTAAGACTTGCTTCAGAAACAGAAGCTCGCTTCACCTCAGTGGAGAGGATTGATCACTATATCAAGGTAGGACAATAATACATTTAACTGCCTGTTTTAAAATTTCTTGTTGCTTGTTATGTTGCTGGCATAAGAGAAGAGAAAGTCAGCCATAGTCTTCCTTAGTACAGAATGTACGTTTCTGATCTTGTAAACACATTAGTGCGTGTACTGTAATACTGCAGAGTGTTTTATGAAGCATGTATATAAGCATTGGCAAGATGAATAGCACAAGAGCTGGTAGGCAACTAAGCTTACAGGCATCACTTGCCTGGCATCAGTGAAGTTACATAAGGATATTGAAAGTTTGCTAACACTCTCAGTAAAGAGTGGAGTGTGTGAAAGGGATAACTGGGAATTCAATACAATATTTTAGAGTAAAAGGATGGTGTCCTGGCATCCTTCATTCCAAACCTAATAGACCTCCTTCATTTAAACATAGATAACTGTTACTTTATCTACATGTAACTCTGCTTCATCCTAATAAGTGTACTACTTCTTCCACAGCTCTCGTTATATAACATATTTCTATATGTTATATATTGTATATATGTTTTTTATATATATAAAAAAAGTTAAGCAATTGCTCTCATTGCAAACATGAGAAATGTACTAGGCTAAAGATGAGAAATATTCCAAACTAAATGCTTAGCAAGCTGCTCTGATTATCTGTAACCCTTTCTTCATAACTAGGATTTGTGTATGCAGAACTGGGCATAGGTCAATGGGGAAAGTGTAGCCAGGAGAAAGCCTTCTACCGGGTCTGGTCTTTGAGGTGAAAGGCTTTTTTTAAATTAACACATAATACACATTTCCTCTGAACTTCAGAGGAAGATATATATCTTTTTGGTAAATCTGGGCTATGTAGTAGTTGATATTTGTAGAATTTTTCTTTTAGCCTGTGGATTTAACACTGAAGAGAAAAAAAAATTTAAAGCTGCCCACTCCGTCAGTTAAATAAATAAATCCTCTTGTGGCATCTAAGTAGAAAATTTCTGTGTATGAAAGACTTGGTGACCGCACAAGCTGACAACTGTCTGCCAAATACTGCCTGGTACCTTTCACTGGGCTGAGATGGGTTTATCACTGTCAGGCTTTCAGTGGCAAAACCTATAGTTGTAGCCTGTTGTGGTGGTTTGTTTTGTTTTGTTTTTTTTTAAGTTACTGTATGTCACTTTATATCACTACTAAGCAACACTTTCCGTGATTTTTCTTATTTGGATCTCTAGACAGCCATTTTATTATGAAACTGTAAAACTAGTTTGAATCTAAAGAGAAAGAGTGCGTGAGCAGCGAAACACCATGCAGGTTCTGTATCTTACCAAGTCCCAGGCTTGGCTTCTTTCAGTGCAGGCTTCGAGGTTGCTGTTATGAGCACCAAGCTCAAAGAATTGGGGTACTATCATAGCAGATCACTGTTTTTCTCAAACCCTTGGGGTACAATTAATCTGCCTCTAACTAGATGTTGCAGATGTCCACAACTGACATAGTCCCTGTGGGATCTCTCTATAGTCAATGTAGGAAATGGCTATCTCCAGAGGGCAATTTATTACCTGTTCTATGTGTTTATATTAGAATGAGAAAAATCACACTCCAGAAATACTAGCTCCTTTGTAGTGACTATAAAGGACTTGACGGGGCCTGGTTCAACTGGAGATTCTTCCTTTGTGTGTGTTTAAAGTTACATGAGGTGAATCCCACAACAGGATTTCTGCCATTCTTTGAGGCTGTTTGTGCCAAATATGGGAAAGTGACCTTGGCTTCATTCTAAACATGCTATAAAGCCACATGTTTGGCTTTCAGAGGTTCTGCCTTTTTGTTTAATCTGTGAACTGCTTAATGAGGGACCTGTTAAGGGGCAGAGTAAAATAGCAAAAGCGAGCAAGCTGGAAGGGGCCCGACTGACTCAGTGATTTAATAGAACGGAAGAGAATGAGGAAGAGAAGGAAGAGGGTAGCATTTGTACAATGTGTCATGTGGGCGTTCTCTTCTGTGTCAGAATCAACAGAGGTGACCTTGGCATGGCATAGCAAATGAGACATAGAAACAGAACAGATTTTCCATCTAGTCTTTGGAGTGCCACGAAACTCAGTAGGACTGTGCTCATAAAGAATAGGCCTAAAATACTTCTTGAATACCATTGATGAAAAACATTGTGTAGAAGGGCCAATGTCATTATTGAGGCAACAGGAGGGGAATAACAGTGTGGTCAATGTAACACAGCAAACTTCTGAACCATTGGGCCCGCATCCAGCCACACAGCTCATCATAAAACTGCCATAAACTGATATGGGCTGAGTCTTCTGGGAAGAACTCCTGCTGAAAGCTGCAACTGATAATTTTCCTTTCTGGTGTTTTGTTTACTGGAAACTGACCTTCTGGGTTTTTTTAAAGACACTTTCTCTGGAAGCTCCTGCTCGAATTAAGAATAAAACTCCTCCTCTGGACTGGCCACAGGAAGGTGAAGTTGTTTTTGAAAATGCAGAGATGCGGTACCGAGAGAACCTCCCTCTAGTACTTAAAAAAGTGTCCTTTACCATCAAACCGAAAGAAAAGATTGGCATTGTGGGAAGGACAGGCTCAGGTAAGGAAAAACACTAAGCAGAGTTAAATTACTACTTTTACAGAATGAGAATGGAATAGAGTGGGGCAGTCATATTGGTTCTCCTGTCTTTTCTGTGTTTGAGTAAATTGTTAATTGCACAGGAGTGGTCCAGCAGTCTGTCAGTGGTGGATTCTGTTCATGTGCATACATAAGCAGGATCCTTGTAAACAATAAGGAAAACAAGTTTCCATTTAAAGTAGAGGGATATCCTACTATGCCTGAGCCAGTATGCTCATAATGTTTAACATCCCAAGCCTCTTAGCAGCACAGAATGCTACCTACAACATGCTCATTACAGCTTACTTGACTCTTTTGAAAGTTTTTTGTAGTGATGCTGCAGCCAGGTTTGGCTCAGAAGCCTGTAATGTAAAGAATCAAAACGCCTGTTTGTGAGATGACTTAAATCAACTCCAAAATGTAGTTTCTAAATAAGCAATTAATATTGCTATATTGGGTTTATGTGGTAAAGTTTTGGTAGTGGGGGTGGGGTGGCACTGCAGGGGTGGCATCTGTTTGAAGAGATTAGGAGCTGCCCCTACAATTACTTAGAAGTTTAAATGCTGAACCGCAGCATTTACCAACATTGTTTGCCAGGACTTTATGGTAGTTTAAAATGGTTTTCTTACACATGGACAGCTTTTAAAATACTTTCTCATCTCAAAGCTGCTATGACTCTCTAGAAACACTAGTATTGTTTTTCCTGTCTCATTTTTAGGGAAGTCTTCCCTTGGAATGGCACTCTTTCGTCTCGTTGAACTGTCTGGAGGCTGCATTAAAATTGATGGAGTGAAAATAAATGACATTGGTTTGGCAGATCTTCGCAGCAAACTCTCAATAATTCCTCAGGAACCTGTGCTATTCAGTGGCACTGTGAGGTTAGTGAGACCATAAGAAGGCAAGACAGACTAAGCGGGCTATCAGCTTATACTTGAACCCAAGTAGGTGCCTAGTGAGATGTTAGTTCTCAAGCATCCTGTTCTCTGTTATTGGAACAAAAAAACCACAGCTAAATGATTTTAGCTGGCCCAGTGCAGAACTGGATGTGATCATCCTCTATGGAAGTCTTGCTTTCCCTTTAGATTTGATTGAAGGTTTTGTATCTTTGTCTTCCATCTCTACTCTTTTGTTCTTTGGCTACTCTAACCCTAGCGTGTTGGGAACACCTGATTTCCTTGGCAAGGAAATTCTGTCAGTGGAAGGCTAGATGGGAATAATCCATCTGGATGAATTAGCACACTGCTGTTTTGCCATTCATTGCTGAATAAAAATTCTGGTTATGTTTTCTGCTTCCCCCTCCAGATCAAACTTGGATCCTTTCAATCAGTACAGTGAGGAACAAATCTGGGATGCTTTGGAAAGGACTCACATGAAGGAGTGTGTAAGTATTACGTGCCTATGAGATACATGTTTGTGTTTTGGCTTCCAAACCAGCATGTTCTGTAAGTAGCTACTTCAGAGACCTTTAGATAAAGCTTTTTCTTTGCAATTTTTTCCCCTCATTGTTGATGCTTTGACTGATTCCCCCCACCCCCACCCCTGATTTTATAAAACTGATTTTTTTGGAGAATGTGCCATATTTCTGTTGTGTACTTTTTTAGTATGTAGCATAGCAGAGTGCTGCTTCATCACATGGACTCCCAGGGTGTTACAATATTTCAAGTGGTATTTTTTTCTGTCTGTGCCTTAGGTGTGCATTCTGCATTTACATTTGTGAGTATAAATGTCACACATGCTCATTTATACTGAACTTAAAATCTACCCTTTGCGAGGCCCTCTGCAGCAAGTCTCACTGCCATGACATTTCCAATTCTTCTTGTAAGTCAAGTGCCATGTACAGCTATGGTACATAGGTTGCAGTAATTCATGCAGGGACCAGGTTCACTCTTTTCTCTTGGTGAGAAAGATTGTCAAGAGATCTGTATTCACATTGATATGATTTTGTACATGGCATGCTTTTTTTGTAGAAATTAAATACTTCGTACTTAAGTCATTCCAAGGTTGCCTACTGAGATGATATAGCTCTATAGAACACTACTAGCTTAGTCCTAGTGGTATTCTCAGGAGCTACCACTGAGTCACAAGCATTTCAACAGGACCGAGCAGGTCTGATGTTGTATCGCTGTTCTAGCATTAGTTGCTTGTTACTAATTTCCCCAACGAAGACAGCGAGAAATGGACAGCAAAGTGTGACAGATACTTTGGAACATGGGCAAAATCAGATTTGCAGGAGGAGCAACTGTTTGTCTCATGCCATGGAGATACAAAAAGTCTGTGGAATGCTCTAAGATTTTTGCCTCTTCTTTCCCACACAGGTTGCCCAGCTGCCTATGAAACTTGATTCAGAAGTGATGGAAAATGGGGAAAACTTTTCAGTTGGAGAGAGACAGTTACTGTGCATAGCTAGAGCTCTACTGCGTCGTTGCAAGGTGAGCATAGTGATGAGAGAAATAGCTGGAGATACCAAACTGATAGGATTGAGCAAGCCTTTTTTTGTGCCAGATTCATTCTATCTGTCAGAGGAATCACACCAACAATTATTGTGACCCAGAGAGGTGTAGGGTTGTAACAACTAGAAAGGCATCTGTAGCCAGCTGCTGGCTTCTGTAATGTCGTGCCATCAGAAAGGTATTGCTTGTTAGTGTTAATAACAGGGTGTCAGACTAGCCTAATCATTTATTCAGTGTCCTGTTACAGGTGAGCATCAAATTCTTTCCTTCTTCCACCTTTTTGTGAATGTCAGCCAAGTAGTTTCCTTCTACATGGTGCCCCACTAAAATGTAGTCTCCACGTGGAATCTGGGATCATGCTATGCCAGTGAAGTTAAAGGTTTTGCAGGAATGGAAGACAAATATAATTACAGTGAGAAAGGACATTTGGATTGACATTGACTAGGATTCTAACATCCTTTTTTTTTTAAATATTGCACACCATAATATTTTAAGGTTCACTCTGCATCTGTTTTAAAGGCAGACTTCTCAGCAGAAGTTACTGCTCTCTGTGCAGTACCTGCACAAAAAAAGTCTAGTTTAGCTTTGACAAGACACCATTCCAAATCAGTTTATGTCTGAGTCTGAGAGGAAGGGTAACTCTTTATGAGCATAAGAAAGCTAGTAAGCCTAGTTGGTATTGACTCATTCCAGAAGGAATGTCACCATCAAGGATGTGTCAGATTAGTTTACCAGTAAAATTTGTATTTGAGATTTAGCTGCTGAATGTAAAAAAAAAATAGTAGTGGACACTTGAGGCCCAGGTCAGAATCCAAACATCTTGTGGCTCTAGGATGTGACCATAAAACGCAGGTGTGATCCATAGAGTAACTTTGTTGAAGGCAATTGCATAAAGAAAGCTGAAAAGGTGCTTGTAAAAACTACCTTTGTGACCACAGCTCCATAAGGATTGCCAGTTGTGACAACTCTTGGTCATGGTAATTCTGCCCACTCTACATATTTTTATGTTCAAGGAGGGAAAGCGTTACTATGGGTAACAGCCAGGATTATGTGCTACTTTTCAGATTTTGATACTGGATGAAGCAACAGCTGCTATGGACACAGAGACAGACTTACTGATTCAGGAGACTATCAGAGAGGCATTTGCAGACTGCACTATGTTAACAATTGCTCATCGCCTGCATACGGTACTGGGCTCTGATCGGATCATGGTGCTAACACAAGGACAGGTAAGCAGAAACACTTGTGGCTGCAGTTCCTGTTGCAGTCTGCTGGTGCCATATGTGCAGGCTGAACTGAAGGAACAGCTAGTATTGCAGGGTAGAAAATCCTCTGTGTTCGTTCACATCCTTGGTAATAATACTCCAATAGAATCAGTTATTGCCTGACTGTGACAAGATCAAAGAGGGCAAAATTTCTTTTACTCTCCAAAGAAGTACCATACAGTAATAGTCTCTGTTTTAAAAGTGTTTTTAAAACTCCCTTTGTAGGCTAATTCTGAGATGGGTAATAATGTAAGCATCTCTGCTGGGGCTCAGTGGCAGTTTCCCATTACTTTCATGAAGCCCTGTGCTATCAAACAGGCATATGAGAGATACTCAGAGAGATTCACTTTTCAGGCTTCCATGTGGGAGCCATAAACAGTTAAAGCAAATGTGAGAACATTTGGCAAGGCTCTTAAAGGTAGAGAAGGCAAAACCCCATAGTGTCTGCCTCTGTTTGCCAGAGCCACCAGAGGTTGCTTCCTGCTGGGTAGTTCCAGTGTTTGTCTGAGCTAGTTTGAAGTATCCCAGGTTACGGTATGTAGGCATAAATGCACATACTTTCACCGCTTGATGTCTCATCTAAAGACGAGTACCATGTTTTGGCTTCTTTACTACCATGTCACAAGTCCAAGGGGTGGGAATCCATTTTCTGCTGGATTTTACTGACATACTTTACCTGCCTTGTTTGCTTTTAGGTAGTGGAATTCGACACGCCGTCTGCCCTTCTGGCCAATGAGAACTCGCGCTTCTATGCTATGTTTGCTGCTGCGGAGAACAAGGTTGCTGTCAAGGGCTAAAATTCAGGGCAAAGTCACTTTAGTTTTGGAGAGCTACACTCCCTGCCTGTGGCAGGCCAGCTCTCCCTCCTCCTCCTCCTTCAAGCAGATTATTGCCTTTTCATCTCTTAATTTTTAGCACAATGTGTCAAGCCAGAGAGTTTTTAAAACCGTGTCAGAAGAATTCTTCATGTTTTTATTATTGTATTTATTCCATAATCATATTACTAATTTTTTGTTATTAAATGCACTCTACGAATGGCTCAGGGAGCCATAGTTATAAATGTATCAGAGGCCTATAATGAAGCTTTATACATGTAGCTATACCTATACATAATTCTGTATATAGCCTATATTTACAGTGGAAATGTAAGCTGTTTATTTTATATTAAAATAAGCACTGTATTAATAACAGTGCATATTCTTTTCTATCATTTTTGTACAGTTTACGGTACCAGAGATCTGGCTTTGTTATCAGACTGTATCAGACACCGTTTTGTCTTTACAGTTGGTCTTTTCCTAGTGCCGGATTTTCTGCGTGTCTGAGTGGAAGTGAAGCTTTGCAATAGTGTCCTTTATTGTCACATCTTTGTTGTCTAGCGCAGGGGAGAAGAGCTCTGTGGTGTAATTATTGCATTGTAATTTATCAAAGCTATTTGGAGCATCGCTAATGTTCACCACGGCAGCAGCTGCTGCTTCCCATGATGCTTTCTCAAAGCAGGGTTTTTAGTGATCTCCTGAGTGGAGAACCACTTCTGGGTCACATTAAGGCCTCGTATTTTCTCAGTGTCCTGATACAGTATTTCTTACTGTATCAGCAGGGTTTATTTTAATGCAAGCAAGCCCAAGCTCCTCCTGCTTCGCTGATCTAACACAACCAAAATCTAACTGTTCGTGGAATGATCTGTAACAAGTTAATCAAAAGGTTCAAATCATACCCTGTATGCTAGCAGGAAAGCCTTTTCAGAGTTGCTTCAGCTGACTGACTTCTTTATCTTGAAGCTGGTAACACTCCTCAGAGGTTTAGGTTGGCTTTCATTGGCATGGGTAACACTAACTCTTTGTTCTGCTCACTTGTACTACAGTTAAACAACATCAATATTTCCTGTTTCTTTATTGCACACTTATTAAGGAAACAGTCCCCCACCCCACATCTTCTGGAACTTTATACAGGTTCCTGTTGATCAGGATGTAACAGTGGTATAGGACATTGTTTTCTTACTGTAAAGAGACCTACCTCAGGTTACTAGGTCCTGCATAGTACATTGCCATGATCACTGTACACCATTCCCGTTTTACAGGACCTGTGGCCCAGGTGGGCATGGTTGCTCCTATAATAGCCGTGACTTATTGAATGGTCAGCGTTGCATGTCTTTGTCAACTTGGACATTTTGTAGCCTTAGCATGTTTGCAAAATGTCTCATTGAGGCAGAAATCTGAAAAGTAAATAAAACTATTTTGGGTTTTGTAAATTTTATTGGCTTAAGTAGTTTGTTTTGGGCACATAAATAACTTCTCACCTTTTTGAGCCCTGGGGGACAGTTTTTGCAGGCTGGTTTTTTTTCTTGTCTATGCACCATGGCCTGATCTTTCTTCCTTCAGAGTGGAAGTGTTTCTTTAAAAGTGTAGTGGGTAATTTTTGGGCCCTCCAGCATGGGGGTGGCTTGCAATATATGTATGTTTGTGTTGAGTAGTACAGGGAGTAATAATTTATAATGTAAGTATTCAAGCCAAGTAGCAAGGGGGGAGGTCAGACGGAATACAGAAGATCCTTCTTAGGCTCAGATTTTTCCACTTTCTTTACCTGCAAGCATTACTGTTTATAATGTGGACATGACTGCCAAGTCACAGCAACAAGCATTTCTACCTACCAATACCACAGGCAAATCATGGTATTAACGGAGCTTACACTGTAGTTTGAAGAAAGCACAAAAAGCATCATTTGTTGTAGTTGTTCTTTAGTAAGTCTTGTCCTAAGCAAGAATTAACTAGCACAGATCTTGCCCTGCTCACAGGCCTGGACCCAAGCTTACTCTCTGTCAAGAACTGGCCACCACTTTGCTCAGTGTTACTCAATTCAAGGAACAGTGTGACTGACTGTATGTTGTGGTTAGGAAAGGGAGAAGCAATAGGCCTCTTTCCAAAGAACACCTGGCTAAGTGGGGGGTTCTTTTGTGTTCAGAAACTTGAGGACAAAAAGAGAAACTGGGGAGAGGTAAAAGGGAGCAGGGGTGATAGGCCAAAGAGGTAATGCCCTGCTTCTTCCCTAAAAGTAGAGCTGGGTAGAATGTGAAGGTGAAGGTTGCATACCTTAAAGGGGGAGGGAGAGAACATGGAATGCACCTGCCTAAGACTGTGTCTAAACAGTTCAGTCAGTTGTCACGTGCAACTCTGTCAAGGACAGGATTATCTTGGGCCCTGCAGAACCGAGTTGACCCCATGAACTTAAGTATTTCCCTTGAAGAAAAAGGGCTAATGTACCTAGTTCTCAAGTGCCACTGGGGTCAGCGTGGCTTCATTTTGCAGCTAAGGCTGAGCTAATGGCAGTCTGAGCAAAAGGGGAGCCATCCTGATCTTGTCCTCCTTCTTCTTCCAGGCTGGGAGTTCCTTCCACTTTCCTGATGCCAGCACTGGTTCTTGCCTGGTCCAGCAGTGACCCAGTTCAGAAAGCTAACTTGCAGAAAGTTCACCCTCCAAAAGCAGGAACGCTGTACAAAGAAGGAGACAGGAAGGCACCCCTGGAAGGGAGGTGAAGTAGGGCTGCTCTTTTCAGTAGGTGCTAACTGTAACACTAGTATAGGTATGAGAGGAAGCTGCGCTCAGGATTCATTGCACCAAACTGCTGCTTCCCAGTTACGGTCTCCTAAAAACGTGAATACTTACCTGCTGCTTCAGCGAGCTGAAATAGCTCAACAAGGTGTCAAACAAGGGATGTGGACAGCAGGGATTAGCTCAACCATTTTGTTAAACCTTAGCTCCAGCGTTGTTACTTTGGAGTTACGGAGATAGACTGCCAGAGGGAAATGTTCTTTCTGCTGTAATCACTGATCTGCTTCATTTGGCACTTGTCTCCCAGACAGTACAGAAGTACTGCTTCTCACATGGGTAGCAGTAATTTTTTTACTGGCTTTCGTCCTGAACCACAGGAGCAAGCTGAGGCCTGGCCTAGGGCCCTGTCACTGAAATGGAAGGAAGAAACGTCAATATTTACAAACGAGACTGAAATATCTCTATCTTTGAAGCATTCTACAAGAGGTTGATGATGATGGGAATTTCCAGGAATTGGATCCTGCTTTAGAGTTTATAGTGTGATATCGTAGAGAAGACTTCATCCTGCGAGGAGTAGAATAAGACTCTGGGATTGGGACAGAGGCTTTCGTTAAAGAGATCCTATCCAAAATAGCATGGAGATAACACATCCTTCTTAGTATACAGCAAAGGCTGTGGGCCAAGACTAACAGGTGTGCAACTTGAGAGAGATTTGCCTGGGGTAATTGGTTTGCTGTGTCACCCTCAGGAATTTCAGTTGCATCAGTTTTGCTTATTCTGTCCAAACGCAGTGAGTGCAGCTGATCCCAATTCATTATTGTAAGCTTAGAGAGTCTTAAAGAGAATGTGTTCCTGCTCATCTCATCTATCTGATGAATGGAAACGTTGCACTTGCTTGGGACTTCAATCAAAACGCAGGTAGGATTCTTCTAAAATTACCCAGTGGAGTCAATGTGCAGTTCGATCGGTGTAATTAAGTCCAAAGTCAGGCCCTGAAGTTGTGCTAGCTTGACCACCTGAGGAAACTTCACCATTACCTGCTGTGAAGATCATGCAGGGTCCGATCCTGAGGTTGCTGGGGCTGTGCTCTGCCTATTAACCCTTAGATGAAAGCCAGAGGGAGATCAAGCAGTCTTAGTACATTCCTGGGAACAAAGTTTGAGAAAATACACTTGCTTCAAAAGGCAAATGGTATGAGTGAGAGGAGGTATCGGAAGGAAACAATAAATGCAGAGAATTTGATTTATAAAAGGAGGATGTGGAGAGAAAAGGTGGCAGGACAAAAAGTTTCTCTCTCTTAGAAGGGGATTGGGCGAAGACAAAATTCCTTCTTGAAGGTGCTTCAAAAGAACATACTGAGAGGATGCAGGGTGGCTGTAATGCCCTCATTGACCAAAGAGCTTTCCTGAATGCTGCCTTGTTATTTTTTACTGCAACTGTAGTGTGTGTTTTACTATATATAAACAATCACACAAAGGTTTTCTTTATAGTCCCAGCTTCAGGTCGGTCTAGGATAATACTGTGATTTGTTTTACCCTCAGTTCAGCTGGTGACAGCAGCCACATTGTGCTGGGGCCACGATTTCTGCCTCGAGTATGATGATACAGTGGAAACTCAATTGGAACTTGGTGCAGATGCTGCTGTCGCTAGTGTGAGGCTTGGGAGGCTTTTAGAATGTACCACTATGGGGTCATTAAACCCACAACCATGTAATAAATGTTCCGTGTCATCCAAAAGACGTGCCTTGGAGACTCGTCAGGCGTCTGAGGTAGGCAAAGCGTAACAGTGAAAATAACTTACAGAAGTGTCACTATATGGGGCAGAGATCTCCTGTACGCTGCTCTTGGGCTGCATGGAGTTCAAATCACAGTTAATTCCAGCACACCTCCTTCCTTCCAGATTACTGTTTCCTACCGTTGCCGTACAACAAGCAGTTGTATAAAGCTGATAAATTTGTGGTTTCTGTCCTTTCCGATTTAGGGAGGTAGCAGTGGATGGTGTGTGATTGATTGCCTCGAGCGTTGGGGAAGAGTAAAGCAGAGTAAAGCACGTTATACCTGAGCTGGGATCTGGGGGCAGTTGGCAGTGAGTGTTGGAGGCAGGCAACTACAGGCAGCCAGGGTGGGAGGGAAGAGATTAAAAAAAGGGGGGGGGGGGTGCTGGTAGAGGGAGGCTATTTAGGGTTAGACTGTGAGCTAGATGTGAGGAGTGTGACCAGGAACGGGATGAAGGAAGCCAAAATAGGTACTGGTGGGATGAGGGTGCGTGCATCAGCCCTGCTGGGAGCCGTGGTGTGGAGGGTTTGGGGTTGTTTGTCTTGGAGCTGGGAAGGGGGACGGTGAAAACGAAGTGTTCAGGCTGCGTGGAAGCAGAGCTGGCTGTGAGGCTGCGCCAGGGCAGGAGCAAACCGAGTGGGCCATTGTAGCTGTGCCAGTGGCCGTCCCCAGAGCAGGAGCAGGGGAATCTGCGGGTCCCTGTCCAGACAGCAGGGCTGGGGGGGCTGGCTGGGGGCAGAGGAGGAAAGCGCTCCGTGCGTGTGGGTCCGCACGCCCACGTTTTACGCTGCCCTGTGAACCGGGGGGGTACAAAAGGGGTACGGATGGATGGAGCCCCCGGTTGGCGTGCAGGAATCCACGCGTGGGTCAGGGTGGGCGTGCAGCGCGGATGCCCACACGCGTGGGTACCGCCCGCGGGCGTGCGCCGCTCGTGCCGGAAGCGGTTTCTGCGTACGCCTACGCCGGAGCAGCGCACGATGCGCGCACAGGTACGCGCCTGCCCGGTGCGCACCGGGCACAGCCGTGCCCCTGCACGACGAGCGCTCACGGGGACGCGCGTGCTTGCGCGGGAAGGCGCGTGTGCGAGGAGCGCCCCTGCCCCGCCCCGCGCCCGCACGCCCCGGAGCAACGGGCAGGGGCGGGCGCCCCCCACCCCGCTGCGCGCGCAGCCGGCGGGCGGGGCTGCCCTCGAGCGCCCCCCCTCCCCGTTGTCCCGCGCGCGGCGCCGCCTGGCGGCCGTGCCCGCGGCTGGCTGTTCCGGGCCCGGGCCCGGCGCTCCCTCGGCCGGTGCCGCGCGGGGCCTGCGCGGTCCTTTCCCCCCCTTCCCCGCCCCGGTCGCTCCGGCCGCCGGGGCCTCCCTCCTCCCCGCCCGCCCATGGATTTCACATAGCAGCCGCCGCCTCCTCCTCCTCCTCCGCCGCCGCTCCATGGCGGCTCCGGCTGCGCGGCCGCCCGGCCTGTGCTGCTGCCGCAAGGGGTCCGCGGCCGGGCCGGAGGCGCCGCCGGCCCCGCCGCCTCCTCCCGAGCCGCCGCCGGACGTGGCGTCGGCCTCCAGCTCGCAACTCTTCAGCCTCCGCCACCTGCACCTGGGGCTGGAGCTGCGGCCCGAAGCGCGGGCGCTGGCGGGCTGCCTGGTGCTGGAGCTCTGCGCCCTGCGGCCGCAGCCCCGCGCCCTGGTGCTGGACGTCCACCCGGCCATGCGCGTCCTGTCGGCCGCCTACCGCCGCGCCGCAGCTGGGGAAGCGCCCTGCTCCTTCGCCTTCTCGCCCGCCGAGGCCGCCGCCGCCGCCGCCCCGGCCCCGCTGCCCCCGCCGCCCTGCCCGCCGCCGCCGCCGCCCTGCGCGCCGCCCTGTGCCGCCAGCCCGCCCTCCACCGCCACCTTCCTCTCGGCGCCCTGCATCGCCGCCGGCCCGCTGCCCGCCGCCGCCGCCCCGGGGGAGCCGCCCGCCAGCCCCCCGCCCGCCGCCGAACCGCCGCCGCTGCCCCTCTTCGCCCAGCCGCCCTGCTCCGCCTGCCCGCTCGGCTTCAGGGTGGACCCCTTCACCGACTACGGCTCGTCCCTCACCGTCTCCCTGCCCGCCGCCCTCCAGCCGCACCAGCCCTTCCAGATCATCGTCCGCTACATCACGGCCGACGGCCCCGCCGTGAGTACCGCGCTGCGGGGGGGGGGCGGCGGGGCGGAGATGGGGAGGCAAAACGGGAGACGGCGTCCCGGGGCGGCTGGCGGTACCCTCCCGTCCCACCCGCGCCTTTCTCACGTTTTCCCCTCCTCCCGTAATCGACCGTCGGGGAAGCGCCCTGGCCCCGCGGCAAAGGCAGCGGGAGGTGTTTCACTCTCGGTCCCTCCTTTTGTGTCGCCGTCCCTCCGCTGCCTCTTCCCTCCTCGCCTGACAGCCGCCTGCCTGCTTGTCAGCGGCATCGGTCCCCGGCGGTGCCGGTCCCCAGCCTGCCGCCACCGAGCCCTGCGCGGTCCCACGCCGCGCTCGGCAGTGATGCTCGTACCCACCCAGCCGCCCTCCTTCCTTTCCCCGTCGGCCGGGCCCCCAAGGCTATTCACCCCCCACCACGGCAGTCGTTTTAAAGTTTTTCGTCCTTTAAGGGCATCGCAGTTCTTGGCGAGGAGCGTGAAAATTTGAAAACTCCTGCCTCGACTGAATTCTTCGGGACGAGTTACGTAATCGGCAAATACAGGAGCTTCCCTGTGGGTTTTGCCAGGTGCTTACAAAATCAGGCCTTGCGCACCTAGGTTGACGTTCCAACGAGCCGTGGTCAGGAGCTTTGAGAAGAGCGGAGTGAGATTCCACGTATTCCTACAAGTTACCTGCTGGAAAAAGGGATGAGAAATGGCCCAATACACCCATTTTGATGCGGCCGTGGGAGGTGCTCTCATGTCTGTGTGAATTAGCCTTCTTCAGTAGTGAGATGCTTTGTAAATTCTGTCACTTCTTTTAACCCCTGGTATTTAGATGCACTTTATTCCTGGCCTTTTAGGTGCTGTCTAGCAGATCTTGCGTTTTTAAGAACTTATGACAGTGAAAATATAAAGTTATCACTGCAACATTACTTCTTTTTGTCACTGTATAGCCCCTTCAGGTTGGGAATTGAACTAACGTGATTTTCATCATGTGGTTCTTGAGTTTATTTGCAAAAGGAATGTTTTTTTGAGAGTCTTGCAACTTTGATGCCTCTGTCTTGCCTAATGGAATTGACTCTCAGCCTGCTGGTTTGGTATTGCTGTTGCATTGGTCAAAACCAGTAAATGTGCGCATCTATTCGACTATTATAATGTATTCAATAAGAGCAGGCTTTGAACATAAGGTTTCGTGCAAAATAACCCAATAGTAAGTACATACTAAGCCTTTCATTATGAAAGTGTTGCTGAGTAGAATGAGTTTGCTGGATCTTTTTCTGTCTCATTTTAATACTATGTTGAAGCTCACAAAAATAACTTCATCCTCAGAATGATCTTAATATATTGGCTCACTCGGAATAGTGAGTTCCACGTGAAGATTTTTATTGACAGAAGTTTCCTTTTGTTAGATGGTGACTTTTTAACATTCTGGTCCTTCCCTAAAAGTGCAAAAATGAGGTGAAATTCTGGCACTTTAAAATTTCAGATCCACTTGTAAGTGAGGATATTGTTCCTTTTCACTTATGGAACTCCTGGTTTTACTATTTCCTTGTACGATACTCTGCTGAAGCTTTTCTGCACTGAAGAGGTATATGGGTGATGTCTTTCAGGGCCCACAGTGGGTTCAGAAGATTGTGTTCTTTGGTTTTTTTCAAGATTTTATGGAGAAACCTCTTTTGTCTACTCTATGGTGGGAAGGCTTTAAAGCTTATTTGGTGTTGCTCCGTGCTCTATAATCATTCTCAGTCTGGCCGAGCCATACCTCTCGAAGTACACGGTAACATACTTTCCTCCTCTCGAACAAATTGTTTTATTTTAGGCTAGCCTGTGCTTTCTGCTGGGTTTTGCCAGCCCTGTTGCTGAAGGGGCAGACTGTCCTGCTGTGTTTATGGAGGAATGATCTCAGATGTAATGGAATACTGATCTGAGACTCGGCTTTAGAAATGATCTGAAAACCGCAGGAAGGTGCAGGGCACTGATTGATGTGATCTTCATTAGTCTCACCTTGCATTAACACGTCGCCTCCTTGGCCTTGCACACAATCCAGGGTGAATGTTACATACTTGAGGATGCTGAGAGTAGGGCATTTCTTCCATTCCCTCTGTTGTTTGTCTTGCTTCCCCTGGATCAGACGTGAACTAGCTTTTCTTCATCCTGTCTTTTGAAGCCTTTACTGTACCTTTAATGGCGTGTACTGCTTCAGTTGAAATGAAGCTACAGGGACTAGTGTCAAAAGATTATTGATGGTTACAGTGTCAGGGGCATGCACTGCCCTTTTCAAGTGATACTGAAAAGTAGAAGCAGGCGTCCTTGCTGACATAAATCGTACCACGTTTCCTCGCTCACTATTGTAGATTTTGGCTGGCAAAATATTTGTCCTCGAGTAGCACCTGTTCTAGCTCTTCATGTTCGCATGCTGAACTATTTTTTTTGGATCCAAAGTAATTTCGTGCTATTGTAGTGCTATCTGTCATTGCTGTTTTTCAGCCTAGTGTTGCATTTTAATAGGGGTGAGTAACCCATATGTGTATAAGGGTGAGCTGGTTTATACTCGTGTCTATACTCGTGTCTAGTACGTTTCCTCACAGTCCCTTTTCTCTGCGTAAGCGAACAAACTTTACAGTGTTAAACCTCTGTCTTCTAGAAGTTCTATTTTCTTTGACCTTTCTCTAAATGTAATCTTTTTAGGTCAGGGTTTATTTTCTATGGGACCCTTAGCATACTTGTGGGACCTATAAAACAGTAAATTCCTGTTACAGTGCTGCGTGGACGTGTTGGCAGTAAGATCAGCAGTGGAGTTAGTAGTCTGTTTAAAATTGGAAACCTGTTGTCTTGATATACTTGGTTTGAGCCATCTGGATATGTTATTTGACTGTCCCATTATTTCTCCTGTGGAGGAAGGAGCCAAGATCTTTGGTTGTTTGATGGACATTGAGAGACAGCTGAGAGATTAAATCTGCCTTTCACAGGGCATTCCAGCTCCCTGTGCTGTTAGGAAACCATATGCTCGGTACATCACCAGTTTGCATCAGAAGCAAGACTGTCATAAATATTGTGTGTATCTCATGGTGTGGGCTGAAGGCACACGCTGATCAGGTGTGTCAGTGACAGTGCTCTTCCTCCCCTTCTTTTCCCTCACCCCTTACTTCTTGGTCCTACAAATACTCTTTCATGAGTTTTTTTTTTTTTTTTCCCCTCCCCTTCCCTAGAGAGAAAAATCTACATCTGTCTCTTGCCCACTGTGTCACACCTCTGATTTGGCAGCGCACATGTTAACACCAGTGCTATTTTCTTTCCATGACATCCTTAAATGCAAACCCCGGTCTGTGTTCTGGTATAAAAAAATGATAGCATTTCTTAATTTTCAGGATTCAGCAAAAAGGACAGCCCTTTTTGCAGTGCTGGGAACTTCCCTGTTGTTCCGTTAGATTTGTCCTGATTCCTCAGTCCTCCTAGAGTGACTTGTTGTCCTGGTGTGGTTTGCTCCTGTCACATCCTTTGCATCTCAGATGTGCGGTTTACTTTGTCATCAGATGGAGCGGCTTGTTGTTTGTCTAGAACAGAAGCTGTGGTGTTGCAGCTCTTCTCGGGAGCTTCATCAATAATGCAGGTAGAAACATGGAGAGATTTAAAATTGAAATAGGCTTAGCTAATTGCCTTTGTCATTTGCCAGATTTGGGTAAAAGATTGTAATCTAAGTCAATAAAAAATATGTTCTTGGCAGGTGCCTTATAAAGTGTGAGCTTCTTTGCAGTATGTGGGCAGGGGGAACCTGGACTGCCCAAAGCCTCTGTTCAGCAGAGGAGCCAAGCAGCAGGTTTTTTTACTTGAAATGCATCGTAGAACAGCTTTAATGTGTGAAACAGCTCGCCTGTATACTTGAAAAACTAGATAAAAATAATGAGCATTATGACGAGTCACGTATATTTCTGAAGGGGAGCACAGGAGGGATTTGGATATAGAGTAGATGATATGGCCCCAAATACTGCTCTGTCCCTGTGTACTGCTCCACCCCCCGTCCCCAGCAGTACCCTGCTCCTTGCACTCCTTTCTGGGATGCTGCTTATACTCGTTTTCCCCGGTCCATAGTCCTGCCTCTGTCCAGCAGCATAGCCTGGTCTATTTATATTACAGATCTATTTATATTGTTTCAGGATAACTTTCATCATTGTTCCAAGTGCATCTGGAAAGAGAGACGAAGGCTTGCCATGTAGCTGCAGACGTTAGGAAACAGGGGAAAAAAATACTTCATCCTCTGCAAATATTTTCCCTCTTGGCCTGTGGGGCTGGTGCTTCATTTAACTTCAACCAAATGTCAAATAAAGGGGAGCTGGTTGGAAAGAAATTGTCCTTAATTTATGGAGTTTCTTGTAAACAAGAATCAGCTTCTCAGTTCCCCTTTGCTTCCTGCTTATGTTTTCTTCCTGCTGTGGTCAGGGAGAACTTCCCCTTATCTCTCTGCTCTAAAGACATCATCTGTCAACCCTTTTTCCTTCCTACTCTAGTGTTGCAACTGAGGTCTGGTGGTGTCTTATATCTCTGTTTTCTTTGTTAGCCTTTTCTGTCTCTCAAAAAGCAAAGGAAACAGAACCTTTTGAAGGTGAGCCTCTTCAGCAAGGCCAATGATACAGGTTGTAAGTCAGACTTTTTGTGATACAAGCACAAAGCCACTGATCAGAGGAGTGTTTTTAAAAGTTGGCATTGGGGCAGATCTTGAAAAACTTTATTTCTGAGCCTCCTTCCTGGATCATTAGAAAACTACTACCCTGAATTAAAACATAGCACTTGCATTTTTATGTGAATGTGTGTTCTGGGCAGAAGCTATTAGTTTCAAACTGTGGGTTTTAATGAGACCTGTGTCCCCAAATGCCTTCTGGAATAGTTGACTCCAGTTCCACAATGTCACATCACAGAGATGATATTCATTGCCGTGAAATGCAGGTATCCATGGAGTGGAAATCTGTAGCTGTGTAGTGCACCTCGGCTGTGACCTAGGGATTTGGCCAGTGGCATGCTGAAATGCAGCATGTGGATTTGAAGAGTCGCGTAGCCTTAGCCCTCGTGGTGTAAGTGAGGCAAGGTTCATCAGAAGTCATGCTTTAAGCATGCTTCTGGCCCAACAGGCTTGAAACAGAAGAGGGTACTCTTAAAACAAATTTCAAGATAAGTATGCTGCTCTGAGATTAATTTTACTTCTAGATAAAGGTTTTTAATTTTGTAATGCCTCCCACCTAGAAAAAACCGCATTTGCCAGTGGAAGTGTGAACCTCTATACGAATAACTGAAAGCTGCTGACAGTATGTTTCCTTTCCTTACCTTTCACTGATCTCCAGGGGTACTGCTGAAGTGAATGATTTGGGAGAGGAGCACACTGACATCCGAGGAAAAGGGTCTGAAGGCAAGGGAAGAAGATAACAAGAAGTAACCTTATAGGACAGAGGGGGAGAGAGAAAACTTTGACTTCCAGAACACAGAGGTTAACTAGGAGACAGAATTGTAATATGTTGTTAAAATGAGAGCAGACATAGTACCCAGGCTTCTCTTCTGTAAGTATTTCATTGCTTTCTCTTGAGGACCAGAAATGAACTAGTGTCTGCACTAACTGCTATTCCCTGAATTCGGATTTATTGGTTGCTTTGATCTAAGAATTCAGCAGACTCAGAAGTTTTATTCCTTGCGCTTGACTGTTCCCAAGACTTCCAGTGGTTCTAACTTTATTGCAAGTTTCACAATATTTGATATTTTCCATAAAAGTTCAGCTCCAGAGTTCTAGGATTACAAGAAAATCCATATTTAAAATTGCTCCTACGTTCCAAAGTTGGAGGCAGGGAGCATGTGAAAGCACAAACATTGCATTTGAAACAGAAAACCAAAAAGGCAAATAACTGCACTTTTTCATATTATTCTTAATCTGTTCTAATTATTTGCTGAGGGTCTGATTCATGATTTATTTGCTGTTTGATACTGAAAATTGACATGCTCAGTGGTGTGGGGTTTTTTTGGTTTGTTGGTTTTTTTTTTTTTTTTGTGACCACCCAGAATCTCCTTATCCGCTCTGTAAAAAGAGGCCTCTAGTGTCATTGACCAGATGTTTCTTACATATACTGACTTTTTTGCATAGTGTCAAAATGTTTGATGCTTCAGCCAGCAGGGCAGTGTCAGGGTCAGAGATAAGGTTGTGTACACTGTTCAGCCTCAGGGTTTTTTGGTTTGTGAGTTTGGGTTTGTTTGGTTTGGTTTTTTTTTTAGCTTGCGTTACCTGACCCCTACTACTCCTGTTCATGTTGAATTAGAAACACGAAGGTATTCAGAGTACTCCCTCTGAGAAGAAGGTTGTGTGGATGTTTGTTAGGGAGTTGTTTTTAACCAGGCAAATTGATACCACAGAAATAGCGAGTGGCTGGAAGACACTATGTTGTGTGGCACCACTTGGTGTTCAGACAGTAAGGAATTACTCCGAGTAGTCATGGCAAATAAACAGGAGTAGGAAGATGTATTGTTAGAAATGGAAATGTGCCCTGTGCCAGGTATTCATCTGGGGAGCCAAACAGCTGAGGTGTTCCTTCTCCTCCACAATCCTCTTGATTTCAGGTTTTGGTTTTTGGCAGTTCATCCTTGTGGTTTTGTCCTTTTCCCTCACCTCTTCTTCACATCATGTTTCAACAGATCTGGTGGCTGGATCCAGAACTGACGTATGGCAATGCCAAGCCATTTGTCTTCACGCAGGGCCACTCGGTGTGTAACCGGTCTTTCTTCCCCTGCTTTGACACACCAGCAGTGAAATGTACCTATTCAGCTACTGTCAAGGTAAGTGATCAAATGGCTGTAAATGGTTCGTGGAGCACTGAGCTGCTGTTAACTTGTGAAAGCATAGTTACATTGTGTATGTACATATGATATTAAATATTAATTGTGACAGGGTTATAAAAAATACTGGAGTTTTTAGATCCCATTCTGGTTTTTGGGCCAGAATCAGGGCACTGTCCCAAAGGCAACTCTGTTACTGATCGCACTTGGCTCTTGCCTTACCTGTACTCAACACTGAAAGGGTAACCATGAAATGGATAACACAAAAGAGAGAGAGAATTTGGCTGGTCACTTCCAGTAGTGGTTATTGATGATAATACTCAACTGTATTTTATCAGTTCTTGAAAGGAAAAAACCAAAGTTTTATGAAAGCAGCATCAAATAATTTTGCATTTCATGTAGGTGAATAATTTGATATGTGGGCACTTTTGGGGCAGCTGGCATAAAACCCCATGCTATATAGGAGGAGTAATGTTTTTGGTTGGTATGTTTTCACGGGCTGGGTAGATCATGGTATAAAAACCTCACAGAAATCTTACATTTTGTGTTATCTAAATGATTGATTTTAATGTACATCCTCAAGCATAGATGAACAAAACCAGAGAGATCAGTGGTGTAGTAATTAAGCTGTGATCATCTAATGTGTTGGTCTTCCAGGCTCCAGCAGGCATACAGGTGTTGATGAGTGCTACCCAAAGTACCTATTTAGAAGAGGAAGGTGTATATCAATTTTACATGGAATATCCAGTTCCTGCCTACCTAGTGGCCCTGGTGGCAGGAGACCTTATACATGCAGACATAGGTCCAAGGTAAGATTTGCAGTGAGTTGGTTCTGCTTTTTGTGTCTCTCTACAGTGCTTCATGTTGTAAGTAGAAAATATGTTGAGTCATTGATAAGGGAACAGCTGGGACCATGTGCTGTGAGCATTCAGAGAGTTTGAGGTTTAGTTGGGTGTAAAGAAATTCATGGCACTGCACTGGCAAAGATATTTTCTTCTTTCATAAATGTTGCTATTGTCCCCTATAGTCATTACAGCTACTTGTCTCATTGCCTTATTTAAGGGATCTTTGATTATCTCTTGCCATGTATCCATAGAGTGTTAGCCTAAAGAAGGCCTGAGTCTGTTGTGAGACCTCTTAGCACTATTACCATACATGGAAGTGTGGTGAGAAGTCAGGCTATTTTTTTTTTTTAAGAGATAATTCAGTTTGCTGAAGTATCACCTGATGTTTTCTGTTTTCTGACAGGAGCAGAGTGTGGGCAGAGCCTTGCCTGCTGCCAACAGCCATCAGCAAGCTTTCTGGCATTGTTGAGCGCTGGTTGACTGCTGCAGAGAGTCTGTATGGCCCATATATATGGGGAAGGTGAGTTTAATAAGTCTCCCAGGAATGTGTAGTGGGAACAAAATAAAACAATCTTGAGAAATCATCCTGCTTTCTCCCTATGCTAGCAATAGCAGGACAAATGAGCCTCTCAGCTGGCAGCACTGTAGTAGTTGGAAACAAACTCTGGAGTTTTGTCTCTGCAAGTGGCAGAGAGGACCATGGAGGCACAGTGGTGTTTTGCCTGGTGTGGTGGGCAGAACTGGAGGTTTCTAAACAGTGGATCTTCCCTGAGGAGTGAAGGTTTTTCATACTATAGTGTTTTGTGATGCAAGTCCAACATTGGGCCAGACACCATTTAAAATGTATGGCAGTTTTATTTATTCATCTTACTTATTTTTACATGCGGTACTTGACATACGATATATTTATTGTGGTATGTCTGAGGGTGCTGAAAACCTGATTCAGTATAGACTCATTGAGAGTCCTAGTCCCTAAACCCATCATTAATAGTTTCTGAAGTTAAGCTTGTCTATGTATTAAAAGAAAATGGTTTGAGAGAATGCTTTCATTGTTTGGATAGGAGAAAATGTTTACAAAGGTGTCCTATATTTCTTTGCTAAAGGTAAGCAGGAAGAACGTGGTGGTGGTGTTAACATACAAAATGTTGCTTGAAATAATCTGAGAACACAGCCCAGTGTGCCAGTACTGATCATTGGTGGAGAAATTTAGAAAACAAAACAAATAGTATTGTTATGTTCTGAAGCAGACAGACTAGAGTCATTTTGCTGACGCTGCAGGTACACCAAATCAATTAATTTGTTTGATAGCTTCCCAGTGTGTCTCTTTCCTGGGAGCCTCTGGGGTCTCGACACTGTGTATGTGGTAGTGTTTTTAGAGTAAACTTAGTGGTTCTGGCTCTCAGATATACAACTTGTGATGAGTTTGTGTGTGTGACGGGAGTGTGATGCTTCTGGGAAGTGCTGGATCTGCTGCACATGAAAAGACTGTCTAGTCTTTACATCCAAACACACGCAGGTCCTTGGCCAACAGAATAAGCTCCGTGATCCCCTGATCAGAAGAATAAGGCACCACTGCTCTAGAAAGTTTGTTCCTGAAGCCACAAAAAAGTCTCAGAAGAGCCTTTTCTAAAGAAAAAAAAAAGTTACTATGTGTCTTATGAAATAGCTGTAATTTACCTGTCTCCTTTCTCCTCTCTTCCTTCTTCTCTCTCCCTAATTTTAGATACGACATTGTTTTTCTTCCTCCATCCTTCCCTATTGTTGCCATGGAAAACCCATGCCTGACCTTCATCATCTCTTCCATTCTGGAGAGCGATGAGTTTTTGATCATTGACGTCATTCATGAAGTTGCCCACAGCTGGTTTGGAAACGCAGTCACCAATGCTACATGGGAGGAGATGTGGCTGAGCGAGGGGCTAGCCACGTATGCACAGCGCCGGATCACCACTGAGACCTACGGTATAGATGCAGCAATGTTTCTCCTTATGCTATGTCTAACCAATAATTGGGAGTTGGCTGCATAGAGTATTTGTCTTGGGAGCTCAAAAGTCTGTAGGGAGCTGGTTTTCTTTTTTTATTTCTGGAACACACACAGCCCCAAATTGCACTGAACATCTTAGATGCTTAGAGTGTGATGTTGTCTTGGCTTTGGGTGGAATCAATACCTGATACAGTAATAGGGGCTTTAAGTGAGGTGTGTTAGCACAGCGTTGTAAGGGCATTGGTAGGAACTTTGGAACTACTGTTGGGTACCCGGCAGGTGTTCATACATCAGAGCAAGGTGAGTGGAGGATGAGCTTCAGAGAAAGATGTAAGAAATCTTATCATGGTTATATTGTGAAATAACTATTGTCTGAACAAGTGTCTTTCTAATCCTGATCAGTCAGTAGCTACCTACTGTTGGAAAGAATGATGGCAATAGCACTTAGAAAAAAAAAAAACTTACACGTCTACATAGCTGTCTGTTTATCTGCTTGAGGCTTCCTGAAGAATTGTACAGCCCTGCCTTTGCTTATATCAGTGAATTTCACAGGTCAATTGTACAGTACTGTCTTTAGAATATAGTAGTAGTAAAACATTCCTATTGCTTTTCAGTTTAATTGGATTTTTATTGAAGTGAATAATGGGAACATACACTTCTTTAGTTTGTCCTGTTATGTTCTTAAAAAGCCTGTACCATGTGTATTCTCACGCATCCGCTGTAAACAATCTTGGAAAAATTCCTGGAAATCTTGGCAGTGAGAGTGTTTAGAAGGATGCCATTGTTTTTATTCATGTATATTGTTTTTGGAGATGAGCTGATGATAGTGAAGTTTAGGGAAAGAAGTGCTCTGAGCATATATGGAGATGTTACAATGTGTATTATATATCTTTGAAAGCTGTTTTATGTTGAGTAGTTCTCAGTGTTTAGGACTGTTCTTATAAGTCACATTGTGTTTTACATGGCAGTGATACGAATAGGTCAGAAGATACTGACCTGTTCTCTATCCCATCTTAGTCTGTCCCTCTGACATAGGACAAGCTACTTGCTGATTTTGGTCTATTCTCTTGAAATTTAGAACTGGTTGTTTCAAGAAGCAATTGTTCAGGAAACTAAGAAATGCCTTTCCCTGTGCCATTCTTTAGTAAGCTGTTTTTGCATTCCATTTTGTTTCTAAGATAAATCTCCGATCTGAATCTTGCCATTTCTGACGTCATTTCTGGAGTATCTTCTGCTGTTAATAAAAAGGCATCTTTGTAATGACATTGTTTACAGAAATTGGAGTCCACTGACAACCACACCTCTTGGATCTTGCTTAATCCTCCTCCCTGTAGCTCGAAGTAATTGCCCTTAACACTAGCTATCCTGGTTCTTGCTTTCGCCTGTGAAGCACATCCACCCCTTTGTCTGCCAGTATGGGTTCTTCTGTCTTCCAAATATATCCTGGTTTTTAATTCTCATTTTGCTTATATCTGATTTCTGTGTATATATGTAGAGACTCTGAGATTATATCTGTGTAACAAGCCCTATCATTGAAGACTTAGCAAAGAAAGATAAAGTGTTAATAGTGCTGGATGTTAAGTATCTTCTGAATCTGAAAATCTATTTTCCGCAGCTTTTTACATCTGCAAGGGCGTAGGAAAGATCTCTTGACTTGCCAGTGTAATACAGCTAGTTTGGCTTGAAAGCATGGAATGCTCTACACTGCAGTTAAAAGAGAAAGAGTAGCCTACCCAGTCGCAGCTGTAAAAGAATTTCTAATGAGTGGAAGGTGAAAACTGCATGATACAATATGGGTAGGATGCTAGGTAAAGCTTAAAAAAGATCCACAGGATCTGTAATATACCAACTAAATCTAATCCTTTTCTGTTTTCACCCAAGAGGTGACATTCACTTAGTAATATCCTTGGCACTGAATATGGAATCATGTGTCTACTATTCTACCAGTGACTTTACTTTTTTGTAGTACTTGATTGCTCCTTGAAAGTTACCTGTACAATACTTATTCAATGCTGCCCTGCTTACCTTGCTATAACTGATAAGATGATGTCAAGGATGTAAACTTTAGCATAGTTTTCATGCTGCTTTGTTTTTTGGTTCAGTCTGCTGCATAATTGGAGTAAGTGCACTGTTTCAGGTTCTGACTTTCATTACAAATTGCAAGGATTTTTTGCACTCAAGTTTCTCCACCATTATATTACTGTGATTCTGTCTTGCTATTGTGTCTTTTACACCTTCAGTAGCTTTTATTTTGTACCTGTGCTAGTTCTGCACAGGTCAGTTTTTGCTAGTCACTTTCTCACAACTAATAAGTTTCTTTCTGGGCTAGGAGCTGCCTTCACATGTTTGGAGACTGCATTCCGCCTTGATGCCCTCCACAGACAGATGAAGCTCCTTGGAGAAGACAACCCGGTCAGCAAGCTTCAGGTTAAACTGGAGCCAGGTATTGCTTTTGGCTGAAGCTGCTGTACACAAAATTTCTGTATATCGATGCTGGAACATAGGCCAAAAAGATTAATTTTTACATATCCTTTATAAAAGAAAGAAAAAAGGAAATACTAGTTTGTAAACCAGTCTAAAAATAAATAAGGAAACTTGCCTTGAAGTTTTCTTTGAAGTTGGCTAACTCATCTTTGTAAATATTGTTCTGTTTAAGAACAAAACAGACTCACTGAGTAGAAACAGAGTGTGAAAAACTGCCTTGAAAGCTGTGTGGTTTTGAGCTTCTGAATATGTAAAATAAAGCAGTTTATAATGAAAATATTTGGAAACATCGTATAAAATCCTGTGCTATTAAATGTTCCTCCTTTTATGTGTTCATGTAAGAACTATGTATGTATGCATAAGCATACAGATAAACATAAGTACTTGCTCTCCTGTTGAGTGAGCTATGCAGAGGCTGTTTGGTTATCCCATGAGCCAGATGCACGTCTGCACTCCAGCATTGTGTATCTTCTTCACTGATAGTTCTCTAGTTCTGTGGTCACCACTGGAGGTGTGAAGCATTCTTCAATCTAGATGATATTTAAAACAACCTAAAATGCGAGTGGAGGTGATATTGGAACCAAATGGAATGGAAAAGCATGTGTTAGAAGTCTCAAAAAAGGAACAAATAGTGATTACCTTACATTGATATATTTAAAAATTTATGGTATGGTGATTCCCTGAGTTTGGTGGGGTAAAAAAAAAAAAAAAAAGATTTGTCTTCAAATTCCAGGTGTGTTTTCAGTGACTTCTAATTTGAAGTGACTTGTTCCATTGGGAATTAATACTTAGCTTACAATGATTGATTTCTCCCCCCCCCCCCCCCCCCCCCGCCCCCAGTCTGTGTGTTTGGACTGCTTCCATTTAATTTACTGCAGTAAATTAAATGTACTGACAATAGGCTTGTTTTGATTTTAAGTCACTACATCTCGACTCAGTGATCTCTAAGGGGTCCGTATGCTTGGAAGAGTTGGAAATTAGTGTCCTCATTAGAGTGTCTTATAACATTGTTGTCTTTTCCTTTCAGGTGTAAATCCTAGTAATTTAATGAACCTCTTCACCTATGAGAAAGGCTACTGCTTTGTTTACTACCTGTCCCAGCTCTGTGGTGACCCAAGACACTTTGACTCTTTCCTAAGAGTGAGTGTGAATAAGCATGTGTTTCCTTTGAGATTTAGAGCTGCTTTTTTTTTTTTTTTTTTTTTTCCCTTCAGGTTTTGTCACTGTGGCTAATTGATAGGGGTAAAGTTGAATACGAGTGTGTCTGAGATGGAAGAATGGTATGGGCCTGTCTGTCAACCTAGATAATTCTTTCTATGAGATTTCTCTTAAGTGAACGTGCTCATGCTCTTCTTTCATCTCAGATTCTAAGCTTATAATGTGCCAAATACAGAGTAGTAGTATACTTTTGTTACCTCCTGTTCTGTGCTCCAAATAATTAGAAAGCTGTTCCAGTATAGATTGTCTGTGACTGGAACGATGTGACTTCATTCACTAGTAAAAAGTATTAGCTTGTGGTTTTTTAGCCAGTGTGACAAAGGGCATGGTTTCCTATGTTGGGGCAGGTTTGGTGCCTTGGAGCGCATTCGCAAAACCTATAGAAAATTATGTTAGCTATTGACTTGTTTTTGAAAAGTGACAAAACTCATTGCTTTTTCTTTTTGCTGCATGCATGTTTTTTATCTCCTCTTCCAATCCATCCCCGTTCTGTCTTTCTCTTTAGTTCTTTAAGTATGACTTTAGTCCATAATCTAACAGTGAATAATACAGTGGCCAGTTGTATTCTGACTTTCTGCCCTTGATATGTTAATGTATCTTTGATCTGTATCAGAAACCCCCCCTCCTGTACTCAGCTGCCAGTGTATTTGCAGCTACCCAATTTTTTTCTTGTTATGGTGCTTTTATCGTCTGGGAGGAGGAGGGAGAATATTTTTCTTGGGTTTTGGGGTTTTTTTTGGTTTGGGTTTTTTTTTTTTTTTTTTTTGAAACATTCCAAGTATTTGTTCTCACTCTTCCATCTTTTTTTTTTTTTTTTTTTTTTTAATTGCATGCAGTGGTTCTATATTGAAAGGAAGCTGTCTCTCTCCTAATCATAACTTATCCTGTCTCTCTCCTAATCATAACTTATCCTTTTTACTGTTTCAGGCCTATATTGAGAAGTACAAATTTACCAGCGTTGTGGCTCAAGATCTTCTGGATTCTTTCCTGAATTTTTTTCCAGAGCTGAAAGAGCAATGTGTTGAGAGCAAAGCAGGTAGGAAATTCACTTAGTTAACTGTAGAAAATCTGGATGATAAGTTTTGTGCTTGTCTTGGAGGATGCATAAGAAAATGCTAAGGCAAACAAAACCCTTTGGCAACAGCCAGATGTTCATGATAGAAATGGTTGTGGTGATTTATTGTTACTGCCTCCATGTTGGGGAATGAGAACATCTTAAATCGCTGACAATTTTGGCATTAATTAGCTGAGTGGCTCTCAGTTAACTTTCTCATTAACTCATCGTTCACACTGCAGACAGAATGATCAGTGCATGTGAGATTTACACATGCTCAAATGCAAGGAAAAGGTGAACACACTTTGAAATTTCATCTATTTTAATTACAGAAAACATGCTTTGAGAACTGTGACTTTTCCTAAGGTCCTATCCATGCATATAAAATCTCTTCCATAATGTTTCACTCTCCCTTATATCCCCTATTTATAGCTGTTGGTGGATTTATGAAAGGTCTGTAATCTACTAGGTGCTTACTACTAGCCCACTTGCTTAAAGGAATGAGACTAATGTTATCCTGCCATGTGTCCATTCTTGCAAGTAATTATTGAACCCATCCGTCAGTTTAAACTAGACTGGCAGTGGAGTACAGCTCTTAAGGATACTAGGTTCCTACAGGCTTTGTGGAAACTGCCTGTGGAGAGATGTAGATGAGTAAGCCTACTGTGGGAGAAACTGCAGCATGAGATCAGTAGTTCTATGTTTTATTTGGCCCACTGGTTGGCTAATGAGTTAACCACAGCACGTGCTAACTTTTGCCTGGCTAATACTCAGGGGGTGCAGGAGAGAGGAGTTTTAGGGTAGATGGTGTGGAATGGGAAGTATTGCCAAGGGTTAGGAAAGTGCTGAGGTGGTAAAGGGTCAAGGGGAAGAGCTCTGTTGGAAACTAGGCTCTGCTAGCTCTGCCGCTTGTGGAGAAACTTCTTTTTTTTAAGTTATTGATTGTATAAATAAATTGCTTGGTTTTGCTGGTGTGTAGGAGGAGTTTAGTGAGCCCTCTCACTTTTTTTTTATGAAGCGTGTTTTCCCCATGTTCTTCAGTCTTCCTCAAAATTCTGAGAAAGAGAAATGCACACACAAAAAAATCTTATATTAGAACAGTTTGACCATAGATACTTGTTAGCCTGGCTGCCTTAAGAGCATGTGTGTTTTTTGTATTTACTGTAATGTTGAGCTCCAGAAAACTCATGGTTAAATTTGGAGGGGTTATGTCGCTGTTACTATAGGTTGGTCTGATTTGCTATTGTTAGAACCTCTTTTAACTGTGCTAGAAGCAGTCCTGAACCTTGAGGCAGCCAAGCCACCTGCAGAGACTCCTGCTCGACATTTTTGGTGCTCCTCATTCCAGGACTGGAGTTTGAACGTTGGCTCAATGCTACAGGACCTCCGTTAGCTGAGCCAGACTTATCTCAGGGATCCAGTCTGACCAGACCAGTGGAGATGCTCTTCAAACTCTGGACCACAGAGCCTCTGGACTCTGTTGCTGCTGCCAGCAGTGTTGACCTCACTAAATGGAGAACGTTCCAAACCGTGCTTTTCTTGGACAGATTGCTGGATGGGTCACCGCTGCCACATGGTGAGTACTCTGTCAGGATAGTAGAAAAGTATTCCTGGAATAAATAATTGATTTCTAAAGAGCCCTACCCCTTGTTGACTTTATCATTCACATAAAGTCAGGTTGGATGGGGCATTGAGCAACCTGATCTAGTGAAAAATGTCCCTGCCCATGGCAAGGGGTTTGAACTAGATGATCTTCAAAAGTCCTTTCCAACTCAAACCATTGTATGATTCCATGATTTTATGATTCGTTAATCTCTGATGACCCTCAAACTCGACAAAATAGGTCATAGTTCTTTGTGTATGTGCTCTCTTCAGAGGTGATAAAAAAGCTTTCGGAATGTTACTCCTCTCAGCTGGACTCCATGAATGCAGAAATCCGTATCCGCTGGTTGCAGATTGTAGTCCGAAATGACTATTATCCAGACCTTTACAAAGTCCGTCGCTTCTTGGAAAACCAGGTACTAACTGCTGGATTAAAATCACTGCACCTCTCAGTGCATGAGACATGTGCATGAGACATGCGACGTGAAAGACCTTGGAACTTCTGCTTCCTGGCCAAGTGTAGACCAGGTGTGTTGCGAAGGGGCTGAGCATGGCTCACCTGCTAGCGGGTGGGGAGGAATGGGCAGATGTAATTTGAAGTGCCTACAGATAATCTCTGCTTTTCTAAGCCTAACTCAATACCCTTGTCCCAGCTCTGCCCAGTGCGTTTTTTGTGTTGCTTTGTACCAGCCCTGGCTTTTCGAGACCAGAAATTTTCACACTACTAAATCATGAGATTGTTTGAATATTTGCACTTCAAGCAAGGCTAGGGCTCATTGAATTCCTTTCAGTAGTTTTTATTGTGCAGGAGCAAAAGGTTAATGCATGTGTTCGCTGTGGCCTACTCCCTTTTAAAAATAGTTCTGTTATTTGTGGAATTAGCTCAGTCTTAGAGAGCCAAATGCTTTTTTATTATCATTCATAAAATTCTTTGCATTAAACTTATTTAGAATAGACTCAGTTGTCTTTTGAAGAAATGTATTGCTTGTCTCCAGTCTGAAGTCATTCAGGGCTGTTGGAGTGTAGCGGTAGAAGAGCTGAACTTCTTGACTTTTATTGAACTGATATTATCCAGTTTTCCTTTTTTGCAGATGTCTCGGATGTACACAATTCCACTTTATGAGGACCTTTGCACTGGCACCCTCAAGTCTTTTGCCTTAGAAATTTTTTACCAGACCCAAAACCAGCTGCACCCCAATTTGCGGAAAACCATCCAACAGATCTTATCACAGGGCTTGAATCCACTTCCTGCCATAGACACTACAGCAGTCACTACAGACACACCAGCAATGGTGCTTGAGGACAAAGTCTCAGAGGCCACAAATGGTGCCATTTCACTCAGGGATGTTAATGTGTCTGCTTAGATCACCAGCTCATGCCAGCCATGAAGCTTGAAAATGGGGACAGGAACAGAGGAAGGATACCAAGTGTTGCCTCCTTGCCCTCAGCCCTGCAGCTGCAGTGTGTTGTTGTAACTGGATTTCTCTCCCAAAACACAAAGCAAATGTGCCTTCAAGTATCCAGCGTGTGACACTGCCAGATTTCAGAGATCTCTTTCAGCTGTAGGATGGATATTTCGATTCAGTTTATACTGGGCGGGGACTCCTGGGCAGTTGCTTCTCCATGGAAAGTGGGTAGTTCCCTTTCCTGAGGCTCTTCTGGATGGTTTCTCCAAGTTTGTTGGTTGATGGTTTGTTTTTTTTTTTCTTTTCTTTTTTTTTTTTCCCTCTTTTTGTCTGAGGCCACTGAGGCATGTCCTACTTGCTGTGTGTACGTTGCTGGGGAGTGTATATGTGTCAAGCTGCCATTATCCTGATATTTGGGCTGAAGTTCTGCAAAGGAGTGACTCAGGAATTATCAGTGGCAGCAAACAGGTTTTCATGTTATCCTCCTTACTGTGACAGAGGTATTGTGATTTGGGAGGTAGGGGACTAATGCTTAAATAATTAAGAAACTAATTTTAAATAGCTCCTGTTCCCCCCTGCCCCCAGGTGGCTAAATAATAATAATGGTTTTTATATATATATATATATATATAAAAATATATATATAAAAGAACCGGGAAACCTTATGATGGATTTGAAATCCTTCTGTAGTTAACCCTACCCTCAGTTTTCCCTTTGCACTCAATGGGACAAGCAATAAAGAAATGTGTAGGCTCGAATTTTCAAAAAAGTTAAATTTAGGTGCCCAAATGCCATCAATTCTGGTACTAGCTGGATGCCTAAATCTTTTTAACTGTTTTGACAAGTCTAGCTGCAGCCTTTGTTAGTGTGTTAGGATGTGTAGCACGTGTGTTTGTTAGATGCACTGTGTGTCTTCTATTCTGTCCTTTTGGAAGAATTAACAGGACCTTTAATTTAATTTTTTTTAAAGATCCCTAGCATATGTTTGGCCTGTAAGTCAACCATGGAGATACCCATGCTAAAATTCTACTGCCTTGAATAATGTTTGCCTGAATAACAGTTGTCCTGTCATACGATAGTCTGAGGGAAGCACCCTCTTTCTTGATGTGAAACTTTTAAGCCCCGCTTTACCTGAGTCTGTTTTCTGACTTATGGTGGTGGTAAGATGCCATTTCATTTACACAGCATGCTATTTCTCTTGATCACTGGCCAGGCATGCAAGATGGGGAGACTCTGTCTTCCATCTGTGCCATTTGGTCTCAGGAAGCTGAGGGCAAAGCATCGTTGGGTATTACAGAGTACAGGTGATGGTTCTTAGACTCTGTGCCACATTCTTTTTAACATGTGGGTACCTGTGTGCCTCTCAGTGAGCTCCCACGAAGCATCTCTGAGCTGATGTATCACCAGGATAGAGGACTAGTTTGAATAAAAGGTGAAACATTTGTAAGAGGCTCAGCTAAAGGAGATGTGAGAGAGAAACTTTTATATACTTTGGGGCAAATTTTAGCCCTGCTATGGGGATCTACATAGCACAGAAAGAGGGGAAATTTGGGAGATTTGTTTTTTTTTTTTTTTTCACCAAAAGTATCTGTTTACACCCATGTGTGGATGGGGACTTAGGTGCTGTTACTGGATCTGCATTTTCTGGCTTTAAATTAATTTGGACTTCACCGTAGCCTTAGCCTGGGCTGAACTGGGATAAAGCAATAATAAACTCAGGCCTCTGTAGTGCTTCATTAGTTTTCAAAATGGGCCATCAGCATTGTTGGGCTTCAGAACTCCAAGCTCTGCTCTTTGCTCCTTGAATGGGATTATCTTTTTTGTTCTGTTTTGTTTTCCCAGAAAGGATGGAGAATGAGGTTTTCTGTACAAATCTCTTTCCTTTTTATTAGTTGTTCTACTGAAAGAGATTTGTGCAAGCTGACTTCCCGCTTCCTGAGTTACTGCTGTTGGTGCTGTGTCTCCTGGACCCCACTGCCAGCAGCAGCAGCCTCGCCAAGACCAGTAACCACTAGCATCTTTTGGAATCCCAGCCCTCGGTTTTAACACGTTTTATGTTGTGGGAGAATATATGTGACCCTGGTGGAAATTTTTAATTTACATGGATGCCTTATGATGATTGTCAAATTAAACTAAGCTTTGTGACAAGTTTAGCCTTTTGGGCAGTTTTTCAGCATCCCTGCTATAGATGGGTAGAAGAGCTGACTTGGTACATTGTCTTTGTTTTGTCCTTTTCTGGAGTGCAGCATAGAGGGAGTTTGGAAGCTATTTAAAAGCTGCACAGCAAGAAGTTGGAGAGGTGGCAAAAGCAAATAATCAAAAGTAAATATCTATTGTTACTACAGCTGAGTGAAATACATCAGATCAGCTGTGTGTTTGCATATATATGCATCAGAGCAGGGAAATGCTGGCTGAAGCTAACAGACTGTTTCCCGCTTAAAGTACATAAGATCTAAGTTAGTGTTTCTGTTCTCATCTCTGTGAGATCCCATCAGATCCTATTTTCATAAGACTTGTTCTCTGAAACACAGAAGCAGAGCAAGATTTGTTGAAAGTATTCCATGCATCCTTCTTCAGGTACTTGTGCTCCTCCTGCAAGCAAGGAGTGCATTTTTATTTTGAAGAGACAAAAAATTGGCAGCAAATTTGTGGAGATAAGCCTTCCTTTTGTTGACACAAAATATATTAATGCTTCAGGCTACTTTCTGTCTTGGCTTGTATAGTAGACTTCACATTGACAGGCAAATTAGACTGACATTAAATAGAAACTGTTTATTTGGCTTATCTTTGGTACGTTCATTTCTGATCTGTTAAAGTAAGATTAGTACAGCAAATTGGTTTTATTTAAGCAGATGCCAAGAGATAGGGTTGTCTTCTTTATTTTGAAAATTAAAGCAATTACTTTATTTCATTGCAGCCTTGCGCAGGGTGACGTGGGATCTAGAAATATCACTTGTGGAAAAGCTCTGAAGAGCCAAACCCTTTAATAAAATGGAATATTACTAATTTAATTTTTTAGCATTTCATAGCCACATTGATTGATATGTTAAGTATAATTCTTGTTAGCTACATGTATTACTCTGTTAAGCTTGTATCAGTAATTTTGCCTTCGTGATACATTGCAACATCCTAACCATGCACTCCATTAACCAAGAACAATTCTAGCAAGCATCCCAAACATTCTGATTTAACCAAAATTTTCCCACATTCTCACACTGCAGTGACCTTGGCCGTTGCCTTTTTCAGATAACACGGGACCTTCTGTACATCTGTACTAAGCACATGTACTGCACAATTCACTTAGGTCAAGTACACTTCAGTCTGTTTTCCCTGTTAGTGTTTGTCCAAAGATAAAACAACACAATACAGTCAACACTTATAAATCACGTGACACTTGTTTTCACACTTTTTACTATAGATTGATAAAAGCCCAAAGTCATTATGACCACGATGTCAGACTTTGTGTATAAATGAAACTGCAGTAGAAATCACAGTGTGAGATTTATCAAGCTGCTATCCTCTGAGTCATAGAATTATTTTTCTGTTGGGAGGATCCAATCTAAATGACACTGAATTTCTGGAAGACCCAGGTGAGTTGTTTTAGCTTTTGATTACATGCATTCCTAAAACTGCATACCTAATTTCTAGTTTGGATTTGTCTAGTTTCAGGCTTTTGAAACTACTGCTTTGTTTGCGAAACATAAACTGCTTACTGTTACTAACCTCTCTCCCATGTAAGTACCTGTTAATTCTTAAAGAAAACAGATTGAGTTGTTTGGTCTCTTGCTGCAAGGTATGTCTTCCACACTTCATGTATTGCTTTAGCTCTGGGGTGGAGCATGATGTTTCAGCATCCTTTTAAAATGGAGATTGCACACTGTTTCTCAAAAATTACCTCAAATGCTGCTCTGTATTCTGCACCAACTTAATAAGAATTTTTTATTAATACTGTGCATTTATCCTGTTTTTTCATTCATTACGATAGTAATTTGGGCACCAGTTAGAGCATGTCTTACATGAACATGGCAGCCTTTTCTTTTATAGATAAAGGAGTGTAGAGAAAAGCTATTCCATACTCCAGAGGTGACTTTTCGCTCTATACAGAGGGAGACTAGCTGGTTGCATTAAATGATTGAGTCTGTGTGAACACTTCCCTTCACTCCTTCTCTATGTGCTTGCACCTTCTGCACTGGAAAACTCAAGTCTTACACTTCTGATTTCTTGTCAAGAGAATTAGGATTATGCTGAACATAGCGTGCTCTGTGCCCCACAAGAAAGAGATATGTTCTAATATACTAGAGACAAGTCTCTAAAATTTAAGAAATGGCATTAATGGGTTTTGCAGAGCATTGGACCCTTTTCCAAAAGCATACTTGCTGAGATGCAGGGTCTTAAGGAAGAGTGGGAGGTTGTAAGAAAGGGTGGGGGATGGGATATTCTTCATGCTCCTGTGATTTAGTGGAAAGGGTCACAGGGATTAAGTCATAGTAACTGGTTGATGTTCCAGGTGTATGACCCTAGGTGAATGACCAAGGGAAGCATCAGCTTTTTGCATTGTTTTAATTTTGGTGTCTTGTACCACCTTGTTCTTGTGTGCTGTGGTAGACGGCATGGAAGTTTGGAGCTGTGCTCTACCTCTGGGTGTGCCTGAGGTAATGAGGGAGATCTTTGCCTACCAGTGGGAGTCTTGCTCAGACCAAGCCACTCTGTCTTTCTGGAAGAAGACTGAGTCTGTCTTCCCAGTAGCTGAAGAGCACAGCTATACCAGGCTGCTTCTGGCCGGCTGGTGAAAACCATCAGAGACTCCTTCCATACCATGCTCTTCTGACCATAAATCCCAAATATCCCCTCCAAAATCTCCCTTAAGCAAAATGACATTCTGTGCTGTTCCTCTGACACAGCTCTGACCACTGTCAGCCTAGTGGTATTGCAGGGACTAAGCCTGTGCCCTTCCTAAGCCTGGTGTCAGGATCCACAGAGTTGGAAGAGCTCCCCTGTGCAATTTGAACAACTTAGGTGTGTCTGAGTTTGCAGAAACAAACACACACGTTGGGCCCAACCACCATTGCTCGATCGCTTCTACCGGTCTCCCTGTCCTTTTACCATCTGGAGTTGGAGATGAAAGCAAACATGACGTTGATGAAACCCCCAAACTGGAAAACAATCACAAAAATATCAGATGCTACTCTGTCAAAGGATAGTGTTCGTTCATGTGGAAATGAGCTGGCTATTTAACTGGATGCAAATCCCTTTTAACTGTTTACATTTCCATAGCAACTGGACTCAGCCTCTCAGCGTCTGCTTTCCTCTTTTATGAGGAAATACGAAGCACCTATGTAAAGTGCACTGAGAAACAGATTGACAAAAAGGCAAGTGTCATTTTGTCTTAAAATCTTCAAGACCTACTGTCTAAATAGACCTGTGTTTCCGTCTTCAGGAATAGTTTAATCCAGTAGGATTGCGAAGAGGCAGCAGAGAAAATTTGCTGCTGCTTTTGTTCCAAAGAGTTTGGGATTAATAGGAAAAAAACATTGCCAGCTGCATAATGGATGAATTTGCCCATTTCCAACTTTGCAGTGGGGCAAGGAAAGCATGTCAAATATCTTGGAGACCAAGATAATGTCCATCTCTTTCCTTCTTCTAATAGCATCATAAATAAATACTGTTAGGTGTTTAACTAGTTCACTGTTCCAGGTCGGATCTACTATATTTACAGTTAGAGCTCAACATTCATCCTGCTTTCTAGAGTCTGTCGTTTAATGGAATTTACGCAGTTGTGATCTGTGATGGCTGTTTCCTAAAGAAAGCAGCAAGGGTGAAATCACACAGATGAGAGCCTCACTGTTCCTGAGACAGAGGCCTTTTTTTTTTTTTCCCTTTCCCTCCCCCAACAGACCTCTCCTGTGTCAGCTCGCTTGCAGCCTGTGCAGCTGCAGCTCTCTTGCATGAGCCATAGACAAGAGGGGTCCTTATTCTTATTGATGGCAATGTTTCCTTTGCTCCTGAAAGGGTCAAAACTCGAACATGAAAAGTCTTGTTTGTTGATTAAATTTGCTGTATGTGGGGGAGAAGCCTTATGTCCATACAACAGACATAAGCATGGGGCAAAGAATGTGTTTCTGGATTGGTCAGTGGTTGGACAGATACTGCAGTTACCTGTGGGGTTTGTGAGGAGGATTTCTACATTCATTTCTGATAGAAACAAATTAGACCAGTGTTTTCTGTGGATCTCTCTCATTAAGACAACCTCTCTACCCAAGGACCGGGTGATATAACCCTTACACTCAAACCCATCCTTATAGGTGAGTGTGAAGAACAGCTTTTTTGGTAAACATTGTGTCCTTTCACAGTGGCTCAGCAGCCTGCTTACTTGACCACACTTGAACTTCTTTAGAAACATTAACATAAAAGGCTGAAATACAAAAAAGAAAGCAGTCTGCTTCAGCATGCCTTGACCTGGCCCCAAACCCTTGGAACTAGCAGTGGTTTGCTGAAGGATGGCCTGCAAGTGGCATTCTCTTTCTGCATTTCTTTCCTTTGTCATTGTTCTTTCAGCAAGTCAGTATTTTTTAGTGTATTTTTTCTATATCACTAGGCAGTAGTAGCTATCAAAGTACAAGGAGCTGCATACTTCCTTTGTCAGTTCTGCCCTTGGACAATTACTTAGTGATAAGCTATCTGAAAATGTGATCTTTGCCATTATGTCGGGAAACCGCTTTGTGAGGGTCACCAATTTCTGTGACAGTTTCTCTGTCATAACCTTTATGAAACTGTAGTTCGGTTTCGTTTTTCCTCAGCCTCTTAGAGCTGTTCAGGTGACCGTTACGCTTTCCTCCTCCAGCTCTGCTGAGGAGAAATTTCCAGTTTCTTCCAGGTATTCCTGAGCACGGAATACCGCCTGGGCTCGCGAATCCCGGAGTGCCCGGGGACTCTCGGCTCCCCCCCGTGACGGGCCGGCCGCCACAGGCGGCCGCGGGCTGAGCCCGCCCGCCGCGGGGCATGCTGGGACCCGTCCCTTCCCTGCTCCGAGGGCGGCGGCCGATTGGTGGTGCGTGCATCACGTGCTCGCCTGCCGCTTCTTCATTGGTCAGCGGCCCAATCCGTTACCTCTGGGCTGGACAAGAGGCTGAGGGAGGGGTGGGAGAGTGTCCGGCGTTGCCGCGGTAACGGCCGCCCCGGGCATGGCGGCGGGGCGTGCCCCCCGGTGAGGAGATGGCGGGGGTGGGCTCTGTGGTGGCCGGGGGTGGGGAGGACGTGTGCGGAGGTGGCCTGGTTGAGGCCCGCTGGGGCGAAGGGTGTCTGCGTGAGGGGGGCTGGTGGGCAGGAGGAGGGGGTGGGCGTGTGTGGAGGGGCCCTTGTCGGGGCTGGTTGTGAGGAAAGGGGTGTTGGTGGAGGGGGTCTTGTGGGGAAGGGTGTGCGTAGAGGGGCGGAGAAGGGGTCTAAGTGGGCTTCTGGGTGTAGGTCTTCTCTGAGACCCCCCCTTCTCTTTTCCAGCAGAGCGGGGAACCTCTAGGGTGGTATCAGGTGCTGAAAGAAGCCAACAATGGCGTGGTTCAGGGTGCTTCGTGGAAAGAGTGAGAGGCTTTCTGTTCCTAAATAAATCTGTCCTGCTTATTTGTTTCTCAGTTGCAATTCCCGAGTAATGCTCGCTTATATTGTAGGTTGGTGCTTGGCAATCTAAAGTCCTGGAAATAGCCGGCAAAGCTACTTAGGATTGTGTTGAAAATGCTGGGAGAGAAAAAACAATTAATCGTGAAAAGAGACCTTTACACAGACCCCACGTTTCCAGCTAGTGATACCTCTATATTTTTTGATTATTGTACCCCGCTCGCCCAATTCAGAGGCGAGATATCTTGGTTGAGACCTAAGGTGAGTTTTAAGGTATAAAAGTATGTGATTTTAGCAGAACTGGACTTTAAGATAGTAAATGGTAGTTAGCATTGAATGATTGCTTCTAGGTGATCTTATTGTTTAGAAATATAGAAGTGATAAAACCAATGTATGTCAGTGTTAACAATATATGAGTTACAGTTTTTAAGTCTGGGTGCTTGTTTGATTTAAATCCTGTTGTAGAACTTTTGGATTTCCTGGCACTAGTGAAAATGCAGGTATTTTATTATAACTATGTTTCATTATGCAAGTAATGTGCATACCAAGTTAAAAAACAGCATTATGTCATTCCCAAATTTTTCGATATATTGCATAACTGTCTTGAAAACAAATAACTGGATTTTAGAGTTTTTCAGAAGGATATTGCTTTTTTTTTTGTGATAGTTGATTTATTTGATAACAAGAAAGAAAACTTTTTTGAAGTTATAACTTGTCATATGATTTGTGTTGCTTTTAAACTTACAGCTGGGTTTCAAAGCAAGCCATATGAGAGCTAAAAAATTTAGAATGCATTTCTGCAGTACATTCATTTAATGTGAAGTATTTATGATACTGCCTTTGTGTGGAGGGGGGAAAAAGGCTATAAAAATGTAATGGAGGAAAAAAAGCATGTTGTCTTTAGTGGTATTTTTTTTCTCCCCTGCATCTGTGGATGGCTGTAGAACAGTGATAGAGCTGTTGGTTATCAGATAGAATTGGCAAACAAATGACTTCATGGAGCCCAGTGTACAACTTCCTGCTTTTGTACCTTACACCTTGATTACTGCTGAGGGCTGATCAGTTAATTTCTATCTCTTGCAGTGTTTACAGGTGAGAGAAGAACCATTTTAAAAACTCACTTTCAGATCCCATTAAGTATTTGGGACTTTGCATTTGAAATTACCTCTTTTGCTACCAAGTAATCTATTTTTATTTGCCCTAGGAAAGGTTTTTCTCTTATGCTAATTTGGAGACTTTGTGACTTGGGATGTGCAGTTCAATGTGAATGGCATCAGTTCTATTACAGTCGATCATATGTCTAGCAAGGAGCTGATGAATTATGTTGCCTTTCACTTATTGGTGCCTCTGCTAAGGTTGCACCTGTTGGTGATATTTGTGTACTAAAATTCATGTGGGAACTAGACTTACCTCACAAAGTACCTGTAAAATAGCCATGAGGCAGTAATTTGTTATTGCTTGCTTAGGCTGTGTCTGAAAAAGAAATTTTCGAGAAGTAAAAATTCCATTATTTTGTAAGAGGACTCTGGAGCCCTCCCATTCCCTGAAACACAGAATTCCTTAGAATGTCGTGCAGGATTTGGCTTTAACTCCCCTCCTTTTAATTTTAGGACATTTGTTCTACTCCTCGGTTATTTTCAAACAATCTGCAGGATGTGCAAGTGAAACAAGGAATTTTGGGAGACTGTTGGTTCCTGTGTGCTTGTGTAGCTTTGCAGAAGAGTAAATACCTACTGAATAAGGTATAGAGAAGTTTCATGGTTCAGAGGTTTTCTTCACCTAATTTATATTTGTATATTGTTCTTGAATCCAAAGCCTCCATACGAGTATCAGTTTTGATATGCTTAGTTTTCTGGTTTTGTTGTGATCTTTTTTTTTTTTTCTGTGATTATTACAAATGGTTGATATTCAGCATATTTTAAACTGGCTTTGTTTATTAAAAAAATTTGATTATTTGTCTTGATTTTGGCTTTTGCTATTTAGGTGATCCCTCCAGGTCAGCCCAGCTGGACAGATGAGTCATATCAAGGCTGTTTCACTTGTCGAGTCTGGCAGTTTGGACACTGGGTGGAAGTGACGATTGACGATCGTTTGCCTTGCCTTGGTGGTAAACTCTGCTTTTCCCAGTGTCAGACAGAGGATTTGTTTTGGCTTCCACTATTGGAAAAAGCATATGCAAAGTATGTGAACATTGTTGTTGAGGGAAGTAAAAGGAGGTACAAGACTTTTATACCTCCTGCTTGCTTATTTTATCTGACTGCTTTGGGCATAGATCTGTGTATTATTCAATATAAAGTACAATGGCTGCTAGCGTTCCCATACTAGGTTGTGCGGAAGTTGCTCTTTAAACTGTAGATCTGTAAGGTGTGTTTCTAGTTGCATATTAGGTAAGGTAGTCTTAGGGAGAGAATTATGATGAAAAGTAAGAGCTGCAGTGAATTATCAGGATTCAAATGATGTTCACTAAGTCATTCTCCATTGGTCATCTAATTTATTAAAGGGAAATACTTTACTAGTGCAGCATTTGAGGGCAGCTGAGGGCTCAATGAAGAGCAGAAAGCACGCAAATATTTTCATGGAAAGCAACAACATTATGTAAGTTTATGCTAGTTGAGGGTCTGGTTGTATGAGTTTCACTGCTCTTTTGCTTAATTTGATGATTTATTATTTTGAGAAGAAAAAACTATATTGTTAATGTGTTTGAAAATGCAGCTATTTTATGTTTTATGACACATCCATCAAAATGCTGTCCAGATGGACAAAACAATTTGGAGACAAAATGCATTGGTAAGATAGACATCAAATGTCCAGAAGCACTTGGGTGAAAGATTGTGTGGTTGCCAGCAGAGGGCAGAAAAAGACTTCAAATATGAAGTAGTTTATTCAACTATAGATACATTGAGCAGAAGTTTTGAAGCAGCAATGGCATGTTAAAGCTTCTCTGTAGGTCTGAAAGGTAATATTCTTTATTTGTTTTCTGTAGAGATCTTATTGTTTTATCTTGTCTTATCATTCTATTATAGTCTTGATTTCTTTTGCTATGTTTTGCATCCACTGCAGCAGGTAGGGTAGTCTCTGGATTTACTTAAATTGTTGAAGGAAATGCTACTCTGGTTATTTGTGCAGAGTGAACAAAGAATAATTGGAGAAGAGAAAGAAATGTTATTTATACAGAATGCAGTTAGTATATCACAAAAGATGATGTAGTGCATCGATAATAAGGTAAAAATGACTAGTACTAGACTAGAGTGATTTCTATATAGGATGGAATGAATTGTACTAAACTTCCCATCAAACAGCAGAATGTCTGATGGCTTACATGTTCTTTAGATGTTGTATTCTGTATAAATAAAATAGCATGTCCTTTCTTTTGCCTACTTGGGGATATGAGGTAGGGTACAGTTATGATCCTGATATAGGGCAGGATTGAAAGTACATAAGAACCATGTTTCTTTAGTTCTGCTGTTTGTAGAAACTCCCCCCCCCCCCCCCCTTTTTTTTTTTTTCCTAGAGTGCATGGATCTTATGAACAGTTATGGGCAGGTCAGGTGGCAGATGCTTTGGTTGATCTGACTGGAGGAATTGCTGAAAGGTGGACCCTGAAAGGCCCTGGAAGAAACATGGAGAAAGAGAAGACTGGCATGGTTTTGGAGAAAGCAGTGTTTAGAAGATTAATGAATCTGAAGGAACAGTGTGTAATAAGCTGCTCAGTCCTCAGTTCCAGACAAGGTAACAGTAAAGTTCTAGACATTTTAAAAGTAAATGTCTAACATGGTTCAGAGCACAAGGCAGCCAGAAAATGCATAGTGCTGATTCTAGAACCATACGAATTTCATGGTGCAATTTTGTATAACCTTGGATAAATAAAGATTTAAAGATGTTATTGAGTTCAGGACAGAGGGTGCTTTTGAGGTGTGCTTTTTACATTAGATGCTAATATGGTCAGTTCCCAAAAACAAACACAAACAACCCACCCCCTGAAAAAGCAGCTAAAAAACATTAAAAACTCCAGTGAATTTCAGCACTGAGAGTTTGTAGATGTTTGAGATCGAAGAGTGAGTTAATAAGCTTTAAAATTTTCATTTATTTTATTTTCTTGTAGTCACAACTAAAATGAACTGTTTGGGGTTTTTTATGCTGTTTTTTTAGTGACTTTAAAAATAATTTCCTTTTATCTCAAAATTGCCTTCTTTCACAGGATAGTTTCGTGTCATTCATTGCAAAATATGGAGCAGGTTCTTTTGTTTACTTTCAAATGCTTTTTTTTTTTTTCCTATTCAGGTGCAAGTGAACTAGGAGAATTTCATGCCTTTATTGTAATAGACATCTTGAATCTGTCTGAAGTGTCAGGCAAGGAAATCTTCCTACTGCGAATAAGAAATCCTTGGGGGAGGCGGTGCTGGAGAGGTCCCTGGTGTGAGGGGTGAGCAGGTTTATTTTCATTTGGACAATTATTTGTGAAAGTTCTGAAGCACAGAGCGTATCTATGTATTGCCTAGGCAAATACTGCTAATAGGCTATAGCGGAGGAGCGAGCCTTCAGTTGATATGCAATCCTTTAGAGAGTTCAGTAGTTCACACAGCTCATTGTTTCTAAGGCTAGTCATTCTGATTTATTAGTTCTGGTAATTAAATTTTTTTTAATAACTTTTTTTTTGTTTATCAAAGCATCATGTCTTTTCGTAGAGATAAACTTAAGATGTTCATTTATTTTCTCTCTCTTGATTTCTGTGGTGCTTTTTTGTTGTTCTGCAATTGATCTAAGTGTCTTTGCTCATAAGATGTTTGTGACTTACAAGTAGTCGCTCAGCTTTACTTGGCTCTTCTCATTTGATCTTGTCTCAGTTGCAGAAGACAAGCAAAGGAGTATGTATAAAACAAAATATAGCAGAGGAAGGATGCTTGTGTTTCGTGCCTGTGTGCTCTCATTTCTGTAGATTAATATGAATAGGAGAAGCTGGAATCCAGTAGATATAAAGAAGAGTAGATACAAAGTAGATATAAAGAAGAGATCTGTTTTAAAGGAAATGCAGAAATATGTTTAGCAGTTCATATAGCAAAGTAACAAGAATGAAAGTGCAGTCCCTGCTAGCTTATTTTGAAAATTGTTAGCATATTTAGACTGTACAAAAGAACATGCAATTCTTGACCAAAGGAGCAAGCTTTCAGCATTGAAATACCATAACAATATGATCATGTTAATAAACATTTTAGAGAAATAGGGTTTTTTTCCTCCTCAGTTAAAAAGATGGCTTAATCACATTGAGACTTAAGTTGATGTTTTTTGCTTTTGACCGAGTTCTGAGTTCTGGTTATACACTTGGTCTCTTGTAGTTTCTTTGCCAAACAGCAAGTTGCCGTGTAGTTGCAAGGGGATAGCGTTTAATTGGGTGGCCTTAGAGCCCTGTTTTATTAAAGTGCAGAACTGTTCTTTGTTGTTAGTGAAACAATCAAAAATGTTGAAGATACTATCTTTTAATGGGCCCTAAATAATGAGGTGTTTAAATTCTTGGTTTATTGTGACTTAGCCAGCAGATTCATGGGAATAACCAGCTACTTCATACAGACAGTGGTTTTTGATGTTCACTGTACAGCATTAAAATTCTTTCAGAACAGTCACTGTGCAGCTTGTTTTACATTTTCATTGCTATTTTTAACAACTCTTAAAATCTTTATTTTGCTCTCACAGTTTGGACTGTACTGTCTGTTGTAAGCAAAGTAGCTATTTCACCTAGAAGTATGCTGCTGCATCCAATCTGGTGTTAGGTTGTTTCTAAGTTTTCTTTGATATGTTGTGATTCATACTTTCTATTATCCTTCTCGCTTACTAGCAACATGTATACAGAAATATTCAATGCAAGTATTTGACAATAAAATGAAGAAACCTCCTCTCATTGTCATACTCCATGGGATATTTGATAGAACATTGTTATGGAACTTTTTGGGGCAAAGAACTAAATGTTAACTTTTGTCTTATGTGCAGTGGTCAAGGATGGAGCCAGCTAGATCCAGTAGTTGCCTCAGAACTGCTCTCACAGATCCAAGAGGGAGAATTCTGGGTTGATGAAGAGGAATTTTTCAGGGAATTTGATGAGGTTACCATGGGCTTTCCAGTCAATGAGGAAGGACAACTTCAGAGCCTCTATACAGGTGTGGTATGAGAAGATATCTTTCTCATAGAAATAATGTTATGTCAATGGGAAAGACCGATTTGAAATGCAAATGGATGCAACTGGACCGTGATTTCTCTTTCTCAGTCTTTCCCTCTCCTTTAGATCCATAGGCCTTTTTTATCTCTGCTGGGAAGAACAGAGGGACAAGAGGAAACTAGAGCTATTTAGAGGACTCTGATATTTCTCTAAGATCTAGTTACTTGCTAGTTTGTTGAGACATTAGTGTTCTCCATCTAGAAGGCTGCTGTTCTGGACAGCCTCGTGATTTATTTTTTCTTTTTTTATGGGAGATAAACTTCAGATTTCTAGAAGCAGTTTCTTGTTGTAAAAATCATGTCATCAATCTGCCATTAACAGTTGTGATATTCATTCTCATGCCTCTCAAAATGTTGGTTGTGAACATCTGCTTGGAGAAAGTGTCAGGGCTATGACAGCATGTTTTGTTGGGCTGGGGGATTTCTGCCATATATCTGTTGTATAAAATTAAGTAGTCTCTGGTGTCTGAAATCCGCACCATGTTTTTCTTATTTTGTTAGAGAAAGTGCTGTATCACTCGCAGAATCTTTTTGGATCCTGGGTGAGAGGCCGGTCTGCAGGTGGCTGCCGTAACAACAGCAGCTTTCCTACCAACCCTAAGTTCTGGCTGAGAGTCTGTGAAAAGAGTGAGGTGTGCATTGCTCTGCTGCAGAAACATAGGAAATACAGTGCTGACTGGGCTGGAAGAATTAAAAATCTGACTTGCTTAGCAGAGGAAAATCTATCTTTGACTGAAGGCACACAGGGGAAGAATTACCAGGCTGTGGGATTGCATGTCTGGAAGGTAATACAGGAGTGACGTTTTTCTTTTTCCAAATTGAAGTTTTAAAGCATTACTGAAACATCTGAGTAAAATCATTCACTTCCTATGGCAGTGATATGATTCAGGTGTTCACACATTTTACATCTCTGATTTACGTTAGGATGATCCTGTTTATATCACGATGCAGTTACTGTCTGTACAAGCTATTAGCGGACTAGTACTTATCATTGAGTGCCAAGTAGCAGAACTTTTGGGACTGTTCCAAACTAGCACATGACATTTCAGGCTGATTATTGGAAGACTATTCCTAAATTTACTCCTCCTGAATATTAACACTTCCTACTCCTCTTTGATGTTCAGCTTATCTGCTAATGCTCTCATCCTTAATTGTTTCCTTTTGTAAATGTATGCATGTTTAAAAATGTTTTAAAAAAATATTTTATCATTTTTAGTTTTATTAAAAACTCCTCATTTTTCCTAAAACACCACACATCATTATGCATCTATTCTAGGTGGAGAAGAAACGATTTAACCTTCCAAAGACCCTCTCTGCTCCTCCAGTTGTAGGTACCATCTGCCATTCCTATGACAGAGAAGTGCATGTGTGCTGTGACCTTTCGCCTGGGTTTTATCTTGTTGTTCCCAGCACTTTTCTGAAAGATGCAGTAGGGAATTTCTTGCTTCGTGTATTTTCAACGGGAAGGATCTCTCTCAGGTAGGTTTAAAACAAAACAGAAAATTTCTTATAGTTGTTGACATAAACAAATATATGAAGTATAGCACTAAGTGTAAATGTTCAAAATGTTTTTGGAAAGGTTGTGCAGAGTACCAAGTAACAGAATTGTTTGTCTTTGAATTCATGTAAATAGTGTTATATCTCCTTGGTTTTTGCATGAAGCTGTTACTATCTCTTGTTAAAATATCAGTCAGAAGTAGTCAGATGAGTAGCATCTTGCCTCTAAACTGCAGCCTAGTGTTTTGAGAAGGTGCGTATTTTGTAGAAGAACTGAATAGGTTTCTGCAGAACATGTTTCTCAATATGTGGAAATTCTTTCTTAATGTATGGAAAAATGAAGATGTGCCACAGAAGTTAAAAGTAGCTGTGTCCTGGTTTCAGCTGGGATAGAGTTAACTGTCTTCCTAGTAGCTGGTACAGTGCTATGTTTTGAGTTCAGTATGTGAAGAATGTTGATAACACTGATGTTTTCAGTTGTTGCTCAGTAGTGTTTAGACTAAAGTCAAGGATTTTTCAGCTTCTCATGCCCAGCCAGTGAGAAAGCTGGAGGGGCACAAGAAGTTGGCACGGGACACAGCCAGGGCACCTGACCCAAACTGGCCAACGGTGTATTCCATACCATGTGACGTCCCATCCAGTATAGGAACTGGGAAGTGGGGGCAGGGTTTCGCCGCTCGGGGACTGGCTGGGTGTCAGTCGGCGGGTGGTGAGCAATTGCACTGCGCATCATTTGTACATTCCAATCCTTTCATTATTGCTGTTGTCATTTTATTAGTGTTATCGTTATCATTATTAGTTTCTTCTTTTTTCTGTTCTATTAAACCGTTCTTATCTCAACCCACGGGTTTTGCTTCTTTTCCTGATTTTCTCCCCCATCCCACTGGGTGGGGGGGAGTGAGTGAGCGGCTGCGTGGTGTTTAGTTGCTGGCTGGGGTTAAACCACGACAGCTGTTATTGCAGTGAGCAACAGAAAAGGAGAGCAGTATATTATCATGTATGCTGGAAAACACATACTAACAGATTGCCTGACATATAACCTTGTTATTAGTGACCTGTACAGCTTCAAATGCAAATGGAGTGTCAGCAGTGGACTCAGATGGCATAATACTCACAGCTCATCTTTCCAGGGCAGGTGTGAAAAATAGCACTGACATTTATGCTGTCATCTTTAGCTGAACAAAGAATTGTTTTTTGAATTAAAGCATTTGACACTGGCAATACAGCTGAACTTCTTATTTGTGAAGGCCTCAAGCAGTTTACCAGCATTATGATAAAAATCTTTGAAAGATCACTGCATATTGTGTTCTAGCTGATTTTTCCTCATAGCTTGTGACACAAAGTAGACTTTTATAATGGAATTGGAACAATCTTTTCCTTCTGTATAAAAATGCTTGCTTATCCAACAGGAAATATCAGCAATGTCAGTCCAGTAGCTTCTGGTGACTTTTTAATTTTTTTTAACTGTAGCTGATTACATTGCTATCTCAGCACTTAAAAGTCAATTAGTCATGAGCAATTCTGTGTTGGTGACCATAGCCTTGAAGTAAATACTTAAGAAGATAGGATGATGAGTAGTTGTGTGGAGTCAGCAAAGTTGTTTCTTCTTGCAATAAACCTGAAAAAATCTGAGGTTGTCTAACAGCTTGCGCCAGGTAAGCTATATACAGAGGCAAAACGTAACGTTTAAAAGCTGTTCAATTTTTTTTTTTTTATATTCTGGTAGTACACTATCAACTCATATCTCCTTGGAAAGAAGTTGGCAAATCACACTACAAAGCCAGAACATGCATTAATCATTTACTCTGCAGAATTTGGAAGAAGGTGACATCAAGTTTTAGATTGAAGGTCTGCAAAACTATGAGGCTAATTTTGCTGTATGGGTGCAAATTGTGTACTTCTTACTGGCAATATATTTGGTTTCTGGACATATTTTATCTGTAGAACATATTGTACTTTCAGCGATGGGATAAAATTTGTAGTATTGCTGTTAAGAACACTTCCTCAGACTGAAACAGAGGTGCCAGCCTGGATGTGTGTCTAGAATGGGCAATCGCAGAATATCGTAACAGCTGTTATGTGTTCTCAGCTGGAAAACTGGAAGTAAGAACAGATGATAGTTTCAAGTTATGCTGAAATATGGTTTCAAATGTTGCACAACTGATAATAATACTAAATTGTTCATATGGCTGTGAAAAGCAGTGCTGGGCTAGGATCAAAATAGGGTTAACATTACAGTGATGAAGTCAGCAGATAAAACGGTAGTTTCCTCTGATTAAAGACATAGTGAATATAAAAAAAGAATGCAGTGTATGCTTTGAACTTACTGAGGTGCTCTTGTGTACTCCAGAAGACACTGTCAGCTGTATTGTTTTCAAACGGGACAAATAGCAGAAGGGTATTGAGGAAAAAATATTTAAGCTGCGTTACTTCATGAATGTGCAAAAATCTTAATCTGGTTTTAGTGCATGGTTTGTATATGCTATGTTGTTCTTGTGGAGTTCTGTGAATTATCTAAGGATTTAAGAGTTGTACCGTTCTCTTTCTCTGTGCCGAAAGTTTGGAGGAATTCTATTCATGTAAGTTTATGTAATAGTAGTTCAATTTTGTGCGCTGGTGTTCTAGATTTTGTGAAATCATACAGGTTTTATACATTTTAGTTTCTTTTCTCTCTTACGTTTGATAGTGAGCTAAAGCCACCACCCACAGATGCTGCCCTCTGTGAAGAACTCCCAGCAGGTGAATGGGAGACGGTGCAGCTGCATGGATGCTGGAAAAATGGGCAAAGTGCTGGAGGTAGCAGGAACTTCCCCTCCTTCCATATCAATCCCTGCTTTCCCCTCTCCATTCCTGCAGGACCAGGAAAAAGCAGTGTGAAAGTTACCCTCCGTCAGCACTGCCAAGATAGCAAGTGTCGTCCAATAGGTTTCCATATTTTCCAGGTAAGACTTTGGTCAGTTTGATTGCTCGTTTGCTAAGTGTGAAGGTAAGCCTGTCAGTTAGTTCAGTGCTCCTTGCACTTGGCAAGAGACATGCTGCTTCTAGGACAAACAGAGGCTGGTCCTGTGAAGTAATGCATGTGAAAGATATGGAGTAACTGCGCACTAGGTAGAATAGTAACCAGATAATTGGTTCCACTGAATCCTCCCAATGCTCTAAATTACTTTTAGAAATTATGAACTCTTTTGAGGATTTGCAAAGAATTCTCAGTGTCTTAGTGATTGAGGACCAGAGTTTTTGGTAATTGATCATGAAAACTTACTTTCTCTATCTCTGCTAATTTTTTACTTGTCCATTGGCAAGAGGTGTTGGATCTGCAGACAAGATTAGAATTCAAAAGGACTGACATGTTGAACAGACAACCTGAAACAAAACAAGATATGATTTGGTATGGACAAATACAGGTTCTACATGTATCTGCCAGTGATGAACTGCATAAATGTAGGATGGGAAGCTTCTGGTTAGGTGGCTACTTTGCAGGCAAAGCTAACTTTATTTTCAGAAAATGTGCTTCAAAAAAGGTGTTGCTTGAATGGAGAGTCTGGAGTTGAGCATTAGGAGTGATCATATAGCTTCAGATATACACTATGTGAAGAAAGATTGAAAGAATGGCATTTTTTCATGCTTATAGGAGACTGAGAAGTCTCATATGAATTTTTAGTACAGGAAAGGCCACTAAAAAGAGGAAGGATATAGTCTGTTCACCACATTGGTGAGATGAAAAACAAGGGCATTAGGCTGCAGTGAGGAAGAGTGAGGTTAGACAATAGAAAAAGCTTTTGAGCTATGAGTGTAGTGGGTTGTATGAACTGTCTACAAACATGGTAGGAATGATTTATCTGTACTCGATACTGCCATCTGGGTTTTCTGGAAGCCTTCCCATCCCTCTCATACAGTTCTGTCCAGAACAGTGAGTATTTGGAGTGGAATAGATATGGAACAGATATGGAACATACCTTACTATGGTATATCAGGAATTTAACGTTGTGAGGCCTGAAATGTATGAAAAGGTAGGCATGTTTTCATTCTTTCTTGCAGGTACCTAACAGCAGCTGGAAACCACATACTTCCTCTTTTCTGCACTTGGAGCCACTGGTTAGCTGTGTACCTCATTGCTATTCACAGGAAGTAAGCCAACTTTGCAGACTTCCTGCGGGAAGTTATGTAATTATACCTTCTACTTACTTGCCCAATACAGAAGGCAATTTTACAGTGGTCATAGCAACCAAAATAGACAGGTAAAAATATGTTGCCTTCTATTTGCATTTCTAGTATTTTTAGTGCATGCATTACAGGATGTTTGGAAACAATAACTGTAATGACATGTTCTCACTTTTGATAGAAAATAATCTTTTTTTTTTTTTTTAAAGTCTTTGTATTGCTGTTACGTTTGCAAGCACTGGTTACAGCTTCGACTACATTGGAAGAATGAGTAAAAAAAAAAGAGTATTTGTAATCTTGCATCAGTTACTGATTAACAGATGTCTAGTGCTGGAGAAGATGGCACTACAGCAACTGAGTATCAGCTATGTCCTGATGCTAGGATTTATGCTGAAATTTTACTAAGCTTTTTATTAAACAGGGTTGTTTTTTGAGAAGCTGCAGTCTATTGCAAGCATTATTGCAGGTAGTTCCACCTGATGAGAATAATAACAGGTCTGAATCAGAGTTTGTAGATTCCATAAGATTGCATTAAGAGTCCATAAAATTGCATCAAGTTTCCATAAGGATGTGGAACAAAGCCTAGCATAACAGTCTTCTCCTTTTGAAGTGGGATAAATGATTGATGTTTACAAGATCCCCACAATGCTTTGTGCAGAAATAAATGTGGTTTTGGTTTTCAACAGGAAGCGCATTCACAGCCGGGAGACGCTTGGACAAGTATTGCAAGAAGTAAGTGATACATTTTTAATTTCTGTTGTCCTAAAGGAATTGCAGAGACATCATTGAGGCTTATGTATTAACTAATATTGAGAGTCATGTACTAGTGGACTGGACTTTGAATGTTCTCATTTACTTGCTGCAAACTGATGATCAGTAAAGCAGTTAATCTTTGGTTTTTTGTTTCTCAGCCAGAAAAGTAGCATTTGTTAGCAGCTAACAAAATTTTGTCTTTTCATACCGCTCAGATATATGGAAGTATGACTATTTTAAAGTCATTATTTACTCCCTCAAGTCATTCCCCAGTACCTACCTCTGCTGTAACATCTGAGAGAAATTGGACTATTAGTGATGAGTAGGTGATTGAACTTGACTTTTACATTTGCTTTCAAGAGCATAAACACTCTTTATGCATTTGGATATATTTTGATGTATTCGTTCTTGGTGTCACCATAGATCTGCTAGCTTTATATATTGCATCCTTCCTCCATCTGATAGGCTTTGATATTAATTTGGAATCCTACATATAGCAATTTTGAAATTCTAATAGTATTATAATGTTGTAAAGACTTAAGAAAACACAGCAAAAAGAGAAGAAAAGCAGACAGATAATCCAAAGATTAGCTTTCACCACTCTGGAGTTTCATTTTTTATTTGTTTCCTCACAGCCAGCCCATATAGCATCCTACCGTTATAATTCTTCTTGGTGCATGAGCCATTCTGATCAAGTTAACGCTACCTATTTAATATTTTGGTATTGTGTTTTGCTTAATTAGATGTGCATGTAATATTGAAGGGTTGGATGTGAATGCTGAGTACCTAATACTTATGATCTTTTTACTGGGTGGAGAGGAGAACTTTGAATGCGTTATTTTAACAAGTGTTTAAAGACACCTAATTTGGTTGGTGGATCAAAGCATGCCCTTGATAATACTCTGCTTATTAGGCGAGAGCAAGACCGTCTAGATACTTGGCTCTTTCCCTTTCAGGTTTTAATAAAAACAAAACAAAAATCTTAGGAAAAGCTCTTCACCCAAGACTAGAACTGGCTTACTAATTTTCTTAATCTAGGTCATGTTGACCAATGATTACATTTTGTCCTTAAAACCACACAAACAGTACGGATTGTGTGTGCTTCACAAAAATGAGCAAAGACCTGTATGTACTTTCCTCATGGAGCTTTTCATTTTAATATTTAGGAGCTGAAGTATGTAACAAAATCCTTTTATTGCTCTTGTTTTGGAAACAAAACATTGCAAGGCCGTTATTACAGAAGGAATATATTCAGAGATACATTTCTTATGATATTCCATGAAAACGGTTTGACTTGGGCAAAGAGTGCTCCCTGACATCAAGGGAACAAACAGTTTAGGTTCTTCAGGAATTGAAAACTTGAAGAATTTGGAAATGGCAGTTATAGTTTTCTTATCAGTGGAAAAAATTAATGTCTGAATCTAATCTTCAACAGCATAGACTTTTCTAAAGACTGGACTTTAAATCATTCAGTGCTTTCAGGGATTTAACCTCTGAAGGATCTAGGCAGTCTGCCTTACCGAGAAGTTGGGTTAGTGATTTCTAAGGGGTGCATCACAGCAGAGCTGAATGTCTGTATTTTTCTAAAAGTTTGTCTATGTGTGTTCTAATTACTGAAGTGATGGGTTTTATGAGTTTTAGGTTTTTTTAAGATGTTTCACAGGAAAAGCTTGCATTTTGTCCTTAATTTCTAAATCTTTCTTTTCTCTGATTTACTTTAATTCCTTATAAATTTCTTCTCTTTCTTGACAAAGAAGTTAACTCATGAAATAGCTTTTTCTTCATTGTTCATTTTCTTTCAGATTTCATTTACAACTGTGATGAAAAGGTAATCTAGAATTCTCACACTGTTGTTTTGAGAAACATTGGAAAGCCGAGGAATGCCTCACCTCTCGCTGTTTTGAGTTTTCAATGGAATAACAAGAAGATACTCTTAGCCCAGCTGTTTTTTCACTGGTACCAACTGTCAGGCCTGCGACTTCTTTGTAAAAATACCTCCTTAATCATGTATGCTCTGAACGTTTGTTCTTCCCATGTTTTTTAGAACCAGCATTGTACAGCAAATCATAAGGTACCTCAGTTCTTCAGAAATACAGGTGAAGAATATGTGCATGTTTTAACCCAAGCTACAGTTTTGGAAGAAAACCAGAAAACATATGTGCATAATGAAATAGTATTTTGGGGGGAGAAAAAAAAAAAATCAAGCTTACAGAATAACTACAGGAGACCAAAGGGGTAAACATAGAGGAACGAAACTGGAGTCTTTTTTTCAGGTAGGACATACCTCAAGAACCATCAAAATACACTGGAGTAGATAAAGTCCAAGCTTGTATCCTACACTGCCAGTCATGCTGCTGAGCACTTTATCATGGGCCCTTTATTGAACCATGCAAATGGTGGGTTGAAAAGAAAGATTTTTTTTTTTTTTTGGCAAGTTTTTCTTTAATGAACACCACAAAGGAAAAAGATAAGACTTGAAAACTTTTATTTATGAACTATCATGTCAGACTGATTTTGTAAATCTGTGAGAATGTGTTTTATGCGAGATCTGCCCTCACTGTAAGAAATATGAAGTTTAAGAGATTTTTCTTAATTTATGTTTGAAAGTATTTCTTATTCAAGGAGGATTTTTTAGATGTTATATTTTCCTCAATAAAAATGGAGTAACGTTGAAAGTTTTACAATGTCTTTTATTAAAAAGCTGAAAACTGTCAATGAAGTCAAGTCTGCATTTGTTCTGCAGTAGCAAACTTTACAGTGTGTTGTAGAGCCCTGGGGTTTTCACCAAATGGAAGGAAATAATTGGAAATATTTGAGAGGAGAATCAAGTCTTCCATTGGTTTTATGTCTGAGGAATATGTAATATTCTACTTCTGCTTTTAACTACATGCTGCCACAATTTATGCTTGCTCCTGTTGAACTTTGAAAATTGAAAGTGTCTAGGATGCTTGCAGCTGAATTTTAAGTGGTCAAAACTTTCCACATCTGTTGTGGAATGATGAGACAACAAAAGAAAACACCATGAGTAATAAATCTCTACTGTGCCTGCTTTAACAAATGTTGGCATCTTTGTTTATTTTCTTAATATTCTTTCCCTTCAAATAGGAAATTATTGGATTATATAATAGTGTTTCTAAACAGAAGAAAGAAAGGTTCGTGAAAGCACCTGGATCCGAGAGTTGTGATAAAATAGGAATCAAATACTGAGGAAGTAAAGAAAAAAGGTGTAAGGATTTCTAAATGCACTATGATTATAAGAGGTGTGTGTGAAGTTTATACTACAATATATAATGCTTTTTGGGAGTGTGAAAGGAAGAGGAATCAACACCGTGTGTATACACTGTTACCTTCTGCAAGAGGATGTAAGAAAAGACCTTCTGTGAACACAGAGGTGTAACAGCATACTGAAGAAAATTTTTCTTTTATTCAGGCACCCTTGCTGCATCAGAACAGTTGTGCCATTTTAAGAGTGTGATACCTGACTGAGCACATATGCAGGAAACTCTGCTTGATACAGATCACTTCTCTAAAATCCTACATCTAATTCGTTGCTACTGTGAGTGTGAAAATACATTTTTTTTGGTAACATATTATTGTATACTTTTATATGCCTAAGATGTGACTATATGAGCTTTGGCAAGTATGCTTATTTTAATTTCAACAAGCTCAACTATATGAGGTCAGACCTCCTAAATAAAAACACTCTATATTAATTTGCTATACTGAGCTACCTACATTTGAATACAATTGAGATAGTGATATGTGTTTTTAAAGTATCTGCAGTTATCAACTGGTTGAAGTCCCTCTGCACTGTAGTATGTTGCAGACTAGCGTGGAATAGCACAGAGTTTATATGGATGTGGCTGCAGTATTGCACCCAAAATGTACTCCAAATTGATTTCCTTTACTCCCTCAGGGAGCTGGAATGTGAATGCCCGAAGTAGGTTGGTAAAGATGATGAACAGTTCAACTCGTGCCATCTGTTCCCCCAAACATACACGGTGCCCTGCAGAAGAAAGGGAAAAAGGGTTAGTTGTATAAAGTTAAGTTCTGAAAAAGAACTTCAAACAAAATTCTACTGAGTTCTATAAATTCTGTTAATGTAAGAGAATTATTTCTTATTTCCTTCTGTAAGGACAGAAGATGCCTTTGGAGGTGAGGGGAAAACATTTATTTAACTGAGAAACTGTACATCTCTCTGTCAACTGTTCAATTTGGGTTTTTGGGTTTGTTTTTTTGGGTTTGTTTTGTTTTGGTTTTTTCCCCCTGGAGCATTTATGAGATTCTCCTTTTCCATTTTTGCTTCTTGTTCTGTGAGAACCATGAATTGCTTCTCACTTAAGCCAGATTTTAAAAGGCTTTATATACTTCAGAGTCTTATCTTTGGTTGTTGAGGAGGGAGGACTGGAGCATTGCAGGATGTGATTCTGAAGCTAAGTAGAAGGGTGTAATCAGGCTTTCTGCAACAGAAATTATGAAGGCTATATATTGGGTCCTTGTAGTCCACTATCAGATCTGTAGGCTAAGGGAATGAAACACAGGTACGTGCAGTGACGTATAGACTCAGTGACTCATTTTGGCATATTGTTTTCACAGTATATTTCAGGATATCTATATATTCCAGACTAAAAAAAAAATATATATATATATATTCAGGATATATAAATACTGAGATTATATAAACAGAAAACAACAAAAGCAAGTTAAAAAAGAAAACTTCCTGTGCCTGGGTTGAAATGGTAGCCTAAATTAGTTGTCTTGATTCATGTAAACTAGTAGACGTTTGGTGAGTAAAGGAGGCAAGATGCTAAGTACCTGTTTTGCAAATATGATTTTAGGATTTGCAGGCAATTTGGGCAAATGGTTTTAAAATCTGGATTTACTATGTTGTCGTGGTTTAACCCCAGCCAGCAACTAAACACCACGCAGCCGCTCACTCACTCCCCCCCACCCAGTGGGATGGGGGAGAAAATCGGGAAAAGAAGCAAAACCCGTGGGTTGAGATAAGAACGGTTTAATAGAACAGAAAAGAAGAAACTAATAATGATAACACTAATAAAACGACAACAGCAATAATGAAAGGATTGCAATGTACAAATGTTGTGCAGTGCAATTGCTCACCACCCGCCGACCGACACCCAGCCAGTCCCTGAGCGGCGATTCCCTGCCCCCACTTCCCAGTTCCTACACTAGATGGGACGTCCCATGGTATGGAATACACCGTTGGCCAGTTTGGGTCAGGTGCCCTGGCTGTGTCCTGTGCCAACTTCTTGTGCCCCTCCAGCTTTTCTCGCTGGCTGGGCATGAGAAGCTGAAAAATCCTTGACTTTAGTCTAAACACTACTTAGCAACAACTGAAAACATCAGTGTTATCAACATTCTTAGCATACTGAACCCAAAACATAACACTATACCAGCTACTAGGAAGACAGTTAACTCTATCCCAGCTGAAACCAGGACATATGTTTAATCTGCTTTGTATGTTACTATTTGCTTTTTGTCTACAACAATTGTATAATAGTATAATCTGTCACAGTAACATAAAAAAACCTCAGCTATTTCCCAGTGTTTTTACTTTTTATATTTTTAACTTTCAGTAAATAATGCCAGCTTCCTGTTTTGTGCTGCTTTTTTTGATAACCTGTTTGTTGGAGAAAGTGGTAGTCTAATGAAGCTCTCTGAGTTATGTTTTATACTGCTTTTCACTCTTCCCCCCCCCCCCCCCCCCCCCCGCCATGTCTTTGAATTACTGCATTTTGCATTGTAGATTAGGTAAATTGTTGTCGTGGTTTAACCCCAGCCAGCAACTAAACACCACGCAGCCGCTCACTCACTCCCCCCCACCCAGTGGGATGGGGGAGAAAATCAGGAAAAGAAGCAAAACCCATGGGTTGAGATAAGAACGGTTTAATAGAACAGAAAAGAAGAAACTAATAATGATAATGATAACACTAATAAAATGACAACAGTAATAATGAAAGGATTGGAATGTACAAATGATACGCAGTGCAATTGCTCACCACCCGCTGACCAACACCCAGCCAGTCCCTGAGCGGCGATTCCCCCGCCCCCCCCTTCCCAGTTCCTATACTAGATGGGACGTCCCATGGTATGGAATACACCGTTGGCCAGTTTGGGTCAGGTGCCCTGGCTGTGTCCTGTGCCTACTTCTTGTGCCCCTCCAGCTTTCTCGCTGGCTGGGCATGAGAAGCTGAAAAATCCTTGACTTTAGTCTAAACACTACTGAGCAACAACTGAAAACATCAGTGTTATCAACATTCTTAGCATACTGAACTCAAAACATAGCACTGTACCAGCTACTAGGAAGACAGTTAACTCTATCCCAGCTGAAACCAGGACAGTTGTACATCATAATATGCTTTTGAAAAGCTGGAATTTTTTTTTTATTGCCTACTAATATTCTACTGAAAAGACTGGATTTTGCTAGTTTTCTGGAGATACAAGAGAACCTGTGCTAGACTATTAGCGTAGGATTTGGGAGACTGAGGTTAGCTTTCCTGCTTTATCACAGATTTTCTCTGTATATTTTGAAAAATCATATTACTTTTTGTCTTTGGGTTTCCTGTTCATAAGGTGAGAATAAATTGATTTTCTGATTTGAGGGTGTTACCAGGATTTAATACATTAGGGACTAAGGAGCTCATATACCACTGTAGTAGGAACCATACATACACCAAGGAGATAGCATTAGGTCTCTTAGACATACTCATACTCTGTTTGAATGTATGAAAAATATAAAATGCAGGACAGTATTTGTGGCTTTTACAGTAGAACACCTGACTTTAAATATTTGTGTCAAATACGTTTTTATAAAAGTATGTTTTTAAAATTTTAGAATTTAGAAATAGTGTTTTTAGTCTTGCCACAAGACACAGTGAACAGGAATATTCAAATGTTAGGGCATTACCTGCTGAGAAAGGTAAGAATGCCTCTTTGTTCACAAAGTTGCCATCGAAATCAAGGAAATGATTTGGGTTGAACTTCCCAGGGGTCGCCCAGTGCTCAGAGTCGTACACTACGGAGTGCAGATTTGGCAATACAAGTGTGCCCTGCAAGAAGAAGCAGAGATTATATTTTCCATGTATGACTGATTCTTTTTTTGTACTTCCCTTCTCTCTAATAGATAATATGCCATTCTGTGCCTGCAGCCCAGTGTTTGGATTCAACTCGGTCTTTTCCTGTGTGCATCCAGGCATAACAAACCCTTGTATCTTCTCTATGTAATAACATATTATGTGTTTGCCTTTGTCTAAGTTATCTTCTGTCAGGATTACTGAAGTGTCTTCATGTCTAAGCTAGAGTGGAGCTTGGATTGTTTTACATACTTGCCAGACTAATCATAACACCTTCCTTTTTGTTTTTTTGTACTCTTCACTGGGTCTTTCAATTCCATCACATCAATCTTAGGCTTAATATATTTTTGACATTTATATTGTGCCAATGTGACTGTCGGATCTCTCACTGTACTGAGCTGCCATCGTCTTAAGTGTGTGGGGGTTTTTTGTGTGTGTGTGTGTTTGTTTTGTTAGGGATGGCTATAGGTTGTTCCAGGCTGCTCCCTTACGTGTGAAAGTTAGCTGGCTTGACATTCATTAAACCTCATTTCTTCATTGTTCCTTAAAACACATGTTCTGCTTTGATGGCCAGACATTATCTGTATTTGACTAGTGGGAAGAAAGACTTCAGTTTTCCTTGTGTTTGCTACTTGTGCTGTTAGCCTTTTCCAAAGCTTTCTTCTGCCTCTGCTAATGGAGACTTAGCCCTGGTTCAGAGCACTCAGCTTTGTTTCATGTCTGCGACATGCTACCACATGCTCTCCATGCAAAGTTAGGAACTGTAGAAGCTAATGTCATATAAATACTAAATACTAATAGCTCAAAGCTTTAAGAAACATGGAGGTATACTCTGTACCTTTTTAACGTGAAAACCCAGCAAAGTTGTATTCTTCACGCATTGTCGAGGGACCCCAACAGAAGTAACATTGCTGTACCGCAAAGCCTCGTGAATTACAGCATTTGTATATGGCAGTTTTTTACGGTCTTCATAGCTGATGATATGGGAGGGTTCCAGAACAGCCTCTATCTCTCTTTGAACCTTTTCTGCAGAGAAATGAAAATATTTTAACTTTTTCCCCCTTTTCTTCCAGCAGATTTCTGTACAAGTATGGTCTAGGACTGGGAAAAAAAGAAATTACGTTGCTATGAAATGCGTTGGCATGTGGTTTGACTGCTGCGTTGGTTTCAGTTGATCAAGAAAGTGCATATCCCCAAAGCACAAGGTGATCTGTCATTTAAGACACATCCCACTTGGTGATGAGGATAATACAATTCTATGTTTCAAAAAAAAAAAAAGGATTAAAATTTGAAATAACAGGTTTAATTTGTATCTTTTTAAAGCTTTTCCACTTTGAAGGTTAGGAAGAGACTAGGTTGCATGAAATATCTTCAGCTTGTTATTCTGTCTTTGCCATCCCCTTCTAGTGAGATAAAACAGTGGCTACTACTAATTTCTGCTAGCGTTGCTTCTTAGTGAACTGGTGGGGAAAGCACGTTTGTTTCACTTCTTAAACTTTCATTTTCTAGATCTCAGTTGTTGATGTACCACCGTTCATATTCATTGTTAAGGGTTATTTTGATGTATTGCAAGTGATTGAGCTAATACTTAAGCTTTAATGATGTTCATTATGATGTAATGTTGAATGCAGTTCTCTGATAATGCTTTTGCTCACCTTGTATTTCTGGGTATTGTACCATATAGAGTAGTGCCCACAGAAGGGTGGTACTTGTTGTTTCTGTCCCTCCCAGCAAAAGATCAACCACAGTCTGAACCATATTTTCTTTATTAAACGTAGAAGTAGGGTCATCTTTGGTCTGTAGGGTACATTCACAGAAGACTATGAAGTGGATAATTTCAGACATGTCATTGTTTGAAGAAAAAAGTGAGCAGCCCGCCAAAACAAAAATCTTCAGTGCTAAACAAATAAAGTATGCATAAAAAAATTCCATAGCAGTTACTTGAACAGCAAGTATTTGTAGCAGGCATGGAGACCAAGGAGGGGATAGTGTGATAAACAGGTACTTACTTTTGTTATTTGAGCTAGGTAGAAGTCAATGAGATCCTGTGGATCACTTACATTCTGTCTCTCATGAGTTTGCACCTCCTTCATGACTAAATTGTGCATGAAGTCATTGTATGCAAACACTTTCTGATGAGGTCCTGGGAGACAGTGCATAAGCCGTGGAAAAGCATCATACATCTGTGATTTTAAACAGAAAGGAAGAAACATGAGCTCTTTTAAATTGAGAACCTAATTCTGATTTCCTGATAACTCTGTGAAATCACTGCAACACATGGCTCCTACTTAGGATGAGAGGCAATAGACACAAGTCAGAGAGAGATTAAATACTGGGAACAGGCTTCCCAGAGAATCTGTGTGAAATCTCCGTTCTTGGAGACTTCAAGACTTGACCAGCCAAGTCCCTAAACAACCTGACCTAATTAGGCCTGCTTTGAACATGGAGTTGGATTAGCTGACATGCAGAGGTATCTTCCAAAGTAAATTATTCTACATTTCTGAGAGGGATTATGAAACCTTTACATTGCCCTCTAAGTGAACTGGCATTGAGGAAAACTCGTCTGATATTTGTTGATGAGCTGTTAGTACTATGCAGTGGTCTGGTCTAAATTGTTATGATCAAGTTGTCAATATTTAATAACCACACTTTCTATCCTTAATAGATAGGTTGAAGACTGAAAAGGTATAGAAGCTGATGTGACCTCTCAGTCTTAGAAGGCTTTTCTCCAGTAGAAACTGGCATGTGTATTTGTTGAGGGGAAATATAATTATTTTAATTTCTTTGTATTGTGTATGTTTTGTGAATGGACTTCAGTCTCTAGGACTACTGACAGAGTGTTTTATTTATGGCCTGTGATTAGGAATCTATTGGCCAGTGCAGACAACTTCTTCCACATCAGCTGACCAAAATGTCAATATCATGTAATAGTGGATATCAGGTCACAGGAGAGCAGGAGAATGATTATGTTTTGCTTTTTGGATGCATACCTAATAATGCAACAGGGGCTTCTGGAAAGGCGTGAATTGGAGTAATTGAGGGCTGAATCTGGCTCACAAACAGATTTTCTCAACCTTGATTTTTACTCTGATGGTTTTTTTTTTAAGGCATCTCTGTATGAAAGTATTGCAGAACCTGATAGTGTTATAGAATGCCAGTGTGCCAAAATCTGCACAACATAAGCAACAGCTAGGCTTTCAAGGATGTAAAAATATTATTGATGTGATAAAATTGTCACCTGTATCTTATAGGAAGTTCAGAATAACTCAGATCTTGGTGGTAAAATGAATTACGTGAGAAGCAAGATATCTTCTCAAAAGAATAGGACTTTGAAGGCTTAGTTCTTATTAACTGTACTTATGTATTCTCAAGACTAAATGAACATTAGATTTTAGAAGTTGCTTTCATTTTAAGATATAAGAATCTTACGTATACAGTACTCTGCAAACGATTACTCATTTGAAATACATTATATATTTTGGAAATGTGAAGACCAGTTGTGATCTAGAATTTAAATTTTAGGATGTGTGATTTACTGACATGAAGAAGGAATGTAAGGCAGTAATGACATATACAAGGTATGTATTAATTTATTACTGCACAATGGCTCGCAGAACAATGGTATGGATATGTTTGGGAATAATCGTCACTGACCTTTAATTTGCTGGTTTTGACTTGTGAAGTGCAAATGCACTTTAAGGAATAAGAATAAGAAAATTAGATTCTTACCCTGCCCCAGATGGTAGCTTGAAAGTAGATCACAAAATAAACAGCTTTGATAAGCTTGCTGAAAGATTCATCCTCACTGGAGAAGCGATGACCAAAAACAACAGCACAAATTATATTTGCAATAGCATGGACAATGAAAGTGTGGGGGTCGAAAGGTTTGCCTGTGAATATAGAAGGTACCAGGAATATTTCTGAATAGACTACAGTGAGAAAAATGAGGAAGAGGAAGACTTTTTTTAAAATGGTAAAAATAATAGTAGATCAGACTACTTTTAGATAAATTTCACATAAGTAAGCTCTAGTTTAATACAAATTAGCTGTATGGATTGGAAGTGCAGGGAATCTTTATTTTCAATCTGCTTTTTACTCCTGTAAAATATAGTGATTATTGGTTTTGAGCAGATAAACATTACATCTCTTTTCCTCTCTTTGACTTGTGGTCTGGGTTGTGTGAAAATACAAGCAATTAATTAGAACATATCCCTTCAAATCTGGAGGCAGATATTTAAGTTTGACAATTAAAAAACAAAACAAACAATCCTCCCCCCAAAAACAGGAAAAAAAACATTTTAAAGTTTTAATTTCTTAGTCACGTTGACATGACTTGTCTCCTTTTGGTTTTCAAGTACAGCTTAACAATTCAACTATATATTTTTTTTTTTTTTCTCCCCACAGACTGAAAAGGCAAAACTCACATCATGGGGTGGAAAACAGCTCCCATTAAAAAGGGTTAAAGCCAGAAAAAATTAAATTAAGTACACATTTCAATGGCAAGGACAACCTTTGAATTATACTACTATGGAAAATGGTGGATTAAGCATTTCTGACTTCAGTCCAATGCGTGTAGTTCCTCTTGGAAAGAGTAAATACAATTATTGAGTTTAAAATTGAGGAAGGATTGCATAGAAGGTAAAGATTTGGGCTTTACAGGAACTCAGAGTTTGTTCATCTCTTACATTTTAAGGATCTGTGAATATGTTGCTCTCAGAAGAGAGATGGGCCATTTTGCTGTGTCTAGTGCAAGGAGAGTTGGAGGGACACCTTGGGCAACTTCTCTGTGTTTTCACATCAGTATGGAACACAGTGTGGGTGAGGGATTTGGCTGTTCAGAATATTTATATTTAATTGCTTTATTTTGGCATCTTGCTAAAATTCTATTGGTTTCTATTTCATCCAAACCATAAAAAGTTTTGTTGGACAACTGGATGATACATTCCTTGTGTTGGGGTTCTTTCTCTGCCAAATCCTAAAGGCCTGCTGTCCTAGAATGACTCGCAGCAGGTCACAAACTGTGTATTTTATGGAGAAGAACATAGGGCTTTTCTATACTCCTTGAATGTAAGAATTGTTGCCAGCTGTCCCCAAGACCGTGTGGATGATAAACATTTTTTACTATTCTTATTTCAAAAAACAATGTTATATTGCCCACTGTGCAGACAAAACATTTTTGTGAAGAATGCAATTAAGAAGCCAGTAGAAGTCCCACTAATATGAAAAATACCTATATTACTTGTAAAAATGTATTGTGAAACTTTTACTCCCCTAATCTACTATATTTCAGAAAAAGCTCTAAGTGTTATTCTTCTAGTGAATTTACCTTTTGTGTTTGCAAAGATGTCCACAAGGTGACAGGCCTCTGTTTGAATTTGATGCTCCAAATTGTTCTTACCAAGTACCAGGCTTCTAATAATTGTCATGCCAAAGCGTCTCTGTTGCTTCCAGGTGTGCCCGCTTGTCAAAAAAATACCTGATGAACACAGAAGCGTTTATTTTATTGCTGGGAAGGGAAATCCTTTCACTGCAGGATGCAAAATTCAATTTAAATTAGGTTATGTTTCACTAACAAAGAAGATACCGTGATTTCAGATGCTGACTTTTGGTCTCTAACTTAGGTTTTTATAACTCCCAGCTATATAGCTGCTTATAAATGTGACCCTGGAAACTGAGTGGTAGCGGGTTTTGGTAAGGACAGAACAGCTTTGTCTATAGATGTCTCCTATGTGAACAGTCTTCTGTTTTAGAAGTGATAAAACTGAAGGGCACCTCCTCTAGGCAAATGTGCCTTTGAATCTATTGGGAAGAAAAACCATCAGTAGTATCCTTTGTAGGATGAGAAATTTTTGGTTTTTGCTTTTCTTAATACGCTAGCTCTGCATGGAACCCTTTTGCTATGTAAGCCCAGTTATGTACTTGTATAGCGGTAACTCACGGATGTGTGTGTACATATAGGAAAGTGTCTGTCTTTGTGTCTTGTTCATATTTCAGTATTGTAGAATCTTGTACCTTTCTCGCCCATCATATCCCTGTAGAATGGAGTGAGAGGTCGTCCTGAAATTTCCTCTGAATGGGTGACGATGCCATCTTTTACTGCTTTGTATCCATTTAGTACAACCATAGGTGTCTGTCCCATCCACAATGTGTAGATATTTCCATAGATGTTGGTTAACTGAAGAGTTAATAACAGTAAATTAATAAATGTAAACCAGGGAATGCATACACTTAAATACTAATTTTAAGAGTTCTGTAGTTGTAACTGAAGCTGTTTGCCGACATCAAATTGAATTATAGATTTCAGAAAAATTTAGCCTTCTGTTGTGATGTGCTTTGGGAACAGAATATAATCGTACTTTATGGAATAGATACTAAGGACATCTCTCAGAAGACTGCCTCTGAAAATTTCACAGAAAGAGAAACAGAGGGCTTCTCTGTCAGCTCAGAATCAAAGAACAAATGAATACAGGCAAAATCCCAGACCTTTTCTGTTTATTTTATTAATGAACCACAATTATTGTATTTTCTTGCCTCTAACTTCTGAAGAAAGCAAAGAAATGTTTTTGCATTCTTTCCTATAGCTGCTATGTGATTTTAAATTTTTTTCTATTGTCTTTCCTCAGATCATGCTTGTATTTTTCCTTAAAATAGTTTGAAGCAAGTTCCTTACTTTTTTAAAAATAGTTTTAATTGGTTTATAAAGGAATCATGCTGTGAACATTAACGGCAGTCAAATTTTCCTGCTTTGTTTTAGTAATAATCTGTTTACTGCAGACAATAAATCTTTTTGCTGTACAAATAAGAAAAAAAGAGTCAGTTTAGAGTATACACTTGGTCTACTAATGGAGATCAGACCACTCGTGGACTGGACATTGGGGTCAGGCAAAGGAAGTTCTACTAGATGTGGTTTACAAGGCTAGATATCAACACAGAAATAGAGAATGAAACTGTCAATGGAATATCATGCTATTCACAGTGCTTGTGATAATGTTATGCATAGATGTTACTGTATCCAAAAGAGAAAGAAAATAACAAGGAGTAAAGCAATTATGGTGTTTATTACTCAGAAATTTTTTTAATAATGCAGAGTCCTTGGATTCTTTGAAATTAGCTGATAATCAAGCTTGAGGTTTAAAAAAAAATAATTCCAAGTTTAGACTGTTCCTATGCAATGTACAATTTAAGTTAAAATAGATTCAGATTGATTTTCCACCATAGAGATAAATAAATACCTTAGTGAGAGTTTCTCGATGAAGTTTGAAGTCCAGCAGCCACAAATTTCCGATGATGGGTAGGGGAGCTGGTCCTGGAGGAAGCTGGGTACGCATCCGTTGCAGCTTTAGGAACTGCAGAATCAGGAGACATACTACTAAAGCTATAAAAAACTCAGCAATCCCCAACATCTTATAAAAATTTTAGCTTCTCACTGTTTTGTTGGGTTTTGGTTTTTTTTGTATATGACTTCCTCTGAAAATTTGGAGTTGTGTAGATCAGTTTGCTTCTACTGAAAACAAACTCTTTCTAGAGAATATATATCTGCTTTAGCCATCTCTCTCTCTCTCTCTCTGACAATCTACAGTTCTCCCAAGCTGAAGTCCTTAGAAAACTGAAATATGTAATCCTTTGCAGTTAGCCAAGCCACGCCTACTCTCTTTTATGATCTGTAATTGTGATCTGTCTCTTTTTTTTTTACTTAGAATTTTATTTCCTTCTTAGTATTGATACTGGGTCTAAATGCTAATTATTGAACAGTTATCCAAGGATATCAAGTGTCTTGCAGAATGGTAACACTTCATGCAGTTCCCTGTGGTTAAACATTAAAATGCCAAGGATGCATTACTTTACTACCTTTCTGAAATACTACAATTATTATGTGGTTTCTTTTATAGAAGAAGAAACATCTACACAATAACTGCCTGTTAGGATGTAGTCTCTGAGATGAAAAAGAATTGAATTCATGCAGCATAAAGCTAAATTAATGTGTTGGGTTGTTTTTTTTTTTTTTGAAAAGTGCAACTTAAGTATTAGGAGAATATCTGCTTTCCCCTTTTATCATATTCTAGGTTAAGTTATGATATTGTGTGGAACACAATTGAGATATTATTGTTCTGTCCAGTGGGTTGTATGGTGTTTTCTAAATTTTATTTTATTTTATTTTTTATGTTAAGGATTAAAATTTCCTGGTGCAAATTTTGGAGGTGAAAAAATGCACAGGTTCTATTTTATCTGTGAAAAAGAACAAATAAACTGAAGAAAGAGGCAAAACTTTTAATCTTTTATTGATTGGTGGACCCCATAAGCTTTCCAGGAGAGGTTTATACCAACGTGTAGCAAATCTTAACTTAAGAGGCTTACTTTTCTTATGTGTTATTCACTGACTTTGATGTAATCTATGGACTACAGTAGATTGCTTTGAAAGTTTTGGGAATCTCCACCACTGGAAAGCAAACAGAAATGGAATAATTCTGGTGTTTTGGGACAAGATGATGGATTTAGGTAATCCCTTCAGTCTCCTTTCAGATAATTTTTTTTTATTTTTATTCATTTGGGATAGGATTTCAGACCTCATCTCCCATTTTATCTACTACTGTTGGGGTGGCAAAATCTGTTTTCTCTTAAAGTTGCTTCTACTCCTTGCTTTTTCAGCCCCTAGGCAATGTAGAAATTGGAGACCCTGCTGATTTAGAAGTGCCAAAGCAAGTTGCAGTAGTGAACCTTGTGATGACTTACAGTGCCCTGTCTGCTAAGTGACTTGTCAGGAACCACCTCCTTTGGAATTTAGGAGGCAAAGGAAAGAAGATGTATGACTCTCAAACATATGTGGGACTTCCCAGGCTGAGTCATATTAGTGTGTATGGTTCTTCAGACTTTGGTCCTAAATACTATCTTTTAGCTGAACATAAGCCTTAGCTACAGTAGTTTACATCCCTCATACTGTGACTGTATAACAGCTTGCTTTATCTCTTGATGATTTGGTGCCCTGTGGATCTCTGTATGAAGTCTTACTTTGTATAGTTGGGGGAAGAGTTAAGAAGAACAATATAGAGCCATTTCTACAGACAGATTCATAGCAGTTTTCTCAGTGATAGAGTAGTTTGGAGGTGTGAAATGATGATAAATGTAATTCTCATTTACCTGGTTTTATTTCTTCTGGGTGTGCAGTTCCTGAAATTGCAATGGAAAAGTTGTGGGTTTCCTCCTGGACCAACGCTATTTCCCATCGTTGGAAGCATCTGGAGGATAAATTTTAGAACTGGTCAACTGAAAGAGGTATGCATTTGCAGGTGTGAACTAAAGAGCTGTTGAGGCACAAACTGTAAAAACTATTGATGGCTGTTGATAGGCTAATGTGGTAGCAGGGAGAACTTAACCCTGAGGGAAGGTGAATCGTGGAAGTTAAATAAAGTGCCTAAACAAGTTAAGTAAAATCTGCAGACAGTCTAATTCATGTGAAAGCTAATATGTGTTCAAGTTAAACAGAACTGAGGACAGTAATTTTGCCTCAAAAAAGACTTCTGTTTTTAAGGGAGGCTTTTTGCCTTGAAAGAAAAAAGTGTTTCTCACATTTCCCACCACAGGCACATACAGAAAATCATCTAAAACAAGGTGTCTTGAATTCAGAAGATGTGAAAAGCACACCAGTATGTCTTCTGCTATCATGGGATGGAAACAAGATTGTATGCCATATGCAGCCAAAACCTTAGCTCCATTGTTTTTCTGAAGTCCAGTCTGGGAATTGCTCCTTGCAGATGAGCTAAGGATGTAAATGATGGCGAAAGGAAGGAACTGATGGGAAGAATTAGATCCATGCTAAGCATGTTAATACAGGTTCCTCCAGTGCTCAACATCCTACACTGAGCCAAAACTTCACGAAAGAATCCAATGTGTTGATATATTTTTCAAGTCGCAACCTCTCCTTAGGTGCTAAGTGCAACCTGCATGTCAGGGGGTAGTTGGCTGCAGCTGGAGAATGTTGGCTTCAGGAAAAGGGAAATTAAACACCTTAATGTTAAACTTTTCTGCTGGATACATGTTCATCACTGTGGGAGAACAAGCTGTACTGGTTTTTTGCCTGGAGTCAGGGACTTTGTCCTTGCTGAATACCCACAGGGTTGCCTGAGAGCAGTCCCCATCACTAGCCAAGCAGAGATGGGATCTATGCTCAGATGCCTCAGTTGATAGTACTTCTTTATAAGAGGGGAAGAGGTCCTGCCATTGAAACTTGAAATTTGCAGTACTAGAAGGAGAGTTACACCTGGAATATGTAACTTCAAGAAGGTCTAGTTGTTGGCTGAGGAGATGAAATATAGAGTTGAAGAATGTAATCAAGAATGGGCAGGTGAAGTTTCATGTGAAACCTAATATGGATCTGTAAACACTTGGTCAGAGGCATTTTCCTAATCATTAATATTGCAAAGGCAACCCAAGCCAAGTTTAAAAAAGGGAGGAGCATCTATTCTTTTATCATTCACATTGCTGTGAATAGTGGGTTCCCAGAGCGAGCCCAGAACCTTACTGTGGGAAGCACTCTCACTGCAAAACAAAATCACCATCCCTTTTCACTTCCTTAACCCCTGAGTAATGTCATGCTGGAAGAGAGCAGCCCATTATGTGTGCATTTTGGTTGATGTTTCTCCCATGGGTATTTTTTTGGCATTGATCTAACCTACAGCTGGCAAAAATCTATGGCAACATCTGTACCCTGTGGCTGGGTCACAAACCTATGGTGATGCTGTATGGATTCCAAGCTGTGAAGGACAGTCTTGCCACCCGCTCAGAGGATGTTTCCAGGCGACTACAGACCTATGTCTTCAACAGAATGGCAAATGGAAAGGGTAACATGTTCATATCTGTGGAAGGACTTCATCCTTGACTTTCTTTGTTTCCTTTCGTGTTTTCTTTACTGACAAGACCTTAGTTCTCAATTCACCCATTCTGTCTGCTCAGGGTGAATGATATAATTCTGCAGCATTACTCTAAGTTGTCTACAAAGTCCTACTGTCACACATGTATTTCAGAATCTCATCAGAGCTGCAATATTTGTACCTAGCTAGGTCTTGCTTGTCCATTCATAGTGTTGTCTAAGTGTGTGTCCTGATTTGAAATAATCTGGAGCTTGCAGCCTGCTCTGCAAGCTAAGGCTAAAGTAGTTCTTTATGCTCCCAGTTGTTTATTTACAGCAAAGGCTGCTGTAAGGAAAGCATGTACCGAGCTGTTGAACAAGGTCTAGCCTTTTGGCAAGTCCGAAGGCACAGGAAGGTCACTAGAGCTTTAAATGTATTAGCCAGACTGTAGGTGCAACATAACCTTGTTCAGATCTTATTTTGCTATCATTTACATTAGACACTGCTGAATTACGGTGGATGGAGAATAAAGAGGGTGCTGCATTTAAAACAGAAATGATTGAACTTGTTTCCACCAGCATCTTACCCAGAGGATATAGTGCAGATGCCTTTATCCTCAGTCAGGCTTTGTTGCATGTGGACTATGATCTGGAAATCTTTAATTTATAATACTAGCTAATGTAAGTAGAGAAAAACATCTTTAAGGAATAGAGATGATTAAGTCTGGGGCCATTTCAGTCCATTTGGAAGGGTCTTTATTGCCACCTTTTATCTGGGTGATGTGGAGTAAAGTAGCTGGGCTGTGACAAGCTGCCCTACCACTAGCAATTTGTAGCAGGGTGTGACGGTCTGACAAATTATAGTCAATGTCTCAAACATTCGTTAAAGAACTTTGCTGGAGAAAACGGCCTCTGTAAAAATGCTGGAGTTTTGTGAACAGGACAATGTGGCTGGAGGAGAGGGCCCCACAGAGGGTGGGACCGCACTTCTCCAAAGCTGCAATTCCTTATCTCAAGTTACCAGGAGAAGGAGCACACACCAGGAGAAGTGCCTGGAGGAGGAGGCCCCATGGAAGATGGGACTGTGCTTCTATCTTAAGCGGTCATGCCAGCAGAAAAAGAGAGGCAACTCAGCAATGAACCCCCTCCCCCAAAGCTCACCGACCGATTCCAGAGAACCCTGGGAATGGGACTGCGCATGTCGAGACCATCGACTAACAACTAAAAAAGAAGGGAGAACGAGTTCTCAGTGCGCGCCCTCCGGAACAGGATCTCTACACTGGCTGGACCAACGTTGGACCCAGGACTGGTGAAACCCTTTTCTTCCTTCTTTCCTTCTTTCCTTCTTTCCTTCTTTCTCTCCCTCTCTCCCTCTCTCCCTCTCTCCCTCTCTCCCTCTCTCCCTCTCTCCCTCTCTCCCTCTCTCCCTCTCTCCCTCTCTCCCTCTCTCCCTCTCTCCCTCTCTCCCTCTCTCCCTCTCTCCCTCTCTCCCTCTCTGCCTCTCTCCCTCTTTTCCTTCTCTCTTTTCCACAGTCCCTACACCTCATCCTTTTAAACATAAACCGTTGACCAAGTCTGAGACTAGGAGTGGATCTAGCTGCCCCTGGGCTCCTCTTTGAGGAGTCCAGAAAGCAAGGGGGTCTGCTCTGAACCTCGTGACTCAACAGGAGGGCTCTCCTTCTGATACATTTCATGTTCCTTTTTCCATTTCTTTTTCTACACCTCCCTTCTCTTCTCAAAAAGCGGCTTAATGACATGTTGCAAGGTTCATATTGATAAGTTCACTTGTACTTGGGCAAGGTTAGCTAGGTTGAATAAATGTTGATTGTTGTTTGAACTCCCCTGGTGTCGTTTCACCTTAATTCTGACAAAGGAAATCCACGAACCTGAGTCGCTCCAACTTTGGGACATGACACAGGGACGGCTTTAACAAACAGCTGCAGCACAGCTGCAAGTTGGCAACTCTCTGCAACACAAATACCTGCCTGTTGAACTGGCTCCTTTTCTGCTAGCCCAGGCTTTCAGGCCAACAGAAGAAATAGGGGAGAGTTATTCCAGACTGTGGCCAAGCAGCTGTCTCCGTGAGCAAGTTGGCTATCCCAGGGGAAGTGTGGTCTAGACTGGTAGAGGGAAGTGATTCCCCACCATGTGGATTAAATGGTTTATGCTGGGCTGTCTGCTAGAACATAGACTCACGGCACAGGGGCCTGGGATTCATTCCTCTTCCACAGTGAGACCTCTGGTCCTAGGAAGCTGTTTGTAGATTGGTTAAAGCCTGCTCTTCCTACTCTGGTTCTTTCTAGGTGGTTCTTTCCCTGGCTTCATTGTCTTTCCAGGAGGGACCTGGTCCAGGATGAGAGATCGATATCTGGTATAAACGGCCTGGTAAAAGTGGGATTCCCTAAAAGCCAGAGACTGTGTAGCGCAGACAACGTGCTCAGAACCAGTTATCAACTCTAGCCATTAAAGAGTTTTTCTTTTTGAAGCACTACCAACAGGGAGATGTGATGATCTCCAGAAGGTTTGCATAAGGTTAAGAAGCACAAGCATAGGAAATGCCCAGACCTCCCCAATGGGCTCTGCAGAAATCTCTGTTGGCTGTGAGTAGCTTGGTGAGAGACACCAACATATTTCCAGGTGGTAGGAACCTGAATTTACTGTTTGTTGAGGAAAGATGTCTTTGCCACTCCTGCAGACCTGACATGTGGCAACATCTGCAAGAACACAATGTCCATATGGGGATGTTGGCAAACAGAGCTTACAAGTAAGTATTAATTGTATTAGAAGATTGTACAAGATAATAAATGGGATCTTGTAAGAGACAGCATGAGCTGGGCTAAAAGACTTTATATGCAAATACAGGTTTAGATTCATTTCTGCTCAAAGCATGGGCAAATAGAAGGCAAAACCAACCCACTCTGTCCTTGCAACTTGCAGCAGGCTGCTCGATGGAGTTTTGAGTAATGACCACTGTTCTTGGATGCTTCAGAAAGAATAGGATTAGTTTTGGAAGACAGATGTGTGAGTCCTGAGATTTGAGCGGGCTTTTTGCAGGGGTGGGAATATATTAACCGAAGTAGTTTCTCTGTCTCTAACAAAATACAATTAAAAGAACACTGCCCTGATGTGGCTCTCTTCTTTATGAGTGGCAGCACGATGAGAAGATGACTCTTAGTGTGTATGTCATTTATTATTACATGAATGTTAATGTGACATGAAATTGATTCTTGATGGCTGAAGGTATCCTGGTCTCAAATGGTCTCATCTGGAAACAACAGACGCATTCTGGAATTGGAGCTCTCTGAAAACTGGGAATGGGGAATAAAGGAATGGAGCGCAAGATACAAACCGAGGCCCATTACCTGGTCAAGTTCTTCAGGGACAAAAACTGTATGCCATTGAGAAGGTGCTTGGGAACTGCATTTGGGCTTTTGACATAGTACATAGTCTGCATGACTCTAAGGGTAAAGACTAACTATTTTTACTCCAGAAAGGAATGGGTTTGGAGCACAGCTTAGATTTAGAGTGCAGTCAAAACTGTTTGTACAGTCAGACCTTGGAAATGTGTATTTTGGTATCAACACCAAGATCAAGATTTAAAAAAAACAAAACCTCATTCAAAGATGAGGATAGGAAGGCCTCAAGTCTTTAACTCCCAGCCTTTTTTTTTTTGTTTGCCTTCTTTCTTCTTTTTCGTTTTGTTTTGTTTTGTTTTGTTGTTTGTTTTTTTTAAATCTTGATCTTGGTGTTGATATCAAAATACACATTTCCGAGGTCTGAATTAACAGGGCAAATGCAAGTTGAGTTATGCAGTAAGGATAGGAAAGGAATCCAGGGTGGAAACTGTTGTCTTTAATTTGTGGTTTTAATGTGTGTTCATGTACTCAACGTGTACCCCACATTTCTCTTTGATGCTACAGTGTTTTTTCTAGAGAAATTAATTCAGCAATTTAGCATCAAAAATGTCTATGCTGTATCTCTATGATAGTCTTGCTCATGTCATGTAACTTACCGCATCTGTGTGGAATGCTTGCTTCACAGATGTGTGAAATTTTCCCATGGGCTACAGACCACTTCCCAGGACCTGCACAGAAAACATAATTTTCCTGTGATTTTGTTCATTCTTTCATAAGGCAGGAAATCAAAAGCCACAGGGAAAGACGCATAATAGATGAACCAGAAGATTTCCTTGACTTTTATCTGGATCAGAGAAAGTGAGTAATTTATGCTGTGACACATCCTGTCATAACAGATTCCCTGCAACTTTCCTACAGTTGTCTGTACATAGCAACATTATTACAGAGCTCTACAGACACAGTTTAAGCACTCTGCAGTCAAATTCAAATATGAACTTTGACGAGTTAGTTTAATAACTTGTTTTAGAAGTATATATTAATTACATTGATTTGTTATACTGTGGAATCCTTAGTGCAGGCTGGGCAGTGGGTGGTAGGGAGGACTTTGAAATGGTACAGATATTTGAATGGCTGTCTAGTTCTGATTCTTTGTGTCTTATTAATATTTGCATTTATTATCTTTGCTTCCTACTGAGCTTTTGTGTGCTTACTAGTACTGTATGATTATCATAACAATCTTAAAATGGCAGTCTCTGCTCTGAAAAAAAGCATAAATCTTTTAAAAGATAATACATGCAATAGATAGCTGAAATCAGCAAATGTGCCAAGAGTGACAAGGGTGGGATAAAACTACTTTGAAATGTTTTTTTTTCTGATGTGGAAGTTAGCAGCAAGGCAACAAGTCACTCTAGAAGGCAGCATAACAAGACCTTCGACACCTGATACTGTCAACAGCACCTGTAATTTAACAGTACCAATGTGTGTGGAAAATCTTTGCATAAATCTTTGTTTTAGTCAAGTACCTATATTTTCTCCATCCTCTAGAAATATTGTTTGTTTAGGTATAGCGATCACTGTCTGTCTCAGTGCTGTTACGCAGGTATACCTCATTTTACCTTTCTCATTGACACCTGTAGACTAAAAATATCCCAAATTCTACATTTGATGAAGACAACATGGTGCAGTCTGTTTTTGACCTTTCCCTGGGTGGCTCAGAGACCACCACCACCACTCTGCATTGGGCTCTGCTTGTCGTGGTTTAACCCCAGCCAGCAACTAAACACCACGCAGCCGCTCACTCACTCCCCCCCACCCAGTGGGATGGGGGAGAAAATCAGGAAAAGAAGCAAAACCCGTGGGTTAAGACAAGAACGGTTTAATAGAACAGAAAAGAAGAAACTAATAATGATAATGATAACACTAATAAAATGACAACAGTAGTAATGAAAGGATTGGAATGTACAAATGATGCGCAGTGCAATTGCTCACCACCCACCGACCAACACCCAGCCAGTCCCTGAGCGGCGATTCCCTGCCCCCCCTTCCCAGTTCCTAAACTAGATGGGACGTCCCATGGTATGGAATACACCGTTGGCCAGTTTGGGTCAGGTGCCCTGGCTGTGTCCTGTGCCTACTTCTTGTGCCCCTCCAGCTTTCTCGCTGGCTGGGCATGAGAAGCTGAAAAATCCTTGACTTTAGTCTAAACACTACTTAGCAACAACTGAAAACATCAGTGTTATCAACATTCTTAGCATGCTGAACTCAAAACATAGCACTGTACCAGCTACTAGGAAGACAGTTAACTCTATCCCAGCTGAAACCAGGACACTGCTCTATATGGTGGCTTATCCTGACATGCCAGGTGAATTGTTAATATCAAGTGTCTTTGAAGATCAAGGGGTTTTTTTGTTTGTTTTTTTTTGTTTTTTTTTTTTTAAGATCACATCGTTGAGCTTTGCTTTTAAGAGGCCAGTGAAGTAGAAAATTTTCAGACAGAGATTTTTAAATAATTTCAGGGATATTCAGCTTCTGATACTGTATTTTGTCTTGTTGATTTTTGTCAGACTGTTTCAGTACTGTAAGCATATAATGGAAGATACAGTCCAGCTGAAAATGCTCGAGGTGAAATATGAGCTTGGGCTAGGGAAAAGTGACACTTTTCTGGTATCCAGAATGTGTAATAAGAATATATTATTTGCACTCATTAACTGAGACACTGGTTGTACTTCTGTAGAGTAAGTATATTTATTGTAACGTGTGGGAATATTAAACAGAGAAGGAAGGCAATAATGGGAAGACAAAAACATGACAGGAAAATTCTAGACAAGGGTCATTCTAGACTAGTTGCACACTAGTTTGAAAATTTTTGAATTATTTGGTACAGGGCTTTCAAAGGTGATGAATGCTAAGCCAAGTATGTGTTCTCGACTCGGGTTTAGAGCTAAAATCCTTCTTTTCATGCTTTTGGTGCTAGAATGTTGGAAGAAGAGAGCCCTGTGCACACACATACCTTTCAAATTCTAATGAAATAAAAAGCAAACAAAACTTCTTAGATTACTAGCCTAATTTTTAAGTATGAAATTTGATGCTGAACCCTCTGAGACTGTATAAGCTATGTTACTTATGAAGCCTAGGTAACAGCCAAAAGAGATTAACAGTTGGTGATGGTTTGGTAATGTTATCCTGTTCCAGTTCTCAGCATTACATATGTGTATCAGCTTGATATGATGGCTCCCTTGCAATATGCTGGTAAGTGTGCTGTGAGTCTGTATTTAGCTAGAGTAAAAATAATAGCTTGAGTAATTGAATTGATCTCTTATTAAGAAGTTCTTGATTTATTTACAGTTTGCTCCCGTTCCTTTAACTATGAAGCTCAATAAATCTGTTGGACTTGTGGAAACATGATCTGAACACAGAACCTGTAAACTAGGAAATACTAGATTATAGTAAAATCATAACTAGAGAGTTGTATAAATGTATTTACATTTTAAGATATGGTAAGTATAAATTATTTACATATTGTATTTTTTCTATCACTACTATAATCCAAAAAGGAAATGAAAGCTCTGTTTCATGAAAAACAGTGTTCTTGTATCTATAATGGACTTTTTTTTTTTTTTTTTGGTAGAAAAAGTCCAGAAAGAGCTAGATGCCATTTTGAGTTCCTCCCATCTATTCTGCTATGAGGATCAGAAGAAATTGCCTTATACAAATGCTGTGATTCATGAGATTATGCATTTTGGTAGCATTATTTTAATCACAATTCCTAGAGAAGCCGCAGGATACGACTGGTTTGGGGTATCAGCTTCCAAAGGTACAGATACCCTTTCTATTCCAATGTGGTCTTTGGCCATGAGTTAAGTTCCTTGCAGTCATGTTTACCATTAACCCCTTTTCCCTCCAGTTCAGGACAGATGGGTGTTGGGCACTGGCAGACAGCACTTTACCCCTCCCATGCACTCTGGCCTGTGCCTTTGTCTCATAGACAGTGAATGAAAATGCTTGCCAAAAGCACAGTTTCACAGCAATTAAACTAGTGTTCTGTGAGAGTGCTGCAGAGTCTTACCTTCCAAGAGCCCGTGATTTTGAAAGACTTTATAAGCATTTGAGCTCTTATACTTTCAAATGACTTCAGAGAAGACTTATCAGAAATGTACAGTGGTGTCAGTAGGGAAGGTGCAGCAGCCTGTTAATGCTAGGATGTTGTCTGCCATGTGGACAAATGGGAGATGGAATGTTTTCTTCATTGGTGATGTCTGAGACAATACCAAGCATCTACTCAACTTCATTCACTTAGGGCTTCTTTTTCTTATTATTACCTCTCTGGCATCATATTTGACATATAATGAAGATGTTTCCCCACAGCTTCTGAACTGCCACCTAACCTCAAATAAAAAGCTTCTGCCAGCTGCTTCAACTTGTCCAACCTTTCCAAACTTAATCTCAATGCCAAACCTCCCCAAAGGCACGCATGGAGGCATCTTCCTGCATACCCCTGCTCCATGGTGTTTGTCATGCACACCTTTCCCACCTCCACCTTGAGAAAGATAATTTGAAATACACTATTTCGTTTCCAGGGTGCTTTGTTCTTCATTTGTCAAAACCTGTCAAAGCTTGTCAGAAGTGGGAAAATCATTTTACTAGGTTTAGGATAAGGTGCTAAAGAACTGCAGACCACTCATTCTGTGGCGTTTGCTAACAGAATGGAAAAAAAGGAGACATGAAGGAACACAGCAGGGAAATTCCTGAACCTGAAATACTGAATATTCTTTTCTTATTTATTTTTTGAAGAACACCCCCCCCCTCAGAACAGTTTGAGATTAAAATTTTTTTCCTAATAAAATAATCTTTCATTTCTGCTGTCTCTCCATGCGACCAGCAGTGTGCTGAATTATAGCTGGAATCTTTTTGTGTTCTTTTCTTCTTGATGTGAGAGAGAGAGAACTGAGCCAACAGCATCTTCCTTTCAGGGCACTATGATTACGGCAAACATAGACTCAGCTTTTTTTGCCCCTGAATACTGGGAGACCCCTCACCAGTTCAACCCTGGTCATTCTTTGGACAAGGATGGAAATTTTTTGACCCGAGAGGCCTTCTTAGCCTTCTCAGCTGGTAGGTACACCAGAAACTGAACATATGACAGCAACTGTCATAACACAAGGAGGCATATAATTAACCCACATTTCATATCCATTGAAGAGCTGATGATTGTCAGATTTGTAGCTGCAATATAATGGAATGATGTCATATATGCCTAAAAATAAGAACAATTCATTCTCTGGGATGGGGAAGTGAAGTGATAAAGAGGGAAGGACTGAGAGGCAGAGAAACTTCAACATCTTTTCCTCTTTTTAGAGAGGTACTAGCAAAACAAGATAAAGTGGATCTATCCTCTGTCTATATAGCACTTTTTCAGAGACAATGTAGCCTTGTAAATCAGAAGTGAAATGTTAACAGTAAGTGTGGTGCTGGTATTTTTTGTGGTGTCTCTGCTGTTTATGCAGTTTCTGAAATTGCAATGGATGAGAAGATGATTTCTTCCTGGACCAACTCCATACCCCTTCTTTGGAAATCTGCTGCAGATGAACTTCCAAATTCATCATGAGATCCTTAAAAAAGTATGTATTTTCAGGCAATTAATTAAAGGACTCATAAGCTGATTGAAAAGTAAATGTGAATGTTTAACATAGTCTTACTTTGAATGCTAGGGAGGGATTTATTCTAAATTGTATAAATGTGAGAATAGGTGGGGATCATTAAAATATCTTTTTCTTGGTATGAAAATTTCCAGCTTACTATGAAACATGTCATTAAAACCTTATGTGCATATGAACAAAACAATACTGATGGTAATATTCCTGTCTTAGACATAGGAAAAAGATAAATTTTAAAGCAGTCTTTAATTCTGTGCAGTCTTTTGCATGTCTGTGTTTTGACTGTTGTTGCACTGGCAGTTTCTAAATATCCCATGAAAGAGCTACTGAGTGCCTATGTGTTTCCAGTATAGAAAGGATGAATTTTTTTATACTTATTCAACAGATTTTTCAAAAGATCTTAGAATAAATTTTTTTCTGACATGCAATTTGGTCAGATTTTCACAAAGGACTTCAGTCTGCTGAGCCTGATTGACCTTTTAAGTAGCTGAACTAATTAATTCTGCGCCTACGCTCAAACTCTTATAAGTCCAGTTGTAATGAACAACACTTCTAGAATTTGTATCCTAATGTTTTATATTCCTCATAAATATATATTAAATATTTAACATTTAAATATATAAGTAATAGCATCTCACTTTCACTTTTTGCTGTCAACCTTCCTTTTCCCTGGTTCTTCTCTGTCCTGCCAGTTTTCTTCTCCTGAGCTGCATATTTCAAGGCAAAGTAGTCTGACCTCACAACATAAAATTACAGCCAGTGCATGCCTGTTGTGTTTTCTTCTATTTCTGACCTCCCAAACCTGAAGAGTAGTATTGCTTATCCCAAGATTTCAAAAGCCATGAATTAGTCCTTCCAAAAAATGAAATTAAACACAAATGTGCAAGCACATGTGTATAAATTTTTGCTTAATGTGCATATCTGTTCCGTCTTTGCTCCCAGGCAGCAAAATTTTATACTCCTCTACTCCTGCGGTTCTTGGGATGTTTTGGCAACTCCCCACTCTTCCCAGCTTACTGCGCTCCACAGACTTGCTACTTTGATCTACGCACTGTTGCACTTCCCTCAGCCTTTTACTTTTCCAGCTCCCAATTCTCCAGCCAGGGAAAGGAGTGTCCTGCCTACTTCTAGTGATGTCTGTGTGCACAGTATAGTGGAGACAAGGCTATCACAGCTGAGCTAGAAAGGAGAGAGTGATTCCTGCTTTACTCAACTCCTCAGCTGCTTTTGCTACACTTAATACACAGAGGGGAATCTGTACATGGTTCACGTGAAACTCATGAGCTAATGTTTTCTTCTTACAATCACGTAAGAATTCGTCTGCAATGAGTTTGAATTGTATGACATGCAATAAATAACATCACAGACTTTGGCAATATTGGCTGTCTGACATTTTAGGAACATCTTGATCTTTAGTAAACGAGACTTTAGATAGAAACCTGACTTCGAGCTATATTATAGGTAAGTGTATTGGTTTTGTGTGGCAAGGTTTTGGTAGCGGGTGGGGTTACAGGGGTGGCTTCTGTAAGAAGCTGCTGGAAGCTTCCCCTGTGTTCGACAGAGCCCATACCAGCCGGCTCTAAGACAGACCCGCCGCCGGCCAAGGCCGAGCCAATCAGCGATAGTGGTAACGCCTCTGTGATAACATTTTTAAGAAGGAAAAAAAGTTGGGACGGCGGTATTCGGCAGCCGGAGAGAGGAGTGAGAACATGTAAGAGAAACAACCCTGCGGACACCAAGGTCAGTGAAGAAGGAGGGGGAGGAGATGCTCCAGGCGCCGGAGCAGAGATTCCCCTGCAGCCTGTGGTGAAGACCATGGTGAGGCAGGCTGTCCCCCTGCAGCCCATGGAGGTCCACGGTGGAGCAGATATCCACCTGCAGCCCGTGGAGGACCCCACGCCGGAGCAGGTGGGTTCCCGAAGGAGGCTGTGACCCCGTGGGAACCCCGCGCTGGAGCAGGCTCCTGGCAGGACCTGCGGATCTGTGGAGAGAGGAGCCCACGGAGCAGGTTTTCTGGCAGGACTTGTGACCCCGTGGGGGGCTCACGCTGGAGCAGTCTGTGCCTGAAGGACTGCACACCGTGGAAAGGACCCATGCTGGAGCAGTTCGTGAAGAACTGCAGCCCGTGGGAAGGACCCACGTTGGAGAAGTTCGTGGAGGACTGTCTCCCGTGGGTGGGACCCCATGCTGGAGCAGGGGAAGAGTGTGATGAGTCCTCCCCCTGAGGAGGATGAAGCGGCAGAAAATAACGTGTGATGAACTGACCGTAAACCCCATCCCCGTCCCCCTGTGCCTCTGGGGGGGTGGTAGAGAATCCGGGAGTGAAGTTGTGCCCGGGAAGAAGGGAGGGGTGGAGGGAAGGTGTTCTGAGATTTGGTTTTATTTCTCATTACCCTACTCTGGTTGATTTGTAATAAATCAAGTTAATTTTTCCCCAAACTGAGTCTGTTTTGCCCGTGACGGTAATTGGTGAGTGATCTCTCCTATCCTTATCTCGACCCACAAGCTCTTTGTTATATTTTCTCTCCCCTGTCCAGTTGAGAAGGAGGGGGAGTGATAGAACAGGTCTGGTGGGCACCTGGCATCCAGCCAGGGTTAACCCATCACAGTAAGCATAGATTTGATGCTCTCTTCTCAAGGTCAATCACCCCTGGGGCATCTGCCAAGGGAAAAGATCTGGTTCATCTTGTTTGATTTTAAATGTACTGGTTCTCACCCATGTTGTTCTAATGCTGCTTTGTTCTACAGATGGCCAAAATTCATGGTAATGTCTTCACCTTATGGGTTTCAAACTTTCCTATAGTTGTCCTGCAAGGGTTTCAGGCAGTGAAAGAAGGTCTGAATGTCCATGTTGAAGACATTGGTGGAAGGCCAAGAAGCAGTACCTTTCACATTTTGACTCATGGAAATGGTAACTATTTTCACAAATTCTTTTTGTGTATTCTAACCCTGGTTTTGGAAACTGATTTAGAGTCTCAAAGTCCTTAATGTACAGTGGAAAAAAGGTTAATATTTTCATGAGTTTTTATGAAACATTTCTTTTTTTGATTCTGTCAAAACAAAACCAGCTATTGTAAGAGTTTATATGCAGGAGATAGATGGCTAAACTAGAAGAAGAAAGGAGAGGATAGAGGAATGCTGCCGGACTGCTGGCAAAAATTTGAAAAAATTAGCATCAAAGAGAAGCTTCTTTGATGTATTAACTGTATCAATTCATTAATTTATAAAGCATTAGTTCATTATGATCCTAGGTGTTATGTTCTCTAATGGTCATCTCTGGAAGTAACAGAGGCATTTTGGACTTGCAGCAATGAGGAAAATGGGAGTAGGGAAAAAAGGCCAGGAGTATCAACTGCAAAAGGAGGTCTTGTCACCTGGTGGAATACTTATAGAAAACAAATGGTATGTGACTCAGCGTGCAGGTCAGTCTGTGCAATGGGTGATTTTGCTGAAGAATGGTTCACCTGTAGCTTTCGAAACTATTTGATTACAAAAATAGATTTAAAGTATACATGCAGACCTGAGTCTCAAAGGTCTGTATCATATGATCTGCATGAGACACTTCCTTGCAGAAGTGCTACATGTGAAACCCCACAGTATGAACTTAGAACTGAGACTCCATGGTCACTGTCTGTTAGTGTTATTACTTCTTAGTCAGTTTTACATTACCCATGGTCACAGAATCAGGGTAACAGTAAACAGTAACAAAATAAGTATCACAACACCCCATATCCCTCTCCAGAAAAGAAAAACAAGGCACAAAATACTAAAAGCTTTGATCAAGGCTGCACAACCCTATGGCTCTGCTCTGGCAAGTGCAGTGGAAAAAGTTCACGTCACATGGCTTATGGCAGCCTCCTCAGCAAGAGAGGAAGTTTGTTCAGATTGTGCTGCTGAATAACAGAGTGAATCTATAGGTATGCTCAATTATTCTACTATTCAGGTATAAAGGATATAAGCAAATAATAGAAGGTGGTTCTCTTTTCAATTCAGCTGCTTATTCATACAATGTCTCAGCTGACCTTTTATGTACCCTGGTTATTGCCAAACATGAGATCTACCAATGCCAAGGTTTTGTGAAATCTGGGTATTTTTATAACTACTACTACTACTAATTCTATTCCCACCAGCAGTCTTGCCTTTTTTTTAACCAACAGTGGGTTTTAGATGTCTGAAGGTTCCTTTACTCATGCCTTTTACCCATAAATTGCAATCTGCCATCCAGCAATCTAATTAACGTTGTAAGTGTTTATAAAATGTTATCAGCTCTCCTTTCAGTGGGAAAAGCAGGAACAGTAAGTGTTAATGGTGAATACTGTTCACTGTATTTACAGGAAAACCTCTGGACCTCACTATGCCTGTTGTTCATACTATCTCAAATGTGATTTGTTCTGTGATTTTTGGACATTGCTTCTCTAAAGATGATGTAAATTTTCACAGCTTGATTGAATCCATTGATACTATAACGGCATTTGGGAACAGTATCTGTTTTTTTATGAGGAAAATGATTTTTTTGTTTGTTTGATTGTTTACTTTATATAGATAGACAATGAAAAAGGCAACTTACTTGTTACTTTTATAACAAAAATAAATATTAGTGCACCTGGAACTGCTGGAACAATTTGCATCAGAACAGTACTTCCAGATGCCTAGTTCAAAACTTGTTTCAATTGCTTATGCTTCATCATAGTACAGAAATTTCCTATATCTGGTGGACAGCAATGGAAATATATAGGCTTGCTACATGTTTGGGAGATGTACAAAAGACTTTCTTGCAAAAGCGCTACCTGTACAACTCCAGTGTTTGAAACTATAACTGAAACTCAGTAGTAAAATATAGGTAAAAATATCTGAAAAGCTCTGAAATAGGCTTATCTTAAATTCTGTCTGACAAAGTGGCTTTCTGTACCATATGAAATCATGACTGTCAACAAATGTCAAGAGTGATATGGGTCTTTACTACTTCCTCCACTACTGTTAGCTAACTTCATAGGAACTTAAGTAGAGCAACTGTTTTGCATAAAGGTAACATATCATGAAATTGCTTAATGGTAGCTTTTTCCTATAGTTTTTGGCAGCAACACCTGTACCACCTCTGCATGTCCTTATGACAATTCAGTAATGCACACTGGAAGTCACTCTCCATTAGCTGCTGGATGATATTTGTCTCCATTCAAGACGGCAGCTCCTAACTTGACATCTGGTCACCTGGACAGAAAAAATTGCTATCTTGCTTCTGTGTGAAACCGTGACTGCAGCTGCAAAAACAGTGGAACAGATTGCCTCAAACAAGGGCAGTTTTATCATTAACCATTTATGAATGGGACCCACAATACTGTATATAGTCAAGAAGTCAATTTACCAAGGTACAAGGCAGCCTGCTTCTGCAGAACTTGCTGGAACTCATCCGGCTTTGTACCTTGCATGATTTTCCACCATCTCTTACTAACTGGAAACTGCTGTAATCAAGGTCCTAGAGAATTTGAGGACTAATTTGATATTTTTGGTAAAAAAACCCCCACTACTTACGATTTTTTCTCCCAGAAAATGCAGGTGGAATGATTCCTAAGCTATCTTCTAACCAGGTTAAACACAGAATCATCTATTTCCAAACTGCTCTCAGTAGGTATTTGTATAAGCTGTTCTTAAAAACTCTTAACAGTGTGTCCACAGCTAACAAAAACATTCTAGTCCAATATTTCATTCTGTCCTGCTCTCTAAAGTGCTTTCACAGTGATGTACAATCCTTTAATGATGGTCTGTACTAATGTATTTTCCTGGTAAGTGGACAGGTAGTTTTAAACAAAATTACGCAGTAGGACCAAGAAGAAATATAAGCCAGGAATCTGAACAGGTTTGTGGGAAGATAAATCTTTGTAATGCAGCTGCCATTTAAATAGGTGAGCCCAAGAGTTATGACCTAATGCATAATTTAAGCTGCAGTAATTCTGTAACCTGGAAGGACATGGTGCAATTTGTAAAACGGGAAAAAAGAAAAGGAAATGAAGTAGAGGAATGGAATTAATGTAAAAAGTGTTTTTCTTCTTTTCTGCTGAGATGTGGTTTTATAACGGTATAGGTGCAAGAATGTGAATAGGTTTAGAATAATGAATAAACAGCAGGGAATCCACACAGCTCAGTATTTCTACTTCATCAAGTTGTTTTGCATATCACGCAGTTGTGATATGTTTGCTTCTTACCTATGAGAAGGTGTGTCTGAGTAAAATCCCCATGCATTCAGTATCCTACAGCAAGAAAATAAACCTGGTTTTGGATATTTCTATTTGCAGTTAGCAGATGAGTCAAGGAAGTCAGCCTGGGTCTGTTTTTTTAGTGATGAGATAGAAATGGTATATATGTTGGATAAACTGAGAACAGGGGCATGTTTTATATGAGGTCCTTGCTACTGAAGTTCAGCCTAGCAATGAACTGGGGTACAGAGTAACTTCATTTATTCTTTGTACATCACAATGGAAAATTTGTAGCATAAAACTAAGAGAAATTCTGCTCCAGGGAAAAAATGGGATTAAGAAAGGCTTTAATGAATCATGGGATAGGCACTATCCCTTCAATGTAAAGGTGAAGATGCAGTCATCGGTGTCTTTCATTTGCCTTTTCCACTGCTCAAAAGCCTGTATTAGGATTCAAATTTAGTTTGCTAATGTCAGTAATACCACATATCTAAAATACGTCTTTTATAGGTATGTGAAATGTTTCCCTGGCTTGCAACGGATTTGCTAGCACCATTTAAACAGACTATGTCCAGCATAAATTTTGTGAACACTCTATTAGCAAAGGAACTTGAAAGCCACAAGAAAAAAGAAAACCAGATGAAAATCAAGATTTTATTGATTACTATTTGGATGAGATAGATAAAGTGAATATCTCTGAACTCTTCTTATGCTCCATTAACAGCAAGGGATTTAAAGTGCTCCTTTGATTATAATGATGTCTAATATAAATTTAGAAGTGTACAATTTCTCCATAGAAAAGCTTATAGGTAGATGAATTAAAAAAACCTGACACTAAGAGATGGCAGGAGGAGGATGAAGTAATAATGTAAGTAGATTTACAGGTAGGTTATCTATAAACACAATAATAACAGATCTGCATGTGTTTAAGATACAACCAGAAACGACTGTTATGATGGGATTTGCAGCAGGAATAGAAAGCACGTACAATTAATAACACTGTCATGGCTGAAGAACAAAATGTGTATGTGGATAGGATAAATTGACAAATGTAGTGGACAATATTAGAAAATGTCTTCGTATTATTCAGAAAGTCTTATTTTCTAGCCATTTAATTTTTAATTTTTTTTTTTTTTCAGTTTGGATAGTATCAGTAAATATTCCCGTGATGCAAGGTGGCTTACTTCTTTTTTTGTGCGCCCTAACTTGATCTTTCCAATTAATATCTGCAGACTAAAGAAGATGCTGATGCTACTTATGATGAAGAAAACTTGATCCAGACTATTTTTGACCTCTTTCTGGCAGGTACAGAAACTACAGCTGCCACTTTATGTTGGGCATTGCTCTATGTGGTGGTTTATCCTGACATTCAAGGTAAGCACACCCAAGCAGTTCTGTAACTTTTTAGAAATTATACATGTTCAAATAGTAGTAGATCTTGTTCAAAGGATAGTAGAGGAACTAATTATTAGGGTATGAAACAGGCGAACTGCAGGTATCTGTTTCTTGCTGTAACCTTGCTAACATCCAGGCCAGTCATTTTAGGTTTCATTTTTAAGAGATCTATACAGAATGCAGGGTGTGATTCATCTGATCAGATGGAGGAGTCTAGTCTCAGATGAGACAAATTGCACCGTTTCCCCTCTACTGACAATAATGATTAGACATCCACTGAGGACAAGGTGGAGTCTTCAGGTCATCCTTTTCAACCCATGACTGCTACTCTTTGATGTGCTCCTGGCTTCTTTGCAGCAGAAATAATTTCAATACAGCGGGAAGTTGCTAATATGTGTGGTTATTCCATGAAGCTTAAACTTCAAACATATATATCTACATATAAATAGATATAAAAAAAAGATTGGGGTGAGTAGCTTGAAACTGTATGCTTTTAATAATGATATTCACAGAAGAAAGATATAGGCTGGCAGAGTAAAATAAGTGGAGTCAGAGTGTGCAGGATAGAAAGGATTAAAAGGTATACAAATCACTTCAAAGGCCTCATATTTGAGAGTCTAAACTGGGTACTAGGCACGGCAGGAAGCTGTCAAGAAGAAAATGGTGGAAGTGATAAGGAGAAAGGATGTCCCATTGTTGTTACCTAACAGCTCTTCAGAAGACCTAAAATTTGAGACTGGATTGCACATACTGAATTTTCAAAACATGATCTTTCACCCTCTCAGGATATATTAAAACAGTCTTAAGTTTCCTCATGCACAGGGTCAATCTAATTGCAATGATAAAGACTCATATTAATTAGAACATTCCAGCTCAGAAATTAATCAGAAATTACCATTTCAGCTCAGATTGTAAGTGGGGGAAAAAAAAAAGTCCTTGAGAAAAATTAATTTGGGTAAGTGCTTCCCAAGGCAGGTAATTACAGAGTAGTAATTAGGCCATCTGTAGATGACAAGAAAAATCTATGTGGTTCTGAGTAAAGAACAATCCTTGATCAGTTACTAAACTGATCTCTTAATACATGATTAATATTTCATTTTCCAGTTGATTCCCTGCCTCTAAAAATAAATATTAATAAAAGTCTTTTTATAAATTATCTCAGAGCAGTAAATGTAACAGGAACCTGTATATTCTTATAGAAGGACTTTGCTACCATTATTTTTGAAGTATTATTTGAGTATGCAACCTATAAACAACTTCAGTGTCGAATTCTATTCAGGTCATCTGTATGGGAATTTGAAGGCATTCTTATTTTATAAAATATCTTTTTAATCTTGTTGGATGTTATTATTACTATAAAAAGCAATAGGAAAAAATGTAAGTATAGAGTTTATAGATTGTTTGGTATATATTTAAAGCTGAATATTCCTCCTTAGAGAAAGTCCAGAAGGAGCTGGATGCTGTTCTGGGTTGTTCCCATTTAATTTGCTACAAGGACAGAAAAAAGTTCCTCTGTACAAATCCTGTAATTAATGAGATCCAGCAATACAGTAATATAATCTTAATTTCACTTCCTAGAGAGAGCGTGAAGGACACAGAACTGCCGGAATTTCCTGTTCCAAAGGTACAAATATGCCACATATCTGAATATCTGATGTCTGGTTCACTTTAACCATTTTAAAAACTGATTTAACGTAACTTTTTAGCAATGGAAGCCACCTCAGCTAGTGATTCCCAAAACACTATCCTTTTTTAGTTTCTTTCGATTTAATTGCTCATTTAGTTGAAAAGCAACTGTGATTGAGAACTGCTGATATCAGTAGGTCTTTGGTAATTTAGATTAATTTAGAAAGGCTTTTGAGGGTTTTCCTGGCTGGGGACATGAACCCTTGCATCCTATCAGTTCTATCAGTACCCCTGAGTTATGACTCTCTCTAAGGCTGGCCTTTTGCAAGGAAATGTGCACGTTGTCCTAAATATTAGTAGGTTCTTAGCTCATTATTTCTGTTGACAGAAAGCTTATGAATGGTGACTGGAAATAAACATACTAATTTCCAGCACTTTCAGATCTGTTCCTTATCAAAACGGCTTATCAGCTGGTGAACAGAGGCCGTTCAAAATGGAAAAAAGGTTTTACCGAAAAACTTGCAAATTTGAAATTATTTTCATATCACAAGCTTTTAAATGCACTATCTTGCAAATATTTTAATGAAACTAAAGTATTTTCAAGTTTGTAACTGAAAGGTACATTAGGGCTTGTTTCTAAATATTCTCCCATCACTGCTTTTCATGTAGTTTCATTTTCATTCCTTTTTTCTGGATCTGCTCAAAGCAACTCTAGCATTGCAGAAATTATCAAGTAACAAAGAGAAAAATTAAACTGGTACTCATGACATTCTGTAATTCAAAAGCTGAACAAGTAATAAAAATACTTAGTGACAATAGGAAAAATAAAAGCAACACATTTTAACAATATGAACATTATAAAATCCTAACCATTTATTTTATTGAACTTATTGGCAGCAAGTAATAAAGGAAACGAAGTAGCAACATTCTCAAAAGTTTAAACTTCTTATGAAATGTTTTAAAGCTTCATCTCATTTTTGAAAAAAATGAGACTTTAAATTAGGACTTTAAATTCTTTGCTCCTTTGTCATTATTTGCTTATCTGATGAATATGAACAATAAGACAGAACTGAAGCCGCTGATCCTTTTTTCAGAACACCATAATTTTATCAAATATTGACCCTGTTCTGTCTGTTCCTGGGAGACGCCTGATCAGTTCAACCCAGGCCACTTTGTGGATAAAGATGGAAACTTTGTAAACAGAGAAGCATTCTTACTGTTTTCAATAGGTATGTGCACTGAACAGGGATTTATTTACTCCTTGTGATAACAACTTAAGATCCATTCATTCCCCAACGTAACTACAGGCATCTACAAATAGGTATATAAACACATTTCACTGTTTCAAAGGTCTCCAGGAAGACAGAAGTCCAATAGTATGTGGAAAAGATTTGAAGAGGACGAACAACACATAGAAAAATTTCTCTTGGAAGACAGACCCAGTTTCTCTTGGAGGACAGATTCAGTTATCAAAATAGTAGCAGCAAAATGCATAGTGCTAGGAAGACTGTAAATGTAAACTATGCAACCCTGGTCATCATTTCTATAATGTCTTGCCGCATGCTGTAAATATAGATTAAAACTTTCTGTGTAAATACAAGCAGCCTTTCAGTTCCAAATCCTTAAATGACGAAGTCAGATAAGAGAAAGGAATAGTCTGCAGAAAAGAAGCAAACAAACAAAAACCCAAGCAAGTTAGAAAGGTAGGTGTGATAGAAATCCTTTGGCTGATTGCCTTTTCTGTCTTTTCACAGGGCACCGTGTATGTATGGAGGAGCTGTTGGCAAGGATGGAGCTCTTTATTGTCTTTTCCACCCTGTTACAGGCATTTGGCTTCACCCTGCCAGAAGGAGTGAAAAAAGTCAATACAAAGCTTGGTTTTGGGAGCACAATGAATCCACCTCCTTACCAGCTCTGTGCCATTCCTCTGTAGGAAATGGTGCCCCACAGATTCAGGGAGGACTTACTCTGCAAGATTGTTTCTGCATGGGAATTCCTTTTTGCATGTCTTAAGATTTTTGCTTTCCTCTTGATTTAGTTAATCACTACCCTGAAAGATGCTTTTCAGACAGCTGCATCCTGAGGATTGTACCTACAAACAGTTAATCTTTCATTCTCATTTTCTGTTTGGAAAATCTTGGTAAATTTCTTCTGATGTGTAACAAATAAAGACATTAAGGGAAGAACTAGAATTGGGCCTTATTTATTGAACTGGAAAGAGGATTTACAGAGAAAGAACTTGAAGCAAAGTCTATAAATTAGAAGTCTCATGATTAAAGATCTGTGCATTCTTTCTCATAAGCCACAGTTGCATTTGTGGATATAGGCTCAGAGGTCTTTCAACCTGTCTCAGGATATTAGTGGGTGTAGGAGTTACAAGAAGGTCTTGGAGGAAGCTTTCTAGAAACGCAGACAATATGATCTGAGATAACATTCCCTTATACTGATCAGGTGTGTTGTTGTGCAAGCTTGTTGTATATAACTCTATCATTGACACCTGGAAAGACAGTTCAGGGTTTCACGCGCTAAAACAGGTAGTATTTCAGCCCTTCAGATGACAATAGAGGAGTGGCTTCATCAGCCAGGAGCGGAGAGCTTTTCATAATACAGGCAAGGAGCAAAGACTGGAAGACAAATGACAACAGGTAGCAGACACAAAGTGTTGATAAATTGTTCTTTTTTTATGAGCCCACTGGTTGACAGCAATATGAGAATATGACCTTTTCATGACAGGTAGTCTTCTGAAGTTGTTTGCTCCAGATCCTCCAATAATTTATTCAGCTTCATTTATTCTTTCTGTTCTTTAATGGATTCTCTATCACAGTTAGCTGACTTCACATCAGTCAGCATAAATTAGCATATCATGACCAACAGAAGATTGGCACTGTTGAAGAATTCTTGAAGCCCTTTATGAGCATGGTGCTTAAAGACTTGGCAAAAGGGGATATTTAACATTTTGCTAGTTTGGTTACTGACAGTTAACAAGGGATTTTTTTTGACAGCATTGGGAGTATGTTCTTCCTGTATGAGGTATGAAGTGGATACTGTATGCCAATGTATGAAGGATTATTTTTATACACTGATTAGCTGACAGTGCCATCTGCGGGACTGAAGTCATTATCAGCTGTACTTGTTTCAAGTACCTCTGCCTACCTTGGATTTTAAAGCACCCCAGTCTAACAGGAAGAGATGTGTGAAATCAGTAATCTGCATACAGGATGAAACCTGGGTTGCCAGTTTCTTCCCCTCCAGGATTACCTTTATGAGATGGTTCAACCCTTTTCACTGCTGTGGACTGGACAGCAGCATGTCCAGACAGGTAGGTGATTGATGTGAAGTCCCCTCCATGCTGGAACTGCAAACATCCCCCTGGCAGCAGTTCCACACTGGTAAAGGGGTGTTTAGTTTGTATCCACATGGATAGCAGGAGGAGAGGCAATGACAGCAGCAGTTTCTTGCATTTAGCACCAAAATTAAAAATCACTAATCCTAAAGAATAGCTGGTAGATAGCATCAAAGAAATGCTGTTGCTGGCTGCATTTAGTAATTATGAAGAAAATGGAGCCTAGGCAATGTCATAAATACATTTTCCATCAAATAAAGATGAATCCCATACCTCAGATCTAAAACAACCCACAGTCATCTTCCTTTCCCAGTGTGAGAGAACCATATTCCAGGCTAGCTCCAGCTGCACCACTGACTAAAGTGTCTACTGAGCTCAAAATCAAGTAAGGTTTGAAGCTATCAAGTGTCAACAAATGAGTTTTTTCCCACCTGTGCAACACTCTGGTTCCCTCCAGAACCTTTGCCTCCTCTTCTTCCCTGTGTTTGTTTCGCCTCTCCAAAGTGTTCTGTTACCTTTACAGTCTGTACCACCTTCCTAACCCTCCTCATTTTCTCATTTATCCTAATTTTTTGCTCTTCATTTTTGTTCTTAAGTCAAAGCTGTCCGTTGACTATTTTTCCACTGGAAGATGTCATTCAGTTTCACAAATTAGTAGAGAATAGGGTCACCCCCACTGTTCTAGAAGGACTATTACAAGTGGCTAAAAGTACAATTTTAAGCCCAACCTCTAGACAAGTTATTAGGGTCATTTGAGAATTAGTGAGATTTTCTTTTCAGATTCTTTTTAATATGCCTTGGACATTTGAGCCTTAAGGATCTGAGTAGACTACAAAATATTCCTAGATAAACTGGAATGTAGTCCTGCAGTGTCACCTAATATGCGATAAAAACATACCTGCATACATGAATTTCTGTTCATACTTTCTAGGGAAAACTACATGTGTAGTGGCTCCAAAGGAAGATCTGCTCCCCTTTTAGAAAGGAGAGAAGAGGGTGAAATGCCTCCTTAGGGAGGAGAGTGTGAAATACCACTATTCCAGCTCTCCTTATCCCTTTTCTAGGGCTAAGAGACAAATCCAGGAAAGAAATAATCTAAATGACAATCTTGGTTTTCCTGGGCACTTCCTTTCAGTGTCACTTCCCTCGCTGTGTATTCTGGTGCCTGCTGAAGGAGAGAGTAGCCAACTGGACTTACTACAAAAAAAATGGTGGCTTCATCTTTCTGCCTTCAGGAGCTGATGCTATTTGTAGAAGAGCACAGAGCAGACAGGGACTAACAGCTCAAGGTGACTGCACACTCATCTTTTCCTGTAAGTAACATGAGTTTTCTAGCTACCCTGCCTTACCTGGACTAGGAGGGGATGGAGTCCCCACCAAGCAAAAAAAAATGTGCAAGACTGGTGTGGAGCAGACATATAAGAAGGTACTGGCCATTCTATTCCCCACAGATCACTCTACTCTCCTTTCCTTGCTTCTATCTCATCTCCAATATCCACTTCAGGTGTTCTTCTGCTTGGTCTGCCTTCCTGCTTTCAATTTTTCCCCCAGTTTGGCTGCATTTGTCTTCACTCTTTGCCACAAAGGCTGTTGTGCAATAAGTTTTCACAGGACCATGCACACTTTGTGTATGCTGTAGTGAATCCAGGTGGGGCTGAAGTACCTTGTGATATTTCTCAAATACATACGAAGTAGGCTCATATAATAATACATAAGATCTCTTTACTGTTTGCCTTCGGAGGGAGCTCTAGCCAATTTCTTTGAACTTGGTAGAGAGCTCAACTCTGAACTGATGCACAAAAAGATGTTAAGAGAGGGAGAATACATCTTTGGATCATTCCATTTCTATTTAATGTGCTTTCTTACACCTGTGTTTTCAACTCCCGTGCACATTCCTCCATTCATTTTCTTCCTTATACAATGTCATCCATCTCCTTTAAGTTTGGGGGGTTTTTTTAGGTATCTTCTAGGCCCATGCTGTCTGCTGTTGCTTCTTATGCTTTCCTCACTGAAATGTCTCCACCTATTCTTCTCATCTCACTCCCATCTGTTGTAACATATATTTGGCAGCTGTTCCTCTTACTGGTGTCTTCCATCTTCTCTCTGATTCTCTTTTGTATCCTCTTTCTGGTTTTACTCCCTTTTCTACACTATGCAGCTGTTTGTCTTTCCCTATTCTACACAGTTTCTTAAATTACATGCAGGGTAGCCATAGTTATGTTCCCAAAAGCACTGCTTTGTATGCATTAAGATAAAAAGCTGATAATGGCATTATGGATTGCAGCCACTTCACCTCCACAAGCAGCACATGCAGCAGAATATGTAATTGTTGAAGAAAGCAGCCTGAGGCTTTATTGTCACTAACAGCAGTAAGAAAACATCATTTTGAAAAAGGTGTGGTTGTCAGAGACCTTAAGAAAAAAAAGCCAAGTGGGTAAGTGCCAGCTTCTCCCTTCTGCTCTCTGGTAGGTCATTGCTAATAGCCTTGTCAACTGCTTCCATTTTGTTGTGAAAATGTGTTTAGTTCTGGAGGATGTAATCAGCATCACAGTATCACCATTTCTGCACATGAAACAAAAATTACTCAATCCTTGTTTCTTTGTTTTCTGAATTTCAACCCATGCTCCCAGGATCTTCCATGTCCTTGGTGTTAGATCCAGTCCCTGCAGCTGTTCCTTCATCATTTAGGAAACCTGTTGTGTTGGGAGGGTTTTGACTGCATGCTGCAATGTCTGAATTCTGCTAAAAGGCTTGAAAAACTTTACTATTTAAAAATCATCACTGGGGATGAGTTATTGTGTTTAATACACATGATCTAAGGAGCTGTGCCATCCTAGAGAAATATCTGGGAAAAGTTAAGTGAACCCCAATGTTTCAGAGTTTCACACTTGAAAATCTGGCAGAAGCAAAGATAGCCCTGGAGAAACTGGAGACCTAAGGTGAATATTGGAATTTAAACTGAATCTTTGTTGCCTGCCCTAGAAATATAATGTTAAAACATATAAGTTCTATTTAAGTCCGAGATTGTTACGTGGTGGAGAGAAAGATGGGAATTTAATGTGGTTCCTCAGGATGAGGGAGGTGGTGCTGGGTGAAGAGGAGATACAGAGAAAGTCCAGCTGAGTGCAGAGAGAAATCTGTTCTTTGACCAGTGTGAAGGAGGAAGGCAGAGGGGCTGGGTGATACGATGCCACTGGCCGCCTCATGCTGTGGTAGGGAAGCCACTTTAGGAGCTGGCCAGCCCAGAAAGAAGGCTGTGGCTGCCATCTTGAGTGGGCAGTGGGGAGACAACCAAGCTGTCACAGGCAAATGTTGCAGAAAGATCTGGGAAAAAAGCACCTGGACTGGTGCCTGGAGACAACCTGAGGGGAAGGCAGGCTGCTGGCTCGCAGGGGAATGGTTTACACAACTGTGTCACGCAGCCTTTCAGAGGGAATTGTGCCGCCACCTTACAGAGCAGCTTCCCACAATGGCTGCCTCACATGGGATGGAGGAGGGCTGGGGCTTGGGGGTGCCTCCTCGTGCCCACTCCCTTCTCCAGCACAGTGGTGACTGCAAGTGCCGATCTGCTTTCTGTTCAGCTCCATTTCCTGCCCTTTTATTTTTTCCTGGCTGATTCTGCCCCTGTGGTGTGCTCACATTTCAGATGGGGAAAGAGGATGTGACTGCTGCCAGGGCAGGGCCTTGGCATCACGGAGGGAAGCAGAGGGCCAAAGTCTGAAAAGACAGGAAATCTTCTGCCTCCCTCAGGAAAACACCACCAGGAAAAAGGTTTTAAAGCCTCCTGAAGTGGCCAGAGCATGAGAGGAGACACAGATCCCCATATCAGAGGAACTTGTTAGCAGAAATGATGGCAAAGGAATAAGGAAGGAAGAGCTTCAGGCTGGTGTTAAGACTATGACAAAGGACGTGGGTGAATCTGACGAGGTTGAAGGGACCAATGGTCTTTGAATACCTGCATTTCTGAGAAATAGTGTGAAAACTCAAGGCTGCAAGGCTCAAGAAAGAAATAAAGAGGTCCTGTTGTGAGGCTGCAGCCCTGGAAGTGGTGAAGGCCCTGGGCCTTAACTTCTTTACTTCCCCATGGAAAAGATCACTGGATGAAATTACTTTTCCTGTTGAGAAAAATAATTTAGATGGAAAATCTTTGAATATCTAAAAGGCCGGCGAGGGTACTACGTTCATTCCAAATGAAAAATTCTGATAAATTGGTGAATTTTAAGTAGCTTTTGTAAAATTACACTGGATACAGAGCATGTAAACCTTATCAGAATTTCTTTTTAAAGAGAAAATTTTATTCCCTACTGAAGGAGAGAGTTAAATTAGAAATGAGTGCCTTGAAAAATAAGCTTTTTATTGTAAACAAACAAAGCTTTTGTAGAAACATAGAAACATCCCTTTCTTGGTTAATACACATTAATCAGTTATGCTTTAGTGGGAACAAAGTGCAGTGCTTGGAGGCTAATTGACTTGGTGGTCTAGAAAACGTGGGCTGGCAAACTCCAGGCTGTTCTTTCTGGACAAGAGTGTTTCATGTCCCAGAGCTGCAAATCCTGTGAAACGTTTTTTGTCCCAAAGATGGGGCACTTGAAAGAAAGAAAGAAGCAAGCTGATGCACAAGTCATCTTGGCAGGTTTTCAGAAGATCAGTGAAAATGTATTTCTTTTACGAGTGTTTTGCTTTCAGGGGATGGACGTTTTTCACAGGGAAGCATTTATCCATTAGCATTTCAATCTAGATCTGTAACGCAGAGCTATAACTGTCATTGTTATGTGGTGCCCAGAATCCCTCTCAGGTGGTTTGCATGGTCTGATTGCGGGCATGTAAACTCCCTTGATACTAAGTTTATAATTCCTCCGTGTGTTGAGTCTTGGCAAAGAGCTTTGGCTACAGACTGTGTTTATTCTCAGATTATCAAGTATGGCACAGGCATGTCATGACTAGTTCTTGCTGGGGCCCTTAGTTCTGGTTGTAGCTCAAGATTCCTAGTAGGTTTCTCCCGTTTTTTTTTTTAATCTATGTGTTTCATACTAGATGTACTTTCTGTGTGGATATGCTTTATTCCTCTGGCAAGCTTTCTGATGATTGCTTAAAATACCCTTTAGGGTACCCACCTTTATGTTGAGATTGAAAGGGGAAATTCAGAAGCAGGCAAAACCTTCAGTCAAGTTAGCTATTGCAAATAGGTTAGAAAAAAAAAGACGTATATATTAAACCAGTTACGTGTTCAATTAAATTTGAAGGCCTAATAGATTTTGCTTTTTGTATTAAGCATTAGATACTCGTATATCCATCTTAAGATAAATGTGGGCTTTTAACTTTTATCAACCTTGCCATTACTGGATATATGGGTACATGGAATATATACAAAACATTTAAAAAACTCCAAGATTTAATATCCACTTACATTTGCATGCTTAATTGGTATGTACGACTATTGCTTTTCTAAAAGCATTCATGGAATATTTGTAGAAGCACACACCATCCACCATTGTTTCAGAAAATTAGATGAAGAATTTACGTGTGGATTTGTGTATCTACATTGCCTGGAAAATCTTGGCCCTAGTCTTTTAAGACCGTTCCTAAAAATCCTGTGATCCATATTTGATAAATATAATCTGAATGGGAAGAGGGGAAGGGGAATGCATCTGTTAAATACGCTTGAGCATGAGAATGTAATGAGTGGGACAAAAAGGGAGTGGTTGATAATGAAGAGGGAGGGTTAGGGGCGGGGAATAGTTATATGAAATTTAAGCTCTTGTGAAAAAACAGGTTGAGCAACCAGCCTTAAGAGCTTCAATAGACTATTTTCAATAAAGACAAGCTGGTAAAAGCAACCGTTAAAATGTTGCTAATAAGTCAAGTTCTTATAGTATTGGCTGTATTTCTTCTAATTATGCAGTTTTTTAAGTTGCAACAAGTACGGAGACGGCTTCCTCCTGGACCAATCCCTCTCCCAATTTTTGGGACCTTGATACAGCTGAACTTTCAGTTTAATCGTGATCTCCTCATGAAGGTATTTGTTTTCAGATACTCCTAATTGTGTAAAAGTCTTTGTAATTTCCCATTTCTTGTGTTGTTTGCTATGTGAAAACATCCTCTCCCAAAACTACATTGATAACATACTGTAATTGTTAACTAGCCACTGTGATATTGCACTTGGTTTGGTTGGGAACTGCTGGTTTGGTTGGCAAAAAAAGAAAAAGTTATTGCAGCATAGTTTGCCAATGTAAGAAAACTGGTATTGGAAGTTCTGAATATGTGAAAATCATTCTGATGCTTAAACCCATCACCCCTTAACACTAAATTTGACAAATACATGTGAAAATTGATATCATTTAGGATTAAATACCTTTAGGGATAATATATCAGATTTGCAGTTAGGGAAAATAAATACTATTTTTAAAAAAATTACTTTTACAGCATGGATTTTTAGCTTTCTGAGCACTGGCACTCTCTAGCTTGAGCAGTAAATAGATACTTAAGATGCACTATCTTGCATCTATATGCTTGTTTGTATTGACAGGATCTAAAAAAACCCCACGAACCTTTTGTTAGTTGTTTTTTGAGGAGTACTTTTGTGCACAAAGCCACCTCTATTTCATTCTGTTGGTTCTTGCAGTGATTTCAGGATTCTCAGTAGACAACTCCAGTGACTTCTGTCACTGTGATTTGGACGAGGCATGCCAGTTGTTCCAACCAGACAGCAGGTTCAGACAGCAAGGACACTGTGAGACAGAATGGTCTGACTCAAGCTCCAGTACCTAAATATGCAAACGGGCGGGGGGAAAAAAGAAAGTAACTTGTCCACTCTCTACAAGCTAGTTACTCCTCTGACATTTCTGTGTTCCCTTTGTGCCACTTTACCAGTACAAATGATAGAAACCCTTTGAAATAAATTCATGCATAGAAAAAACCCTTTATCATTGTGAATTGAGCCTTGGCTTATATGCAGTAATAAAAGCTACCTGATGTTTCTTGGCATAAATCTGTGGCTCTGAAAAGCTGGAATACTCAGTTGTTTCCAACAGTGAATGCTGGAAAAGACATTCATGTTTTCTCACAGATAATTGTAATCTTGTGGGAAAGATGGAGAACATCATTCCACCTTAGGGCTGGTCCTGTAATCAGTGTAAAAACAGGTTCATCCTCTGTTTGTTTGCAGTGTGTGGGATTTCATTTGTGCTTTCCTGGCTTCCCTCCCATCTATAGCAGGCAAAAATTCATGGCAACATATTCACCTTATGGTTTGGATGGGCCCCAGTGATCGTACTGAATGGATATCAAGCAGTTAAGGATGGTATGACCACGCACCCTGAAGATGTTTCTGGAAGGCTAGTGACTCCTTTCTTCAGAGCAATGGCCAAAGGAAAAGGTGAGAATTTCTTGCCATAAATACTGCACAGAAACATCGTCTTGACAAATTGCAACTCTTTTGTAGCTTGTATCTGCTTTCAAGGGTACCACAGCAGCAGGGTTGGTTTGTGAGGAATGACTTCCAGGTGAACTGCAAAGTAGGGAGGGGTGAAATAACGTTTGGATAGTAGTAGTAGAAGACCACCAGCAAAAGAAAAAAATGTTCATAATGTCTTGTGTGAAATATTCACTGGAGCAGATTCAGAGGTGATGAGATGAAGCAGTGGTAGGTTGTGCCACAGAGAAGTGGAGGAAGAGCAGCAAACTGCACACTTCCTTGTCCTGGACTTGCTGCCTCCCACCATTACGTTTTCAATTGAAGAGTGAGCTTGATAGTGGTATCTTCTTCCCATTCCCTTACCTTTTGTGAATACTTTCTTACTCTCACAGTTGCATCTAGAGGTTTAGTGCACTTCTGTTTCAACCTTGCTGTAGTTTTCATACTCCCCAATCATACTGGAAATTCACAAACTTCTGATTTTCATAAACACATGCATTATGAAACAACCTTTATTTTATTTGGGACCACAACTTTTTCAAGGAAACCTAATTCTTTAAGTATTTCTAATTCAAATTTGTTTCAGTCATTGGTGATTCTTATACTACATTAAAGATCCTGTTAGTATATGATGTTTATTTCTCCTGAAGATATTTGTCACAAAGCCTAAGTACTGAACTTTTCTGCCCTGTGGACAGGAACTTTGCTCCCTGACTGTGGACAGTCAGAACTCTTTCCCCTTTTCCCTAAATGAGAAGCATTACTCTGGTCAGGTGAGCTCCAAGCATAGAAGAGAGTGGGAGGCAAGCACTTCAGAGAGTGTCTAGAGAAGCAGATGTCAAACTTCCTGAGATAACTGGTTGTCTTGGATCAAGCTTAATCCTGCAAGTCGTGTTATTACCCAGTTGAGTTTGTCCATTTTAGCCCTGCCCACATGCTTTTATGTCACGCCTGTGTCTTTGTGTTCACAGGCAATTGCAATAGTTTCATTATATTCTGTGGTTTAGTAAATCTATTAATGTAGTCTTTGTCTATAATAAATATTAGCATAATGAAGAGCTCTTCCTTGAACGAATGCAGGGATTATGTTGGCAACTGGTCACACCTGGAAGCAGCAGAGAAGGTTTGCACTGAGGACTCTACGCGACCTTGGTCTGGGGAAAAGAGGTCTGGAGCATCGAGTTCAAGAAGAGGCCAAATACCTGGTAGCCTTCTTTGCAAGTATGAAAGGTATCTCTGCATATAAATACTGATTCATTTTTGTCATTAGTCTGATGTCTTTAGTGTATGAACTTCTCTGTCCTGCTCTGAAATTAAGGGCAGCTTTTGTTTCACAAGAGAGTGTGCAGAGTCTTACAGTGTCTTGTGGAATGGACTGAAAATGTAAAGACTCCAGTCCTGTGTTTTCAAACCCAGTGGGAGACTATTCTTGTTCAAAGCTATTTACAAAAATACTAAAATTGGGAAGCAAAACTGGAGCTTATTTATTATTTATATTATAGAATGCTTTAAGTGGAAAGGGATCTCTGAAGATGGTCTAGTCTAACCCCTTCTCAAAGAAGGGTCAATCAGAGCAGGTTTCTTAGGGCTGAGTCCAGTTGGGTTTTAAATATCAGCAAGAATGGAGACTTCACCACCTCTCTGGGTAACCCGTTCCAGTGTTCAATCAGCCCTACGGTAAAAAAGTTTCTTATATTTAGGCAGAATTTAATGTATTTCAATTTTTGCCCATTGCCTCACTTGATATCACTGAGAAAAGTCTAGCTCCATGTTTTTTATTCCCCTCCATCAGGTATTTATACACATTTAAGATTCTTCCCTGAGCCTTCTTTTCTCCAGACTAAGCAGTCCCAGCTCTCTCAGCCTCTCTTACATCAGATGCTCCAATCCCTTAATTGTCCTTGCGGCCCTTTGCTCAAATTGTTCCAGTATGTTGATGTCTCTCTCGTACTGGGGAGCCCAGAACTGGACCCAGCACTCCAGATGGGTCTCACCAGTGCTGATCGGAGGTAAAGGATCACCTCCTTTGACCTGCTGGCAGTGCCTTTCCTAATGCAGCCCAGGATGATGTTGGCCGCCTTCGTCTCAAGGGCACATTGCTGGCTCGTATATAGTGCTGGTGCATAAAGATATGGACACATTTTCAGTGCTGATGGATTAAGTCTTGTAATGCCATTTGCATGCACTCTGTAAAGCAGTGACTACAATCTTGTCTTCATTACAACATTTTACCCTGATCAACCCAGTTAGGAGCATGTGAGTTGGATTTCCCAATAGTGATCATTATGCAAAGGCACAGTAAATCAGGACATGCTGTGGCTAGCATTGTATAAATTAAAAGTAATTAAATCTAGCCCAATCCCATGGTTTAAGAACTGGGAGAGACTGAGATGTGACCACGTGTGCAGGAAAAAAAAGCCCAGAACAATAAGTTGCTAATCAGAATCGTGCATTGGGTGTTGGACAGTTGTATTGATACATACATAAATACAGTTCTTTATAGTCATTTATAGTCACATAATAGTTTTCTTGGGATTAGGTTTTCAAGTAATTGCTTTAAAATTAGTTATTACATTGTTGACACAATTGGTTGAAAGGAGTTTATGACATTTTATCTTACTGGAGACTGTACATCTTTAGCAAAGTCAGACAAAATATAGTACCCTTGCATGTATTTATATCCTTGCTGAACAAGGCTGCCTCTCTTCTTATGGTTCTCCTCTCAGATTCTCTTTGACCGCAGTGTTCTCAGTCATTCCCATGCTTGAGACCTATGTTGAATTTGCCAGACAGCAAATTTGCATAGAATTTTTTTTTTCTTACTTCTAAATTTGGTCTGTCATATTACAAGATATTTTACACATCTGGCATTTCTTTAGGGTGCCGTGCATTCCTGGGATTATGGGATTGCACCGTAGTTGTGAAGAATCAGTTTGATACTACAATTTTGTAAGAAGATTGCTGCTTCTCTGTGAAATGCAATGCTCTCTTGAAAGTTCTTTGGGTAACCTAAAATATTCTCTCATTTCACTAAAGCAGATAGGAGACATTAACAGTGACATTTATTATTATGGTTGCAGGGAAACCTCTGGATCCTTCTTTCCCTATCGTTCATTCTATCTCAAATGTAATTTGTGCTGTCGTTTTTGGACATCGCTTCTCCAGAGAGGATGAAGGTTTCCATGAACTGATTAGAGCCACAGAGCATCTGTTCAAATTTGGAGGCAGCTTTATTCATAATGTAAGTAAATGATCTGTTGTCTTTTTCTGCTTTTTCTGAATAAGACAGAAAGTGAAGAAATGCAGATTCAAGAGGTAGCTGTTAGGGAAAAGTTTCTGAATTGTTGAGTGATGTCCCATGCAGCTTTACTGGGCAGTGCACTAACTCAAAGTGTGATGGTAATGCTCTGCATACCAGCCTTGGTCATTTGTGTTCATTGTCCTGTGTTTGGGTACCGTGATAAGGTAGTTTGCTCCTCGGTCTTTGCAGCAAGGCACAAGGTGATGGACTGGTCCTGGATTGTGTTTGTTACTTGGTTTCTCAACCCCAATGCACAACAGATTCCTGCCTTGGGCATCGTGATTGTTAAATACTAAATGTCAGGTCTAAAAGCGTGATTCACATGCCAAGTTTAGACACTGTTTTATATACAGTCGACAGAGAGAAAAACGATTCAAATACCTAAGTGTTTTGCCCGTGACTACTTATCTCCATTTCTTCTATAAGAAGTGGAGACTTGAAGGCTTCCCAGAGAAATTTGACTCCTTTACTCTGAGTGAGGAGCAGTTCTATACATATTCAGCAGAAGACAGGAAATGCTAAGCCAGCAAATATGCCTGTAAGCTTGGCAATCAAAACAATCAGTGCTCTTCTGAGAGTCAAGGACTTATCTGACACTAGAAGAGGCCTGCTTTGCACAGAAGTGTATTCAAAGTTGCCTGGGAGTTCTGGTTCTGGCTCCATTTCTAAAGCTGTCCCATACATCTTATGCAGTAGCTTCTTAATGTAAAACACATAAGCAATCCTTGTAATACAGAGATTTCCCCCCACATCCCATGGAGCATTCTTCTCACTGAGTTATGGTCGGGTTCTCTTTTGCTTAGCCTAGCTTTGGTCCTATAAGTTGTGTGTAGTGGTGGCAGGCGAGACCTGCTTTTGGGATAGAGTATACTCCTGCTTTTCTTCTCTCCTTCCTATCCTAGCTTTGCTTTAGTCCAATGAATCAGATGCTGTTCTGGGAAATAAGAACAGGGGTTCAAACCATTCCAGAGGGAGGGCTGCAACCTTCCCACTGTCTGGATGCAAAGGGTACTCAGTATTGTGGTAAATATAAATGTGGTAATGTAAATGTAAAAAATTGACACTGCTGCATCCACATCCCCATTTCTTAACTGGATTCCATGCTGTCAGGCACTGAATGGGAGAACACTGTGGATTGGGCCCTTTCAGAAATGGAGGAGGAGTTTTGGCAGGACTGGTAGCCAGGAAGGTGGATGGGCTCTGTTCCTGTCCTGAATGTTGACAGCTAAATTTCACTTACAGTTAGGGTGCCATAGTAGCTGGAAAGTGCATGCATTTGAGAGTAGGAATGCATGTAATCTGGGCAACTGTATTTGATTAGTCAGACCACAATTGTATGTAAGGCTTCTGAACAGATTTTGAAAGAAAAAAAACCCCCAGAGATGGAACTAAACAAAAAGAATATGAAGTTCTATGTGAATTTACCAAGGGCTGGACTACTACCTTTCTGTGATAAGGCAATGGTTAATTGATAATTGGATGTCTGACAATAAGAGCTGATTTTCCAAAAAGATGGAAGTATAGTCCATCTAATTCAGCTGGACTCCAGTGAACACCTAATAATGTGCTTTGTGTGGTATATATAATTAGGAGAGTATGAAAAGAGCTCAGCAAAATGAAGACTGAGAAAGGGTAGAACTTCTGCTGAAAAATAAACAATGGGATTATGTTTCAAGGTGGAAAAGACCTATTAAGAGAAAATACACTGCCGATACAAGAACAATGTACGCAAATTACCCAGGCACAAATATAGTCTGAAAATCAGAACGAACTTTCTAGCTATCAGAATAAGTAGAAAGCAGCTATTCTTAGGCTAGATTTTGCCAAACAGTAAGAGAGAAGGATAAAGTTAATCCGGTTGTGTCAGCTAACCCCTTCTTTTCTAGAGGAGAGTACTCAAAATTGTCAGGTAGCTGTTTCTCAGCTTTTCTGGGTTTCAGATGTTTCAAGTTTTACTGAGGACCCTTGAGAGCTCGATTAGTAGAGAGTGCTTTGGTGGATTATCGTGTTTGTATACCAGCCGCTGGCAGCTGGCCCTCGCTTTGGATTGTATCAACCGCTTTTGCACATCCTGGTGAGGACAGTTTGCAACGGCTTTGCTTTTTCCTTCCTGGTATTCTCCACTGGAGGGCAGGATCTCACTTTTTAAATGTCTGAATACAGTTCATTGTAATTGAATACATGAATTGAATAATTCAATAAATGAATACAGTTCATTCTAATTACAATCATTCTAATTTGGCTTGTGGTTGAGCTGAAAGCCTGCGGAACTCTGAATCTTACCATCAAGACAGCTAGAAATTATATAGTGTACTGTTTCACAGCTTGAATACATAAACATAGTCTTTGTCAGAATATTTTACTAATGATGCCCAAACCACATGCTAACATGAATATTATCTTCTGTTTTTAGTAGGCCTAAAATACATTTTCTAGTAATAGAGACTTTGTGGTACCTCTTGTATGTCACTCCCACAGCTGTATGAAATATTCCCCTGGTTGATGTGCCATCTCCCCGGTCCTCATAAGAAGGCATTGTCTTGCTATGACATCCTGAGCTCTTTTACAAGGAGAGAGATCAGAATGCACATGGAGCGTGGGATACCAGATGAACGGCAGGATTTCATTGACTTTTACCTGGATCACATTGACAAAGTAAGTATTTGTTCTGCCTGATCATACATTCATGGGGAATAAGGTGAAATGGACCATTAAATCTTCCAGTCTGAGCCCTTCTATCACAATCTCTTGCCTTTCATAGACATCCTAATGTGAATCCAGTAACCAGGGACTTGCTAAATCCTTTCTAATTATTGACATGCCACAGCACCTTGTAATCCTTTCGTTAAAGGGCAGGTTAATACACTACATTTTTTCTCATTGGCACAAGTTACAAAATGATTTAAGTCCTCCAGGAAAGAATGCTGAATTTCTAAGTGGACTGCAGGAGAACTGGGAAGGTCTTGGGGAGACAGAATGGGATGTTCTGGGTAGGATATTTGTCTGGTAAGGGTTTGTCAAGAGAGGTTGCTACAAGACGACAGTTGGATTTTGAGAGCATTTTGCGGGGAAACAACCTAGGAGTCGGTGGAGTTTCAGACAAGGGTGGAGAAGAGGAGAGTGGCAGGGTCAGTGAAGTTTCAAGCAGGCAAAGGGAACTGGGACAAATGAGGACATTTTGGGCAGGCAGGCTTAGTAGAGGTAGGTGGGAATCCATGGGTTTTTGAAAGGCTGTAGGAGGCTTGCCTAAGCTGTGAGTGGGGACACGTATCTCTCCCTTTTCTAGACCTTACCAGGATCACTTTTTCTTTGAATCTTTTGGGAACTGGATCCCCTCCCTAGTCCCTGGACTAGCAGATGCCCTTCCTCTCTGTGACTCCTTTTACCTCCACTTAATCACTCTTCCTTTCTCCTCTTCTCCACTGCAGTAGGCCATATTCCTCCTCCTGTTCTGCTTGGTGATAGGAAGAAAAAGGAGAAAGGGGAGGAAGTGACAAGATAAGACTGGTGTTACTGGGGAGTGACAAGGCAAGAGTGGCTCAGAGAGCCAAACAAGATATCCAGGGTGGGGGGTATCTATTCTTGCAACCCCTGGAGAAGTGGGTAGTGACTGCTGCTCCTGGGTAGCAGTGCTTCCCTGTAGGGACAGCCGGTGTCCCTTCTGCTGTGGTCATGTGCTGGTTGCAGCAACAGAGGGCACTGCAAACTTGTCAGGCTGTGGGCACCCGTCCTGCATCTCTTGGCACAGCCGAAATGGTATGCCATCCTGGACCGCTGCCTACCTTGTGTGCTCCCTTGAGTTGGCTCTGCTGCTGTGCTCAATCATACTACAGAGACATGCATCCAGGGAAGAATGTCTATTAGCTATTTCTGCCAGCCAGCTATTTAGTCTTTTAGCATGTGTCTTATGAATACTTTATAGTGCTTGACTATTTTATTATTGTGGGGAACAAAAGTAACTATCTTGTGGAACTTCAAGTATACTGCAACTGTGAAATTGTCATTATCGTCCAAGCTGGTAATTCTATCAAAGAATCAAATCAGATCTCCTTGCACGATCAGTTTTCTGTATCATAATAAATAACATTAATTTGTATTTCTAGCTGGTAATTCTTTATTAATTGATTCCTATATCAGCTGCTGTATTTTTACGTCCAGGGTGGATGTCAGCCTAACTGGCTTCTAGTTCCTTGGATCCTTGTTTTAAAATGTTTTGATACTGGCACAATATTAATACATCTGGTCTTCCAAAGCATTTAACTGCTTTTAAAGTCCTTCACTGCTGTTCTAAGATTTATGAGACTTGAACATCAGTGGATCAGAAATTGTTTCAGCAAGCTCTTCTGGGACTCTGCTGGGTGGAAATCATCCAAGTTTATTTATTAAAAAATTGAACTGTCTGTAATAGTTAGGCAGGGACAATATAAAAAGATAAGATGATATTACAACAGGGAAAAATGTCCTTCCCACTTTCCAGTTCCTCCACTGGCAAAAGAAAAGTTCAAGACCCCTGAGCATAACCTCCTTAATTTTAGACAATGAATTCCCCCAAACCATAACAATATTTTTTCATGATCTCTGTGTATACACACGTATCCTCACACTTCTAACTGAAAACTATAAAACCCCAGAGCAGCTGTACGTGAGTCGTCGTGGCCTTGTAGTGGAGAAGAAACCTGAATACCACAGGTTAAGAACTTTTGACAGCCCAGTGTTCTGACCCAGCCCTGGTCACTGTATTGATTGGTAGAAAAACTAAGGGATGGAATATGACTTGAGGTGTGAAGAATGACATGTTGGTACACATCTTCAGAGGAAGATTTACTTACGAAACATTCTAAATGTACCACAATTTGCACAATTAAGACAACAGTCCTTTTCTGTGGAGAACATGTGATTTAGTTTCATGATTAAGAGTGGAGTAACCATGCCTTGACCGTTTGTGAAACGTTAGCTTTTTGTATTGATAATCATCATTCGTGCCTAATATTCTTTATCAGTCTCTGTATTCTACTATAGGCAGAACACAATACAGCTTGGAACCAGTGATAAAATCATATTTAAAGCAGTTCTGATTTTTCTAAATTTCATGTATATACCTCTACTTTATCTTATCATTTGCAGTCCAAAGATGAACCCAGGTCCACATACAATGAAGACAACATGGTTTATTCTATAAATGACCTTTTCTTGGGTGGATCAGAGACAACAAGCACTACTTTGAACTGGGGCCTGCTCTATATGGTGGCAAATCCAGACATTCAAGGTGAGTGGATAAGCACACTGCAAATATCTCTGATGCAATAGAACAGCTAAGGCATCATGTTTTCATGGATCAGAGATTATTCCTAGATGCTGGTATATGGCTAGTGGCACATGGACCTTTTGGCACTGCTAGGCCTGTGCTGGGCAGCACTGGTAGATCCAGAGTATCTGTATACCAGCTCTTACAGTGGTCACAAGCATAAGGCAGTTCCCAGAAAGAGTTAACAGTTTGGGAAGTATACGTATGTATAGGAGGTTGTGGCTGATTGAGATGGAGGGGTTGAGGTCTTTGGGGAAATGAAGATTGTGGTAGCTAGTCAATAGAGTAAGGGGACTGGAGTTGCTGGTTGGGAGGCCAGAGGGTTTGCATGCATAATTAAAGGAACAGTGGCCACTGCTGCAGCCACTGGTGAGGTGCTGATGGTACTTCAAGAGACTGAGTCGGGTTCTGTCTTAGTCGTAAACATGACAGATGCCTGAAAATAATTAACCAGAAACTGATGTGTGGTAGTAGGGATGTCACTCTTTGGAAACTTCCTTCAATTCTGCTTTGCATCGGCTGAGTATCAGTGATGGGGGTTACAGGGAGTCCTGACCTTCTTTGTGCTCTGTAGGTCAGAGTAGTAGTAAAGATAATCACCTAAAGGTCAATTGGCTTTATTTTTGTCCATCAGTCCATTTATGATCCCAAGGTATCAGGGTGTCTATTTAATCTGTGATTAAATTAACTCTGTGATGTATTTGACTTCCTTGCAACAGAATTATTCCAGTCTGGAGGGGAATTTGATGGCTCATCTGTTATGTCTATGTATATTTAAGAAGTTTATTTTTAAGTCTAGCTTTTAAATAACTATCAGTCACTTTCACAGAGCACTAAATGAAAACCAAAGAAAGAATGATCTCTTATGCTGGATAACAGAAATCTGGTTGATACACAGCAGAATATATGCAAATACCCGGAGAACAGGATTTTAAATGGAGGAAAGAGATGAAGATAAGAAAAAAATTGCTCAACTTGTAGCTGTCAGACAAGAAGGTCTACTTAATCTTGTGTTATTGCATGTTTGTTATCATGTAATGTAATTAAGGTTATGAAAGTACTGACTGACCTAAATAATTTTATTTGTCTAAATATAATACCTTGCACATACTTGGGAAAGCAGGGTGTGTGCAGCATGAGCCTTCCTAGGCTTCTTGAGTCATACATTGCATCTAGACTCTCATAATGAACTGACACCAGTATATCTGTTGTCATTTAATTGGTGGCTTCTTTTTGAACCCATTCATACTTTTGCCTGTGTTGACACCCAATGACAATGTTATGCAGTTCCATTATGTACCATATGGAAAAGTTTAGCCTTTTGCCTAATCACTGAACTGGGCTCTCCTTGTTCTCTGAACTACTGGAACAGAGATGCATATTTGTACTTACTTAGTGACTGATCACTTCAGACTATACTGGATCCTGAAGTAGTCATGCTTGATTTTGCAAGCTAGTTCTTCACAGAAGGAAGTTTACTTAAAAAACTTTCTGGATATGCATTTTAAATTCTCTGAGGTGCTTAAATCTCTGTTGTCAGGGTCTACCTAACATGGTTTTGTGAAGGACTGCTGGCAGTCACTGAGCAGGATTGATGTGAATGAGCACAAACTGATCGATGCAGAATGGGCTTCCCTGCATCTTAGTGTTGCTTCAAAGGACCTGGAAAGACAGGATCATTTGTTAAACATCTAAGGCATTTTTATTATGTGTGTACTGCCTCTCTTGAAGTTTACAAAACAAACTTTATACTTTTGTTAATGCTCCCAGAACTCCTGTGCAATAAGTAATTTAAATCATGCTATTCTTGATCAAAAGGCAGGCACCAAGAAGCAGATCCAGTTTTTTTAAAGGTATTTGGACATTGTTCTAGTTGGCATTGCTTCACTTAACAGATGTCCTGCATAAAAGCCATTTCCTTTTAATAGGAATTAGGCTTTTAAGGCCCAGATTAACCTGGCTTAAATTCCTGAGAGTTGTGAGCTTAGTGGTTCTAACTGGCTGTAGGTGCCTGAGGCACCTAGCCAAAAGAAAATACAAAGATAAATCAGTTATTGCTTGCATTTAAGTTTTAGTAAGGTAACTAGTTTTAAATTTTTGAACAACAAATGTCTTTTCTTAATCTACAGTCAAGAAACTTCAGACTCAGAAGTAGAGCTCCCATATGTTTAAGCTGTTGGAACACCCTGCTACTTCTGTTTTCTTTATAAAGAAGTTACTTATATTTTTACATTAATTTTGTTTCTGTCCTTATAGTTCTAAATGGGAAATGTCTTTGAAAATGGAGTTAGTGAAAATACTTCATAAATTTTTCCACCTAAAATGGTGAATATTCTCCACAGAGAAAGTGCAGAAGGAGCTGGATGCCGTTCTGGGTCCTTCCCAGTTAATCTGCTACGAGGATCGGAGAGAACTGCCCTACACAAATGCTGTGGTTCATGAGATCCAACGCTTCAGCAACATTGTCTCAGTTGGTATGCCCAGAGTGTGTGTGAGGAACACTACATTGCTTGGCTTTCCCCTCAAAAAGGTACAGACACAGTTTCTCAGTTGCTGCAGACTTTCCTGCATCTGTAGAGCAAGGTGTGGATTAAAATCTGTGCCAGGGTCTTCCCCTCAACAGCAGTGGGGTTGGATACCTCTGGGTCATAGCCTGAATGGGAACAAGGACAAGAAACCATCTGCCAGGCTGAGTTGAATGATGCAGCTCTTGGGAGAGGGTTATCAGTAGTGGAAGATGCCCCTGGATGGAAGAGGGGATTTTAGCAAGTATTTCTACAAACCAATGAAGACAAAACCTTCGAGACTGATACTGAAAGATACTGTGATTGATTTGTGCTGATAAGGCATTGGAAAGATTTCTGACTGAATTTTTGCCTGCAGAAAGCCTGTAAAAGATCCAGGGAAAAGCACGAAGGTTTGCAACTAGCTTTCATCAAAGAGACTAAATCACAGAAACTTCTAATGTTAAAAGTGAAAATGGGTTTAGCACAAATAAAGTTGTTAGTTTCTATTGAGGTGGCCACTTGCACTGTCAGGCTTGGACTGACATTCTGAAACAAAAAGACTTCATGTTCCTCACAGTTCCTACTGGGGAAATGAACCTACCAGGATACAACACTGAACTCTGAAAGTAAACTAGCACTGGTCTCACCTAGCCGGTTCTGACTGCTGGGGTAGGATTGACAGCCAGAACTAAGTTAGTGTTTTTCTCCTTTCAGGGCACCATAGTTCTTCCAAATATTGCTTCGTCTTTGTATGACCCAGAGCAATGGGAAACACCTCAACAGTTCAACCCTGGTCACTTCTTGGATAAGGATGGGAACTTTGTGAGCCAAGAAGCCTTTTTACCATTCTCTATAGGTAAATGGACTGACGCCACAAACATTAATGGTTTGGATTGGGACTGTAGAATTAAGACGTCTATTAAAAACCTATTGGTCATTTATTTTAAACCTCTTTGTGGAAAACAGTGATAACATTAACATGAATATTTTCAGTAACATTTCCCAATCCAACTATAAACATTTGTTCTACTGAACAAATAATAACATGGAAAATCAGAGATGTCCTGACAAATCTATACATTTACCTTACCCTATTTTTGGAAGGAAATTCTCTGCTAATGATTATGGTTATTGATTTGGGGCATACATTTCAACACCAGACATACATTTAGAAAGTACTTGCAAGCAACTGTGCTGATGCTTTACGCATACAAATCTGGAGCACGACATCTCCCAGGAAGAGTAAGTCCTTATTCTTCATTTACATGATTGAACGAATTCCTTTAAAGTTGTCAGTCAAATGAAGATGAGGTTTTTGAGGTAATTGAAGCGAAACTCAGAGCAGAAGGGGTGCACAGTTATCTATAGCTGCAGATAGGATTCTCTAAAGGAAGAATTACATGAAGTTTTGTGTCATTGATTGCATTAAGTCCTGAAGAAATTCTGGACTCAGCAAAAATACCTTTGCTTTGTGTGAGGATGAATACCATTCCTTTTGAGGTCAGGGTAATTTACTCGCTGTCCTTCCCCTCCTCCTTCTGCAGGGCATCGTGTGTGTTTGGGGGAGCATCTAGCGAGGACCGAGCTCTTTATTTTCTTTGCCAACCTGCTGCGGGCATTCACCTTCCAGCTCCCCGAGGGGGTGACGAAGATCAACACAGAGCCTATTTTAGGGGGTACGCTGCAGCCGCACCCATACAGAGTTTGTGCCATTCCACGCTAGGGTGGACATGTGCAGTATGTCACAAACAGTCTATTAAGCAATCTTATTTACTTTTGTGAATGTATATTTTGAGACCATATAAGGTTTTTGTCTTGGATATGAATTTTTGCTCCAAAGGCCACCTTTTGTCTACAACAGGTGATTTTGTTCAGACCCTGTTACCCGCTCTTGAAGGTGATTTTTTTTTTTTTGTAAAAGTTTTTTTTGATCTGGAAAACATTGTCATTCAGTTGCTGTCTGGCCTGGTAGATTTAAATCTGGTATGTTGGTGAGCAAATGACAAAACTGACTGGCAGATTTCAAATATTAATTCATTATCTCCGAGTTATCCTGTTTTCAAAAGCAATGGAGTTTGGAAAAATGTACCTGGAATATTCTGCCTCTTTATATTACTGTCATCACTTGTAACATTTCAGTCAACTTTTTGTTGGTGGTCACTAATAAAAGATATGAAGGAAAAATTAGCAACTGTTTTTATTTACGGATGACTTATAGTTCACTGAGAATTTCTAGACTTGATGCAGCAGAATAAGTATAAGTCATCTTTAAATCTGCCAGACGATAATTGGTCTGAGTCCAAGAGAGAAAAGGTGCAGGCTGAAATTCGGTGATGAGTGAAGATACAAAGAGGATTTCTTTTAGGGCAGATACTTTTAATATTTTAAAATTCTGCCAAGTTAATTTTTGGAAAGTCCTTTCTAACAGAGCAATGGTTTACTCCTGTGGGTTGACTCCTGCCAGCATCAGCACTGGGTGGTTGCTGCAGCAGGTGCAAGGAGCTCCTCCAAGGGGCTGTTTGGGTGAGGAGCCTGCTGTAATTAGAGCTGATGGTAAATTGAAAAATATACATGGAAAACACCAAACATACTTTTTAATCACCTTGGAAGTTCAGCAGTATACCTGAAGCTACCAAGGCTTGTCATATACACAAAATACTGGTCAAATTCAATGAAAGAGTCTGTAATAGCAAGAACAGAAAAAATTGGTTCCTGTGGTGAATTTAAATTTATTTATATTGTCTGGAAAAGACTTGTAAAGTGTAAGTAAATTTGTCCTTCATTAGTATTCCTATTTCTGTGAGAGGATAGGACAGCTAAACAGACGATCATCTGTTAAATCAGTTATCATCAGATGTCATCTGCTGTGTGATTGAGATTAGTTTAGGCAGTTTACCATGAATCACAACTTTAGATCTCTCTCATTATTTCTAATTCAACACCAGATGGAACACAGCATCAAAATAGTAAGCACTTGATACTTAGCCGTTACTAAATTAAATCATAGAATCATAGAATACCAGGTTGGAGGGGACCTCAAGGATCATCTGGTCCAACATTTCTTGGCAAAAGCACGGTCTAGACAATGGTAGAATAGCACTAGTGAAATATGGAAGATCACATCCTGATTTTATTTGACAGGAAACTGTGTGCCCTGTTAAAAACTGATGTCAAAGTCTCTGTGGATTTGCATGTGTGTGCAGATAGATAAGGCAAAGCAGAAAATGCTGTGATTTGGGGATGTTGGAGCTGTCATTGCTTCTTAAAAATGAAGCTGGAAACATCAGTAGAATTACAAGCATTAACATCATTGCTATGTGATGCTGTCACTCCTGATGGCCATGTGCTTCCCCAGATATCCTTCCAAAAGGGAAGCTCATAAAGAGGCCTGAGATGGAAGCTTGCCCAGGAAGGCCCGTATGCAGCCAGAGAAGGTTGAGTTGCCTGAACCCATGGGAATGACACAACCCAAAACAACGGGCATAAATACCACTTGTCCAGATGCTCAAGAGGAGGCACGCAAGGTACTTCAGAGGAAAACTATATGTCGTACGTGGGTAGGTTATTCGTGCATGGTTGTGCTAATGCCTGTGACAGGAACTGCTGGTTGGTGATTTTTTTAATCCATTGTGCACAGATGCCCAGCACACGAGGTGTGGCAGCAGGACTTCAGCGGGAGGCTCACAGCAGGCAGATGAGAGAGGTATGCTTTTCAGAGCCTTTGCATTTCTGTTCTTGCCTGACTTTTAAAATAAGTGATTTGCTTTTGCTCATGTTCTAATAAAGCCTGGTCTTTTTGAACTTTTAAAAGCCTTTAAAGCCTGGCTGATGTTGCCACAGAAGGCCAACAAAGCTGAGAGCAGCTTTGATAGGAGCCCAGCTGCCACTCCCACGTTCCATGCCAAGTCTCCCAGCCTTGGCTGTGTGGTGCCTCCTCCATCAGACTGCTGAGCCATGTTGCTCCAGGGCTGCTGGTCTTAAGGGGAGTCTTGGAGACCTCCACCATATCCTTCATTCCTCTTTCTTCTCTTGTTTATTGCTTCTATGTTATTTCTCATGGCTTGCTCGGGCTCCATTTTCAGGAGGGATAGACACCCTTTCTGTCCTCTGTATCATGGACGCTAACCAGCCTGCTAGTGTCAGTGCACAGCTCAGTTTGTTGCTCCCACACCGTCACCTTTCTCTGTGATGGCTGAGGTGAGTTGCTTTTAGCCTGTAAAGCTAATATTACTTCGGTGCCTGATTGCTTGGCATGGGGCCCAATATAAAGGATAGTGTTCTTCTGGATTATCACATCAGTGTGTAGGTCAGTCTCTGCCTTGCACCTTTTAGATCACACTTCAAAATTTAAAACCTTGTAGATATCCTTGTAATAATAAAAAAGAAGAATTCTAAGGAAAGGAGAAAGGTAAGAAAAACAAAGCAGTTCCAGGAGGAGAGCCTTAGAGTTACTGAGAATTTAAATTTTTCCAGTATCAGCTAGACAGATAAAGCAGTAAGGAGATGTGAAGACTGAGCAAATCTTTAGTAGCTCAAATTATTTCTCTTCTAGCTGCTTGCTTCTTGAACTTACAATGGACCAGTGTCAGCTTCCTTCTTTATCAACTACAAAACATGATCATAAATGTCATGATTTGGAGTGTGGGAAGGTGTGACTGCAATGGAACAGAAGGAACACGTAAAATTCATCACTTTGGTGGGAGGAGAGAGCACACTGGGAAAAAAAAAAAAAATCAAGCACTTGTATCAAATGTCCAGTTGAGGAGAAGGCAGAGTGGTTGCACAGCTGTATTTGGACATTAGGATGTGCATTCAGCACCAAGACGTTTGAACTAGCTGTAAATGACCTTGCTCAGGGAGCAGAAGCAGGCCAACCCAGCCATGCAGGGAGCTTGCTCTGGTTTTCAGTGGAGCAATTAGCCCAGGCAGGATTTTGCCTTTCTGCAGTGAGCTTCTTCCTGATGTCAAAGTTAATTCTTGCAAAGCCACTGTAGATGTTTTTACTCTGCACTGTTCTGCATCTGCAGGAAAAAAGTGGACCTTTCCCACCTGTAAGAAGTATTCCCCTTCAACAGGGAGAGAAATGTGGCTCCTATAAAAGAATAGGAGAAGGGCAAGGGCAAGGAATAGAGTAAGGTGGAGTTATTCAATACAAATTCTCACATTAGTAAGGACACAATTCTTGCCCTTGTTTCTTGAGCCTTAACAAACATATTCCAGTGTCAGCCCAGTGTCAGAAACACAGCCTAAAGTGAATGTTTCTGAACTGTCTCACTCCTTGAAGAGTTTGCCAGTGACTATTGAGATGAGATGAAAATTTCAAGATCTAGAACTTCTAGATTTGTTACCTGGCAGATTTGCTCCATGTATCCTTAAAGTTTATACACAAAGCAAATACACGTAATAAAGAATAAAAATTCTGTATTCCCGTAGTATAATGAGGACCAAGGAAAGTGCTGGTTTCTTAAAACTGCAGTACGTCAGGAAGGCTCTCTGGCAGATGGACAATTTCATGCCTTTTTTTGGCTTTGGTTGCCAATGAAAAGGGTAATGGTGATCTAGAGGCCAATACATTTAACACCACTGATGTTCATGGAAGATTTCTGCCTAGATTAGGAAGAGATGTTAGAAAATAACTAGATAATATGATGTTTTCAGATTGGCTGGGCTGATTCATCAACTTCAGAGCTATTAGCAATTATCTATGAGAACCTGTGGAGGATGGGAAAAGGTCAAAAATTTGCTTGACTTCAGAAGGTACGAGAAGTTGCAGTCATAAATCAGTCAGCCTGATTGCACTTCTCAGAATATCCTGGGAAAATAATCAAATTGTAAGCACTGGGAGGAAAACAGAAAGAGTCAGTACTCACCAAATAACGCTGAAGTTACTTAGGTTTTTTTTGATGACACAGCTAGAGGTCTGTTTCCAGAAGAGAAGCCAATAATGTAATTTACTGCTCTTTAATGTGGCTTTGACACAATCTCAGAAACTCTAGGGAAATGTGGGGTATCTGAAGCTTTGCCAAACTTCATGGAAAACTCAGGAATTATGTATGAATAGTAGTACCATGTCAAACAGGAAAGATGTCAAACTGGAAAGATAGACTGAATGGGATTCTGTCCTGCATCTAGTACTATTCAATATTTAATCAAGGACCTTGAAAGTATAAACACCAAGCCTGGGTAAGGTCTAGTTTCTTGATGCTATCAGATCCCAAACTGATGCCTGCAGTAAGGTGAGAAACAGTTATTACCAAACTTGTCATGGTTCACAGCAACTTAAAGGCAGGACCATTTTATTTACATTTATTACCTTTGTGAAAGCATGAAGGCTGTCATAACGTGGATACTTCTCCTTATCAGTTTTAATGTCAGATAGCTGGAGAAGTGAGGATGATCCTATTCCAACATCTCTCGCTCTTTCCTCCTTCCTTTCTTCCTGGAGTGACAGTTTTCTCTAGGGAGTTTCTCTGGGATTTTTTTCTTGACCACTATGGTTCCCACAGAGCAGTAAGTTGCAGCAGAAAAATACATTTTAGTTTTGCAGTGACTCAGAATACCTCTAAAAGCCAGAATATTCACACTCAATGTCCTGAGCTAAAACTTTTTCTTTAGCTTTTCTCGAATAAATGATTTAGTGGGAAAAATAGAAAGTTTTCATTAAGAGATTTCTGAGAGGGGTTATTTGAAACTGTATTTATCCATTGAGATCATAGGCCTAAAAGACTCCCAATGAACTGGATTAATTTGAAATAATATTTCAGCTGAGTTGGGCATATCTTTTTTTCTTAGTGAAAAGCTTATGAACTTGTCCTAATATCTGCGAAGAAATCTCAGCCTGTGGTATTTTTAGCCAGCGCTCCAGGAACTGTTTATTTGCTGTCCTGAAGTGGGAGATTCTAATGTTAAAGGAATAACAATAATAAAATTGCAGCCCTTTCCCTGAACAGTTTATGAGATAGCAGATGAGACAGGGGACAAGCTAATAATAGGAGGATATTCTGGGGTCAGCTGGTGATATGATGTTATTCTACAAGGAATGCATTTTAAGGAGTGTTACAGAGAAAATGAAACATTTTGGACTGTTTCATATGATGTTCTTTTAGAAATAACTTTTCTGAATACTATAAAAATGTTTATTCCAAGGATGAAGTCACATGAGCATTAGCTCTGCCTTGTAAATTCATCTTGGACTGACAACTGTAAGCCATAGATGACTCTAGTTTGTCATATAAGGCAGGCAGCTTCCCTTAGCCTACTTTTGAGTAGTTTTAGGCAGGGACAAACATCACAGCCACCACCCTCCACTAATCCTGAGGGTATCAGTAGCTTCAGCACTCATGGACAGTAATCAACATCATAGAGAAATGCAGACCATTACTGCACTTTTAAATGCCGTTACAAGTTTTAAGACTGCTACTGAATTATGGGACCTGCAGGCAGAGATACACGGGATTTCAGGCTTGCTGCTTTCTGACACTCCTGTGGCATTGGCCTGAGTCATGGCAGAAAAGGACACGTCTTTGCGGGAGTTCACTGTTTAGATGTCTAGTCCTAACACGTGTATTTGGTCTGACGCTGTAGTTAAGGGAAGCTGTCTCTGTGCAGCCTTCAGCCTGCTCAAGAAGAACATCAACAGCTGCTAGAGAGAGGGCTGGTTAATTCAGCATAGACCAAGTGTGAATTCTGCAGCGTGACATTATCCAATTTAAATATTTCAGCAGTGCATCCTCCGAGGAACCAGGCAGAGGGCAGCAAAGGTCTCTTTGAAAGGGCTGTGCCTGCATTGCTGTCCCTAGCTTAGCAAGAGCTGGCTCTAAAAGAACCAGTTTCACCAGGGTATGCTGGAGTTCATTACATGTTCGTTTGCCATCAGTGTGAGACTGGTTGAGGATGAGATTCAAATGCTACAATACAATGTCCTTAATTGGACATTTTGGTAAAAGACAATATCCGCGGGGTTTCTTGATTACTGGGTATATGGATATTATTCACTGTGACCATGGTCTTCTGATAGAGGTCCATAGTTTTCTCTGTTCTTAGTCTTCTCCACATAAGTGAATGCAGTGCACTGGGGAAGCTCCCAAATAAATTACTGTGTGTCTCACATTAACCCTCATTTTCTCGAGGTGAGATGGTGGCATTAGACCAGGCCCAGATGTTGGAAAAACAAAGTAATTATACAATTTGAAATGTGGGAATCGCATCCACGAGTCTTAGAAGCAGAACACTTGTTCCATTTACCCTGCCTCTCTCCTTTCCTTGCTGTTAAGTACTGTCAAAAGGAAAGAGAAAACTTTGCTATAATTAAAAAAAAACCACCACCAAACACCCCCAAACCAAAACAAAACAGAAGATATTGAATAGAATAATTCTGGCTGCTATTCATCAATTTTAGCTTATTGTTGGTTTTTATCCAGCTTTGCAGGAGAACTTCTGCAGCAGGGGATTCAGTCAGGACTGAAAATTACTTGCCTCTTACCTTTATGGTGGTTTTGACAGGATGCTTAACACAGAGCTGACCAGAATGATTCTCCTTGAACAAAGCTGTCATTTGATCAAAGAAAGCTCTGTACTCCATGAATCTGAACAGTAGAAAATGTCTCAACAGGTCAACTCAAAGCGCTTAATGAACAAAGATAGAGGACTTACCTTTCCAACCTTCCCTTTCTGAAAGGTGTGTTGAGCACTGACTCCTTTAGTGGGTCACACTGTAAGTGCAGATGTTAGAAAGATGATTTCCATGTTGAGGACAGGTCACGAGTGTAATCTATTGTTACTGTTCAAATTTTTCTCATGTCTGGCTGTCTGTAGCAATCTGGGTCACTCCCCACTGACACCTGTTTGATTACACGTTACATTATGAATACCTGCTTTATGGACATGTAGTGGCATTTTCAGGCTTTAGGAAATTCTGTATTTAAGACGGTTCATGGTTTTAAATTAGTCTCTCTGTAGACTTGCATTATGAGGCATACTAAAATTTCATTGCTGTTTGATCATATACTGTGTTATTTACAGGATCCCTACTGGCCGGATGGATGTTGCTAATGGCAAAAGTTGCCCTCAATTTCTTTACACCCTTATCACCCAATGGGTATGTTCAGACTTAATCGCATCACCAAAATTTGCACAGAACCAAATACTGCACAACTAATGTATCCATAGCATTTCTTGTGGCACCCTCATCATATTGTCTGAACGCTGCGTGAAAGATAACAACTAAATCTTCACAGCTCCAGGCATCATCACCCTGATTTTGCTAATGGGGAAACACTGCTCGTAGCCTCTAGGCCAACACTGACAAACAGCCTTGTGTACTGCATTGGATAAGCTTAGGGCCTGAGTCTTTCAGCAGCTTTAGCACATACTCGTAGTTGGGTATCAAAATATTAAAATAAGATAAAATTAAATATTTATATTCAAAGCACAACTGCAGTAGCTGCAAGTTGTGAGTACATTATGCTTCTCCAGACCTGAGCTTTGAAGTCTGAAGGCAGACATCAATTAAGTAAATGGATAATTGGCAATCGCTACGTCTGAAGGGTAGGGACTGTGACTTGCCCAGCAGTACACAGGCATTCAGAGTGACAAGCCAGCTCTCAAAAGTGGTTTTCTGTTGGCTTGGCCAGAATATTTTCTTGCTATTCTCTGTCTTTTCACGACAGCATCAAAATTCAGCATCAGAGAGATTAAGCCTGAGACAACAGACAAAGCTTTTTGTAATCTGAATTTGTTCACAGAGCAGGGGCTGCCGGGTACAGTGCTGTGGATAACACATCACATAATTAAAAACTTTATGCACACTAAGGTCTGGACTGAGCTTTACCATGGGAAAAACAATCTTTGTTCTTGGATATTGCTGTCTACCTTTCACCGAACTTGAAAAAGAAATTGAAACTGACCCGTGGAATCATTCAGTTAGCTTGAAATTAAAATATGCTGGGATGCTACATCCCTACATGTGCAACTAGTACTGCTTGCTTTAATACAATTATACTGGGACCTACAGTAAGGGGGACATAAAACTTAGTGCTCAGTTGACAAGTATTTATTTCTTGTTATTTCAGCCTTGTGATTTACTATTTCTATGCTGTTCTTCAACTGCCTTTTGAAATACAGAGTTTTTGAAAGCTTGAGTTAACAAAAACCAAAACCTGTTTTTGAAAAGAGGATAAAAAGCTTTTCAGTTCTTTTAAAACTTTTTAGACCATTGTTATGAACAGTTAGAAGTTCATTCTGTTTATAAAAGCAGTTTCATAATTTTTTCCAATTGTAGATGAGATTTTCCTGAATATAAGGCAGTTTTTTCAAACCCAGTGTTTGAACCATCCATCTGTGATTCCAGTTCTCATTTGGTCATGCAGTTCTCTTTTGCACCCTTAAACTGAACACCACAAGGATCTCTGGGGTAAAACATGAATTCATTAAAAGCAGTTGCAAATGTATCATACAATTGTGACCACATTGCTTAGAAGATTTTGCCTTAAAAGAGATCAGACAGGGCATATTTGAGGAGTAATGTTGGCTGTGCTGGAGAAATTTGCTTGTGACAGAATTAATTACATTCTCTTCAGCCTGGAACATGTTATTAAAAGGGGTGAGGAAAAGATGAGCGGTAAAAGAAGGGTATGTGTGATGCATGTATTTAACCAGGATAAGGAAGGACTAGTAGGAAAAAAAGTTTTGCCTTCACATTGCTGCAGGATTTTTTTTTTTTTTTTTTTAATACAGACAAGTGGAGAAAACCAGCTGTGAAATGTGAACAAACATAATTCTCTGGCCTTGCTTTGTGTCCGCTAGTTGTACAGTTTCTGGAGTTATAATATGCAAATATGCAAATACAAACTCTCATGCTGTTTTGTCTCCTGGTTTCTGAAAGAACAAAGCAGTCAGTGTGATCTCGTGAAGGTGGACAGGAAATACCAAGTGCAATAGCATAAGAAATTATCCTGCTGTTTTTATAAATATTTAATAGGAGAGAGAAGGACATGTTCCTTAGTAACAAAGCCTGTGAGGCTCATAGGTCAGTGAAGAGATCTGATTCTTCCTACTTATTCATGGGGGTTTTTTCCTAACTTGTGTTTTCTGAGAGCTGATCCGGCTCAAACTGGTTGTAAATCTGCAGGATATCTTCACTTCGGAGAGGTCCCAGTGACTGAAGTTTGAGCCAAGGGGAGACACCTGGTTACCCACCCCAAACAAGCTGCCACGTGAGCTGTGCCTATTTGTGGAAAGTCACAGCAAATGGAAAGGGTGAGATCACTTTGATGTAGAAACTGCCTGGAAATACTCAACTGTCCTTTTACATGCTTGTTCCTGTTGTTTCCAGCACTGTTGTGTAAATGTTAACAGTCTCTTAGAGCAGCGGAGAGCTACTTTGTGCATGTGGCTGTTCCGACAGGAGTGGTGTGAAAAGCAAGAAAAATGAAAGTGAGGGCAAATACCTGAGGCAAAAGGACAAGATCTGAGAAGGCTTCACAGAGGTTTTGAGGAGGGGTAGCTGATCTTTCAAGTACGTATCCTGAGAATCTCTGCAAGCTGAGTGGATTATCCAGTTGGTGAAATGTTTTATAAGATGTCCTGAAGAAAAATCTTTCCTGAAGCAAATAAACCTGGAAGAAGTTGCTTTTCCTGCTCCCTACTTTTCTCCAATTGTACAATAGTTCTTCAGCCTCTGAGGGCACTTCTTTTCTCCTCTGTCCCCAGGTCCAGAACTGCAACCTGTCCTCCAGAACCTTGTGCTGTCCCATGTATGTTCAACATCCCCACTCTCCACCATAAAACCTCACTCCAGCTGTCACATGAAACCAGGGGCTGCAGAGGAGCTGACGAGGATCATATGTAAAAGTGATGAATGTTTAGGATGATACATATTGTTTCCTGCAGTAGAAGATGGCTTTCCTGGTTTATATGAGAAACTCTGAGGCCTCTCAGCAGTATTAGTGCAAGCAATAAAATTTCTTGCAGCATAATATCTATAGGAGGAGCAACAGTTTTAACCTCAAGCCGTATTTCTCAATCCCTTTTAACTCAACACCCATGGAAATTTTTTGGGGAAAAAGAACCTTCCTCGACACTGCTACTGTAATGCACAAGCAATAACATAAAAATTGGAATAATAAATAAAAATTAAGTCAATTTTCTTCATCTCTTTTTTTTTCTTGCTTAGTTTTGGGGATGTGTCTGTGTCCTGCAGTTACTTCGTGTGCAATTGACTGAGAAACTTGTGTCTAGAGGACTGCATTTTCTTTGCCAGTATCAACTGCTAATCTCTTGCATATTAATTTGTTATATAGTATCAATGGCTGCCACTCAACTTACCCTTTGATCCATAAGTAACTGTCAAATGCTGAAAGCTGCTGAGTGTACTTGCCATCTTTCTTGAAAGTCACACTAGCAGAGTTGCTATAGGTGCTGGAAGTTATTTCCTGAAGGCAGGCACTGAACGGCAAAGCCACAAGCAGCATCGTCCAAGGGCTTTCTTCCATAGGAGATTTGGATAAATGTGAAGGGGCATTGATTAGATGTGTCCCCCCCCTCCCTCTGGGAACTGGCAGAAAAGCAACAAAGAACCAGCACAGAGGCAGATGCCGAGAGAGAGGGCAGATTAACAGGGCTTGTTGGGGCACAGTCCTGGTTGTAAGGTCAATTGTGAAGGGGATTTCTTGCCACACACAGTGTCTGACCCTCAGTCCCCCTGTTCTCTTCATATTAGCACCTTGCAGTGCAAGTCCCCATCATGCAACTCTCCTTGGAAGCAAGAAGAAAAATCTTCCCTGAACAGGGAAGAAAGGCATGAGTCAGACTTCTGGCCACTGCACTTTGTACGTGGCCAATTGTCACATTGCTAGTTTAGCAAAACAGATGTCCTCTGTTAGCAGCTTAATGCAATTAGTGCAATACTTCAAAAGGTTGCTGTGCCTACCATCATACTGGAGATTTAGGAGTGTGTGTGTGATGGAGGGTTATTAAGCTTCTGTGCTACTGCTTGATTTTTTTTTCCCTTAAGACATATGAAATCAAATACAGAAATGTCACCTAAATCTTTCTCCAAAGTATTTTTGGAGGCTTATTTAGGTTGCTAAGTCAACTTCTCTAACCTGAAATGTTACAGAAAAGAGCCTTGCTTGAGAAAAAGCCAGTGAGGAATGATGGTGTAATTGAAGACTCTGAACTGCCAGTCACAATTTCAGGTTTGGTCAGAGGATGTGTTATTTTCTTGTGGTTACAAGCCATCCTGTGATCCCCTGTAACACCCATGTGGCTGCTTCTATCTCAGTCTTGGTTTCTACCTCCTGTTGCTTGATTTCTATTTGCCACACCTTACTTAAAGACTTTGGGGACTTGTAAATACCTGACTGCAAAGGATTTACAATGGGAAGCGTAAGGTGGAGATAGGTAATGGGGTTGGTCCAGCTCCACTTACACTAATCTAGGATAATGTATTGCTGCAAGTTGAGTGCAGTAATTAGAATACATTATTGAGTTGTGCTGATTCTGCCTTTCATGTTTTGCATTTAAATTCCTACCATGTAAATTTAAGAGTATTAATACTTGCCTGATTAGCAAGCCTGCTCCGTTATATATTTTAAATATAAATAATCCTGTAATGCTGTGTAATTTCTTGCCTTCATATGTAGGCATAGATATCTTTGCCTTGACAGTTCTAAAATGTAGTTAATAATGATAAAGCACCCCGAGATACTTGATGGAGTGTGAACTAAAGGAGGGAAATCATTGCTTATTTTTAGTATTGTATAAAGTACATTGGAGTTATAGGTCAGTGTTTGTATCTTGAGGTGGTTTGTTGGGTTTTTCTTTAAACGCTGGTTTAGAAGAATACACATTGTAAACTGCTGGATGTCCTTTTGAATGCATGAGTTGTTTAAAGACAAAGACTGGGTGGGGGTCATACTGGTCTTGCAATCTTTTAGTCTCACAATCTTTATTCATTAGCTTGTTTGTTCACTCTTGCACGTTATTGCAACCTTCTTAGCCTTTCTTTGTCTCCAAGTCTTCTCCTATTTTAAAATCTGTTTCTCATTTTGCAACCACTGGTACGTACACCTGCATCCCTTTAAAATTGTGTTTCTTCTCCATGTGCTTATTCCCTTCGAGCTTTCTCTTGCATATGGCTTTTCTGGAAGCTGTGGGGTTTGTATTGCTTTGTTTTTTGGGTCAGAGGGCCACATTCCCGCCTATGTTGTTCTGGGCCCATATCTGCTAAGCTTACTATCTGCAGTCAACCTGGTGAAGAGCATGCCACAAGTAAAACGTTCATCTGCAGTGTTCCCTGCTGGGTAAGTTGGATCTAACCATCCTAAGTCAAGATCTAGCTCAAATATTATTGTAATTTTTTGTGCTGAAAAGATGCAGCTATGCTAAGTCAGTCCTTGGAGCTGGTGCTTTCAGTTGAGAATGACTCTCTCTGCAGTATGTCTATTCTGAACACAGACAGATTGACCAGGTCATTTCAGACTTCTGGGACCTGCATGGGAGGGGAATACCATCTTCAGAGCTGTCCTCTCATATTTGCGGCTATTTTGAAGTCAATCTCTTTGTCCTGGAAGGTGCCCATTGTTCTGCTTCAGAGTTTGTCTGTCCCTGGTGTGTCTGGATATGCTTGTGCTCTCTTGGTCAGGCATGCCGAGGTATGTGTCCTCCAAATCCTCTTTTGCTCCTTCACTCAATAAGATTGGCTATGGCCCTCATTAGTCCTTGGCCTACATATAGCTGAGACAGGTTGGGTCCCAAGACTTCTGTATTTCTCAGCGCAGAGCTCCAGGAGATTGCATCTAACTCTCAGTCTTCCCACTTTCCTTGGGACAAACTACTTTGTGTTGTGTGGCTTTATATTTGACTGCACTGTAATTGACCCTACGGTTGCCATCTCTGTCAATGATCCATTTTCCTGAGTTTCACTCTGCTCTCAGTCTTGAGATTTGCAAGCTTTATAAACAACATTTGTAGATTTTCTTAAATTAATGGTTTAAGGTAACTGAAAAAGGTATTAAGTAATGTAACTTCAATACTATTGCTTTATCAACCAGATTTGTAATATTTTCAAATAAACAAAACGAGTAAATTTGTCTAATCTATTTTATGAAAGAGATTGGTTTCTTTAATGTGTGAAATTTTAAGACTGTAGAATGAATACCCTTCAGTATGTAATGCTTTCTTTGGTTATTCTTAGGGTGAAAAACACGGGCAGTCAGCTACTGTTCTTCCTTTAACTTTGCCTTGTCCAGTTCCTTTATCCCATGTACAATGATACCCTAGAGCTTTTTAACTCGTGAGTTTTGCTAATTGTTGTGAACTTTTAAGTATCTTTATTTTGGTACCTAAATATGCTTCCCGCAGACATTTCTGAAAAGATGGTATTTGTGGACTTTGAACTTCTATTTTTTTCCCACAGGTCTGTACGTCCTCAGTTACTCACTAGCAGCAACAGCACAGTGCCTATTGTCCTACAAAAAGGATCCTAATGTAACAATGATGATTTCAGCCTGGCTTGTAAAAACAGCAATCTGTTTTTCTATGAGGCTTTAGAATTTATCTTCTAACATCTTTTTCATTTGTCTTTTCCTGTTGATCTTCTTAACCCCTTGGGGGATTTTGTTTGCATACTCAGGCTTGTTATGCAGAAATGACGGACATGATCTCAGGTACTTTACATTTTCCTGCATCTTGAAAAATTTATCCATCTATTCCTTACATAGAGGAATCATGCAGGTTCTGGTAAATTCAACCAGAGAATGTCAAGTTACTCTTCTCTTCGGCAAACTCTCTGCAAGAAAATTTCTTGCAGCAATTGGATCAGGGATGCTAGACCCATTTCTGTTGCCTTTCCTCATTTTTATTTTGGACATTAAGGTCACATACATGTTGTTTTCTTCTCACTCATTGTGCCACCTCAAGTCCAGCCTTAATGCTCCCAGTTACTAGGCACATTCCAGCTTGTGGATTTTCCAAGTTTCTGAAGGTAATTGTGGGTGATGAGTTAAAAAGCATAGCAATGTATTGTGCAATTTCAACTTCTAAATATTATATATTTGAAACCTCACTCGAAGCAATTGACTGCTACTTTGTTCCCAATCTATGAACAGTTCTTGTGCTTTGGAGATACTAATTCCTGACCTTCTCTCTTACCAAATGAGTTACAGTTTATTCTTAGTATTTAAGTATCAATGTCCCAGAGCTGAAATTAAACACTTTCTTGCTCAAGGATATCAGGACCATGCTTGTTTGATTGTCACGTTACCTGCACAGCTTTACTTTTGCAAGCGTTATACTAATATTTCCAAAACTTAATTCACAGCATGCTTTTATGTTTGCTAAAAATCTTACTGAAACTTTGGCTTCCTGATAGCTTTCATTAAAACTTGCTCTTCCTGCCCTCTGAGTCCACTTCTTTGGACTGCTCTTTACTTGGGTTACTGTCTTTTAGGAAAGCTGAGTTTTCTGCCAAAAATATAAACCCAGCAAATACAGCTGATAGCATGTCCAGAAGAGGAGACATCAGACAGGAACAAATCCATGCCAACACAAGATCCCTCAGCCTGGTTTTGTTTCCAGTATAGCTTATCCAGTGACATCAGGCACTGGTGTAAGTAAGTATTTGTGCATCTGGGTTTCAGAAAGTTGGAAAATTCTGAAAACAGCAAAAAAGGAAAGGTGATGGTAACATCTGGCAGTATAAACTGCTGGTTGGCTCATTTGGCTTCATCCTGCTTCTGACACTGGTGATTTGATTCCAGTTAAATCTGACCCATGTTCTGAAAGAGGTGAATTCATTTACTGATGTCAAAATTCTACACCAAGTATGAAACGTCTAAAACTAGGCAATGGAACATTGACCAAACAGAGAAGTGATAAATATGATTGTGTTTAGTCTATTCATGAAAGTTACGTAATTCAGCATTTCTTCTGACTTCAGCTATCTACACAAAACTAATTTTCTTCCATTTTTTTTTTCAAAATTTTAAACTGGATATTTTGGTTTGAAGAAACAAATTGTTCTGATTTTATGTTTTGCTGATTTCAGCCTCATAAAACCTGACTTGCACTGGTTTTAGCAAAGCCCTGGAGCCCACCTCAGCCTGCTTCCCACACATGCTGCCCATAATGTCTTGTTAGTTTTGCACAGATAAGGTCATAAAAAACTACTTTTTCATGCTGTCTTCACTGTATAATGGAGGTATGTAGGGACCTACAATAGCTGCAAAGTTTGGCCAAATGAAGGAGGTGGACTGATACCACTGAGTCGCATTACTTTCTTAATGTTGCCAGGTTTGCAAAATACTACATTTATGTATGCGTTGGAGGGCAGGACAATTTCTTGTTCGGACTTGTACTTCATTTTTAGTGAAGACACTTTCTTTTTGCAATGCAAGATAGGATCCTCTGGTGATTGACACACAGTGCTTTCCCCTATCTGTATTTCAAACTAGGTGTGAATCCATTCATTATCAGAGGACAGACCTTTGATATGTCCTGTAAACTTATTGATAACTAGTAATAATAGCCAGGATTCTGAAATTGATAAAAATGTAGAAAATAAACCAAGGAAAATGAAACCTTCAATCAGGTTACATACTAAAAAAAAATGAAATACAATTGGAATTTTATATTTAATTCTTTTTAAAATGTAACAGATTTTAATATTCTGATTTTTTTATTATTATTTAATTGTAATGTGAGTTTTTAAGCATTATCTCCATGTCATTAATCCTCACTTGATGAAACTGTTATTTTTTTACTGGGAAAAAAGTTTGACTGAACACTCAAGGCCAATTTTTCAGAAATTACTTGTAACAATTTTGTCTTCCAATTGCATGCTTAGTCTGCAGCTGCTGTTGGTTTTGCCGGTGTGAACTGTGTGTAGTGGCAGGCAAATCTGAATTTACAACCACATTTAAAAATAAATTAAATAATGTTTTTGACTAAAGCACCTGGAAAATCTAACCTATTGTAACTGACATGTAAAACTCATAATCTGAATTCAGTGATTCCGAGAAAAACAACTATGTATGGTTTTAAAGTTCCCAAGGCGGATGAAACTGAGTTTCACTCATCTCATATCCAGTGGTCAACACAGGCTCTCATCTGGTGTCATTCCAATCTAGATCTCCCAATGCACACCAGCAGTTCCCTAACACAAGCTTCAGGACAAATACCTTGAGTACAGGCGATTCCATATTTTCATACTGTGGCTTGCTGTAACCAGCTAGGTAAGCTTTTGGTCAGGGATCAGCTTGATGTATCTCAGTACAGGAAATGTATGGGGTGCAGGAGAAAGGCAGGCAGTGATAAAGAAAAGAGGGAGGGACAGAGGGAGGGAAAGGAATGGAGGCTTTACAGAACTCAGTCTGTAGAGAGAACTGGTGGAACAAGAAGGAAGATCACCTTTTCCAACCTCCAGTACCTTCCTTTTGATAGAGACAAGCTGATAAATTAGCTCTGAAATGCTGCCAATAAGTCAAGCTTTTGTAGTCTTGATCATTTTTTTGTTAATTGTTGAGTTTTTCAAACTGCGAAAGGCATGCAAGCAATTCCCTCCTGGACCAACTCCTCTCCCATTGCTTGGGAACTTGGTGCACCTGAACTTTCAGTTTCATCGGGATCTTCTGATGGAGGTATTTCTTTTAAGATGCTCTTAATTGGTTAATTTTAGTCACAGCTTAGAGAAAACTGATATGTTAATAGCAAAGTGAAGTCTTTAAGTCTTAGAAAGTTACAGACAAGGTGTGGACATATAAAGAACAACTTGATTCCTACATGCAGGTCACCTTCTGCTGTTGAATATGTCACCTTCATGAGAAACTTAATGTCCTTATGAATCAAATAAACCTGGGGACACAGTTTCTGACTTATTAAAGTCAGAGAATTCCAATAATTGAAAAGATGCTTCTCCATTGCTGATAAGTCCATATGTGTTACTTTTTAAAATTCTGATGCACTGGCATTATCTAATTTGATCACGAAGTGGGTAATATGGTGCATGGGTATGTATGCTTGTAATATGAAAGGGTATACACTCCCCATCTTCCAACACCTCCTTAAAACTATTTGTTTGCCACTTGTTTTTAGAGACAGCTGCTCCTCCCCAGGCCACCTCAGTCCGTCCCTCTACCCTGGCAGTAATTCTTCTAATGGTTTGTAGATGACCTCTAATTCAGATCTGTGCATGCTATCTCAAGCATAGATCATTGAGTGCAGTGCAGACTCAGGCAGTGATGCTGTAACAGGGAGAGGAAAGCCAGTATCTAAAGAATTAAAAGGAAAAGCGAGTGACTAGTGTGATCAGTTGGATGTAATTCAGGTGGCACTCTGGACACTGTCTACCACCTCTTCTGTGTCATCATGGGTGTGTTGGAGCAAAGGCCCATTCTTGGACAAAGCTTTTTGCACAAATGATTGCATTTCTTGTGTCATACACCTGTCCCTGCTTGAATACCTCTGCTGTCTCCAATGGTCAGTGCCCTCCTCAATACTGTGAGGAAACCCTGGACTCAGATGCAGCTCACTGGCACTTTGTGGCTGTTGACTAGTTTGTGTTTCCACCTCTGCTCCTGGAGCACACAGATGGATCAGGTTTAATCAGTTGGTTTCCTTTTGCAAAGGAATGGCTAGCTGGAGGCATAGAGCCCCAGAGAGGTGCAGAGTGTGGCTGTTCAATTAATGAGATACAAATGTTGGGGTTGGATGTGATGCAATGTAAAATACAAAGTTTTCTTTCTTTTGCTGCAGTGTTGTTGCAGCCCGTGCTTTGAAAAGAAAAAAACTTCCCCCCGGGGAAAGAAAACTGGCTGCTGAAAGCCTCATTCTCAGAAAAACAACAGTCTTTTTCTGCTTCTAGCTATAATTATATTAATGGGGATCATATTCTCAGCACAAAACTAGCCATTGGGCCAGTGAATAGCAGGTGCAGCGTCTGTTTGAGATGTATGGGGTTTCATCTGTTCTTTTCTGGTACCTTTTCCACTTACAGCTGGCAAAAACTTATGGTAACATATATACTTTGTGGTTTGGGTGGGCCCCAGTGATCATCCTGAATGGATATCAAGCAGTGAAAGATGGCACGACTACGCACCCTGAAGATGTTTCTGGGCGGATGGTGTCACCTTTCTTTAAAGCAATGGCCAAAGGAAAAGGTGAGATTTTCCTGCCATAAGCAGTGCACAAGGAATGTTGACTTGGCAAACTACTCTGCCTTGTTAGACCCTCTACCCTCCCGTTCAGAATGCTCTTCCATCAAATACTGTCCAAGCCCTCCATTAGGTCCTGAGAATAACTCACTATTTGCCATGATGCCTTTTGTACTGACCTTTCCCAAGCTTGGGAGACACTCCAAATCAGGTTGTTTCTAGGTGACCTTTTTGCTGTGTTCAGGACATACGTGATCCCAGCTCAGAACTCAGCAATCTTGCCCTCCTCACAGCATAATCCAATTTGCTGCCCATGATTTTGCTGTACATTACATGAATGCAAAGCTTGTTTATATGTTTGGTAACTGTGTATATTATGGTTGCCAAACACCTTCCATCATGAGCAAGAGACCTATAACATCCTCCCTCGGAAGTCTCATTGCTGTGTTTGCAGCCACTCTTAAAAGTTTGGTGAATACCCTTTGATTGTGAGAGTGCCTCTGACACATGAAAACCCACTTCTCCTTAGTGCATTTATTTCAGCAGTTTGCAGTCTTTTCTTTTTCCTCCCCAGTATTTGCTATACCAAAGCAAATACAGATTTTTTTAAAGCTAGGTAAAGCATCCCCATCACAGCAGCAGTTCAGGGCTCTTCACGTAACCACTAGTGCAATTTAACAATCAGTGGAGTTGTCTCCCTTCCAGAGGAGAAACAGGGCCCAAATGTCACTTACCCTTCACCTTCCTCACCTCAACCTACAAGCATCACATTAATCGATCTATATCTCCATAAACATACCCTGGCCCTGTACACCACTCTGTAGAAATTAATCCAGTTATTCCTGTCTTGAGCATGATTATTTGAGTATTGCTAAAGCAGATCTTCTAAAAAGGCATCTTAAAGTTGTTTATTTTTTTTTAAGACATCAAGAAATGGAGCAGTCAGCAAATCCTTAGATCGCTCTTTTCAAAGATTAACTACAATCAATAACAAGAACATGTGGCCTAGTTATAGTTTGGGTATGTTTGGCTATGATTTCTGGTTACTGATAATTTCACCTAAAGATACTTGCATCACGGTGTATTCCCTGATTTACTCCATGTATTTTATAATATATTTTTAAATTAATCGTTCATGTCTATGGCAAATATTAATATGCCAGGGAATACCCTCAGGTATTATATTGGCAAGTGGTCGCTCCTGGAAGCAGCAGAGACGCTTTGGTATAATGACTCTACGCAGTCTGGGAATGGGGAAAAAAGGCCTGGAGTATCAAGTGCAAGAGGAGGCCTCTCACCTGGTTGAGTTCTTTGTGAACCTAAAAGGTATCTATCTGCTAAGAAATCAGACACTTTTCAGTCCTGGATCCATATCCTCAGTATGCAAACTTACCTACCTCTTTCTAGGGTGAGGGTACATCCAGGGTGATATATCCAAACTTACCAAAGCCCAAAAAGCAGATAGAGCATAATATCACAAGTGGTAATTTCTTTCTTAAAAAGCTGTTCATAAACCTAATGAAGTTGGGAACTTCTGGAATTCCACCTCCATGGGCTTATCGTTTGTCTATGATATGATTGTACAATGATATGATGTCACTGAACTGCACAGCCAAGCCATTCTCAGTCTGCCTACAATAGGTAACTAAAGAGTATTGCAGAGCTTAGTAATTTCTCTAAATTTCTATGACATTAGGTGCCATGAGGTTTTTTACATTTTTTAACATGTCTGTCACTGTCTTCTCTTAGCTCATCTCCAGTGAGCTTCCTTCTCACATTCTGACTTGTCTTCTTCCACACAACTGAGGACAGCAGATTTGATATGATATCCTCTAATGGATCTTAGTTGTACAACATTATTTCACAGGAAGGGCTATGAGATTGTTTTAGACCTATTAGGAAACAGCGTAACAGTGTCCTTTGCTCTAAGCCTATGTTTTATTCTTATGAATACATATTAATGCCACATCTCTATCCCCATTCATGCCCCAGCTGGATAAAGAGAACATTTTATGTAATCTCTAATAACATCTTGTCCTATCTGTATAAGGAACACCTGAGGAAAACATTGAGGGTGAATACCAGTTACTGTGTTTGCAGGAAGACCCGTGGATCCTTCTTTCCCTCTTTTCCATTCTATTTCAAATGTAATTTGTCCTCTGGTTTTTGGATATCACTTCTCTGATGAGGACAAAACCTTCCATGAACTGATCAGTGCCACAGAGAATCTATTCAGGTTTGCAGGAAGCTTTGTTCATCAGGTGAGTAAATAATATGCTATTTTTTTTCTGAAATAGGTAGAAAATGAAAGTGCAGATACAAAAATGGGTCTTCACTAAATACAGTGCAACTGACAAATGCAAACTGGGAGCTAAGAGGTGTCCTTGGGGACCTTATTACTGCCTCCTTGGTTTTGAGGCCATTTTTAAGAACACTCGTTTCTTTGCAAGTTTAGGGGACATCTCTCTGTTAACTCCTGGCTTTAAGTCTTTCAGCATTTCTGAGACTGTTAACAGAAACCTTTAAACTTAATTTGAGACTGGAGTTTCTAATAAATTTGAACTCTGCTGCGCTGCTCCTCCCGCCTCTATTTACTTCTCTCCTCCAAAAATGGGTGTCTTTGAATTCACTGTTCTGCTTTTTACTACTCTGCAAATTGTATGCTGACAATTTTCTTTTTTTTTCCTCCCTCACAAATAATAAAATATTCATTATGAATCTTTCCATTACTTCATTATAGCTTGCAATTCACACATTACAAAAATAATACATACATTCTCTGACAGTCTCACAATTCAAGTTCTGTCAGAGATTTTTTGGTAGGTACCTCCCACAACATACCATGAAGGCCAACTTTGCACTTGAATGTCTTGAAGTGCACTTGAAGTTTTCCCTATGAATTAGACTTTGTGGTTTAGACCCTTAAAGAAGGACAAGCTGGGTGTAGTGGGGACTGTGGGTGGCATAGCAAATTCCATTGACATTTAAGTTTTATAGAAAAAGGCAAACTAAAATGCTGATGTGGTAGTAAACCTTTTGAACAAATCTATCATATGAGGGTAGCACTATACAACTTTCCCACAGTAAAAAATAGAAAAATAGATTAAATCTGTAGATGATCAAAGCCAGGAGACCTTAACAATACAGAGGAGGTTCAGGATATCCTACTGCAAGAGCTCATAAGCACTGTGGATTGGAGTTATAAAAATGGAACAAATTGTAATAGTACAAAATTAAATTATGAGACATATTAGGAATTAATGAGATTAATATCTGCTATGAACTTAGAACATTTCAGTGCAAAAGCTAAGAGGAAAGGGACTGGTGTAAACTAGCAGATAACAGGATGAAAAAGGCAAACAGAATCTTAGAGTGTTTCCAGCACTATTTTCCCTTTAGATCCAGAGAAGTAGGTTCTGGTGTGTAATAATCTGTGGGACCTATTCTTGGGTCTTGGACACCTTATGTTGTGAGTCTGGTGTAAAACAAATGTAGAGAAGTGTTAATGGGATGACCTACAAACTATCACTTAAAATTAGAGAGACTTTGCTTGTTAGGTCTGAAAGAACAAAGAGAGGAGATACAGATAGAAATGCTGTTTGCTTGGCAGGGTGGAATGGCAGATGCTGCGAAGAGAGAACTATCCAAGCTAGAGGACAATACTTTGTGCTGACAAATGTGTGTATAAATACACTCAGCAGACTGAAGATGTAATATTTCTAGCCATCCGAATAATTATTGGTCATGTAGGAGTCACAGGGACTCAGACAGAAAATTAAATTAGCACTTAGAGTGATACCCAGTCTACACTTTCCTTCTGTGAACTCCACAAATTCCACCAGTTTCTTGAGGCTGCAGACTTGTTAATCTTAGTAGCCACACAGTATCCAGAAAGGATGTCCTTATGTTTTGAGTTGTGGGAGCTAGGGTCTCCAACTGTGCAGGAGTAAGGTCTTCTAGTGATCTGCATTTGTCAAGTAAACTTACTGGCATGAACATAGTGTTGTCAGTATTGCCTTGACCCCCAGAACTGTGTCAAAATTACTAGTAAAGTTTTCCCACATGACGGCAAAAATCTATTCAAAGAAATGCTAATTTGTTTATTCCACTATCAACATTTCCAGACAGGACAATTCAGCCTTTTGGTGTTTCTAAAAAAGCAGATTTGTTACTGACAGATAATTCACCTTACCTCTTGTATGTCACTCCCACAGCTGTACGAAATCTTCCCCTGGCTGATGTGCCATCTTCCTGGTCCTCATAAGAAAGCATTATCTTGCTATGATGTCCTGAGTTCTTTTGCAAGGAAGGAGATCAGAAGACATGTGGAGAGAGGGATACCAGATGAACCACAGGATTTCATTGACTTTTGCCTGGCTGAGATGGAGAAAGTAAGTGTTAGTTTTGCCTGATCACACATTTATGGAGTATAAGGCCAAAGAGACCATTAAATCATCCAGCTTGACCCCTTCTATCACAATTTCTTACGTTTCACAGACTTCTTAATGTGAATACAGTAGCTTGGGGCTTACTAACTCATGCCTCCTAGAAAGGCATCCAGTTTTATGTTTTGGTTACATGAAAGAATTACTGCAAAGTATGTTAGGGTGTGAACTCATGAGCTATCATCTGTTTTCCATAAATACCCATGTGTATACTTCAATCCTGTTGTAAATACGAGACAGTTTATGCCTGTAGGTTACATAACTTTGGTAGACCACCTCATCATCTACATCAGGGTACCTCATGTTTACAAGGGGATTAAATACACGTGCATAGATAATTACCCTGAAGTAGCTGACATGCTTCTTTGGGTTTCAGCATGTGTCCTAACACTGGCTGTCCTTGTGTCACACAACTGTGTAGTTCCTCCCTTGGGAAGGAACCATTCGTGGAGGATCTTCCCTTTACTGAAAACTCTTTGTAGGTCCTGGTCTGAGGAGATTCTCTACTCTTTAAAGGATTCCCAGGCTATCCTGAAATCCCTTGGTATCATTCCTGCAGCATCAAAAAGAGAATAGTCCTTCCACCTCCAGCCCAGTCCCTTTCAGCAGTTACACCTCAGCAATCCCAGCCTACTTGATCATCTGATCAACCTTGGAATAGGTATTTTATGCATCACACCAGTCCACTCTCTTGGCAGATGGATGCTGTCATCAGTAGGTCCTAAATGGGATGTGTTTGGAGGTCCCAAGCCTATTGTCCCTGTGTTACCTCTAATTTCCCCAAAGTTTGGGGCATGGTTGGCTTGGAGAGCCTAGGAAACAATTTCACAAACAATACCATAATAAGCTGTTAAACTTCTTCCCTGCCCAGGCCATTATTTTCCATAGCATGAAATGACTCATGAGCCAGAGAGGATCTGCTAAGTGCACCAGAGTTTCTGCTTCAAACTTAGTCATTTTTTGATATTTTTGGAAACTAAAAGAAGCATCTTTTTCCTAGGGTAGATGAAATTTATGTAGCTTCTACCTCTGGTCATAAGCTTTCAGCTAGTCAGGCTGCCATGTTCTCACAGTGTTGGTTCATGGGTTCTGGAAGGAGCTGATATATCCTCTTGTACACTATATCTGAATGAGTATGACAAGATTTACTAAAATAAGCGTTTTAAAGGCAAAGATGCAGCTTTCTCTGGTGTCGGGGTGCAAGTTATTGCAATCTGTTTATTTTAAAATGTTTTTGCCAAATGTATTTTCTCTAACTTTTTATATTTTACTCCCTTATTATAAGAAGAAAAGACTTGGGTACCTCTCTCCCTCCTGTTCACATCTATCCTGAACTGAGAGAAGCAATTACTCTCAAGGTGTTCTGTTGAGACTCTTTTATTCAGATAGGTAGGTTTTCCTTTGGTATTTGCTAGCACCATTTGATAGAATACTGGAGAGACCAAGGCCTGATGAGTGACACATTGTGGGGCATTTGTTTAGAAGTACACTCTAGGCTAACTGCAAAACTTGTGTTATGTTTTGAAGTTTTCACGAGTAAGTCAGCAGGCATAAAATTACCTGTTTTTTTAATGAAAGAATATTCCACCTCATGAAAAAGAGCAATGCAGACTTACCAAGTCTATTTGGGAAACTATTAATCTCTTAGTAGTCATCAAAAACTGCAATTTTGAATATTCTTTGTGCACATGCCAGCTGTGGAAATAAGGACTCTCACACAGGAGGCGTACAGGATGACCTAACTTATATGCTTTAACTTCAACATTTTATCATCATCTACAGTCTAAAGATAGGGTCAAGCCCAAGCATGATGAAGACAATTTGGTATATGTTATAAATGATCTTTTCCTCGGTGGATCAGAGACCTCAAGCACAACATTGTACTGGGGACTGCTCTATATGGTAGTGAATCCAGATATCCAAGGTGAGAGGGATTCTTGCTGTGAAATGCTGTGGGTATTACAAATGTTAATGATGGCTGAATATAATGAGTTGCAGACACAAAAGCCACTAGTTGAGCCTGGCTCTCAGTCTCTGAAAACACAAAGAGTGGCAGCAAAGGAAAAAATCAGAGGCCCATCCTATGACCTGACCAAACCAAGTGGCTGAAGGCACTTGTGGTGAGACAAAAGTTAGCTCTTTGCAGTGACAAGTCAGTGAGGTGCTCTGTGTGGAGAGTTTGCAGGCTGACTGATGGCAGCAGGAACAGAGATCAGAGCTCTAATATGAGTCCTGTCTGCACCAGACATTGTTCAGGTATGAGGAGTGCTAACACAACTTTGCTGTTTGCCACACAGTCAGCCTACGGTCTCTTCCCTTCCTGACACAGCACTCCTTGCTGAGCACACCAATACTCCTAACAACCCACTGGAGCCCTTACTGGACAAACCAGCTGGACAGATCTTGGCAGGTTATGAAGGGCTGCAGGTTGCCCTGAGGAAGGCCCATGATCCTGGTAGAGATGGCTGTCTCTTCCTGTGTCTTTCTTGTCAAGAAACAGGTAGAGAGATGCAAGATAATTTGCACAGTGCAAATCCATGTACTTCCTTGAAGAATGCAGTGACTCCTTTCTGTCTTTGCTGAGTGTTTGATGCACAAGGCTAGGCAGTGGGCATCTGTGGAATATGGGTTGCTCAGGGGTGGCCTCAAAGTTTCAGTAGAACATATTCTGTTTGTAACCAGCCAATAGTGTTAGCAACTAGTCTTTAAATAACCAGTAATGTTTGCTGCAGTTTGTTCACAAAGCAGCACACAAACCTTAGGAGAAAACAAAACGTGAATGTGGAACATCTGCAAGGGATGGAAAGACTGTAGTAGCAGAAAAAGAAGTTTAAGGGAGGATTCTGGCTGCCTGATATGTAGAAGTGGTGTTTTCAGTCAAGAGCTGCTGGCAGTACACACAAACTGTCCCTGTCTGAGATAATACCGCAAAAGAGATTGCTTATCTAATTAACACCAATTATGTGAATACCTCTGTAGATCCCAGCTGAGTTTCCTCATCCACCTCTATGTCAGGAAGAGAAAGGATATGGCCAGGGTTTAAGGAAGACTCTGGTACTCCTGGGGCTGGTGGCTCTTCCATCTGCTGTGCTCAAGCACTGAAAGCTAGGGAGATACCTGTATTCCCACAGCCTCAGTACAAGGCTGAAAAGGCTGTGTCACTGAGTGCATATTTGCATCCTAAGTTTTAGGCTGATTCAGGTGTTGTTTGTTCATACAGTATGTTGCCATACTCAGACCAACTCTGCTCAAGTCACCCCTTGCACTGGGAGTTAATATCTGAGGAATTTATGTCAATTTTGCAAATGAGATTTAGATTTTGAGGTAAACTAAGCAATCCCTAAATACCTTCAAAACCTGGAGCTGAGTGACCTGCCCTACACCCAGCAAGCATTCTGTAAGATAAAGGTCAGAGAGTGGAATAAGTATAGTATAGCCCTTGCTTATGATTCTGGACCACACTGTTGGGGTTTTTTTCCTGGTTATTTTAATTTTCATATATAAACCTCAGGCATTAAATCATATTAAATCACAAGTTATAGACTTAATGTACTATGTTGAAATAATACATTTTCCTGTTGCTGTAAGAAAAGAGACCAGTTAAGTATTTTATGCATTTTCCCATCTGAAATGGTGAATATTTCTCCACAGAGAAAGTGCAGAAGGAGCTGGATGCTGTTTTGGGTCCTTCCCAGGTAATTTGCTATGAGGATCGGAAAAAACTGCCCTATACAAATGCTGTGGTTCATGAGATCCAACACTTCAGCAACTTTGTCTTTGTTGGCATGCCCAGAGTGTGTGTGAGGGACACAATATTGCTAGGATTCCCCATCAAAAAGGTACAGACATATTTCCAACCTCTGTTCTTTCTTCAGCAGAGAGATATTTGGCTTTTATTCCAGCTTTGTGACCTGTTTTCCACCTGTAAACTATTCTCCATATAACTGAGGAACACAGTGCCTGGGGAAGGGTTACCATTTGTGGCTCCAGGAATGAAATAAGTCTCTTACTCAGCGTGTTGATGCTCAGACAGCTGATAAGACCCCTGCCCCTGCCATGGAAGCCTTGAGCTCCTGCCCTGCTGATCAACACAGCACAACTGCAGAGACCAGCTCTGCTTGGCTGGGGATGGACTGAGAGAAGAAACTGTTTTGCCAAAACGCTGGTTAAGACATCCATGCCCAACTTGGCACTGCCAGCACTCCTGGGATGGGGAAGACTTGTGAGAGGATGGCTCATAGTTCCACTGACTCCATGAGCTAAGGGACCTGCCTGAATCTGTAACAACTGAGAGACTGTCAGCTACAGCTGACAGTGAGGGAGTTGCTCCCAAATGCTGCTTAAGACACGTGTTCACAGCCAGTAAGGCATTTTTTAGAGTGACATAAGCTATGCTGGGTGCCAGTTCTCACTGTAAAACAGTAGCAAGAAACAGGAATTGGTTGCTTCTATTGCAAGAGAGATGGGCGAGGCCAGCACCATTACCGGCATCTGGGACTGGCCCTACCTAACTCATTTTGTGGTGAAGGTTTCACTCCGTTCTGTCTGCTTCTGACAGGCAGGTAGCTAAGGCACAGGAACTAGTCTGCTGGGAACAACCAGTAAAGAAAAAGCCTGAAGTACTACTGCTAACAGGACTCAGAGGTTGTTGTCAATGAAGTATTGCAGTTATTTCTGGATGCATTTCTCTCTCTTAAGCCTGAAAAGAGGTTTCCAACGCTGGGACCTGCATATCAACAAAAGAGTCCTACTAGAAGTCTTATTAAGATTAGTAGTAAAAGTGGTCACAATGCAGTTGTACCAACATCACTAATGCTGTTAAGACCCACTGACATAGCTGAAGGGCTGAGAACCGATAATTTCCAACTCAGAACATGATCACAAATCAAATTTTCTAGGAAAATGGCCTTCTAACCACATCATATCTGTTCATTACAAAGAAATGGCAACAAGCAGTAGTTTTATCCACCAGGCAGAAACTGATGGGTAAGAGGCTAGTAGTTGGAACTGAATCAACAGTTTTTTCCTTGCAGGGCACCATCATTATGCCAAATATAGCATCTGTTCTGTATGACCCTGAGCAATAAGAGACACCTCGATAGTTCAACCCTGGCCATTTTCCAGATAAAGAAGGAAACTTTGTACCTCGAGAAGCCTTCTTACCATTCTCAGCAGGTAAATGCACTGGCAGTTTGAACTGACCCAGCAGATTAGATGAAGAATACAGAAGTGTGAGACTAAGGTATTTCCTCAGATAACATCATCTATCTCTGCTGTTTGCTGCTTTTAAAGAACAATACTGGCTTGTTTCTGCCAAGGGAGATGCTTCTGTGCTGTCTGACCCCAAACTGTTCTTAGGACACAGTAGTGGGAATCCCACTCAAACTCCTGAATCTCCTAGGCTTGTTGCATGCTGCAGTCATCCACGGGTTTTGTCTGTAGTATTCTTTATATGTACTTTTTTTCCCTGACGAGCAATGTGTCTTGTGTGTACTGGAGTTACTTGCAATCCCTTTTAAAGGAACAAGCCAAAAGAAAAGCAGAATGCATCCTGGTAAATGAAGGATTAAGTTCTTGCTTACAGAACTGAAAATCCAGTTGAAAAAGAAGGAAATAAGATAACAATGAACAGTTAGAGATCACACTTAGCAGTAAAGTTCCTACTCTGTTGTTTTTGTTTTAGTTTCTCTGTTGATATAGCAGACTAGTCACTTAGATGTCCATGCAGAAGTGGTTTCTTAATGCAAATGGCTTTTTCTTTCCTTTTATTTGCCTGCTAATCTGGAAATGTGAATGTATTATTCACCTGTTCTGCTCATGCCATTGGTTCCAATGCAGAACCCTTGGAAATTAACAGTAGGCCTCTTGCTTTGCCTGTAAAGTCACTAAGCCTTTGTTCAATGGCAAATGCTATTGCTAAGTAATTTTGATCCGCTGACTCTAAGTCACTAAGAAAGTATGTGCAAACAGCTGGCAGATTTTTGTGTATGACCCTGTCGTGGTTTAACCCCAGCCAGCAACTAAACACCACGCAGCCGCTCACTCACTCCCCCCCACCCAGTGGGATGGGGGAGAAAATCGGGAAAAGAAGCAAAACCCGTGGGTTAAGATAAGAACGGTTTAATAGAACAGAAAAGAAGAAACTAATAATGATAATGATAACACTAATAAAATGACAACAGCAATAATGAAAGGATTGGAATGTACAAATGATACGCAGTGCAATTGCTCACCACCCGCCGACCGACACCCAGCCAGTCCCCCGAGCGGCGAAACCCTGCCCCCCACTTCCCCGTTTCTGTACTGGATGGGACGTCACATGGTATGGAATACACCGTTGGCCAGTTTGGGTCAGGTGCCCTGGCTGTGTCCTGTGCCTACTTCTTGTGCCCCTCCAGCTTTCTCACTGGCTGGGCATGAGAAGCTGAAAAATCCTTGACATTAGTCTAAACACTACTGAGCAACAACTGAAAACATCAGTGTTATCAACATTCTTCGCTCTGAACTCAAAACATAGCACTGTACCAGCTACTAGGAAGACAGTTAACTCTATCCCAGCTGAAACCAGGACAGACCCTGAAGCTCAACATCTCCCATAAAAGGAAAATAATTTTCTGCCAGGTCAAGCAAGGTCAAGAAAGAAATGATGGTGGTACCTGAGGGATTTTCATTGAGATTTTCATTTAGTGTCTCCTAACCTATGACATTGGATGGGATCTTTCTGAGAAAGAATTCACAAAGTTTTAGTTCTGTGGCTTTCATGATCCTGGCCTTGAACAAAAAAACCCCTTGCCTTATAACAAGAATGAACAAAGTGATTATGAAACTGAAAAATTCCTAGATACTCACTGTCCTTCCCCTCTTCCTTCTGCAGGGTACCGTGTGTGTTTGGGGGAGCATCTAGTGAGGACCGAGCTCTTTATTTTCTTTGCCAGCCTGCTGCAGGCATTCACCTTCCGGCTCCCTGAGGGGGTGGCGAAGATCAACACAGAGCCTATTTTAGGGGGTACGCTGCAGCCGCACCCATACAGAGTTTGTGCCATTCCACGCTAGGCTGCAGTATATCACAGACCAGCATGAGACAGCTACCTTTACCTCAGTGAATTTCCTCTCAAATGTATAAACCTTCTTTTACTAGCCAGGATATTGATATTAGTCTATCCCAAGGCTATTCAGAAAGCGGATGCAAGCCAAGATCCAGACTACCAGTACTTTTGGTCTGGTCCTTGTGAGATTCCCAGATATTCTTGCAAGGATCTTAACTATTTTCTCCTCTTGCAAAGCACTTGAAGCAAGATGCTATGGTTCCCAGCTGAAGCCAACATGCTGTGTCTCCTTGTTCTAGCCAAGCAGAATCGTCATGATGCTCACTTCTGAGCAAACCTCGGTAAAATTCAACAGAGGATCTCAGCAAGATCCGAGTAGGCATCATCTCTGTGAGTGGTTTGATGACCTCAAGTAATTTGACTCTGGAAAATGCACTTTTAAAGCCCTATTTTGGTTTTACTGTCCTGAACTTAGACAATTTAATTTGTTGACAGGTTGCAAATAAAACAAACAAAACCAAGAAACACATTAGAATGCGAGTGCATTAACATCTGAATTTGATGTAAGTATCATCTCCCACACAGAAGATAAAGAGAGTCAATCTAAAGCTGAAGAAAGAAACTTAAATTTGGTGTTTACTAGCAATGTGAATGAGTGACTTGGGATCATTGTTACAATGTATTGCCAAGTGGTTGGTTTGTTAGTTGGTTTTTGTGGTTTGTTTTTTTTTTTAAATGAGGTTTCTATTGGGCAGAATCACGCCCATTATCAATCCTGCTTGGATGAGGCATAAATGTAGGATGAGATATTCACTTTGCCAGTGGGTTTCACTGCTAACTTCACAGCAGAGGAATGTAGAGTTTGGAAGGCAGTGTCGAGGGGCTATCTGAACACTCAGATGTTCCCCTTTTTCTCTGGGCCCTTTTCTTCTTTCATTACAACCCATACCATACTTCCTGCTCTCCATTCAATCTCTTTCCAAACCTCCTTCCCCGGTTTCAGTTCCTACTCCCACCTAGCCTTTATCCATATAAACTCTATTTCAGGATTCACCTTCCCTTTTGGGAAGGTGCTTACATCCTGAAATCCCACTGCTTACATCCTTTCATCATATCAAGCTTCTGTCTCCTTTTACTCTTTTCTGCACAAGTATTAGTAGAGGAATCAGTGCTGAGCTGAAAACAATGACCGGTGAGTTTTCGGGAGGGAGCTTGGAAGATCTGATTTATTTGTTCTTTGAGGCTCCAGACCATGAAAAGAAGAACACAGTAACTATGGAGGGTGCACTGGAGGCAACTTAGTGTAAGAAAAGACATAAATGATGACATGATGCAGGAATTCTAAAATATCGATTACTTAATGTAGCTGCTCACTGGCACTGATTCAACTCAAGACTGAGACAGCTTAAGCATACAGCTGGAGGTGACAGCCAAGTTCAGCTATAGCTTTGTTAAAGCAAAGTGCTGTAGTATTCTTGAATGTAAATCACTTTTGGAAAGGATTCAAATGTTGGAGTTCAGTAGAGCTGTATGTAAACACTGCTGTAAACTTAGGGCTGAATTTGTACGAGGACCAGAAGTGCTTTTATGTTGCAATATAAACTATTTGTGATTAAATCGTTGTAGTACACCTGAACTTCCTGAATTTAAAATGGTGGAGAATGTTACTAAAAAGAAGTGAGAACTACTGAAAATCAGGCTGAGCTGGACCAGATCCTGGCATGCCTTGTAGCTCTGGCAGTGGTCTGCTCCAGCACAACCCAGTATCTGCAGGCTTGCTGGGCTGGAAGGGAAATCAGAACAGTAAAGGGTTTCACAAAAACAGTGTCTGGCATAAATAATCCAGCCTGTTACTCCACACAGCACATCAAATACTATTCCAGGGCCTATACACTTCTGCTCAGTGTCCTTTCCAGCTTTATCTGTGCTTGTCCTCCACCCTACCCTCCCACACCTCCTCCTCTCCACTAACCCTGCTAGAGATGGTGCCTCTCACTGCCTTTACCTGCTCCTCCTGTCATCTTGCCACTCACTGAAGAAGCTTAATAACAAGATGTGTGTAAAGGGGGTTGTGCTCAAGGGCTGGAACATTATGTCCATTGAGACTGCAGCTGTACTCAGTACTGTTGATAGATAGCTTCCCTGTGACTAGGCAGGACTCAAGAGTGGCACAAGGTGGAAAGATCTCGTAATTTACTGCCCAATTCAGCCACTCAGGGACCTTGTCCACCTACCAGGCAGTACAAAGAAGACATCTGATTTTGAAGAATCTAATAAAAACTTGGCTGAAGGGCAGGAGTCCCCCAGCTCTCTCTTTGGGAGACTGAGTTTCCAGACAGTCTTGCACAACACTTTGGCTAATCCTGAGCAGTGGAGCCAATGTGGTGTGTGGAGCCTCCTGTATGGATTAGTCCAACATGGGTCAAGCAGCCAGACCCTCTTTTCTGGGCTAGTGCCATAGATCTGGAAACCTACAACACCAGCTTACACCCATGTATTCCCATAAAGACTTGAAGAGAGCTGATGGTGGAAGGCAAACAGAAACTCAGAAAATCTGATAAAATTAACTTTGCTCTTCCTCCACTCCCTTGGGAAGCATGGGAGTGCTTCTGGGATGGAGAACAACTCTGTTTCCCCTCCCAGAGCTCATTCTCACAGTACTTGTCCAGGGTTACAGACCTCCAGCTCCTGGACTGGCTGACATCTGGCAGTGGAGAAATTTGCAGGTTATGGGGAAAGAGCTGAAGTGATCCCAGGCCAGGTGCTGGTGGGGGATGACAGCAGAGTCATCTCTGGTTGGCTCAACTGACTTCCCTCGTTCCCTGCCCACAGCCTTTCCTGTTCCCCTCCTGCCCCTCCAAGTGCTGCTTTCTCTCCTGACCATCATCTTGTCATGACTTAGCTGCCCACTGGTTACAGCTCCTAGGCACATGTCTGCATTACGCCATCAAAGAGCTGCCAGATTAAAAGGTGTACGCCCTGATGCTGATGACTGGAGTGATGTAACGTTTCTTTTAAGTGGAGTGACTAACCCTCCACCCCCATCTTTTTTTTTTTTTCCTTTGGGGAAAAGTGAGTTCGCATCACAGAACTGGAGAGGTGGCTGCTTTGTTTCATGTTTGCAGGATAGAGAGAGTGTGTGAATCCAGAAAGCCTAAAATATTTAATGTTGATGGATATGACAGGAGAGAGCTGCCTAACATTATATAGTGCTCAGCTCTGTTAAGGTTACAGTTAAGGAAAATATTGCCAAGTTGCCTGATAACAGGATCCTCTGCTAATCTTTTTCTTGTGCTTTTCTTTCTGTTTCATGATAGGGGTCTCCTGGGTAGCAATATTAGTGCCACAACCAAATGGCAGGCTGTGTGCCAAACTCCAGGGAAACTATTTATCCTGGCAAAAGGAAAAAGCAGAAACTAGAGACAAAGAGAGCCTTGTGCAAAAGTTTGGTAGATTTTGCATGCATCCAAAGATTAAAAGCAAGAGCTGATGTTTTTTCCCTTCTGTTCAAACAAGTTGTTTGGGAAACTGGTTTGTGTCAAAGGCTCGGGCTAAATTGTCCCTGTTGATGCTCTAGTGTATGAAACAGTGAATCAATGGTGTGTAGTGGGGGAACCTGACAGGTATGGGATTAAATTCTGAAAAAAATATTGTCCATTGCACCAGCATAGCACATTTGGGGAAATTATTTCTGTAGTTTTGAGCTGGTCTAGAAAACCCTGAACAGGCAGGAGGCAACAGAAAAGGAAATGTTCACTGTCTTTCCAATGGAAGGGCTGGCAGGTGTCAAATGCAACAAAAAGGGAGATCGCTCAAAAGAACCAGAAGGGATTGCACTGCACATGCCTTGTTGGTAAGCTATGCCTCATCACAGGACTTGTACTAAACATTTATTTCTGTTCAAAAAGCAATTGGATAAATTTTCAGCAGGAAAATTAATTTTGGATTGTTTAATACCAATACAATGTTTCTGGTTTGTCCTGTTCTTACAAACTTTCCTAAGGCATCTGCTATCATGTGCTGTCAGAAACAGAACAGGATACTAGCTGAACTTTTATCTGACACGCTATGGCTGTGCTTGAGTTTTATGCCATTTACTCAGAATTAACATAGTTCAATATTTATCTTCAGTTTGAACATTTATTGTCACAATCTTATATTTTCCATTTGAACAATTTGCTCTTACTTTCAGATAGTGCTCGCTGAGACATAACTTGGGAAACTAGAAAAAGATGCTTATCCAAGCAACTTGTAATCCTGGAGTATGAGCCAAAATGCACTTAATGTTACTCATTTGCCTTTGATTAAAAGTCTTGTTGCTGGCTCTTTCCAAAGCTTAATTTATTCATTTGCCAGATGTCTTCAGGTGAGAAAAATGCATTGTGAACAGTAAATCAGATTTCTTCAGTACTAGAATGTAATTTCTGGTTAAAAAAAAAAAAAAAGAGATAATATGCTAATTGAATTGGGGTTACACACACTTCCTTTAATGCATTGTTAAGGAGCCATGTATCATCAGATGTGAGATCTGCATTCAAGTCCATGCTGTCAGGGCAGCCTTGAACTGGGAATTGTGGGTAACCCAAGATGAGGAAATCCCTCCTCATAAAATCCTTATGCTGTAAGTGTCATTATCTCCCCACTTCTTTTTTATCTTCAGTATCTCCATTATATTTACCATTGTGAAATGCTACATTAATAACGTTTGCAGCTGAATTAAATTGAAAGGAACAACAAACCTCAGTGTCATGAAAAAACAGATTTATGGAGATTTGGAGATAGTTGAGTTTCAACTTGTGAAAAATACAGTTAATGTACCTGCAAAAATCACCCTGAACTCAAATATTCAGTGGAAGAGAGAGAGAGAGGTCTACAGCTGCATATGCAGAAACACACTGCAGACAGAATAAAGCAAGGGCATCCTTTTGAGAGTAGGACTCTATAAGGAATATTGGGTTTGCTTCTGGGTGTTTGTTACAGCTAATGATATAGGCCAGACAGATCAGATAAGCCACACCATATAGTGATTGGAGGACAAGAGATGGCAAGTGTGGGGTCTGAAAAACGGCTTTGCCATTTCACTCAAAACATTATGGCTAAGGCAGCTTTGTGTGTAAATCTAACAGTGGGAGATATGGGTACTATGATTTGAATCAGCAAGTCATTTTGTTAGGTTAGATTTGTAGATAAAAATTGTACCTAAGAAAAGAAATGTCAGCTCTTTAACCTTTTTCCAACATGCATAGCTAAGTTTCATTTCATCCTTGACCCCTAGCCCTTTGAGATGTCTTACTAGGTTGAAATCATGCTGTTTGTTAGAAATTTTTCTTATTTGTTGAGGTGAATTACACTACGGTGGCTTTTTGCCTTTTAACAGTAATTCAGATCAGGAGGTCTGGTCTAATCAGCTCTACCAAGAAGGTACCTTCTCTGAGACCAAATCTTACAAAGCCAACAGTTTTTGCTTGCTTTTTTTTTTTTTAGCTCAATTGAGTTCAAACCAGTTCACAGTCATTATTTATAAAGGAACAGTAAGGGATGAGTTTGATTCTGTAGGAGTTCAGAGGGTATAGCACAGAGCCAATGCACAGGCAACTAGCCAGCTGCAGAAAGCTTGTTCAGGGCAACAAACACCAGTCAGGATCTGGAGTACAGCTTTATTTAGGAGTGCCACTACCTAAAAGCATCACTCACGTTCTTGACTGCATGGTATACAAAGTTCCTGAGTGATTGTAGACTAATGACAAGACAGCATGCAGGACTCAGTTGCCCCACCAGTCGAGGGAGATGAGTGAACTTTCTAAGAGGTAAGGTTCGTGTAACTCAGTTATCAGCGTAATTATTAACAAACTGCCATTTTTTAATCTTAATTTATCCTTCCAGTAGGGGAGCCTTAACTTTCTGATCCCACCTATTAACCCACTTCCACTGCCTAGCGAGGGTATAACAGAGCTCAAGTTTAAGTGGCCAGTATTAATGTCGCCTAATTGTTAGTGCTGCTATGTTTGGCCAGAGAAGGGAGATGTGGGTAGCTGGTTCTCAAAGAGGCGTTTTACCACAACCTGAGCAGGAGTTTGTGTTACATAGCACTGATCAGTTTGAATGTGAGCAGCAGATGAAAGAGACAGTTGCCTGTCTCCACAGCTTTGAGTGGTCCTTGCAATGCATTCATTTCTTACAGCATGCAGGAGAGCAGTGCCTAAGCAGAATCTGAACAGCGCTGAGACAAGGGCTGTGGCTTCACTGCCAAGCTAGAAACAGCTGAAGAGCAAAACACTCTTGCTGCTAGTGAAACCTGATGGTGAGCTTGGGCTAGACTGGCAGTAGCTGAACTTTATAAAAGGCTGTGAGTGGAGGATGGGAGAAAAGTTGTCTGACCTGGGACTGAAAGTATTAGGAAAAAAAATGGATTCCTGAACCTGGGGACAGATATCGGGGTTCAGGGGCTGAGCCTGAGAGCCCTTACCAGAGAAAGATGTTTTTGAGGGAGAGCGCAGTATGTCTTGTAAAGAAGGTGGATCAGAGTTTGGGGGAGATGGCAGGTGAGCAAAAAACAGTGCTTGGAGTAAGGGGGGGAAGGAAGAAAACAAGGATACACCAGGGGAAAAGCAAGAGAAGTGGCCATGACTGGTAGAAAGCCAGTACCTCCTCGCTGAGGTTTGGTACCTGTTAGAAGAGACTGTAAGAAGCCTAATTTGGGCTGGCTCACTGTGGTGATACGAGATGTGAACAGCTTCTAATCATAAATCCTACTTTGGCTAAACACCAAAGCTGACAGACCTCTTTTTATAGTCCCGAGACATTCCTGGGGAAGGACAGAGTTACAAGTGCTTGTCTAGAAGAGTGTTATATTAATGGGAACGGGGTTGTATCCTTATATTGCACGCTGGTGAAAACTCCCTTTGCTTTCTGTTTGGCCATCTGAGGCAATGGCAATTCCCAGCCTCCACTGCCACAGCTGCTACCTCAGCTCCTCCCCCTCCCCCGAGTCAGGCCTGTGCCCAGTGCTTTGTCCCACTGTCACTGGCTGCAGTGGTGTTATCTTTTCAGGCACAAGAAGCAGCCTTGGCAGATCTGCTGTCCAACTTCTCTCCAGTCTGCCAATCCACTGCTCTTAGAAGGCCAATTTCTGGCCTTCCATAAGGTCTGAGGGTGCTTTAGGCTTGAGGCAGCTTGAGGTGGTGACTGCAAGTCTCAGGATGATTTTAAGTTTGATTTATATTTTTCATAAGTCTTACTTCTTCTAGACTCTGTCAAACTGAGTTTGAACCTGCACTCCTGAGCGCTGGTAATCTTGTTCACCTTTGAGATTCCCCTATGGTATGCTCCACAGAGCAGCCTCTATCCTGTGATTCCTTTGGAGTATACAATGCCAGGGCTTCAAAGACATAGTGTATGTGCTGGAAACCTGTGTTGGTGCTGGTACTCTTGGCAGCAGGTGCTTTCAGAGCACTGCCTGCTAGTTCTGGCATCTAGATATGCCCACTTTACTGTGTTCAATGCTATTGCTGACTTTGGCTATTGTTATGTTCTGTACGTGTATGAAAAGATTTGTTTCAATTAGTCTCAGTAAAAACTCACAGGCATGGCTGGATAGTCGCTGAACAAGGTAAGGTATATTTGCAGGGATGGTACAAAGTGATCTAGTGTTAGGTTTGACTTGATGTCCTCACTGATGATTTAGAAGAGTTGATGAGTAGAACAAGCTTTGCAATGTGACATTTTTAAATTATTCTAAACTCCTTGTGGAACTCAGAGGAAAAAGGGTTTTATGGGTCTGGCTGAACATAAAAGTGAAGAGACAAGGTAGAAAATAATATATAGAATAAACCCAGACAAACGTGGGTACAATAAAACACAGGAAAAATAGTCCTAAATTATCTGGGTCATTCTCCAGCACGCTCTGAGGAGCCACTATAAATCTGTATGAATGATCTGTTAAGGTGGTTCCACAGTGCTCTGCTGCTCAGAAGCAGCTCATAATAGCTGGAGCAAATCAATGGCTTTATATGCACAAATTCATGGAAACATATCTTATAAAAAATGAATAAAAATTTGTGGTTTTAACTATAGATTTCTCCTTGCTCCAGAAACATCCACAGGAAATAAAGCAATCAAATTCAAAAAACACAGCATCTGTCAACCCTACTTTTTAGCCCAAATCAAAAGGATTTCAAATTTTTTCCTCCCTAGCTTTTACAATTCCCCCCTCTGGGGGAGAGGCAAGTCTCAGTAGGAGCTGAGAGACTACAGTGCACTAGGTGAGAAATAGCTGGTGGAAAAGTATCATATACTAAACAAATTTAAGATCAGCAGCCCCTGCCCTGCTGGAGGTTCCAGAAAAGAAAAATTACAAGGAGTGTAGAGAAGTGGTGGGAAGAAGAAAAGCCTCTCTCCTACTGTTGGAGTAAAAGAAGTTCAGCTCTTGTCCTGGTCAGCATTGAGGACAAACAGGGAGCAGCAAGGAGATAAGGGAGCGTTTAGCAGCTCCAGTTTTAATTTCCTAGTCTAGCAGTGTCTGAGCTGTGATGAGCAAAGGACACCAGCCCTCCTGACCCAGCTCCTCTCCCCACCACTGCAAACAGGCTTCAGGCTGTGTTGGTTTCAGATAGTACCACAGCCAACACAGCAACTGGAGGAAGTTACACAACTTATATATTTAAAGTAGCTAGCAGTTAAATGATAAAACAATCAAAAGATGCCATGTAAATAAGGTGTGTTATATATGGAATAATGCCGTATCTGTAGCTTACTCTTGTGAAAATATACATCACTGCCAGAGTCCATGGAAAAAAGTGTGGATTTAGGGGAGCCTTCTGAGCCTGTGCGGGAATGAAAATAGACCGTTTGTGACTCAGCCAAAAGCCGGTTAAGAAAGCAGTATTTTCACCCTCAGGGAACAATTAAGTCAATTTGAAAACCTTTAGTTTATTGTTGCAAGCCCAGGCAGCCTAATGGAGAGATTTCCAAGTTCAAATAAAGTTACAGAGGTAAAGTGGTATGGTATTTAGGAGTACTGAACTTCCAAAGAAATCCGTGGTGCCTAACACAATAAATATGGATTTATTTAAGGTGCTCTCCTTAAAAAATACCAGCCTAAATTATGCTGACTTACCTACTTTTCTTTTGCCATATTTGGTGGTAACCAATACAGTCACTAGTACTTTTCAGTTAAGGACTCACTCTTCCCCAGCCCATTATTCCTTAAGACCTACAACTCTCCAGTGTGACCGTACGAATAAGAAACTCTCAGTAATAATTCTCTCCAGAATGAGGCAAAAGGAGAGAGATGATTCAAGGATGTCATGGAGCAAACTAGATCCTCAAACTGCTAGAGGAGGGGAAAATGACTGGCAACTCTGACATTCACCAAGGTATGTGTTTTGTCTTCAAGGACACAATCCAGCACCTTGAGTCAGAATTAATCAGAAGTGTTACATAGATCATATTTTCTCTAATGGAAATGTTGCTAGTTTGCAAAAAGTCATGGGGACTTTTACAGGGAAAGCCATATAATCTGGGAGAGGGGAAATCAGATAAACCAGTACTGAATGATTTTCTAATCAGGAAGATGGTTCCCAGGGAAAGAAATCAACATGCCACAGAGGATGTGTATGTCCAAGAAAAACACATGCAAACAAGCTGAGAGGATGATTTCTTTGTGCTGTTGCCTGTGCCTGCTGCTAATCCAAGCTGCAATAGGGACAAATGCCCTTAAACATATGCAGAAGGAAGGAAAATGAAGAGATCTACTGCCATAGCAAGGTCCAGACTGTTGTTAGGTATTGTCATCAGAGCCATGGAGACTCAGAATGGGGTCTGGTCTAAGACAGGATCTACCACTTCTGGCTTATAGCTAAGGCAATGAAGGGATGACTCAGACGAGCCCTGGTGTCAGCCTGCAGAAGGGATCTATTTCACATATATTTTCCTGCTTTGTGTTTTTTATAATAATTTCTAACATTGCAATTATTGCAAACATTGCAAGAGTTCACCATTCTTCTTTTAATTCTGAGCTTCTTTGGCAACTGATGGGCACTTGAATGACTCAACAGCCTTGCCCCTGAAGAGACAAATCCATACCAGGCAATGTTAAGTACAAGCCTGGTGGTATGCCAGCAGACCGGGTTTGGAATTCCCAGATGCCCCACTAAATTGCAAATTTTCAGAGGTTTTATCATCAAGTGCCAGGTAAGACTTGAGAAGTTTCCCCAGTTCCAGTGTTGTTCAGTGTCAACAGATTAGTGCTGGGAACCTGGGAACAACCAGTGCCATCATACATTAGCACTCAGAATTCCTTCAGAGGGGTTTGTTGTATGTAGTTTGTTGCCATGTAGCAGAGCATGCAGAGTTGACCATATCACTATACAAGATTGTTGTGGTTTAACGCTAGCCAGCAACTGAGCACCACACAGCCGCTCGCCCAATCCCATGGCGGGGAGTAGCTCGCCAGAGTCTGAGTAGCTACGGTGCTTGTCACTGGGGTTTGAGTAGCCACAGTGTCTGCCACCAGGGTCTGAGTAGCCGCAGTACCTGTCATGGGGATTGATCTCTGGGTGGCATTTCTAAATAGTTCTTTAACCCTAAACAAGACCTGAACTACATTCAGGAATATGCTGGTTCCTAGCAATAAGACCATGCTGGTTTCAACATGCCAAGGATATTCAAAATTTGCAAAATTCTCAAATGCTATTGTAATTAGCCTGGTGGAGAAGGGGAAGATGTGGGAAGATGTCTTCCCCATAGGTTGGCTCCCCAAGGAGAAAAGGTATCCAGATTGGCAACATAAGGGTGAATTATTTATGGTTCGGCAGGCCCATGACACCTCAGGCCATCAGGGAAGAGATGCAACATATAGATGGGCTCATGATCGAGGGATGGACCTGACCATGGACACTATCACACAGGTTATCCATGAATGTGAAACATGCACTGCATTCAAGCAAGCCAAGCAGTTAAAACCTCCGTGGTATGGAGGACGGTGGCTGAAATATAAATATGGGGAGGCCTGGCAGATTGCCTGTATCACACTCCCACAAACCCACCAAGACAAGCACCATGTGCTTACAATGGTGGAAGCAACCATCGTTCCCCCACCATGGGATGGGGGAGGAAATTGGAAGAGTAAAAGTGGGAAAACTCATGGGCTGAGACAAAGACAGTTTAAAGCCGCATGTGCAAGCAGAGCAAAACAAGGAATTCAATCAGCACTTCCCATTGGCAGGCAGGTGTTCAGCCATCTCCAGGAAAGCAGCGCTTCATCACACATAATGGTTACTTGGGAAGACAGACACCATAACTCCCCCACTTCCTTCTTCTCCTCCCAGCTTTATATGGTAGGCATGACATCATATGGTCTGGAATATCCCTTTGGTCAGTTGGGGTCAGCTGTCCCGGCTGTGTCCCTTCCCAACTTCTCGTGCACCCCCAGCCTACTTGCTGGTGGGGTGGGGTAAGGAGCAGAGAAGTCCTTGACTGTGTGAGCACCACTCAGTAATAATGAAAACATCCTTGTGTTATCAACACTGTTTTCAGCACAAATCCAAAACATAGCCCCATAGTAGCTACTATGAAGAAAATTAACTCTATCCCAGCCAAAACCAGCATGAAGATATAAGAACAAGGGAATAAGCTGTCTTGAAAATATTGATTGCAATAATAGTGTGAGGTTATATAAAAGACAGTTTAAAGGACATAATTTCTTCTTTGCTTTAGAAAGCTTCATTTCCATTTCCTTGTCATTAGAGTCTCAGACAGGACATGATATTACACAGAATTACCTATCTTCTTACTACCAAAGGTGTCAGGATTACCACTTCTGTTGTATACTTTCACTGGCTGTGGGCTGCTTTTTTCTGTTATTACCCTCAAAAGAGACATTGGTACAACCTTATGCAGCACAGCCTGGAAAATATTGATTAGCCTTATTGCTGGGCTCACAGCATTTATTTCTCTACGAGTATCATGTAGAGACCATGATTCAGAGGAATAGTGAATGATGTTTAATTTGGGTGCCATCTCCCAACCTCCTGTAAGTACCTTTGGTTCTATGCAGCTGTTTCCAGGAGAACCAGTTAAACAACTGCTTGAAGATCATATCCTGCAGATATAGAAACGTTGAGACAGAGGAGTCTTACAAGAGAACGAAAATTAAAAATATAAACAGCACAAATGGAATAATGATCAATACGAAGAAATGAAAAAATACAAAGAGTCCAGGTATGATCCACAGGACAAAACATGAAAAGCAGAAAAGGCTGCAAGATGGCTGCAGCAGCAGTTAGATCCTAGCTGACTGTATGGCACTGTGGCAAAAGTACCTAAAAAGTTTGTTTGTCAGATGAGAAGAAACTATTTCTTGAGATTTTTGCCTTCTCTGAATCTTAATTTTCTTGACAACCAAAGGGTTCTTTTTTTGTAGTCATTCAGGTTAGGTGTTTCAGATGTTTCCTGATGGTACTCTAGCAATATATTTTCAGATGCTGCTAATCAGAATCCTGAAACTGAACCAGCGTCATGGTGCCAAAGCATCTCTTGGTAAAATTAAATAGCAGATCTTACTGCCAAAATTTATCTTGGATACTTCAATATGTTGAGAGACCTGCTAGGAATTTAAGTAGAAAGAATAAAGGCAAGGCTGCTCTGTGTTTGCTACTGGTTTATAATATTTTTCCCTGGCTCCTGAACCATCTCCCAGATCTTCACAAGAAGGTTTTTGCTTGTCAAGAGCTTGCATGTTTTGCACATTCTTGGTAAAGAAGGAACACACAATAGCTGCAGTTTCCAGGGATACCACAGGGCACTGTCGCTGCGGGATGGCACGGGAGGACAGTAGTGGAGGAGTGGAACGCTATAAACTTGTCCTAAAGCTTTCACTGAAATAAGAAAATCCCATGGAGTGTTCTGAATTCAGCAGATCAGCAGATCTCTGAAAGAAACATCTGCCACTGAAAACCTTCCAGCTTGATCTTTTGCTATCATTCAAAGCACTTCTTAACACTGCCTACAAGACAGGATACTTTGTTCAGACATGAAGAAACAGAGACTTATGAGATATTATTACTATTTCCTACTGCTCTTCACATTTATTTGCTTTGGAAAATCAGAGATTCTGCAAACTATTGTTTGCTGAAGTCATCTGGAGTTAATGACTGCACATGTTGTAATGTCTGCTGTACTCTAAACTCACCTCTCTCTTGCCTGAAGATTAAAGGCAACCCCAGCTCTGCAATTTGATGAAGACAACCTGGTGTGGGTTCTCCATGACCTCTTTTTGGCAGGAACAGAAACCACAATGACCACTTTGCACTAGGCACTGCTCCATATTTTGACTTACCCCAGAGAAGAGGGGAGACTAATGAGGTCACATGCAAAACCACTTGGATTATGCTTTCTCAGAGAACACACCAAGGTAAGCACAAAGTGTAAAGGTAAAAACTTGTAAAACTGCATCCAACTGGAAATTCATACTCTGTGAGCCAACAAACACATCTTTGATATATTGAGAATCATGGACTCACCCAGGCCCATTAGCTTCATCTTGCTGCCTTGTACCCTGGCAAGAAGTATTCACTCTTTCTTCCTTTCTGTGAGAGTCAGAATGAAAGCAGAGGGAGCTGGGCATGTAACAAGTCTGTAAAATGACAGTAGAGAGCGCAGTGTCCCTGCAACCATGCTGCTGAGCACAACCAGTTGCCCAGGCTTCTCCCAGGGTGGTCCTGATGAGACAGCAGTGCTGTCAGTTGCACACTCAGTGAGAGAGGGGAAACTCCCATCCTTAACATCCAGCTGCAGCATGGGATCAAAATCATTTTTCCCGTACAGGCCACCACTGTCCTCCCCCACTACAGCCTCTTCTGAGCAGTGGCAGGCATCCTGAAAGTCCTTCAAATTCCTGATCGACAAAACTAAAAAAATCTCTCAGAGAAAAGTTTGATTTGGGGGAAATAACAATGCTGGCAATTCCTGGGCTCTTTTGCATGGTCTCTTGAAGTGTTTTGCAATGCTTCATTGTCTTTCACAATGTTTCTGAAGAATATCAAATTTATTAGATTTGTTTTCAGTCTTGCATAAAGTTCTCCCATTATTATGTCTCTCCATCCCTGAGCTATCCACTTGCTACTTATAAAATCTTATTAGGGCATTAGCTGAGAATGTTTTAGTGCATTAGAAGGAAACAATCACTGGAGAGTGTAATATAATTTCTGTACAGAGTAGTTTTCTGTCTACTGTCACTGGAGTGGTTAACTGGGAATGCATTTGTGACAGCAACAGCCCTAGTAGCTCAAATAGGATGGACTCTGAAGCAGAGAGGATACAGATAAAGATTCGTGCTGCAGATAAAATGATCATTGAGTCTGCCAAAAGGGGTGGTCCCGCCTCTTTTGTCCTTGGCCATATTCTCACTCTGCTTGGTGAGACAGCAGCCAGCAGGTGAGTGTGTTCAGACTGTTGAGCCAGCAGAAAACTATTACTGCAACTAAAAATGAAAGGCTTTCCACCAGATCAGCCAAATGAATTCAGTCACTTTATAGCTCTGTGGTTCCTAGAGCCAACCCTGGTGAAAGGGAAAATGAGGGGATGGGACTATTTGTTTTCAAGGCATCTTGCTTATAGGTAGATTACAGTCTGGCTGTAACGTGAAACTGCATGAAGCAGCTTGCCCAGAATCACAGAGGAGATCTGTAGCACAGCAGGGAATTGAACCAGATCTTTAAAGTCTAAGTTAATGTCCACACCAGGGTACCAGCCTTGTTCTCACTGTGATAGCTGAAAAGTGGCCCACCTCAGTTCACCTGATCCATTCTTCCTGTTCACTCTATGCACAGTTCAAGGGGCACACTCCATTGTGCCCCAGCTGCCTTCACTTTGGGACTAGACATGGTTAATTTGGCTATGCTGTCCAAGCGCTCCAATAGGGTTAATGCCTGTGGGAGTGTGGGGTCTGGCAGCTCTGGGGCTAGCAGGTCACAGCTGAGTGAGGAGGGACATGAGGACAGCAATGTTTTCTAAAAGTCAATTTTTTTGTGGGTGTTCTTGTCTTTCTCTGTGTCTGGATTTCTCTGATATTCCTGAATATCCAGAGGGCCCAACTCAAGCTGCTGCCGGGACCGACACCTCTCCCCTTAACTGGCAAGCTGTGGATACTGGACTTCCAAATTCACCATGAAACACTCTTGAAGGTACTGATGCTTTTTATAGTTTTATGAATAGTTCAGGTGTAGACTCCTAACCTATCCTTGGCTAGAACATAAAAGCATCTTTCTTCTCCTTCCCAGCTTCTGTCTGAACTGTGAGCTTTTTAGGCAGAACTTCAAGCCCTATGTCTCCCTGTTGGACTTTAGAGAGGATTAGCAATGAGTGGAAAGGGCCTGCAGCAACAGTTGCAAATGGTGCAAATCACTGAACAGTCACCCAGTCAAAAATAATGCCTGAAGAATGCTGTTACTACACTACAAGCTACAAGGAGGGAGGAAAGGAAACAGGAAGAATAAGCAAAACTCATCAAAGGAGGCAGAAAGCAAAGCTTATTTGCTTGAGGACTGAATCCTATAGCTCTTATTTCAGCAGTATTGCCATTGGCTGGTTACATCTTGGCACAACAAGGCTCTGGAAGGCTTCCTTAAACAGAGGTCTGGCCTGGCCAGTGCAGGAGCAGCAAAGCAAGTAAGACTGCAGCACACTGGAGGTGTTACTGCTCCAGGCCAGTCCTTGCTGTTGAGGATAAGAATGAAGGGGAAAGGACAAAGAAAAGCTTTGTTACCTGTGGTGTTACAATTTTGAAGGTTGTGCTGAGACAAAAGTTCCTCTTCCCTGGGGTTCTGCTTGTTTTGGGAGGGTGTTGCAAGTGTCAGTAATCATCAGTGCTAATCTGCACTGCAAAACAACCAAGTGGATAGATTAAAATCTTAATACATTTGACTACATAACTAAGCAGCTGCACAGAACTGCAACTAGGTGACATCGTATGGACTATTTGGTACAGTAGAGTATGAACACACTGGCTTTCTGGCTTTTTTTTTTTCTTGGACAGTGTAGAGGCACAGAAGGAAGATATTAGTAATGTTACTGACATTCCTTAATGTGGTCTACACACCGCATCTGCCAAATAAGACCCACAGGACCCTTCCCTTTCTCCATGTGCTGCTGGAGGGTGAGCCAGGAAGGCTTCATGCCATGACCCTATCTCTAGCTGTCCTGGGAAATGCAGCAATGTTGGTAAAAAGGAGAGTCACTAAGCCTGGGAGGTGTGTGAGGCAAGATGCATCATCGAGGCTCCCTATTTTCCTGCGTGTACAGAAGGAAACACAGGCTCTGCAGTTCCTTTGGGTACTATATGGAATTCAATTCAGGGATTCAAGTACTTGTTTCTTCCTCCGTCTCCACCTTACTTGGGCTATTAATGCAACAAACTGGACTCCAACTGCTGTGAAAACCATTCTTCAAATTACTCTCCCCTACAGAAAACAGCCATTGCTCACAGCAAGTGGCAGCAACTAGGTGCCTGATCATATTTGCATGCGTTTTCAGTATGGTTAGCATATTTCAGAATCCCTGGCTACATCTTTGTTTCAAAAAATTGCAAAGGAGGAGGCCTGCACCCACCTCCAGAGAGATGCAGTCCTGCTTATAGATGTTCCTGAGTAACATATGTGATTTCAGCAACACAACATTACCAGTGGATTCCTAAAAGCAAACTGCAGAAGCCAGGATGCATGTGAAAACTCTGCTCAGTCAAACTCTTAACAGCTTTACAAATAGCACGTTTTTCACCAGTTCCCCCAAAATCCCTAGAGCAGAGATATGTCTTTTAATCTTTCAAGTGTCCATCTTGTCTGCAACTTGGGCTGTAACTGCTCAGAAAAAGGTCACACACTATATATATATAGTTGCATAGATATATATATATAGTTACATATGGTTTGGTGTTACATATACAAATATACATATACATATATATAACACCAAAAATATGTGCAGGCACCATCTTTATTCATCCATCTGCTTCATACTTTAAAATCCCTGAAACAGATGTTCAGAAATCCTTACCTCCTATCCCATACAGTCACAGGCTAGCTGATGTTCCTATCCAAAATCCTAAATCTTTGAGCAAGGTAACACTATCTCATCTTCCCTCCGCCTGTGCAATTAGGTCTTTCTCAGCTACTCAGGGTTAAAGAGTTTAAAACTGGTCTCTAATTTACAGGTGCCAGAGACTTGATTTGCAGGACTACCGAGAACCCAAACTCCGGCAGCAATCAGTAGGATTTGTACGAGCTAAGCACTTCCCAGGCAGCTCATGATACTCAATACATCTCAAACGACATACTGCAGATCAATGGCTATGTTTGTTTGAAAAGTTTGGCTTAACTGCCTCACTGTGCTAGACTTCGCAAGCACAATGCTCAGTGCCATGGTGAGCAAACATTACCATCTAATGGCTGCACCTGTTAATTACAACTATAATTTCTACTTTAACGATGAAGACTGTTCTTGTGTAAATACTGATACACTGAAAAAGCTGTATGATTGGAAAATAAATAAAAATAGAAAGATAATAAAAGCAATATTTATGTTTTTGCAGTATCCATCAATCAACTCTGGTGGGGCAATGTAAATGGAAGAAATCCCATTGAAGTATTTCTGGTTGTATGACATGGTTGTTGCACTGATGGCTATATATACTGCAGATACATGAATAATAACAGCCATAAATAATAATGCAATGCATTAATAACAGTGAAAGCCTTTTAAGATTTTAATAGTGAAACATGATTCCAACCTCTTTTCCTGACAGCAGGATGAAATTTCTCCTACCCCTTTCTTGGGCAATGCCAAGGGCTGCAAAACAGCCCTTACATAACAGAAATGGTCTTTGAGGTCTGGCCTAAGAGTGCCACTAAGATGTGGAAGGGCCTCTCTGTAAAAGTCTCACACCTTCATGTCATCATGTGTCTTATTGTCTCTCTAGGTGGCCAGGGTGTATGGAAATACATACACACTCTGGCTAGGAAAAACACCAGTGATTTTGCTCAATGGGTTTCAAGCAGTGAAGGATGCCTTGACTGGGCATGCAGAATAATTCTGAGACCTGTGGCATCCTTTTTTAGGGATGTCGTGGGAGGCCCCTACGGTACTTTCTGTTGTTATGTGTACTGAAATATTTTTAGCAGAACAAGCTGTTCAGAGAATGGGGTTTGGTACAATGACTGCATCTACTCTTAAGGCCTCTTTTCAAGATGAGCTGCTCTTGGCAGCAAGTTGAATGCTCTAGAACCACTGCTGCATGTCCTTCTCAAACACTGGGCCCCCAATATACATTCAGCACACAAAACTAATGTGTTTCCCATTTATATACTTGCATAGCCTGGGCAATTCTTAGTTACTGAGAGTGTTACCAAGCTATCTATCTCAGTAAGTCTTTGTAGTAAAAGGTGTAAAATTGTAAAAACGTCAGCCAGCAGGACCCAGCATGTGTTGAGTGCACGGTTCTAGGTAAAGGAGCAGAAAAGGAAAGACAGGTATGGAACTTATTTCCCACAAAAAGGATCAAGTAGATGGGAAAAAAATGGCATAAACACCTCTGATTCCCCATATAAATACTGCCAGGGATCCTTCCAAACTCATGGTGGTAATTTTTGGAACCACTACGATTTCACTAGTCCTGCTTATGGAGACACCAGTCCCATACTTCTCCCCAGTCCTTCTCCATTTTTTGCAGGCATCAACTTTGCCAATGGGCATACCTGGAAGCGGCAAAGACGGTTCAGCCTTATGACTCTGAGGAACCTGGGACTGGGAAGAAAAGCCTGGAAGCCTGGATTCAGGAGGAAGCTTGCTGCCTGATTGAGGTCTTTGCCAGAGAAAGAGGTGAAATACAGATCTGTATGTAGTCATGACACGGGCTCATTCTCCCTATTTCCAACCCTGCTTTTTCTACTGGAAGTTGCAATTTCTGCAGTAGGTTCAATGGGAGGCTTACACAGCTGATGCTTTCACAATTCATTTTGCACTTGGCTGGAACATCATGCCTGACTCATTGCTTTCATGCTAACCCTTTATGGGAGAAAGTGACAGATGAGAGACTCCTAAATTGTGCTGATTATGCACTTTTCTATAGGATGGAATCTTTCCCTCACTCATTATAAAGGTGCCTGAAGAACAATCTCCCAGTTAGTCTCCTGCATCTTGATTTCTGCAGGCTCAGCTATTTGTGTAATCCCATGCAAATCAAGAGCAGGCTGGATGGGAGCTCAGTGTAACAAAGGGTCATAGCCTATAAAAGAAGTTAATGATGCAGCTTTCTCTGTTTGTAGGCATGGAACTCTGTCCCACTCCCTTTTTCCATCAACAACATGATTGCTGATGTGTTTTTTGGACATTGCTTCTCTACGGAGGCTGCCATGTGCCAGAGGCTGCTCAGAGGCTCCCAGGCCATGGCAGAATTCCACAGCACCTCCTGGCCTCAGGTAAGCAAGGACTGACCCATTCCCTGTAACTGTATCAAAGCCTGACAGCATTCCTCAGTGACCCGCGGCATGAAATGGTCATTCTTTGCCAACGCACAGAGAGGAAGAAGAGCTCTTAAATAAACACTGAACTCTGCTAAAACCAGCACTGACTTCTGTCCCCTTCTTTCTCAACAATGATCCCACTGCAACCATTCCTGGCTTGCTTTGCCTACGGGCCCATTGAATCTCCTGTAATAGCTCTCTTCAGAGAGATTGATCTGACTTTACATTGATATTGTTCAGCATCAAGTTTGCCCTGGGGCCAGAATCAGGTTTTTCCTCTTAGCTTGTGTCTTGAAGGGTTTTGTAATAGCCCTGATTTCCTGCATTAGATTGGGTTGCAAGAACCATCCAGAAAAAACAGGACAAGCTAACATGGTTGTGGCTTTGAGAACTACAGCCAAGTGTTGACTTAAGATTTAGGAGGAAACAGGTCATTTGGGAAAGATTTCACTTAGAAAATGTAAGAAAAACTGTACTCAAGGGCATTTAAATCCCCCAAATCTGAAAGTTACTAGTGGAGAGCAGGCAATCTGGAAAGTTAACTGTATGGTAATGGTCATCCTTCACACACTTGTCTCCAAGATAATTTTTAAATAAATTAAGTGGTCATTCATTTCCTATAGTCAGACAAGTAATACATCTGAATCATAGCCATGGTTAGGTGTGGTTCAGCTGTGAGCATGCAGGCTTTAAATGCATTATGAAGCCAAGACGTCATGGTGTTCCTTGTGCTTTTATTTCCAGGTGCCGCTCTACAACACTTTCCCATCCCTGCTGAGGCACTGAAGCACTATGTTAATGAGAATGCTGGTGGCACTAACACTTGCAGGATCTATGACCACTTATTAAAGATGAGATCAGGAACCATCAGAAGAGCTGGGTGCCTGCAGAGCCACAGAACTTCATTGATGCATGCCTAGCTCAGATGTTAAAGGTAACAAGTAATTGTCTCTTGTGCAGCTGCAACATATTTAAAATGCTTGTAGTTATTTCCAGATGCACTGCTACTTCCTTCTCCTCCTTTTTCTCCTGAGAGGCTGTTGAGCTATTTCTTTCTTTGAATTCAACCTCAAAAGCAAAATACTTTGTGGAGCTACTGAGGATGTTCCTTGGCAGTCACCACAGAGAGAGTAATGCTCCACTCTAGACTGAAAGAATGCTTATTGTATGCTGTCTTCCTCAGTCAGCAAGACTTTTTTTTTAACAGAGCTACATGGCTGCTGTCTTACCAGCTTCATCAACTCAGTATGGGCTCTGTGATGAAAAAAAGCTCTGTTGCTGGAAATTTGCTATGCTATTAAAGCAATCTTAAATCTCATTATCTGTCTCATATCTGCAGGCAAAGAATGACCCACTCTCCGCATTCAGAGAGACCAACATGGTGCAAGCGATCACATATCTCATCATAGCAGGCTCAGACACTGCCACTATCACTTTATGGTGAGCTCTCCATGATGGTATATCTGGAAGTACAAGGTAAGAAATGTGTGTATCAGCACTTATATGTGTGGCTGTCCTTGCTCATGGCAGGGTAATAGGCAAAATGCAGTTGACTCAGCTGCCCTAATCCTGTAGTGTAGGGTGTCTTGGGAATTTTAAATTTCTGCAGAGTCTACACATCAATGGCCTTCTTGAATACTCATTATTAGTCCTTTTATTCTGCAGAATGAGTCCAAGAAGAGTTGGATGCCGTCATTGGTCTATCCTGTGGAACTGAATAAAAGGACTGAACGATCCTGCCATATGCAAATGCAGTTCTATGTGAGATTATGTGTTATAGCAGCATAAGTGCAATAGGGTTTATGTGCACCCAGGATAGCACACTGCAAAGCTTCACTATCACTAATGTATATTAATGCCACTAAGCTTTGGGGACAATCCTTAGACAAAGCAAAGCCAGGCAATAGATCTCTCTCACTGATTTAAACACCACACGTTGTGTTTATATTTTGTCCCAGGCTGCAAAACTACCCGAAGGTGAGTTTGAACAACTCGTGAGGAACTCTTCACTGTGAATAGGATGCTGGACATTATCTACATCCTATAATATGAATAAACCTGTACTCAGTTTCCCTCTCCTTTCACACAGATATTACTTTTTCTATACAGGATTTCAAGAGTTAGATCAGTATAAAGGCACCAGTATAATGACCCGAGGCTTCTTTTAAACTGGTACAAGCTAAATATAAAACCCACAGAAATTCTAGAAAAACAGTCTGTATATGCAACTTATTACAGCAGCAGAATACTTTAAATCCATATCCAACTTCATGTAGGTGGTCTTCCCAATGGATAAGACCTATGTAGCTTTGGGGGAAGATATCTTTCAGAAAATCAAGATCAAAGTCAGGGGGCTTGATCAGTGTGAAGCCTTCAGTTCAGTGGTGTTTGGGGTTTTTTTCCAAAGTTTCTGATTACTGTAATTACTGCATCCTCTGGTGCTCCAAAATCAATCTTCAAGAGTGCCTAACAATTTCTAAATAAGCTATTCTGTAGGAGATAGCACAGCATGACCCTGTTTCTCACCTCATAATAATTAGTTGGCACTTGCACCAGGCAATTTCAAGAGAACAATTGGTATCTTGGCAATTTAAGTCATTAGTTTTTGACACTGTGAAAAAGATCCTTGTGTGTTCATTTTGTCTTTCAGTAGGATACCTTAATTTTCCCCAACATATTTTCTGTCTTGTATGATCAAGAGCAGTGGGAGAGTCCTTGACAATTTAACCCTGGTTATTTCGCGGACACGGATGGAAACTTTGTGAACAAAGAAGCCTTTATGCTGTTTTCTGCAGGTAAGAGCAATCCTCAGTATTGCATACAGCTGTCCTACAGTGACTGTTTCACAGGGCAAGACTTTCTTAACATGTCATCTCCTGCCACAAGTATCTTTATTCATTTCCATAATAAGGTCTAGGTAGCAAAAAAGTGGAGGTAGTGATTTTGGAGACTTGCTGCAAATTAATTTTCTTGAGAAAAAGAAGTTAAGACTAGCTGGTGTCTGAAATTCTCAATGAAATGAAATGCAGCTGTGATAGTAAGGTAGATTGTCCTGTGGGAAAACAAGGGCTGATTAAAGCTCCTTCAGAAGGCAGGGGATGCAAACCTGTTTGCTAATTAAGAACTGGCTCCTGGAAGGTATTAGAATTCTTATACTAATATTGATATCAGTGGAGACTAAGAGGCCAACAAAAGCAGCAGCACATTAGGTTTATCTATGAACAGGTCTCCATAGCAATTTGTATAACGCATCCTTTCTGAAATATTTTTGTAAACTGCTGGTCTTCAGAGCACAAAGTTCCCATTTATGTGTAACGGCAACCAGCTAGGAAATGTATGGGGTTTTAAACCATTTCTGCTGGTATTTGTTTCTAAATAATTTTCTATGTCTTCTAAGATTATGAACACAGGTTTGAGCCCATAAAACAACAGGATGGGAGTTCCAGTGGTAAGGATTTTTAGCGTAGGACTTGGGAGAGTTCTTTTCCCTGTTCTGCCATACTTCTATGATTTCAGGGATGTTGCTGAAACATCCGGCCTTTGCTTCCAAATAGTAAAATAGGAATAACAGCATTGCATTACTGTGCTTTGCAAGGTTAAATACACTCAGACACTGTAGTAACAGTGAATATGTAGTACCTTACATGTGTTGAATACCCTTTTTTTCATATTCCTGATGTACAGGCTATGGATTTTCTCTGACTCTCTCCACATCTCAAGTTGGTGGAGAAACAGAAACTACATTAGTCAGAAATCCATTTACTAATTCTGCCAGATAGCAGAAATTATTGATCAGAGGTTTGCAAAATACTACGGGAAGATTCTGTGCTCATGGGGTAACCTGGGCATTGTTTCATGAAGTGTGAAGAGATGCTGGAGGAGGGACTATCTCCCCTGCCCTCTGTAAAATGTCTGTTATCATCTACTAATACTGCAGGCCGTGCGGGCTTTTCACTGGTATGGTGTTTTTTCCTCTCCTCTCCCCTTCCCTGGACCCTATCCCTGCCTCAGGTAGGGCATGCTAGAGAAATAGCATCAGCAGCCATGGCAATGAGTTGTAGATCTTGACAGGTCCGTTCACAGAATGGAGTGAAGGATGCTGATGACTGGCCTGTGTGGGGGTCATCCCCCAGCCCCACCTGTACAGGACCTGTGCCATCCCTCACTATACGCCGAAGGGAAAGGAAAGGATGGGGCCGGCGGCGGGGCTGGGGCTTGCCTGTCACCACAGCAGGTAAGTTGGGCAGACCCTTTAAAGAGTGACTGACTGACTCCTAAAACTGTATCTACCAGAGACAAATGAACGCTATGAATAAAATTACGAGGAGCTCGAACCCGCTGTCCCTCTCTGTGTCACACACACGTCGTGCAAGGTGACAGCTCGACCCCACGCCTCGCCTCACCTCACCTCACCTCACGGCGGTTTCCCGCCTCACGCCACACCCAACGTGGTGGCTCTGTCCGCACGCCACGCTCAAGATGGCGGCTACCCCGCAGTGGTGGTCCCGACAGCGTCCTCACTCAAATGGCAACCGGGGGCGTTCTTTTTCCCCTTCCCTCCGTTCCTTTCGTCGTGCGCCGTGCTTATGGCGCCGGAGGGGAAGCGCGGGGTGGCTCTGGCCGCGCCGCCGGAAGCGGCGGAAGGCTTTGGAGAGCGGACTCGGCGGAGCGGAAGTCGCTGAGGTGGACGGAGGTGGCGGCAGCGAGCGACGATGAACAACAAATTCGACGCGTGAGTCGGCGGCGCGGCCCTCCCCGACCCCCCTCCCGCCGCTGCGGGGGGCTGCGCGGCCCCGCTCCCTGCCGGCGGCTCCCCTCCGCCGCCGCCGCTGCCTCGGCGCCGGTCGGGCGAGAGGCGATGAGTCACGGGGCCGCGCACAGCCCCGTTCCTCCCCCCCGAGCCCGGCCCGGCCCCGCTCGGGTGCTGCTGCCTGGTCCTGAGGGGGGTGCGGGCCCGAGGGGTGGGGGCGGTGGTCCGGCGGCACAACCCTGTGCTCGTGGCGGGGCATCCCTCACCGTGCACCGCCGTGGGGCGGGCCGGCCGGCCGGGGAGTCGTGGGCCGCCTCATGGCCCCGCTTCTCGCTCATCTTTTCTGGCCCTTCGCAGGGAATGGGGCGGGCGGAGAGACCTGTGGGGTGCGGGGCGCTGGCGTGGTGTCTGCTCGCCTGAGGGGCTGTCTCTGCTATGCTTAGGGGCATGGGGAGCTGGGTGGGAGAGAGTCAGCAAAGTTACAGTGACAGGTCTTCGTGTTCACCAACTGAGTAGTTAGGGACCCTAACAGATAGGTGAGGTGTTCAGCGGCAGATCAGTATCTAGTACAAACTGGTTCAGTTTCTTCTAAAAAGGCGTTTTGTTGCTCACTTCTGCTTAAAAGTGTGTGCCTAAGATGCCTGTGATGGGCTCTGGGCCTGCAAAGTAGTAGTAGTTTTTGCTGTGTGGGTTGTCAAGTGTAGATTTTCAAATGCTGATGGCCCTTGTACCACGGAGGAGCTTAGAAGCAGAGACTACTGGGGTTTGGTATGAACCTTCTCAGCTGTGCAATGTAAGACTTGCTTTCTTTGATCCTTCTCTTTATCAGATTGAAAGATGATGATAGTGGAGACCATGACCAGAATGAGGAGAATAACACACAGAAAGACAGTGAGAAGGAAAAGAATGATCGAGAGAAACCACAGAGTACTACCAAGAGGAAGGTATGGTGCTGGCATCTGCATTCCATCGCTAAGGCATGATGTGGGAGTGCTAGAGAGTCAGTCCTCGGTTCAGGGATAAGCAACATATGTCTTGGTGGGCTGTGGTCACTCAATGTGCTGTTACTTTTGTAATGAAGACAGAGGGGCTATGTTAGCATTTGAATAATTTGATGTACCTTTTGGAGGTATGTAATCTGAGGGTTGAATACTCCCTTCACAAATGCAGCTAGTGATCTGCCAGGCTTTTGAATAAATATGAGAAATAAAGCTTTATTTTCCCCCAAAATTTTTTTGGAGGAGGGTGTGGAGGAAGGAGCGATTGATGAGGGAGTGGTGGCTTGCATTTGGTTTACCAGGCTGTGTTTGTGCCACTGTTGAAATAACTCTTAAGATGGGTCTCTGTATGTGTAGTGTAGCCTAGTTAAGGCGGCTTATATCCATCCTGTTTTCATTTTTTTTAATCTTGTGCTTAGGAAAATTATTCTGTCTAAAGTAATGTAATCCTTATAAACTTAACATAGACAAGAGGAGGGTAGAGATTTAAACCCTAGTAACTCCTGTAACAATGTCAAATGATACAAGTTAAGGGCTTTTTGGTTTGTTTTTTTCCTGTCAATTTTGACTTTTGGGTAATGAGTTCTCGTTAGCCTCTTTTATGCTCATTAGAAGTGTTTTTAATCAGAAATGGGTGTTTTGGAAATTGAAAAATGATCACTGCCCACTGCTAGTGATGGGTTCTGCCAAAGCTGACATAACGAGTTCTAAGACTAATCCTCCCAGAGTGTTAGGGTGTTGGTTGCTTAAGGGAGTTGGTGTCACCAAAGAGTTATAATTGCTTTTGAATCATGGTTTAGTATAAATGAGTTTTGTTCTTCCCAGAGAAGGAGAATATCTTTTTTTTTTTTTGTAATTGGAAAAAGTTAAAACTCTTGCATTGCCCTTTTTAGTTTGTCTTTTTTCATTTGAGACAGGCACAGTTAAGGACTAAAGGAAAATTTAGTAATACTGCTTCTAATAATTACAAGGGTTGCTTTTTTTGTGATGCTCTTCTGAACTTGAGTTACTATTTCCTTAGCCATCCCTGCACTGCAAATTTCTAATATCCTTTGAAATAGTCAGCTGCTGTTAGCCTAATGGTCCGTTTCAGACAATACACAGAGATAGTATTTTTCTGTAAAAATGAGGATCGTCTGTTTGTTTTATAGTCTGCGAGGGCAGGAACATGTGGACTTCTGATGCTGTGAATGTAATTTTTCCCATTCTCCTTTTAGAGGAGCATATAAGGGGTAAGCAAGCTTTTCTGTTCTGCAGGCTGTTGTCCCAGGGCCAGCTGAGCACCCCTTGCAGTATAATTACACCTTCTGGTACTCCAGACGAACACCCGGGAGGCCTACCAGCTCACAGAGTTATGAACAGAACATCAAACAGATTGGCACCTTTGCCTCCGTGAGTATATCCCTGTTGTCCTTGTGTCACTTGGGCATGGTGTGGTCATTGTGACTGGCTTACTCCCCGTGTGCTAGGTGCATGGACATGCAGGCTGTGCTCTTGTTGTCAGGAACAGAGGAGAGTGAGTGATTTGCCATGACTTACATATGAGTTCTTGAATTACCTACAGCAGGTGACATGTCTTAAGCAGTTCTCCTCTGCCCTGTGCTAGACATCTGTGCCTGCAGTAAAGGTGATAGCTGAGTTAATAATAGAAAATGAAAAGAACTCCCATGTAGCTTAAATCTGCTAGCTGGAGCAGAACTTGACAGGTAAGCAAGAGAAGAAAGGAACAGCTTTTCTGGATGCAATGTAGGTGTGAAGCAAAGACTGTACAGTCTGCCCCCTGCACTTCCCCCCTGCCCGTATTTCCACCACAAAGACTGTGTTTGGAACAAGCATCTGGTGTGCTGTATATACAAGCAGCTGGTGGCCCATTGTCTCTCTGGAAGTGATGACTGAGGTGCAGTTTGGTGTTGCAGTGAAGTTCATTAAAAGGCAAACTGCTCTCCCTTTCCCCTTCCACTCTTTGTGGTTGTTTATTCCTGGAATAAATTGAGCGTGTCCTGGAAAGGCAGTGTTGGGTTGTTGCGTGGTACTGGCAGCGTAAAACCGTCATTAAGATCCCAAGATACACAAGCAAAACACGTCTCCATTGTAGAGGCAACGCATACAATACCATTCTCAAGGCTAGGAAGTCTGTTGGCTGCTTTGTTTTGTTGTTTTTGGTTTTTGGTTTTTTTTGTTTGTTTGGTTTTTTTTTTTTTTTTTTTAAATCTAGTATTCGTCCAGATTTTCCAGGGTCCCTTGCAAATGTTAATTTTGCCCACCAGTAAATTTCTATCTTTTGTAATGTGAGAATTTTTAAAAATATCCCTTTATCGCTTCTGGAGGCTGCAAAAATATTCCTGTCCAAGCAGCTGGGTTGTGTTATTACATCCACACAAGGTAAGAATAGGAAGAATACCTCTAAGCCTGTCATCATGGGTAGTTACTGCTCCTGTTCCCCTGTGTGAGCAAGTACTTTTAGTTCAGTGAATGAAAAACACGGCTACCGCTTGATGATCTGGTAATAACTTTTCAGTCTGTTAAATCAGTGTAGACTTAACATTGATTTTTAGCTCCTTAGAGGAAAAACTTCGCACATCCTGTTGTCTGCTCTTTGCTGCAAAGAATTTATGGGAGCTGTTGTAGGTTGGAAGTGCTAGAGTTCAGTTAGGATGGAGAGAGACTGGCCAGCAGATATGATAATGTGTTTGGTTCCAAATTCTGTTCAAGGAGGAGGAACAAGCTTCAGAGAAGAATTGTCTACACCTAAATCTGGGTTCAGATTTATTCTTTGCTTTTCAGTAGAGAGCTCTAAAAGCTTTTAAATGCTAACCACTAGAGGGCATATTCACTCGGTGTAAGAATGTAATTTCCACTCTGCATTTGGATGTGTTTGACAAAAATAGATTGCTTCTGACCCCACCTCAGTCTTGGTTCATAATTTTATTGGCTATAAAAGCAAATTCCTGCTTGGACGGCAGAGGTCAGAGATTGGAGCAGAATTCCAAGTGCTGACCAAGTCACTAAGGTCTCTGATAAAGTACTTGGGATAGTGTCTGTCCCCTCCAGCCTCACTGCTGATCTGCTTAATAGCTATTGTCTTACTGAGTAGAGTCCTCTTAAAATATGGAAATTAGTATAATCTCTTCCAGTGCCTTGTTTTGTTCTAAAGATCCAGCCTCTCTGAAATCCTTTCTTATCCAGAGAACCTCAAAGGATAAATATGTTGTTTTTAAGAACTGGAAAAGGTAATTCCCTTGCCTTCTGGCCAGATTGTTTGAAGTAGACCCAGGGGTGCCAGAATCAGAACTGGTCAGAGTGAAGTGGTCCAAGTGCACCATGGCAGATTGTAAAAGCAAATATGAGTTATTTAAATAAAAGCTCTGAATGGTGCCTTAAGATCTTAAACCAACACCAGAATCTGTCTGTTGTCTTAACACCTGGACACAATAAAGTTAAATACAAAAAATGTCTCATTTGGAGGCACCTGCAATCTCCACAGTTGCAGAGAGCAGTGGTTAATGCAGGGCTAATGTGTAGAGGGGTTTGGCTGTAGCTGATGCACTTGACACATATCCACTGATGAAAGTTTGGGCAGTAGGATTTACAAAATATGTTTGGAACTGTTCTCCAGAGAAGCAGTTATCTTAGCACAGCCTTCTTCAGACAAACACGGAGTGACTTTGGAGGCACCTCTTGAATATTTCAAGTGGTCTTCTGGTAATAGAGCCAGTCAGAAAGAAGCACCCAAGCTCTGATCCTACCACTGCCTTCTGGGTATCCTAATCAAGACCCTTGTGACAAGAAGGTAGAACAGAAGAGGAAAAGGTGGCTCTGGCCAGTTGGTGTAGAAAGGGAAGCCTATTTCTGTAGGAATCTGGGCTGTGAACAGTTTGAGCAGCCTCATTGTGTGGTTTGTGTCATTGCAGGTGGAGCAGTTCTGGCGGTTTTACAGTCACATGGTACGTCCTGGGGACCTGACAGGCCATAGTGACTTCCATCTTTTCAAAGAGGGGATCAAACCCATGTGGGAGGTGAGTTTGAGCTCTCATTTCTGCCTTGATATTTTCCCAGAGTATTCTGGATCTGGAGGGAACCTTCTACAGTGAAGGGACTCTTGTCATTAAATGGCACTCCAGGCTTTTGGGTGCAGTCCTTTCTTCTGGGTTTCCTGTAAACTTGTCCTCAGAACTCTGTCCCATGTAACCTAGCAGTACTGTGGCCTGCTGGCAGAGGAGAGGGAAGATGCAGGGAGTTGCTAGCTGCACTCCCCCAAAGGTTGCAGAACTGCCTTTGCCTGTGGGTCTGGAGGATATCTGGGCACTGTTGCCTGGAGCCCAATGAAGGGGAGACCCCAGTTAAGCTCTGTGCCTCCTAATATAGACACTTGCCCCTTATTATAGCTTTGTCCAGTGACAGCAGTGTGGGGCTTTCCTCTAGGAGGGCTGGACCTCTGTAAGAGGAATTCAACAAAGCCTATAAGAAACAAACCCTCCTTTTTCAGACAAGAAAGGAAGAGGTGGATATGGTTAAAAGCCTACAGCTGTACGTAGAGCTGGAGATGGAAAGAAGACTTAGCCCTTCATTTGCTTTTTTTTTCTGTTCCGTGGCACTTAGTTTGCTTCTGTTCATTCATACCCAAATCTGTTAAAAAAGAAAAAAAAATCTTTGCCCAGCAAATCATTCTTCCAGTTCCTGGCCTGCTTCCAGCAGTGACCAACACCATTCGCAATATGAGGATTTTATGTGTTGCTCTGAAGTACCTAATTATGCTGCTTGGTCCTGAGAAATTTATATGTGACCCTAGTTGGCAATTATTTTAAGCAAGATATTTTATAGCCAGTTACTGCAAATACAATTTATATAAAACGTTTAACCCTCTTCAGACTCCTAGTGAGCTAGGTGCTCTGATAATGTGTCAGCCAGAGAGTCCACAAGATAATGATACCAGAATTTCTATAAAGCATTTCCCTGTAGCCATTTTAAGATGGGGGTGGAGAGATTCTTTGGGTTTTTTTTACTTCTGGCCCCACTCCCTTCTTGTATTTATAGAAGAGGACCTGGAATCTTGCTGCTGGCCTTCCCTTTGATGCTTGCTTTGTAGAGCTTTGTTTATGCTCCTTTCTCTTCCAAACTATTCCTTACTTACTGTCATTCTTGTAGGCACATATATGCATGTATGTAGCTCTGATCTTTTTCTGGATCCATCTGTGCCTTTTCTGGGTAAAGTCAGGAGCACTAAGCATAATGTTCCCTGGTGATTTACTGGGCTGCAGATCATTATTATTCTGGTAAGGGGAAATCAAATGCTTGACTGAACCGAAGCTTGTTTAACCTGAAAGAAAACTAACAATAACCATAAAACACACAATACAGCATCTGCCTCCCAATCACTGCTCTCTTTCTAGCCTTGAACCTGCTTAAACCACCTTTGAAATATTTTGAGCAATATCATTTTCTCTTCTGATTCCCGTTAGTCATTGTGGAAAGTTTGAGGAATTAAACCCAACTCCCTGCTTAAAGGCTGAAGCCTAGATGGCTTAATTCTTAGAGTGTGATGTTCACAAGTTGGAAAACAAGGACACTTAATCGGAAAGTAGTTTGCATCTTGTGGGAGTATGCCACATTCCTAGAACTTGTGTTGATTTGGATTCTTCACTGTGCATGTGGCTGCTGTCACTCTTTGAGGTTTGTCTGGCTGATGCCTTCCCCTTTCAGTACAGGCTTTAGCACATACCCGAAAACTAGGAGTCTGGTGAATGCAGCTGTTGTGCTGGCACTTCCACGTTTGCTCAGGATTGCTTTGTTAGCACTTGCTGTCTCTGAGAGCACACGAATGTTTAGTTTTATCTGACCCCTAGACAAGCTTTAAGGCTAAAATAAAGTTCTTTGTTTCATTAAGAAGGGCTGCCTTGCCTAGCATCTTCAAGGTGTGTCCCAGCTTGGCAGAGGGCATTGCTGGTGATTTGGCCAGGGATGTCCTGTGTTGTGCGGTCTCCTGAGTTATCATTTGTTGTTCTCTGTTTCTGTCCTAGACCTGTCCTCCCTTTCCCTTCCTAACTGCCATCTCTTTGACTTGTTCATAGCGCTCTCTGTTCGGCTTTGGATGGAATTTGTTCCCCTCTGACCTTGTAAGATTTCCCAGTGTTATTGTATAAGAGAATGCCACAGTGTTCTGCACAGAGGAGGAGCTGCTGTTTGACATAGGTTTGCGTTCTGTGAAGGGGAGTCTGTAGCAGTTTTCAGCTCTTTTTCAGGTGCAACATACGGAATCACAATACTGAGGTGACAGACTGGGTGCTTAGCATAAATTTTTTCTTTACTCTCTCCCCTCATTTTTGGTTATTTCCCTGGGTCACTGCGGGCTGGAACAAACATTCAGCTGTATGATGTGTGATAATGTGAGTGGTTCCCAGAGACCGGACTGGCCCTTTCTGTGTTAACACAACTTGTGAGCCCATTCCTGGAAATGTGGAAGGAAAATGTTTATCAACTTCTTGCTTGCTTTTAAATATCACTTTGCAAACTCTTTCACTGCCTTCCATGGTCTGTGATGAGGGCTTTTTCCTGTTTTACAAGCAGAACTGCATATACAGGGGATTAAACAAAGGGGGAATCAGTCTCAGGTTTAGGAATAGTTTTAGGGTCCCTGCCTCTGGTTCTGTGTGCAGATTGGTAGGCTGCTGTTAGTGATTGCTAGTGGGATCAGAACACTAGAGCTCAAGTCTTCAGTGCATAGACCTTCGTCTGGAACGCTGAGAGTCATTGTTTCAAATACTTTGTATTCAAAGTGGTATACCTCTGTCTCTGCTTGTATGGGGGAGAAGCAAAATGCTTTTGCTTAAAAATACCTCCATTCTGTCCCTTGCCCCACCCAATCAATATCTGCTCCTGTCTGTGGCTCTGCTGTCTTGTGGGAAGCAGAAAAATAGCTAGCAGAAAACAAATCGATTTCTTGCCCCTCTTCGTAGGATGATGCCAACAAAAATGGTGGTAAATGGATTATCCGTCTGCGAAAGGGCTTAGCATCACGATGCTGGGAGAATCTCATTCTGGCAATGTTGGGAGAACAGTTTATGGTGGGGGAAGAAATCTGTGGGGCAGTCGTCTCTGTCCGATTCCAGGTAAGTGCTTCTGAGAACTAGCATGTACTTCCATTTGGCAGGGCTACAAAAAGTACCATCTGCTTACCCCTCACATGCTATTCTGTAGGAGGATATTATCTCGATATGGAACAAGACAGCCAGCGACCAGGCCACAACAGCCCGGATACGCGATACATTACGAAGAGTGCTCAACCTACCTCCCAACACCATCATGGAATATAAAACACACACCGATAGCATCAAGTACGTGTGGTGGCAGGGGGAGGGCCTGCTGCTGGTTGCATGCGTGCTTGAGCAATTTAATGCAGATCACAAGAATTGAAAGAAGTGCTCATGTGCGTTAGGGCTGTTCACTGCGAACAGTAATACAAACAGCAGCATTTGTTGCCATTGCGCTTTGAAAGCCGAATATCTGTCATTATTGTGCTGGTTTTAGGGACATTTGGTTCTAATAGTAAAACCTTATTTTTTTGGAGTGTATAGTCCAGGGCTTTTTTAGCAATCCACCCGGCCTGCCACTTGGGAGATGGGCAGCCCAGTGTGGGACTGTGGCTTGATGTATTCAAAGACAAGATTGCAGTGGGGGGGCCGAGATCATTTGAATAAATAGAGATTCTGGGGAATAAAGTGCGGAAGCTAACGGGGATTTATAGGGCCATTAGACTTATAAATGGTCTTGGGAAAGTGCTGTGTGAATTTACAGTGCTGTACAAATGATTTCTAATCATAATAAACGTCATATATTAAGTCTTCCAGGCCCTGGTGACAGAGGCTCTTTAACAAGACTGGAAGATCATGGTACACAGAGAGGACAGCTGTATATTTAAATAAACCTATTATAGCTTACCATACCAGGCCATTCAGGGTGACTTTTATTTCCCACAAAGTGACGAAAAATTGTATATATAGGTATTAGAGGTCAATAATGTAATTATTTTTTTTCTTAAGCATATTATAAACCAATACACTGATTAGGTCATATTGGTTAAATTAACACTTGAAAAGGTGTACCTGGAAAAAGAAGTGAAACAAATTAGTAAGACATTGATAGAGCAGCGAGCTTTCTAATCTAGCCCATAATCAGGGTGTAAGTACCTTTCATGACTTCCTTTCATTATACTAGCTTGTCCTTTCCACACAATCACCCTGTCATCAGTGTGCTGTCAAACAGTTTGGTGAGATCAGTCCTGTTTTTAGCAGACAGCTAGCTTCCAGTTGTGGCCAGGTTTGAGTGTGGGTCACTAGCAATAGTACAAAGGTCTCATTTAAACTGCCTGTAGGCATCTAGTGTTCCATGTTGCCCTCCCTCCTGTGTGCGTGGGAAAGAGAAGGGAAGGAGAAATTATTAGTATTAAACTAAATTTTTTCTAGGCAGCTTTGGTTTCTGAAAGTTCCCACTTCTCTTGATGAAATCTCATATTCCTGAATTTGCCAGTAACACTTCTCATGCACTCTTTGCCAGGAGAGGGCACTATCGACTCTCTGTCCATGTTATGAGATAGCAAAGTGCTCATCTGGACACATAACAGGCTATTTTACTCCTGTTCAGCAGTAGCAGACTGCAGACCGTGGTGGTGCGGCTTTGTGGTGGGAGGAGGGAGGTGTTTGACTTCTCTCAGTCTCTGTAGGGAAAGCTGTGTACTGAGCCAACTGTCCTAAGCTGTGGTGGTAGTTCATGTAGCAAGTTTAGAATGGAAATGATGTGACCTTTTCCGTATAAGCTGTGGTCACCAGCACTTCCTAGCACAGAGGATGCTGCTATAGCAATGTTTGTAACTGTTCTTGCTCTCGCAAGTGTCAGTCCTTGAGTGATGGTACATCCAATATTGTGGTCTTATTTCCCTACAACAGTGTAACATGCCATGCTGGCTGCCCTCTTCCTGCATAGCATCAAAGTTTCATTTTGTGCTGCTGACGTATGGTGCAAAATGAGCTTGTCCAAGAATAACAGGTGTTTGGGGAATCGAGTTTAGTAGCTCAGATTACAGCTGGGAGCAATTCTTAAATAGGGGTGGACTGGCTTGTCTCCCACTTATTCTTCTGTGGGTAGGAGGGATAGTCAGGAGTTGTTTTGATGGTGTCCTGGTGAGGTAGATCTAAGCAATTAACCTTCCGCCATGTAGGGGATCACGAGAGCTCTTTTTTTCCATTGCCTCGCTTGAGCTCCAGCAGTCTGATTGCAGTGCTGTCCAACATCTCCTTCTAATGGCACTGGTGTAAATTTAGAGCAGAACTGCTTGTCAGTGGAGTTTCTGTGTAGTGATGCGTGGACCAACTTGTGCCTTTCTCGCCTGGTACCAGCAGGCAGCAAGCGGCAGCAGCTGCAGAGGTGATGGTGCCTGCTTTGTTGACAGAGAAGAGCAGGACAGCCCCAGCTTTCAGTCTGACTCTGCTTGGCTATGCTTCATATCATTAAGGTTCTCTCACTAATGAAGAATCTCTTGTGTAACTAGTTCTATCGTCCATAAAGTCTGGCTGCTTTTCCTCACCCATCTATCAAGCCCTGTTGAAATACTGTCCGTCATGAATAAACTCCACTTATGCTGCGCATGTACCATGTGATTTATGACTCGGGAGGGCTTTCTAGCTAGCACTCTATATTCACACTCTGGCTGTGTTTTATGAAAGGCTCTAATGGAAGAGCTGTGCTGTAGGCTTTGTCAGGGCTGCCTTTCTAGGGGGGCTCGTGGCATTTTTCATTTGTATGGGCTGCATCTCTCCACTAGAGCTCTGCTCATGTGCACGGTTTGATTGGCATTGATTGTGCTTCAGGGAAGGGAGCATGCTTAGCAAGAAAAGAACAGGCGTTTCTCAAAACCTTGACTTTTAGGTAGCGAATTGACCTGGATTAGCTTTTGACACACTGTAAATGAACACTTCTGTAGAAATTGCTAGCATGCCCCTCACTGTGGAACCTGAGCCCTGTGTTTCACGTTTTATATATTCCTTTTGTGATGATGCATTTCATATTAACTCATTTTTAGACACCATTTTTCATGAGTTGTCAGTGAGGCTGCAGCCCCCTTTGTTTCAGAAAGCAGTGGTGCTGCCAAGCTGCATTTGAAAAGTATCTGTTGCTTCACAGCTATTCCAAGGAGCTATTCTGCATTCTGTCCTTTCTGCTCTCAGTGGTGGGGCTTGTACATTTAGCTAGATAAGCAGATCTTTCATTGCAGTTTTCCTGTGTTTGTCCTTTCTCTTGCTTGTGATATTGACAAGCTGCCTAAATCCCAGTCAGTGGAAGGGTCAGCCTAGTCTGTATTAATTTCCTATCTTGCTAGAAGAGCTAGAACAATCTCTTGGACCCTGCTTAATTCCAGGGGATTTATAGTACCTTAGACGTTACAGTGCTGAGCACCTGAAAAGAACATATGTGACATTTTGTGGGCTACATTGTTTCAATAGCCGGAGAGAAATCGCTTCTCTTTGTTCCCGTGGGGGTGGACTGAGAGGTGCACTCGGATGTAGTGAACCACTTAATAGGTTCTGTTCATCAGTGTTGTTAACCTTGGAGGTGGCATGGTCCAGCAGTGACAGTGGGTTATGGACAGTGACACTCCCTGTGGTTTCGAATTAAGAAAAAAAAAAATGACCTCTTACTTTTGCTGCCTTAGGAGATGCACTGTGCTTTTTCTGAGAGCAGAATATTGCTGGCCACAGCCTGGTCATGTCTCAGTGAAGCCACTGAAAATACTCAGGTATCTGTAGTGAGTGAACTGCAGTTGGGAGAGGGGTGGAGGGGAAGTGATCACTGTAAAGTTTGATTTTTGAACATTGCAGCGTTAAGTGCTGCTTGGCTGTCTTGCATACACCTTTGCCCTGCCTAGGGTTATCAGCCTTTCTTTTCCGCACCGATAACTGTGTGGTCAGTGACCATCTCCTGTGCTGAGAGCTCTCACCTGCAGTACTATCCAGGAATCCCGGGCAAATTCAACAACTTTGCTTCATATGCCAGGAGAGACCTGTGGCCAGGAGAGACCTGTGGCCATACAGCAGGCTGCCACTGAGCAGGCTGGTCTGGAAATATTTTGGTTGCTGTGTGACTTTATGGATCGTCCTGTCAGCTCTAAAGCAAGGCTGCTTTTTCTGAAAACAAAGCTTCAGTTATTTTGAGTGCCTGCTGCAGTGAGAGCTGAGCAGGGTATAAAACTATCCTTTCCTTTCAAAGTCACCACTGATAACTAATGGGACGGCTCGAGTAAACGAGAAGAATAGTTGATCTTAATAGGGCTGGCACTGGATTCATTTCACTGCAGGCAGTTGGAGGAAATAGCCTCAGACTGTATGTTAGCTAGAAAACAAGCAGATATCTTACAGAGGGATTAAGGGTATGCCCTGTAAGAATACTGCAGGGGCAAGGTTCTCAGGACAAAAAAGTGAAGAATGACAAAAAAAGTGAGGAATGAGGAAGAGAAATCCCCATGGAGGTGGCAGGTGTTGGGCAAGAAGATCAGTGTTTGTGAGACTGGTAAGCTGGTGGTGGGGTGCTTATGAGAAGTCTCCCTTGTTACATCAGAGTTAACTAATTCTGTAACTCTGTTACATTTTTATAATGCTGGTTTCCATTTGCTTGCTGATTTCCAAGACCTTAGGAGAACTCCTCGATGCTGCTGCCCTAGTTGTGTACTCTTTGTCTTTGACTGTATCTTAAATGGTGTGGGCAGAGTTAGCCTTGTCTTAAGTTAGATGGTTTGCAAATGGGACCCATACACACTGTCTGATACCTGTCAGTGGAAGGCAGGTTGCTTTGGGTCTTGCCAGTTCTAGAGACCTGCGTTGTTTCACCCTCATTCCTTCAAGTCTGAGAGCAGGAATAAAAGCTAGAAGAGAGTGGTGATGTTCCAGATCTGGTATCTGTCGTCTTCTCCTGAGTTTCTGCAATACTGGCTTAATTCATTTATCACTCCATTCTCCAATTCCAGTAATATTTCCAGGTGCTGCAAGTCTAAGAGCACTTCCATAGACCTGGGCTTTGAAATGATGGATTCATTGATTTGTTCTCAATCACCGTAGTATGCTTTATTCAGAAGTGTCTGTGACTTTGTAAAAGGCTTCCTTATCTTGGTGGCCTGTCTCTTACCAAAGAAGTGACTATAATGCATTTATTTCATGTTTCTTTTCAAGGAGGTCGGTGCAGATGTGTTCATTTCAAAGTCATGATGGCTTCCCTATTTGCCTTTGCTACAGATACTGCCAGATACGTGAAAAAATTATTTCAGACTGAAAGAATATCCTAGATTTTTTTAAAGCTGTTAGTTTTCAGGCCTGTCCCGAAGTTCTTGACTGGCTTTGAACAAATCCCAAACACTCTCATAGAACATGGGGAGCACCCAGAAGGAGGCTGTGCTGCTCTAGACACAATACCTGCAGAGTGTAGTGAGTGGTCAGTGTGCTGGGAGATTGCACGCAGGCTGGCAGAAGGGACAGACCTTGGGGACTGTTGTGATGATAGTATGCACTATGGGCTGTCTCCTTTTTTAGCTGGGGAAGGAGATGGTAAGGAGGCAGGGCTGCACGGGGAAATACTGAAGGGGAACTGCTAGGACTTAAAAGATTGAGGGTGGTTAGAGGAAACAGCTAGTGCTGCTTGCACAATGGTCATTTGGAAAGTCCCTTGAGGCAGCTGTGGTGGCTCTTCCTCTTTTTGCTGGAGTCTCCGATAGTGGCTCCTATTTGCATTTTTTTTCCCCCAGCTTATTTGATGGGGGTAAAGGGAGCCCTGCCTGGGTCCTGACCCTGGACAGTGGGGGAGAGGATGGGAAGTTTCAACAGTTGTGGGTCAGGAATGAGTGTGGAAGAACAGCTCTGGCTGGCTTTATTTTGCCTGCTAATGTTTCCATTTCCCATCTGTTCAATGGGAATAACCTAAGTGTTGGGGATCAATTCAGTGAGTATCTGATCGCTGCGCAGACAGTATAGCAATAAGGTACTAAAAATGTCTATACATAAAAATAACCTCTTAGACTCTCTGGCACTGTGCCTTTGGCACGTCACAGGTCGTAAAGATTCTGCCAGACAAAATTAACTGGCAGCCTTGTTCGGTACGAAATGGAGAGCAGTTTGCTCCGCTAGCATAGTTTAGGTACATTAGGGCAGACACATCCTGGTGGATTTTTTCAGTCAAGTCAGCAGATAGTTGGAGTCATTAGTACTATAATATATATGAGGGTCTTGGCTTAAAAATTCTTGGCTGGAGGAGCTTTTTCTCTCTGTCTGAGAAGGACTTGGCAGCTGAAGGACTATGTGCATGATGTTATTGGGATGTTGGAACAGGGAACTCCTTGCTTTGAAAGGGGTAATAAATTATCGATTATGTTGACAAATAATCTGCCCTTGTATCCCTTCTGTAGAGAACAAAAGTTACAAGTTTGGGGAGAACTGTGGGAGAGGAAGGAGAGAAGATGTGGTTATGGGTGATGGAAATGTGGTAGTAATACAAGGCATGGGAGGTTGGAGGGAAGACAGGAAGGTAGAGACTTTTTGACAAGGCTGGAGATGTGCATAGCTTTCCAATCTGTATTCAGCAACTAAGAGGGCTTCACATCCAGAGCTTCTCTTCCCCCTAACTTTCTTCTGGAGGGAGGCAGTTGTACCCACAGTGTCTAGTACCATGTGCTGACTGGGTGACACGGGCAGTTGTCCTTTTTCTGGAAGATTTCTTGGCCTTGTGGCCTTGAAGGGTTCTGTGTCTGGGGAGACTTGGGGGAAAAGTTCCCATTTAGGGCTTCTGTGCTGCTGCCTTGCTTAGAATGAGCCACCTGTGGGTTTCTTTCCTCTAGGCAGCTTACTGCTGTACTTCAGGCTGAATTGCAGATCTGACCTGGTGTACTAATGCACCACAGCTGTGTCCTGTGTGCTGTCCTGTTGCATCTGCAGCACCCTTTTCTGTCTTTCTCCCTCACATTTCCTTTGCCTTCAGGCGCTCATGTCTGAGGGTCAGCTAGACATACCATGTAGCTTTGGGACTCCCATGGATGACTGTTACTCCCTTGTCCATCCTAGTCAAGATCAGGAGGATTTTGCGCTACCATGGATGGAGGGAGACTGAGGAGAAAACCTAGCCAGCCATAGATAAGGACTCTCTTAGACCAGCTCATCACCTTGGTAGTTCACAGGAGCCTGTGCCTTGGGTTCCTATGGAGGTTTAGTTGCTTCTTGGAAGTTTTGTCAAAGCAGTTTTGAACTGGGAAGAACTGGAGTGTTTTGCCACTCACCAGGCCTGTACTGGTGATGCTGAAGTCAGTGATCTTTAGGATTTCACCTTCAGCGCTTTCAAAAGAGGGATTTGCTGTCCTTTGGTCTGGGAAGGCAGTGTCACAAGTTCCAAGTTGTACACCACAGTGACAAGCTTCTTGCTTGTGCCCTCTTTGTTGGGTTCCCAGCAAGACTGCCTGTATGTGGTGTACAGTCTTGCAGAGTGCATGTGATGGGCACTCTGCCAGTATACTCTGTGTTTGTTTGGGCTATGACTCTGCTGTGAAAGAGCATATGACACCTGAGCTGCTTTTGCAAATGCTGATTGGGAGCTTGACTCTGTGAGACTCAGGTAAGAGCCAGGCTGGTGGTCTGGTTTTGGCACAGATGCTGACTAATACAGGCAATGCAGAAAACAAGATGTGAGGTAGCTGCTAAGTACCAGCAACAAAATCTGCAGCGTGGTCTGGTTTTATGACTGACCTGTGTTCCCTTTAAGGTCCCTCCAGCTCCATGGGACTCTCTGGGTTCAGTAAATGGCTTGGCATGTGCTGTAGGCACCAGCACTGTTTTGCTGGGCATGGAGAACTATGAGATTCTTTGATGTCTCTGATCCCAGAAGATAATAGTCCTGCTCACATTAACCTCGGCATCTTTTCCCTGAGAGGGCTTTCAGTATGCTGCCTTCGTAAAACAGACAGCAATTTTTCAGTCTGCTAGCTTTGTCCGTCAGTAACATTCTCCACCAGGGAATGCAGCGTTAGGCCTGTCCTTCTAACTTATCTGAAAACATTTTCATTTCAAATAGCTGTAATGTTTTTACTGGGTTGTCATTAACAATGCAGGTTTACAATAGGAAATGAGACTTTCTAATAACAATTGGATTCTGCTGCCTGATCGAAGAATTTTGTAATAACTAAGCTGTGTGGCATTAAAAGAAGCCCCTTTTGGGGGAATTACTACATACACAGGTATGTGGTGAAGCATGAGGCCAGTAACTGGCTGAGTTTAACCAGCCAAGGAATGTGATAATCCTCCAGAAAGACGTAACATCGGCTATTTTATTAGCAATAGGAAATGGATATTCCATTTGTGACTGGGAAGGTCATACCTGTCTCTGGGTATTAATGTAGCTATATCACCAGCAGCCAGTGGGAACGCTTCATGTCTGTGCAGAACGTTAAAGCTGCCTCGCGCTGTCAGATGTTTGGCTGGGTTTTAAGGATGCTTCTATCCACTAGGGCTATCAGAGAATATTGCCTTGCTCTCTGAAGACAAGTGCCTTTCAAACGCCATTGAATGTTTCTGCTCTCGTTAAAAGTTAAGAAGCCTTTGATCTGAAGTGCTGTTTTTTTTGTTTTTTGTTTCATTTTTTTTTTCCTCTGGCTTGCCAGGGCCTGGGAGGAGTTTCATGGCCTGGTGAACAGCAGTGGCCGCTGATCGAACGCTCCCCCTCCCTCTGTCACACCCAGGGTAGGGCCTCATCTTTCTTCCTATGTGACTTCATGGCATACCTCTCAGCTTCCAACCCTTGCCAACATGGGCTGGCATGTTCTCTTGCCTTATAGGCCTGGTGGTGGGCCCATTCTGCTATTGGCTCTTTCCCAAAGGTCAAAATAATTTAATTTTTTTTGACCAAAGACACTGACATTCACTGTGGTCTCCATTCACACAGCATTTTCTGTTGTGATGCTGTGTGCTATTTTGCTAATGTGTCCTTCCTCTGTGCAAGGCATTTATATCCCAGACCTGGTCCCAGGAGGCTGAGAGGTATGTCTTCAGCTTGGGTCTGTTGCCTAGGGTTGACTGTAAGCAGATATGGAGTGGTAAATGAATGCTAAGCACATCTGTGTGATGGATGCTGAGAGAGGCACCTGGAGCTTGGCATATGTGCCTTTGCTCTTGACAGTGGGCTGGAGCAGAATAAATTAGTCTGTCAGTAAAAGCTTGTTCAGGAAGGACACACAGTAGCTACTGTATTTAGGAATAATAATGTTGTGGCTAATGAGATGAAACCACCTGCTACTACTGGTAGTGGCAACTGACCATGTGCAGAGAAAATAGCCGAGGTGAGCTCAGGGCTGTTGTGAGCCTCATAGCTCAGATTGTTTTTCCCCTCCAGTGCCTGTTTCCCTGATGGCAGGTCCTTTCCTTAAAAAAGGCTAGCAGGAGACCTGGTGATGGGAGTTGCGTTTGGTGGTAGCCAAGTGGGATCGCTGCATTGCCGAGTGCCAGAGCAGAGGAACCCACTGGAAGGAAGTGTTACATTTCCCAGTTCCCACCCCATGGTGGTATGTAGCTGCTCCAATACAGCTGAGCTCCGAGGGGTCACTGGGGATCCCAAAACCTCCCTCCACAGCTTTGGGCATGCAGTGTTCTCATAGCTTGCTCTGAAGTCATGGGTGAAAATAATATCTTTCCTCACAGATTTGGCTTTTTGTGAGGATCAATGGTTACAAAATGTTATGCAGGCACCTAGTAGTGTTTTTACTGTTAGATGACATTCAAGTGAGCTTCTAGAAGAGGAAACCAGCTCACTTCATGAAATACCAGTCTCAGAAGGCAGTAAATGTGCCAAGCGTATAGGAAAACAGTGATAGAGTTGTTTTAGCTATGAACTGTATTGGGTTACCTATGCTGAGCAGGGAGAGTAGTGATGAGCAGAGGGTCTGGGGCACCCCGATAAAGGCAAAAGGAGAGGAAATGTAGAAACCTGTCTGAGAAACAGTTAACCAAAGCGTGCTGTCCTCCTGAGGTAGATGGCACGGGTGAAAGTACAGTATGGGATAGAAAGCCAAACCATTGTTGCAGATTAACTGGAATCCAGTTAATGAATCCTGAATCATGTTCCCGAAAGGCAGCACAGCCTACTTTGCTGACAAGTGCAAAGGTGAACCCCAGTCTTCTGCAGATGGCCTCCAGCATAGTTTTTGCTGTCATGTCATAGCAGAGTAACTTGTTTAACTCTCTAAAGAGTGTTTTTTACTTCCTTCTGCTCCTCCAGCTCTCCAGCCCGCCTCCTGGAGGTGTTCCAGCATGCACTGTGCTGTGATGTTACAGCTACCTTGCAGCTCTTCACAGCACACAATGCTAGCTCAAGGGTTTAAGCAGGTTTTTACAGTCCTGCAGAGCACCTTGCTTCTGAGGCTGCTGCCTTTGCTCTTCAACATAGCTCTGCTGATTTGGTGTGATACGTGCTGGGGCATCCCTAGGTGTTTGGTTTGGGCAACTTACTGCCCTGTCCCTGTTATGGGAAGAGCTGTCAAACCTATCCTCTCAAAATAATTGCAATCTCATTTATTTCCATTTAAGTTTAAAAAAACCACACCACCTTTCTATTAATGTGTAAATATGCTTTGCCTGTTGCTGCTGCTCACAGGCTACCAGTAAGCATTAACACAGATCTCTGTAACCTGCCCCATCTTCAATTGCTGCCATGTGCCACAAGACTATACAAATGAAGGTTGTAGACCAGCAGTCCTTTCTTTGTCAGTAGCCCCTGCGACTCACATAGCTGTACTCATGTGAGTAGAAGCTGCTGAAGAAACTCTTCTATTTAAACTTGAGGGAAACATCCTTTTCAGATTAGATATTCTTTTAAGGTAGGAGAGACCAGAGAGCTAAACTTGTTGACAGCATGACAAAAGGAGCCTAAATACGAAGGACAGAGGCAAGAGGAGGTTGGACTGATGGTATATTTGTGCTCCAAGAAGAATCCCTGAGGACAAATGTTTGGAAAGGAAGAGATCTTGTAAGTTGTTTAAACACCAGAATCTATCAGGGAGGTTTCCAGAGTCTATCATATGCTTTGCTCACAGGAGACGACACTTTTTTCTTCCCAATGAATGGGGATGAACCAGGATCTTTCCATGTTCCAAGTGTTCTGGAGCAGCAGGTTGACTTATGTGAAAAGTCTCTAGTTAGAAAGCAGACCTGCTTAGGAGGTTTAAGGAGCATTGATTTGAGTGACATTGTGGGATGGCAACACTGGTAGCCATGGTGGGTGGAATGGGGGGGTGCTGTGATCTGAAGGAATGCACACCTTTAACCTCTTTCTTCCCTCTGTTTTCCAGGGATAATTCAAGCTTTCGAAACACAAAAATCACATTGTGAGAACAAGAGTTGGCACTAAGCTCCTCTCTCCGTGTTGAAAGCACTGAGAGGTCTCCACCAGTGCCCTCCGACCTCTGAAAGGACTCATGGGCCACTCTCTTGCACTCCTCCTTGGAGGAAGGATCCATCTGAAGCCCTCCAGCAGCGGTGACAATAGAGGCTGATTTTTGTCATACACAAACTTTTTTTTAGCAGTGGGGCGGGAGGCCAACCTTTCAATTAGCAGCGTGCCCTTGGGGCCGCATCTTGCAGCACTTTCCTCTCTTTCTCTACATGGCATGCAGGATCTCTGGGATTCTGCCTCAATGTCAGAGCCTTTTGCTGAGGGATACCAGTATTATAAATCTCTCTGCAGCTGGGAGGAGCTTCCCAGTTGAGAGTCAGCCCTATGGTTTTTCAAATGCCCCCTTTCAGCTCTGCCAATAAATTATTAGGTCTCTTTGTTTCTTTCAGTCTCTCTTTTTTGGCTCTGTCTAAAAATCGGTGGGATGGTATTTCTCTAGGCTGTGGTAAGGCCCCAGGCCTGCTTCCGCCAGCTCCATTAAGCATCTTCCCCTGAGCTGCCCACCTACATGAAGCAGCAAAGCACCCCGAGTGCCAGTGGTGACCAAACTTTGCTGTGTTTGTGGAGTTATAGGGGCAGAGGAGTTAGTGATGTAACATCTTGCTTAAAAAGTGATAAGCTTGCTTTGTCTTTGCCCCTTCTTCATACTCCCTGGTTAGCAGTGCCTTGGACCCAGCCCTATTTGTTGGGGAGAGGGATGCAAGCTTCCCTTAAACTAGGACAAAGAGATGTTTGGTGTCACTTAGTTGCCTTGACTCTGGCTGTCTCAGTAGAGAGCCAGCAGTGCTGCCCTGTGTTGGATCCAAGGAAAGGCTGAATGCAGGGCCATGCATGCTTCTGGGGTGTGCTGAGGGTTGCAAGTCTCCAGCCATCTGGGAAACTGGACCCGCAGTGGGTGTAGCAGAAGAGGGTGATGGCCTAGGCTGCTGCTTATAGCTGTGTGAAAGCTGTGGCCATAAGAGGGGCTGCGAGTGACCCCGTCTCCTGTCCTGTGGGGTGAGGCTAGTCTGATGGATTGTTGCCTGGAAAGCCAGCATGGCTGCAATTCAGATGCCACGGAAACAATAGGAGCTAATTATTTCCTCTGATTCTGCTTGACTACAACACTAATTGTACTCATTAACAGCTCCAGCCTTTTCCCCTTTTCCTTGGGGAATCGCACAATTGCCTTTTGTTTTTAATAGAGCCTTTACATCAGGCCCAGGAGGGGAGGCTGCGGCCAGAGATCGGGCACATCTCCTGCCCTACGTGCTCTGCGCAGTCCCTCAGGAGAAGGGGCTGCTTGGGCCAATTTGGTCACGACTACAGAACTAGTGGCCCATGTCTGGGACGATTACCAGCGTTGGGGACCGGGAGACCTTCAGCCTCATGACTCCAATTGCAAATTCCTTGTGTTACTATTGAAGTCTAGACTGAAAGCAGCCAGGACCGGCAGAGAAAACAGTTTAAAATATTCAGTCTTCTGAAGGGTTTGTTTTCCCTTGAATATTGAGGGTGTCAGTCCTAGGCTGTCTCTAGAAACATTCCGCACACTGACAGCAATGACTAACTGCTCCCTGTGGTCAGGCAGTTTGTGCCTGCTGGCACCTGGCTGCGCAGGGAGCAGGGCAGTTCCCCGCGCTGTGGTGGCATCTCTCTCTGTTTCTTGAGACCCCATGGTCCTATTCCTGCTCTTGCCACTTGTTTGTCACAAGCTCACAACCAAATGCTCTTTTCCAGGCGCAGTTTGTTTTCCCCGCTGCGATCAGGTACTACTACAGCTGCTACTTAAAATTCCTTTTAAATACAACTCTCCCCTGCTGCTCTCCAGTATTTGTTAGGGGGGATTTAGTTGTAATTACATTTTGGCAATCTAAGCAAAAATAGCCTTGCAAGGCAAGGCTGAAATACTAGCTGCAGGCTCCTTTTATTCACAGTGCATTTAGCTTCTTGCAGATGACATCACTTAGGGCTTTAGTCCTGTTGTTGTGCCCAGCTGCGCGTCACGTCTACCTCTGCTATTTCATGTACTCGCCCACTTCTCGCTTCTGATGCCCCGTGTCTAAGCTGGTGCTGATGAGTGCAGGCTTGCTATTAAATCTGAAAATGCTGCAGTCCTGCTGTGTTCACCCTTAAATACGCTTTCCGAGTGGGCTGTGGAAGTCCTTCCCTGGGAGGCTATTCCTCTCTTCCCGCTGCCACTGTGATTGAGATTTGGAGGAAATCAGCACTGGTTCCTCTTCCTCAGCCTTGAAGGGAGTGAGCTGGCTGGGGCGTGGAGTTTGTCCTCTTTAAGGCTACAACTTTTCCTGAGGTCACAAGAAAAGCAGTGTTTGATCAGTGCTAAGCACCAGGTTTGGTGTCTCCTATGGCTTGGAGAGGGATGGAGCCAGACGTTTTTTTGAGCAGGGCTTTTGGGTTGTAGTCTACTGTGTCCTGCTAATAAGAGTGGTGAAAAGATAGCCATGGGGTTGTTTGGGAGGGAAGGAGCCTCTGTCATGCTCTAGAAAAAGGTTTTAGATCCTCTTCATTCAGGAAGCAAGCCTGGAGCCATGGGAGTTCCAAATCTGCAGTGAGTCATGACCTTCCCTGCTTTGTTCATCCTGAAGGCTTTGTCCACCCTTAAATTTCCTCAGATTCATGCATAATGGCCTTTGGGGAAACGGGCAGGGCTTTGAACCCCTTCGAGCCCTGCAGTCCAGCCCCAGGGCCCTTCTTTCCTAAGGGGATGCTGGGCCGTGGTGGGTTCATGGGCCCTGGGTGTCTACCTGTGGCTAGTCAAGTGGGGGCTGATGGCTGGGCTGGGCTTGGCTGGGGCACTCAGGGAGCGGTAGGGGGGGTACACTGGGTGTCTCTGAGCCAGAGCTAAGGAGGAAATCTGCTTCTCAGCCCACAGAGAGGAGTCCCCAGTTTTGGAGTGGAGCAGTTGGGGGATGCTTGGAGGCTGACGTTGCCCTGTCTTAGTGCTTCTTGATGGGGCATGGGCCCATGGGGCTGATGCTGGGCGGGGAGAGCTTTTCTTCTCTCATGCACTCCCCCCAGCACCCTGCTAGCTCTGGATCTGGTGACCTGCTAGGTGTTCCCCCACTGGATCCTGCAAGGCTCATCTGCTGCCAGAGACCTGTGGCATCCTGGCTACTGCTTTTGTTTTTGTCCTTGTCTCTGGTGTGGTGATAAACCCCAGGGACCTCTGGAGGACAGGTAAAACCACTGCTTGGGGATGGTGGAGAATGTGGTCTCAGTCATGTGCTCCTGGCAGGCTGGAAGAGCTCGTCCCTTTCTGTGCTCTATGGACATGCCAGGGACTGAGCTCACCTGGAAGAAGCAGCAGCTCTGCGGAGCAAGGAGAAGTGGGTGACAGTACCTGGCCCTGTTCAGAGCCCCCTTGCCCTGGAGACTGGCAGCAGGGCAACGGGGACCCAGGAATCAATGGGAAATGGCCAGGCAAAGACAGACCAGAGCTCATTAATTCTGCACCTTTCTGGGGAGGGAGAGCCCAGGGGCTGGGGACATGCCTGGTGCTATGGTTTGGGCAGCTTACGGCAGCTCCTGGCTCTTGTAGGGCTGGGGACACTTGGCCAGGGCAGCCTGTCCCTTCAGCCACTGTGGAGCTGGAGAGAGGACACCGCCGTGCGGTGGCTGTGGGGGGACAGGAGTGCTGTGTAGTGCTGTCACTCACCAGCAAGAAGGCTGTGGCTGGGAGGAGTATGGTGCCCCAGGACCTGGTCACCTCACCCAGAACATGGCCACAGGGCTGCCTCCATGGGAGGGGACCCAGGCAGGGCTCTGGGTGCTTGGTGAGCTCCTCTGGGCACCGTTGCCTGTGTTGGTGGACACCATCCATGCTTGCTTCAAGGTGCCAGCCTGCAGCGCCAGATCCACCTGGTTGCATTACCGTGGGCATCACGCACCTCCCGGGGATGAGGCAGGAAAAGTCACTTTGCAGAGAGCACAGGCAGGCTGGCACAGCCAGAGGGTGGCTAGAGGCCATGGCCAGGCTGCAGGTGTCCAAGAGGTGATGTCTCAGCTGCTGGGTGTTTGCCTCCCTCCTCCATCAGTGCCAGCAGTGCCAAGAGCCAGTTGCAGGCAGTAACCAGCTGGTTTTCTCCCAGCAGCAGCAGCAACAGTGGCAGTGGGGTGCTGGGACAGTGAGGCTGATGGAGACAGAGCATGTCCTGGAGCCGGGCACAGGTGGTGTGAGCTGGACCACAGAGGAGCAGACGCTGCCTGCCACTGTTCCTAGGCTGACCTCCTGCATCTCCCCCGCCAGCAGGGACAAAGCCGTGGGGGCCCCAGAGGTCAGTGAGGGGCATGAGGGGGATGTGGCATTGCTGCGGTGAGGGGAAGGGGCCATGCTTGACAGAGATGATCCTGTGGGGCAAGGAGGGCTGGCAGGGGAGGGTCATGTAATGATGCTCATAGCAAGGTGGGTGCCAAGGGGCACCCATCCCTGAGGGCGTTTGGGTGCCTGGTGGCCCAGGGTCTTCCCACCCCCAGCTGCTTGCTAGGGAGCAGGGACAGCAATTCAGCTGCTCCCAAGGGCCATGGCTGGGGCATAAATGGAGGGAGGAATTACCTGCCCCTAATCCCATCTGTGGCTCCCTTGCTGACCTGGGATGGGAGGCTGTGTTTGTGATTCCTGCCCCATTACCACCATTGCCATGGCAGGGGATGCTAGGGGCCCCATTTGCCCTGGGCTTGAAGCTGTGAATTTGCAGTGGAATAATGTGGCTCCGGCTGCCAGCACTCATGCGTGGCCCATCAGATGCCTGACTCTGCTCCGGTTCCCCTTGTCTCGCCTTTCAGCACCCTTGTGGGGTGCTGGGATAGGACGCTGTGGCTTAGAGGTCTGTGGCCAGCCTGCACGGGTGGCACATCCAGCGTGTCCAAGAGGGGTAACCCCATCAGTGGGCACACAGTAATGATGCCACGGAGGCTCGTGAGACTGCCATAGGCTTTACTTCCACATTCAGCGCAGCATAGCCACCCCGTATTCCCCCCTTTCCCATCACCACCACTGCTGGGGGTTGGCAGAGCCCCGTCACCCCCAGTCCTCCTCCAGCACTGTGCTTGGCACCAGGATCTGCTGTGCCCACAGGGATCTCGGCCAGGTGGGCTGGTTTGGGGGCACCCAGCCCCTGGCGCTGGCGGTCCCAGCAGCAAGAGGGCTGGTGGGCACCTGTGGGCATCACTGTGGCAGGTACTGCTTGGGGTCCCCGGGGAAGGGCAGGGCAGGCGCCTGATTGAAGTGAGCCATGAGGAAGATGCCGATAGTGCCGCACACAAAGAGGGAGGCCATGATGAAGAAGCAGACACGGTCGATCACCCGTCCCACCAGGATCCACTCTTCACTCTCCTGCCAGTGGCATGAGGAGGAGGGTGAGGGCTGCGCCCACTGCCCCCCATGTGGGTCCCTCTCCTCCCGGCCCCAACTCACACTACTGAAGTCGTTCTGCTCCCGCGTGGCATCGGCAATGTGGTTGCAGGCGTCCACGCAGGCGCGGATCTCGGGCCCTGCCTCCTCCAGGCTCTGGCAGAAGTCCTGGGCACTGCCGCTCTCCAGGCCACGTCCTACAAGCAGTGGAGCCGGCACAGCGGGCACCAGTGAGAGCCCGGCCACCTGGCACATCGCCCAGCCTCGTGGGGAGGTGCCAATCCCCCGGGGGCACTCACCAATCTTCTCCAGCACGGTTTTCATCAGCCCGTCCCTCTCCTTCTGCTTCTCGAAGAGCAGCTCAGTCCGGGCTTTCCAGAGCATGTACTCATCAGCTTTCACCATGAGTCCCAAGGAGCTGCGTCTCCGGATGGCTCGTGGAGGCCCTGGTGTCTCCTCTGGCATGTGCATGCCCAGGTAACGAGGCAGGAGGTGCAGGCACACCTGGGCACAATGTCACCCATGGAGACCTGACCCCACCACCACCACCCAGGGCACCTAATGGGTGCAATTGGGTCCCCTCACATTGCCTGGAGCATCCCCATGGAGTACCCCTGTGCCACTGGGATGCTGGGTGTGTTGGCACCTGCTGCTCCCCAGTGTTCGGAGTGTCTTGGAGGGGTTTGGTGGCACAGTGTGGTCCCTTGAGGACATCTGGGTGGTCCCTCTTTGTGCCAGGACTTGCACTCAGATGAAGGCATGCCCACCACCCCACTCCGTGAGGGACATGGCCTCAGTCTCCAAATACCCACACCATTCCCCATGTATAAGGGGTAGGGGGACGACGGTGGGTACCTGGCGCACTCTCTGGGACATGGAGTGAGTGTTGGGCGTTCTCAGTGAGATGTTGAGGACAATGACAGCGTTCACCACGATCACCACCGTCACCACCATGAGGAAGGTCAGGTACCTGGGGAGGGAGCATGGGGCCTCACATGGGGCTGCTGGGTCACAAGCGATGGGCCCATAAGGTCCTTCTCAGTGCCCTCCTGGGCTGGAAACTGGGGACCGGCAGTGGGACACGGGCATGTGGTAGCCCTGTGCCAGCCTCACCTGGGCTGGGGGTTATTTCTGTGCCAGGGTCCTGTCCCTGGGCACTGGCTGCTGCACAGCACCCAGAGACCCCGCTGGCACAGTGACAGCAGGGTGGCACCACTGTCCCTGTGCATCACTTACTTCCCAATGAGAGGCACAGCCTGGGAAGTCTCGGGCACCTTCTGGGCAATGAGGAAGAGGAAGACGGTCTGGGCCAGGAGGACATTGATGGAGACAGTGCATTTCTGCCCACCCGCTGCCAAGGAGGGGGGAAGGCAGAGGTTGGCACGGGGCACTGGTGTGGGCATTGCCCTCCTTTGGCAAAAAGCCCCCACCCCAAAGCTGAACTGGCCAAGTTCTGCCATGAAGCTTTAACTGTGGGGTACCTGGAAATTCACACACCCCCCGCAAATATCACAGTAGTGGCTGAGAGGTGGCACTAATGGTCCCCAAGCACAGAGGGGACAGAGCCCTCCCTCGCCTGTCGCTGCCCCCCTTGCACATCTCCGTGCCCCCAGCACCAGTGCATACCTTTGGCGGGCAGAAAGTAGACCAGCACAGCCATGGCAGAGATGAGGACGCAGGGCACGATGATGTTGATGATGTAGAAAAGTGGCTTGCGCTGGATGATGAGGTAAAAGATGACCTGCTGGTACTGGGTGTCATCTGGGGTGAAGTGCTCTGAATTGATGATCTTCCGAGCAGGGCGGTGCTTGATGGCCCATTCGCCGTTCTCTGCCGTGCGGTGGTGCCATGTGAGTCCCACCGCCCTGTGGGGGGCATTGGGGCTGCCAGCCCCCCCGGCCCAGGGGGGAAGGAAGGGGAGGGCTGGTGATTGGCATGGGCCCCATGGAGCACCCAGGCTGGGCATGGTGTGGGGAAAGGTGCTAGAGCTGCTGGGGAGGAAGGTAAGCACCACACAGCATACCAGGGTGCCTGAGCAAAATACCCCAAAAAGCTTTTGGAGGGGGCAGCCAGGCACATATGGGGCACCTGGAGCCCCTTGGGGCCTCCCACGGCATTACAGGTGGGGATGGGGTCCCCCCATCTCCCTGCCCCCAGGGTGCTGCAGGGGGAAGCCAAGCATGACGCTGGGTGACGGCACACTGTTTTTCCCTGCCGTCTGCAGGAGCGATAGATTTTTCCCAATCAAGATCGTGGCTTGGGCTGGTAATGAAAAAATAAATCTCGCTGCCCAAAAAGCATTTTGTTCCTTCAATATGCAATTAAAATGTGATGGAAAACGTCATCGTTTGGCCGTGACAGCTACGTTCCCAGCATCAATCAAGCTCCCAGGAGCGGTGCTCTCCGGGAGCGGCTGCCAGGCAGTGAGAGCCCCGAGCTGGGGAGGGTTAGAAAAACAAATCTCTCCCACACTCCTGCTTCCACTAATAACTTAAGTGCCCATGTAATGGTGGGAGCTGCTAACAGCCCCCCCGCAGCCCTGCTTTTGGCAGCCACCAGTGTAGCACCAGGCCTGTTGCGTGCCCCCCGTGGCGGGATGCTCTTGTGCCATGGGGGTGGCCACGGTGTTACCTGTGAAAGCCTCGGGGTCAATGGAGATCCACTCCACGGTCTGGCCTTCCTCCACCGTCAGCAGCAGGTTGATTTCATTGGCGCTGTACGTCTGGGACCTGGGGAGGGATGAGGGGGTGGCACAGGCTGACATGCAGCAGGCTGGATGGCCAAAGGGTGCCAGTGTGGCACCAGGTCATGCTGGCCACCTCCAGCTCTGCTTTGGGGTGCTTGGCTTGGCCAAGGTGACTCCTGCCACCGATAGGGTGCCAGGGGACAAGTAGGTGGCACTTGTCTGCCCAGGGGCTCGTTGCCCCAGGGCGAAGGTGGACATCCCATACTAATCCCTTGTGTCCCAGGATGACCTGCCACGGTGCCCACGTGTGCCCAGCCAGCGCTCACTGAAAGACCATGGTGCAGTTCTGCCAGTCGAAGGGGAAATAGGTGACGTGGATGGCGCAGGCGCTGCGGTAGATGGCGGGGGGCAGCCAGTAGATGCTGCCGTCAGGGGACACCAGCACATTGGTGTAGAGGGTGATTTCAAATGTCCCGTCGATGCTGGGGGGGAGAGGGTGGGCTCAGCCTCAAACCGTGCCCAGGGAGCAGCTGCCAACCCTACTTGCCCCGTCACCTACTTGTTCTCCAGGACGATGTCAGGCAGCCAGACCATGGTGGAGGGCACCCGCAGCAGCTGGATGTTGTCGTACTTCTCGGGGTCCCACCGCAGGCGATAATCGGACCATTGCTAGGGGAAGGCGAACAAAGAGGGGGGGTCACAGTGCTCCCCGAGGCGGAGAAGCTTGTGAGCTGCCTGTCCCATGTTGCCCTCAAAATGGGCTCAGTTGGGGGCACCCACAAAAGGGGGTGCAGCTTACGGTGCCAGCCCCCCACGGGGTGCCACCCTGAGATGCAAACGTGGCCCCGGGGAGGTCCTGCCTGGAGGTGAGGCATCTTACCATCTCAATCCAGACATTGGTAGTGAGGGTCTCCTCCCGCTCATTCTGGCAAGGAAGGAAGGAGACGGCTTTAGCGCCCTGCCCTCCTCTGCCTGCTGCCCCACGTGTGGGGGCAAATCCCACCCTGCCATGGGGACCAGGGGATGTCTCTCACCAGGGAGATGAGGTTGGTGAGGGTGAGCTTGAGGGTGACATCAATGATCTGGTCCCCGCGCAGGGCTGGGCGCAGGTGCCGGTTGTAGTTGGTCATGAGGTCCTGGAGCAGCTTCTCCTCCTGGTTCCTGCAGCCCACACCTGGGGAAGGCACATGCCATGGGGGCACTCTGGAGTGGGGACAGCAGGGCCACCGAAGCCCCTGGGACCTGCTGGGGTCAAGGGGAGCAGGGGGTGTGCATGGGGAGGGGATGTCCATGCATGTGTTACTGTGAGTGTGCACACGCGGCTGTGCGTGCCTGACGGTGTGTATCAGTGTCCCAGCATGAAAGTGGGGGGGGTGTGCATCCCCCCCACGTCCCCCACCCCCCTCACCCCAGGGACATCTGCAGGGCAGGACGCGGGAACAGCGGGCTGCCAGCATGGGGACACCCCGTGGGATGGTGCACGGCGCTGTACACCCATGAGCGACAAACCCCCAAAGGCAAAGGTGGGGGGTGACAGGGTGCCCCCCCAGGCCTCCCCCCGGGGTGCACACCCCTTACCTGCCAGGGTGCAGAGGGCGAGGAGAAGGCTGTGGCAGCGCATGGCGGTGCTGCAGGGCGCAGGGGCCGGGGCTCCACTCGGCCGCCCGCACGGCAGTGTTCTGGGCCTGGCGCCCGGTGGGACAGGACAGCTGTCCCCTGCCACCGTCAGCTGTTCCCAACAGCCACAGGGGCCGGGAAGGGACGGGTGACCACCCACGCCCCCCCTACCAGCAGGGTGATGCCAGTGCGCTGGGAAGCTCCTCTGGCATTTTGTGCCAGGGGGGTTTGGAACTGGGTCTGGGGGCAAAATGAGCTCCGTGCCTCAGTTTCCCCATGTCCCCCCCCAGCAGCAGAAATCCAGGTGCCCATGGGTTGTGGAAAAGGAATACCCCCCTGCAAGCACCCCCAGCAGTGCCCTGTCCCCCCCATGGTGGTGGCTGCCCCCCGGGGTGCAGGGTGGGGAAGGGGAAGGCAAGTCCCATCATGTCAGCCTGGGGAGTGATGCCTGCCTTGGGGGTCCAAATCCTACCAGGCCCTGTGTAGGGGGTTGGGAGGGGGAGGGGGGTGAGATTCCCGGCTCAGTGGGGAGGATGTGACAGCTGTCCCGGGCCACTGCCGGTGGGGGACGTCAGCTGTGCCCCCTGAAACCGGAGCCCTGGTGTCCCACTGCTGAGCCGGGGAAGAAGACACCCCTCTTGGCCCGCAGCTGGGTGCTGCGGGATGGGGTGTGCCAGCAGGGATACTCGTGGGTCTGGCTGGGGGGTCATGGGGACGGGGGGGGGTAATGTGGGCACTGATGGCCTCTCTGCCCACTGCAGTGGGTCCACAGGGGATGGTGCTATGCTGGGGGGTCCAACCCCTTCCCCAACCCATCCTGTCCCAAGTGCCCAGCCTAACGGGGGTAGCAGAGCTGGTACTACCACATCCCCTCTGGGAAACACCCCTTCCAGCCACAGCTGAGGACCACCATGCTCAGGACACCCAACAACACCCGTTCCCTAGGTGGGCATCACCCTCCCTGGCACACACGCAGCTCTCACGTTGGGCACCGTGCCCAGGGGGACGCACCAAGAGCAGCCACCAGCTCAGCACCCCGTGGTGAGAAGTACCCAGCTTTATTTTCCCAAGCCAAGGCAGGTGAGCGGCGGGCTGGCACATGGGGCCCCCCCACCCCCCTAGATGAAGCGCTTGTTCTCCTCCCGATAGTCGTAGGGGTCTCCGGCGAAGGGCAGCGGTGGGGGGTGGTTGTAGATGCCCATGAGGAAGATCCAGAGCGTGCCCACCACCAGCATGGGGGTGATGAGGAAGAGGCAGAGGCGGTCCAGGGTCCGGGCCACGCGGTTCCAGTTGTCCTTCTCCTGGGGAAGGAGCCGGCAGCCGGGCAGTGGGGGGCACAGTGGGCACAGGGAGCCCCCTCTTCCCCCCTTCATGACCATGGCTCCCACCTCATTGTAGCTGTTTTTCTCCCGCATGTGCTTGACGATGAAGTTAGCACCGTCAACGACAGGTTTTATGTGCTCGTAGAGCTGGTCCTCGCCCGCATCCAGCGGCACCAAACCTGGGGGCGAGGGGGGCAGTGAGATGGGCTCTGAAGGGCTGCCACCCCCAGAGACCCCCACTCTGCCACCCTTCCCCATGTCCCCGCATCCCCACGGAGGGGCCGTGGCTCACGGGCAGGGGTGACACGGCTGGCCAGCCCGTGCCGCTCTGACTGCTTCTCAAACATGAGCTCGCTGCGGGACTTGACGCTGAAGTACTCCTCCGCCTTGGCGATGTAGCCAGCCGAGCTGCAGCGCCGGATGCACGGGGTGCCCACCGGGCTCTCGGCTGGCTGCGACATGCCCAGCAGGCGGGGCAGGCTCTCCAGGAAGACCTGGGGCATGGGAGAGGGTGTCAGGTCCCTCAGCCACCTCGCTGGTGCAATGCCACCCTGTCCCCAACTTCTGCCCCCAACCTGGGTGTGCAACCCCTTGGAGAGGCACAGATGGGACACCCTGATGCCATGCTGGGTCTGTGCTGTCCCATGCCCTGCATGGGGCACGGTGCCATGCTTGTACCCATCAGTTCACCCACCCCAGCCCAACACCCCATTCACCTCTTTGACCCAGTCGGACATGATGTGGGTGCTGGGGGTGCGGAAATGGAAGTTGAGGACCACGACGCAGATCACCACCACGGCTGTCACCAGAAGCATGATAAAAAGCAGATACCTGTGGGGGGCATGGACCTGGAGCTGGCATTGCCACAGGGGCCCTCTGGCACTGTAGATACCCTGCGATGTCCCCACTGCACCCAGTGCTGCCCAGGACTCACTTGCCAATGAGGGGGATGGCGTGGGATGTGGCAGGCAGGCGCTGGGATATGAGCAGAAGGAAGACGGACTGGGCCAGGAGCACTGAGATCACCAGGGTCATCTTCTCACCACCTGGAAAGCAGGTGAGCTCAGGGCAAGCCCGTCTCCAGGTCCCCCTCCCAGTGCCAGGATTGCCCTCCTAGTGTCCCACCATACAGTGACCTGTATAGGGTTTTCTATTATGGGGGTACCCCAGGTCCCACATGGGCTATCTTGTGCCCAAGTGTGCCCCCCTGCCAGGGTGCCTGGCTGGGATGATGTTGTCCTACATGGAGGTGTCCCAGTATCAGGATGTCCCCGTGCTGGGCATTGGGGTGTCCCCATGTCCCACGACTTGGTGCAGGTGTGGGACATGGAGGTGCCCCATGGGGTGACCCCCGTGCCCGGTGTGGGTGCCACGGGGCTCACTCACTGTCGGCGGGCAGGTAGAAGACAAGGATGGCCATGAAGGCAATGAGGATGCAGGGTGTGACAATATTGATGACATAGAAGAGCGGTTTGCGCTTGATGATGAGGTAGAAGGTGATGTCCTGGTGCTCGCTGCTCTCAGGGGGGTTGTCAGGGTGGATGTTCTTGCGGGCCGGGCGGTGGATGATTTCCCATTCCCCATTTTCTGCCAGGGCACATGGGACAGGACATGGAATGGGGGACCCCCGCCATGCCCATCCTCACCAACCCCACCAGCACCAGTCTCCCTGTCCTGGGTCTGGGTAGCTCCAAGCCTGGTGGGTCAGGTGCCAGGGTGCCAAAGCCCCGGGTACTTGGGTGTCTCCATGGCAGGGTGCCCCAATGCCAGGGTGTCCCTGAGTCCCGTACAGGGTGTCCCACTGCCACAGGACATGGCAGACAGCACAAGTGTTACCTGTGAAGCCTTCAGGGTCGATGATGATCCACTCCACCGGGTAATCCTTGCCCGTCTCCGGGTCACTGTCTGTCTTCAAGTGCATGCTGATTTCCAGGGCACTGTATGCCAGCGAGCTGGCCAGCAGCGGGGGGGGACAGGCAGTGAGGGGCTGCACCTGCTGCTTGGTACCCACCCCCCACCCACCCTGACCTCCAGCATGACGGACTCAGGCCACTGTCACCTGCAACCCCCCACCTTGCTGTGCCCCAACAGCAAGGGAAGGTGCTGGCAGCAGTGGGCACCGCAGTAGGCCGGGATGCCCACCCTGCTGCCCGCTCCTGCCCTGTCCTGCTCCAGCCAGCCTCCCAGCACCTGAATTTGAGGGTGCAGTTCTGCCAGTCGAAGGGGAAGAAGTTGACATTGATGGGACAGGCACTGCGGAAGATGGCAGGCGGCAGCCAGTAGACATAGCCCGTGTTGTAGATGAGGACGTTGCAGTAGTAGGCGATCTCAAATAGCCCATCATTGCTGTGCCAGGAGAGAGCCGAGGTGATGGTGGGGCTGGCGATGGGCAAGGGGAGCCCTGGGCACTCATCGGGCACAGCTCAGAGGGGTTCGGGAGGGGAAACTGAGGCACAGCTCACTTGTTCTCCAGGACTATCTCAGGCAGCCACAGCATGTCTGGTGGCAGGCGGAGCACCTCGATGTCCCCAAACTCAGATTTGTTCCACTGCAGGCGGTAATCGGTCCAGCCCTGGCAGGGAGGATCCCCAGGTCAGCCCCTCACCATGCTGGGCCTCCCTGTTGCCCGTGTCTTGGGCACAACTGATGCCATGATGCCTGTCCCTACTCACCTGCTCGAGCCATAGGTTGGTGGTGAGCGTCTCATCCACCTCTTTCTGCAACAACAGCGTGGGGCAGTGAGATGCCAGGGCCATGCCCAGCAGCCGCTCCCCCCGCAGTCCAGGACCCCCAACCCTCACCACCCAGGGTCCGGGGCAGCAGCCTCAGGGCTCCCCCCACCCAGCCAGCCCTGGGGTTGAGGCCTGGTTGGGGGGCACCCCACAGTGGGCACTGCCCACTGGGTCTCACCAGCGAGATGAGGTTGGAGAGGGTGAGGGCCAGGTAGACGTCCACGACCTGGTCGGTGGAGATGACGGGGCGCACGTCCTTGTTGTAGCCCTTCTCCTCGAAGAGGTGGTGGAGGAGCCGCTCCTCCTGGTTCACGCAGAGCCCGCCTGAGAGCGTGGGGTCAGGCAAACCGGGGGGGCCGGGGCGGTTGCTGGGCCCAGTGCCACCCCACAGGGATGCTCGGTGAGGGCAGGGTGGTGTAAGGATGGAGGGGACAGGAGCGGGCCAGGACACTGCATGTCTGTGCTGCACAGGGGCAAGGGCAGGGGACATGCAGGAATGGCGGACATGTGGGGGCACATGGGCACACGTGGGCATGGACACAGAGGGACACACAGATACAGACCCAGCATACACAGGGACACACAGACACGAGACACTTGGGTACAGACACGGTGGCACTGTGCACATAGGTGGATGCACACACAGAGGCACACATGGACACGGGCCCAGTATACACAGGGACATGTGGTCATAGATGCAGCGTCACTGCACACACAGACAGGCACACACAGACACAGTGACACTGTGCATAGACAGACACACACACACATACACACGGTCCTGGCAGGGACACGGCTCTGGGTAGCACAGCCAACACAGAAGCGCAAGGGATGTTTAGTGACGGGACTCTGCCAGGCAATACCCAAAATGCAGCCCTGGGGACACTTGTGCACAGCTTGGACCCTGCCACCATCACGCCCCACTGACCCCATCGAGAGAACCCCCCAGCAATGGGGCAACCTCATGCTCAAGAGCCCAGGACCCCGCTCACCCGACAGCACCAGCGCCCCGAGCAGGGCCAGCCGCCCCGGCAGGTCCCCCATGCGATGCCCACGGTGCCCTCGTGCAGCTCCAGGCCCTGGCCGCCTCCCCGCCTGGCCTGGCCGAGCGGATGTCCGGCTGCCGGCCGGAGTGGGAGATGGATGGTGCCAGGTGCCGAGGGGGAAGGGTGCCGGCACCGGATACCCGCTCCCACCCCTCTCCTCCGGCACCCCTGCGCCCAGAGCAGGGGAGACGGGCAGGCGCAGCTGGCCTTGCCGGTCCAAGAGAGTCAGCCCATCACCTGGCGCCTGGGCACCCCAGCACAGGCATTGCTGGGAACTGGGAGGAGCGGTCCCTTCCCTGCTGCTCAGCAGCCCCAGCGATGCTGCTTGGGGGCAGCAGGCTCCCCGCGAGCAGGAGGGGTTGGTACCCACCGATGCCCAAGCACAGGGGTGGCACGATGCCGGCTCTTGCCACTGGCCCAGGGCACACGTGGCCCCTGCGCCAGCAGGAGGTTTCATGTGGATCCCCAATGGGGTGGCACCAAGGGTGGGCACCGGTGCTGTGCTATAGGTGCTGTGGTGGGCAGGAGCAGGGGATGGGGAGTCTGTGCCAGGCTGGGCACAGCACCGATGCCAGGGGCAGGACCCGAGGCTGGGGACATCGCTTTGCGGTACAGGGGAATGGGAAGGGGGATGCAATGGGATGACATATCCCCCATGGAAAGTCCCCCCTTTGGTGCCCGCCTCGCTGGCACCACACGGCACAGCACTCACTTCACACTCACCAGCTACTGGAAAATAGAGCCCTTCTTTATTGAAAAATAAACCTTTCTCTGTACAAATAAATAACAGCCTGAGTGCCTTTAGGGAAAATGGGGTGGGGGTGGGCTTGCCAAGGTCGGGGTCCCTGGGGAGAGGAAGGCTGTGATCCCAGGCTGAGATGCTTCAGATGCCCCCTGGCACCCCATTGCCCTGGGGAGGTCGGGCAGTGCTGGTGGGAAGAGGGAAACTGAGGCACAATGGGGACAAAAGGGTGGAAGAGCCTGAGCCAGGGAGGGGGCTGTGTTTGAATGACATGAGGGACCCCTGCCCCAGTGCCCTGTCCCCATACTGGCATGGTGCACCAGGGGCACCATTAGGTTTTCAGCGCCTCGAGCGCCAGTGCGACGAGGCCGGGCATGCTGCGGGCCAGCGAGTCGCTCTCCAGCCCCACGAGGCCAGTGAAGGCCGTGGGGCGGCCCCCCACCATGGCCCGCACCTGCGCCCGGTACAGCCCCTTGGCGTTTTTGGAGCCCAAGTCCACCAGGATCTGTGGGGAGACGACAACACTGTGAGTCCCAAGGGAGGCAGGGGCACAGTGGGATGGGCTGGGGGGGTGGCACCGCCTGGCTGCCAGGGTAGGGGGCTCAGAGTAGCTGGATGGGGCACTCACCTCCTGGAAGGTCATGGCCAGGTCTGGCTCAGGCACCCGCAGCACCCAGGCATACAGCTCCCACACCGCACCCACCCGCACCGCCGACTCGTTGAGGCCAGGGCAGGCTGCAACCCGGGGGATGGGCAGGAGAGAGATGGAGGGAGGACATCAGGGGTGCGCTGAGGTGCGGGACGAGTCACGGGGGCACCATGCTGCTGCCCGCCCTGGGGAGGACCACCCATGCTCTGGGGATGCCAGGGGAGCAGGGGCAGAAGGTCCCTGTGGAGGGGGGGTATGGCCGAGGGCTGTACCACCGACATGGGACAACCAGCCCTGGGACCGGGGTGCAAAGCTGAGGCCGGTCTTGCCACCATCCCCATGGTGGCAATGGCATCCCGCAGCGGCCGGGGGCTTACCTCTGCCTGCGCCTGCCTCCTCCTCCTCCACCTCTGGCAGCTCCGTGGGCACCAGCTCACGTTTCTCCCTTGGTGCCGACCCTGCCACCCAGAGAGGTGTGAAAACCCTGGTGGGGACATGGCCGGTGGGCGCTGCCCAGGCACGGAGCCGGCCAGCGGATGGACACCCCGCGGCCCTGTCGGCCCCAGCCCCCCCAAGATCCCAGCACTCACAGCTCGGCATGGGGGTCCCCGTCAGCTCTCCGGGTGCCCTTCGCAGCTCCATGGCCTCAAGAGGGATGCCAAGGTCCAGCTCTGCCCGCAGCTGGGCGAGGAAGGCTCTTCCTTGTCCCACCAGCTCCTCCACCACCTCCTCGCCCTGCTGAAGGGAAGGGGGAACAGGGTGGACAGTGGGGCACCCGTGGGCATGGCCAGGTGAACAGTGGCAGAGCACAGGGCATGGCTGGGCTGGCATCGGATGGGGCACTGGGGACACGTGACATCTATGGCTGTGTTAGGTCAGATCCTAAGCTGTGGGGTCAGACCCATGGCTGGCACTGTACTGGTTGGACTGGGAGCACTGGTTTCTGCTGGGGAGGGTGACATGCCCCCTCTGTGGTGGCAGAGTGGGAGATGCACAGGGGATGATGGGCCCAAGGGATGTCAGGAGGGGATACAGGGAGATGCTGGGCTTTGGTCCCTGGTGGCACTGTCACCAGAGGGGCAGGGGGTCCCCCCAGCCCATCCCTCCCCAAATACCTGCAAGAAGAGCCATGTCTCCCCGGGGAGCTGCCCCCCGTCCGGGGTGGGTGCCGGGGGGCTGCCCCCCGCCATGGCCCTCAGCGCCTCCACCCAGTCCTGCAGCCGGGGCCCCACAGCCCTGAAGAGCCCTGCAAAGGGGGGTAGCTGCCCGGCCCCCCACCTGCAAGCACAGCAGGGCGAGCTCAGGCAGGTGCCCGGTGGCACCCATGCCCTGGGCAGTGCCACCCCATGCCCTGTTCACCCCTGGTGGCACCTGGATGGCCCTGGGCACCCCGGGGGGCCATGTCCACCTCCCTCCGCGTGTGCCATGGTTGCAGGAAGAGCAGGACTCCAGTGCTTTAGGCTGTCCCCAAAAAGCCACATCAGTGCCCACGAGCATCTTGCCTCCAAACCCTGTAGCCCCCTGTGCCCCATGGCCCACCATGCCTTACCTGGGGGGGGGTCTCTGGGGTCCTTCTGCCGTGGGGCTGGGCTGGCCCCCTGCCACAGCTGGGCCTGTGGGGACAAGAAGGGGACAGGAGGGACGAGAGGTAGGGGAGCCCCATGGGGGTGCCAGGGCAGGCTGCTGGTACCCTGGCCACCAGCATAGCAGGGACTGATGGGACCCCAAACGGGCACGGGGTGGCCCAGTCGGGAGGGTACCTGGGGCATCCCTGCGGACACGGGGTGGGAAAAGATGCCCATAGATGTTGCCCAGGAGCTGAGGCAGGGCGCGAGTGAGGAAGGAGAAGTCGAACTGGTTTCGGATGAAGTCCCCAGCCCGGCGCAGGAGATCCACCAAGGTCTGGGCGTAGGAGTGCAGCTCTGCGGGTGCAGTGGGAAAGCCATGGCCCCGGCAGTGCACCAGACCCACACCACCAGAAATGGGATCCCTACCCGCACCCTTGCCCCGGCATGACCCCCTGGCTCACCGCATCGTCTAGTCCTGGCGCGGCAGGTCTCCTCGGCCATGCGGGTGCAGGCGGCCCGGCCCTGGGGGGCCTGGCAGGACCCGGCATAGAAGGCGCAGAGGCGGGCACGCTCCGGCGGCTGCCGCTCGGGGGGCAGCTGGGCCAGCGCCAGCAGGTCGAAGCAGCTCGGTTCCCGGCTGCCAGGGGCAGCTGCGAGGGCATCGGAACTGCCATGAGGTGCTGAACCCCGATCCGGGGCAATGTATCCCCACAGCACCCTGGGCATCTCCATCCCCCCCTCCCAGTGCGGCTGGCGGCACTTACGGTCCATCTGGAGGCTGAGCCAGTCCGCGAAGGCAGCGACGCGGGTGTAGACGCCCGGTTTGCCCCGCTCACCGCAGCCATCACCCCATGACGTGATGCCATAGAGGATGAAGCGGTGCGAGGAGGGGTCCTGGCACGCCAGCGGGCCCCCTGAGTCACCCTAGGGGAGGATGCCTATGCATCAGTTGGAGCTGAGACCCTGACCGCACTGCCGGGCTGTGGTGCATGCCCAGCGCTGCGTGCCACAAGAGATTTTCGAGTTTTGGGTCTGGCAGCCCCCCAGCCCCAGGCATTACCTGGCAGGAGTCGATGCCCCCAGACAAGTAACCGGCACAGAACATGGTGCTGGTGAGCAGGTCCCTGCCCAGGGCACCCTGGCACGTCTCCTGGCTGAGCAGGGGCACCTGTGCCTCCATCACCACATCGGCTGCTGGCCCCTCTGCCGGGCAAGGCACCCGTTATGGGGTCCCCTGTGTCCGGACACCCCTGTCTCTTTTGCATCCCCCTGCCCTGGCTTGGTGCATCGGCACTGGGCACCAGAGAGGCCACTGAGGGGGATGCCCCACAGATCCCACGGGTGTCGGGGTGGCACCTACCTTCGTAGAGGGAGCCCCAGCCTGCGATGTAGCAGGTTGTGCCAGGGCTGGGCTCTGCAGGGCCGCTGGGAAGGCACACGGGGCTGATGGTGGGCGACGGGGCCAGCGTCACCGCCAGCTCCAGCAGCGCCAGGTCCCCGTGAAATGTCTTGGGATTAAACTGGAAGGAGGTGGAGGGCTGTCAGTGGGGGGCCCTGGGGCATCCACAGGGCGGTCAGGGGGGTGCCCACCTCCACCGACCTTGGGGTGAGGCAGGATGCGCCGGACGGGCACTGCTCGCTCGCCCGCACCCAGCTTGCCCAGCTCGTGGTCGCCCACCACCACTGTCCACGCCAGCTCATTCTGGTTCCTGGCGGGTTGGGGGGCAGCCAGTTACAGGGGTGACAGGGGTGCCACCCCATGCACCCCTCTGCAGGGACATCATCCCTAGTCGCATTGCCAAGCCCCCTGCCCTACCCGGCAAAGCAGTGGGCCGCGGTGAGGACCCAGGAGCGTCCCACCAGCACCCCTCCACACATCAGCTCCCCGTGGAGCCGCACCGACACCAGCCAGGGCCAGGCCCCCCGTGGGGCCACGCTGCCACCCATGATCCGTCCTCGGGGGGCTGTGGCGTTGGCTTGGGGTCCCCCACGGTGCCCGCAGCTCCCTGCGGGACAAAGCCGGGGTGAGAGGGGGGGTCCCGCAGCCCCGCTGCTGGGACACCCCCTATCCCGGGTGGGCATGGGGTGGATGGGCATGGCAGTGCTGGGATAACCGTGGTGGGCGGAGGGGGTGGCAGGCGACCCCCGGGGGGGTCAGGCCGCGCCAGGCGTGCTGTCAAGCCTCATTGTGCTCACGGAGGCGAGCGGGCGGTGGGCCGGGGGCACCCTGCGGCCCGGCAGCTGCCGACGCTAACCTCTGCCCCCCAGCCCAGCAGGCAGCCGGGGGGCTGGGGGAGCCCGCCGGCACGGTGGGGGGGGTGGCGTGGGCACTTCAGGGCTGCCCCGGCTCACCTGGCATCGCCGCTTCTGCTGGTGCATCAGGGTCCGGGGCTGCAGCTGCCATCCCTGCGGGGACAGGCTGTGATGGCATGTGGGGGCACCCCCCACGATGTCACCACCATGTCCCTGCTGTCCCCAATTCCCCCCGCTCCTCTCAGTGCCCCCTAGATCCCCATCATCCTGAACAAGCACCCCTGTCCCACCCCAGGTGTCCTTGTCACCCCCAATGCCTCGCTGTTCCCAGTCTCTCCATCACCCCCCCTTGCCCCTTTCCTCCATGCTCCCCTCTCCCACCCCAGATTCTCCATCACTCCCTGTCCCCCCCAGTCTGCTCCATCGGTGCCAATACCTCCATGCCTCAAATCTCCACGTCTCGCCCCAGATCCCTCCATCCCCCTCCATCTCCCCATCCCACCAGAGATCCCCCATCATCCTATTGTACCCCCCACCTCCCCGGTCTCCCCACCCCATCCCAGCACCTCCTGTCACCCCCAATGCCCCATATCCCCTCCAGGCAATCCAAGGCATCCCCAAGGGGATGCCCCATTTGTTATTGTAGGGTCTCCCCTCTCTGGGAAGAGCCAGGGCCGATGCGGGTGCCCACTCACGGCACTCCTGCAGGCGGGTGGCGACAGAGTCGGGCGCTGAGCTGGGCGCAGGCATGCTGGGCCCCCTCGGGTGGGCACAGGCGCTGGTAGGGGGCACAGGCCTGACTCAGTGCCCAGTTGCGCTGGGGCAGCTCGGGCAGCGCCTGGGCATCCAGCAGGGCCTGGCAGACGGGTGGCACGGCGGGGGGCACGGCCAGTGCTGCAGGGACAACAGGGCTGTGGGCATCCCCATGTCCTTCCTGCCCACCTCCACCCAGGCCACCCCGGGATCCACTTTGGGGCAGGTGGGAAGGGAGCATGATGGGACTGCAGTGTTGGCGTGTCTTGGTAGGGTCTCCTGGGTGCTGGGATATGTTTTTGGGGGAGATGTCTGAGAAGGAGACAAGGCAATGTTTTGGGTAGGGCTCCAGGTGATGTTTGGGTAGGATCTAGAGAGGATGGGGAACTGCTTGATAGGGTCTCTGGGTGGTGTTTTGGTAGGGTCTCTAGCAGTTAGGGATATGTTTTGGGAGTCTGGGTGCTGTTTTGGTAAAGCCTATAGGGTAAAGCCTATAGGGGAGGGGGTACTGTTTGGGTAGGCTCTTGGGGTGTCATTTTGGTAGGGTTCCTAGGGGATGGGGTGGTACTTTGATAGGGACCCAAAGCAATATTTGGGTAGGGTCTCCAGGCACGGGTCTGTGTTTGGGTAGGGTCTCCCTGGCATGGGGTGGTATTTGGATAGGAACCCCAGGCAGCATTTGGATAGGGACCCTGGGCAGTGTTTGGGTAAGCAACCTGGGCAGTGTTTGGGTGGGCTCGCTGGGCTCTGTTTGGGCAGGGTCTCCTGGGGATGGGGCCATGGGAGCCAGGGGGCCGTGACTCACGTGGGCAGTAGCGGGTGAGGTTGGCACAGGGGGGGAAGAGGCAAGGGGCACAGAGCCCGCAGGCACCCTGCTGCCGTTGCTGCTCAGCCAGCGCCCGCTCCAGCGCCAGCAGCGCGCTCCTCAGCGCCGCCTCCAGCACCAGCGTCCCCCGGCTCGACAGCGCTGCCAGGCACACGCAGGGCACTCAGACCCCCGGTGCCCCCACCACTGCCTCCCACCGCCGCCACGGGGTGCTCCCAGCCCAGCCGGTGCCCATGGCCCGATATCTCCGTGGTGGGAGTCAGGCTGGGCACGACCTGTCACCTGTTGGCATTGCCTAGGGTGACAGGCATGACTGTCACCTCCCCGGTGGGGTTGGCACATGGGCACATGGTGTGGGGAGGGTGTTTGCCAGGGCCTGTGTGTGCCTGCTGCATGTGGAGACCCTGTGAAGCACACACGTGCAAGCGTGGGCATGGAGCAGGGTGTGAGCCTGGGCAGGTTGTGCCCCCGTGTGTCCCTGTGCATGCACCTCTGTGCCCGTGCCCTGGGAGCTCACTTGTGTGTGCCAGGGTCCGTGTGCCCGTGTCTGCATGTCCCTGCATGTGCCCATGTGCGTGCAGTCCTGCGCGTGCCCTGTATGCGCATCTCCACGTGTGCCCGTACCTGTGCACACCTGTACCCACCCACAGCCCCCCTCCTGCTGGCCATACCCTGGCAGAGGGTCCCCCGGGGCTGGCACAGGTACCTGGGGCAGGAGAGAGAGCTGGCGGCCATGGGACATGAACTACACCGCTGCCCGCAACCCCTGTGTCCCCTAGTGCCACAGGCAGCACTTGCCACCCAGTCCAGGCAGCACAGGCACGCCTCAGGGACCGGGGGTCTTTGCCAGGGACCCGGGCATCCTGCTTGTGCTTCCCCCCCTTCCTGAGAATAAACCCAGGAGTCCTGGCTCCTACAGCCGCCCCGTCTGCAGCCAAACCCTCCCGCAAAATGCCCCCGTCCCCGTGCTCCACTGACCTTGCAGGACACCGGCCGGCATGGGGTACAGCCCCTGGCCCAGGGGGGCCCCCCCCGCCAGCTGCAGCAGCGGCAGCAGCGGCAGCAGCACGGGGGGGACCAGGCAGACCCCGAGGAGAGCGCCCCGTGTTCTCTTCCCTCCTCGCTCCATCCCCGGGCGGGCAAAGGGGGGCAGGAGGGGGGAGCCCCCGAAATGCCCGAGGCGGGCGAGGAGGGATGGATATATACAGTGCCCCCCGGGCGGTGGGAGGAGAGAGGGGCCGGGGGAGCACAAACAGGCGAGTTCATTAATGTCGCGCCAAGATGCCAGCTCGGGGCGGGGGGCGCGGGGGGGGGGCGCAGCCGGGGCCTCAATGCCGCCTTTGTTCGACGGGGCCTCCGGGCGGGCAGCATCAGACGGGCGCTGCGCTTCGGCGCTGCCCGCGGCCCTTGATCATTTTCACGCCAAGCCCCGGCCGCGCCACCCTCCCTCCTGCGGGCCCCGGGTGGGGGGCGCGGGGGGGTGGACAGCGGGCGGGTGGGAACGCACCGACGGCTGCGGGGCGCGGGGGGCCCCGGGCCGGGCGTGGGAGACCCGCCGGGAGCTTCAAAGGCGGGCAGCGGGCCGGGAGCGGCCGGGCGGACATTGCGGGTGGGGAGGGGTGGGTTGGGGGGGTGGCGGGGGTCTGGGGGAGGGGGGGCACGGGGCGGGGGGATCCCTCTCCTTGTGCCAGCCCAATTCTGGCTGAACGGGCCACCCCGTGTGCATCGGCTGCCCACCGGGACCCCCCCCCCGGTGCCCCCTCCCCGTGTCCACACTAAAGCCGTTTCTCGCCTGGGGTGCAGGAGGGGGGGGACGCGCTGCCGGGGGGGGGGGAGGGCAGGTAGGGCTTCCTTCTCGGCAGCAGCAGGCAGCGTGCCCGGGTCGGGGGGGGGCAGCTTTGGCCCCAGGGATTGGGGGGGGGGGCTACGCTCGCTCACCCAGCTGGAGAGGGTCCCCCCCGTGCCTGCAGCTCGGCTGGTTGTTGGCCCCACACTTTTGGGGTGCCCACGCCACCCTCCTGCCCTCACTGCCACCCTCCTGCACCCACGGGCCCGGCCTCAGCTCCTTTGGCCAGGCAGGATGCGGCTGCATCCCCATCACCTCTTTGGGGCACGGGGGGTGCCCGTGCCCCCTTCTCTGTCCCTGTTAGGGGGCAGGGATGCCCGGGTCCCCGTGTACATTCGGGGGGTGCCCGTGCCCCCCTCTGTGTCCCTGTTAGGGGGCAGGGGTTGGTGCCCGTGTCCAGACCTCTGTCCTTGTTAGGGGCAGGGGGTGCCCGTGTCCCCACATCCACTGGGGGACAGGGGGTGCCCACGCCCCCGTCTCTCTCCTCCTTAGGGGGTGCCCGCGCCCACCGTCTCTGTCCCCATTCGGTGCAGGAGGTGCCCGTGTCCCCGTCCCCATTTAGGGGCCCGAGGGGTGCCCGTGCCGCCGCTCCCGTCCCCATTAGGGTCAGGGGCGCCTCCGTGCCCGCAGCCCCGGCCGTGCCGCGCTCTCCCCCCGCCCCGGCCCTGATGGTGCCAGCGGGGCGCGGACAATGCCGCTTCAGTGGCACATCAAAGGCGCGGAGCTGCCCGCGGCTGGCACGGCGACAGGCCCGCCGCAGATGAAAGCCCCGGCCCCGCCGGGCTCCCACCTCGGCCGCGGGGACACCGCGGGGGCACGCTGCGCCTCCGCCCCACGGGGGACGGCGGGGACGGGGACGGGGGGGAGGGGGAACGGGACACGGAGCCATCGCACCCCGGGGAGCGGTCCCCGCGCTCCGTCCCCGTGTCCCCGCACGGATCCCCCCCTCCACTCGTGACACGGACTCGCGCCGCGGGGGGTCAACCGCTCGGCTGACCGCAGCCGGCACCCACGCGGGTACTCAAGGCCGGCGTGGGGTTCGCCCCCGGCCCCACCGTGCCCCCCCCCTCCCCTCCCGGCCCCCGGTGCCGGTGCCAACCCCATTAACCTAATTGGCGAGGCTCTCGGCCGCCCCGGGCGGCGGCGGCAGTGGGACCCCGGGGCCCGGGCAGATCCCAGCCCCGGCGGCGGGGAGGGAGGGAGGGAGGGCGGGCGCCCCCGGGGGCCCCCGATTGTCCGGTAATTGGCGCGGGCAGCCGAGCCCGGCCGGCACCTGCCGAGGGGGGCGCGGGGGAGCGGGCACCGGGGAGGGGGCAGTACCGGGGTCCCCGGGGGTGCCCGGGGGCAGCTTGGGGGTGCGGGGGGTCGGTATCGGGGCGCTGGCCGATTGGGGGGGGGCAGGGGACGTGTGGCGATGCAGGGGCGCGGAGGCCGGTTTTGGGGTGCCGGGAGGAGTCGGGCGAGTTCGGGGGGGGGAGGGGGGGTGGCGGTCAGTGCCCGGTACCAGGAGTGGGGAGACCCCGGGAGGGCCGGGGGGATTCGGGGTGTGGGGTGGCGCTGGGGCTGGGGTCACTATGGGGGTGTTGAGGTGGGACACCTCTGCGGCTGGGGGGCGCGGCGGGGCGGGAACCGCTATGGGCGCACATTTGGGGCCGGAGGCCGTGATAAGGGTGGGGTACGGGGGGGGGGGCTGTGGGCGGGGCAACAAAGGGGGTGGGGCTACTCGGCAAGCTGGGGCGGGGCCTAGGTGGTTGGGCTGTCCCGGGGGCGGGGCCTAACCGGAGGGAAATGGGGCGTGGCCTACCCGGCGGGGGCGGGTCCGGAGGCGTGTCCTATCCGGCGGGCCGTGGGCGTGGTCAGCTGAGAGGGGCGGGGTTGTGGGCGGGGCACGGCGGGTCGGGCCCGGGTCGGCGGGCGGGGCCGGCGGGGGCCGGGGCCGGGGCCGGGGCCGGGAGCGTTTCGGGACCGGCGGGGGCCGGGGCCGTGCCAGGCCATGGCGAGCTCGGAGCGGAGCGCGCTGCTCACGTACCGCCTGTGCGGCGGCTCCGGCGAGGAGGAGCGGGGCCGGGAGCGCGGCCGGGCCACCGCTGCTGCCGCCGCCCCCCGCAAGCTGCCCACCTTCCTGGGCGTCGTGGTGCCCACGCTGCTCTCCATGTTCAGCGTCGTCCTCTTCCTGCGCCTCGGTGAGTGCCGCCGCCCCCCGGGGCGCCTTCCCCCCCCCCCCCCCTTCCCGGCCGCGGCCCGGGCCCCCCCAAGATTCACCAGCCCTGCCTGGCACTCATCCCGGGGCCCCGTGTACCCCCGAGGCCTCCCCTGTCCGGAGCCCCCGTGGTCACCCCGAGCCCCCCAGTCTGGAATCCCAGTGTTCTCCCTTTGCCCTCCCGGTGCTCCCCCCCAGCCTCCCAGTCTGACGTCCCAGTGCTCCCCCCGAGGTCCCCCAGTCTGGGTCCCCAGTGCCCTCTCCTGAGCCTCTCTGGAGTCCCAGTGCTCCCCTCTAGTGCTCATCCCATTGCTCCCAGTCTGGGGCCCCAGTGCTCTCTCCCAAGCACCCCAGTCTGGAGTCCCAGTGCCCTCTGAGTTCTCCCCCAGGCTGGGGTCCCAGTGCTGTGTGTCCCCTCCTGACCCCTCCAGTCAGGTGCTGGGGCTCCAGGGCTCCTGCTGTACCTGCAGGATGGGAACCCAGTTAGGGACCTCAGTGCCCCCAGTAAGGGACTCCAGTCTAAAGCCCTACAGCCCTACCGTCCCTGGGGCAGGACTCCTGTGCCTCCCTGGTGCCTTCCCTAAACGGGATTCCAGTGCCCTCGTGTCCCCTCATCCTCCAGTGCTGGGACCCCACTGCTCCCCAGGCATCCCCCAGTGCTGGGCTACAGCACCCCAGTACAGCACCCCAATTCTCTCCCAGATCCCACATGATGTCCCAAGGACAGGACTCTGGTGTTCCCCATCAGGCACCCAGCTGTGCACCACCCCCCACCCCCCCACCCCATGCTATTCAGAGGGCACAGATTGGGTCCCAGTCTGCTCCCAGTTTGGGTTATGAGTTTGTTACTGGGCAGCCTGGGAGAATTAGGGGGGGCAGGCTGGGCATGGACCAGGGGAGGTGGCAGCCCTTTGCAGGGGGGAGATGCCCCTGCCTGGCTCCGGGCAGGCAGAGGCCCAGGGCAGGCGGTGTCTGCCCTGGTCCGGGAACAGGGAAGGCTTTTCCTCTTTCACTTTCTGCCCATGGAAAGCCCAGAGCGGGAGTTGGCTGTGTGCCTGGGGGGCCCGGTAGGCCCTGGGGATGCCTTGAGCCCTTTCCCCTGCCTGGGGTCCTCCCGAGCTATGGGCTGTGGACACAGCTCTCCCCTGCCAACACTCACCCCCTTCCCACTCCTCTGCTTGGGGTCCTCGCACAGGCTTTGACCCCCCAGCCCCTACCCCACAGCAGGCACTGGGGTCCCCCCGCTTGCCCCGGCCCCCAGCCCGGGGGTGTGTTACACCCGGGGGGGGCCGCGGGGCTGGAGGGGAAGTACGAGGCGGAGGGGGAGGGGAGCTGCCGGGAAGAGGAACCGTCCCACCGCAGGAGGGCCGTGGCTCCCCCCGGCAGCCCCCCACTTCCCCCATGCCTCAAACACCCCCCAGATCTCCAGGGTGAGCAGCCCCTCCTGCTTACCCCCCCCACTGCTATCGGGGCACCCCTTTATTTCCCCCCCACACCCCCCGCCCCTGCTTTTGGCACTTGGGCACCCTCCGGCCTTCTAGGGATGTCGGGGGGTGCCCCCAAACCCAGCCTGTGTCCCCGAGGGCGCCTTGCGATGCCCGTGCCCTGGCACTCCCCTCGCTGCCCGCGGGCATGGCTGCGGCCTGGCTTGCGGCTGAGATAGGGCATCTCCCTGCGGCCGTGGGCAGCCCCTTCCTGCCCACGATGCCGCCGACCTGGCTCGCCTCCCGTCACCCCGGGCAGGGCCGCGGGGGGCTCTGGGTGCCCTGTGCCAGGGCCGGCGGACGGGGCACAGACACCAGGGAGCTGTGCCCCGGCTGGCGGGGATGCCCTGGGGCTGCTTTTGCTTCCTGCTTTGCTGCGGGCAAGCGGGACGGCAAGGAAAACCCCGTGGGGAGCCCGTCAGCTCCTGGTGCCCGAGCTGGGGTGCAAGGCACACCCTGCCCGCTGAGGGTGGCAGCAGGGCACGGGGGTCCCGGCACCCCCCTGCAGTGCCCTGGGGCCGGGTGGGCAGCAGAGCCCTTGCCCTGTTTGTTTGCTTTTTGGGTGTGCCCCTCGGAGCTGCCCGTGCCCAGGGTGTGCCTGGGCCTGATCCTTGCACTGCAGGAGGATGGAGATGCCCTGAGGTGGGGGGTACTGGCTGGGCTGGCCCCGGGGTGCTGCTGCGGATGGGAGGTGGCAGCACCCCGGGGTGGGGACATCCCCACCCTGGCAGGGAAGGGGGTGGCATGTCTGGAGGGAGCTGCGGGCACGGGGATGGGAGCAGCCCGCGTGCCTCAGTGGGGCGAGCTCTGGGTGCTGGCTGTGCCCAGGGGACCCTGTCCTGGGAGTGGTCCGTGCCCAGCTAACGGGCACGCTGGCCTCTCCCCCATCCTCGGCAGGGTTTGTGGTGGGCCATGCCGGGTTGTACCAAGCTCTGGCCATGTTCGCGGTGGCATACTTCATCATCGGCATGACGGTGCTGTCTGTGTGTGCCATTGCCACCAATGGGGCGCTGGATGCCGGCGGAGCCTACTGTATCCTTTGCTGTGGGTGTTGCCAGGGCAGGGCACGTGGGCCAAAATCGGGTCACCACCCAGTGGCCTTGGGGTGCCACGCTGGGGCTGGGACCCCCTTGGCCTGGGAGGGAGGGGTGGGGGCACCCAATGGTAGTTTGGGCTGCTGATAACTTCCCTTGACTCAAGCAAGATATGATCAGCCGTGCCCTGGGCCCGGAGTTTGGGGGCAGCATCGGGATCATGTTTTTCCTGGCCAACGTGTGTGGCAGTGCCCTCTATGTGCTGGGGCTGGTGGAGGCGGGTGGTGGACAGCTTTGGGATCCCCCCTGGTGAGTACCCCTGTGTGTGGTGGCAGGGGACAGCGGGTGTCCCTTACCCAAGCAGCCCTAGGGCCCTGACAGGCGTGCCAAGCACTGTGCCTGGCATAGCCGGCACGTCTCACCCAGGCTTCTGGCCGGTGAGTTGGTGCCTGTCATGCCTGGCACAACACTGGTGGCTCTCAGCTCCCAGTGACGCCCCCTCTGAGCCCTGCTGATCCTGGCTTGTCTCTGTCCAGGGCAAAAAGCGGGCACAGGCATCCACGTCCTGCCCCAGAGCTACTGGTACGAGCTGCTCTACGGTACCGTGCTGCTGGCCCTCTGCCTCCTCGTGTGCCTTGTGGGTGCCTCCATCTACGCCAAGGCCACCTTCCTCATCTTCCTCATCGTCGCAGGCGTCCTGGGCACCATCCTTGTCAGCTTCTTCGCCACGCGGCCCATCGGGGTGCCCATCCGCCTGCCCCACTTCAATGGCTCCGAGACTGAGAATGGCTCCTTCACGGGCTTCTCCCTCACCACCCTGCGAGAAAACCTGGGGGGTGAGGAGAGGCTCTCCCCACCCTGCCTGCTGTACCCACTGTGGCACAGGCACCTCCACGTCATCAGGGGCTCGCTGGAGGGTGGGGGGAGCTTGTGGGCATAAAGCAGGTGCCGTGGGGTGGTTTCTCCCGTGGTTTGTGTATGGGATGTTGAGGAGAGGGTATGTGGTAGAACTATGCTGCCCCAGGCAGTCCATCACAGCCCCTGCCTGTGTGTCCTGCAGGTGGGTACGGGGTGGACTACACCACTGGGCAGATGATGAGCTTCAGCTCTGTCTTCGCAGTGATGTTCAATGGCTGCACCGGCATCATGGCAGGCTCCAACATGTCAGGTATGGGCAGGGGGTGCTGGGCTGGGTGGCACCGGGAGCAGGAGCTGAGGCTGGAGGAGAGCGGGGGTGCTGTACCTGTGGGTACTAATGCTGCCAGCTCCTGCCCGCAGGCGACCTGAAGCGCCCAAGCTACTCCATCCCACGGGGCACCATCTCTGCCGTGCTCTTCACCTACCTCGTCTACAACCTGCTGGCTTTCCTCATGTGTGCCACCTGCAACAGGTACGGCCACCTGTCTCCTTGCCAGGGCCACCGGTGCCAGGGTGTGCCCGGTGCCAGGGCATGCTGGCCTGAGCCGAGGCAGGTGCCAGTGTGTCTGTGTCCCTCTCCAGGACTCTCCTGCAGAAAGACTACGGCTTCTTGCGTGACATCAGTATCTTCCCGCCTCTGGTCACCGTGGGCATCTACGCTGCCACCCTCTCCGCAGCCATGAGCAACCTCATCGGGGCATCCCGCATCCTCTACGCTCTGGCCCGGGATGATCTCTTTGGTGAGTGCCTGGAGCACGCTGGTACCCACCAGAGCCCACCCGGCAGGTTGTCCCTGCCAGGGACCAGCCCTGGCAGCAGGGAACCCCCTTCCTGGTGTGGGGGTGATGCTTTGTGGGTTGGCGTGTGCCCATTTGGGTCACCTGTGCTAGGCCACCCACCAGGGTGGGTACAGGACTCCTGGCTGGTGGCTGAGCCTGTTGGTGCCCACTGGGGTGCCCCAGCCCAACCTCCCCACTCTGCCTGCAGGCCGGGCGCTGGCGCTGGCCAAGAAGACATCTGCCAGCGGGAACCCAGTGATGGCGGTGATCCTCTCCTGGCTGGTGGTGCAGGTGAGTTTGCCGACGATGCTCCTTTCCCGGCCTCGCCAGGTGAAGGTGGGTTGTCACTTGGGCTGGGCGTCGTGGAGCCTGGCACGTGTCCCTGCCCCTGGGAATCCCCCCCAGGCCCCCTGCCCCGAGTGTCCTGCTGCAGCTGTGCCCTTCCCTCCCTGAGCCCATAAATGAAGGATAAATCACAGCAAGGGGCAGGGATTCCTGCCCATGTGGCACTACCCATACCCTTTCCTGGCATGCCGCTGTGGCATGCCCCAAGCTCGGCAAGGATGGCTCGGGCATGTGCCAGGGGTACCATCCCAGGAGGTGCATTCATCCTGTGCTCCCCACCCCCCCCCATGCTCTCTGCAGCTGGTGCTTTTCTCTGGGAAGCTCAACACCATCGCGGGGGTCGTGACCACCTTCTTCCTCCTGGTTTATGCCACTGTCAACCTGGCCTGCCTGGCACTGGAGTGGGCATCGGCCCCCAACTTCAGGTACCCACTGGCACAGGGGAGGGAGCCTGTGCCAAGATGCTGGGCAGGCACCTGTCTGTCCGTCTATCTGCGGTTTCCCTGCCATCCCTGTGCCTGCTGCACCTTGGTGAGGCAGAGATGCTGAGCACCCCTCTCCTGAGCATTACTGGGGGCAGAGATGCCCCATCCCTGGGGAGGGAGAATGGGACAGGTCCCAGTGTGGCAGCACTGGCCTGGCACAGTCCCCATGCCCTGGCACCCCTTTGCTGAGTGGGTACAGATAAATCCAGCGCCACCGGGTACTACCCACCTCCTCCCCTTAGGCTTTCCAGAGGTAATTTATAGCCTGTGCCCGGCCGGCATCCCCCGGGCAGCTTGCCAAGCAGTGATGGAGCCCACTTTCCATTAGCACTAATTAAACTAACAGAGAAGGGGGAGGGAGGGAGGGGGATCCTGGGTGGGGGGAGGAGAAAAGATCTTCCGGGAAGGAGGAGTGTGCGTGGCAGGCAGCCCCGGCCTGGGGCGCAGGGCATGGGGTACCCTGGTGCAGGGCTGGCCTGGCAGGGCTGCCCAAATCTGGGCAGGGGAGGGCATGGCAGAGTGGCTGGGGGGAGCCTGATCTCCCTCCTGGGTGATGCATGCCGCCCTCGGTGCAGGGTACTGTGACTCCAAAGCAGGGAGAGTCCCCCAGGTGGGACAGAGGTGGTGCCTGAGCAGGGCTGGGTGGCACTGCCCGGGGATCTCCCAAAGTGTCCCATTCCCAAGGGAGGGCTGGTGTCTGTGCCAGGCTGGGGCTTGGCCCCCTCCGGCTGCTCCCTTGGCTGGGCACGGATGGGGCAGGATCGGTGCCTGGGGGGAGACTGCTGGGGTGGGTGGTGACGGTCCCCTCACCCGCCCCACATCTGGTGCCTCCCACTCCCCACACTGAGGTCTCCATCAAGCGCAGCAGAAAAGGATTTTAATTACCTTTCAGGAAAAACAACAATTAGAGAAAATAACAGCTTCTCGCCTCCCTGCACCAGGCTGAGCGGGCATGGCAGCTGCTAGCGCTGCCATGCGCTGCCCGGCACTATCTGGCCCCTGGGATGTGCCAGGGCAGTGCCAGCCCCATAAACATCATTATCACTGTTTGCCAGGGGCTGGCAGCAAGGGGCTGCCCAGTGCCCTGGGAGGTACCATCTCCCCTCTGTGCCCTCTCCCGCAGGCATCTGGGGTGCCCAACATGCCCTGTGCTGGCACAGCGGGGTTCACTGGGGGTGGCTGGTGTGGCACGGTGGTACAGCCCCCCTTGCCATGCCCGCCCCACAGCTGGCATGGGAACCACGCGGTAACGGGTGTCTCCTTCTCCCTGCTCCAGGCCCACCTTCCGGTACTTCACCTGGCACACGTGCCTGCTGGGCATCGCGGGCTGCTGCGTCATGATGTTCCTCATCAGCCCCGTGTCAGCCTCGGCAAGTCTGGGCTTCCTCCTCGTCCTCCTCCTTGCCCTCCACTACCTCTCGCCCAGCAGCACCTGGGGCTACATCAGCCAGGCCCTCATCTTCCACCAGGTGAGCCCTGTCCTCCTCTGCTGTCCCCTCGTGGGGTGGAGAACCGGCATCCCGAGGCTGGTGTCCCCATAGCAGCTCCATCCTGGGCGGTGTGTCCTCGGGGCTGGCATCCCCATGGGGTGGTTTGTTGGAAGAAGGAGGATTCCTGACCTGCAGCCCTCCCTTCAGGTGCGGAAGTACCTGCTGATGCTGGATGTGCGGAAAGACCACGTCAAGTTCTGGCGCCCACAGATGCTGCTGATGGTGCAGAACCCACGGGGCAGCGCCCGCCTCATTGACTTTGTCAATGACCTCAAGAAGAGCGGCCTCTACGTCCTGGGCCACGTCGAGCTGCAGGACTTGGGTGAGGGTCTGCACTGTCCCTGGCGCTGGTGGCCTCTGCCCCTCGCTGTGGTGCCAGGGGCATCCCAGAGTCCTTGGGGTGATGCTGCCGCCCAGCTCCTGGGTGGACACAGCGAGGGAATGTCAGCATTTTGGGCACACGTGTGGCACCTTGGGCTTGGACTGGTATGGGGGACATAGGTGGCTTGTGTCTGTCCCACGCCTCCTGTGCACACACACTTGCACACGTGTGCTGCAAACTTGCACATGTGTGTGCTCTTGTATTCATCCCTGTGTGTGCACGTGGGGGTCCTGCATGTGTCAGTGCTGGTGTGCACACTTGACACATGCCACCCAGGCTCCTCTGAGCCCCTGTGCAGCACAGTTCTGTTGCACAGGTCAGTGCCTGCACACACCCAGCACATGTGTGGATGCACACTCGGCACATCCCTGCACATGTGTGTGCCTCTGTTCATCTGCACCTCGTGCCTGCTGCTGTGCATCCTGTGCTTCAGGTGTGTTTGCACCCTGATGTGTGTTGGCTTGCACATGTGTGTTCCCTGGCACATGCCGTGGCCATCCCCATCCCCACCCCAGCGGATGCACGGGCTCTGCTCCCCCCTCCGCCGTTGCCTTGGTGACTAATGGCCTGAAATTGGGGAGAGGGGATGGGGCTGCCTGGGTATTTTTTATATATTTATGTATGATTTCATATCTCTGGCTGGAAGCACCTGCTTCCACCCTCCCTGGGGTGGGCACAGGGGTTGGCACTGATTTTGCAGGAGGGGTGCTGCGGGGACAGCGGGGTGATCCCCTGGTACAGAGTACCGGACCCCCTGATGCTATTCTCACTCTCCATCCAGACGCACTGCCCTCGGACCCGCTGCAGCCCCAGCAGGACTCATGGCTGAGCTTGGTGGACAAGCTGAACGTCAAGGCCTTCATCAGCCTCACCCTTGCGCCCTCAGTGCGGCACGGCGTCCGGCAGCTCCTCTTCACCTCTGGCCTTGGTGAGTGGTGCCCAGGCTGGGCACGGGTGAGGGTCCACCCTGCTGCCCCTGTGGGATGAGAAGTGCCAAGGGGTTTGGAGGCACCTGGATGGGCGATGCCAAAGCCAAGTTGGGGCTTGGAGGCATCTGGGGTGAACAATGCTGAAGCCACATTGGGGCTTGGAGGCATCTGTGTCTGCAGTGTTGAGGGGCTTGAAGACACCTGGACGGGCAATGCCAAGGGGGTCAGAAGCACTCGGTGTGGGCAGTGCCAAAGCCAGACTGGAGCTTGGAGAGGTGTTGTGTGGGCAGTGCCAAAGCCGAGTTGGGTCTTGGCAGCATCTGGGTGCGTGATGCTGAGGGGTCTGGAATCACCAGGGTGAACAACGCCAAAGCCAAGCTGGGGCCAGGAGGGCTGGCGGGGCCCTCCACCTCTGCTCAGCCGGGCTGGCGCCGTCTCTCCACCAGGCGGGATGCGCCCCAACACCCTGGTGCTGGGCTTCTATGACGACGCGGCACCGCAGGACGGTCTAGCCCGGCACCCCGCCTTCACCAGCGCCCGCGAGGAGGTCCCCCTGGGCTTCCCCCCTCTGCGGGCGCCTGCCGACCCCAAGCTGCTGTCAGCCCGGGAGTACGTAGGCATCGTGGCTGACGCCCTGAAGATGCTTCGCAACGTCCTGCTGGCCCGGCAGCTGGAGAGCCTGGACAAGGCCTGGGAGCTGCGGCGGGCCGCCAGCCCCCCGCCCGCCATCCACGTCTGGCCCGTCAACCTGCTGCGGCCGGACAGCGCCCGCTACGCCGACACCTGCAGCCTCTTCCTGCTGCAGATGGCCTGCGTTCTCAACATGGCGCGGGCCTGGCGCCGGGCCCGCCTGCGCCTCTTCCTCTGCGTGGAGGCGGGTGCCATGCCCCATGCCCAGGAGGAGAAGCTGCGCCAGCTCCTCAAAGACTTGCGCATCCAGGCCCAGATCCAGCTGGTGCCCTGGGACGCCGTCACCCGCCTGCACTGGCAAACCCGCCGGGGACCCCCGGGGGGGGCCGGCACCCGCCGGGGAGGAGGAAGAGGAGGAAGGGGCCGTGAACTTCCCAGCCAATGCCACCCAAGTGTCAGATGAGTACGTCTGTGCCGCCAACAAACTCGTCCTGGAGCAGAGCCCCGCGCCGGCCGTGCGCTTCCTCTACCTGCCGCGGCCGCCGGCTGACACCAGCCTCTACCCGCTCTACCTGCGCCAACTGGAGCTGCTCACCCGCGGGCTGGGCCCCACCGTGCTGGTGCACGGGGTGAGTGCCGTCACCAGCACCCAGCTCTAGGTCACCCCACCGGCTCCCCCCCCCCCCCCGGCTCCCTGCACCCTCCTTTGCCCAGTGCCTTTAGCAGCCCCAGCCTGGGGCTGTCCCCAGCCCCAGTGTCCCCACCCTGGTGCACGGGGAGGGGTTGGTGCCCCACGCTGGGAGGTGGGTGCAAGGGGAGGGGGGTTGTTTTTTGGGGGGGTATCTCCTGCAGAGGATTAAAGCTGCCCTGGCGGGATCCAGGCACAGCCCTGGTGCCGGCCAGGCAGCGCAGTGCATTCACCGTGCCTTTTCTTTGAGGGGGTGGTGGGGGATAGCGGGGGTCCCAGGGGGTGCCAAGCACTGGGTGCCCTAGCTGGCTGCTGGGAGCCCCTTGGCTGCACCCTACATCTCCCCTCCCTGTGCTTCCCCCCTCCTGCAGCCCCCACCCTCTCCTCCGCCAGCTCCTCCAGGCACCCAGCCAGCAGCGGGGATTGATTAAAGGCAGCCTCGACCTTGGTGCCCCAGCTCCCCGCCATCCTCCCTGCCTTTCATTAGGAAAAATTAAATGGGAAGGGGTGGGGGAGGGGAGCCCGGACGCCTGGGTTCCCTGCGTGAGGCTGGGTGGTGGTGGGGGAGCAGCTGGGGGCTGGCCCTCGTGGCTGCAGGGTATGGTACCCCAGATCTTGCTCAGCACCCCCAGTGCTGCTGGGTGGGGGCACTGGATGCTTTAATCTGTAGGCCCCCCGCCCGCCAGGGTCTGAGTCCCTGGTCCTGGCAGGGAGGGGAGAAATGATTTGGGGGGGGGGGGGGTGGCCTCACTGTGATACCCACATCCCCTGGCCTAGCTCTGGGACCTGTCTCATGGGGTATTGCTGCCTCCCCTCACCCATCATGACCTGCACGGGGGAGCTGGCGTTGCCCCCTGCCCCCTCCTTATTGATTAGAGGAGGGCAGGAAATTGCCTGGGCGCTGGACGATAAATCCATTGGGTGCCTGGCAGGCGGGCAGCGTGCCCAGGCCCTGCCTGATGGATCGCTTCCTATTAACCCCAGCATGGAGGGGGGCTGCTCTGGGTCAGGCTGGGCTCCAGTGGGGGGGACAATTGTGGCACTGCTGCCTGCACCCACTCTCGCCAACCCTGGCACTGCCAGCTGGCAGCTCTGCTTGGCTGGAGGGCTGGAAAAACCCAGGTGGCTGGGTGCTGCTGGGGGGAAGAAATGGGGGGGGCCCCCCTTGTTCCCCACATTTTGCAGTGGGTTGTGCCCAAATTTGTGCCCAAATCCCCACCCCAGCGGGGTGGGCAGGGGGCTGGGGCTGGCTTTGCTCACTGCCGTGGGAGGTGGGTGCCCTGGGGTGGCCACTGCGTGGCCCGCGGGGTTTATTTACAAACAGGCGGGAGCTGGCACAGGGCAGCCGGGCACCACTGGGACCCGGCGGCCTATAATGTTAATTATCACCACGTAATTAAAAGCCCATAAAAAGCCTCACACTTCATTAAATTAAAGCTTCCCCGCACTGTGCCAACGGGCTCCAGCAGAGTTAACCTTGGCCGTGCCAGGCACCAGCTCCACTGCAGCTGGGGGCCCACGACTGGGAGTATATGGGACCCAAGGCTGGGGGCATACAGCCCCCCATGGCGTTGTAGGGGGGGTTCAGCATTGCACATGCATGGGCACCCCCCAACACCATGCATCACCCCTGGGCCACATGTGCCTGGGCGCACATGGGGAGCGCACCCGGCTGGACACACGGTGTCACACGCACACGGGGATGCTGTCCCACTCAGGGATGCCCACATCACATGGACGCGTGTGCCCATGCCACCCCTACAGACACGCTGTCACACACACTGGGACATGGGCAGGGGGCTGACACAGGTGCACACCCAGCTGTGCACACACGGTGTGCATGGCTGCTGCAAAGGCAGCACCGCACGCCGGCACAGCAGCTCTGGCACACCAGCTCCGGCGCACAACACCCACGCAGCGCACACCTACACAAACAGCATTTCTTCCTCCCTCTAACATACAGACAGGCAGACAAACAGACACACACCCTGCGTCTTCTCCAGGCTCCCACCGATCACTGCGGGTGCCCGGAGAGGTGATAGGCTGTGTGGAGAGCACCCATCTGTGCCTGCCCCTCTGTGCCTCAGTTTCCCCATGGGCTGGGGCAGGGGAAAGGGGTGCATGGGAGACCCCCAAACCCTCCTGGTGGCTGGACACCCTGGATCAGGGGTGCTGTGTCTGGGGGGATACCAAGGGGGGGGGCAGCACACAAGGAGGGGCACGTATGCACGGGGGGGAGTGTGTGTATGCGTTAAGGGGGATATGCATGGACTAGGAATGTGCGTGTGCATGCATGCACAGAAGGGGTGCTGTGCTGGGGGGGGTGTATATGTGCACAAGGGGTGTGTACAAGTTCACAAGGGGTGTCTATAGATGCACATGCATTGGGGTGTATATATACCCACCCCTAGATGCGACGCACTGATGTGCACACAGGGCTCAAGAAGGGGGGGGCAGGGGAGCACACACACCTGTGAACACAGGGTGTGCAAACTGGCACGTGTGTGTGTCTAGTACCCCCGGGCACTGCTGCCAAGCGGGACTGTGGGCAGGGGCCAGCCAGGGGGCTGTGGGGTGCAGGGGCTGGCCAGGGGGTTAGGGGGGCAGGCGCCGGCGGGTGCCTTTGCCCCAGCCCCGTGGGGGTGGGCAGCCAACGGAGCCTCGGCTATTTCTTGGAAATTTCGCAGCATTCATTTCAGTGCAAATAAAAGCTGTCATTGCCGGAGAAATGATACTGATCGGGGTCTGAAAAGACAGCAAATTACCCGCCTGAAAATGCACCGCTGGAAAAAAATGCATATTAAACACACAAAAAGGCACTTTGCCATCAGCCGCGCTTCCCCCGCCGCTCCAGAATAACCACACTTTACATAATTCTCCCTCTCCACCTCCGAATTAATTTCGCAGACAGAGGCAGAGGCAACCCTCTGACAATAGCAGAGGGGAGACGCGGCGGGTGGCAGTGCGGGGGAGCAGGGCTGGGGGCTGCTGGGGAGGCACCTGGCTATGGGCCGGTGGCACAGCGGGTAATGGGATGCCAGGGTTGGAGTTGGGGGGGATCAAGGGGTTTGGGGAGGGGACTGAGGGGTTTGGGAGGGTTGGGTCCATGGGTGAGGATTGTGGATGTGTCCAGCTGTGAGGTAGAGTGCTCCTGTTCTTCCCCCTTGGGTGCTGGGGATGGGGTCCCTTGGGGTGGGGTTTGTGAGGTGATGCCCACATCAATGGGCATATCTTGGCCCAAGTGTTTCCTACAAGGGACAATCCCTCACCCCCTACCACTGGGGTGAGCCTGCTGTGTGCCCACCCCAAAGCCTGGCACCCTCCCTGGAGGCCGGCAGGCCCTGGTGGGGTGCACATACCCAGTGTGACAGGGACCCCCGAGCACCTCCCTGCCCTGCTCTCCTACCTGCAGTGCCAGGCACATGGGTGCGCCCAAAGGGCACTGTGAGGCCATGCTGCCCACCCGGGTTGACACCCCCTAAACTAGCACCCCTCTAAGAAACCCCTGGGAACCTGCCCCACTGGGCACCATGCCTAGCACCCCAGCACTGCCAAGGGGGATCAGCGGGTGTAGTGGGGGGTCCAGCAGCAGTGGCAGGGCTGCTTGGCACTGAGGGGCTGGTGAAGGGGAGGGTGGGTGGAGGAGGTTGGCATCGCGCTGCTTTGCATTTTCAATGACAGACCCATGCCGGGTGCTCGGAAGAGTGGAAAAATCTTATTTGTCACCTGCTGGCGGTGCGCGGAGGCTCCCGCGCCGCGGCTAATCTCGGGGAAAATGAGGACGTCGGCGGGGTGGCCTGTGGGACGGGCAGCGCGGAACAGGGCTGGCGAGGCGAGTGCTGTCCTGGGCCCTGCTCGGGGTCAGAGCCACGGGCCACAGCCTGGTGATGCCTGGATGTATTGGCACCGTGGCACAGATCCTGCCTGCTGGGGGTGCGTGGGCTGGGCAGCGCTTGTGGGCATCCCAGAGCAAATGCCCTGTGCCCCCAGCCCTGCCTGCAAAGGCACAACCTCTTTTGCTTCCATCCCAGCTTCAGGAGCAGCCGCTTGCCTCGCAGTGCCAGGTCCTCAGGTTGGCACTGCCTGCACATCCTCTTGGGGCATTTTTTGGAGATTTTGGGGGGGAGTCGGCACTTGGAAGTGGGTGCAGGCACTGCCTGACCTCCCATATCTGCACGTAGGTGCCCGTTCCATGCCTGCCGTACCCCTGCTTCTCAAGATGCCAACTCCCATGGGACACTGCAGCGCTCTGCGGCCGGCTCAGATTTATCCATTATTTTATATCCACACGCCTTTAATTTTTACAGCCCTGTTGGAGCAATACCCCCAGGGCTGTTAATAATGCCAGCCCCCTCCCCCCCGCCATGTGCATTCATCATGCTCCCACCAAGGTGCCAAGCGGGTCTCGGGGCTGGGTAAGTGCAGGCATGGGGAGGCCGGTGCATGGCACCCAGCCCTGTGCCCCCACTCTCCAGCCAGCCACCCCGGTGAGCTGGCAAGGTTGGGCACCCTGTGCCCACCCATGAAGCAGCCTGGGTCCAGGTACCCTTGCACCCACCCCACTGGGGCTGGTGGTGCCTGGCTTGTTGGAGTGCCAATCTCTCTGGTGGGATTCATGGAGCCCCTGTGCCCTGGCGTGTGACCCAGGAAAGCTTTGCTGCAACACGTGGCGGTGTGTGTGAGCGTGCCAGGGTACATATGCCTGTAATGGGAGCTGGACGGCAATGCATGTTTGAGACTGGGGGGGGCAGACATAACATGTGGGTCTGTACTGATGCATGTTGGTGTACATGTGATGTACATCTGTGCCACTACCTGTGTGTGATGTTGCATGTCTCAGTGCTGCAGTAGGCACCTTGCCTGGGCTGTGCTCAGCACCCTGGCACCCCAGCATAGGAAAGCACAGCCTCAGCCACCCCAGGCAGTGAAGGCTGTGCCTGGGACCCGTCCATGGTGTCCACGGGACAAGACAGTGTGTCCCATGCCAGCTGAGCCACCCATCCCATGCCAAGCAGGGTCCCCATGACACATGTAGCATAGCACCCAGTGTGTCCTGCCTGGGGCTACAACCCCAGTACTCAGAAAGACCCAGGGCCCCCTCCGAGCACCCAGGGCTGTGCAGGCACGGGGGGGGGGGCGAGGGTGGCACGCACCCCCGAGCATGGCAGGCAGGATGGCCGTGCAGGGCCGAGGAGCGCAGCCGCTGCAGGGGGCCACGGCGGGCAGTGGGAATTGCTGGGCTATAAATCTTGCTGGGCCCCCCCGTGGCAGAGTGGCTCACGATATTTATGTTGGGGATTTATCTGCAATGCAGTTTAATATTCCCGGACCTTCGCGTGTGTGCGTGTGTGTGTGAGTGCATGGCCCCCTCCCCATGCCGCCCCGTGCCACCCCCATGCCCACCCTCTCACCCAGAGCCTCCCAGGCTCCGTCTCCTGCCCACCCACAGCCCTTTCTCCTTGCACCCACTCTGGCAGAACGGGACGGACCCCCAGGGTGCCCGGGCACGGCGGGGGGTACCGAGCCGCCGGGGTGCTCCTGGCACAGGCCGCCGGCCGTGCCCACCCGTGCCCCTCCGGGGTGCCAGGCTGCCGGGGGGGGGGGGGGCAGCAGGGTCCCCGGACGGGGGGATGCCAGGCGGAGTGGCACTGCCAGCCCTGTGCCAGGCCCCCGGGGTGGGGGGCCCGGGGACCCCCCTGCCCTGCCTCCCCGCCGGCAGGGATGAGGTAAGGCTGGCGGGTGGCACAGGGCTGCTCCATTTGCATAATAATCTCGTTAATGGAGCCTGGCCTGCGGGAGAGCCGGGCTGGAGACACCACCCCCTCCCCGCCCCGCTGCCTCCCTCCGGCCCCGCCGCTCCGCCAGCCGCGGCGCGGGGCGCGGAGCGGAGCGCGGGGAGCGCAGCCGGACAGGCAGCGCCGGGCCGGCCCGCCGGCAGCCTGCTGACATCCCCCGAGCAAGCCGGTGAGCACCCCCGAGCACCCGCCCCGAGCATCCCGGGCAGCATCCCCGAGCATCCCGGGCAGCGTCCCCCGAGCATCCCGGGAGCATCCTCCAAGTGTTTCGGTGAGCAAGCGGTGAGCGACCCCCGAGCACCCGCGGACATCCCGGGCAGCATCCCGGGGAACATCCCCGAGCATCCCCCGAGTACCTCAGTGAACACCCCGGAGCAGCCCGGGGAGCGCTCTCCGAGCCTGCCGGTGAGCACCCCGCGAGCATCCCCCCGAATATCCTGGGCATCATTCCGGGGAGCACTTCCCGAACGTCTCTCGAGCATTCCCCGAACACCACAGGCATCACCCCGGTGAGCACCTCCCGACCATCTCGGCAGGCACCTCAGAGCATCCTGGGCAGCATCCTCCGAGCATCCCGGGCAGCATCCCCCGTGAATCCCGGGCAGCGTCCCCCGCGCACCCCCGAGCATCCCCCGAGCATCCTGGGCAGCATCCCGAGTAGCACCCCCCGAGCATCCCGCCCCCCCGCCCCCCCCCCGCTCTCCCGCGCCCCGCCGCGCCGTGCCCGCTGCCGGCCCCGCAAACTTTCCGGCAGCGGCAGCTCCCCGGCACGGGCACCGCCGGGCTGCGGCGCCGGGCCACAACTTTGCCCAAGTTGCCGAGGGAGCGGGGCCGCGGGGCTTGGGGGGGCCCCGCCGCGGGGATACCGGCCACCTCCCGAGCGGCTCTTTGTCCCCAGCCTGTCCTCCCCCACCTGCAAATCCGGATGTCATTGTGCACCGAACAAGGCTTGGAGTCCCTTTTGGAGCCCCTCCACAACGCATCTACGCCCCCACCCTCCTTTCCCCACAGCAGACCCCCTCCTCCCCAGCATGGCACCCCTGCCAGACACCCCTGCCCATCGGGCATCAGCCAGCAGAGAGGGATTGGGTGGATGGTGGTGGTGACGGGGAAATGCTGTGAGATGTCCACGGGGTCCAGGGCTCCCCCCCAGACTGGAATTAACTTTGTGCACACATCACGCGCCGCACCACAATTTGACACAACGCAATGCAACACGGCGCACCACAACCCAACCCAACACAATGCAATGCTGCGCCACGGCACAACGCGATGCAACCTGACGCAGGGCCACGCAACCTGACCCAAACTGCAACACCCCTACCCAATGCTTTCCCCCCAAATCTCTTCCCCAAGCTGCTCACCCCCTTCGTACTCCACCCAGAGGGGCTGGCAGCCCCGTGCCCCCCCCAGCCCGGGAAGGGCTCTCACGGTGCAGTGTGAGGATGGGCTCGCTGGACCACCTTGGACATCCATCCAGCGTGGGTGCTCTCACTGGTGCACTGGGTGGGCGTGGGATGGAGCTCTGCCAGGGGCTGAAACCCCCCTGGGAGCGTGCAGGCAGGACCCTGCCCTTTCGCCAGAGGGTCTGGCAGAGGGGACAGCCATGGGATAGAGCTGCCACCGAGCTCCTGGCACTGGGGCCAGTCCTGGTGCCGCCAGTGGGGCACGCAGGCAGGGATGGTAACGCAGGCAGCGACGATGGCAAGAAGCAACCTCCCCCCCCCTCGCTCCTCCCAATCCCCCCCCTCAACCACCTCCTCTGCCTTTTCCAGGAGATTCCTGACTCACCCGGACACCCTCCAGCACCTCCCTGCAGCAGGCACAGCTCCAGCATGAACTGTGGCATGCCTGAGCCTGCCCGCCACCTGCCCTGAGCCCCCGTGCCTGTGCTGCCTGTGGGGAGCCCCATCCCTGGCCATGGAGAAGACCTACTCATTGACAGCCCACTACGATGAGTTTCAGGAGGTGAAGTATGTGAGCAAGTACCAGAGCGGCACCCTACCCAACGGCTTCGCCCTCCAGCTGGGCACCGGGGCCAAAAAACGCCGTGGGGGCCTGCCGCGCTGGAGCCGCCGGGAGGTCTGCCTTCTCTCGGGGCTGGTGTTCGCTGCGGGGCTCTGCGTCATCTTGACGTGCATGCTGGTCCTCAAGTACCTGGCGGCTGAAGGGGACAGCTACTGCCTGGAGGGGTGCCAGGAGAAGAAGGCCTTCCTGCGGGCATCCCGCTTCCTCAGCTCCAACATGGATGCCACCATCGACCCCTGCCAGGACTTCTACTCCTTCGCCTGTGGCGGCTGGCTCCGGCGACACGGCATTCCCGAGGACAAGCTGGTGTACGGCACCATCGGAGCCATCGCCGAGCAGAACGAGGCCAAGCTGCGGGCGTTGCTGAGCCGCCCCGTGCGGCGCCGAGCCCCTGCCTCGGCCGAGAGGAAGGTCAAGGAGTTTTTCCGCTCGTGCCTGGACCGGGCTGAGATTGACCGGCTGGGCCCGCGGCCCATGCTGGAGGTCATTGGGGAGTGTGGCGGCTGGGATGCCCCCCCAGGCCGCGGGGACCTCAACGAGCTGCTCTACAAGACGCAGGGGGTCTACAGCGCTGCCGTGCTCTTCTCCCTCACCGTCAGCCTGGACGAGAGGAACACTTCCCGCTACGTCATCCGGGTGAGGGCACCCTGCCCCTGGGGCTGTCCCCCCCAGCCACCCACCTGCGCCGGTGACACGCCCCCCCGGGTGACACTGTCCTTATTGCAGTGGCACCAGGCGCCTGCCCGGTGTGTGGGTTTGGCTACAGCAGGCAGCAGGGCTGGGAACAGCCCCTGTCCGTGGGGGGGCCCCCATCTCCTCATTGTGGGACCCCGGTGTCAGGCTGCCCCAGGGTGAGGGTGGCACCTCCGGGGTGGGGGGAGGATGCAGAGGGGGAGACACGGGCAGGGGAACATACAGAATGAAGCAGCCCAGCAGGGCACCAGCGTCTCCGGAGTGCCAGCAGCCAAGCCCCTCACCTTGGCATCCTGGCTGCCATCTGCACACAGGGGCCAAACCCTAGGAGGGGACAGGGCGATGCCCGCTGGCCCCTCAGCACTGGCTCAGGGTGCCAGGGCAGTTGCCCATTGCCAGCCTTCCCCACCCCTGCCACCCTGTGTCCCTCACCCTGTGGTGCCACTGGGTCATGGGTGGGCTTCTTCCGGGTGGCCAAGCCTCAAGCCCCCTTGATGGGTGTGGGAGTGTGGTGGTGGGCATGGTGGGGGCACAGCAATGGCATGGTGGGGGCACAGCAATGGCATGGTGGGGATGCCATGGTGGGCACGGTGATGGGCATGGGGGGCCATGGTGGACGGATGGCACAGCAGTAGGGGCACAGCAATGGCACAGTGGGGACACGGTAGTGGGCATGGGGGGAACACAGGGGTGGGCACAGCAGGGACATGTTGGGATTGGGGGAGTGGGCATGGTGATGGCATGGTGGGGACAAGGTGTTGGGGCTGGTGGGAGCACTGGGGGGGACACAGTGGTTGGGATAAGCTGCCTGTGCCCTGTGAGATGGTGGGGCCGGGGGGGTGGGTGGGTGTGTGGGGGTGTGAGTGTGAGTGAGTGTGAGGGCCCAGGGAGGCGCAGGCCGTGCTGACGGACCACGCGTGTGTACACTAGAGGGAGCGTGTGTCACAGGGAAAGGGTGGGTGTGCGCGGCTGAGCGGGAGGGTGCAGGTGTGCGGGGGGTGTGACAGGGTGGTGGGGGGGGAGATGGGTGTGACAGCCAGGGCTGGGTGTCAGGGCTTGGTTGGTTGTGAGTGTGTGTGTGTGGTTTTGGGGGTGGGCGTGAGAGCGGGTGTGCGATGGGTGTGAGTGTGACAGGGGTGTGTGAGAGGAGGCTGGGGGGGTGTGCGTGTGAGGGCTGTAGGTGTGACAGTGCTTTTGTGGGAAACCAAAGGGGGGGGTGATGGGGGGACGGGGTGGACAAAGGCTGGGGTTGCCTGTGGGTGTGCAGGGCAGCTCTGTGGCTGTGTGCATGGGGGGGGTTGTGGGGTGGGACACGGTGGGGGGTGAGCCATAGAGAAAAGGGGAGGGTGCGTGTGTGTGTGTGCGTGCATGGAGACGGGGGGTAAACTAGACGGTGCATGCATAAGGGTGTGGGGGGGGGTGAGCATGCATAGGTTTGTGTCATGAGGGGTAAGTTACAGATGTGTGTGTGTATACAGATATGTGCAAGCGTGTTCAGGTGTGTGTATGTGCTGGACACTGTGCCTGTGGCTACAGGATAGCAGGGTGTGGGTGTGGGGGGGTGTGTAGGGTTGGGGTCTCCATGCAGTGTGGCTCATCCCTGTGGCTTCCCATGGGGCAGGCTGCAGCACAGAAGCGGGGCCAGCCATGGGGTAGGTGTGGGGCCACCATGGGGCAGAGTGTGGTGCAAGCATAGGGCAGGCTATGGGGCAGTCTGTGTGCCAGCCACGAGTCAGGCCACAGAGCAGGGGCCTGCCCTTTGCTCAGTGCTCCCAGCCCATTGCATGCTGCCCACTGCAGCTCCAGCACCCTCCAGCAGGAGGGAAACTGAGGCACAGGACCTGCCCATGCCTGGGGCTGGCCCACCATGCTGCCACCCCCACAGCTCCTGGGGCACCAGGAGCACCCTGCAATACAGGCAAAGGTGATGGTTGCCTTGCCCAGCACAGCCCCCCCTCCCTCTGCTCACTTGCTGCTCCTGTCTCTCCCCACCAGATCGACCAGGATGGGCTGACTCTGCCTGAACGGACCCTCTACCTGGGGCAGGATGAGGAGAGCGAAAAGGTGAGGGGGGGGGCACACCGATGTCATGGGGACACCAGGAGAGGGACCAGCACCCAGCATGGGGTGCCAGATGGGGGGCACCCCACTGCCAGCAGTGTGAGGTGGTACTCAGCATTCCTTCCATCGGCACAGATCCTGGCTGCATACCGGGTGTTCATGGAGCGGCTGCTCACCCTCCTGGGAGCCGAGCATGTGGAGCAGAAGGCCCAGGAGATCCTGCAGCTGGAGCAGCACCTTGCCAATGTGAGGGGGATGCCTGCCCTGGGGTTTGGGGTGCCCCTGCACAGCCCTTGGGCACCCTCGTCACCCTTTGGGGACCTCCATGCCTGGTCCTAAGAGACCCCATCCCAGTTCCCTTGGGAACCTCCACTCCTAGCCCTTGGGGACCTTCATGCCTGGTCCTTGGGGATCCCAGCCCTTTGAGGACCCCGTGGCAGATTCTCAGGGACCCCAGCCCCAACATCTTGAGAACCCCCAGTCCCAGCCCTTGGGACAAACACTCCCATGTCCAGTCCTTGTGAACCTACTCCAGGCCCTCGAGGACTTCATGCCCAGGTCTTGGGGACTCAAGTCTCAGCCCTGGGGGACCCCTGTGCCCAGCCCACATGTACCCCAACTCCTTGGGGACCCCATGACCAGCACTCAGGGCCCCACTGGCAGCAGAGGGTTCCTGGGGCAGGGAGCCAGGTGGGATATGGGTCAGTAGCCCCTCTTGCCCAGAGCTGTGCCCCCCCCAAGGCGGGCAGCAGGATGGTGACAGCCGTGCCCATCCCATGCAGATCACGGTGTCTGAGTACGATGATGTGCGGAGGGACATCAGCAGCATGTACCACAAAGTGACCCTAGGTGAGCTGCAGCGGATCACCCCCACGGTGAGTACCCTTGGTGCCCAGTCTGCCACCCACACTTGTCCCTGTCCCCCTGCTCCATGCCCTCACTCCCTCCCCACCCCAGATAAGTCCACTTGAGGATGATGAATTCATCCTGCGCTTTCCTGGGTGGGAAGGGGTGGTGGGAGGCTGGCAAGTCTGGAGGGGGTTCCCTCCAGGGTGGCATGGAGGGGTGGGTCCCTGTGCCCCCCTGACAGTGCCCACCCTGGCAGCTCAAGTGGAAGCGCTTGCTGGACCGCATCTTCCATGACAACTTCTCGGAGGAGGAGGAGGTGGTGCTGCTGGCCACTGACTACATGCACAAGGTGTCCGACCTCATCCGCGTGACGCCCAGCAGGTGAGGGGGGCTGGCACCCCCTGTGCCCCCAGAACCTTCCCCAGCTTGGCAGGGGGCTGGCAATGGGGGTGGGCACAGGGCAGCGGTGGCTGGTCCCCTCCCCCATCACCCCCAACCTGGGGAGGCCAGGCTGGGCACGGGCACCCTGGGAAAGCTCCTGGGAGAAGTCACTGTTGTGAGCCCCACGGCACCCTTGTCGTGCCTGGCCACCGGCCGAGCCCTGCCATGCTAGAGGTCACCAGACTCAGCACGCAGCAGGGAGGGAGATGGTGCCAGCCCGTCCCTGTGCCTCCACAGGCTATGGCCATTCCCGTGGCCCACCTGGTCCCCAAGCAGGGGTATCCCCACCCTAGCACATGCTCCCCACCCTCTGCGTGTGCCTGGGGACATGCCCGGGGGGGGGGGGGGGGGGCTGATCTTGCACCCCATCACCAGGATCCTGCACAACTACATGCTGTGGCGCATCGTGGTGGTGCTGAGTGAGCACCTCTCCACCCCCTTCCGCGATGCCATCCATGAGCTCTCCAAGGAGATGGAGGGCAATGAGAAGCAGCTTGAGCCAGGCAAGATCTGCCTGAGCCAGGCCAACAAGCACTTCGGCATGGCCCTGGGTGCCCTCTTTGTCGAGGAGCACTTCTCATCCACCAGCAAAGCCAAGGTAGGTGATATTGTCTGTGGGCATGAAGCCACCATGTCCCTCCTGACGCCTTACCAAGGTACCTACCGCCACCCAGCACCCCACCGAGGGCTGTCTGCTGGGGTGATGGGTGGCAAGGACACCATGCAGCATCCATGGTGACCCACCATAGGTGCAGCAGCTGGTGGAGGACATAAAATACATCCTGGACCAGCGCCTGGATGAGCTGGACTGGATGGACGAGGAAACACGGAGAGCGGCCAGGGCCAAGGTAGCGGTCCCCAGCATGGACCCCTGCCCTTGCCCCCACCACGGCCTGGGGGCGTGCGGAATGGGGGCCTGACCCCACCACTCACTTTGCCCGCAGCTCCGGTACATGATGGTGATGATCGGGTATCCCGATTTCCTGCTGAAGCCAGAGGCCATTGACAAGGAGTATGAGGCAAGGGGTGGCCCAGGGCCACGTGTGGGACATGGGCACGTGGAGGGGGCAGATGGTCCCCACATCTGCCTCAGGGTCTGCGGAGACCACGATGGGGACATGCCACCCAAACACAAGCCACCTCCTGGTAGCTCATTGTGCTCACCACTCGCATGGCCACAGCCACATGGGCAGTGCCATACTGTCCCTGAGGTCTGGAATGATGTCTCCTTCCCCACATTGCACCCCCTGGAGCTCAGTCCCATCCTCAGCAAGGGCTGAGGGTGCCAGCATGGTCCAGGGACCCCACAGAGGTGATGGAGGTACAGCTGCCCACGTGGGCACACAGCATGTGACATGAGGACACACTCGTGCCACGTCCAGCCCATGGCCACAACCCCACACCCTCTGTCCCCAAGGCTCATGGGGGTGGGAGGACACCCCAGCCCTGCTCCCCACACTCTTGGGGCTGGCATTTGGGACTGGCATCCCCTCTGACGTGGCCGTGCCCCCCCAGTTCGACGTGGACGAGAAGACCTACTTCAAGAACATCCTCAACAGCATCGCTTTCAGCATCAGGCTCTCGGTGAAGAAGATCCGACAGGAGGTGGACAAGTCCGCGTGGGTATCTCCTTGCTCTGGGGGGGGGGGCATGGGGGGCACAGCATGGCCCACCAATGCCCCCTGTCCCCATGCCCAGTTGCACCCCACAGGGTGTAGGCAGGAGGGCACAGGGCAAGCCGGGAATGTCCCCCTGTCCCCCCTAACTGTGCAAGGGAGTGGCATTTCCATGCCCCCCCCGGTGCCCCCACAGCCTGGCACCGCTGTCTGTCCTTGCAGGTGGCTGCTGCCTCCCCAGGCGCTGAATGCCTACTACCTGCCCAACAAGAACCAGATGGGTGAGGCATTGCCCAGCCCCCCAGGCTCAGGCCCCTGGGGTGGGGGTGTGGGGAGGGGGGCACGGCGCAGGGTCCCCTGGCGCCAGATGATGCTGTGGGTAAGTACAGGGCAGGGTGCCCCCCCCCAACTGCAATGCTCTCCTGTGTCCCCAGTGTTCCCCGCTGGCATCCTGCAGCCCACCCTCTACGACCCCGAGTTCCCGCAGTGAGTGTGGGGCTGCGGCATGGCCAGGGGGTGCCAGGGCTGGGGCTGGGGGCACGGGTGGGGGTACCAGGGCAGGGGCTGGGGCTGGGGACAGAGGCATGGCCGGGGGGGTGCCAGGGCAGGGTATGGGGATGCCAGGTCCTGGGGTCATCGCCATCCCTGCCAGCACCGTGCCCTCCACTCTCTCACCTCTGCTCCCTGCCCAACAGATCGCTGAACTATGGCGGGATCGGCACCATCATCGGGCACGAGCTGACCCACGGCTACGATGACTGGGGTGAGCAACTCCCCCTACCTCATGCCAGGGTGGGAGGTGGGTGTGCAGGGGACAGCCAGGCAGGACGCTTGGGTCCCTTGGGACTATGGGTGGTGGCGGTTGCCTTGGCAGGGGGACAGTACGACCGGCACGGGAACCTGGTGCACTGGTGGACGGAACGGTCGTACAGCAAGTTCCTGAAGAAGGCACAGTGTATCGTCAACCTGTACGACAACTTCACCGTCTACAATCAGCGGGTGAGATGCCCCTTGCCCGCCAGGCAATGCCCCAGCACATGCTGCCCCGTGGGGGGGATCCTCGCTGCTCTGTCGCTGGGGCTGCGAGCCTGCAGGAGAGCATGGCTCTGCCCTGCCCAGCCCTGAGACCTGACAACTCATCACACCTCGGCTGGGAATTTCCTCAGGGCACTGAGGCAGGGCAACTGACGCACAGCCTCGGTGCCAGGGTGGGGATGGAGGGATGCCTGGCTGGGGGGGGCACCTCTGCTCACCCCATCATCACTCCTCTCTTGGTAGGTGAATGGCAAACATACGCTGGGGGAGAACATCGCTGACATGGGGGGGCTCAAACTCGCCTACTATGTAAGTGTCCCCCCCCATCTTGGGGTCTCACGGCCCTGGCAGGGCCATAGGGTGGCTGCTGATGCCATACCCACCGGGTGGGCGGGAGAACACCCCCCCAGCCCCACCTTGCTCCCTGCAGCATGGAGTGGGCATGATCCTGCTTGCTGGAGGGTTTGGTGGGGTGTTCAGGGCAGGTTTGGGGGGGCACCCAGGCCATGCTGAGGGCACCCCTTGTTCTCCAGGCCTACCAGAAGTGGGTGCGAGAGCACGGCCCCGAGCATCCCCTGCACCACCTGAAATACACACATGACCAGCTCTTCTTCATCGCCTTTGCCCAGGTGAGTGCCTGCCCTCCCCATATGTGGCACACACTGGGGCGGGGGGGGTCACCCTGTGTGGGGCTGGTGGCCCTGAGGTACGGGGCAAGAGCCCTGGGGGACCTGGTGTCCATGGCCAGGAGCCAGGCTTGGCTGTGTCAGCAGGTCCTGGGCTCAGGGTACAGGGCTCAGCCCTGCAAGGAGCACCTTGCACTGGCCCACTGCTCCTGGGAACCCCACAATAACAAACATCTGTCCCCCCATCACCTCCAGAGACCCCACAGTAACAAATGCACATGATCCCAAACTTCTAGGAGACCCTACAACCAGGCAGCTCACAACCCCAGGAGACCCTACAATAACAAACGTGCCTCTATGGTCTCCCAACCCATCTATAGCAAGTATACAGGCTCCCAAGAGACCCTACAATAACAAGCACAACCAGGGCATCGCTGCCCTAGTCCCCAGCAGGCAGAAGGGCCGTCATGCCCTGGTGGGTGCCAGGACCCCACAGGCCCTGGTGGGTGCTGGGGCCTGGGGTGCCCCATCCAGCTCACCCATGGGAACCTTTCTCCCCTGCAGAACTGGTGCATCAAGCGGCGATCCCAGTCCATCTACCTGCAGGTGCTGACGGACAAGCATGCGCCGGAGCACTACAGGTACCGGCTGGCCCCAAAATGGGGGCTGCACAGTGGGTGCCAACCTTCCCCATGGCTGGTGGTGCTGTGCAAAGTGGGGTGGGCACCCTTTGGGCTGCTGGAACCAGCAGGTTTTGGGTGAGCATTCCTGGGGCAGGGGATGGGGTGCTGCTCGGGTGAGCGGGTGCCCCGAGTGGGATGCATGGCGGTGGCAGGAGGGGGCAGGTGGTGCCCAGCTCTGAGTTGCCCCCTCTCCTGGCAGGGTCCTGGGCAGTGTCTCGCAGTTCGAGGAGTTCGGACGGGTTTTCCACTGCCCCAAGAACTCGCCCATGAACCCGGTGCACAAGTGCTCGGTGTGGTGAGGCCGATCCCCCCGGCAGGCTGGCAACCCCTGGTCCCCATCCCTGCCTGTGTGCCACCCTGTGCCGGCTCCTCACCTCTGCCCATCTCCCCGCTCCTACTCTCCAGGCAAAGGGGGCACCCCTGGGTGACACAGGGGGTCACCCCCCCAAAGACAGGCATCTGCCCGAGGGGTGGAGGCAGTGGGGAGGCACTTGGGGTGGGCATGAGCTCCTGCCCAGACACAGCTGCCTCCTGCCCATTCCCTCCTACCCCCTACCCTGCAAACTGGGGGGGGCTGAGTACTCATGGAGGAACTAGGCAATGCAGGGCACCCCTTAAGCACCCGTGTACCCCCTCTTCTGTCCACCTACCCCAAATCCTTCACCCAGCCCTATCACATCCAGTCCAGTGCCGGTCAAGGCAGGGGGGGTGAACCGGAGACACTGTGGAGTTGACCCATGCCAAAAGCCTCCCCCTGCCCGGTGCCCTCCCTGCCATCCCCCATACCAGCCCCATCCTGTCCCTGCATCAGCCCTGCCAGGGGGTGGGCACAGCCAGCAGATCTTGGGGCCTGGTGATGCCAGCCTGCCCCGGGAGAGTGGGGACACAGATGCCTGCTGTATTTTTTGCTGCTGTTTCTGGTCAATAAAGCACTGGATATGCTGGGCAGGTGCAAGGGGCCGTGGCTGGGGACTGGTAGCAGTGGGCAGCATCCCCAGCCTTGCCTGCATGGCATGGGTACCCACACACCACTAACAAGCCTGTCCCACCAGCATCACACCCCATGTTTATTAAACACCGAGCACCCTGTGTGGGTGGCATAGGCCCCCCCCCCCCCGCCCCATGCCCGGGATTTGATGCCCCATGGCTGCCACATCCAGACCAGGGATGCTCCAAAAAGCCACCATCCACCTGTGGGTGCTGCAGCCATGGGGATGGGGGGACGCAGGTCCGGCAGCACCCACGGGGTGCCCCGGGGCCATGGGGTCAGTGGAAGAGGGGCAGGAGGAGGGTGGGCAGGAGCAGGGCCAGGGCCGTGGCATGGGTGCCGGGGGCAGAGCCCCTCTGGTAGCAGGCAACATAGGGCTCGAGGCAGGCGGCGTAGGCCATGGCGTGGGCCACGTAGGTCTGCTCCTGCACCCCATGGAAGAGGTGGGCCATGGGGCCCTTGGCCAGGATGGCCACATCCTCGCCACCGTGGGTCTCTGATAGGAGGGGCACGGCCGCCTGCTGCAAGTAGTTGTACTGCCCTGTGGAGGGGGGAGAAGGAGGTGAGGGAGGCAGCGGTGGCCCCCAGCCCCATCCCACCACCTGGCCATGGTCCCTGTGCCCTCACTGGCTGTGTCATCATCCACATCGGTCCGGTTGGCACCCGGGTAACCTGGCCCGTTCCCGTAGAGGATGGATGTGTAGTTCTTTCCATCAGTGGCTTGGGTGGGGGCCAGACCTGGGGAGGGGGCGATGGAGGGGGACATCAGCCAAGAAATCCCTGTATCACCCCTCTGGCCACAGCCAGGGTGCCCTGGAGCCAGCAGCGTCCAGCACAGGGCCATGCCCCACTCTCGGCGGGCGGGCAGAGCCGTACCAAAGATGGAGGAGCCGCGCAGCGTGTAGCCACCGAAGGAGAAGACGTGCGAGTGGTCGGCGGTAACAACAGTGAGGGTCTGTGCCTCGTCTGTCAGGATGCCCGCCCGCTCGATGGCCCGGTCAAACTCCACCGCCTCCGTCAGCGCCTTATGGGCTGCACCGTCGTGGTGGCCGTGGTCGATCCTGCCGCCTGCAGAAGGGCACCCGCAGTGGGCTGGGGACCGATGGCAACACCCCTAACTCTTACCCCCACCCTGGGATTTGGGACCCCCCTTTCACCCGCCCCAGGGGCACCGGCCCCGACTTATCTTCCACAAAGAGGTAGAAGCCGTTGGGGTTCCTGCTCAGGATGGTGATGGCCACCTCCATCATCTCGGTGAGTGACGGGTCCAGGGTGGTGTTACGGACCAGGTTGTACTTCATGTCCGTGGGTTCGAAGAGACCTGGGAGGGCACACGTTGGGGACAGCCTCAGCGCCTGCATGCATCCCAGTGGCTGTCGGGTCCCAGCACACAGGACATTTGTTACCCATCAAATAATTCACGCTGGGGTCAGTGGCGGCAGCCAGCATCTCTGTCTTGTTCCAGACGTAGCGGGCACCCTGCGGGAAAATCCCACAGTGGGTGCCCGGCCCCATGCCTGGGGGTGGTGGGCAGAGGACCATTGCTGCCGTGTCACCCACCGGCCGTGCCTCCAGCCACATGTTGATGAGGTTATTCCCATCCTCGCGCATCCCGTTCGCCATGTAGTAGGTGGGATACTCAGGGTCCGGCGTCCCCACGGGAGTCATGTATTTCCGACCACCCCCCAGGATCACCTGGAGGGGAAGAGACGGGAGCAGTGTTTGTGGGGGTGCCCCATGGGGGTCTGCCCCTGCTCCCCCCCTCCCATGCACAGGTGCTCACGTTGATGTCGACATTGTGGACCAGCTGCCAGGCGATGTCCTTGCAGCCCTGCTGACGGGCTTCCGCAGGCATGCTGGCATCCGCGTACCAGTTGCGGTTCACCACGTGGGCGTAGGTTCCCGAGGGCGACGCATGCTGCACCCGCGTCGTTGTCACGATGCCCACCGCCTTCCCTGCCGCCCCCCCACTCATCAGGCCCCACGAAGGGAGACATGGGGTCCTCCACCATCAAGCCCTGGGATGCTCATGGCGGGGCAGCCCCCAGCGTGACACCCTTTGTCCCCACGAGATCTCCCCCAGCCCTGTGCCCCCCGTTACCGGCTTTGCGAGCTCGCTCCAGCACCGAGACCACCTCGTTGCCTGCCGTGGTGTTGCACTGTGAGTGGCGGGCGGCCGCACTCAGTCCCACTGTCTGGTAGTTGCCCTTCACGCCGCAGAGGTAGGCTGTGGCTGTCCCCGCACTGTCAGGGACCTGCCGGTCCACGTTGTACGTCTGCCGAGGACACGCACCAGGCTCAGGGTGGGAGGCAGTTGGCAGAGGCACCCAGCGGGGTGCCCCTCCCCAGCACCCCTTGCCACGCTCATTTCCTCACTCAAGGACAAGCGTGGGATGGGCAGGGATCCTGTGCACCCCATATGTGCATCCCTGGGGTGCTTCTGTGCCAGCAGCCCCATGGGCATCACTGTGTCCCCATGCCCGGCATCACCCTGGCCCCATGCCCAGCATGGCGGTGATTTACCTTGGAGAGAGCCACGTAGGGGAAAGCATCCAGGGCAAGGGGGGTCTCAGGGCCCAGCTTCCCCTGCTCCTGCCCCTTTAGGATGCGGGTGGCCGTTATGGTGGGGATCCCGAATCCTGGGCGAGGAGAGAGGGTCCTGGTCACCCTCTGGACCAGGTGCCCTCCCTGCATCCTGCTCCATGGGGCACTGGCCATGCCAGCCTGCCCGCCGGGGGTGCCAGTGGGACTCACCGTCCCCGAGGAAGAGGATGAGGTTTTTGGCTTGGCTTATCCTGGGCTGGATCTTGAAGGAGGCCTCGATGGCTGCGGCCGCCTGCTTATTCCAGAAGGACGGCTTCTCCTCCTCCGCTGGGACAGGGCAGCACCTATCAGTCCCAGCTCACCAGTGCCTGCATCCCTGGGGCAGCCACATCCCAGGGGTACTTGCTCCATGGGCATCCCCATGCAGGGACCTCCTCTAACATGGACTGAGCAGGTCAGAGTGCTGTTTGGGGCGGGGGGAGACCATGCGGGCTTGCACCCACTGCCCAACCCAGGGGTCCTGGGGCAGAGAAGGGCGGGAGGCCAGCAAAAGCAGACACGATGGGGAGTTATGTGGCAGGTGGAATGGGGCCAAATCCATGGGGGGTGGGAGTGGAGGCTACAGGCAGTTCCCCCAGACTTCCCGAGCCCAGTAACAAGCAGGAATCTGACCCCACAGGGGAAAACTGGCTCAAGGGTGCCAGAAAAGCAGGGGTAGCCCCTATTAACCCTTGCAGAGCTGGGCAGCCCCTGCTCCCCTCCCCAAACCCTCCCTGTGGCCAGCCAGGCTGGTGCCCTGCCGGTGCCCCACTTCCCCAGGCACCCCACTGCAGCCAGCCGGGCACCCATCCCCATCCTTGTCCCCACCTGGGATGGCAGCACTGCTGAGCCCTGCCCAGAGGCCCAGGCAGAGGGTGAGGGGTGCCAGGAGCTGCATGGTGAGATCCAGTAGCCCAACGCCGCTGGCACTGTCTGCAACTCTAGCAGATCCGGGGAGGGACTTTGGACCAGGATCAGCCCTTGCGGGGGGTGTGGAGGGGTTCAGCACATCTCCGATAGCTAGCGTGGCACCCTGCTGGGCAGCCAGCACAAAGGCCATGGGGCTGGGCTGCTGGCACCTCCTTGGCACCCCGCCTTATTGTTGCTGGGGGATGGACCGATTTGGGGTGCAAACAGATGTAGGCTGCAAGAGGATGGGCAGTGCCTGGCAGGCATCAGTGCCTGTCATGGCTACAGTGCTGCGGTGCAAGGCAGGGGGATGCCCTGGCCCGGGATGCCACAGGCAGCACTGAGCATCAGACCTGGGGCAACGTGGATATCGGGAGCACCTGGGGTCACTCGTGCGCTGAGCAGCCCTGCTCTCTGCCCGGTGCTTTCTTGAGCAATAAATCCATGGATGTGGACTATATACTCCTTGCTGAGCCCTTGCAGGGAAGGTACCAACCCTTGTGTACCGTGCCCCAGCCTGGCAAAGCTGGGGGTGGGACATGGCCTCTTCTCACCCTCATGTCACCACCTCCTTTGCCCCAGTGCCTCCAGTGCTGGTCCTGAGGGGGGGAACTAGGAGCCACGACCACCTGGGGAAACTGAGGCATGGGGCAGCGCCTTAGGAGGCAACTGCTGCTGCAAACCCTCGCATGGCAGATAGAGACAAACAACCTGTGTTTTATTGCAACCCTTGATCCTGGCCACAGTGAGGACCCAGCTGCCAAGACCCTTGATGGAGCAGCTGGGGGTGGCCTGGGGGTTGCCAGGCAGCCTGGGTTCAAGTGGGGCTCACCTGGGGGCTTTCAGCCCCCCACCATGTGGCCAGCCACGCAGAGGGCCAAGAGGGCGAGCAGGGGCTGTGAGGAGCACTGGGTGCCATGGGAGGCCCTGCGGGCTGCCCTGCACCCGGGCTCGGTGGCATAGGGCTCGAGGCAGGCGGCGTAGGCCATGGCATGGGCGATATAGTGCTGCTCCTGCACCCCGTGGAAGAGGTGGGCCATGGGCCCCTGGGCCAGCACCACCACGTCCTCCCCACTGTGGGTCTCCGTCTCCAGGGGCACGGCTGCCTGCTGCCTGTAGTCCTTGTCCTCTGCAGGGGGGACAGAAGAAACGGGATTGGGGGCAGCAGGGTCCCCTACCTGTCGCAGGGATGGGGGAGGCAGCTTCCATCACCCCAGCATCGGGGCGATTCCTGCCCAAGTGACTCCTGAGCCATCCAGTGGCACCGGGACCCCATGTAGTCCCAGTGGCCATGCCCGTGGGATGCTGTCCCCAGCCACCGTGTGCCCCCACCCCATCCCCAGCAGACTCCTACCTGCAGCGGGGAGGCTGGCGGCCGGGCGGCCCCCGTCGCGGATGCTGTAGCCAGGACCATTGCCATAGAGGATGCTGGTGTAGGCTCGCTTGTCCTTGGCTTTCTTGGGGGCCAGTCCTGGCACAGGGAAAGACATTGTCACCCCCTGTCCCAGCCAGGTACCTCTCCTCAGCTCCCACTTTGGCCAGCTCAGCCTCCGGTGGGAGCAAAAGGGGTAGGTGGGAACCGGGATGCTCACCACCCCTCCCTGAGACCCACCGAAGATGGAGGTGCCACGCAGCGTGTTGCCCCCGAAGGTGAAGACATGGGAGTGATCGGCCGTCACCACAGTCAAGGTGTCGGAGGGGGAAGTGAGCTCGCCTGCCCGTGCCACCGCCCGGTCCAGCATGATGGCCTCCATCAGCGCCTGCTTGGCCCGGCCGCTGTGGTGGCCGTGATCAATCCTGCCACCTGCACGGGGAACGCGGCTGTCACCCTCTCCCTGGTCCCCTGGGATGCCCACCTGCTCCTAGAACCCGCATCCCACCCCAGCCCCAGCCATGCTGCCCGCCGGGGGCTACTCATCTTCCACGAAGAGGAAGAAGCCATTGGGGTTCCTGCGCAGGATGCGAATGGCCTTTTCCGTCATCTCCACGATGGACGGGTCCGTGGAGGCATTGCGGTTCAGCTCGTACTTCAAGTCCTTGGGTTCGAAGAGGCCTGGGGAAGCAGGGCGGGGTGGGGTCCGTGCCGGGGCTGCTTTGTGTCCCCACCAGCACTCCCAGAGTGGGGAGTAGGAGGAGGTATTGCCAGTGGTGCAGGCAGCGATGCTCTTACCCATCAGGTGGCTCACAGAGTCATCCTCGACCGCGTCCAGGCCCTTCTTGTCCCAGACATAGCGGGCGCCCTGCCAGCGGGAACAGAGCCAGTGCCAATGGCACGTGCCCCATGCCCGGCATCACGTCCCCTCCGCCCCGGCGCGGTACCTGCTTGGCATTCAGCCATTTGGCAATCAAGTCAAGGCCGTCCTTCCTGGTGCCATTCTGAGCTGGGTCCTCCGGGTACTCGGGGTCCGGGGTCCGCTTGGGGGTCATGTACATCCGCCCGCCGCCCAGGATCACCTGCCGGGGAGCTCAGCAGACCCTCCCAATGTTCCTGGAGTCCCCTCCCTCCCAAGCCTGCTCCCAGCTCACGTTGATATCCGTGTTGTGCACCAGCTGGTAGGCAATGTCCTTGCAGCCGTCCCGCAACGCCTCCTTGGGCATGTTGGCATCGGCGTACCAGCTCCGGCTGGCCGAGTGGGCATAGGCTGCCCCTGGGGACGCGTGCTGCACCCGCGTGGTTGTCACGATGCCCACTGACTTGCCTGCAGCATGAGCAAGGGTTTACAGGGAGCCCATCTAGCCCCGCACGGCATGGGATGGCCATGCCATGCCAGGTTCTCTGACAGGGTTGCCCACTGCCCCGTACCCGCCAGCCTGGCCCGGTGCAGGATGGAGTCCACCTCGTTGCCAAAGGTGGTGTGGCATTTGCCATAGACAGCCGCCCCGCTCAGCCCCAGCGTCTTGGCATTGGCCTTCACCCCGCAGAGGTAGGCTGTGCCCGTGCCAGCACTGTCAGGCACCTGCCGGTCGATGGTGTAGGTCTGGAAGCAAGCAGGGGCCAGTGGGGTTTTGGGCAGGGGCAGCAGGGCCATCCCCCAGTGCTGCCCCACTCACCTTGGCCAGGGCCACATGGGGAAAGGTCTCCATGGCCAAGACGCTCTCCTCGCCCGAGCCACCGGCGAGCTGTCCCTTGTAGATCCGAGCTGCCGACATGGTGGGCAGCCCCATGCCTGCAGGCACGGCAGAGCCACAGGGTGGCAAGGGGCCGGGACCAGCGGCAATCATGCCCTCCCCAGGCGTTGCCCAGGGCTGGCCAGGGAGGAGGGGATCTGCACCAGCCCCATCTTCTCACCAGCCACGTCCCCTGGCTGCTGTGGAGCCATGGAGTCATGGGGCCTGGCTGGGACCCGTGGGACTCACCATCACCCATGAAGAGGATGATGTTTTTGGCCCGCCGTGCCACCGGCTGCAATGCCAGGGCCGACTCCAGCCTCCTCCTGGCCCCTTCGTTCCAGTAGCCTGGGGTCTTCTCAGTGTCTGGAGGCAAGAGCAGAGCCCGGGGTGTGTGGGGGCACTGGGCACCCTGAGACAACACCCCCGCCAGGGACCAGGGTGGGTATCTCCACCCAAGGCGAATTTAGCTGCTCTGAGCCCCCTCCATGAGGACCTCGGAGGGGGCCAGGAGCCCTTTGGGGATCAGCCCGGTATTTGGCAACCCCAGCATTGCCCAGAGCCCATCTGCAGAGGGGGAAACTGAGACACAGTTTGCAGGGAAGTTCCTCGTGCCTCTTGGCAGAGGGGATGAGGTGTCCGAGCATCAGCCCCCCGTGGTGAATGTGCCATGTTCCCAGCAACTGCGGCCAGCTGTGGCTATCAAGCCACTTGATCCAAAGCCACTGCCAGGGGGTGACGGAGCAGCGGGGCTGGGGGGGGATGGGGACAGGGCCTGCTTTGGTGGGGGCTGAGACAAACCCATTCAAAGATTGGGGTCTCAAACCACCCTGAGGTGGCCAGGAGGGTTTGCCTTTGCTGGTATCCCATGGGGAGGCGACAGGGTCCCCGGAGACCCCCAGGGTAGTGGCACCAGCCCCAGGACCCCCCACCAAGGGCTCCAACCCACCCTGTCCCACACGGCCCCTGTCACCTGAGGCTGCAGCGGCGAGCTGGGCGAGGAGGCAGAGGAGAAGGCAGGTTCCAGGGGAGAGCGGCCACCCCATGCTGCCCAACCCAGCTCCCTCCCTGAATAACGCCTGCGTCCGGGGCAGGGGGGGGGACAGCCCTTTATGACCCTTCCCCGGCCCGCCGGAGGGCTGAGCCCCACCAAGGGTGAGACGATGGGCTGATAACATTCAGGGACTATCTCCCAGCCCTGCCCAGGGCCCTCCCAGTGCCCCCAGCTCCCCCTGGGGCCATCCCTGCCCCCCCACCAGTGAGGGAGGACCTCCAGCCCATCCCTGGGGACCAGGGCACCTCTTGGCCCCCAGCTCCCATGGGGGCGGCTGCCTGTGGGACCCCAGGGAGCGGCAGGGAGGGCGTGGGGCAAAAAGTGCTGGTTTTGCAGACAGGCTGAGCCGGGCCACGCTGGATTGGCCTTGTTTCCCCTGAGACAAACCCGAAGAGGGGGACACTGGGCTGAGGGGTAGGGGGAGGACATCTTTCCTTTGGTGTCAATGTCCTCAGGTCCCCTCTCCCAGGGGACACAGTCACATACTGCCTGTCAGGCCCTGGGACAGCCGGTGCCTGACACGTTGGGCACACCAGGGCAGCCCGTGCCAGCACACCCGCACAGCGAGGTACCTGCTGTGGGCAGGGAACAGCCCCGCACCACCAGCACCCGGCAAGGAGCAGGAGACCCAGGGAGGAACAGGCTGCTCCCACCCGCTCCCACGGCCGAAGGTGACATCCATGCGTGGGTGTACCAGGTGATCTGGAAGGACGCCGCCAGCAGCGCAACCCCTGGGGACCGCAGCTGACCCTGACGGCTTTCACGGCTTGCCAGCTCCTGGGGAGCGTGTTGTACCCAGCCCTGACCCATCCCAGGGCCCGATCCCCCAACCTGAGCTGGGCAGCCCGGGCTTTGCCAGCTCCTGACTCCTGCAAAGGGCAGATGTGTCTGTGCCAGGGCCACATCTGTCACCACTGATGAGGCAGAGTGAAGCAGGGCCCCCTGCATGATGGATCCACTCCTTCTCACCAGACGTCAATCCCTCCACCAGCCACCGCTCATGGCTGCCCATCCCCACAGGACATCTGGCATGGCGTGGGTCAGGGACATGGGGACGGGCAGTAGGCAGAGGTGCCTGGAGACTGCAGAGGGGCTGGTCAGTCTGCGAGGGGCTGGACACTTTCTTCAGTGGCAAGGAGAAGCAAGGACAAGGTGCTGCAGGGTCTCCAAGTGGGGTTAGGCTGGAGGCCAGGGTGTGAGGGGCTGGAGCAGACACCTGGTGACTCCCAGTGAAGGCTCAGACTGAGGGATTAGCTGCTGGAGAGGGAGCCAGGAGCACACATTCACCTGATTCCCCACGCCCTTCGGCCAAGCACATCTTGGGGCTGGGGGAGGCAGCGAGGCTGCTTGGATTTCGCAATGCCCGGGAAGCGGCAGGCAGGGGAAGGCACGGGGCTGCCGGGGAGATGAGTTATTGCTGGGATTCCTGGCCGGGGGAATACGGAGGAGACAAAATAAAACCTGCGCGAGCCCCCCATGCAGCTGCTGACCCAGCTTTTATTACATGACACGCAACCCTGCAAGAAACCCTCCTGCATGGCCCCATGGCTGCATCCCACTGCATACCACCACATCCCACCTGGCACGGTGGAGCCAGCCCCTCTCTGCTCCTCGGGACACACGTCCCCACTCAGCCCTCACCACAGGCACCCGAGGTGGCTGGGGATGGATGCAGCTGCCTTAAAAAAAAAGAGAAAGCATCAAGCTAAAAATATCTGAGAGTAGAAATGCTCTGACTGGGGCAGGCTCAAGCCCTGAGCCCTGCTCCCAGATGGAGTTAAAATCCAACCCAGAAATAAAACGGCATCGGTTTTAAAACTCAAAATCCCAAACTCCTCATGGGTCCCCTCCATCTCCGGTGGGTGCCAGTGCGGGGCCTGGGAGGTCAGCAAGTGTCGGCAGTGGGGAGCATATGCAGCCCGGGGTGCTCACTTCTCCGAGTTTGGCCTCTTGAGCAGGGCACTGTACTTGAGTGGGACGCCATCCGATGTCAGCATGACCTCCACCAGCGTGAAAATGGTGATCACCTTCAGCGAGGGAGAGAAAGACAGAGAGAAGAGGGTTTTTCAGGTGGCTTGGCTTCACACCAGGATTTGCTGAGAGCCATGCTGGCTTTTTGCTGCCTCTGCTGCAGCACCCATCAGGAGCCGGGGAGTGGGGCAGGACGGCTTCAGATAGCTCTGCTGGGGTCCAGGGTGCTCCTGGGGCTGGATGCAGCATCTTCAAGGGCAACACCGCTGGGCTGCGAAGCCAGCCAGGGAACCCAAACTGACCTAAATGAGCCTCCCAAAACATCCTCATTTATTCCAGCCTGGTCAGGCACCACTCTTGTTCTCTGCACAGTCCGTGAAGGAGTGTGGGTGATTGTGCCCTCCTCGGCTTTGGGTCCCAACCTCCCCTAAAGCCTGCCTGTGTCTCCCTTCTCCAGCTGGAGAACGCACATCATCCCTTAATGAAGCAACTTGGCCAAGTGCCAATGGTGAGCTGCAGCAAGAAGGGTTTTCCACATGACGCTGAGCATTTTCTCAGCATCTTGCAAGGAGGGAACGACCTCCCTGTGTCCCCATTGCAAGAGGAGACCCAGGAAGGGAGCACGATGGATGAGACACATGCAAGGGAATAAAGACCCCAGAAAATCAATCCCTCCTGTTCAGGAACATGCCTCTGCCTGCTGCCACCTCCCCGGTCCTCTGACTCCATCTCTTCGTGCAATTGTGCGGATTAGAAACGTAAAGCATTGATCAGGTCTATCCACGAGGTACAGTTAACATGCTGGCTGGGACACCGGGAAGGGGCTGCCCCAGGGCCAGGCATTTGGGGACTTTGCTTGCTGGAGCCCCTTCCAAAGCCCTGCGCTGTGGCAGGGCTCGATGGGGCCATCTGCTCGGGGCTGGCCCGCAGGAGGAGCGGGCACAGAGCCACCGGCATAACCTTGTCAAACCCTTAGCTCATCCAGCACCAGCCACTCCACATTAATCATTCAGAGCAGGAAAATCTCATTGAGACTTAAACGTATCAAAGTGGCCAGCGAGGAGCAAACTGCAGGGAAATCCTTTTGCAGATCGCTGCCCAGATAGCTGCTGGCTACCTAGCACCAGCCCCCTGCCCGCCCCAGCTGGCAGGAGCGTGGGGGGTGGTGGCCATGGGGCAGCTCCCCACAGCTGGGGGAGTCAGATGGGGATTATCAGGGCTCTCCCTTGCAACCCTGCCTCATCCCTTTGCTGAACCACTGGGGAACAGCATGATTTCACATCAAATCCCGAGTCTTAGATCCACTTCATACTCAAGGCCTGAGTAATGCCCGCTGAGGTCCTGGCCATCTCCTGGAGCTCAGGGAGAGATGGGGGCAACATCTCCCCTCCATGGCAGGGCCAGCCAGCCCAGACCCTGCACAGCTTCCTGCAAACAGCCTTCCCCTATGTTCCCTGTTGCCTGGCCAGGCTGAGCCGAACTGGGAAGCAGAGGCCAAGTGCCGGGGCCAGGTGGTGAGCTGGGGCTGCTTGGTGCCACGGGGTGTCCGGGTGACACCTCTCACAGTTCAGCACGGCTCCCAGAGATCTGGCTCATCCCAGGGCTGGAGATCAACTCAGGGATCTGCTGGCTCAGAGGACAGCTCGGAGCCTGCTCCCATGGGAGGGCTCTGGTGTTTTCTTAGGAGGGGTGGAGGGTTTGTGGAGGAGTTTCCTTTACTGCTGAGTGTTTGCTTAACCAAAATGGGCCCTGCTCATGCTGGGGCGTCATTTTTCATGCGGGTCCCTGCTAGGGTGTAAGTGATACCCACTCCTGTAGGAAAGGACGAACCAAGGCCAGTTCGGGCCACGTCCAGGGGGCTTCTCTGAGCCAAGCTGAGAAAGGAAAGCTCTGCTTCAAAGGGAGGGAGGCCTGCAGAAATGTCTGCAGCAGCCAGGGAGCTTGGCAGGCTCTGACACAACATCTCACCTGGGAAGGAAAGGACTCCCCAGGACATGCATCATACCAGCTGGGAGGGTCAGCCCAGCCCTGTATCGGGAGTCATTTTCATCTAGCCATAGGTGGACAAGAATGGGTTGTGCTGGGCTTGGTTGGAAATGGGGTACAAGTGCAGAGCCCCGGGAGCAGTGCAGGGAGAGGTTTGGGATTCAGTCCTCCTGTCCCCGCCCAGGCAGCAGGCAGGGATCACAGCAGTCAACACAGCTGTGATTTTATAGCAATGCCAGACAAAAGTTGGCAAAGAAGCACCACTTAATCAAGCCAGACAAATGCGATTGCTCCCTTTGATTGAGTTACCGAGTTAATAGATGACAGGGACACAAGAGAGAGATTTCTAGATGCTGTTAAACCATTTGACACTGCATCTCAGGAAGTCCGACTTAGAAAATTCCTCCTAATTGGGTCTCAACCCTGTCGCAGGGATGGAAACCTGAAGGAAGGTCTGTGCCAGTGATGGGGCAAGGAATGCCAGGATGGGGGGAAGGGTCTAGACAGGCACTGCCTTAGGCTTGATCTTTCTTAACATCTTAATTGATGATCTGGAAGAAGGAAGTAAACAGCATGTTAATTCAATTCCTGGAGGAAACTGAATTGGGAGGCAGGGCACACAGCAGGCAGGGCAGAGTATGAAGGCCACGGAGGGGTCAGATGTGGGGGCAGTGATGGGATGGAGCAGGGCTGGATGACAGAGGAGGTTGAGGCTGAGGTTGGGCTCGTTGGGGAGGGGACACCGAGGGACAGCAGGACCTGACAGCCTGTGAGGCAGTCCTGCCTCCCGGACCTGTCCCTGCAGAGATCATGGGATCCATATGTTGCACACAGCCTCCATGCCAGCCCCACAGTGTTGCGAGCCCATCCCGTGCTGGGGGGTCTTACCTGGGGCACAGATTCCTGCTCTGGCTTCTCCGGCTCCCACATGAGTGTCAGCTCTGGCTTCCTCCCTACCTTCTGGAAGTGGAAGCCCAGCAAGGGCAGTGCCTGCAGGCAGGGAGAATGTTGGGAACAGCTTGTGGCCCTGAGAACAACCCCCCACTCAGCTATCCCCCTCCACTTTGCCTGCGGATGGGGACAACGCTGCTTTTGCCCAGCACTCTGCCTCTGCAGCTCTTTAACAACTGGGATGCAGCAGCCCGTAAGCCTGAGCCTAGCACGTAAATCAGGGGCTGCTGTGATACACAAACAGCCCATATATCATGCTATATGTCCTGTTTAAAGATGTCATTGCCAGCCATATAACCAGGTTATTAAGAGAAGATGCTGTCGCTAACCGCAGGTGCCGGCCTACAGTGGTGCTGTCACAGGCCCTGATATACCATCTGATTAAATGAAATGAAAACCAGCCTCGCTCCCTTTCCTTGCTTCAGCTCCGTGTTGATCTCTGTCCCCCTGAATCTGTCTTTATTCCCTTTTACCTAGACTAGATCACCCCCAGCATGTAGCTGGGAGAAGCTGGTCCTCAGAGACTGGGTTGCTCCAGACCTCCCCAGGCCCTCATGCCTGCCTGAGGCCAAGGGATGGAGGGGAAACCCCATGAAGGCTCCCTCCCCTCCAGCTAGCCCGGCTTGGAGGCAGCTCTGCCAGCTGCAGGGCTGGCAGAGAAAGGCACCAGGACAGCCACTGCCTCTGATGATGCCCGGCTGCTGCAGCCCTCTTTGGTGAAGCAGCATTGGGACTGTCTGATGCTGGTGAGGTACTCACATTGCAGTAGATGCGCTTCTGGACTCCAAACTTCAGCACCAGGACATCAAAGGCTTCGTTCAGGACACCCATCACCATGGCCTCTGACTCCAGAGGACCACACTCCTGCCAGGAGATAGGGCTGTCACTACACTGGCATCCCCCACCCAGCTGTCCCCAAGGGGAGCCAGTGTCTCCAGGTCCTGGAGCTCTGGCGGTGGTGGTTGGCAGTGTGTCCCCTCTCTGATCGCCTTCCCCAAGGCCAGCTGGGCAGCCATGCAGCCCTCTGCCCGCTGGCATCTAGGCTGAACCTTCATGGGGAAATCCAAAGATGCCTCGGGGGAAGACAGTCTTGGCTCTTACCCTGACGAAGATGGCAAAGAAGAGGTCAGCGCTGAGCTCCTGCACCCTCTTGGAAGCCATCTTCCGGTCGTTGCAGTGATCTGCCTGTCTCTGGATGGCCTCTTTCTCCATCTTGATGGGGGAGCTGGCACCTGGAAAGGGGACAAGTGACAATGATGTGCCCATGCTCCCTTTTGCTCCAGAGCTGTGACATGGCATCCTGGACCCAGACGTCCAGTTCACCTCTGTGTCCCTGTTATTTTGAGGGCACCCACGTGCCAGGGCGCTGCCCGGTGGGACGCAGACTCCGAGCACCCAGCACCCGTGGCAGGCAAGGCAGGAACCCAGGAGTTCTGCCTGTGCCAGGAACAGCCACCCCCTCCCCTCACAGCACCCAGAGCTGCTCTGCAAGCAGCCAGGCAGCACCCACCGAGTGAGGCGGAGAGGAGACGGTGCACGATGATGTCCGCGTAGCGGCGGATGGGTGAGGTGAAGTGCGTGTAGAAGGGCACGTTCAGGGCGTAGTGCCGAAAGAGGGTCTCGTCCTCCAGGACACCGGTGCAGAAGTAGAGAGCCATCTGAAAGGGGTGAAAAGCAAGGGAAGGGTGTGAGCATGGATGGTGGCAGGACCCTGCCTGAGGCTGGAGGAGTCTGTGTCTGCAAGACAGAGCTCCAGCAGCTGACGGTCCTTCACCTGCTGCTCAGTTTGGGCTGTGCAGGGACAAGGTGGGTGCTGCGGGAACTGAGCACAGAGCAAAGGGGGCAAAGCCACTGCAGGGAGCTGCTGGCTGCCAGCTGGCCCTGCCTGGCCCCAGGGATTGCATGAATTTCCATGTCACACATGGGTTTAAGCAGTCTCCTGCTTCTGCTCAGGCCCTGAGGCTCATTCACAATCCCCCCATCTTCCAGGGGAGAGCCCAGCCTGTCCCATGCCCACCACAGATGCTCTCCCGACAAGGGGTCTCGCAGTGCAGCTCCCATGACAGGCTCTGTGGTTCTGAGTCCGGCTGCAGGCTCTGCACACCCATTGTGCCTGCTTGGAGAGCGTTGGAGGCTGGGATGAGTGGCTCCTCTGTTCAACGAGGAGGAAGAGACAGCCCTGCTGTGATCCCCGCTGCTCCATCCCACGACGACAGCTGGGAAGCCGAGCAGCTGGGCTGCCCATCTAAACCAACACTGGGCCTGCAGTGGCACCGTGCTGCCCAGCAGCCTCTTCGGCAGGAACCTCTCCTGGCTGCGCCGCCCCTGTTATCCCACATGTTACAGCTTTTATTTTTACATCTGTGAAACACCAGCCCTTGGGGCTAGGAAAACAACGGGGGCTGAGCCCAGGTGGGGAGGGGAGGCTGTGTGGCTTAGGGGGGTTGCGGCGGGGTCACGGCACAGTGGCGATTGAATGAACCCATTTAAAAATAAGAGCAAGTGATTTAAAAAAAACAGGAGTAGCCAGCTCTGATTACAGAGCCGTCCTGGGATCCACGGTTTGGGCAGCTGTATCCTCTGTTCTCCAACTCAGCGGCATAGCCAGCTCCTGCTGAGCAGCGATGCACTGATCCGGGCAAGTAAACAGAGCAGGTTAAAAAAAGCAGCATCGGTCCCGGCCTTATTATGAGACCCAAGAGCTGGGATAGGAGCTGTGGTGGCTGCCAATTTCCACAACCCAGAATTAAATTGTTTCTGATGGACTCCATGAAGTACGCTCTCCACTCAATTAGCTCAGCTCCCACCAAACAAGGCTCTGCACGGTCGGGCAGGGAGGCATGCCGATCGCTGGAGGCTGCTGCGGGAGAAGATGAGTGCCCTTGTGCAGACAGACAGCATGAAATTACAGGGGGTTTATAGGCACTTTTGCCAGGCTCCTGGGCAGAAAGGAGGAAGGTCCCTGCAATGCCAGGTAGATAGAGAGCAGAGTGCATGTCAAAATCCCTGCTACAAGAAAGTCATTGAGAAGGGCTCATCCCTTCCCCATGCCCAGCAGTGCAGGGCAACCCCTGCCTTGTTTCAAGTTAGAAAAGATGCTGAAGGTCCCATGCTGCTTGCTGTTGTCTGAGGCACTTCTTCCTGATGGATTTGCTGCCAAACCCAGCTGCTGCTGGGTCCAGCATCATTTTTGACACCCTTTTGGCAGCTTATGACCCTCCATGAGGTTGGCGTCAGCTTGGGTATCATAGCAAAAATACTCCTCTGGGCTGTGGTAAGGTTACACACTGCAGGGAGCTCAGTCCAACATGTATCTGACACCCGTCCTCGCCACCATGACAGTGCTACCCAGTGCCATCAGCCTGGCATAAAGCAGATGTTTTCTCATTAACAGATTTGACTCACAAGTGGTCTCAAATCCCCAGGGTTTGCTGCAATCCCTGGAGAACCGTGAGGAGCCTGGAAATAAATCAGCCCCAGCCAACCAGGGGCAGCTTTGCTCTCACGGACAGATTGAATCCCTGAGTGACTGAGCCCCTGAAAAATGGTATGTCACTGCTCCTTCATCTGTTACAAGGCTCCTGGCATGGCAATCCACACACGCATTACCAGTTGCTTTCCATCTCTCTCCTCCTCCAAGACGCTGAAGTATTGATCACCAGCATGCAGCGAAGATGGAAGATGCAGGCTTGGCATGGCCATGGGTTAAACCTGTGGGCAGCTTGTTTTGGCTGATTTAACTGCAGCCTTGTCCCTGAAACACCAGCTTTATCACTGGGAGCTGAGATGTGTGCAGGGATACAGGTGACGACTCAGTGCACTGACCAGACGGTCTCGTCATGCCATCTGTCAGAGCAATGGCCCAGCCCTCGACACCGTCAGGGGCCCCTGCATGGCTGTGCTCCACAGCTGCCAACACTCAGATCTGTCCTCTCCCACAGGAGGGACTGCGACATCCGGGGACACAGGCAGGATGGGGCTGATTCTTCCATCTGCTCTAATACTGGTGGCAGACAGCAAAAAATCCTCCTCCCAGGGAAAGCTCCTTCTACCCAGTAAGCTGTCTGCCCTTTCTGAGGGGCACTCACGTGGCTTTAAAGTACATGTCCTCTGCATTTAGCAGGGGGAACGGTGGGCATCTGAACTGCTCAGAATTTTGGGGAGCTATGAGTCCACCCCACAACAAGTGTGGTCAGGGACCAGAGACTGCAGCAAGCAACACTGATGTCTCTCATCCCCACAGTGCCGTGGTCCTTCCTTATGGGCTGGAGGTCATACGGATCCACGCTGTGAGCACATCTTCAGTCAGATTGGAAAGTGGCCCTAAAGATGGGAGGGGAGTGTCTGCCCACCTGGCCAATGGCTTTGGGCAAATCTGAAATTCCATTTACAAACTAAACAACAGTTCAGCAAATGGCCAACTGCATAAGCTCATCCCAGGATCAAGACAGATTTCTCCTTCTTCTGGCTCGTGCTCCACTTCCAATAATGAGAGCACCCCATCATGTGTGGCAGTACCATGCTGCTGGAGAATGCCAGCAGACAGGAATGACAGCAGACGGGAACACTGCTCACCATCCAGACACAGGCTGCCCTGCAGGGCTGACAGGCTCAGCTGTAAACTGGGTTTTGCCTATTATGGGAGTTTGCCAGACAGCAGGTTTTCCAGGCGTAAGTGGACTGCACAGCACACCTGAACACACGGGCACCTTGGTCTTTTGACGATGAAAAGAGTCTAGTTCCTGCCAAAATCATGCCTTGTGGAAAATCACCTTTAAAATTTCCTCTTTCTTCTTCCCCAAACTCTCTGTCTGGTATCTGCTCCGCAGAAGACTTCATCCCTAACACCTTGATACCTCTTTCGCGTACGGATCTGACATGTATTCATAGGGCTAAATCTTAACAAGAGCCACTGGGACGTATCTCAAAGCACACCCACTACCTCTCCAACCACAGCCTCAGGAGACCACACAGGCAACATCTCAGCAAGTCAGTGGGTCCCCAAAAGCTCATCTCCTTCTTGGTGCCACTGCAGAACCAAGTTGCTTTCTCCTTGCTCAACCCTCCTGGCCAGCAGCTGGGCTTGCTCTACGTGCTGCTGCTGGCAGAGCCAAGGCTTGTGCCACAGTGAGCAGGACCCAAGAGAGACCCCAAGGAATTCATGTCACCAGTGCACCTTCCACCAGAAAAGGAAGATGTGACAGAAGAGACCAGGACAAGCCAAAGCAGAACACGGGATCTGGGACAACAGACCCAGCTAGAGAGGACACTCCCTGCACTTTACAAAGTAGTACTCCTGAGCTGGACACATACATGAGGGGGTGATTTACTAAACGGCTTCAGTCCCCAATCCCACTTGCAAGTCACTAAACTACAGCAGGACTTCAGGCAACTGCTAACGAGTAAATGGAGCAAATAAGCTAATTAGAAGAGTGGCAGTCAAATGAGTGATGTTGGGAAGATGATTCATTCCTGCAGCGACAAGCAGGCCATGGCAGAGAGACCATTTCAGGAACGTGCTCCTTCTCCCTGCCGGGTAGGACTTCCCTCAGAAGAGGCTGTGCTATGCCCAACTGCAAACATAGAAAGGCAGATGCTTCACAAAAACTTTTTTTTGATGGTGATAAGCACCTGAGTAAGTGTCCTAAGCTGCAGATGCACCAAACATGACAATCAGTGTGAGCAGAACAAGCCTCCGTTGCACAGACCTTCACAGAAGGTCTCTTGGTCTGCAGAGAGACCAGAGGGTTTCCAGAGCTCCCCTGCTTCTACAAGCATGTGTCTGGGTACCAGACTGTGCTTATGGCCAGTCCCACACCCCTACATCATCCTCACTCTTGATTCCTTCTTCGGACCAGTTGGGATACCATGATGTGAAGAAATGGCACAAACATGAACCACGGAGCCCGCCACCAGCTCTTCACAGAGCAGGCTGGGTCCTTGTCAGTCTGCTAACATCCCGCATGCAACTTCAAGGGTGAAATGTCCCAACCAGTAATAACAGCGACGCTATGTGGGGCGAGGACAGACTCAGCCTGACCCTGCCAGTGAAGCGTTGTTGCCCAGGGTATACCCGCACTGCCAGCTGCATGGGGCTGGAGGCACTAGAGGAAGCTGCTGGCAGCTCCGCAGCACTGTGTTCAGTGTCCATTCACTCTCCCTCTACAAAACAACCAGCTACGGTAATGCAGAAGAGCCGAGGGTTGAAGATGGAGCCACAGCAGACAGCTACAGCCAGATGTGTCCGACAGCATGGTGCTGTTCTTACCTGCATGGGCCTGGAGAACATGTTGGTCAGCACTTCTTTCCTGGCTTCGGAGTATTTGTCAGCACCAAATGTTTCATTTAAGCTTTTCTGGAGGACGAAAGAGAGAGAGCATTCAGTCTTGGCAAGCTATGGTGGTAGGGGGACCCAGGCAGACCTTACAGGGGCAAACAGCAGCTCGTCTAAGCCAAATTACTCCTTTCCCTGCAAATCCTCTCGTAAGCCAAAAAGCACATGTGAAATTGGGCTTTCCTCTGGTCCCAGCAGCCCCAACAGGATTGCACACACAGTCCTTCTGAGCACCGACCCACCTCCTGGGATCAATTGCAGGGAGCACCTGGGGCACAGGGACCGCTGGCTCTGTCCCCAGACGTGCAGCATGTGAGAGCGCCCGTAACCCCTCTCCTGACCTGCACCTGGCTCCCATCCAGCTACTGAGAGCTTCAGCGCACAGACTAATGGGACTCTGGGGAGACATAGATACAGGAGGTCACTGCCTGGGGCTAGTGGCTAGGAAGGGCTGGAGGGTTCAAAGTGCAGGAGAGGAGCTGAGTGCGCAGCCCCATGTCTGCTGACATAGCCTTGGCGCAGCCAGCAAGCGGGAAAGCAGTCCCAGCTGATGGAGGGGCGTGCAGGAGGCCAGCGGGGATAGGATTAACAGAGGATTATCCACAGTCCAGTTGTGGCGAGTAAAGAAAATCCTGGAACCTGTGCTGTGCTGTTCAGCTGGGGTTCAGCCTCGGGACACGCTCAGTGGAGGATCGGTCAGATACCTCCCGCGCTGGCTGCGTCTGACCTTTCCCAGCACTGCTCTCCAGTCCTTCCCAGTCATCCTGCTCTCTGCCCTGCCCTCCCTGAGAAATTCAGCAGCCCAGACAGAAACACCCCCTTGCAGAGCTACTTTTCCTGTGGTACAGAAGCAAATGCCCTGCCCAGGACCTGCCGAGAGAAGGCAGAGAAAGGAAATCTGGGTGTCCCGGCAAGCGCTCTTGCACTGAAACGTCCTTCCCATTGCACTGGGGTCACTTGCAAGGTCCTCCCTGCCCTGCTTTAAGCTCTGTGCACAACATGGCTGACTGGGGCAGGCTGGGCCACCCTTGCCCAGCGCTGGTGAGGTCAAGAGTGACTAAGGGAGGTTTTTTTTGTTTTGGCATGGGATAGTTGTCAGCTCTGCTTGGGCAGAGGGGGACAGGGAATAAACCACACGCTGCTGCAACCATGCCATCACATAGCTGCCCACCCTTCACCCCCACGGCCCTGCCCCCCGCCAGGCCAGTGCACTCACATGCAGGGTCCCCGCACTGCTGAAGTCGATGTCAAGGCCAACTTGGTTGCAAAACTCCATGAGGTCTTTCAGCAGCTTGGTTTGGGGCGGGGGGTGGCGGCGAAGCAGGGCCTGCTCAGGGAAGGAGCGGTAGATCTGATGGGCCACGGCCATGTTTGCGAGCAGCATGAACTCTTCCACCAGCCTGCAGCATGAGAAAAACAACCCCGGGCCCCAGTTAGAGAGGGGAGTCCCCTGGGAAGCCAAGCCAGTCCATAGTGATGGGAACTAATATGACACGGGGGGACAGGGGAGCAGCTTGTAGTTGCTGTTATAAGCACAGATTAGATGTGAGACTGCAGCAAATCCCCCCCCAAATTCTCACTTTCTAGCTGAGGTTTCCCTGGGGACTCAGAGCAAGCCGTCCTGCTGGCACAGACAAGCAGAAGTCAGTGACAAATTGACAGCTTAAATTAGGATAAAATAATCTCCCTTTAGGTCATTTTATCTCCTGAAACGCTCGACAAGCAAAACAAACGCTGTGCAAGAGATAGCACGGAAAACAAACACACATCGCTGTCTTCCCAGGCCAGAGAAAACAGTGTCTCACTCACTCCCCCATCCCAATCTCAACATGTGTGGTCAAGCCCAGCCATTGAGCCCTGCCTCACGCCGGGCTTCCACCCAGGGCAAGATGCAGCACAGCCCCTGGGCAGGGCAAGCCACCAGCGCAGCTTGCTGCGGGGCTGCCTCCGGCATCTGGGCAATACAAGGACCCTGGGGGCTCCTCCCATGCAAGCTGCAGACTGCTGGGGGTATCCCAGGGTGGGGTGAGCCCACCTACCTTCCAACTCTGAATTTACAAGCACTGAATGTAAATCTCCAGGGCTACACACTGCAAAGAAAAGCAGTCCCAGCGCTACAGATCATTTTTGGAGCATTTATGGATTGTGCTACCAGCTGTAGGGCTGTGCCACAGGAGACTTGTTTAACTGGGCTTAGATAAGCAGAGAGATGTGCTTAACTGGGCTTCCTGCTATTTGCTGCATGTATTCCCAGGACTCCTAACTGGTGCTAATTGCCAAAAAAGATAATAGATTTACAGAAGTAACCTCATCCTCCGAGCAATGCCCGAGCGAGCTGTCACTGATTACGCTGGCTCAGCCCTGTTGCTCCTGCAGGCAAAGCAGCGATTTTGCAGGGCTGGTTGGGGGACCAGGGCTGGAGCCGGTGCTCCTGCAGCTCCTGGCCCTGGCCATCACTGGGGGGACTGGCCAGGTGAGATGTGCACGGTGCTGTGCTCCTGGGGTTCTTGCTACAGCAGCGATACATTCCCAGCCTGGGAGCACTTGCCAAGAACTCAAAAGAGAAAGGAAATAAAGACAAGCCCAGAGGAGGAATAAGCACCTGACAGTGATAATCAGCAGTGGAAATGTTCATCTTTAATGGGAAGGAGCTCCTTTAGTAAGAGCTTTGTGGGTTCTCCCAGAGCGTGTTGTGCCAGAGGCCAATACTTCAGACCCTGCAGGGAGGGCAGGAGGGACAACCTGGCGCGTGGGCCATGCGGGAAGGGGTGGGGAGCGGCACAGCCTAAGTGGGAATGGGCTACCCATCCTGTCCCCTAAAACACCTGCCGATGGGCAGATGCTACCAGAAGGCCAAGGGCTGCATCAGGGGGTGGGCAATGGCGTGGGAGCAAGGTCAGAACGCACTCGTGAGGGGTGACTTCCAAGAGGATTGAGCCAAGCTCTTGCTGCTCCTGTGCAGCTAAGCCAGCAGATGGCAACATCGGTCCCTCTATGGCCACCGGCACTGGGGGGCTGTGGGACAGCATGGCCCAAGGGTGCTGGGCACCCTGGCTGTGCAGCACCCCGGGGTGGGAGGCAGGGCAGCAAGTAGCACCCAGTGGGTTATGGCACGGCCATCCCCATCTCCTGGGTGTGGGTGGACCCACCAGCTCTCACCCAGCTGCCACACCTGCAGACGGCACGTGGGGAATGGTGGCCTGAGGACACGTGCGAGGCTGTGCCAGCCCACGCTCATACCCACGAAGCTCTTTCTTCCCAAGCCAGCTCGTAGCAAGGCACAGCAAGCAGTGCGGACTGCGAAAGGCAGTGCCTCTCCTTCCCGTGGGCGTTGGTGCAAAGAAAAAGGGAGACGTTTCCAGTGCTAGCCCCAGCTACACAGATGCACACGTGGGCAAAGGTTGGCCATGGAGTCCCTGTGCCTCCCTCAAAATGTGGCTTCTACAAAGTGAGGTGCAAACCCATTTTTAAAGACAAAGCAATAAACACCCATGAACAGCATCTCCTCTTTGTCACAGGCGCAACATGCTTATCACATGCCCTAGAGACAAACACTGTAAGCGAGTGCTCAGACAGCCCCTGCCATTCTTGCTCCTGTTGAGCACTAGAGTGTGAAGCCTTTACCTCTTACCTCCAGGGACACTTTGGGCTGGATGCAATTTCCACCTGACTATTAAGTTCTGCATTTTGTTTTACCATGTTGGGGCTTGGGCTTTAACATTTTCCTGGAGATATCCTTGTTCTGATGTCGTAGGTAGTACTGAATTGAAGCTAATACCTAAGCGCCCTCCTGCCAGGGATGCTTTTACACCGCAGCACATACTTCCCACTTTGCTCTGCAAAATCCCATCCTCTCTCCCTTCAACATGTCCCCATGTGGAGCACCAGGCCCCAGACAGCATCAAAGACAGCCCCCATCAAGAAAAGGTACCTGGCACATGGTTGGATTGACCACATGGGCAGGAAAATCTTATCAGGAAGCACCCAGGAGTTTTGCACCTGTGACAGGGTGTGCAGGATGTGATCACAGATATTCAGAATTGAAAAGCTACTCGTCCTGCTCGCTCACCCAAAGGCAGGGGCAGGCTTTGGGAGATGTGGCTAGGGTTTGGGCTTTCAAGGAGCAGATAACATGGATGAGGTCAAACACTGCCCTGTATCTGGGGGGAAGAGAAGCCCCAGGACCCAATGGGTCAGTTTGTGTCAGCTCAGGTTAACAAACCACAGTGCCCTGAGAAGGCTGCAATGTCCTGTGGGTTGATGCTAAAACACCCCGCAGGGATGGAGGGTCCTTCCTAGCTCTGGATCACCTGTGGCTCATAAAGCTGCTCCCCAAACACACCCCATTGCAGCAGCCCTGCAACGAAAGGCATGAACAGTGTGGGGCTGCTCCATGCTAACTCCTAGACAGGTTTGTTTTAAACATCAAGATTTAGTCCCCAGGGAGAGGAAAGCAGCTTCCAGAAGGGACAGGTCACAGCTGGGCTAATCTGGAGCATGTGAGAGCCTGCCAGGGTCAGAGGGAACGGGCTGGGGACAGCGAAGGAGCTGGCGCCTGTGCCTGGAGTTAAGCAAGGTCACCTCTTCCAGCAGAGCAATGGGGTCTGTGGCTCAGGACACGAGAAGGGAGCCAAGGTCTGCAACAAACAGCTTAACATGGCAGTCTCACTGCACCTAAAAGGAAAACCGTATTCCCATGAGGGGCTCATGCTGAGGCTGCATGGGATGTTGGAGACTCAGGAGAACGAGCCAGGGCTGGGACAGCCCATGAAGCCAGCAAGTCTTCAGGTGCTGAGGAACAGGAGGGCACAGCAAAGCTGCTGCTTTCCTGCCCTCCCCACATGGCCTTTTAGTGGCACTTTTAGCTAGCGTCCACACCAGGGCTTCGACTTGGCAAGCGCTATGCCGCGGCTTGGAAAAAAGCAATGGATGCTGAGGCAGGCAGGAGCAGAGGCTGGCTGGCAGCAGCCAGGGGCCAGATCAGTGCCTGGCACTGGTGTTGTGGGGAGCCGTGCTGAAGCCCTGCTAATTTGTCGGCAGGTCAAACGACAGAGGTTTTTTTTTTTCTTTTTTCTTAAAACAGCCTAGCTTGGAGTTTGGCTTGGTGCAGCTAGCAGACGGGAGTGCAAAGAAAAATATTTCATGGCTAAAAAAATGGAGACAGAAAGACTGGTCCATCTGAACGCACGCTGAATGAATCCCATGTGAAATGCATTCTAATGCCATCGCTACAGTTTCCTCTGGATTAGCTGAGCTATCCTTGGCTCCCGGCTCCATAAAATCCCATAAACAATCTGATCTGAACTTTTGCCCTTTCTGTGCTGATGCGAAGTTTCCTCCACTGTCCTGCGGAGAGGGTTAGCAGGTGGCTGTCCCTCCCGTAGGTGCCTGCAGGTCCCGGCTGTCCTGCTCACCGGGGCTGCAGGAGGGAGAGTATCCAAACCTGTTCAATGCATCATTTAACATGTGCGCACGCGAGAGGGAGGAGAGGGAGGGGCGGGATGGCTTGCGAGCTCTGTAACATGTGTAAGCATCTTCTGCCCGGCTCTTTCAATACCCAGATTTTGCTTATGAGTTATGGGCTTGGTGCAGGAGCTAGTGGGTGAAACTCTATAGCCTGCCTTATGCAAGAGGTTAGCCGGAGTGTATGGTTTTCAAATGCACTTGCCTCTGAGTTTCAAACGTGATCGAGGCATGCTGGCTCCTAAATCCCACCAATTGCTGGGGAGATTTCAGGCTCCTGAGATGCTCTTAAACAGAGAATGTGGTGCTTTTCAAAGTATCTTAAACGATGGTCACGGCTCCTGTAGGCAAATTGTTACCTATGAAACCACACAGCTGAAAAGGACTGATGACATCTCGACGGCAGACCCGAACCCAAGCTACTGGGCTGTAACTCCTCTCACACAGCTCCTACCAGAACCAAACATCCGTGGGACATGGGAAGAGGAGCTGCACATTCAGCCCCTGGAATTGCTTTAGTAGCAGCATTACTATTTGCTCCATAAAAGGTTAGCTAGACCCTTCCCAATCTCTTGACAGCAACCTTGAAAAACTACTCACGTCCTCAGCAAGTTGGTTGGTTGACGGCAAATAAAATATTGGTTTCTCATGCCAAATCTCTGCAGAGCGAAGCAGGGCAAGTAAAATGCCTGTTTGGCTGCTTGTCTCCATGGCAATGCAGCCAGGCTATACAGCAGCCATCGAAGTGCCCACTCTCCCTGATTAACTTGACAAATGACATTAGCTAAGCAAGGTTCGCTGCAAGGCAGAGACAAGGAGTACTTTGTTTGCAATCCAGTAAGTGCAGGTAGGAGGCAGGCAGCTTGGTTAAAGCGAAGCGACACTGAAAAATCTGCTGTTCCACCAGTATAACAGACCCATAGGCTTCAGAGCAAATGGCACTGAGGTAGGGCTGAGCAGATGAGCATGGCTCTTCCCCCACACCGTCTTCTTCACCTCCATCCCCTCCTGCAAGATGTAACTGCTGGGTGTATCCAGGCGTTGGAATTGTTCTCATAGCTGAGGCGTCGACTCAGAGATAACCCAAAACAGCATGTAGCTCTCCCATGGCAGGGTTGGTTTTTGCTTTTGACAGGCTGGAGAACTTGGTCCTTTCTTCACGTGTAGCTCATTGTGGAAACCTGCTCCCAAACGGACAGAGCCGAACTGTCCTGAGCTGGAGTCTGAGCCCCGCTTCCAATGGTGCTCCCTCTGGTTGGGTGAGCTGCCACCAGGTAAATCCCAGCATCTTTCCAGCATCTCAGACTTGAGCCAAATGTGACCAAATCATTTTTGCAAAGGTTACCAAACTTCTTTCCCCTATTCCATTACAAAACTCCATCTGCTCCTCTCCATCTTGTCTCCCCCTCACAGCACTTGCTCCCTCCTGCACAGGGAAGAAGCCTTTTGCTGTTCAAACTCCTTCCTGGCTTCAGATCGGCTTACTATCCCAGCTTGGCACGGGTTTGTGCTTCAACCAGCCGTCAAGGCCTCTGGTCTCTCAACCCATAGCTACATGTCTGCCTCAGGTGTCCAGCTCTACGCTGGGTCCAAATAGGGTTAGGCCAGTATAGCATCACACTTGGTTAGTGTTTGAACCAAACAGTGCCATGGGAGGCTAGTGTTGAGAAAAGGAAGCCCTGATCTGTTTGTGTGTGTCTGAGAGGGCTCTAAAGACACTGATGGATATATGTCCCCTTGCTAAGGGCAGTACATTGCTGAGAGCCCTTGCTTTCTGCTGGCTCGAAGGGGATTATTGCTGCAGCTCAATCTCATAACAAACAAGAGATCTACAGCTACCTCCTGGGAATGGGACTCTAAATCCTGCTGCATTCACTAAGAGAAAGTCACCTTCCACAAAAGGCTGCAAACAGTCCTGTGCACATCCAACAGCAGCAGCAGTATCAGCTGAAGGAAAACGGTAAAGAAACAGCACCACAGTTCAACCAACAAGCTCTCTCCAAAGTGTTAAGTCCAAAGATGCTGGATGTGGTATGACTTTTTCTTCTTTTCTTTAAATCATGTATGTTTATTTTTGATTACAGCTCTTCCATGAAGGAAAAGAACTTGAGAGGTTTCTATAAAAGCTCTTCTAAAAGAAACATTAGCTAATCCCACATCTCCTGAGAGCGCAGCCAATGACAGAATCATGCTCTTTGGCGAGTAGCTGGACCAGCACTTGCGATGGCTCTTTTCCATGCAAAATCCTGCAAGAACGGTGTACTGTCTTCCTGGTGACACTCTGCCTATCCAACAAACAGGAGCATCTTCAGCCATCCACTCTGGAAGAGCACTGCTGCTTGAAGAGTTATGAAAATCAAATCCCCTGTTATCCAAAAAATTGGATTGCAGTGTTATATATGAGCCTTGCAACGTTGGTGTGGAGCTCCCTTTGCCAATGACAGTTGCCAAAAGACCAAAAGCCCTTTTTTTTGAAAGAAAAAGTAGTAAAAGGCAAGAATGCTGGCGGTTCCTGGCTTGATGAAAGTCATTTGTGCTCCTTTTGCAGCTAGCGGTAGCCTTGAACAAAGCATAGCTCAATAATGGAATTACTCCACTTTCTGAGATTGCCCAATTAGCTCTTGGTTAAAACTGTTAACATTGAAACTTGATGAGAATAGCAGCTCTGAGGCAGTTTTAGATTCATTTCTTACTAAGCTAGAATGGCTTTTCCCTCTAATGAACTCCCTTTCCGGGATATAATGAATGCCCTTTTTATTAGCTATGGTGCCTTCCTAGTAATAGATGCCTACAACACAAATGCATGGGAGGGTTTTCTGAATACAAATGCCACTTACTGGCTACTCTCACACCTTGAGGCTGGAAATGCCATGGGACGGCTCTCTTTATCCAAATTAACTGCCGTACGGTGGAAAACCGTTTTAAGCTCTCAACACTAAAGCTGGGCTACTGAAGGCATTTGGCATGATTAGGAATTAATTGCTTAAAGCCTGATGTACTGGGTTTGCACATGGGGATTTAGACCACTAGAAAAACCTCAACCATTTGCCTAAGTTGCTTTGAAATTATGGATGCCACTTTGCAGCCCCATTACATAGAAGAGCTGACTTAATCTGGCAGCACAATGTCAGGCCAGACATCGGGGTGCTGAAGACAGCACAAGCAGCCATAGAGCCTACAGCACCTCTTGGTGTTTTGCTACATGGATGGCAAATGGTCCCTGCCTGGCCTGGAGCTCCTCAACCTCATCTGTGGTTTGTATGGAAGGGATAAAGTCAATGTTCACCCATCCCACCACCCTCCATCCTGTCTTGATCCAAGTGGCAAAGGAAATGTCATTGAACTAAAGAGCAAGTGTCGCAGAGGATGCAGTCTCTGCGGGCTGCTCCTCTTCATTAAACGTTAATACGACTGCAGCCTGCTCCTTTTCATGCAAATTGGCGACAATCTTCAGACTCCTGGCATGAAGCTGAAGTGCCCCTCTGTGCCAAAACAGCGTCCTCAGCTGCCGCAGGCCAGGGATGAAAGCTCAGACCTGCACCCATGTGCTGGGCCACACAGGACATGGAGGCACAACTTCAGCAGGCTCCCATGGTCTAGCATTCTCCACAATTTTCTCAGGACTATCACATTTTTGAGCCCAGGGCAGAGGACTTCACCCTCAGCATCGCAGACAAAGGAAGGTCTCCCTCCAGGAATGGCCTTCCTGGGTCAAGAAACCCCTTTTTCCAGAGGTCTCATAGAAGCCCATAGAATGCCACTTGTTCAGCGTGGGCACACAGCCCCACATATACCCTCTCCTAGAAATGCCTCCAGTGGCTGGGGCTGCCTGGGGCTGCTGTACAGACCTCCCCACTCTGCTGGGTGTCAGCACCAAAGTGACGGTGCTGTTCGAAAAACCTCCTTTAAAACACAACCCCTTCACCCTGCCTAAGCATTTCTCTGTGAGGAAGACGATGGCAGCACTGGAAAGGGTTTGCAATCTCTGCGTTTAGCTCCAGGAGCCGTGAGGCTGGGAGTCCCACCCCGGCTTCCCGTGGATCCATATCAGATCTGGTTTGTCCTTCCAGGGAGCCACTGGCTCTCTAGGATCTCATCTCTCAGAGGCAACTAGTGGCCAGCGCCCTGCTCCCTCCCCACAGAGCCGCAAGGGAGGGATAAGCAGTGACCACTAACGCACACAACTCAATGCTGTGTTCAGCTTATGGGTCTCATGAGAGCAATCACCGCCTGGGCTGGCAAGCCTCACTTTTGGGAATGTGTCAGGATGCTCCCAAGCAGGGGTGCTGCCCAGCCGCCCAGGGCCACAGTAGGGACTTGTGACAGTTTTCTCCAGCCTGTGGGAATTGCTGGTGGGCAAAAGAGCCCGGAACCAAGCTGGGTCTGGGATGGTGCAGAGGAGAGGGGAGATACCTCGCAACCAGTGCCCAAAGTCGGACTGGCAGTCCACATTCCTGAGATGTGCAGCCTGATACGCCACTGGCTCCAAAAGCAGAGCTTATGACAAGACACATAATATTAATGTCATCCAGAGCCTGACTAAGAGAGGAATGGAAAGAATTCCTGAAGAAATGCAGACAGCCCCTCTCCTGACGGGAAGGTCTCCGGCCCCACACATCAGGCCAGCACCGCCTGTTATCAGGCTGCATTTCCCACTGAAAGGAGGAAGCAGGAATGAAAGGCACTTTTCCTCGCCGTTAAAAGTTTACACAAGTGATTTATGGGTCACAAAAATTAGCAAGTCCGTCGTTGAGTGCTCCATACAGCAGCATGTGTTACATGGCTGCTGACCAGAAATGCCAAGACCCATTAGGTGGAAGCAAAGGGCAGCACGATGGAAAGTTAAAGATGCTTTTTGCCCATTTAATTAATTAGCCAGGTCTTTTTTCCATCCCCTGCAGCCTTCATTAATGTAACATTGAAGTGAAGGAATATTAACAACTCAGACAACACATTAATATTAACACAACACCTGCAAAATGCAAATATAAGTCCATTAGGTAAACAGATGATCTTAAGCCATTGAGGCAGAAATAACATTCTGACATTTCCTAGCACGAGTATCCTGCAGAGATACTGTCCATCACTTATGCTCCATTATAAAGCCATGGCCCCTTGTACATAGGGGGCTCCTCATCTGTTACTAGTCCCTGAAAGGATGAGAAAAACTTACATTTCCATTAAGACATTTGCCAGTTTCATATGGAAAGTGTCTTACTAAAGCAATGTCATGAACCATAAAGATCAAAAGGGATTTTTAAAAGGATTTTATCTCTGTGCTAGCAAGGGATGGAGATAAAACCTGAAGCTGATAGCTTGTAAATATTAACCTACACTTGGGATTGCTCCAGAACCTGAGCTTTCTATTACAGTGGTTTAATCTGAGACAAGTTTTTCAGTAAGGGATAAACAAACAGTTAATCACCCGGAGAACTGATAGTGCCATAGGGAGTCATAGACTGCTAGAACCAGCCTTCCTGTATCACGTTCCCCACCAGCTAATGCTCTCCCAGATGTTCCAGCTGAGGAGACGTTCACACCTTGTGTGTGTTTCTCCCTTCAGTCTTTGGCTTTGCTTTTTCCCGGCTTACCTGGCATTGAAGAGTTGATTACTTTCAAAGCAGGAGACAAACTGATGGACAAGGGGGTAATAAAGAAGAAGGGATGAACATCCCAGACTGGAAGCATACCCTGAGGTGGCCAATGACTGCGGAGAGCATCTGTCTACCAACCAGGATGTGAACCAGGGACAAACAAGCAGAAGCCTGCAGAAGCTCATGAAGAGATGAACAACAAAAGCTAGCCAAAGAAGTTTAAAAGACCAAAAACATGGAAAGCAATGTAAATAATCTGGCAGCCAAAGGCAGTGGTGGCATGACAACTCAGCTTGTACCCCCTGATGTTCATGAAGTAAAAGCCAGGCAGTGACTTGCTAAGTAATGCCCTCTTTTGCTGCAGGTCTCTGGTCCAACCTCCTGCTCATTGCAGGATAACTTCAAAGTTGGATCAGATTGGCCTTTTCCAGCTGAGTTCTAGCAATCTCCAAGGTCAACTATCTCACAGCCACGCTGGGTCCCTGTTCTAGTTCTTAACCACGCTCATAAGTGTTGTTTGGGCTCATAGGAAGAGACCTCCAGGAGAATCAATCACCCGGACTGGCCAGCCTTCAGCAAGGGCCTTGCCAGAGGAGGACTGCTCAGGAGAAACTGGCTGCAGATCAATGGAATTAGAGCGCCCACCAGGACCACTGGGTCTGAGAAGATCCATGTCAGGAAAACATGTTCAACTTAGCAAGGTCCCCAGCGGACAACACCCAAACGCAGCTGCTCCCTGGCTGTGGGATGCTCTGCTGGGGGTGCTGCTTTCCAGGCAGGGCTGTGGAGCAGGGCTCACAGCACTGTCCATCACCGCTCCGGTTCAACCTCAGATTTGCAGTTGTAGCACTGAGTGTGGGCAGGTTAAGGGGAATAGTTGTATCAATACGGAGTGAGAGATCCAGCTGGCTCTGGCTGTATTATTCTTGGTCTGAAACGACTGCAAAGCACAACACATGAACCTTCTGGTTACCAGGACTTTCAAAGACATGGAAACCCTAGGGGGAGGGGAGCAAGGTATGGGGGACACTGACAGCAGATTGGGGTTAAAACATCCAATAAAAGTTGGCAAGGAGATGACAGGGAAATGGGCAACACAGTATTTGGGGCTGATATTTTCTAAATAGGGACTACCGAAATACTCTGGATAACTGCTGTTTTCAAGCAGCCTCTTGGCAGATTAAAACATCCCAGAAGGTTTTATATCCAGCTCCTACAATCTTAAACTAAATATTAGGTGAGAAAAACATGCTTCTAAAGAAAAGTCAGGCATAGCCCTGAGTGAAAAACAATGAGCAGGAGAATGAACGTATCGGGTTTGTTGAATATACAATCAACAACAGTTTTCTTTCCCAAAAATAAAGCCAAGGGAACAAAATGTGGAGATGAACAGGATGGAAAAGCTGCAGGAAATTTAGGCAGTCTCCCCCCACCCCACGTCTCCCCCAGGCAAGACTCTCACCCTGCCTGGCCTCAGCGGGCAGGCTTGGAGCTCCGCCGTAAATTCCTGAGAGTGCTTCACCCCCTCTGCAGCAGGACAGACTCAAGGTACAATAGGTCTTTTCCATCTGTAACTTCTCTCTCTTGACTTTTATGTGCATCGATTCAAGAGCTGTTTGATTTACTGGCGTAAGGGTTGTGAAGAGTCTGGCTTGGTCTAAGGACAGCCTGAGGTTAAAGGCAGCAATGCAATTTCACCACCCCGTCCATTACAAGAAAATGTTCAGGTCTGGATTTACAGTCACGTTCCAGCGAGCCCACACATCACGGCAGGCTGAAATTAGCCTCATTTACGCAATGGGATCAAGAAGAAATGGCTAAACAACCTACCGGAGTTCGGCACACAACACAGAAAGCCAAGCGGCATGGGAACGGGTGTTGAACAGCACGCTTGCTGTCAGAGAGGAGGGTGCACGGTTGTGGTGACAGAGAGGTGTTTATCTCCAGCTGGAGCTACTTACAGACAGTATATGAGGACTGATGAGGTAGTTTCAATGAGACCATAACAGGTAAGGATAGGTGGCACGAGAGCTATTGCTGTAAGCAAGGAAGAATCATATCCTTAAAGCCCAGAGATGGATATGATGACTCTCCAGAGCTGGATTAGTAAGAAAGGACTTTGCTTCACATCACGGTCCCTCTGCTGAGATAGTATAAAAGAGAGAACAAGCTCTGTTCACACTGATGTCTGCAAAATCTCACACTGCTGGGTGAAGGTAGCAAATGTCTCAGTCCCTGGCTGTCACAGCCAACAAGCTAACCTGGTTACTCCTGCTAGTTCCTCCACTGACTTTTATGGGTCCCTCAGCTGCATCTAATAGCAGAGGAACCAAAGCTAAATCCACCATGATACCCTGAAACTGCTCCTTTGGGCCAGGGTTTTACTAGATCAAGAAAAGTTTGGTTAAAATGAAGACCCAGGTGTGATGAAGAACTCTTGCAATGTTACCTTCCAGGCTCTGAACTGGGAGCTACAACCAGAGTTCAGCATCATAGACCAACCTCTTGAAAATATCTACCATCACCAAAAAGCAGACACACAGATCTGTCAGCACATTTGTGCTGCTGAAACCAATGGATCTCAGCACTGGATCGTGATAAGATTTGCAACACTGTCATATTGCAGAGCCTTGGCAGTGCCTTTTAATCCTTGGAAAAGGAGCATTTCAGGCATCAGTTCTTGCCTTTGCATATGAGTGTTGCAAAGCCAAAACAACAACCTCTCTTGGAGCACAGGGCATATCCTAAGATGCCCCGGAGCTTTCTTGTCTTACAGACATTGAGTAGTAATCTCCAAATGACAAAACAGAAATAAAACAATACATCCTCATGTTTTGGTGAGCCTCCAGTCCAGGCCTGACAGATACCTGGCTCTGGGTGCTGCATCTTTCAGACTGCTTAACCCTTGAATGAACAGGGTAGCTCTGTACATTTAGAAGAAGGAAGCACAACACTAAATCTGCCTTTTGTTTCTAAATCACCATCCTGGATTGGATGGCAATGCCTACCCACTTTCCCAGTGTCCAAATCTGTCAGTCCACATTGGGAATCACCAGGGCAAGTCACCACCTGCAAGGACCCTACTGTTGGCACAGAAGGACCTTAGTGGTTGGATCTCTTATGGTGGTTGGACCCCAACAAGCCACATTCCTTTGAGGCAACCCAGTTTGTCATGCCTTCATACTCAGCAGTCAAACGTGAATGACTTGGGTCCTAGACCTCTGTTTGGCCACTAGATCTACATGCTGGGTCAACCATTTGCAAATCTGAGAGTGACAGCCTGAAACAGCCCATGTAGCTCGGGTGCACTGCAACCTCCAAGCTCAGACTGAGCAGAGAGCTCCCTTGTTCTTCGAAACCTCTGAAAATACTGTGAGATGGGAGAAGAGCAAGCAGACATGATGACTGTTGCCTCCCAGTAGGTCCTGATGCTCTAGTCACACAGGTGGGGGCACATTGAGGTCATTTGGGGAAGGCAAATGCAGTGCCATATCTTTCCTGGAGTCTGACACAAAAATAGGTGCCCAGCTCTCTCCCAAGGGTTATGCAATAACGTCAGAGTAAAAGCTTTGGGAGCTTCCTCTAACTGATCAACCTGTTAAATCCAGACAGCTGAGGAGAAGGCCAGTGAAGCTCCATCAAATGCCCTTCACTGACCAGTTTCAGCAGGGGACAAAACCAGTCAGAATCTCTGCCTGCAGCAGCAATGTGACTGTGCCAGGAGGTGTTAAGAGAAAGGGGACACACATGCTAGTTAGACAATCCAAGTACCAGGGAAAGGGCAGGGATTACATGAACCTGGTAACCCACCACAGGGGACACAACAGCTTCTGTTATTGCCCACATCACACCAGCAACTTCTGTGAATGCTTGTGAGAGTGTGTTCCTCCACAGCAGGAGAGGTACCAACCCCATTTCAGCCTGAGCTTGCTCCATAACACACCGAGATAGATCCCATACGGAAAGGAAACAGTTCAGGAGTGATGCATGGATGGGCTGAATGTCAAAGCATGGGAAATACAGCTTATGGTACGTGCAATCCAGGCACATTATACCCTCTTTGAAAGCCACTCTCCCATTGTTATTTAACATCCTGCAAGTTTCAGCCAGAGACGCAGTCTCCCATCCGCGCCCCGAACTGGCCTGGGAATGGCTGGGAAGAAGAAAGGGAGCTTGAAATGAACTGTGGAAAGATTTAAGTGCTCTAACTGCTGCTTTCCAATACAATTTTCCACTTGGGGCAGGGAAGGAGAGTCTGACAGCAGTTTAGAGCCAGTCACAATTGTGACAGGTTCTTCTTTTCCATTTCCAACCAGCTCACAGGCAGAAGGAGCACTTTAACCTCCATTAATTATCACAGCCTTATTCCAGCCCAGGGTTTCAGAGCAGCAGTGGCAAACTCTTAGGACCAGTTAGGAGCAGGTCCTGCCTCAAATTGTGCTATTCAGTTCAGTGCAGTAAAACTCTGTCATTCATGGAAGCAAGAGCTACTGCAATTTTTCCTACAGTCCTGTAGTCTGCAGCTAAGGGCATCTCCCATAGGCAGCACCGCTATTGCCAGAGAAGAGGATCACGCAAACAACTTCTTGCACTCTAGACTCTGAGAACAGGTCAACAGCCATTTAACAGACAGATCTGTTGTACAACCAAGCCGTACACACACACAAAAAAGGAGCTTAACAGAGGAATACATCACTTCTGCCTCCTCTCTGGCTATCAGAGATTCCTGTTGTAACTCTACCACCATGTGAAGTTTATTGCATTTATCATACATTGGATATGCAGCTTGAAAGCATGCATGTGGTATTTAGGGAGACAGGGACAGCTTGAATACACATAGCCCTCATATAATTGGGGCAAAATTATTATGAAATATTGCTATGTGGTTTCTCCCACTGCTTGGCTTCATTACAAACTATCAAAGATCATTATAAAAAAATAGCTGTAATTGAGTTGTGCCTGTGCAGGGACTAAGCATGGCCTAGCTCAGCATTTCAGCCTACGCTGCCCCGTGTCCCTTCCTGCTCCTCTGCCGATGGGGCTGATCCAACCTCAGCTGGTCTCCCCTGCCAAGACCGGGCCCTTGCTCCCACCCACTCCCAGCGCCCAGCTGCAGGTACCATCCCTTCATGCTCAGTGATGACAAGATGTGTCATTCTCCCTTCCCCGTGACACAAGACCTTTGCAGAGCTGCCCCCCTCTGACACTTGTGGCTTGCAAACCATTCATAGGTATTTTTAGGACTACCCTTTAGCACTGAATAACAAAAGCAGGGAGATGCTGCTGCTGGACACAGCCAGAGCTCTTCCCAGCCACCCTGCAGTCACATCAGGAGATGCTGGTGAGCAGCTGTCTTGGGGTTCAGGTGCTTCGTGGCTCTGAGCTGAAAACAAGCCCAGCCACAAGCAAGGCAGTTGTTTCCCCACCTTCACCACCTGGAACAGCCAATGGCTCCAACTGTGGCAAATTTACCAGTATACAGCAGGTAAGGAGCAAGGTGGTGTGCCTGTGCATGCACAGACACGTTGTAAAGGAGGAAGGAGGACTGGCTGCGAATTCAAATTTAGCGTGATCAGGACATATTGTGTGGGGATGCTGAGGTTCACAAAGCAGCAGCCATTGGCAGCTCCACATTCAGCTCTGAGTCACACAAGAACTAGCCTGGGGAGCAATTACTGGTGTACAAATGCTCTTGAGCTGCAACAAAAGGATGGCAAGGAGTTTCCCATCAAAAATCCTTGAAGTCTTTCTCTCCCCCACCTAGGCTTGGCAGGATACTTCCTCCTGCTTAGACAAGTGAAGCCTCAGCAGAGTATCTGTTGAGGGGCCTGAGATGCTGGAGGGAAGCGTCCAGTGACATGGATCAGGGGTGAGCAGCAGCCACTGCGGCACAGCAGGTTCGCCCTGCCAGCATCACCCTGCTCCCCTGCCAGCACTTGTGACTGCAGGAACTATGCTCCGTTACGAACAAGCTGTTCCTCTAATTCAGCCCTTCTGACTCCTCTGTTAAAGAAGATTTTCCTGAAATTGTCTGGGGCTTTGACTAGCCAAATGCACTTTTACATCTGACTTCAGTCCTCTAGCTGCCACTGCACTGCTCCCTGCAAGCCCAGCCTGTGCTACTGAGAGCCATGGGGCAGGAGGAAACCCCTGAACCACAGCCTGCTCCAAAAATCAGGTCTGCAGCACTAACAAGCTCCCTACACCTCAGTCCTTCCCCCTGCATCCTCACACACACACGAGCTTTTTATTCTAGCAACCCCATAGACTACCCTAGGACTGAAAGGGAAAAACGTAACAGCAAGTGCACGCCTAGGTGTTCATTTTGTATGTGCTGACAGTCTCACTTTAATCCTACTTTCCACGTTTAAGGTGTTAATGGGAACCTTGATGCATTTCAGAGGGAACACGCACGGATAGAAGATAGATGTCTGAGTCTAAAACCCTGCTCCCAGATTTCATATCAAGTGCTGGATTTGTTTATATCCATATGATACAATCTCCATAAAAGTAATCAACCACCACCGAAAGGAGATGTTTCAGTATCTGCACAGCCTTCACGCAGACTAGGCATTAGGTTTGCTTTTATGATGCAGAATAATATAATGGATTCTTTCCACAAGTTCCCAAATGTTGTTATTAAGTATTGCTTCTCTAATAAAATAAGCTGCAACATACAGTAGTACATGATGTGGCATTTACACAAGTCTTTTCTCTACATAGGACTTGCTGGCTTTTAAACAAATCTGTCTCTTCTATACACTACAGAAGCACAAGATGAGTAATTATGTTCTCTGCTTAATAATGTTTTTGCACTGGCCAATTTAACAGCTAATCTCCACAAACCTCTGAGATAGTCCCCCAGCAGCTACATTTGCATGTTGTAATCAAGTCTTGCTATTAAATCATACTTTGCAACAATAGCTGAGCTGTCAACTACACGCAGCAGCTCTCACACTGGCACCGTGCAGGCGAAAGCCCTGGATAAACATGCACAAAGCCACACCGCTCTGCCAGCTAAGAGAGCATCCCTTTGCACTTTTGGGAGCTCGGGGACGACTGCACAAACCACAGATCTCAGGACAAGCATCCTTTGTCTCTCTCTGCTTTCTGAAGTGGCCAGCCAGCTTGCAGGTTGTTTTCTCCAGGCCTGCATGCTGCTCTCTGCAGTGGTGCAAAGCCAAAGTGGTTTGGCTGTTGTGCTCTGTCTTACTCCTCAGGCTGCTTTCTACGGTGTCCTTGAAAAATTGAGCACTCTGGGTGCAACAGAGAGATCCCTTCATTGCAAAGATCCCCCCCGCCCTTGGCTGCATGGGCAGAACAGCTTGTGGAGCCGTGCCGTGAATCAGAGCACTGCACCCTTCAGGGTTAACTACCCTCCTTGAAAATACCCTGCCTAATTTTCCCATTTCTTTGCTGTCCTTGTTGATCACAGTACAGCATGAAGATGTGCCTGAGAGAAAGGGCAGGCCAGCACTCATTCAGTTAAGTGTCCCTGTTAGTGTCATCATATTTTGGCTGTGGAACCTGGGAATGGCTGGTGTGACATGAAGCAGATTTTTGATCTTCGTCTACTGGCTTCTACCAGGGACTGATCCCCTACCTCTCACTGTCCCATTCACCCTCCCAAAAACTCATCCCCAAAGAGACCCATAAACCCCAGCTTAGCTCAGCACCATACTCCTGCTTCTGTACATTCACTGAAGCAACATGTCCCTTCTCCTGCACTCTCCCACGACCTCAGTTTTCTCTCAATGGGGATAGGGACTGTGAAGATCTGTGTGACCCAAGCGCATCTGTCAAATAACTGCACCAGGAGGCAATTCCTATGAATTCCATGCAGCAAACATCACTGCACTGGTACAGGCTGTTATCGGTGCCAAAACCTCTTGCTCTGAACCAGATTCTGCCTCTCTGCACTCCTCTGCAACATGCTGCAAATGTGCAATAGCAAAGACCTTGTTGAAATCTGCCTTTTGTAGTAGCTGTACCACCAGGCAGAGTTTCAACACAGCGATGCAGATCAGCTGCAGCCCAGCTGCATCAATGATGTCTTTCGGTCCTAATGATTCTTCCTACGCATTAGCACAACATTTATTTCTACCTTGCCCTGTGCTTCCCATTTACCCAGAAATCTGACAAGGTCTCATTCCTTTTAACATGGAGACAGAGGGAAAGCAGAATTTCTTGCTGGAATCGGCTCACTCTGTGAAAGTAGACAGATCGATCTAGGTTCAATCTGTCTCGCTAATTGTTGGGGGCTGGAACTGACCCCAGGCTGGCCTGGCTGGGAGTGAGCGTGCAAACACGGGCAGCCAGGTCCCAGCCTCTCCTGCTTTACGCTGCAAACAAGTCACACCAGATCTCTTTGAGTATGGTGGACCCTGCCTGCTCCCCTGTAACCTGGACACTTGTGCCCAGCCCCACATTGCCAGGCAAGTGGCACCGCACCAGACAGTGCCTGTCTGGCAGCAAGACTGCAAACGAGCACTGAGCTTAAATAAAGCATGAAAAATTCATTAATAAGATGACTTCTCCAACAGGTGCCCTGTTTTACTGCAACAGAGCTGCCTCCCCACCTCTCTAGGTCCTATTCGACCACAAAGTCCTTCCAGGGGTACTGCAAGTGGGGCCAAGCCACTGTGGTCTTTCTTGTCTGCCAGGACAACTGCACGTGTAGCTGCTCACTAACTTGATTACGTTGAGATGAGTAGGGTTTGCATCAACTCTTTTACTACATCAGGCTGTCTAACCTGGACTGTCTGAGCAAAATGAGATTATGCCAGAGATGCAACATGTACAAGAACTCTGCCATGGCCGGCTTTCACCAGGGGGATGGGGGATGCGATGAGCAGTCGGGATGCGGGTCTCTGCTCAGCTCAGTCGGAGATGGAAAGAAATACCTACTGGCAGCCCAGAAGGAGGCAAGAGCTCTGCTGAATGAGGCAGGAGCGAGCAGCGATCCGATCAGCGAGAGATGCTCGGTAACAGTTAATCACTGCTGTGTTCAATTGTCAAAGTTAACTGCCGAGCAGGAGGGCAGAGAGCAGGGAGAGAGGGAGGGGAAGCAGGGGATACCGAGTTGCTCAGCTCACAAGGCCAGTGCCAAGAGTAGCATGGCCCCACAGAAGCAGTAAAGCCAGACAAGACCTTACACAGGCTAAAACCCAGGCAGGGCTCTGCACCACATGCAGGCAGGCAGGCAGGCCTGTACCAGCCAAATGAAGTGTGGCAGGTAATCGTGCCCAAGGCAGCAGAGCTTTGCAGTAACTGAGACTTGAGTGGCAACGATAAAAGTTCACTTTCCTCTATTCCCTCCTGTTTGATGATCGCAAAGTGCTTTATAAATGCTAATAAAAAAGTCCCAGAGGACTCTTGCTCTTTTCTGCTTTACAGACAGCGGTGGAGCAGAGACAGACAACGTGACTTGTCAGAGACCATGCAAGGGACAGCCTCTGAGTTGGGAGCTGACCCTGGACCTCCTGGCCTGCGTGTGGTGAGCTGGTGAGGGGTCCACTGGGGTCACCGGCGAACAGGATATTTCCAGAGAGATCAACAGAGGCAGAAAAACTTACAGGACATCTTGGCCAATAACGAACGATGCCGCTCATTTAAGGGTGCTTCTGCTCATCAGCCCCACTTTAGATGACAGGTGAAGGACACAAAATTTAAGATGTTCAAAGCTGATCTGAGGAATTTAGAACCATCTCCCATTAAAATTAATGGAAACATTAATGCAAAGTACACTCAGATCCTCAAGCAGGTTCCTTCCAAGCAAGATCTTTCCATTAACTTGAAAGGAAGTTGTGCCCAAATCCTCTTACATTGCTGGGAACATCTCAGACGATACAGGCGAAGTCAGGTTACAAATCCATTAGGCTCCAGATTGACTAATGCATGGCAAATTGAAAGAGGTGAAAATGCTAAGCTGTAACAGGAACCCCACTCAGGGTGACCTTGACACAGCGAGGAGCTGAGCACACAAAACATGCTTGTGATTTGAAGCTCCATTTTTCAATGGAGAAGAAGCAGGGAGGTGTAGAGGGAATGGAGTCCATTGCCAGACTGATTTAGCTGCTCTGAACTGTGGAAAAAACATAGAAAAAGCAGCAGGACCCAGAGCAAAGCACAGCAGTAGCTGGAAAAGTAGAACTGCTCACCCTTCCTGCTCGGGAGGGGGTAAGGAGAGAGATGCTTCCACTCTCACCCTCTGATTTGTGAGGACATAATTTCAAACAATAAGGTACACTGAATGCCCAGGTTGGCAGAGTACGTGGAGAGAGGGCAGGACTCAAAGCAAATGCCCTGTTCTTCCAGGCCCGGCAGCTGGCAAAACGTAACTTTGCAAAGAAGCGAGTGGTGTCAGTGCGAAGCGGATCCTTTACATTAACACAGAGCAGTGTGCCAGGAATTTAAGACTGGGAGGATTATTCCAGCAGCTGACCTCCTGTGCCTGGAGGGCTTCAGGTAGCTACTGCTCCGTTAAATCCACTGACTTGTAGGGTCTAAAACACCTTCCAGAAGTGCACTTGTCCTTGAGAGACGGAGAATTCCCTGGTCTTGTCTTGGGAAATTTGCCAGTGGTTAATCTCTCTTGCCTTTCAAATGTGTGCTTTATTTCCAGTCTGAATGCTTCAGCTTTCAGCCAGTAGCTCTTTACGAGAGAGCAATCCCAGCTGGCTGACAATCCACCCGGTTACTCCAGCTTACGTTGCCGATCCCCTGGGAAACGAAGGTACTTAGTGCTGAACAGACCGTAGAGGTCCTGCCCACAGCAAACTGAAAGCCCTCGCTCTCTGCAGGCAGAAAGCGCAGATCAAACAGCAGGTTGGCGAGGAGAACTGAAAGGTCTATCTTCAAGCAGAGCATCCTTCATCACCGCCAGCACAACACATGCTCCGAGTACTCAGCATTCCCTTCATCATCTTTGGTCTTACTTCACTGCCTGCCGCTGCATGCAACTTTCCACCATTAGTCTGTACCTAAAGCACACCCTAACAAAGCAAAATACAGTGGCACATGCACTTGCCCGCTGGTCCCAGTGCTCCCTGCTTGTAACATCACAGGGTGGACAGCAAAACTTATACCTGGCAGAGAAGTCACTCTGCACTATGACTATACATTCAAGGACACAGAGACCAAGTCAAAACAAGGGCTCCTTTTCCATATTTGTTACAAAAAAAGTATGCCTAGAAATCCTGCTGGGAGAGGGATGGCTAGGGGGTCTGGTGATTTTCTAGCCAGATCTCAGCTCAGGAGAGGGCCTTCGTCAACACAAAATCAATCCAGCAACTTGGGTTCAAGACGAAATTGAGAGGTGCTTCTTGTGGAAGGACTATTATTCACTCTTTCCCACGTCAGATCTGTCCTCTCCCATGTACCTACGGGCTAATCAGAGACCCATCTGATTCAGGGCTACTAAGAAAACCCAGATCCATAGGTTAGCAGTTCTAGTCCAGATATAGCTCACTGCCTTGGGCATTAGTCAGACATATATAGGCCAGGGAAATGGTGCTAAAACCTTGCTGAGGGCTTCCAAACATATTGTTAAGCAAATGGATATGTAAACAGATCTCCAGAGATGACACACGGAGAGAGCATCTCTGACTCAATTACAGTTGCAGCTGATTTTCTCACCTACTTGACTGCTACCGAATACCCAGACATCTAACACTGACACAAGGAGGTTTTACAGCTCCTCTCCAAGCGAACAGTCTGAAACAGATAAGACGACAAACTCCGCTGATTCAACCCAGGGAGAGCAGGGAGGTCCTGCACTTACCCAGGTTTAAGAGCCCAGTCCTTCCTCCCCCTTGAGGGTGGGAGCACACACTGACTGCTTTGGTACCCTGTTGAGGATTTAGAGGGAGAGCTATTGGTTGATGTGGGATATTGTGTAGGCCACCAAAGAAAGCTTCAAACATTCATTTGGAAGGGGTCAGGTTATCTTCAAATCCCATCTACTTGCTCAGGGGAAAGGTGGGTTTCCTTGCTCACCTTTTCCATTTGCAGCCCCCACATAACACTGACACTCCAAGGAGTTGCCAGTTACTATTTCTACAGCACTGATGGATTGGAAACCTGTTATTAAGCGGCAGGGTGGCAGGAGGCGGCAGGTCTGTGTGAAGAAAAGCAGCTAAATAATACCTGGGCAGAGCCTTTTGTAAGAGGCCTTCTTCCTCACCTAGAAATGGCCATAGGGTCCCTTCTGCAAGGAAAGAACAGAAGTCCCTTCTGCTCCTCAAAGTCTCAAGTGAAAAAGGCTATTTTGCAGCATATGTCCCAGCAGCCTTTGGTTGTGGCATACAGAAAACTGAGCTCATACCTTAGGCAGGAAGGATTACATATCTTTTGAAGTTTTAAAGGTCAACCTCCAGACTTATTCTCCTACACAATTTACCCTACACTGAACCAATGCCAAAACCAGGAGGACTGGTACAGTGACAGAATAATTCACCAGCCTTGCCTGGCCAACTTCAATGCTTACCCTTTGGCAGGTGAAGGATATACATCACCTGCTGTCTTGGGTAAAGTTTAGTGCCAGTAAGTCAAACAAAAAACAAGACATGGTATCAGAAGAAAAACTCCAACCTGTTTAGTCTTCTCTTTTGTAGAGTATATCTTCTGGACAGTGCTAAGTCATGCCCTGGCTTGCATTTTGCTTCCAGTCCTATTTTCATCCACATAGACACCACTTCCACCAGAGCTTTGTAGTGTTTCAAGCCAAGGGGCCTGGCTTAGTCTTAAACCCAGGAGGTGGCTACAATCAAAGTGGTGGCATTCCTTCTCAGCAATGAAAACACAGGCTTACTTTCCCCAACCACCTCTGATGCTTTTCTGTGGCCTCCAAAGACAGCTAAACCCTCGCACAGCTCATCAGGAAAGAGTCACAGGGCAGCTCAGCTACCTGCAATCCAATAAGACTTGGGCAATGCTTGCAGACAGCTAGCGACGCACAGAGGTGCGCCTACAGAACTGTGGTGCAGCATGACATGCCTTGTCCCAGCTAAGCCACCTTGTCCAATGGGGCACCCTAAAGTGAAAATCCCACCCTGGAGATTTTGACATTGGCTGGCAGATCCATTTCTGGAAAAGGAATTAATTTTATTTTGATCTGAAATCTAAACAAGGCATTTCATAAGCTTCAGGTGAATAACTGCTACTAGACAGCATCCATCCAAGCCTGTGATGTCAAGGGATTACATGTATATGGATTTACCCCATGAAATCCCAGTCTGCCAGACAAGACAAACAAGAGAAGATGCCACCTTCAGAGACTTCCCTGGCCATGCAGGTCAGAGTAGGGCAGAGCACGTATTTGCTGACCACTAACCAGAAAATCAGATACCATCAGGGGAGACGACCACTTCCTTTATACCACTACAAGCAGTGCTGCTTCGCTGGGATGCATGCCATGAAACAACCATGTAATAAGGCAGGTCAGGCACCCAGTGACTGTGTGAGCTGTGCAGCAGCTCCTTGTACAAACAACCCACTCTGCAAGCCTCAGTTTCTCACAAGGAACAAAACATACTACGGTAAACCTGCCAGCTCATTGCAAAGCAACCAGGTCCATGCTAAAGTCCAACACATGAGCTGTACACCTGGGAAGTACATCTGAAAACAAATCAGTTACGCTGTGTCAGCTGCTTTATATATTTTGTTCCTAGCACTCCCAGTCAACAGCTCTCCTAGCAAAAAAGAATAAACTCCAAACAATTCTCCTTTGCTCTACTCAGTAATATACCCCCCGCCCAAACCCAAATAACCCAAGCTCTGTTTATACCAAACCTGCTGCAGCCCTGAATGGTAGCAATAAATGGAGTAAGCTAATGTGTTAGTGACAAATAACCCGTTCAAACAATTCAAGCATAATTATAGGCTGCTCTCCTGATGTAATGTTGGGTACATCACCGCAGATATTACATTCACCTTATGAAAAGATTGCACAGAGGAGCTCAGTTGGTAACCCAAACAGCATTATATATCACGAGCCTGTCACCATCAGGAGTGCATGCACCCTGGCATTTGAAGTCCTGGTGTTTTAAGTGATAATCCAATGTACCAAGCATCATTGATCTCTATATAAAAGGGGGCACCACTTTTCCTTTCAACTGGAGCTATTTTTCACTTCTCATCCTGAAGAGTTGTGTAGTGCTGCCCGCAAGTGGCTACACTGCACAGCAGCTCTATCTGTAATACTCTGGGTCCCTGGAGAGAAAAAATGATCAATACTCCAACACTGCTTTTGTAAGAGGTCTCTAAGTGCTTCTATACGAGATGTTGCTCCTTTGGGTTTAGAAATTACTCTGAAGAGAACATGAAAGCCCCCACTGCAAATTTGTAATCTTGACACAAACTCCAGCTGCAGCAAGGAATTAAAATGAAATTCATTGGCGAGCTGCAAGCTGGTCTATTGGCAAAGGCGGCATCTGTGACGTGAGGAAGGGACCTCAAAAAGAGACCAATACCTGAAGGCTAAGGGAGCAGGAAAACCATGTTAGAGGGGAACCGGCTGGGGACAAGGAAGCGTCACAACGCCCTGCAAATATGGCCCACGTAACAGAATGAATCTTGACAGGGATTTATAGGTCCTTGGTGGGTCTGGGATGGCAGGGACCCTGAGCACTGCATCATCTGAGAAAGGTGACAGTAATCAGAGAGTCTTGGGAGGGAAGACAAAGGCATTTGAAGGGTCAGACTTGCTGTGGGTAGGTGAGCAGAGCCTAGGAGGTCTCCAGAGAAGTGTCTGGATAGTGACAGTGAATGCAGAAAACAGACTGAATCTTCTATTTCTTGGATACAGCCAAAACATACTAAACTCCTCACAATTAATTTCTTCTAGGGGGATCTCAAGTTGGCTTTGGCTCTTCCTGCACGCGGGCTGGAAGAAGTATTTCATGATCATCTGTAACCTTTATTGATCTCATCCTTCCCGCTGCCAAGAGTAGGACCAGCCATGCTGGGCAGGCAGGCTTCAGAGCAGGCAGACGGTGCTTCCTCAGCACAGCTGGTATCATATTCCTAGATCGGGGACCAGTGAATGCATGTTGTAAGATGGGATTCATGAGCCATGGTGGATGTGAATGGCCTTGATGGTCTTTTACTGCCTGGCTGGGTTTTGCAACTGGATCCTGTGCGGGGCCAGAGAAACCCAGCCTGCGCAGAGACAGCGGCAGAAAGCCCATCCCACCCTCAACACCCGACTTGTGCTGTAGTCACACCGCGGGATGGCTGGCAGGGCTGTCCTCTCCTGGATGTGACTGCTCTGGGGCAACGTGAAGGCTGACAATATGATCCTGTTCCGAACGTCACCCAGCACACATCACCCACCAGCTGTCCACACTTCAGGGCACGGTGTCCCTGTCACAGGACAGCCGTCCCACAGCAGCCCAATGCAGCAGTCTGGTGCTCTGTTGATTATACTGACTGATCCCCATTAGGCAAAATTTAAGTAACGTGGCTTAAAACTGCTTGCTTCTGTGTGAGGTCAAGTCATTTCCTCTGGAGCCAGGAAGAACTGAAGGGCTGGGAAGGACTGGCAGCCAAGGGGAGGAAAGTGTCTGGGTCTCAGCAGGGAAAAAGGGGAGAAGTGATGTCCCCTAGTCTCACCCCTGTGACCAGAGGCGCAGTGACAGCCTCTCTCCTCCATTCGGCTCTGTGTATAGCACTGGGATCGCTACTGGGACTATCAAGTGCCATTGGATACCAATATATTATAGCAGGGGGTGAAGGGGCGGCAGCTGGCTGCTCAGCACCTCTTCTGCTCTCAGTCCAAGGCTCCCAAGGCTCCACTGAGTCTGGTCTCCCCAAAGTGCTCAGCACCCAGGGTGCAATAGTGGAGTGGGCACCTGGTGAGCGTTGTGCCCATGAACGCTGCTGCAGGCAGGCAATGGGAAGCTGCCAGGAGCGGGCAAAAATTCCTTGGCAGGGTTTTATCATTTTAAAGGGAACAAATTCCAACTGATTGCCCTTGTAAGAGCCTGCATGGTACTTGCACTTCTAGCCTAAGCAATAGAAATTTTAATTGCTCTGGTAATTACACTTTCGGCAATGCTGCAGTCCTTTGTTCTGCAAGTGGGAGGCCAGTATCTGCTGTTCTCCGGTGGCCCCGTCTGGCTGCAGCTTGGAACAGCATTTGCCACTTGGAGGGGAAGGGACACTCCTCCACGTGACCAGCGTGACACTGAGCCTTGCCACGCACAGCCCCACTCACACAGATCTCCGGGGCACCGGGCACACTCCCCAGGCCAGAATGGGTTCCTGTTGACTGGGATCACCTCAGCTTCCTCCTGTTAAAGCTGCTGCTCGAGAGCTTCACACACCTGCGCTCCTGCCGTGAGTCTGTCCCTGGCGCAGGTCCCAGACCCAACACTCTGCAGAGGACGCTGGGCTCCGGGGTGCACATTTCTGGTCTTTCCCATGCATGAGCTTGCAGTGTGTTGCCAACATTTCTTCTCTGGGCTGTAAATGGCTCCAAAACAGGGTGCAGACACAAACTTTACGTTGCTTTAACTTCTAGATACATCTTTAGCGGGATGCAGAAGAGCTGTTATCCCCTTGGGTCCTGATGAGTACCATCAAAGCCTGACTAGGCTTGGGAGAGTGCAAGGCTTACAATTTACCCTGGGAAATTGCTAAGGAAAAATTATCATGACAAAGGCCATGCTTTTGTATGGGTAACAAATTAAGCCTATGAAAAGCCCAGGGCTTGAGAAGTACGGTCTCTGCTTGGCTGAGCAGAAGCCACATCCAGTGCTTCACTACAACTATTCAAATGCAACTCTCTGTCACCAATAAAGCCATGGCGCACGTGAGCTCCTCCAAAATTACCCAGGGTACAACGAGAACCGAGCACATATTTGGCTCAAGGGCACTTTACCTGCAAGAATATGTCAGCTGTAGCACAGGCCTTCAGGCTTCAGTTCACCAGCCAAGGATGGTGCATGCACAAGGTTTAGAGGGATAAGCATGTGCACAAACTTAGTGAGGCTCTCCCTGGGAAATGGGATCCTGCTCCCCCCAGGCTGGTCAAGCAAACTATAAAATACAAAGCACGAGGCCCCACAGGGACGTATAATTGCAGTTTGGATCCATCTGACATGCACGAAGTCTGGGCTTACTTGCAATCCCACTCATCCTGCCCTCACTGTATTTTTCCAACCCATGATCCAGGCTGGCATGGCTCGGTGTAGCTCGGCTCCCACACTTGCCAGAAATGCAGGTCACAGCCATACATCTCTAAATCAACAGCTGTCAACATGCCGCAGCTACTATGTCACATGCTGAACCACTCACAGCTAAAAGCAAGGTTTCCAAGCGGAATTGCTATTGGCCTGAGCGCTTAAACAAAATAGTTCCACTCCCGTCCCCAGAGTTTCCTCAAACAATGGCACAAAACACCCACCGGAGCCCGGGGAGAGGAGGGTCTGTGGCAGAAAAAAACGCGGCTGCTGATTTTTGAGATATACGCCACACAATCAGAAACACTGGATCTATAAACATCCTTAACAAACCCCAATAGGTCTGGGGGTTTTCCTTTCCTTGCTGTCCATTGTGTGCCACCGCCTTTAAAAACCTCAAAAACAAATGCTCTTCCCTTGTTGATTTTATGCTTTGGCGCTGAACTGCACGTTTCCCTGTTAGCTTGGTGGTGCTGGAGGTACCAACTCTGCTCATCCATGCCTCTGGAGCTGGGATACTTGGGATGGGACTGTATACCGTGTGCTAATTGTCCATCCACAGGTGGGAAGGATCCTCCCAGAAATGACCTCCCTTCTACTTTAAACACTGAGATTTCTCAGCTTAGAAAGGGGTAGGTGCTGTTTGTGGATGTCCCTCTTCTTCATCAGGACTGTTCCCATCAGCATTTCAGAGCAGATCTAATTGCAGGCCGTTCCATTCATTGACAATTTCATATACCCTCCTTTTTTAGGTTAACCTTCAATAACTGGCAAGAAGCAGAACTATATGGGTGGAGATAACAGGCTAAGGATTTATGACATGCTGGTATTCAGGCGAAATAACCCAGCACGAACACAGAAATCTCCTGAACTGTGCTGCTGCTGTCAATTTGATAATGAGAATGTGATTTGAAATAAAAACATCTTGGGTGCCAATTCACTACAGCAGCTAGTAAAAATAGGCAGAATACCTAGAAATTCAGGACTCTCTGCCCCAAACACATCCAAAGCTTGAATATCATACAGCACCTTATAAAAACAGAGCACATGGCTGCGCTGGGGCTACAGTACCACAAATGAAAGGCCACTCAGTGAACCCATGCAGGAGTTTTAGCAGAGAGAATAGGGTGCTGTGTGTCTCTAGCTGAGCAGAGGTGAGGGCTGCTCTCTTCAGTGCTCTGCAGCCTTTGGATGCTTACCCCCAGCCCACACTCCCAGAGTCACCCCAGGGTGCAGGGTCTGAGCTGCAAACACCCCTGGGCAAATCCTGGATGAGTTCTGCCAGAGCCCGTGGTACCCAAGAGCTGGCCTTTCAGCCAAATAAAATCAGCTTTTAAATGCTGCAGAGAAAAGGGGGCTGCAGGGCCTCGTGCATTTTAAAGGATCTGGCCTTTACAGGAGCTGTTCCTGGTTTCAGGTCAAGCCTGAAGCCTGCTTTAATCTACTTTTAAGTGGTACAAGCAGTTGTGATCACTCTGCCAGAAGGCAGGGCAGTCTCCTTTCAATGCACCTTCCCCTATCTGCTGCATGTCATCTTCCATGGGACTTACTTGTTGCTGTCCCGGTACTGATAGATATAACAGCCTTGAGGCATCCCGCTCTCCTGGTCCAAGGTAAATGAGAGCTTCAACTGCAGAGAGAAGAGGGGGTGGGGGAGAATGAAAAGAAAGAGAGAAAAAAAAAAGCAACATTTTAGGCTCTCAGTCATCACAGCAACTTCAAGTGAGGCTTGTGGGAGAAAGCTTAACTCACCAAGACTGACACGCAAACACCGTGGCCTGGAACATACCGCAGGGTTCCAAACCTCAGGGAAAAGTCATATGTGTTGCAGAAACCTCTCGCTTTTTCCACCCTTTGTTACTATAAAGTGTTTGTGGTTCTTCTGAAATGCATGGGTCATAACGGTTCACCCCTCCAAACCCACCCACACACACCACCCTTCACCAAAGCGATTGCGGTTCCCCTCAGACACTAAAGAAATGAGTCTTCTCCATCAGCAGCTGTAGTTCCCACGAGTCTTTCTCTGAAAACTTTCCCGGCTCCATCTCCTTTCTCCAGTGCATTAGAACAGAGGAGAAACCACAGAGGGAAAGGTGACAGATTTTTCCTTCTGTGCAGAGTTATTAAAGAGCTGTTAGAAGGGTTTGCAGTTTGGATCCGCGTCCGGCAGGAGGCTATGATGTGACCTGGAAGCTGCTTTCTTTGCAGCTCCAAGAAGGTGTTCAGCAAGCGCTTTCAGATTTCAAACACGGCTCATTTTATTTAAGGAGGAAAAATTAATTCTTTCAACAAGCAACAGAACGGTTCTGCATGAAGATTTTTTTGCTGAAAATGTCTCCAGTGATTTTATACACTGATAACAGTATGGGGCTGAACCCTGCAACAGCCCTGCACATCTGAGCAGCCCCTCATTCCCCAGGGGAAGGCTGCTGGCCCCCAGAGCAGTGTCCCACCAGCTCCTGCAGCCATGAGGTGCAGCCCCTGGGCTCTGCAAAAAGGGCTGCACACCCTGACCAGGAGCCAGCAGTCTGGGTAAGAGGGGCAGCATCCTTCAGAGGAGGTAGCTGTGGTCTTTATGCGCTAAGCGATTTGGCCCTTTTTGGGTCACAGAGAATACTAACAGCAGGGTTTTTACCACTGCTGGATCATGCAGGACTCTTGAAATGGTCTGGGAAGACCATCCCAAGGGCTAAAAGTTGAAGGAGGTTTGTTATGATGAGCACAATCTCTTAAACAGGGAAAGGAGGAGAGAGCAGTGTTGAGCCACTCCATTTGATCACAGACTCCTCTCCTCTGGGCTCCAAGAAAATTGCTAAGTCAAATTAACGGCTTATTCAGGAGTGAATGCAGAATTAAAACATCTTTCTCCTGTAGGCTGTTAAGAAACCCTGTGTGCTGAATCATTAGACGGTGCACTGATTTTCTCTTCCCTAAAGGGCAGCAAAGTCATACGCTGTGCTCTCACTGACCCAAATAAAACCGCATACCATGAAATCATCGAAAAATTCACCATCTCGGTTACTGCATTAAGAACTCCGTACCAGACTGAGGCCAAATCCAACTGATCTCCCTTGACTTCTATGCCCCTAACTCTGTAAGCCATTCTGAAATGCACACTCCTGCGACAGCATGTATCACTCATATCTGTGCTTTGCACGTGTCCATGGTACAAGTATCACAATTCAAATCGCTGTCCAGATGGCAACCTCTTATGCTCTCTACAACTACCCCTTCCTGCAAGCTGTGATCTATATACAGCTTAGCAGATTCCTCAGATCCATTTTGGAGACCAGTGCCAAAGGCAGGACTAGCAGGGCCAGCTGGGAACGTTTGTTGTCGAGATCCATGAAGCCAGCCTGCAGCTCCAGCCTTTCCAGATGCTATGACGGCACATGGCAGCTACCCTATGGGAGCAGGAGGTCAGTTAGAAACAAGCCACATCCTCAAGGGAGACAAATGATCGCCTTGCTGTGGCACAGGCAAATGTCACTTATCCATAACCAGAGTCCCCCAGGTGAGCTGCCCTGGTTTGGGGAACTGAAGGAGGAACTGGGAACTGCCCAAAGCCATTTTTCTGGGCCAGGTTTTCCAAAGCTTTCCTGCTAGAGTATTAGAAAGCAACTCTGAGGCAAAAGGGACAGCAGTTATCTCGGGCACAGCTCTACCTGGTCCTGTGCTTTGAGGAAAGGGGACCACACTGCAGAGTCGCTAGAGAAGAAACACAAAAGAAAGTGCAAATCAGGCAAAAGCGTGGCTTTGGCCACTTTCAACAATATTTCTGATCAGGGCAAACTCAGGAGTGCCTGAGCCTCTCATTTGCAGCTCTCAGGTAAGTGGGCTTCAGGCTTGCAGTAACCGAGCATCTCTGGTTACAGCTCACCTGGGCTCTGGGCCCCCAGCACCACCCGGAGCCGGAGCCGGAGCTGGAGCCAGCTCTGTGCAAGGAGACAAGTCCAGGGGAAGGGAAGGAAGGAAAAGGGCTTGGAAGGAAAACAGCCTTGTTTGGACAGGCTGCTGGGGAAAGCTGTGGGGCAATCAGGTATGGGAGGGTGACCTTTCCACTATCTGGGGGGATGGGGTCCCATGGAACCCGCCTACCCAAAAAGGAAAGATCACAGTTCCCAGAGATAATGGGTTTTCAACTTTCTGTTATTTTAACCCTTCTTTGTCTGTTCATGGTATTCCAGACAAATAAAACACACCCTGTTTGGCAGGCTCGGCCGTCTCTGCTTACCCGCCAGTGCCAACAAGGCCTGTGTAACGTGGACAGTAACTGTACACAGCTTGACCATCTGGGGTAATACTCTCAGGCAAGAGGATGCTGCTGTCACCCACAGTGACAAGAGGACCCCATTCAGAGAAACGTCAGGGTCAGGCTGTCACACAGAGAGACATGTAACTAAAGGTCTGTCTCAGCAACCATAGCTCAAGGCAGCTGTGCTGTCGCTGATGCTCAAAACCCTGCTCTTCTGCAGATCTGCCCTGCTGATGCACTGTTGTGGCCAGCCAGGAGGGCAAAGAGGGGACCTGTGATTGTCACCCAGGCCAGGAGTCCTTACAGACTCCGAATGAACAGCCAAGCTCTGACTCTGTGGCCACCAGCAACGCTTCGGCTGCTTTTGCTCATTTGGTGGCATTTGGTCTGCAGGGAGCACAGAGCCCCCAGGCAAAACTCATCACAGGGTGGAAAGAGGGGGTAAGGCAGGTCGAGAAGGACTAGCTGAGTGCTGCCAGGAGGCACACTGGGATGCAGAGACTGTAGGCTTCCTACTAAGCTTGAAAAGGTTGTCTATATCCACTCGATATCATGTAGTTGGGTCCTCTCTGCCGTTGGAGCCACAGGAGTTCTCCACTGACCACTCTCAGACACATGCTCACTTCACGGCCCTGCTCAGCTGCAAAGGCACTTGCGCTCCCCAGAACCTCGGTGCTTTGGAAGGTCTGCTCCACAGATTTTTCCTCTCATGCTAAAGCTAATTTATGAGGTGCCTGCTGCCACAGATCTCTGAGAACAAAACTCAAGAGTCCTTTCCCAGCTCTCTGCACACCCTACACTGCTGCTTCTCTCTGGTCCCATCTTCTCCAGCTGCCACCCTTGCTCTTTGCCTTCGTTCACTAAGCACAAAACCTCTAGTTACTTCTGAATCAAAGAAGGGTGCAGGGCAAGGCTGGGGGCAAGAGAGATGTCAGGAGCTGATCGACCACTTTATCATTCCTCCTATCTGACTTCTGCTACAGCAATGTCACGAGACATCCAGAGCCTCCCAGATACACGAAGTCCTACAAAATGAGCAGCCTTTTGCAATTGTCCCTCTGGCAGAGCTTTAACTCTTAACCAATTTGACAACGTTGCTCCAACACCACGTGCTACTTTGAAGCTCCTTTTTTGTGTGTCAGTGCTCCTTGTCAGAACGCAAAGGCTTGCTGTAAAGCCAGCAAACAAACTAATACCAAGACAAAGGAAAGGGCACTGCTCTTCAAAATGCTGCATTTTATGCCTGTAGGGGCAATGGGGGACTGAGGTTTCTTACAGAAATGCAAGTGCAGGGTGACCCCATCACAAGGAAGCCTCATCAGATCAAGGGATCTTCACCATTAAACATATGAGATCACTTCACTTTACAAGACACTGCTGGGCTTCACTGGGAGAGGAGGGGGAGAGGAAATTTCCCAGCAACGTACTGCGGCGTGATTTGGCTTGCACTGCCCCCTTCGGTTGCGTAGCCCTGGAACTCACACGCTAATAAAGATCCCTTTCCACTTCAATAGCTTTGCACATAAAGAAACGCTCGGCATGGTGTGTGCATGAACTCAATGGGAAAGGGAGCTGGAACGTAGCCATGCTGAGAACAGAGTGCTGCCTACCAGGCAAGCCCCATCAATAATTGAGATGTCAGAGGCACAGGGAGGTGTGTGAATAAGAGCTGTCAAAAGGAGTAATTGGGATCTGTGTGGATACAGTGAAGGATAGGCTCGCTCACCACCAGACACAATTGCAATACACGCAAACAGAAGAGGAGCAGGGCGCTGAAATTCAAAGGGGCTGGGGCAGGCTGTTTGATGGGCAGGACATCATTGGCTCTGTGGAGGGGAGTATCGTACCTAAGGTACCAAGCAGGTGTGGGCACGCTATCCTGTGACTGGTCAATGGAGCAAAAGCATGTACTCCCTGCACATGGCTGATCCTTGGTAATGTTTGGTGGCACATACTGCAGGCTTGAGGTGAAAGTAATGCCACCTCCTTGGGGAAAGTCATCTTGAGGAAAGTCAACTCCTGTCCACAGTGGTCACAGGGCACTGAGGGCTGTGTGCACGTAACAATTGTTTGTGCAATGGCTCCGCTCTTTGGATTAGTAACATCCTCCCACTCTTTATTCCTACATCCTTAAACCCAGCAGAGGATGCAGTTGGCTCACAGTGGGATACTCCTTGCTCCACCTTGTTCCTCCATCCATCAGACAGCGACATGCTTCATCTGCACTCAAGGGTTCCCCCCCCAACAGTGGTGAGCAGACACTAAACCAGCGCACAGACACAAGACACCAGCAAAAGCAGAAGGGCTCGGGACAGCTGTCCTTCAGTGCGCTGACAGCTCTGTGCTCCTGAACCCTGCAGGGACCCAATGCCCTGCTCAGGCAGACAGGCCTTGGTGGGGGGTGTTGGGGAAGCTGCCTACATCTTGGGGCTTCCTCCACCAAGGCCAGAAAGAGGCTTTTCAGAAAGGGGGAGCAGTGCTTAACGCTGGCATGGACCTCCAGGCTTGCCTGGGCTTCAGTGCAGCCAGCAGCCATCCTCATTTTAAAGAAAGTTTTAGACCTGCAGCAATTAGGGGCCCAGTCATGCGATAAAGCCTGGTAGCTCCAACAAGGAGGGAGCACGAAGAGCAGCCTTCTGGCTGCTGAAACGGTGCCAGTACCTATATTGACTTGACTGGGCAAATTCTGCATGCCCCTTGAGTAAAAGGTTTGGCTTGGATCCCCCCGTTCCCAGCCTTGGCTCCGAGCAGCAAACCTCCATCATTAGACAAAAAGTTTTCTCTACACATACACTGTATCAGAGAGGTATTATCGGTTCAGCCGAGTAACCTGGTCAAAGATTTCAGATATCCCAGTTCTGGGGTGATGTAAGGGCATGCTTCAGCCAGCCTTGGTTATAACCATTCAAGGTAATTCCACCGATGTGGTGGGGTATTCAAGCAGAAAGAGTTCACCCAGGCAAAGGAGGAGAGGCAGAACATGGGCCTCAAAGACAAAAACCAGAGGACTGGATCTAAAGATTACACTGAGAACAGTCTCCTAAAAGGCAGGGGTTCTTTTCCACCCTTAGCACTCATTCAATTTTAACTCCATTTGCATGGAAGTCCAAGAAGACTGGTATCAGCTCCCTCTTGGAATAAAGGCTCCCCTCTCCAGCAAGCTCTAGAAAGCTTTTTAAGAATAAACTTAGTCATCAAGCAGGTTTTTATGCCCCGCCCAAACTTCGGTTTTGACCTGAAAAAAAATAGCCCTGAAGTCCTGACACTCACTTTTAAAACCACGAAAAATGAGCCATGCTCCAGGAACATAATCACAGAGTTTTCTGGCACCTCGTCCCTTAAAAATACATCCATCTGCCTCCACGCAGGCCATCAAACTCAATCTTGTTCACAATGGATTTCCCAATTCCTGCATGTTGGAAGGACTGCAGTGGTGCTGGCTGTGCCGGCTGAACGAGCCCTTACAGAAGCGCAGGCTGCAAACCTCACAGCTGTGTTTTCACTTAAAGAAGCTGCTCTTGAGACCAAAGCACTTCTCCTTCTACGAGCTTTTCTATTTCTGCTGCAGTTCGAAGTTGCTGGAGAAAGACCTTGGGTAGAGGCTGAAGAACATGTGGTAAGGACAGGATGGAGGTAATAAAGGAGAGACCAAAAGTCCTACAGTGGAAAAAGAGGAAAGGCAAGGAAACTTGTTACCAGCTCAACTAGTTACCTCTCACATTGGGTTGGGGTGGTCCTTCCCTTTCAGCTTTGCAGACAGCAAATGTTTGGTCAATCTCAGCACCTGGTTACAGGACTGCTGTTGCTACTGGTTGGAAGTCCTGAACTGGTCCCAAACTGGTCCCATCTCACCCATTGCCTCCTCAGTGAGACCTCTTCTCCTCATCCCTAAATGCACATTTTCCAGATGAAGGTTTAATTCTTTAGGAGGCTCCTGAAGCCGTCCCTGCTGCCCTCTATCCTCAGCATGGCCTATCCCCAGAAGACAGACAAAAGCAGAGAGGTAAAATCAGCTGTCCCATAAGCCTGCTCCTCAGGGAAAGGGTGCTCGGAAGGGGACATCACTGGCAGCTGCTCTTCTGCCCTCTTCCTGCCTCACCTTCCTGTCACCACTCCTGAGACATCTCAACCCCCAAACTGAAATGCAGAGCAGGCGCAAGAAGGAATCAGCAAGGAATATGCTGGGCACCCAGCATGCTCCACAGCCAGCCAACCCACATGTCCTGGAGCTCCTGGGTGTGAGATGACATTGCTGTGTTTGGCAGAAACTCCTTGCCAGCCTTGCCCCCTTTCAGAGGACAGAAGAACAACTGGGTGTAAATGGGCAGCAGAACAAAGGGTGACTTATTTCTGGGGGTGAGACCTCCTCTCCATTCCTGCTTTACCTTTCAGTTTTGAGGTCTCCCATGCAGAAAGGTTCTCTCTTAGTTGCAACAACACATCACCTTGAGTTTTACTCATCCTGCACCACCCAAGCCGCACATCTCTCTAACACCTCTTCCCTCTCAGGACATTAGCCAGCAAAATACCTCTGTTAACAGGCTACAAGATCCATGCATGTGGCTAAAGGACAATGTCAACCTGAAACCCAGCCTAGGACAAGGAAGTGAAACTCATTTGGGGTATTACTCTGGCCTGAATCCCTCTGCTCATTTCTATTTTACAATCCCATAGATTACTCAGATGTTATTCCTCTCCTCTGCTGCTGCCTGCATTATATAACTGCATAAAATACACGCAAAGCCAGTGAATCCCTGATGGGATTAGCTTTACACAATAAACTATTACTAAATTATCCCACAGGCTGCAGTAGGTCTGGCTCTCCAAACATCTCCTCTGGGATGCAGCAGGGACCCTGGGGTGTTCCCATCACGGGAGTGAAGTCACAAACACGTGTTCCCTAGCACATACGAGGGCTGCTCTGTTGTTATCTAGTGGTCCTCAAAACCTCTGCTACAGGTGGTTGGGCAGTACAGCAAAACCAGAAAGAAGCATGGCCGGATCCTTTGCAAAGACACGCAGATGCTGTCATCAAAATGGCAAGCTGGCATCATACCCTTGGCTTTTATTTCACAGCTGCAAGTGAAAGCTGAAGAGCCTTTCTAGAAAGATGGGGCAGGAGACAACTTTCACTGCCTGGCAAAAATGTAAACTGCAAATGAGTTTATTTTTAAGCATTCACACTTGCCTGCATTGGAGGTTTCGAATGCAATCCACGATTGGATCCAGATTTATTTAGAAAGAAGAGCTGAATACTTCCGTTCACTTTATAATTTATAAACTGGATGAGCTCATTATCTAGATCATGATTAGGAAACCACATGACTGAAATACAGATTATACAATTGCAAAGGGTTTACGTTGGTGGATTAAAAATACCTTCTTCAGAAGCTAATGAATTGTGACACTGCACTGTATGCTCTAGACCACTAGGGAACTGTCAATGAAGTGAAAAGTATTTTCTACACATACACCAATTTTAAAACAAAAGCAAAACATCCCTAAGAAATGCCACATAAAAAACTGTGACACTAACAAGATACATGCTACATTTCACTGCTTGGCTGTTTTCTGTTACTCAGAGCCTGTCTCCCAGCTTCTCTTTAAAGCACTCCCGGCTCTTGCACTTCTCCCAGCCCTGCCGGTGCTCTGACAAAAGACGATTTCACTGATTTCATCTTGTGCAATAATAGAGCCTTCACAAGCTGGGCTTTACCAGCCTCAATAGAGATGAGAGGTTTTGGGCTGCAGAAAATTCTTGCATTTTGAAGACCGATGATGACTACAGGCTTTACGTGATGCAGGGGAACAGTTAGGTCCTCCTTAGTCCCAATGGCCTCTTCTTCATCTGGGAGATATGGAAATTCACTTGGGAAAGCAGGAATTTGGGAAAGGAGGATAATCAAGACTCTAGTAAGAGGCTAGATTGCAATCAGGAATTTGAAACAAGCCCAGAGACTCTGGGGAGGGAGGACTGACCCTTCTCAAAGCAATTAGAGTTGCCAGCAAGTGAAGTGTCCCTGTCCATGAAGAAGTTGATGGCTGGAGGGCAGCACTCAGACATCACGTACCTTATCAGAGAGTTAAAATTCCCCAGGATAGACCAGAGGCCAACAGCCAGCGGCCAGGGGAGCAGCACAGGGACCTGTAACTGGTGTGAACAGGAACAGGCAAGGCCAGGGTCTGCTGCATGAGAAGAGAGATGGGAATGCAGCTGCTGACACCATGCTGCCAAAGCCCGCGGGCACCAGCAGCTGGTGCAGAGCCTGGAGAAGGGGAGCGCGACACCAGCAGCACCCGCCACCAACACCCAGGACTAAGAGTGACCCTGGGCCTCATAATCCCCAGCTCGTTGGAAAGCTCACTGTACAACACGGGCTGGCAGAGCAGCAAATACGTCCACGACTCTGAAAATCCTGGAGCAAACAGACCAACCAAGTGAGTTAAAGTAACCATGAAAAAAAGGAAATATTTCTCGCTATTAACAAGGAGAGAAACTTTAAGCGTAGAGCTGACGTAAAATTTCCCCTAAGCTGACAAGTGTCAGCAGCCAAACAGACAGGCATTTCTCTGCAGCCACAGTGCTTGCAGCCTGCTGGTCGGTCATACCTGGGACCTGAGGAGGTCTGTGGGACCGACACCAGCTTTTTCACAGGTTGGGCAATATGGAAGTCCATGTATACACCATCTTGATCTGATGAAGAAAATCAAAGCCTGATCAGAAAGGGATCCCTAAGGCATTTCTGTCGCAAAACAGTATGTGAGAGCCTGAAAGACTTAAGAAAAGCAGTTGTTGTGTTCCATGTTTGCTTTAGATGAAAAGTCACATAACCAAGTGGAAACCCTGTCTAAACTTGCAGCTTGGTATGTCGTTATTAGAGAGTAGTACAGGTAACAGGTCATTATCCCCAACTGCTGTTTTCAGACACTTGACAGTCATGTCTGAAAACAGGTCTCAACTTACTGACCCTAGGTTTAAGCAGCCTGAAGTCTACCTTCATGCTTGGCCCTGCTATTTTGCGAGAGCCCACGGTCTAGACAACAGCGTTGCAGAAGTCAGCGGCTCCTAAAGAAAGGGCAGATCCAGCCACTGATGGATGCACAGCTCTGCTAAGGAACATAGCACCACAAGGGAAACACAGCACGGCTCGCAGGCAGTTTCTTTAATGGAAAACAGAACAAGAACACCAGCAAAGGTAAATGGTCATCTGATGAAAAGCAGGGGGACAAACAGCCCTTCACAAAGTGCCAGATGGTTTCCAAGAGCTGCCCCAGCCTCATGCCAGCAACAGAACACAAAGCAGTGGTTACCTGAAGGAGGATGGGACACCACGCTGTCTTCAAATGGCTCAAGTCACAGGGAAAGGCAAGGTAAGAGCTGTGGGTGCAGATGTGTCTGTGCACGTGGCAGGAAGAAAAGTGGTTTGGTGTCTTTTATTGCACTTGACTATAGCACAACTTTCCCCCCACTTCCACGAGCCTTGGAGGATGCTGATACACATTTTACAAATCAACCTATTTTGTGTCTTCCCTATGACTATTTTGTGTCTTCCCGTAATGTGCCCAGTCTTTGTCATTGCTGTTGGGAGGATACAAGGAGCCGAGGGCAGATCAAACACAGCAAATCCTATTTTCTTAAGTTTGTTAATGCTAATTGCTTCCCCTGTTAAGCCACTAATGGAGCTGTGAGAACCCAGGAGCACAGATTAATTCAGTGCCCAGGTACTGCCTCATGCCTGGAGGGATTTCCGTAGAGTTGCACTGGAAGACAGATGAAAGCTTGTAATACCCTCCATACAAGAGATAAACCCATTAAAATATGAACAGCCCCTGTGCCGAAATGATAAGAGGTCTGCCAGGTAACAAGAGAAATCACAACAGTATTTCTAGGTTTAGTTATATCTGCAGGCCATTAAACTGGAGCTGGGACTATGAAGATGCAGAATACGCCGATCACACCATGCTGATCTCAGTTTGACAGTCACACCATTCTCCCCCATCCTTTGGGGTGCTGCTGTGAAATACCTGGCAGTCCTGAAGTCCAGCCCTAGCACTGCTGACTCAAGCTTTGCTCGAGTCGTTCTCTGGGGACAATCTGGACTCTCTCACAGCTTGTTACAACCTGCCAGGACTGCAGGCAACAGGCAGCTGTGTTGCGTCCTTGGCCAAACCTTCTTCCCCCGACACAGTTAACAGCATGGGATGGGAAGGGATCTCCTGCCATACACACTCAGCCCACTGTCTTCTGCAGAGCACCTTCTCCACACACTGCATGCCATAAAACGCCACGCAGCATCCCGCCATGGCAGTGCCAGCTCCCTCCTCCCCAGGCAGAGGTGGGCTGTGTGCCACGACCTCCTCTCCCTTGACTGAATCTCGTGATGTGTCTAAGCACGGTTGCTCGATGCACGAGCAGGAGATCCAAAGCTTTCCAAGGACATCCCTGCCCGTTCCCATGGACAGCAAGAACTGCTGCTGTTAGCATAACCGCTGGGCTCCCCTGGGAAGGGGCTGGCTGTGGCTCCGTTGAATTCCTCTGGCAGCGACCTGCTCCCACTCACATTTTCCTAGGGACCTTGCAGCTCCTCTGTCACAGGGAAAGAAGGAAGCAGGAGTGGACGGGAGCCAGGCGACTTGTCCCAGCGAGCCCAGAGCCTGCTGGCAGTGGGACGTGCACCCTGCCCTCCAGCTAACCCACGGCCAGCCGTCTTCCACCAACTCCGACATGGCTGCACTTCAGCGGGGAAGCGATTTCTGCATGTAGATGCTTCAGAAAGGGCTCTGGCAAGGTTCATTCTGAAAAGGTGCAGTGTAAAATGTAAAGTACCTTTGTACGGCCAAGTTGATGTCAGAGCCCATGACACTGCTGTTGATCCCCAGGTTGGAGCACAGGGGGTAGGATCACTGATATTCTTCCAGCATTAATGCACAGGAGGCTGTTTATAACCCTCTGTTCCGCACTGTTATTTAACATATGTAAGGGGCTCAACATGGTTTATGTTCAGTAGTTGTGGTTTCCAAGCAGTATTGCATTTCTTCAAAATGAAGATACATAATATTTTAAAACTATTTTTAAATCCAGTCACAAATCTGCAATCTTTTACGTCATTCCTCCTATCAAAACCAAACCATAACACACAGTCACAGAAGATCAGCAAGCTCATGTGCGAGAACTCAGCTGCAAGAAACTCGTGTGTGCATGCACACACAGAGACATGCACACAGAGGGAAACTCAAAGCTGTAATTCAGTTAAATTGGTACAAGCTATGTTTAAGGTTTCAAAGACATCCGGGATGTAGTCCACTGTTTAGAGTTGTGGGTACCAGCATGCTGTATGCGGAGAAGGAGAATCTAAGAGCCGAACCAAAGCATGAGGTATTTATTTAACAATCTGCCTCAGCAAGTGTAAGGAAATTAAAAGGTTTCCTGCCCCTGGGGGAGTTCAGTATACTGGCAACCTGATCGTGTATCATCCTAAAATCTCATCGCTGCTTTCCCTTGCTGGGACTGACCCCATCCACTCCTAAAGCAAGTCACAACACAACTGAATCTCTAATTCCCATTTTTAACATACCCCTCCACATGGCAGAGTTGGCTGGGGCAGGGAAGTCTTAGAAAAATCTTTAGAAATCATCCTTAAAAGACAGTCTGTAAAGCACTGCTCCCTAGAAATGCCTGGCTTCTGCAGAGCATGGCAACTCTTGCATAGCTCTCTGGTTTTTGCAGTAGTTTTGCATAAATCAGACTTTCCAGTTTCCCAGCCTGATGGACTTGGGTCTTTGTTGGGTTAATTTTGTCCAGTCAGTCCTGGAACTGGAGGTGTCCATACTAAAGCGGTAAGTTCTAAAGGCAGAAACCAACACCATATTTTACAGAGACAGTCAAGTTCTTAAAATTAGTTATTTATTCCAACAATATTAAAAGGAGACACACCACTTTCTCAGTCATTTTTCCATTTGTAGTATTTAGTTTTGTTTTTTTTAAACCCATAAGCCTAATCCTTAATTTCTCTATGGAAAAGCTGGAAGAAAAAGATCACAGGGACAAAGGATCAGCCTCCTAGAGCATCCACTGTGCTTGCTCACCCTTTGGAGAGGTTGCCGGGTTTGTTGTTGAGATTATTTTTTTTAAATACACTCTGAAAGTAAGTAAATAAATAAAGATATCTCCACACATCGGTATTAGTTTGTGAAGGAGACCCAGACAATGCACGGGAGGCTAGAAAGGAGCCAGTAAATTCTAAGGGTGTAGAACAGGAGAGGGGATTAAGCCTGGTGATTAAATTAGGAGATGCATGAATACATTCCAATGCACAACATCACTCAAGCACTGGACAAAACATATGGCAACAATGGAAAGCGCTGCCCACGAGGTCACCTTTAATATGATTAGCCATGGACGCCTGAAAGGAGATCTCCCAAGTACCGGCGTGCTAACCCTTCTTTGTGCAGCGTGGAGAAGCACCCTCTGAAAGCCTTTGAGGCACTGTGAACCCCGCACAAACGGCTGCTGTGTGTTAAGGGATGTGCCCAAGTCCATTGAAAGCAGGACAAAAAAAAAAAAAAAAAAGAGCCTCGACGCCGGGCGAGCGTGCTAAGAGTGGCTTTTGTTCCCCACTTGCTGGGCACCGGGTGGGAGCTGTCCCCAGGGTGTCCTGCCTGACAGCTGGGTCACCCCACGGGCTCTCCTGCTCCGCTTGGGCTTTTCAACTCCGCTGGCCCGCATTCACCAGCACGGCTCGCCTCTTTGAAGGGGGAGAAAGCACCTCATCCATCACTGACACGAAGGGAGTTAATTCACTTCTTTACAACTGGAAAGGCTTTTGCTGTGAGCAGGAGGGAGTGCAGGAAGAGTAATGAAATCCAAAAGGGAGCCAAATGATGCTTTCCTCTGCTAGACGCCAGCGCTGGCAGCACTTGCTGCTGGCATGGCCCATGGTGGGTGAAAGGAGACTCTTGTGGTATGCCATTAGCTACTTCCAAGGCCTCAGTTCATGTTTACCACAGCCACTGTGTTACTTCACTTGGTATTTTTTTCCAGTCCTGTTGATCATACTGCAGAACTGACCGAGTCCATTTGGAAGCCTTGCTCACAGAAAGCAGGAACAAATTGCTTTTGAAAGGACTATTTTTTTTTCTTCCCTAAACCAAACCTCACGCTGCTTTCCATAAACCCAACCTAAGGCTGAAATTCCCAATTAAAGCTGAAGAGCAAAGGTTTCTACTAGGCTTTGCCCACTCCGGTTATCACCCAGGCGCACCACTTGCCCCCAGTGATGCCACCAGCCAGGGGAGCACCGAGCTATGCTGCCTGCACTGCACTAGAGGGCATCTCGCACCCCGGCATTTCTCTGCACCACGCAACATTGCAGCCACATCAAGTAAAACCCCGTTACAACAGCAGCCAGCAGGTTGTCTTGTCAACTGTACCGAGAAGAAACACTCGATGACATTAAAGATAATCTCGTGTGAGTCACTTTGCATGACTACCTTGCTGTAATCAGGCGAGTCCTTCAGACTGCTGAACTCTACCCCAGAGGACCTTGGCACACTTGGCTGAGCTCCTCGCAAGGTTTCTGCAGGCCTTTAGTGTTTCAGATTCCAGGCAATGACTAATCAGGGACACGTGAGGGACAGGCCCAACAGCACACACTTTGTATCGGCATGGCTGGGTGGGTGAAAGCCATGGAGACAACCCCAGGAGGAACTCGCTCTGACTACACAGCTACAAAGGCTCCGTGACAAAGCAACAACAAACACGGCACAGGACCACTACCAGCTGAGCTCCTGCTATTGCCAGGAAAAGGAAAGGATCATCTCCTAAAGCCCTTTCCAGCTTTACATTTCCAGGATGCCATAAATGCAGCTCAAGCCTTGACACAGCACATCCCCGGCACCACACTGTCACAGCTGACATTCAGCAAGCTGTGAAATGTCTACTCTCTCGTACCAAAGAGTCACCTTGGACCCTTCTAATAGATCTCATAGACTGCCACGGGACCTGCCAAGACTGAAGATCAAACCAGCTTCTAACGAGACAAGGTAGACCAGGCAGCTACACAGTAGTTCTAAAAACATTTGGGGCAGCAGCTCCATGAAGGAGGGTAAGATTTTTTTATTTTAGACAAACAAAAAAACGCCTCCCCAAACATTACTCTTTCAAAATGAAAATTAATGAGGGTTGTGAGAAATGCCTGTGGTGTCACCCACTTCTTGGCTGTTTAAGCTCTATTCAGCAAGTCTTCCTCCTTTGAATTGTATTTTGTACCCATTGCTATGCTACCACTATTACAAAGGCTACTTCTAGCAAAAACACTGATCCTCAGTGCTGGGTCCAAAGCAAGCTACAGACCTACCTACAAAACAGCAAGAGCAAGGATGAACCAGGCATGGCAGCATACCAAGCCAAAGTTGTGGAAGAAACCCACCAGCCCAAAGAAGTCGGTTGTAGAAACTGCCTGCCTTTCAACAATTTTCCTGAAGGGATGAAGCCCCGATGATGTTACTTTGCCCAACTGCTTGGCGGTTAGGACAAGTCCTCTCTTTCCTGCAGTGCTCAGCTGCAGATGGAAGCTGTGAACTCAAAAAAAAGAAGGTCATCAAGTTTACCCTAAGGAGTAGCCGCTTCTGCCTACAAAGTGCGCACACAAGAGCAGGTTTAACACACCTCCATCTGCTGGACTTCTTCATCCCAAGAAGCATGTATAACATCTTGTTGGTCCTGGCATGTGGAGACCAACTGGCTTCTGTGCTGGGCCTGACCTATGGAAACTCCATTTAGATACTATATTTCTATCTGGCCTCTCTCAGTATTCATTGTCTGCTCTAGACTTTATCTTAAAACTCCTGGGACACTGAGCAAGAACATTATTCCAGCATGGAGAACCTCAGAGGGTTTAACACTGTTTTGCACTTTTTTCAGAAATGACACGCCTGTTTGCTATCTCAGCTGGTTGCAACAGCACCATGTTCATGGTCTTTAAACTGATTTCAAAGAATCTGTACAAATGCTTGAGAATTTGAAAAGAGATGACCATGCTGCACAAGGATTTCAAGGTTGGTCCCCTGCATAAAGGCTATTTGACAGCAGCACCCCTTGGCACCACATTATGGATCCACCAATACACCTACCTCTTACTCCTACCTAAACATGAGAAACCAGTAACTCCCCAGCTCATTTAACCACCCATATGTTGCCCACTGGCTTATTTAAAAAAAAATAACTAAAGAGCAAAGCAATGTGAACACAGTATTAAAGACTATCAACCATTGCTTTCAGTAATGTTTGAAAATAATAAAAAACAGAGCTGAAGTGAAAATTCAAAACCTCAAAGTAATTTCAACCATACATCCATGAGAAGGGAAAAGTTTATACATGATGCAACAGAAAAAATGACTCACTTTCCGAAATGCCAAAGCCTGTTTTAGTTCATTGGGTCTTCTATACCTGCTAAACACATCACTGACAGAGAAATAATTTAATAAATTGCATTTTTTTTTTAAATCCCATTTTAGCTATTTAAGCATTTTATTTCCTAGTATTGTGGGTCAGGTTCTACTCTAACATGCTAATCAGAAGTAAAGTGCTAGCTGGATCAACGGAGTTTCTTCTCAGAAAAACAAGGAGAGTCTTGAGATTAGAACAGAGACCTTGAAATTGAGGTGAAACTGCAGCCTTAAAGCTAATGCAAAACCTCCTGTTGATTCATGGGACTGAGAATTTCTCAGTCGGAGGGCTGATCTCAGCCTTGCCATGAGACATGCAATAAGCTACAGCTCTGCAGTCCCCCAAGGTCAGCAGGATCAGATGGATCAAACCCATGACACGGCCAGTTTACTTCAGTTGTCAAGGCAGGCACAAATTAAATTTTGTTGTATTCAGGCTAGACTGTTTTTTTAAAAAAACCAAACAATAGCAACTGCTTGGTTAGCTTGTATTTATGTGACAGAAACAAGTTTGTCAAGTCCGGTTAAAGGAATTGCCCACAAAGCCCCCTTCATAGTGATTTTGCATGGCTGGTTTCTTCCAGATGTCTGAAGTCTCTCAAACCACTCTAGTCCAACAAACTCTTGTGGCTACTTTCTCACTGCCTCTTGCTTAGTTTTCAAGTGACCATCAATTTAATGGTAGCCCATCACAGATGGGCAACAGACTGTCGCCAGCTTGGTTGGTAACTAATTAGCACAAATGCAAAATATCTGCTACCAGCCTAGATCCAAAGTGGAGAACGCATTCCCTTCAGAGGGTGAAGTTTAATAGTCGTGTCAGGTTTTACGGCGTTGACAATGCAACAACTTGTGAGTACGTATCTTTGGGGAGAGATGGGTATTTGTACCTTAAGATGGAAGCAGGAAGGAACAGGGAATCGCAGTGTCTCCCACAGCTGAACACAGCGCTGCACAAAGAAGGAGCACATTTGGCAAGGAGGTCTCAAGTATGGACAAATCTCAGAAACAAGTGCAACGTGGACCTACGTTCATGCTTCACACTCCCATTTTACATAATTACGTATTCAGGGGAAATCTACACTCTGAATTATGCTTGTATGCTTGAACAACTTCCTTATTACCGTAAGAAGATGTAGAGAAGGGCAAGATAAATGATCTAGCTTACTAAAGACAGATTCAAAGCCACTTGCTTTCAAAACAAAACCAAGAGGTTGCTCAACAAAATGTACTCCCAATGAATCACTGCAAACTTTAGCAGGGCATATAATTTCAGGAGACGTGGGCTTGGACTTGGAATGTTTAAAGATAAACCCGGAAACGGACTTCAGCAGGCACTGGCTTCCTCAGATGGGGCAAGATCAGCTCTGTCCTCAGCTCAGCTGCTGGGAGCTTGGCTAAGACTCTTATAACCTCATTTCAGAGGACTGTGGAAACCGCAGGTGCTTTCTGACCATCTTTGTACTTCAGCATCTGTATGCTATGGATGAGAAAAGATAAAACATCCTAGGACTCGGAGTGATCATGCCCAGAGACACCTGATAAAACGAGTTGTGGTCAAGGAAATCAAGAATTTTTTCCCCTCTCACTTTGGAAATGAAATGAGAAATCACAGAATTGCAAAGTCTGAATCTTTCATCTCCTTCCAGACATTGTTTTTTGTCATTATACAATTAGCCTTTCTTCCATTTACTGTTAGGTGAAACCGAACTGGCTCTGACAAAGAGCTGCTACATCTTCACCTATGGCAGACTGATCACATTTGAAATTACATCACTCTACACCCAGTGACTCCATCTAAAGAGAATGATGGATTAGCCATGCAGTCAGCTATAATTAATACCTGAAAAAAACCCTTGTCAAGTCTCTGTTCAAATATGTGATAAACGGAATCTGAAACAAGAAGAGACTTTCTGATGACGTCTGTTCATCACCAGGGGAGAAAAACACCATCAACTGGAGGGCAAGACTCTCAGAACAAGGATTGTTTCCTCAGCAGAAAATGTAAAATAAAAATTTCCTCCCAGCACTCACCCCGCATGCACCTTTACACAAACACATGTTTTCCTGGGTTTTATCTGCCTTGCTATCAGAGACACTGAAGAACCAGTTTGTTTCTGCTTCATTGAGAACCAGTTTTTCCGTCCTGAACCTCTTCCAATAAAACCAGCAGAAGCCACTACTTCTCTCCCTACCAACCTCAAAGATACCAGTGAGCAGCTTGCTCAGCTCGATCAAGAACTGAATCCTCTTTTCACCTTAACTATCAGCTTCATGTTTGGGACACATTCCATCTCACTAAGCCACCACATGCTACAGATGCGCTCTTTCCCCTAGAGATACTATTTGGCACTGTCTGAGGTCCCTATGAGCAAGCGACCCCAGGCTGCCTATCACACAAACATGGGCAAGACCCATCTGCATCCAGCTAATCCAGGAAACCAAGAGATGTCTGCTTCATGTGTGAATTTTGAGTACCTGCAAACACCTTCAACCCTACTTGCAGGTCAGCATGTGATGACTGCCAGCTCACCCCCTTCTGCAACAGCTGATCACCAACTGGATTCAATCGATAGAAAAAAGCCAAGCAATTTGGAAGGTATGATGAAGTACTGCCCACTGCAACTCTGTCCTGTGCGAGCAAGAGAGACTTCCATGGGACAGCAGCACACTGGCTTGGTCGTGGCACATGTAGGCAAAGCCTGAGAACTGAAAGGACTGGGGAGAGAGACCACTTGTGAAACACGCTGGTTGCTTCTACGCTGCAGAGATGTGCTAGCTACGGGTCAGCCCTTCATGCTGATGTGGCTTGTTTCTCTGCTCTGTACTGTAAGAAGTACCTACTGGGGAACTGGGATAAAAACCCCTGCCCTTAAATGGGCCAGCAATAAACAGCAGAAACAAAAAAGCACCAATTGTTATTCAACAGTTGTCAGTAATAAACATGAGAGGACGAGAACGGTCAGCATTGGCCTAAGATGCTGGATTTGGCCTGGGAATCAGAAAAAGGCTGTCCTGCCAGCTCTGCCACTGACTCACCACTTGAGCTCAGGCAGCTTTACCTCTTTGTGCCATTCCCATCGCCTGGAAGGATGGAGCCAGCCTCCCCTCTGATATTTGCTCTGAGGCTGGCAGATGAAAGAAGCTGTTGCTGTCTGTGTCAAACAGCATCTCAAAATTAAATCGTAAGACCCCCTTTTTTTTGAGAAGTTTCTGAGCTTGCAGATCTATGGTAGATTTAATAAAACTCAAGGGTTAAGCTGTGTTTGTTTAGAAGAAAAACACTCATACATGACCAGAGAATTTGAATATCTGAGCTAGCGGCTGGAATACTTACTCCAGGAAGAATAAAGTCATAACCCACTCTTGCATTACTGATGGTAAATTAATGCCAGAGCACCACTGTGTGGGGAGCTCCTTCCCAGCCGTGTTTGCCCAGACATCTGGCTGCGGTGGCTCCCAGCACGATGCTCTACAGCCGAGCCCTGTGCTCCAGCGTCCGACTCCCCCCTCCTGCCGGAGCCAGCTCGACCACTTCACCACCTGCTCCTGCTGGGACACAGCTGCTCAGCTCTAAAAGAATGATCGGGGAACGGCGGGACATGTGCGACGACATCAATCCTAGTCACACCCCTGGGAGGACTTCATTAAAATCCCAGGGCAAAAGATTACATTCAGAGGGCTTTCCACTCAAAATCCTAATTTAATCACAATATTTTAAAACCTACTGGCAATGCAAACATCTCCATGCAAGGAGAAAGACGCTCACCCAACACAGACCCCCTCCCATAGCACAACCCCTCAACGCTTCCTTCCTGCGTGCATCCTTGGTGCATGTGCAAACTGCCCGACCTGAGCCGTTACCTGTTCCTGACGGCAACGATGACATTTCATATTTGCCTGCAAAGTACCATGTTCCCCTGTGGTACTGCAGGAAAGACATTTCTAAAATCGTTCCTACTTCCCTAATGTACCTTTGCAAATGCATTTTGATTACTCCTGTGGGGAAGAGCAGTATCCCCCAGTAGAAAGCTGTGGCCTTAGGTGCTCATTTTGACGTATTAACTGGGGCTACGCAAAAGACATAAAATCCCCAAAGGAAATTAATCTCCAAATACATCCAACATCCCCCCAGCTGCCTTATGTATCACACAGTATAAGCAACTGTCCATAATGATCGTATAGCACCTGCCGTCCCCATTCTGGGTATCAGTGATGTCTCTAACCAGACATCAAAGAGAAAGAGCAGACAATGGTGGAATTGTGATAGGAAGTGAATAGTGAAAGCTCCTTGTCAGTCTGCATTTCCATTTATCTTACAGCACCATACATACAGCCTACCCCGCCTCTGCTGTCACATGCATGCACTGTTGCTGTAATGGTCGCTTTAGGGAGGTATCATGGCAGTTTTCAGGATTTTATAAATGGGCCTTTTGGATTTTCTCTTGGGCCAAAGCAAGTGCCAAAGCAGGTACACACCTCAGCCTACCCTGAGAGAACCAAATCCAAGATGAATTTGGTACCAATGTCACATCCTAGGCGATAAGCACCAGGACTTCCTTTTTGATACTGGCCAAAAACCCAACCAAACAATGCTCCCCAGAGAGATGCAGCCAAGAGTCAGGGGTTGGAGCAAAACCATTTACTCCTCCCCAGAAAGGTGAGTGCACTGAGAGTGTGCAGGGGTAGCACATACAGCAGCCGTGGCTAGAAAACCTAAGCATCACACCAGGGAGTACTCAAGCCAGGATGGCCTTCCTGCCCCAATAGCATTTTAAGACATAAGTTCAGATCATACTATTAGGGAAAACATAGGTGCATTCAGTTAACTGAAGTCTATACATTATTATAGCCCTTTGCTGTCCCATCTAAACAGTTCTTTCGACCCAAAGTGCCTTCCATTGGTATATTAATATATTGCATTTTGTGCACAATGACTGTTTAACCAGGGTAGAAATATTTATTACTTCCACGTAGCAAGAAGGAAAGACCTGAATGCCTACTATGCAGATATGAGGCAGGAAATATGACAAAACAATTTCCCATAATTATTTCCAGCAGTCATTCATATTGGAATATTTTAATGGTGATAGTAATTAATCTGTGGCTCTTGAGATTTCCAATTAAATGGCATTAGCAGGAGCAACTGTCTAAAATTATGTGTTTCTGTCCTATCCCATTAGCCACAACTAAAGATGAAGTTTCCCAACATACAGGGTCACATCCTGCACGTACAGCGTCCTCCTTCCTCCTCGTTTTCCATGTGTGAATGGCTTGAGTCAACTTCTCAAAGCTGTTTGCATCAAGTAGGCAGAGTCAGTTCTGAGAGCTTCAAAAACTATACAGAGCTGGTTAATATACCCAGTATGCCACATACTTGGGTGTTTTGGAGCTGGTATTCTGCACACATTCTGGTGTTTGGAGTCTTTTTGCTTGTTTTCCTATGTTTCCTGCAGCAGAAATACTCTAATACTTCAGGAGTCCCACCAACCTTAATGAAACAAAGCTATTGTCAAAGACCACTTATTTCCTTATTCCCAGCAGCCATGGGACAGGACCATAGGTAAGGTCTCCAGTGTGGTGCAGAGCTACAACAATACAAATTTTCTACTTTTAAGTTATTCAAAACAATAGAGATCCACAGGGAAAAACAACCCTTGCTCAGACAACGAGACAGTGGCACGGCACACAGGCTGGGAACAAGCAGAAGTGAGACCATTTCACTAGCAATTCAACCCTTAAATTTGCGTAACATTCTCATCTTTGCCATTTTTATCTTTTTTTTCTTCCCTTTTTGCACACACCTGCAAAGCTGAATGTCTGTTGCACAGAAAACAGAGAGAGAAGCTATTCTAGCAAACAATTCAATGCCATTAACTGGTCTAATGCAAATGCACTTTAGATTGTTCTCACGATGAATTTTGGTCAATGCCAATGTTTTGAGCACCCAGGTATAAGTGCGCTGGCAAAGGCGGAATCACCAGCACAACAAAGCCACTGCTCAGCTCACAGACAGTTGTCATAGAGACAGATCAGCATCCTGGGGTATTCTAATTTTAAATATTCACAGAAATCCTTTTTAACCTGTCTTCTTGTAGGCATCTGTCCTCGTGATTCATTTATAAACTGTTGAGGCCAAAAAGAGAACCATTTATCCGCAGGTCTCCTCTAGGCATGCTGGAGCTAAGGAGCTTTTCTGCAAACTTGATGGTTTTTGTTGAAAGCAAGTTTCTATCTGATTCTCTGGCTAGTGTTTCTAAAAGCTGTGGTTTGGGGAAGTGATCCACCTTCAAAGTAACTGGGCCAGGAAAAAAAAGGAAAGTTGTGGGTTGTGCTCACTTTGGTTTTTAAACCAGGTCAGATCCCTGCTCCAATTTATAGTGCGGGTGCACCACGAGCTGTGAGAGGACAGCACAGGGGTGGCATTTCATGGTCCTGGGCAGGAAAGAGGCAGGGGGGAAAGACAGTATTGTAAATATCTGAACATTTTTTCTCAAAGTCACAGTACAAGGCAACTCTTGCTTCTACATCTAAAAGCCACAGCTCTAAATGAGAAGGGGAAGAAATACATTAATCTCTGTCTGTGTGGACAAAGTTTCATAAGCTCCTTAGCCGCTGAAGGTGCAAAGACTTTAAACCTCTAAAACTCAGTGCTCAGCTGCTTTCTGGAGCTACGAAGCTGGCAGGCAGCACAGGAAACCATATTCTAGGGAAAAAGCCCCAGAAGGGGCCTATGGGGACAGCAAGATCCCACAGAGTGACAGATGTGTGGGTCTGGTTGCAAAGAAGGTCCTCAGACCCAAGGTCCAATGCACCAAGATTCCCCTACAGACCTCTGCAGAGGCATGAAAGGAACTGGCGGGGGGGAAGAGTGGCAGGTATGTAGGTTGCCATGGCCAGGATTGAACTGAGGCAGGAATTCAAAATTACACAGCCCCGAAGAGACACATATATACTGACACTGAATCCACAGATCCTAAGCTTTCAAGACCGTGTGCTACCTCTGTAATTTGTCTCAAGGTCTTCTGTGTGACCCAGATATGTAATTCCCAAGTTATTAAAAAAATAAAATATATTCTTCATCTGTTGAGCTACAGAGATTCCTGCTTCCAAAATTACTGCTAAAAGATAAAACCATGGGCAAGCAGATGCCACTCTCACACTAGGTCACAAAAATTCAGCAGCGACATTCAAACAGGAAACACTCTTCTCACCATGGCACAGCGAGCCTGACACTGCTGCATCTTACTGGAGCCATCCTATGTCAGGTGCAAGAAGTTCCCTGGCCAACCAGTATTTCTGCTATTATAAAGATACACCCATGAATGACTTCATCTGAGAGATGTTTAGTTTTGGGGAATAAATCCTAAATTATACAGATACTATGGGGGAGATCAATATCATTCCAAAGAGGAAACTGAGGCAGACAGGGAGAGCAGCAGCCCAAGGCCACCACAGCCAGTGACAAAGCAGGACAGGAGATTCTTCCCCCCGATTTTCTTAATACCAACAGGAAGCACACAAGCATGTCACACTGAAAAATGGCAGGGTAGAAGCAAGAAAAAAAAGTCATCGCTGTTCAATCAGGAGTGACCCCAAGGTAGAAGCTCTCAAAAATAATGCAATGTATAGGAAGAGGGCTCACATCCCTTGGAAAAAAAAGCACAGGAGTCATCCATGCCCAGCTACCCCCTCCCTTAAGACTGTGGGATGATCATTTCCTTTGCTCACATATTTATTTGGAATCTGATAATTCATTGCCCCTAGTTTCCTGCTGGAGTTTGTCTTCCATTGTTCAGGATTTACATTACTCAACAGGAAATCAGTGAGAGGTCCAGCGATTAGAAAGGTGTGTTTCCCATTTGGACCCACCCTTGCTCGCTTGCTCATGGCTGGAAGTCAGACCCAGTGCACAACTGCATCCATGGGAACTCAGGGAAGTGAGGGAGCAAAGGCAGAGGGACTCATCTCCTATTAAAAGGTACAGATTGTTTTCTCCAGCCATATACTGCTGGCCATGTCCAAACACCCATCCCTCACATACTGTTTGTACTCAGGCCTTACGGTAACCACTTCATCCATGTGCTGGGGAGGGTGTAGTTTATCAAAATACGACTAGCAACGCAGTACTTGAAAAGAGTAAGTATGGTGAAATTGTCCCTTGAACCAAAATACACTTCCTTCTCAAAGACCATTACTTTCGCTCTGACACTCTTGCCAGGGGAGAGGGATTCTGCACAGCATGAAGTGCCACTTATGAGATATAACTTAGTTTATCACATTGGTTAGGAACCAGTCTGAGTAGGAATCAGCCCTCTCTGGTGCCCTTAGCAGTGGCTTTTAACCCCGATCTCACAAATGATGCTCCAATACAGTCTCCTTAACGGCTCCTCTGTAACAGCACAGAGCAAAACAAAACACAGCTAATCTTTTATGGGGTATCACTGGAACAGGATGCTTCCCTGGCCAAATCCTCCCATTGAAAATGTCACAGCTGTTTTAAAACATATTTTCCCTGGGGTTAGTTTGATAACAGGTACTCAGCTCAGGCACATATGGTGACCGCTCAGGACTACACCGTGACTTGTGGAATGCAGCTAGTGACCTTGTTGGGCCACAGCTCCCAGTCACTGTGGACTGTTGTTCCAACCCAGACATCTCCAAGGCTTCCCAGTTAGCTCATCAAGTGCAAAGGCTGGGTTTTTTTATGTTTCTCTAGCATTCAGAGTGTGCTTGGGAACAAAAGCCCAGCTTATTAGCCATTGTACGATAAACCTCAAAGAGGGAAGCCTCTGTTCCGAAAGAGGTTTAAGAAAACTCTGCATGACTTCAAAGTGGGAGTCACATTTCCAAAAATTATTTGAATACAATTTGAAGAATGATTATTTCCTTTGAGCAAGGAGAGACCTTGTGCAAATGCCCTTGCTCCAGGCTCACTTATGAGTGCCTAACCAGTCCTCCAAGTCCTCCTGCAACAGATGTAGGCAATATAGCCTCAGACACCACAATGCCTACACCAGAAAGTTTATCCTAAAGTATAACCCCAATCTCCTCTACTTAAACTCAAGATACAGTGTCATCCTGTCCATCTTAGACATGGGGAAAAGCACATTGCCTCCTCTTCACAGCAGCTTCGCCAGACTAAGCCACGTGCTCTGTTGGGGAAGGTCACAGATTATAGACACTCCTTGCTCTTTTTGCTCTGCAAGGATTTCTCTAAAATTAGACTTCCCTGCAACTGGAGACAACGCTACAATGCCGAGTAAAATGGAAGGATTACAACATACCTCTTACATACAATAGTCCTGTTTACATATCTTGGTACACTAGCTTCTTTCTCAGCAATATCCTTATGTTGACTCATGCTCATTTTGCAAAATGAAACAATAGAGCTTCCTTATATTAAGAGATTATTTTGTCTCCTGCTCAGGAAGGCCACTGAGTTCTATAAATTACTGGAACCTGCTATCCACAAAAACTGTCAGAAGCCACCTCAGAGCAGCTGAACCTCAAATGAAAAAGTATTTTTGCTCTCATAATCTAAAATATCTGGATCTACTTGTAAAATAGAAATGACACATACAACAACTGGTACAAGATTCCTTAAATCACCCCAGACAGAAAACCTCCTCACTAGCATTTCTTTCTCTGAAACACAGCCAACACTTATATGTATTAGCTTAGATAACATTTAGTCATTTTCCCTGTGCAGAGAACTGCTATGAAAGCTATGGAAAACATGAGTATTGCAAGCACAGAAATAAATGTGGAGGACGAGCCTTTCACAGTGAAATGTGCACTAAGGCTATCTGAACTGCTTGATAATGAATGACACCGTCATGATTTCTTTCACCGTATGAGTTACTTATGCAGTCCACCAGGGTTTTAGGATGTTGAAAAATGTTGAAAGATGGACCACTCCTTAAAAAACAGGAACTTTTTTCTTTTCATCCTACTTTACTTACTGCTTTTGGTACATAATCTGATGCCGCTCTTAAGAAGACATTGGCACGTAAACCTGCCTTTCTATTCCAGCCTTGACCTTCCCCTTCAAGTTTTTAGACTGATGAGGAAATTCTTAGGGAGTACAACGTGAAATTGCTTCAGTGGAGCAGAAGCCCCTTACAGGGTCTGGACTTACGCACCTGGTCTAAGCGCAGAGCACCGTCGATGAAGCGCTGTTTGCGGAGGTGCTGGGCGATTCGATGCAAGTTCAGCACAGCTTGCTGGATCTCAGCTATTGAGTGTTGAGGGGAGACAGGCGGTAGTTCTTCAGGTGAGAACACCTTCCCAGGGCTTTCAATCATACTCTGTGCATGGTCGTAGCTTAGCTTCATGCAGGAGCAGATGACTGTCCGCCCAAACCATTCATCAAGGATCTGCAAAATTGGAAAGTGTAAATTGATCTGAGGACTTGTTCTTCCAGTGCACAAAATCTTGGGAAGTTGTACAAACCCTGGAAGGAATGACACCAGACCTCATCATTGACTGTGATCTTCAAGAGAAGATCTTCTCATACTGAGACCACCAGGCCTTTTGCTCATATAGATTCTCTAGTGTCTGGGAACATGTATGTGGACAATATATTCTGCATATACATAGGGAACTGCTTGGATCTCCCTCCTCTACCTGATTTCCCTCTTTCATAGCGCTCAAAGAACTACAGCCCATCTGGGAGCTGAAATCAGCCAGTTGACTCAAAGGTTACTAGGTGCAGGAGTGACAACGGGCAGATATACACATGCAAGAAGGGATCTCCTATCTAAAACACAGCAGATGGTATTCCACCTCTCTGATTAGAGTGTGGCCAGCAGGGCACGAGGGGCTGGCCTTAAAATACTCTGTTTTCAGGAGTACTGCAGGAACCCCAATGTCTGACTAGCACTCGTGAAAGTGCCTGAGTAGGACCTTGGTGGTCTGGAGGTGAGATGGCCAGTCACTGACCCCTTGTTTCTGTGATCATGTCTATGGTCCTAGGCCCAAACTCAAGCCAGGAACCTTTTTGAGCTTCCAAACCATTTTGGATTCTAGAGGAAAATAATCTATAAATCGCCTACAAAATTCTTTTATTTTAAACCAGAAGCCACTCCCTTTTAAAACATCGTAACAGAACACCAATGTAGAAATAGCAATTCAGCATTATTTCTTAAAGCAGAAAGGAAAATCTATTTTCAGCTGAGATATATAACAGAGATCAAAAGCTCATCAAGCCAGTGAGAAAGTGCAGAGGGACAAAGGGCAGAAGGCTCTTCAGAAAAGTCAAAAGCACTGGCATGAGGGCTCTGGAGACAGATGCAGTCTGTGATAAACCGTTCAACGCACAAATGCTCAGAGAATGAATGGAGAATTGTAATTCTGCCTTAGTTGCAAGTGCCACCTTACCCCTTCATCAGCACAGCAGGACAAGGTAAATTCTGCAAGTGACGGTGTCCGGGGAGATCCGCCAGCTCGCTCTATGACAGACTCATCAAGGACATTGCTTCAGAAAGGCAAACCTTCTTCTTAACAGGAAAGGATTGATCCCCAAGATACCTTCGCTGCCTCCCTCCCTTATGCCCCACAGAACATATGTGCAGTATAAGTCAGCAGCTCAGAGCTCTGAAAGTCACAGGGCATTTAAGCTCATTTCTAATTAGAAAGTGTCCTAATAGCGGAGAGGCAGCAAGTGATGTCTTGCAATGTAAAGTGCTCTGACCCTTGGCTCATGGTTATTCTGTGTGTGCCCCTTGCTCTATGCCAAGAAGAAAGGAAGAGAAAGTCACAAAGCTGGACACAGATGCTGTGACAGTGATGGCAGCACCTGCTCTGCACTCTGCTGCATCCTGTTAAATGTGGTTCAGCTTCTCGTGGTGATGGGGGATCCATATCCGGTAGGTCAGTGACATCTGATGAAATCTGCTGGACTCAAAAAACCTCCTGATATTAAGCAAGCACGATCTCTGGTGTGGAAGAGGCTGCACCACTCTTTAAATGATCCCCTTCCAGCAAGCTGAAGACTATTAGCCAGTTGGCAATAGAGATACTTCAGACTTCAGTAAGACATGGATGGTACTCAGGCACCAAAAAGGTAGTGTTCCTTGTTGAGACGATCTGGGAGCCAGGCTGAGCAGCCTTCATTTCAGCTGAGCACTTCTACAGACCCTCCAGTTGTAAAAGGCAGCTCTTTCAACTTGCTGTTCAAACGTTTTCAGACACTACTTCTATTTCCCTGCTAGTTCCTCCACCTCCAGCTATTAATTTCTGCATCAAAGGTCATTATCAATTCTGGCCCTCACTGTTATATTATTACACACTAAATATTTTGTGTTTGGAGAGCACTCTCATTTTGCTCTATAAAATAGGTGAGTCAACTCCATCATGTACACGCGTGTTGAAAAGGGTTAAGGACAGGGCACAAACCAGAAGGGTAATTCTGAAGAGAAGCACTTTCCCCAGTCCCCAGGTTACTGCTGAAAGCCAGCTCTGAGGCTACATGGTGCTTTCTGCCACTGGCTTCCAAAAGCTCTCTCTGTCCCTTGCAAGAGGTAACAGACCGGATTTCCGCCTTGCTGCCTGAACTTGAAGCTTTCAACAAAACCTCATTTTTCTCCTTGCTTAGAAGAGGCCAAATATTTCAGAGCTCCGCTCACTTCCTTGTAAGATGAGAGATGCAGCATATTGGGCCCCCAGAATATAACTAGAATGTCAAATCTCAGGCAGGCTACATTCAGGGCAAAGCGTCAGAACAAGCAGCCCATTAGTAGCAGATATTAAATTTCTTTTATTCCTCTGTTTCCTCAATTCCTTTTTGTGTTCTTGGTCTCTCAAAGGCAACCAAGCAGCGTGATGCAGAGTGCCCAATTCCCATTCCTGCAATGGCTCTAACAGGTGTAAACTGGACAGTAACAACCCTGAGAGATCTCTTATTAACATACCCAATAAACACCTTCTCACCAAGATTGCCTGGATGCATTAAACACGTCACGTAGGCAAAGAATGGAGTTTGGACGCATTTTGCTCATGCAGTCCAGTAATCCCTGTGTGTGGTGAGCAGCGCTGCCAGACTCAGCCTTGCTGCAGCAGGCTAACTTAACTCTACCCACCGTCCAAGTATTTCCTGGAAATGCCCCCCATCTCTGCTTTCAGCGGCCATCCAAGCAGACTTTGGGTAACCACAGCCTTGCATCCCTGGTTTGGAGACCCCACCAGAGAATGGGCAAGCTCTGCTTCTGCAGGGAAAGCCGCACAAGGCTGGCTGGCCCATGTACCAGTGGCTGATGGATGGGCAAAGCAGTGCAGACGAGCAACATTTGGGGGTCATAAGCTGAGACTCAAAGATTACGAGTAGCCTGCAAGACCAGTCTGCAAGGTCTCCCCCATCACAGCAAACCTGGCGCACCCAGACTCCAGAAAGAGTACCAGTATCCGAGACATTTCTAGGGTTATGTTAAGGCTTTCCCCAGCATTGGCTGCTTTTGAGAAAAAGCTGTAGTCCCCAGCACATCATGTGATGGCAGTCAGTGTGGCTCAGCTGAAACCCTCCCATTAGCACAGTCCCTGGTGGTACAGGTCTCTTTGAGGGTGTGACATAGCTGTGCAGGAGGCTGAGGACTTTCTCCATGCAAGGCAGTGTCCATATCGTGTCCTGGCTGATGACAACAGTTTTGAGCCTAGAAGACACATTGTTTGTATAGGTTGTTTCAGACTGAAGCAATTTTTCTTCATCACTGGTAGAAGGAACCAGCAGGGCTGTGCTTCAAATATCTGCAGGCAATAACTTAAAAGGAAGAGTTGCATCGTTTGTTTTCAAATATCTTTCTGTTGACTGCATCCGAACAAGAACGTGCTACGTTGTTCCTATAAACGCCCAGCTCTGCTTCTGAAGAACAGCACAGATGCAACAATATGGTTAACGCCTCTGCCCTTGGAAAGTCATTTCAGATACATCATGTCACACTATCCCACTGGAGTCCATGGAGCTATGCGGAGTGCTGCTCAGGCAACATTTTGTTACACTCAGTGAAAACTAGAAGAGAAAAACTCCAGAACCCAAAAGCAATAGAAACAAGTGCCTGTCTCTAAGAAAGGGCTAAGTCTGGCATTATTTTTCTAAAAGAAACAAGAATTAAAAATCCCAACAACCTATCAATAGTCACATTCAAGTGAGGAATCTGTGTGGCTTTTCCTTGGGAGATGCATTAGCTCTAGACTTATTTGCTTTGGAACAGTAACAGTGAGAGCTCAGAGCAGCTCTTGCCTCTAGTAGCGCTGTTGGGCTCTGCTTTGCAAGCCCAAGGGTATGATACTGCTGTGCACACAGGGTGCAATGAAGTGCTCTTTGGCCTCATGCATCCCTCACTGAGGAATGTCGTCTCCTCAATGTCAGTGTTCTCACGGCTCTCCCCCACCAGCTGAGGTTCAAAGGCTGTGTTGGGCCCTGTGACTCACCCCCCCTTTCACCCAACAGAGCCTGGGAGAGCATGTGATCCTGTTTACACTGAGATTAGGCTACAGTAACACCTAGAAATACAGGAGACACATTCTGTCCCAACTCAACCCAAGAGATAAGCTCTTACAAGAATGCCCTGCTGGGCAAAAGCCCTGCAACCACTTTTCCTCTTGGAAGGAGTAAATTCTTCTCTGGCCTTCACCTGATATTCAAATCAAGTGACCTTGATTAAGACTGCAGTCCCGAAAGGCCTCCTAGGAGAAACCAGTTTGCTGAGATGGCTGTGGGCGGTTTGCTTTCCAAGGGGCAGCATGGCCATGGCCCAGACCACTGCTCCTCCAGAGATCAGCTCCCTGAGCAGGTGTAAAGCTGATACTGCAGCTCCTCTGTTTTCTCACTGGTCAGACTGGGTTGGTCTGAACATTGTTTGAAAAGCAAATAATGTATATATTGCAGGGGACAAGACACAAGATTTAATTAAAGGCTGATTTTAATTAAGACTTTACTATTAGCTGTTCAAAGACCAGAGTCAATAAAAGGCCCATGAAGTAGCTACTATTAGAAGGCCTCATGAGTAATCATGCTGTCGCTATAGGAAGTAGAACGCTTTTCACAACGAACAAATAAAACCCACCGCAGTGCCTGAGCAGGGACTCACTGGAGAAATACAGCTATAGGACTGCAACCGTATTTTGCTAAAGCACAAAACAAGATTCGGTATCCTTTAGAGCAGCATGGACAATAATAAGGAAGTAAAGTTAATCTTTGTGAAAAATCACCAAATTGGCACAAGAAATACTCTCCACAGAGAGAGCTGTGCATGAGCACAACACTGGTTAAAAAAAAGTAATTCTGAGTACAAAAAGTGTGCTTCGCATAGATTGGAGAGTCCTCTGGTAGTGGCAGTCTTTACCCCTTCTCGATTAGCAAGGGGACCCTGTGATCACCAGAGGTGATTGTTAGGGTTACAAAGAGTGTGGGAGGGGAACAGGGAGAGAAATGAAGACCTGGGGAGAGCTGACAGGCAGCTGAAGGCAGCTCGCTGCACTGATAGACAGCCTCCACAACTGCTCCCTGGAAATAACACATGCAGAGGATGGAGCTGTGCCTTTGCTGAAGAGCTATCACACTTTATTTGGATCGATGTAATTTGCAGCTCTGAAGAAGAATGAAATAGTCTGTTTACCAGAGAGTCCACAGAGGGATACTGCCCGCATTCACTGAATTGCACAACTGCCTATGAGTACAAGGCAGGGTTGGAGTCAGGGGGAAACATCTTGTCCCACCCAAAGCATTAGCTTCAAATTGCTGCTGGAGGTAAGGCATTAAATGGATAAGTGACCTGGCAAGGAGCAGGAAGTTCTCCGTTCCTGAGATTCACACCAATATTTTTCCTTTCCCCACCATGTTGTGAGATTATTCTAGTTGGACGTTCCATGGTATCTCATCAGTAAGACAAGATACAGGGTCAGTCCTACACCCTCCGGTATTGTTCACTGACTAGTCCTTTGCTATCCACCTGGGTGTTAAGGGACGGCATTTTTACCACTCTGTTTGCAAGAGTAGGGGCTGGCCACCGAGGGGGGACTGATTAGCAGAATGACTGCCTGCTACTTGAGGTACCTTGCCTTCTGGAGTCACCTTCCACATCACAGAGAACGTCAGCCTATCTTGCATGGGATTGAGACTGCATAACTCCTCACAGAGCAGCTTCGGAAGCATTGGGATCACCTGGAAGGGAAGGGAAGGGAAGAGAAGAGAGTCTTGGTGAAATATGGGCTTTTAGTAGAGACCTGTCTGTAGCCAAGCTTCCCTGACCAGTTGGTAAAAGACAGGCTCAATAATGCATAAAAGGAGAAAATGCATTAAACCTTCAGGATCACATTCTCTGTGGCAGGAGTGGCTATGCCATAGCTCTGGGATGCATCACCCATGCCAGAGCTACATTACATAGTGAACAGCATACTGGCATGGAATGAGTAAGTAAACCAAATCCTCCGAAATGAGAGGAAGTCAGACATGGCTAAGGCTACCAACACTCACATCAGCCCTGTCCCTCAATGAGACCAGAGGGAGCTGTCAGTCTGCAACCTGGGAATCACTCCCAGTGCTCACCTCCAAGGAATGGAGTAAGCATCCTGGAGCATCCTGCATCCTTGTTATGCAAACACTTCACTCTGCAGCTTTTAAGGTCACAAAGTTTGCTCTGTTTTCCACTTCTTTCCCACTGCCAAAATGGCAGTGGGAAGAATGAGGAAGGCTCAGCACATCAGGAAACTTGATGTTGAAGAAACATGGTCCTAGCAGTCAGGAGCTCAAGAGCTTGGATTTGGGAACTGTGTTTCTTGCTTTGCCACTGAATATTGTGTAACCAGGCAAGTAACGCAAGTCTGCTCCCTGCAAAGCATAAATGAAACTTCTTCCATGCATCACAGGAGTGGTGCACGGTTTTAATAAAAATTGAGCCATGCTTTGTAGCAGAGACAGGAACATATAGATGTTGGTGAGATAAACAAAAGCACCTGTTTTATGACTATTGAACATGGTGTTTGCAAACAGAGGGAGAACAATTATTATTTTACTATACTCAACTCTGTTTGAACAAAATGTCAGCCAACAGAAATTTCTGGCAGGGATTTTTTTAACCTGTGTCCTAATTCGTTACAACTAATCAATATTTCTGCTGCTGAACATTGAATTACCAAACCAGAAATTACTCACCTGACTACAGCAACAAAGCAAAAGCTTTGGAGCATATTCACACTAGAGCAAACCTGAGCAGCTCCAAGTGTTTCTACCATCCCTGAGTTATTTCCCAGGTGAAGTCTGCAGTAAAGATAATATGTAGCAGCTGTTTAATGAAGCAAACCTAATTATTAGAGTTTCACACTCTTATGTCCCTTCTCATTATTTACCTTTGTGAAGAAGCAATAACTGCCCTCAAAGAAGAACCACATTACTCCTCTCGTTTATTTTGAGCGGCAATGTGGGCTGGTGCATTCCAGAAAAACACAGAGAGAAATGCTCTACTTGGTTGCCATAAAATATTTTAGATATTTAATTTAGTTTCCGTTTTGATTGCTCTGTGTGCCACCCTGTAAATAGAGGACCAGCAGGAAGCCGACTGGCATGCAAACCCCAGCTCTTCCAAACTCTGACACACCTATTTGGTGATTTCAGAGACAACTTTTCCTACCTGGATGCCAGGGGAACTACTGTTCTTCAAAAGAGTAAGAAAAAAAGTCTCAGGTGTCCATTTTCTCCTCAAGTGCACACATTTTGTATTTACCTTTTGCTTTGAAGGAAAGACTCTTAAAATATTTAATCACATTTGTGGTTTGGCACCGGACGATGGCTATAAATCCATTCTAATTGCAGTGCATATTAATACCAAAAGGTTAACTGTACAGCCTGTGACTGTCAAGGAGTCACTCGCAACATGAATCAGCAGCACTAGTTCAGCTGGAAGGTCACAAGGGCACAGATTATGATAAGCTGTTTCCCGCAACACAAAGGCCGTCAACTCTGTTATTCCAGTTGTGAACAGTATGTTAACAATACTGGTACATTAATAACTCACAGATCCAGTACGTGAGCTCTGCCATGCTGCCTGGAAGGACCTACACCACAAAGTTATAAATTTAGCATGAGTGGTGCCAACCCATACCAGAAAGGAGAGAAAACAGCTTTATAGACTATCGGAAATCCCTGCCTGCCTAAGATCACCCATGACCACCACGAGACCCTGAAGTTCAGGTCATAGTGAACAAAGTGCTAGTAATTTAATAAAAGCTCCTGTGCCCTTTTCCACCCAAATTAAAAGCTCCAGTTACTAGCTTTTCTCTCTCTCCCCCCCTCTGTGATTGATTATCTGATAATGGTCTGTACTTATTGAATATTTCTGTGCCTTAGCACACCCTCTTTTCCTTCACATCTCCTGCAGCAGTAACAGTCTGCTACAAAAATGCCTACATGAAACCTGAAATCCCATCCACAAAGAACAGCCCGAACAAAACAACAGGATGCTTGTTTTAAGTGTACTTGAGCAGGATTAATATCCAATTCAAGAGGCTATAATTCTATGGAAGGGCTTTCAATGATGTGAAACACAAGCAAAGCTTTAACTCAGATCATAACTACAGCACTAAACACTCACCAAGCAATTAGCTGTTACAAACCTACCGTTAAATAGGGAAGCGTCAACCCACATTACCCTTGTTTTGCAGGAGAGAAACTTTAGGCAAAGTAACTTAACCCAAGCCATGGAGGAAGCGTCACAGGAGAGCAAGAATTCAACCTTTTCCTGGGCTCAGCAAGTACATACATAAGACAATGTGACCTTGCATTCAAGGTATTTCAATTTTAACTACCTCACTGAATTAAAAGAAGAAACCTGTTTTCAACACCATGACAGTCTTGGCTAACTGCCTGCCTCTGCTTTAACATCACGATTCCTCTTCACACTCTACACGGAGAATAAACCAACTGTCACAAAGCAGAGAAATTTAGGTTATAAATACACATTTCCTTTTTCCTTAACATGATATGGTCACAGGCTGAAAGGATTCTTAGTAGTTGCAAGCCCAGCATTTAACATACAAAGATGTCACAATTGTGTCACACTGGGAAAGCGAGATGTTTCAGGAGTTATCCCAGGGGTTGCCCAGAAGGAACTTTTGCAATAGGATTATCTCCATCTCTTTCTGAAGGAGACGCAGGATGAGAGGAGATTTCCCTAAGTACGTCTTTAATGCCTAGATTTGCAAAATATCAGAGTTGCATAGCATCACCTCAAATAATCCAGAGGTTGCCCGGCATCTTTTAAATACTTTGCCCTTCCCGTGACTGTCTGCCAAGAGACAGCAGTGTCTGCCAGCTGCCCTGTGGATTGCCACGGCACACAGAAATCCAGCTAGCTGAAACACTGCCGAGGGTTATCACCTCCAGCGTGAAGTGGTTTCCTTAGCAAATTGCTAAGGATGTGCCCATGTTGGGGATCACATCATTCAGCTTGATTTTACTGCAGGTGAAAATAAAGTCACCTCGGCTTATACAGGGATCATAAAGCTGGAACAGGGCAGGTGTATAAATGTAGTTGAATCTAGAAATGCAGTTGGAGAGACCCAGCAGGGCTAGGGGAAAAAACTTTCACAATGAAAAAAAGGACCTACAGCCCCCAGGAAATCCTTTCTAATGAATGTATCATAGAAACCAGGGCTGAAGAAAGGCTTTGGTGGTGAGAGCTTGTCTGGTTTTCATCCCCTTCTATCAGTCAGACTAATAAAAGACATCATCTCTCCCCACAAGCCCAGCAGGGCCCAAGAGATACTGGAAAAGGGCACTTCTTTGACTGAAAGGCAGATATCCACAGTGCTCACAGCTGTGGGTCTGCATTTCAAATCAAATCACAGACAGAGGATTTCTCTCCCCCTATTTCCAAGTCCCACATGCGAAATCTCCAGTGCTACTGTATCCGGCTTGAGACTTAGTGCTCTAGCACTGCCCGACAGCCTCCCTCCACGTTATCGGCTCTCCCCGCAGGCAGCCACATGTCCCAGCACGCCAAAGCGGTGGGCAGCTAGGGAAAACCAAAGTAAGAGAAGGCACCCCCGGGGCTGGGGGGTTTCCTACACATCATCATCCCAGTGTTATAAAACACATGGACCTGTAACCATGGCTGGCCACACTGCTTAGCAGCTGGCTCCTCTGCATGGTGGATTCGCTTTGGACATGGGAAGATCTAACCTCCTGCTTGTGAGAGCCCTTGGTTTTGTTTTGTTTTGCCTCTTTGGCTAATAAAGTGCTTCCAGAAACCAAATGCGAGTTTCCAGCCTCAGACTTATTCCTAGGGAGCTGGGCAGTGGGAGGGAGCACACGCATACTGGGATGATAAAACTTCCCGTTCCCTTTAAAATCAGAAACATCTGCTGCAGCCAGGACTGACTCACCAGCCAGGTTCACAGCAGGTTAGCCAGGGCAGCTCTCATCAATGGACTCACCGTAGCAGCTTTTCAAGGAACGGAAGGGGAAAATCAATCAGTCAACCAAAGGGAGAAGGGAACAAACTCTGGTTAAGAAAACCCCCTTATTTTCACAAAGTCGCACAGACAGCTTTGCTCCCTTCAAACAACCTCATTCTGCTGGCACCCTGCTTTGGCTGCCTGCTCAGGCTTGGTTCAGTTGGTTACAACCGCCGCTGACTCTGGGGGTGACCCCTTCTCCCACCGCCGGTCTGATGGGGAGGGATTGTATTAACCAAGAGTTTCCATCAGCTGCTCTCCCCAGAGCTGGGAGGAGGATGCCGAGGTCCAACAATGGGGTGGGCTCAGCAAGCCTCTTGCTTACACACTAAGACACTCAAAGGAAATAGGCAATTTGTTTATGAGCCAAGATTTCTGCTCAAGACTTGTATCAACACTTCCATGAATTCAGATTTTGAGCAACTCTTTGTTACTCAGCCTGAGATTATCAAAATATCAACACCCTGACAACCTGCTGGTGTCAAAAGTGAATGTCTCGAAGTCCTTGGACTCAATGTGAAAGATAGGCTTACAGTTCTGATCTTTGATCTCCAGTATAAAATAAGACCAATAAAATATTATAGGGATTTATGGCTGACCTCTCACTTGAGCTGCTTCACACCTAAAATAACACTATAAGATGTGCCAAAAAAGAGGAAACTGTTTAGGTTTTCTTGCTTCTTAAAACCTGATACACTTTTATTTCAAACACTTTTGACTTTTATTAAATAGACTGCTAGCAATTACACAATAACTCCCCTTCTGGATACATGGTGCAGGAAAATTAAATATGTGGCTTTATTTAACTTCTTTGGGAGGATTAGCATGGTGCTAACCTCTAGCAGAATCACAGCTGTCTTAGGAAACAGTTCCATCAAAGGAAAGCATATTTTCTACAAGACTTATGCTACCATCTTGTTTCAGACAGCCTGGCTGCTTTCCTTTGCCCATTCCCTCTCTCCTTTTCATCTCTTGGAACTAAAATATTGACCATTTCATCATCTAACCTAGTTTGCACTCTTAAAATATATTTTCTGCAGGGCAGAAGTGTGGGTAAAACACTAATCCTGACTGCTGGGCCAAGGTAGTTGAAAAGCAATTGAAGATTACGGGCAACGGATAACTTACGTTGGCATCGCACGTGACTGACTGGTAGTGCTGGGGGGAAAAAAGCACTTTGAAAGAAAATTCGATTAGCTTTTGAATTCAACTAGATTATCATGAAAAATGCCTCCTTTCCATAGAAAAGTCTTCCTTCTCCCTTTAAAAAAAAATCACATGCCTTCAAACCACAGTATTTTGACTTGGAAATACTGCGACAACATCTTCCTGGACTACAGCTTTGCTGCCCTGCAGTGACATTCCCCCTGGGCCAGCCCACATCTCCCATAGCCATTGAGTCATCCATCAGAGGGGGAAGCAGAACACCACAGAAGCCAAGGGCTTATCACTGGAGACACTGTAGGATTGGGAAGACTCTAGTGCCAGAAGTGCTGTTTCCATGAGATACGCATTGCTTCCCATTCCTGGAGAACAGCAAGTCACTGGCAACTGGTGTTTCCCAGTGCAGCCACTCCTTGCTCCCGCACTGCAGCACCTGTGTGCTGTTGGTCTCACTACCACTGACCCAGCTCGGGCACTTCTGCATTGCTATTATGGCTATTCCACGCAACCCATACAGAGACATAAAATCCACCAGACTCACTGAGACCCCGTGAAGCTGTGCCTTGCTATTTCTACCCAAGGAAAGTTACGGAACAGCTACTAAAGGTTAACAGCTTGATATCAAACCACTAATTTTATTTCAATAGTGTAAAATAAATCATTTTATCATCTGGAAAGTGTGGAGAGGACACAGTAAGCTATTGGAACAAACATCATGACAAGACCCTCCCCAGAGAGCAACCCTCGGAACATCCAGGAAGGGAGGGGAAGAATCACTCCTAATCCGAAGCAGCAAGTAGGATACGTTTGTTTATTTATTATACAAAAGATGCCCTGTCATCCCAGAAAGGGCTGCAGAGACAAGGACTTCAGCCTGACTGAATGGGAGTGTGGGGAGAGGCAGATTAATCTGCTCCTATGAGACTGCCCTCAACACTCCTCTTCATGCAGCTGATGCCTCAAGCCAACACAGGACACAAACAGCCAAGCTTCTCGGCTTCCCTGCACGCACAGTGCTGGTGGTAGCTGATGAGCTAGGAAGTGTTTCTGCACATTCAACTGAAAATGAGACAGCCACAGACAAAACCTGGATGTTTCCTTTCTGATAATGTTGAACTTGAACCTATTAATTTTTAAAGTTTAGAAGTCAACTTTAAACTTGAGTTTAACATTTGGGTCTATTACACTAAAATCTGTACAATTTCAAGTATCTTTTCATTGCATGATGAAAGAACACCATTTCTCCAGTATTTGGGATACCCAGATAAAATAAGAGTGTGAACCTTCTGTTGTACCTCAAGATGTGAGATTGCACAAGGTGTTTTACATCCTACTCTGCTATGCATCCACTTCTGGGAGGGATTAGCTAGTACTACTGCACTGAAGATAAAGACAAAACTCTCCACCACCACCACCACATCTGCAAATTTCAAGCTCCCAACAGCAAAGCAGACAAGCCAGCTTGGGTCTGTCAGGCTTATCTCAGGTCAGCATGGTGCAAACGTAGCTATGCAGCTCTGGGCCCTGAACTAGCTCCAGATCAGCAGACTCCCATTCACACGGAGCTGCTCCCGAGCTGGCAAGCCCTAGCACACCTGGGTCTCTGCCCACAGACACAGGGTCACAAACTGCTGCTTCACCCCGTGCTCTCTCCGTAAGCTCCAAGGTAGTCAGCAGCTATGTTAGCTCTTGTGTTTGCATCTATTTACTCATTTTTGTACGTTTGCTGCAATAATAGCCAGATTTTGATTGCGGGCATCTGAAAATGAACCTTTAAAATAAATCTATGGTAAATAGACTGCAAAGTTGTCAGACAAAAAAAGGGAAAGTTGTCCTTACCTTTTGCACTAGATAGACACTAGTTGCTCTTTCGCTCGCTACTTTATCCAGTGCTGTTTCTTCAAGTACAAAGTAGCTTACATCCGCGATGTGTACACCCACTTCGAAGTTCCCTGAAATTGCACAAGGAAGTCAGTAGGCTGCAGGTGGAAATGAACTGCTGACATATTTAACTCTGACCCCTCTCCTCCCTCTCCCAGTGCTAACATAACCTTTTTGCCTTATGCCTAGATCTCACAAAAATGATACCTCTTTCCACCTCTTCCATCTGAGATGAAACGTCTCTCTCAGGACACTACCAAATTCACAGCCACTGTGGCTACAACATGTGAGTGAATACACATATGAATGAATCCTCAAGCACAGCGGTGGATATATGAAAACCCTTAAAAACCATGTGGATAAGTCCTTCCAACTGGGAGCTTGTAATAGTGAGCCCAGTCCTCACCCCTTTGCAATCAGACAACAGTAAGCAAGAAGTATGGGACCCCACCTTGCAAGCACACAGGCAATGCAGGACACCATTTCCCAGGTATGGAGCAGCCGGTCACACATGTTTCTGGGTTCTCAGAGCTGCACTTGTTTCCACTTCACCCTGGTTGAGCCCAAATTGCTGCTGGTGACCTGGGAAGTCTTAAATGACTTTGGATCAGGCTATGCAGAAGTGCAGCTTTCCACAAGCAGAATATTCCCACTGTTATCCTGCCTTCCCTTCAGATTAGGTTCTTTATCCTTTAATTAGAATCCAGTCTAGAGGTATCTTAATTCAAAAGTTAGGCTAGAGGGGAGTACTACTGAAGTTTATCATGAGGTTTTGGCAATAATTTGGATTTGGAAGTAGTGATCATCCTCGGCTTTGGAAGTAATTAGTACCTTGGTCCAAGAAATTCTGGTTTGCTAATCCTCAAAGAAGCCTATTGACCTTTGTTTTCTCTGGAAAGACTAGGCTAGATTTGAGGTGCTTATTTGTAGAATAGTTCTAAGTGCAGTGGGTTCCTAATTATAACATTTCATTCTTTGGAGGAATTCACTAAGTTCTTGGTATCTATAAATATTTTTTCTTTCCTTAATTTTTTAAAAAAGACAATGTAATAAGATATCATGCTGGTGACAACCCTGTTTGTTTATATGCCTTGCAAAGAATATGATCAAAGCCTTTCTCTAGAGTGTCACATTTTTGAAAGATAAATGGTTTATAGCTGCCATCATTATGCTGTACATCTGCCCATGTGCCCTTCGGATGGGTACCGGTGCTAGATTTCAGCAGAGTGGGAATGGAAATGTATATACAGGCAAAGAGGAAGCATGAGAAGGTGCAAGCTCATATTAGGAGAGCCACCCAGCCCACTGTGCCCCCAGCTGGGAGTTCAGATAAGTGAGCACCAACCCGCTCTGTGCGAGTTTTAATTCGTAACAATTTTAACCTAACTTTATTAAGCCATGTTTGCGTAGCACTTTGAGTACGTAAAGTATTATCTTGCTTTTTGAGCTGCTTTTGTACACTCAACAGAGCAGATGTAAAGGCAGCAGAAACGCACATGGAAGATGGGAGCGCTGGGGATTAGATTTGTCCACATAACCTACAGTCACTGGAAGGTCCTGCAGAGTAAATATGATGCCAGCAGGGAGAGAGGGCAATAATCCCATCGCACACCAAGGGACAAATTCCACCACTCGTTAGGAAGCTGGGAGAAAAGACTGCAGATTAAATGGTTCACCTCAGAAAGCTGCCTACAGCTGTGTTGTGATATTATCACATGCCTTGAAAGCTGCTCTACATGGATTAGGCATCCAAGCCTGAAACTACTTAGACAGTAAGTCTTAGACCAACAGTTCAACCAACAGGTTTAGTATTACATGCACTTGAAGCCAACACACTCAGAAGGTAAAAAAATATTGAATACTTTGAAGTCAATATTGTAATGTATTGACCCTGCAGGCAAATATTGACTAAAGGAAAAGGAGAGGGGGTCATTACATCATGCCTTTAATCGTACTTTAATTCAATATGTGCACTGTTACATACATGAACTTTTTGTCCTCGGTAGAAAATCGACAAACCAAGAAAGATCTCATTGCATGAGATAATAAAACATGGAGTCAGCCAACGAAAACACATTGAGCAGAGTTAAATTTCATTCAGGTTTCCCACCAGAGCTTCTAAAAGCCAGGGTCAGCGTGAGCCCCCTGCTTTTGAACTTTTAATGGAAATTCTATCTAAATATTTTCTTACATACATTGACATAATGCAAACTGGCAGCTCTTTGGGTTTGTCTTGCTCAAGTATGAATCACCCTATCTCCCTCATCCCCCAAAAATTCAGACCAAGAGAACTTGAAGATACAGCACAGCAATCAACCAATCTGATTTCTCTCAAATCATTGCTTTTGAATGTGTTAGACAAAATACCAGCCTAAGCCTGCACAGAAATACCTGCCTACTGCTCTCTCCTGGTTTATTTGCTAATTAAAATGAAAGAGCTTTGTGGATAGAGAAATACTATTCACTAGGATTCTCTTCCAGGTCCACAAACAGTTTTTCTAGTCTCATTAATTTTTATGACAAAGTCACAAAATGAACATTTCACATTGTAAGTCTTGTGTTATTTCCCAAGGAAAAAAAGAAAATGTGGCCTGAATGAAAGGAAAAGAGTTAAACTGGCACTCATTTATCGAAAAAGTCTTGTCAGAGAGAGCAGAGAAAAGGGGGAAAGGGTGGACACCACATGGACCACACACCACAGGCTGCTACACATGGTCTACTCCACCTTCATTTTGATTAAGAAATCTACTTTTCCAGCAAATAGAGGCTTCAAATCTTGGCACGTAGCTCCCCATCGTGATAGACTTTATACCATAAATTTCTTACAGAAACAAGTACTTTACAAACCACAGACTTGCTTCGCCCCAAATTTAAAATTCTCCTACAGCGAAGCTAAAGCTCCACAACAACCCCTAAAGCTAGGTATACACCACCGTTTAAGGATATTTTTTTTCTTAAAAAGAAATTTACATAAGAATGTACAGGAGATTAAGCCAGACACTTCATATGCTGACACTAAAGCAACAGCTGAAGGGAGCATCTATTGCAATGAAAAATGCTGAAGGCACTTGGATGGCTTTTTTCACTCAGGATCTCTGGGATTTTTTTCATTTAAAATAATTTCATCTGAAAGTGGGTGCAAAATTGTCATCCCATTCGAACTCTACCACTGCAAAGCTGCTACATGGGAGATGTTTAGCAACAGGGAATGCAGTTTAGACTCAAGCAATGCATGTTTTATTAACCAGCTGTACCCTATTAGCTCCTCTCTGCAACTACAGACACGTGGCAACAGAGATGGATGGGAGACAGGAGTATTATTTGAAATTACACTATGGCAGTGCAAAACCCAATAATGAGGCCCTTTGCAAAGAGGAGCTCTCCTCCTGAGGTCTGCAAGTAGAAACAGGGAAAGGACTGGGCACTCAGCCACCAAAGCTCTTCTTGGGCCAATGCTCTGTGCAAGAGGGACAGGATTTGTTGCCACCTTACGGCAGACAACACAGTTCTGATGCCCTTGTGGCACTGCACACAGAGAAGACAATTTCCCTTTTTGTTTACCATCACGTAGGCTGCTAGAATGGTAGAATATAATGGGCCTGCATTCCTCAAACTTTCTAGAAGCCTGGATCCCCTCTTGAAGCTTACCACGTGACAGAGCTACAAAAGGCAGGTCTCCCTCAGCACGATGCTGCACTAGGCACACAGCAGTTTTGGAGAAGGATCGGCTCCTTGATCTGGGAATCTGGTTTGTTTGAACCCGCTCCAAAACCTTGTGTATGTAACACTGATAAGATGCTAAAATCAAAGGAGAATGGTGGCACCTCACAGAAGAACAAAGAACAAGCTGTTCCTTTTTTTATTTTTTTCACTGATGATCTCATTCTCTACGACAAAACAGTTCAAAGAACTTTCTTCCTTCTTTATTGAGCAAAATTATAAACAAAAAAGGATTAGCAAGAAAGAGCCGGAAGAGAGGGAAAAGGCCCTTTCACCCTGTAAATGCTCAAGAAAAACTGCCAACCCAGCAAGTTGTATCAAGTATTTGCCCCAGGAGTTAGAAAGTTGAGTTGAATGTATTTGAACAGTATGCAAGGGAACATGCTGGCAGCAAATCCCTCTTCTCTGTCTTTAGCAACCCTAGTCAGTCCTAGCACAGAGACACAGACCAAGCAAGTTCACTTCATACCTTAGCATATGCGAATTTCAGGACCATGCAACTTAAAAATGCAACTCTTCAAGGATAAAACAGCAGGATATAATTCTCTAGCATGCATACACACTCCCATTTATTTCCATCTCACTTTCAAGCATCAACATTCTCAGGAGAGAAGACAAACACTAGCAAGAGTGTTAAGTCAATGTAAAATCTAATACCAAGTTTTTTGTATTAACCACTATTTCTCACACTATCTTCACCCCTCAGGGAGATACAGAAGAGTTCAAAGCAGATTGCAAAGTGCTTGCTCTAGCCAGAAAACAGCCAACTACCTACCTGCTGCCAGCAGTTCAAGGTAGTTGGCTGTTCCCTAGCTAGACCAAACTCTTGCAGCAAATAATTACAGCTCTTTCCCATTCCCTTGCCCTGGCGGTACAATGTTGCTGCTCTTATCTGCAAAGCAATATTTAGCACCTTGCAAAAGTATGAAAAACTTGCATAAAGAGAGACAAATGAGGCCTTTAGCCTACATGCACGTTTTGTTGCTGTTAGGAGTGCTACAGTAGAGCATGGGTCTTCATCAAGGCTGATGTTCTCATGTGTGATTGTGGGCAAACCCGTGAGGACAGTGCCTACAGTGCAGGGTCTCAGTTACAGAAGGGAAAGCCAGACAGGCTGCAGATAGTAATAGGGGTGGACACAAAACAAATATAAGTGGCACCAAGGCAGAAAATGGCACTGAAACTTGGGGAAGCTGCTGGGAAGTAACTAGAGGCCTTCACAGATCTTTAACACATGGCTTTAAATGAAGGCCCCGATCCAAGCCCAAACATTTCTGTTTCTCTTTGGTATGTGTATGTACATCCATGGCTCAAGTGTTACAGAAGTGTCCCTCTTGGGATAGAGAGAGAAGAAAAGAGAGAGAGAGAAAAGAGAATGACTGAGTGGGAGAAAAGAGCAAAGGGGAAAGCAAAAAAAAGAGCAAGATGGAGAAGAGGAGGAAAAGAGTTTAATATAAAAATAAAAGTGGAACCATGGAAAGAGCGAGTTATTTGTCTGCTCTGGAGCCTGAAGACAAAGGTGGGTGGCATTAATTCTCAGCTGAGGTTACTTTTCCACCACAGGAAGCCAAGCTATTGTTCAGAAAATCAGACAGTGTGTTTTATTTTACTTACTTTAAAATAACAAGGAAAGTGCTTAAATTTTACTTGTGTGCCCTAGGGCCATTTTGCTTTTTGAAAGCGCAGTGCAACTGAGCATAAATCCATTAACTTGTTTACCATGAAACCAAATTTTTTGAAACATCACATGATGATCCTTTAGCCAACCGAAATGCAACTAATTACACCTTTTTTAAAGCAAGTAATAGCTTCTTCCTTCTCTAAAGGTCTCTTTCTTGACATAACCTCATGAAAAGAGTCTGGCAAAAGGAATCAGAATCCTGTATCTCAAGAGAGTGGGACAAGTCTCCAGGGTGCAGAGCAGCAACTTTTCCATCCAAGCATAAATATGACTTTAGTAAATGTTGCAACAACTTCGAAAGAGGAAAAAGTGTCTGCCCAAACAAACAACAAGCACCTCTAAAGAGTAACGATCCACAAAATACCACATACTATCAGGCATTGCCTCTAGGAGATGTCCCCATCCAAGCCCCTCTGCTACTGGTTTGCACGAAAAATGACCCACGGAAACAGCCCCCTTCACCTACCAGTCACAGAGAGACTTTGAGACCATCAGGAACAGCCTGGCCAAGGTTTCAAGATATTTGAACTCTTCTTGGAACTATGCTTAGTCACTCTTTTCTGTGTTTGTGGCACTTGGAGAGATGGCCAAGGTCAGGCCCCTGACTTGCACGGGGTGAAGAGAGAGGGAGCTGGCAACACGCAGCACGTCAGCTTGGCCACTCCAAGTGCCTGCATCAGACTGCAAACAGCAAAATGGCTGGGTGGGTTTGGGCTTTTGCTTTGCTTCTTAAATCACAATTAAAACCATTGCTTTCTTTCAACCTTTTAACTCCTTTAGTCTTTAAAATCACATTTACATCTTTTCCTTCAGGAGCTGGGCTGATGTAAAAACAATAAAAGCTGCGACTTCTCTCATTTTACTGCATAAACTCAGGAGCTGTGAGATGGATGAAATCCTCAACATTAGCAGAACCGAGATTGGTGCCAGTTATTCCAAAGTGAGAAACAGGATGAGATCACAGGGGAAGGGGAAAAAAAATAAAAAAATAAAACCATCTTCAAATGTTAACTCTTCCCATACTGAAAGTCTTGGTATTTCCTGGATTTCTGGAAGTATCTGAGAAACCACTGATAGAAATGGTGATGTTGCAAAGTGATGCTTTCAACGGTCCTGAGAGAACCAGGAAATATTCAGAGCATTTCATAAAATAAAGAGTAACAGGTTTTTTGTTATTTTCTTTTCTTCTTAAGTTAAAAGGTCAATGTGGGAGATCAATGAGTCTAAAATCCAGAATAACTCCTACCTGCTTTGTAGTGACTTTTAAAGCACTGTTTTACTCAGGTCTCAACTATCCTGACCTTTGGCCATTTTGTCTTTGGCATCAGCTGAATGTTATGGAGACAACTACAATTTTACAAACCAATTTGGGATTGGCTCCGGGTAAGGTACAAAACAAAACTCATGTGTTCATTAAGTGCAATGAAGGACAAGTGAAGATGAAAAGCACAAAAACATACTAGGAAGGGATCCCTTCCCAAGCAGAATATTTTCCAGAGTTTTCCATGAGCCATCACCAATTCTTTAAATAGTTTCAGAATTATGAGGAGACTTTATCTATTACTAAATTAAATGCTGGGAGCAGGGCTTCCATGTGAATTGCATACAGTTTTTGTCTGTAGCAGCTAATAAATTCAGCAATGTCCTAAAACCACTTCATAGAATTTAAAAGCTACCTTTTATACCTCAAAACAAAGCCAGGACACCTCCATAATGTGCCACTTCACGCGTCGCGCATTACAGAGCCCTGAGTTTTATACACAAACTAGCACAAGGCAAATCAGTTAAGCACTGTTTCAAATACTTTGGCTACAGTTAGCATTTAAAGCCCCCACAAGGAAGGTGCTCCCCCATGCCGCCCAGCTCTGAAGGATATGCTCAGAGATGGCTCGTGGTCAGCACGAGGCATTCCCAGGCTCTCAGGAGAGTGGGAGGGTCGATCCTCCCACAGGAACATGGGGTAGATCTTCATGCTGGTGGTGTTCTCCCAACTTCCAGCTCCCATGAGCTGGAAACATCTAAGCTGGTGATCAGTCAGAATTCAGGTCTCCAGTCCTCACAGATCATGTCATGTTACCGAGGCAGAGAAACAACAGAAGAGTGTCCTGTCTTGTGGGTTGCCAGTGAACCCACATCAGCTCTTCATCACCTTGTGACAGAAGATGCTGCCATCCAGAACACACCTGCTGCCTACACCATTCCTGAAAACTACCTTCAAACCTGATGCAATAACTCCGGAGGAGAATGAAAGAGCTCTTCTGTGCAAGTGGTACCACTGCACCATTAAGTTGGATACTTACACAAGAAGGAATTCTCCTGAGGGAAAAACACTAAATACTCAGAAGGACAGAATTTACACAGCATGTACAAGATAAAACATTTAATTGCAGACTGAAGGACACAGGGAATGATATCCAACAGAATAAGCATAATGCATAAAGATGTGTTCATGTTGCTGAGCGAGATAGAAGCAGGAAAATACAGATGCAAGTGGGGCCCAAGTATTTTAAAAGTCAGGCTAGAGCACAGGACAGCTGGGGACAGACAGATGGAAAATTAAGAGAACGTGCTATTTCTTTGATATATCAAACGTGTCCAGCATTGGCAGACTGATACCAGACACAATGGTTCCTTATGCAGCGATGCCTATGTCCCACCTTCTGCCTGTGCAGGTTTTCTCCCTGTTCCTATGCTGGTATCTTTTTACCAGCAGAGGGTCACAGGTAAGCTGGTTTCCTCTGTGCCTGCACAAGTGCCCAGCAGACTTTGTGAGGTGCCAAAATAGCAAGTTCCACTTACAGATTTTATAAATTGTTTTGATTTCTTTGCAAGATCCAAGTGTAATGAGCAAAGTGAAGAGGAGTTACAAACCTCAAATACATCAGATTTATCTACTGAATGACAGTACTTGCTATGTGGTCGTCTCTGGGAGAACCTCTAGATGACTACTTATGACTTAGACCCAACGTGAATCTTTGCTACCCGCAGTCTATCCCAAGCACTTGGCAGATGGATCTTCAATCCTTCACTAAGACAAGATGTCAAGCAGGATACCGAGGCAATGACTGTGCTGCTGTGAACTCAGATTCCCGGCTCAGAAAGCATTCTTTGCTGGTAGGGAGAAGTTACCAAGGCAGACTGCACTTAGCTCTCTCAAGCAGTCTCTTAACAGTGAGGTTTCCAGCCAACGTGATGAAGGTAAAAGGACAATTTTTGGTATTCACGTCATGAATTGTTTTTATCGCTATTCCAAGACTCATTCAAGAGGCTAACTCTATCAGGAAATCAGCAGTCTTTGAATTTAAAGAGATGGGAAGTGGCACCCAGCAGCTTTCAAGATGAATTACGATCATTTTGGGTGTAGGACATCATCCTCTTCCTGAAATGAAGGTTTAGAGTGGGGAGGAACCAGCCTCTCTCTACTGCTAGGTCAGTCCTTTTTGTGATATCTCTACTGTACACAGTAATCCAAGGCTGAGCAAGTGTTCCCAGGCATTCAGAGACACCGTGGGATTTAGTGCTAGGCCAAACACATACAGGGTACTTCCACTGAACAGCCCTGACATTTTAACCTTTTTGAGAACACAAGGCAACCACTGAGATTTCACTTTTAGCCATCCAACTTTTTGTTTATTTTTGGAAAGATTTCCAAAATATTTCCATCTGCACCTGGTTTTACTCTTTCTGTGTAACTAGCATAATAGTCAACAATCAAGAAATACTGTAGTGAATTGCACTGTAAGAAGATGTTTCTCCTGTTCAGCTGGTTTCTGAAACCCCTGCATTGCAATAAATTAAAAGTTAAAACAATAGCGCAGTGATTCTGAGGGACCCTGCCACTTTAAAAAGTTCATAATAAAGAATATATACAGCAGTAACTTCTTCGCTGCCTGCATGCAACAGAACATATGACTGAAGTTAACCATGTGGGAATTTATTCCTAGCTATTTGTACCCTTTTAAAGTTTATCTTCTTCACATATCTTCTGATTCTTATCTGTTAAATTTACTGAAAAAATCTTGTTTTCTCTAGCTCTATCTGGTCATCACCTATCATTTGCGGTTCTTCTCTAAAGACTCTCCTGGTCCCTGAGGTCCTTTTTAGTGAACAGAAATCCTAGGCAAAGCGCTTTTAGATCTGTTTGTACAGGAATTTCAGGATCCTCTTCCCATTACCCAGCTCTTTAAAGGCATTTGGATTTTTTCTTTCAATATACAATCAGACACCATTGGTTTTAAGTCTATATCCACAAATATTAGCGAGATCCCCTGGGACACAAAATCCCGCACCTCTAAATCTTTGGGGAATTGTCCCAGGTCCTGAACTTATGAACTGAAATGATCCGGAAGGCGACTTTGCCCAGAGCATCTCTCCTCCCTGCAGGAAAGTAAACTCACTTTTATGAGTAATTCTACTGGTATTTGCACATCTGTTTGCCTGTTCTACAGCCACGGTCTTCTTTAGGTTAGTGCTTCATAGACAATCTACCTTTTATTTTGTTCTAATCCTATGTCTTTTTCCCCTACAGCTTGCTTTGTGTACTGTCAAAAAAAAGCTTTCGGGATAAGGATGGAATCTTTATAAAATACCTATACTTGATACAAAAATCCAGTGCAATAAATATGAATTCCCAGTAACAAATCCTGCCCACTTTTGCTTAACCAAGCCTTTAACTAATCTTCTCATAAGTAGCTCTCAAATATACACAAAAAATGTTTTAACAAATTATGTTCCAGCAATCAATGCTCCAACCAAATCCAAACTTTCTTAATCTCCACCCCAATACCTTACCACCCAGTTTAATGCACTTATTTAGGAATTAGGCTCAGTCTGTTTCCCTTTCAACCACCATCAGTTTGGAGCAAGGTGTCCTATTTCCACTCAAGCTGAGGGGAGCCCTACATTGTCAAGTTGTCTCACAGATTTCAAGAGAGATGTTCGGTGGAGGAAAGGTGACGCAATCCAGCCCTCTGATTCCATTCAACCCTGCACTTGGAAATTGGAAGTGATGCGTGTTTCCGCACACAACCCCATGTTACTTTAAAAGAAGAGGCAAAATACACTGTACATGCTGCAGTTCCCCAGCACTACATGGGAGCACACTGTGGGACACAGCAGGGATCTGGATTTGGCACAGACTTGAGTGTATTTTGCCTATTTCAAAGAGTCTGCAACCACAAGCCCTCGATAGAAAAGATATGCACCTGTTTCTAATCACTGCAATATGTCTTTTTCACTTTCCTAGTGACACAACAAAACCCACCAGACTAATCAGCAGGTAACAGGAGAGCCAAGCTAATTATGTCCGATAACAAAGGACAAACCGACCAAATGTTATGCACAATCCCACTCCTTGTAGGTCGTCTTTATTTTTCCCATATTTGACTCCTGCAATAAATTTAAGTAAATTGCTGTTTACGGTCATTTTACATTTGACTTATATATCAGTGTGGAGTTTCTGTCATCTTCTCTGAGTCTGGTGTCTGTTCATCTTAAACATCTTACAAAGAAGGAAGCATAGTAATTTCATAATGTAACTTTTGATTCAACATTAGTCCTTTCTTCAGCATTTATCTTAAGCAAGTCAGCCCAGCATAACTCCAATTACAAACTCTTCCTACACTCTATGCTGCAGGAACCAAATGGATTAGCTGAAAGGTCCTGCACCACGTGTTGCTAGAGCAAATTTCACCCTACAGTCCTTAAGTGGCCAGAGGGACAAAGCTGAATAGAAGAGGGAATATTTATGTCTTAAAAAGCAAAATATAAGTGCATGCAACTTTGCAAAATTAAAACAACCCAAGTGTTTGCAACCTATATCAGGAAAGAACAAGGATGGAAGGAGAGGAAGACCGGGCGGTCACCTGAGATGGGAGAGAACATCTTGGGGCTACCCGGGCTCTTACAGGTGTTTTTCAAGCACAAGATACTGGAGCTCATGCACTAGGGGATGTCTACTAAGGTATCCACAAGGTCTAAGAAAAGCAGCTCTAGTGTCTGTAGGCCTGCAGTAGACAAGGGATAATTTTACCAACATTTGGCAAAACACTGGTTGGTTTTACCAAAATGTGTGAAATAGGCTCCTTGAACAGAGATGTAAATCCTTACTCTCTGCAGATCTGTTTCTGAAAACTGCAGCCCACAGTGGATTGTCTGGTGTCTGCTAAAGGTCATGCTGTTTCCAGATTTGGGTCACTAAGAGAAGGTCTCTTCTTTGCTTATACCCCATTTTCATGACACTCATAGAAACACAGTGTGTTTGAGGTTTTTATCCCATTCCCCTTAGGTAAATTTGATTTAAATTCACCAACGTGTTGAATGGATTTAAAGTGAAGGGAAAAACCAGGGAGCAGCACACTGCAGAAGTCTGATTTGCTTAGGTCATCAGGTAAAGACTAGAAAGATTCAATGAATGTATCTATATATGACCTTGCTCCGAAATGCAGACAACTAATGTCACTAAGGACATAAAAAACAGGGCAAACAGCCTGTAGAATATATTTCTATTCTGCAATACAACAATTCCTCCTAGAATAAGATTTAAATTACTTAAACTTGAATTACTTTGTGAAAGATTGTAGGGATACAGGAATGAAAGAACAACAGTGAGAACCATGTTAATCATCATTATACACGCAAAAAGATGTACAGAAGCTCTGTCAGTATGGCCCAAAGTACTGCTTTGAAATCAGCATCAAAAGACCTGCACATGGGTAAGACAACGCCTCAGAAATGCACGCCAATCACTTCTGCTGCATCCTTTCCCATCATGGCTTGACATTTCACTAGATAGAATTGTCTGCCTTTAAATTTGTCAAATTTCATTTCTGTTCCTACCAGTAAGCAGCCTTCAAACACAACTCCATCAGTTGTGTACATTACCAGAAATATAAACAGCACTTGCAGATAATTCCCAGAAGAAGTTTGGCAAGTGTGGGAGACTTGCCTGGTGTCACTGGGACACGCAGGTCACCTAGTGTGCTCTTACATGATGAGATCAGAATAAATCTTCAAACATCTGCACCCTGGGTGAAAACATTCAGGCTTGAAAGCGGTGTAGTTGTTTTCTGAGAAAGTATGCGACACCCGTACGAACTGAGAACAGCTCTGTTGTATGCTCCTGGCTGCAGTAATTTGCTAGAAGATGTGTAGAAAGGATCACAAAAATGCATCGACTGAAATGAACTTGCTTAAAACCTCAAGCTACCCTGAAACAGCTCTACAAAGGCTGTAGAAACTAGGTGCAGTCCAGATCCATCCTTTACTCTAAGATTATGCTGAGTCATCTAAATGGAGTACACTGTGTTCATATTTCTGAAGCTGTTACATAAATAACCCTATTTTCATTCTTTATTGGAGCTGATCTCTTTTAAAATATACACTCACAAATGTGAACAGCAAGCTTACCTCCCTACTGCTATCATTAAACAATAACGAGGAGCACGACCGTTAATCAAAAGCAGACTCCAATATAAAATCCTCTCAAAACCAGACTGGCCCACTTAAGACATATATCCCTGAAAAGTTTCCAGCTGCTGCAATATCCTACTGCGAGCTCCATTAAAAATACAGCTATTCCCACAACCATCCTGTGCTTCCTTTGCTAGTGACACCCTGCTACCGGGTAGTTCTTCATGATAGATTTGTGGACTACTTCTGCAAAAAATTCCTTTCCATCTTTTACTGAGGACGTAGCATGGGCGAGTCCTCCATCCAGCTACTGGAACTGCTAAGGGTTACACTGACAAGTTTTAAAACTAAGCAAAGGTGCAAAAACAGTCCCTTATCTCTCTACTTGTTGCCCAAGGTCCTTCAAGGCAAAGAAACTGTCACAGTCTTGAATAAATTAGCAACCAATGCTTGAGGACAAAGACAATTTCATTCTTCAAAATCTTCTGAAATGCACTGATCTAGCTGTTTGATAGAAGTGCAGGCAATGAGTGTTTTCTTTTTTCTTGAAGTTATTACGGGTGCTATACACCAACAGAGAGACATTTTCTGAATTGGGTTCTGCATTCTCTGTTGATTTTTTGAGATCTCCTGACATCATGAGGATGCCAGATATGTGGTTTGTTCATGCTGGGGATTTTTGGAGTTGTTTTTTTTTTAAAGTGTTTTACATATGGGCAAAAAAGATGGAAAAAATAATAATTTCTTGTAACCACATTTACATTTGGAATAAAAGCTGTGTTAACTCTTAACACAACTTTGTCCTCATGAGAGATGCAGCCTTGCCAGCCCTGAATAAGCTCTTAACCTCTAAAACAACTCTTTGTCATAATAATTGCAGCTAGCATAGCAACTTTTAAAGCCAAAAATCCTCAGGGTACCTCCAAAACATATCAAGAGGCTCTATTAAGCACAAGATTGAGGTTCCCATAGGGGCTCTCCTTAACACTGAAGAGTTGGGAACGGCTGTAGCTTTGCAAGCAAGTGAACACAAAGAAGTGAACCCAAAGGACTCCCAGCACTGGTTTTGGACCTTTGTAAATTCCTGAAAAATTTTAAGTCAAAGTACAGATATCTTTAAAAATTTCACATATGCTGATGGATTTATACCTCTGCTTGTGCCAGCCACATTTCATGGGCCTGTAATAGTAACCGACATAGTGCTATAGTAGTCAGTAGACCACAGGCTGAAAATCACTGAGTCAGGCTATCAGCACATGGTGGGCCAAAAAAGTAACGACTCCACAGAGATTCAATTTGCATGCAACTGCATGGCTTTTCCAGGGGTGACTTTCCTTGGCCTAAGGCTGAGGCAGTGCTGTGATGGAGTGTGGGCACCACTCTCACAGCGGATCGGAGGCTGAAAGGAGAGGCAGAGCACATGATGCCCGCGATGGGCACAGACAGGATTGCTCCTAAAGAAGGCTCCAGCTCACAGCATCTTCTCATTGAGAGGAGTCCAGGGTGGAACAAGCCCGTTGAAGGATGCACGGCTCCAGCCAAAAGGCAGAGATCTGGCACACAAAGGGCTGCTGTGAGCAGGCTCCCACTTAATGGTTCATGCAAAATGATATGTGGGGGTGAACAAAGGCCTTCGGGCTGGGACAGCCACCAGCGGGTGCATTCACTCATCTGCCTCTTGGATTTTCTCCTCTGAGGCTCATCTGGAGGAAATAGGAGTGTGCACAATGATCCTGAGAAGGACATGAAACTTTCAAAAGCACTAAATCCACACTGGATTTCCCATTCTATACATCTTGGATACAAGCCAAGCAAATCTTTACTTTTACTCTCAGGAAGACAGCCGTGCCTGTCCCCTACTCTTTCCTGGTTTCTTCATGTCTCTTCTAAAACACACTGGTGAAGTTTATTTTGGGGATCTGAAAGAGGAGAAATGTTCCTGCACCTTACACTTTTGCCTTATTTGAAAAACTGAGCTTTGTAAACCTTCTCTACGCAGAGTGACCCTGTAGTCTGATCCATTTTACCTTTCTTTCCCAACTACCTGGCTTTCCGGGGAAAAGGAATTGTTATCTTTAACTGCAGAAGCATCCTCTGTCCACTCTGGTTAAGTGCCTCAGATACCACCTTTGAAATAACAGGGCATCCTGGGAGAGAGAATTGTGCCTGCTCCTGTGTTATATAGAGGTAAAGACAATCCCTGAATGTATAGCTCTGACATGATCCTTCCACATATTCCTTAGCCTTCACAGAAGATCAGGGAAGGGCAGGGAAAACCTTCATCTGGAGGCTCCAGGAAGCCACCACAGGCCTGACACAGCCCCTGGGAGAAAGATGAGTCAGAAATAATCAGGCCAAGAGGACTTCAGTGTTTGCTTTCTTCCCCACATGCAGGCAGCTCCCTCTGCCTCATGCCTGTACAGAGAAGAGCAAAAAGCAACAAAGCAGGGAAGACTGGCAAAGCACATGAAGTCCACTCAGAAGGCAACTTTTTAAAAAATTTCTATTTGGTTTTTTTCCTCAGGTGGATTGCATGAGAAGGACTTGTTCCAAAGAGGCTTGATCAGGGTAGGGGGCAGCACTGCAGCCACCCACCTCTGCATCACAAGGGGATTTTTAGCAGTCATGCTACAGAGCTCCCATAATCAAGTAACATCATAATAACACCTAGAACCCTCTTGGCTGGACCTTACAAGTAGAGGATCCCTTCTGCACTGGTACATCTCCTTCCTTATAGATTGGAGCAAGAGTCCTTACACAGCATTTTCTGCAGTTGGGATCGGAGAAACGAGGCAGACTTCAAAGTGCAGCCACATCCCTGATCAGCAGATATATCAACAAGTCCCAAGTATGAGTGACAGCCCTGCAATGGCTTTGCAGACTTTCTGGGAAAGAAGAATTCTTGTTCAAACAGATATTTTCCTTGAACACTTTCTCCAAATGGAGATGTATGCACCACAAACCAGGTCAGTGAATAGTTTCCTGCAGCATCTAAAACCCACATGTATGTGAGCAGTAAAGCCTCAGAAGCCAGAGTTTCAACACCTTAGATCTGAGGGGCTGTGGGATCACAACACTGTCATACATCTACAGTAATTCAGATGACAAAGTGGAAAGAGGGAGAACAGAATTCAGCTTAGGATCTCTCAAGATGACTGTTTAAATTTTCTGTGAAATAGAACAGCAATTTTTTCTTAAACTTGCCCCCAAACTGCTATCGTACAGTATAATTAATTTTATTGGCCTCAAATTTTCTTTCATCTCTGATTTTTCTATCAGTTTTATAGCCCTGTAATACTATTCTGTACCTGGGTCTAAATGACATGACAATTCATTGGCCACATTGCACAGAATGAAATTAACCCAAAAAAGGGGAATGATGTCTTTGATATCATCATATTGCGATGATTAACAAGAGCAAGAAAAACTAAACACACACAAAAAATCACTTCATCTTCTTTATTAGTGGTGGATAGGCTAATCAAATCATGCAATATTTCTAACCAAGCCTGTTACTGGATCTCATCAAACTAAATGAGCAGAACTTGGATGGCAAAGTAAGCTTACAAGAGGGAAGTTCCTTAAGTCAGAATCATCAAGATTTGGCTTCTGGAGCTTTACTTTCTGTTCTGCTGGCTTTCAGCATAGTAAAAGTACAAATAAGGCAGAACAGAAAGCTTAAAAGGCAAAGAAAAGAATAACACAACTTATAAGGCACACACTGTTCATCTGACAATTCCCAGCATCCCATAAACACCAAAAAGCAATTCAGCCAGTGACCTTCAAAAAACTGGATTCCTTTATCCAGGGACTGTCTATTCAAGGTCAAAGTTTCACTAAACTTCAGTCTGCAAGTGCAGCATATTAGCTATTCAGCTGTAACTCCTGTAATGACAGGAGACAGCTGAGACCTGCTCAAATCAAATTACAGCTCTGATTATGCAAAACACTATGGTTCTGCATTTCCTGACACCAAGACTACTTCAGAGTGCAGCTTGAAGATATCTGCTCTAAGATTTCTGAAAACAGGCAATTAAAACAACAAGAAAAAAACTAGTTTATTACTCTACTCATATTTGGTAAAGAATACTTCATGACGAATTATATATACAAATGTGTCAATGGACAAATATAAACACTGAGAAGTATTTTGTAAAATATATCTCATACCGTCAGGGAGTTGTTTACAGGACAAAGCATCATCAAGATCTTTGGCAGTTGATGGGTCGATGGTGAAAATGCATTCTTTCCTATCCAAGGAGAGAAGAAGAAAAGGAAAATTTATCTTCCAGTCATGAAGAAGGTATCAAAACACAGAGACCATCAGAGGCATCCAGACAACAACCATATTTTCAGAAGACTCTGTTGAAACGTCTTCCAAACTAATCTGAAAGTCTAAATATAATCTAAACAAAAAAAGGGGGGTTAGTCAAGTGAATCTCCTTGGGTTTTCTTTCATTTTTCTTTTTGGTCCAACGCTTGCTCTTAACAGCTTTCCTCTCATTACTGATTTTCCTCCACAAAAACTAAACAATTTAGCCCATCAAGTTCACTCCAAAGAAACGAGCAGGAAGAAGTCTTGATGCCTTGCAGCTAGAGTAAAAATAGATTGTTCCTAATTGCAGAGCTAAATGGAACACAAATAACCCCCATCCCCATGCATAGGAGTAGATATCACAGCATCTGAAGCTCCACGAGCACAGCTAGCACGGATCAGAGGCAATAAAACATTTACAAACTAAGCTGAATGATAACAAAATTGAGTGAGAGTTTTGGTCTCAGTAAAGACACCCAAGAGGTGCAATACTTTATAACATCTACATTGCCTATTATGCACCAAAAGGAAAAGCAGGTTCAATAGGAAACACTATGAAAGTTATAGAAAGAAAGAGCTCCAAATCAGCTAATTAGACCTAGCAAATCAACTTGGTGCTTAGGAAAAGCTGAAGGCCTTTTCGCATATGCTGTACTAGGTGGCACCTGGAGTATGCAGCCCTGCCCTGGAAGGCTTACATACATTTGTCCCATAGCAGTGGGTGGCAGGAACACTGGGAACATGGACCACAGATACGGTCTAGGGCCACAAAGATGAGACAAAACAGAGCATCCGACTCAGGAATCATCACGTTTAATAGAGCAGAGCCTGGCACCAGCGAGACCCAAAACCTGAAGCACTCAACAAATAAAACTTCCTAAACTCCTACTTCAGAGCCTCCCTTCATCCTGGGCTGCCCTACAGCAACTTCTTGCCCAGGCCCCTGGACTACAGCAGGGTTCACCCAAGCAATGTGTGGAATGTGGGACTGGAGCTGAAGAGCAGTGAAGACAGTAAAGGAATGGTTTGCTGGTTTATTTTGCTTTTATCTTAACCTTTAGAATAAGTTCGGCCCCCTCCCTAGTTAAAAGATCCCCAAGCACAATGGTATAGGCTGAGGCTGCCAAGGAAGAGATCAGACCACTTCTTTTCTCTTTGCCACAGAAAAACTCATATCATGACAGCAACTCCCTTCTAGAGATCTGTAATGAAAACACCTATTATTTTTCTTACAGCATAACCATTGGTATACTCCTGGGGTAGTAAAGGTGGGAGGGGAAAAATTACAGTGAACTTTTAAAGGAGCAAATGTCACGTGGAATTAGCAAGTCTTAGTCTTTTTGCATGGGTGCTCACACAGTGAGAGCAATGTCTCTGTCTTCGCAGGCCTACCACTTCAGTACTTAAATGCTCTGGGTGGTATCTGTTGGTGTCAGACAGCTGGCAGCATGTATTTATATAATTCCACCAGGCACACTAAATAGAGATTTTCAAAGACATAAAAATCAGTAAAGCACTTTGCTGCCTTCTGAGACTTTGAAAATCTTTTAGAATATGCTAGCTTTCAGATTGGATAGCAAAGCTGCCTTAATCCCCAGATGCACATTAGTTTCTGATCCTTTGCATGCATCTAAACAAATTAGAGACTGTGACATTGAAAGATATAAAATCTTTTCAACTACACCGGGACTTTGATCTGTTGCTGCCTAGCTATCCAGTACCGGGAATCAACCAATTTTTAAAGGCTTGCAAACAACCTAACTTCCATAAATATATATTCCTTAAAATTCCACCTAAGGATGGAATTTCAGGATACCTCCACTCCAAGGTACTATGCAACTTTCTTTAGGGAGCTGTGCGCATGCAGATACACAGACAACTATACTGCAAGCAGTATGGGCGCATGCAGGTGTGCCAACCTGCATGTATTGATACACCAGGTCCCACTAACTGTCCTGGTTTTGGCTGGGATAGAGTTAATTTTCCTTCTAGTAGCTGGTATAGTGTTATGGTTTGGATTCAGTATGAGAAGAATGTTGATAACACACTGATGTTTTCAGTTGTTGCTAAGTAGTGTTTATACTAAGTCAAGGATTTTTCAGCTTCTCATGCCCAGCCGGCAAGAAGGCTGGAGGGGCACAAGAAGTTGGCACAGGACACAGCCAGGGCAGCTGACCTAAACTGGCCAAAGGAATATTCCATACCATGTGACATTATGCCCAGTATATAAACTAGGGGGAGTTGGCCTGGGGGGGCAGATGGCTGCTCGGGAACTAACTGGGCATCAGTCGGCAAGTGGTGAGCAATTGCATTGTGCATCACTTGTTTTGTATATTCCAATTCTTTTATTATTATTCTTATTATTGCCATTTTATTATTGTTATTATTATCATTATTATTTTCTTCCTTTCTGTCCTATTAAACTGTTCTTATCTCAACCCATACGTTTTACTTTTTTTTTTTTTCCCCAGATTCTCTCCCCCATCCCACTGGGTGGGGGGGAAGTGAGCGAGCAGAGCAGCTGCGTGGTGCTTAGTTGCTGGCTGGGGTTAAACCACGACACTAATGCACAGGGTATAAAGGTAACAGCATCCTGGCACTGTGACTTCCCCTGCCACATATAGTAAACCTTCCTTTAAGTTACTTCACTTAAAAGAGCAAATGGCACTGAATGGACACCAATGGCTTGCTTTATCTGACAAGTGAGCAAGAAAAAGGTTGAAGAGCTTCTTCATAGAGAATGTGGGCTCCTGTTTCAGGGGAACAGATAGCTTATCCCAGATGTTCTGGGCCTGCAACTACAAGCATCTGCCACCCATTGCGAATTGTAGCTCCAGGCAGTTTAAAAATTAGCAGATTGGTTTCAACGAAGTGCATATTTGCAGTCTGCCCTGGAAAGAAGCGAGCATAAATACACGAGTGCCAAATTCTGAACACATTTATACAATGGTAGCAACTAAGGGACTGCTTTGTTGAGATGTATTTGGCCAGTCGAATCTACTACAGAGGTCAGCGGTGGCCCCAGTTCAGAGAGCCCAAACCTGCAAGGCCGGCGGGGCAGCCCCAGCCTCCCTGGGCAGCGCTTTGTGCACAGCCTGCTGCCCTTCGGGACGCGCTGGCCGGGCTCCGAGCAGCCTCTTAGCATGCAAACTGCAGGCACAGACACAGCTCGCCGTCTGAGATACTTAAACTCACAGATGCAAAGCTGAAGAGGGGTCCAGACAAATACTGATTTAGCACTTCTCACCAGCATTTCTATGTGCAGCACAGCTGGGATATGTTTTACCACCAGGCTCAGATCTGCTTCTCCTTTAAAACTACTCAAGGGACTTGGACTTGTAACTTGTCACAGGCATTTTATTCTGGGCACAGACTGCAAGGTGAGGTAAGAAAGTCACTGAGCAAGTAACACAAGGAATGATACTCCCTGGCATAAGGACTCTCCAGAAGCGTTGCAGAGCCGATGGCCAGGTAGTCAATGGGACAAGAGAAGCCGATCTGCAAGGAGAGCTCAAAGTTCCTAGCAGTGAGATAATCCTGGCACACAGCAGTACACCTCGCTGAAGTTTTCTAAGTGAATTCTGCTCACCAGTAACTGCATTATTAAGTGTGACGAATTATATTTCTGGTTTTCAGTTTTTAGTACTGGAGAAGTTTCAGATGGCTATAGGAACTGGGGCTGGCATGTGGGAAAGGAAACAATCCACCGAGCGATGGGACCGCAGTGCTGAGCCCAAGGGCAGCGCCCCGCACACATGCTCCTCCAGGGCAAGGTCTCCGAGGAAGGCATGTTCTCAGCTATCTCCTTCTGCTTTTCCTCCAGCCCTACTGGTATCACCTTTTATCTCCAGCACGCTGCAGAGAGCCGCCTCTCGTCCTGGAGAGAACAGGGGCAAGGCAACAAAAAGTAAGGGGAGGAAAGGCTGGGTGTGGGCAGTGCAGCCTGCCTACTGCTCTGCAAGCTATCCCCTCCCTTGGCACCCAGGCCAGCCACTCCTGTACAAACCCCCAGGGAGGACCCTGGAGGCAGCTGACAAAAACCATCTGGGTGAAGAAATAACATTGCTCCCAGCTATGCGGGAAGTCCACCCTGTGAAGAGGAAGGAGCCATTCAAATTCCTCCCCTGACCATACTGTCTGGCTGTACAATACCCCAAAGGCTGTGGCACAAGGGATCTCAGAGAGATCAGACCCCATTTCTGACCATAACCAATCACAAAACCAACTTGCAGTGGGTTGTATGACTAAACCTCAAGGCAACAGTACTTTTTATGCACCTGCTAACAAAGACGTTGCTTAAGCACAAGCAAATAGCCCAGCTACATGCATGCACATTTGCATTGACCACAGATAAATACAAATCGGCTGCTGTCTCCAGCTTCTGGAGGCCTGCCAAGGTGACCTTGTGGGTTAAGGAGCTTGATCATTCCTCTCCTCCCCTTCTTTAAAAGCCCCAAAGGAGCCATCTCTCATTGTCATTACACCTAATAAAAATCTGTTTTATTCATTTCAAATTGTCAAAACATACTTTGTAAAAGTAATGAGATGTTCCAAGTCCACTCATTCCAACATACACACAAGTTGGTTAGTTAAAGGAAACCAGTTTAGGAGATAGAGACACACACAGAGTTAAGAGATTTTCTGGTCTTCATGCTCAAAAGTACTAGAGATAAACATGTGCCTTTAAGACACCCCCAGCACTGATCGAAAATTTCAGTGTGGAAACTTCCACTTTTTACAGGAGCCTCTTTGTCCAAAACATATGTTTAATGCGGGTTTGCAGAGGTGGACTTGCTCTGGCATGGAGTTTCTGTCGATGGAAGAATAAAATCTTTTCTCCCTCCTCCTCGTGGCCAGAGGTTTCATGCACTGGAGCGAGGCAATGCCTGTGAGAGTTTTGGAGGATCAGGGGAACGGCTCACACTAAGCGTGGTGGACCTGCAAGCAAGAGTCAGGAAAGTACATGCCACACAGACTGTCCAGACCCTGCCAGCCCCAGGCAGTGCCCGGAGTACTGACCCAGCCACCCCGAGCCCTGAGGCAGTGACAAGAGCACTGCTAAAGCCAAAGCTCGCACACTGGCTCTGTCTGCCATCTTGCAAATCAACCACCTGGGAAAAAAAATTGCAGAATAGAGCACTTAGTTTATTAGACAGTAACGACAACATCAACATATACAGGCTGGTATATCAATCCTAATTTAAGGAAAGCTAATTAAGTGCAGTTTCTCTTTGCACAGCTTAAGGAAGACTAATTAAAGCGGACAAGCATATCTGAGGAGCAGTTAGTCTTTTTACCTTTAACAGGACCTAAAATAAATGGCTAGTGCCGTGGTAGAGGTAAGATAAGTAGTCTGTTGGTGAGCTGGAATTACCGTCATGGTAATTAAAATGTTCACAGATCACAGGACTGCAACAGCAGTTTGTTTTTCTTTGTGCAAATACGTACATCTGTGCAAAGGTATTCGCAAGAATCAGCAGAGAAAATACTGTACAGTTGGTGCTGCAAGGTTTGGTACAATATATCAATTTTTGCCAGCTAAACTGTTCAGAATTCAACATATCAGTTAGTTTAGCCATAAAATATAAACACCTAGGACACAAGAAGATTACAAGTCCCAGTGGTCAGGGCTGTCGTGGTTTAACGCCATCTTCACTCAAGTGGAAGGCTACTTGGATCAAGATGAAGCACTGCATTTGTAAGCCATGGGCTCAGGCTGTATTAGAGGCAAGGTTTCTGACATGGCCAGTTGTTGGGCAAAGTTTGGGTGTTACCAGTGAGACTTACTGTAAAAGCAGCTTGGTGCTGCTAATGGAGAAAAGCACCAGTTTGTACACAGTAGACAAAGCAGCGCCCTGCAGCCATGCAAGATCCTCCGAACACAACTGGATGGCTTTCCCAGCCAGCAGCACGTGGATGAGTCAACTCACCAGTGGAGACACAGAGCCCAGATTTTCACCACTCTAACAAATGCCAGCAACCGTGAAAGAACAGTTCAGAGAACTGCAAGTACCCACTAGAGCATCCAAAAACCCTCAATGAAGCAAGATGTTGCCCTTACCAGCTGAAGTGACCATTCGCAGGAGGCAGTGTCCTAAAGAAGCAAGTATGAACCAGCTATTCAGGAACCAAGGAAAGCAGAGGATGGAGGAAGGACATCTCGGGCACCGTGAGTACAAATCAGCTGGGCAGCCTGACTGTGTCCATGCTCCTGTGTGCTGCAGATCACCACCCCTCCTAGCCCTGGCTGCCACCACCAATTCAAGTCACTCAGACTGAAGCCCCAACTTTGCCATTTGCCTGAACTTGGACTGCTAAGGGAAGAGGTCGTGGGCAGAATTTAGACTGCGAGGTCTTATGAGAGAGAAAGAGAGAGCTGGATGCCTCTGTAAGCAAACCAGAGCACCTAAGGAAGGGGCTGAGCAGGGAACCGCCAAAGGTCTCCCAAAAGGAAGCCCAGACACAGGGGAATGGAATGGAATGGAATGGAATGGAATGGAATGGAATGGAATGGAATGGAATGGAATGGAATGGAATAGAATAGAATAGAATAGAATAGAATAGAATAGAATAGAATAGAATAGAATAGAATAGAATAGAATAGAATAGAATATTTCAGTTGGAAGGGACCAACAATGATCATCTAGTCCAACCGCCTGACCAGTTCAGGGCTGACCAAGTTAAAGCATGTTATTAAGGGCATTGTCCAAATGTCCAAAGGCCCTGTCCGAATTAAACACTGACAGGCTTGGGGCATTGACCACCTCTCTAGGAAGCCTGTTCCAGTGTTTGACCACCCTCTTGGTGAAGAAATGCTTCCTAATGTCCAGTCTAAACTTCCCCTGGTGCAGCTTTGAACCATTCCCATGCATCCTGTCACTGGATACCAGGGAGAAGAGATCAGCACCTCCCTCTCCACTTCTCCTCAGGAAGCTGATAGAATTAAGGTGCCGGAACTTAATTATCTTATTTACCTCCCGATCCTGACTCTCTCCCAAGGGCAACTTTCAGACTGAAGCAGTCTCCTGAAATGTTTACTGGTCATTCATGAAAACCAACACATCCAAAACAACTACAAAAGAGAACAAAGAACACACCAGAAGCCACAGCACCCGCTAGCCTGGAAAAGGTGGCCAAAACCTGCTGCCTGTGAATTCCCAGCACACAAACACTGTACGACTGAAGATTCAAGCAGCTCAGTGGCTACCCACACACTGAGCATCCTGCCCTGCCCCAGGTTCGATGCTCACAGCACACAGTCCCTCCAGTCATCCAACAGTCCTGAAGCACCAAGCTAAATCTTTTGCAGAAGTGTTAGCCTATTTCTAAAGACCAGACTGCTGCAGCTGGAGGTGAGACAGTAATGACCATCATTTTGTTTATTAAAGTTTAGGCAGTGCAAGCCTTCTTTAAACTTGAGTATGTCAGTGCTAAGACATTTACAGTACAAGTGACTGCATGTCTAGACACTTGCAATGCATTTACATTCTTCTAAGGACTCCTTAGATTGTCCTGTTCTCTCCACTTTGTGAGTACACACAATAGCCTGGTGGGAGTGAAAGCTCAGCCTCCTGGTTTACCCTTATTAACTCCAGCTCAAAGCTGGCATTTTAAAATTAAGCACAGCAAAGGCACTTTTAGAATCTTTAAGCTCTTCAGGTCACTTCTAAGACCCTGCTGAGCTCCATCTTGCAAAAGTTAAACAGACATCATTTCTCAGAGCTGGAAACAGTTGTTTTAATTTGGGAACAGACATCCTAGAGCTGTCAACTTACTCCAGTGCACACTACTAACATTTTTTCACATAACAGTCCAATTGTTATGGCAACGACAAAAATCAATCTCGTTCTTCAATCACACGTAAACCCAGCTCGACCACGGTGTCTGCACAGGTTTGTTATAAAGTGCCAATAAGCATGGGACCAATTCCACTGATGTTCGTCACTCAAATGGGAATGAAGTACTCTTTCTCAGAGAGAAATTTCAGAGAACAATCAGTGCTTGAACATTTTAGAGATTTCAACATCCCACTCCCAAAGACATCTATTACATGTAGTATCTACCACATTTGTCACACTTGATGCTGGCAGATTTTAGTTAAAACCCCAGGGTGGCTCCTTCCAAGACAGATTCTTAAAAGGAATATATTAAAAAATATGCATGCAATAGAAGTACCCTGACAAATCTCTGAAGGCATTCTGAATGACCTGTAACATCGACAAAGATACTTGACACATCACAAAACTCTTTTTGCATGTGCATAAATTTCAAAATGAAATTAAATTATAAAATAATTGGAAGCAAAAACTGCCCCGTCCAAACACTAATTGTTATAAGCCCCACAAAAATCCAACACAGCATAAAACGCACTGAAAGCCCAACTTTCTACATCAAGTCAGTACTGTTCTTTTTAATTTCTCTGTGTTTATGTTTTAGCTAATGTCCTGTTCTGGTTCAGAAAACAGACCTTGGTCTAAGAGAGCAGCTGAAAATGAATCCTGATGTATTATACATCTACAACAATAAACATTTACATTTTCACCAAGGACTGCTCACTGGATTGCCGAACCAGAATCAAATATTCCTTCTATATATTTACTGCCTCCAAGTAAGGAGGAAGACGGAGAAAAGAGCACTGCAGTCTTGTAACGTACCTAAATGGCTTGAAAAGCCAACATATATATAAATGAGATCAGAGTCTCTGAGAGACCAAGTACCAGCAGTATTTCCTACAAGTCATGCTGTAATTGTGCCACAAATATAATGAGGTCTCTGCACCACCACTATCCCACGCAAGAAGGTGGAGTGTAATTGAAAATGCACTTGCATTATATAAACTACTTTAATCATAGATGCACAGAGCTAGAAATGGAAGAGACATTAGGTCATCCAACCCCCATAGGTCAGAGCCAGACTACTCATGACAACACATTTGCAAGGACTTTCTCCAGTATAGTATTAAGCATCTTTAGTGATGGAGTTTCCAATACTTTCTTTAGCAGTCTAAGCTACAGTCTATTTTAGGTTGGAGAGGAAAGGTTTCCTCTTTGTTTTAACTTACTTGTCCTCATAACACCCTTTTCTATCCTCCCACCACCTTAAATGAGTCTCATTTTTTCATTTTGGTCCACATATTTTAACTATCAACTACTATTTCTTTCACAAACTTCTAGTTCCAGTGTTGGCAAATACACATTGAACCTTAATTGAAGGTTAATCCTTCCTTGTAAATCAGTGCCTCATCTCCCAGAATATTTTTGTTAGTCTTTCCCAGACTGCCCCACTTCTAATCCATGCTGTGATACCTCCAGTAAAATTCTGCCTCATATACCTGCATGTGTGCCACCTATACTATGATTTTTTTTCTGAGAATAACCTGGGGACAAGCATCCAATCACCCAAAAACTTCAGGGAAGATGGACAGGTCAAACATTCTTCAGACGACTCCATCGGAACGGAGCTACGGGGAAAATGTTGTTCCTTGTAATGGCCAGCCTGTCCTAGTGATCAGTGATCAGCCCTGAAATACAACAGTGGGGACATACTGCCTCACCTACTGAAGAAGTTCTGGGTTTCTTCATCTACAGCATCAGAGACAGATACCTGGTTTGACACCAGGACTTGGTCCTTCATCTCCTATCTACCCCCATGTTATCTGACCTGTAGCAAAAGAAGGCCACCAGCAAAGCACTGTGATATCAAGGAAAGTGGCAGTATTTGGGACACTTGAACTAGGCCACTTAACATATACAAACATAAGAGGATGGGGCACTTTCTTCTGCTTATCAAAAGCCCACCTTGTGAGCCAGTGGAATCCAGTAAGAAATGGACACTAAGATTTTATCCTCATCTCCCTCTGTTATTCTCTCCATTTCTCTCCATAAAATAGGCAGCCAGGCAGGAACGAGACTATGTATAACAACCTAGTTGAAAAAGTTATTACTGTTTTCCACAACTAAACAGATTCTTAACTAAGCAAGCTTAGTTTTGATGGCCTACAAGATCAGAACACAATAATCCTGTCCAACTACACACCACCGATTCCACTTGAAGCTGCGCATCCAATGACCACACGTGCCTTCCTGTAAGGAAAAACACCGGTGAAGTTGCCAGTGTGTCTATGTACACCAGCCACTGGTAACAACAGCATCTCAGAGCAAAGACCATGCATCATTTTGTACAAAAAAGTGTCACCACAATTGCTGTAGCTATAGCGTAGTAGAAAATGTTATGAAAACAAGAGAGAAGGACCCAAAGAAGCCAACCAGAAGCAAGGAGCTGAATCACATCACTCTGACAGCAGCACTGTATTTATTCAGAATTTTACTTACTCAGCTAATGGGTGAGGATGGAGCTAACGTGAGCTCTCCTCACCGATCCAAGAAGGGAACCGTACCCCAGACTGCTTGGACACCAGAAGTACCCAGAGCAGGCACAGCCATCATCACCATCTTCTGGAATCAATCCTGTTAGAGAAGAACTAGATCGGATATCCTTAGACCCCACTGAGTAATCCTTTGTATGCCTCGTATCTCCCTATGGAGAACATTAAATTAGTCACAGAACAGCTCAGTGAGAGGGCAGAGATCATAATCTGGCCCTGTTTGTGTCTCCACTCCACGCCAAGATAACAGTCAAGTCTGTAGCAAGGTTGCTTATACATTTGCTAAACAAGTAATTTCTCAGTTTCCATCAGAAACCAGAGCATTTTTACATATCCTATTATAGCTGAGTAAGTCTTGCTTTACTTAACACTAGCTTTTTGTAGTGGAAAATCTCCAGGAAACAAGCTGTTTAATGATGTTTTATCTGACTTGCACTCATTTCTAATGAAAGTTGTCCACCTGCCCTGAAAAAAACATCTGTTTCAGAGGCTGACTGCTCTCCTCCAACACCCCTTGCACAGCTCAAGGCTGCCATTTTTACCATCACCTCTAATTTTATCAGCCAATAATCTCCTCGGGCATCTACAGCAAAGATCACACTGTCAAACCTTTACTATAAGCACTGCTAATCCCTGTTACCAGCTGTAACACTCCTCAAGAAAGAAATAAATAGTGGGCAGGACTGCAGTGCAGGTACTGTCCTGCTGCCAGTGCTTTCCAGTTACAAACAGTGCTCCAGACCTTCCCTCCACAGTGGACAGAGACACAGCAGAGCACCTCCACTCTCCCTCCCTTATCAACCAAAGGAAGGATGCTACATTTCTGAATGGGCAGCCAAGATTACAATTCAGCCTTCAATAACTTGGATAGCTTTAGGTCAGTTGCAATTGAGGTCACATGCTGAAATACCAAGATGCAAATTTTAACTGAAAGCCTTGTTGCATTAGAGCTCTTTGCCTGCAAGAGCAAAGTTCATTAACTCTGCCCTGCAAGGGAAGCAAGTGAGCATTAATTGCCTCCTGCCAATGCAGTGGATCCTTGCTGTCCCCCAGTCTGATGCCATCCAGGCCTTTTAGCCTCGTGGGAGGAATGGACAGTTATGCTGCCATTCAGAGGGACGTCAGCAGAGAAACAGGCTGATGGGAATCTCATGAAGCTCAAAGGGAAAAGCAAAGTCCTGCACATGGGGAGGAATAACCCTGTGCACCAGTACAGGCTGGGGACCAACCAGCTGGAAAGCAACTTGGCAGAAAAGGACCTGGGGACCTGATGGCCAGGTTGAACATTAAAAAACAACATGCCATTGTAGCAAATGTGGCCAACTGCCTCCTGGGCTGCATTAGGAAGAGTGTTGCCAGCAGGTCAAGAGATGCAGTCCTTCAATCCTTCCCCTCTACTTGGCACTGGTGAGACCACAGCTGGAGTGCTGTGTCCAGTTCTGGGCTCCCCAGTACCAGGAAGACTTCAACATACTGGTGCAAGTTTGCTGAAGGGCCTCGATGATGACTAAGGAATTGGAGCATCTGACCTACAAGGAGAGGCTGAGAGAGCTGGGACTGTTCAGCTTCATGAAAAGAAAGCTCAGGCAGGGAATCTTATCAATGTGAAAATATACCTGATGGTAGGGAGTAAAGAAGACAGAGCAGATTCTTCTCAGTGGTATCCAGCAACAGGACAAGAAGCAATGGGCACAAAATATGGGAGAATACATTTAAAGGTAAAAAACACCCATGTTTTTACTGTGAGGATGATTGAACCCCAGGCCACGTTCCTCGGAGAGGTTGTGGAATCTCCATCTTGGGAGATATCCAAACCCCAAACGGACAGAGGCCTGAGCAGCCTGCTCTAGTTGACCCTGCCTTTGAGCAAGGAGGTTGGAGTAGATGATCTCCAGAGGTACCTTCCAACCTCATCCATTTGGTGATTCTTAGGAGTTCAGAGCTGCTCAGTTGAAGTCAGTCAGTTTCTGCTCCCTCAGACCACATCCATCTTGTAGATATTCAGAGTTTCTTGCCACAGCACCCTTTCTCTGCTCAGTATTTTTAGCTCATTGTTTTGTGTTTTGCCAGCTGAGAAACTGCAGTTTGTAATTTTACCTTCAGCTTCATATTTCTTCTTAAAAGTGAATACAATGTCCTGTTTATAATAATAAAATCACTAGTTGGCAGGATGACATCAAATGGAAAAAGAGAAAGCAACTGGAAAATTTAGAGCAAGCAATTTTGAGTGCCAAGTTTCACATTTGTAATAGTCCAGCGGAGGTCAACAGGCTCACTTATTATTAGGCAAACGGTAAAGAAATAGATATCCTCAAGTTCTTCCATGTTAGACTATATAAACCATCTCCACTTGAACAGGCTCTAGCACTTTCCAAAAGAGTGATGTTATACATTTTCCACAGTAACGCCAACAATGGAAGACAAGCAAAAGGCAGAACTGCTTTGCAAAGAATGGCCTTTTTTCTCTCTCCAATATTTAGGTTTTTGTTTCCCACTATGATTGGACTTTCCTGGCTTTAGTTTCTTGTCCCAGTTAAGCATTAAAGGAAACAAAAAGATATGAATGAAATTAGAAACATTTGGAACAAGTCTTAGAAATAGCTTTTGGGTTTCTTAGATTCCCGGCTACACCTCTTCAAATGGCCTCCTCCTCCAGCCCCAATCTCCTGCACCCACCTCTGAATTTGCATTTCCTCCTTTGCCCTGACCCTTCTTCTGTTCAGGGGCTATATTTTGTCCCACACCATTGAAACACTAAGTGCAAAGCAAAGCAAACAAGGAAATGAAAATTACATGTTGAAACACTGGAAAAGACCGGAAAATGGTTGAAACTTTGCACCCATCAAAATTTGTCTCTATGACACTAATCCTCCAATGTTTCTCTAAAAGGAGAAACCAAACACTTCTCAAACTTTTAATGAAAAAATACCAATTCCAGTCAACCTGAATAATAAAATGAGAACTCTGGTCCTATCTGTATCATCATATTTAAAGTTTCTGGAAGGGAAGTTTCCTCGACCACACTATTCTGATACTTTATGAAAACTTCATGCTCTCTAAAAAATACAACTGCAATATGCAATGCCAACACCTAATACTTGCCTAGTATTTTTCATTAGAAGTTTTTGGTGCTCTTTACAAAGAAGTAAGCTGCAAGTGCCCATGAAATACTTGCCTAACTTTACAAATATATAAACCCATGCAGGTAAAAAGCAGATGTCCATAGCAAAACTGTGCACTAGTGGCAGAGAGTTAAATCAGCTAAAAGATTTCAAAGCCATCCACGAGGTTTGGATCTTTTCTGCCTTAAGTAATATTAAAATATTATGTAAACCTTTCTTTGTGTGCCATTACTGGAGAAATGAGAAAAAAAAAAAAAAAGATCTTTTGGAAGCAATTCTGCACAGGCTATGTAGGTGAGATCACAGTTGCTATCCAAACAGACTATGCATGGCAAGAACAGGCTTCCTGTAAAACTGAAAGACTTGCAGGAAGATCAAGGAACATATTTACAAGATGGCATGGACAAAATATCCTTCCCTTCTCTTGCCCAGCCTCAGCAGCTTGGTGAAACACATTGTCTCACTTTCATCTAAAACCACACTCACAAATGCCTCCAGTGCAGAACCTCTACCTCCATGCTCTACACACTGACTCACAAACAGACCTGACCACATTTGGGACACTGGTTAGCAGAACACAGAAGTTACCTTTTGAAGAGGAAAGGGTCGTTTCCCATGATGAAAGGAAACAAGGAAAAGTTATCTCAGGAAACACCCGAAAACCCAAGACTTTGCTCAGGTCTCGGTTCCAAATCCCAAAAGATTAATACATGACACTAGAAAATGTACAGCACTGTGTTACAGAACTGGGGAGGATTTACTAGAGATGAAGTATTTTAAGCCAAACTCTAATATGTGTTTACTCTAGTCAGGTGAGCAATGTGTAAACGGAATTAGGATGAGCTATTTAGAAGTGTTAACATGGCTGTTTCAGGAGAGAAGATGAGTCTTTACTTCACTGTTATTTATCTTATATTGTACTCTCAGAGTACTGTACAATAACCTGGGGAGCCTGACAGATCAACATGCACAAAGTACAGCAAAGATGGGCACTCACAGAGGCAGGTGCCGTTGAACACGGTGTGAGGTCCCGTGGAAAACAAGGCACAACTCCCGTGTGCACGTAGACCAGATTCCCAGGTTCAGCTGTCTTCTTCTGGATGCCAGCCTGGGCCAGTGTGTACCACCTATTTGTACGACACTGCACACCACAACACACTTATTGCTGGCAATATGAAAGCTAATATTTTATACCAAGTTAAAGCCGAGCTACCTTGGGACTTGTCAAGAACAGTCTCTCAAGGTCTGATGGGTGTGACTAGAAGAGATGGTGGCCAGGTCTCCAACTGCAGGACTCCACTCAGCTACATTTACTAATAAAACTCATCTTCTTCTGGGTAGACAAACCTCTCACTGTGAGGAAATGAAAAAGATGACTCATCTGTATTTTACTTCCATAACTAGAAGTCTCATGTTATCTCCATATGTGTTTAAACCACAGACTAGCTAGTCACTGGTGTGGCAGTTGACATTAAAAGGATTAGTAAATTAAGCTCAAATAATTGTCTTAAAAACTTTGACTGTTAAATGTTTATATTTGAGAGGATCAAAAGGAAATCTACTTTGTAGTGTGCACTGTGGTTGGGAAGGGGCAGAGAGGGATTTAAATGGCTTAACTGAAAAACTGTTATCACCTTGATAAGTCCCAGTGTAACAATTCAGCAACAAAAGCAAGAAATGCACTTGGAACTTGTTTCCAAAACCGATTGTCTGACTGGAGACAAGTCAAGCTCTTTATTTGCTTGAAAGAACTTGGTCAGAAGAAACAGAGAATGCTACTGAAATGTAGTCAAGAATATAAAAATAAGCACTTTCCAGTGACTTCTGAACTGCAGCATTCAGTATCTTTTTTTTTTTAAAGCTACTTGAAGCCTACAGTCTGGATCTGGTATCTGAGTGTTACCAGTAGTCAATCAGGAATGTGATTCTCCCCTGAATTATTCCATTGTATGGCAATGGAAATCCAGTAAAGCTGAAGCAAGTAAGGAGGTTGCAGGCTACAGTGCAGAATTACATCTAAAGTAACATCTGGAGTCCGGGTACAGATACAAATGCCTGCAGTTTATCATCTTATCTGCTCAAATTGCTAATGTCCATGCCAATACACAGGTAAACTAAGAGGGAGAGGAGCTTGTTACATATATGCAGGTGCTTGTACCAGTGCAGTGTCTTGAGGAATCAGGCTCATGGGGCTGTTTCACCTCAGCAATATGCAAGAAAGTAATGAATCTGCCAACTGAGACAGGATGCTCTAGCATAAGCAAGGGTGGGAGCCGAACATACCATATCATCTTAATAATGCATTTATTGTTTTTCTTTCTTGCACCTTTCTTTATTGCAAAGTGAGGTTCTAAACAAATTACTTTTCTTTTGTCTTTAAATCTTTTCTAGTGAAGGCATCTCTGAAATCTGACACTTTGAAGCGTAGCAAATCCACTAGTTTTGGGTAGTCCAGCAATGTCAGACTGTCTACCACCCAACAGACCATGGAGTTCCTGAAAGCTGGTGGGAGCATCACTAAGTTGCAGAGATGGCAATGTGAGGTAGGCAGACAGCAGAGAGTTGCCAGGCTGCAGGGAGGGACTGCATTTGCCAGCTGCTAACCTGATCAAGAGCCGTCATAAACTCCACATGACACTGGTTCTTCAAAACAGAGAAAAATGTTGAGACTAGACAGAAAAACACAGGACAGTCTCTACCTGTGCTTAAGTTTCAAACTAACAATGTCCAAGATCATTTGATCTGCCAGGCATTCAGAAAATCTCTGCTATAAAACTACCACTAAAATACGTAATACATTCCAGACAAAAACGTAAAGCTTTCCGATTAGGTGCCAAATACCAAATTTTCAGTTTTCAATAGTTCTTTTGAGAAAAAGCCTCTTTGCCTCACAAAATACTTCTCTAAATAACTGATCTTCTGGGATTGTAGGTACTTTCAAAAGCAGTTTCTTTCCATGCTAGCACAGGTAATGTGTAATATGGCACACGTAATAAAGTCAGTGCCTTTTCAAAGTGTGATGAAAGCAAACCAAAATAGCACAACCCTGCACCAACCCAAGAAGGAGTGTCAGACCACACTTTTTGTCATTACCTTAAATCTCTTCTTTTGGCCAGCTCTCCCGGTGAGATAACCCAGGGCAGGCTCTGGGGAAGACATTCCAGGGCTTTGGGGGAAAAATCAGAGAAATCCACACCGTACTCTGTCAGGATCCCTTCCGTTTCCGGCTCAATCTCCCCGGCCTGCCCAAGACTTTTGGCCAACTGCCTGCAGAAAGAAAGAAAAGGATGCTTTTTTAAAGTGTATAATTACTACTGTCATGTTGTTACTGTCCCTGCAGAGATGCTGCTGAGCCCTCAGACTAACTCTTTCACCCATTCACTTCTCCCTGCGTTTTGGCAGAGGACTTTGCAGGAATTCAGATCATACCATGACTTATGTCTGCTGGAGATGCAAAACACTAGCCAGACAGTACCCTGGGCTGTTTCATGCATCTCATTTTAAGGAGACGTTTTATATTATTACATTTTTGCAGAGGTAAGAAAGTGTCAAATTTTAGAAGAAAATACATCCAACAGGGATAAGAAAAGCACAGCCCCACACACAGGCAGCTCTAGCTTTACACATGGCTGGTTCCCTTGAGATCCTCCTTCCTCTCCTCATCACTGAAAAAGGTGACTCACCCCTACTACCCGAAATGGAGAACAGATTCCCACCAGATCCCAGACAGCTCTGCAAAAGACAGCTCCCAAGGAGCTCAGCACACTGCTCTCCATCCCAAAGGATACACATCTCTGCCTGGGCAAACTGATGACCTATGAAGACAGAGGTGTGAAGAACCTTTACTGCCTTCCTTTCAGGAGTTGCACACACCGACATGCCCACAGATTGTCTTTCCAACCATTTTCTAGGCTCTTTCCAGAACCTAAACATTCCCAGTAGTTTGTCCCTCCTCTCCTAGCTAAGCAGAAGCCTCTGAACCAGGAGCTAACTGGAGAGGAGCCAACGATCTAGAAGCAAGTCATAGACAGGGGAAACTGTCCCCCACATGCTAATAGTCTTTGATGAAGTATTCTGCACATGTGTGGATGAGGCTGCTGCTCTATTGTGCTTAGAGAAAGTTTCCATCTGCTCCAGTGCAAACCCCAGTACGTATTTGTCCGAGAGCTCTGGTGTCAAACAAGCATTCGGCTCTGGACACAGTGTGCAAACCAGGACTCCAAAGGAGTGGGACATTTGTTCCCTCCCCAGCTGGTTACAAATACCACATGAGAACCTATGTCCCATGGTGACTCCCCTTGTCCCCTTTCTCACCCCCAGATTGTTCTACAGTACACAGAGGTAAATTATTTTTTATTTTTTAATATACTGCCATTAGGGTGAATGGCACATTACAGCCAGTAGAGATAACACTCCTGCCCCAAGAAAATTACAACTGAAATTAAGGCAAATCCATCAAAATATGACACAAAAGAGAGGGGTAATAACACAGTGCAAAAACAGCCACTCTAATAAGTGTTTTTCCACTGCATAAAATACACAATCATTATATTGATCCTTCTGCTTTAATTCCAATGAGTAAGAACAGGCACTAATTACTTTCCTAAATTGGGGCCAAAAGAGTGCACTTGTCATTTGGACGAGCAAGATGTTCTCAGGGCTTCAAATGTGCCATAAACCCACAGAACAAACCCCATCCACGCAGTGCAAGCAAGCCCATCTTCTTTATGGGAGCAAAGCTATCTCTCTTCACAACGGGAAGGGCTGCGTAATAAACCTGTCACATTGTGTAATATGCTGGAAAGGATTGCACGCTTCGTGGCGTGGTAAATTGTAGAGCTCACATTGCCTAGCTTTAAAATAAAAATGAAAACAAGGATAAAAGATATTTCCCTCCATTGTTTCAATTTTATGTACAAACTGTATGGCAGAAATACGTGCGCGTTTGGCATTGAGGCTGAGTTGTCTGTTCCTGCAGCTGGGTCCCAGTCTGATCCTTATTTTAATGTAAATAAACGAGGCATCAGTTTTATCTCCCTCTCTCTCAGCACCAACAATAAACCAGAGAAATCACCATTTCATTTCCAACGTCTAGTGCAGAGCTGGGAGACTGAGCAAGGACGAGCCCGTGGGTCCGCAGGTCCACAAGCACCACCACGGATGGATTGAAAAAAAAGACGAAAAGAGAGGACATGTTGCCCTACCAAAAAGAAATGGCAAGGGCTTGAGTCTCAGGTGCCCCTTCTCTTTGAAGGGCAGAGCTGGGAAGTGCAGCAGGAGGGCGGCTGGACGGCTGCATGACAAGTCATGGAAAGCACCTCTGAATGCCAGAGTGCTTTCCAGCTCAGTCTTGAAACCCATGTTCTCTTGATCCGTTTACTGAAATTAGATTACGAACTCTAAGGGGTTTACCCAGAGGTTTGATATAGGACTAATATTTTTTTAATAGTAATTAACATTTGATTTACAGTGTTCCAGGGAACATTTCCCAAGTACCTTGAAATAAAAAGTGTACAACTGGCTTTAATTGGGGCCATGTTACAGTCATGCTGACATGATGACTTGCATCAGAGCAAAATCTGACAGGACAGCATGTGATCAAAGGTAACGCATATAGGATCACCAATGGCCCTGGAGTAAGAGCCAGGCTGTAAAATCACTCATGGGGCTCCACGGCCACCAAGGGTAGCAAGAATAGTTCAAGAGGCTTATAAACAACAACAGGCACAGGGCCCAGCGGCAGTCAGACGTTTCACTCCCAGGGAGTCACGGTGTCTGTGACACCCCAGGCTTGCGTGTATCTCTTCTTTTTTAAAATGTTAAAAGGTAAAAACAATTATAATGGTTACAGACGTAAACATTTCTTTTCTGTGACGTTGGTGGGGGAGCATTACCTTGAATTCCTTGAATACCCTTGGACTGACGTCAGACACAGTGGTACTATGCACCGACAGGAACGTGCCATGGTCGGGGCATTGGGCAGCATGCAGCACAGGGTATTGCTCCAAATCAGCCGTAGCTGCAAGCTCATTGAACTTCTCCAAGCTGCCGAGTCACCTGAGCTTGACCTCCCATGCATGTGCACCTCAGGCAGAGACACGCTAGTGCTGCCATCTTCCCCTTCATGGTGACACTGATCGCATCTATTCACCCACCCATTTCTACAAAAATTCAAGCCCTCTCCACTCCCCAGACTCAGCTGAAACTGGCCAACGTGTTCAAAGGTTACACTACAGAACTCTCCAAAAAGACAAAGGATAATTACATAAGGTTTGTTTCCTTTGGAAAGCCGGGCAGGCTCCCAAATGGGAGTGAATAACTTCCATGGGGACTTAACAGCCTTACTCAATCTCTCCTGGAGCAGACTTGTCCACATTCATCCTACACGGAGGGTTTCTTTCAGCAGCAGGAGAACATCCTACACATCAATAAGCCACCACTCCTAGAGGAAGCTTGTACAGGAGCAGGAGAGGGAACAGCAAGGAAGGCCACCTGGCTGCTCCCACTGCCCAGGGCCCAGAGCTCACAGGCAGAGCTGCACAGGCTTGATGAAGCCCAAAGGTCCCAGTGGAGATGGTGAGATGGCTGCAGGGCTGAGTGTCGTGGAGACAGAGAACTGTGTCACAGGAACCCCCAGCACCTGAGAGCACAGTCCAGCCCCACTCCACACCACAGAGCTGCCTCCCTTCAGCTGCCGGGCCACCCACCGTCGGAGTGCAAGATCAACATGGTGCTCCCCACGCCGATGGGGCCATCCCACGCTTCAGAGCGGTATGGTGATTAGCTGTGCCATGGAATGCAGCTTTACTGAGAGACAGTTCCATCTGCAAGAAGGTGTTTTTCCAACAGAGCTACACTGCTCGGGGGTCAGACCTTCCCTCGAGCCTTACAGCGAGCTACCCAAGGTATCTGGTCATTTCCCCTCACACCAAATACATTTGTGAATTAAAAAAACCAGAATAAAATGCCAGAGATGAAAGGAATTCCAGCCACTTGGATGGCTTTGGAAAGAGCGTCAAGTGAAAGAACATCCTGCAACATTTCATTTTATTGCAAATGCCGTGACAAATCTTGTCACCTTGACAGACCGATGTCTAAGGCCCTGAGCTAAAATAGCCACCAGCCCCGTGCAACGCAGGGGGAGTCAGTGATTCAACGTTTTAGTATTACTTTTTATCTTTTAATAGTCTCATCCATCATCATATGTGGGGGCAAAAAGATTCCACCTTAACCATCTCCAAAACTGTGGAGACATCTGGACTAATGCTCCAAACAGCCTTGGACTCCAACACCAAAAAAAGGTCCCCAGAAAATAACTGTACGTGGCAATACTTGTAACATTTATCTGGAAAAGGAGAAAGTTTTGGAGCTATTTTGCTTTACCTGCTACCTGAAGCAGGTACAGTTAAATGGCATTTCACTGCCATGGTAAAATCACTTCACATGCAGGAGGGAGCACAGCAGCACACACTCAGGGCATCGCTGCCAGGACATGGAGCCATTAGTTCCTCCCTGCTCCTTCCCAGCACAGTCGGGGTGACAGGGTGGCCTTCAGAGGGGACACTGTCTCACTGGTGACCACCAGGTGGCAATCACAACACAGAAACGCACCCCCCTCCCCAAGGGGACCTCCAGGGACTGTCAGGTTGACCCTGTGTAGGTGACCATCCTGGGTGGCCAGTGCCACCGCCAAACTCTTACCTGGGGCGTCCCACTGCTCCAGCCACACGTGGTCACTGTGAAGACCAGACTATGCCATCAACCGTGCTTGGAAACCTGGCACTGAACTTCCCAAGGGAAAAGGAAAGCTGAGGAAGGTGCATGACCAGCCTCAGGGAGTTCAGCTGCAGGATGAAGAGTACCTGGAAACACCCAAGGCATCCAGGAGAAATGACTGCCAACTATGGAGGGAGCTTCCCTTGCACTTCCAGCAGACTTAGATGGTGCAGAGTGATGACCTACAGACTCTTTAGTCCAGACACCTTCAAAACCATGGTGGTGTGGCCAAAGGGGTATCATGAAGTCTGTGGGCAGAACTAAGGGGTGCACAAGAAAGTTCAAAAAACCAAGCATGCAATGAGCTGCAGATCACCCACTCTTCTCTCCTTCAGGTGGGCCACGACTAGCAACACGGCTTATAAACAAGATTATAAGCCAGCCCAAAAGCAACCAGGAACTTTTGGGACCTTCAAGAGGTTTCCTTGTCTTTCAGTGTTTAAACAAGCATATATTTATAGTTAAAACCAAAATGGGTCACCAAGGTTTTATGCTCCCATTTCCACAAGGCACTTACTAAAGTGCAACAAAATCCCAGAGGAAAAATCTATGTATGAAGACAATCACGGACGTTTTCTTTCCTGACAACACCCTTTACACCTTGGAAACTACCAAAACAGCCAGATGAGAATATACAATGTTGTCAGAAGCACAGATTAAAGACACACACATGAGCCAATGAAAAAAGCCATTAGCCCATCCTCCTCATTTCCCCCTTTTCTGCTGAAAAGGGGGGTTGTTCATGACAAGAAGCCAAGCAGTACAATCACCCTCCAGTCTTTTGTCTGTTGGAGTCAAAGATGACAAAGAAAATCTCTGCCAATAAGAAACTTAGTCACAGCAAAGTTCACAGCACAGCCAGCCCCTAGTTAAGTGGGGCTCAAAGGGAGGCCACTTCAGTTCATGCACTGCAGTTTAGCTAGGAAATACTGACTGACTTAATGGCTCATGTGGCTCTCAAGAAGTACATGTGAAACTTGCTATTAGTGGGCACACAAAGCAGCCACAACTGATAACAAACTTAAACTCAGGGAAACAGGGACTTCAGTTTAGTTTACTTTTAATTCTAGGGCTGATAGATCTGTGCCAACATACTTACTCTTAAAAAAAAAGCGGGGCGGGGGGTATGTAAGTTTTAATTAAGCTTTACCAGGAGTTTGAGCTGAGGACTCCAAAAACCATGGTGTTGACACTGTACATCAGCTATACTACCCCATCAGAGCAGCTCTGCAAGGGCAAGAGAAAAGTTGGGCTTTATGCCCAACTCCCACTACCACGCATGCTCCAGATTACATCCAGATCCCCACCACCTGTAAAATTTGACCACAGCATTGCCATAGGTCAGAGTTACCTACTCTGGATCACCAACTAAACCAGGACTACTCAGTTTTATCCAAGATAACTGAATAGATTTATCAATGTCCACCATTTCTTATTGAGACCCACTCAACAGGAAACAGCATGGCCACTCCAGGTGGGAGCTTGGCACACTGCAGCTGTTGCCAAGAAAAGAGAGAAGATGCTGAAAACTACAGGGTCTTCCTTGTGGAGAGGCAAAATGAACTTGCAATCTGGATCCAGCCCAGCATAGGTCATTTGTGTAGCCCTGACTTAAAATCTCCTTCATGGCACTGCCTGCAACTTGAACTCAGGACAGCAATGGCTTTACAGTGCCTCCTGAAATGCAAAGAGTGCAACACCCTTCGCATCTGTTTCAGGAGTGAATGAATCTTCTCTCAATTTCTAGTATCTTTCCTTGAAGCAATGCAAATTTAAAACCACAAAAATCTGTGACTTCTTTCTACTTCTTATCAGTAAAGGCTTAAAAACCAAAGATGAGCCTCACAGCTACTGATCTTTTTCCTCTGACAGAAGTGAAATGCCTACACACTGTGTAGTACTCTTACACAAAGGGAGGAAAGAATGAGAGGCTGCCAGCACCCCAGGGTGCTTGTGCTGGTCAGGCTAAGTACCTGTGTGTGTTCCCTCTAGTCTGTAAGCTCTTCCGAGCAAAGACCATATGCTCATCAATGCTGTGATGTACCAGCACACTGAAGCAAGCACCAAAAGAAACTAACATTATGTAGCCATGAGATTAACTAGTGATGAGCTATCCTTAGGCTCATCACAGTTTATCCACCAAATACCAGAGGGATACAAGACAAGCATCTTGTTAACAGATTCCTGCCTCTATTGCATGTATCAAATTACATGAAACCAAGAACTCCGACTAGAAATCTCAGTCACCTCTACTTCCATTGGCAGCCACATACCCTGTTGCAAAGTTGCTGTCTTCTTTCCAGTCCACTATGCGACAGATGAAGAGCATATTTGAATAGTCCTCAGGCCTGGTCACAAAGTCTGGAGGGCAATCAGTCAATGACACATAGGCCCTGGGCACTCTGTGGTCCACAGGTGAGAACATGGCACACCTCTTGAAGAGTTCACTGTTCTTGTCTGCCAGAAGCTTGATGAAGCCTGTAGCTGCTCGGGAATGTTTCTTTTCCAAAATATAGACCACCTGGAAGAGGCAAAGGTTTCTACAGTTAATACCTTCAGAGAAACTTACTTTCTTTAACAGAATAGGGATACACAGAGGCTTAGCAGAATATCTGGAAAAATCACAAGGCCTATATCATGTTTTCCCTGTGTGTGTATATGTGTGTGTGCATTTTTTAACTGAGTACCTATTTACAATGTATTTTCCTTGCCATTTTGCTCATGGCTATAGAAGAGCTAAGTGCCTTCCAAGTGCTAGCTCTCTACAGCAATTTTCTTGATTACAGAACAAAACCAGACAAGAAGCAGATGCTTCCAAATGCAGGGAATTAGCCACAACATACAAGCAACTCCTGTAAAATCTTTCATTTGTATGCTCGGCCTGTGATTTCGACATTTAGCACAGAACAGGCCAGTCCAAAAACGGTGCCGCTGGCGGATCCAGTGCTAACCACAGGAAAGGATGTGCTGTGGGGAATTTGGCAGTTCTCTCCTCCTCTCAGTGCTTTCTGAAGTTAGGAGTTATTTTACCTTTATACAAGATGGTTTTGAAAAGAATAATAAATGACAATATCACTAAATAATTGTTCCAGAGAGGTGTTCATCCAGGCTATATTTTTGTAGACCATAATAAATCACTGGATAACAGAAATATTATAGCCGATTTCCTAAGCTTATACAGAAGAGTCCTTCCAGAAGGTTTCAGGAGCTGCACCTCTGTGCGATTCTGAGTGCTGGAACTGCCACGCTGGATGAGACCAGAGGGCAGCCCAGCCCACAACAGGGACCAGAATCAGAGGCTGCAAGTGAAAGCACAGGACGTGGAAGAGGCCTGACCCAGCCTGACCCAGTAGTCCTTTTCTGGTCTCTTAACATTCGGAGATTGACTCAAATCTTGAACCAACAGCACTAGCAGCCTTTCCAATGTCTGTAAGAATTAATTCTGACAACCTTGGATATCCTGACACTCATATTAGTATTCAATCTTTTGCCTGAATCTTGCTAAGTAATTTTGCATAACAAACAAAGGGAATTTAAACTAGGATAATTGGTAAAAATAATAAGACGCTTGATTTTTATCAGATCGGACAATTACTCTCTTCGAAACGGGGAATAAGATTCAAAGATCAACAGATGGAGACTACAGGGAGGCCAGGGCTGGTCTCCTTCAGCCTTTGGGAGCACACACATGCTCGCTTGTCACTCTCCACGGAGTTACCTTGGCTGTCCTTTGAAGAAACTTATCTGGGAGGAGCCTGGGATCATTCGTCGTGGGTCCATCATCTTGCTTTGTTCTGTGCACACCACCGATCCCAACAGCCTTCACTGCATCAAACACACACAACAGTTACTGTAGCACATTTCCATGACAAATTCGTGTTGGGCTTTTGCTGTAAAACTACAATACAAAGTGCATGTAGTAGACTTATTTGAAAGGAAAAAGACCTCTCAAGTGTTAGAATAGCCAAGGATGAAGCAATTATTATTTCTCCAGACTACCACAGAGAGCAGATATATGTTCGCTTACAATGCAGATCTGCTGAAAAACAACAAAAATCAAAATAAATCCCAACTTTACAAGTAGAACTACACCAGCCATAATAAACAAAATGGTGGAAAATACATTCTGTTTATTATATACTAAGAACTACATGAATTTCCTGGCATTCCTTAGTTGAAGTCATTAACATTATGTAAGTAGTCCTTCAAGTACATACATTCATTTAATATTTAATTTCCTTTAAAAACATTATGCAAGGTTATAAAATGCATGTTTACCTTTGAAACTGAAACCATATCTACTAAGCTGACCCTCTTCAGCTGTGGATCAGGATTATGAAAAAGTCCTACGAAAGTAATCGCTATATGTGACAAACAGCTCCCTCCCGCTGAAATCTCTTGACCAGATACTGGTAATATTTAAATCAACTGCCAACTAATTTCTAGTTTGCAATTTTCAAATATTCAAGTATCTGAGTTTGGAACTACCTGCTATAGATGGCTGGCACACTGAATGCATTTAGTGTTTACAAACATCCAAAGTGATCTTTGCCATGGAGAAGGCTGGGACTGGTCCCTTCTTGAGCTGCATCCCTGCTGAGAGCCTGTGGTTACCGCTCTGACAGCATTTTTCAGATGGAAACATCCATCTGCTCTTGTCTGAAGGGCTTGTGGAAGATGGCTGCCTTTTTCCACTTGTATGGCAATCGCATCCATCTCAAGCACATGTGCTAAAATCAGGCCTTGAGTGTTCAAAAGAAATTTTGCTTTCTTAAAGAGACACTGTGGCACTGACTGCAAGTTTCAAGGCACATAGCTGTCACTGTTTCCCTTAGAAGACATGAGATAAAGCAATGTTTCGCTGAAGGCTGCGCTCCAGCAGGCCAACAGTGCTCACGCATGCCAGAAAGCCTCAAGGAGAACAGCGGTGACACGCAGACCCTGGCCCCCAGATGACACCCATCTGTCCCGCAGGGACCCTCGACTAAGGCTGCTGGTGACATGACGGATGAAGGGGGCTGTGCTGCGGGAGGGGAGGCTGCAGCTGCCGGCGGTGCCGAGCAGTGCCGGGGCGCTGGGGACCGGTGCTTGGGGGGAGCCGGGGTGGCAGCGGGGAGCAGCAGCTTGCCCCGAGGGGAACGGCTGTGCGCCACCTTCATGAGGGCACGTTCACAGATGGTTGTGCCGCCACGGACGGCCTGGGTTGCCTTCGGGCAACGTTACCCCAGCGGTCGTTTGACAATGACAGCTATCGCTCTAATGACAAACTCTGGTTCTCATATGCCGTTAATTATCCCCAGCTTTGCCTTCTGATACAAAGCTCTTCAGGCTTTGCCTCTCCCCAGACATCTTCTTTTTCAGAAGAATCTAAGTGACTTTAATTTTATTTTATCTTTACTGACTTGCTAGCAAGGCCGAGAGGAGAATGCACAGATATTCAGGGGTTTAAATAAAAATCTACTTTCCTAAAAAAAGCGGCAGTAGTAGCAGCAGCTAACCCATTTCTCTTTTACTTCTCCTACTGAAATGAACTCAGATTTGCCACAACCAGGGTTACTAAGGGATAAAACCGCCCAGAGTTTCATGGTGACAAACAAGTTGGGGAAAAAAATTGCTCAGATAATTAGAAACAGTTTAAAAAGTGGAGATACCCAAGTTACACACCTCATTTGCTTACCTCCTCTAAGGTCTTTGCCAGCTAAAGGTCATACCAGGCAATCAGTTACTAAAGAATAAAAGCAAGGAGCCATTTTGTTTTCTTATAAATTTTCAAGCCATCAGTTAATAGTCATAGGTTTACAGTGTGCCAACCATAAAGACAGCTAGGCCAAAAAACAGGACTATCTGGGACAAAGAAACACTGGCAGGGGCAGAGGGCAAGGGGACGTTGGTAGTCTTCCAAAGGCCATGCCTTCAGGCACACCTGCAACAAGCCCAGGGCTTTACTGGAGTAAACTCTCCCCACTGAACAGCATGTACTGGTTGGAAGAGAAACCAGATCTAAACATGTTTGGGTAAAAAGCAAGAGCTGCATTCGCTGCTTTCCCAGCATAGCAGAATGACAGCAGCGACTCAAGGTCCAGCAGGCAAGAATGAGAAAAGCACCAGGAGCCATGCGAGAAACATGCCCTTGTTAGCACTGCCTTCTTTCCACTTATCCTTCCAACTCCCATTTCTCCAAAAAGTTGCTCGCATTTTTTCACTGAAGCAGCTTTCCCTGACAAAAAAGGAGCCAGCAATCATGTCCTTGGGAGGTATCACATACATGCAAAAGCACAGAAGCAGCAGGAGAGAGCTGTCACGGGGAGCACAGCAAATGGGTGACCAGGGCTTCCTTTGCCTGGGGTGAAGAACATGCAGGGCTGGGGCATTGCCCCCCATCCTGCTGAAGCTGAGCCCCATGGGAAGCCAGTACAGATACCAGAAAGCATCTAAATCTTCACTGTGGCACATGGTAGAACTTGTCTTTTTCCTTCACAGCCTACATCAACCAGGGGCCTTTCGCTGGCTGGAGAGTATCTTCTTCTTCAGGGGTCTCTCCAATTTCAGTATCCCTCCCAAAAATTCCTGGGATTATTAGAGACTCCAGCAGACAGAGCCTGGGATCTACAACTATACCATCAACAGAAAGAAAGAAGGAAGCAAATCCCAGCCATCTACTTATTCTTACCCATCTTTCTTAATCAGCTTCAGTATCTAAAAGGTCATCACATACATTTACTAATGGGGAACGCTCCTGAAACAAGGGACAGGGAAGAAGAGACACGAGCAACTCTGTACTGCTGTGGCCAAGAGATGTAGACTTCTCTATAGCTTGTAGCTGCTCCTTTTGAAGTCAAAATTTTGTCGGTACTGGGGCTACATCTAATGCTTGGAGGTTTACAATAGCACAGAACCAGCAATGAGGGTGACAAAATCCCTGTGACAAACCCCTTTGCTCAGAAAGGAGAACTACCCAGATCCAATGTCCACCTGGCTTAGTTGTCAAATTACTGCACAGAAACCTCAGTCTCAACAGCGATCATCTGCCACGAGAGTCTGGTACCTGAGTCCCCTAAAGACACTTCTGACAGTCCCTCTCCTTCACCGCACATCCCTCTTCCCTCCAGTGAAGCTGGAACTTGGTGGGTGGGCAGAGGGGAGGTATCAGAGCCCCACCAGAGACTGGTGGTCTAGATCTGAGCTGGGAGACACAAACATCTCCCACAACAGGGCAGAGCCACAGAGGAAATCCTAAAGGAGAGTTAACTTGTGAGAGGAGCAGGATTTTGAGCAGGGGAGGTGGGAAGAATCCCCTTGCACTATGCCAAACTAAAAATGAATTATTCTGACCCCTTTACTGCAGTGGTTATCCAATGACCATTCAATATTTCCACCCTGGGCAAAGACATGTTTTCTGAGAAAGATTTACTATGTTAGCTTAGGCAATACTTCATAAGCTTATCTTACAGTGCAAACACACTTCAGCAACTAGAATCCAGTGAAACTGCATTATAATCTCAGTGTTTTCCTTTCAGCGATTATCTGACAAACCAAAACTGTAATAGTCCTACTTAAAAAAAAATTAGGCACTAGATACAAAAAGCAACTCAAATTAGTTATGTTATTACCAACAAAGTAGATCCAGGACACTTGGAATTTGCCTCCCTCTGTAAGAGATCAGTTTAGGCAGCTTCAGTACACACTTAGATTTGCCTGACAGGCATTCCTAGGTCAAACATTATTTTTTTTAAAGCCCCCCCAATTTCCTTTTACAATTAAATTACCATGACATTAAAAGGTGGCCAAAGTGGACCAAAAGTCATCAGACTAGAATTCTGATTACTTGTGACAGATCCAAAATTATTTTCACTAAGTTTGCATTGGTCACTGTGGAAATTTGCAATTCTGTCCAAAAAGAATACAACTAAAGATGCAATATCCACTTGCAAATGAAAATATATCGCAGTTTCAGATCTCAAAAACAACTCACTGGAAAAAAAAATCTCCTTCCCCAGATGGAAAGAAATTAGTTTTAAAAAAAAACAGTTTGATGTTTGCTACTTCAGCTAGGAAAAAAAAAAATCTACTTGAGAAGTTAGTTGGCTTATTCTACATAGGCATATCTAAGAATCCCATCAGAAAGCATTATTGATATGAAGCTTTTAAAGAAAATATTGCCCTTCAGCTTAGTGCTCAGATACTAGCACATCTGTAAACCTTTCAACAGCAGTCTTCTACTTACTAATGAAGTAACAACACTTAGGTTCTCTGACATCTGCTTCAATAAGCAGTTTTCAGCATATTATGTTTTAGAACCAAATACATAAGGAAAGTGGTGTAAAACAAACCAATTTATTATAAATATCTCAAGGATTGTGTGTCACACTCAAAGGGGATGTGTTTTTAGAAGTTCTGTCTATATCAATACAAGAGACATGGAAATGAAAACTCCCTTCAACCAAAAAGCGATACATTCAAATACATGCACAGATTTTCCCTGGGTTACACTATTCTGCTACAACCTTCATTTTTAGGGACAACAAGGAGGAAACATGTTGCTGTTTAGAAGACAGTACAAGGGCTCTTCACATTCTGCCACCAATGTTTATTGGCATAGAACAGGTTTTTTCCTCCAGAACACAAAACTGATGGTAGGAACCAGTAGGTCACACCATACTTGGTCCTCCCTTCACCAAGTAAACCAAAATGTAATTTTTTGAGGATCAAAGTTTTCTTAGAAACACCTGTCCCTAGCTGGATGATTTCAGTTCCTACAAAGTTATTTCAATACCTACAGAGGTAGGAGCTCTGAGCTTCTCCTGATCTTGGCAGACTTCTCCCCCATGGAGTCCACAGTACAGAGGTCCAAGTGAGCTCTCTCTGAAGTCTCACCTAGCAGACCAAAGAGCCTCTCCTCCCTACCCAAAAGGTAGGTAGGAAGGAAAATGCCGTTTCACTTGGTACCAGGTACTATCTAAAACTGGAATTTATTTTAAACGGTCTATAAGAAGGCTCACTTAGGAAAATATCATGCAAGAAGCAGTACTTTGTGAGTATTTATATCTCCACACACAGAGCTTTCCACCTGTGATGGAGGGAAGACAGGTAGTTCACTGTGATGAGACTGTTAAGCCAACAGCTTTGGAATTTAACACATGCAGCCTGTCCAAAATCAGCCTAACAGCTCCTGTGTGCAATGCAAGAGGGCTCTGCAGGTAAGAAGCAAAGCTGCTCCAAATTATGCAGCACTCCCGAGTTGTCTCATCACAGAGCTGTGCGTCTAATGAATAGGACTAACTTCCTTAGAGATGTTTATTTTGAATACTCATTTAAGCAGACTCACCCTGCCACAGCTGTTCATGCCTAAGCGCCTGAACTCACACACCTGCGTGCCCAATGGCACAGTGAAGACGAGAACCAGGAGACTCAGATGATTAGCAAGAAGATTTTTGAAGATGCACAGGCAGGAGGAGACCCTCAGAGAGAGAGAGGAAAGGCATAATAATGGATGTGTACAGCAGAGAGACAAGCATCTGCAATAACACAGAGCAAAGGCAATGTGAAGAGGTGAGTATAGCTGGCTTCCTTACACATGCAACACAGCCAAGCATATAATTATTTACTTATTTACTTCCACAAGGAAGGATGGAGGAGATGGCAGAATGATGAGATGGGAATGTCACTTTTCCTTAGAACCCTCCAAGCCTGATCCACAAGAAAGATTCAATGTCATTTTGGGAAGCCGCCATCTAGCCCAACAGATCAAATCGTAGCTGTCTCAGTAGCCCCGTAACGTTACTACAACCACAGCACGGGTGCTCAGGCCTCCTGGCCCTCCCATGTCCTTGAGAAGCTGCCAGTCAACAGGGGGCTTGGAAGCTTTATTGCAACAGAATTAAACCTCAAAAAAACCAGGTAGTGTTGCAGTCTACATAAATACAGTTTTATTACATTAACAGCAAGTAAAATTAAAATGTTACAAAAACATTTCCATTGAGTATTTTGCCTATCTACTTAATGTTCTTCCTTCCTGCCTGTGCATTTGTTCCTAAAGTGTGTGTGTCCAATTTTACTATTGCATGGAAAATATGTTAGCTGAATGAATCCTAACCTGATTCATCCTGGAAACCTTGCTGCTAACAATGACCATACTCTAATTAATGTTTATCTTCACACCCACCATTCATGCTCAGTATCATGCCCTCTCACTTGCTTGACCTAAACTTGTAACTCAAAGGAGAAACACAGGTGAATTCAGGAACATATGGTAATATGCTGAACTTAATCTAATTCCTGTTACCTGATTGCATGAGTAATTTATTAATTTTTTTTGTCTTACTTAAGAAGTCATTTGGGGGTCAAGATAACTTACTAGGGAAGAACAGCATAAGAAGCTTTCCCAGCATTAACTTCCACTGCAGGCTTCAGCTGTGCAACAAAAGAATAACTGGAGCTTATTCAGCCCATAGCATTTAATCAATGCAACCATAAAGCCCAATTTGTTCAATACCAGTAGAACACTTTTCTTAAGTTGCTATACTGTTTACTCTTCAAGAAATCTATGCTCTCATTTGAGAAAAGTTATAGCAACAACCAGAAGAGCTAGATCCAGAGACCCACAAACATGAACTTAGGATAAACTAATAGAAAGCTGTCTCGAGCAGCTGAAACGGCTCCAGCTTCTCTGCTGGTTTTCCAGGCTTCAGCAGAGTGAAACCGATCTGATTTTTGACAGTTCCACCTCAAGGATTTCTATTAAAAGCCGTGTAACTGAGAAGATTTCCTGGTGAGCTTTCACTCTGCTGTGGCCTAGAAATGTTAAGAGCTATGCAGTGGAGACAATCCATCTCCAGAAAGCTGCAGGCTAGGAAAGAAGCGTGAAGACTCCTTAAAAGCACTCAGAGTGAATGGGAGCCTCTGGAGAGAAGGGAGAAGAACATTTATTCCTTCCAGCAGCCAGTGACGTTGGTGGGCTCCAAATTTGTCAGAGATTTCATGGCAGCTAAACTGAAAGAAGGGGGAACCTGAGCAGAGCAGAGGGACAGCATGCGGTCCAGATTCTCGTCACCATCCTCCTTTCCCTACCAGCCTTGGCCAAAGAGAGGAACAGTAGTATCTCTCTAAACTCTGCCTATGCCAATACGAGACACTGCCAACTGCAGAAGGACTCCAGGTGCCAGAGGAAGACACAAGAGAAAGGTAGGCACCTTGTCAAGCTTAAAAGAAGAGACAAAGGACACAAAAGCACAAGAGGGGGCATGGAAGTGCATGCGAAGGTAAAGAAGTGCAAAACAGAGATTAAACTCTAGATTATAAATACTTTTTTTTCTTTGCTAGAAGGATCCAAAAACCTTTCTAAGCACTGGGTCTAGAGCATCATCTTGAGAAAAGAATGGTTTAATACATTATCACACAACCATATGGTGAACTTACCAAATGCCACCACTTCTGTTCAGCCAAGCAATCCTGAAACACTCAGTAACAGCCTCCAGTCAGTTGCAGTGTGGACACCAAGCAATTTTAGGTTATAAATTTTGAGCTTACCAGGGCTTCTAGAGACTGACAGTTACATTTGACTTGAAAAGAGATCAACCAGCATCCACCTGGCCAATGCTGAACAGACAGGGAGACAGGAGCAATTTCTGCAGCAGCCCCAACCGAAATTCTGTTGACTCTACCTATTAACCATCAGCTATTCGATTCAATTTTCCATCATGCAATTGGCTGAGTTAGCTGTCAGTTTACTCTGCCTGTAAATGAGCTACTTCTATTCAAAATTAATTATGTCAAGGCAGTAAGCAAGCCTCGGACATTCACATATTCAAACTCTGATTTGCAGAAGTATAGGTGTAAGTGGAAATCCTGAACAAACACAACTATCTGATTGCTGCCAGGGCAGTCAGTCCACCAACTTGATGACTTCTGTGAGCCACCCCGTGGGAAGCAGGATATTCTGTGTATCTGGTAAAGTAAGATCTCTTGTGAGAAGAGTTGAAAAAAGCTGAGCAAACTAGTTTGACAAGGATAGCTTTTGGCATAGTGACACAGTTTTACAAACTTTTATTTGAATATCTTTTCGCTAAGAAAGGCTGAGGCACTTTTATGAGCACAGCTGCCATTCTCAAGAGTACAAGGAGCTGCTACTGTTCAATTGCTGGTGTTTCTTTATCAGAGCAATCTGATTCCAATATTTAACAAGAGACAGCTCACATTTGTATGAAACTCATGTGACACACAAGTCTGTGTAGGGATAGAGCATCGTACAGTATTCTGTACAGAACATTTTGCACCTTCCCTGGGTTGGGAGGATACAGAGAAGTTTCTATTTTTTATTACATATTGAAATGGAGCATAAGGAAAATCCTTCTACTGCAGTGACAAGTCACAGAAATAATGTATTCTAGGTCAGTACTAAGTGATAAGATAAAAGTTACATTGCAGTAGTCAATGTGAATGAGGATTAAGGAAAAGAATTACAGACCTGACAAAGGTCATGTCGACTGGCAGATGACTCCTCTGGATAGCAGTAACACAAAGTAAGTTGAAGTCTCAGGGTAAAACAGAGGACTTGCATGTCAGTACCAAGCACTACAGAGAATTCATCTTTTCTGTGTACACAGTATCATTCAGACTAGTGCCAGGATGCTATTGCCTTGTTCTTTGCCTGCATTTCAACAGGGCATAGAAACCCCAGAGAGGGTTTGAAGGACACTAGTAAGGGAGCTGAGAAACTTTCTTCGGGGTTCTCATTCTTACTGTCTTTGTAAAGAAAAAAAAAAAGAGAGAAAGATTGTTTAGTGTGTAGAGATATTTACACCTTGGAAATACAGCTGAAAACACAAGAGGACAGAGATTTCCAACTTTGCTAAAAAAGACCTACCTCCAATGACCAAAACTTAGCATTAAGACAATCTAACTTTGGAACAGGACAGTATTGCTCTTTGTGTAGAACAGCATGCTGGAGAGGAAAATGGCTCATCACTTCCTAGATCAGAGACTTCTCTGAAGATAATCTTTAACCCAACTGCTTGCAAGAAGAGTTCAGAAAAGCAGAGCAAACTCGTTTGACCAGGACAGCTTCTGGCAGAGTGAAACCAGTTATGAACTTTTATTTAAATACCCTTGAGCAAAGCAAGACTGACGCACTTTTATGAGCACAAGAACTTTCAGAAAGTACACAGGCTGAGAATTAGGCTGAATGTGATGGTCTCTTCACTTCTGTGGACTTCCCTCTTGTTCATTCCATCCTTTCTGGGGTCTTAGGAAGAGAAGGGCAGGAAGCACAGCTCTCATAACTGCAACACTTAGTGAAGACAGATCCAACACCTGAGTCTCACTCAGCCTGCAGCCCCATGCATAACAATTTATACCAGTTTGCTTTAAGCCCCACAGAGGCATAGGAAGCCCAACATACAATGACTTCAGGGAAATTCATTCCACTCAAATCTGGGCCATAATCAGCGTACACAGTGTTTCATGCTTCAGAGCTTCTGACAGCAAAGGCCAACCCCAAATTCTTTGCCCCACTGTGTAACTACAGATGGAGGGGGTCACCGTGCTCTGAAGAGGAACAGAGCCACAACGAGGGACGGGACACAGGCCGGGGTAGAAAAGATATCAAAACAGCCTGCACTCCCAGTGCAACCCAGAGTGCTCTTATTCAAATGACATATCTACTTTTATTCTTCATGGTTCATTCTGACCATCAGCAGCAGAACAAATGAGCCAGCAACAGAGAGATTGTGTAATTCTACTCCTCCATCAGAAAGGACAAAAGCCGTCTTGCAAGTGAGAGGCAGCAATCTGCAGAGCTTGTGTATATGCACAAAGATTTGAGCACTGTCTCAACGTGGCTCTGGGGTTTTTTGCCCCAGAATGAGTAAAATTTACTTTTGATTCTATTAGAGTAGCCATGGATATTTTTCACCCCCAGAAATCCGGTGAGTTTTTTTTTTAGTTTGGATTTTGTTTAGGTCTTTTATATACAGAGATCTTTATATATATACATACACACACATATATATATACACACATGCATATATGTACATACATAAAGTGCACATGAGAACATGATAAACTGTTTCTTGATTTTATTTTATTAAATATGATACCCTTGATGGCATCTTTGTCCAGCTTGAAACCTTCAGACTTCCCTATGTTAGGGAAAAAAAGAAGAAAGCCCACTACAAGTGTTCATTTAAGAGTTGCACTGGCCACAAATTTTTTCTGCTGCTCCCTTCTGTGCATAAGGCCATGCAATGAGTCTGTGTAATAAACCCTACAAAGGAATGCTCTTAGGGAAAGTAAGTAAAGCACTGGTTTTGGTGGGTCAGCAAGAAATCCCCGCCATGGGAACTCATCTCCCATCCACCCCTCTGTGTTTTGCTGCAGTAGTTGTTTCCAGCAGAAGGGATGTAACATGAAAGAAAAGGCTCACAGGCAGTTAACTTGAAAGGAAAGTTCAACAGGCAGCATCAGCCAAGCAGCCCTCCCAGGGGAGGCCCACATTACACAGGGAAGGGCACTTCCACTCACTACAGTCCAACCCTGCAAAGCACTCTGCCTCCCAATGCCGGTACCACATTCCAGTGGATGGCCTTAGTAAGTCCAGTGGATATTATCCTCTAAGGCTAAGTTCTGCCTTGAAACAGTGTATGTTTGGTCCTTTTAAAAAAGCCACACCTGTGAAGACTGAATTTGGCAGGATCTTTTCTTTTTTCATGACAGTTATCACTGATGCTGGAATAACTATATCTGTTTTCCAGGCAAGACTTAAAATCTGGGTAAGTGATGATATGAGAAATTGCATGAAAGACAGGAAACAAGCCAAAGCAATCATCAACTGCTCAAAAACACCTTCAGAAAAAGCAGCATCGTAAACTTTATATGTATAAAAAAAGGACAGCATTAAAAAGCAGAGCAAGAAGAAACTAGAGAAAAATCCATATGAGTTATATGGCCAAAGAAGCTGAAGCAACTATTAAAAGAGGCGATAGCAAAATACAAACTCAGCAGAAATCTAACTGGCACATCCACACCAGCCACAAGGCTTGTTAAGGATGAACACGAAAAGGCCTTCAAAACAAAAGAAAACAGTTGGCTCAGGCAACTGCGATGGAAAAGTAGGTTGGATTTCAACTGTGTAGAAAATAAGCTGATCTAACATTTGCCCTACAAATATTCTCCAAAGATAGAATTAAATGGCAAAAACCACTCAGATGGCACAGATTTTAAGAGGTGACTTGAAAACCTCCAACACAGGTCACCCCAGAGCATCTTGAGGAACTATGATGCACCAAGAAAAGTAACTCTCATCAAGCCTTTACACTAAAGGACAGTCATACAGGTACAGTAAAATATTGGCTCGAGTCTGTATTTATTTTAGATGCTGGTGTCAAACTAGAATGTATTTCTCTGAATTTTAATTTGCCATTGCTATCAGAACCAACAGAGACGCAACAGACACAACATGTGACTCAGGAGCATTTTAGGAGATTTAGAATTGTCAAGTCAAAGTGGCAGCTCAACAGTGTGCAGCTACAACACAGTGTCCAAGACTGAAAAAAAGATGAGGTTAATAACTAGCTGTGTAAAACATCCACAGACAAGATGAGTAAGTCCCAACTCAAGCCCTATGCTGGAAAGCAACAGAACAAGACGGAAGTTGGTTCACATACCTTGGCAGTAACTCAAAGACAGTGGAGGGACCCAGAAGGAAATAACATCATGAACTGGTGAGGTGGCAGCTCCATTCATGAGCTGAAACCAATGTTTTCTCCTAAAAACTACAACACTTCCACTCAAATGTTACTTCCAGTTTTATTAACAGATGGGTGTGAAAAATGGAAGTCTACCAACAGTACAGGCAGAGGTCTGTGCATCTTCAAAAGCAATCTCTCAGGAAAACAGGAGGTATTAAATAGAATAGCTTTACAACCACCACCAAGATTTGTCAGAGACTAACAACTACTTATGTCCTAAGTTACTGCCATCTTTTCTGGACAACGGGGGCATGCATCAGGAACGCACCAGAATATCTGTCCTGAAAAATTTTTCACCAGCAGCTGAAGGCACATGTTAAATGTGCCAGTTGTCAGAATCCTTTCAACACACAGCTCTTCAGGAAGGGATTTAGTACTAGAAAGGACATGCAAAGAGCAACATAAGCATAGTTTGGGACAGGGAGCCTATTTTATTTTGCCCTAAGCAACACTTGATGGTTTGGATGGAATTCAGATTCAGAATAAAATAGGTTTGCCTTCAAAACAGATTGCATAATTGGCTTTAGGTTTTAGTGCAATTTTCTTTTTAAATGGACCAAATCTTTAAGTTGCTCATAAGTCAACTGTTTGAAAACAGCAACAAACCTAACTGCCCCCAAGGAAATATATTCTTATCCCCAAACTGAGACACATAGATTGGCCAGCCAAGCTGCAATGAAGGAAACTGCTACAGCAGCATCTTGAATTAAACAGCAACCAGCAGTCCCCAGACAGCCCTGAGAACTGCAAATCTAAAGGTGTGACTTCTGTTTCACAGATTTACTTTGCATCAATCAAAACTACATAAAACCCAGTCCTTAATATCCATTCAAAACTATGAAGGCAGTTTAGCAGAAAGGGATAGAAGTGATAAGGCATTAAGCTTTTATGCCCGTATTTTATATCTTGCAGCAAAGCAAGGCAACAAAGTAATACTTCAACAGTTTGTTCAAATAAAGGTTTAAATCAGCAATCTGATCTACTCACCCTTTTCACCGGTATCCAGGGAAAGTTTCTTAATGTCATCAGTCAACGTATCCTTCAAGAGGTCTTCTCCATGTTCTGCATCATTATCATCAAACTGAGCTTCTATAATGACATCCGGACTTTCAGCATCGCCTTTTGCTGTCTCTTGAGGAATGCAAGTCCCCAACATATCCTCAGGGACATCTGATTCATGCGTGGCTTCTGTTTCTTTGTCACTACCATCTGGCTTTATTACCTGAAGGAGCAGGGGATTAAAAAAAAAAAAGAGGCAAGCTAAATCACTGGACTGAAGAAAGAAAACATTCTCTTTCTTTTTTCATCTGCATCCCCAAGGAGCTGACAATGAATTGTGGGTGGCTGGTGGCACACTGCAATTGCTGTGTAATTAGCCACAGATATTGCACAATCGAAAGAGGTACCTCACTAGGATAAAGACGGGAACGGCATGGCTTTTGCAGTACCTCAACTGTGACAATAATGTATCCAAAGCGTATCTAGAGCATAACCATACAGTTCCTGCCAAGCCTCTAATCGGCTCTCCAGAAGTTGGGAGTAAGCACAGAGAGGGAGGAGGATACACTACGATTTAATGAGTTGCTTAGACCATTGTTCACCAAGATACACTAATCATCCTGGGAAGTCCCAAAACTCAAGCAGTTCCAGTGAATGCTGGGATCATGTCAAAGCACATCTCTGGGACAGCTCCCCAGCACACAATTAGGAACAGACTGAAAAAGTACAGACCAGAGAACACGGTGCCCTGTGACCTGCGGAGTAACTGGACTGTGGCAGCTTGGTAGGGCACCAAGCTTTACATTTATTTTAGGCTCTGGTCTTTTTGTTAAAGGCACTCAGTTATTGCTGTTACTTATACAAATCTCCTAATTAAATTACCAAGCGGAATGAACTCAATTAAAGTACGAATTACTTAACCATTAACTACTGATAATTCAGATAAGTAACTGACCATTGCTACAGGTTCGTCCCCACTTTAGTGCAGCAACGGCACAGGGGGAGGAGAAACCATATGTCTAATCACGTCAAACAAAATCATGAAGAACCCATGTCCCAGTAAGGTACACACCAGACCTGGATGGCATCCCTCATTGCATGTGACAAAGGCAGAAACTGCTCCATCTCAGGATATAATGATCAAAATGGTTGATACCTTGGATACATATGCCTTTACTAGCATCCTTCATGCAACCAACAGCGAGTTGCAAGCACCCACCTGGCCCTGGAACCTAGATCCAGGTTTTAGTTTCAAAAATGTTTAAGTTTCGCTCAAGCTGTGGTACTTCACTGCAAGATTCAAATCAGCATGTAATAAGAAATAACCTACTAAACATTAAAATCACAAAGAAACTGGGTGACCCCATTCCAATGCCTCCCAGCAACTGAGCTCCTCTCCAGCTGGTGCTGGTGTTCACCAGGCAAGTAACTCCCTGGAGATGCTCGTCCAAGGTTGCCAGTCCTCAGCATCGCTAACCCAGTACATGACAGCAGCAACTCATGCCACCAGCAAGGCAAGTGAAGGGCCCTTTAAAAAATGCAATAAACCTCCCCAACTTTCTGGTAACATACTTTATATGATAGATGTAGTCACTAGAAATAAACATAAATAGCCTCAACAGGTCCTAGCTGAAGACAACCATTCCAAGTAAGAAAAATACAATCCAAAAAGCTCCACGAATTATTATTTAGTAACTAAAAAGCAAATAGATCAAATCAGACATGTACAGGGAAGACTTTCACAATTTTACATACACAGAGCTACAGTCATGCTTTCAAGCGGTACCCATTTCTTTGTAATCTTTTCACAATACATAACAGAAACAAAATCAATTTTAAAATGGGGTTGAATTCAAGTCTCTAAAAAAAAAAAAACCTCAGATGACATTACTTTGAACTCTTGTTACCTTTTGTGACTCTGCTTTCCATCTTTATTTCCATTTTTTAATATGTATATAATTTGTTACCATAGCAGATTTTGACTCAAACATTAAATTGTGACAAAAAGGGAGAAAGTTTGGCAGAAGGTGGGAAAATGGCCGATTATTAAACCTGGCTACATTTGGTACATAAAATACTGACACACAATGGTCTGGGCAAGAACAGTCTATTAGATTAGAGAGCTGACAAGGCTCCACACGCTAGTGACTCTGCCAGTGTGCCTATCCAAAAAGAAAACCAGTGTCAACAGCAATGTTTGGACCTTACCATGGTCAGATGTGGATGTATTCAGCTCTTAAATTTCAATTGCACCAGATGTGTGCAAGTGTGCAACTGCAGCAGGAGTTCATTTTATTCAACCCCTTCAGGCTTTGCCTGAATTTCTTTCTCTCCAAGTCGTTCTTTGGAGAGTGTGAGATGTGTTTCAGGTGCTAAATTATAAACCTTTCTATAGGTAATGCAGCGAACAACATCAAATATATCTGAATGATAGGAACTGCTTCTCTAAAAATGTAGCACTGAAATGCTTATGCTTGAAGAGTTTATGTTGCATTAAAAAAGGCAGCAGATACAGATTTCTTTTTAAATGCTAAATTACCATGCTTCCGCCCAAGCTAGAGGACACACACTGCTGTCGCTAGCTAGCATGGTACTCCAGCTGTGACTACCTAAGCCCCCAGTCACACATTTCCTTATGGATTTGCAAATGAATTTTTAAGTAAAGTTTTCCAGAGTCCACAAAATCACAACCTCCATGCAGTGTGGAGTAGCAAAATGTCCAGATGCTGGCAAGCATGGGTGATAGGATTTGTTTTCTTTTTAAGGCCAAGACAGATCATTTAGGCTGACCTCATACAGAACAGAACAGGGAATTTCACCCAGGATTTCTTACATCACACCAAAAATTTAGAGAAGCTGTACATCACAAGACTGGAAAGCTGCATAAGACTTCACAAAATCGGGAGCTCAATGGATACAATTACTCCATTTAAGATGATCAGAGTTGCTGGCCAACATGAGCTCATCACACAGATTCCAAAGAGCAGGATCCTTCTGTATATGAGCAGCAGCAAATTTGACCATGACAGAACAAGCATTTCTTACATGCAGCATCTTGGAAACCAGAAACTGATGATATTGCACTGTCCTATTTCTTATCATGCTATTGAAGCTAGCAAGTGACATAATGCATACAGCTAGAACATATCGGTACTTATCAGAGATGCAGAATAAATTAAATACACAATTGGCTAAGTCTATCACATAGTCCTATGTGCAGCACAGACCATCATTCTCTGCCAATGCAGCTGACTCTGCATGGACCCAGAAGGAGGGGATTCCCCCTTGCTGCATATGCATGAAATGTATGACCCTACTACCATGCAAACATGCCAGGACGCATGGTTAAAGCCCCTTAAAGGACCTTAACTTGCTGACCTGGGAAGTCAAATGTCAACCTTACAGTTGTATTATTTTCATATGCTCTTTAATAATAATAAAAAATGTTTTAATAAGCATTTTGATGAAAGTCAGTTGCTTATTTGAATGTCTGATCCTTAAGATAGTGGCTGAATAAGTTTTCTTCCAACTTTAAACAAACATCTATCACTGAACAAGTGTCAAGTTTCTGCCCCACAGTGATTGGTTTGTAAAGTCATAGCTGACTGAACACAAGATCTTTGAATGAAAATCCCATTCCAACCATAAGTATAATAAAAAACAGCCAGTGGGCAAGAACATCCTGGCATAGATACGTATAATCTGGACAGCAGAGTGATTACCTCGCTGCATCCAGCCCAGTCTTGAAGTAGCCGTCAAATGAACAATTGTCCTTACTCGGGAGGAATTTGTTCCAAAAGAAAACTGAACCAGGAATCTGTGCATCTGAAAGCACAAGGTTTACCTCCTGAGCTGCAGGAGAAACTGCTTTCTCTGCCAGAAGCAATCTTATATCCGCTCTGTTAGTTCCAAGCTTTTCACAGACTTTCCACCTAAGCCTCACATCCACACATGGACAAAGCCCAGGCCTGTTTACTCTCAGATCAGGTATGGGCTTTTTGTTGCTGCCTCCTCAATGGCAACAGCTAACAACTTATACATTAGTCTATAATCTCAAACTACTGAACCAGACCAGTGATTTTCAATCATCTTTGAACTATTAACCCCCAGGCATTTTCCAATAGATGCACCAAGCCCCCAAAGTGTTTAAGCCTGATGCTAATAGGTTTGCTTTTCTTCCTTATTCATCTTTGATCCTTACAAGCAATCCATGAATCCTCATAGATCTGAAGATGAGACATGGATGACTGCTGGACTAGACACAGTTGGACAGATGCACCTTGCATGGCTAAAAACTTTCCACAGAAGAAACTTCTGTTTTCAACAGAAGTTTGTGCACAGAGACCTCCTTCACTGAAAGCATCCTATAGGTAAGGAAGCAGGATCATCTCCCCTACAGCTGTTTTGGACACAGATTCAATACCAATGGAATTCTTCATCTCACTCAAAATGCTGGTATTAAAAAGAGTGTTTTCATAAGGATACTGGGGAAGAATGGAGATGATATAGCGCAACACCTCTGTAAGACAGTCAAAACCCAGCAAAATGCCTCATAATGAGTAATCAAACCCAAAATGTATAACTTATTCAAAAGATTTTAGAAGTGACAAGCCATTAATGGCAACTCTCTTCACTGGGGCAGACAGACAATGCACAAAGAGGCTCCTCACACTGCTACAGAAAGGTGCAATAGAGTCACCAGCGAGTGGAAGCTGAAGACAGATTCATAGCAGGTAGGGAGCTCACATTAAACAGGGAGGACTAAACATGGGAACAGCTATAAAAGAAATAAGGTCTTCGGCCCAAGCCTACCTTCTGTGGTTTGCAAACCAAGGTAAGATGCCTTTCTTCCCAAAAATACTTTGGTCAAACACAAGTTCTGCTTTCGCTATAGACAAGTTATGCTCAATACTGGGGTAGGGAGACAAAGTTTAGGTCAGAGTCGTTGGTCCTCTCTGCACTTGAGCCTTAGTTAAGCAACAAGTTTGAGAAACAGAAACAGGTTGAAAGCGGTTATTTAAAGACAGCTGAAAACAGGGACTTTGGGCCAAATTACCATCTCACCGTTAAAAAGACGGTTGCTACCACAACACTAATACAAACACCACATTTCATACCAATACTGCGAACACCTGCATCTATTAGTCTCCCAGCTTTTGCCATATTAAACAGGCTTCACTTAAAAGCTGGTTCCCTAATGTTCACTCATGAGGGAGTAGGAACGGAGCCTGGCTAACATGAGGATGCTGTCACAGCTCATACATAGATGCTAGAGCCAAGCTACCATAAATATTGCAAGGAAGAGCTTTGCTTTTCTGAAAAGAGCAACCAAACAAAGGCTGGCTCGCTCTAGCTCCTTCTTGGATAAAGGATGGCACTTCCCATAAGAGAAAAACCACCTGTCCCAATCACCCTTCCTTCTCTTTGTAATCCCACATACACCAAACAGCTCTGGCAAAGACAACAACTCAGTAAAGGTGAGTAGTCTCAGTAGGAGCAGTTACAGCATTACTTTTAAAGTAACAATAAGGTTAGACTGGGGTTTTTTTGTTGTGGTCTGGATTTTTTTTTTTTTTTTTTTTTACAATCTTTTAATTCTAAATCACTGGAAACACTTGCTAACAGCCCACAGGACAGCTATTTTATGTTGAACAGCACATTATAGTGTACATTCCAGGCATCACATTGGATGCAGTAATCATACAAACATCCAAACTAAAATATCTCCCTCTTGATTAGGAAAAGGCTACTTGCTCCTCCCCAGTGCGCTCTGTTGTCCCCAGATGTCGCACAGCAGTCACTACAAAGCCATCCTGCTTGTGGATTCAAAGGGGTAAATGATCTCAGTATGCAAATGCTCCTTGGAAACAGCAACTTTTCAGAGCCCTTCTCTGACTCGCTCCCACTGCAGTAGGTGAGAGGTGGGAAAGAAACAAGTGAAATCTAATGCATGTGTTTTCAAAACAAAATATAGAGACAGATCTGCAATATGCCCATCAAACCTATTGAATCCCCAAAGCCATCTCCCCTGCCCTCACCAGCACCCTGCATCCTCTCTGCTCAGACTAACCTGCAAAGTGAGTTTTTACTGCAGAGTTAATTCAAGTAATCATGCTGAGCATCCAGGTTTAGTCCAGCCTGAGCAGACACAGCAGACAGCCCTGCATCCAGGCTTGTCAGGCAGCTGCACAAGTAACAGAATTAACTGCAGGAAAAAAAAAAAAAAAAAATCTCCAAACAGCCACCTTTTCTCACTACTTCATCCTGCTTCCACCAATAAACCTCATTCCTGAACTGTTCACTCATCTTCTCTTTGTGCTTCAGGCTGTACCTAAACATCACAGGTTACAGTGTGTCCCCTCCAAGTCCAGCTCATGTCCTTCTCCTACCACCTTGCACAAATAACCAGAATAAAAAGTGGAAAAGCATCAACAGGGAAAATTCTCAAGACTGACCTTTCTGAATCCTAAAGCCAAACCAAGAACTGTCTCCTCACCATGTATCTCCACTCCCTATCTGGTCTCTGACCTATCATCTGCCTCTGAAAGCTCCCTGCTCACATTGCCCTGGCTCTCGTCCCACGCCTACAGTCTGCTTCCAAACACGTTTATCAACACTTCATTATCACTGAGTAGGAGACGGTTGCCTCTGCCCCCGTCTCTCCTCAAGTCTACTCCTGCCTTCACCCCTTTCCTGCCACCTCTCTGTAGTTTCCCCAGACCCATCTCTCCCAAGTCTGGCTCTTGCACTGCTGCCTGTAGGGTACACAGTCCTAGGATCAGGACCATGTTCCCTCAGGTTCATTTCATCTGGTTCTCCTAACAGGATAAATTAAATAGCTCCATCTGTACGCTCCTGCCTTTTGTACCCTGTAACAACTGCTGAGAAGCAGGAAAAGAAAAAGTTGTCAGAAGCAGCTGCTCCCTGCTCAGCGCAGGTACCCCATGTGCCGTGGCACCAGTGTCACGGATCACACTGCTCCAAAACTTCAAAAAGGAGCCACTCTGCAGCCTGCAGAGGAAATATCTGAGCTCAGAGTGGACCTCTTGGTCCAAGTTGCTTTGAAAGTAGAGCTGGTAAAGGCTCATAATAGGACCCTGGTAGGTCTGTACAACCTTTCCCAAGGATTACTTGGGAATACCTCTGAGAGAGATCTCTCTGGGCTTGAGGGGATTCACAGTTCAGAGCTGCTCTGTGATACTTAGACATGCTGAGGGTAACAATGTCAAGGAGACATGGGGAAGGACAGTGTCCCTGTGCCCACTTGCAGGGAACACTGTACAATCTCCTTTGTAGACAAGCCAACCTGGTAAGGACTCCCAACAGCATTACAAAGAGCTGTGTATTATTATAGCCAGATCAACAAACTTGTTCCACACTTTCCACTCCTGCTGCCACCCCCGGGATTTGATTTGGTGCTAAAACAACAGCCTCTATTTTCAGAATACCTACTGCTATTGCACTGACTTTCCCACACACATTCCCCAAAACACAGGAGTCCCTGGAGCAGATGCAATACAGCAAACACCTCATGTCCCAGCCACAGCTTCCCAACCCACACACTATTCTTTTATGCAGCTATATGTTGTCACACTTAAAGCAGTGATGAATACTTAGCCATAGCCCATCATCTGTACAGCAAATCTCTCTAATGAGAAAAGTTTGACCCCAGGGACGTGCAAAAGATGTAGTCCAGCATCCAGCCTTTAACAACACCCAGGAATCAACTTTCTCCTACACGCTCACGAAATCCGATGAGGCACACACAGTTCCTCCATCTCCTACAAGCAAACTCTTTTCATAAAAGAGGCCCTTAAAACTGGCAGCCTCCCTGCTGGACCCCAGTGAAATGTTCCTTGTACCTTGAGTCTTTGTATTGCCTGCTCCTCACAAGACCTCCCACCTTGGTGCATCTCATGAGCTGTGTGTTGCACTCCAGGCCACAGCGAACTGGAAACAAGAGTGTAATGCACAGGGCCCAGCTATGAGGTTGCCAGAACATATTGGTTTGAAACATCACAGAAAATATTCGGCTCCATATTTTCAACAGTAGCCAGGAAGAAAATGCATGGAACAATTTTGAGAACTGTTTTTCAAAAGTCATTTAAATCAAATTATGCCCCATCCACACTGGCAGCAAAACCCTCTCTACTAACTGGAACTGGTTTTCTTTTCTTTGCGTGTGTGTTCTTTTCTTTTTGATTTAACTTTTTTTTTTTTTTAAAACTGTCTCCCAGCCATCTTTTTCTGGTAATGTGGACAGGCACTGCAACACTACAGGAATGGGTGCCAGGACAAAACCTATGATGCACAGTCCTAGAATAAATCACTCAAGAGGGGTGGATTAGAGGAATAGAGCAACGTAAGGTTACATCTTCAAAGATATGATTCTCTGAATTCACTGCGTTTTCAGCAAACTACTGCAGAAAGATATTCAGTTTGTATCTGATGTAAAGCAGCAGACAGGTTTTTGGATTATTTGCAACTTCAAGACAATACCATGAATCAATATATATTTTAAAAGATGTAATTATTACACAGTGCTTGCATGTAATCAGAAAAGAATCTACTTGTACTGAGTGTGTATCATTTGAAAGCTGCAATGCCAAGCAAATCCAGACCATTGGCTCGCACAAACCCAAAGTATTATCCATTACTGCCTTTTTTTTAAAAAAACAATACAAGTATGTATGAAAAACATATTTCCTGGAAACAATGATACTCTTTGAAGACTTATTCAACATTTCATAAACCTAACAAGCCTGTACCCGCACGTGCCCGTAAGAGGAAAGTGGGTTGACAATGTGAAGTAATCAAAATGTACTGGAAGGGCTATCCAAGGTATTTGCATACCTATACCTCCCAAGGCTATATAGGTTTGAGGCTTTGTTCAGAACTGTGTAAAAATTATTTCCCATGTGTCTAAGTAAATGTCTTACTGGTAATCAGCACTTTAACTCATCAAGGCAGGAAACAAACAAATCAACCAAGAGTTAATATGTTGGGGCTCATGCCTAAAGCCCCTCACTTTCTTTTATTGTTCCTTTCCATTGGGCTCCGAGTGCCAGCTCCCAGGGGTCTCAGCCCTGTGCATGTTTTGACACACTTTCAAAGCCCAGAATGGTACACCTGGGACAAAGCACACACTGTTCAGGAAGTGCACAGGGGCCAAGAAAAGCAATAGAAGTTTCCACAGTTAACTTGCATTACTGGTTGCCAATAAGCCTCTTATTATGAAAACCCATAATTGGAAACTGTCATATTACAGAACAATTTATGGAAGTTTTCAGAGTATATATGCCCCAGTGGGAACTTCCTTTGACTGATGTGTTCCATCAGCCCAGGTCTGCTTATTTATTCACACAGTGGGAGAATAGCATCAGGAACCTAAACAAGTCACTGCTGAAGCATCACCAAGACTCCCACTTCAGAAGAGCTTCAGATAGTTCTTAGCTCCTTAGTCTTTCCAGTCATCCATCTTTATGGCTGCATTCAGTCAACAGCTGGACTGCCCTACCTTTATTTCATGTTATTTTCTGCAGGAACATTCTTGCACTTACATTGTGATCAACTGCTCCTTTGAGGACATGGCAGGCAAAATGCAGTTGCTCTGGGCTGAGTGCATCCCACTATGCCTGCCTCAATCCCATCAAATGAGCTCAGCGAAATTAGATCCTACTCCTACAGTTTCTACCCTGTCAAACCAGGGAAATTGGCACCTACATTAATTCCTAAATCAGATTTCAATTCTATTAAAATATGGCTCCAATGAAGAACAACAGCCTCCCCCAATGCCAGCATGATACCGTTCAAGTCAACTGCACAAAACCAGCCAGTGCTCCCTTTGCAGATAGTCATGTTTTGGTGTGAAAGTAAAGGGATTTCATAACAGGTGCTGGAGATGCATCCCAGGAAACTTAAAGACTTTTAGCAACAGAAGACTGGAAGTCCACTTTTACACTACATTCTCCATACATCAGCCAGCAGGTACCATCTGCCAGAGTGGTTTATCACTACAAGCAGCTCCATCCTCTGGGAAATGGGTTGAGACATCAACTCACCATCATGTTAACTGTATTTTGGCATGCCGTGCTGCTGCCAGTTACAGTCATGCACACCAAGACCACTGTGAATTCAATACCTTTCCCATCACCCTGGGGCAGGCACTGAAAAGGCTCTGTGCTCAGGAGAAGCTGTGGCAGAACAGGGACAGCCACGGCTGAAGAGGACCACCTGCAGAGGAAAGGAATTGGAGGAGATAATCCCTGCAGTTATAGTAAGTGGGGGAAAAGAAAATGAGATGATTCACTGGGGATAAAATATAACAGCTTCCTCTACTGTTGAGAGCTTTCTGTGTCCCTTAAAGTCATTTCTGAAGAGAAGACAAGCTGTGAGCTAAACTTACTCCTTCACACTTGATAGGAGCAAATTCTGACCCTGGACAGAATCTCACTGCAACACAGAGCACCAAGTGCCTGTGGAGAAAAGGGAGATGACGGCAGTACATTTTGCTCAAAGATTTCTGCAAATACACAGGCTGGGTTATCAAACTGGGAAGGTTCCCCATCTGTGATCTAAACTTGCTACAAATCCATTTATTTGGGCTTCCTGACTTACATACCGTTTCACTCAAATGCACAGAGGAGTCCTTGAATGCCTAGTTAGAAAGTGCAGGTGGGACTGCCTTCATATGCAATCACTACTGCAGCCAGGAAATCCCAGACTTCCCTATCTATCTTAGACTCTCAATAGGTTCGTTATGAAGTGCATAAGGAAAGTAATCCTGCTCAAGGAATATAATCCTGCTCTCAATCGCCCATAACTTTTGGTAAGTCATTCAAAACATCTTGCCTAGTTTGCACTACTTGACACTGTGCTAGGCAGATCTGCATATTCTGTCCTGAAGACACTACAGCTGAATTTCACATGGCTAGCAAGGCAGAGTCCGAGTGTGAAAAGAAGGCTGAAAATAGCAAAGCAGCTACATGGATATGTGGTTAAGCCACAAACACAGATACCTGAACAGTTTTCATAAAATAAGTATCTTGGGTTGCTGTGCTTCATGGGTATCAAAGCAAAAGCATGTCAAAGAGAAACACATTAAGGCAGCTGGGGGAGGCAGGTGTCCCAGGAGAAAGTGAGGGGGGTATTTCTCCACTCAGAAAATATCAGGATGATATTTGGTTTACATGCAGATGTGAGGATTAATGTTTCCAAATACTTCACCTAGGTTCAAAGCATTACTTAACTCTTGGGGGCTTATCGGAAACACTAACACACCAGTTAGCTTTCTATGAACAGAAGGAGGCTTTCTCTCTCCTCCCGCCCAGGGACTAAGACTTAACCACACAGACCATGTTCAGGGTTTCACAACCATAGATCTGACTTTCACAGCAGGTACTCACATAATCGAAGGGCAGCGTTAGTTTATTTACAGCTGGGGTTGAAATTAAGACAGGATAGAAACAAATGTCCCACAGTTCCAAAAACAAAGCACTGCTTCTGTTTTTGTCATTGGGACAAAACAAATTCTTACTTCTACACACAAAGCTAACAGACTTATCACTAATCAGAGCAATTATTGAATTCCTATTTAAAGATGACCTGAGACATCATTCAGTTGTATCACACCTGGGAATATCATTAGAACAGCAAAACAGAAGCAAAATCATGAATGACTCCACAGTTATAACCATAGCATAGCTACCTCTTCTTAAGTTTCAGGCACTTACTAATAAGAATTTTTGACAATTTTGTTATCCATGCCTATGCAAAATCAGTTCATACATTGGTCAAAACATCTAAAACCGAAATTTCAACAAGTTTAGAACGAAATTATCTGATTCTGGAACGTTTAGGTAATTCTCTATTATAATAACATAAAACTAAAGTTTTAATAAAAACTTTATCACTGAACTTACCTCCAGCAGCAAAACTAGTTCACCAAGGTACTCTCCATAACTACCTTTCTGCTGTGACCTTTTCTTGTTATGTAGCTTCATCTATATACATGCAACAGCAATGGTACCAAAGAACTAATCTCCTTCTAAAAGGGAGTCACAAACCTGCCACAACAGAAGGCATGCTAGAAGGAAATGCACAAGAGCGCGGTAACTGGTCTGTCTCCAGGGAATCGGTATGTCTGTCTTTTCCTGTGGGAAGGCAAGGAAATGCCCATTGAAGGCACAGGTTCCACACACCACTATCTCTGACAAAATGCACCCTTTCCAGGGTTATTTGTTTCCTAGTTGTGCTCAGTTGCCCCAGTCAGAACCAGGGACACACCACACTGAGTGCTGCACCAAAACATATACAACATTGTTAATGCTCAACAGAACTTTTAGGAAGTTTCTATTAAAGACAAAATGCATTAACAGGAGGGCATAGATGAGAACAAGAAGGTTATACACAGATTGCTTTTGAAAGGAGCTCATCTTAATGGAAGTTAAAGCAAACTAGGGGCCCAAGGTATAGTAAAGATGCTTCTTGAAACAGATGAGTGATGCTCAGCATTTTGCTGAGGACTTATGTTGCTGCAGTGTTTTCTCTCCTTCTAGTGAAAACAATCAGTATCACCAAGTTTCCTCTTGAAATGGTGGCAGGGAAACGACTGCTGGCACTTGCGTCATATGGATCTGCTCACGTGACTTAGTGACGAATCTTATTAAAAAGCGAGCACCTCAAGTGAAATGTCTATAGCTCTGTTTGCTTGCATTTACCTTTAGCAACATGGTATGCTTCATTAAATTTCGAAGCAGTGTTTATTAGAAGAGTAAAACGCATCAACATCCTCCACCAGGCTTCTCAGCTTATTTTCATGACGTCAATATTCAGGTTTATTTAATCCAGTGAAAATATACATTGATTAAACATGGTCTCAGAGCATCTCCTGCAGCACTGAAAAATGCAGTAAATAAGAATGGCATATTTTTACTTCTTTCCTTCAGAATCGGATTTACCATTACCATAAAAAAGGTATATCTCACCTTTGCAACCAGCAATTTAAAAAGTCTCTCCCTGCAGTGGGCACTGGGAAGGACTGGCCACCACAGAGTTCCCTGCCTTCTTGATGCCAGGTACCCTCTGGTCTGTTTTTCCTGCCTGGCAATGAATGCTGTTCTATCAAAAGCTTTTCCACAGAATGAATCAAAAGTTAAGCTCAATTGTTACAACTCAACTTAAAATTTAATGCAGGGCAAGTGACTAACACACTGGGGGGGTCTGTTGTACTTCTCTACAAGCTGAGGACTGCTAACAAGAGATTTCAGTGTATATTTCTCCTCTGTAACCTCAACTTAAAAAGCAGTCCAGGCTTTCCTTCCCTCTCTCAAAATTCATTAATAAGCCTTATTCAAGCTGAGATTTTGTATACAAGTTTTCTGCCAAGAACAAATTTTTTACAATTGAGTTTTAAGCTCTTTTAAAAAAAAAATTCAGACATTTATAATGGAAATACTGACAGTGCCCATAATCACAAGTACAGAAACATTATTGCGATAGGTAGTTTGTAACCCATCCAAAAAGAAAAGAAAAGTTGGTGTCTCAACCAAATTCCACGTTCGTTCTGTAACAATGGCCAGTTATGAGATCAGTAAAAACAGGTGCAAACAAAAAATACTGGGGATTTATACACTGATGATGGCAGCATAAAGCCATCACCTTGGTCATTAAAATCTGATTGTGCAAGGGTTTTTTTTAGAAAGTCTTGAATTACTTCATAACTCATTTCTCCTGGGAAAACTCTTCTCCTAGTGGTCATCACAGGCTAACTTGGCAAATCTTTGAATCGTGCTTCCAAATCCTAATAGCTTGTCCATTCCCAGAAATTATTAATATACTGATTTACATTCAGTTTTGTCAATTTTATCTCTTGGCTCAGTCTGATGAAGCCCACTACTACGCATGTGCAGCTCAAATAGTCACACAAAAGCCAGCTATTCCCTGCTGACAGACTAAAGCTCTGTCCTACAATTTGGCCATGAGTTCTCCCCTCTGCCTCAGGATAAACTTTGTGTTCCAGTAAGAAATGGATGGCTGCACACAGTAACAAACTGAATCTCACAGGCTATGCAAAAGCAGTGATGACATACCTGCAACATTGCCTGGAAGAGTTATACCTCAAACAGAAAGAATCGCTGTCCACCTGCAGCAATATTCTCTTAATATTCTGAACACACTTCCAATTCTCTTAACAAATACAGAGTAAACACCATAATGCAAAGCAGAAATACAAAAAAATTTATGCCCTTGGTTGTGTTAAAGAGGTACAAAGCCTAGGTGCTAACAGGCCATGTGGGGAAGCACCACAGCGTCAAGTGTTAACCCCATTCAACACTCTTGCAAAATGAATCTGAGATTGGCAAAATTCAGAAGTGTGGCTCAAAGACATGTGACTGTGAACTGGCCTTGACACCTGCTTATGTCATTAATAAAATATTTAATATATGAAGAACACTGAGTCTCCAAAAGTGCCTTAACCAGCGCTGAAATGTGTTACTCATCCAACAAGAACTCTCACTTCAACGCTGGAAACTACAGAACAAGGAAATCAAATTAAACCTTTACAAGGCAGTCAGCTCAAATGCTAAGTCTGGACTGTGCTACCTGCAAACATTCATTACTAAAAATTACAGATTGCTAGTCCTTTTTACCAGAAAGGGAGTATCGCTCCCTTGCAGTACATTGTGTACAATTATTGGACTCTGAGACAGGCAGCTACACTGGGCTTTTAATATGCTCATTAAACAAGTCCAGTAAATTCAAAGCTGCTTCATACAGATCTGCTGAACTCAAAGCAATCGTCACTTGTTCAGTCTTCCTCTCTGGGTAAAACTAAGTATGGGATGACATTTAACAATTTTCCTTACCTGGAAGAAGTTATTTCAAGAATATCTACATAGGTAAACTGTAATACAGTGAATGTGTTAACGATAAATTGTTTAAGTGACTTGACAGAAATAAAAAGGCAAATTCACACCCAGCAAAAAGGCAGGCTACTCCAAAAAGCTGAGAAGAAAGTAAATTTGTGTTCATTACAATTACTTATGTATCATTTAATTAAGATGTTTCCATAACAACTTCCATCACCTAACTTAAGAGGTCCTGAGAAGTATATTCTTGAAATTCCACAAGTGACAGGACTAAATCTCGCCTCCACTTCATCACAGGAAATTTGGAAAGCAGCCTCTGGGAACAGTACTGCCGCTCTGCAACTCACTGAGTTTATGTTTATCTTGTAAAAAAAGAAGAAGTTAGCCCTTCCATATACACACACTTTTAAGATAACACGATTTTCTTCTCAGCTTCAAGTTAGGCACTGAAGTATTTTGTTATGATTAGCTTTATCACATTGAATCCAAATGCTCTGGATTATTAATCAACTCTTCTGACAGGTCTCCAATAATGAAACACGCCATGCAGCTAACAATGACTCACCATTCATACTAAGCTGATAAACAGAAAAGGAAGACAGGCAAGTTCTCAGATCCTACCCAGGCAGCCCACAGCTTTAGGAAACCCCTTCCATTTACTTTCTCACCAGCAAAACTAGTGTATTTGTTGGCTTTGACGTGGCAAACTTCCCACTTGCCTGCTCCCATTCTACCCATAGATGGCGGCTACCACATCAAAGACTATTAGTACCCAAAGCATCTACATTGTCTCGAGAGCTGAGGACATGTGAAAAGCAAGTTAATGCCCTCTCAAGTAAAACATTAAATCCTCCACTTCCTTTTTGCTTAATACCTCCTTAAATTCTCTGCCTTGTTTTGAAATGTCTGTTCACCCTTCAAGCTAATTTGCTGTTTTACCATGTACCATGCTACGCCTACGCCATAACACCATTATCAGAAGAAGAAACCACTTCACACAGCAGTTTCTTCTCAGGCTGCTGGGGATCCAAATTCAAATCCCACTTCTCCATTGGACCCAAAGTCACCACTTCCACCTCCACAGTTTGGCTACACTGGACCCTGGCACTAGGGGATGGAAGATGCATAGAGAGAAAGCAAGTGAAGGATATAACATAGGGGTAGTGATTGGCCATGTGAAGTGTTGAAGCAGGCACACACTCTCCCACCTAAGTCTACCTGTCTCACCCACAGACTACAGAATCAAGTACTTTATAACCCCTAGCCCCCCAATTACACAGCACTGGGAGAAGTCAAATGACACCAGGAGGTTGCACATAAGGCACTGGGAGTAACTGCGGTTCTTGTTTAAGCAATTATAACAAGCTGGGGAATACTTGCTCCATAACCTGCAACACCCCCCTGCACACACGTGCTGCTCAGTGGCATCAGCAGCTCCACGGGCACTCTGCTGGGGCAGCACCCCCCAGATACCCCAGCCCCGCCTCACTGCCGTTTTCTGAAGTTAAAGCTTTTGCTGCATGTTGCAGATGATTAAATGGCTTTTACAGTCCCTGGTCCAAAACAAATTAAAAGGGATACAAGTCCAAAAACATCCGGTGATAAGCGTTTGTTCACAGTGAAACAATTAAACGGAAGGATTTGTCTTGTTAAACATACAAAAGGTTATCGATAACCTACCAGTTCACACCATGTCTTCCATCTCCAGGGAGGGACCAGTTCTCACTCCATAACAATGCACCTGTACTGCAAGCCATCAGCAGACGTGGCCAGTCACCTCCACCATAGACATCCTTCCTCTAAGGAGCACACTCAAACCAACTGAGAAAGGCTTCTGAAGATCAAAGGCTACCTGCAACGCAAACTTGACTTCAAACCAAGTATATGATCAAACCTGCTTCCTTGTAAAATCTTAACAGGACTCCACCATAATAAAACTAAGCAAGTTATTAAATTCTTAACTAATAATTTTCTTTCTAATTTGACCACATCGTAAAGTTGTCTTAATACCTCCCAGAAGTTATTTTACTGCATTATGCACAAGAGTACAATTAAAATGTTCTACCCAAGCTCTACAATATGAATGGTTTTCATAATTTCTTAACAGAATATTGCTTTCTTTGCCCAGTACAGTCCATACATCCCCAATTTATCAAACCCTTAGTCTAGGCTAGTTAAAAATTAAGTCAATACTTCAAAAACTGGATGAAACCAGTTTCAGTGCTCACACCATTCAACTGTATGCCTCTTATTTTATCCTCTCATCATGTTCTGTTCCCCCCAAATTCCACTTCAAATGACACTGAAGCAAGCTATGAATTTGTAACTGAAAGATGCAACTTAAACATTTAATAGCTTCAAAACTGCCAATGACATAACACAATGAGCCAGGATCAGCAAGCTCTAAAAGCACTGAGACCTGACCTAAAAGAAAAACAGAAAGTTGCTATGGTGCTTTGAAATTAGAGGTCAAGGTAAATTAATACACAAATCAGTCTCACTATAGACACTGTTCTCACCTGCATAAATATTTCACAGCAAGTCATATAAAACATATGGATATTGCAACAGGGGTACAGTGAAACAAGCATGCTACAGCCCTCCAATACAAAAAGTAGTACGTTTTATTTTTCTTTAATGATAAAACACAGAACTTTTAGTAGTATAAATTACTCCAGCATATTAGCTCGAAACCTTGCAAGCTACAGTTCATGTAACTATGCATTACTTGGGAATTTAAACCGCTCTTGTTCCTTTCGAACAGTCAAAAATTGCCACACAAATACCAATGTACTCTTGACCTCCACAGGGAGTGGCTCATTCCTGTTTAACATGCCAACAACCACTTAAGACGAAGTTTCCCCATCGCTGGCCTAACATGCTCATCTATCATATCAAAACTGTCACGTGCACTTGTATGATTTACTAGATTCTAAAGGTATTCACTTCTAATGAATATTAGCTTTTCCAAAGCAACGCCCAAAAGTTTAAACATCCTAAAGACTCTGGGTCTTTCCTTTTTTTTCCTCTCCTCATAGCCAAGCGGAAGGACACATGTCAAATTTTCACCCTGGAGTCATCAGCTGCAAAGCTTCATCTTAAGAGAAAATTCTTCAGGTAAGTCCTTCCACAGGTACAACAACATGAAATGAAAACATTTCAACACACAGCATTTTACTTTAATTTGAGAAGAATCACTGAATAGACTTACCAAATTTTGTCTATAAACCACCGACTTCAAAACAAACCTCTAAAATCAGTTTTCTGCTCAAAACAAGTTTTGCTGTAGACCTGCACTCAATTCTCTAAGCTTGTAACTCAGAAAGGTTGACTAACCTCAACTTTAACTATAACGTTTACACAAGCATAAATATCCTGTAATGTGTAATGTATTAAGGCATGATTTATACCTTCTTCAGTGCAAATTTTAAAAAATCATCTCTGTCTTGTCTGTATTCACTTCCACTTATCAAAGACACATGAACTGGGATTCTCTATTCCCAACTCACTCATTTATTCTGTATTTACTTCTCCACAGTGAGAATATCGGGAAGACTGTGCTGGAAAAATTTGACAGGGTTTGGGTAGAATTTTTTTCATAACCATGTATCAAAGATAATTAATTCGGGGGGGTGTGTGGTGTGATATTTTTATTGTGAAGAAAAGGTTATGTATACCTGGTAAAGAAATAAAGCAAGCTTCTCCTGGTATGTCTTGGGAAAGAGCAGAGGTTTTGCTAAGCCCACATTATTTTTCATTTCAGAGCTGAGGGGGTGCGACACAGGCAGCAAGATATTTATTCCGATGCTGTTCTGACTAACCCTGGAAAATAAGAGACTTGAAAAATTTTAAAAGATGGCAGCAACTAATAAAGCAGCACCTGTGGCAAATTTAAAATTCAATGTTGATGTTTTTCATCACATTTTTTATATCATAATTCTATAATGTACAGTACATCCAGCCATGGACTTAGCTGGAAAAACACTTTACACTAAAAATGGTCAACGCAGTTTAAACAAAGAGCATTTGCTTGGGTTTCTTCCTAGCCAGGACATAGGAACTGTGCTATACACTTCCTCACATCTGCAAAGGGGACAAGATTTTCTTTAATAGACACAAAGGCATAGAGCTGCTCATTAGAGGCAAGTATTTAATCTCCTCCTGGTCCCTCAGGTCACCCAAGTGACATGGATCAACTTATGCAACCAGCTACTTTTATGTAAGAAGTTAAGGCTGAGGCAAGGTGCAGGGCATGGCATTTGGGCCACGAGGAGGGGTAGGAGGGAGCATGCCCAGCCTGTTGAGCAGCAGAGGTGTTGAGGCAAGTCGATGAAGACAAAAATATCCGGATGTGAAATATCCGAAGGAAGAGTATTTGACAAATACTTAGTGCTTTCTAAAGTAATTGATCCTTAGCTGGTGAAACCACAGTGTTAATCAGAGAGGGTGATATGCCAGTGTTGGGAGCTCTATTTCCTAATACCACAAAAGCCCTGCACAAAGACTTATGTATATTTTGTTGTCTGTAATTTTGTACAACGCCCTTTCCTCCAGCACTGGTCCTCAGAATGCATTATACATTGTTAGAGGAGATTAGTTTAACTGCAGATTATTTTTTTTTCTTTCTTTCTTTCACAAAGCACTTAACAGAAATCAGTGCTTGGGAACTGGAGCTCTGAAGCACAGTCTAACAGTTTACTCATGATCATAGCAACTAATTGCTCAAAGACAAGCCTCAGGCCTCAGGACCATTCCCATGTCACTGAAGTTGGCTGCTGCAGTGATGTGCCACTCATCCCCGAGAAACCAGTGTAGTTAACTTGCTTAAGCGGCTTTGCTGGTGCAGGAGGGTGGACAGCTGAATAACTGACCACTGGATAATGCTGACTCCTTCAGTGACAAAAAGACAATGGTGGGGTGGGGGGGTGGAAATCCATTTTGACATGTGGTAGTGGTTTTGTTAGCAAAAGTCTGCCCAAGGTCTCAGTCAGCTCATAGGAAATTACTGTGTAGACAGAGACACTGCCCTGACAAGGCCAGCCTTCCCCTCCCAGCCCTTCCTTTACTTGACAATGATGGCTGCCACCACACCTAGTCTTTGGGCTCCGTTATATCTTAGCCACTGATAGGAGTCACTCCATGGGAAAGTAGGATGGTGGGACTAAAATGATGTCAGGTACCATGAAGAACATTTTCCTTTTTTGCTTTACAAACTTTTGAAGCTTACAAGAGGAGAGCCATCCGCTTCTATGCCTTTTTTTTTTCTACAAACGAGTTTTAACAATGCATATCCTGCCAGGAAATGTTACCATGCATTAGTGATAAAGCGTTACATAAAAAGGTAAATTAAGTTTCCAAGACGTGAATCTGAGCTGATAAACATATTACATCCACAGTTCAACAACTGTGCAGAGAAGAAAAAAGAATAAACAGTTTTAGAGAAAGCTTCGGGAATATGGGTGAAAAAACAGGAAGAGTAGATAAAGTAATGCCATGCTGTCAAAACACTGCTTGGACTATGCATGAAGCATAGCTACCAAACTAAATCAGATTAAACTAATGGCCATCCATTAACCTTGGGTACGTCTACATGGTGCAATACAGACCCGAAGAGGTAAGCTCAAGCACCAGATGGCTTGCCAACACAGCACTCACCCATGGCATTAGACCCCCTGCTCAGCTAGATAAATAAACTAGAGCCAGATGAGCCATTTATTCTCACCCAGGGGCAGCAGCGGTGGTGATGCTGCACAGCTCTTCAGTACCGGAGGCAGCAACTCTGCTCCAGGCCGGGTGACACAGCCAGGCGCAGTCACCGGAAAGATCGCTGGTACATTCCCTCTGGATACTGCTCTAATATGGAGACACTGAAAGAAATTAGCAGGGAGGCCATACACTGCCTCTAACACCAGCAAGCCAATTACACATTTAAGGGATAACTGCGAGAACAGAAAGGCATTTGCAAAGCTCCACAGCTGCCAGGCTGCTTTGCCAAGAGTGTGAGCTTAAAGGCCAGGGGACAGTACTTGGTTAGAAAGAGACTGTGTTGAAACGGGCAGCAAGCTGTTCCCAAGGCGGTCAGGCAGTGCAGGGCATGGATCCTGCAGCATCATTAGAAGCAGCTGGGCTCTGCCTAGATTTGTTGTGGATGGGACCCTTTAGAGAGGATGCTTGTCACCGGACAAGCTCTCGTGCTCGCACTGAAGGGAGAAGAGCTACAAGTCCAAACCTAAGCCAGACTATCACAGCAGTTGTAGTTACTACAAGGGGCTACAGCTGCAGACCTGACCTGCACAGAAAATTTAAAAAAAAAAAAAAAAAGAAAATCAGGCAATCTGACATCAAAAGGGGTGATAAAACCCTGGAGGAAATTCACTTTACCAGAAAAAAATCAAGTAGGGCATAGAGATGAGTTACCTGGCTACCGTACTTAAGGGTTTTACCAGAACTCCCTACCCCCCTGAACAGTCATTAGGTCAGGAAGAAAGAGAAGCTGCTGAGATAACCCTCCCACTTCACACAGCTCCTTGGGACTTTCCCCAGACAGCACCAACCTGGCAAACACGATGCCATGAGGGATTTAAAGAAACCACAGGAAAAGAGATGCCAATTTCTATAGAGCTTACAAACAAAAGTAGCCAACGCTCATTCCAACAAGCAAAAAGCAAGGAGAACAGAACAGAAGTATGTCCTGGCAGCTAGCTAATTAGCAAAAGCATTACAGTCAGGACTTCCAAGCACCAACAAGAACTAAGCAGGATATACACCTTTATGCAGGATTTTTTTCAGACAGAACAGAGAACGATGTCTGGGGAATTCTTCACCAGTCACTTTTTGCAACCAAAATACACAAGTGCTAATTAGATCATGCCAAGTCTTCATTTTCACACTTCTAAAGCTGCTCAATTAAAAGTATGTGTTTTGGCACTGCTCTCTGTTTCAAAATAATTTAGACAAAGCTAAAAACAAAGAAATGCTTCAAGCCCAGGAGGTGATACATGGAGCTGAAGATGGATGAATCATTAGCATACTGGAAACCTAAAAAACTCATGAGAGACATACACAGACCTACATTCATGAAACAGTTATTGCCTGACATGACAGAACACAGAAAACAAAAACAAACCAGTAGAAACAGTGAGAAAGCAAGGAAACATATAAATGTGACTGCCTTTTTCAGGAGGGTTAGTAGATCAGCACTCTACCCTGCAGTATTTTCCTAGAGTGGTTACCAACACTTTTTAAAATGCCTCCGCGTAGTTAAGGCTGGGATAAAAACTTGAAAGTGCAGATAAAATCTGGGACCTTCAAAAACCCACACCAGTTGTTTTATCAGTGAGCACATGCTGAGAAATTATGTCAAGTACACAACTACTGAAGCAGTGAGGAATTTGTGGGAAAAGATAATCAGGAGGAATTTTAATTTATCTTTCAGTGTTTTGAGTGGCATCTCTTAAATAAACTTGATTGAAAGCATCACTTGCAATTCTTCAAGATGTTGCAGAAAGAGATGCTGCCACCATTACAGGTTCCAGGGCATTGATTTATATGTTAATTGGGTGAAGGATAATACCAAGTAGCAAGCAAGTAAGACTTCCTATGTTAGCAGGGTTAAGAAAACTGCTGTTGATGCATACAAATCACTGCCCTCCTTCCACTGCATGATAGTGCACCAAGAATAGACTCATTCCCAGTTCTTGTGATGTGCCTAGCAGTTAGGACATCAGATTCAGAAATTTGAGAAGGGAATCCCCTCATAGCAAATAATGTCACAAAGCTAGGAGAACAGGGAGTGGGAGGCCAGGAGATCTTCGCAACCTGGCTACACTTTGCCTCGTCTGGAAGAAGACACAGTAACAGTGTTTGGGATAAGGCACGACCATCCCAGCCCTTTGAAGCTGGCAGCATGCTGATTCAAAACCTAACTGTTAGACTTCAGAGAACTTTATCTTAGATAGTTACAAATTACCTTGTGTCAACAACAAATTTAAGGCATCCCATCCCTGATGACAAATATCTTCCATATCTCCAAAAACCATGTGGTTATAAAGGAAGTCCCACATCTTGCCCCAAAGAGCTTGTCGTAGAAAAATCTCTGTCACTCCTCCAGCTGCTGCAATTCTTCGTTTACATAAATCACCTCTATTTTAGATTCCTTGTCCCTCTGATTTATGGCTTTGAGAAAAATAAATATGAGTTAAGGAAATAAGGGAAAAGAGTTAATGAGCCAACTTTAGTAGCTTTGACCACATGTAAATACTGCAGCTAATTGTTTCTCTGCCAGCTGATAACGAGAACAAACATGCAAATAGATACGTAGCACTTTTCTTCAGAACTTAGGACACGATCCAAAAGCACCTCACTTAGGTACTCTAAAGATTAACAGCTTTTTAATGTCATAGTAGTTCTTCATTTCTCCAGCTATCAAGCTAAATTAGGGGTACAATCTCCTTAAAAAAAACCCATAGTATAACATTCATTGTACAAATATTAGGCCAGATGGGAATTTTATCATCAGTACACTTTTTTTTAAGCTTATTTCTAATTATGTGGATCTGAAAGAAACCCAGGCTATTGAAAATCTGGTCAGTCTTTCAAGAAAGCATTTATAAAAAGTTAAGTGAGTTTAATGTGTGTGACATTCCAAAAACCAATCCCATCACAACAACAGGTATCCTGACTCACTCTTATAAGGTGTGGGCTCCAAACACTCATGTGATATCATCAAATAAGTCTCCAAACTGGCAAAAAGCAAACAGTTCTAAGAAATACTAATTCCACAGGAACCGAAAAGTAAGAAAAGTCCAAAATGATAGTTGTTATATAAGAGATTGGATTAAGAATAATCTACTGTGATGTGTGCATATTTACAGAAGACTTGGAAGAATAGAGTTTAAAACACTCACTTGAAGAAAAGTTAGTTGTTAAAGGAAACAATTTGCTGTACTAGATTATATTCATGTGACCAAGAAAAAAAAAATGAACAGGAACAGAGATCAGGTATTAAATGAAGGCTTGACTCCTATTCTAAAGTAAGATCAGATGCCCCCACGAGCACTTCCTTCCATTCAAGATGTAGCTCTTCCAGGAACATGCACTGAAATTTAGTGGTATCTCACACAGCCTGAAGTCACCCCCATCACAAGGGGCTTAATCTGCTATTACTCCAATGGGGATATAACAACTGACTACATGTGAGATGAATGATTATTTAATGCTTGACTGTTCACCTAAGGGTAACGTTTTTATCTTATTCTGCATCTGCGCAGCCCAACCACATCTGCAGTGTAATCCTGCGCTGGTAGGACAGGATGCAGGCAGTCAATAAAAAGAAGCTTGCCTTCCTACCTAAACAATTTGCCTTCTAATATCACTCTTACCCAGCACAGGAGGAGGAAGAATAAAAAGGACATTAGATTGTTCAAAAACTCTGTACCTTTCTTGTGATTTTACTATTTGGGATCCTGGTTTTGGCTTTCTGATCAGAAAGACAGAGGCAGGTATTGACAGGAAAGGTCCTTCTCAGGAAGGTAAGGTTGCTTGCAACATCCAAAAACGCTGGTATTTCTGCCTCCTTGTTTTACACATCCAGGGGGAGGCAAAGGATGAACGCAGCACTGGGTCACAGCAATCTCACACAACCCAGATCATTATAGTTATTTTATCATTATATACACCATAAAAAGCATGCCAGGTCTTGCTATTAAAACTCACTGTGTTAAGACGTTGGTTGATTCACTTCAAGTGATATTTGATTAACAAAATGTGAAAGCAACATCTGCAAGAAGAGCAAATGTAATGCCACATATGTCTCAGTCAGCAAGACTTCCTATTTTCTCAGCGTTTTTGCTATCAACCTGTATTGCTGTTCCATATCCAGCCAGTTTGGAGCTAAGCAAAGCCTGGAAAGAGCCGTGCCACCTCACAGCGAAGGTCCATCAGACCCGGCAGTGTGGAACAACATGTGGCCATCCAGAGAATAGCACAACCAGAAAATAAGCATGTAATGAAGCTTCTCCAGATTCTACCAATTTGTGGTTTGGGGATTTTCCGAGATGGGGTGGGGAGTGCATGCACATGCGTGCGACCATCAACTTACAGCCCACACTGTAAAGTCTACAGCAAAACAAACTAAAAAAAAACAAACAACTCCCCTTCCTCCCTACAGCATCCATCAACCTTTCAGATTTGCGAGCGCTCTGCTTTTCTGGACATCTTCCTAGCCGGCTTCTTAGGCTTCCCACTTTACTCCTAGATATCATGAATTACACTTGAATGTTTTTGGCGTGCCAGAACACTTACTATTTCAATAATGACTTCTCCAGAACTTTTTTTTTTATTATTATGAATGTAATGTTTCCAAACAACATTCTTGATTGCTAAGACTCAAACAGTATTGCTGTGATAACCCTCTAAGAACCCCATCTCCTCCTGAGTTACTGTTATCCTTGCATTAGCTGGGAGATTTTGAGAAGAAACTGACTCTCAGAAGAATTTTGTTGAAATGAATCATTACTCACCAGGGCAAATCCAAAGCTAGCATCCCCTCCGGACAACTAATGGTTCATAGGTTTTCACCAACAGTTGGAGGCAGTGACTTACCAGCATACGTAGCTCTGTTCAAACTATAAATGGTGATATTTGTGATGTCTGCTTGAATCAAATTGTACCTTCTCTGAGTTTGTTCGTAATTATGGCAACAACAGTCACAGCTGGGAAAAGCGAATTGTAGTTTATGTCTTTTGTACAGAAAGTGTTTAAATATTTATCTCTGATATACGGCTCTAGAAGAGGCAGCTCTAAGATCTCCTGCTGCACCATATTGTATCTGACACCTCAGTGTTGAACAGAACATGAGCTTTCATGAGCTATAAAGAATTACTATTTCCATCACTTTCGGACACTTCATGACTAAAATGCTGGACCCATTATCCTATTATCCAGCAACGCACACTGTACATAAGTGAGCAGTTCTACATCCTTGGCCTTGGAGACCTTCTGACAAGATCAAAAGAACCAGATGAAAATAGTGAAAAGGAGCACTTTAAGCTGAGGGGGAAATGATTCATGAAACAACAACAACAAAAGATACCACTTGCAGGCACTGCTCTCTGAGACACTGGCAGGTTAACCTGTCATTTTTTTATGTACATATATAGTATATGGTGTTATTGTTTTAATATACCACTGCTGCAAACAGATGCAGAACTGGAGATCTCTCTGCATATTGTAGCAAGCAATAGGGGGTTGGACCCCAAAATTCCTTTCGGGCAGTTTTGAGCAGCAAAAAGTCCTCATCTGGGTACTATTTTCAGAGTAAGACTCTAAAATTTCAGCCATAGCATGCAATGCGTGAGACGGTTGTCATGAAAAACATTCCACATTATAAACTACTACTCTAAAAGCACCAGAGATTCGGCCAGGAATCTAAGCCCCAAGTGATATCAAATGACTTATTATGCTATTTCCTTCTACCAAAGAAATTACATCTTGCAAGAAAAACCAAAACAGATATCTGAAATTAAACAAATTCTGCCTGGCAATTAAGCAGACAGTAAAAGAGCAAAAAGAGGCTGTGAGGAAAGATGGGTTAGTTTTATCCTTTATACTGACACGTTGCTTCCCTCCTTGATGAGCCTGAGAAATATTGCTGTAATCGTCATATCAACATTTTCTTGCCTTCCAGTAATTATGCCACTGTATAACTGAAGCTCCTGAAATTGATGTAAGCACAACTCCATAAAACATAATAAGAACCCATGGGTGGAAGTTAAAGTAGTGAAAATCAGTCAGGAAATAGAGCATCATTTTTCTTCTTTATCAGAATAATTGACAAGGACTGAGCTAAATCCTCTGTCACTGGCTATCTTTTATTGTGACGTTCTTCCAAAAGATAAAGGCACAGATTCAGGGAAGCCCTACAGCTTGAAGTAAAGAAGGGGACAGTCTAGCTAACTGCAACGATACTCTGACTTCATTTGCTAAGAGTAGGTTAAGTACCTGGAAAAACAGTCTAAGTCAAATACCTTACTTTGCAAAAGCTAAATATTTGAAAGTTACCATAGCACCTCAATATTCCCAAGATGTAACACAAGAGGACAGGAGAGGAACTTCTGAAATAGAGCCTCCAAATGCGGTCACTGCAATGCACGCCACTCAACCCTGGAAGGAAGCCAATGGCCACCTTCTTCAGGAGTGCAAGATAACAAATTTTGGGGACAAAATGTCTCTCCCTCAGGCTGGTGGTGCCACACTGAAATTGTTGGCTCTTGATCGGAACTAATAGTAAGCACAGAAATATGAACTGACAAACTGATCATCACTGAACAGCAAGCAGCTCTCCCAGAGGATGTATGAACAAACAGAGCTTTAAGACCAGACGGAATAAGCACAGGGAGGACCACAGTAGCTCATCCAAGCACTTGATGCACATGCTGGGAAGGATACGATGTTGAGAAATTCAAGCCTGATAAATTTCCCACAACTGAGCCAGGAACTGGAGGGCTGGAGGAAGAAAATATTGCTGTCCCTCTCAAGAAGGTATTATATAAAGTATAATCATACATCTAGAGTATTTCACCATCCCCTTATATTTCACTGTGGCATTTATACCTGTGTGTAAGGTATCACCATTACAGGCTCAGCAGAACACAGTATGTCCCTGGAGAAACTGCTCTCCAGATGGTGGTGTTCTCTCACAGGCACTTGACCCGCAAAGACTGATTCATGGGTACAGGGCAGCTCCCAACTTTCTCAACTCTTCAAACACACACAGATTGCCCTATCCAAAATCCATAGGTTTATCAGTCACATGTTTTCCCCCTTCCTCCCATTTACACACATAAATTGAACCGAGGTTCCAGCTAAGTCAAGTCCTGCCATTACTGGGATGCAGCATTACACTGTGACTTTGCATGAAGAGGTCCATGGCAGGAATCACCTGCACTAGCAATGGCAAGATCTTCCCCCAGAGCACCCAGAGGCAATCCAGGGTGCTTGAAACTCAGAAGGCACAGACCCGTCACACTGCTGTAACAGCAACCTCATCTTGTGCAAGACACTGGTTTGCCAGCAAAAAACCCAGCTCAGTTCTTGGTGGAGCACAGACTAATGGGTTGGGAATAGTGAACCATAAAAATAATCAGCACGCACATCTCAATCCTAACAAACCAATATGTACAGAGCCTGTAAAGTCTCCTCTGAGAGCATCAGTTATACCATATATCTGATTTACATTTTTCAAGGAAATAATTGAAGCTGTTCAGCTTGTTCCAAAGGCCCAATGGGAAGGAGAAAACCCTCAAGACACCTATGTGGCAGCTTTGCAGCAGCATGAGACTAAACAAATGGAAAAATCTAAAATAGGTTGCGACAGTTTATCATTAATCAGTATGAATTACTTGGCAGAATGCAGTATCTTTCAGTGCAACTTAGTGGCACCTTTCCCAAAGAACTAATACAAACATGAGTGCATAGCAAGAGATTCAGGGAGCAGGGGAAAAGGGATGTCATCGCTGATTAAGTTGCTGATGGAAAGAAACAAAAAATTAGACAACACAGGGCAGCACCTGTGTGGCTGAAAAACATGACTGGCATGTTCCAGCTACTTCATTTGGCAAGGTTAAATTCACCATGGAAGAATCATAATCATACTACAAAATGCTAAAGTCTTCTGAATTGCCTCCTTGCAGTCAGGTATCACTTCTCCACCAGTTCTATTTATTCCAGCATTTGCCCAGGACAGGGAGAATATTCTGAACCCTTCCTCTTGTATGCATAAAAGAACACTACTGTTGAATATATGAAGGTATGAGGATGGGGGGGGGGAAGAGAGAGAGGCGTTATCTTTATGTAGAGCCAGATATAAATGGAAAACTGTAGACAAAGTTTCCAGCTCAGGCAACCTCTATCAAGCCTACAAAGAAGCCCTTGTGCTGGCAGGTCCTGGCAAAGGATCTAAGCACCCAAACTATTCCATTTTTCCAACTACATGAAATGGTCTAATACAAAAGATAATTTACGTATATGGATTTGGTGATCCAAACATATAGTAATCATCACAGATTTAGTGAACTCTGATTTGGACTCTTGCATAGCTATCAAAGAAATTTTGCTTTGACCCTCAAAATTGGTTTTCAGAGGTTACATAGATAGCAGCAGACCTCTTTCCTATATTTGTATATGGATATCCTTGTAGTATCTTAGACCCCACCTATGGTTGCCTTTTGCATAAGCTAGTTTTGCATTTACATATGTCAATAAATACTTAGGTCGTTTACTCATTTTATGCATATTTAAAAGGAAGAGACAAGTTCTAGTATGTTTCAAACCATCATTTCCACTGCCATTAGATATAAACAGAGAAGGTAGAAGGTTCAACAAATGACCAGACTGAAGACCTTGCATTTGCAAGCCTAAAAACACATAACTTCAAACAAAAACAGGCAGAGAAGGTAACTAGAATGAGGAAAAAACACCAGGCCAAAGTAGTTCAGACGAGTCCCCACCCTGCTGTATAATCACCCTCACTATTACTTTTGCCCCAAAGATATACAATAGTCTTTAAATTCTCAAGAAGAGTTCAAAAACCATGTTTGGAAAACAATTTGTGGCAGTTTTGTCATGCTTACGTGTGAAAACCCATGTTAAAATTGCTAACTGTAACTTACATCTCCCAGCAACTAGAGAAAAGGAGTAAGAACTTTCCTTGCATAGTGGTGTTAAAAGATAAACCCACAAACAAGATAAAATTATCCAGATGTTTGAAAGGACTTTGAGTTTGATCAGTGAAAGAAAAAAAAACCCAGAGTGATCTTAGTAAAATTCTCAGACATGAAAATGAAAAATGGATTCTCCCACATTTCCATTGCTCCAATCATTTCACACATTGTTCATTCATGTAAAGAAGGGTATTACCACAAAATCTGGAGCTGTGACAAGATAAGCTTTCCATGGACTGACCACCCACAAATTAGAGAGAGTTAATCATTACTAAAGCTTTGTGAGCAGCACTTGTCAAATACACAAGCAATTGCAAACACCTACACAGAACTATCCAGTGCCACAGCATGAAGACAGCTAAATAACAGGTATCAAAAGTCACCTCTGACAACCATGCTTTGAAACAGCCTTGTCATCAGACTTCTCCACACAGTGATAAAGAAGGCCATTCCATGCAAAGACTGAGGTTTCAACACTTTAGGTATCACTTCTTCCAAACGTTGTAATGGATAAAGTGTTCTAATGTACTGCAGCATAAACCACAGTTTAGCTAATCTGATTTGTAGGAAATTCTCTATTCTCTGTCCCAGGCCTTAAGTTTAGTGAAGAAAACAGTAATAAGCTCTTTCTGTCAAATCACAGTAAAATATATTGAACTGACCTTCCACTGTTCCTTGGGAAGCAGTTTCACTATCACGATGTCACCATTCAGGGCTCTGTTGCGAGCAACCACTCCATCAATAAAGATATCGCGAGTCCCATCCTAGTCAAAGAGGAAGAAAAATAAGTGCCAGACCAAAACATATTAAATTACAGTTGTTATGAGGTTTAAAACAGTCATCAAAAAAGACACAAACCCTGGTGAGATAAACATCCTGCAGTTGTGCACAGAAATGAAATGGATTCACCATATGCCTTTCAACACGCAGTATCTTTCAGCAAATAAGCTCTTTTGTATGTATGTGCCAGCACAGCAGTTCCACACTATTTGCACGCTTGCAGGGCTATGATCTTATTGGCATCACGGAGACATGATGGAATGTCTCATATGACTGGAGTGTTGGAATGGAAGGGTACGGGCTCTTTAGAAAGGACAGGCAGGGGAGACGAGGAGGGGGTGTCACCCTCTATGTCAATGACCAGCTGGAGTGCATGGAGCTCTGCCTGGAGATAGATGAGGAGCTGACCAAGAGCTTCTGGGTCAGGATTAAAGGGAGGACAGGGACAGGTGACATTAGAGTGGGGGTTCGCTACAGGCCACCTGACCAGGAAGACCAAGCAGATGAGGCCCTCTATAGACAGATAGGAGCAGCCTCACATTCACAAGGCCTAGTCTTCCTTGGGGACTTCAACCACCCCGATATCTATTGGACGGACAACACAGCAGGGCATAAGCAATCCAGAAGGTTCCTGGAAAGCGTTGATGACAACTTCCTTCTCCAAGTGATAGAGGAGCCAACGAGGAAAGGTGCTATGCTGGACCTTGTTCTCACCAACAAGGAGGGGCTGGTGGGAAATGTGAAGCTTAAGGGCAGCCTTGGCTGCAGTGACCATGAAATGGTGGAGTTCAAGATCCCTCAGGCAGCGAGGAGGGCGCACAGCAAGCTCGCTACCCAGGACTTCAGGAGAGCAGACTCTTGCCTCTTCAGGGACCTGCTTGGTAGAGTACCATGGGATAAAGCCCTGGATGGAAGAGGGGCCCAAGAAAGCTGGTTAATATTCAAGGGTCACCTCCTCCAAGCTCAGGAGCAACGCATCCCAACAAAGAGAAAGTCAGGCAAAAACACCAGGAGGCCTGCATAGATGAACAAGGACCTCCCGGACAAGCTCAAACACAAAAACAAAGCCTTCAGAGGGTAGAAGCAAGGACAGGTAGCCTGGGAGGAATAACAGAGAAATTGTCCAAGCAGCCAGAGATCAGGTTAGGACAGCTAAAGCCCTGATAGAATTAAATCTGGCCAGGGACGTCAAGGGCAACAAGAAAAGCTTCTATAGGTACATCGCTGATAAAAGGAAGACTAGGGAAAATGTGGGCCCTCTCCAGAAGGAAACGGGAGACCTGGTTACCCGGGACATGGAGAAGGCTGAGGTACTCAATGACTTTTTTGCCTCAGTCTTCACCGGCAAGTGCTCCAGCCACTTCCCAAGTCACAGAAGGCAAAGGCAGGGACTGGGAGAATGAAGAACTGCCCACCATAGGAGAAGATCAGGTTCAAGACCATCTAAGGAACCTGAAGGTGCACAAGTCTATGGGACCTGATGAGATGCATCCGCAGGTCCTGAGGGAACTGGTGAAGTCGCTAAGCCACTATCCATCATTTTTGAGAAGTCGTGGCAGTCCAGGGAAGTTCCCACTGACTGGAGAAGAGGAAACATAACCCCCATTTTTAAAAAGGGAAAAAAGGAAGACTCAGGGAACTACAGGCCAGTCAGTCTCACCTCTGTGCCCGGCAAGATCATGGAGCGGATCCTCCTGGAAACTATGCTAAGGCACATGGAAAATAAGGAGGTTATTGGTGACAGACAACATGGCTTCACTAAGGGCAAATCATGCCTGACAAATTTGGTGTCCTTTTATGATGGGGTTACAGCATTGGTGGATAAGGAAAGAGCAACTGATGTCATCTACCTGGACTTGTGCAAAGCACTTGACACTGTCCCACACAACATCCTTGTTTCTAAATTGGAGAGACACGGATTTGACGGATGGACCACTCGGTGGAGAGTGGCTGGGGATGCAGTCTCTTTTTTTAAAATGAGTTAACACCATATATTCTGCATTTGGCACAACTAATGTTAGAAGAGATTCTAAAAAATGATGACTACAGATGCCAACTGCAAGCCAGAAGATCTTTTACTGTAACAGACATGTTAGGACACCTTCTCTCAATACTCTGGGTTAACATCCTTGCACAAGAGCCTCTACTAATTGTACGCACTATGATTACCCACCCCAGACATGTTTGGCATTCAGATAATCTAGATTTAGCTTGGAAGATTTTCTTCATGGGGTGAAAAAAGATGAAGTTTCCTGAAGATGCCAACACAAAGGTTTTAGTTTTTAAAGGACTGCCAGTTTTGTCTTCTTTTTTTGCTAATTATTGAGTGCTCTTGCTGCTTTCATTTCTGTTTCCCCATAATTCAGCATATGAAAAATTCCATGTGTCTGTTTATAGTGCCATGAATGTGTCAAACAATGTCAGCATTTAGTATCAACATGAGCAGTCAACAGTTTTTCTAGAGAGCTATCTTTGCATAGTTTTGAGGTACATAAAAAGAGGATGAGCTTCTTTAGATTACTACTTCATTGTCTTTCAATGAAAAAAACAGCCTCACAAGAATTAAAATCTTAATCACAACTTTAGTTGCTTCTCAGATACACACTCCCAAGTCTCATATGCTTGAGTACATCCAATCAGAACTACCAGTGTGCTCAGTCTCCAAGAAAAACTTCTTTTATAACCTGAAAACATGAAGCCCTAATATCACATAAATATCTTTCTCTGCTTAGATACCAAAACAATAAAACGGCAGAACCCTGCCATGATGAGAAACTAAGGCTGTCCTCCAAGAGACCAAATTACTCTTAGAAAGAAAAGCAGCAGCAGCTCAACAGCTGTGTGAAAGCTGCCTCCCATGACAAGATGCAGAAAAATTGCAAAGCCTCTTGGACCAACATAATTCAAATTGGAAACTGTTCTTTTCAAAAAGCCAGATTTTTTACACATGGTCTTATTCCTCATTTCTCCCCACCCTCTCCCTTCTGCCCCAACTCTTTACCTAAATCCACCACATACATAAAAAGAAAAGTTCAAAGTCACTTTTTAAGAAAAATGCTGCCTTTTTTTTTTTTTGCCTGTACCTGTAGCTGCTCTGCGTTGCAGGACACAGGCTGGCATTCACGATAATTTATCTGTTCTACATTTTTTTCCTTCTCTGCTGTGTCCAAGAAAACACAAGGCAGACCCTTTCCCCCACCCCCTGTAAAGATGCCTGATGTGTCACACCACCTAGTTAAAGCTGCATCTCCATACTCTGCAAGAGTCTTGTCTTGAATTGCAGTCACTGTCACCCCAAACAATATACATATCTGATGTGTCACACCACCTAGTTAAAGCTGCATCTCCATACTCTGCAAGAGTCTTGTCTTGAATTGCACTGTCACCCCAAACAATATACATATACATTTTATATATATATACATACACACTTATATGTGTGTATGCACACCTATTTTACAGCAGTTAACTTCAATGCCTGCAACAAAGTTGTAATTAGGAAATAGCTGTCAGTTTGGGTTTTGCCTCCAAAGAGAAACATTTCTATATCTTGAGCTGCAGGCTCATGATTGTTGGGTGAACTTACGCACTTCCAAGAACACTTGTGCATCCCACTTTTTTCCTTCAGCGTCCCCTACTCTGCACAGCTAGCACTTCAGATTACTAACGCAATTAAAATGGCACCGATCACAACAGAACACTATCACTTGCAAAGTCTCAGCTGCCCCTGGGGTGCATATACTGCGTTGGCCGCAATGGCTTCAAGACTTCTGCAGCCCCCTCCAAGGAGCACAGGGCTTTTCTTGCTCCGTGGCCACCTGTGAATTTCACCAGCAGTGCTCTCTATCCCCCTCTGACAAGAGGGAGATCTGCAGTGCTTTCATCTGCTCTGGAAGTGTCTTCCACAACCACAGCACAGCCACAGTCACTCCATCACTCGTGCTCAGCAGTATAATTCTTCACATTGACAATGTCGTCATTTCAAACCACACTACTGTGTGCAGGGAAGACACGAGATGTGAGGCAGAGATTTAAATGCTCAGGTCCATTCTCTGGGTAGCTTTCAAAAGAAAGGCCCTCAGCCTTCCCCTCAACTCTTCATGCAACAATGAGACAAGCAAACAGAGCACATTTGCAGCAAGAAACACCCTGGGACTTCTGGTGTTAGAAGGTGAACAGCTGTTGCATTTGAACTCCATGAAGCCATAGCCAAGTCAGAGCTGAAGAGAAAGGGGTACAATGCCCTAGTCAACAGCAGGAGAGAAAGGGTGATTTTTCACAGCTGCAGCTTTTGCAGCATCTGGCAATGATGGTAAGTCCTGCAGAACATGAAGGCTGCAAACCCTCCATTATGGCAAATAATGTTATACAAAGGATAAGCTTCCTAAGGCATCTGTCTTAAAGTGAGGACTGTGTCCACACCAGCAAGAGTCATCTTCATCCAGGTGTTGATACTGCTTCTTACCAGGGACAAGGCTGGTTCTGGTATTCAGCTCCACAAAGGGCAGAAAAGTAGAAAAATAGCTGAGATAACAAATCTCAGCTAACCCTCCTTAATGCATGTATTCCTGCAGGCAGAACACCGAGCAATCAACTGCACAAGGCAACAGCCGGACACTAGGGGTGATAAGGGGTAAAGCTTCACATCCAATTAAACTCATGTGAGTAGCTGGATTTCTCATTTAACCTTGCATTTTCTGATTTCAGAGAATACGTTTAACAGCTTACACTTACCACACCTACAAGGACACCTGTAAAGGAAGGATCACAGTTCCTTACACACACAGTTTCACTTACACACACAGTGCTGCTCTACTGATGTACCAGAGAGCTGCTCTGTACTTCTTCCTCTAGTTAATCTACTTTGTGCATCCCCGACCTTCCTCCACCTCTGTAATGCCAGCCTTCTCTAACAAAGTAGGCTCCAAAATGTTATCCCAAATCAACAATGTGAACTGACAACGCCACAAATTTCAAGACTTTCAATCCAAGCCCCAAAGCAATAGCACTGTCAGTAGCAGGGACAACAAAAGAGTCAGTGTTTCACTGTCTCAAGGCTGGCTCTGCCTTCTCTCCCCCACACCAACAAAACGTTTCAAATATGAAACTTTCTCTCATTGACAGTAACGTTTTGACCAAGTCAGTTCCAGACAAAAAGCTTTGGCTGTGCCAGCTGTGAGGTCACCTTCCCTACTGGAAGTCCCTGAAATTGCAAGAGCCCTTCTTTTCTGTCAAAATAAGGAAAGACAAGAGAAGAGGTGCAAACCAGTCCCATGTGACAAAAGGACATCCCAAGCCAACCAAGACACAGTCCGCGCAAAGGCGGGCACATGAAAAGGAATCACGCATATTATTTCTGGAATGACTTTTCAAATTAGCTCATGCAGCAGATCGAAAATGGAGAGCATATTTGTTTAGGGAAGATTAACTTAAATCAGTGGAAAATCTATAAAACCTCTGCAGCCATAAACCAAGGGTTTCCGATTACGCTATCTGGTGGTCCTCAAACCTGACTTCAGCTGGCTTCTGTGGGACCCAGCAGTATCCCCAATTTTAGCACAAGCTAAGTAAGTAGTTCTCTGAGGTATGAAAAAGCACGATTTGTTTGGGAATATTTGATTTAAAAGAAAATCCAGATCATGTTCATTTATTCCAACTCATTCACCTCTGAGTGACCTTTCGTGCACAGCATAACTCCTATCTTAATGCACCTTTACTTATGAACTTTAAAGCATTATAAAATTACACTTACTGGAGATGGAATGAAGGCTTCATGGTACTTCTTAGGATTTATTCTCAAGGGTCCCTTAAAAAAAAGAGAAGGAGAAAGATTATGCCTGAATCTTATTAATTTTATATAACATCAGTTAAATTAGAGAGCTGTGCGTAATATATCTACTGTGAAACATGAGAGATACATCTAAATTTCCATTATACATTTCAAGTCTTGACAACTTAGCATCCGAGCAATTTCAAGCCAAAAGGCAGTTTCATGATAGGCTTAAGCTGATCTACTGCAGTCTGTCATCGAAGAGCTGTTGAATCATTAGTTGTTGCTGCTACTGGGTGAACTGAGGATCCAAGACCTCTTGTTCCCTTCACACATTTTCTGATGAGCATCCACCAACTTCATTAACAAACAGACAATAGAAACAATTTGGTTTGCTTTGTTTTGGAAAAGCAGAATGTTGGTTTTGCTTATTTTGGAGGACAGGAGGGAAGAGGAAGAGCTGACCTGCTGAGCTTACATTGCAGCAAGTATCAGCCTTATGGGGCTTTGGCTGCTTAGGCTGTTCCTGCAAACAGACAGTAGCAGTAACTCTGTGATAAAGCACATTCCAAAGAAGAATCAAAAGGATTTTCCAAAAACAAACATTGAAAGTCTACAGGATTAAATTCTCTTTAAACATGTTTAAAGTCAAACTATCTTAAATACATTTGAAACTCCATGGTCTATCTATTTCTGCTTTGTTACCTGCCAACTCAAAGCTCAAGTCACCTGCAACAAATTTGTATCACCCCTCCAAAGTAAATCAAGGAGTTTTGCTGCTTGCACTCAGGACCATCCAAGAGAAAGGGAGACCCAACCAAGGACTTACAGGCTATGCAGCAGTGCTGTTCCCATCGCAAGAGGGTCCTCGGAATTGTGACTCAGGTGACTGCAGCTAAAACTGAGAGCATTTTATTCTTATGGAAATACAACTAGGTATCTGCCTTCAGACAGGCTTCTGCTTTGAGCTGAAACTTTAAAACTTTCTCCAGTTGTGTATTTGAAATAACATTGGCCAATTTGTTATACGAACAGATTCCATCTGTTTGCACTTCTGTGTTAAGCAATCATAGGAACCTCTCACAGGAATTGCTTCCTTAAAAATTTACTGCAGCATATAATTTTTTTATGTATTCTGGGAAACACTCAGATGATAGGAAAATAAAACTGATTACATGTGAAAGTTTTGCTGCCTTGAAGAAGAATTTGGAGATTTATGAACGTTTTCCATTGTTTTTATTTGCTTAAGTTTGGAAATACCAGTACCATACATTCTATATTCTTTAGGCATCATTTGAATACTTTGCTGCAATGTCTTATTTTGTGCCTTATGTAAGTCGTATTAACAAGCACGCTAGCCACATGGCAGGCACAAACCAGGACAACGGCACGAAAACAAAGACGACCCACTGGGAGCAACCCTGGGGATACTTTCTGCTTAGGCAAAGTGAGAGCTAACTTGCTGTCATCAGCCTCTATTAGCACTGGTACCCACTGATGGAAAACTCTCAATGGTCTTTTTTCTCCCCTTATTTCCCAGAATCAGCCATCAAAAACAATACACTGTGCATAAAGGAAGCTGCTATGGAGAGAAAGGAAAAAATGAAAAGCAATGGTTGCTCTGCTTGACAACGAGTCAAACAATTCCCATACCAGCATCTACCCACCAGCACAAAGCAGATGAGGGGATATCCTGTGTTACTCTTCAGAATCCCCTTGAATAGTTTGGGACAGCTGTCAATCAGCCAGGTGCAAATGTCCATTATGTGCGTGAAAAAACAGGTTTTGTGTCCATGGCCCAGAAGGCACCAGAGCAGCTACATGCACATGGATGCCCAGCTCCAGCAAACACACAGAGGAGCAAAGTGTTACCATGTTTACCGTGCAGCAGGTTTCTCTACATTTTATATGCGCTACCTAATGATGATCAACATTAGAATTCTTACGTCAAGGAGCATTAAAATACTTCAGCTCTTTCCTTTAAGCAAGGAACTCCCAAAATTTATCTTAGAAAGCAGATGGGCCCTATTATCTGTGCCTATGAAAATCCTATTTACAATGTTGTACATTTCACGCTGTGATATCATATCTGGAACCAGTCACTCTCCCCATCTGCAACGAACAACTGTTCTCATATGTGTATTAGGGGGTGAGGATCTGGCTGCAAAGTCTCATGATGTCACACTAATGTTGTATTATTTTACAATTGCTTGCAACTAATAGCTGCTATATTTATCAGTGTTTTTATGTCAGTAGGGCCTTTGTTTTGAAAGGGAAGAGAAAGGTTTGCAGGAAGGTTTCTAAAACACTTTCGGATGATTCAAGTCAGCTTCACACATACTTGCCAAAAAAGTTTCTAACCTTATTGAGCTTCCCCAGCAAGATACATAAAGGTCATGATTTCTCAAGTTGCTCTGCTAGAACCAGGGCAGGCAATACTCAGACTAAACTTCAAGCATCTCAAATCAAGCAGTTTATAACAGCTATCATAACACATATGCCTAGATTCATTTGTATGTATGAAACACCAAAGAAGGTCAGGGTTCAAGTATCTGCTTGCTACCAAGGCCACCTTTGAAAAAACAATCCATGAAAATTAGGGAAACCCCAGCCTTCATACCCACAAAAGAACAGCTTTCCAAGAAAAAACACCCTCTTAACAGCAAAGCAGGCTCTGCACCTCTACGCTGCGCACTCTCGCTCCGCCTGAACCCAGCAGCCCTGCGGGGAGGGTCTGAGAGACACTGGAGGCATGGAGCAGACATGAGTTTCTGGCTGATGCTTCACAGGATGATTATGGTCCCTTGGGTCAATGTTCCTTAATACATAACCTGACTTCATCTGTTGTGTATAGCCAACACCATCCGCTTACGTAACTACGCAGAAGTTATTCAATCTTGTTTGCCTTCAGATCGGCCGATGTGATTCCAACCAACCTGATACGCTTGGTGTTTGCTCATTGCAGACAGTTTTACAGGTGGGTAAGTGGGAAGTCTACACACTCCTAAGTGCCTGAGCTCAGATCCCCTTTCCTGTGGGAGGACACTTCTGCACACATTGCATGATTAAATGAATCCAGGAATCCCACAGGGCATACTTCTCCATGCTACTTATCACAAACTGAGTTATGTCAGATACAGTACCAGAGGCCATTAAGACTAATATTATTGACAGACGTCAGCACCCATAAAGATAACACTTTTGTTCTTCCTGATCTAGAACTGCTTAATCTTCATGGTACTCATGTTTTAACTGAGCAATCTCCACGTCTGCCAGTAGTTTCCATGGGTAGGGCTTTCAGGAGCATTTAGTTGCGTAGCTGTATTGCCATGGTCCAGCAAGACCCTCAGAGTTCATGGTAGGGGTCTCTCTAACGGATCTCTCAAGTTCTCACACAAATATATACAGATCCAGTGTTTCCAGGATGCTCCAGGGGATGGCCCCTGCTCAGAGTCAGGCTTCTGTCTGGCTAGCACTCAAGTTTGCTCAGGACTGTCAAATTCAGACCAATAGGTTTGTTCTCCTCTTCCACAGGCTCTTGTGGAGCATTTCTGCAGGTTACCACGCCAGAGCAATGCCCTGCTTTTGGGGATTAACACAACAAGTATTTGTTCACTGTGTCTCTTGCCATTGTACAGAACAGTGCTGAGTATTTGCCCATTCCCTAAAGCTGCTTTCAGGATCTCACCTGTCCTGGTTGAGACTGCAATGATGAATGGTCTTGATGAGATCATAAGGATGAATGAGCTGAAGATGAGAGATACAGAGCAGGGATGCCCATGATCAGACACTCAGCCCTAAATGATTAAATCCAGCTTCTACAGCCTCAACTGTTTCCCTGCGATGTGGAACTGGATGAAAGGAAAACAGCCTAAGAAAGCACACATGACTCCTCCAGTTACGCAGCACATGACCTGGAGTAGACACTACTCATTTACAAGAATTAGGGATTCTTTTGCCAGAGAGCATGCAATCACAGGTCCTCCGGGACTCAGCATTTCAATGGGATTCTCAGGTAGTACTCATAGTCTGATGTGCCTCATCTGCAGCTGCACTCGACCTCATAGACAGTCTACACACGCTGTACTTAATGCTATCAGGCTGCATTACCAAAAACAGGTGACAAAAACACTCCTGAAGGTAAGGCAGAAGCTTTAGTTGCTGCCATATGTCACTGCAGCCATGGGGGGAAGTCACAGCTTGAAGCTCCCATCTCTTCCTACACCATTTGCTTCCCATTTGAATGTCTCTGACAGTCTTTAAAAAGGCACTGGCCTAAGGTCTGGGTAGCCCAGTGGACCACTCTGATCATCAGCAGGGATATGCCGCATAGTCATTTTTCTGAAGGCTAAGACCTCATCAGATTGGTCTTCAGGATGGAATCAGGCAATCTTATATGTGGAATCCTTATCGCACCTCCAGAAATTATGCCATTATATTATTATACAAGAATTACTATACGATTGTAACAAGAAATCAGACAAAAAGTGAGGTGATGCCATTTGCAACTTCAATGTACTGATGAAAGTAAGTATCACAACCTCACCAGCATTACAACTCTAACTAAAGGGCACCAGTGTGTATTTGGGTAAATGATGCCTCAGCCTGAGTGTCTGTCATGCCCTCACTGACTTCCACCTGCCTTTTTTCTGCAGCCTGGGATGCCAGGTATCTCCCGAAGAACTTTACACCATGTTGAGGACTGTACTACAACAGTGGTTCTAAGATGCTATCCTCTTCTCCTACTCCTCAGTGAACCTCAGCCCTGCCTGCCTTTATGCAAAACTCCTTCTGAGATCCAGCTACCCACACACATGGCACATCCACCCCCACATCTTGCTAGATATTCAGAGAAGAACTGCTGCCAAATTATGGCTGCAGTTTTGCTGCTCCAAATGGAATCACAAAGTCCAATCTTTGATCTTTAGAATCTGTAAAACGAGAACATGCTTACTGCTAGCTGTTCAAGGCAAATAACCATACACACATGTGCAAATGATTTTCTGTACCTTGGTGGGCTCTTCAGCTCCATCTACTATCTGTGCCTTACTTCAGTAAACCATACACTGTCATCAGTGGCTGGGTCAGCCCTATGACCTTAGGGGAGTGCAAAGAAAATTATGCAAGCAAACCAAGGGTCCACTACCACTGCCTGGCCATTTGACATTAATTTAACCAGTTGCATCATAGTTCATAACAGGTTATTGCAAGGCCCTGGTAGGCACAGCCCTTTGAGACCCCAGGGACCACAGCATTACCTGCACCATCACTCTCCCTTTTTTTTGTGGGAGGGACACTTCTGGGAGTTGATAGATTGGAAAAAGAAGAGTAGATCTGGAAGTGGAGGTGTCTGCACCTCATTGCTGAGGATTAATGAACATCTTTGTGAGGAATTTCAGCAAGAAGTATCTTGCTAAGGGCATTCATTTTTACTTACACTGACAAAGACAGAGGCTGCCAGCACTTGCTGTGTTTTTGAGCATCATTTGTAAAAGCAACTGTCTCCACAGTAATGACTATCATGGCTACCAGACCATCCAACCAGAACGCTGCAATTCATCACAAGTGTGGATCAGGAATTTTACAGAACATGCAATCAAACCAAAAACTATGCTTCAGCTGAACGTAAAAGATTTCATTCAACTTCTAGAACCTTCTGAGAAAGGGAAAAAAAATCGTCCTTTAGCACCTACAAGTGGTACATCGATTCCATGTCATGCAGCCAACTGACATTGATTTCCAACAACTGCCTGTGATTTCCACAGACTTATCACAAGAGCATGGACATTGTATGTTCCAGGCACCTGAATTAGCTCTCCCCTTTTCAGTCCTGCTGAAACATCTTCTTTTAACATGTAGGCTTCAAATATACTCTTCTTCCTCCCTCGAGTGGGTTTATTTAGATTCTTTCTATCGCCTGATGTTGGGACAGCAGCATAGGGTCCTCCTGTAAACAAAAATTCAGAACTGTTATCTTGCCCACCAAACTCGCCTATATAACTTAACAGCAGCTGTACAGAGGCTTTGTATTCAAAGTTGAACTTCTGAGAACAGTTTGCCTAGAAATACTGGCACCCAACTTCAGAGCACTGAAAAGCCTGGAATAATCATGTTTTACAAATAATCAACAGTCTTTTACAGCTCATTTTAGAGTTAAGTGCATTCATGCCAGCCCATCCTTTAATAGCACTGAGCACGTGCTTCAAGGCAGCTTATTCCTGAAGCATGTACGCACTCTGCTTTAATACCTCTGGGAGCTCCCAGTTGTCTAGGATTTATTCTGCTGTCTGAATTGTTCATTGTTTCTGTCTGCGATTCAGAGAGTTGCCTCTTCCTATCGAAGTTCTGGGGAGTTCTTGCAGATTCAGAGTTGTTTCTGGTCCTTGCAAACCCTCTCTTTTCTGCACCTGAAATCAAACACAGGTTTGAAATAACAGTGGAGGGAAGAGGAACCCATTGCCAGCTTGTGGTCCTGGTGAAACTCACGGTCTGCAGTACTTCAGTACAAGTCACAACTGCGAGTCATGCTCTTTATCCAAAAGAAACGATGTCTTCATTAGTTCATTTGTAATCTGTTGGCTCTTTGTGCCTCTTAATCCACCACTAACTTATTTTAGCATAAATAAAACTCTGGAAATTACGATACTAAAGTTGGATACAACCCTTCCAAAATCCTGGGAAATTCATTACAGCATATAAAATGTGAAATTGTTAAACTGTTTCCAAAGCCTCCACCCCATTAAGCCCCCAAGTAGTGAGAAAATATAACTTCCCTACAACTTAATTAAGTAGTTCAGGAATCAAGGAGAGAAAGAGAAAAAAAAAAAAAAAAAATCTCAACAACCCTCTCTGGAGTAATTAACTTTTAAGCTACCAGAGGCAGCACGGTACACAACAACACCACAAAGAAATGCCAAGGCTCCAAATGTCCAGCCTGCGCAGAATAGGCCATGATCATACAAAAATATTCTGCAAAGACTCACCCCTTACTTCCCTGCCATCACCTCAGCCCCTTCCCTACAGCCAGGAGAGCAAGCAGCAGCTTCCAAAGCGTATGCCAACGCTGTTCCATGGATCAGCACATTGGAATGCAACCCAGCGCCGTGCAGCTGCCCTCTTGGCCCTCCACCTGGATACTGAACATGTCATCACAGCTTTGCCTTCCAGCCCCTCCTGGCTACGCTCCCTGGGTACAAGCTTGTACCTGCAAGTCAGAAAATGTGCAATGCCAACTTATTTGCTATGGGGCTATCCAAGTTACAAGGCAAATTTTTTACATATGGTATCCTTCACAAACGAAATCACAGATTGCTTCATAGAATTAAACTACAGCAGCGAGAAAAAAAAATGTTTTAAAAGCTGTACTTAAGCAGAGATCTTTAAAAATATGGTACAATAAGAGAAAACTGCTACTTTACCCAGTCACAGACAAAAAGCAACTTCCATATATAACAACAGGCAAATCAGCAGGAGGAGGGAGGGATCCTCCCAGTTCAGGAGAGGAGACACCAAGACAGGCAGAGGAACAACTCAAGGTGCTGGCTCAGACCAGCCCATGAAGAGATTAAATACCACAGCAGCGTCTCCAAACAAGATGCTGAAATGAAGAGGGCGCCTCTGTTTTCAGTGACGATAAGGATAAGGGCAACGTCATTCGGCCTCTTTCTACATGATCAAGCTTTTCATACTCTGCACATGCTTTCAGGGAGGAGACTGTCCGAGGGAGGTTGCAGTAGTAACACAGCAAAAATGCAGCCACAAATTTAGGTTTCAACTGATGCAAACGAGGCAATATTACTTGTATGGACCTCATGATGAGATGGAACTAAAATTAACTGATTTGCAAATGCCCTAAGGGTCAAGAAATTAAGTTCAAAAACAGACACCAAAAGTAAAATTATGGACTAGAAAGATCTGAGCAGAATAGCTTTTGAATTGGCGACATCGTTTGCTCTGGGTAGGGTTTTCAGAGACATTCTGGTGAAGGAATCTGACTTAAACTGCAACAGGCAGGATCTTAGGAACACTATTAAAAAAGCAAGGCACTAGGCTGATCACCCAGAGAGGTCACACAATCTGCTTCGTTGGAGGTTCTTAAAAATAGGTGAGACAGATGTCTGCCAGAGTTGGTATAAAAAGAGTAGTTTTTTCCTTGAGGTAGTGAAATGGATTACACAAGCTCGTAAGGTCCTCTAAAGTCCTTGTTTCTATGACAGCAAGTCACAGAAAATACTACTATGAATTAAAGAACCGGGGATAAAAAGGAGGCTAAATCTTAACATGTAATTAAGAAGGAGCTGAAAAAAAAAGAAAGCAGAAAAAAAATTTCTAGTGAGTTGGGAAGTGAGCTGAGAGCCAGAATCAGGCACTGCAGAGCAGAGCTGCCCCAGCACTGGCCATGGCCATTGGTTCAGAAAGTTTGGGGCCACTACTGCCAAAAATAATGCACAGCAACAGCAAAGGGTGGAGAAGCACCTATCCGTGCCGAAAGGTAGACATGCAGAGAGGCACTTGCATGTTTCCAACACTTAAGCCTTTGGCTTGCTCTCCAGTGGGATTTTTCATCCGCTCAGACTCAGACACCAGCTCAAAGAAAAAATTTACTCAAATGAACAAACACTGCTTCTACATAGCTGGCTTGCAAGCCAGTTTACACACAGCCACTTTGGATAAGTATTTGACCCCATTGGCCCTGACATTTATGGCTAAACAAAACCACCCCTGTTACAAAGCCACAGACAACTGTCACAATTAGCATTCAACTGGAACACATCAAATTCTGCATGACACTAATTTCTTGTATTTCTCCTTTTAAAAGAAAGAGAGCTAACTACAGGTTGCCATCTGTTTCAACTAGATTCAATATTTGCTTCTGTAATGCACCTGTCCCCTAAAACTGGAAGTTAGAAATACTTCTCATGATGGGCTTTCCTGCTGTCGCTGCTGCACAGCATTAATATTCTGATGAATTAACAGACATCATTCCACAAAGCAAACTGTAACTTGACTACCCTATAGATAGCATAAGATATATTGAGACTATCCTTTCTGAAATAACTGCTACCACAAACTTAGTTAAACTCTATTCTAGCACCAGGTATGTCAGAAGTCTTACTTTTTCTGTGATGTTACAGTCATGTGATTTGTAAGATATAACAAAATCTCTTACAGTAAGATGTTACACAAAATAATAACACATTCTAGGCATTAAAATAATCAATGACTAAATAAATCGATAAGTAAACAAATATAATAAAAAATTAAAAATAACTTCAGTAGAAGGGAGACTAAAGTGCAGTGACTGAGAGGTGAGGTTGGTTGATATATCCTAATAGGAGGCTTGAAGCAACCACAAGGCATCAAACACACCTGCATGTGCAGAACCACTCAAGCTTGAATGCAGAGCAATTCTAATGCAAGACACATAAGTATTCACAACACACAGCAAATGCAACATGTTTGGGTATGTTTATCTGGCTGCACAGATGATGTAGAGCTGCTCTCTGTGGATGCAGCCACCACTTGCCTGGGATTTCTAGATGTTCTGTCATTTCCAATGGGAAATAATACAGGATTAACAATTTGAGGAAAGGTGATTGACTGTTCATTACTTGCAAGTCCTCTGGAGGGAGACTTGGGTTGTAAAAACCCCAACACCTGTATCAGGCAAAGAGGCTCCCTACAAAGGTGACAGCGGGACACCTAAACAGGACTAGCAATTCCACACATGGAGTAGGGAAACCCTTCAAACTAGCCAAGGGGAAGCACTTGTGGGAAGCAGAAACACACAACTCCCACCTCCACAGCTAGAGAGGCATGAAAAGAAAAGTGGGTGGCATTCATGGGCTTTCAGAACAGTCCACAATCAGCCACTCGCTTTTATTCTCAATAATGGGCACCAGGAAAAGGAGCAGAAAGGATGGAGCCGGGGGCTGGCTCCGACTCAGCAGTCCGGTCCAGCATCTGGCATGCAGGCAGCAGCAGCTGGTTGAGCTCCACTGGAAGGACAGCACTGGAGCTCAATCTAGAATCCAAACCATCACACTTCATCTCCGTCACAACAACAATCACATCACACAATGGCACATTTTGGTCTTGAAACCTAAGTACCTATTAATCTTTTCTTATTTTGGAAAAAAAAAATGCATGCAAGCACCTTCCCGGAATAATTGATCTGGCTTACAGTAAGAGAGGAGGCTAGATGTTTTAAATCAGCTTATTTTGACATAATTTATACAAAATCACTCTATAGCTTAAGTTTTGAAAAGCACTGCATTTAATTAAATTTACATCTATTAGTCAGTTGATCAACTAGATGGTCAACTAAATCAACTAAAATGTTCAACTAAACATGAAGTTAGCAAGGCCAGAAGGTCTTTAATTTTATATCAAAATTTACATATTGCTTTACACAAGAAAGAACCAAGACCCTCAATTTTATGTACCAAAAATAAAACATTTCCAACTGCCCTCTAACACCTGACAAGCTGTTTGTTTACTACCAGCACAGAAGGAAATTATTCCTCACTGAATTTTCATCAGCACATCCATGACTCCTTGGATGCCTCCTATCCAGGATCCAGCAAGAACTTGTTTTACTTGAGAGATCTAAGTGAATTCCAAGATATGGACATCTTGGTATAGCTTTCCCCTTTCCTGTCAAAGGGCATCTACCTTGTCACAAGGCATTTTTACCTCTAACTAAACTTCCAGCTTTCTTACCATCTACATTACCTATATTTAACCCGCCTCCCTGGGGTGGGCAGGACTGTGAGAGCATCACAACAATTATGCTGGTAACACTTCTACAGGTGTAGGACTCTCACTCCACTGACAGCTATCTTGACACGTAATGGATCCTTTTATGTTTAAAAAAAAAGGAATTATGTTGAAAGCATTGGAGGGAACAATATCGTTACAAGCTTTTCCAACACAAAATACTTCCATCTGCTACTTACCTTTATCAGTCCATGACTGGGCATCAACACCTCCACTAACTGCTATTGCTAAGAGGATTTTCCATTGCTTCCCAGCATTAGATCATGATCTAGATATGCAAAGGAATCTTTCAAATACCCCCACTTTACAGTTAGCATAAGCGTGAGAAGAAACAGAAGCACATCCCCAGAACTGATAACATGCAATAGAACAATTTGTTATCAGTTAGAGACACTCTCAACACACTGTTACTAAATATTTGTCCATATTTCTACAATGTTTCATTTTATTGCTGACACATTTCAATGACTTAAACCAATTTCCTTCAAACCTTCCCAGAGGTTCCCTGACATTTAATTCTTCAAGACAACCCAGCTATGCACTTTAGTAAAACACTGTAAGGATACACCCATGAGCTAGAAGGCATGGCAGCTACCAGATGAATCATAGAATGGTTTGGGTTGGAAGGGACCTTGAAGACCATCTAGTTCCAACCCCCCTGCCATGCAGGGGGTTCCACTGGTTCCACTAGACCAGGCTGCTCAAAGCCCCATCCAACCTGGCCTTGAACACTTCCAGGGATGGGGCATCCACAACCTCTCTGGGCAACCTGTTCCAGTGCCTGACCACCCTCACAGTGAAGAACTTCTTTCTTACATCTAATCTAAATCTACCCTCTTTCAGTTTAAAGCCATTACCCCTTGTCCTATCACTACATGCCCTTGTAAAAAGTACCTCTCCAGCGTTCCTGTAGGCCCCCCTTAGGTACTGGAAGGCTGCAATAAGGTCTCCCCGGAGCCTTCTCTTCTCCAGGCTGAGCAACTCCAACTCTCTCAGTCTGTCTTCATAGAAGACTATGTGGAGGTGCTAGAGGTGCTCCAGCCTTCTGATCATCTTCGTGGCCCTCCTCTGGACACAGAAGGGTCACCCAACACTGCTCTACCTCCAAAGCAGGAATTAATTACCTAAAGGCAATGAGAACTACTCTGATGCCAGCCCCTGCTTACTCCTACACTCCCATTTGAGACAGACTAGGTTAAGCATGGCAAGAAAGCTAAATAAAGCATGTTCCTGCTCATCCTCACTAGAGACTTAATGAATTAGAGTCCAACCATGTGACAGCCCAAGGCATCATCTCACAGATCTACAATTTCAGGTTGGCCCTTGGCTCCTGGCAGAGTTGGCAAAGCAAATTTTAGAAACCATTAAATTTGGTCTTTTAGCAAATGAATACTCTCCACGACCTGCCAGGAAGTCCTATCTGCAATTTTATGAGCCACTATGGATGCTGATGTGTAACAGGGTGTATTAATAGTCTCAGTACCAGAGTTCAGCTGATGGAAACACTGCCTTGTTTTGGAAAGACATCTGGGACCAAAAAATCCCAAATCCTACATAGCCCCTGAACAACTCACCCCGGGTACTTTTGTGAATCTAACTCTGCCAGCTTTGATGAGCTGGGAGGATGCAGTTCCTGGCTGGTGGCTCTGGATAGGCATAGACTTAGTGTTGACACTTGTATCAGGCAACTATTCATTTCATTCTCCAAAGTCAAATACTAGCAAAAGCATGCTTTGCCAGTACAAACTGCATTAACATCAGGGTGGTTTTGCTAGGATCCCCACGTCTTCCCCTTTCATATGCTTAAACAAGCAATTTAAAAACTATTTGATATTTTCTGCTGCTCAAAACCTCTAAAATAAATCCCTCTCAAATTTTAAAAGCCAAAATACATTTGTTAGATTGTTTTTAATTTCTAATGCACCAGTGACATCCAGTATATGCCATATTATATAAGTGACTAACTCAAAAACTCCAAGCACTTAAATGACTACTACAATATCCGGGATCAAATTACCACACACAGGCAAAAACAACAGGCAAAACCAAACACCATTGAAGTGATCTCAAATGCGAGTTATGTCAACAAAAACACTGGTCATAGACAGGCCAGAAGTAACTAGCTATTTATGTTTTGCAAAATATTTTGCAGATTTAAGAGATTAAATGTCCCACTAATGGTAACAGCCAAGTACTTTTTTGTTCTATTTTGTTTTAAAAGGAAAAAACACAAAGACAGCTGTTGGTATAGCTGCTCAGGGAAAGAGTTCTGTACCAGGAAGAAAAATGACACTCCTTGGAAGATACCTCTCTCAAGCAAAACTCTGTGCTAGAGCCCCAAATACACAAACAGGACCAAAACCCATCCACCACACTCCCTGTGAGCTCAGCTCTGCTCCAGCCTGTGCTAGGAACAGCCGTGCTTCAACACTGCTCTCAACTTGAATTAAATGAGTTCAGAGTTCTCCGATAGCTTTGGAACAGAACCACCTCCATGCATTTTACAGTATCTTGAAGCAAAGAGGTTAAATAAAGTAGATGGCTCAAGATTAAAGACAAAGCAATAGAGAGAAATGAGGATGTCATGGGAAAGAATTCATTAGAGATGTAGGAGTGGAAAGGCAAGACTCTGAGATACGTTATCAGTTCAGTGAGGTTTCACTGCAGCAAAGAGACTTCCAGGAGATAAACGTGGTAGGCAGTATTTCAGATGCTCAATCTGGGGTCTAAGAGAAAGTCTGAGACCACATTCTCCTTATCACAAGCAAATAAAAAAAACATCCTTCTTCTCTGATGAAATGTAAACTCAAAGAATCCTAAACTGGAGGTTCTGCAGCACACTTCTGTGCTCAGTCCAAGTCTGACCACAGAGCTAAAGGGAGTTCCTACAACATTGCTGTGAGTCCTCTTCAAAAATAACCAAGGATGTGAATGATTTGAAGTTATCTTAATGATTGAAAAGTAGGGCAAACTTCCGGGAAAGGGAATATCTTGGCGGAAGTGGAAAAGGATGGTGATATGACAGCACTGTAGGGATTTAGGCAGATGGCAGACTGCATAATTAAGTTTAAAGTTAATTAAACAGTCATTCAAACAAGAGAAACAATGCAGACCTACATTTACATGCACAGGCTCAGCCAAAATGTAAATTCTATGCAAATGTCCTGAACTGAGTGGATGATGTATTGAAATCCAGCTGCCAGAACTAGCTCCCATGCCCACCAGTCTCCACTAATTGACCCATTACGATGGGCCACCAGGGCCCAGCCGTAGCGTAAATCTCAGCTGTAACTTTCCACCATCAAGACAAATCAAAATAAAATGAGAAGACAGCGCTTAAAGTCAAGGCCTGTCCACACAGCTCCTAAACATGATTTCAGGAGCAATTCAAAGCAACCGGTCCCTCTAGCAACAGCAACAGTCCAACTGGTTACCAGCAACCAGGTACAACGTAACACAGCAATGCCTGTGCCAGCCAGCAGCTTGTCTACCAGCACGACTGTGTTCATGCACCAGGACACAGTCCAGTTGTGAGCCATCTGTGTACCTGGGAACAAGTCTGGAGAGCTCTCTCGCCCTCCTTCTTTGGACAAGGTGATTCGCTAAACATTTTTGGCAGAAAGTCTGCCAAAATCTGCACAGAAGAGTTGAAGGTCCAAGAAAAAAAGCACAGAGGGAATCCTTGCCCCATGGGGGACAAGCTGGCTGCAGAAAGGTGGCCTGCCCACCAGCCAGTGACTCCTGGATGGGGAAATACAGGCTGTCATGGTTTGTGAGTGAGTTCATAGGGCCATGAGCTGCTTTTGGAGGTGATCGTGCCACTGTAGCTGGTTGTAACAGATGCAGATATTCAGCATTCTTACAACAAGCCACTGAGGAAGAAACATTCCTACTTAGGGATGGAGGTAGCAAAAAAGTGAAGTGGCATGTCCGTGGATACTCAGGAAAGTCAGAAGCAGACAGGTGCTCATTTACAGACCCATGAAAATGAGGTGGGAAGCACATATTGCTACCACTCTTTTGCTTTAAGCTGCACGTACTTTCTTAAAACTCTTGTGCTGCATGCCCATAGATTTCAATATAGGACTAGGGAAAACAAAAATGTTCTTGCTGACTTTGGCTTTCTGAAAGGGCCTATGCTTTGAAAAACTGAAATGAAGAAAAATGCACAATGGATTCTTTCTGCTGCAGAAAACAATGCTGTGGAAACTGCTCCTGACCGCCAAAATCATGTGCCCACGACACCATGCTTCCTCTTCCAAAACACTTCCAAGCATCCTGATGCTTGCAGGATTTTGACTGCAGTAACTCAGACAATAATTGCAGTTTTATTCAATTCCTCAGCAGGGTTTGTGTTGTAGGAATACTACATGAGTGCAAGAGCCAAAGATACCATTCCAGGCTCTGAACTAAGGGTTGGTGACGAAACTCATTTAGTAGCAATAGACTAAAAGTTTATCAAAATAGTTACTGTGCTCCAGCTGTGTGCAGCAGCACAGTGGCGTTGTCAGGGAGGGGATACAGCTCTTCTGGTTTTCAGGACTCTCTGTGAACCTGCTCCACCCTGCTCATGACCTCCTAACTACCTACTCCGCCTGATGACTGCACTCCTCCAGGCTTCCACTCCTGCCTCGGGATGTGGGTCAGGGCTGCTTCCACTGCCCCCTTGTCCTTCCATCCTCCCAAAGCATCTTCCACAATACCTTTTGCTCTTTGTTTTATCCAGCAACTATGCTGTGAAAAGGCTTCTTCAAGAAAAACACTTTAAAAACATAATATTGTGGAAGTTCTCTCTTTGATTTCTCTGGGCTTCAATAGTTTGAGGGAAGCAAGTTGCCTGAAGATCAGAGGAAGTCAAGACGCTTTGAAAGGCAAAATACCTGACGGGAGGTGCTAACATACCCGAAGACATTACCAGCTGAAGAAATGAAAGAACTGCTTTCAGATTCAAACATATCCCGAGGTTACCCAATGTGCTGCAGAATAAGACAATTTGCTGACAAACTGTTCGCCATACTGCCCATTCAGTGTAGTAGGTACACAATTCACAACCCTTAGTACTGTGGGGGAAAAATGCCTAAAAACATACAAACTGAACAAAAATGCATTATTGCTGCAGGCTCATATCTGTAAGAGAGTCTGAAATATTCTCCAAGGCGTGACCTGCCCCATACATCTGTGGGCTGCAGCTGCTAGTGTTGACATCTTCCTTCAGCACCCTGGAAATTTTTATTTTTATCACAGAAGACATTATTTTATGCAATAGATCCCAACATTTTGTTTTCCATCCTGCCCCAGCCAAGTTTCAACTCTCCGTAGCTTGGATTTCCCCACAAGAGGGAGTTAGGGACATGCAGCCCACAGCATTTCATGGAGCTAGTTAGCAGGGGGCTTGAGGTGGGAAGGCAAGAGATGGACACCAGCACATAGGACAGGAGAGGCAGAAGCAGAGGCTGGAGAGCAAGGCAGCGGTGAAAGCCCTGCAGCAGCCATGGCCTGGCAAGGAATCGCAATTAGCCACTGAAGCCAGCTGCAAATTATCTGTCCTACCTACCTGGGTACCCATGGCAAAGGAGACACTTCAGAGATTATCTGAACAACAGGCCAGACCTGACTGGGGTGTGTGGGCTGACTGACCTCATGGATAACAGAGGATAGAGGGCTTTTTCAAATTAATTCCTGTTTGAACTACAGCGTAGTTTGGGGGTAGAATTTGTTACCAGGGCTTTTAAACATGCCAGTGACAGCCCACATACCACAAGCCTTGGTAAAACTGTTCCAATGGTCATTCACCCTCACTGCTAAATTGTGCTGTATTTCAAGCCTGGATTTGTTTAGCCTCAAATGCGTTATATCATAATCTGCTCAACTGAGTAGCCTATTATTGAACATCTGTTCCCCATGTAGGCAATTTACTAAAAGCTCCCTTCCCCCAAGCATCTCTTTGATAAGTAAAGCAGGGTTCCTCAAATCATTCACTCATGATCCTAGCATTTTAATCTTCCTTGTGGCTGTCCTCTGAGTATTCATCAATTCATCACCATCCGCCCTGAACAGAGGGCATCACCACAGGATACAATACTCCAGAAGCTGCTGCTGCTGCCATGCCAAAGACACATGCAGTCCATACTCCATCTTCCAATTCCCATGCTCATACATTACCCTTTTGGCCACATTTCACAGGAGGGGGATGTTCAGCTGATTAATCCATCAAAAGCTCAAAACTTTTTTCCAAGCTGTTGCTTCCCACACTGGGTTCCTCACACTGCTAGCTTGGTTCTACGCTGGCCCAATAAATGGATTTTGTTTTGCCTGCTCCCAGTCAACCAAGTGATCCAGACGGCTGCCAGTAACTGCCCCCATTATTCAATACTCCCTGCGGTCTCCAAGGCATCCAAAAAAACTCTCAATCCTACTTGTATGTTTTCTTGCTGATGATTGACAGAAGTGGTAAACAGCACACGGTCAGAACATAACACTGCAGTAACCAGACACACCTGTTGGTAACAATTCTCAATTTATTGCTTCATTTAATTAGTTCTAAGCAGCTTTTAAACCATTACACATGTGCTGTGATTTTATTATGCTAACTCACTAGCATCCATACTGACACCTTTACCGTCAAACTCCTGATCTCATAAGAAACTGACACTGAGGGAGCTCAACAGGACCTTTGTTGCATAAACTAACAAGTCACACTAAAGAAAAGACTTAAAACTAAGTAAAAATCAATTCAATTCTTGTATTGGCCTATTATTTTCCTAGCACCCACACCACGCGGACAGGCATAGTTACCTACATAATGGGGGCTAAAGAGAAGAAAAAACATAATTTAAAAAAAAAAAAAGAAAGGCAGGTTAACAGCAACAAGTGTTTCCTTTCCTGCCAAATGCAAGGGCTTCAGCTGCAGAACTGTCCTGCTCCAGCATGGTGTGCTCAGGACTCTGGTAAAGGGCATGGAAGACAGTTATTAGATCACATACAAAAAACACAGTCCTTGCAAGGGCAGGATCTCATCTCCCCAAGAGAGGATACATCAGATATTAACTCACATACTATAGCTGATGTTAGCCAAAAACATTAGTTGCACAAGATTCAGGAATGCAACATTTTTTTCTATCAAAAGCAAGAGAGAAATTTATGTTTGTGATGATGTTGCTAAACCATTAGAGAAAGGAGCATTCTATTTTTCATGTGTTTCTCAGATGGAGCCATACAGTAAATCTAGTTTTCCCTCCTCTCCCATATCTTATTACAATGATTAATGTCATCTAAGGAACATTACATTGGACCTGGCAAGATTAGCTACGTTTTAAAGCTTTCCACAGCAACCAACATTCTCCATTTATTGAGCTGATTCTGTGGCCTTTACTAGATCGCTGGCTCATATTTACTGGTGCCAGATAGGGAGATAACAGCATTCTTAAGTACTGAATTTCACCACACAAGAACTGGAAGGCTCACCACTAAAAAGTGGCATTATCTTAAATTTGCCTTACAATAAGGAAAAAGCAGAAGCTGTGGTTCTTCCTTCAAAGTTCCCCCAGAGAAACAAAGGCAAATACAAAATATACTGCAGCGTACCATGGAAAGACAAAAGGCCTAAGATTTTGTCATCTTGTTAAGGCTGGTATTTCTTGACCAGCTGTGCCCACCAAGGAAAGCCATTCCAGGCTATTTCCTTTACCTTTCCTGAACCTTTTAAATGTCAGGGTTGCACCCAAAAACACAACACCACCATCCAACAGCAACAATTGGTTTTAAAGCTGTGATGCTAAACACCAGCCTGCTTGCCAGCAATACTCTTCTGTGGAAGCTGCCCAAGTTGGTTAAGTACCAGTGGCTGGGCAAATAAATGCCAAGTGTCAGACAGATAATAAATCAGAAAGGGCCATGGAAATCCTGTGCTGTTTCAGATGAGGCATGTTGTTATCCAGGAATTGTCTGTTTCTACTCAGGGGGCATGCTGACCCTGACAGATGGGCAAGATACCTCCATCACATCATAAACCCCTGAAGCTTTTAGTAAGAGGAGCCTCAGGAGGCTACCTAGCAAAGGTGGTGGTGGTGTTCTTCCCAAGCAGGATATCTGCAGATACAGACTGAGACTGTACATCCAGCCCTGCAAAATCTGAATCTATTTCATAGCAATGAGCCTTCACGAGCATCCTGCTCCACCCAAGCCTTCAGCATCAATAAAGCCACCTCACTGCCAAGTACTCTAGCTCCCAAGATCCTCTGAAATCAAGTGTGGCTGGAAGATGGTGTTCCCAAAGACCATGCTGCACTCCACGTTTGGAGGACAGTTCTCTTCTGCAGATGTCTGTTTTTTAGGCTTTCCAGCAGGCTCAGGAACATGCTATCAAACAGCAACGTTCCCTCAAAAACAGGCTGAGAAGTGCACGTACCCAAAAAGCAAGCGAAACCTTGCTGTCCCAAATAAAACACACAGCTTGGTCTAAACTACTTACTGATAAAGCAACGCATAACAAATATTTAAGATGAAGTTCCACTTAGCAGCCATGCAAATCCCAACTACTGGCATGTGACAGACAGATGCCACAGAAAGTCAGTACTTCTGTCCTCAAGGAAAAGGGGGTTTTAAGCCCTTTCATGACAGAAACATCAGTCAGTCTGAAAAGAGATTTTGATGACTAACTCTGGATTGAAGTGGGAAAACCCTTAGAGCCTTTGATCAAAACCAGAAAACAACCCAGGGGACTTCATAAAAGACTTTCTGTTAAGGAAGTTTAACCAAATTTTAGCACCCAAAGAACCTAGAGGATTGGAGATTTAGGGAAAAATACCAGCAGGAAAGTTGTATTAGATAGAAAACTATAAGCATCACAATTTGAAGTGGCATTTTAGGATTATTTTCTGTATTATTGGGGTTTGTTTGAGAAGAAACTTCAGAACAGGAGGCTTTATGGTAATTCTCCTCACAGAGGTTATAGCTGCACAGAAAGGAGCAAAATCTGTGGAATGCATCTATATGCAGTTTCATCTTCCCAAACCCAAGAGTGCTGATACCGTAGAGTGAATCCAACCTGCAGTTTCATGACTGTGTCACATGTTTCAGACAAGGGACAATGGAATTTTGTTCATACTCAGCTCTGTCAACTGCAAAGTCTCCCATACTTAGGAAAAGCAGCTACTATATGCAATGCCAGAAGAGACTGCCATGGTCAGTCTCCTAATTATCTGCTATGAAATTATTTCTATCCCCAAGCCTCGTCTTGGGGCCTTACGGTACAGAATGACAAAGGCAATCCTCAGTGCTTCTCACGGACAGCAACACATCAGCAGTGAGCTCCAGGGCTCAGTGACGCTTGCTTGGGGCTTCACAAACCACTCTGCTTTCCCCCAAGGCCACAGGAACTGCTGCACCACTGGGAGGACATTAACAAGGACCAGTGCCTCACTGCCCACAGCCTGCCCCAGGGCACTCAAAGGGTTTTCTCAGCCCTCCATGTTTGCCTTCAATTTTAGTACTGTCAGTTTTAGGGTCATTGCAAACCTCGCCATGGCTAAGCCTGAGCTGAAGAGCTGTTAAGAAGAGGACAATGAAACGAAGCGATATAAAGAGAGATGCTTGGCTTTGAGATTAGCTCAAAGAGCCTTTTGGAAAGCCTACAACAGCCTGAACAGAGTTAATTTGTGAGCAAATGTCACTACTGAAAAGATGATATGCCTCACCGCTATGACAGAAGCAATTCTTGCCATCACAGTTTCACAAGCCTTGATTTAAACTGATCAAACCAGACACCTGCCTATGCAAAGTAATATGGCTTATATCAGCATCAAGAGAGAAGACAAGCTTTGAAGTGAGAAAATATTAATCTGGTACTGTGATGTGTGAGTTCTTATACCTAAGCGCTTGCATACTGTAAAATCTTCATTTCACTTAAACAAGAGTGCTAAAATATACTCAAACTGAACAGCAGAAAAGACGTTTCTCTGAATCAAATTACTTTTTTTTTTCTTATTTCTTTCCTCCCCAAGAAACTGTTTTCATGTCTCTGCAAGTGTTCTGGATTGTAACCAGTCTCAGCTACACAGAAGGGTGGCTGGGGGGAGCATGCAGGGAGAAGAGGAGGAAGGGTGTCACTGTTAAACAAATAATTTTCCGATAATCTTCCCCACAGTGTGAGTTTTCCACCTGGGATGTCAAACGTGAGGGTCAACATTTTCTGCTCTAGGTCTTTATACTAAACAAACAACTAGTTTTCAAAGGGTTTGTGCAACTCCACTCCCAACTAGAGCAGGAGGGAACAGTGGGTGCTTGCTTTTGAAAGTTAGGGTATTTTTATTTTAGATTAAAATCCATGTAGGCACCTATCGTCTTCACGGCTACAAACTGTAAGCCTTCTAGACTCTCTACCTCTGTTAGCTGCTTTTCCCTACTCTCCAAAAGCTGAAGGGTGAAAGGTAGCAAAGTCTATTATAACAGGCCAGCATAATAAATAGTGTTACAATGAAGCATGCAAAAAGAAAAAACCCTCCCAAAAATCAAGTTCATCAACAAATTTTAGCATAATCTGCTTGTGTTAAATCTGTAACTATGATCTGTCTTGCAAGAACTCATGAAAATTTACCAACTTTAGCACATGATCTACTGTCACAGTCTCAAAAATACCGCAAACCCTGAAAAAAGCATATTACTTGCCACTCTTGAGTGATAGGGCATAGTTTTGTAAGACTGATTTCATTAAACATTTACTTGATATCCAATCCAAGAGTTGTGATAGGCCTCAGGCCTGTCTTACCCAGCTGCGAAATCGATCTCTTTTCTACGTGTTACAGAGAATGTAATACGGTGACATTTATGAGTTCCTCCAGCTCATAAGATCAGGCTATCCAGGTATTTCACCATAAATAACATTCAGAGGAAGTTTTAACCCATTACACTGAGAGATCAAATTTAAACTGCCCGGCTTTGGTTGCTTGTGGATGCTGTGTTCTGGGTTGTTGCTTTTTTTAATAAAAACTTTTATTTATCTCCATATGTGGGCTTTTTGCCTTGAAAGAGACACATTCACTTTACTACTGCAAGACGTGGTCTCTTTGTTACTAACAGCAAAATTTACTGGAGTCAACACTCTGTATCAGGAATGAGGTATTATTATACAAGCATCTTAGCCCCTGAGTATTAGATGGACTTGGACCCTCTGCAAAGGCAAACCAGCACTCTGGATCCAAAGAGGCAATTCAGAGAAAAGCGTGACTGTGCCCTGAGTCAGCTCAGACCCAGCAGTCTTACTGATTTGCATGCTACACCACAGAAATTGGGCTCTCCTACTCTTGAGCTGATCCTGGAAGTAGCACAGCCACATTCACAGAGCTTAGGCCAGGGGACTAGGTTCTGCCAGCACCAAGCTGGCTCCACATGAAGCCATTTGCACATACTGGATGGCTTACTTGTAAATCAGGACAAAGCCACCCACAGGTAACTAAGGGCTGACTAACGTGGAGAGAGAAGAACTGGCTCATGTTAACTCACTCATGACTAAAACATCACATTCAATTCCACAGTAATTGTAGCAAATGGACCAAACAGTTTATTAGTGTGAACTCACCTTGGACTTGACCTGGAGACAAGTGACTGTTTTTCCTGGCATTTACTGCCAGCACATCCTCACTAAACTGCTCAGTCAACAAGTGTCCAGCTGCTGGATCTGTGTTGGCAGGACACCTGCCTCGTTTCTTATGTTTCTTCCTCCACATGTCCTCCTCATCCTTTTCATCAGAACCAGAAGACTTCTGCAGGGCTGCACGGTGTCTCAGGCTGTTCAGTACTCTCCCACCCAGGGCATCACTCGTATTTAACAAGTCAACTGCAGCTCCACGCTGATGTACATAATAGTCTTCCTCCACCTCCAAGTCTCCTTCTGGACTAACGATGGCATTTTTTTTATGACGACATCTGTTTAGAGCTGTTTGGGGTTTATCGTTCTCAAATCCTCCAAGCATGTTCACCTGTTCCAGGTGAGATGTTCTGACCGGTGAATAGCTGTGCACATTCAACCCATTCCCGGCTGGATTATCCTTCGCCAGGCCTCTCCTCAGGGGCGGGTCCAGATCTGAGCTGGGGTCATTGGAGGTGCTCTCTTCTAGCTGCATCTTCTGTGCTATGTGATTCAAATAGGACCGGAATCGGCCGCTGTGGTGCTTTTGCACAAGCCTCGCGTAAGCGTTCTTCTGGGGAGCAGCAGGCTTGCTCAATCCCTCTTTGGCACCTTGGGCAGAAGCAGTATTTCTCACATACCCCAGTTGATCCATAGTGCAGTAAAAGGCCCAAACTTCAAAGAGTTATGAATAGACACAGGGGGAAAAAAGGGTTATTTTCTTGAAACAAAGGATCAAATAATTGATTACGCTAAAAGACACAAAAATGTACTAAATGAGAAGGTACTGACCTTTACAGAAATTCTGGGTTGGTAAGTCACTCCGCAGGGGGGAAGGGGTTTCATGATATACTCAACACCTGCCCTGCACCAAATCCCTGTCAGTGACCTAGGAGTGACCACGGCCCGTACGCTGTACCTGCCCATACGCCACACAAACAGGGATTTTTGTGCCGAGGCTGACACCCCAAATATAAGGAATTCCTTTAATCAGCTCTTCCTTGCCTTTGAAAAAGACAGGTAAATTAAAGCAGTGACTGACAGACTGTATCACACGCATCAGTTTAGCGGTTATCAGAAGTAAAATCTTGTCATGTCCAACCTGGAGTCTTCAAAAATAACTGCATCCTTACTGAAGTGTTTCAATGTTGCAGTAAAAAGCATACCTTGCCTGTTACCCCCCTCCCACAGTGACTGACACTTCTGGATCATATAGGACATTTGCTTCAAATACCAAGACTAACCATTTCAGCTTGTCTTTCTAGCCATAAACTCACTCCCAGTACAATGGAAAGAAAATAAATTCCCTAGCACAAATAACTGTCTTGCAAGAGCTTGTAATTCTTAGTGATTTGAGATGCACTGGCTGCCGCTCCATCCAGCACCAGTTTCTATAGATGGTATTACACCTCCACCTTTGCTGCATGAGTGTGGAACTTAAGTAGATCAAGCATCTTTCAATCCTTTTTCAGCTGCTCTAGCTTTTAAGTTTTTGGAGCAAAACAATCTAGTAAATTGTCCTCAGCTACTACTAAGGTAAATTATAGGTATAGACAGGACATAGCAATGATTTTTGCTGTACATAACATCAAAGAGGAATATTAAAATATGTTGATAATGGAGCCCAGCGCAACTGCTGTCTTCTGCGGGTTTTCATAAAAATGCCTCTTTTTTTCCCCTTCAAGACATGTTTGAAACTGAACAGCTGAACTTCACCCCAGCTGGTACATTGAGAACTTCAGGGCTCACTGTCATCTATTCTATGCCAGCACTGAGGGGGACTGGACTTTATGCTAAAATAAAGGATACCATGCATTAAAACTCTCTCTCTTCACTTCTCTAAGCACAGGGGTGTTGGCAGGACAGAACACAGAGCTCAGCAGAAGAGAAATTTATATTCCCTTCCCTACTGCCACCATGCTGGGATTTTTTTCCTTCGCCCTTACCCAGTCCTCTTCTCCCTTTTGCTGTGGTTGCACAGAGGATAAGCCCACAGGCAGTCTCCTCCATGCACACGCTGCCTGGGAATGGGGCATCATTCAGCAGGGACCAAGGACTACAGAGCCAACTCCTCCTCAGAGTGCCTGCTCTGGCCTTTTCAGGGAAACAACGCATGTTGCAGTGAGATTTACTTAAGTAATTGAGCACGGATGTGAATAGGCTTCACAATACAAAGCAAAAATTAAAAATCCCTGAATAAATAGGAAAAATTCTTTGTGTGGTTTGTGATTCTTGTTCCTAAGATTTTCCATTGGTGCTGGCCAACAGCTAAACTTTTCTAATAGACTGACCTGCTACAGAGCTATTACAAAACCCTCACACGGGGAGGTCTACAGCAAGCTTTCTTTTAACGTCACCTTTTCCCGTTGCCAATTCAATAGAAGTAGATAACATTTATAAAAGCCAGCGAGACTACTCTCCAAACACAGGTTCCGGGATACAGGAGTTTGCCATCTTTATTTACAAGTAAAGAATAAACATTCGCACCTCGCCTCCACTACAATTTCTGCAACTTCAATCGCGTTAGCAGTCGGAGCACAGACAAAAAACCAGGGACTTACAAGCCCTCCACGCATTACAATTTCGTTATTAGTTTTCCGCGGGCAACCAGGAACTGACAGCTTCCCGACGGCCGGGGAGCAGAGCGGGGTACGAGGTGCACCCACCCCACCTCGCTCCCAGACGGGACAGCGATGCGGATGAGTGAAATGCCGGGAAGGAAGCGCCCGGGGAAGATGCTCGCTTAGCCGGGCCCAGGATGAAAACCGCCCCTGTTAATTTTCACCCGGCCGGTTTTGAGGAGCAGCACCGGCCTTCGTCGCCGGCACCGGCCCTCATCACCCTCCCGTCACCCCGCTGGACACGGCGCTCTGGGGCTGTCCAAGCGCCCCAACCGCCGCACAGCACCGAGGGTGGCCGTACCCGCTACGGCGGCGGCAGCACGACCGGGAGCGGGGCCGCAGGGCCCCCCCCCGCGGGACCCGGGGCAGCCGCCGCTCCCCCCGCCGCCTCCCCTGCCAGGCGCCAACGCCGGCGCTCTCGCCCGGAGCGTCCCCAACCCCCTCGGGAAGGCAGCCCGGGATACCGCCGCCCTTCTGCGGGGCTCGAAGCGGGACCCGGGGGCGCCGCGCCCGCCGGACGAACCCTCGCCCCGGAACGAGCCAGCAAACCGCCGGGCCCGGGCCCGGCCCCCCCCCCCCCCCGTCACGGCGGCGGCGCTGCCACGGGGCTGACAGGGCCGGAGCGCCGCCGGGACTGGCCGGGGAGCCGCTCTCTCTCTCCCCCCGCCCCGCCCAGGACCCCGGTGACCGGGCCCGCGGAGGGGGCACTGCGCCCGGCCCGGCCCCGCCACTCACCGGCCGAACCGCTCCCCCCGCTGCTCCGCGCCGTTTAAATGTCCCAGCGCACCCACCGTCCACTTCCGGGTCAGAGGCGGCCTACGGGCCGCGGCAGGGCCCAGAAGGCCTCAGAGGCGAAGCGCTCGCTCCCCACCCTTCCTCCTCGACAGGGCGGCCCCGGCCCGCGGTCCCTCGCACCCCCCCGGGGCTGGGGCAGGACCCCCGGGCGGCCTCGAGTGGCACGGGGCGGGCCGCCAGCCTGTGGGTCCCTTTGTGCGGTGCCGGGGGCAGCCCGGGCCTGGGGACGGACCTCGGGAAGGGCCCTGTGAGGGAGGCGTCGTGGGGAGAGCGGGCAGCGTGTCCCGGGAGGGGACAATGTGTCCCGGGAGGGGACAGGGAGCCCCAGCCCTGCTCTCTGGAGGGGAGGGTGCCCTCCCCCCCCCGAAGGCAGGGACCCTGGATCTCCACAGCCTGCCAGGAGAAGGATGGCCCCCAGACAGGGTTGAGGCTGGGCCTGGCCCCCACCGTGGTCAGTCACAGCGGATGAGGGTGGGAGGCCACCCAGGCTGGGGCTTCTCCTGTGGGAGGCTGAGCCGGGGCATCTAATGGGGTCCCGGCAGGGCAGGTGGGAGACGGGAGGTGCGGTCACCACAGCAGGGACCCAACCCAGGCTGTCCCCGGCAGACGCCTTCGTCCCCGGGGCGTGCAGACCCCCCCCTTCCAGCCAGGGCCAGCTGAGGCCTCTCTGATGGTTTGGTCCAGCTCGCTGCCAGCACTCCTGCTTCAGCCAAAGTTTCTAGCCAGATGGGTGAAAAAATCATAGTTTAGCTGGTTTAATATCGTAAAGAGCTCAGACTAGTATTGTCCCAGTGGAAACTCTCAGAGCTTTGCAGGCACCTCCACCTCCAAAAGCCACGCAGGGAAGCCTCATTCAAGACCTACAGGGCCTCACCTTCACTGCAGAGGAAAGCAGGCTCCTGGGCTCCTGTTCCCTGAGCTCTTCACGCCCCCCTAGCACTGGAGATTGGGCACCAGGCAACCTGCCGATCCTCTGGCCTACCCACACCACAGCACCCAAGTAATGACCAGCTCCTGGTGCTGAGCGGCAGTGGCCTGATCTCCACCAAGATAAGTCAGAGCCTTTGCATCAGAGGGTGATGTTGAAGCATGAGACCAGAGTCAGGAGCTGGGACTTTTACTCCCTGCTCTTTCTGTGGCTGCAGACCTCCCACAGGGCTTTATAGCAGAGTCAGATCCAGGCTGGGAGTAGGTGGTTTGGTCACTCTGGTGTTACCTGCAAACAGGCTGGGTTTGCCAAAGAAGTTCAGCCAGAAGAAAAACTGGGGAGCAATAAACTGGCCTCATGGCACCCCCAGTCAACCCCATTTGAGCTGTCTGACTGGAGCAGCCCCTCAGGGGGTGGAGGAAGGGTCTGAAGGGACCTGAGCTGGTGTCTCCAAGCAGGGGTCTGGTGGGGAAAGGCTCTGTTGAGTGTTCAGTTCGGCAGGAGGATGGGCCTGAGTAGGCTGTCCATGCTGTCCCTTCGCTTAGGGTGGGGAAGATGCCTGGCCCATAGTGCTTCTTCCTCATCCTGCATCCTGCAGGTTGGTGTCCACATTGCCTGGCATCAGTCACCTCTAAAGACCATGAGGCCACATATGCTCAGTGTGTAGCATCACCTGTGGCTGCTGGCCCCTCCTAGACACAAACCAGCCCTGAGGCCATGCTCCCGGCCAGTGCTGCCAAGCCTCCACAAAGCCGCAGCGAGCCCTCTGAGATGGAGCTGCTGAAGGTGAAGTGGCCCATGGCAGCCGTGGCACGCACAGACCACTCCAGCTCCAGCCCTTGGGTTGGTCGAGGGAGCTGCCCTGAGAAGGCACTGGGCTTTTGCTGTGGGACCAAGGGCAGCAAGCACAGACCTGCCTGCACAAGGACAGCCACATCTCCCTGAGCGCCAGGATGCCACTGGCAAAGGCCGTGTCTCGTTCACATGAGCCATGGCAGAGCCAACAAGCTCTGCCTGCGATCTGCCGGCATCAGCTGCCCCCACCCTGGCAGCTCCGGCCACCTCAAGGAGGGGAGTGAGGACTCAGCTCTGCCCCGGCATGGCTAGGAGACAGCAAGCTGCCCCACGCCGGCCACGCAGGCACCGCACAGCTCAGACAGTGAGGAAGGAAGCAGCCCTCCTCCATGCGAGCAGAGCCACCAGTCACACAGCAGCTGGTCCCCCCCAGCCCCAAAGATAGAGGGTGGATGCCATTTCCACTGGAGCCGGCCCCAGGGGGAGCGTGGCCACGTGGGATCACCCTTTCAGTGGAAGGGTGCGCGCTCCCCTGCTTCTTCCTGCTCCCCCGGCTGCTGCTGAAGCGAGGCAGTTGGCATCTGCTGTGCTAAGGCATGGTGATGGCACGTCCCCAGCTGTGCAGGGCTGGCCTGCGCCATCCCTCTGGGCTGCTCTTGCTGCACGGAGAAGCGAGGAGCTCGCCTGCCTGGAAGAGCGGGAGATGGGGCAGGGGGAACCCGGGAGCCCCCAGCCCCACTGCCCCCCTCTCTGTGCCAGCCATGTGGGAGCAGCAGCTCCCCTCCATGCCACTGAGTCACGCCGTGGTGTGCTCTTCTTCACCCCCTTGGGGATGAAGCTGAGCCCAGAGCTTGGCCAGGCTCCCTCCTGCACCAGGTGGTGCCACCAGCTGCAGCAGCTTCAGCATGCCCTGTTCCTTCCTCAGGAGATGATAGAGGGGGGGAGGAAATGGGGAGGATTCAGTGTTCGTTAGTGCCGCGGCCTGCGGTTTTGCAGTGATACCATGCGTGGCGAGAGGGATACGGCTCACGGCTGGATGCCTCCGTCATCCTCGCCTCCTGCCTCCAGCTGGGCCCCTGCTGTACAAGGGGCCATGAGCCCCAGCAGACTGGCAGAGCATTTCTCAGCCCTCTTCTCCTGGTAGCAGCCAGGGATCTGGAAATCTGGTCTGGTCCATGGGGCAGAGCCTGTGTTTGTGCCCCCTTTTGTTCTGCCCCATCACTAGCCCATGCAAACAAGAGGTACAGGAAATATGTATCACCCTGCTGGTGGCACGCAGCAGATCCCTCTGTGGCTGGGACCAGCTGTGTGCCCATCCTTTGCACCCTGTGAAAGAGGCCGTGTGCAGACGTGGCAGCAAGCCGGTGCCTCGTGCAGGATCTCACTAAACACAATCCCTCCCAGGGAAGGGCTGGACTGCTTCGGTCTCGCCTTTGGCTCCACCTTCCATCCACATCGTCCTCATGGCTGCTGAGCAGAAAGGAGCCGCCACCTCACCGCTGCTTCCACAACCCTCCATGGCGACTCATGGGCTTTCTAAAAGGGAGCGGGTCCCTGGGCAGATTTTTCCCCTGCACTCTTGTTTCCTGGGGTCCTGTAGCAGCAAGCCCAGCCCCGTGTCCCAGCTTGCTTTCCCACAGTGCAGGATTATCTCACCATCTTCCCCCCGGGCAGTAACTGGTAGCTGTTCCCCGAAGTTGGAGGCTGGAACGTGTTGCGGCACCTCGGCCGAGGCAAGAGCACCGCATGGCTCCTTGGCTGGGAGCATCCTGCTTACGAAGGCTTTGGCTCCTCTGCTTGCGGTTTCAGTGAGGAGTAAGGGCCCGCCCGGCACTCGTTTACATCAGTGTTAATCAGGAGTGACTGGCCAAAGGGCTGGAGCTGCCCCGAGATGACTCACCGAGGGGAACCCTGGATGGGAGTGGAGCGGTTCCTCCGACGCCTCTGTCTGCTTCCCGCAGCCCACCTGGCACGAGCCGACACTGCACATGGAAACACCTCCCCTGCCAACCCGAATGTCACCTCTCATTGATACTGAATATTTCAGGTTGCGGGCCACGGCAGAAGGATGGAGGGCAGCAGTGTGCTCTGCCTCTGCCTCCCTGCTGTTGTCCAGAGGATAGACCAACATGGCACAAGGATATGCTCAAAGGCAGAGCAGGGCCACAGGTTTGCTCTGGAGCCTCTCTTTCTGGACCCTTGGAAATGTCTCGATTGCAGCAGCAGCACCCATAGTTAGGCCAGAGTCTCACTTGCTTTGACATCGCTCAAGCACTGGGAGCCGTCTGGGCACTTGACCTGAGGACACAAGTCACGCTCGAGGGGGATAGAGGGGAGGGAGACAGATTTATTACCATAAATAACCTAAAAAACATCTCTCTCCACAGTAGATACCCATCTGCTAACTGTGTCACAACACATGTGGTCTTGCCCCACCCGTCCTTCAGCTTGTCCAGTCTTCTCCTGAGTCCTCCATACCTCTGGTTGGGAAACACACCACCCAAGATCAGGACTGGTGGGTTCCCATCTCCTTCAGATGCGGCAGCACCTGGAGGAATGCCTGCAGCTCGCCCCAGGCAGGAGGGAAGGTCTGGTTTGGCTGTGTTTGTCCAGCAAAGGAAAGGGAGAACCAGACCCCAGCAAAGAGGGACAGGCAGCCAAGAAAGACGTGAAGGAGGCAGCGGAGGAAAGAGGTGGGGTGCCAGGGTAGGGCGTTGAAGCAGCAGGGTTGGTGCCTTGCTCCTGATTTAGCTGGGGTCTCCTGGATACCTTTTAATCTCTTCCACAGTAATCCTACCCTAATAGGGTAATAATGGTCAAATCTCTTCTAAAGCCCAGCCCTTGGTTTCCATGCACCCTCCTGCCCTGCTAGTGGCAGGACTGAGCCTCCCAAAGGTGCTCAAAGTGGTTTCGGATGACAGGGAAGCTCCACGGGTCCCATCAGGAAACTTGGGCAGGGAGCTGCCCTGCACCTACTGAGTTTGTGGGCAGCAGGGCTGGGGGACAGGAGGGACAGAGCACATGGGCGGAGGATGTGCAATGAGTTCAAGCCCCATCAGATGCTCCAAAGGAGGCAGAAAAGGTGCCTTAGAGGCAGACAGGGACTAAGGAAGCATACAGCTTTGCAGTCCCAGGGTTAGCGACTCACCCCACAACCCCCCGTTGCTGCCACTCCATCCCACACTGCACACACGCAGGATGGGATCTGAACAGCCCCTACAGGGGCCACTTCAGGGCTGTGGGCCGGGTGGGGACAGCATGCCAAGAGCGAGCAGGGGGTGATGCTCCAGCAGAGACTGTGGGGCCAAGGGGCCAGCGGGCACGTCCCGGCAGCTCAGTGAAGGCAAGCAGGGGCCGCTGCCGGCCCCGCTGCCGGCTGGCAGGCGGAGTGGTGAATGAGAGCGTAACTTATCAGTATTACCTCATGTGAAAGTGCTGTGCCTTTGTATCTCAAGCAAACACCGGCCATTATAACCCAGTGGGCCGGCATTGTTATTCTGTCTGGTTGCAAAAGGTTAGGGCTGTGGAGCCCAGCACGTCCACAATGGCTGCCCGTGGGGTGGCAGAGGGGCCGCCGCAACGCCCCGTAGCCGGCAGCGCTCCCCGGCCACAGGAGCGGTGGCCCTGGCTGTTCCCAAGCATGGCTGAGGCCTGGCCAGACCATTACCTGCTCTGCAAGGCTGCCCTGCCATTCAGTGCCAAAATCCGCTCCTTCCCTGGCCAGGGCCACCCTGTGCTGCTCAGCCTGGCACCCGCACAAACCCTCCCATGGGAGACAGCCAGACGTCCTCCCAAAAAGAAAAAAAAGGGGCAGAAAGCCCAAATTTGGCTTCAGGGGGATCACAGCCCTGGCAGGAGGTCATGGGCTTGACCACCAGCATCCCCAAGTTCAGCACAGATTCAGCTCCCTGCATCCCAGTGCTCCCCTGGGGTTTCCCACATCCGGGATGCTCCAGAGAAAGGCCTGGGAAGCCCAAAGGTTTTGCCCCAAAGGACCAATGCCAAAAGGGACTTCCCACCACCTGGCACTGGGTTCCCAGGAAGCCAGCTCAGAGGGGCTGGGGGGAATTTGGGGCTGGCGGGGGGGATCACAAGGGAGCTGCTGACGGGATCTTCGAGGGTGACAGGGTTTCCCCCAGCCAAGCCAGGTGGAAAAGGCTCCTGCCAAGCCAGGGCGTGCACCGCTGCCAGAGCTGTGGGGCTAGTGAGGACCTGCTCGCCCAGCACGGATGCTCACGTAGCATGTTAGGGCACAGACCCCTTCCGGGGCTGTGGTGGGGTGACGCGGTGCAGCAGTGGCATCCAGCTCCAGCACCGTGATGGGGTCCCCCCTGGCTACAGGCTGGGTGTCTGTCCCTGCTGGATCCTTGCCAAGGATCTGCACAAGGCATGGCTCCCTGTGGGGACAAATGTGGTGACGATAACTCATCCTTTGCCCTTTCCTGGCCATCAGCCCTTTGGGCAGTACCTCTTTGGGCAGTACCTCTTCCCAAAGGGATGCTCAGCGCCAAAACCAACAAGTTGGGCTGATGTTGGGACCTCCAGGCTGCGGGTGAAATGCTGCCAGACCCCCATTTCTGGGGGGAAGGCGTCTGAGAAAGGGAGGACAAAGACGACTGTGGCGTTTATCTTGGAAAATCCCAACAACCTGCCCCTACGTTAGCTGCGGAGCTGAGGCTGCCGGCAGCTGGAGGCAATGCAATTCATATCCTCTGAGGACTGACACAGAGGGAGGCTCATGGCGTGGACTCACCCATGCATTAGAATTGCTTCATTTTCTCAACGTTCAACAAAAGTCTGAGACGTTGTGTTCCCGCTCCCGCCAGCTCAGCAAGGCAGCCCGGCCCCGGAGCACGGCCATCCCAGCGCAGCCCCGGGCAAAAGAAACACCCAGAAAGTCAGGAGGAGACTGGAGCATCCCAGTGGGCACAGGGAAAATGGCAAACCCCAAAAGGGAAACGCCAAAGCAAGCCCCTGGGGGGAAAACACACTGTGCCTGCCAGGATACCAGCACTTCACTAGCGAAGACCCAGGAGTCTCTACCTGGGGCTTTCCCTTGTCTCCTCACCCCCACCACCCTGGGAGGTTCGGGAAGGGACAGAGATGCCCTCTCGGTCTCCGTGGCCTTGCTGCGTCTGCAGCCCCGTCCTCATCTGCCCCACCATGGTGGCTCTGCGGGGTCTCTCCCCATCACTGTCCCAGTTTGGGAAGAAGCGATGTTGGCCATGCATGTGTCCTGGGCCAGAGCCCTCTTCCAGACCTGAAGGAGACAGGGGAAAATGTAAAATCATGTAGTGTTTCCTGTAATGCCTCATTCAGCAGCAACATCCAAAATAAACACCAGGGATGTTCAAACAGGCCGAACTCTCCATCAGCGTTTCAGACACGGAGACCTGGAGGTGAAGCAGGCACTGGTGCTGCCACAGTGCCCCAGGAGCATCGCACCCTGGCGTGCGGAGCCACACGGTCCCCATGATGGCCTGGTGGCTGCCTGGGCCCTGGGGCTATTGGTGGCCGCGTCTGAGCCCCCAGCCGGTGCTCCTGCCCTCGGGGGCTATAGGGTTATTCCCCAGAAAATCTTGCTTCAAAGCATCCTCAGGAGGCATATGGCCTGCTGCGTCCTGCCACAGCAGTGGGACCAGATGGTCCCCTGCCACCACATGCACTGGGGGCTGCTCATCCATCCCTGCAGCCAAAACTGAAATCCACCCCCAAACTGCTTCTTGCTGAGCCTGCTATCACCAGATCCCTAAAGAGGTACTCTAAAAACAGTAAAAAAAGCGTAAACTAAAAAGCTCCTGTTGTGGCACGTCAAAACCTCAGTAGCATTCTCTTGGCAAACACCAGCACACATCTTGTTCCTGGGGACTGGTAGTTGGTGGCTGTGCTGGAGGGGAAGTAGCTCCTCCATCCTTGTACCTCCTTCATTCTTGTACCTGCTCTGTCCTTGTACCTGCTCCATCCTTGTACCTGCTCCATCCTCGTACCTGCTCCATCCTCGTACCTGCTCCACTACCCTGGCTCTGCCCCAGGTGGGTACCGAGCAACGCAGGCGGGACGAGCAAAGAGCAGCAATGTTTTGGGGCTTGTTCCAAAGCCACTGATGGACTTTGGGACAGTGCTTAACCAACAGCTCCTTGGGTTGGCCACTGGTTGCGGGAAAATGTCGGCCACTCCAGCATGTCCATTGCATGCACGCAGCCTTCTGATGTCCCTTTTTGCAAAGGGACAACCAGCGCTCACACAGCATCAGCTGGAAATCCTCACAGTACAGTTATCCATCGCTCCATTGGGAAATGTTCCCTGGCCCATGGCAGCAGAAGAGACGTAAGTCCAGGGAGCGATTTCCCCAAATCATACAGAAACACGCTCCCTAATGAAGAGCAAGTAGAATTAAAAGGAGATAGATAGCTGGCTGTTTGCTGCTGTGGTGGCACAGCTTTCTTCAGGCTAGAGTCCACATTTCTGTCCTGTAAACCTCCTTGGGGTCATCCTCTGGAAGGTGCCCAGAACCTGGCTCCTGACTTCAGCTGAGAGAGCCAGGGCCCCAGTGCTGCCCAGCCAGGATCCAGCCTCACCCGCAGGCATTGCTCACCCCTCCCTTGTGATGGGGTCGAAACACCCCGTGCTGCTGTCACACATACCCCCATGACCCATCTCCTCCCACCCTCCAAATCATGCTGGCACCAGTCACACTTTGATGAATCCCTCTTCATCCTCAGGCCTGGGGACCCGTGTGCCCTCTTGCACACACACACATACCGCTCCCTTCCCTGGTCCCTACACACTGACAGTCCCCCCGAGTCCCCCTTCTCAGAGGTCACCCCCACTTTGGTAAGACTCGGCAGTATCTCCCCTAAAAATAGCCGTACAGCAGTGATGTTCTGCTTTCGGGCAGTATTCGGCACATGCAGCTTCCCACCCCGCCCCAGGAGTGGGGCTTTCTGGAGGGCGGGATACATCCTGGCTTTGGGTGATGCCCAGCAGGACCCAAAGGGGTGAGAGGCTCAAATCCAGGCTGGACGGAGCCAGCACCTCTGCCACCATACAGACACTTCTGAACAGCCCTTAGTCTGCTGTCACATGGGGAACTGTGCTGGGGACATTATGTGACATGATGAGCAGTCAAATCTGGATTTTCAAACCTTTCTTAGGTCACCCCGAGCCACCCCCTCACCAAACACACCGCAGCCTGTCTCCCCATAACCCCTGGGTCAACGCTGGTATTCGTCAGGGGCAGACCAGCCCTGGACCCCCTCTCTCCCCCCAGCTCTCTTTGGGTCTGTGGGTGTGATGGGGAGGGGTGGTGCCCCCTCCAGCCTGGCCCTCTGTGCAGGATCCCCCTTGTTCTCCAACTCCCAGGGGAAGCCCCCAGCAAGCGCAGCCCTTTTTGCCCCATGCTCTCAGCTTCCACACATGCTTCGAGTCTGCCAGTTCTCAGCCTGGGCGAGCATCCTGCAGGGCCGTGGGCTAACGAAGGCACATCCCTTCAAGGGTTAAAAACTTGCCCCAGTCCCACGAAGCAAAAGGGTTTCATGCTCTTAACCCCTTCCTGGCCACCTCTTCTCCCCCCCTCTGAGCTTTTGCCACCCTGGTGGATCTGATCTGGTTTGAGTTAAGGGAAGGGCTTTGTGTGCGCCAGGCTCTGACTCCAGCGACTTTCAGCAGAAAAGGCAGAGTAATTTGAATAACAAGACTAATTGGATTTATAAAGAACAGCCCCCCCCAAACCCGAGGCTCTGCACAGTGTGACAAAGAAAACACGCTAATGAAAACCACGCTGGTGAAAGCAGAGGGACGAGCCTCCTGCGGGCAGGCGCTGGCTGAGACCTGACCGCAGTGTGGCATTTGTGGCAACGCTCTAATGCTCCGGGGCCAGGGGCTGGTGGAGAAGCTGTGATACAGCTCCCGACCCCGCATCCCGCAGTGTGCGGGGGGGCTGGTGGCAAGCAAGGCAGCCCTTCCTCCCCAAGCCGTGACATTTCCCCCCAGCCATCCACCCCGTCTTCTTCCCCATCCCGGGTCCCCCTGGGAGAAGCCGCGGGGCAGGGCTGCCCACAGCATCAGGGCAGGAGCCAGCACAACCAGGACAGTGATGGCAGGACCCTGTGTCAGCTGCTGTGCCACTGGTGACATTGGGCACCCCAACAGCCCCAGGTTGCGGAGACGGAGGGCTCGGCTGCCTGCTGCTCCCCTTTCCCCTGCGCAAGTCCTGCCGAAGGGGGTAGTGCTGCAGACCCCCCCTCCTTGCACCCCAGCGAGGCTGGATGTCACATCTCAGCTATGCTTTGGGTGGGACAAGAGCTGAACCCCAAGAGAAGGGGCCTCTCTCTGCTCCTCGCCTGCACCCACAGCTCCCTGGCACCTGGGGTCAGCTCTAATCCCGACTCCATCACCTCGCTCTGCCTCCACGCAGACAAATGCCCAAGCACAACTTTACACTCCAAAAAGTCCAAGTTGTCTCCACCTGGCAGGCACGATGGAAAAACCACTGAGACCTTCTCCTTCCAGCTCCCGTTCACATGGAGCTGAAAAGCCAATCTCCTTTGAAGCGTCCCGTGCCCAGTAGCCCAGGCTGTAGAGGAGGAAACATCTCCCTGCTCCTGAGCAGGAAAACCACGGACCCCCAAAGAGCCATGGCTCCCCAGCAGGCGCAGCTCCCCAGGGATCTGGGGATAAGCAGAGCCCAGAAGGAGCAAGAAAAGGAGCAGGAGGAAGGGACCAGCCTGGAGCTGACCCTGGGGAGAGGGGGAAGAGCAGAGCATTTCCCTGGTCCCAGGGCAGGGATTTAGGGTGCAAATCCAGCCTGGTGCAATCCAGCCCTGCATGCTTCTGCAAAGAGAGGTGCCTTTCCTCTGGCCTGATCCCAGTAAGAGCATCCCCCCTGGCCAGGGTGCCAGGGATGGTGCCAGCTCCATGGGCAAAAAGCAACGGGAGACCCAGAGCTGCCTGGTGCCAGGCACACCAGTAGCAACAGCACAAATCCTTCCCTTCCAGCTGCTGGAGGGGAAGGGTGAGGGCAGGGGGAGCCCCCACCGTGTCCCCAGAGCCCCTGCAAGCCACAGGGATCACATCCTTCTCCCGCACACCCTCCAGCTCCGGGAGGAGGAGGAGGCCAGGATGCACAGCCCTGTGGTGGCTCAGCCCTTGGGGTCCTGTCCCCAGCAGGGACCCTGTGACACTGACCGTGCCCTGCAGAGGATGTCCCCAGGGTGTGTGGAAAGTCCCATCTCCCGGGCCAGGGACACCATCCAGCCCTCCCAGGAGAGCAGAGGGAGCAGGTCACCCCCTCCAAGCTGAGGGACCCACCTAGGTGCCCTCAAGCAGTGCCACTACCCCCTGCATCCCTGTGTCCCCAGCATCCCTGCCAGGGAGGGCAGTGTCCCCCCTCCTGCCGAGCAGGGACCTGGGAGAGGAGTTGGGGGACAGACAGGTTCAGATATAATCCTGGATGTGAAAAAAAGTGCTTTTTGCACTCATTCCTGTCTTTTGGGCTTAAGCCCCCACTGGGACACCCCCCCCCAGCCTGTGACAGCCACCCCAGGCTGGCCCATGTTCTTCCATGGGGGGGTCACCAGGGAAGTGGGGGGGAGTGGAGGGGCTTTGGGGTGGCCGGGCAAGAGGAGAGCAGACAGCTTGCAGGGGGGTCTGGGGGTGGGGGGCATGAAGCCAAATGCCCCCCGCTTTCCCTTTCTGCTTTCCAACTCCCTGAGCCGGTTGCCTTGGGCTGATGTGTCATTTGTTCCTGCCAGGGAAGAGGGGACACCCCCCCCCCCCTTTAAATTCCTGCTATTGTGGAGTGGGAGGCCGGGTTGGACCTGGTTGTTTAGATGACATCACCGAGCAGGTTGGGTTATAAAATGAATGAAGCAGAAAGCCCAAGTTCACTAGCTCGGCACTTCGCAGGCGGCAGGAGGGACCTCGGGGCTCCGCTCTGAACTTTGACTCCCGTCGGTCCCAGCCTCTCCCCGGGGCTCCCCGTGGCTTCCCGCTGCCTCCCCCCCCCCCCGGCCCCCCTCTTGCTCTGCCTCGCAGGATGCAGATCTCACCCTTGCTGGCTGGTGGACTTTTACTCGCTCTGCTCTCCGTCAGGCTGGAGGCGAAGCCGGCATCTCAGCTCCCACAGAAGGTATGGCTGGAACTGCCCCCGGCTCTCCCTCCTCTCCCCGTCCCGCTGAGGGTCCTAACGGCACAGGGGGGAGATGTGGGGTGCCTTTGGGGTGGCAGAGCCAGTGCAAAGTGGAGTCGTCCTTCCCCATGGGCTTTTTGAGTGCTAGGGGACCCCCCTGCTTCTTCTCCAGCCTGTCCCAAGCGTGCGTGTCCCAGGGATGTCAGCCCCAAACCAGGGGCTGGAGGGGAGCGCCGTGTGCCCCATACCCTGCGGGATCGGGGCCGGAGAGGGCGGCAGTCTGCTCCCGAGTGTCACCCCGGGACCCCGCTCCATGCCGGGCACTGGGGAAGGGAAGCAGACCTGGAGTGGGACGGGCAGCAGGTGCACGGCGGGCAGGGTGCGAGGCCAGAGCCCTCCAGGCAGCCCTGCCCAAACAGGCCAGGCAGGGGCACCCGGGGCATCCCCCGGGGAAGGGGCACCCCAAATGGGGGTGTCCCAAGGAGCTGGGTGTCCTGCGATGCTGAGGAGGAGGGATGCACCGGAGGCCACCGACACTGGGTGGCACTGCCCCGAGGGCTGGGCGCAGAGACAGGGACACGGACTGAGGGGTGCCCCAGGACAGCGGTGGGACAGGACTGGTGGTGTCCCTGTAAGGAACTGGGGTGCGGGCTGCAGAGAAAGGGGTGATACGGGGGGGTCGGGGAGATGAATGGGGGTGAGCATCCCCAGGGCTTGGTGGGCAGCAGCCCCGAGCGGGGAGAGAGACGGGGGGCCTGTGCCCCCTGTAATTGTGGGTCAGAAATGGAGGAGTGGGGGGGTCCCAGCGAGCATTAATTAGGGGAGGGGGCAGCAGGGAAGGGGAGCCCTGATCTCCCCACCGCTGCTGGGGACACTCTGCAAGGCAGGGATGTGGGGAGGGCTGCTCAGAGTAGTATCACTCTCCCGGAGCTGGGCTGGGGGCAGGAACTCCCCCCCATAACTTGAAGTGGCCTGAAAGATGGCAGGGGACGCAGTGACCCCCCCCAAATGGTCACTGCGTCCCCTGCCAGCTTTCAAGCCCCTTCAGATTATCGGGAGGGGGGGGTGCAGTGACAGCAGCACGGCTGGGGGTGCTGCACCACCAGCCCTTTTTTTTGGGGGGAATGCGGTGACCCCAGCCGGGATGGGCACGCAGTGACCGGGACAGTGCCGGGGGGGGGGGGGGCGGGGGGAAAGGCACCGCTCTGGTGTGGCCTGGGGGGATGCTCCAACCCCAGGGCAAGGAGCATGGATTTGAGGAGGGGGGAGGATGCCCTGGGCACAGTCGCGGGGTGACGGGTTGCACTGGCGGGGCGGGGGGGGCGGCTTGCGCACAGACCCCAATCCCGGCCGTGCATCGCGGGGGGGATACACCGACCCCGCTGCGCGTCCCTAATGGGGGGGTCCCCGCCCCTAAGGCGGGGGGGCTATCCTGAGGGGGGCGGCGGGGGGCGCTGTGGGGCGGCGGCTCTCTGACCCTCTCCCCCCCCCCAGGCCTCCCGCGGCTCGACGGCAGCGGCGGCGGGTCCGCCCGAGGCGGCGGCGGAGCGGGAGAAGGAGCGGGACAAGGAGCGGGACAAGGAACGCAGCAGCAGCGGCGGCGGCGGCGGCGGCGGGTCGGGCCCACGGGAGGCGCGGGAGGCGCGGGCCGAGACGCGGCCGCGGGCGGGCTGGGCGCGGCTGCTGCAGGACCCGCCGGGCCGCCGCCACAAGGGCCTCCATAAGAAGGGCCTGGGCAAGGGCTGCTTCGGCCTCAAGCTGGACCGCATCGGCGCCATGAGCGGCCTCGGCTGCTGAGGGACCCCTGGCGGTGAGCGCACGGCCGGGCCGGGGGGGTGGGGGGGTGCTGCGGGGCGCTCAGGGAAGGATGCGCCGCTCCGCCGTACGCGAGATGCCAGCGGGTAGGGTTGCAAGTAGCCAGCCCGCTGAGCCACCTGCAGACCGCGGCGTTGCTGGTGGGTAGAGAGGAGGACCCCGAAGTTGGCCTCAGTTGCGCTCCCACCCTTCCAACAACCCTCCTGCTGCCCGGCTTGCCTGCCTCTGCGGAAGGATCAGAGACCCCGGCCGTAGTTCATCGCTCCCGCAGCAGCTCAGGCTAGATTCCCCTTTCTGCGTGAGCTAGACCCACAGGCTCCGAGGAGGATGCAGAAGGAGCTCCAGTGCAGCCATACATTCCCAGTTGCTCCCTATGCTTGACAGACACAGGTGACCTATGGACGCGTGTTAGGAGGGCAGGGTACCCCCTACTCACCTGTGATGGGAGGATTAGTGAGGCACCTGTCTCAGCCATGCTCCAGTTCCCTTAATTTAAGGAAAAACAATACACATGTGCCCCAGGTGTCTCCTAGTTGTGGTGACAGCCAAGGGTAGCACTTTCCTGACTCAGACTTTGCATCTGAGCAAGTTACGGGAAGCTGGGACAAGTTCTTCCCACAGTGCTCCACAGCCACTGTGCTTAGGGGCCAGTGGGCAAGAAGCATCATTTCCCTGCAGTGACCAGTTTAGGAGGAACACAGCAGCTCCTCCCCTGCCAGCTCTTCCCGAAGGTGATGGGGGGAAGCCAGGCAGCGAGGCACCGGTCTGGCCTGGTCCCTGCCAGCAGGTCACAGGCAGATGAACTCACACCTGGGGAAGCGCTTGCCCACTGCAGCCCAGGCCACTCACTCTTCTCCCCACTGCACGGCACTGCCCCAACCACAGGGACATGCCTTGACCCTGCAGTAACATAATAGGGCACAGAGGGGACCAGACCCAGGCATCCTGCTGCTCTGCAGAGCAACGGGAAGAACAGGGCCCAACAGTGCCCACAGGACGCCAGTGCTGGTCCATGGCCCTGCCCGGAGGGATGGGTGCTGCTCCTCTGCTCCCTCGTGTAGTGGTTCCTCAGTACTCCCAAGGAATCACCCAACTCACGGCTCTAAGAAGCACACGCACACCATGCAGCCAGCTCACACGCATCCTCTCTTGTTAAATTCCCATCAGGAAAAAAAAAAAAGAGACCTCTGCTAGACCCTGGACCAGGAGGAACAGCACGCTTCCCTCAGCCTCTCCCCTAAATACCAAATAGCCAGAAAGCAAAGAGTGAGCTTCCTCCTTGCTTCAGCATGAGCAAAAAAGCTGAGAGGTCTTCTGTTGACTTCAGCATCCCCCGGCCCCATGCTAGGATTATTCTCACAGGGGTTTCAGCTTGGGACGGGTAAGGGTGTTGTATGGCAAGGACTAACAGGCACTTTGTTCTCATTCCTCACAGGGCTTTGAATCCATAGTCCATTTTCTCCTACCGTGGCCAGGCAGGGCCATCCCCCAGGCAACGCCTAGAAAAGCAGAGACCCCCCCTGGAATGGACAAAAGATGTGGCTGTGTTTTTCTTTTTGGTACGAGGAGTCATGGCACCAGCTGTTTTGGTTTTGTTATTTTTTAAAAAAGTGCTCTCTATCTTATATATATTATATATACAAACACTCACCAAGACAAGGGACAGTGCTTTTTCCAAGAGACTGATGAAGCCAGCTGTATAACATTGCTGTTTGTAAATTCATGTCATGCATAAATGTATTTATGTTGTAAAGCTATTTATATATTGTTTATAAAGAGATATTTATAAAAAAATTATTTATGTAACTAAATGAAAAGTCAAGCATTGTAACATTTTTTGTCCTAAGTAGTTGAAAAACTTAAAAAAAAAATCATTCCATGTGGCATTTTGTAACCTGTCTTTATTTATCAAATTCACATACAATTTAAATGTCAGATTGATTGATTTTAACAGAGGTAAAGAAGAAATTGTTCAGATGTTTTAGAAAAGTCAGGAGCGAGAGAAAGGCCAGCCAATATTTTAAGCTTTGATCCCGTATGCAAAAGTAAACTTGCACCCAATCCTGTGATGCTCTGACAGACCAAATCCTGCCTGGTGCTGCGTGCAGCTGCAAGCCTCTGCAGAACACAGCTCAGCTCCCCGAGAGAGCACGCGGCCTCGGGCAACTCATTTATGCCCAGATCCTGAACAGCACCGGTGGAAATAAGCCCATCATGTTCAATAGCCTAGATCCAGACTGATAGCAGCGCAACAAGAGCAGCGTTTGGCCTAGACTCATTTTAACCACTTCCAGTCTGCAGGTTTGGGTCCAAATTTTGTCCCATAACTATAGCTTTATCACTGGGCACTGTACAGAGACGCAGTCCCTGCTGACAGCAACAAAAAGACCACACTGGATCTGGCCCCCAGCTGCGCTAACGGAAGCAGAGCTTTATGCCAGAGGTGCTGTTACTCTAGGAGCCAGCAGCTCACTAAGTATCTTGTTGACATTCCCATTCGCCAAACCTTTGCAGCTAAGCTGTAAAGTCCCTTCCTCCAGCAGAGATTTATTTAACTGTGCCTGCGACAATACATAGACAGACCAAAATATACTGAGGGCTGTCTGGTAAGGATTCACGGACACAGCTGTTGCTACAGCTTCTTACTATGTAAAGTGCATGAAATAAATCGTTAAAATGACTTGGAGCTCTAAAGGAAACAGCAAGTGAGGGGGTGGGAAGCGCAGCAAACACACAAACCCCTGCATGAAGGCTCTTTGGTCTCATTCTTCAAAGAGGCCTTAGAAGAAAAAGAAAAAAAAAAAAAGAAAAAGGAAAAAGAGTGGCAGGCACCCAGCCCAGCCGTGACGGGAGTCACAAATTATGCCCTGACCATTGTAGTGGGCTGGGAAACAACAAGCATTATGTTCTGCTGGGCTCCGGTGCCTAGGATAGGGCAAAAAGAAAGTCACCCAAGACCTAGAGGCAGAGAAGTCCTTTCCCATAGCAACCACCAGGAAACCATAGAAACCTCCAGCCAGACTCTCCCCAACTATTAGAGAACATTAAAGTTTACAGAACAAGTAGATTCATCCAGACACCCGACAGGTCAATCAGGTTAGGAGCACGCACGTGACATTTCTAGCCTCATCCGAGCAAAGCCTCCATCACAGAGAGGTACCCACCTCGCAGTGCCCACAGAGTCCAGCTGGATGGGGAGCAGCAGCTGACAGACGACGTAAGATGTTGCCTATGGGGAACAAAATCAAGACCCTGGGAGGCTGGGCTGGGAGGGAGGCAGGCAGGACGGGCAGCTGGCAGCTCATGCCCTGACTGAAGGTCAGCTAGAACCCTCCAGAGATGTCTGTAGGTAATGACAACCCACTGTCAGGGCTCTGTGAGGCAAATATAACACCCGTGAAGGTCACCCTACCAGCTCTGCACACCTTTAGAGGGAAGGAGGGGCTGTACCAGGAGCTCCTAAAGAGATGCCCATCAGACGGGACTGTCCACTGTTACCCAGCAAACCTAAGGGACAATAAGGAATCACCTACTGTGCAGACCTTGCACATCAGGTCTGAACAGTGGTGTAAGAAGATGGTATGCAGGTCCCCCTCAGGGTCCTGGTCCTTGAGCATGAAGCCAGAGTAGTGACCGCAACAGAGTACCAGGCTGGGACCAAGGTGGGGCCAATTCCTCTTCCAGTTTTGGCTTTTTGCTGCAAAGCCAGAGGTGGAATGAAACCATCTGCCTGGTGACAGAGGGCCTCTCCTCAACAGAGCAGAGGGAACTCAGTCTCAGGAATTCAATCCACAAAATATGACCACCAAAGTGAGGCACAACCTGAGTTTAGGTTGGGGGAGATCCCAGAGATCACAGCCTGGGGTTGCGTACGGTCTGCATTCCCGTTTCTCCTCTGCAGCGTAGTCCGAAGAGAAAAGCACAGCCCCACAGCACGGGTTCCTTCTGTCCACTGGGCTTCCTGGAAAAGAGCAAGCCCAAGGAAAAGGACAAAGCTGCATTGCAAAAGGACACAGTTTGGCAGAAGGAGAGCGATCAGAGCAAGAGCTCCCTGTGCAGAGGGACGGGATAACAGCTTGGCTCCTTGCTTTGCTGCTTCTGCTCTGACCAGGGATAAGTCACCCTGTCCCTCAGCATGCTGGTCTCCCACCTGCAGGACAGGAACACTGTGCCCACAGCGGGGGTGTGAGCTGATGTGCAAGAGCACTCGGGGGTGAAAGAGCACTTGGGAAAACTTTCAGATCCACTCAACCTTAGCATCCACGTGGCACAGCCAGACCAGTGGATCTGATGGGCAGAGAGTGGCATTGCGAGTACAGGTCAGTTTTCAGAGCGCTGACAAGCACCTTCCTCGGTTCGGTGGACAGGCCAGAATGGGAAATGGAAACGGCTCATTAGAGCACAGCAAGCACCTGATAAGGCCACAATTGGGTCTCCCTGACAGGGCTCAGTAGGAAACAAGGCCAGCAGGAAAGAGGGGCCACAGGAATCTAATTAAGAGGGGAGGAGGCATCACATGCAGCATAAACAAATTGACCTCACGTCACTGCCTCCCTTGTGGGCCAGCTAGGTCAAATCCTCATGACATCCAGTAAAAGGATCCAGGGCTGGCACTGGAAAACTCCCTTGCCACATCCCAGCCCAGAGACAGCATAAATGAACAGCAAGAGCTGCAGCCTCACGGGAGTGGCATCTGACACCTCAACAGCGGGCTCAGAGAATGGCATTTAACAGAGGTGTATACACACACCTGGAAGTGAGGGTGGCAGGAGTCCCAAGCTCCTCTGTCCACACTTAGGTCAAACTAGCACCCATGGGACCTACAAGTTTTCTGCATTACCAGCTGAATGAGCAGTAGCCACACTCAGCTTCCAAGTGGGAGTACTTGTGACACGACATAGGAACAGTCTTGATTTCTCCTCTCCAGGAGCTATTCCTAGCATGAGATGAGCCATAGGCCCCCAGCCTGACAAAGCACACTGCTCTTTAGTGAAAAAGAACAAGAGCTTTCTCCAGCACTGTTGTACAAGTGCCTTGCAAAGCCCAAACAGGCCAGAGTAGACCTTGGAGACCCCACAACAGGGACACAGCTGCCCTCTTAAGGTGTGGGAAATCAGTTCTGTTCCCCCAGCCCACATTGCACATTCTTCCCTGGTACCATTAATGCAGCCTTTCCAAGGTATTTATTGCTGAAAGGTTACAAAGCCTAGCTCAGGTGACAGCAAATCCCAAACCAACAAAGAAAAAGAAAAGCCCAGAGCCCCAGAGCAGGAGAGCAGTGGAATTTTCCAGCTGGAAAGGGACTTCAGGCATTGAGCAGGGAGTGCCGGGGCAGCAGCACACATGCCCCTGCTACTTGCTATAGGACTTCTCTAAGCATGGGTTGCTTCCCTCAGAATGCAAAAAAACAAAGGGAAGGGATCACAGGGCAGCTTCCAGAGGGAGCCTGCGCTTGACACAAGTGCAAGTTGAAAACAAGAAGGGAATTGAATTCAGGCACCTTCCTGTCAGTCAGCAACTAACCTTGTCAGAAGGGATGGCAGCACTAACCGAATCAGGCAATTCATTAGGTTGGGGCACACAGCAAAAGCCCACGCTCTCTGGAGCAGAACTACAGTGAAAATCCAGGGTAATGAGTTGCAAACTGCCTTTGTAAATGACACTTCTGCAGTGACTCTGGCAGGCTGGGAAAAGAGCTAATAGGAAAATCATTAGGTAGCATCCCTTTGATATTGTTGAAAACGGCACGGGCTATTTTTCCTGCCCCCTCCATAATTAACCTGGTATATTACCCATAATACTCCAGGCCTATATTCCCACAGTGGACCACCTTATTTGCATCGGGGAAAAGAATGGTATGGTATATAGGAGGAAGATGACTTCTAGAAAAGCTTAAAAAGCTTTAAGATTCCCCTCCTCCTGTACACACGCATCTTCAATTCCATTAACAATGAACCTCTGCCCAGCCAGGAGACCAAAGCACTTTACAAATCTCTGTCACAAAGTCAGCATGCAAGAGAGAGGCTGTCCTGGGAAATGCAGCTGAGGAGCTGATTTGCCCAAGGTTGCTTTCTGCAGCTGTAGCAGAGCTGGAATAGAACAGAGCTCTGTGCTTTGCCCCTTATTTGTAACACTGTCCTTGTCCTTGATTTCCATTATGCTAAACCAGGCAACAGCCTGCACCTCCCTAGGTGCAGAACAGCTCTGAGGAGCAATGCCTACCCACCTGGCTTGTCTGCCAGCAAGGAGAGGTGTCATCTCACAGTCGTGATGTAAAAGGAATAGCATCACAGCTGGCGGGTGATCCTGTAGGAACTGGTGCTCTCTAACAGCTGCGAAGGTGACAATGAAACACCAAGACATTACTTATTGCATCAGTGCAAGGCACCCTTAGGACTGTGCTGATCATGAGACAGCAAGTGAAACATTAGGGCTGGTGAGATAAACAGCATCTTCAGGAAGAGTCTGGAGGGCTAGACAGCACAACTGCCAAACTTCATACCCATGAAGATACAACCCTACAGTCAGAGAAGCTCAAAATACTGGCAAAAAGGCCAATCTCTGACGGACCAAGGCTTCACTCACCCACCACAATCAGCTATTCTGGAAACACAGAGGTATCACATGTGCACAAGCATTTGAAAAATGTCCTAATGATACTGAGATTCACAAGTCTTTCTATAGGAGACCTGGAGCTGCGGAAGGGTGTCCTATCTTCTACTAAAACTACTTGAAGCAAGGACTACTGGCACAAATTATTTTGCGCTCTGTGGGGAAATACACATTTCAGGACTGTTAAATGACCTTATGGCATCATATTACTACCTAGAATTTCCAGTGTGCATGCTCATTCACTAGAGCAGGGACATCTTGTCTTCTTCTTGACAAGACAAAGCCATGGTCACAGCTATCACACTCATGCAATTTGTAGCCTGTAGCAAATACATCAGACCTCACGAGGTCTACACACTGTGGGAAGAAGCAGCGTGTGTGCCTGTGTATTTGAAGACAGGGAGCAAAGTGCTGCTCTGCCCAACCCTTTGTCTGGTTCACTAATCAGAGATGGAGGTACCACCACAGTGCCACTAAGAAGCAGGGTACAGCAAGTCAGGCTACGGGGTAAATACACACTTTCTTTATAGTACACCTCTCTAGCTTCAATCACTTACCTCTGGTAGGTCTGTGGTAGGGCCAAACTTGATGGAATATCAGCAAAATGTCAACAGTCCCTGAGAGACACCGACCTTCGCCATGGAGCAGAGTGAAACAATGACATATTTCTAAAAACTCTGCCGAGAAATTCAATCAGACTGTCAGGTTAAAATTCCATAATAAAAATACAAGGCTGAGGTTACAAGTAGGAACTGAGATCACTCTAAACTTTAATTTACATTTCCTGATGCCCCTAGGTTACTCTCTCTCAGATTACAAAAAAATAAACTAGACAGATTCAGGTTTTGGTTCCCTTGCATTAGGTCAGATGCTATAAAGGACTTAGTGGGGCAGGGCAGGGAACCAACAGAAAACTTCGTATGGGAGTAGGTGTCAGAGATCTGGCTAGCTCGGTCCTTATACTTGTGAGGCAGGTTCTTTACTTTCACCATTTGCCCATTATTCAGAATAACAAAGAGCAACACTGTTTCTCTCCATTGCAATGTTTGCAACAGACTCAGATACTGAAGTAACAAACAGCAGCATCAACACACCTAGGAATGCATAAGCTTTGACTGTTTTACCCCAGCAGGAGGTGGGCTTTATGTGGTTTTAAAAATCGGAGGCCTCTCTAAACAGCTTAGATGCACTCCTATAAACCTGTACAGAACTGAAAGTTTAGGAAAAGTCTGGTGCACCCATGCACTTTGTTACATTCTGATACAGTTATCAAAGTTGATGGCACTCTTCCTTCTGCCTCCCCTGCAATGAGTAAGCCCAACTTCCTTTTTGCACACACGGACCAATGCATTTTCCCTTCATAGGATAAGCAGAACACTACAAGCAAACACAAAGACACCCACTGGGTTCTTTATCATTTTCCATTCTTCCAGGAAGAGAAAGCTGTTCAGCAAAATTCACTTTGCAGTGCTGGTGGAAAAATGGCCATCTCTTACCACCACTCTCTTCTATGGGAACAAAAGCTTCACTTTCCCCAGCTTCACTCTGGAGAGCAGCTCTGCAGGTCCTACTCCTGTAGCCAATGCATGGAGAGACACCTGCAAGCCTGCGTGCAGCTCCACAAGCACCCATGGGATTTCAGAAGTCTGCACAAGACTGATTGCAGGATGGGTCTCAAATCTGAACACAAAAGGGTCTGTCAGCATCACTGATTTTCCCTCCTGCTCCCAACAGAAGACTAAGCTAGCATTCAACTTATCTAAGGAGGTGAGGAGGGAAATAAAAGAACAATAGATTTCGAGCCAAAACTTTCTTCTGTAAAAAGATTGACATCAGCACTGCTTTATCATGTTCCAGAATTGCCTGATGTTAGCTGGTATCAACTGAGTCACAGCAGGAATGCCAGGGACATTTGTTAGCATGAGGCACAGCTTTAGGGCTAGGGCAGTCTACCAGCACTGCAATCAGCTGAGATCCTCTCTTCCATTTTCCAGCTCAGTGCTCAATTCCATATTAAACAAGCACTAGTACAAGTGGAGCTGCAGAACACGAAGCTAGACAATAAAGCCCTGAAGAGCAGAGGGAAGGCAGCTCCATCTACTTTGTCTCCCTCCGGGTGGAGGCTGCAAACAGAAGTTCAATAGCTCAAACTCTGTCCTGCTGCAATCTTGAAGTGAGCTGCAGCTGGAGCAGCCCATTGCTGCCATAAAACGAAGTAGGGCAGGATGCTCTCCCCACATCAGGGAGCAGTGTCCAGCAGCGCTCAGACAAACAGCGGTAGCTGCCTCCAGCAGGCACAAGCAATACGTGGGAGTTTGCATCAAATCCACCTCTGCTTCCATCTCCCTCTTGTCCCCATAGCAGTTAGGCTCCCCAGGCACTTCCCACTTGAAATTTTCTGCAATTTAGCCCCCACCAGCCCCTAATTCACACAACTCCACTCCGAGCTGCTGCCCTCCCTGCACTCACAGGGAGTCAATGCAGTCTTTATCTGTTGTCCTTCTCAAACAGCATAGCACCTCCTGCATCCTTCCCTGTTAACAACTATGCCTTCTGCTTCATTCCTGGAATAGCTTCTAACTCTTTCCTTCAAGCCAGATTCATTAACCAGCTGCTGCAGAGCTGTTTGCCTCCCCCAGGTACTCTGTGCATGTCATTTGTTAATGACTCATCTCAGACTGGGCTCATTGCAAAGACACCCCCCTCCTTTTGCGGCACCAAGCGCATTGCTGGCACACCAGGAAAGCCAAACATGCAAACAGCTCAGTTCCCTCCAATACCCCATTCCCTTCTCCGTCCTCTATCGCTGTCAAGCATGGGACAGCTCTTTATTGAAAGTGCTATTTCCTCCCTTGCTTCTTTGCTGATCAAAGGCAATGTGTACCGAAGCATAAATAAGATCTTCACCCCCAGCCAGGCTTTGAGAACAGCAAAAACGTAAGAACAAACTCAAAAACTTCCAACACTAAAGAAGCTTCAGCAAACTAATGTGACTCCTGTAACTGGCAGGGAATAAACACCAAGGATGCCAAATTCACATCTATTTCCCCAGCAGACTGTGGCTTGCCGAGGAGCTAAAATGACTTCCAATGGCATTTGTATTCCTCCTGCCTCTTTGCAGGACTGATACTAAAAATGGGAAGGAAAGAAAACAGCTAGTGAGGACCACAGAACCCCTCCTCACTAGTCAAATCTAGTGAAGAACTACATGACCAGTACACTGCAGCTGTCCACGCAGGAAGCCAGAAATGGACTTAGTTCATTTCCATCACACAGATCTATTAGACTTGGGTACACAGAGTCGACCTACACCTCCTGAGAAGCTGTCAGCTAAACACTGGGAGAAGCTAGTACAGAAACTAGTACTGCCACTGCTTGGGAAACAGTTCCCTTAAGATATAGGGGAAGGCTTCGTGCTCTGGGTTTATTCACTCAGCATCCTTCCCTAGGAATTTTTTGGCTAGCATTTCTAGGGGGAGAGTTGGCAGAGAATCAGAAACCAAGGGACTTGACCCAGAGGCAACTGGATGGGAGATATTTAGATCCACCTCCCAAGATTAGAAGCTGGTGTGCCTGCACTGCAGGAGAAGAAAAGGAGAGGAATTTACTTTCACAAGTGTACAAGTCCTGTGACTGAGGACTAAAAACACACAGATGGCAAAGAATTCTGGTAGCAATAAGAGGAAGGCACGTGCATTGCACAAGCAAGTGCAGGTGACAGCTGGCTGCAGGACTGGAGCATTGTCACAGTCCTCTGCTTAAACAGCTCTCCTGCCTGCTCATGGAAAGCCCTTCTCTTTACAGCATGGAGTGAAGTGAAATGCAGGGGCCAAACTACAAAGCAGCTCTGCTAGACCTAGAGGACGGAATTGATCGGCCTAAGACAGAGCACAACTACAAGCCTTCCACAATCAGGCATCAAAGGTGTTCAGGCTCAGGACATTGGGCTCAGCTACTGGCTTTGCCACAGAACCTTCTGCACAAATTTGGACAAACTACTGACAAAATGGGAAGAGCACTTCCCTGCCTCCCGACTGCATCAGGGAGATTAGTCAGACCTTCTGATACCGTAACATCAAGAATCAAGTAAATGCTCAAGTGAACAAGTGCTGTTGGACTACGAGCCTAAAGCAGCCTCAAAGCCAAGACTCCACACTCTGACATTAAATCAGCATTTTTAATTTTTTTCTAAAATGTGCTTTTTTGTGAATTGCTGTTTCAATGCCAACCCCATCCTCCCCCCTAAAAAAAAACCCCCACACCTTGCCAAACTAGGTGCAAATCACCTGAAGTTAGTCTGTAACAAATAAAAAACACAAAACAAAGGCTGAAATGCTTTAGAATCACAACAACGTACAAAAAAAGGGAGGAAAATACAACCTGAAAGTGTTCAAAATTCAGAAAGCCTAGTCAAGTCCATTGCTTCAGCAAGGGGATGCTGCTGCGACCCCTGCCAGTGGGTCCTGGGCCACTAGCCTGCCACAACGCTAAACAGGCTCTTCTCCCATGCAGACCACTGTTGCTAGCATCCAAGGAAGAGCAAATGCATTACCCTTTGAAGGTATCGATAGGGGAAACAACTCACAAGCAGCTCTGGGAGGTGACATCACATTCAGAAGGAACACAGTTTCTAGTATGCCCCTAACCACCTGCAAGAAGGAAGGCTTGAAAGAGCAGCCTGCTTCCTCCTTATTGTATTGATGCCTCAGAGATGCAGAACAGTGCTTTAAATCTGTGAGAGATTAAAGGGCTTAGTAAGGGCAGTAAACAAACAGTTAAGTAAACAGCCCAGCACTGGATCTCATCTTCACAGGGCGAGGTAGTGTAAATTTCACCCCAGTTTAAAATACACAGGGGTAGTGGAAAGGCTGAAGACTTCCTTGTAAAGCAGTTCCTGGCCTAGAAACCTTTCTGCGGTCCCTTTGGGAATGAAAAGATCTGTGTTGATGGCTTCCTCACTCCCAGCCTGGCTTTGGTAGCCACACTTCAACCCTGGGATTCAGACACTTGCTACAGAAGTTCTCCCAGGATCTGATTTTGTACAGCATAGTAGAGCAGCTTCCTCAAGGTTAAGCAGCAATGAGACTGGCTGGGAGGGAGCAAAACTGTTCACAGATTTTTTTTTTTTTTCCTGCCCCTTTTCATTAGTCCCTCTCTTTAGAAGTCCCTCTTTACAGGGCCAGAACAGGGACACCCTGGAAATTAATAGAGGCTGCACAGTGTAACTTAGCCAGGTGCTGCTAACTGGGAGCTGTAATCAAACAGGGCTTTTATTTGCCAGCCTGGAAGTGACTGGCCCAGAACCCACTGAAAAAGGAGACGCAGGCCCTTTTTTGCTCCTCCTGTTGTCATTCCTAGCTGAATGACATTTAGATGGTATGTTCTAGTGACGGCTGGAGACCAGCCCTTTGACTTTGGACATCTTCTTTGTGGGCTGCCTTTGTTCTGTGTGTGGAGGGCACTCTCGCTCTACCAGCTGCTGTTCCATCTCCTGTGCCGACGACGAGGCTGTAGCTTTTAATGTTTTCTTTATATTTGTGACCTGGCCAAGAAGAGACAGTGAATCAGCACCTGCTTCTTCCTCCCCTCGCAGTAGAAACTCTGTCCATAAACACATTGAAAAAACCCTGGAGTATAGAGTGGAGATTATGAAATAAACTCTCCCACCAGAAACATGCTCTGTACTTGAGTTTATTAAAGGTAACGTTTCATCCTCAGTTAGAGCCAGGAGTTGCTAATATTTCCAGTCTGGGTCCAATATGGAATAACTAGAGATCACTGTTTTGTTTTTTTGTTGTTTTTTTTTTTTTCCCTAAGAGACAACGGCACAATATTGTACCACCTTTCTGGCTGGCTGCAGGGACCTACTGCTGCCTTGGTGCAGAGGGCAGCCATCCTACCATTACGTTGGCCAGAAGCAGGAAGGACAAAGGAGACTGTGAAAAAAACAAACTTACACTTAGGACAGCACTTGAAAAGGGAGAATGCCATTTGGCCTAGCTGGCTGTCTGAGCCACAGATATTTGCTAGAAGCAGAAACAGCAATTGGTTTTGTGGGAGGCAGCAGTAAAGCTTCTGCTACTCTAGCTGAAAAGGAGAGATACAGCACCAGGCACCACACTGTCCCCTGGAACCCTGTAGGGCTCACCAGAAATACAACGAGCAAACCTTAAAAAAAAAACAAAACAAAAAAACACAGGCCAAAACAAGTTTAGGAGTCAGGTGTGCCAACCCACGGCAAAGGCATCTGGCAAACCAAATGCACTATGGATGCCAATCAAGCCGCCAAGCATATGCTGCTTCAGAAGGCAAACATAAACCTGCAGGGATGCAGCACTCTGCAAGAAATAAACCCTGAGCAAGTGTCTCGGGAGGACCATTTTCACCTTTACAGCTGTATTAGCCAAGATTTGTTCTCACAAGTAAATACACATCAGCAGGGGCTAAAATCGTGTGCCCGTGCTGCCATCTACTGCCTAACTGCATATGGAGCAGAGGCAGGAGCGCTCCCAGGTCACGCTGCTGAAGACAGCATGTCAAAGCCCTGTCTGGGTGCTCAACTTGACCCCAACAGAAAGATCCCAAAGGAAGTTGTTGAGAGCACTTTTTGCAAAAGCAATGAGACTCGAGAGATTTTGTTAATTACACTTTCAGGTTTAAAACAAAAAGAACTGTTTTTTCCTTCCTGCCTTGTACAAAAGGAACAGAATTGCATCAAAGCTCTGTGTTAAAAGCACACTTTTCCTAACAAATCAATTCAGGAAACCACAGCTAGTGCAGCCACCTAGCCTAAATTTATAAAAAATTTATAAAGAAAAGTACCAACCTGCTCAGAGTGGGCAAGTTTGATGTTTGTGGTGTTACTAGCAAACAGAAGCAGATGTGTTTTCTTCCTACCCCAAACCACCACATCTGATTTGCATGATTGCTAGCCTACTTCAGAGAAGCCATGACCATTAACCAGGTGTTACCAGCTTATTTTCTTCAGTAAACAAACATTTATCAAAAAGGATAGACCAGTATGAAGTGACTCTCTACCCACCTCCATCTCTACCTGCTGCTGAGTTCGGTGATGGTTCTCTTTGTATTGGTTGGCTCTAAGTACTTGCTGCTCAATTCCTAAAAGAACCGCTTCACAACCATCGCACCTGCAAGATACAAACAATGTCAGTGTTTACGAGTCCTCTCTGGAACAGCTCAATCTGGCAATCTGAAAAGTCATGCTCACCTAAAAGTTTAGGAGATTATTAAATTTATACTTCCTGCTTAAAGATTAGAGTTCCAAAAAGCTGGCAAGAAAAAGCCTTGCGGTTTACTCAATGTATTTCACAGCATTCTTCAGCTAGTCCATGTTACTCTTACCTGCCTATCAAAAAGTAAGTGCAGGTTCAATGCACTTTCAACTTCCTTTTCAATCAGAATTACTGCTTAAACAGGGATGCAATGCATTTTTCAAAAGCAAGTAAAATTTTAAAATTAAACAAAGAAGTCAGATTGAGAGAATCCCCCTGCCTATTAAGTGTTCAAAAGACAAGAGCACTCCTCCAACACAGAACTCGTAACTGGAGAGGACATAAAAGAAATTGGCAGTGGGTTCATTGTTAACCTTCCAAACAATGCTGTAAGGCCCTGGAAGCTGCCAGAGCCCTCCCGCCGTGAGGGGATTGAGGGAGTTGGAGTAGAGAAGCAAAAAACCTGCCCCCACCTCAGGACAGCATATTTTCCCAGCAGTTTAATTACTTTTCATGCACTCATTACCACAGCAACTAGGAAGCACTTCCCAGTCAGCTCAGAACCTGCCACAGCTCCACAGTCTACAGCGGAATTTGGGTGAGAAGGGAATCCCACAAAGATGAGAAGCAGCTTCCTGGCAAAGGTACAAAAAGATAGTACCACAGTCCCAACATGGTTGCATGCAGCCTGCATTTGCAGGAACAAAGAAAAGGCAAACAAAGGCATCTGAAACTTCAAACTTGAAGAGACATCCCCTCCAAAGAACTGTGGTTCTCTAGAATTAGCCCATGCAGTTCTCATCACAGTGAAAAAGGCTGAAAAGTAACAGACAGTTCTGTTTCCCTTATCAAGTATAACAGCAGAAAGGGGAGTGGCTCCCACCATAAGACCATGAGTCCAGTTTGGCACGTCTGTTTGTAAAGGCCTTGACTCCTTGCTAGGGTTCTGCCATGTAAAAATTACATAGAGTGAGAGCAGAATCTCAAGACCTGGTATAGTTTGGCTTGATATGTAACACAAATCGAACCCTAGATGGAATCTTGGAAAACTTGCCCAATAGACTCCTCCTCCAAGTGCCTACTTACAACATAAGACTCCTGATTAATGGAACATGGTGAAATTGATCCAGCACTTGAAACTTTGAGGAATAAGAAAAAAATAGGACAAGCTATGTACAAGGAAGGTGGAGAGACTGACTTACCATTCCTGGAGCGTTTTGACAATGTTACTGATGTCTTTCTTCTGAATGTCTCTGCCAATACAAAAATCCACCTCTAGCACCTGGTTTCGTTGATCCAACTTCCCCTGGATAATATCTGTATAAACTGCTTCAATAATCAGATCTTCCAACTCCCTCAGATTCCTCATATCCAGGTCCTTCAGCAACACAGAATAAGGAATGCACTAAAAACAGCAAGTCCAAGAATAAGTTAACAGTCCTAGAGCCAAAATGAACAGCTAAGTCTCAGAAGGTCAAGACACAAATGTTTATTGTATCCTATACTTTAACCTGCAAATACAGCAGTAACTCATTGTGGCAGAACAAACACCTGCTACTAGGCTACATAGTATTCTGACACAACCTTGGTAATTCCTGAAGCTTTGGCATAGCACATTCTGGAGGAAAAAAAGGTAATGGGATTGTAGAAGAAATTAAGAGTATTGCTTAGTTTTCTCTGAACAAAAAGTCAGTGTTTTTAAGAATGATTCTACATTTCCAGCAGTGAAAGAAGCCATACAAAGTTTCCCAGGCCTTCCTGACCAATTTGCACGGCAGTTCAGACACCCCCACATCTCATCCATGGAAGTCCATTAAGTTAATGTCCCAAATGCCCCATGAGAGGACACTGTACATTACAGGTACTTTCCTAGTTGCAGGATTTTTCATGAGTACTCATGCAGTCCGATACAACTTCAATGCTGTGGAATTGATGCCATTTTCAAAACCAAAACCAAACAAGAAGACAACTGCTATCATACACAGTGTACTTTACCTTCATTCTGGAAGCCAGGCTTACAATCGTCAAGTGTTTCAGCTTGTTCTTCTGAGTCACTGTTAATTCAGGCAGGTTATCTTTGTTTGCTGTTAATGTTAAAAAGACAAGATTCAGGACTTTCCATCAAGAATTATGTAATCCAGGCTGCAGAACTTCAGGCTAGTTATACTAAACTAAACCCTGAAAGGCTGAATTCCTCCAGCTACTGTGGGTGCTGGTGAGCAGAGAGAGCTGCTGCTGATGACAGATTAGCACACCCAGGGACAGAGGGGAAAACTTAAAAAACAAGTTGGCAATTCCATTCTTCTCTGCTTCTTTAGTAATTCTAGTTTTGGAATTAGAACATACTTCACATCTACACAAGTGATGTCCTGCCAAAACAGTTGGTCAATGCTTTGTTTCTACCACCAAGTCATTTTTATTTCATTAACGAGCTGACAGAATAAAATCTTGCCCCTTTGCTCATCTGGTGGTAAATACAGTAAACGTTTTACTTCTCTGAAGAGCTGCAGAATTTAGGGTTGAAAGTGTAAACTACCAGGCTGAGGAAGAGAGGAGAAATTATTAATCTAGATGGCCTCACTGTCATCCATGTGCCTCATGAATATTTAAAAACAGAAAGGAAACTGGCAGCTTTCCAAAGCAAAGAAACTCTTTAAAATATCTGCTTTAATGGAAATTAGTGTTTCAGGGCCACTCAAGTTCTCCCATCCATCCCACCTCAATGCTCTACATTTTGACTACTTTTCCCCCTTTCTCTTTCTTCACTAGAAAAGGAAGAACGAACTGCATTGTCACATGCTGGGACGCAAGACTAATGCACAGCAAACATGCTCTAATCAGTCACAGAATTCATGAGGCTCATGTTGTTCCACAGCCACTGGAATTTCCAGTCCTTGCACTTACAGATGCCACTTCTCCTTACAGGAACTAGATAGCTTATCCACCACAGTGATAGCCAGCAGTATGACAGAATTATTTGTTACACTCTGTAATGGTTTGGATTAGGCTGCTACTCACAAATGAAGTATTCAATTGTAGCAGAATGGAAGCATAAGCACCAGAGATAAAAGCACACCTCGACAGATAGTAAGATGATTCACACATAGTCCTTCTGAAGCTGTATAAAAGTCATTATTTCGATTTGTATTCTAGCTAAGAAATGCTTCATTTTGTTTCAGCAATGCCGTCACAAAATAAAAGGTTATCCCATAAACTATATAGGTTCTTATAAATAATGCAGAACAATTTTGTCTAAGTTTTCTGCAGCTTTCATAACCAGTGTCATCTAAATTTCAAAACAGATGTCTGAAATTGCACTCTGCAGAGGTAAGTGGCCTGTGAACATCAATGAACCCTGCTACAGACCAATTCAATCCAGTGCTGCAGTTCAATCCAAACCAGTAAAACACCATAGTCTCTAGCCCTTCCTCCACATTTTAGCAATTAAAAAGCACATATGACCCAGAGACCCCCTATGAACAATTCTCCTCCCAGGCAAATTCTGTTCTTGGACACTTTCACCCAGCCACACTACACCAGGTACCACAGAAAGCAAAGAACTCCTCTGACAATTCTAAAAGGCAAAGCAGTCTTGTACTCTGCAAACAGGCGGCAGTCTCTTACCGACATAGTCTGGGTATGTTCCATATGCAAACAGGTTCAGCAGCTGGAAATAAGCAGCATTAGACCCTTCAGCAAGCTGGATAGGAAGAAAACAAAAGAAATTCCATGTAACACAGTAACAGCCAACACAACCCCGGTAGGCAACTTCTCCAGAGAATGTTTTAAGTCTACATAGGGCAAGCAGTACCCAGAAGAGCAATTATGTCCCAATCTTAAAGAGCTGAACCCTTTGTGAGGCCTCTTGAGCAGCAGCAAATTTCAGCAGTTTTAGAGTCAAGATGATCCAGCCATTTCTATGCACCAGAACTTAACTACAGTTTGGACTGTCAACTGCTTTGTGCGGTACCTTAGGAGGTAAAAGAAAAAGGCAGCTCTTAATTTCAGCTGACATCCTACAGGGCCAGCTCTTCTCATCAAGTGACAAGCAAGCAGGCAATGGTGTTGGTTGGTTAAGCATCCTTGCCATTACTGGGAAAACTGAGACAGCTTACCTGCAGAGGCACAAAAACTTCAAAGCAAAGCAAGCTTCAATATTTTAAGTGGTGTGCATTTGAAAGTAATAGCACTCCTCTCGCATGCAAACACTTCACTGGAATAAATGCAACACCAACCAGTGATTTTTATTGAGTGTTGGGGTTTTTTTAATACCATTTGCTGCACGCAGATCCAGGAAAAAAAACAGTAGTTGCAAGTTAATGCTGAATAACCATAGAGGCATTTTTCGGCATATCTAAGAGCCCGTTTGGAAAGGAAGACTTGCTGTAACCACATTACCCCAGCTGCAGAGACACTCAACCTAGATTCCCTCATTGTAGTAGAGGGGGGTGCTGGCGAGGCATTCTAAGTAAAAGCTCTGGAACTCACTTTCCACCTTGGTTTGAAATGGTTTGGATTTGGTTACCACCCAGGCCTGATACACTAGACGTCTATTCATGAAGGCTTTCAGAGAGCATTGAAGTTATGCTTTCCAGGACATTGAAGCAGTAGAAAGGGATTTTTTTCGTTGTTGGCTGGCTAGGTGCCTTCTTAAAATTGTTACTGTGCTACTGCCAGGTTTTTGCTGTATTAGCAATTGCATTAAGGTAGCAAAGCTTTATATAGGTATTTTTTAACATCTAATATATAGAGGCAAAAGCAACATCAATCTCTCATACACAAACATCTCAGAGCCAGGATAAGTTGCACCAGGCCCTTCCTAGCACAGAAATTTCATGCACAGGCTGTCTGTGGAAACTTCTAGGGATTCCTTATACCGGGAGTGCAGAAGGGGTATTAGGATAGAAACTCATCTCTTACCTCTCGCACATTTGTTAACTCCAATAGTTCTCCAAAGACATAAACCCCAGGAGCCTCCAGCACTTGATTTATAAGAGCAGTCAGAGCTGAGCCACTTGTACCTTTGGCTAGTAAAATAAACTGCTCTAGAAGATTGCAGGACGGTTTCTGCTCTCCTGCCATTCTAGGTTTTCAATCTGTCAATAAAAGAACATGATATTAATACATCCTTTCTCTGCTGAATTCTGTCTGGCAGGGGATGCGAAGGTACGCTCAGCATAGTAACGTTTTGGTGTCAGCAGAGCCAGGTTTTTCTTCAGCATTCAGAGGGCAGGCCAGGAACCCAGCAGGTTCAACTGCTGATTTACCTGGGGAGCAACAATGATTCACACAGTATCTGAGCAAAATTTCTGCAGACTGTCTGGTCAATTCCCTAAAAGGATCTACTCCTGCTAGTAGGAAAGGAGTTTAGATTCCATGTTTTTTTCAGACTATTCCTTCTACTGATGCTGCCAAATAATGCCAACTGCAAAGGTGTTTATTATTACATCTATTAGAGGCCAGCTAAGACTTCCTCCTTCCTCATCACACAGCTTCAAACCAGCAACTAACTTAATTCTCTGTGAAGAATTGATCCACCTTGCAGGCCCATACATCGTACCTTTTCCTTTGACATCACCTATAGACAAAGCGTACATATATAATTCCTATAGCTTTCTGATCCTAAAAGGCAAAAAGAACTGTGGCCTCTAAGTAGCTTACCAGTCTACATTGTACAGTTAAAGTGTTCTGGGTTAACTGGAAAGCTTAAGTGATAAAAATACCCTTTCTACAAAGGCTCTATTTCAGTCCCTGTAAAGAGAGGTTCTTTGTCTTTAGCTGTTGCCTGACATTTCTGGTGTGCATGTTGTCTCCCAGCACCCACATGTTGCTTTTGAAATGCAAACCACTGTTTATTAACAAATTCAACAAAACAAGTTGTTTGTTTACAAACAACTAAGAAAAAACTTCCGAAGCGTATTATTCAGACACCAAAGAATTTAGCAGATAAGGGGGTTTTTGTGTTATATTTGTATGGGATAATTATCGAGTATAGCATGTAACCTTTACTCTGGTGAAGAAAACCAAACACCAGAGAACCTGTCTCATTCTGTGTGACCACTGGGACAACATCTGCCCTTGTGGGGGTAGTATAGTCACACAGGTGTTTGCACTGTTTTACCATGCCTAACCAAATCAAGACTTGTGAAGGCAACGCAGCCAGCTTCCTGTATTAGTCAACTTCTAAAAATACACGTTACTCTATTCCATTACACCTGCAGGTACAAACGGTCCCAACCTGAGCAGGCAATCTTTTGCACTCTCCACACAAAGATTTCTCGGTTCTCAGTGTGAAGTCTCTTTGGGATTCTTTTCATGAAAGGCACATGTGCAGCCTGACTGAAAAGTACCTCCGTTTGGACCGAGAAATCCCTGCAATACACTAAGACACACTGTGGCTTCCTAATACACCTCAGTACTGATCTCCCAGCTCACAGATAAGGAACAGACACAGAGGACTGACAATTTTCTCAAGAAAGCACATGAAGTGACTGAGCTGGGAATGAAATCCAGATTTCACGGTTCCCGAGTTATTGTCCTCCCTCACAGGTAATCAAAACACATGCTGGTGTATGAGGTTACAAAAGACTGGTTGGCTTTATCCATGCCCTGCTAGGAAAGGAATGCCAGTTCTTTGCCCCTTTCCAAGTTAACGTTCAGACAGCTGCATTGCTATTGCAACCGGTCTGCACAACCGTGTTCACCGGCACTACCGCGCTGCTCTTTCCACAACCGACTTATCCTGGTGAGAAGCGACTGAAATACAAACGCGAGACACTTCAACGAAGCTTGCCCAAAGGCTACAACCACGCACACACGGGGATAAACCGGGTTTCTCCCCTCAGTCACGCCTTGCTGCAGCCTTTCTAAGGTACCTGAAGGGGTTTCAGGGCGGGAAGCTTCACGCAGACCCCACAGGAGGGAGGCGGGCTGCAGGGCACGGAGGGAGGCAGCCAGGCCCCGCGACCCTCCCGTCCCCACAGACCCCCGGCAGGGCCCTCGGGCCCCGCCGGGCCGGGAGTCGTGCCCCGCCGCAGGGGGTGATTTACCCGAGGTCCCGCCGCGGGGCCCTCTCGCCCCTCACCGCCCACCCCGGTCCCCGCTCGCCTCTCAGGGCTCGGGGAGCCGCACACCCGAGCAGCGCCGGGACGCGGCCGAGGAGCGGGGAAGGGTCGGTGCGCGGAAGGGCGGGCTGGCGGCTCCTCCCTTCCCCCGGCGTTACCTCTCAGCTCACGGCCTCCCCGCCTGGCCTCCCGCCCTGCGGCTCCCGGCGCCGTGCCCGCCGCGCCTCAGGCCGCCATGATGGCGGCGCCGGTGTCCCGCGCACGGCTCCTTCCCCCGGAACGCGCGGCCGCGGGCGGAGCGTTCCGTCCCCGGGCGGCCACAGGGCCCGAGCACCGCGCCCCGGCATCCCTCGGCAACCGGGCGGCTGTGGCCGGTGCACGCCCGTTCGCGGTGGGGGTGAGGCTGGCGGCCCCCCCCCCCCTCCCCCGGAGCAGGGCACGGCAGGCTGGCTGTGCTGGCGGCGGCTCCCGCGGAGCTTTGGCACGGCAAATGCCGCCTCTCCGCCTCCACCGCGTGCCGAGGAGCTGTTTAATGACAAGCAAGCGAAGCTTCTGCCTCTCTCTTTTGGGCATGTGAGGTGCCGTGGCAGCGTCGTGGGGTTTTGGCACTCCAAAATGGCCTGCGCGAAGGGCCGCCGTTGTAAGGCCACGCTGTAGCGCGTGCTTTGTTCTGATGGCATGGTGGCACGGGTCTGTTTCACAGGTACGGGTCCCATTCCTCTTTCGAGTCCTTGCATACGCCACAGCTTTCAGAGAGGATTACGCTTCCATTTTATGGCAAGAACCGGGCAACGTCAGAGAAGCTGAAGTGGGGCCGTTACTAGATTGAACGGTCGCGCAGGGCAGGACGATGGAAGGCTACGAGCTGAGCCCCTCGGGCCAGTCCTCCTGGGGTGTGAATGGAAAAATGCCAAGAGATGGGGTGAAAGACCACAAGGTGCTAGAACTGATTTTAAACTCCATAGAAAAATGGCTCATACAAATGACAAACCAGAGGCCAGAGCTCGGTCTGTGATGTGGGGGAGCAGGGAGCTGGAGGGGTTGAGGTCCTCTCCAGGACACAGATCTTGAGGGTGTAGAAGACCAGGGGTGGAAACAAGAGGGCTTTTGGCGTTGTTACCCGCCCTGAGGTCTGTACACTCATCTGTGCCATGCTGTGAATAAAGTGTGATTCTGTTAAAAATCCTTTAGCTGAGAGCAAAGTGCTTCTGGCTTTCAGTCAGCTAGTCCCTGAAGATCAAACCATGGACCAGCACCATCAGGAGGGGGGAGCTTTCAGGGAATGAACATCAGAAACTATTAGGAAAACTGATGGGGCTTAGCCTGCACCTCAGAGCCATCCGCAGTGGGTCCCCAGGGTCCCATCTTCCAGAGAAGGGGTGTCAGGCAAGCACAGAGATGCAGGTGTTGGGAAGCTGTTGTGACACTCTGGGCTTCAAAGCAAATTGGATGTAAAAAACCAGGCCCCGCACAGCAAGGGAACACAGCCAGGGCTATAACAAGCCATTCAGTAATTTACTTAAGCCATGCTTAGATCTCATCTGCACGGGGAGGGAGAATTACGTCTTTAATCACATCCTAAACAGGCCCTCCACCACAGTTCGTGTCACCCTACAGACACGCTGGAACAGTTGCCTTGGGCAAGCAGTGCGTGGCCTCGTTTGTCTCAAGAGTCGTTAAAGCTGAAATCCCAGGCTGAACTAGAAATGGAAATATATGATTGTGAGCTATTTCCCATGGATCACTTTTGCAATCTCTTACTGGAGCCTGCAGGTGAAAATCAGCTGCGTTATAGGCCTGTGTAGGTCAGCCAGGAGGGTCTGTCAGTCAGGCTGTCCTTACACCTCCTGACTGCGGACAGCCAGTCTGGCTGACTGATGTGGACTTTGGAGGATATCATCAGCTAAGCTCAGCTTTTGGGATGGATTTCTTTTTTTTAACAGAAAAATATGAGGATGCCCAGCTGTCTCATCCCCTTTTAAACTGCTATTGCAACCTCTTGCTCCACCCACGCAGCTTTCTGCGTGCAGGGAGATGTTAATCCATTTTATCTTTTAATGTTGGCATTATCTCTTGACTCACCCTGTCTCTTCCCCTTGTGATTCTGCAGTCCAGGTCCCTTTTAGGCAGCAGATAATGCACCTTATTTCCCTGCATTGCCCGAGAAAAGAAACTGTAAATCCAGAGTAATCTCCCCAAGCAGTGGGGTCGTGCAGCCCCAGAGAGAGACTTTGAGAACATGGTTTCTCTCAGTCAGAAGCCAAGGCACGAGGCTGCAAAGTCACCTGTAAGGGACAGAGACAGGGAAAGGGTGTGATTAACAGCACAATGACACCCCTCTGTCCTGTAGTTTCTATCACACTGAGTTCAGTGTCTGGTTCTTCAGGCTCTTGAGCACCCTGTAACTCCAGCTGCTCAGTCTGTCAGCGTCTGCACCCGGCCTTGTGTCTGCCTCCCGCCTGCCAGGCCAGCAGCACTAGCTTCACCCCTTGTAGGTGTGCACCTCCCAGTGCTCTGGGACATGATTCCGGGGCTAGTTTTTCCCCTCCTGAAGTCCCAATTCTGATGTGTCATTGGCAAGAAAATTACCACCTGGCCTTACCAAGGAGAGGGCTGACAGTGAAAGCGGGTACTTTTGTGTTTCTTACCTTCTTCCTTACCTTTCATGAATAAGGCGGTTTAAATCAAAAACTCTTGTGAAAAGAGGTACATTAGGACAACATAGGACCTTACCAATAACCCAGATAATACACATTATATTCAGAAATCATACACTAGGCTAGATTTAGCCGCCAGGATTAGGATCTGGCTCCTAAAGTGTCTGTAATAATTTTACTTCCCAACAACTTCAAGCAAAATAAAATCAATTGTTGGCACCATGGCCATGTTAGAGCAGGAGCAGGTGAATCTGCACATGACTGAATGGCCTGTAGCTCTAGGGGTAAGCTAGGCTGCGTAAATGCTAACACAGTCCTGGATGCAGTTTCGTTCCTCATCTGTGCATGGTTTCACTGTACTTCATCCATTTATCCTCTCTCCTTCCAGGCTTCCGACCCCCACAGCTGCCAGCACACATCTCCAGAGCACAGGGTGATGGAAGCACCCACGCTCTGCTGAAGAAGCTGTCAAGCTCTCTGCATTTCCCAGGATCCAGAGACTAAGCTGCTTGCTGGACTCTCATCTTGCACCTTGGCCAGGCGAGGAGCGATGTGTGTGTCTGGGTGGTTGCAGATATGCAGTTGTACAACCCCTTCCATCAAATGTGGGGTGGGATGAAGCCCCAGTTTATGAAACTATCTCCCAATTACACTGATCTGCAGAAACACCAGCTCATTTATCTGCACCTTGAGAGAACAGCTTCTGGGGAAGCAGAAAGCAGGCTGGATGTGTCTTCTCACCTGCAATGGCAGCTCAGAAACTGTCACACCTGCCAGAGATGTGAAAGCAAAGGTGAAGTTTTCAGTACAAAGTGACACCAAGGGATAGTGAGACTTGCAGCAACTTTTTTGCAAGTAGATTAGAAAGACGATGTACTCAAGGGTGGTGTTTGTGTTAAAGCAGCTAAAGGATTTTGAGAGGAGAGATCCCAGGGCTTCTGTCACTGAGTTACGGTGTCACGTGTTCCACTGCTGCTCGTGCGCGGAGCAGTCACAAGGACTTCACACTTCAGCCATGAGCTCTTCTGTAATTTTCAGAAATTCAAAAATGAGAGGCCTGTGCTTCCCTGCACAGCAAGGTGAATTCTGAGATTTGGCCAGAAAACACAAAGGCCCCAAATTCTGGAAACACTCCTACCCCTGTGCTAGAGAAGCCCTTCAACGCTGCAATTGTTCCTTGCTGTGAGATCCATTTGGTCTCTGGCTTTTTCATCTCTGAGGAGCCTGAACAGAGGCAGGATTGAGTGCCTTATGTCTTGTGTAAACTGGCATGTCATGCTGCTACCAGGCAGGCTCTTCCCCCACACACAACCATTTGTTTCTGCCTTCTTCAGGTCTGCTTTTTTTCTTGCTTGCCTTTTCTCCCTGTCAGTCTTTTTTCCTTGGTGATCTTTAGTCCCTCTTCCTTAGATAGCATGCAATTACACAGCCTATCTAAAACCCAGGAAGGACTCTTAATAAAAGATAGATATATATTAGCATAGCGTACCCCTGGCGCTCTGCCCAGATTCAAAATGATCTGTTCATACACTTTTAAACTGATGGTGTGGAACTGAGCATGGATCACATACATCAGGGAAATAAATGCTACCTATTTTTATTATTAAGATCTCTTATTGGTTATACTGGCAGTGGCCTTGTCCTTATGCATTAAACGCAACCTTTATTAATGTTCATGTTCTCATTTGTACAGTGGCTGATCTGGAGGCAAGCAGAGCCATGAACGTATTGATGGCACCCTGATTATTCACTGTTCCTGTTCTGAGCCTGGATTACAACTGCTGCCTTTATTTTTCTCATGACTTATTAATTATTTGTATTAGCTGCGGTCAGATTGTTAATGGAGGACTTACTTTGTCGTGCTCATATTAAAGAACAGCCTGGCTTCTGGGATGCGCTAACGAACCAGAGACTTTCCCCAACAAGCTACTTTGCTACACAAACACAAAGGCCAAATTTCTGCAGCACCAAGGCGGCTGCTTTTGTCCGAGGGAAAACCAACTATTTATTATAAACTTTCTCCATAATGCTGGTCCTGTCAGCTCCGGCCTAGGCACGCACAGAAGTTGCTCTGGGTCTGAACGCAGCAAGCACCCCGGTCCCCAGTACTACCCAAACTCACGGCTGGAGCTCGGCTCCTCACCGCGGCAGGAGAAGCGCCAACCGAGCTCCGGCAGCTCGGGCACAGCCCAGGCGGCGTTCGCCCGCTCGGTACCGAGCCCCGAGGGCTGGCGTCGGCCGGGTGCTGACCGAGCCTGGGGCGGCTTCTCGCCCCCTCGGCTACACCCCCCACCCCCGGAGGCCTGGCCTCCCCTCCCTTCCCCTCGCCTCGCCCGGGCCGCCGCCGCTGCCTGCGGGGGCGCCCGCTCCCTCCGCCGCTCCCGGCCCGCGCCCCCCCGCGGCCCAGCCTCACAACGGCGGAGCGGAGCGGCCGGGAGAGGTTTGTCCTGCGGCGACTCCCGTCCCCCAGCGACGTCAGGCTCGGCCGGGGAGTACACCTTAACGACCGCTGCGCAGCCGCCCTTGAATGGGGGGGGAGTGGGGGGGCGCGGACGCGCCGTCTGATTGGACAGCCGCGCCGTCCTTCATGCGCCAGAAGGCGGGGCGGCGATGAGGCGGCAGCGGATGATTAGCCGGAGCGGCGGGCCGGGGGGCGGGGCGGCGGGAGGCCGCTCGGGTTGGTTGCGCCGGCCAGTGGCGGGTGCGAGGGAGTGAGGGGGGAGGGGTGGGGGGTCCTGAGGCGCCGCTGTCACCGCCGCCTTCCCGCCCAGGCCCGCGCAGCCAGGCCAGCCCGGCCCAGCCCCGTCCGCCCGCGGCGCGGCGCGGCAGGACCATGTCGGCCACGGACGAGCGGGCCAAGGAGATCCTCCGGGGCTTCAAGCTGTATCCTCCCGACGGGGGCCGTGAGGCGGGCGGGAGCCGGCCGGGAGGGATTGAGGCGGAGGGGGCGGTACGGGGATGGTCGCCCCCCTGTGGCGAGGCCGGGTGCAGGGCCCCCGGGGCGGGAAGGGGGTTGTCATGGAAACGCCTCCCCGGCTGGGCTGTTGCCAATGGCGTCCTCCCCCTCCGGTGGTGGTGGTGGGGTGTCCCTCCCCCTGGAAGCGGCTGCACCCCCGCGGGGCTGGGACCGGTCCTGAGCCGGCTGGGGACGGACGGACGGAGGACCCCCCGTAGCGCTGGCTGCCGCTGCGAGGCGCGGGGTGGGGGGGGTTCCCCACCGGGGCGGTGGCAGATGGCCAGAGCCCCCACCAGGCTGGCGGCGGCCGCCACCTCCCCGGAGCTGTCCGCCCGGCGGCTGCTGATGGGCGGCCGGAGGAGAGGGGCTGGGCTGGAAGGCGGGGGCCCTGGGGGAGGGGGAGCCCCCCGCCTCGGCCAGCGAGGACAGCTTACAGAGGGCAGGTGAAGCAGCTCGGCACCCGGTGGCCTCGGTCCCAGGAGGATCTGATCCCTTCCCCTCCAGCCTGCGCTTTGGCACCTCAGCTTGGAAAGGAAATACCCGGTCTTCAGGTCCAGAAGCAACTAAATATCTTGTTCCTTTTCATACCATGAGGTACTGGCACACATTGTGTTGGTCATGGTTGGTCATACAGTGTCTTTTATTGCTAATGCAATTAGCATTCTAGGTGTTAATGCCTTTCTGTGCAGTTAATTTTAAAACTTTTCATGTTGTGGCTTTCAAAAAGCATTCTCATTTCCTATCTCTGTTTCTGAATATGAATTTAATGCTGAGGAGATGAAATAGATCTGAGCTTGGAAGAGAAGCGAGATCCTGCATGCATCCTTCAAACCCAGGATTTCAGTGGAAAAAGGCTCAACCTAAAGGCCCATGTGCAATCTAAGGGTGGGAAAAATATGCCACATGTAAAATAAAACCACTATAGTAGATTCTTCTAAGCTCGGAAGAAAAATGCAAGCTTGCTAGTTTGACATTTAGACAGCAGAAAATTGTTGTGGCTTGGTTGGTTTGGGTTTTTTTTGGTTTTACAATGAAACAGACAGAAGTGAACAGAATAACCTCTTGATCTAATACTATTATTTCTAAACAGGTTTTTTTGTCCAGTAAGATGCTCATGATCTCTATGCCAGCTATAGCAGGATCTAATTTTCTAGGTTGGATTTAGACAGATAGCTGCTATCAAACTAGGCAGATGCTTTTCTTAACTTTTGAACCATTGTCCCCTCCCCCAGCTTTTAGTACTGCATCTGGTTCCTTTGCTTCTGCACTAGCGCTATTGACAGTTCTTTTTATTTATGAAGATGTAATATTTCAGCTGTCAAAACATGATTTAAGAACCTTTTGTGCCAGCAATTAGAAAAAGAGTAAGCTTCTGACAAGACCAGTCTAAGCTGTTGGTAGAAGTAAGGAGTGCTTGGAAAGTTAAGCCTAGGGAACAAACTTTCAAGTGCTTTTTGCATGCATTTGTATATAGTCTTTCCTGGGTAGCAGAATTTACATGAAGGTCTTTGTCCAACTTTAGATGAAATAACCCATTTTGTTGTCTGCTGGCTTAAGAAGAAAATGCTTTTTGCCCTTCAAGAGGAAGGATGTTAGACAAACCTAAGGTAAACTTCTATTATCTCAAGCATCTGTAGCACAGGCAAGAAGCTTTAGTAGAAATACTCTGCAGTTCCAGGTTGAAGTACCTCAAGTTTAGTCTTCCTTTGCTTGTCCTTGCAAAACACAGATATAAACTTTACTTCTGACAGGACAGTTTTAGGCAAAAACCTTGACTGTTCTTCTCCAAAAACATGCTAGAGTACTTCAGTAGTTGCCATAGGGGCCAAGTAGTATAAAGTCTGACAAACAGGAAGGTTTGGAGAAACATTTCACAATTGGAACTTCTAGCAAGTTAAAATAGCTGAAAAACATCTACATATGCCTTTAGTAAACCAGAAGAGCAGCTGAACAGACATTCCTCATTTATGAGGGGAAGCCTTGAGACACTATGCCATCCACACAGGAAACGACTCATGCGCAGATGTGACCATGCTCTCTGCAAGGCAGCCATCAGCTCAGACTTCCACTGTGTGTGTATTCTAGAGAGCATTACATTTTAAAGAGATGCTTTATCTCCCATCCACTCTACTGCTGTGTGTGCTAATTTAATTTACTTAATAGAAAGGAAGAGAGAAACATGTTCCAAAAAGCTGTTAATACTTTGAGTACTTGAAAACTTTCTCCTCCCCTTCCAAGAGGGAGGGAGTTCAACTCCACCAACTTAAGCACACCCTGCAAGCTTGGCACTTCAAACTGAACTTGGTTTTAGCACAAGAAACTAGCACAGTATTACACCTAGGTTCTGTATGTATCAGATTCCTTGTGTGGCAAGATCAGCCAATAGGGCAGAAAGCATCACTGAGGAAGCAGACTTCCAAAATACATACTTACTTTAACACAGGAACAGGCACTCTAGCTGGAAATCCAGTTTGCATTGAGTAATCACAGTTTCCTCAAACAAATTCTGTTTACTTGTGGTTCCCGAGAAGAGGTTAATTACAAGCTTTCCAACTGATTGGGACATGCTGCTGTGGAAATTAAATAATAGCCCAAATTCACCCTCTAACTTTAAAGCAGATATGCTTTCCTTCCTCTATGACAGTAGTGCAGAAACATGTTGTGGCTAGTGTCCTGAAATTCAAGCCAGAAACATTTACTGCCTCTTCTCATAGATTTTGCTATTTTAAAATTACTAAAACCAAAGGAGAAATATTTGATTCTTGCAGGCAAATGAGGATTTTCATTATACTTTATGATGCTTGTCCTAAGAATTTTTACGGCACCAGTTAAAAATTGAACACTGACAGTCCAGTAAGTATGGTGCAGTAGAAGATTGAAAGCAGACAACAAAAACTTTTATAGCTTGTCACTTCTTCAGGGACAGTATTTGTTAACAGAGCTTGTAAGTACATTCATCAACTCCCTGTTTTGAAGGCACTCACCTGAACAGCAGTTGTTTACACTTAATATCTACAGGTAGTCTAGTACTATGAAAATACAGACTTGTCATTTGACTATAAGCAATATCAGTTCAGTTGTAACTGAGGATTCATTCCTCTGGAATATTAGCCAAGTCTTATTTCCACGAGTATTTATGCACAGCTGGTCCTATAATCTCAAATGCATGAAATTTGATTATGCCTTTTTTCTCCAGAAGATGGGACAGTTACTCTGTCAAGCTACAGACTAGCATTTTACTTGACCCTCACTTTCCCTTTCAATACATTCTTCAGGTTTCATTCTGTCATTTTATCTTTAGACTTAGTGTAAACTATTAAATGTATGTATTTAGCATCCTTTTTCAGAAAAGTAACACCGATAATGTATTTCCCTAACAGTCAAGACTCTGGGGGGGGCGGGGGTGTGATGTCTTCCCACCAGCCCCCTTGATAATTTGTGGGTTGCCTGTTTATCTTTGTTCTGATATGGACTAGCACAGAATATTTTTTTTATGCACTATATTCACTAGAATAAGGACACTGTAGACAGTTACCCTATTTAATTTGGTGTGCCAGCATTTGGAAAGCATACATGCTTTGCTTTCTTACATAGCATCCATGCTGTAGATTAGAAATATCCAGTCATGGTTTGCAACAACAGATTCACATCCAGCTCTTGAGGCACCACAGTTCAGCTTCTTTATACACTTCTTCCTGTAATGTTTCAGACAGAACAGCAAGGAAGAGAAAACCCAAACAAGTCAGTTGGGTCTCACAGCATAGTTAGGTGCCAAGTCTAACCTCTCAACATATGAGTAAGCACATCCATTTTCTATTTTAAGTCTTACAAGTCAAACAAGATATCGCCTATTTTATTTGTTTCTGTACAGAGGAGTCATCAGATTTGGATCTCTGTAGTGTTAGTTGCCCTATAGATATTTATCAGTTTAAGGTAAGCTTCTCCATGAACTTCCATTAAGGCTATGCAGTATATCTTGCTGTACTTCTGAAGTCTCCTGAAACAAATTAATATGGTTAACATAAGCATGAAGAGGCAATATTAACTGTAGGTCAGAATAATTATGGAGTTATGAAACTAGTATTTGTGGTCAGTATAAACATATATCCGTAGCTCAGGCACTCCAACATTCACAAGAAAAACTTTATATGTCAAAGGCTGTCCTACTTTCTGGAATCCTCAAATTTCCCTGTGCCACATCCTCCTAGCTCCCAGAGCTGCTTCCAATCCTCCTCTCACTATTGTTTTTCTGTCTAGAAAATAATTCTAGCAGAGCATTAACCTCTTAGAAAGATAGAGCTGTAAGGAAAATATAGTTATACCAGAAACCATTAAGAGCTTCTATGAACTTTATGTTACTCTGCAGAGACTTCCATTTCCGACTTCTGCCTGGTTTCTGCTATACACACAGAAACTGTAGTCAATGGCAATCTTGCCTATCAATTCCTAGAATAGTCACTGAAATTTTGAACTAGTTTGATGCAGCATTCAAAAGTTGAGAAATCCAAATGGAAGCTCCATCAAATTGAGTTTCCAATTTAGTTGGTAGGCCAGTAGATCTTTAACTGCTTATTCATTTAAAATGCTTATCTGTTGCAGTGTTTACAAAACTAAGAAGGTAGCAGCTTTAATTGGCTTAAAAGTTCCCCTTTGTTTTGAGGTTTCCTCTGTGCACTTCCCTCAGATCTCAGTGTGTTTAGATTTCTTGCAATGGAATAGAAAGATGAATCACCAAATTCATGGGTTAAAAGGAGACACTGGCCAGATAAGAGGGAACAGGGCTGCCCAGAAGCTGGGCAACATACTCTGTAGACAGCCAATGCAATTTTAAAACACTCCAGAAAACATGACTTTGTGCTCCCTCATCCATGTTTCTGGTTTCTAAAAACCGGACTGTTCTTCCACCTAATGCATATAATTCATTATTTATATCATATGAAAAATTAGTCTTCTTTTGTTCTTGAACTTTCATTATTGCTTTCCTGTCTACAAACCTTAGAGTACTTTACAAGCAAGAGCTGTACACATTCCCAGTTAGTCTGACTGCAGAACAAGTTCCCACCCTCGCAGCATCAAGAGATCTTTGGTTCAAAGAGGCCAGAGTTTCACAGAGGAGCTTTAGCCAGGTTATACTTGGTAGTTAAGTAAGTGTCACTGTGGTCAAGGTACCTTTACCATACGAGAATTGTTTCCAGCATTGACACAAGTTCCACAGTATGCAATGATCTATAGTTCTGGCATGCTAAATACAGACTCATCATGTTTCTTATGCATAAGTCATGAGGCATACCTGCAAATAAAGCAGGAGCAATTTTACCAGGTTTGGTTCGTCAAGTCAGTGAACACCAAAAAACTTCATGTCCTCCCTTTGTTAACTTTCATTGAAAAAAGTGTACATATTTAATTATGCTTAAACTAGTGATTTGCATTAACTTTATACCCAAGTGAGCTGCAGTCAGTTTTCTGCATTTCAGATTCAATGCAATCCACTCGTAGTGTTGGAAGTAGTGCTTTGTGCCCTTGACAGTGGAAAGGGCATCAAGAGCTCCACCATCACAGGAAACAAATGAGTTGCCAGGTGCTACAGAGAATACATCTAACTAACACTGATTTAAAAGTGTAAGTTGACATTGACATTTGGGTTTTTCTTTTTAGTCAGCAATATTACTTTAGCACCTTGTGGTTAGAATTTTATTTCTAAGATTTATCCTTTCATCTCTCCAAAGCTTACCCATCCAGCATTTCACTGGAATTATGGTTTCAGTATTTTTAATTGCTTGCTTAGTGCTGACCTAACAAGGTACTTAAAATAATGCAGTTGTCATTAGAAAAATTATTCCCCCTTATTTCCCTTATATCATATTAAGATAATATCAGTTACTCTTTCCATCCTTGGAAGTCATTGGTGCTTCAGCTGTTGTTACAGTATTTTAATTTTCACACAGGAGAATACAGTTATTTAATCCATCAAGTGAGAATTGATACAGCTTCTTCCCCCACCATACATCTTCACAGCCAACACATAGGAAAAAAGCCAAGCTTACACAGATGTAGACAAGCAGGGAAGGCAACTAAAAATCCTCAAATTAAACAGATACTGTTCAGAGTAGTTTTTTTTTTTTTATACAGACATCTGATGTGTCTCCCATGTCTCTGAAAAAAATGGTTTTCTTTTAGCTAAAGCACTTAGTATGGAAGCAGATTCAACTTGCTGTTACACATGTTTATCTCTGAATTTAAGTTGAACTGGAAAGAATGTTGAATCAAAATTTTACATGAAGTTCATAAGATAGCAGGCCACTATACTTTGACTTCTGCCTTTGACTTCCACAATTTATGTGATATAAGCCTCTTCTTCCCTATCTCTAAGCTGGGAAATTAAGGCAGCTCCAAATTTGAGCTCAGACTCTCCATTAAAGATAAACCAGTGCTTTGTTTACATCTGTATAGTCAAAGTTTGTATAGAAGTATGAGGTATGCTAGGTTCCCAGATGCAGGTAACAAGTAGAAAACATCATGATCTATTAAGGTCCACCTGGCAATATTGAATTTTGTCTTTCTGCATATTAATATAGCAAAATTTATCAAAAGTTAATTCTGTAAGCACATGAAAGGTGACTTTCACACATCTTAAGGAGCAGATCATGTATTTACACTTGATGTGCAAAAAATTACAGTAGTGAGTACTAAATACTAAAAACCATTCTCAGGGGCTGCCTTTTTATCCTGAGACTACATCAGGAGCACCCACAGAAACAAGAGGTTTGGCATCTGTGTAGCATCACTCCCAGACCAGCATTAAAGAGTAGATGACAGTTTTTGAGGAAACACCCCCATACATTCATTGGGCATTACTATGAAGTTTTCAAAGCCATTTGACATCATGTCAAAGTAGACACAGTAGGACTGTTGGGAGGCTATGTCCAGAAGACACCTCACAGTAACCAAGGTTCTCATGAGCAACAGTAGGAACCACTTCTCAGCTGCATATTGCTAAATCCTGATTGACAGCGAGGATTTTCAGTTGTGATTATGAACTTGAGATTCCATTGTCAGATTTCTCCTGAGCAGAGTTCTCACTGCAACAGAAATGTTAGGTATAGAAGAGACTTAAGGGAAACAGTATCAGATTAATTCAGCCATGAGTGAAACTTTGAGTTGATTGTGTTCATGACTAGAATATCAGGCAACATTCTTCTGGAAAAGTGACAGGCTTAGGTAAAAAGCAAGAGAAGTAATTTTTTATTTTCAGTCAGCCTTTGGGATAACAGTGCACAAAAGCATCATGTTATTAAATTTATCCACTCCTGTATTGAAAGAATTGCTTAACTAACTAGGAGCAACATTTCCTTCCATTAGAGGAAATGAGAGTGCAGGGGATTTTACTTCAGTAATTCTATAGAGGAGTATTTGTATGGGTCAGTCTGTATGCTACGCTGCATACATAAACCTTATCTACTCTGTAGTCAGAAGCTCATTTGGTCCTTGGGACAGCTGATTATATCCATCTTTTCCTGTGTATTTTATCAAGAAAATGGGGGGATTTTACACTTTAATCACCAATGAAAGTATACCCCACCTAAGCAGATCATCTGCCTGCATGCCTCTCTCCTCCACATTTCAGATGACTTGATTTAAGCCTTTCCAAAAGGAAGGTTACACATGCTTGGAACCAAGAAATCCATCTGATGTTTTATTAAGAGTATCAGAAACTTCTGTTCAGGGACAGCCTGCCGGGTAAGTGAGAGTAAACATCAAGTCACATTGGTTTGGAAAACTAAAGGAAATTCTATTTTCTGTTCATCTGTTGGCACGGACTGTTGCTAGCTCTGTGCTTGAAGGGAGTTCTGCAACAACCCCAACTCCTCTTGAAGGAAGAGGTTTGCAGAGAGAGGGTAGAAGAACCACCATTGTCCCCATTAGTGTACTGCCATGTGGTGAAATAGACCAACTCATCTGGGAACTGGACACCAAGAAATACGTACTGACCTTTAATACAGGGGGATCTTCTGGAGATACTTTAGACATTTGACTTCCAGTTTCAGTCTTTAGGGTAGGCTCTTTAGTGCATTAGAATACTCACCTGTCGGTCCCAGTCCAACTGACAACAAGACTTCATTGTTTCTCTAGTAAAGTCATTTTCTTTCCCAGAAGCTGAGATAAGGAGGAAAAAAAGTCCTCCTGATTGTTATGTCACTTGAACTTTATTAGCCTTTAAGTGACATTTAAAAATGCTCAGTCCAGGAAGTGGTATAGGTTTGTTGCATCCGAGGGAAGAGTACATCTGAAAAATATCTGCCCTTACATTCTTCTTGATGTGTGCTTCTGTCACAGCAGCTGTGCAGAGCACAGATTACCATCCCCAGCTGCTTGTTACCTCATTTTCAGATTTACTAGCTGAGCTGCTCAGATGAGCACTGCAACCTCCTGTTTCAGTCAGAATGAGGCATGCTAGCTTAAACAGCTTAAGCAATAGGTTAAGGAGCAGAGACCTGTGCTGGTCAAGTAGATCAGGTTAGCAGTTTTACAAACAGCTCAGCTGTTAGATTTGAGGGAGAAAGTAAGAAGCAGCTGGGGAGGGCTGTAAACAACAGTCCTCTCCAACCACTGCTGCTGTTAGGTGTCATGCCCACAGCCTCAGTCTTAGATCAGATGAACTTGTTCTCAACATAGCTTCATGCTGTCTTCTCCAACGCTCAGCACCAACTCACCTGAGGAGGCTTCTCACATTACCATGCTTAATTACCCTTGCAGCACCAATTCTAAAATCCTAGCATAGCATTATTAGTTGAACATTTTAGCTTCACATCACTAAGTCTGTGGTCACATCTTTTAAGAAAGAGAAATGCATTTGAGATGACTTCGGTAAGGTAGTCATCTTCTTTCCCCTTGTTCCATGCAAGGGGTCTTTAGCATTACTGTACTTAGTGACAAGTTACCAGGCAAACACACAAACAGGGTCTGGGACCATGTAGCAAGTGCCATTAGAGACTTTATTCTCCTGCAGCTCTCAATGAGCCAGACATAGGAAATCATTGGCTGAAAATCCCATGCAGCCTTGGGGAGCAGATGCACATTATTTTTAAAACACTCTTTCCAGAAAGAGGGAGAAGAGCCAATAAGTTTCTCAATCCAGTTTGGGCTGTTCATTTATGGCACCTTTATTAATCCACAAGGAATCATTACAGTTACACTGTTGCCATAAAAATTCGCTATTTAAACAGCTCCAGGAAAGTTGTTTTATGTGCTTCCCCCTATAATTCCTTCAAAGGTAACTGCATTATATTAGTATAACACTGACCCTAAGCTCAGCTTCTGCAGAGAAACATTTAACTTCATAGAAAGAAAAAATTGTTTCCCTGGTTCTCCTAGCATCTTCCATTCTGCCATTTGAATAAGTTCCTTAGCACTTTAAGCAAAAAACTCCACAAACCTATACATGTGTTTTAAAGTAGCCTGAAGTACTACTTGCAAAATAAAAAACAAATTCCCCAAGGAAAGTTGTAAGCTTACCTCTTCACAGCTCTGGTCTATTCCTTAGAGAAGGTTAAAGCCCCCTTCTTGCCACTGGCAGTCACACCATGACCTCCTTCTCCCTGTCTATACAAAGCAGAGGTGAGGCATTAACCAGGCAGCTGTAAAACCTTAACTCCTTCAAGACATCTAGCCACACTGCCCTCAGTAAGGCCCTCTTTCTCATTTAAATACAGCCCTGCCAGTGGCCAGGTAAAAACGTTTCTTGGTTCATGATGGTCTCTTGCATTTGTTTCACTGATAAAACATTAGTTCCTTGTTTTCCTGCTTAATAACGTTGTTTGCACAAGTCCCAGTTTTGCCAGTTCTTAAATAGTAAATGCAGTGAATGAGGCAGAGGAATGCTTGAAAAGGTGCAAATGCAAATAAATAAAGACTGTATTTTAATGTAGGCACACCTGTAAAGGGTGCAGATAATGCTAATTATGGCATTTTTTTGCATGTAACTTCAAAAACATTAGCATTCAACTTAGCATAAATGCTTATGAAGTTCACACTTTGAAACACCAAAATAATATTTTAAAAACATATTTGTATCAGCTGTAAGTCTAGCTTTTTAACAACTAAATTTTTATTATTTTGTTATTATTAACTAAATTGCAAGAATCCACTTGTGAACTGCAGCTGATTGTATTATTTATACATGTTCCTCTTTTTCACAGCAGAAATAAGATATTCCACTGCTTTAGCTGAAAAAATATTAATAGATTTTGATTAAAATTATAAAAAATGGATTTCATATACTCTGAAAATTTAACATACAGCTACAAGCTTGTTAAAATAATAAAATTTAAAACAGTACAAACATAACTATATTTTATTGACAATGAAAGCTATAGGAGCTGCTTGGAAGTAATAGAGGTCATTGCATTTTTGTCATTTCACTGGAGATTTCATTACTGTATCCCCACAGTAATGTTTTTCATCTGAATTCCAATGTGTGCTAAAGCAGGGAGATGCTGGTTTGGGCACAGACCCTACATCTTCGAGAGATCTCCTAATGACATGCTCAGAGGTTCACATCAGTATAGTTCATATTAGTATATCTGCAGAGGCTGATTAAAGTACAGCATTCAGAACCAAATATTAGTATTTTACCTATTCTAAACTAGTTTGGAACAGAATTTTTTACTTTTAATTTTTGTGTTTTGCTGTAGTGCTTTTCCAAACAGCTTACTCTCTTTTCAGACTGCTATACTGTCTAACACTGTAAAATGTTGGGATGGTTAAATTGTCAAATCACTAATCCACACTGCAAATTTAAACACTTGTCATAGTCTAGTAGGTTCCTAAAAAAGCACAGTAATTCTGATATGGAGTCCTTGTTTTTTGAGAGCTCTGCCTCAATCTGCATAAATCCCCCTTTATTCCTCCTCTCTGCCTCCGCTTTCAACAGCCTCTGGTCCATTTACAAGATTAGTTTCCTCACGCAACTGCTAGTCATTCCCTCCTGACTGTATTTTCAATTTTGTTTTGATTCTCCACTTGGTCTGTGTGCTCTAAGCTTTCCTCCTTTCCTCAGAAGAGACAAGATAATGAACTTGTTTTCCTTGAATAATCTTAGTCCTGTCAGTTTTAACTGGAAAACCAAAAAACTGTTTGATCGATATTGCAGCATGTGGTCCTGCCTGCGTAGTGCTCCAGAGATATAACTACTTTAGTGGCTCAGATCCATGACCTATTTTTCTCTTGTCCCTTTGAGAACTACATCTGATTCTCACTGTGGTCTTGTCCTTTGAGTCTAGAGGGCCACTGACATCCACCTAAGTATTCACATCCTTACTTAATCCCTCAGCTTGGTGTTGAGAGTGTTCATAATCATGTTTTGCCAGTTCATCCCTGGAAAAATAGGGTAGCTGGCAGTGAAGATGCTCTTCATGTTTAGTCATGGAGGTCCTGGCTGTAAGGGTTGTACTGTTTGCAAGGCTAAAGCAATGCCCATTTCTCATGTACACATAGCCTAACTTAAAAAAAAAAAGCCAAAACTGAAGTATTGGTAGCTCCAGTGAAATTCAGGCCAGTACTGTCCCTATGGATTGTATATCTGAGGTACCGTTTAAGCTAATGCCAGGAAAACGGTGGCTTGTTCCCCTGGTGTGCCGTGTCAGCAAATAGGAGATTGGCATTTGTCATTGTGGACTTTTTGAAAGTGCTTGTCGTAGCTGTTTCTCTAGCTGATTTGAATTTTTATTTTGTTTATTAGGTGGAGAGTGTTAGTGCCAGGGCTAAATACTGTTTTACTATAAAATCTCAATAAGATTAAATCCCCTTGTGATTCTCTAATTACATTTCAAGGATACTGAGTTGCTTTCCCAGAGAACCTGTGGTGATCTCTAGACGTATCCCTGGTTACAGAACAACACTGGATTGAATCAGCGAAAGATACACTGTGTGTGAGGTATTGTGAGACAGTTAAAGGTGCAGAGGTTCAAAAAAGCCTGAAGTGCTTTGAATAAACCACTTTTAGTAGAACTGAGTGACTTCTGCCCTACAAACTCCAGTGTCACATTCATGCTGGTGCAGATGTGCTGAGTATTGCTATGAGATTGAACAAAACAGTAGAACTGTGTTCAGCTGGTATTACTTCTGCTGCAATAGTTAGTTTTCACTCTTGTCATAAACACAAATCCTTATAGACTAATTAACAGATATACTGCAGCAGCAGCACTTGTTTCACCTTTTCCCTGAAGGCCGTAATTGGCATTTGCTTTCAAAGCTATGTAAAGAGTATCTTTTCAGGTTTTCATTCATTTTTGCCATTTTTTAGCATTACTTGTGAGAGAGGGCATATGAGCACACCTGGAAAAGAAAATTCAATTGTCTGGCCTATTTTTCTGAATAGCACACAGAGCTGTAATCCCACCCTGAGGGAATACACACCATCTTTATGCCAACTGGCTTGGGCAATATGGAGCTTTTCGGTGCCAGGAGTTTTTGAATGGATGTAGCTACACTATGTAAATGTACTGCACTGAGATAAAGCAGAGTCTATGGTTTTCTTCCCTAGTGTCAAAAAGAGGTGGCTATGCTGTTGCGAAAAGCTCTAATCTAGATAAAACCATATGGTTTGTATGCTTAAAATTTACTCCAGCTTAACTATTTCTGCTTGATTTCTCCACTGTGCATACCTTTATCCCAAGATGAGTGTGTCCAGTTCCAAATCACAGAAGTCACTTCAAAGCTTTGGAATTGGACTCTCTTGATGCAGAACAAGAACATCCAGGCAAAGGTTAAATAAGGGATAGTTAGCTCAACTCTAAATTCACTCCATGCCTTAATCTGGATTGGCTCCCATGCATTGACAAATTCCTAATTAATTCAATTGCTGATAAAAGGTACTGTTTAAAAATTAAAATTGTGTTGATAAAGTATTGAGGTACAGATTCTCTTTCGGTAGAGCAAGGGGAGTTTAGACAGAATCAGTGTGTGAATGCAAGAGAAATTCAGTGCTTGACCTTTTATTCATACCTTCTCTGAGACTGCCAACAAGAATCTCTAAGTGCTCCCATTACAGTTGACTTTGGTGGTGTGAACACCTGCCTATTAACAGGTAGAATAAAACTCACAAGATCATTTCCTGGAGGGTAGGAGCTATCGGACATAATGACTGCAGGCTTTATTGATCTGATGGGGATTTGGAATGCTAACAGACAGCCTAAACTTTCCATGGCCAAATAAAAATCCCTGAGTCCCTGAAGTCCCTTGCACAAATGAATTCTTCCTCTTTTACAGACCCCTCTGAAATCAAGACATGTCTCTGTGAAGACTGAGCTACAGATTTTCCCTAAAAGTTTTTAAAAACAGTCTTTTTCAATAGTGATTTTTTTGCTTTGTTCTGTACAGGTGGATACGTCACTTAACAGTAACTCTGAAATCTCCCCTGGCCTAGGTTCTGTTCTCAGCAGCACAAGTTAAAATATGCTCTTGACAACAGTTTTATTTCTGCTCTTTCCTGATTCCCTGGAAGAGCAAGAGGCTAAGCAATATCAACATTATCAGAAATATAAAAAATCAAGGGCAGGACTTTCTCTCTAGGGACAACTATCTGTCCCTCATGTGAAAGAGGTGGGTGAACAGCTCTTGATATGAAAGATGCCTACTTTCATGTACCAAACATTCACCAATTATATAAGATTGCTGGAGAACAACAAACTACCACCTGAGAGTTCTTTAAACTTATGGCTCTTGAAGGCTTTTGTGGTAGCTGCTGTTGCTTGGATATCCAGACTTAAGGATATCTGCCCTCCTGTGCATGGAGGAGAGTTTTAAGGGCCAGCTCAGAACAGGATCTCTCCCCAGTAATAATGCAGCATGCTTGTAGCCTCTTCTAGTCTTTGGGCAGTTAACCAGAAGTAAGAAATCTTTCAAATGTACAAAATCTGTACTCCTAGACTGCCCTGGCCAGTCTTTCTGCTGTAGAAGGTTTTAAAAAATGACAGTCCCTCCCAGTTGCTAGAGTCGATGTTCAAGGACCTGTGTCACAGTCCTTGCTAATATTTCTCTACACGTTGACTTGTCATGTGATATACACAAATTCTAATTTGCTCCTTTTTTCTCCTAACATCTTATTGTCCACTGATAGCACCATTTTGGTGTGGGGTTCTCTTTGCCGAGGCGGGTATTTTGGAATATCTAGGAGTCCAAGTCCAGGGAGTCTGAGTCTTTTGGAAGCCAGAGCAAAGTTGTGGACCTTTTGTTCTATGTAGGAAGTACCCAGAGACTGCATCTTTCCCACACACTGTGTAGAGAAGAGAGGAGTGTGTTTCAAGACATAAAACTGTACGTATAGCACATTCATTAACAGATCCATTTAGTACCCTCCAAAAGAGAAGGTGAAGGCAAACCTGCTTATCAGAGGCCTTAGGATATACAGAAGCAGTTTTTCAAGCTAACATCATCAGTACCGTCTTTTATAGATGAGCCATCGAGTTAACAGACCTTGTTGTGTCCAAACAAAATCACAGGTGTTGAGTGAATTACTGTACAGAAGCAGGTGGATATCACTTTCTCATCTCTTTCTATTGGGATGTAATCAGTGTCTGAACCATAAGGAAAATTGACCTGGCAGAGTAAATGTTCGTGTAAGTCCCAGGGAGGCCTTAACAGTTATTTCTGAGCCTCTGTATTCACTGCCCTGGCTTCAGATTTCTTCATGCTGCTTGCTACTGAGAGAAGAAATTAGTGTTCATCAACATTGATTAGGATTGCTTTTCCAATAAGTTAATATTATTTATTTTGTGTATAGTAGTTTTTATCAGCTTGTCATGGTTTAACCCCAACTGGCAACTAAGCACCATGCAGCCACTTGCTCATTCCTCTCCCCCCCGGTGGGATGGAGAGGAGAATCAGGAAAAAAAAAGTAAAACTCATGGGTTGAGATAAGAACATTTTAATAATTTAAATAAAATAAAATATTATAATAATGGTAGTAGTAATAATAATAATATCAACAACAATAATTGTAATGAAAAGGAAGATAACAAATAGAGTGAAATATAACCCAAGAAAGACAAGTGATGCACAATACAATTGCTCACCACCCACTGACCGATGCCCAGTCTCCAAGCAGCGATCAGCCCCTCCCAGCCAACTCCCCCCAGTTTATATACTGAGCATGATGTCCTATGGTATGGAATATCCCTTTGGCTAGTTCAGGTCAGCTGTCCTGGCTATACTCCCTCCCAGCTTCTTGTGCACCTCCTCGCTTGCAGAGCATGGGAAACTGCAAAATCCTTGACTTAGGATAAGCATTGCTTAGCAACAACTAAAACATCAGTGTGTTACCAACATTATTCTAATACTAAATCCAAAATACGGCACTGTACCAGCTACTAAGAAGAAAATGTAACTTTGTCCCAGCCGACACAGCTGGGAAAAGCTGCAGCTTGTCACAAGCTACAGCTACAGACAAGACACAGCTACACAAATGTTTGTGGACATAGTGCTGAACTTCAGAAGAAAAAGTATCCCAATAGTCTTTGTAGATGTGCATATGTGATCTAGTTCTTGCAGATCTGAAGAAGTGCTTTAATTTTAGTCCAGAGAGGATGGCTGAAGAAAGCTTTATTTAAAACAGGTGACAGAATAGTCTTAGTATTGAAGCTGTTAAATTCTGGAATTTACATTTAAGGAGTCTCCTGGAATCTCAGGAGTTCTGCAGGAAGCTTCTTAGATTGCTTTCAAAATCTGTTATTTTTCTTCATAGGTGGAAGCATTGCTTCTTGTTAAGGCTTTATTGGTTTAGTTACAGCTCCAACAGGTAGAATTCTTTTCTTTCCATTTTAACAGGATGAATCAATTTACTGCCTTACACCAAAAATTTAACAGGAAGCAATGTTCCCACTGATACCCTGAATAAAGATTAAGTATAAAACTTGATCTGAAATTTATAGGTAACACTAACAGTTATTCTGGAACCTAAGAAGGTTTCACACTTAAAGCATAGCTAAGTCAGCTAGGGTTAAAATAATGTGTTCTGTTTTCAAGACCCATCTCCTTTAGGACATGTTCAAATGATGCGAGTCTGTCACTTGACAAACTTGCTGCACTGCCTTCATCATTGAATTAAAGTAGGATTGTAAAGAGATTTGGTCTCGAGATTAGCTCTTTTTAATGATTTAGAGTTTGAATGGCCAAGTTGTTCAACTGAGAAGAATGCTGGGACTAAACTATTGCAGACAACTGCTGATTTTCCTATCCAGATTTCCACTATCTCACATGTTAATCCTCTATATCAATAGGGGTACTTTGGTAGAGAGGAGGGAGATGGCTGCTTCTGTAGTAAATAACCTGTTTCATCTCTCTTCTCTTAGTACATGCATCTGTGTGAGAACATTTTCATGGCAGGCACCTTATTTCTCTTACCAATAGTTCTCCACAGAACAGTGTTTCTCCAAGGGATATTTAAGGGGCATACAGTTCAGTCTGGGAGGACTCACATGTATCTCCCCTTTATTTTGCAGAATTTGTGGGTCTGCAGCTGCTACAAGTTTGGGTTTTTGTTTGGGGGGTTTTCCTTTTTTTTTTTTTTTTTTTTTGGTGAAGACTGAGAAAAAGGATTCCACTAAAAGATGGAATATATATTTGTGGAATATTTTTGCCAACAGGGATTACAGTAAAATTCTTGAGTAAACTGTATCCATCTGAGAGAAGTAACCAAGCTAGCAGTCTGTTTCCTTTGTGAACACTCTAATCACCTACTTCATGTTAATTTATGGCAGTACAGGAATGATTAATAGGAGGCTTTATAAACATAGATGTCGAGGTAGTATATGCATCTGTATGTGTGAGCTATGTGGTGCTGATCTTTGACATGGGCAGCAGTCCAAAGGAATGGTAGTATGAAGAACCAGATGTTATTGAACTGCTAGACATTCAGTGATGCTACCATACTGTGCCTTTTTTATCCTTGGAAGTGGAATAAATAAATGTTCTCCAAAGAGAAGAAGCCCAGTTGAGTTCCTTGGAGTACAGGCACAAAGAATCCAGAAGAATTGTTGCACTGTTGAGGATGGCAGCATAGTAAAATACTGGGGTTTGAAATTAGAGCTCTTTTGGATTAATAAGGGAAGCCTTTATGCAAAATATTACTGTAATTGCAGGCTCATGTTCTGATTGCCTTATCAGGGGAGATGCATCCTCAATGGCATCATTGTTTGTCTTACAATGGGAAAAGATAGAAAATAAGCAATTAAAGCAGACTTATTTAAATGAAAGGCTGTTCAGATGCCACAAATCTGAGCATTCAGCTATGCACTTCTAGCTAGGATTGTTGGTTAGTTTTTCTATTAAAAACCCCCTAATTTATTGCTGCTGTGTGTACATGCTTTGTAGTGTGGCCAGACTACTGACAAGAGATAAATTTTCTCTTTTTGTTTCAACTGTGATCTTTTCTCTCCTCCCGCTTCTCACCCTAAAGCCATCTCTTATGAATGTGAACACAGAAATGAGAGGTTAATTACTTCCATTATGTTCTTGGGATCCTTGTTATACCAGTGAAACTTGTGAAGAAATACTACAAATCTGGTACTGGTAATTTCAAAAATAGATGGACTTTGCTCTGAATGTATATCAGTTGACATTCTAGTAGCGAATAGTGTATTTATTGAGCTTTATGAAAATGAAAACCAAACCCCTTGCTCCCTAGCTTGTGGTCTAAGTGCCAGCTAGGCATGAGGAAGTCCACCATTAAATTCATATCTCCCAGGAACAGAAGATACCCTAGGGAAAATCAGCAGACATCTTTTATATAGCGATAAAGAAATATATTTTCAAAAGGAAATGGTTTGGTTTTATCCTGTAATACCTATTCATAACAGCAGTCTAATATTAGTGGAAGATTAACATTATTCAGTCATTTAAACATCAAATCTTTATGGCAAACCAGCATAGATTTTGAGTTAAATCTCAAAGACTCTTGCTTTCTCGTTGTGTCTGTGTGTGTGTGCTGCTTAATCTCCCTGGCCAGTGTAGAGGATGTTGTGATCTCCTCAGTAAAGACGTCACACTGAGAAGATTGTGGTAGAGGAATAAATAGAACAAGTGTTAGGAAGCCAAGCAGCTCATCTTGGTTGAACTAAAATGCACTCCAGACAAACTGGCTTCGCCATAGGTTTGTTTCTTCTAACTTTAAGTAAGATTCAGTTACTATTTTGCAAAGTACCTAGCTAGCTCATTTGAGGCTCTTCTAAGTACATTTGTATCCTTTTCTGAAATGGCTGTTTTACCTATTTGTGCAACTAAGTAACCAGTATTTTTTACAAGAAGTTACTCCTCCGGTAGAGAGAGCAAAGAAGGGCAATGGCTCCCGAAGTGTGAAGAGGCTCAAAATTTCACAGGCGAGGTTCAGCAGGGAGCTTGACCATTTAAAGTTCTGCTGTATCTGGACTGGCTGTGTGCAGGCCTATCTTGTTATCATTAGCTTAGTATCCCTGGCCTATGGTGCTGAAGTGTGCAGCGCTAAAACACTGGAGTCGTTCTGGGTAGGGGCTGCCAGACCCATCCAAGCTGATTCTCTCTTTGTAGGTGCCAGCTGTATAGTCACAGTGTACATCTTTGCAAGCAGGTCTGCTCTTTCTCCTTATAATTGGCCTGTGTGGAGCAATCTGATGGAATAGGGCTATCAAATGTTCAGACATCCTTCACGAATAGAGGAGATCCATCAAAACAAATATGCATGTTTCTGCATGGCCTTTTGTGAAAGGAAAAATGGCAGCCCAATGTTTAGGAGTTCAACTACAGGTAGATATCTAAGATTTGAAAGATTTCCCACTAAAATGTTAAACCGTATGTGTTAATAGATTGCATAAAAACAATACAAGAATGAGTGAAAATCAAGTCCTGGCCCATTCTCAGCTGGACCTGGTGAGGCTGGAAGTACTGGAAACTTTTTCAAGCAAAGTTAAGTTAGGAAAAGCTTGCTGCTGGAACTTACTGCTTTTTTCCAGTTTTTTATTCCGGGACTGTGCTCAGACTTCGTTTTGCTCTGATCCCAACACATTCTGAAAGAATGTAATGAAAAAAGGAAACAAGGCAAGATGCAACAGGGTGGACACTTCCCCATAGTGTCTGCCTGCTTGCAATCCAACTCTGGGAAGCTTCAATGGATATGGAAACAGCTAATCCCAAAATTCAGTTCCATTACAATACAGTGTAAGGGAATATCTCAGTGTTACAGGTCCATTTGTGGATCCTTGTAATAGAGCTGGTCAGGTGGCATTCATTTTGGAAGCACAACTCTGCCTAGCACAGAGAGTTTATTTTTAGTGTTTTAACCAAACAGCTTCAAAATTGGCATTTTCTCTGAAATTTAGACTAATGGCTTGACCACTGACTGCCCATGTTCAAGGAGTCTAACTCTGAGAATGCTGATGGAGTGAAGGTGGTATCAGGCTGTTTGGACTTACTTAAGCAAAATGTGTTTATATTGGTTCAGCTCTTAAGAGTCCTTTAGACAGTAATCTCTGAATGTCATTCTGTACAAATGGATGGTCACTTTGTACAAAATGGTGCCTGCCTGTCCCTGCCAGCAATGAACAGCCATAGCATTTGTCCTAAGACTTTGTCCTTTCAGATTAACTGCTGACTACGTTTTACAAAATTATTGCTACAGTTCCCAGAGCTGGCAATTTTGAGGACAATTTGAATACATGAAAATGCGCTGTGTTTCCATCATTCATTGGGCTCCCTTTTTATACCTAATGAAATTTTGTGGAAGGAAACCTTGTATATTAAAGGATGTTAGAAACTGTGTATCAGGGGCATCTCTAATTTTTAGAGTGGGTGAGATTTTTTAACTTAGCTGATTACTTGTCTTAAATGAACAAAGAAACAACCTGTGATATTAAGCATGACCCACATACGGACTTCACTGAAGCACTTTGTCTGAGCTCAAAATACACTTGAGTGTCCAGAGTTAAAAAGGAAAAAGAAAAGGAAATTGGGCATTTTCACAGGAACTCTGTTTGAATTAATATGAACCAAGAAAGGAAGAAATGTGGTATTTTCCCCCATGAAAAACTCTCCTGTTTTGTATTTCTGGTGTTTTTAAGTTGTCTTAATGAACAAGAACATTATTGGTAAGCTTCAGAGGTTTACTCATTTTTCTAGCTAGAAGCATTTTGCTTCTGTTGTCAGAGGTAATACATCTATTTTTTGTCCTGCTTTAATATGCCATTTTAGACACTAAAAAGTACTTCTAATTCTGCAAGTAGTCATCTTTATTTCCTTCCTGCCCCCCACTTCCATTAGTAATGCTTGGCAGTGATTCAGAACCACCCTGCTTTCTAGTTAGGGTGAATGAGAAACCACCAAAAGCAAGAAAAACACGGAGTGAAGGGAACCACTGGCACCCGCTCCATAGCATGATTGCAGCAATCTGTGCTACTGCACAGTGACTCCAAGTTAGAGTAAGTTTCCGTTAGCCAGAGAGCACAGTTCCTGGCTCTGTAAAAAGAGAGGCAGTATTGTCTATTGAAGCATGAGACTTGAAGCCAAACACCTCCTGAGATGTCTTTCCTTTTACTGATTTATTGTGTGGCTGTGGGCAAGTCTTCATGCTTATTTCCCAGTCTCTACAATATGCAGTTATTAAAAAGCTACTTTGAGAACATTATTTGAAGTTTTTGAAGCACAGCGTAATACTAGGAATTGTTTAAGTTATTAGTCACTGAGCTGTAGTGTATTGCCTATACAGTGGGACATCCAATCTTTCTAGTTAAATTATAGGATTCATCTCCTGTCTGGGGTAGCCCAAGGTAGATGGTAGTGACAGTGTGAAGCTGTGCAAACTGGTAGTGCAGGGAATGAGTTCCTGCCAAAGCCCTGTCTGCTGTCAATTTCCAGCCTGCAGATCTCTTCTTAGAAGTACATGATATATTAATAACTCCAGTAAATTACATATTCTTCTAAAATACGTGAATCTGATAAATCTGTGGATTATCGGAAGTAGTCTTTGGAGCTCAACAGGCTGATGTGCTAGAGAGCTCTGTAAGAAGAGACATGAGGTGAAGGAGAAAAAAAAGAAATTAAACATTAATGGGTGAAAAAGCACATAGTCACAACATAAGCACTGGCAGTTGGAAGTCATCTAGGCTTTTTGTGTTGTCAGTTGCTTATTTTACCAGGGGGACACTTTCAGACCGAGATGTTGGTTGGAGTTCAGAGGATAGATAAACCAAACAGCAGGGGAACCTGCTGATGCTCAGCTGTGCCATTTTCAATAAACATCACTTTGCTCAATAGAGAAATTATTGCAGAGGCCTTCAAGGAACAAAGGCATTGACTGGCCACAAACAGTGCTGTATAAAACTGCCTTTTGAAAGCCTTTTAGGTTTTGGGGCTTTTTTTCACTCTTCGCACAAGGCTACAGGTCATTCAAGTGAAACTATATGAAAATGCCAGCTAAGCAGCCATGTTTATCCCATTTAAAAATTTGGTCAAAGAAGTCTTTGTTCTTCTGCTCAGGTCTGTGCCCTGTCAGTATGGGGAAGTGTGAAGATCCTTTTAGACGTGTAAAAAAAAATCCACTCCTTACAGTGTTGCAAAAATGACATGAAATTAAGCCAAGCTTTCTTTTATAAGCAAGCCAATATAATGCATATTTTAAAACAACTGAATAAAGATATAAAATAAAGAGGCATATCAAGGTTCAAAATACCTCATTCCATTAAAGCTAATATTGTTGCATGACTGTCATGACATCCTGCGTTTCAACTCTGTAAGGAACAATAGGCCATAATGATTTACAGGGAGGTAAATTCCTCTGAGGGCTTCTGGTTACAACCTTATCTATGAAAATGTAGTTATTCACCAGAACCCCGTGATAGATTATTTCCATGAAACTCCCTCTAGTTCACTTATTGCTGAGAACCTTGAAATATTATCATAATAGTTCAGCTGTGTTGAAATGATTGAATGTTCTGAAGTAGTTAAGATGAAATGAAGTTGTTTCAATCGCTGAATCACTTTTAGCATTCACTTGCAGAAGGGAAAATTGTTTGATGTGCTAAAATAAAAAAGTGGGCAAACTTATTCCAAATTGTTTGGGGGTTTAAAGCATTTAACTTAATTTTAAGCATTCTGGATTAAAAAAATCTCTATCCAGCCAGATTTGAATTGCAGGAATGTTCTTTTAATTGCCCTTCCCTCATCATAGCATTCCTTGGAGTGGGTTCTCAAGCTGTCCTGCTAGCTGCCTCACCTTTTGATATAGGTAAGGCATCTTCTGTAAGGAGATCCCAGTGTTTTATGTTTCAGTTGTATTTTTAGTTTCCCTGGTATATGTGGTGTCTCTATTAGCTTTCTCCTTAGTTACATTCAGTTTTGTTCTTTCCACTGAGCTACAAGCAACCCACTTTAAAATTGCGTTCTGATAATGCCCTATGGATTTTAAAGGTCACATTCTTTTCTCAGATGAATACATCATTCCCATTGATTCACCTGCTGTTTCTGCAAACTCAGAGTATTACTGATGACATTAATTATGTTAATATTCAAAGGGTTCTTAGCATGAGCTCAAGCTTTTCTAACATGCTAATTTTTGAGATCCATTTAAAATGAAGGGAAGATGGGGAGGAGTTGAGTGTGATCACACTGGAAAACAGAAAATAATTTTCTTTGTGCAATTCATGCTTCCGAGATGGTCCTGCAAGCAATGATGAGTTTTTCTAAGTTATTGATTGTTTTACTACCTAGGATGTAAAGCAATCTCCAGATGTGATTGCATGTTGTTTTTCCTGCTGAGGCATTGGTATAAAGGAACTCAAGCCTATTCAGAGAAGCCAAAGAAAAGCCTAAAAAACATAGGCAACAGAAAGCAACATAAAACCACTACATTGCTTCATCTTGCTTTTATTTTGGCACTGTTATCTGGTTCTAGGAACCATTTTAACATCTGTTTCTAGAGGAAACAATACACATTTCTAATAGTAGAAAACAAAGCACTTCCACAGATCTGGCATAGAAAACAGCTTGCTCCCTCTGACAGGAGAACCTGCCCCATAAGCTGGCGATCTGTGTGTGTAGATTTGATTTGGAGCTTATTCCCACTTTAAAGAACATTGTATTCTGTGTACCACAAACGCATTTTGGTTTTTGCTTTAACTTTGATTGTTAGGGATCTCAAATCTTAGGTATTTTCTTTTGGAGCTTAGAAGTGGTTAGTTTTTTTAGGTTGAGCTCAGCTCCTAGAGAAGTGCCTAGCACATGCTCTGGAAGTGTTGTCTATGTGGTCTTTGCTGGTACATCGGGGTAACAAGGCAGTCTTCTCATCTGATGCAGGCAGGAGCTGCTGGGGAACATCACGTATTGTTGCTTTTGTCTGAAGAAATCAAAGGTTACTTGCAAATGCCTAAATTGGCTCCTATTGCTCAGCAGTGACAAAAATTGCTGGAATTTCTGAGAGAGTTAAGCTTCTACAAGACTAAACTCATCTGGACAGAGAAATAAATCCTGAAACGATAGTGTCTACATCTGTCCCTAGTTCAGCTGTTTGCAAACCACTGTAATTTATTCTTTTTTACCTTTTTCCCTCCTGATGACCCTTAGCTTCATCTCAATAGGTCTGTAACTCTTTCCTTCAAAGTGTACATCCATTTGTTTCTTGCTTCTTTGGTTTGAGGAAGAGAGAACAAGTCAGTGAAATGGAAGCCTGGCTTAATTTGCAATATTGCTGTGTATTACTGAAGAAACAAAACACATTCTCCCACCCTGCCTGCCCATGCTGGACACGTCTCTTTCCAAAGCCTAGGAGCTCTCCATCTTCATTGTTTTTGTACAGGTACCTGCTTTTGTCAAGCCTACTACAAGTATCACCAATCTTGATTTGATTATTTAAGATTTGGAGAGATTTCACTCTGAATATTTTTGGACAGTAAATTGATAAGAGTGAAATTTAAACGTAAACTAAATGAAAGCAAACTCTGTGCCTTATTCTGCTACGTGACGTCACCAGGATGCTATGGCATAGAGAGGTATGCTAATTGTTCATTTTGATGAAAATACTGAATAGTAACTGTATTATTCAACCTAAATGGTTTGAAAGGCACAGATGTTAAACTGGATAGTCTGCATAAAATTTTTATTAGCAAATGTTGGACATGGTTTTACTGCACTTCCAAAGCATGCAGAGTTAAACAGCTTCTGTATTTCTCTAGTTTGATTAGCATCTCTTTGCAGCTGATCTGACTATGAATTGACCTGTGCTGCATTTTTGTTCTAGACTTCTGCAGTGTGCCTCAACATGAGCCCTGTTAATATATATTCAGGGGTTCAAGCAGGAAATACTTTTGTGGTGGGAACATAGCTCATCTTCAAAACAGTTACCCAAGGTACAGGGAGAACGTGACAAATAGCAATGAATGCTGTAGCTTAACAACAGGACCAACCTTACTGCATAGCAGAAATTATCTGAGGTCTACTTAATACAATACAATACAAAGTAGCAATATTAACTTCTGCTCTATTAGCATAATTTTCTATTACAATTAAGGTAAAGTTGACAAAGAGATCTGGACAGGCTGGATCAATGGGCTGAGGCCAATTGTATGAAGTTTAACACGGCCAAGTGCCGGGTCCTGCACTTCCGTCACGGCAACCCCATGCAGCGCTACAGGCTTGGGGAAGAGTGGCTGGAAAGCTGCCCGGCAGAGAAAGACCTGGGGGTGCTGGTTGACAGCCAGCTGAATATGAGCCAGCAGTGTGCCCAGGTGGCCAAGAAGGCCAACGGCATCCTGGCCTGTATCAGGAACAGTGTGGCCAGCAGGAACAGGGAGGTGGTTGTTCCCCTGTACTCGGCATTGGTGAGGCCGCACCTCAAGTACTGTGTTCAGTTTTGGGCCCCTCACTATAGGAAAGACATTGAGCTGCTTGAGCGTGTCCAGAGAAGGGCAACCAAGTTGGTGAGGGGCCTTGAGCACAAGTCTTATGAGGAGCGGCTGAGGGATCTGGGGTTGTTCAGTCTAGAAAAGAGGAGGCTGAGGGGAGACCTTATCGCTCTCTACAACTACCTGAAAGGGGGTTGTAGTGAGGTGGGTGTTGGTCTCTTCTGTCAGGTGTCTGGAGATAGGACAAGAGGAAATGGCCTCAAGTTGAGGCAAGGGAGATTTAGGTTAGATATTAGGAAAAATTTTTTTACTGAGAGGGTTGTCAAACATTGGAATGGGCTGCCCAGGGAAGTGGTTGAGTCACCATCCCTGGAGGTATTCAAAAAGCGAGTGGACAGGGTACTCCAGGGCATGGTTTAGGGGGCATAGTTAATGGTTGGACTTGATGATCTTGAAGGTCTTTTCCAACCGAAATGATTCTATGAATATGTGTGACTGCCTTTCCAAGTGTGGGCCAAGAACAGGTTAATCCAGGACTGTTTGATGGATGTTAGATGAAAATATGTTGTGGTGATATAAGATCCATATAGGCAGCATCTGCAAGCAAAGATGTAAGGCAGTAAGTAAAAAGGAAAGTACAAAGTATACCAGTATATGATGTTGTGTTGATTTTTTTGCTATGATGCTATAGCTGTTAAATATATCCCTCTGATTACATAATTTGCTGTGAAATGACTTTGTTGGTTGCTGAGGATTTTTGCTGCATTTTGTCATGTGGTTCACATTAATCTGTGGATCTCCCTGGCTTCTGTTGCACAGCAATTTGTTCTGTGCAGGAGACTTTAAAAGTAGGCTCTTTTACAGTGAGTACAGGAGTGTCAGGAGTGCTTTGAAGGGATAATTGGCTTCCTTCCATTTGAGGATTTAATAGAGCACCTTTCCAGTCCCCAGCACCTCCCATCATTTGGAGAAGCACAGTAACCCATATCTTGTGCGTCACTCCAGGAAAGTTGTTTTATAATAGCTGAGTTTTACAAAATACCTGCTCCTGTAAGAGCTGTCATAGCATGCTTTCTGACTAATCTGGAACCCAAGAGAGTGTACTGCTGTCTGAAAGCAGGAGAATTTGATGGTCCTATACCCAAAGGCTCCAGTAATGTTTGAGGAATAGCTTCCAGTTTGTGTGTTTGTTTTGGTACTTCTGTTACTAGACAGAATGGATGGACACTCATTCAGTTCCTTCAGATATGATTTTGCACTGAATTTCACCCTTAGGCTAGGAGGAAAGACTCCTTTTCTCTTAACACACTGTCAACATGTATGCTTGTGGTTTATTAAACACCAAAACCAGCAGCATTTCTCTTGATTGCGAACAGAGTGAACTCAAGGACCTGATTCAGCAGAATGTCTGTGCATATGCTTAAATTTAAGCACACGATTAAGAGTTCTGTGGAAGAGAGATTTGGGAGTTGTAATAAAAAGTGAGATTAGAGATTGAAAAGATTAGAGGATGAATGGCATGAGTGGAGTAGAAGCATAAGGCCATTTGGGTGGTCTACTTTGTAATCCTGTAGTTTGGTAGCTATTTTGCATAACTTATTTTGGCCCTTACCCCTCAGACTGGATTGAAACAACTGAGATGCAAATATTCTTCTGGGAAAATATGTCTGATAAAAATATAATCCCTAAAGGTTGATCTTTACTTACCTGTAGCATTCTTTAAAGTAACATGCTCACTCATGTCATGAGTGCCTGGTTGTGTCTGCTTTTCACGACAGATGACAGACAATGTAAAATCAGGAGTGGAAGTTGGGCAGTCCAGATCAGAAGCTTTTCTGGGTCTGCAACAGAGATATAAGTCTGAATTGTTCAGGGCTTTCAGCTCCACCTTCTCTACCTTCTCTCTGTCATTTGTCCCATAGGACAATTCTTATTAACACATTAATTGTTGAGATCCTGTTTGCACCTGGCATGTAGTGAACTGTTCTTAATGTTGCATTTCATGTACAAAAAAAAAAAAAAAAGCTGGCAAAGATGATGAAAGTCCTTCCCTTCCAGGAGTGGTTATGAACATTAGGTTTGCTTTTATTATGAAAGATAAGAGTGCAGTAGTTCCTAAGGTTTTAGCATGGTGTAGACAGCAAGGAATAAAGTTAAAAATGGACCATTTTAATGGAAGAAATTACACCTACTGTTTGCTGCAGCCTTTGAGATATTCAGGAAGTGCTAAAAATTACAACATACAAATAGTAGTCAGGGAGATCGGGGCAGAACTTCTTTAACTCCATACTACTTTAATGATTAATTTTGTTTGTACTCATTCTCTTCCTTCAAGGTTATTCTTAATTACCACTGTGGTAATACATTGGAATCTTTTGCAATGCTAAAGCACTTAAAGATAAGTTTGTATATTTTGATTTGTTTGAATGAAGTGATCTCTGTGACAGATACAAAAAAGAAAGAATTTCTGTTCTGAGATCAGAGGTATTCAGGACAACAAAACTTGGATTTAGAAATGCACAAACCATTTCCCTTCATCAGGCTAAGCAAAGTAGGTCTGTGAGGAAGCTAATTCATGTCATGTATATAAAGCAAGTCAAATTCCAGCTACTACAAAGCTTTTATGTAAGACTTTACTGACCCAATAGGTGGTGGAATATAAATAGATCAACAGTACACCCTTCCTTCTGCTGTTCTACCTAATCCTTCCTTGCCTTCAGGATTGAAGAGTATTTGATCTATTGAGTCTTAAATCAGCCATTGTTTCCTACAAAAAAAAAACCACAAAACCCCCAAAATCCAGGAGAAAAATAGTAAAATGGTGTTCTTGTGATTTTAGAATGAGAAGCTGAATTAGGAATATACTATTGTTCTTCCTTTTTTTTCATATATATTAGCTTCACAAAGCTGTAACTGCCTGGCTCTCTACTTGCTCTCCTTAGTTACCCCGCCAGGTGCTTTGACATGAGCCTCGTCAAAAAGAGTAATTGTGTTAAACCTATATTAATTTACTTTCTCCTTTTGAATAATACTTAAAATGCCCTCTTCATCCTGCCTGCAGGTCTCCACTGCTGCTCAGAAGATGGAGCACTTTTTATTTTTAGTAACAATATCTCTCATGCTGGGATGGAAGAATCTTAAACCAATTAAACACATTAGAAGATAACAGTGTGTGTGGGTTTGGTTCAAGATCTCCATTTTCTTCACTCTGGGGTATGTTCTAGTACCAGTCTTTCTATCCAAGATGACAGAAATAGTGTGATAAGCTGCTAACTAGGTAACAGTACAGCTGCTGCTTTGTCAGGTATTCCCTTGCCAAGAAATCACTTGTGATGGGTTTTTGCCTTTTTTTTTTTTTAATTCCATTACAGTAAAGTTTTATAAATTATCTCAATTTTGACTTAGGAAATTTTTTTCAGATCCCTTTTTCTTTTTAAACATTTATTTTTTTAAAAAAATGAATTTCTTGAACATGAAGTATTTTTTCCAATAGAAGAGGATCATGTGTGTGCACTTTCAAGGTTTGGTGATTTGTTCTTCCCTTTTAATAGTGCTTAGTTACTGGGAAAAAAGTTGTGAACTGGCTAGACTATTCTGATCCCTTAAAATATGTCTGGATACACATATTTTAACTCTGCATATACACTCTGAATAGCAGGTTGATTTCATTTTTTTATTTGCAGAAGTTAGAAAAGCATGTTCTGAACCTGCACATAGGCCAGAAAGCCTTTGGCTACACTGATGCTAAACCTTTATTCATTTGACATGGAGTTTATGTGGGTTAGCAATGTCCAGATTGTTTAAATACAAGATATTTCCTAGGAACTGTGGCATGCATTGCTGACCTGCATGCTCTCATCAGCAGAGATACAATCTTGAGCTTTTTATTTATTCTTCATCTTTAATTTGACAGTCAGAATACAAAGCACGGGGCAGGCTGTCCTGCATGGATTTACTCTTACAGTGGAACATCAATACAGAATAAAGTCTGATAGCACTTTATAGAAGCCTAATGCCCCAAATGTTAACATATCTAGCATTGTTCAGCATGGCAACGTAACTTGTATCATCTCTCTTGGACTACATTGAGAGATAAATCCTTATAAGGAGAAGAAACAGAGGTCAGTAGTCTACAGTAGTGTTTTCTCTCACCAGAAATAGTAGGTCACTATCACTCTATAACTACCTATTTCAAGTAAGGATAACAATTAAGCTGTGAGACTACATATACTCTTTGAAGGGCACTTCTAATGTAATACTTCTGAAAATGGTGAACGTGATTTCAAAGTACTCCAAAAATTGATAAGGGAAGAGGGACAGGAAGGTAAGGTGAGGCAAGGCAAGGCATGGCAAGGAAAAAGGAAGATAGTCCATTAGTTAGAGTACTGGTATAGCACTTGGGAGGCTGTATCAGTTGCTGTGCAGTGCTGGGTTTGCTGTTCTGGTTAGTGTTTCATCTCCAGTTCAGAGGAACTTGTCTACTGCTCAGTTTGGCACTACACAGCCTATGGCCAGACCTGTGAGCTCATAACACCCACTGATATTGATAGTGAACAAATAGCAAGTAAATATTTCTGAAGGGGATAATTTTTTAAAGGTAATACAGGTTTTTGGTAATCAAGTGCCCAATTTACTGAATTACTGTACAGCTAATAGTCAAGAGTGTTTGCATCACAGGGTGTTGTGAAGATAAATGAATTTGTCAGTGAGATGCTCAGATTGTCTCATTTGTTTTTTTCCCTCATACATGGCATTTGATAGATTGCACACTGCTCTGTATGCAAATAGCTTCACCTTGGCTAGTTTGTATGTTTGCCTGTGGGAAGAGGTATCGAAAAATGGTGGATTTTTTTGGACATTTTAAATTATGGTTGGGGTGGTTCCATCCTGCAGGTTGTGTTGGCTGGGGACTTGGAGTCTTCCAGCCAGCACCACATGAAGTGCCCAGCCCTGCTGCAGGTTCTTCTTGCCATGCTGCTGCTCATTTTCTCTCTCTGACTTGCCTGCCTACAGTCCCCATCTCCCTTGTTTTGCTAGCTGGGGAGAGATCTCCACTTTCCAGCTTTCCGCCAGGATATGGAGGTGGCATATGGGGACCCCCAAGGATGATGCTTTCCGTCTTCTCCCTTTCACTTTTGGCTTAATCCCCAAAAAAGTGGTAGATATTATGTGTTTTAGAACAAGTCTAGAAGGATGTGAGCAGGCTGCCCTACACTCCCTCTTCCTGTGCTCCAAGTTGTTGCTAAGTTTTGGAAGCTGTAAGGCCATGTCTGTGTAAACGGACTCTGTGCACACACTCCCACCTTTGTCCTCCTCTTGCCTTTTCAGTGGGACATGGAAAGTCTGGCCAGCCTTCAGGAAGGGAAAGGCTCCTCACATCTGCGCTGAAGCAGCCATCTTCCCTTCCCACCTCCACACGTGTAATTTTAAAACAAATGTTACCCTGTAATGCAAAATTTGCTAAAGCATCTGTTTCTTCCCTGGAGCTCTGGAAAAATTTGATCAATGTGACGAGTTTGTGTGAGTCTGCCTGGAAACTGTGTATGTTAGAGGATGAGTTCAATATGCGTATCTCTGACAGCTCCTATTTATACCTACATCAAGGTCCATATTGACCCTCTTCTGTTTCTCTACCTCCCCAGTCAGTTCCTTGAGCAGTTCGTCTCTCCCCTTCTCCCAGATAGTTTCCAGTCTCTTGGCTAGGAAGTACTGAGTATGAAGGGTGCACTGCCATAAACCAGCAGAAAGAAACACCTGGAAAGGCATTGGTTTGCATGGCCTTATCTCACAGATCCCGCTCTATTCAGGCTGCTTGCCTTTACACTGGTGACTCCTCGGAGCCACCCTGATGAGCCATGGAGCAGGAGACTGCTGAGGGGCCTCGGGCTTACTGACGACTGTATCCCTGTTCAAAATGGCATCGGGCAGGTGTGCAGGCTCCTTGTTCTGATGTGTCGATGTCTGAGTTATGCTGTGAGAGACATTTTTCAAAGGTGTACTTAAGATCATTATTAATTGTCCCTTTGAAAATATGCGTATTTCATACTTGCCTATAACTTTAATGGCTAATTCACCTATCTGGGCTTTTTGAAAGTTGGCACAGCCTCACTTGCTGAGAGTGAAAAGAGATGATCTCTCTTTGCTTAGCACTCAGCAGCTGAAGAATTCCCGTGAGTGGCAGTTAGTGGGTCAACAGCAATAGCACAACCCGTGATATTAATATTTTGTAAACGAGGAAAACAAGCTCAATCGGGTGTTATTCTTTTTCTAATGTTATATAGGAAGCATTTCTTTTTCTAGCATTTTCCAAATGCTGGAGAACAGCAATTGTTTGTGTAGAATTATCTGTTATTGTTAGCAATGTTCTTGCTTCTCTGCAGCACAATGACATTGCCTTTATCCTTTAGAAGCAATGAAAAATGATAAATGAGGTTAACAAGCTTCAGTCTAAAGTGAAAACTAAATCTGTGACTATACAACTCTTCTTGCATTCATTCTGGTCAAGGGTTGGTTTGTTCATTTATTTTCTGGGAAAAAGCATCCCTTTTCCTTGACCTCCTGAGAACCAGAAAACATGATTGAAACTCAGCTGAAGTAGACTATTTCAGGACTTAGCAAAGAATGCTAGGCACAGCATTTAGAGATGTAGATAGCTTGTTTTCCTTAATTGCTTCCCAATCAGAAATTGGATGAACCTTCGGGATGCAGAAACAGGGAAAATCCTCTGGCAAGGAACAGAAGATCTGTCTGTACCTGGAGTCGAGCATGAAGGTACTGTGTGGCCTTATTGTGCATTTTGGGGTTGGGTGGTGCTGGATGTCTAGGTCACCAGAGTTGCAAGCATACCCATGCTTTGAAGGACAGATGTCCTAGCTGTGACTTCACACCTTCAGAAGCTTCCACCACAATGACCTGGGGACACGTGGAGAAGGGTGGGAGTGGATCAGTGGCTGGCAAAGGGGGCAAGTTAAACAATGCTAAGCAGGGAGCTCAGCTGGGTAAGGAATGAGTGGCCGATCTTTGTTAGGTTGAGTGTTGGTTCCAAAATGAATAGTATAAAAATATATTGACTTTTCTCGGTATAACAACAGGGTTTACTCAAGGTAGAGGTCAAATGGAGAACCAGTGGAGTAGAAGCATACACAGTTACCTTGCTTGGCCACAACTGTCCTTATATTCTCCTGCACTAAATTTGACCTCTGCTTTAAAGTGGCATACATGGCACATTTGCTCTGCTCTCCTGTCCCCCTACCATCGATAGGAAGGCCTGTTGCCTTTCCACTGCTGTCCTCGCTGAGTAGCAAAGGACTTCACTGTCCCTTGCTCATCCCCATTTGTGACAAAGCACTGTGATAGGTAATGTCCCTTGCCAAGAGCTTTGCTTTGGCTCTGTGAAGAGTCTGACCTCACTGAATTAATTTTGAAGGTTTTTCTATTATGTGAGTACCATAGCTGGTCTCCAGTAAATGGAGTGAACTTGATCATTTAATTATGCTGGTGACATTGATGTATTTTTGGTTAAACATCAAGGACTGAGTTCTGCCTGTCACTACTAGGACTTACCTCTCCCATACACTGGAAAATCCATTGTGTCCAAAGGAAGCAACCAGCGTATAAAGATCCTCCTCTGCCCAGAGAGCGTACGGAAGATCTGTGGCAAAACACTGAGTCCAGTAGTCTTCCAGCAATATACCTGGTTTCAAAGCCAATTTAAGGCACAAGAGAAACAAGTTGCCTTCTCCTCATTTGGTCCCCAGTCAACATTCATCTGCTTTAATGACAAGAGTTCATTAATAGGACCACTAGTAGGTTATCTCAACTTAAGAGGGGCCTGATGCCAGGAATAGAGGATGCAGGTCAGAGTTAGAGGAAAGCAAAGCTGTGACTTGGTGATTACCAAAAGCATTTTCCAAGCTTTGTCTCCTTCAGTCTTGCTAACCTGTACTCCCATTATCATACCAGTGCTAACAGCAAACAGTTCTGCCGATAGGCCTTAACAGATATTTACTCGTGCCTATCGTACAAGATACCTATATTAAAGAAAAGCATTCCAGCACATTCATATACAACTGTAGGAAAGCAATTGAAATACAACTTTCAAAAGAAATGTGGTAATTCATCAGTTTAATACTAAATTTCTTAAACTCCAGGTTAGTGATGCTTTGCCTTCTTGAAATAACTGTGTAAGAGGAGACCTAGGAGAAATGAGGAATCAGACTTTAAAAAGCAGAAGAAAATCAGCTAAAAATATTCACAGTCTTCCCAGATTTTGTGCTGTAAAAACTTCTCCTTGGACACATGACTAGTCTTTGAATCTTCTTCACTCTGTCTCAACAGACTGTTGCACTGCCATGGTTCAATGTAAACTGCAGAAAGGTGGGCTTTGGGGCAAAGAGGACAGCTGGACCTGTGTCTCAGGAGGGTTTGTTGTGTTGCCCCATTTCCATCCTGCCATCTTCCTCGCTTTGGCAAATCATATCACCTCACTGTGTCTCAGATTTTCCTCACATACAGAACAGGAACCCTCACCTCCGTCAGAGGAGCTTGGGGAATTAATTAAAACATACTCTGGCATGAGATTAATGCCCATTGTACAAGGAATTGTTAAGACCTTATCTGGTGCGCAGTTCAGTCATCCATCCAGAAGATGGATGACTGCAAACTGGAACAGGTGCAGAGAAGAGCTATTAGGAGAAGCCACTGAAAATATTACAGGTTGGAGGATGGTCTTCCTTAGGAGAAGAGAGGAAAAAAGCCATTCTTGTATGGCTTAGCAAGAAAAGAAGACTGAGGTGGATATATTATTCTCAATAAATAGGCTAAGAAAGGGGAGAGCTGTCCAACAAAGGATAACCTGACTCTGTATTAAAAGAAGGTGTGGGGAAATGCGGTTCTGGTACAGTCCTGCAACAGAAACAGTGAGGGCAAACAGGCAGAATAATTGTTTTGAAATGAAGGCCATGTGTGTCTCAAAGTCATTATATAGTACTTGTGTGTGTGTGTTCTGTGGCCATTCAGGGCAAATCACAGTCTAGACATAGCAAACAAAGAATCAAATATATAGGAGAGTGAATAAAACATATTTTCTTTAAACAGAACTTCTATTTGATTTAAGTACTGGTTTCTTTAAAAAATTAACTCCTATGTTTCAAATCATGATACTGCATCACTACCTAAACTTAACCATTACCACTTAGGTTAAATAAAGAGAATATTAATGTGGTATTGGATTGCTGCTGAAGTCTTAACATTAAACTGCTAAAAGTAGTGAAGATCACTGCCTGAGCACCTGAAACTGGAATTAACCATCTAAACCAGCTTTTGACAGCTGGAGCTTTTCCATGTAACCGGTCAGGTCAATTCAGTAACAGTGCATTCAAAACTTGGAGGCAATCTGGGAGATGCAAATCCGTAAAGTTTAGTTTCTTCCAATACACAAGCAAATCTTGGAGTAAGCTGCTAAGGTCTAGCACTTGTAGAATCCCCAGTGTTGTTTCCAGTCACCACAGCCAGTTTTCATTCAAGAAATACAAATAATCCTTTCATTATCTAAGAAAAGATGTAGTTTGAAGTATAAAATAAGTTTGGCTAAGATGGCTTGCTTTCTTACATGTCACAAATATTTAAGGTAATTTTCTTAAACTATATGAAAACATAATGATACGGATATTTTAATTGAATTTCAGTTTCTAACTAAATGCAGTTGGACCCCAAATTACTTGCTTAGTAAATAAGAAATATGTCATTCATCACTTTCTAATCTAATCAGAATTAAGTATCTGACTAAATGTATGTTAGCTATATAAGTGCTTAAATAAATGTGCAGGTATAGTATATCCTCAAGTTAACAAAAAGCAATAGTAAATTTAGGATAAAGTCTATGCTTACCTGCACTTCGGTATGTTTTAAAATGGACCTAACTGATGGGAGTCAACCTTCTGTCTCTTCTATCTTTTTAATGGAAAAAAAGAGGTATAAAATTAAAATGAGTTTAAAATAAATAATTTCAATTAAAATTTTCTGCTTGATGATATCAATTAAAATCTCTTAGATCAGGGGTTTAAAGACTACACAGTCCTACTTTTATTAAAAGTAACCTTTTATTTTGTAGTTTTGCAATATTAAAGCAAACATTCTCGGCAGTCTGTCTTGGGGATGAAAGAAATGTAATTACTAAATTGCAGAATAGTTTTAACAAGTCATTTTACACTTAACTGCAAAGGGATGTTTATTCACAACAGGCTGTAGTCTGCACTTGTGAGGGCAGAAAAGGATGGTGCCATGCAGATTTCTAGCTGAGAAAACCCTCAAACCTAAAAATAATTAGAGAGCTTTTATATTTAAAACTCTTCCCTTACACTTTTAACTTTCTTTTTTACCTTTTTTTTTTTTTAAACAAACTGTGGCTGTGTACTTCTCCATGGGATAGGATGGTAGCTTACATTCTCTAACCCTCCAGCTCTCTAGATTGGTTTCATTTCAAGGTCCTACTCCATTAAACTGTTCTACATTAGATGGATTTGCCTGGGGTTTGGTAGACTCTTCCTTTTATTAAACAATAGCCTGCTGTCTGCTCATGGATGTTTTGATAACGCTTCCCATTTAGGAACAGTTTGGCTCCTAAAGCACATGCCAGCTGTATTCCCTCCCCTCTTTATTTCTAATAAATTTACATGAAACATTTTCTAAAATGCAGGAAGGATTATGTACAATCACACCACCAAAGTATGACAGGCTTGGGAGATTTTTAGTATATTGACTCCCCTCCTCATTCTCCTGATTAGGACTTTTCAGCATATTAATCAGTGGTCCCAAACTGTCCCTTCTCTTACTCCTCCACCTCTAAAAAAAGCCTTATGAAATATCTACCAGGTACAGTTTGCCACTTGCTGTTGGTGTCTTACCCATTGCAAGAGTCCAGAAACTCTGGATTGCCAAATTACTCTCTTAAACTCTCCAGTTTGATACTGACTTTACTGCCTGTGTGGGTCTCAATGTTTAGGGGACAGACATTTTGTATACTTTTACAGGATGACTTCCCAGAGCTATGTGAGATGGCTGAAACAGTGCTGCTGGGCTGAGAAATAGCCGTTTGTGGTTTGCTGGGGATGCACAGTCTGAAGGGGAAGGAGAAGTGAGAAGAGATAACACGCTTGGTGTACTAAGCAGCCCTTCAGCTGCTTGTGATCTTCAGCACACTTCCTAAAGTAAAAATTTAAGTTGTGCCTCATATTTCGACATGAATAATTGTGGGGTTTAGTAATAAACAGCTAAGAACCAGGAGTCTGAGAGATCAGTGTTGTATCCCTGTTTCTGTCACAAGTTTCATTCCTGGCTCTGGGCAAGATACTTAACCTATTTGCATTTTGGATTTCACTCCTGCAAATGTAAAAACAAAGTTCTTTGTGTTTGCATTTCTCCTGCTACTATGATCTTGTACTAGCACTAATCATTATTTGAAGTATATTATAATAGCACCTGAAGCAGCTGGGTTTGTTTTATTGTGTCCAAATAATGCTTCTTTATCTGTTTCACAGCTCGAGTTCCTAAAAAAATCCTGAAATGCAAAGCAGTGTCTCGCGAATTAAACTTTTCCTCAGCAGAACAAATGGAAAAATTCCGACTGGAACAGAAAGTTTATTTCAAGGGGCAGTGTCTAGAAGGTATGCATCTGCTCTGTGTGCCATCCTGCTGCAGTGCAGGGAGTGACCCCCAGTGCTGCAGGGATTAGAGAAACTAAAATGGGTTGAATGTGGTGATTTTAATTTTTCAGAGTAGCACTGAAGCAGTCATCTTCTCAGGACTAATGGGCCACAGTATTAGGGATAGCATTTCATAAGTGTATTAACACTTTGTTATGTAAGCAAAAAATCTGGGTAATCATGCTTCAGGGCATAAATCCACTGCAGGCTGCCTGAGGCAAGGAAACAGGTTATTTTAGAGTCACCCATTATGAGGATTCATGCATCTTCCTCAGAAGCACCTAGAGCTGGCCACTGCCAGACTGGAGGCTGGACTAAAGGAGCCTCTGGTTTACCTTGGTTACAGCAGTGCCACTGAGTATTGTCTGTGTGACTCCATAGCTGCACATCTGACCTCCCTCACTGCAGTATTACTCGTAATCTGGAGCAGAGGAGGGGCAGATAAAACATTGAGCTCCTTGTCTTTTGGGCAACCAGTTGTACACTTCATCTCAACTGGATCTGGGGGATGTCTGCAAGAAGGGGAGTGTGGTTTCCCCGTTCCCAGTTAGGTGTGATGAAATTTTCCACTGAATGCTAAGGAAGTGGTGTGACTATCATTACCATTAGCTATTTTAGAAAGGGAGTATCTGCTTTAAGAGGAGGGCAGGGTTCAGTGCAGTTTAAGCTGTACAAAGTAATTTCAATGTAAAACACATTGGCAGCATGGCAGGACAGTTTAGGGAGTTCCCCAGCCTGTCAGGTGAAAAGCAAAAGGACCATTTGTGGATTTTATCTTCTTTCAAATGCCTCTGGATCTTCTTTTTACTTTGCAGAATGGTTCTTTGAATTCGGTTTTGTGATTCCTAACTCCACAAACACTTGGCAGTCCTTGATAGAGGCAGCACCTGAATCACAGATGATGCCAGCTAACGTTTTAACGTGAGTGCCTTGGGCTTACAGAATCTGAGAGCAGGCAAAGAAAAAGCAGTGTGTGGCATTTCCTTTGGGGCCACAGTGGGAATGAAGAGAGGGAGCTGCTACCAGCTCTGAATAACCCTCAGTACTGTTAGCTGTTGAGAGATAAAAGGGGCTAAACCAACCTCATTACCTTCTTTCCCATAGGTCCAATTTGCATTAATATAGCAATAAAAGTTTGGAGAAAGTGGAACTGATCCTTTATTAGAGTTGCATAATTTTTTTTGAAAGGTGAACAGTGAAATGATTTCAAAATGCTTTGCAGCTTAATACCCAGGAAAAAAAGAAAAAAACAGAGATGTTTGGGCCATTTTCAAATCCAGCTATTGATCACTGACTTTTGACCAAGGTGGTTGTTTTTCATGCAATATATCACCCGTAAGAGCTGTTCTGGCATTTGTCTCATCTCTGTACCATTTTGCTAAGCTTTGCATCTTTTACATTGGCTTATAAACTATGCATTTAGTCACACGGAATTGTATCTGGGGATAAAATATCCTTAACAGGTAGGAAACAGTCATCTGTAATGGGATTCACACACCTTCCTCAGAAACATCTAGTCCTGGCCACTGTTGGCACATTGACTTCTGAGTACATCAGTGATTTCTAGGACTTGTGCTGGAATAATGCATGCTGGGCATTACTCCAAGTGTGGACAGCAAGGCACAAGCTTTGGTGGGATAACAGAAAAGGCTCCTTGAGGGAGGCCCCTGGGAAGCTGTAATCACTGACAAAAAGCCACGCTCCCTGCACTGCTAGATGGGTGCTGGCAAGCACATGAGGAGCACGTTGCCAGCAGAGACAGAAGGGTATGGGGACCCTCCTGCCAACAAGAGGCAGACAGGGAGCAGCCAGTCTCACCGCAAGGTCACTGTGTCCTCTGGAAGACCTCCCTCTCCAGTGTTTTCCCTCTTGTTCCCTGTCTGGAGGAAAGCCAGTCGCATAGAGAAGGCACTGGGATGGGAACTACCATCACTGATTTCTATTCACAGCACATTTCAGAGAGAGCAGACTCAGAAGAGAGCATCAGTGTTCAAATAGTGCTCCCTGACACAATCTGCTCAGAACTTTGTAAGCACTACACATGTCCTCGGCTCCCAGAGCTGGTGGCTTACAGTCAGTACAGGAGGAGCCAGATTTGGGAATCAAAGAAAGAAATAAAGACATCTGACAAGTTGGTTTTGACCATCTTGGAAAATCAAGGCATTTTCAGGACTGGGAGTTGTGAGAGTCCAGTTCTCAAGTGACCTTGAGGATTTTCTACTGTTCCATTCTTTCCCTGGAGTCTGTCCACTTGTCAAGGGCAGCCCAGATCTCTCTCCTATTCATGGAGATGTCCTAAAGTCATTCCTGAGGCTTTTCAGTAGAATCACCAGCTCAAAGAAATCCAAAAGTTTTTTTGTGGCCCAAAGAAATCAGCTTTTTTCAGCTGCCAAGACTTGGAGAGCCCCTCACTTTCTGATATTCCCAAAGACCTCGTGTTTGTCTTGGTGTTTCCATAGCAGGAGAGAATGGAGATGTGGTATTTGGTGCTAACCAAGGCACTCTGAGCAAAGGATTCCCAGGATGACTGAATATCAGACTGAGAACATTTCCTGACATTTGAGTTCAAGCATTGGCCACGCCACAGCAAAAACTTTACACTCTTGCCAGGTTCAGCTTTGCCAGTGTTAAGATACCAAAACCCACAGTGGAAACGGAACAGCTGCTTTGATTTTCAAGAGCCAGGTTATTTAGACATGGTCAGATCACACTGCTCAGGTCTCCAGGTGTTGTAATGGCCCCAAAGTTCTTACTTTCGTCTACCAAAATCTCAAAGTCAGCAACTTAAATCATCAGAGCTTTTGTCACACCCAAATCTATGTTTCCATTGCAGTTTGTATAAAATATGCTTGTGCATTTGCATTTAAGCACTTCTTGAGGGAAGTGACATGTTAAGTTGGTTGAAGTAGCTTGCTCAGCACTAGAGGACAGAGATGTGGAATAAAAAAAGAATTCCCATCAGTTTTCACAATTCACTGCAAGAGAGAGGGGCCTGAAGGCGCTGGGACGGCTAGTTTAATTTTAGCTGCATAAGTGAGCAGAAGTTGCTGTTTGTGAGCACTCTCTGCAGCCTGCATGGTACTGTGCCCAGAAAGGGGGCAACAAGGGAGGGATGGGGGAAACTGCTCCATGTAGGAATGCAGTGGAGAGATCCTTCAGCCCTGATGGCTCCCGGATCAGGACACAGTGCTCAGTGCATGAGTCTCCAAACCAAAGCTCGTGTTGCATGGGGTAAGGTGTCAGCCCAGGCTTGTGAAAGCATTGAGAGGAGCAGTTGTTTTCTACTGTTCATGCACTCTTCTAATATATCTTTTTTTCTCCTCTTTTCCTTCCGCAGTGGTAATGTTATTATAGAAACCAAATTCTATGATGACGATCTTCTCGTAAGCACTTCCAGAGTGAGACTTTTCTACGTTTGAGATGGGGCTTTTTGGAGCTGTTTTAGTTTTCCTCCATGCAGTTCTTGGTGCAGAACCCCCCGACTATCCAGTGGAAGACACTACTCCTGTAGGCGGTGACCCTGGGGACCAGCTCAACGCGGGTTGTGACCTTTGCCCATCAGTTATTTTGCTTTCTCCTCTGACAAGACCAGACCAAACCCTCAGAGACAGGACCATCTGCTCAGCGATGCACTGGGGAATAGAGGCTGTCTCTGAACATGGGCAAACGATGGTCATGCAGAACCAATACTGTAAATTATATTGGTCTCATCCTTTGTACTTCTCTGGATCCTGGTGTAATCTCCCTTTTCCACTCACACCAAACTCTCAATGCGTTTCATTTTTGGGGGATTAAGTTAACCTTTTCATTTTTCTCATGTTGTAGGTTTTTATCCTTTCACTGGATTTCTGTGTAACTGGTCCACACATCCTCTTACCCTGAACTTGTAAAATAGACTGTGATATCACCTAATGTAATTAAAACAAATTTCTCAATTAAAACATTCCTACCGTCCAAAGAAGGGAAGAAATGTTAGTTCTGTGCGTTTTCCTTTCTGTTATAAAAATGCCTCGCAGCAGGCACAAACTCCTATCACTCAAGCCAGCAGCAGAACAGGGCTGTCCACAGCCCTGCTTCTTCCACAGCCCCCATATCCTTGTTAAATTTCTCTTCTTCCAGATGACCACGTAGGAAAGGTTTCCTGACTGCTCTGATCAACGTTTCTTCTTGGCCTCATTTCTGTCCATTAATCCCTCGGGGCAGTTTGTCCTGTTTGCCCAGTCACTGGTTTCTTGAGCAGGACTGCACACTGTTCTGCTTTTCTAAGTTCCTGGAGACACTCGAACCCCTCTGGAAAACCTGTGTTCCCCTGAGCCCGCCAGTATCAGTCCTGTGCCGGGCTGAGCTCCCTGAAGCACAGCTGTGGCTGCAGTTGCTGATACCAACAGTCCCCAAGCATGTGTGGCTTTAATGACACACAGCAGCAATTTTGCTATGACAGGCTTCTCGAGCCCCACCGCTACTCTTTCCCCTTGTCCTTTATAATTAGCTCTAGCAAGTGTAAATCTTGGGAAAGGGGCATCTCCAGTTTCTGCTCTTAAACATCATGGGCAGCTTTATGATCGCTCGACACCTTTGTCAGCCTGTCCTGTGGCTGGCCTTGAGATTCTCGGGAGAGTCACAGGGAAACGAAATGCATCATTTCAGATCCTGGATTGAGCCACTGGGTGTATGTGGGAGGAATACAGCGTAATTATTTTTTAGGTGAATTGAAGTTTGACCATTAATCCCCATGGGAAGAGCATTAGCCATTGTAGCAGCTTTCTCATGAGACCTTACTGATGGATTTCAGCCTGCTGGACCCACAGGGCAGAGTCTTCTCAGCAGCGTGACCCATCCTAGGCCAGCCTTTATACAAAGGGATCCACCAAAACCACCTTCTGCACCCAGCATGAACAACACCCAGTGATGGTGATCTCCATCAAAGAGGAGAGACAAAAGCAATCCAAAAAGGAAAAATATAAAAGGTCGAGGGTCTTGAGAGCAGGTACCTCTATGTTCTAGGAAGATGCTCTGCTAGACACACACAGGAGGTGTCTAGCAGAGACAGGCAGAAGACGTCTCCTCTTGCCAAGCTGAGCTACAACCAAGTGCCAGGGAGCCTCTGGCCCCGTAGCAGAGGGATGCTCCCAGCGGGACTCAACCTAACCTGGATGCCTTTTCTTCTAACGGCAAACTTTGAATTCTCACACCCACTTAACCTTATCATCGGCGAAGACAGCGCCCGGGGGGTGCCCTCCCTGCAGAGCCGCACACCCTGAAGGTCTCCATGGGGGTTTAGGCGGCCACCGACACGCGTGGCTGCGGCTCCCGCGGGGTGAGCTGCCCTGGGTAAGGGCCCTGGAGGGACGCGGGTCCTGAGACGGCCCGGGGGCAAATCCGGAACACCTTTCCTCCCCGTCCGCCTGGCCCGGGCTGTCCCCAGTTCGCCCAGTTCACCCAGTTGGAGCTGGCCGGCCCCGCGGCGGCGGCTCTGCGGCGGGTCATTGCCGCCCTCAAGTGGCACCGTGGGAAATAGCTGGCAGCTCACCCGCTCCTGTCCCTTGACCAGACCTCTCCCAGTCCCCCCCCAGCCTCTCCCAGTCCCCCAAGATTCCCTTAAAGAACGGATGGAGCAAACGCCGGAGCCCTGTGAGAGCAGGGGGCCAGATCCAGCCAGCAGAAAGGCCCCGGTAGGGCAGCGGGGGCAGCGTGGTCTGGCTAGACACCACCCAAAATCCAGGTGAAGGGCCCCCAGGGGCACAGAGCAGGAGCCCATGCTTGGCCCAGGCAGCTGCGGGCCCCCTCCCTGTGGGGCTGACAGGGATTTGGGACCCCTGGGAGAAGAGGCAGGAGACACTGCCAAGGCGCTGCCCTCACCATGTCCCATCCCCAGGGCCCGAGCATGGCGTGGGCAGCTCTCGGCTCCCTTGCATGGGGTCACCGGCACTGGGGCAGCGAAGGGAAAAGTGGGGCTGGAAAGGGCGAGAGCAGAGCAGGAGGTCTGGGGTGTGTGTCACCACTGCCACCACCCATCCATGTGCCCAGGGTGGTTCTGGCCACAGCCCGAGGGCAGCCCCATGCCACCCTCTGTGCAAAGGCAGGTGGGGGGAGGAGAAGTGGGAGTGGGGAGCAACAGAGCAGTCCCCCCTTTTATTTACCAAAAAAGTTCCCACCTGGAAACTCCCAGCCTTGGCAGGCATCTCTGGGGCAGGGAAATGTCCCCCAGCCTGGTCCACATGCCAGGTTCTGCATGAGGGGAGGGCCCCGTGGTGGCGAGAGGGGCATCTTGGCGGGGGGTAGGACCTGGCTGGGCCAGGCAAGAAGCTTCTCGCCACGCAGGGCCCTCCCCAGAGCCCAATGGCTTGCAAAAACCCTGGCTCACCTGGAGCTGCTGCCTCCCGGTGCTTGCTGGAGCTGTTGGCATCTGACTAGCCAAGTGGTGCTTGGGAGAGGGAACCGGCCGGATTCAGCAGCAGCAGCAGCCGCAGCCACCACGGGTGAATCCCAGCCAACAGCCACGGCTTTCCCCAGCTCATCGTTCACAGCCATGGTGTTTTGGCCTCCGCAGCTCCTGTGGCAGGCACGAGTGCCTTCCAGCTGCCAGCACGCAGAGGGCATTTGTTTCTGCAAGAGCCTCAGGGCAGGGATCGTGCTCGGGAAGCTGCTCCCCGCCAGCCAGACAGCTGCCACATGGGGTTCACCCCCCCACGTTGAGAGAGCTGCGAGCCACCCCAGCAGCCTGCAGAAACCTGGCAGCAAGGGCAGGGCAGCCCTGCAGAGCCCAGACTTGCAGTCAGAGGCCACAGAGGCGTATCAGGAAGCAGAAGGAGGGAGGGAGAAGCAGGTGAGAGCCAGGGCTGTGCACAGCCTGGAAGGCTGCCATGGAGAGATTTGGGGTGAAGCTCGTAAAAAGCAAGCTTAACCCTCACTGCCCTTCAGCCATGTCTTCACTTGGGAGCCCTCCAAGCTGGGGTCCTGCACAGCCACTGGGTAAAAGCGGCAAGGCAGCACAGGAGGAGGGTGATACAGAAGACGCTTTTGGCTTTAGGGGAGCGCTCTGCATGATTTTGGGGTCTATCACACCACAGAGGTTCCCTGAAGCACAGGCATCACTTATGGCAACGAAAACCACCCATCACTGGGATGCAGGGCTGGCTGCGAAGCGGGAGCCTGATGCTGGGTGCATTGGGCTCTTGCCTGCATGCTGCGATGGGGGAACAGGGCCAGCTTCTCTCCACCATACAGCAAGCACCAGGCTCTCACACCCTCGCTGGTGCCCATCGCCAGCACTCCATCAGGGTGTTACTTACCCCGGCTGACACCCAGGCACCTTCCCCTGCCGCCACAGGGGCTCTCAGCTGCCTGACCGCCTGGCAAAGCCGACCGGGGCTCCCGCTGGCATGCTGCCCCAGATCTGCCCTGCCCAATAACGCTCAGGCGGGGAAGCAGAGCCGTCCTAATGCGGTTAATTAGCTGATTCACGAAGGTTACTGGCGAACAAAAGGCGCACAAACAGCCCAGGGCCACGTTATGTTCGGTGCCTGCTTCGCTACTCTTACCTTCCCGTGGGTGCAGGCGGCACGGGCAGGCAGCAGGCAGCGCGTGGCAGCAGGCAGGCAGCCTGTGGGGTCAGCGCCTTCTCATCCCACCTCACCCAGCTCCATCCTCCCCCAGCAGCACTGGGAGGGGGACAGGAGGGCTGGGAAGGTTCAGGTCCCTCTGTCCCTTTTGGGGGGCACCGATCCCACCCCTGGGTTGCAGGGACAGTGCAGGCAGAGTCCCAATCAGGCATCAAAATGCTCAGACACAGGGACTTTGGGGCTGCCAGGTGACTTGGGCACAGCCCCATCCATCCCCAAAGACAGGTGGGCAGCCAGGGCAGAGGCAGGACCCAAAGGGTCCCTTTTCAGTCCAAGGTGCCCAACTCCTCCTGCCCTAGTGAGCCTCCGGCCAGCAGCCCCTCAGTGCTGTGGGACCTGGGTGCAATCTCTGTTGGGGCTCAGCACCCACCTCGCCCCCCGCACACCTGACATCCACATCTATGGCAGCGGTCCCCACCAGCATGGCCCGCTGCGGGAGGGGAACGGGGCCAGCCATTGCCACAGCCCCTCTTGCAGAGCATCCTGTTACGGCATCCAGTTCCATGCCAAAATCCCGTCTGCTTCCCCAACGCTCCAGGTCCGGGCAGGGTAGGGAGTGTGGCAGGCACCCAGAAGGGATGATGAGCTGAGAGGGGACAAGCTGGGGACATGTAGAAAGGGGAGGAGGGGACAGCAGGATGGTGCTGCAGAAAGCTCTCCTAGTGTCCCAAAATCCAGGCTGGAAAAGGCTGGCACTGCCCCAGGTGTGCAAAAGGGGAACAGTGACAAGTTGTGGGAAGGGACCACACTCACACCAGCTATGGAAGATGGACACCAAGAAACTGCCAGGGATGCAGGAGGAAGCCACAAGAGTGATGTGAAGACCCTGATGTCGAGGGACTTACAGAGCTGGGGTCACCTGGCTGATAAAGAAGCAAAAGTCACCAGAGGAGAGGGCAGAGGCCCGATTTCCACGGGAGAAGGTGGCAAAACCAGCAGCTGAGGCCAGATACATTTGGCTCAGGAACTGGGAATGTCTACACCCCTTGATGCTTCCCAGGATCCTTGCAGGAAATTCCCCGGCACAGAGCAGGGGCACAGGGAGGGGGGATAGCTCTGGCTGCTCCAGGCCAGCAGACACGCTGTGCTGCCTGTTCATCCCCATCACCAGCAGCCTGTTTGGGTTTCCTGGCAGGTTGGCCTTGGCAGCAAGACCTACGGACACCGGACAGCCATGGCCTGTCCGCTCTCGGGGGAGCGTTGGGGTGCCGGGTTTCCCCATCCCACAGCACTAGATGGTGCTGCAATACAGCAATATTGCCTGGACTGCACAGCGCCGGCGGCCGAACGGGGAGGACGCTGGTTTGGGTCACCCCGTCGGCTGGGGACACCGGGAGAGCCATCGAGGGCCAGCTGGGGCCGGTCAGCTCCATGCCAGGTAGGCTGGCGGGCCACCCGGGATGGGACGTGCCACCAGCTCTACCCCAAGAGAGAAGCGGCCCTTACACTGGGCTGGACGCACCGAGCCCCGTGCCAGCCGGGAGACCCCGGGGGTACCAACGGGCACACGGTTAGGACCGGGGCTGCTCCCGCCATGGGGGCGAGGTGTCCCAGCATCTCCCGCAGGCACCGACACCTCCGTGCCACGTGCTTGCCTTCGTCCCTCTTTCGCCCTACCCCTGCCAAGCCGGGGGATGCACAAGAAGCCCCGAGAGCCCGAGGCCACGGCTAACAGGTCGGTGGGGCTCCCCATGGCCGAACGCAGCCCCCAGCCTTTGCTGGGGACCAGCCTGCTTTGTGGGGTGCCCCACAGCCATGCCATGGTGCAGCATGGGGGGCAAGGAGCAGCAGCTCCAGCGCCTGCTTGAGGGCAGGTGCCCCTCGCTCGCCCCTTCCCACCACAGAGCCCCACAGCCCCGCTCCCGCCTGCTGCTCACCCCGCCAGGACATCGCCCCAGAGCTGCAGCCTTGCTCCCGCAGTCCGTCCCAGGGATGGGCCTTTGCGCTGGGGGGAGCGGGTGCCCCCAGGGAAGCAGCACATCCTTGCCTTGGGGGGATAAGCAGGGCTAAGCGGGATTTACCTCAGGGTAGGGACCCAGCCCCTGCAATGGCCGGGGTTTGTCTCACCAGGGGTCTGGGCTGCTGGCTCTGCACCCCACCACTGCACCCATCCCTGTGGGGCAGGCACACCCCACGGCAGCCGCTCTGAGCCCTCATGCTGCCTTTGGGGCCTTGCTCAGCAGTGGAGCCAACCCCAGGCAGGCTCAGCAGGCTCCCCAGCCCCACACAGGACCACACTCCCTGCCACTCCAGCCAGACAATTTGGAGCCGTGTCCCTTCTTGGCCTGTGGATCTGGGGGCTGGCAGTGCCCAGGCTGCCAGCTGGGGAGCGGGTGGCTCATACTTGCTATGGGTTGTCCTCCTCAGCATTGCCCATGGGTCATGCACCAACTGAGCATCCAGGTCTCTGGCTTCAGGAACAAGCTGCATCAACCCTCGCACCTTCTGCCCTAAGCCATGAAAGAGGGGTGCTGGTTTCCAGCCCCCTAAAAGACCAGGGCCAGGAGCCTGCTCTGCCTGCAGCAAAGGAGAGAGGGCCAGAGAGGTGCCCACAGAACCCGGGGCACTCCTATACCCAAAGCCAGCTGGAGGACCCACACCCCCACACGACACCCAGCTGGCATGCAGGGAGAAGCAGAGCCCCTCACCTTCAGGCCTCCCTCTTGGGCAGGAAAGGACATATGCAAAGGCCCCATCTCTGCTGATTTACAGCCTGAGGTCTCCATCCCTGTGGATTCTCCAAGGGCAAATGGGGTTGAGCTTTCTCATCCCCCAGCTGCCTCCCTTGCACTGTGCTTTCTTATGAAAGCAATGCAAGAGCCTTGCCAGGTCCCCGTCTGCTCTGAAGTGCAGCACTTGCTGCTTCCTCCCAGGCCTCTTCCTGGGTCACGCATGGTGCAGCACTACGGAGGGGCCTCCGAGCCCACCACCCTGGCCACCCCCCATCCCTCCCTCTGGGGCTCCCCAACCAGCCATGAACAGGAGCCATGGCCCTCCTTGGGGTATGCAAAGCTGAGGATCCCCTGCAGCCCTTCCTCCTGCTCTCCTGCCCTTTGGAGAGGATCAGCTCAATCAGAAAAGACAGAGCAGCCATCGGCACAGGGAAGGATGGAGGATTCCCAGTGTCTGTGCAGGAGGAGCCACGGGCACCCCAGCCCCGCTCCCCCTCCAAGGCTTCCACCCCAGAGCGGGGAAGGATTGGGATGGTGGCCCCAAGGAGACCTGGCAGCAGGGGTTAGCATCCAGCTGGGTTTCAGATCTCAAGGACCTCCACTGAGCTGGGGACTGCCAAGTCAGGGTCCAGGACCAGACCTGCCCTGGCTCACCGAGGGGGGACAGGCTGCGGTGCATGTGGCAGCCAGCGATGAGACACGAACTAAATCTCCCACTTCTGCTCTTCAGCATGGGCTGGGCTTTCCTGCCCACACCAGACAGCTCTCAGGGCAATCACACAGACATCCCTACACCATTTAGGAGGTGCATCTTTGCTACATGGGATGAGCCAAGACTGGCCAAAGGCCCTGGGCTTCCCCAGCCTGCTCCCAAGAGATCTGCTCCCCTGGGACACCTTGCTCCCTGAGCCAGGTGGCAACTGCTCTGCTAGAGGAACAGCTCTTCATGTCTATTTTCAACTGCAACGCCCCAGAATTGCTTCTATGTTTGTGATCTTGAGGAGTCGTGCCTGGAAGGCAGTTTCACTCATCAGACTCTTAAGTAGATGCCAATTATTTACCCAGACGCAAACTGCACCAGTAACCCCAGCCCATGTCTCGTTTGGAGTCCAAGTCCTGCGTTCCCCCCAGGCAGGTTCTCCACCAAGCCCTCAAGGTGCTCCAAATTTCAGGAAGGTTGTCAAAATGCAACAAGAAGAGTTTTGAATGAGGCTGACCAAAAGCTACAGCTGGTGCAGGACAAGCATGAGCTAGTAAAACAGGTCCTAACCTACTACAGGCAGGAGGTCAGGACTGGAGAGAGGTCTGCTGGTCCAGACCCAGTTCAGTTCCCCACAGGGCATGGGCTCAGCCCCACTGGTTACACTGGCTGTGACCTTTGGCAGCACAGCTCCACTGGTGCATTGCATTTCAGGCCTACCACATGGAAGTTGCTCTCAATTCACCTCCTTGTTCAGCCACATGTAGGACACCATTGATCCACCTGAGGTTCAGCCACAGCAGAGTCCTTGGGAAGGGCTGCCCTTGGTCCAAGTGGCCACCTGTAAACATTGGCACAGCCTAAGTCTCATACGAGGCACCCTGCAGCTCTCCTGATGGCTACATTTGGGAGCTACCTGGGCTACCTTCAGTGGTCAGCAGCCAGCTAGCACACCCCAGAACAGCTTCAGCCATTCACCTCCATGGTCCCCAGGACCAGCGTGATCAGCAGTCCAACCAGGAGTCAAATCACCCATGACACATGGGTCATGTCTGCAGGCAAAGGGCACCACAAGCAGTACTTCTGCTCCACAGATTACAGCTGAACATGTCACCTGTGAAGCTCTGTGAGGGACCCAGCAGCATGACACCATGCCTGAAGGCACACAATGGCCACGTGCTCTTCACCTCCAGTCCCATGGCACCAGCCCCCCACAGAGTCTTACTCTGGTCACCAGGCAGTGGTGGAGATCATCTTCTGCACATCAGAGGTAGGTGGGACTCCCCAGGTCCCAGCAGTCAGCCCCTGGCACAAGGCCAGCTCCCCAGGGAGACCATTTCTAAGATCCTTCAAGGCACCTTCAGCTGGCATGACTCCTGCAAGCCCTCTCTTGCTGAGGGGGACCTGCTGCTCCCGGTCCCCATCTCAAGACATCATCCAGGTGAGCAATCCCTGTAGCATGTTGGATTCACCCAGAAGGCCCTGTGTGGCATCAGGCACCAAATAAGATGAAGAGCCACCTTCAAGCCTGCACCCCCCCCCCAGGAACTTAAAGGCAACAGGCTCTTACAAAGGACCATCACCTACTCAACCATAGGAGAGCCCCAGCACAGAGGGCCTTTTATACCCCTTGGGGGGGTGTGGCTGCCCCTTATTGGCTGGGACAGCTGATAGGTGGCAGCTCTGGATTGGCTCAGAGTGGTCTCCCTCTCCCTGCGATTGGTGAGCTGCTGCTGCGAAGGGCGAGACAGCAGCAGGGACAGGTGGCGGCACATGGTTGGCTGGGGGGAAGCACTAGGTGGCAGACCATGATTGGTCAGGCCTGGGTGTTGCTTGATTGTGGTTGGTGGAAGCAGCACGAGGGAGGGAGGGAGGGAGGTGGAGGGGCAAGGGAGGGACAAGTGGCAGTGTGGGATTGGTTGGTAGGCTGTGCTGGTGTGTGGGGATTGGCTGTGGCTGGGTGGCTGGGCAGCAGGGCTGAGGCTGGGTTCCCTGCAGTGGCCCATGCACTGAGCTGTGCCTGGTCTCAGCCCCCAGTGCTGGGACCAGCCTGTCCCCTCCCTGTTCCACGCCTGGGGCAGCATCTGCCCTCTCTGCGCTGAAGACACAGCAGCACATCCAGGGGGCATGGGGTAGCAGGGGGCTGCCAGACCCCCCAGGACCCAGCCACAGAGGGGTAGAGACAGGGTGCAGGAACACCAGGGCTGCCCTGCACAGCTGGAGGTGACGGAGCAGGGCTTCCTCTCTCCATCACCAGTGGCTACAGGGATCATAGCAACCAGGTGAGGACCAGGAGCTGTGGGGCTGAGGGGTCCCCCAGGCCTCCCCTCTCCTCCCACCCAGCTGCTCTGTGCCCTATCCATCACCAGCCTGTCTGGCTGGGAACAGCCTCCAGTTTCACCTCACACCAAAGAGGACCCTACTACGCAAGACCCCCAGGTTTTGGGGGGCTGCAGGCCATAGGACTGGTCCTGCTCTGCAGTGGGGGGCAGTAAGGCCACTGCTCCCCCAAAATCTCCCCCTGGGGGCCTCACGCCAGCTGTGCGTGCAGGGTCCCCATGTTTCGGTGACCGACAGAGCCTGCTCTCACCAGCTCTTCAGCTGCAGAAACTTATTTGAATAATTTGCCTGGCAAATCTGCAAGCACCAGCTCGAATCACACGTCGGAGTCCATCACGTCGTCAGAGTCCATCGCGGCGCACGAGCCACGCACGAGGCAGCTGCGGCAGGGACACAGGCACAGCTGCCGGTGCTGCACAACAAAGCACCACCCAGCCGTACGGTGACACTCGGCAACGCTCAGCAGCGCTGTTTGCCGCTCCCATGTCGTCCATCCCATCGGGGACATCAGAGCACCTGCTTATCAAATCTAGCTCTGGCCTCCAGCCCTGCCGTGAGCACCCCATCACCCTGGCGGGCGAGAGGCAGGGCTGGATATGGCCTGTAAATCGAGGCGGTAAATCTGATAAGCTATCAGCTAGCACCATGATTAGTTGGATAATTAAGGACAAGGAGCCAGATTTTGAGCCTATTTGCCACCAGTGTAAATACAGAGTAAGTGACCTGGTTGCTCCCAGAGATCAGGAGGAGCTGTGATCCTCACAGCCAGCATACTAAATGCACGACGGTTCCTCTTCTTTTAAAAAAAAAAAAAGAAAAAATCGAATAAAAATCACCCCCCAGCATCTCAATGCTAACTGCCCGGATTGCAAGGCGAGAGGAGGAAACGAGGCCATCTGGCAGGGCTTCAGCAGGGGAAAGGGGACTCGCCAGAGCCGGGGCGAGGGTTTGGGAGGCACAGATACAAGGTGGGTTCCTGCAAACATGTCTCCGCATACCTGGAAGAGCAGGCTGAGCTATTCTGAGCTCCAACACCCTAGAGGAGGGAGGAAAAATGAGTTGGAGGAAGGTTAGGAGCAAAGCAGCAGAGGTCTAGGCTAAATTACAGCATTTTGGTTTGGTTAAAGTGGACAGACAACCCCAGCCTGCCTCCCAGGGTCCCACCACCAAACCTCTGCTAACCTGTCACCCCAGAAATTGCTGGATGGCCGGCGCAGGCTGGAGCATCCCTCAGGGACCAGTTCTGGCTGAATTCAATCCCTGCTGAACACTGCCTCCTCCAGCACACACATTCTAGCCCGCTGCCAGCGATGCTGTAAACGAGCCCCGTGCTGCCTCACACAGCCTGAAGGAACTGAGGCATTTGCACAGCCTCAGCAGCCACCATCCCACAACCGGGGGGGTCACCCACCCACAGCAGACATTGCGAGGAAGGATTTCTGGGATGGGTTTCTCAACCCCAACTAGCCACACAATATTCCCAACAAGTCTGATTGTAGAGGGACAGCAGGATTGCTGAGCACCCCATACCCACACACCCCAGCTCACTTTCATTTAGCCTCTCTCTGATGGTTTCCCAGCCTAACCTGTCCCTATCGATCCCAAAAGCAGCCAGGCCGTGCAGGATCATGCAGAGACCATGCTGGGGGCACAGCTGCAGCTCTCCACGGAGTACAGCCGTGAGAACTTGCTGCCTCACCTGCCCTGACAACAGCAGCAGGGGGATGGCACTGCACTGCAGACACCAGCTGGGACCACAGCCCCCAGACCCTCCCCGTCAACACCCTGCACCCCTCTACTCCCTCTCCAACTCTCTTCCCAGCCCAAGTCCAAAGCAAAGAAAGAAAGGAAGGAGAGAAAGAAGGAGAGAAAGAAATAAAAAAACTAAAACAAATCAAAACTAAAACAAAAAGCAGCAGTTGGGAGGCAGCCTTGTTAGGACAACTCAGCAAAATAAAATTCCGGTTTATTGTTGGACAACATTGTTTCACACATACATCAAACAGGCCAAAAAAAAAGAAAAAAATAAAAATAAACAGCAACTTCATAGACAGAAAAAAAAAAAAAAGAAAACCTTTTTATCTTTGGCCTTGCCACCTCATACAAACCACGATCTATGGTACAGCTAAAGTACATACACAAAAAAAGTTACTGGAATGCTCAGAATAAGATTGTAAATTTTTTTTTTTTTGCATTTTTGTCTTTTTTTTTTTAATTTTTTTACAAGGTTTTGTTTTATTCTCCTTTGAGATAATGGTTTGGGCCTGGTCACACCACAAGTAAAGTCAGAGATAGGTAACAAGAGAGATATACACTTCAAAGCCCCCCTTTTGGTCAATCCGAGATCACTTAAAAATGGCGGACCTCCTAACAATATGTACAAAAATATAAAATGTAAATAAAAAATACAAACAAATTCTCCTTTAAAGTACTTTTAAGAAAGAAAGCAGGGCCTTGAAGTTTTGGTGCTTGGGGGGGGAGGGGGTCTGTGGGGGAAGGGGGGGTTTCTCTCCCCGCTAACAGGCGAATCGTTTCGTATGTTCGTTGAGTGGCAGCGCCGCGCCGGGGGGCCGGGAACGGGGTTCACTCTACTTGGTGAGGATGACCACGGCGGAGGGGGGAGGAAGGGGGTGCGTGTGTGTGTGGGGAGGGGGTTGCAACGGGAGGGAAGGGGGGGTCCCAAGGGTGAAGAGGACGCGCTGGCCTTTTTTGTTGGTTTGTTTTCCTCCTTATTTAAAAAAAAAAAAATAATAATAATTTGCTGCCTAGTCATCTTCATCGGTTTTCTGCTTCTTGGGATCGACGTCATCATCCTGGGGGGAAAGCAAAGCTGTCAGGAGAGGGGACAGGGAGCGGGGCTGCTCGTGAGAGCCATGCCAAGGCAGGCAGCAAGGCAGGAGAGGGTTTCGGGTTGCTCTCCTGCCTCAGGGAGAAGGACAGAGCAACGCAAGTGTTTCCCCCCTCATGCAAAATCCTCTTGCAGCCAGCTCGGGGAGCCCCTGAGCACCTCTGCCCTGGCCAGCCATGAGCACCCTGGGGCTCCCCAACCCAGGGCCAGCGGCTCCACAGAGCCAGAGCAGACACCCTGCTAACCAGGCCAGCATATAAACAGAACTGGGCCACATCCCCGGAGAGGCACAGGGAGCGCACAGGCAGGGCGTTCCAGCCCCAGAGCCCAGCCCGGCCTCTCCAGCCCCACGGACGCTCCCTCCAAGCCCTCTGGGGACACGGGTGGCTCCGAAGGGCTGGTTGCTCTTCCTACCTCATCATCCTCAGCTGCCCGTTTGCCTGTGGCTCCCTCAGCTTCATCGTCTTCATCACCATCCTCTTCCTCACCTGCATGGAGGAGAAGGGGAGGAACGTGAGACCCTCTTGGAGGGTTACAGCACCATACACCTCCCCTCTGGGTTTAATTCTGGCTCAGCTCCACACTGCAGTGTCCAGTGTCCTGTCTCCCCAGCTGGCATAGCCACTGCTCAGGACAGCAGGTGCCCGAGGACGTGGGGGCTTTCGGGGCATCCCCCAACTGGCTTGACCCACCAAAGAGGAAATAAGGATTGGCAGCATCGACTCTGGCTCACACCACGTTTGTAGTGCGGACAACAGGACGGCAAAACCAGCACCTACCGCGAGCACTGAAATCACAGCAAAAAGGGGGGGGGGGGGAGAGGAAAAAACTCTTTCTAGTGGCTGCTCCACCTAACCGCTCCAGATTACTTCTGCTTCCCTTCGCAGCTATTAGTCCATCTTTAATGAGTTAAGAGAGCCAGAACGCATTAGTTCTGAGTCAGAACACTTTCTAATTATCAGAACGGCAAACAAATGCTACCAACTTATCTTACAGCCAGAGAAGGATGAACAGAGAGCTCTGGGCTTTGACCCACTTTGAGCTCAAATAGGCCAGTGGATCAGAACGACTGAGTCCATTGCCTTTGGCCAGTTTTGGGGGGTCGGGGGCAAGACTGGAGGCTCCAGAGGAAGAACAACCTCTTGGCTGCCGAGACGAGTCTCTTGTGTAACAGGAGACCCTACTAAAACTTAGAGTGTTAAGGCCAGTAAGCTGGCTTTAAACCACTGCCACAAGCCACACGTATAGACAGCCAGGGGGATTAAGGTCAGCCCATCCTCCCTTCCCCTCTCTTCTCCCCAGCGTGTGTCCAGCCATGGCATGGCCCATGCGGCGGGAAGGGCCAAGATTAGCTCCCAGCGATGGATCAACACACTGGCAGCCATCACATGCACCAGGCCGGCCGGCGGGTCAGGTGACAGCGCCAAGCTGATTGGGAGCATTTTTAGTTCTCTGAGCTGCTTTAAGCAAAGCAAATAATGAGATGGGATGGGGAGAAGGGTGAGAAAAATATACCCTCAAGCTCCCCTCCGCTGTCAAACTCCAGGATGGAGTTTGGCCACAAGTGTTGGGAAAAAAAGCTGATGCAAGCTGCTCTTGCTGACTTTAAATCTCTCTCCTGCAGCATTCGGCTGCTCAGGTGCAGCTCTCAGGCAGGGATCACCTGAGGGCAGCAGGCACGGACAGACAGAGCCCGTGCAGGATCCCTGCAAGCACTGCATGCCAAATCGTGCCTGCGCTCAGTGCGCTGGGAAGAGCAGGGCTGGCACTGCGGGACCAAAGCTCCCCGGGCTTGTCACAGCAGTATCCAAGCAACACTTCCACCCCACACACATACGCCTGTGGCACACGCATCCCCCTCCTGCCCAAGGGGAGGGGGGAGAGGGAAGTATTCCCCTCTCTTCCACCCCAAAGCAGGGCTGGATGTAGATGGTCTCACGACAGCACATGGCAGCACTGCACTCTGTCCCCAAGGGTTAAAATCCCAAGCATGAAGAGGGCCACGATTCCCAGTTTTTCCTAGTGAACCAGTTCCTACCAAAGGGCACAGCAGGCAGCAGGCTGCTGAGAGCAGAATGCTACCCCAAAGGGGGCAGCTCTCCCTGCTTACACTGTCTGAATAGGTGCTGGCCTAACGGTCATTAAATTTCCAGCCCTGTCCCTGTCTCCCAAAACTAACCAACAGGTTAGTAGGTCAGCACGTAAACTGAAAATTCACAGGGGATTAACCTAGTAACAGCTATCAAGGGCCCCGAGTTCATTTCAGCATAACAAGAATGGTTTTCTCCCAGCCTTAACGAGCGATAAAAATAAACAATGTTATTCATCCAAGCAGATCTTGGGAAAAATATAATAGCGGGGAGGGTGAGAAGTGATTCGGCAAGTCACTGCTGGATTTCTGGTCGCTGCTGCCAAAACCCACTTCCAGGCTGGGTCAGGTCAGGAAGCAGGGGAGGGCAGGGAGATGCAGGACACTGCAGACAGAGAAGGTTGAAAGCAAGCCTGTCCGCTCCCATTGGGAGGAGGAGGGAAGAGCCGCAGGTTCCTCTGCCTGCTTTCACACGGCATCCAGCCCGGGAAAGGCCCAGGAGAGGGGACCACATCAGCCTCTCGGCATGCTGCTCCACAAACAAGGATGGTGACCTATCCTCTGTGCCTGGGCCAAGGCATGGCCATCCAGGGCTGTCCCCGTCTCACTGGTTGGCACTCACGTCCTGCAGCAGCCGTTGTGATCACAAGAGTCAAGGGCAGATTTTACTACTCGCACGGAAGGGCTAATGCGCTTATTCAGCGCCACGGTATAGTGCCGTCTGGCCGGAGGAGGGAGGAAGGAAGGAATCTGTCCTCAACCTGCTGGAAGGGATTCAAGGCTGACTTCACTCCCAGCACTGGTGGCCCAGGCGAGCGAGGAAGGACTGAGCCTGGCTGGCGAGAGCCGCCTGGCCGCAGCCACGAGGGGGAGATGCAGCTCTCGGCTCTCCTCTGCTTCTCAGGAGTCTGCTGTCCAGGGCAGGACACAGCCGTGGGATGGGGGTGGGGGGAACAAAGAAAGTTACCATCACCCTCTTCCTCCTCGTCCTCTTCCTCACCACCTTCCTCTTCCTCTTCGTCTACTTCGTTGTCAGCCTCCTGCTCTCCGTTTTCCTCGTTCTCCTTGGCAAGACAAAACATCACTTAAAAAAAATACACTGGGGAAGGGAGAAGGGGGAAGAGATGTTCAGCAGAAGTGCGCGTCCCCACCTTTCCTGCCTAAAGCAAAGCACCAGCCTAGCGGAGCCCCAGGCACGCGCCCCGCTGCCTGCCTGCCTCCACACAACGCAGACAGCCCAGGCACGAAGGATCAAGTCTAGAGTAACTTCGGGCTGCAGCTTTGGGGCGAGGACAAAGACTGCAAAGGCTCTTGTGACACACTGAAATGCAGCAGAGTGAATTTCCCCCAGCGTGTTAAAAATAGGAAACCAACCGGTTTACTTGTACACAATGTGTTTCCCCACTCAACTGATTGTAATGCTGTAAATCTAGGGTTTCTTCCCCCCCCCCCCTCCTTTTCCAGTGCCTAGGGAGGTGGCGGCACTGGACACAACCTCACACAGCTTTCGGGGAGGGGATCCAAGCCCAGCCCTTCCTTTCTGCACACACATGAGCTGCCCACAGGCTTGGGAGCATCTGTTGAACCTGGAGCCCCAAAGGCTTGAGGGCTCTCTGCACAGCGCAGTGCTGCCACTTGGAGGGGGTCCCCTCTGAGCAGGGCTGGGGACAAGATCGCAGCAAAAGCAAGAAGGGAGAGGAAAATTAAAAGGCGTTGGCATAAGGGCTGCCTCTCCCTGCAGATTGTAGCCATACTCACAGCGTTGCCGTTGGCCGGTGCATCTCTGCCATTTTCTGTTTCTTCAACAACTTCCTTCTTCTCTTTTAGATCCTGGAAGGAGCAGAAAAGCAGAGAAGTCACCCCAATTCCAGGTGCCTGGGTCATAGAAGCTGCAGATCAGGTGTGAAAAACACAGTCCAAGAGAGAGCGGGAGCTGGTTTCTCTTCACACCGATTTGCTCTGCAATTTGGTTGCCACATTCTGGCTCCTCCTTGGGAACGGGAGAGTGTGGGGGTGAATCTCAATTCAAGTCAGCCTTGCCAGAGAGCAGCTATCTAAAAAAGAGACTGCTCTGTTTCACCTCTGAGCTCCCAAACACAGAGAGCTGGCCGTCTGCATATGCTCAACAGCAGCAGAGCTGGCTGATTGCCCATCTTAGCACAGTCCACGCAAGCTCCTGCAATGCCACGGAGAGCCAGCAGCCCCGTCCAACGTAAGAGCTCCGCCGCCCCAGGGCTGCAGACATCCACGGCTGCTCGGTACCTTCGCAGCAGGAACAAATCCCAGGAACTCATTAGCAGAGACTGTGGTCTCTGCCCTGCCTGGGGAAAATCATACGGCAAATATTACACGCCTGGTCTTTCTCGCAGTGGCAGAGGAGACTCCAGTATCCAGCTCGCAGCTTTAAGTGTAACAGGATGGGGTGGGGGAAGAAGTCTATTTTTACACTGCTCCAAGAGCCATGCCTGGCTAGTTCGGTTCAAATCTCCACTGCGAGCAGAGCGAGAGGAGAGCGGGAGTTTGTGTGTTTTTGCTATTGATCACTGTCAAAATGTCATGCCAAGTCGCTCGGCAAACAGGCTCAAAGGATCCAACTTTATGTTCCTGCATAAAGAACACTTGGATTTAACACTGGCATCTCTGCTTGCATCCTCCTCCCCTTCTGTTCCTCCATCAGCTGGAGCGAGATCCTTCAGCACAAGGAGCGTTACCCCAGCCAAGGAAAGCAGAGAGGCCCTTCCCCGGGGCCAGCAGCACAGCCACACAGCCGGCTTCAGCAGCGACCACGAGGTGTTTCAAAGTTGCTGGCAGCTCCCTACTTCGCTGCAGCAGCAAGCAGCTTTGCCCCCCTCCCACCTGCCCTTTGCGGCTGCCTCGCAGCCCGCAGCGAGCAGGCACTTTCACTCCCGCTGAGCCACTGTCACTTCCTCGTGGAAACACCAGTGGGTAAGAGCACGGCCCTGGCCCTGCTAGCGTGGCCGCTGCTCCTGTTTCAGGAGGGTTTCTACTACCCTGCAGGCTGCTTTGGCGAGACAGCGCAGGGGTTTTAGACCACCAGGTTACTTAAACCACTCAGACCCAGACGGGCACGCACAGATGCTGTTAGCAGAGGCACGCAGGCTGCCAGTGCAGCGAGGAAAGACTTTCTTTGGAAGCAAGCTTTGGGGCGGCTACACCTGTTGATCGAACCTCACCTAATCAAACCAGCATCCCAGGAGCCTGGGGTAAAACAAAAACACAAGCTCCCTCCTCCTTTCACTGCTGACATACAGCTCCCAGGCCATCTCCTCCACACTGCCCAATTCCAGCACAGTTTTACACTGTCAGCAGCTCCCGCTGTTCCCCAGAGGCTGATCACAACCACTTAACCGCTCACGCACCATCGCGCTGCTGCGTTCTGCAGCCTCTGCCTCACATCAGGCACACGGGCATGAGGGCGACAAAAGCATTTCCTAAGTTAAACACAGAGCAGATCGAGCAGTCAGAGTTTCCACATCTCACTAAGCCCGACGGTTCTTTTCAAAAGGAGTCGTTCACAAAACGTAAGCAATCCTCCCGGTGAAGGAGCAATGCATTCTTGGGGATTTTAGCTGGACGGATCTCCAGCCCTGACCTTTCCCGCACCACTGAAGACGCTCTCAGTTTAACGACCATCAGGATGCCAGGTCATGAAGTTTGTGCTAGCAACAGGGTTGCAGAGAGGACCACAGCTTCTCCCTTTCCCCACGCCCAGTCCAATACAAACAGACAGATGTCTACAGCAGCCTCCAGACCAGGAGTCCGTGCAGCAGGACTGCTTTAGCTCCAAAGCTTTGACAGAGCCTCTAATTATAGGTGTGGCGAGGCTGTTTGTCCATAAAATAGCAATGGTGTTTAGTCATACACCAACTGCCCGGGAAGCTCTACCTTCGCTCCCGCTCAGCTCCCGGGGCACCAGCAACTGCCCGCGCAGCCGCTGCTCCCGATGGGGAGAGGGACCGCGGCAGAGGGCAGGATCCCGGCAGAAAGGACCGGCAGCCCGCTGCTCGCCGTCCCAGCAAAGACCCGCGTCCACCCCCTCCGCGGGACGGCGGAGGAGCCGCCGCAGCCCGCGCCTCCCGCCGGCAGGGGGCACCCCCACCACCACCCCCCCCCCCGCGCCGACACGCGCCCGGCCGCCGTTCAAACCGCGCGCCACTCTCCGCGCCCATCTCATTGGCCGTCCGCCAGCGCGCCGGCCCGGCGCCCCGCGGGTTGCCGGGAAGTGTAGTCCCGGCGGGGGCGGCGAGGCGGACTCCAGCTCCCAGGGGGCGGCGCGGGCAGGGCCGCACGTGGTGGGCGCCCCGCGGCACGGCGGCGGCCGGGGGCGGCGCTCGGCGCGGAGCCGCCGCCCGGGCGGGGCGGGAGACACCACCCCCTGCCCCCCCCCGCCGCCCGCCACCGCCTCCCGGGAGCGCTCCGGACGGCGAGGCGGGACGAGGGCGAACGGCCCCGGTGCCTTCGCGCTTCCCCCCTCCGCCTACCGGGTGCGTATGTTTGGGGGGGAAGGGGGTCACCTTGCCGCCGTGCGCGCCTCCGCCCGCCCCGCAGCACGGACCCCTGTTCCTCCCCGGGAGGGCGAGCCGGGGACGAGGCCCCCTTCCCCCACGCTGTAAAGGGCAGGGGAAGGTTAACGGCAAACTTGGCCCCGTTCCCCCGGGGAGGGATGGGGATCGACCCGTCTGGCCGTTTCCCGGCTCCGGGGACCGAGCCGCGGCCCCGGAGCGAGGGCAGGGCGGGCGGGGGGGGGGGGGGGGTACGGCTGCGGGAGCGGGAAACAGAAGTGAAATCGAAATCTGCCAGAAACGGCGTTTCGTTGGTTGTTTTTCGTAAACCCTCCTCCCTATCGGATTTTTTTTTTTTTCCTTCCCCTCCAGCCCCGCTTCCCCCGGGAGCGGCACGACCCGGTGCCGGCCGGGGCGCAGGGTGAGGAGGCCCCCGGGCACGGCCGCCCCATCCCCCGCCGCCTTCCCACGCACCCGCCCGGGTCGGGTCGGGTCGGGTCCCCCCACAACTTTCCCGGCCGCGGCTCCGGGCTCGACGGGGCGCATCGCCGCCCACGGCCCGGCGGGGAGCGCAGCCCGCCCCGGTGCCCGGCGCCCCCGGGGACGCTCCGCCGCGGCTCGCAGACAAAGGCGGGCGCCGGGAGCCGCAGCGGGGACTCCCGGGAGAGCCTCTCCTGGCCGGTACCGGCGATCCCCAACCGCTCCCCATCACCCCCGGCACCGACTCGCAAAGTTATCCCGCTGCGAGGAGCTCGGCCCGCGGCCGGAGTCCCCAGCCCTCCGCCGCCCCAGCGCACCCGGGGCAGCTCCGCCGTGGGGGCTACCCCCGCCGGGGCAACTCCGAAAATAGCAATCACGACCCCCGCCCCCCCCCCCAGGGGTGCAGCTCCGGCGTACTCCTCCGCCCCCCCCCCCCCCCGTCTCCGGGGTCGACTCCGAAATAGCAAACCCAGCCCCCCCCACCCCATCCGGGGCAGCTCCGACACAGCAACTACCCCCCCTTCCGGGGGGAGCAACACTGAAATAGCAACGGCCCCCCCTTCCTTCGGGGGCAACACCGACACAGCAATTGCCCCCCCCCCCGCATCAAGCGGGTGCAACTCCGAAACAGCAACCGCCACCCCCAAACACTCCCCCTTCCCCCCTTTTCGGGATCAACTCCACAACAGTCACTGCCCCCCCCCCCCGCTCCGGTGCATGTTCCGGAGTGCGCTGCCCGCCCCCCCCCCCGCAGGGACGGAGCCGAGCGGGACCCAAGTTTGACGGGGCTGTCAAGCTCCCGCAGCGGATTGAATGAGACGATCGCTGCCCGCCGCCGCCATCCCCCCGCCGCAGACGGGTGCCGAGGCGCAACCGTGCTTCCCCCCCACACACTCCCCGAGCCCCTCCACGGCGGGACGGCCCCGCAGCCGCCGCTGCTGCTGCTACTGCTGTCCCCGGGAAGGCGGGAGGCAGCGGGCCGCGGAAGCCGGCGCGGCACGGCGGGGCTCGCAGCACCGGCGAGGGCGGCGAGCACGTTTCCCGCACGCTGTAGACAAAGAAACGGCGCAGGCAGCTCCGCACGGCGAGAGCAGCGGCGGCAGCGGCCCCGCACCGAGCCCCACCGCGAACTTCCAACGGGAAGGGGTTGGGGACGAGGGACGGGCGGGAAGGTGGGGGGGAGTAAAAAAAAAAAAAAAAAAAAATTTAAAAAAGAGAAAAAGATAAAAAGCCGCAAAAAAAATCGCTTGGGGAAAAAAAAAATTACAGCCGGAAAAAAGCGGCGAGCGAGGGGTTGGGGGGGTGGGGAGAGTCGCGGGGCGGCGGCTCACCTTGGCGGAGATCTCGGCGCTGGTGTCCACGGCCGTGTCGGACATGGCGGGGGCGTGCGGGGCTGTGGCGGGGCTGTGGCGGCGCGGGCGGCGGCGCGGGCAGAACAATGCCAAGATGGCTTTGCGCGAGCCAGTGGGGACTCACGCGGCGCCACGGCCCCTCTTATAGAGCCGGGGGCGGCGCGCGCGCTGCCCCGCGCCGCGCCCATTGGCCGCGCGCGCCGCGGCCGCCGGCGCCCATTGGCCGCGGCGCAAACAATGGGCACGGCCGCTTAAAGGGGCAGGCGCCGGCGCCGCCGACACTGCGGCGATGAGTTCGGGCTCGGCCTCAGCGTGGGCGAGGCGCGGGGCGGTGGGCGGCAGAGCCCCGCCCCCTTTCCTCCCCTCCCTTCCCGCTGCCTCCGCCCCCGCCGCCTCCGCCCCGCCCCGCCGTGTGAGGCGGCGGGCGGGCGGCCCCCCCCTCCCTTCTCCCCCTCCCCCCCGCCCCGTTCCCCGCCGCAGCCAGCCCGCATGCCTGCGGAGGGGCGGGAGGCGTGCGCGCCCGCCCGCCCGCGGAGGGGAGGAAAAATAATAAGAGTTAAAAATAATAATAGTAATAGTAATGCGGGAGAACCGGCGCTGCCCCCCCCTCCCCCCCCAGCTCCCCCGGGGCCTCCCCGCGCCCGGGGAAACGGTGCCCGCCCGGGGCGGCCGGTGGTGCCGGAGACGGCGGGTGGTACCGGGGAGCCCCGTCCCCTCGGTCGCCGCCGGGGTAACCCGTCCCCCCTCCCCCACGCAACCTGCGCCCTGTTCTGAGCGCCGCGGAAACTTTTTTGCCACAACAACAACCGCCGCCCCCGGCGGGGAGCGGGGGAGGGGCGGCCAGCCGGGGTGCCGGCCGCCGGGCAGAAATGCGGGATTCCCACCCATTTGCTTATTTTACAGTAAAAAAAAACAAAACCAAAAAAAAACCCAAACGCATCCAGTCCGCCTCACCGCCCCTCTGCCCACACACACACCTTTCGCGAGCTCACGCCTTGGCACGCACCGGGAGCTTCCCCACACTCCCCTCTCCGCAGCCCGCCGTTATACCAGGCTGCGGCACCCTCCCCCCCATGCCCGCGAGCACCGGGGCCACCTCTGCCCCCCCCCCCCCCCCCCGCCGCCGGGTAACGGGGCACCGACGCGGCGAGTGAGGGGGCTCTGCCACACTCAAGATGGCGCCGAGAGCCCTTCGTGGGGCAACCACACGGTTTTGCCACCCCCCGGGAGCCGCTCCCCAGCCCGCAACGGCCCCGCGGGTGAGAAAGCGCCGCGCGTAAGCGTCCCCCGGTGCGGAAGGCGAGAAGGAAGCGGCGAGGGGGTGAAGAAAAGCACCCGGAGACGGAGCAGCACCTCTGCCACACTCAATATGGCCGCCAGGCTAAGGCAATAGTCGGCAGAGCCTGTCCTCGGAGGGCGGGATATAGGGATCGAGTGATGCGGATTGGTCGACAACGCTGAGCGAACGCTGTGCTGACGCTTTGCGGCTTTTTAGTGGCTGAAGCCCCTGTCTGTCTAAAGCGGAGTGGTTTTGAAAACCCGGAGCGGGCGCGGGGCGGCGCGTTGGAGCGGAGCTGGGGCCACCTGGCTAGGCGTACGGGGCACTCTGCGGGGAGGGGCGCGACCCCCGGCTGGGGGGGGGCTGCCGCGGGCGGAGGGTGCCCTTCTCTCGGCCGCTGGGAGCCGGGCTCCTCCCGCCCCCCAGGTTTTCAGGAGAGCTGCAGAGAAGCAATGGCAGCCCCTGCACTGCCTGGCACCAGGCCTCGCAGCACGAGGCATCATGGCGCCGGCCTCCCTGACCCCATCCCCACATGCGCCCAGCAGCTGGACACCGAGGCCACAGGGCCCTGTTTCCCGGACAGAATGTGCCTTCCACAAAACGTAGTAGCACCACAAACAGGCTGCTCTATGCCGGGTCGCACCATGGAACACTCTCCTCCTCAGACTCAAGTGTCCTGCCCCTCCTGGGAGCAGCCCTGAGGTGATGAAGATGGGGGGGGGGGCGGGTGTCAGGGCCTCAGGGTTGTGGCGGGAGCAGGAAGCATCGTGGCGGCTGAGACCTCGTGTCAGCCACTGACCGTCCGACTGACCTCGTGCCGGGGCTGGCCATCCCCTGCCCTGACCGTCCCCCAGCCCCAGGGGCCGCCTCACCGTCTGTGAGCGCTGCCACAGAAAACTCTCGCTTTGTGTCAGAGCCGGTCTCGGCACAAGGGTGCCCCGCTCGCGGCTTTCGGGCGCCAGTGGCGAGCCGGTGTTTAGTCAGGAGGGGCCTTTTGGGGACAACGAATTTCTCACGTTGGATGTCCCGCTCTGACCTGGCGGTGGGAGCGGGGAGAGAGCCTCTCCACCCGCTTGGGGGGAAGGACAGGGCTGTGGAAACCGGGATTTCTGGTCGCTGCTGGCTACGCCTCTCGCTTGGTGTGTTCAAGACAAGGGCAGCTGCTGTCTATTCCCGGAGACCACACTCAACAGCGGCTGTGGGTTTGGGGCAGGTTGCTTACAGGGCTAGAGGCAGGAGCGCCCTCTGCCACTGCCGAGCCCGGGGCTGGTGGGGACAGTGAGTCTAAATGCGTCCGAAAGAGGAAAGAAAAAAAAAAAACCAACAAACCAAGCCCAGCCCTAAAATAAAACACTTCTGGTGTAACTTGGCTTTAATGTGTGCCTTTTCCTCAAACCAGAGATGTTCCTTTGGGCTTGGGGTTCCCACATTTCACGAACAGTTAAAAAAAGAAAGAGAGATGTGGGATATTTGGGGAAGAAAATTAGGAATCCTCAAGGGATGGTCACACTAGGATCCCACAGAAGACAGAGAGAGGGGGGAGATGAAAAAAACTGAGCCTGGAGTGGAAACAAAACTGCCTTAAACCACTCTGCGTTGGAAATCCATGTATAGCCCTTGCCGTCGTCCCTCCGTGCAGCGGGATGACCCGGCTGGTGAGTGCCCCTGCGTGTAAGGCAGAGAGAAACTGGCTCAGCTTAGCGTTTCATGCCTCAGCAGTACAAAAAGAAACGACAACAAAAAACTGTTGCCTGTAAAAGGCAGCTGCCGCTTTACCTCTTCTCCACCCCTCCTGCCGGCCCGGGCTGGGGAGCGGTTCCGCAGGGAGCAGCGAGAGGAGGGTGGAAAGGGACTTTGCAAAAGTGTCCGAGCATCAGGCACAGAAGTTTCCAGGGCTGAGCTCTGCCTAGGATCTCGCTCCGTCTGCAGCAGGCGATCACTTTGGCAAAGGAGTCGAGGTGCTGGAGGAGGCAGTAGGACTTTTCCCTCCTCGTCGGCTGTTTCCCTAGCTCAGCAAGTAGCAGCCTCTCTAATCCCCAGCGAAGATCCTGCTGCTCGGGCGATTATTTCATCGCAGCAAGCTGCTCCTCGGAGGAAATTCTCATTACGCTCTTCAGAGAGGCAGGGGAGGGGCGACTGTCACTCAGCTGCTCTGGAAAAAACAGAGGGATGAGCCTGCAGCATCCGCGGGCTTCGGCGCACGAGACGTGGTAGTGTTTCTAGGTCAGGCTGCTGATGGCGGGGCGTGAAGCCGGCAGAGATGACATCCTGGCTGTGTCACCTTCTGTTCCTCGATGGGCAAGGGTTCCACGCGGGGGCTGTGGCTTTGTGGACATTTGCTCTGTGGGGCCAGGAGGATCACTTTCGGGGGGGGCTGGAGGGCGATGGGAAGGTGGGAAGGAGCTTCATGTGTGCTCACAGGAGGAAGTGGAGGCGTGTAGAGCACTGGGGCCGGCTCATGGGTCCAAAAAGTATCTTTGTGAGACTGTGGGGCCAAGGCTGAGACCTCATCGCAGGAGACAGAAACTGCCCTTGGAGAGCACTAGCCACCCCAGCCCACGGAAGGGCCAATGAGGCTGTCCTCCTCCCCACATCCCGGGCTGCTGCTCTTCCGTCCATCCCCACGAACCACGTAAACAGGAGGGAGCGGGTCCCTGTGGTGCACTTTAATTAAGGGATGGAGACAGCGACTTCGCCTTTCCCCAGAGGATTGCAAAAGGCCCAGGCGGGCCCCACACTTCAGCTCACGGCCATCCCTGCTCCGACACGCGCTCTGCCCCCTGCGTTACAAAACAGGGCTCTGACTCACTGGCCTTTCCCAGCCCGCTGCTCACTGAGCCTGGAGACATTTGCAGGGATCCCTCAGAGGGATGTAGGGAGTCTGGCTGCTCTGCACCCCGCTGCCAGCACCCAGAGCGGGATGTGGCAGGCAGGACATGGCATTGTCCCACCAATGTCCTCTTCAGGCTTCTGCGTGGAGCCCCAGGGCAAGGAGAGCTTTCTAGGGAGGTTAACCCCCGTGACTGGAGAATACGGGAAAGTGAGTGTGACCTCTCCAGGTCCCCTGACCCCAGCAGGCAATGACACCATGGTCCCTTGATGTCCAAGATGCTTGCTGGCTTCTCTACAGCTCTGCGAAGCCGCTGCCCTAGCTAGCCAAGAGGTGGTGACAAGGGAGCACCCTTTTCTGCCTCCCTCCACTGGGTGCTGGCAGGAGCCAGGGCCAGGTTGAGGGCAGCAACACACCCCAGCGCTGCTGCTAATCCTGCTCCTGCCTATGGGCAGGGTGGTGACACGATGGAGGGACGAGGGAAGCCTCCGGTTTGGGATGCTGGCTTTTCCAGAGAGCCCAGCATCACCTTCCTGGCTGCAGAGGGCCAGCGCCAGGGATGCCATGAACCGGGAGCCAGCACTCAAATTCCTGTCCTTCCCTGCCTGCGTGCCAGGACGACACTGGCTTGCCCCTGGCAGGTTGCCAGGGCCCCACGGCTGGATTTAAAGACAGCAAAGCTGATTATTGCCTTTCTCTCAAGTGAAGGGTGAGGAGGGCTTCAGGGCAACCTGCGCCAGAGGCAGGGGAAAGAGACCTGTGCCCCAGGGCGTGAGCTTGGTGAAGTTGGAAAACAGTTGTTTCTCTCTTTTAATTAGTTTTCTGTTTTTTCACCCCCGGTTTGAAGGTTGGTTGTGACCACGAGCCCGAGTGAACAACGCCGTGGATCCGACTCAGGGCAAGGGCCTATCACACAGAGATTACACACCCACACCCTGCCCCAGGCCTGGGCCTTGGGCCAGAGACGTGGTTTCACTCCTCAGGGCTCCGGTCCCACTGCTAGAAGTGATGCACGGAAGAGATTTTAAATGAGAGAGAGAGGAAGGTGGGAGGGAGGAGGCGAGGCCAGATTCTCTTCCCTCCCTGCCTCTCTCAGCGCTTTGCAAACACATTGTCTTTGCAATGTCCTCAGCAGGAGGGAAACCCCCCCTGCCGCACGTGCCCAAGGCTGGATGCGTGTTGAGGCAGGGATTGCTGCATGGTGTGGCCAGCCCTGGGCACATCACCCCGATTGTGCCCTGCTGTCCGTCCTCCTTCCTCCTGCTGTCCCCAGCAGGACACCCCCCAGAGCCACCCCATGGGGATCCCCACCTGACCGGGGCCCCGCTCCTACCCCATGGGGTGCTGATGACCATCATCCTGCAGGGACAACAGCATGGAGAGCCACCACTCCTTGGTCTCATCCCTCCTTGCCGCGTCGGCACACCTGGGAGAAGACGGACACACAACGCGCACGCACACACTCACAAAACCAACCCTAAATCTGGATCAGTATCAGAGAGAATTAATTACTGGCTCATGCATATTCAGATGAGAAACTCAGCTGAACCTGGCGGCAGTTCGGCGCCTGGGGCGGCCCTGGAAAGGAGAATTCCTCTGGAGAGATATAAATCACCGCTCCCCTCTATCGCTTCCCCCGTGGAGCGCTACCTCCTGGGGAAGACTGAACCTTGATTTCCTTTTTTTCCTCCTTCTTCTTCGTTTTCAATCTGCGCGGGGCCCCTGTAATTACAATGGGCTGCTTTAGGGCTTGAGTTATTTATTGGGTAACAGTGACACACCTACCCGGCTCCAGCGCCTGCCTGCCCGCATGTTGTGGCTTGTCCTGCCTACCCAGCAGCGCCCGCCATGCCATGCCGTGCCTTGCTGCTTTACCTCGAGACGGCCCAGGCAGCAGCAGCAAACAGGGACCACCAGCCTTAAGCAATCCACTAAAGACATGTCCATGGTGGTGTAGCCCCTGCGAGCAGGGGCGAGAGCCACACTCTTGTTTTATTGCAAAACACCATCTCACACACACATTTGTGTGCTGCTGTGGTGGTCAGTGGATGCCACCGAAGCTCACACCGGCTGTGAAATCTTTGGCCCCATTTTACAGGTGGGGAAAGTGAGGCACGGAGCAGGGAGGTGATTTGCCTGGGGTCATCCTGGGAGATCGGCAGAAGAACCCGCGCCTCCGGCCAACATGCGGCTGGGCAAGAAGATGCTGGCCAAAGCGCTCAGCTCAACACTTCGGCTGGCAGGACCCGTCCCCCAAGCCTCTGCTTTGCTTCCCGGTGGGGGTCCTCTGCCCAGCCTCGGCTCCACATCCCCCTGCCCAACCCTGCTCCCCCCACATGCAGGCTTGTGCGGAGGAGGTGAGCACTCAGGGCTGGAGACCACATGGCTGGAGGGAATTAAATAATTGATGGGCCAGAAGTCTCGAGCAGCTACTGAATCTCCAGGGGCAGCATTTGAGAAGCAAAGCAGAACCCCGGACAAGCCCCTTCTCTCTGATACAATGCCAATGTGTGTCACTCCTTCCTGGGGCTTCTGGTGGGCTGAAGACGTGGAGTGCTGGGGATGGGAGCGCTCCTCCGCTCACCTCGCCTCCCAGCTCGACCCCTGCGCTGCTGGAGAGCTGGAGGGACTGGCCGCCTTCCAGCTAGGCGGGAAGGAGGCCGCTGCTTCCAGGCTGAAACTCTCCTGCATGGGATGGTTCCCATTGAGCAGCACCCTTGGAAAGAGCGGGCTGAGTGGGGAGGAGGAAAAAAGCCTGCAAAATCAAGCCAGGTGCCCAGCTCTTCCCTGTACAAGAGCGTGAGGCCACAAGGAAGCAGCAAGCTCCACACCAGTGACAGGGACAGCTCTTCTGCCATTGCCAAGCTGCAGCCTCCTTGCTGTGGGAGCATGGAGAATGGCTTTAAAATTTACAGGAGAAAAGCAACTGGATAAATTCAGCATAGAAATCAGAAGGAATTAAATCCAATGGTCCTGCTCCCTGCTCTGGAGGTCCCTTGGCTCCAAAGCTTCAGCAACTGGGAGAGGGTCGCTGCCCGACGGCCCCATTCCTGCTCCCTGCCCTGAGCATCAGGACAGAGAGGATGGTCACTCACTGCTGGCACAGCCACACTGGGCATCGGGGGTTCCCAAGGCAAGAGGGATAGCCCCTGTGCGATGGCCGTGGCCACGTGGATCCCAGGCATCAGCCTTGCAGTGTCTCAGCATCAGGAGGAAGAGGTTTTCCCACCTGAAGCGTTGATGCAGAGTTGCCATGGGATTTGTCAGGCTACGGGATGAAGCATGTCCCTGCGCTAGACATATTTGTTGATATTTAATCCACCAATAAAAGTGGTGCATAACCAAATTGAATATTTAATTTAATATACGCTAACCAGGAGCTGGTTGGCATTTCATCCAATGGAAAATGTTTACTGCCCTCTCTCTCTTTTTAACAGATTTTTCATGAAAAGTTGTTGATTTTTTTTTTCTTGGGATTTATTCACATCTTTTTTTCTTTTAGGTGATGCTGTTGTGATCTGAAAATGACGATTTTCATTTACCAGCTCAGGAGTTTAATGAACAAGCTATTTGAATAACCATTTGGACAAGTATTAAAAAAAAAAAAAGAGAGAGAAAAAGAATCCATTTCAAATCCTTAGAAATAGCCCCCCCTACACCAACTTCAGTAATTTGCAGAAGAGCAGTTTCTTCATTTTTTTTCCCCAGTATACTAGATGAAACAGTTGAAAGTGTTTGAAGCTGGCAAGAAAAGCATTTCTAGCTACTGATGTCATGAAAACATAAATTGGCAGATTTTTCACGCTGGGTCAACGTGTAGCGATAAGCACAATACCATACCTTTAGGAGCAGTATTTGTTGGTAAACAGATGGGAAGCAGCCTATAATGTCCGTAGTCAATAATATACAGCCAATGTGCATTGGCAGGGTTGCTGTTGGAGCAATAAATCACACATCTTCCTGGCCGAGCCTGGACCATCCTGTGTGCAGACACCGTTGAGCCTGTTGTGGGCAAAACACACAACGTGGAGAATCACAGTGAATAATTTAGAGAGCACCCTTGTTCATCTCTCTTAAACTGCCCATTGAGTCATTTCTGCTGCTCCCATTTCAAGCGGCCAGAGGAATCCTTCCTATTTTCCATGCCAAATATAGCAGTTTTTCCAGAAATGCTCAAACACACAAGCCAGGAAGTTTCCCTTCTCCGGGTGAGTCACTGGAAGTTCAGTCTGCACTTTCACGATTGCTTCAAGCTGATCGAAATCTGTGCCGCTGCCAAAAGGAGCCGTCCAGCCCTGCCTGGTGAGCGACCTCACTCCCTCCTTGTGCAACGAGAGTCAGATTAGGGAACGGATCAGGCTGAAAACAAATCCTGCTGGTTGTTTTTTTTTTTTTTAGAGGAACGTTGATTTTCAACCAAATCATTTGGCCAACTCATCTCACGGCTGTGCAGACTTGAGAGGAGGTTTGTCTGATCTGAGAGGTGTGTTATAAGGATGTTCCTTACATCAGAGTGACTAAAGGCAGAGGCAAAGGGGATATTGGCAGAAATGCCGTGCCCGTGGGATCACAGATGGGTGCGTCCCCTGTGTCATGCAGCTCAGCTGCAGAGCTGATGGGGGCTTTGCTCACACCCTAACCCTGGGATGGGAACACAGGGAAGAACCCTGCCTAGAAGGGATTTTCTTGGGTGCCATTTCTCAAATCCAGGACAAGCATGTGATTGGGGACATCGGGACCAATCTGTATCTCTTGACTGTCCCCTGCTAGGCCAGGATGCTCAGGCATCCTACTTCAGTGGAGATACCTGTGATACGCAGGATTTCAGAGAGGAGGGATATGTCAACCTCCTCGTTTAGGAGCAGGACCACTCTCTTCCTACTTCTTCTCTCCCTTCCACCCTCCCACATCCCCCAGCACTTTTTCTAGCTACTTTCCACATTGGTTTCCAAAGAAAGGGAGCCTTCCTCCCATTTTTGCTGCCCATTCCCTTCTAATTGTTGCAAACCCATGGGACCAATTTTAAACAAACTTGATGGGGACGTGAGGGGGAGATCCTAGATCTTCTTGCAGGTGTCCTGGAAACAAGTGGCTAAGCAGAGGGGGGACGCTCACTAGCACCCCTGCCAAGAGACTGGCCACCACAAACACAGGCTTTTTATTAGTCACCGGAGAATCCACACCAAGCACCACATCTGAAGCATGGTTTTGAAGCTGCAATTTCCCCAGCGCTGCTCATCCCTGGGGGTGCACCTCAGCTTCTCCCAGCTTCACTGGGCACCCTCCTGCCCCTTCTTTAGTGGGCGTGGGGCAAGCATCTCTCTTGCAAAGGCTGTGCCCTGGCAGGCCTGGGGTTTTGGGGCTGCAATCCGCTTCATGGGGCTCCTGCATGGGTAAACCAGCCTGGTTTGTTTGTTATGTGTTTCCAGTGCTCTCGAGAGCTGCAGCTTTCGTGGCTGGGGGATCCCTGTGGCTCCATGGACTGCTTTTAAGGAAGGGTAACTGAGGCCAGCAAGCGTCTTGCCAGGTGGTGTTGGTTTGCTACAAAGGAACTTGCATCTCTAGTGGGATATTTTTGGAGATCAGCAAAGCAGAACAGGTTGAAAATCCGTGCTCTAGAAACCTGCATTATTTTTTTCCTCCTCCCAATGTTTGTTCCGTTATTTCTCAGAGACGGTGCTCGCCTCTTACCGGAGCAGCCTTGCTGACAGGCAATTTCTCTGCCTCCTTTGGAAAGGCATCCCCGCTCGCCTCCAGTCTCTCCCTCCCTCCTCCGAGGGAGCCTCATGGCCAGAGTTTCCTCCTGCTGGCCCTGATCCAGGCAGGCACTTACGCAGGTCACTGCTCCAACTCGGAAGCTAGTGGATCGCTCCCAGGCTGCCCCAGGGACTAACAGGTTTTCCTGCTCCATCTCCTGGAGAAGCTGAGGAAGGGAGAGGGGGGTCCGAGCTAGGGCCAGAGCTGGCTCCGGTGCCCGTCTCTGGGTGAGCTATCGCAGGCGCTGGGGTAGTTCTTCCCTACCGTACATGACACTGCTGTCCTCAGGTGCTGGCACTGCACTGCAGGGTGGCAAAGCCACCAGAGTGGGACATGACACCTCCTGGGCAGGGCGGGCTGGAAGGGTGCCTGCGGGCAGTGGCAGGCACCTGGGCAGCCCCAGCGCCGGGCGGGACAGCCCCGTCACGGACTGCTGGCTGACACCAAGGAAAGTTCTTTCTTCCAAGGGCTATGCTTCCTATCATCTCCTGCATTTTCCATCTGCCAGGGGAGACCAGGGCCAGGACTCACCCTTGCTATGAAAGCCTCTAGGCAGGATGTGCCACCATACCTGCCTGCCCTCCTTCTCCCCAGGGTCCCTAGGAGATATGGCAATGAGCAGCCATGCTCAGACTGTGACTCTCTTGGATCCCTACAGCTCCTGCCCTGCCATGGTGCTGGCAGGTGCTGGGACACTGATGGTCCCTCCCCAGGTCCAAGTGACTCGGGGTATGGGGACACAGTTTGAAGGGGGCACCCCGCAGTGATCCCCTCTCTGCTCCCCTGCAGCCGGACCCAGCAGCTTAGCTCAGGCAGGCACCTTGGCTGCACTGGTGCAACAGGGACCAGCCCCTTCGTGTCCCCCTGCGATGGGGGCCTGGGTGAGATGCACAAATCGCTCAGGCTAGACACCTTGCGACAGCCAAAATCCACAGCTGAGAGCAGCGACAGGCGTCTGCGTCGAAAGGACACGGCGGGAGCCAGGAGCAAGCAGGAGCAAAAGGCACTGCTGGGGGATGAGACCGCTCAGCACGTGCTGAGCACATTGCAGCCCTCGCCCCGCTGTCTCTCACCTCTGACCTGTGCCATCCCCCCATGGACAAACCTTCCCAAGACCACAGCAGCCGGGACTCAGCCACCCGCACGCACAAGCCGGGGAGGCTTCGGCACACGCGACGCTTCAAAAACCCATCAGGAGGAGGGGACGGAGGGAAGACAGGGGAGCAAGATGGTTCTGAGTGCTTGGAGGTCAGCCCGTACGGATGAATTCAAGGGGTGCTAAGCCATTCCACTGCATCCTTGTGGCAGATGCCCCTGGGTCGAACAGGCTCTGCCCGTGCCGGCGGTGGTGGGGTCCCCGTGCAGACCCTCCGGCTGCGCCGCTGATCTGCCTCCTCCCCTCCACGGCTGCCCCTGGCAGATCAGTCACAGGCTGGGCAGTGGGTGCCGCGGGACGGAGCGGAAATGAGGCAGCTGAGGCCCTGCGGATCTGCTGTTTATCTCCACGCCACTCGCACGCCCTCGGTCGGGCTCCGGAAGAGTAAATCACCCCGGCCTTCCCCAGCCATGTCGTTTCCATCCCCGGCTGGGACAACGGGGTCCCCACCAGTGATTCCCGCACCCCACGCATCCCACAGCCGGCAAGCCCGGGCTGAGATCTGCTCCCTTAGCACGGCTGGGACTCCGTTCCCGTTCCCTGGCTGAGCTGCACGGGCTTTGCCCCAGGATGTGAATTTGGGTGCTGGAATTTATCCGCGGCTGTTTTGGCTGTGGCTGAACTCCACCTCCGGGCAATGACATGTTGTTTCCATAGTAGCTAATGGACTGGAGATGGAAGGGGGGAAACATACCGACACTAAAAAGGAGTCGTGAGTAATGTGGTTGCTCCCAGCACAGAGTAGGAACAACTTTCTAGCACTCGACGGAGCCCCTCCTTCGCCCGGCGCCTGTGAAGTGTCAGGAGGAGAGTGTGTGTGTGCAGAGCTGTGCAGGAGCGGGCACGGGGCAGGAGGACGAGGGGATCCCTGCGGGTGCCGGGGGGTTTGGGGGTGCACAGCGCTGGGGAGGGGGTGCGTGGCAGCTGTGCAGAGGCAGCCTGTGTGAGGAGAGGGGGGACATGGCGAGCACGAGAGCCTGTGGGGAGGGTGCAGCGCAGGTGCTGGGGACACACATGGGTGGCACATGTCTGCAGTGGTGTCCGCACCCTTTTGCGTGCAGAGGGCAGTTGCCGGAGGGAGGATGGAGCAGCCCTGGGCAGACTCACACCGTGGTGGTCCCCTGGAGCAGAGGCCGTCACGGGCAGTAGCGTGGCTGGGACAAGGCAGGCCATGGGTGTCTGAAGGCTATGCTCACCCATGGGACAATAAAGGGTGACAAGGACAAAATCTAGAAGGTGCAAAGAGGCAATGAGGGGATGTCAGGACTCTTCGTCCCTGCTGGACCCCCTGTGCAGGCACTGGGTGGGTCTCGGTGCGAGAGCAGGGGGCAGCCCCGGCTCTGCTGCCAACCCGCTCACAGCCCCCTGACCATCCCTGAGTCCGACGGCTCTCCAGGAGCAGGAAGGACTGGATTTTCCTCCCATGCTGCAGCCCTGGGCTCCCCCCTGGCCAGTTGGGCATGGCACTGTGGGGCCACCACCCTTTGACATTTCTATTGCACTCAGCTATGCAGTGAGCCAAATCTGCCCTCGGGGGAGGACAGCTCCGTTACTCCACATGCAAACTGAGGGTGGCTCCTGGGGACATCCTCGTGCCCATCTTTGGCAGGCAGCCCTGGCCGGATCCCTGCGCCCCGGCTGCTGTTAGCATTTTTCTTCCACTTGCACGTTCCCCAGCTTGTTTGGTTGCGTAGCTCCCGCCGTGTCCGGCTCTTTGTGTTGTTTGCTGTTAAGTAAATCACTGGCAGCTCCCCAGAGCGCTGGGTAATGGCAGGATAATTCCCAGCAAGACCCTGGTAATTCACTTGAAGGAAAGCAGAGCAGAGGAAAACAGCACTATTAACCATTATCCCGGCCTCTCAAAGGCCTCCTCGCCTGCAGAAACGCCGCGTGGTGCAGCAGGCATGCCTGCCATGGCTCCCAGACGCTGCGGGCCATGGGAGGGCCACAAGCAGCAGAGAAGGCCAGGTTTCAGCCTTCTCTTGCCAGCCTGGACCAGCAGACGAAATGCAGGCGGGCACTTCTGCCTGCTGTGGGCACGAGCAGTTTGGTGTCAGTCCCGGGAAAAGTGCCCCGAGGACAAGAGTCGAGCAATGCAGAAGTGCCCATCAGGCAGCGCAGACCTGCGGGACGCTTCCTGGCTTTGGTCTCCTACTGACCGCACGGGATGCATAGCAGGGCTGAGGTCTTGAGCTGCAAGAATGACCTTTTGGCCAAAAGCCCCCAGGCACCTGCCCTGCTGCTGGTAGAGGGCTGGCAGCCAGAGCAGGGAGGAGGGTGGTCACGATGCTGCTGGTGGCTCGTCTGGACCTGGGGGAGCTTTGCCACCTGCATCAGCAAAGATAACGTCCCTTCCAGAAAGCCTCAGCACCTTTCACAGCTCCCTATTGTTGGGACACCCCGATCCTGGCTGGGCCTCACTGGTGACCAAGAACGGGGCTTCTGCCAGGGGTTTGCCAGGGGCAACTCAAGCACCTACCCTGCCCCACTGAGCCACTCCGTGCCCACTGGTTCTGCATCTGTATGCGGATGTCAATGCCAAACAGCTTCACCCGGGCTCTCCAAAGAGCTCCCAGCTGTGTTTCGGAGTTGCACAGGTGTGTGGCATGGCAGGGGGACACTGGGAGGGCAGACCCTCCAAAGAGCTTGGAGGGGGACTTGAGGTGACAGGCTCCCTGCAGAAGCCACCTGCTTCCTTTCAGCTCTGCAACGGGGCGCCGAGCTCCTTTGCAAACCTGCCCCTGAAGCGGCTGTCGGCGTTTCTGAGAGAGGCCTGTGTTTGTAGAAGTGCTGAACTTCCCCCCTGAGCCTCCTGGCAGTAGGAGAGAGCCTGAAGCCGCTGGCGGCAGCCCCCCACCTGGCTCCCCACACCGGCACCCGGGGAGGGCGAGGTGTGCTCCCGCTCCACCCAAACCCATGCTCACACCCCTCGGCATGCTCACACACACACGGACACCCACACACAGAGGAATGCGTACACAAAGGTGCGAGCACACTTATATATATAGGCGCAGGTTTCCTGATGCTTCTCGTTGGTTGGCGTTAGAGCAAAGTCCCGGCTTCGTCAGGAGCAATAAAGGCTTCCAGGCCAGGCTAGTAGTAAAAGTAGTAAACTTTAAGGGGAAAAGGGTTCTCTGACTGTTTCCGCAGTGGCTGTTGCCGTTGCCTGACAAAGGCTTTCCCTCTCTTCACTTTATGCACATGCACATTTGGTCCTGATTAAGTGTGGGGGACTGCAACTCCAAGTGCATGGGGCAGCTCTGCTTCCAAGCACCCGCAGATGCACCCACACCCACCCCGCACATTTGCTCCCATCCAAGTTCCCCTTCCCAGCAGCCAAGCGGAATCTGGGAGACTCTCCCCAAAGTGCCATGGCTTTGGTTGCTCTCCCACGTGCTCCGCAGGAGTGGCAAATCCATGGAGGAGAGCTGTGTTTTGATAGTCAATGCCTGCACGTGTTTCAGAGCAATGGCTCTTGCTCTGTGCTCATGTGGCAAGAAATGAATGGCCCAGGAAAAAGAGGGGGTTGCAGGGACATTGGGAGCAGCCTGTCCCTCTTGGAGAAGTGGGTTCCACCGTTTTGGGCTGTCTCCTGGGGAGGTCCTAGGAGCACTATGGTTGCCCTTGAATGTTTTGTGTCAAAGGAACAGATAATGGCCCTAACCTCGGCTTTCAGGCTCTGCCACAGCCTCACACCATGGAGCACCCAAAGACATGGAGATCTTGAACTTGCCTCAGTAAAGATGTTGGAGGTCCATCCTTTTGGAAACCAAGGGCTTTCTTCCATTTCAAAGATGCAATGATCATTTCCATAACAGCCTCAAGGGCAAAGCATTCACCCTCATCAGCTCCTGTGGCCTCCAACTGTGAGATGCTAGCGTGGAAAGCATAGGACAGATTTGATGTACTTTGCATGAGTCCCTGGAGCTAAATGTGGCAACGCCATGTGCTGACTGCTGTCTCCTCAGGGCAAAAGTCCTCATGTCCAGGGTACTGTGCTGTTGTGGGGCAGCCAGACACGGTGGTGAGAAAGGGAGAAGATGGCAGACATGTGGCAACGTCCAGAGGGACAAGATGAAGTCTGCCAGCTGCAGCAAAGCTTTTCTGAGGAATGCTTCAAGGTGATAGCTGAAGGTGGGATTTTACCACCCCTAATATAACCATCTAATACTGGGATGCCCACTATCATCAAGCAGGATGGAGAACCACCTTCAGTGCACAGTTCATCCTCCCACCTTTCACCCATCCCATTGTGTTAGTGGCCTTCCACCAAGTAGCAAGGAAAAGGAGGTGCTCTGTGTCCAGAAGTACCTCTCAGTTAATAAGCCATCACAAGACAACCTGTTGGGTCACTTGTGAGAAGACAATCCTGGCATAGCTGCCGTAAGGCATATGAGCAGCTCTGATCTAACAGGACTTCCCTCCAGCACCATGATCTGTGGGTTCAGCCTCGGGCTGAGGGCTAGGATTTTGAGAAGGAACAAGTTCCCCAAGCTGAGACCTCCAAGGAAGGCCCTGTTCGGTCTTTCGGGTTGGTGGCAGTTCCAGACACGTGCCGAAGATTTACGTGTCAGAGAGGCTCCCACGCCTTTGCTGACTCTGGGCTGGGGTTAGCCACACTTTGGCTCTCTGTCCTTGACTGTTTTACACTGCATATTAAGGGATCCCTTGAAGGTAGAGAGGAAGGCAGGTTGGATGAGCTGTCTCCCCAGCCTTGATTTCAGGGACCCCATTTGCTCACCTCCAGGTCTTGGTGAAGCAGATGGAGGTGCATTGCATTTGGGAGGATCAGACCAGAAAGAGTGGCCATCCCTCCCATGTGGCTTTTACACCACAGGCCACTGTATTTTGCTCACTTACTCCTACAAAGGATGCCAAATCAAACACCTCTTCCAGAAGGGAACCAATTCTTGATCTGGAGATAAAACCATAGGGTCTCGGTCTTTCACTAGCTGGTTGGTTCTGATGATTAATCATGCTTCTTGTTGAAGAAGCCTGATCATTTCTAATGTGGGTTTACTCTGGCTTTGGAATTTAGGCATTGGTTTGTTGCCTATGTTAAAGCATTTAGCATTGAAATGGAGGCAATTAGGATCCTGAGAGCATTTTTAATTTAAAAAACTTTAACTCCTAGTTAAGGGTTTTGTCAGTTAGTATAAAGAGAGTCGTAGGACCTCAGATGAAGACTAAGGCAGATGATTTTGTTAATGGAGCAGTAAAACAATAAATCAATGTGTAAAGGTGCTAGATTAAAATGGGTGTAGACGGAGCAATAAGGATATTTTAGCATCAGCTATCCTCATAAGACATTAACAAAGTCAGACTGTATGAACCCCACCTTCTTAAGACACTTGTGAGATCAAGCACCAATAATGAAACATTAAGTGGCCCTAATGCTTCAACTAATGCGGAACTGATAGGAATATGATGTTAGCCAGCAGAGGTAGGTATCCCAGGTATGTGCTGTGGGATACCTGCTTGGGGTATGTTGAGATGAATATGTACGTTTGGATTGCTGTAGGGGATCAAAGGGCGTGTCTGAGGCTTTTGTTTCCCAGGGTGAGGTCTCCGACACCTGTGGTGCATCTTCCTTCTGCCAAGCCAGAGAGATTGGGAACACGATGAGAAACGGCTGGAGGTTTTACTTTGTTAGAACGCGTCCTTAATGTCGGCAACAGGCTGTAGAGTTTGTGTTTTGTTGGTTTCTCCTCTGTAAATGTTCGGTGTTACCTACAACAACTGAAATTAGCTTTCCTGCGGCCTTAGGAAAACACTCATACACCTCTTAATCTCTGTTTCATTTAGATAACCAGACTAGGCATGTGTGCTCTCGTTCTCTCCCATGCTCAGACTTCCTTGCAGTGACTCTTTTCTACATCTTCTCCCATATTTCATCACCATTAAAAACAAAACAAAACAAAACTGAAAAGCATAGGCAGGACTTCTGCATCAGCCATGTCATTGCTCTCTATTTAAACATCCAAAAATTGTGCTACTACTTTTAGTCCCATATCACAGTAGGAGCTCTGCTTGAGTTGGTTGCTCTGAACATTTCCACCCTCCCACTCAGTACATCAAGTCCACAGTCTGCTCCTTGCATTTGACTTGCTAAGATGTTTGGTTTGAACAGGTTGAGTTCACCAAAGGAGCAAACCACTGAGCAGGACTGTGATGCCCTTATCTCATTACCCGTCCTTCTGCCATGTGCCAGCGTTATCAGTGGTAAGAAGGATTCAGGAGCATCCACCTTCCAGGGGAAGCCCGTGGGGAAGACTCCTGTGTGTCAACAGAGGTCAACTATTTCTGAGGCCCACCGGTAGCTGGCTTCTGTAGGAAATACTTTATTGTGTTGTATCACAGAGTTCGCAGTCAAAACATTCATGAGAACAATGTTGTGGTCATGCAGTGACCTTCACTTACCAAATCCAGGATTGTTTTTGTGTACCAAACCTCGTTGCCACAAAACCAGGACAATTCATTATTTCTATTCTTGCCTGTTAGTTCTGTGTTGGTTAAAGCTCAGATTCTCTTCCACTCTTTTGCATGATGCCAGGTTAACAGGTCTGATTTATCCAGTGATCTCATTTGCCTTTTTTAGAAATTCTGGCAAAACATTAGCATTTCTCTGATCTTCTTGCAAATAAAGATTAGTGAGGCAGGACACCTCTGCCAGCTCTCTAAGGACTCTTCTGGGCTTGTGAGTTTACTCTTGTATGTGCTCTAATATCTTTCCAAGATTCCAGTGGTCTGTATGATATCTCATCTGATACGAGTATATCCCCCTCCTGCTCTCCAAATGGAATTACTTACCAAGCACAACTTTTACATATCACTGTTAGTTTTATCATCTCTGTGGTGTTAGGTGGAGACTGTATCAATGCTGTCACTTCTTTTGTTCTCCATCTACCTGCAAGTCTCTCCTGTCATCCTCATCCCTGCCCAACATGGATTTTTTCCTTGTTCTTTTTTAGCTTTCTTAATCAATATCTTAAGTTTCCATTTTACTGACTGATTTTAGTGTCCTCCCTCCCCTCCAGTTGTGATGTGTAGCTCTTTGGTTTCCAATTCGCCACTGAATAAGAATGGGCTTGTAGCCAAACCCGTTTCCTCTCTGTTTGCACTGTGACCTGCCAGCTATCAAAAACTCTTTCTGAAGAGCTCACAATATTTTCTCACATTTTTTCTAAATTATTCCTCCCAACGAGCTTCTCTCCTAGTTTCTCTCAGCTTTGGAAAAATTAACCCTATGGAGCATCACACGTAAACTGCCCTTTTTTCCCAGAAAAAGCAGAATCAGGTCATGCTGACTAGTCCCCAGGCAACCACTGCCTTCCAGCCCAGAGATTAATGCATCTGTATCTGTCATAATGAGGTCTGGAGTCATGTTATTTTGTGTCCTGTGTGGTTCCTTTCATGTCAGATTATTACCGACAGTTTTGGCAACCTTCATTCTTTGTTTTTTAACTAGTGGATGTGTCACACCTTCAGGATGGTCTTCACCCAGGTGTAATTTCTCTGAACCCAGTGTTTTATCCGGGTTCCCCCGATAGCAGGCCAAGGAATAGTGAACTGCTCCTGCTCTCTGGTTCAGCTGCCTGGTGCAGAGCCTGGCAGGCAGGACTGCTCTTGGATGTTGGCGTTAGCACGTCGCTCCATGTGCGGTCCAGATCTTGCACTTCGCAGTTATCAATAATCCTAAACCGAGGAAACAGCCCATTCATAAAACGTTCCCTCCCATGCGACTCTCACGCAGACCGTCCTTCTTAAACAGTTCCCCTCATGTGAACCATACCAGTGGCTTTTTTTCCTGCCAATGGCATCAAGTTTCTCCTCATCAGGGAGGGCTTCCCATTCCTTTGGCTTGGTAAGCACACATCTAACCCACGCATCTATGTGACCAAGATCTTTTCCAGCCATGTCCTCTGCCACATGGCCTCATTCTGTTGATAACACATTGTGTTTCAACTGCTTTTATCTCCTCAGCATCTTTGCCTTGCACTGTCAGCCCAATCCTTCCCCAGACTGTCACCAGCTCATCTCAAAGCCATGGCAGTTGCCAGCAGAGCCCCAGTCTACATGTAGCTCTGCCTCCTGCACAGCCCAGGGCTTCATCTGACAAAACCAACGCAGCCAGTCATGTCTGACACCTTCCTTTTCTTTTAGGGCTGGAAGAGTCTCCACAAATCCCCCTTGGACTTTCTTCCATAGGATGTTCACCATACTGGTGTGTGTTAACACCAACAAAGACTTGTCAGAGGACTTCAAAATCCCACCCTGCCTCACTGCTACATCTTCCATCCTTTCTTCCAGGAGCAAGCGCAGCATGTCCTGTAGCTCCTGGGCTATTTAAACATCTCTGTTTACTTTTCACCTCTCAGCCCCAGACTTTAATTCTCCTTCTCCAGTGTATAATCCTTCTCCTCCAAATGCCTGTGGCACCACTTGTCTGGGTGCCCAGAGGGTCTCTGGGGTGGCTCCAGCCTTTCCCCAAAGCCGTACCTGCTGGGCTGAGGCAGCACTGGGGGACAGGCACCTCCAGGTCTGGAGCTTCTTCCCCTTTCCCTGGGCTGTTTGGGGGATTCTCAAATTCATGAGCTCCCCGGAGTGTCTCAGTGCTGGACCAGACACCATGAGCACCTCGTGGCATAGCAAGCGTGGGGAGTTTGTGGTACTTAACAGCCACCTAGCCAGACTGTGGAGCAAGAAAAGGGGCAAGAAAAAGGCAGGGGGGTGTCATTTCCAGAACAAATCACTCGGGCTCAGGCTGACAAAGCGTGTGTGGGAACCTCCCAGCCCTGCAGCCAAGAGGCCAAGGTGATGGACTTTCACATGGAGCTGCAGGCAGCCAGCTGTGGGGGAAAAGACAAGGGAGAGGAAAAGCCTGAAGCACCTCCTAGCAGCTCAGGGAGACCAGGGGAGCACAGAGAGGAGCAAAGCAGCATCCTCCGCTCTTCCCGTGTGTGCAGGCAGCGGGGAGGCTGTTGTGATTCAGATCACAGCCCAGCCAGGCTCGGTGTGCCTTGGCTTGCTGGGAGAGGCTGGCAGCCCCGGGGCAGCGGGTTGTCTTCTGCAAACAGAGATGGCAGCCTGGGGCACCAGAGCCCGCACGCAGGGCAGTCTGCTTGGCCTTCCGTGGGCTCCTTCCTCTTTGGGGCCAAACAGCCCCCAGGAGGGACGTCCTTCACCCCTCCCTGCCCCCTCCGGTATGTCCCCAAGGGCTTTTGCAAAGTTTCCTGCCTGGCAAAATTTTCTGCCAACAGTCCTGCAAGGAAAACTGCAACAAATCTTTTCTGTGTCCCAGCCCTGAGAGGGGGACAGGAGGACAAAGGGGATCCAGAGCAGAGCGGGCTCTCGCTCGGAGGGGACACACAGTCTGTGTTCGAGCCTGTCCGCTCCCTCACCGTGACGCCAGCCGTTGTCCTCCCAAGCGCTGCCTTCTGCAAAGTGGCTTTTCCTGTGGTGTCCTCTGTCACCCCAGTCCTGTCCCCAGGGGACCTTTCTCACTCCTGAGCAATGCTGGTAACTCCTGGCCTTCAGGCTGCTGGCCAAAGGCTTGCCGGCGCGCCTGGGCAGCATAGGCTGGCAGGGGAGGGCGGCTTAGCACGAAGCTTTCTCTTTCCCTGCCCTGTGCACTTCATTGCCGGGGAAGGTGAGAAACACAATGCACAGCCAGCAAAGCCAAGCTGGAAACAACTGCATCCATAAAAGCAGGCAGCCGGCTGTACCGACTCCCCCCGGGCAGCCCTGTGTGGGCACCAGGCTGCAGTGTTAGAGGAAAGATCAAGCTGTTGGTAATCAGCTCAGGGCTCGGGCCGTCAGGATCAGGCCAGAGTCTGAGGGCACAGTGCCTGTTCCTCGGCCACTTCTTTTGGTTTCTTCCCCAGCTTTTCCCTCCCTTAGGCAGCGGGGACTGATCGCATCACATAGCACCAGCAGCAGCTACGACAGGCTGCTGGAGGGTACCATGCCAGGACGCCGATCCATCTCACTACAATCTGGAGCTAATTCTTAATCTGGCGATGAGCTTCGGGGATTTCCCAGCACTGACACACTCTGCAATTGCAAGAGCATCTGAATTACAGCACCGATCCTCCCTCTGCGCGAATGCGGGCCTCTGTCCCTGCAGCAGAAGGAGGTGGTTTATAGTCTAGATCCTATGACACCGGCGTCCCCTAAAGCCACCTCCTTTGTGTATCCAGGCTTCCCAGAGAGGTTCAGCTGCAGGCAGTTATTTTTATGGTCTATTTCTTGGTCCTTTGCTCATGCAATGAAAACGAGTGACACAGAAGCCAGATGGGACAGGTATTCTCGGGTAGGAGCAACTGGCCTCTTTTAGGGGCAAAAAAAAAATAGCCCAGAAAATTACATTAGCTTTTAATGTGGAGGGAGTCTTGGTAGGACATAGTGCAGCATGAAATACAGCCTGTGCAAGAAGAAAACAGAGGTCCATCTCCACCACTGCCCCATGGTAGCCAGCCTGGATGTCTCCCAGATGCACAGGGAGCAGTGCAGGAGCAGGAACTGCAGGGTGGGATTGACCAGGTGGTCCTCTAGCCTCTGGCCACCAGCAGCACAGGGACATCGGAGCTTTCGTATCTAACAGACTTCTATGGGTATTTCTTCCATGACTTTGTCCGCTTTTTCATCAGCCATGTGCAAACCTCTGAGTGCCCAGGGCCTCCTGCAGCAGGGAGTCCTGTGGGGAGTCCTTGCATGACCTACACTGGCATCTCTACCTTCAGTCTCCATTTGCTGCCCCAGTTGCTCTTCTGTTGCAGGTGGCAGGAAGAGTCACCCCTCCTCACCTTTTCCTTGCCACTTGGGATAGTTTAACCTTCTATCACCTCCCCTTGGTGCCTTTTCATCCATGTCAGCATCGCAGCCGTTCCCTGCACGGAACATCCTTGAAGCGCCACTCCAAGCCTCATCCAGCTCTAGGGAATCCTTAGGAAATGGGAGAACTGGAGCAGCAGGGGCAGGACCTGCCATGGGCAGGGATGCAGGCTGCAAACCACCTCACCCTCCATGGAGCAGGGATACAAGGATGCAGGGATTCACGCTGCAAACCACCTCGTCCTCCATGGGGCAGGAATGCAGAGGTGCAGGGATGCATGGATGCAGGGATGCAAGGATGCAGGGATGCAGGGATACAGGCTGCAAACCACCTCGCCCTCCGCGGGGCAGGAGCTGAGGCCCGGCCGGGGTCCCTGTTTCGGGAAGCACTGGGGTTCGCTCCGGGCTTTGGGAACCGGCCGCCCCCCCCACCCCGTCCCCCCCACGCGTTGTCGCGACTCGCAAGCGTGGAGCAGGGCGCCCTCTGCCGTGGGAGAGTGGGGCTGCCGGGAGCGGGCCGAGCGGTTTGGGGGGCGGCGGGGGGGTCCCCCCCCCCCGCCGCCCCCCAAACCGCTCGGCCCGCTCCCGGCAGCCCCGTTACGACGGGATGGTGGGCAGGAAGGCAGACCCCCCCCCTTCCCTCCACCGCAGCAACCACTTGGAGAGGCTGGACCCCCCTTAGCCCCCTCCTCATGCTCAATCCCAGTCCCCCATTCCCAACGAAGGATGCTGTGACAAGCCCCCCGCGCCACGAGTGTCTTCCTCCACGTGGGGCGCAGCACCCTACCGTGGAGTGGGACCTTTCCCCCCCCAGGGGAAGGAGGAGAAACATGTTTGTGCTCCCCGGCTTTTCCTCAAAGGCTCTTTTCAAGCCGCGGCTCCCAGCGAGAGGTGCTTTGCGGCATGTCTGGGCTAGTGAGTTTGGCTGCTGAGGACTTTTCCGAGTGCTTTTTGTCTCGTGCGGCTCTTTCCTTTGCGCCCCGCCGTCTCCTGATCCTCCCTGCACATCCCATCTCTCTCAGGTGCCTCCTCAGAGGGAGCCGTGCATCCTTCTGAGCATCCCCAAGCCGCTTTATGCACCCTGGTTTAGCAAACCAGCTGCAGCAGCAGTGGCTGCAGCGGTGAGCTGAGACATCACAGCGGCCAACTGGCTCCTCTCCTCCCCTGCCGGAGGGCTCTGCGTGTCCCCAGTCCCATTTGTGAACCTGAACGTGGCCGTGGATTTGTACTCAGGCCCCAAGCTGAAAACTCGGGCTTGGAGAAACATCCCCTGCGGCTGCCTCCACTTCCCCAGGGGAACGTCTGGCAGAGCCCGACACCAGCCACGGGCTGATTTATGCCGCCGCCTGAAATAAAGTGTTGCCCGTCCTGCTCTTCATGCTGGGTGAGCTGAGCCCGTTCGAAAACCAGTTTCAGGAGGAAACTTCTGTGATCCCATGGTGTGAACCAGGCCTACACAGACAGGTATGGGGGCACGCTGCACCCCCTGGGCAGGGCATGGGAGGGGTGTTCACAGCAGGCACAGCAGGGATGCAGGCAGCTGTGGGGGCAGACGCCCTGATTCTGCAAGTGACCATGGGCAGGGGCTTGTCACAGCTGGCTTAGAAGAAAGGGAACGAAGGGGCTTTTACTAAGTCCCCAGGTCCCCTTCATCTAGGCGGATCTGGGTGTCAGCGCTCTGGGGGCACAGCATCCCGCAGCACCTGGTGGGAAGTGGTGTGGGGCACCGGGCAGCACCTACCCCACTCTTGCCATGCACTGGGTGCATGGGGCAGGGACACAGCTGGCCCCACATCACAGCCGGGACCTGTGTGACTGTCCCCTTCACAATTACATCCTCCAAGTGATGTGCGCTGCCTCCCCAGCAATGTCTTGCCCTCTTCCCCCTCCAACCCCAGGTCCAAAACTGCACTTTGGGGAAGGAAGCGGTGGTCTTTGTGTGCCTTTAAGACACGGCGATGCTTTGCCAATGCCAGCTGCTCCCCAGCCCCACACGCTCCCCTACAATGCCCTTTTCATGCGCAGCGGCCGTCTGAGCAGTGAAATGCCCCTTCAGAGCAGTGCCGTGCCCGTGCCAGCTGTGACTCTCGCAATGCGGGTGCTCTCTCAGCATGGCACAGCGTCCTTGCCAGCTCTGGCGTGAGCGATGCCAGTGAATACCCCTGGACCGCGGGAGCCCGCTCTCACTCGGTGCAAACACGGCGTCGGCAAAGGTCACTGGGCATCGCAGCTGGCCGGTCCTCCCGGCATCCCCAGGGATGCAGGTGCTGGTCTCTTTTCCTCTGCACTAAATGCCTGTCTCTGCTCCAGGTTACCCGGCAGCGCTGCAGTCATAAATCCCGGCCACCTGCCCTCAAGGGCCAGCACAAACGCTGCCTCGTTAGGTTTAGCTAATAAAGCAACAACAACAACAACAACAAAAAAGAGCTAATCCCCCAGCGCTGGTGCTGGGCAGCGAGGTACCATATTGCACCGGGGAGGAGCCGCGAAGCAGCCGGGTTGGGCAGGCTGTGAGCAGGGCGGAGGGGAGCCCGCGGCCATATGGAGCCGACCTTGGCTCTGCTGGGAATTACAGCAGCGATGTTTCCAGGGAGGAAGCTGGTATCCCAGGCCTGGTGGATTTATTTGCAGCCTCCAGAGAGGCAGCGCATCCTCGGGTGCAGGGAAGGGGAGGAAATGGGTTCAGGAAGAGAAGCAGCATCATGGAGGATGCTCGCAGGGTTGGAGGGGTGAGTGTGAACCCCCACCAGCCCCGTGGGGCTGCTGCTGTGGGCAGAGGGGTATAAAACCCAGCGCCAGGCATCTGTAAGGGCCTCCCTCGAAATGTAGAGTGTGGCTGTCCTTGTTGCCTCTCTCAGCCCACTTTTGCTCCCATTAGGACGCCTCTCAGCCCCAACGCCAAAGCACTTCCAGCCCGATGCGCCCCAGCCCTGTGTCTCTTCCCAGCCCCAGTCCCTCTGCAGTGTCGTGGCATCACGTCAAGTGCCACAGTGAGCGGATGTCCCATGGGTCACCCAGCTGCCTCCTGTTCCAAGGGATGCCTGCAGTGGTGGGGAGCAGGTCCCACGGGTGATGCTGCTGTCACACCACTGCCCCTCGCTGCCCTGACTGCAGCTCCCCTGGACAGCTGGGCTGAAGCTGGTGTGAATGTCGCACCCCACTGGAAGGGGACCTGGCTCTCAGAGAAACCCTGGCTGGCCAGGGATGGGCTCTCCAGGTGCTTTGGTTGCTTGGACATTTTGAGAGGAAGGTCCGTTTCTTAGTATCCTCCCCAAAGTCTTCCAGATGCAATCAGCTCTGGGGACCACATCCATCTCGGGCTGTGACTTCTATGCTGAATCACGCCTGATGTGAAGCCATGCAGATGTCCTCGCCTTCTTCTCTGTCACCCTTCCCTTCTCTCAGGAAAGTCTGACGTGGCCCACATCCCTTGCTGCTGAGCGTTGTGCTCATGTCCAAGCTAGGAAGCAGAGCATCCTTAACTTGCTGGTCAAGATGGAGCATCACTTTCAAATGAGCCACATGTGCTTGCAACAAGGACTGGGGTGTCCCAGCAAGGAGAAGCTGCTCTGCCCTTACAGAGAGCAATGTTGGATCAAAGCACTCCCCAGTGCGACGCACCGTTGGGTGCTGGGACTCACCCACCGGCCAGTCATAGGTGCCATGAGCATCAGTGGATTTGGACAAGAAAAGCCAAAAGGAAGCTGGTACATGATGACAGCCTACCAGGGTGTTTGATGAGCTGGAGCCCATTCTGCTGCAATGCTTTGCAGCGCTGAGGCTGTCTCCCCTTCCTTACCATGGACAGACCTGGCCACCACACTCTATCCCTGGCTTGCTGCAGGCAGCCGGCCTGAGGAGGTGTTGCAGAAGAATGAGATGTTCAGCATCTTGGCTTCTCCCTCAAAATGCCACGAGCCTCAGATGGGGGCTTTTCAGCTCTCACAGGCATATTTCCCAAGAAGTGCGTGCTCACCACTTTCTCCTGAGCTGCAGCCCGGGTTGGTCATGAATAATGTATCAGATGCCTCCGATCGATGTGCCTCACCCAGATGGACTCACCTCCTCTCCGCCAGCCTTCCCCCAGCACCTTTCTCATTCTGCACAGCTGGACCAGCCGCCACTTGTCACTTGTTTGATGGTGGCATCATGCAAGGACGGTTGGGACTCACACCTGGTGGATGAGTGGAGTCAGAGGTGCCAGTGACCATGGCCAAGCAAGGAACTGGCTCCATAGATCATTTCATATCCTATTTCCAGTGGGAAATTTAGCAGATCCAGGCTCTTCCACCCCAGAAGGGGTTTCCCTGCGAGGCAGAGCTTGGCAGCAGCAGTAGGTAACTCTCCCCTCCACAGCAGCAGGAACAGGAGATTCATGTCCAGTGGCCTCAGCTGGAGGAGAACATGGACCTGGGGATGCAGGACCAGCTCCATCAAGAGAGAAGGCAGGATCAGTCCCTGAGGAGCTGCGTGCACTTCATGAATGGGAGATCAGCCTCTTGCCACCACCAGGCCATTTGCTGTGAGGACAAATGGGTGATTTTTATTGCACATCCCCCTTGGATGCTCTGTCACCAGGCAGAGCTCCCCAGGTGAGGGGGAATGGAGCACAAGCCTTCTGAAAAGCCCTCTGAGAGGACGCTGCTGAAGCCTAATGGGATTTGAAGCTAAGGGAGCTGAGCCAGGAGCAGGAGCGAGGGCTGAGACAACCTTGAGCAAAGGGGGATCAGCAGAGGCGGATATGGATAAGGAATTGCCTCTCCTAGGGGTGCGTGTCTGAGCACACGCACAGCCGCTTGCCTGGGGTTTGCAAATCCAGACTGATTTATCCTGCCTCCAGGACTTTGGCCAAATAATGTCTTGGCAGGAATTTCTTGGCCAGACATAGAGACAGCTCTGGCCTTGGCAAGGCCAACGCTGAACCTTTTAGAGAGGCCAGGACCAAGAAAGTCTCCAATCACCTTAGACTTCCAGTGGGATGCAGGTACCAGGGCTCCAGTTGTCCCTCTTAACTGGGCTGTGCCCAAGCATCCTCCTCCTCTGCAGCAGCCCATTCGTGGGGCTCGTGCAGCACCTCTCAGGTAGGTCCCAGCCAGCGAGGAGAGCAGAGGGATGCTCCCAAGGCTTGGATTGCTGCAATTCGGCTGGCTCCCATTGGATTTCCATGTCGCTTTGGGTCGTGGTCACCTCTGTCTACCACCCACCCAGTCACCACCTTCACCGGCTGAATTGCAGCCTCCAGCCTCACCTGGATGCGGTCAGACCCCTGTCCCTTGCTCCACCCTGTCTTCTCCAGGAGCTCAGTGTCTGGCTCAGCATCTCAAGTTCTCTGTTCCCAAAATGTTTTGGGATCACACCATTACCAGCAGGGCCAAGACCTGATCTCTTGGCAATGCTGGAGATTAGCTCCAAGGCCTTGAGTTGGCAACAGAAAGAGAAGCAGAGGCTGCTTGGGGCTGTTTCCAACTGGGCCAGGCATACAGTCAGTGGTAGAGGTAATCCCTCCCCAGGGATGCCACTGACCCAAGCTCGGGCAGCTGCGCTGGCCTGTCGCTCCTGAGCGCTTCCTGGGGTATCGAAGTTGCGAGAAGATGTTCCTCCATCCAGGTGATGCTGTCCATAGCCCCACCCATTCACAGCCAGGAGCAAACCCCACAGGCTCACTCCTTCCCAGGGAGTTAACCTGCCTCATCCCACTGTGCCTGCACAATTTAGCCCACTGCCCGCTTTTCCCAGCTGACACTGCTTCACTCCATCTTTCTCAGAGCTTTGGCTCCCTCCCTTTCCTCCTCCTGTCTCAGGGGAAAGTGGTTCCCAAGGTGCTCAGAGCAGTGAGACCAGAAAACCAGGGCACTTCTCCAGCTCACCTAATTGTTGGTTACTGTCCCTCTCCCTCAGTGCCTAATTAAATAGAGCAGGAGGAAAGCCCAGGAGAAGCTGCTGAAGGCACAGGAACACGTGTGCATGTTACGGAGAGGCTGGCGAGGGGCCTCATCTAGACAGGCTGCTTCAAAAACAACAGGAGGAGAGCAATGCTGGGGGAGAAGCAGGAGCAGAGACCAGACCTAGTGTCCAGACCTGGATGCGCACATATGACATGATGCGTGCTTCACACACACTTGCTCCTAAGTGATCCATGAGACAGCTGTTAGGTTAACGAGAGCCGAGAAGAGAGCTCATCCTAGAGGTGATACAGTAGGGATGAGCATGTCCAGGGCTGGTGGTCAGGCTCTCTGCTGGGCTCCCAGCTCCCGGACAGAGCGTCACCTTGCTTGTCTCCCACCCCAAACTTCAAGCCAACCCTTTCCTATTGAATTTTCATCATGGCTGGCTTGAACCCAGTCCCAGGAGTGCATGGGACATGAAAGACCTTCTCCAAACTGATTTCCTGGCTGCCTCAGCCTTGTAATCCCTCAGAACCATGGGTGGACTTGGGCACCGGCCCAGGGTCTGGCTGAAGAGCCCTGAATAGATCTGACTCCTTCCCCCATTGCTTTGAGAGGATTTCAAAAGACCCATTTCAGCTTTGAATGCTTGACTCAAATTTGCTGCAAGCCAGGGCTGCCCAGCCCAGCTGCCCGGCTGCGGTGTGTTGAAGGGGAGGAATCTCTCTCCATCAGTGCAATAACTGCAAAGTTGGGGTCCTTGGGAAGATGTCGCTGCAGGCAGAGGAAGAGCCCAGTTGGTATTACAGAGGAGTCTGTCCCAAACACGATGCCAGCCCCAGCTCCTTGCTGGGTCACTGCGTTCCCATGGCCAAACCGGCTCTGGTGTAGTTCCCGCTCTTGGCTGGATGAAGATAAGCAGCCAGACTGCTGAATTCACCCACGGCGTCCCGATGGAGGTGGTGCACGTGCGCGCGTGTGGCTGCATGCAGGCAGAGCCTTACCCCACACGCGCCCAAGCTGCACAAGAGCAGCGAAGGCAGGAGCCCGAGCGCAGGCAGCACTCCGTGCTGGGAGGCTGGAGTCCTGCCTGCACTCAGTCACGCCTCCCTGCCTGCTCGCCGGCGAGCACGGGACTGGCTGCCTCTTGCTTTTCTGCAGCTTTTGGCTCTCCTCCTGCCTCCTGCCAATGACATCACGTGCATTTTTCCTGATGACAAATAGTCCCTCAATGTCACCAAGGGTTGCGATGCTCTTACGCTTCTTGCTGAAAGAAGCACTAAGGTCCTGGGTGGGGTCAGGCCTTTCTGGCTCCGCTTCTCCCTCCTGCAGCCAGCCTGGCCCCCCCGGGATGCTCCGATGGGCGGCAAAGCAAACTTGTCAGGACCCCATTTAATAAAAAAGGGGTCTTCGCACGAAAGCTGGAACAAACGCTAGTGGGAGCGTTTGCTTTGCCAGGATGCTCTAGCCAGCTCCAGCCAAACTTTCCCTGCTCAGTATTTGTGTTTGTTTTCTCCTCGTTGCCTGGGCTATTGTGGGAGATTTATCTTCAGGAGAGAAAAGGCAGCTGGGTTTGGTGGCATCCCTCTCCTTCAGGCTCCAGCCCATTTTGGGCCATGCACAGATGAGGGTGAACTTCATGTGCATGGCCTGGGCTGGGCAGTAACATTCATCATCCTCAGACGGGTTTAAGCAGTGAGGTGAGTCCCAGGGATGGACAGGGCATCCCAAAGCATTATGCTGCCCTTCCCTGCCTCCATCCCTACCGAAGCAGAGCTCAGAACCCTTCAAACTCCTGCTACCCACCTTGCCTTGTCCCACTTGTGCCAGTGCCAGCAGCCTGGACACCTGCCATAGCCACCAAAGGGAGTTTTCAGATGCGCTTCTGAGCAGGTCTGGTTTCACACATGGGCGCTGCGGCAGGGCTGTGTGGTTTTATATACATGGCGATCTCGTTAAAGTCTGGGTTTTAACGAGTCTTGAAGGTGATGCTGTGTCATCATTAGCACTGTCTGAGGGGGTGCCCCGAGCACTGCTAACCCAGACAGTTCAGCTCCAAGGTTAATTCCTGTCCCCAAAAAGCCAGCCTGATCAAAATCCCTCTATGGCTTTACCTACCTGCAAAGTAGCAGCAAAAATCCAGATCCGGGTCGGGTTCCCTATAGGAAAAGAAAAAAAGAAATCAAAGAAACAGAGCTTGGATACAGCCTGTGTACAATGTGGCCTTATGGTTTTTTTCTGTATACCTGCTGATCTTCAAGGTGGACTCGCCACAGATGGGTCTGTCCCTCTGTCAGCAGCCGCAGGAGCCAGCTTGCCCTCAGCGTAGATCCCTCGCAGAGTGGGGATGAACCCTGCTTTGGGAACCAGTACAGGGACTGGAGGGGAAGAGCAGTGGGGAGGGCTCCTGGGTCACTGCTTTGAATTAATATCTGGGGCTTTTTTGTAGGTGAGCAGGCTCCACTCATGTCGGCTGGTGCCAGCCTGGCTTCTGTTTCTCTGTTTCCCTCCCCTGGAGGATACCAGCTGCTCAGGCAGAGCTACCCACGAGTCCAACAGAAGATGCACGGAGAGGGGAAGAGGCCACAGCACCCAACTCCATCTCCATTGGCATTGCCCAGGGAAATTCTTCATGAGGACATGAAACAACAGCCATATAGCACAGTATCGAGAGAAGAGTCACTGAGTTAATTTAGCTGCCCAGTTAACAACAAGGGGAGTCATTACTGAACAGCTCATGGCCCTCCATCCCGGCGCATTGCTGCCCAGGGCCCAGGGAGGTGAGCAGAACTCAGCAGCAGAGCAAAGAGGATGGGTCGGGGGCCCCGGCGAGGCATTCGCCCCCTGCCCCATGAACAAAGCCCAGGGCAAGCGCTGCCACTGCAGAAATTCAAAGCAAAAGAGGGGCTTGGGATTGGTGTTCCCAGTGGCACCCACCCTTCTGCCTGCACCGGGACCCCTCACTTCCCCAGCGAGTCCTCCCCTTCCTGCGGCCATCCCCAGAGCATCCATCCTGCCTGAGCAGGGCCTTGGAGTTCCTCTGCCCTGCATGCATCTGCACATGTGCACACATACACACACGTGTGTGCACATGCTTTCTGGCTGCACGTGGACACCTCTTGGTGCTTCCCCTGTAGCTTTGCTCCCGCTGGAAGGCGCCCGGCACCAAGGGATGGTGCTTCACATGCAAACCCCAGAAATTATTAAAAGAAAACAGGTCATGAACACCTCAGACTCAAGCCTGGGACACTTTTTAAAGTACCCAGGCTGAAGCACAATGGGGCCACTTACTTTTCATATCAGGGTGGGATTTTGCAAGGTTTTGGACACTGGAAAAGACCCATTTGGTTTTCCACCCCTGGTCTTCCTCTCTGCACAGTTGCAGCTCAAGACCCAGGGGATAGGAGGGGTAAAAATGGCCCCAACCTTGCTGCTGGGATGAACACCCCAAAACTCTTTGGTTCATCCCTGGAGAGCCAAGGCTGGTGGCCAGCACTGCTGGGGACTGGATGTGTGCTGGTGCCAGAGGCTCAGCAGTAAGAGGTTGGTTAAAGCGGGGAACACAGTGTTGGAGGTCTGTGAGAAGTGCAGCTCTGCTCTGAGGCACTCCGGGCTGGGGACAGGGATGGCAACGGGGGCCTGGGGCTGTCCTGGGCTCTCTCTGCATAAAATTTTCCCTGTGCCTCAGTTTCCCTCTCTGTAGCTGGGTCAATAATGTGCCCAGAGCCTGTGAAGCCAAAATAACCCTTGGCCAAACATGCAGCTACTGAAAAAGTGTGATGCACCAGTACAAGCATCCCTGACTATACCTGGTGCAGCCCGGGACCGTGCTCCGTCTCTCTGCAGCAGACAGGGCTATCCTGCCACCCTAAACACTAAATGTGCTCCATCCAGGCCACCGAGCCCCAAAACATCCCTCTCCTGCCCAGTGCCCTTCGTAGCAGCTCTGGTGGGGTGGGAGGCACCTTCCCACGGGTGGGATGGGGTGAAGAGGATTGCTCTGCTCGCCCATCACGCCCTGGGGTGCACCCAGCAGCAGCTCAGCTCCTCCGTGCCGGTGCTGGTGTCGGCAAGGGCAGGTTCCCCGCCGACCCCGGGGTCTGGCAGCTCGCAGGGCTCCTGCCTGCCCGCAGCCCCGAGGAGCCGGCAGGAGGGGGACAGGGATGGGGACGGGGATGGGGGCCAGCATCCTGGACAAAAGGGCTGGATTATTCGGTACAAGCATACCCCCTGCCGACGAGCCGGAAAAACACAGCTCCCCGGACACCCCCCCCCCCCCCCCCAAAAAAAACCCTAAAACCAGAGGATAAAACGGGGAGGGGGGGGGGGCGGCCCCGGGGTGAAGGCCAGCGACTGGAGAGGGGCCGGGCGCAGGCGAGGGGCTGGAGTCGGGCGTCGCCGGCAACACGCGTGAACACCCGCCCATCTCCGCTTCGCCAGGCCCGGCATTAGCAAGTTTTTTCCGCAGGAGGTTTGCGGTTTCCAGCCTTTCCCGCCCGGTCCCTCCGCGCAACAGACGGGCCCCCCTGCGAACCCCCCCGCCAGCCCCCCGGCAGGCAGCGTGGGGGGGTGCCCGGCGGTGCCCTGCCAAGGCTTGGTTTTTTCCGGTGCTTGGGATTGGTTTGCACTTTCCCCTCCGGTGTTTGCTTTTTTGTTTCCTTTTTTTTTTAATTTTTTTTTTTTTTTAATTCTTCTCCCCCCCCCCCCCCCCCCCGGCGTGGGGGGGTGCCCCACCGGCAGCGCTGCCCCGGCCCGACCAATCAGGGCCCTGTGGGGTTGGGGGAATCGGGCCGTGGGCTTTAAAAGCGGAGCCCTTTGTGCGGCAGAGCCCGGCCGGGCCCCCGCACCGGCAGCCGGCGGGGCCGGGATGGGATGCGGGGCCGGGATGCGCCGCCGCCCGCAGCCGCCGCCGGGAGGAGCCCTGGACCACGCTGCACCGGCGGCTTCAGGACCCCAGCTTCCCCCCTCCGCAGGTATTTCTTCCCCCCTCCCCTGCACCAAAATAAATGTGTGGCAGCCCGGCTTGCCCTGCTGACAGTTTTGCCGGGTCTGGGGTGGCTGGTTTTTTTTTTGTTTGTTTGGTTTTTGGTTGGGTTGGTTTTTTTTTTTCTTTAACCGTCTTGTTTCCTTCCTCCTTTGCACCTGCTGGTTTGTTATGGTAGGGTCTACCGGGTGGGGCTGGGTGTGTTGTGCTGGTGGTGCAAAGGCCAGAGCAGGCTGGGGTGGTGGGGGCCGCTAGTGGAGCCGGGGGTGCTGCCCGCTGGTGGAAGTGTTGGGGCTAGCTTGGTATCACCGGCTGCTCGCGGGGATGGGGTGAGTGTAGAGCTGCTCCCTGGGGCCTGTCTGTTATTGTAGGGTCACTCGAGGGGGTGGGATCAGCACTGCCTATCCCTGTTGCCCCAGGCCGGGTGCTCTATGTGCACCTACAGGCTCTCCTCCCAGTGCCCACGGGCAGACCCCCCGCGAACCCTTTGAAATTTGGCCCTGAACCAGCAGCCCAACTCAGCCTCTTCCCAGGTACCAGCTTTGGGGGGGCTCTAACCTGACCTGGGATGTCCCTGCAGCTGCCTTGTCACTAGGTAGTGCCACGAGTGGTGGCCCTGGGCAGCGGCCGCAGCCCTGCTCTGTCCCCAGCCAGCCCCACTGCAGTGGGACCTGCCTGCATCCCCCCCCTGGCCCCCAGCTCAGCCTTGGCCCCCCTCTGCATTTTGGCCAAAGCCCTGCTGCGGTCCCAGAGCCATACCATGTCCTTGAAGGCAGAAAAGCTCCCTCCTGGGCTGAGCGGTGACAGGTACGTGGTAGTTAGCCATCCCACCTGGGTTTGCTCTTTGCTCCTGGTGGGGACCCAGGAGTGGTGAGGAAGCGGCAGGCTTGGCTGGGAAGCACGAGGGGCCTCAACCTTTGCACCGTGGGAAGTCACCCAGCGAACCGGCGGTGAACTTGGATGCCAGAGCGGCGCTTCTGTGCTAAAGCCACTGGCCTTGTGTGAGCAAAGACGTCGGTGACAGCCACCCCACGGAGCCACCTTTCCTCACCCCTGTTGTTACAGGGATGCGACCACCCTGATTGCTGACTGGAGTGTGGCTGAGCACCCACGCAGCCCAATGCACCCTGGCGGGGCTTGCAGTCTCCCCCACGGCACTTGGGATGGGGACAAGCCCTGGCTGGGGACCAAGGGCAGGCACTCGCAAGCCCCCACGTGCAGGCGGCCGTTTGCATGAGCAAGAACGAGAGCTGGGGCTGACCGCAGGATCTTGCGGTGGCCGCGGGGAGCCCGGTTGCTGCAGGGGGCCTGCTGGCCCCAGGGAGAAGCTCAGGGGCTGTTACGCAAATCGAGAGGAGCCAGGAAACCGGTTGAAGGGCTGCAGAGGAGTGAGTCTGAATTTCCTTTCTTGCCTCTTAAGTCACTGCGGCTGATTTCCCTGGCTCTGAGATGCTGTGGCAGTGCCTGCTGAGAGCCTTGGCTGGGCTCCTTCCAGCATGGCATCGCTCTTGCACCTGGGCACCGGCTGGTCCTTGTCCCTGTGGCTAGGCAGGGCTGGGCACTGAGGGTCTCCCTGCTCCCAGGCTCTGTCCCCATGTAAGGCACAGCCTCATGGTCTCCACAACGGATCCGCGGCTGCTGCAGCCATGACCAGGACCTACAGCTATTTTGGGAAGGGGCTGGGAGCCATGTGCAGTGGTGACTGGCCGGGGGGCTGGTGGTGAGACAGAGTGGGGGCAGTTTTGGGAAAGGACCAATTCTGGCTGTTCTCGGCTCAATCATTGTTCCTGGGGTCCTTCCACACATGGCTCCATAACAGCCTCCAGGGACAGTGGGACTGCTGCAGGATGCTGATGGAGGGGACACCGCTGTGGCACCTCTAACCATGGGATGCAAATGGGCAGATAAGCTCTTTGGAAACAGAGAGGCTGGAAAATGGGTACTGGTGGCTGCAAGCATGAGATGTCCAAGGATTTGGCCCTGGTACGGTCTCCTGGAAGTCACCCTGGTTCCTTCCTTGTGGCATATCCCTGGGGGTACAGGGGGTTAGCAGTGGGTTTGGGGAGGCTGCCATCCCCCAGGAGGACAGGGGCTGGTTCCCCTCTGCTCTGTCCCAGGACAGTCCTCTTGCACAGTGTCCTTTGTCACAGCCACCTTGGCAACAGCAGGGGATGATGTCCTTGACATCCCAGGCTTGCCAGAGAAACCCCACAGCCCCACACATCCCCAGGTACCATCACTGCAGCACTGCCACACTCTGCCCTGCTGTTTGCACCCTGGTGGCCCAAGCAATGGGCACAGGCAGTGGCTATCCCCTGCAAATCAGGTGCTGGGGACACTGTGATTTCACATGCAAGTGGTGGCTGGGCTGGAGGCAGCTGCCTCCTGTCAGATACAAAAGACATTGCTTTGCCTGCCACAAAGGAGGAAGAGTGTGTGTGTGCGTGCATGTGAACAAGAGTGGCCAGCACTGGCAGCAGAGCACGCCCAGGCTTCTGCCACTTCCTTGCCCCACAGGAGGGACACGATGGCCAGGTTCTGAGTGATGGCCACCACCAAGCACACCACCCCTGTGTGGCCAGCTCAGCAGCATCCCTCCTCCCTGCAGACCAAGCCACAGGTGAGCACAGGGGATGTCACCTGCCTAACACAGAGGAGCAGAGCCCAGACCTTGGAGCAGCCCCTGGTATGTTGGAGGGGGACAAGTTCACCCAGAGCCTGGCCTGGCACAGGGAAGAAAATCAGTTCATGGCAGCTGAAGGTCCCTATTGCCACATGCTCTGCCCCAGTGCCTGCTGGAAGCGCCCTGGCAGGCAGATTTCCTCTGGCACAAGCAAAACACCAGGGGGTAAATGCCCTTGTGCCAGGGGAGAGGAGCATCCCAGCAGGATGGGGTATGCACAGCCCCTGGGCTGTGCTCTGCAGGAGAAATGCCCCGTAATGATCCTGAAAGCGGCTTTGGGTGACGTGGCCCTGGGATGCTGCCCGCAGACTGGCACTGTTGCTGCAGTGGGACATGGTGACCAGTTTTGCTGCCCCGAGGTGGGGTGTGCAGGATGAGCCCCCGTGTCCCGCTCTGGGCTCTGGCTCCTGCTGCAGCCATTTGCCCCGTGCCCTCCTTCCCAGCCACCTTCCCGCGCTGCAGGGAGGCAGAGCACAGCTGAAAATACACCCACTGGGTCCCCCCCTTTCCTGCCTGTTTGCTTCCTCCCCTCCTGGCCTTGCTTTTCAGTGCGGCTTCCTAAGAAAACAAAGGTCGTGCTGTCACGCTTTGCCTATATATACACACAAACACGTGTATGTGCGGCTGGCGCCCTTCTAATAAACTTTGACCACATTTCCATCCCGGTGGACAGAGGGGCGGCAATCTGCAAACATACTTAGGTCAACGGGGCTGGCAAAAATGAGCAACTGGGGGAGGGAGAGGCTTTCCTTTCCCTTAGCACAGAGGCAGGCTGCTCTGCAGCTCAGCCCCTTATTAGACAGTGGAGAAGTCACACATGGGGCACCCAGCACACTCCACCTGCAGGAAGGGCTTTGATCTGGGTTCACACCTGAACCATGCTGCTGTGTGAGCTCCCTGGGGACCGATGGCATGACTGGCAGCCCCACTTATCCAGGCTGAGCCCCGACAGACTCATTCCACAGCTGGGGAGGAACTGAGGTGCTGGATATAGGTATAAAAAAGATGCTTTTTTCTCTGAGGGTCATCTGCTGGTATCTAAAAATGCTGGTTTTCTTTTGTGCAGAATGGGAATGTGTCCCTCCTCGGTCACTGTATGAGTCCTCCCTGCCTGCACCAAGAGCCTGTCCTCTCCCCACACATCTCCTCGGATGTGTTTTAAGCGCTAGCAGGGCAGGAGCACTGGGGGGCCGTGCCCCTGTCCAGCCTGATACAGAAAATCCCCATATCAAACTCTGGCTGGGAACAGGGCAATGGGGTACAGGCTCTGGCTCCAAACCCCCTGGCAGCCCAAGCCTGTACCCCATGTGCCCCAGAGATGCTGCTGGGGGAAGCTGAGCTCTACCAACCCAGAGGCAGCAAGCTGCCACCAAATGCGCTCGTCCCGCAGCTCCCTGCTCCATCTTCCCTCCAAATAAGCCCCAACTGCCTAAAACCCACTGCAAAATCCACCCGTCAGTATTTGGGTTGAGAGCGCAGGGGCTGCAGTGACTTATCTGCTGTAGTTTTCCAGAAACTTCCATGCTGACTTGGCGTTACCACAGTGTTTCCGTGCTGTCTCAGCAGCGGGCTGCCAGCAGGGACGGTGGCTTCAGCCTGCACCATGCTTGGCAGAGCTGGGGACAGCGCCAGAGCTGCCCACGGGCTGGGGACAACAAGTGGGTAACCTGTGATGCCCCGCGGGCTGTGCTTCCTTTGCCCCATTCAGTCTAAAAAGTAGTTAAATTATTAAAATACACTTTGGGAAGAGCTTTAGGTTGAGCAGGCAAGGACAAAACCCTCCCAGGCTGCATGGCAATGGTGAGTCTGGAGGATCAAAGCACCCTCGCTGCTCGGTGGAGGTGTGACTGCTGGGCATGGCTTGGGACAAGTGCCCCTTTCTGTCCCCAGGCTGCAGCCGGTGCTCAGGGGGAGGCACTCAATGGGGGCCAAGCTCCTCTTCCTGGGATGCAGCTCTTCCAGGGCTGTGCTTCCCAGTCCTGGGTGAGCAAGGGCTGTTGGGCATGGGGAGATGGGGCAGCCATGTGCTGAGCCCCAGACCCCCAAACGCACCACTCCATGCTGCAGGCAGCTGCTGTGTTGCCCCACGCCTCCCTCCGCGGCATGGCTGCCATGCGTGCTGCCCGCAGCTCGACACGCAGGCGTCTGCCACCCCGCAGCAGCCGCCTGGCGCGAGCCAGCCATTCCCTCCGCCCTTCCCCACCATCACACAGGCTCCAAATGGGGTTTTATTGCATCCTGGTTTGCAACAGCAGCGGGAACGGGCCCATCGCGGGGCTCCGGCAAGTCGTGTGCCCTCAACCCTGGCAGGGCTGGCTGAGCTGGGGTGGGAGGGGAGGCTACAGTTCTGCCGGCTCCCAGCTTTGGCCGCTGACCGTTAAAGCTGCTTTTTTTTTACACTCAGTATCACCAGGATGTGGTTTATTCCCAGGAAGGAAGCTGGGCAAAAGCACACTCTTAAAATGCTCCGGTGGCCTTTGCAGCGGGAAGCCCTCGGGCTTCGCCAAGCAGCCGACTCAAATTAGGGTAGGGGGATGCAAGGTAGTGGCCTTTGAGCACTGCGAGGCTGCCCCAGTGCCCCCCCTCACCTCCCTCCCCACTCACCCCAGCCTGGGGGTTCCCCTGGGCTGAGCAAGGGGAGGCTCGGCAGCCCCCCCCCCCCCCCGCCCCAGTGCATGGAGGTAGGAGGGGGCAGATTGAGTTATCTCCTCTGCCGGGGGGGGGCTGAAGGCGGGCACTGCTCTGGCACCCAGCCCAGCGGCAATTATTCCAGCGGCATCGTGCGCAACGATGATGCCACGCTGCAGGAATGGCAGGGGTGGCTCGCCTCTGCTCCCGGAGCTCGCCGGAGCCGCCGGGCTGGGACAGGGTTCATCCGGCTGTGCCCCACTTTGGGTTCGCCCAGCCCTTGTGGGGGGTCCCAAATCTTTCTGGCTATGACCCCCCAGCCTGGTGCTGCCCTGGATGTTTCCCTTCCCGGCTGCAAACAGGGCACTTCTGCCTCGCAGCAAGCGGGTACGTGGGGCATGCCCCATGGGGACGTTCCCATGACCTGGTGTCCTGGTCCCCTACATGCTTTGGGCCCATGAGCAGGTTTCGGGCTCTCATTTTGACCATGCACAGCACATTCCTGGTCTTTGCAGTCGCAGAGGGAAGCTTGAAAATGGACCTGAAGGCAAAAAGTAAAGGAGCCCCTTGGGCTGGTGCTTTTTCCCAGGGGTTTGAAGACGGCGTGGTGATGGGACCTGGCATGGTGCTTTCCAGCTTCTCCTCAGCCAGAATTCACTTCTCTTTGCCCAGCTATAACATTTGTTTCTCTGAAAAACACCCCTGCTGCCATTGCCACCCTTGGCCCCGCCGTGCACCCAGGCAGCAGGACGTGGTCCCTGCCCCACTGCAACAGCTGCTTCTTCCCACCGCCCTCCCTCTGTCCCTGTTGGGCACTGACGCCCTGGGCTCCCGGTTGCACCATTGGATACTGGGATTATGGCTCTTGACCAGCTTCCCTCCGTCGCAGCCTGGGGTGCTAGCTCAGGCTCCCAAGACTGGGGGTGCTCACACCCCATCTCCCTCCATCCACGGGCACCCACTCCCTGTTTCTCTCTCCAGCCTTGGCTCTGGGTCAGAGTTTGCTGCTGCTCTGCCCCAGAGAAGGGACCCCAAGCCCCAGCATTTGTCTAGCACTCAGGGCTGACCCCCCCCAAATAATATTTCTCCCCTTGCAGACCCCCACTAGCTTTGCTCCCCGTGCCTGCGGGCCATCCCACAGGATCTTGGTGGGGGCACAGCCACCCACTGCTCAGCCCACTCCCACTGCGGCACGCAGGGAGCCCCCACCCACCCCTGTGTGACCTTGTTTGGGGCCCAATGGTTATTAATCCCAGCTCAATAGGCGACTTTTCTTGGTGAATAGGCCAGCTGGTACTTGAGGGGTGGAGGTGAATGAGGGTAGGGAAGAGGGAGCAGCTCCTGGCCAGATCCAAACCTAGGAGTGAGATGCGGGGAGAGCTGAATCCCGTGTCACAGCAGGCAGATGCACAGGAGAGCAGGCGGGGGGGAAGGTGACCCTGGTCCCCAGGGCCATTGCTCGGCCCGTGTGCTGGGGGATGTGGCTCTCCTCTGCTCCCAGCCGCTTCTGCAGGAGGCTGGCACGCAGCACCTTCACAGACACATCCCGCCAGCACAGGGCATGAGCAGGCCAGCAGGTTCATTGCGATGCTGAACTCCTTTGCAGGGAGGGGATGGAGAAGGGAACTGAATATTTAATGCCAGCAAAGTGCCTTGACGCTGGTGGCTGGAAGGCACTGGGGAGGGGATGGGAGCCGTGACCGGAGTGCTGCTCACCGCAGGCAGCTCGCACGGGACAGCCAGCAGCTGCCCAGGGCAGGGTGGCACCGGGGCACCCGCCGTGTCCTTTGCCCTGGCTTTTTGGCCCCTCTGCTGCTGAAGGCATGGGCTGCCGGCCCTGCTTGGCACCCAGCAAAAGCACCGTGGGGTAGAGGAGGGGAGGCACAACAGGGGCTGGGGGCTTGTACATGCAAAAGCAGGGGCTGTGAGGCTGAGGACGGCACCGGGCTCTGGTCCCAGCCCGTTTGCAGGTTTAAAGGTTGGGTGGTGCCGAAAGCCAGGAATAGCAGGGAAAGGCTTGTGTGCAGAGGGAGACAGAAGAGACGGGGCTGTCATTGCCGGGACAAGATAAACCTGAACGGGGGAAGGGAATCAAAGGCGGGTGGAAGATGAGCGAAGGAGCCGGGAACAGCGCCTGCAGCAGGGTTTCGGGGGGCAGGATGAGGCCCTTGCAGGCAGCTCCCCGGGCCGTGGCGGGGAGGACAGGGCAGGGGCTGGGAGCCGCATCCCAGCCGCCTCCCCTCATTCCCCGATTCCCAGCCGCCTCCCCTCATTCCCCGGCCTCGCACGCCCTCCAGCGCCGCCCGCTCCCTCCTCTTCCTCTTCCCGGCAGCGGCTGGGAGCCGCCTCCAGCCCGGCTCCGCCGTTCCCCCGCAGGCACCGGGGAGCAGGACGGCGCAGCGGAGACCCCAAGCTCGCCTCCCGCCCTCTACCCCCCCCCGTTCCTGATGCTGGTTTCTGTGGGATCAGCAACGGGGGGGGGGGGGGGGGCACGGCTGGGATCGGGCTGTCCCTCCTGCCACCCGGGAGGGGACGGCGGCGGGAGGGACGCTGCGCCCTTAGCACCCCGCTCTGCCCGGGGACCCCGCTGCCTGTCCCCACGGGGTGAGGGGGCCAGCCTGCCCGCGGGCCAGGGCTGTTCTCCCCCCACCCCGGGCACCTTCCCCGCCGGATGGGGGGCACAGCACCCCCCTCAGGTTGCCCCCCTAAAACAGCGCCCCCCCACTGGTTGCCCCCCCAGCACAGTGCCCTTGCTGGCTGCCCCCGGAACAGCACTGCGGGGAGGGCTGGGGGGCTCAGGGCTCCTGCCCTGGGGAGGCGGGGGGGTGGGGGTGTCGGAGCAGCCTTTGCAGCACCCCAAACCCTGCCTGGGGTGTCCTTCGAGCAGCCACCTCCCCTTGGGGGTGCACACACACACACACTCACACACACACGTGCACACCCACTTCTGTGCCCTCACACTGAGCCCTTGCTCGCACGCTGGGGAGGAAATGGAGGGCACAGCCTGGACATACAGTGTGGGTGCCAAACATGTGCCCCTACATGCACGCTCACCCCCCCACCCCCAAGCCACACACAGACTCCCACGTACACCCCCCTGATACTCGTGTGCACACTCACACACGCTCTTGCTGTCGCACCCCCACAGCCTGGCACACAGCCATGTGAGCACACACAATGCCATGTGTGCAGACACACGTGCGCTGTCACACATGAGCACACACGGTGCTGTGTGTGCAGCCGGTCGTGTGTGCATGCACCTATGTGCAGACTGTCACGCATCAGCAGTGTCCCATGTGCAGAATGTGTATACACAGTGTCACATGTGCACATACAGTGTCACGTGTGCAGAATGTGTACTCAGTCACACGTGTGCACAGTGTCATGTGCAGAATGTGTAGTGTCACATTTGTGCACAGTGTCACATGTGCAGACTGCCGAGTGTGCACAGACACGTGCACTGCCACACATGAGCACATGGTTGTGTGTGCTGTCACGTCATCACGCACCCCGTACACGCAACTCACATGTGCACACACTCTCCCATGTGCACCACCACATGTGCACAAACTGTCACACAAGTGCCCAAGTCATGTGCACAAACAGTCACATGTGCACACATCACCTATGCACCTCTCTCCTGTGCACACGCAGCATCCCTCTGTGCCTCCCTTACACACATGCCGTGTCCCTCGGGTGCCAGCACAGCTCTAGGGCAGTGCCCTGTGCTGGGCTGCGGTGCTGGGGCAGGATGAGACCGGGGTGGGGGGGTGCTGGGGTGAGGAGGACCGGCAGCACGGCCCCAGTGTGGCTTCCACCAGGCTGAGGCCGGAACAAACTCATCACACGTGGGCGTGAGCCAGGCCTGAAATAACGCGCCTCCTCAAATACAACTCGCACATAGCGGGGGGTGGCCGTGGGGCGGGAGGGGCCGGAGGCACACACGCGTGTCCCCGGCCGCGGGGCACGGGGCGGGTGGGCGCTCTTTGTTCCTCCCGCCGCTGGTCCTCCATGATGTGGAGAGGGCGCGGGCGAGGCCGGCGCTGCGAAATGGCGGCCGGGGGGGGCGGGGACCGGGAGGAGGAGGAGAAGGCCGAGCGCCCTCCCCGCGCACGCCGCCGCGCACACAAAAGGCTGCAGGGAAAACACGGAGGGCAGCGGGGCGTCGTGCGGAGCGGCCTCCCCGGGCCCCCCGCCCGGTACGGGGCTGCCCCCCCCCGCCTCCCCGAACCCTCACCCGGGGGTGCGCCCGGTCCCGCGGCGGGGCCGCCCCTTTCCGCACAGGTGTGTTGTGTGTCCCTCGCCCCCGCCGCGGCACGCACACCCGTGGGAGGTGAGCCCCCCGCCCGGGACAGCCCCGAGTGAGGGATGGGGGCGGCGAATTGGGGCGGCGAATTGGGGCGGGGGGGGGGGGCGGGAGCGGAGGGGCAGATGGATGGAGGGATGGACGGAGGGGTAGGGGGGGTTGCTCCATTGCCCCAACCGGTGCTGGCAAAGTGCCCCCACAGCCCCCATCTCCGGGCTCATCCCTTGGCCCCCCAAGGGGGAAAGAGGGATGCCCAGCTGGCGGGTGTCCCACGCCCGGTGCAGCGGCCGGACGAGCAGCACCGGGAGCAGGATCTGGTTGCAGGTCCTGCATCCCAACGCGGTGGGAAACCGCGGTTCCCGTGCCTAGCACTGCATCCCCATGCCCACGGGTCCGTCTCGCTGGGGAGGGATGCAGGCCCAGCACCGGCGGCACATCATGGCGGCACAGCCGTCGAGCGGCCGCCGCCGGGCACTGGGACATGCTTGTGCCCGTACATGCCCCGGCTTCTCCCGGGACAAAGCCGTGCTCCAGCAGGCAGGGAAAACTCAGCAAGTCCGGGCACAAAGCAGCTTTGTGCCGGGCTCTTTGTCTGAAGGGGTGCAATGGCTCTTCCCTGGGTGGCCAAAAAATACCCCATGGCTGGCACCCCACAGGCAGCGTGTCCCCTCCCAGCCGCAGGTAAGGAGGACACGTGTTGCTGCAGAGGCTGGTCCCTTTGCATTTTGGGATGGCACCCTTCCTGGGAGAGAGGCTGGTGGCAGGGAAGGAGGGAGGGAACCCGCCAAGCCGGGAAGCCTGGGTCTCCCAGCAGGTCTGGCCTCCTTGGCAGGTTGGGCCGGTTCGGAGGAGCCGCGGGGCCCCGGGTGGCTCCTGGGCGGCCCTGAGCCTCCTCCCCAGCCCGATGACAGCTCCCGGGGGCTCACGGCACCCACAGCAGGGAGCTGGTGGGGTGGTTGAGAGTGACCCACATGCGTGGGGCAGACTGGCGGGGGGGGGTGGGGACTGAAGCCCATAGAGCTGGGAGGGTGATGGACCAGAAATTGCAACTCCCACCCCCCCTTAGTCGTCCCCTTCCTCTCTGCTGTGCCCACATGTGATGAGTTTGTTCAGGTCTCAGCCTCATGGAAATGAGGATGGGGGCCAGGCTGCAGCCCCTATCCCACGCATGCGGGTGTGAGTCGAGCATCTCCTGCTCTGGGCAGGTTTGGAGTCACTGCAGGCTGGGGGCCATCAAGACCCAAAAATGCCACGTGTGGCTAAGCCACTGGCAGGGCTGTACACAGTAGGGGAGGGGGGGGAGCTGCCCACCCACCCAAACCACGTACAGCCCCCGCAGCTTCCCCAAGCTCTGCTTGGTTCCCTGCCACGAGGGCACCCCCTGCAGCAAGGTCCCCTCCTCCAGTGCCACCAAGGGGCTGACCCACCACCCTGATCATATCCATAGACAGCGTTGGCACTGGCAGGTGTCACCGCAGCTGTCACCTTCCCCTGGCTGTGGTGGGGGACTCTGCCTGGCTGGAGAGGCCAAACACCTATGGGCCAGCACCAGGCAATGTCATTAGCCCACGGAGGGCAATGTCCCCCTCCATGCACCCTCCATGTCCGTCCACAGGGTGCAGGTTTGGGTCCCCAAAAGGTGACATGGAGGCAGGGCACCATCTGGTGGTGCCTGGGCACAGAACATGCCAGCTGGAATGCACGCTGCCCACCCACACGCTCCCACACCCACTCACACAGTGGGGCCCCCGCATGCTTGTGGATGCACGCGTGTGCACACCCTGCTCCCCGTACACTCGTGTGCATGTGCACACGTGTGCACTGAGCACACACACATACACACAACCCCACACATAAACACACACCTCTGTGTTTGCACACCCAATTGCACACACCCATGCTGCACACGTGTTCACCCACGCAGGAGTGCGCACAGCTGCAGGCACACGCAGGTGGGTGCACGGGCGAGCCCACGGTTGCACATGCAGGCACGCGGTGAGCGTGAGGCTCGGTGGGACACCTGGACCCATGCACGGGCTGTGTGTGTGAGCATGCACAAACACGAAGGGTGATGGCGCGTGCACACAGGCAAATGGTGCCGCACTCTCCAATTTTCAGCCAGGTGGGCAGTGCCGATGAAGTGAGCACATGTGCACGGCATGCCTGCAGAATTCCCCTCTCCTCCAGGGGAGCAGAGCTGGACAGGGATTTTATTTCTTGTGCCCAGCAGGGATTTCCCTCCTTGAGCCTGCGGTCATTTTCAGCTCTGCCACAGCTTCCTGGGGAGGGGGGGACGGACATGACCTTGGGCATGTCACTTAACCCTTCTCATTCCCTCCCGCTTGCCCAGGGCAGGGGCTGGGGTGGCTGCAGGTGTGGGGCATTGCGGTGCTGGGGGGGGCAGCCACAGGGAGCAAGGACAGGGCACGGATCCTTCCCAGGACCCCGAAGCCCCCCAGGGCAGGCAGCTGCTCTCCAAGGGGTGCGTACAGCTGCAGGGTTTTGGCCACCAGCCTGGCTCACACAACCAGAGATGGAAGAAGAGCTAAATTTAAAGGCATCAGGGCGGGAGGGGCAGGGGAGGCCAGCTGGCGCAGGGCTTCTCTCCGGCCCCCTGCACAGGAGACGTGGGGCACGGGCATGTTTTCGGCCGCCGCACCCTTTTTTTCACTGTGGAGTTACAGGCCTGGCAGGGAGAAGTGCCTCTTTCATCAGTGGGAAACGACGCTGGGGGCCGAGCTCGAGTGGTGCCGCACACCCCAGCGGGGATGTCCCTTCCCCTGCGTGGCCCCGACGTGTTCACAGGACGCACCCACAGATGCCCGCACCCTCCAGCAGCCCTACTGCGCACACCCAGACACGCTCACACACAGACATGCGTGCACGTGCACAGCTGGACACACGCACGCAGCTGGACACACACAGGCCCCAGACCCTCTCACCCAGGGCCAACCCCTCTCCCATCACAGGCACTGGGTGCACATGCACCCCCCCATGCCCCCCACAGCCCCGGTCCTTCACCCCCCCAGCATTTTGGGGTAATAAAAGTACCATTTGAAGGTGCTTACAACTTTTATTAAAAAAATCCCTTTCCAAGATAATTTTCAGGGCTGTGAGCCAGGCATGAAGAGCATGTGTGAGCCTCTTGCAGGCAGGGTGGGGAGTTAAAAAAACCCCACAGTTGAAAAGTGGGGGCTGCATCGAGCCCTGAAAGCTGCCTTCGGCTGTGCTGGCCGCCAAAGCTAGGAAGCCCTGGGGTCAGCGGGAGCACCTGTGTTTTGGGGAGCAGGAAGGCATCAAGCTGCTGGGGTGCCTGCAATGCCCCCCCAGCACCTGCGGGTACTGAGGCAGCTACATGGGTGCTCCTGTCCCCTGCCCCCCCCACCAGACCCAGGACCCAGCAGACGCCGCAGGCTTGGAGTTGGCTAAAATGAAAATAGAAAAAAAAAAGCCTGGGACGCCATCCAAAACTGCTTAGCGTTAATTAATTCGTACCCACGACGTGATCTGCCCTCAGCCCCAGAACATCCTAACATAGTCACGGCCACGGCCGCCCGCCCCAGCCCAGCTGCTGGCTACTGCCTTATTTTAGGGAGGAGATGGTGCGGCTGCTCTCCCGGCCCTTGAACATAAATTGCTGCTTCCCATCGGGTAGGTTTCCGGTGGGTGCCAGGGGCTTTTGGACGTGGGTGGTGGAGGGTGGGCAGCCATCCCAGTGCGCACGGCCCCAGCTATGGGGCTACAGCCCTGGTTATGGGGCTACAGCCCCACTTGTCCTATGGCAGCCTGCCAACTCCCCGAAAACCACTCCAAAAACCCTGTGGGGGCTGGGGCAGCACAGCAGTGGTGCCGCAGTGGGACACCCCATCACCCCTGGGAGGTGGGAAAGGGTCCCATTCATCCCTTGTTCTCCCACGAGGTGGGATGAGGGCACCGATGTGCTGAGTCTGCCAGGCACCCGGTGTTGACACCTCCCTCGAGGGCAGAGCAGAGCTGCCTCGTTTCCCCATGCCCCACCACTGCTGTTACCCCAAAACCCCCTTTCCCTGCTCATACACCCCGTTCCCCTTCGATGGGATGAAGGCGTCGGGCACAGCACCCCAAGCCTGGCCCTCGCCACGGGGTGTGAAGAAGCTTTTTCTGCCTCTGCCTGCTCCTGCCCGGCTATTTTTATCCCTGGCAGTGGGCAGGGGCTGTGCCAGAGCCACAGCCGCCGGCGCGTCGGGGGGTGAGGGATGGGGCCGTGCTGGCGAGCCGGGCACCGCTCGAGGTCTGCCTCTCTGCAGTGGGGAAGCAAGGGGACATCCCGGTGTCATGGGGTTGGGGACAGCGATGCCACTCAGCAGAGTTTACTCCATAAATCCCCAGCTACTGGAGTCCCGGGATGGGGGAAAGCGACGCCAACCCCGAGCCTGGCCCTGGGAGAAGCAATCCCCCATAAGTGGGAGAAGCTGGCTCGGGGGACACCAGCTCCCACTTTTGGGGCCAAGAGGTGGGAGGGAGGGAGGGGGAGGCAGGGGCGAGGGGAGCAGGCAGCGCCGTGACTCAGCCGGGGGTGGCAGCGGGTGAGGTGTTTGTGTTTAGTTTCTAACGTTACCGTTTCCACAGCACCGGGAAGCAGCCACGGCGGGCCACGGGGGGGCCTGGCGGCACCGAGGGAGGGATGGCGCAGCAGCGGGACCAGAGAAGCCGCTCTGCCGCTAACGCCACAACAGCTAAAAATACTGCGGGCTATTGTCGCCGGCAACAAAGCGGCTGGCGTATTTTTAGCGTTATCTTCTCCGCCATCGGTTCTGCCGCCCTCCCGGGAAGCGCTGTGCCCGCTCCACCCAGGCACTGCCGTCCGGAGAGCCAGGGCAGAGCTTCCCACCTGCCCCCGGGCGCAGCCCCCGCAGCTGCCGTGCCTCAGTTTCCCTCCTGCGCACTGCGCTACGGTGCCATCCTCCATCCCACTGCTGTCACCGAACTCCCTCCACCCCACAAATGGCCCAGAGGTGCCACCCTCATCCCCTGCATGTCTACAGTATCCCCTGCCCCTAACAAGTGCCTGGGGACGCGTGGCTTGCAGGGCAGCCATCTCAGGCCGGGCAGCTCCAGTCCAGCCCAGGCAGCTGGAAGGGGAGGGCAGAGACCGGATGCAATGAGTTGGCCGAGTGTCACCAGGAGACCGGTGACCGTCCCTCTTCCCTGCCGGCACACCAGCCCTCCTCCTCCTCCGCTCATTCCAGCAGGCAAAGCCAAGCGAGGCTGCAAAGCGGCCCCGTCCAGCCCTGCTCAGCAGGGAGCTGTCATTGCTAGCCCTGGGTGAAACGAGTTGGCACGGTCTCAGCGCAGTGGCCGGGTGGCCAGAGAGGCAGCAGGGCGGGCTGTGCCAGGCTCTGCCAGGAGCTGGACACAGCCCCAGCCCCAAAGCACCAGGATAACACTGGATTTGTGCAGATTTCCCCATCAAAACAGGGAGGGAGGGAGGTTTAACTTGCCTTTTCCCTGCCAGAGCAGCTCAGCTTTCCGTCCTTCCGGCGAGTCCTTCTCCGCCATGGAGAGCAGATCGGAGTGGCTCGTCCTCAGCAGCTCTGGGGCAGGGACAGAGTGGCTGCGATGACCCAGAGCTGGGCTCGGGATGTGGGTGGCCGGAGACAGGTTGGATCCATGGGTGGGCTGCGGCTGCCAGCATGGCTGCCTGCGGGCGCTTTGTCGGGCACGGGCACAGACAAGGCAAGCAACCAGCCCGTCTGGTCGTGCTTGGATTTCACAGCGCAGCCTGAAGCTGGGGCTGCTGTGGACCCGCTGTGATCCCTCCCCAACCAGCTGGCTGCACCCCCCTCATTGCCCATGTAGGAAACTCGGGACCAGAGGACCGCTCTCACGACGGCACCGGGCAATTAATAACTCACCCAACGCAAAGCAGGAGGGACTGGTCACCCCTTCCCTCTGCTCCTCAAGTACCTGCTGCTCCCCCCTGTCCTCGGGACAGACCCAGCATGTCCCTTACTGCACATCAGGAGACCCTGCTGGTTTGCATGGGGGGTGGCTCTGTGCCCCCCTCCCCTGCCCCGTGCCCCCCTCCCCTGCCCCGCGCTCCCTTGGCATCCTGCCCCGCTCTCAGCTTGGGGTCCTGCTTGCTCCAGCTGCAGAGCCCCGGGCAGAGCAACCTCTTCCCACAGCACAGATGGTCGGGGGGGGGGGGGGGAGTCCTTATTGCAAGGGGAAAGGGAGGTGAAAACTGCTTCGGAGGGGCAGGGAGTCCCCCTTCCCCGGGGGGGGGACGGACGACGGATGGGGCTGTGTCTCTGCGGTGGGACTGAATGCTGCTGATGGGGCATCTATGGCGGGCGGGGGGGTCATCTACATCCCGGAAAGGGGAGAGCTGGGGGGGCACCCTGCCAGCAGCACCCCTGGAAGCAGAGATTGTAGGGCGGGTGGTAAGAGCTCTGGTAAGAGCAGAGCTGTGCACGTAGGTGCAAAGGGGTGCTGGGGAGTGGAGATCGGGGATACAGGAGACAGCAGCACCTACAGGAGAAAAGGCGGGGGGGGGGCAGACCTTGCAGGAGCAGAGATTTGGGGCGGGTGGGGGAGGATTGCAGCGGCGGGGTGGGCTGGGGGGGATGAGACCAAATCCCCCACTGCAGCAGGGATTAGGGGCCGGGGGCGGGGGGGATCGGGGTCCTTCCCCAACCGCAGTCCTGGTCCCCGTCCCCCCGGCAGCGGGGCGGGGAGCACGCAGCCCCCCCCCCCCCCCGCCCGGGCCCCGCGGTGGCGGCCCGGGGGAGCGGGAGGCAGCGGCTCAGGGCGGGGAGGAGCGGAGAGCGGCGGCGCCGAGACCGGCTCCGGCGGCCCCGGCACCGCGGCGGGTCGGTATCCGGCGGCTCCGGCACCGCGGCGGCTCCGGTACCCCTGTGCGGGCGGCTCGGCACCTCCGGTACCCCATGGCGGCTCGGTACCCCATGGCGGCTCCGCACCCCGGCGGCTCCGGCGGCCCCGGCGCAGGGCAGAGGCGAAGGAGGCAGCGGCCGCAGCCAGGCAAGCGGGCGGGGACGGCCGGGCCGGGGCTCAGCCCCCCCCCCCGCCCCGGCACCCCCCCCCCGCCCGCGCCCCCGCTGAGGGCAGCGGGGCACCCCGGGGGGATTCGCCGGGGGAGGGAGGGATGTGAATCTTCGGGGGGCTAGGGGGGTGCATGCAACCCCCTTGCCGGGAAGGGGGCCGGATCCGGGATTTGCAAAGAACAAAGGACCGAGGGCGGGGGGTGGAAAAATACCGGCCGGAGGGGAGGGTTGTTCGGTTGCAAACCGGGCTGGGGGCGACGGTGCGTCGTGCGAGGGCTGGGGGGTGTCAGGGCACCCTGCCCACTGCGTCCCCCCGGGCTGGGGGGCTGCTCGGAGCTGGGGGCTCTGCAGGGGACAGGGGATGCAGCCATCCCCACGGGTGGGGGTGAGGGGGCTCTGCCCCTCCCAGCCATCCTACCACAGGTTTTGGGGTACGGAGGGTCTGCAGGATTTGCACATGGGTTGGGGGGCGCAGAGTGCCCAGAGTGCGGCAGGGAGGGGTGAATATGTGTGTGGGCATGGGGGTGCCATGCGGGGTCTTGGCAGCTCTGTATGAGGTGGGTTTAGGGGTGTTGTGCTTGTAAAGGAGGGTGGGGGTGGCAATGGGGAAAAAGGGTGGCTGGGGGGCAGATGTGGGATTCGTGGGGCTGCCATTGCCCCCTCCGTGTGCTGGTGGCAGAAGTGCCGCCTGCGCTTGCTCGCACGGTCCGCCCACCCCTCTGCCAGCCACCTTGCCGCTCTGCACCCCAATGCCCTCGCCGTGAACCTGGAGATGGGGGGACTCCGGGAGAGTGGGCTGTGCTGCGCAGGCACCGAGGCTGCAGAGGACCTGCAGGAGGGCAGCGCTTCCCCTTACGTGATCTCGGCTGCGTGACCGAGTCTCGCAAAAGGAGATATTTATAGTGCTGCTCCACTGGCCTGAGGTTTGCATGGCCTGGAACGGGGCTGGCAGCTGCCGTCCCCCCACCCAGAAGCCTCTGGATGCAGCTGAGCCGTTTTCCCGGCGGGGCTGGGGTGGGTGGGAGCCTGCACAGTTAAGTGGGTTGCATGGAACCACCAGGGCTTGCTGCCAGACTACAGGTCCCGGCGTGCTCTGCTGCCTGCTCTGCTGCCGTTGTGCTGGGTGCTGCGGAGGCCTCGCAGGGAGGGTACAGGGAGCACCTTTTCCTTTGGCTTGGGCCAGGCAGGCTCTGGCAAAGGAGGACGATGCTGTGCAAGGATGGGGACAAGGGGGAGAGGCCATGTTTTGGTTTTGCTGTGAGATACAGTTTGGCCAGAACTATTGCAGCCTGTGGGAGAAGGTGAGAAGACAGGCTGGACTACGTGTCCGGGAGTGTTTGCCACATGCTTTGTCCCTGTGGCTCCAAACACCACATGTGCCCAGGCCCCAGCAAAGGGAAATGGGAGGTCTGGGAAACGCCCAAAGTCCATCTGTGCCATCCCATGCTCTGTGTCTGGAGCAGCCTTCTCTTGGGTCCTTCCAGAGCCACCAGCACATGAGGATGGCCAGAGCCAGAGCCGTGCTCCCTCTTTGTGTCAGATGGTCCTACAGATGTGGTTCTCTCCTGATGGGGCATCTACTCTGCTGATGTCTCTGGGCTCTTCCCTCCCCTGGCACGATGCCCCACAGTATGCGGCGACGCTTCTCTGCGTGGCCAGGCTCAGAAGAGCCCCAGGCCCCCGATCCGCACAGTTTGCATGTGCCAGCCAGATGCCATTGCTGTGCTGCTTTCACCACCCCATCCCGGACCCCCCCCCCCCGTTTTTTACCCCCTCCACCCTAGAAACGCCGGCACCAGGCCGGCAGCTGTTTTCCGCCCTCCTGCTGCGCTCACTGGGTGGGTGGCATCTGCTCGCCCTTGGGTGGGGGGGAGGAGTGGGGCAGGGCGAGGCGGGAGCAGGAAATCAGGGCGAGGGATAAAGCTGGGCCTATTTTTATACTGCAAAGTAATTACCAGAGCTTTCCAATCCTTAATCTGCCGAGAGCACCCCGGTGCGATTGGATCCCTCCCCGAGCCTGGCAACAATTCTCCCATCACACGTCTCCTGCGTCAAAGCCCCGTAAACTCCCACACTTGGGCTCACGCTGGGATAGATGTGCTGCGGAGCTGTCAGCACATCTACCCCCTGCCCCCAGCAGCCCCCAGCCCAGGAACGGGGATGGGGACCCCATTTGGGACCCCAGGTTGTGGCTGGGAGGGGGTATCTTACCGCCAGCCCCACCGGGGAGGGTTGCAGCCTTGGCCACCTTGCTCAGCTGCTGTGGACATCTCTGTCCCTGTACCTTGTCTGGAGCTGGTGGGTAGATTTGGATCCCAACCCTGTGAACATACTAAATCCACGTTTTCCCCTAACAGCTGCCTCCTGGGGGTTTTTGGCCAAGGTTAGTGACCCACATAGCACCCTCCAGCACCCATCCAGCTCAGCTTTCCGCCGGCATGGCCGGGGTCCAGGGTGCCCCTCTCCCGTCGGCGCGCGGGGCGACTCTGGCTGGCAGTGCCAAGCCTCAGCTGGCACTTTTCCCGGCCTCTCCCTGTCCTGTCATCGTGCCAGGGGGTTGCTGAAGAACCTGTTCTATAGCTCCCGCCATGGAGGAGGAAATGACGGGCGGTGTTTGCGGCAACACCTTTCATCCCTGGGGCTGGGGGACTGCTCTGCCTCTGTACAGACGGCTCCTGAGGTGGAGCATAGGAGCTTGTCAGCCCGGGGATGGAGGTGAGGGCTTGGGATGGCTCTCACCTTCCTCCACCCACCCTGTCCCTGGTGCCCACCATCTCCCCGGCACCTTGCCCCAAAGCCAGGCTGGGCTGTTCAGCCCTGCTCCATGGGGGGGGACAGGGGACGCTTTTTGTGCCACAATTCCTCCACTCGGGACCCTGTGGAGTTCACAACACTCTTGCTGAATATTTGGGAGTATCCCTCGATCCATCTATCTCAGTGCACGGCAGCAGGCACAAAGTAAACTTGGCAGCATACTGGACCTGGTGCCCCCAAAACACTGCTGTTCCACGGCAGAACCCGATGCCTGGGATTGTGGAGGGTGAGGCGCCTTCGGGCCGTCCCCGGGTGACCCCACCAGCGTCCCTTCCCCCTGCCTGGCAGGGACCCGGCAGGCTGGGAAGCCACTCCGGCTGCCGCTCTGCTGGAGCCGATGGCCATAAAAGGCCCTGAAACGGAGGAGCTGGGCAGGGGGCCGGGCTGTTCCTCGAGCCTGAGCGGGATCGTCCTGTCTGCCCACGCGGGCCAGGCTTGCCAGGATGTGGGAATGGGGGGCTGGATGGGGGAGAGTGGCCCTGGCAGCCCAGAGTGGGGTCAGGGCGCTGGGGTGCACCATGCTCCCCTCTGCCTTCCCCTGCTTCTCGGGGAGGCATGTTTGGGCCGTGCCCCAAGATGCCGGGGATCTGCATCGCCTCCCACGGGGGGGCTCGAGGCCGGGGGGATAAAGCTGCCTTTTCATCTGGCACCTGAGCTGTGGGGCGGTGGGGGCCGGGGGGGCTGAGGGGCACGCAGCGGGCTCCCCCACCAGCCCCCCACCGCCTCTCCTCAGACAATGGCCGCCCTTTGTTGGGGTTTTACGCGCCTGGCCCCCTTCCCCGCGGCCCAGCTGGTGACATTTTACCACCTCCACATTCACATGGGGATTCAAAGGGCACAGATGCACCGTGAAACCACAAAACGCAGCCTCCCCCCCCCACCGCTCCCCCTCCCTCAGCATCCCCAGGGAGGCAGGGCTGGGATGCAGGGCCAGGATACATGCACCAGGAACCTCCCTCAGGGGCTATTTCAAGGGCAACCCGCCAGCCCTTGGGGCTCCCTCCACCCTCCTGCCCTTCCCCTGCCATCAGCCCTCCGTCCCTTTGCGACTTTGTTGAGGTCCTTCCCCACCATCCCTGGCCCAAGGGGGCTTGGCATGCCAGAGAGCCACTGATGGGAGATGAAGGGAGGCAGCATGGGCACCATATCCAGGCTGGTGATGCTTGACCTTTTGGAGATGGAGCCATGTGGGTAGTATCACGTTTTGCCCCACAGGCGCCCGGCTGCCAGCCCCGGCATCGCCCCGGGCTCCTGGTTGTAGCCAGTCTGTGGGTGTAGTTGGTCTGTGGGACACGCAGTGGCCTCTGTCCCTTTGGAGAGGTCCCAGCATGCAGGTGTCCGACTCCTGCCCCTTCCCTCCCACTCCCAGACCTCCGGGGGCTTTCCCTCAAGGACTTGGGCAAGCAGCCCAGTTCTTCCCAACCGGTCATTGCCTCCGCAGGGACCTTGGGAAAACAGCCTGTAAACAGGCAGACGGAGAGCGTGAGTCACAGCGACCGAGAGGGAAATAAATGCACGAGGGGAATTTGCAGCGTGCATTGGGTCATGGGGATGAATCCAGCCTCTCCCAGGGGTGATGAGTGGCTGGCACATAGGAGCTCTCCTGTGGAGACAGCTGTCCCACGAAGGGGTGGTTATCTCACTGACAGGACTGTGTCCAGGTGAGCTGCAAAACGGAGATCTAGCCCTCTCCCCCACCCAAAGCATCCCCTGATCCTTGCCGCTTTAATCCCAAGGGATGAGAAGTCACCGCCCCGGAGGCAGCTGCATTTCAGCGCGCAGTACCCTGCCCCTACAGTCGTGCAGATCGCTTCCCCGCTGAAAGTCACCCTGCCATGGTTATTTTTGGCTGGCAGTGGGGCTGGAGGAGCTGGCTTTCTCCCAGCTGCTGCAGCACACCCCTTTTGGGATTATGTCTTGCGTGGTGGGTAGCGCTTGGGTGAACAGGCTGCCTTCAGCATCCCTTCTCCCTGCTGCCAAATACCTGCCAGCTCCCTCGCCCGTGTGCAAAGCAAGAGTGCTATCTAGTGGCTAATCCCACTGGGGACACCAGTGACACTGGGAATTAACTTCTGCAAAGGCCTCCGGTGACGCCGGTCATCCCCCTATGAGCCATCCCAGTTTGGGGACTGGTAGCCCAAGGTGGTGAGAGGTTTAGGCCTCCCTTGAGGCTGGAGGGACATCCAGGGCTCGGAGCCACGGGAGAGGGTGCGCAGGGCCCCGGGAGCGTGTTTCCCGGGGTGAGGGGTGCTCACATGAGGTGGGGGGAAGGATGCACCTTACGAGGGATGAAGGGTGCGCATGGGGGGCAGGAAGCATCTCACGCCAGATGCTTCGTCCAGGACACGCTCTCACCCGGCTGCACCCTGAGGAGCACCCGGCCTAAACCTTTCCGTGCTTCTCCCTCAAGAGCCGCCGATGCGGTGTCCCCCACGGTGCATGGACCCGGTCCCCCTCCCCAGCAGGGCGGGGGGAGCCGTGTCGGGGTTGGTGACCCCTGCCCGGGGAGTGCTGGGGTGCGGCTGGGTGATGCTGAGGGGTTGGGGGGGGGGGAAATGCACTGCCCCTTTTTACCCCCCCAAACCCCCGTGAGGGCCAGCCGGGGCTCATTTCCTCATCCAACCCCCCCCCCTGCGCAGTTGACTGCAGCGGGGCCCCGCGGCTGACGTCACTAAGATATGCTGATTTATGCGCGTTAACCCTTTTCCCGCCGGGCTCGGGGGCTCCCGGGGAGGCGGCGGCTGCGGGGCGGGGGGGAGCCCGCCGCTGCCCCGGCCCCCCCCCCCGCCCCAAGCCTGGGGTCCCCCCCGCGAACGGCCCCCGCCTCCCTCCCTCCCTGCCCCGCGGGTTTCCGTGGGAACCGGACCGGGCTTCTGATGTCACCGGGACGGTTGCTACGCGACCGGTCCGCTCAGCCGTCCCCGCGTGAGGTCACTGTCGCCATGGCGACGGGCCGGTGCGGCGCGGGGGGTTGGGGGGAGATGCGGGGCCTCCCGGGGGGCGGCCGGGGGCCGGGCGGGGCGGTCTGCGGCGGGAGGGCGGTCTCCGGGGCCGGCGCCGCTCGGCGGGGGGAGCCGCTGCCGCCCCCGCCCGCGGCACGGACCCCGGCGCTCCCCCCACCCCGGGCGGGGGACAGGCACGGCGGGGGGGTGGGGTGGGGTGGGGTGGGTGCCCCCGGGGGAACAGTAAAAGCTTCGTCTTAAAACAGTGAAAAAAGGAAAATAAAGCTTTTTTTTTTTTTTTTGGCTCGGCTTGAGTTGCTGTTTTTAGAAATCCTGGCGGAAAAAGCTGCCCGCGTCGGGAACGTCCTCTCATTCCACGGGAAACACACTTCCCCGTGGAAACAGGCAGCGGTGGGGCCGTGGGGAGCAGGGCATGGGTGGGCTGGGGCGGGCTGGGGGTGGTGGGGCCCGCCGGGGTGGCATTGGCCACATACCGCTTCTAAAGCCACAGCCCAGTTAGTTTCCGCTCTGGTCCCAGTCCCCGTGGCTGCTGGGAGGCCGTGGGTTTTACATTTCCCCCAGCTTGCATTCCTGCTGGAGGCGATTTATTCCTAAGCCCTGACATCTGCTTCGTGGAAAGTGATGGAGCTGCTCCTTCCGAGGCACAAATCCCTGGCTGGCTTTGGGACTCCAGCTGGGCCACGCAGCATCACAGCCGTATGGCTTTGGTCCGCCGGGCCGGCAGTAGTGGACCCGCGGGCATGCCCGCTTGCTGCCCCTTTTCCCTGGGGACCTGTCCCGCCCCTCCGTTGTGCCATCCCCAAGCCTGCTGCCCGCTCCGGCGCTGCCAGTGATCCCGCTGGCCACGAAGCCACTGGGATTAGTAGCTTCCTCTGGGTGGGGATTTAGCTAAAGCTACTTAGAGCCGCGCAGGGCGGGCAGCAGCCAGCTTGGTTAGATAAAGGGACATGGGGAAAGCCGGGATATGCAGCCTGAGCCCTCCTAAGGATGCTGAGTGGGAAAGGGGTTGCCCAGGGTTAATAGCCCAGCGTCTCTTGGTGAAACCCTGGGTTCGGCCAAACTGCGTGTCCTGCAGCGTCTTCCTTGGCTCCAGTGAGCCCCCAGCCTCCGTGTTATTTCCAAAGCCTTGCAGAGACCTTTGAGCCAAATCTCCATCCCGCGCAGGCAAGGTGGAGGGATGGGGAAAGGGCAGACCCCACTCGCAGGGTGCTGCCGGTTGAGATGTAGGACAAGAGCCGGCAGATGGAGGCAGGCAGACGGAGGAGCACGAGGGTGGGCCGAGACACTGTTTGCTGTGACGGGATCTTGGCTTGCTGCTGGTGAAACAGCTGCTGAGCTTATTGGGGCTGGAGGGCTCCTGGGGAAGGAAGGGGATGGGGACAGGGACAGAGGTGGGGATGGGGAGCTCGGGTGACTTCCCAGCATGAGGGGCAGCTGGGGAGAGCAGGGAAGAGCTTGTCTGCTAAAATCATGGAGATGACAGGTCTGGCTGGAGCTGTGGCTGGGGGATGGAGCAGGGGTCTTGCAGCCCCGTCCAGGGGATGTGCCTGTCCTGCCAATGGCACAGGGAGCGCTGCATGCATCGCTGCTGTGTTGGACCCCCTGGACTGCTGCAAAGACCGACAAAGAAAACTCCCCACTGAGCCTATGCAAACTTGACGGCAGGCAAAGTTGTGAGCAGCAGAAAGCCCCCACCCTGCTGAAGCACATGGGCAAAGGGGGAGCTCCATCAGAGGGACCCCTGAGCCCGTTCTGGGCTCCCCAATGTCCCCTCTGGGGCCTCATTCCCTACTGATGCACATTGCCTTATGGGGAAGGGCTCAGAGGAAAATCTGGCTGCAGTGGGGGGAGAGGAGAGCCCACATATCCCTTGGGAAGAGTTCAGGTGGAGGAGCCGGGGGGGGATCCTGGCCCACAGCCACCAGCTCGAGGCACAGGGCTGCGCTGGGGATGGACGAAAGCCTGGCTGCCCGCTGAGAGGTTTGGGGTCTAATCCTGCTGCCACTGGGCCCATGCAGGATCAGTTGGGACCCTTGCATAGCATGTGGTTTAACCCAGGTGATCTGTAGGGATGCCATCAGCACAGTCATCACGCTCCCAAGCCCTCTGCGGTGGCCTCCAGCCTGGCCCCTTCTCCTTGCCCAGGCTACCGTGGGATGGGACAGGATGGTCAAAACCCTCATCTGCCAAACCCAGAGCAACGAATCCTGGTCGCCTCCCTGTGCCCTGCCAGCTGCTCAAGCACGGGGCAGGATCCGTCCCTCTGGCCCCTGCTCCCTTGCATCCACCTCGCCCACCCGCTGCCTCCCTCCTTCCCAGGGGAGGGGGGTCTGCTTTGTCTGGTAGGGTGGGGAGGTGGGAGGCTCTGTCCCTGCCGCTGGGAGGTGTGTGCCAGGCTGAGTGGCTCTGTGCACACCTGAGCCAGGTGAGCTTTGTAGAGAGAAGTGACGGCAGATGAGACCAGGCAACGGAACAGAGAAACAAGGACCAGGTTTTAGACACTTCCCTCCAGTTTTACACCCGGAGCAAAAGCAGGAGCATCCAAAGCTGGAGGGATGCTGAGAGGAGCTGCTAGCAGGGAGCTGTTGCACAGCCCTTACCCTAAACCCCCTCCGCGTGTGGGGCACTGCCAAAAAAAGCCATCGTCTCTCCCAGGTGCGAGGTCACACAGCCCTGAGGCCCGGGAACAGGGTCCTGCCGTGCCACCGCGGCTGGGGACACCGCTCCGGGTCTGGTGCCATCGTGTGGACACACGACACTTCCACAAACCCCTTATTCCTGTCCCTGCGCTCCACAGCCTTCCCCGGCCGGAGGGACCGGACTTGGCAGCTCTGCTTTCCCAGGCTGTCCTGAACACCAACGGGGTTTATGTCCCCCTCCCACCACCCCATGACCCCAAAACCTTGCCCACTGCCTGCCTTTCCCCCTCAGCCACCGGTGCTGTTGCTTTCCTCCCCACCTCGTCAACCCACTGCTGTACCCCACCTGCTCTGGCCAGCCCCAAACTGTGACTGCATTAAGAAGTCAAGCTCCTGCTGATCTGGTGAGGAACACCACCCTCCCCCCACCCCCCCCCCCCCAAGTCCCCTGGGCAAGGGAAAGGGGGAAAATAAATGACCACAAGTGGCCAGACATTGAAGGATGTGATGGGGCTGGGGGGATCTGCTCTGCTCCCCCCATCCCCAAGGGAGGCTCTCCCCTGTATGCAAACTTTCTCTCCCCGTTTTACACCCCCTCTCCCCCCATTTCATTTTCCTTCTTCCCCATTTTCCAGCAACCCCCCCCCACCTCTTCGTGGACAAGCCCAGACCTGCTCCAGGCCCCCCTTTCCCCAGGGGGTCACCATGCCAGCATGTCCCCAGTGTGTCCCCATCACCAGCTGCACCCATGCCCAGCCGTGTAGGCATTGCTACCCCGATCCCTGGTGCAGCGCAACACATGGCCACCCCCCCCAGCCCACCACGGCGGTGCAGCGGGGATGCAGGCAAATGCCTGCCCTGCCCGGGAGCCTCACACCAGCGGGGCCAGCTGGTGGCCTGTGGTGGCCCGTGGCTGTGGGACACGCCGGAGCTCCCACGTGTTTCCACCAGAGGGAGCCAAAATGCCACGAATCGTGGTGGCGGCACGGTCGCGGCCGCCCATCATTGCGGCGTCGGGGCGCCGGGCCACGCCACAGCCCTGGGAGGCCAAACGGGCACTGTCACCCCTTCATGTGGCTTGCAAAGCCAACCTGCCAGGAAACCCCTTTCCAGCCGCCACAGACTCCAGGGAGAAAACCTGCATGTCTGTCCCTGCGTGGGATGGCCAGGGGAATTTGCAGCCCCTGTCCCGGGGGGCCGTACCCCACTGCCAGCGCTCTGCTCCAGCCTAGCTGCCTGTGCAGTGAATTTGAGACCGGTCATGTCTGGAAACAGCAACTGCAGCAGCAAAGAGGGTGTTCCCCGCACCTTGGGGCTGCCCCACGTTGCCTCTCTGACAAGTGGGTTTCTCCCAGTTCAAATCATCACCCAGCACCACATCCAAACCCAGAGCAGGGATGAAGAAACTCTGCTCTGATTACTTTGTAGCAGATATAATCAGTCTAAATTAATGCAGATGTAAAACACCAGAAAGGGAGGGTTTGAAATGATGCTTCTCGTGCTCTTGGAACGGCAGCTCGTGGCATCGCACCAGCAGCTCTTTCCCATTCACACCTTGCCATTCCCCAGGTTTGGGTAGTGTCAGACACATTATTGGTGGGAAAAGGGAATGGGACGGAAATAACCTGCCAGATGGGGATGGGATGTGGGTGGAGGAAGAGTCAGAGAAGAAATATTGCAGGCGATGCTGCATGGTGCCAGAGGAAAATCTCTCCCAGTTGCCAAGCATTTGCTCGTTTATTTAAAGCCTGTCATTAGCGGCAGCCACATGGGATGGGATTCACACCATTCCTGAGTGAATCAGGTGCCACGTTTTGGCCATGTGTCTAATCCACCAAAGTCCTCTCCAAATTCTGGCTTTCTACAGAAAACTGGCGCTTTCTGCAGCGGCCAGGAGGTCTGGGGGTCCCAGCCCCTCACCTGCATGAGGGAAATTTGGGGCACATTAGAGGCTGGGGCTGAGAGCAGGGAGCTGCCACGGTGTTGGCAAGAAGGAGAGAGGCCGTGGGCCAGGGAAAATCATGGGATAAATGGGATCTGGGCCAAATCCAGGCAGGCAGCGCCAGGCTGCCACTCAGCACTGCTGCCAGAGGAGCCTGGCATGGCTGGGGAGAGGAAATCCCAGCCAGCTCTGGCATTTAATCCTGTCTTCCTGGGGGAGCAGCTGGAAATGGCCAGCTCCTGGGGTCTTTGGGCCACGGGAAGCAACCAGAGGCCAAGATGCTTCTGGGAGGCCACTAAGCTTGGCTGGGAAGCCCCATCCGAGAGCTGCAGGGCCAGTGGGAGGGAAACCCTTTCATGGGCTGAGTTTGTGCCCCAGACCCTTCATACCAGTCCCAGAGATGCTGGAAGCAGGGTGTGCATGCTGCAAGTCTTGTGGCAGGCTAGCTGGGATGGCAAAAGATGCCTGTCTGGGAAACACCTCAAGGAGGGAAAAGAGGAGAAAACAGGAATTTCCTCAGAACCGCAGTGACAGGCAGGAACACGAGGAAACTGAGGCACGGGAGAGTGGACTGGTGGGATGGGATGGGACAGGCCAGTTGAAACCACGGATACACAACTGTCCCCAACCCTCTCCTCTAGAGCTGCTGCTGAGGGCAGTGTTAGGCTGGTGGCTGGTGAGCACAGGGTTAACTCAGCCCATCCCTTCACCCAGGTGTTGCCCAGCCTGGCCCAGCTGCAGGTGCTTCCCAGGGCTATAAAGGAGCTGAGGGTGGAAGGGACTGGCTCCCTGGGTGGTTTGGGGAGAGGCTGTAGGAAGGGCTAATAGGGCAGCAGGGGATGCTGCTGCCTCTGGGCTTGGAATGGGGGGTAGCAGCAGGTCCAGGCAAAAGTGGAGGTGCATGCAGTCACCCCAGAGCCTGTTGCCTGGTTTGGGAGCATGTTGTACTGGACAGCACTGGGAGTTTCCTGCGGTGAGGCTGTGCCAGCCTGACAGCTTTCACCCACCGACTGACTGCCATCCTGTTGGAGAGAGGAACTGGATGGGCTGGATCTGCTGTGCTTGTAAGATATGGGTTTGGGGTTATCCTCAGTGCTTGCAGGTGGGATGTTTAGTTATTCATTCTGGTTTCTTTCTGAGTGTGGAAATCAGGTTGAGAGTCTCTCATCTCTATCCCTCCACTTAAAGAGAATTATCATCCCTAATCGTCTTCCATCCCTTGGGTGTCCCCAAGGTCTCAGCTAATGGCAGGCTGACTTTGGTGTCTTGATGTGGTCACCCAGGGTGAGTATCATCCAGACCTGCCACCCTGCACATGTCCACTTAACCTGCTAGTGCCCATGTCCCCACCTCTGGCTTTACTCCATCACCGTACATGTCGCACCATAATTAAGCTAATGTGACTTGGCCCTGTGGTTTCTCATTTAGCCCCTCCTGTGCCACACTGAGTGGGTGCATTTGCCAGCATCCCTGGGTATGGTTACTATGTGTTTTATGGTGATGGTAGACAGAGGTTGGATCTTTTCCCTGTGCCCCTTCCTGAATGAATGTGGCCAAAGAGGGGCTGGTGAGGGTTGCAGAGGCAGGGAGGAGGAGGTGGGTGGTGGGGTTGTGGCTTTGGGCTGAGGGAGGTATGTTACAGCACCGATGGGCTTGGTGGGGTGGGCAGGCTATGGAAAGCAGTGTTGGCCAAAGGCAGTTTCATCTCAGAGGGATGATCAGCTGGCCTGAAATGTGGTGAGCTGTCACCCTTGGAGGCCATTGACAGAGGCAACTCTTGCCTGTCCACCTTGGTGACCTCTGCTTGCTGCCAGAGGAGGTGAGGTGATGCCAATAGCCCTGGGAAGTGCAGGTGAGCCCTCTGGAAGGCCCAGGTTGTGGCATTTCTCCTATTTCTGCTTCTTGCCCATCCTGACATGGTATAGCTGATCCATCCCAGAGCAGAAATCAGATTTTCTGGACTCTTCAGTCTCCCAGGCCTCCCCGACGGTCCCTTAACCCTGAACACCCCAAGGGGACAGTCAGGCAGGTTATACAAGGAGCTGGGAGCTTGCCCTAGAGCTCTCCTTGTATCAAGCTCCAATTTGCTGGCAGCAAAACACTACATGTTTCTGAAGGGGCTGGGTCTGCTGTCCTCATCCTCCCCGGTGGATCCTGAGCATCCTCCGCTCTCTAGCAGGCAGTGCTGCCAGCAGCTGTCTTGCAAATTGAGGTGCTGTTTGCTGCCTGTGCTCAGAGGTGAACCCTGCCAGCTCCCCCATTTGCTAGATTTCTTCTTCTCAGTGGGCAGGAGTCTTTCAGGCTGTTTGTTCACATTTGTGGGTTTTTTCCCTCCTAGGGCTCAGGCCACTTTCATTCATGCTAAAGTTGCCACATTGGCATCCCTGAGAGCTTGTGGTATGCTTTGAGTTTTGATTCTCTCTAGCTGAAGCACAAGCTTGCTGCTGGAAAAAATGAAAGTGTTTGCATGTGTATTGGCTTTGTGTGGCAAGGTTTTGGTGGTGGTGGTTACAGGGGTGGCTTCTGTAAAAAGCTGCTGGAAGCTTCCCCTGTGTCCGACAGAGCCAATACCAGCCGGCTCTAAGACGGACCTGCCGACGGCCAAGGCCGAGCCAATCAGCGATAGTGGTAGTGCCTCTGTGATAACATATTTAAGAAGGAAAAAAAAAGTTGCTGGGACAGACAGAAACAGCAGCTGGAGAGAGGAGTAAGAACATGTAAGAGAAACAACCCTGCAGTCACCAAGGTCAGTGAAGAAGGAGGGGGAGGAGATGCTCCAGGTGCCAGAGCAGAGATTCCCCTGCAGCCTGTGGTGAAGACTATGGTGAGGCAGGTTGTCCCCCTGCAGCCCATGGAGGTCTACAGTGGAGCAGATATCCACCTGCAGCCCATGGAGGACCCCATGCTGGAGCAGGTGGATGCCCGAAGGAGCCTGTGACCCCGTGGGAAGCCTGTGCTGGAGCAGGTTCCTGGCAGGACCTGTGGATCTGTGGAGAGAGGAGCCCATGGAGCAGGTTTTCTGGCAGGACTTGCGACCCTGTGGGGGACTCACGCTGGAGCAGTGTGCTCCTGAAGGACTGCACGCCGTGGAAGGGACCCATGCTGGAGCAGTTTGTGAAGAACTGCAGCCCGTGGGAAGGACCCATTTTGGAGAAGTTCATGGAGAACTGTCTCCTGTGGGAGGGACCCCATGTTGGAGCAGGGGAAGAATGTGATGAGTCCTGCCCCTGAGGAGGATGAAGCAGCAGAAATAACGTGTGATGAACTGACAGTAAACCCCATTCCCTGTCCCCTGTGCTGCTGGCGGAGGGTAGGTAGAGAATCCGGGAGTGAAGTTGTGCCTGGGAAGAAGGGAGGGGTGGAGGGAAGGTGTTCTGAGATTTGGTTTTATTTCTCATTACCCTACTCTGGTTGATTGGTAATAAATTGAGTTAATTTTCCCCAAGTTGAGTCTGTTTTGCCTGTGATGGTAATTGGTGAGTGATCTCTCTCCTGTCCTTATCTTGACCCACAAGACCTTTGTTATATCTTGTCTCCCCTGTCCAGCTGAGGAGGGGGAAGTGATAGAATGGCTCTGATGGGCACCTGGTGTTCAGCCAGGATCAACCTGCCACAGCATGTGTCTGACTTTTTTTGAGCTGAATTTATCTTTTGGATGCAGAACAAGCCTGGAAAAGTCCAGCCCTGAAGTTTATCAGTGCCTGGAAAGTGAGTAAAAACCTGTCCCAGGACCTGGAGCAGAGCCTCATACTTCTTGCATAGAGAAGATGCAGGAGAGCATCTTGTCCCATGCCTGGCAGCTGGGCTTTGTGGCTGTGTGAAAAGGGCTTTGAATGTGGCATGTGGAACAGGCAGGTCTGTAGGGAGGGTTGGCAGCAGCCTTGGTTGCCAGCTGGGTAGGGAGGTGCTGGGGCCTTACTGGGCACCCTAAGCCCATCTCTGCCAGGAGATCCCCCCACTTTACCATCAGCACCAGGGTCCATACTTGGTTGAAATGCTGTGTCTGGGACTGCTGTGATGTTTCAGGTCACAGAGTGGCCATCAGGTCACTGTGACCCTCTCCAAAGCCTTCTCACCTCTCCCACCTGCCCCATGCAACTTTCCTGTGCCCTGGGAGAGGATACTGCAGATGCAGGGAGGGCTCCCTGCTCCTCTCTCCAAAGCAACAACCCTCTCACACCCAGCCCTTTTTTCTCCCAGTGAACCAGTAAAGGTGCCAGCAACCAGTGTAAGATACTCCCACCCCCCCCCAGCTACCAGCAGTCACGCTGCAAAGGCACAAAGCAATAAGGAAAATTGTGGTGCCATTAAAGAAATTATTAAATCGGTGTCTGGAGGTGAGAGCAAGAAGAACAAGGCACTTGCAGCAGACCCTGTCCCTCAGCCCTGACCCATGTCAGACCTGGGAGATGCTCATTTGCAAAATGAATTTCAGGGGCAAGCGCTGCAGACCCTGTGATGAGTTTCCCTCTTTCTAGCCTACATCTCTATTTGCTGCCATGTTTGTGTTTCACTGGGGTGGTGTTGTAGCTGGTTGGGGTTTTTTTTATGGCTGGAGGGTTTGATCTTGACTCGGAGAGTGAGTCACTATGTGGCAAATAGAATCCCATCACAGAGACGTTATTTCCTTGCCTGGTGTTTTTTGCAAACAAGGTTTTGTGGAACTTGAGCAGCTGTTTTTTCCTTCCAGCTGAAAGCCTCTTCCCAGTCCCATTTAAAGGCTTATGAATTGGTGCTGAGAGCCATGCATAGGCAGGGAATGAATATCTACCATGAGTCAGATGGGAGAGGTAATAAAAGTCCTGGCAATCAATCCTGGGACACCTAGGGGACACCTCAAATCAACCCGCAAATGCAAAGTGGCTCTGAACCAAGGGTAGGAGAGAGAGGCTGTCCCTCCACTGTGCCATGTAGTTATCTATTTTTGATAACTGACGAAGGAGGAGGAGGTTTGGAAAGGAATAAACAGAGCCCATAAAGTGACTTCTTGGTGCTTGGGAAGATGTCCTGGATCCATGCTACATTTAAATGTGCTTCAGAGAAGGTCTTGCTGCAGCTGAGGTGATCCCAAGCTCATTATGGGTTGGCTGGGATATTTTCAGCTGGTGAAATCCTCCTTTGGGTGTCCCCTGGCTTGGCTGTGTTGCTGAGCAAAAGCAGAGCTGGTTTGGCCAGGTGCTGAGTCCCTCCTGCCCACTGAGTGTGCTGCAGCCTTTGCCATAGAGCAGATTGCAGCCAGATCAAGGGATTTCCATCACAGCTTGTTTGCTGCCCCTTGGGCCCGCAAAGTGCTCTACTGCAGCTCTGGGACCTGCTATGGGCTGCCTCTCATCCTCCCCAAGGTGGGATTTTCCAGGTTAAGGAAAACATGGTGGTAGCTGTGCCCTGAGCATGGGGCTGGCAGCTGTAGGACTCCCTGTCTTGCAGCTGCACCCCTCCTCTCCAGGTACAAAATGCCATCTCCATTGCTGGTTGTGATGCCAGCATCTGCTCTGCCACCTCTGCTGACTCTGTGTGGAGCCATGGGGCAGCGTCAGACAGGAGCCGAAGGAGGTGGCGAGGGGGAGGCAGGAAAACAGCATGTTGTTAGCAAAGCCCTGGCCAACAGATGCATCTGCAGCTCGGGGAGAAATAACCTGATGCTTTTCTGATCTTGGGTGATTCATCCTGGCCTTGGTAGAAAAACACGGTCTCCAGCCTCATGATGGATGGGGGATGCAGTGTTGGGGCTGTGTGGCTTCTCATCGGGATGCCCTGGCTGCAGCCAGCCCTTGTCCTGCTCTATCGCTGTGGGGGGCACAGCTGAGACAGCACCCCTGGGCAACTCAGCCTGATGGGGACCTGCAAAAGCCTAGTACTTCTGCCAGGTGAAAAAGCACTTTTTGTCTGATCCAGTTCCTGATTAGCAAAATTATGGTTGCCATGGAGCCCGAATACCTGCTCAGAGAGTGCCTGCTTTCCTCGTCCCCCCCCAGCAGACCTGGGGGACACACGCTGTGGAGCAAAGGCCAATTTTGCTGCTTCGTAGAAAGCTGATTGCTTTTATCCCAGTGAACATTGAAATGGTCTTTTTTTTTTTTTTTTTTTCTCTCCCCCCCCTTTCTTTTTTCCTTTCAGCCCAGTTTGGGGTAGAGGAGAAATGCCCTTTCCCAGAAATTTCTCAAATAACCTGTGGGGCTTTAGGTACAGCTGTTGCTGCAGGGAGAAACCCTAGGCTGAGAGGGGTCTTGTGGGGTGACTGCTGTGAGCAGCACCCTGGCCCCCTGTTCCCACACCTGGGGGCAGAACATCCCAGGGTACCAGCCCTGCATCCACAGGGATACAGTCACCTGTCCCAGTAAGGCTCCTTGCTGGCTCCTTTGCCAGGTGCCTGCACCCTGGAAATGGTGCTGGCAAGTTATGTTCAGCTCAGAAAAGTGGACTTGGAAATCTAGAAAGAGCTGCCGCTACTGGGAGAGGTTAAGTTGCCTGCTTTGACTGCACAAGAGGGGAGAGGGAGGTAGTGATGCTGAGATAAGATTTTTGGGAGCAGGAACAGCTTTTGCACAGTGGTAAAAGGCCTCTAGAAAGTTAGTGGCTGGAAATGCACAGAGTGGCAATCGCCAAAAAATTACTAGAGGAGGGTGTCCCACACCAGACAAGGATGTGTGGGTAGGCTCTGCTTGGGTAACTGACAGCAGTGCTGCTTTGGAAAGGCCACCCCACTGACCTGCATTCACTCCCAGCTACCCTACTGCAAAATTACCCAGATCCAGGTCTCAGTCTGGTGCCTTGTGTGTCCGAGTGGCCATTCCTGGCCTTGGGAACTGAAAGGAGTATCCTCCTGCTCTGTGAGATGCACCCTCTGGACATGTCACCTCCAGGTGACCAAAGAGGTTCACCTTTGAGCAGGCAGCTCCCAGCAGGGAGAGAAACCCTTTTACATCCCTGTGGCCAACAGGTTTGCTTGCTCTCCAAAGGGAGAGGGTTTATTCCTGTCCTAAAACTTCATAACCCTGTTCTGTCTGTCTGTGCTGGCTATCCCTGGCTGGGCAGATTTGTTGCAGCAATACCCTGCAAAGGGTCTGCTCATCCACTTGCTTCAGTGGCAGTGAGGAATGCACCCCAGGCACTCTTGCCTGCTGGAGGGTGGCACAGAGGGGACAAGTGACTGTCTGTGCCTCAGTTTCCATCTCAGATGCAGTGTCACTCTGTGTCTTGGTGGCTTTTTGTGCTCGGGACCAGAAGGTGTTAATTAAAACTGCAAGGCAGGGGAAGAAATGGGGGGATGGAGAACAGACAGCTCTGTAAAAGGCTGCGCTGGTCTGCCCTGCAATTACTGTGAGTGATGTGCCCTTGAAAAGGGCTGGGAGTGGATGCAGTTGGTTATTAGGGCTGCAGCTTTCAAGCTCCGATGCTGCTGTTTGTCTTCTCTTTTGGCTTCAATTCTCCTGGCAATGCTGCAGAGCCGGCTTTGCTCAACCTCTGTGTGCCAGCCTTAACCTGCTTGTGGAGGGACCTGGCCATGGGCAGGGATAGGTCCTGCACCAGCTGGTTTGTGGGGAGGGATGGATGTGTAGTGGGAACTGGGAGGAAGATCAAGGAGATTCCTTGGGCTGAGGTTACGCAGGGAGCCTTGTGGGTGTCCCTGGCTTGCCAACTTGCTGCTGAAATTTCCAGCCCAGCCCAGCCCAGCCCGGACATGCTCCAGCCATGGAGACAGCTGGGCTGTGGCTGACATGTTGTGAGGAGGAGCAGGTTTTGGTGTGCTGCTGGCCATCCCCTGCAGGCAGCGTTAATGTAATAAAGGGCCTGATAAGGGGAATAGGCTGAAGGGTCATGCTCCCATGTGCAGTTTGCCCTCTTTAAGTGGCAGGGGAGCAGTAGTGGAAGGTGGTTGTCATCTGGTTATTTGATTTATCAGAAAATTGAAAACCAGGATGGATTGCTCCGAAGCACTGTCAGGCCTGTCGGGACTTGGGGGGATAGCAAGAAACAGACATGCCGAGGGAAAGAAGTGATGTGCAGTCCCTGAGAGCCACCAACTCTTTCCAAAGAGATAAGACAGCAGGTAGGGTGGGAGCAGCTGTTGAGGCCCCAGTTATGGGGGATGCTCCAGCAGGCTGATGCGAACAGTGGAGGAAAAGGGGAAGCAAAGGCAGAAGGACCCCTGGTCCAGTGGTTCTGGTGTCCCAGCAAAACTGGGGCTGGGAGAGCTGGACCATGGGCAAGCGGGACAGAGAGGTCTGTTGCCACCTGGAAGCCAGGATCTGGCAACTTGAAGGGGATGGGTGGACCCATGGTTCAGCTCTGAGTGAACCAAGCTCTGTCTGGTCTTTGCTCCTTGCAGACTATACTTAGCATGTGCCTGTTGTCTTCAGCTAGGAAAGGAGACTTCAGGGAAACAGATGTCGAAGTTTGGTTTGAGCTTGGCAGTATCTCCATTGCTTTGCCCCAACACAAGCAAACTCCAAACACCACAGTCCCAGCAGACATCCCCTCATCCCCATGCGAGTGCAGGACAAATAAGCCATGGGGGTCCCTGCAGGGACAAGGATGCAGGTGTAGAACTCCAGGGGCTCCCCAGGGGCTGCCCTGCAGCAAAGCCCGGGCAGGGGTAAGGAATGGGACAGGGATGGGAGGCATCGTCGCTGCATGCAGGCAACAGCCTCTGCCCCAAGGATGAGGGAGATGGCTGTGCCACAGTGCACAGAGCCTGGGGAGCAGCTGGGACTGTGCGGGGAGCCAGCTATGTGTGTATGTGCTAAGCACAGTGGCCAGAAAATGAAGGGAGGCAGATAAGGGATGGAAGGGAGAGAGAAAGGATGGAGAATGAGAGAGATTTCCAGGAATGCTTCATCCCCTGATGCAATCTCTCAAGTGGGCTTTTGCTCAGGCTCCTGACACCTCAGCGGTATAGTACAACCTGCCTCTGCACCAGCACAGACCTGCGCCCTGCCTTGGGCATCCCCCAGGGAAAAAGCAGTCTGCGTACCATCCGGAGGCAGGGACTGAAATCCATGCCTGTCAGCTACCATTTCTGGCTCGGCCACCCAGGTGCTGTGGCCTGCAACGTGCCAGCACCATCGCTCAGCCTGGTGTCCACTGAAACCAGGACACCTGGCATCTGCCAAGCCAGCCCTACCAAATCCCTGTCAGCATCGCCTGGCTGCTGTCCCTGCTGTCACCAGCACTGTGACCCCTGTGTTTTAGCGTATCTCCATCCCCAGAGGGGATGAGGTTTCGTTGCCTTTGTCACTCCTGTAGGAGCAGGCAGCACCTCTTCTCCCTCCCAGTTTCAGATGCTATTTCCAGCTTGTTGGGTTTTTTTCCCTTGCGTAATGTCTTGTTTACACCCATTTACCCTCCAGCCCTTTGACTTCAGTAGCATCTCTCCTCTGCTGTGGGAGATGATTTCCTGAGAAAGTCACATCTCAGGGCAGCCCTGGACCTTTCCTGCCCTCTGTGTGTTTGCTCCGCCAGCTCCCCTCTGTTTGCAGCCAGTTTGCTGCTGGGAGCAGGGGCAGGGCCAGCTTAGGGCTACCAAGCTGGCCCAGAGCTTTGCTGGTCTTGTCCTATGATCCCTCGCCTGCTATGAAATTTCTTTGAGCAAAAGCATCGAGTTCCACTACAGACCTGGACACGTGGCCCTTTGGGGCTGGCACTGGTGTGCAGTGCCACAGTGATGGCTCCATTGGCATCCCCATGGCCTTCTTCCCTGCCCCCCCCATCACTGTCACCCAGCAGGGACAGAGCTGGGCATGGATCCATTGCTCCAGCACAGCGGGCCATGGGTCAGGGAGGCTGTGGGCTGTTTTTGCCTTTGCTGCCAGCCCATGCAGAGGGGCAGGGTGTGCAGAGGCCAGGCCAGGCACTCTCAAAGCTTTTAGGGTCTTTGTGTCTTATTAAACTGGGGAGGAAAAATGCCTCCAGGGCTTTGGGGGATCACTTGGGCTGGTCTGAGCACATTGTCCCCACTGGCTACCCCTTTCTCCCTGGGCACTGTCCCCTGCTGCTCTCCTTTGGCTTTATTTCACCAGCCAGCAGGGAAATGGGGTGCCATGTCCCCCACAGCCAGCACCCCAAGGGTGCTCTGGGGCGGTGTGCCAGGGTGTGCGGTCCACATGGGTGGCTCCTGAGCAGGAGCTGTGCTCAGTGCTCTGCCCCAGTGCCAGGCTGTGCCTGGTGACCTTGGGGATGTTTGTGCCCAGCCACATGCTGCCAACCATCTCTGATTGCAGCCAGGCCCTGTTTGCTTTCCTCTGCAACACCGGTGAGGCAGAGTGCTCCTGCGGGCACTGAGCCTCCCGGGAAGGAGGATACCAGTGGGAACTTGGTGCCTCAGTTTCCCCCTTGGGCCGTGGGAGGGAAGAGGAGTGAGCTGTGCTGCTTCTGACTGCTGTGTGCTCTGGCATCAGGAGGGGAATTTGGGGGTGCAGGACCCCAGGGGCAGTGTCCTGGTGCTGGAGGCCACTGGATCCAGGCAGCTCCTCACAGCCCAGCTGCAGGTGCAGTGCTCAGCAGTGCAGCGAGCTGTGCCAGGGCTCAGCCTGGGTGGGAGTGGGCACAGACCTGGAGGGAGGCGTCTCCCGGCAGGTCTCTCCAGGTTCTTTCTCCAAGCTCCCTGTCCCACCTGCTCGAATCCAGCCCTGCTGGAGCCTCTTCCAGCTCCCCTGCCTGGCTTGGCCAAAAACCTCTGTGCACGATGAGGATGGCGCTGGGACAGGCTGAATAGAGGAGGGTCCCCGGGATGCCAGACCCCTTCAAGGTGTCATCCCCAGAGAGGGGGGGACTGGGTCCCCCCGGGCCCTGTCACCCTCGGAGGGGATGAAGGGACCTATGCCTGTACCTGTGCCCACGGGTGCCTGCCCGTCCCGCGGGGCGGCCGTGCCCTCTGCCGTCTCACAGAGCTGCGGAGCGATGCGCAGCCGCCTCCCCCCTTACTCCGACCCCTTCCCCGCCAGGCACAGCCCCCCCCACCCCCGGTGTCACCCCGGGGGGCCGGGGCGGGCTGGAAAGCCCGGTCGTGGCGGAGCCACGGAGCCCCCGCCGCGCTCCGCAGCCGTCAGCCCTTCTCCTCCGCAGGCAGAGCGGGGCCGGGGCGGGCCGGGGAGGCGAGGAGGGGCCGCCCGCGGGATGCGGGCTCGGGGGCGGGAGTGGGAGTGGGCGCCCGTGGGCTCCGCCGGCTCCAGGCTGGGCTCGGACCGGGAAAGTACGTGTTGGAGGAGAGAGGAGCCGCGGGTGGAGCGGGGACACGCCGCCCTGCCACGCGTCCGTGGGGGTCAGGAACGCGTGAGTGTGAGTGTGTGTGTGCATCTGCGTGCATGCATAGATGTGTGCATGTCTGTGTGCATGTGTGCATACATGCGAGGGTGTGTATGCGTGTGCGCATGGGTCTGTGCACAGCTACAGAGCAGGAGTGTTGCCCTGCGAGCGGCGGGGGGGGTATCAGCAGGACCGGGTGCCGGTGCAGAGGACAGGCAGGAGCGCAGACAGACAGACACACAGACAGACACTGGGTGCGGGGAGGGAACAGACCCCGGCGCAGAGGGAGGGGTGATGCTGCGAGCACAGCAACTTTCTTGCACCAAAGTGCGACGGGAGCCGGCTGGAGCCACCTGTTCCATGGGGGAGTGATTCGGGTGACCCAGGGGTTGCACATCTGGAAGCAGGGACACCCCAGGAAGATGCTGGGTCCATCTGCATCTCCCCCAGATGAGCCCAGACAACTGGGCGCTGCGTGGGCCCCCACGCCTGGCAGTGACAGGACGGCAGTGGGGCTGATCGATGCCTTACCACGGAGGCCACGCAAATGGCAAATCCCTTCATTGCGAAGGCTGCTGGTGGAGCTGGAGACGGCCGCGACGCCCTACCCCGGGACTCTCTTAGAGAGTCAATGGAGTTTATTACTTTAACGTTGTTTCCTCTCTCTTTCTGAAGAGCATCTTTTCAGCAGTGCTGCTTTGCAAACGAGGAGCCAGCCCCCGGCAGGGGTAGGGTCTCAGCACCGGCTTTGTTTGCTCGGCGGTGGGAAAGGAAGCCCCCGGCACCCCCCCGGCTCACCTGCCAGCCTCTCCACTAACAGAGGACGAGAGGGAGAAGGTGGATAAGGGGAGGCGGCTTCTCTGAGCTGAGCTCCGAGGGACAACAGCAGCAGGATTTCATTAGTCTGCCTCTTAAGGCAGTGAAGTCTCCATCCCCTCCCACACCCTCCCCAGTCCGACCCCGTCTGGTGCAGGGCTGGTGGGACCTCAGCCTTCATCTGGAGCTTCCCCAAAAGCCGTAAGTCCTTCTTGGGTTGGAAAATCAGTTTTCCCTCTGGCTGTTTTACTGTCACTCCATCAGTCCCTCTGCACGGCTGGTAGAGTTAGAGCTGGGATCAATTTGGGGGATTGGCTTTGGGGCTATGTCCTGCTCTGCTTCAGGAGCAGGGAGAGGGGACAGCCCTGCTGGCACCCCCCGATGGTGGAGTGAGAGGGCCAAGGCGGGCCGGGGAGCTGCCAGGGTTGTTTGTGGATGGGAAATGAGGCAAGGAGCGCTTGGGAAACCTGGAGGGAGGTTAGGGGGAGATTTTGGGTGGTTTCCCAAAGCAAAGGCTGTGGCTGGGGCAGGATGGGTACAAGGATGCAGAGCTGCATCAGCAGCATCCTGACACCCTGACACCAATAAGGAGAGGGGCAGAGGGAGCAGGGGCAGCAGAGGGGTTGGGAAAGCATCTCACAAACCTCCCCATCTCTCTGCAGCCATGAATCCTTACATCAACTGCTCCGGCCCAGAGTTCCCCCTGCCCCAGCAAGACTTTCTTGTGGAGCCCATCAGCCCTGACCTCTGCAACAGAACTCACCCAGAGACCTTCTTCGACCCCAAGGATGCCAACCTGACAGAGGAGCAGCTGCGGGATAAGTACCTGGGACCTCGACGGTCCAACTTCTTTGTCCCTGTCTGTGTCATCTACCTGCTGATCTTCGTGGTGGGGGCTGTGGGCAACACGCTCACCTGCATCGTCATCCTCCGGCACCGGTTCATGAGGACGCCCACCAACTACTACCTGTTCAGCCTGGCTGTGTCCGACCTGCTGGTGCTGCTGCTGGGGATGCCGCTGGAGCTGTACGACATGTGGAGCAACTACCCCTTCCTGCTGGGCGCCAGCGGCTGCTATTTCAAAACACTGCTCTTCGAGGCCGTCTGCTTTGCCTCCATCCTCAATGTCACAGCCCTGAGCGTGGAACGCTACATCGCCGTGGTGCACCCGCTCAAGGCCAAGTACGTGGTGACCAGGAACCATGCCAAGAGGGTCATCGTCACCATCTGGTTCTTGTCGGTTGTCTGCTCCATCCCCAACACCAGCCTCCATGGGCTGCAGCCTCTCTATGTGCCCGGCCGAGGGTGGGTGCCTGATTCAGAGATCTGCACCCTGGTGAAGCCACGCTTGACCTACAACCTCATCATCCAGATCACCACTGTCATCTTCTTCTTCCTGCCCATGGGGACCATCAGCATCCTCTACCTGCTCATCGGCCTGCAGCTCAAGAAAGAAAAGATGCTGGAGGCCTTGGGAGCCAAGTCCAGCAGCGACCGTGACTGCCACAACCCCCGGGGGCAGAAGAAAGTCAAGAGGAGGCAGGTCACAAAGATGCTGTGTGAGTGCAATGCTGGGAAGTCCGATGCTGGGGATGGGCGGAGCCAGGGGCTATCTCCCAAGGCTGTGTTGGGAGGGTACTGGGGGGAAACTGAGGCACGGCCAGTCCAGAGCACTGAGGCTGGGTCATCCTGGAGGAAGGCTGCAGGGCTCACTCATGGGGTGTCAGGCCAAAGGCAGATCTGGTGGCTCTGGTCCAGTGGTGGGGATTGCTCATGCCAGCTCCCTCCCAGATGTGAGATCTCCCCTCCTCCAGGAAAGTGCTGGGTGAGAAAGGGAAAGGAGCTGGGATGGGATGGGGGAACCTGTCCCCCGTCCCCTAACCCAGACCTCATGTGCTATTGGTGGTGGTGGGATTTCCCAAAGACAGACCAGTTCCTACCCCACCCTGCAACCGCTGTGACTGTCCTGGGGCAGTGATATACTGACCCAAGGCTTGACTGGACCATCCCTCTGTCCCACTGCTCTGCACCCTTGCCCCCCTCCCCAGCCCCAGCCCTGCAGCCTCTGGCCCCCTTCCTGGCAGCAGGAGCTGGCTGCCCTTGGGTAGCCATCTCTCCCTGGCACGCTGACCTCCGTGTGCTCCCAGCCCCGTGACTGCACAGCGATGGCGGGTTGCCCAGCCTAGTCCATTGGCAGGGCCAGGGCTGCTTCCCTGCCACATCCCAGACAAGTGGTAACTCTGCTTCTCCTGGCACCAGGGCTGGGAGGGGGACAAGGGGGTACCTGTCCCCGCGTGCCACAGAGATGCAGTGTGTCACAGGTATGGCAAGGCTGGGGACCCCAGGACCACCTATACATCACCCCCCTTCCTTTCCATCAGCAGAGCTGGATTATAAAAAAACCCCACAAACCAGAGCACAGGGAGAGGGTGCAAATAGCTCTTACTCCTTGGACTTTGCTGGCAAAGGTGGCAGGGTGCCCAGAGCCTGGATGCCCACAGGGGCATCCCCCAGCCATGCTGTGTGGCCGCGGGGCTGTGGCAGGGCCAGCCACCTGCCGATGGGGAGCAGAGACGCGTGGTGCAGCAGTACCTGGAGCAGCCCTGGCAGGAGATGGAGGGAGGAAGATCCTGTCCAGACCTCTAGCCCCTCCATGGCAAGTCAAAAAGGCACTGGGGGGGCCCTTCCCCTCTCTCCTGTGCTTTTTTGGCTATTCTTTGCTATGGCTAAAGCCAAAACGGCAGTGCTTGGCCAGGCACTGGAGGTCCCTGAGGGGGTGAGCCCTATCCCCCCAGTAACACCAGCTCCTTGGCTCCCCACAGTTGTGCTGGTGGTGGTGTTCGGGATCTGCTGGGCCCCATTCCACACTGACCGCCTCGTCTGGAGCTTCATCTCCACCTGGACCAGCCACATGCTCCACATGTTCCAGTACGTCCACATCATCTCAGGCATCTTCTTCTACCTGAGCTCAGCTGCCAACCCCATCCTCTACAACCTGATGTCCACCCGCTTCCGGGAGATGTTCAAGGAGGTGATGTGCCACCCTGGCCACAGCCCGCCATGGTCACGGAAATACTCGCCCAGCGTCACCCACGCCACCACCCGCAGCACCGAGTGCGAGCCCATGCCCAGTGCCAATGGGCTGCCCTTCTCCGATGCCGAGGAGTATGAGCTGGAGGAGGTGGAGGGGGGCCAGGCCACCACCCACGCAACATCCCTCTGCTGAAGAGTGGGAGGATGCAGGGGGACTGGGACCAGCTTTCCTCACCACCAGCATCCAGCTGACCGTGGCACCCATCCCGTGATGGGGAGTGGGGCAGGAGCGATGGAGGGGTCCCCACCTGTCTGTGCTGTCCCGCTGGGATGCAAAGGCTGGTTTTCTCAGCAGTGCTGCTCCAGGGACACGGTGGTGGTGGCCATGCTGTCCCCTGGATGCATTGCACCCGCTGTGTTCAGCATCAGGACTGGCCAAGGCTAGGGCATCCCTCATGGTGCGAGGATGGCTGGCTTCTATGTCAGGGATGTGCCAGCAATCCCCCAAAACATCCCATCCCTCCCGGCCCAGTAGGGTGAACCCATGGGTGTGGGTGTTGAGCGTGTGAGGCACCCCAGGCTGTTTTGGGACTCCGTGCTGGATGGGTGCCCTGAGAGGTGCTTGCACGCAGGCTGAGACCCACGGGGGTGGGAGAGGTTTGCACACCACCAGTGGTGCCAGCCGGTGTCCGACTGCAGAATGCCGGTACAGCTCCTTGCTCCCAGCCTTCCTCCCACCCCAGCCCCCCCAAGAGCAAGGGAAGGAGCATGGCTGCTCCCTCCAGAGCTGGAGCCTGCAGGGGAAAATACAGGACAACACGAGCCCCAGGCTGCCTGCAGTGCCGAGGCACAGCTCTGCGCCTTCCCCGTGCCCCACAAACATGCCCCACTCTCCCCCCTCCAACCCATCTGGTGGGTGCCACCCTCCTCTTCCTCAAACCACTGTGGCCCCCTGCACCCCCGGGGAACGCGGGGAGCCCTCCTCCATCCCTGCCTTGCATGGGCCAAGCCTCACTGAGAATTAAAAAAAGCTGTTGGACTGATTTGTGCCCCGGTTGCATCCCCCAGGACCCAGCTCTGTTCCCAGCACAGGACTGAACATGGGCCACCCTTCTGGGGGGTGATGGGCAGGCCATGTGCCAGGGTGACGGGCACCAGGGGTGTCCCACTGGCTCTGCCTGTGGGCTCTGCTGCTGTGGCAGGTCTACAGGGCTGGGAGGGCTCAGGGCACGGCATGGCAGGGAAAGCATGAACGGCATGCACGCAGCCTTCCGCATCTCTGGGATGCTGAGGCTGAGCTGGGGCTGGGGCCATTGGAGAGGGGGAGCTGCCTTCGGAGCGGTGGCGATCAATCTGTCCCCAGACACGCAGCTTGGTAAATGTCACGAAAATGCCAGGGAGCATGGGCTGGCTGGTCGCACTCCCCCAGGCTGGAAGGACCCATCGATTTACTGTCTGAGATCGATGCCGCTGACTTCCCGGCACACGCCAGGTCCTATCACAGGATGAAATATCGAGGCTCCGAAATGCCACCTGAGGGGCTGTCCGAGCAGCTTGAGCTCTTGCCTCTCATGACTTCCCCAGTCCCAGTTCCCCGCAGCCAGCCGGGAAGGTTCCCCTGGCTCGGCATCCCGCGGCCGTGCCCCTGGGCAGCATGGATGTGCCAGCGGGGTTCGCCTGGGCACCCGAGCAGAAATACCAGAGGAGCAAGCCCCAGGCAGAGCGCTGGCAGGGGCATCTCTGCCTGCTGCTGCTCTGCTTCCAGCCCCTCCTAAGCACATCACACGGGCCACGGCTAGGCTAGCAAACAAGAATGGACAGGATTTGGGACTTGCAAACTCTCTCCTGCCCACATCGACCCAGTCCCTGGCTTGGGGGCAGTGTGGCCGGCTCCCCTCCCCACTCCCCATCCCCACAGCAGGGTCTGCCGTGGGCAAAGCCCTTCTTCGGCCCTTGTGGGGTGCTGCTGGTGAGGGCAGGCGTGGGTCTGCACTTCAGGGTCCTGCCGGCTGCTCGTAGCCTCTCTCCAGAGGATGTCAGCGTGGCCAAGGGCATCGAGAACCATCTATTTTCTTACCTCTCCAGCTCCCATCGCTGATAGTCCTGGCAGGGGACAACACCCTGGCAGCCATGTGGGGTCCCTCACCACTGCTGTGCGTGTGGATGTGACTGATGCCTCCTTGAAGGCTGTCATTGCACCATCTCACTTCACCTGGCCGCTTCCCCAGCCGCAAATCTCCGGGGAATGGCTTTTTAATAGACAGTCAAAAGCATTTTATTACGCAGTGACAGCCACTTGCATGGACCTTCGGGGTCCCTCATGCCATGAGTCAGGAGGACTTGTCCCCCTGCTTGTGAGCAGCCAGGCTGTGCAAGGGTATAGCTGCAGCTGCTCCAGCTCAAGCTCCTTGGTCAGTGCCAGAGGACAGTGTGTGCCCCCCTGGGGTTTTTGGGGGGGTCCTGGGGCTCAGCGGAGCTGAAGTGGAGTTCAGAGCAGCCAGAAAGGTGAGGCATTGGCTTTGCCTTCATCCAGCCTTGTGTCCCCAGCTGCCCTGCCATCCCCTGATCTGGGACTCCCCGTCCTCCTCGGTTACCCCAAATTCCCTTCTCTGAGATGCAGGAGGGGAATGTGCTGCTGAGGCCCCAGTGAGTTGGGCGGCGATGCTGGGAGCTGCCCCACCTCCCGCCCCCCATGCACAGCTGGGCCAGGGATCACCCTGAAAATCATCCTGAACGCTCACCAAAGGCGCAGCTGCAGCACGGCCGGTGGCACCTCCTGGGTGGAGATGTGCAGGCAAACTTTGCTCCCCTGGCCGGGGTTTTGTGACAGCATGTGGAGACAATCCCAAGTCCCTGGGTACCCCATGCCAGCCAGGCTCAAGAGAGATGCTGCAATCAAAGGCACCCAGGCAAGTCCTTTAACCCCATAATTAATTTTAGTAAAAGCTGCAGTCAGGGCATGAAACCTAATAAAAAAGGAACGGATCTCCAGGGAGAGAATGGTTTCACGGAGAGGGTTTTACACCTCTCCATCACTGGGAAGGCAGTGGCTGCCGGCTCCTGCCTGCCTCGGGCTCATTGCAGCCCCCAGGAAGGGAATTACAGAGCCTGTTAGCTCCAAAGATGATGCTCCCCACTGCCCTGTGCCCTCAGGGTCAGCCTTGTCCCCTGCCACCTTCCTGGTATAAATTAGAGGGGTTATTCCTGCTGGTGAGGTGGTATAGAAGCAAAGAGCCCTGGGCAGGGGAGGCAGCAGAAGACAGGGATGGGGTGAGTTGCTTCCACTGCTCCCACCCATGTAACTGGCCGGGGGGGCGACCAGCGCTTCAGGATGGCCGTGAGGGAAGGAGGATCCCAAAACACTGCCTGGGAGTTCTTACCAACTAAATGATCCTTTCAGGACCCAAGGGATTCCAGAAGGGACAGAGCAGAGGGACATTGGGGGTCCTGGAGCTGGGGGGAGTGCGTGGATGCTGTTGCTCCAAGTCTTTGCTCAGAGCTGGGGGAAGCATCTCTCTGTCCCTGCAATATGGAGCACGCGGCCAGGTCGGGCTCCACGCCACCGTCTCCTCTCCAAACATTTTGTTTCCAAAGAGCTGTTCCCCAAAAGTCGTCCATCTGTCCTCCCAGATATACGGCAGTGTCTGTCCAACGGCCAGTTCCTGCCTAACCACCCACTCCCAGCCCCGGGGGAACCCTTCTGCCACCCCCACGCCCATTCAGCACCCCCACAGCGAGCACCCATCCCTCCTCCATCACCTCCGGCCCCACTCCCAGGAGACTCCCTCTCTCCCAGCAGCTCATGGAGCTGTTTTCACCCCGCACTGCCGCACGCCCTGAGTGACACAGTATCTCTGGAGCTTCCAGTAAAAAGATTTATCACTGTAGCTTTGGGGATTAAAAAGCAATCCATCTACGAGGCTGCCCCAGCCTTGTAAGGCTTTTTTTTTTGTGCTGTGGTTGTTTGCAACAGGCATGGGGTGGTTTTTTTTCCTTTACAGAGCCAAACTCAAGTTTTACAGCGATTGCCTCATATATTTGGAGCCATGATAGATGGCTCCAGAGAATGCCAGCAGATTTTTTGCCGCCCCTCTTCAATAAGCCAAGGAAAGGGTTGTTTTTTGCTTCCTTCACACAGCCATGGTATGGGGAAAATTCATACAGTGTGAATTTGGCAAAGTCCTTGCGTGCCTGGGAGCAAGTGATCCCTGGCTGGGGCCGGGCGGTGGGGTGGATTCCGGCTGCCCGGCAATGGATGTGGCACAGCAGCCTTTCCCACTGAGATCCCAGCTTTCGTGAGGGGAGCAGGGAAGCAGGAAAATATAAATGTCAGGAAATCGCAGGGATGTGCTTGTTTTGGGCTTGGCACTGATTTAAGCTGCTTTTTGAACCACATTTAAATTATTTCTCTTACTCCAGGATACTGGTGGTGGTGAAAAGCTAACACCTAGTGCCTACAGACTGCTGATAGGCAGCATAGGGGTAGGCAGGAGGACAAATGGGCAGTGAGAGAAATATATGTAGGATTTGATTGTGTTCCTCAGGGACACCCACGGGCTCAGTTTTTAGCCACACACCAAAGGCGGCCCATCTTCCCACCCAGCTCCTCAGTGGCCTCCCAAAGAACTAGGGCTCATGTAGGAACCAGCTTTCCAGGCAGCTGCGTGCTGTGGGGAGGTGAGCGGGAGGCTGGGAAGAGGCGGCGTGGGAAGCACAGCCCACGCCAAGGGCCTGGATGGAGGAGCTCAGCCACGGCTCTGGATGCTCGGGCTGACTCAGCTGCAGCGCGGTGTGACTGTCACCTGCGCTGGGGACGGTCTTCTCCATGTCACAGCAAATCCAACAGCCCTGGAGGGGCCAGGCCACGTGCAGGGAAGGGATGGGCTCCCTGTACCCCACCTCTCCCCACCTTAGAGCACACAGGGAGGTGACACAGTGGGGCTAGATCTGCAAAGGGCATCTGCAAGAAGTGAAGGTCTGTGTGTTATTTAAGGACCTCCCTGCCTGAAATCCCACCGTCCCCATGGCAGGGTGACAGAAAGGACAGAGGTGTGATGCACAGTGCCCTTCCCCACAGCCTAGCAGCAACGTACAGGGACAATTTCACGGGCAAAGTGGCCCATAAAAGCCACCAGGCATCTTCACAAGCATCACCTAGGCAGAGTTAAAACCCCACTGCAACGGGTTAGAAGAGACAGACTGGCTGGTTAGCCCACACTTTCTCCTGTTGCAACGTGTTGCTGCTAAAGATGACAGAATTTATGTCAGAGGAGCCTGTGTGATGCTTAATTTGGTTCATGGGGACACTTTGGTTAAGAAATGAAAGTGATGCATAATTAGCACGGCAGTAAGTGGTTTAAAGCTGGCTGGATAGCAGAGCTCCGGGGCAAGCAGGGACTGCTAACAACTGGCTGCCATTGCCAGCAGGGCTGGGGGGATTGGGCTCAGCCCAAGGCCCCCACATCATCCCTGAGCAGGTCCCCAGGGCTTGGGGAGTGCAAGGGGAGGACCCCAAGACTGACCTGGATGTAAACAGTCTGCAAGGGACTTCCCCACAGCCCACAAAAGCCATGCTTAGGGTCCCCAGCATACATGTCCCAGGAGGCTGCCCTGGTCCCCTGTGGGGGATGAGGGGGCACCAGCTCTCCAGTCCTCTTTGGGGTAGAACAGAATTCCAGCATGAAGAGGAAGGCTGGGATGCCCAGACCGGAAAAAGCTAACTTTTGTCTAGTTTTATGTATATTTAGGACCAGTGAAATGTGAGAACAAGTTCCCGAGGGTGGTGGTGGAGTCCCTTAAGGGGAAATGCCTCCCCACGGATTGGGTGCTTTTCTATAAGCTCAGCTCCTCTTCAGATGTGGTTTTGAGGGTGTTTGCTTCTGCTAAGGACCCAGTCTGCATTACAGAGTCAGGAAGGGAACAACAGCCCTTGCTCCTCCACTCCGCCATGCCCAAAGAGCATCTTCCCCTCCCTCCTGGCACCCAAAGCACCTGGCAGTACCTGGGCTGACCCTCTCCAAAATGAGTTTGCAATGAAAACAAGTAAAAATCCAAGACATGTACCCACACTCAGGGCTAGACCCCAGCTGTCTCTGCTGCAACATTATTATAGCAGCAGACTTTAATTACAGGGTTTTATCGCTCTTCGTGCTTATCACGGCAGCCAGGGCAAGTTTGCCTTCTCAGTTCGGGACTATTTAATGTGGCACATTGGAGAAAGCTGTCTGAGAGGCATCCGGAGGCCAAACACATCTTTTTTGTTATCTTTCCTGGGCAGGTAGAGTGACTCTCACATGAACAACCATCTCACGTTAATGATGCTGAGACCAAGCTTGAGACATCCCCTCCCACCCCCAGAACTCGCATCATGCACAGGACGGTCCCAGCTGGCCCTGGGGCTAAAAGCCAGGCCAAAAGCTGTGTTTCACAGAGGAATCAGCCTGGGGCTGTCAGGAGGGGAGGACACAGGTCCCCAGCAGGTATTTGGCAGAGATGGGACAGAGCAGCTTCCCCAAGCAAGCCCCTCTCCACACCCTGGCAGGCAGGCAGGTGCAGGAGCTGCCAACAGGCAGCAGAAAATAAAGACACAGAAATAAATCCACTTTTCTTCAGCTCCTGTACCTGACCTCTGCAGGGATGGCTGATAAAAAACCTTTGCTGCCCGACACTTGCCTGTGCAGGCTCAGAAAGAAGTTCAGCAGCTCTGCCCTCCTTTTTCCCCCAGCCAGGTCAGGCTCCTGGGAGAAGGAAATCCCAGGGGGGCTGCAGGTTTGTGGCAAGTGGTGGCCAAGGTCCTGCTTTCTTCAGGGTGGGCTTTTGGCTTGTTGGTTCAAGTTGATTTCAGGCAACTTTCACCCCCAAAACATCCCTACATGTTGCCACCTGTGTCTCTTGGCTGGGCCAGACCCCACAACCCATCAGTCTCCACGTGTCCTCTTCCAAGGCTGTGGCCTCAGCAAACACATGGGTGTCCCCTCCCTGGCCAGACCCCACTGTGGCAGGCGCTTGCTTTTCAGTGTCCTGCTTGCAGGGAGAAATGTAAGCCCTGACCCCGCTTCTCCCTTCCTGGCATCTCCCACTGCCCCCATTACTGCATCCCTCAGATTATCACTAGCCCAAGGCACGGCACGGCACGGCACGGCACGGCACGGCACGGCACGGCACCACCCCCCCATCAACCCCTCCAACACTTGGCTTGGTTTAATTCCTTTTTAATTTCTAATCCTATGCTCAGAACAGCTGGGACCAATTCACTGCTGCTGTCACTAGAAAGAAATCAAGTTAATGACAAGAAAGTCATTATAATTTAGGAGACTCATCAAGCCTTACTGCTGTATTAATGAGGAACAGGGGAGGGTAGTACTGCTGCCTGCCCTGCTCTTCTCTCCCACATCTACAGCTCCTAGCTATCCCAGGGGCCTGTTAGCAATCCCAAGCTCAAGATGCCTTTTTCCAGGTACTGCCTGATATTTGCACCGTAGTCTGGGCCCCTCTGTTTAAGAGTTCTTTGCTCTTCCTGGTGTCTTCAAGTGATTTCTTCTACAGTTAAAGTAAGATCCACATCTCTCTCCAGCTCTTCACTTGTCCAAACTAATCCTGGCCCCAACTCCAAACCTCTCTGCTGGGGCTGATTTAAACAACCGCCTTGCACAGATGGAAAAGCAAATGGTTCGAGCTGGGTTTCATTTCTATTTTTCTGCAGCAATCCCAGCTCACAGGTGGTGAGTCCATCTGGCAGGAGCCTGAAACACAACAGCAGCAAGTGCCACGCAAAAGCATCATCTGCGTAAGCTGGGAGCCCTGCAAGATGAAGCCTGGGTTTGGATTTCTTCAGTCCCCTGCCATGGAGGAAGGGAGATAGATGAGAATGATTTCTACTGATTGTGTGGTAGGTAGTTGAATTAAATATACAACAGCAAAAAGCTAAAAGAAAGAAAACACAGTGAATGGTGATAATGGGACTGAAAAGCACCTGTTTGCACCCAGTCAGGATGGGTGAGTGTGGCAATTGAAGCGTTTAAAGGTTTTTCCTCCTGGAAAGAGGATTTGTGTGTCTCTGCTGATCATCCCTGTGCAGATGTAACTGGGAGATGTAACAGAGTTTAACCCTGCTCCAGAAGCCATGGGTTGCAGTAGGAAATTACCCATCCTTGGAGCTGAGATTGGTCTGATGGGTCATATCTGCAAGCATCTCCTCCCTTGCTGGGAGCACCAGCCTTCCAGAGGTCTCTGCGTCTGCCTGCTGTTCCTCTCAGCTCCTGGCCTGCTTCCTTGCCCCAAAAGTTTACCATCCCCCTGGCACAACAGCTTGAGGGCCCCCTTGGGCCTTTGGCCGACACTTGTGCAATTTTATTCTGCATGTGTGGGTTGGGAGAGGCTCGGGTCAGCGGTGAGACACCCTGTGCATCCTTCATGATTTTCCCCCAAAACATAAAAGAAACAGGTTTGGGGATCTCTAGCCCCATTCAGGAGGTTCCAATGCCCGGCTTTTCTGTGCCAGTGATAATTCTGGTCACAGAATGTGACTGCGCTCGAGCCAGGAATTGGGAGAACAATTTAAAACAATAGGAAAGACCAGGCCAAGCAATGTGGTATCCTTTCAATTTAGCACCCAAAGGGAGCTGGAGCATCTCCAAGCACAAGCTGCAAGGAGACCTGGTCACACTGCAGCCCCTCTCTGCCAAGGGCATTGCTTCGGCCATGTTTCCTCCTTGCCACTGAGGATGGGTCCTCTCCTGTGCTGTGGCACCAGTGGGTGCAAATTCACAGGTCACCCCAGGGTAACTGTTTTTAGCAGCTGGGACGCTCATGGGTGTGATGTGGCTGACGGGCACTTGCCGGCATCTTCAGGATCTTCTGGTTTAATTTTCCCTCATCCAAGAGGTTGCTCTGTGCCCGGTGCCATCCCCGCAAAAACAGGCTCATCCCCCAAGAGAAGGATTTAATGTTTTTTGCGGAAAACAGCTGGGCGCTTTGCCACGAGCCACCACGTTGCTGCTGTCCCCTCTGAACACCCCCAGTTCGCTGCCTTTGCTCCAGCCTCAGCGGTAGCAGGAGGAGGATCTCCTTTCTGCAGGTGAGAGAAAGGCAGAAACAGGTAGAAAAACAGATTCTGATTTTGTGCAAATACCCCCTTGGGTCTGAGGTACTGGGGGAAAAGAGAGAGGACTGAATATGAGTGAGCAAAGCAGGACTCTCCCTGCTTGGTGCATTTTTGCACTCTCTGGTCCTTTCAGTGCTAAATGCACCTTTTAATACCTATAGGGTGAAGGTTTATGCTACTCAGCACTGCACAAATCCTGCACTAATGACAGTGTAAGTACAGCTCGGTGCTCTTTTAGACCCATTAAGATTTGCCTTTAGCTAGTTTTCCAGCAAAGCCAGTGTCCAGGGCAGGGACCTGGGATGCGCTCGTGTCCCCTGCCTTTAACTGGGGCGGGAGCAGCTCTCAGTCCCCCATGCTTGGGCGATGATCTGCAGGATCATTTCATTAGCCCCAGGGAGATTTTCGGCCAAGGCTTTGGCAGAAGCTGAATGGTGAGACCAGGCTCCGTGTTAACCCTTGAGCTGCCACTGCCCTGGTGTGCAGGAGGGCTCTGGCCAGTCCCATACGGAAACTGCCTGTCCCCTCTCTGTGCACAGGCAGCCTTCACCTGCAATGTGATGGAGCTGCTTGAAAACTGAAGGCCAAGGAAAACCCGCTTAAATAAAGAAACCTAGCACTGCTGTTCCTGGAGACGTTTGGGCTTTCCTTGAAATTCCCCCTTTCCCTTCTGGACCTTTCTCCCAGCACAATCTCCTTTCACAGACAGGTTAGCCCCCTCCCAGGCTGTGGCTCACCTGCCAGGGGTGTTTTATCACCTTCAAGGTCTGGGCGATGTTGGCCCTGCGGTGGGAAGTGCCTTGTGCGGAGGAGCTCATTTTCCCCAGGACTGATGCCCCAAGCCAGGGTGAGAATGCGGGCGCAGGGTGAGCCCCAGCAAGGCGGCAGGACTGGTTTGGGTGCTCCTCAGCCGAAAGGCGCAGGATGATGCTACCCACCTTGCAAGAGCCGCAACCGATTTCAGCAAGTTTAGGCACGAGGTTATGAGGCTCACAGCCCAGAGGGTGCTGGGTTTGGCACCCATAGCAGTGATGATTCATTCTGCTCCGGAAAAAGTGTGCAGAGCGAGCACTGCTCCATGGCACAGACCCTGACCTCTGCCCATTGCTGCACAGACACGTCCTGAAGGCTCAGAGCAAAAGGGTGCCAAGACCCAGCAACAGCAACGTGCTTCCCTTACCGGCCCAGCCTCCTCAGGAAACAGTCTTGCTCCTGATATCCCCAAAAACCCTTAGCAAGGCTTTTATACACGCATACGTACCAACATTGGTATGTATTTAGCCTAACCTCGGTCTCAGAAAGACTTTTCTAGAGGAAATGCAGCAGCTCACCGAGTCAGGGCTGCCTTACCTGGTGAGGTGGGAGACTGGGAGCATCAGGCACTCCTCCTCTCCTTACTCAGTGTCCCCCTTTGGCCATTCCCAAAGAGCTGGAGGCACCTTCTTCCTCATCCCGGGAGGCTGTAGGAAAGCATCTTCCCTTCTCTTTCTTTCCAGCCTTTTTTTTTTTTTCAAGACTCTTTAAAGGAATACACTTAAAGAGGCTGGATTTCAAGCCATGAATCAAATCTTTGGAAGAAATGTAACTTTACGAAGCTAAATCAGGCAATAAACAGTGCTTGGAGGTTACTTATCCTGCTCAGAATAACTGTAAAAAAAACCTTTTTCCAACCAACAGGGTACCTAAGGAGTCCATTCTCCCAGGCAAGGCAGAAAGTGCCAGCTACTTGTAAATTATATTAATGGACCTTTTATTGGACAGCTGCTACATTATTGGACTATGGCGTGGGGCAGAGAAAGCAATGAAGGCAAATGGTGCAGAGCCACCAGAGAAACAAATAAAATAAGGGTTTGACAGCATGATCTGCACTTGTATTTGCTCAGAGAAAATTGCAAGTGCTTTTGGTCTTCATGCTGGAGGTCAGGAAGAGCTGTGCTGTCTCTCCTTATCCTTGGGCAAGGAGATGCTGACATGGATTTGAGAGCTTGGATGGAAATTGTGCCTCTGGTGGCTTTTGGGGCCATGTCTGCTCTGTCCCTCGAAGGGGTTGCAGGTGAGGTGCTGGGTTAATCCAGCATGTTGTGGCTGGAGGGGCGATGCCTCACTCATGGGGATGTGGGAAAAAACTCAGCAGAGGATGGTCTTGAGAAGGGTCACCTCTTCATGCTGCTGTGGGTCCTTCCTTCCTTCCTCCACCTTCTGTAAATGGGGCTTATCCAGCCTGCCTGGCCATGGGAGATGAGACTCCTTCCACATGCTGGGCTCTGAAAGTCCCTGCAGGTGGGATGCTGTGAAGCCACCATAGCAACCTCTATCCTTTGCTGGGTGAGACCCTTCAGGAGTGCACGGTACCTACAAGTACGCCATGCTCCGAGGGTCAACACACCTTTCCCAGCGAGGAAATCACCCTCTCTGGCTTGGAGCAGTGCCCGCTCGGCCACGTTTTGATGTGGTTAATCCCAGGCAGTGTGCAGGCTCTGCCCTGTGCTCCACATAGTCTGCATAATAAATATACTAAAGCAGCCAACTAATTATTGGAAATACAGAGCCTGGCAGGAGGTGGGCAGACCCTTCTCATGTTTGCACCATGGCTTTTTATAAAAGGGTTGTGCTGCTCAGATTTATCTTCCTGATCCCATGGCTGACAACATCTCAGAGCTGTGCCAGGGGCAGCACTGGTGCTTGGAGCCCAGACTCCCATCCCCACTGCCCATCCATCACAGGGCTGGGGGGGCTTCCCTGGGGTAGGGGCTGCCTGCCCCCTCCATGGTCCTTCTAGCCCTTCCTTGGCCCCAAGCTCCCCAGGAGGAACTCTCACTCCTGCAGGTCATCACGGTACTAATTCAGGTCCTAAGGATTTTCACTGCGAGCTCCCATTCTGCCTAACTACCATGTGCCTGGGGAGCAGCTCGTGCCCCTTCCTCACCATGATATAAGTGATTATTAATGCATTAGTGTTGGGCTGCTGAACTATAATGTCTTTATAGTCAATAGCATTAAGTATTTAATTACCCAGCGGGATGAATCGATGGGCTTCTTTCTTTGCTCTACAATTAAAACCGAGCAGGAGAGATGCAGTGTAATTTTCAGTCTGCTTTAAGCTTCCTCTGCCGTTTTGTGCACAGGGAGATGAGCTGATGGCTAGTAATGAATGGGAAGGAGAGGACTTTTCCCCAAGAAACCATGTTCTCACCTCCCTCCCAGGATGCAGACGTCATGATCGCACGCTCACTCAGCTTAATGAGACACCACTGGGTTGTTCAGGACCAGGTTTTGGGTCTAACACCACCAACAGTGGGAAAATTATTGCTCTGAGTCTTATTTTTAACTACAGTCATTGCAAGTTTGAAAGCAGTGGTTTTAACTCACACCCTGCCAGTGGGAATTTCCACTGCAAGAGCTGGTAAGTGAAACAGCCCGACGTGCTGCTGGGATGAGGCACAAACAGCTTGAGAGCGGTGCGGGCTGGAGAAGTACTTCCAGCCATTATTTTTAACCTCCTTTTGATGGAGCTTGCTGCAGAGACCATGGCAGGCGGAGGGTGAAAGCTGGGTGGCCTCAGTATCCCTTGTGCTGTGTTGGTGAATCCCAAGCTCTGACCTTTCCCGGGCTCTCGGGTGGTCTGCACAGCTCGACGCCAGCCTGGGTCGCTTGAGCTCTGCACGTACAGTCAAGTGCAAAGTGACCTTTTGCAAAAAGCTCAGCTCGTGGCTGGACCTCCCGATGCAACCAGGAAAGCCCTTGGGGTGGCCGGTCCCTCATGCTGGCAAGTTGGGGCAGGAGCTTTGCAAACCTCATGGATGGGGCTCAGCAGGCAACTTTTGCTGGGACAACACAGCACGACAGCTCCAGGGGAAACATCAGACCATTTCCCACTAAGATAAAGAAGCCACTGGAGCCGATTCCTGTTTCCATGGGCAGTTTTGAGTTGGCTCTGATGGCAGGGACCTGCCAGCTCCCCTGGCAGAGGCTGGGACACATTATGTTGGGGACACATGTGTGTGTGTGCCTGGGGGCTGCAAGGGGGGCCCTGAGATCAGCGGCGTACCGTGGGTCTGCTCTCCCCAGTTGCATTTAGCTATGTCCTGGTTTTAAAGGTAAGGCCACAGGGAAGCCCCGGGTTTGCTGTGCCACGCTGCTCACTGTCTTTGCTGAGCGGTGGGTGCACGCAGCTCCCAAGGCAGGGCTGAGCTCACCCCCTTGCTCGGATACAAACACAAAAATGGGGGGAGTGGAGGGAGACTCCTGCTTTTCCAGTTTGGACTCAACAAAGATTCAGTTTTTTGCTTGAGAAGGTAAAAAAAAAAGAAAAAAAAATCCCCTGGTTTGCGTTTGTTCCAGGCAGAGCGTCTGCCTTCTGCTGGCCCCATGCCCAGGAGCTGCTGTGAAATGGAAGTAGCCCAACACAAGGCTGTGAGCAGAGGGAGCTTCCAGCAGGTAAAATGTGAATGAGCGGAGGCAAATCCCCGGGTCACTGCACCGTGGGCTTGTGCCAAGGGGCAGATGTGCTGAGCCACAAGCAGTTTGCAGATGTTTTACTTGAATCTCTCGACAGTCATCCCCAGGGACGTGGCGCTTGTCTGGATCCTGTTCACTATTGCTCCATCTCTGGGAGATGAATAGGATGCACAGAAACGCCTTGTGCAAAGAGGAGCTTCCCACTCTGGGCTGTCTCCACAGAAGTCCTGCAAAACCTTCCCAAGCACTGCGGAGCAGCGCAGGGAGATGTGCAATTGTGTGGGGCGGTGACGTGCGCTGGCTGCTGGCCTGGGATCGCTGAACTGGGATCACCTGTAACTTCTCCCCAGGTTGGCTTCCCCGTGGGTTATAAAGGCATTTGCATGTATTGCTTCGAAATGCCTCCCTGTTCCCATCTCACCAACTTTCTCTGTCCTGACGGAGGAGAGGAGGGTGCTCCCAAGCTCCCCTCTCACCACCCGAATTGCTCCACATATCCCTAGCCTGGTTTCTCTTCTTTATCTCACACCTAATGCAAGTCCTCTTTGTTTCAGTCCTACTTCTCTCCCTCTTGCACCATTTTTTCCAGGGCTGCACTTGTTCCTCCTGCTAAGCAGAGCTGGAGGGGAGTCCTGCCTGGCCCAGAGGCTCTGGGCAGCTGCATGATCTTGCTGGGGGCTCCCAGGCAGGCTGCAAGGTCCTGCTGCCCACTCCAGGCAAGGGGTGTTAGGGAGAGGAATGGGGCTGGCAGAAGGGACATCTCAGGGGAATCAGCTTCTTCTGGAAATAGAAAAGCCCTTTTTCTCTGCAGGGCACCAGGAATGATCGCTTGAGGGATCCTCAGAGGTCACAGAGAGACTAAATGCTGCATATATGAAACTCCCCATGTGAGTCACCAGGACATTTCCTTGTCACAAACCTCAGCAAATGGCACAGCCTCATCCCGGAGGGATGTGCTGGGTTATCACCCACCATCAGCTGGAGGGGCAGAGGGTGTGTCTGGCTCCAATGGCCTATGCCAAGCCCTGCAGCATCCCACCTCCAGAAAGGGTGCTCCCCAGAGAAGAAATCCCATACTCTGCCAGGCACCATTGACTTTCATCCTTGCAGCCCACCCACCAGGTCCCGAGCTGCCCATTTCAAGCCGCAGGACATGGGCTGGCATGCAGCTGCTCAGATTAAATGCCATTTCTCATGGCAAACCTTGTGCCCGCTTCACACTCATCATCCTTGAGGGCTCTCCCATTGGCACAGCCAGGTGGGTAATGAAGAAAAGGCTTAATTAGGGTACAGCACAGACCTCTCTCATTTGATGCCCTGCATTAATCAGAGCAAGGGGAGAGTTTTCTCCACCCACCAGGTATTTAGGTGAGGTGTGTGGTTGGGAAGAGAGAGGATGGGTCTTGTGTGCCTGGTCCTGCTGTGTTACCATCCATCGGCTGCTCTGCAGTACCTGCTGGGGTGGCTCTGGCTGGCAGCAGGCGATGGGCAGGGGAGCAGCATGATGGGGTGAGGTGAGCACTGGTGGCAGGGGAAGGGGCTTTGCTGGTGGGACATTGGGATGCTCAAGAGTTTTTTAAGCAGTGCCTAGACCCAAGATGAGTAATTTTGCTTTTTTTTTTTTTTGCTGTCACTGTTGCCATGCCATGCCCATGCCAGGCCACTGCTCAGACCACATAGCAGCTGAGCCGTGACGCCAGGGAAACTAGGCTGGGGCTGGGCAACTCAGGGCCGCATTTGACGGCTTTTCTAGCCTGTTTCCCCCCTCTGTGGGCACCTGCACGGTGTTTGGTTGGAGGTCCCTGATGGGTTTTCTGGCACCAGATGCCTGCACAAGCCACAGGTAAAATTTTTCCTCTCCCGACTGTGCTTGGCTGCTGCTTTTATCTGATGGGTACCAAATGCAAGGCTCATCGCAGACCGTCCTCCGAGTTCCGACATCTCCTGGGAGACATGCAGCAGGCAGGGCAGGATGTCCTGCTCAGCTGCACACACGGAGGGGTATTTCGGGGAGCCAGGGTAACCCCGCGGGCTCCCACTCGGGACAGGCACTGCGGCCTTTTGTCACCATCTAGTGGAAACGCGCAGCTGCGACCGGGCACAGGCTGAACAGGACGTCTGGGGACACTCACTCCCCTCACCTAGGGTCCCTATGGGGCTGTCACTCCCTCCCCGGGCTGGTCACCCATCTTGCCTGATTTTGGGGAGCTGCCTTTGCCCCGCAGCCCAGCTCCCTCCCAGCCCTGGGCAGCAGCAGCCGAGCAAGGCGTCCCCAGCGCTGCTAGGCTTGGGGGGAAGCATGGGGGATGAGTCTCTGCTGTGCGAGAAACTGTGAATCCTTGGCATATCCCTCCTGGGGTCTCCATTAAACCAGCTAAATTCCCTTTAACTGTGGAATTAGATCAATGCTCCCAAGCTGCAGGCATGCTACAATAAGAGACAGCCATAAAAGCACCTAAAATACATTTACTCTACAAATAGAACTGTCAAACCTGCTCTTTTGGCCAAATTACTCCTCACTGATGCTGCTCTGCAGACCTCCCTTGGCCCTGAAATTTCTGGTGTGCCTGCAGAGGAGCAGGGCTGTGCCGTGCTGTTGGGACAGCCTTGCAATGTGGTGTGTCCACAGAAAAAGTCTGGCCTTGCTGCTGCTTCGGCAGCCTCATGCCCACTGCTAGGGCTGCCAGGAGGTCCTGACCGCAGGTGGGATACAGGGAACAGCCCGGCCTAAATGCCGGCATCTGCCGTGCCCCAGCTACCTTCCTCCCTGTGGCATCCCTGGCCCTTTACAGCCACAGCAGCGGCTGGCAGGGTCGGGCCGTATCTGGACCTGTTCAACGGTGCGTGGATTAACGCAGTGCCGCAGGCAGCGTTGGTTCTCACTCCTCTGCTCATGGGTGCTGCGCTCCTCCACCCAAACGCTGGGTCCTGCTGCAGCCTTAGAGGTGCCAGCACCAAGGACAACCTGCCAGCTGAGCACACTGCTGGGAGAAGAGATGGAGCACCGGCCACACCAAGATGTCCTCTGCCAGGGTATTGAGGCTGGCCAGCTGCCAGCCCAACCCTTTGCTGATCCCACCGCTGGCACCATGTTATTAGACACATGCAGTGTCCTGGCTGCCAAAACTGCCCCTGGCTGAAGCAACAGTTGTCCCTTTCCCATGGCAAACCAGTCCTTCCGCTGCATGGAGAGGAACCAAGGCCAGCCCCAGCACTGGCAGCACAGCTGTATGAGCAATGGTAATACGGGATTTTGTTGCACCACATGCAGGCACGGTAAGGAGCTACAGTCAGCACTTGCTTCAGACAGTTAAAAATTCCTGCCAGGCCTCTACTTCCTCCATCTCTACCACCCTGCATCCCCATGGGCCACCCTGAGTCTGTGTCGCTGTGTCACCTGGGGACGGCTCCTGCAGCACACAGTGGGACATGAGCCAGATGTTGCAGTTTCAAACACAGAGTCCAGCTGCCCTATACAAGGGGTTTCTCCATCTGCCTGTGTGTGTGACCAGGGCTGGGACATGGGCAGTGTCCCCCTCTGATCCCATCACCTCTCCGTGAGCGGGTGCCCTCAGCTGTGGCTCTGCCTGCCTAGAAGCTGCCTCTCCTCACCCAGCAGAGGAGAAAGAGGCACCAGGACACCCAGGTATGTTGCCTCACCCACCGTGTGTCCCTTGCTTTCAGGTGGCACTAAGCAACCCAGGGGTGTCCCCTCAAGGCCATCAGGGCCCTGCAGGACTACATTCACTGAGAGTCTGGGGTTTTGTTTTTTTTTTCTTTAGGGCTCCCTAGGATTGTGTTCCCCAAGTTAAGGGCTTCTCTCAAGCAAACTGCTACAGTCACACGTGTGGGAGTCAGGAGCCCGAGGAGCTGGCTAGACACCCAGTTTGAAGTGGGAGGGGATGTAGGGCAGTGGGGAAGCCCCATCAACAGACATCACCCAGGTCCTTGAGGAACACCGTGTCAGGCAGGGGCAAGACAGCCCCCAGCCCTGCCAGCAGACTGGCACGTTAAACAGGGGTGCTGTACACTGCCCTGGGGTTGTTCCTACCCCGACTTTACAGCCGCTGGGGTAAAACTCCACAGGGAGAAAGCTGGTGTCTTCTTTCAATGAATGAAGTCAAAAGCATTCACCAGGCAAGCACAGGTTTATTTTTCCCCCAGCGTTGGGCCTTTTCTCCCCACCGGGAGCTAGTGGAGGGTGGCAGCTGCAAGGCACTCCGGTGCCAACTGCAACCCCAGCAGCTGCACGCCGACCAGCTCCTGGGGATGCTGCTTCAAGCTGTCCGAGGGCGCTTAGTGCCTCCCGAGGGTCGGGGAGGGGATGCCGGGGGGCGGTGCGGAGGGGAGTGGCAGAAGCAGCGCTGGGGGGGGCCCAGCGCCGGTCCCTTTGCCAAGGCCAAAGGAAAAGACAGAAGAGTGGTCGGGCCGAGCTCCATTCCCGGAGCCGAGCTGCCGCAGGGCAGGCCTGGGAAGCCGGCCCCGGCACCCCGCTCCCGACCCCGGGACCCCCGGGCCCCCCTCCCGGCCCCGGCCCGGCTCCACCACGTGGCCCGCCGATCGCCACGTGCTCTCCCGCGTCCCGGCCACGCCCACCCTCCGCTAAGCCCCGCCGCCCAATCAGGGCGCAGGCGCCGAGCTGCCGCCCTCTCATTGGCTAACGCCGATTCCTCCGGGACGGGCAGCGCGTCCCCCCGGCTCTCGCCCCCCACCTCACAGACACTCGCTCGCCGACGGCTGTAACGCGCTTTCCCGTTGGCTGATCGCAAAGCGCCGGAGATTGGCGGAGGGGCTCGAGGGGCGGGGGCGGCCATTGGCCGGGCGGCGCGGCGCGCGCGGCGATTGGCTGGAGCGGGGGCGGAGGGGGCGTGGCGCGGCGGAGGGCTAGGCAAGCGAGCGGAAGGGGCCCGCGCTCGCTCTTTCGTTTCAGTCCCCGGTCCGGGTCGCCAGCGCCTCGCCGCCGCTCCCGCCGACCGCCCGGGGCCCGCTCCGCTCCTCGCCTCCGCCCCGCCGGACGTGCCCACCCCTCTCCCGAGACAGCTCGGCCGCCGCCCCTGCGCCGCCAGGCACCGCCGCCATCATGGTGAAGATCGCCAAGGTGAGGGCGCCGGGCGGGGCCGCGCTCAGCCGCCAGGCGGGAAGCGAGCGGCCGCCGCCATGGCGGGGCGGACGGATGGCGATGGCGGGGGGTGGGGGGGGGTGGGTGGGCAGCGGGGGCGGAGAGCCGGGCCGCCTTCCTGCTGCCGTCTCCACAGGCCGTGCGACCGTTTCCAGGCCTCCGCTCTCTCACCATGAAGATGGCGGCGAGGGGAGGGGCCGCGCGGTCGGTGGGAGCGGTTTCGGGGCCTCGTCCCGTCCCGTTCTCCTCCGTGTTGCCGCTCGCGGGGGCCCGGCCGCGGGAGGGGGAGCGGGGCGGGGGGCGGGAGGTGTGAAGGGGAGGGAGGGGGCGCACCTCGGCGCGCGCCGCGTGGGAGCGCGCGCAGCCCGGGGAGGGGCGGGGCTAAGCCGCCGGCGCGGCCACGTGGTGCGCCGGGGAGAGCGAGCACGTGGGAGCGCGGGGAGCCCCCCGCCCGTCCCGGGAACGTCCCGCCGAGGCGGGGGAGGGGGGAGCACCCCCGGGTCCGTCCGTCCGTCCGTCCGTGCCCCCCGCCGCAGCAGGGCTGCCCCGGCCCGTTGGGGGCCGCGGGGGCCGCCACGTGGTGGGGCCGATTGTCCGCCGGTGCGAGCGGTCGCAGGTGTGCGGGGTGCCTCGGAGTTAAGCATGCTGCTCGCTACCCAGCAGAGAAAGGAAGGTCGCCTCACAGCTCGCTGTCTCTTTCAGACTCCCAAGAATCAGATCAAACAGAAAAAAATGGCTCCTCCCCCCAAAAAGGTCGAGGAAAGCGAGGAAGAAGAGTCCTCTGAGCTAGAGGAAAGCAGCGGAGAAGAGGTGATCGGTCTAGAAATGAAGTCGAAAGGGTGCACGTGTTTACTGAAGTGTCATGAGGGTTGGGGGGTACATAGTATGTGACAGAGAATCAGCATTAATAAAACAATGGGTGTCTGTCAGTTAACTGTGGCTGAAGAATAAACTGGATTTTGTAAGAGAAAAGCAGCGTGGGGAAAACTAGCTTAGCTGCTAAATCTGTACTTCCAGGCTTTGGAAGGACTGCTGGGATCTTAAGGCTGTCCTAGTACCGATGAGCAAGTGGATGATTAATTACTCTAGTAGAGCATCAGCAATAAGTGATTTATCACACAAAAATACTATGCAAGACTGAAAATTTCAAGCTACTGAATGCTACTAGAGAGATCACTGGTCTTGCTTCAGGATGGGGGAGCTTGGAGATGCTTCAATGTTCCATAAGTAGTCTGTTAAAAGTAAGAAAAAAACTGGCTCTGAGCTTCATTAATTCAACAGAATAGGCAATTAACGTCATTCAACATAAACTAAGTCTGTCAGAAGGATGCGCTGTAGATTGCAGTTGCTATATATTTGTCTGACATTGGAGTAATAGTAGTTTAAAGGGCCATGATAAAAGTCTTACACTAATGTGTATTTCAGATGATCCCTCAGAAGAAACAGAAAGCAGCAGTGACACCAGCCAAGAAGGCAGCTACTCCTGCAAAGAAGGCCGCTATTCCTGCAAAAAAGGCAATTACACCTGCTAAGAAGACTGTGGCTACTCCAGCTAAAAAGGCTGTTGCTCCATCACCTAAAAAGGCTGCTGTCCTAACCAAAGGAGCGAAAAATGGGAAGAATGCCAAGAAGGAAGAGAGTGAGGAGGAGGATGAAGATGATGAGGAAGATGAGGAGGAGGAAGATGAGGAGGAGGAGGAGGAAGAAGAGGAAGAAGATTCTGGTAAGTTAATTTTGAAATTTGTGTTCATCCTTGTATAAGTTGACTAAAGCTGTTCCAATCAAGTCACTGAATTTGAGTACCTTTGGAATTGAAAGTAGTATGATTTAATACTTGCGAGAGGGGGGTTCATTGATTAAAAGCTGGTGAGGAAGGAAAGGTGGGGAATTGGTGAAGTTTGGAGGAGAGCTTGGGCTGCAGCTGCATTACACGCAGCATGTGAAGCATCTTCCAGTTTCCTGATCGTTCTTTCCTGAACTTTGCCAAAATCTTGTGAAACAAAGTACTTTACTGGTAAAGTTTGAAGGCTGAGTGGTATGGGTAAACACTTGCTGTACTGTTGGTGCAGATGAGGAAGAGGAACCAGCAATGCCTGTGAAGCCTGCAGCCAAAAAGCCTGCAGCAGTACCAGCCAAAAAGCCTGCAGTTGTGCCAGCAAAGCAAGAATCTGAAGAGGAGGAGGATGATGATGAGGAGGATGATGAGGAAGAAGATGATGGTATGTGGGATTTAGGAAAACTTTGTCTGATGCTTTTTTTTTTTAATTAGAAGATGTTAAACCAATAAACACAGGGAGCTGGGGGGGGTGTGACTTAATGGATTAGTCAAGTGATGCAGAGTGTGTGTCTGTCTCCATTTAGTGCCCACCTGATTTTAGCTGGCTACTATTGTCCATCAGATGTGGCTGACTGGGTGATTATTTCCCTATTGCTAGTAAAACTTTTTACTCTTGGGGAACAGGTATTGTTTTTTAATGCAGTAAAACTTGAGGGAGAGCCAGCTTTTATAAACACTATAAATATATATTAAACGCCTTTCCTAAGAACATAAAAACTTAAGGAGGCATGAAAAACACTATTTTTCTTCATAAGATTTTCTTAAGTCTCAAAAGGGGCTTAATCTTGAACATGTCTGAAATCTTGTGCTCAACTTGTTTCAGAATCTGAAGATGAAGCCATGGACACAACCCCTGTTCAGGTGAAGAAACCTACTCCAGTAAAGGCCACACCAGTGAAAGCCAAGGCAGACTCTGAAGATGAGGAAGATGAGGAGGATGATGAGGAGGAGGATGATGATGAAGAGGAGGAGGATGAAGAGGATGCCGAAGAGGAAAGTGAGGATGAAAGTGAGTTTAAATGTTTTTGAGACCATAACTCTATAATAACAGGAAAGATGCCTGAGCGAAATTTTTGTCCTGTCATGATCTTTTGGGCTGAGGAACAGTTGCTGTAGTGACAAGAGAAGGTCTTGCATATGACTGGTGTAAAGATTAATGCTCCTGTATTGATCCAGTACAGAAAAAGTTGTTTTGTACTTAATATTTCAGTCTTGTTGCTTTTTCTTTATCACAGAACCTGTCAAGGAAGCACCTGGAAAGAGGAAGAAAGAAATGGCCAACAAAAGTGCACCAGAGGCCAAGAAAAAGAAAACTGACGGTAGGTGGTGTGGGATCATCAGACAATGCTTGTTTGATGGACTGTTACTGGACTGTTGGGCAAGGCATGTAACTGTGAAGGGACGGGATGCTGAGTGGGGTTTTTTCCAGCACAAATGATGATTATAAGGGACTTAATACTGAAGTATGATGTCACTTTTGAGCAGAAACTGATGTGCTAAATAAAGCTGTCTGGAGTCTGGCTTCCAGTTCTTTTAGCTGCCTTTAAAAAACTTTATTATCTTTTAATTTAAAGGGCCCACTTCAGCTTTCTCCCTCTTTGTGGGAAATTTGGTCCCCACCAAGGAGTATGAAGAACTGAAGACTGGCATCAAAGAATTCTTTGGGAAGAAGAATATCGAAGTTTTAGATGTCAGAATTGGTGCTTCCAAGTGAGTTCATCAGTAGAATTTTGCTGCTTATTTCTTTTAATTGGTAGTAACTTGTTTGGAGAGGTATAACTGTGCTGATGCTGGTTCCCATCAGGATGCTGGGATGGTTGCTTGATAGCGTATGGAAACTGGAAGAGGCATGGTATTGATACGGGTATAATACTTGCCTGGCTTGCAGCTTTTTCAGACAGTATCTCCCTAAAGGGAGAGCTGGCATTTCAGTACAGAGCTGTTGTTCTCTACTGTTGTTTTGGTTATGTGGACCAGTTAGCATTTATTTTATTAAGTCTAACTTGACCAATGGGGACCTCTCTGGTTCTGGGTTTCTCTTTGTGTTCTCTGCTACTAGAGATAGATCAGCTTAAATGGTAAGGTTACTCTTCTTTCAGGCGATTCGGCTATGTAGACTTTTCATCTGCTGAAGATCTGGATAAAGCTCTCCAACTGAATGGAAAGAAGTTAATGGGTTTGGAAATCAAACTGGAAAAAGCAAAGAGCAAGGAAACGATGAAAGAAAATAAGAAAGGTACGGCCCATAACTCTGAATACCTGTGCATGTCAAAGAAGTTGTCATAATTGGGACATGGAGCAGGCTTGCAGTGTTACTGATGGCTGCTATTCTGCTCTTTTAAGGCAGATCTTCCTGGTTTGGGCTCTGTATCATAAACAGTTTCTCAAATGCTAACGGATATGCAAGTTCAGACTGGAATATCTGGAGATGTGATCCCAAGAAATAGTGCGTGCTGGGGTGGCTGAGGAGGAAATGGCTCTTCTGAAGCTTTAGGACCTGTTTTCTGAACTTGGTGCCCTTAAAAGAAGTACAGTGGCAGCCTAATTAACTTTCATAATATTTGCTTTTTCAGCTTCTGAAAATGCAAATGCTTATTGTTGTTTATTTTCTGCTGGATCAACTCACTGATTCTCACTGAACTGGCAGTGTAGATGAGAAGGGATTTTTAGCTGGCGATGTGAAAGTAACTGTTCTCTCTTTGCAGAGAGAGATGCTAGAACATTGTTTGTGAAGAATCTGCCCTACCGCTTAACTGAAGATGAAATGAGAGAGGTGTTTGAAAATGCACTAGAAATCCGAATAGTAATGAACAAGGAGGGGAACAGCAAAGGGTATGTAGCTGAGAGGACTGTTTGACGTTTGCTGTTCCTCAAACTCTTGGCATATTTTGATAAGCTCGTGTGTCCTTTAGCTACCTTAAGGAACCTGCTGCATTAGGTGTACTGAAAATGCTAATTTTTAAAGCATTTTCCTTCCACATCCTTTCCCCCACCATTCATGAACTTAGTCGTTCCTGGAAGGAGGCATTTGCTTATGTGCTTTTCTGTGCTGTAGGATGGCCTATATTGAATTTAAAACAGAAGCTGAGGCAAACAAAGCTCTGGAGGAGAAGCAGGGCACAGAGATTGATGGTCGTGCCATGGTCATTGACTTCACTGGTGAGAAGAGCCATCAAGAACATCAGAAAGGTACTTTTCTGGATCAATAACATCCATACAATTGACATTTAGGATTTAATTCCACTTGTTTCAGAAGGTTGCTAGGGATAGAGCAACTTGAAGCACTGCAGGAAAACTAAGTTAGCAGGAAGGGACCTTTTGCCTAACTTGTCCTCTGCATCCTGTGCATTTCATGTCTCTACTGCATGTTTTGGATGAGGGGGGACAACTAGTCTAGGTGGCCAAAACAGTGTTGCACTTAGCCTTGTGCCTCACCTTGAGGTGGGGAGGGGGCAACAACTACTCTCACCCTAAAGAAGGTCCTGTGACTAGAGGAAGAGAGCTTTCCTTCTCCAAACTTGCACTTACAACACTGAGTTTTCTCCACAGGAGGTGGAGAGAGGGAGTCAAAGACCCTAATTGTCAACAACCTCTCATATGCTGCTTCAGAAGAGACTCTCCAAGAACTGTTCAAGAAAGCTTCTTCCATCAAGATGCCACAGACCAACCAGGGCAGGCCTAAAGGGTATGTTGTGCCTTTCTTCCGACTCCTGAGTTGGCGTTGCGAATGACTTACCTCCACAGATCCCTTGTGCTCCCAGGCTGACTGAAGTCTTCCTCTCCAAATAGGTATGCGTTTGTAGAATTTCCCACAACTGAGGATGCCAAAGAGGCATTGAATTCCTGTAACAACACAGAGATTGAAGGCAGAGCAATCAGATTGGAATTCAGTTCACCGGCATGGCAGAAAGGGAGCATGAACGCAAGAGGAGGATTTAATCGTAAGTGTTCCATATTTGACCACTTGATCTTGAGACAGCTGTGGCACGAGTGTACCATTCATGCAAACTTAGGGCTGCTTTTTAAAAAAAAAAAAAACATGCTTGTGGAATGAAAGACTTGCATCATAGGCAACTGTGCTGGATATGATGACTGATTATCTGAAATGCTGATGAAACTATTGCCGAAGTCCTCTAGATAGTCAAGTGCTGATCCAGCAGTGTCTGTCCAGTTAGCATCCCTATTGATAAGATGCAAGCATCTATTTAAAAAAAAAATTACTTTGACAGTGTACCAGGTTGGCTGATGGAGATATTTTGATGTCAGGTTGTAACTGCAGTCTGGAAAAAGTTTTCAAGGACGACTTCAGGTGCCTGAGCCGTTACTTCAAAACAAACCCCTTAGCCCCGTGAGCTGTTCTAGAGGCCAGTAGTGCAAGCTGGGTGTGATGTTAAGAAACTGACGGTTGCCTTGCTCTCGGACATGGTGATCTCTGAATGTATTCTCTTCCCACAGAACAAAGCAAAACGTTGTTTGTCAGAGGCCTTTCTGAGGACACCACAGAGGAGACGCTAAGAGAATCATTTGAAGGCTCTATAAGTGCTAGAATAGTCACAGACAGAGACACTGGATCATCTAAAGGGTATGTTAAACTTCACCTGGGATTAGTTCAGTTGCTACAAAAAGTCTCACTTTAACTGATTTATGCAGTGCAGGGTGTTTCTAATGCTCATGCGGGTGATGCTTTGAAGCTAGTAAACTGCACAGAATCAGAACAAGCTTACAGCTTTGGGTCTGTTTGTAGAGGGCAGCGCGTGCTCACTTCTCAATGAGCTCCTTCCTGCCGACAAATCCGTGGCAGCCTATGGATTCGCACGAGAAGAATATTAACTGTTCAGTACTGGCAAACTCACAATGGGGCTCCATCGATTGTGATTAGCCACTGCTGTTCTACAAGTAGCATGGTCCTGATCCCTGTGTGGTTGCAGAAGTGCAGGTGTTCGTTTCTGAAGGGACTGGGATCAAGTACCTGTAGGTGGTGCTACAGCTTGCGGAGTTTGACTGTCTTTTGTTTAACCTGTTTCATAGGTTTGGGTTTGTGGACTTCAGCTCCCCAGAAGATGCCAAAGCAGCTAAAGAAGCCATGGAGGATGGAGAGATAGATGGAAACAAAGTGATCCTTGATTTTGCCAAGCCAAAGGGTGAATTTCAGCGTGGCGGTGGATTTGGTGGTCGTGGCGGCAGAGGAGGAGGCCGAGGAGGAAGAGGTGGATTTGGTGGCAGAGGTGGTGGCAGAGGATTTGGAGGTAAGAGGTGGCAAATGCTGCTGTTCTAAGGGGGCATGCTCAATAATTAACCCAAAGCTGTTCTTGGGATTATGGTGTGGTGCCACCACAGAGTGCTTGATGTGAATTTATTTTCTGTCCTGTGGCAGGATGGGTTTGGAAGGGCAGTGGTATCTGTGCAGGGATACCTGTAACTCTGCTTTTTGTAATAATTTTCTTTCTAGGTAGAGGAGGTGGCTTCCGAGGAGGCAGAGGAGGAGGTGGAGATCACAAGCCGCAAGGGAAGAAGATAAAGTTTGAATAAACTTCCCCTTTCCTTTCCCTTCTCCTGCTCTCTGAGACTATCTGAAAGGACTCCGGGGGTTTTTATTCTCCTTTGATCTTGGCGGAGCCTTCGGAGGACATTCCAAGATGCAAAGCAGTACTGTGAGCCACTTGGAAGATACAATTTTCATTTCAAGGAAGAGAGAGCAAGCCATTTTGACTGCTTGCCTATTCAAATGAACTTTTTAAAAAACGAGCGATAGATGTGGGAATTTACCCCTTGTCTGTGAGTTGTCTTGAATTTATAATGTTTTACCCATGTACAAAAATATTTTTTTTTTTCCTATAAACTTCTGTAGCATTTTTGCTGTAAAAATGCAGAATGTTTTATCATTTGTGCTTCAGCACCCTGTCTTGGACAGATTAAAGGACCTAAACTGGTTCGTGTTACTTCTGTGCTGCTAAGTGAAGCAGGGCTGTGAGAAATTGTCTTGAGTCTTCTCTTAAGGTCATTAACATCACAGGCAGCAGCTAGTGTCCTGCTTCGCTCTAGCCTACATCAGCTCCCAACAATGTATGTGTGCTATGCTTAGAGTGTTTGCTTGTAGGAAGGAGTAGGGGAGAGGAATACCATGGCTGAGGTAATATGCCTACAACCATACTTTTAACTTTTAACTGAAGATGTATGTAATGTTACATAGCAGCCAAATGCTTTTTTACTTTCATTTGTTTAAAAAGAAGTCGGATCTTGCACCAAGGCCCTGCAGCTTGATAACGCTCTTGTACAGCTCTTGCCTCTTGTGCTTCATTCCAAACTGTCTCCTCTTGAGTCGTCCTGAACTGTGAAGCAAATATATTGAAGAAACATGGGGTTAGGGAAAGTAACTGCTTGCTACCTTGACCAAACACAGGCTTGGCAAGGGTGATGGCCTCCACCAGAGTGGGGATGAAGGCGCTTGGTCCTGGCCTAGTCCCATAGCAGTAGTTACTGGTGTCTTTCCAGCCACGCACTTGGCTGGTGTCCTGCAGTGGCAGCTATTAGGGGACAAGGCTCCTTTTGAGTGACTGCAGCACGTGGGTACAGAAAGCGGGGGGGGGGGGGGGGGGGGGGTAGCTGCTGTTTTGGTTTAACTTGGGCAGTATTGGCTGCAGGGCTGCGCAGCTGTCAGTTCAAGCCTCCCCTGGGCACAGGTACCCACAGGCTCAAATGTCAAGTGCCTATGTCCTCCGGGATGGTCCCTTGGCCAGCCCATCAGCCAGGGGCTTATCTTCCTAGCTACGTGGTTGCAGACAGCTCTACCTTTCTTGCATGTTGTAGCCATGTTGGGACTCTTTTTTTTTAAATCCTTGTGGCCCCTCGTGCTGATGCGGTCATCTCTTTACAACATACAGCCCTGGAGCAGGAAAAAAGGGTTTCTCTACAGGTAAAATATTTTATATTAAACCCGTGGGGGAGCGGTTGCTTTTGGCTTGAGGGTCCTGCTTCTGCTGGAGACCTGAGGACGGATCTGTGGGTCAGGGTTCCTCCTCTCCAGCCCTTTGGGCATCAGCCATTTTGGAGCCGCCACCCGAGCCCCGGCGGCAAATGGTCGGGAGGGCGGTGGCGGCGGGGCCGGCCGCCAGGGGGCAGTACAGGCCCGCGCTCGGGCGGCGCGGCCGGGGCCGGCGGGCTAAGGGGTCCGCCCCCGCCGCCAGCCCCGCGGGGCGAGGAGCCGAGGCGGGCCCGGCGGGCCGCTCACCCCCCTGGGGAGGGGGGGGGGGTGATTTCCCGCGAAGAGCTCGGAGACCTCCCCCGCTTACGTGTGAAAGAGGCTGAACAAAGGGATTTGGGGGCTGCGGCATCCTTCCCCCTGCCATGTCCCTGGCATAACTCGCCTCCTCATCCTGCAGTCGACCTCAGACCTGCCCATGGGACCCAGACCCACTTTCACATCGGAACACGGGACACTGGATCCCTGGCTGGAGCATTTGCTCGCACCCTGGTACCCTGCGGAGGAGTCCTATGGCCGGAGGAGACAGCCCTGGGTCACACTGGAGGGAGAAAGAGCAAGCACATCCACGAGTGCATCTGCTCGGCATTTGCCTTAGTCCTCACCTGTGAAATTTTTGAAATTTTTGGCCCAGCCTGCCAAGTCCAGCATATCCTGGTCCCCTTTGCTGGCCTCTCTGCTCCCCATCACTATGTCAAGCAGCGTGCCAGCCCCAGAAACCCCCAGTACCCAAATGCCTGGCTTTCCTCCTCTTCACTCCAGCCAGGTTCAAACCCGATGCAGGTGTGTCCCTGCAGACACGGCTCACTCTGCTCTGGGGTTGCTGCTGGCCCTGTGGCCTGTGTATCCCATTGCGGTATGGCCAGGGGATGTGTCACCCTGGGGTGGTGCTTTGGTTGGGGGGAAAAAAGGCAGTGAGCAGGGTCCTGCCATGGAGAGGGTGACAGGGACAGCGAAGTGGCAACCTCCTTTGGCACGAGGAGAGGGTGTTCGACAAAACAGGTGAGTTTCCAAACCTGCCAAAGTGTCTCTTCCCACAGGGGGCGAGGTGAAGAGCTCCTTGCTGCAGGGTGCCAGGACAATCTGAAGTTTAGCTGAGTTTGAAATGCAGCTGGAGGAGTGCATGGAAGAGAGAAAATATCCACCGGCCCTTGTTAAACATCATGCCAGGCTCCGCGAGGAAGCCATGCCAAGCCAGAGCAGGGCAGCCACAGCCCCCAAATGCCCACTCCAAGCAGCAGTTTTGCCACTGTAGCCCATTACCAGATTTCATTCCCAAACAGCCAGACTGTCTTGGCCAGCAGAAATCCTCTAGCAATGACACAAAGTAAGGGCTTGGGGTATTTTTTAATTCTCCTTCTTCTTTTAACCTTTATTTAGAAACTAGAATATTCACCAAATCTACAAGGTTTCTCTGTACAGGTCCCACCAGGTGAAGAGCAACACTGAGAGATTTCTGCACGCAGCCCTGGCTCGCCATGTGCATTGCTATGGAGAGCGAGAGCTGTCCCTGCATATAGGATAAATATACAGCCTAATGTACTGTACCTGACATAAATTACAGAGGTGTCAATTTGGAAAGTATTTCTGAACTCGCTCCCGTTGGAAGGAGGGAGGGGACGGGAAAATGAAGGAGTGTTCTGTACTGCCTAAGCCCAGCAGGCACCAAAAATCCCCTTGGGGCTCTGCCCTGTGCTGCCAGCACTTGCCCCAGGGATACGGTGCCACTGGGTGCATCATAAATCAAAGTTCACAGTATTGCTGCCAGCCCTGGTACCAAGAGCTGAGCCCTGGCCAGCAGTGGGCTTTCTCTTCCTCCTCTTCAAATCTGCGTCTTGTCTGAGCAGATGAGGGACATTTGCCGAGAAGCGGCATGGCTTGGCACGAGGGTGCCTATTTTGGCTGGTTTATGCCCTTTTTTGTTTGTTTTCTAACCTGGGGAACATACAGACTTGGAGTACATGAAATGGGCCCGTTTCCAAAACACATTAAGAAAAAGAAAGAAAAAAAGGCACTGCACAGGGGGACCTTTGAGGTAGTCGAAATTTTTTCCTTTCAATGTCTGGCACCAGAGAGGGAGAGAGAGTGAGAGCATATGCGCCTGTGTTTCACTGTGCGTGGTCAGGGCCATGGATGTGGCTGTGTGCGTCCACCCGCACGCAGGGACAACTGGGCATGGAAGCCCTATGCACAGGGGCATCTGCGTGTGCAGAGCCTGTGCCTGCGAGCTGGCACGCCAGTGCCCATGCACGTGTGTGGCTTTGTACATGCCTTTGGCTTTCCTCACGCCTGCAGTCGGTGGCTGGAGAGCAGCCATGGCCCCTGCATGGCCGCATGTCTCTCTGTGTCGGGGGGGGGGGGGGTTCCATCATGGCAGCTGGCTCGAGGCTCCCCTCGACAGCTCCAGTGGCCCTTTCAGCCCAAAGAAAAAGGGCCATGTCTCATGATACCGCTCCCTGTCATGCTCCTGGGCTTCATCCTGTAGAATAAACACTGCAACAACCCTGAGAGGAGCAGACGTGGTGTGAAACACCAGCTCTCCTTCACTTTGGCCCCTCGTCCCCTGCTCTGCGTGCCAGGGTGGGACCGATGCTCTCCAACCTGCCCTGGAGCATTGCGCTCGCTGCAAAACTGGGGCTGAGCCTGAAGTGGCCATGCATGGGGTCTTTGGAGTCTGTCGTTCCCCTCTGAGGCAACTCCACCAGGGCAGCCCTGCTGCAAGAAGAGGGTCTCCCTGCAGCAAGCCCCTGGGATGCCTGCACCCGAGTTGGGGGTCCCAGATGTGATAAGCCCCTGGACTGCTCCAGCTGGGGCCAACCATGTTTCTCTGCTGCTTCCTTGGCCGTGGGCAAGGGCAGCCCGCCTCCTCCCTTCCCTTTTCTGCCAGGAGGAACAAATCCCTGAGGAATTTCGCCTGGGTGCATTCCTCTGAGTGCACGCACAGCGAGGCTGGCAGAGGGGCTAGGGAGCCAAGCACAGCCCGGGCTGGTGCTGGGACCCACCATCGTCTGGGACCCTCTAGCAGCGACAAAGACTCCAATCCCCCAGCTGCCTCGCTGAAACCCTAATGGGGGCTTGGGGCTGGCGAGGTCCAGCCTCGGAGGAGCCCTCCTTTCCCCAGCTGCACAGTGGGGACACAGAGAGGACTTTGGCAGGGGGTTGAACCAAATGCACAGAGGGTCAATGTCACTAAAACCTTGCACGGAGGAGAAATTCGAAATGACAAGTAAAATCCCCTTGACTTTTGAGTCATGGGGGGGCTCACGCACTTGTAAACCGCTCAACTCCCTTGAAGCAGCTTCCCTGGATAGCCAGCCCCTGAACATCTTCCAAAAATGCCTGTGCCACATCCCTCCCTGCCTCCCCCCACGCAGCCATTCATCATGCTCCGGTGGAGGTGGTACCTAAAGCAGAGCACAAACCCCTCTGCCCTCTCTCCCTCTCTCTTCCTTTTGTGCTAGATTTGTTGTGGTTTGTTTTTTTTTTTCCTCTCTTCTTTTTCAGCAACCCCCAACCCAGCTGGAGATAAGCGAACCACATTACAGTACAAGAACAAACATTATCGCAAATCCTGCCTGCGAGCGCAGTGTCTCTGCCCTCCTCGCCCCAGAGGGAGATGCCCCCGAAGGACTTGTGTGCCACCAGCAGAAGCTCACCCCATCCCAGAGCAGGGATCAGTTGTCCTGGTCCCTCCAGTCCCAGCTCTCCAGAGAGACTGAGCTAAAGGATGTTGAGTTTTCTCGAGCACGTCAAGTTACTATGGACCAAGTCCCACATTTGGAGCAGCTCTGGAGGCAGCAGTTTATGAACCACCAACATACTCCGGAAAAAACATGGTTCCTTGTTCATCTTGCTGTTCTTGTTCTTCACAATGCCAAAAGTTTTGAAGCCCTCGTGCCCAACAGGTGATACTTTAAGGACCTCCAAGCACATCCCTAGGAAGACATCGTCGATGGGGTACAGCTCCAGTGTCTCCGAGGTCTTGTGCAGCCTCTTGGCCAGGGGTCCATCCATGATGAAGCCCCCACCCCCTGCATAGGGTGGGTAGTTGCTTTTGTTGTAGAGGGCGCTGGGGATGTAGTACTTGTTCTCCTTCTTCCGGATCGGCTTGGCCTTGTAGAGGACATCCCCCACAAAGAGGTCCTCTCCCTCCTTCTTGTCCTCCAGGAACTCCAGGATGTTGCTGGGACTCACAAACACGTCATCGTCACCTTTGAAAATGAAGCGGACATTGTCGCAGTAGATGTTCAGCCACTTCAGGAAATGGACCTCTTTGAGGGTGAGGTTGAAGAAGCTGTCCAGGAAATCCCACTGCAAGATGTCCCCATAGATGTGGTTCTCGTAATCCAGCAGTTTCTGGTAGTTGGCTCTTTCCTCCTCCTTGGAGGCTGTGCCCAGCAAGAACAGGGTCTTGATCCTCTTACCCTCCACTTCCTTCTCCTGGCCCCAGGTCCTCCGGATGGCCTCGCGGCGGTCGTGCTGCGTGATAATAGACTTGACCACAATGAGCAGGTAGACATCCCCGCTGCATTTCTCAGGGTGGTTGATCAGCATGGGGAAGTAGCGGCAGTGTCGGTAGAGCAGGAACTGCTGGAAATTGGGCTCCAGCCCTTTGAACCAGTCCACCTTGCTGAAGTTCTGGTTGGCTGAGCAGTTGGTAGTGGTGACATCCCAGGATTTTGCTTGCTTTGCCATCATGCTCTCCTCCTCCTTCACAGGACCTTTCTCCTTCTTGCTCTTCCAGAAAGTGCTGGTGATGGAGAAGGCGTTGTCTCTCTTCTGTGTTTTCAGGGGCTCTGGAAGGGGCAGCTCTTTCTGCTGCTGGCCCTGCATGAACTGGCTGGGGGCCATTCCCCGTTGCAGCACCGTCACTGTGATCACCAGCAAGAAGGAGAGGCAAACTGTTTTGTAGATGGTCTTCTTCCTAAAGGGACAAGACAGGGGGGTTAAGGAGACGAAACAGCAGGCTGCAAGATGCTTGTCTGTAAAACCATCTGCTGGAGAGGTCATGGGATGCTCATAATCTCTGTCCCATCACCTTTTGACAGGCAGCAGCCTTGTGGGAAGATCTGTGGGACAACTCCACCCACACTCTTCCCACCTGCATCCCGTTTGTGGGGCGGGTCTGGGGCCACACAGTGGCAGGTACAGGCACAAGGCACATGGCAGGTGGCTGTGGTCTCATCTGGTAACCCCATATCTGCACAAAGAGCTGTAAAGGGTTCATGGGAAAGAAGAAAATGGGTCGAGCGAGAGAGATGAATTCGGGATGAGAGCTTCAGCATAGCAGCTGTTTTGGAGGAAAGTCCCAAGGGAAACCCGTTTCAGCCATCTGAAAATTGCAGTTTAGGACAAGAGCAGAAGGAAGTTATCTTTTCCATGGAAGCGTTAGCTCCAAAACACAGATGTGCTGCTCACGGCCCTAGATTAGCATCACAGGTTACACAACACTGAGAAGCTGGAGCCAGGAAGACCATGGGAGTTGACATGAAACAGGCATTGCGTTTTCATTTTGAAATGGCAGATCAGGACAAAAAAATTGCCATTTGAGATGAACTTCAAGGTTCAGTGGGGAAAAGACACTCCTAACCCTGCAACGACCTCTGGAAACAGCATTTCTGGGGGCACTGCTGGGCATTTTGGCCAGCTCTCGGGACCCATCAGCTCTCGGGACCCATCGCTTTGCTTTGTGGTGACAAGGATAAGGACAGTGGGTGCACCACTGGAGATTTGCACCACTGCAAAGCTTAGGTTTGGGAGCAGATTTTCCCAGCCTGCAGCAAATCAGATATTGGCATGTCCAGGGGGCACAGGGGACTGGGGGTGGTAGATCAAACGCAGCCTCCTGCGGGGCCACCCTGCTGCTCTCCCCCTCTGCAGACCCATCACCTGGGGAAGCCACTGGCTCATGGGACAAACTGTGGAGCTCACCGAGGGCTTGAGAGGCATCCTGTGGTGGTCCTTGGGACAGCGGGAAGGCTGCATGCAGAGATTACTGATGCACGAAATACCACCCCCACACCCCCACCCCCACCCCCCTCTTTTCCACACAGTTTAAGGTGGGTTTCTCGCCCTGCTGCCGTGGGAGAGGCTCTGCCCATCTGCACTGTTGCCCCCAGGTGCCCGGCTCCCCCCCCCAGCTAGCACATCTGCACCAATTTCCTCCCGCCACAGTCCTGCTTGCTCCAGCTGCCTTGGGCCATTTTCCACTGGAAATAAGCACGGGGCACTGGGGGGCGGCAGCTGGGCTCCACGTGCCCACCAAGTTCCTGACAGCTTCCCCAGGGCAGCCCCGACTCCAGCTGCTCCCACGCAGGAGGGGACATGTGAGATGCTCGGTGGCCCCTGGAGCCCCTTTCCCTGCCGGCGGTCAAAAGGGACCTCCTCTGGGAAGCCGGAGACGGATGTGGCATGGGTTTCACGGCTCCCCTGTGCCCGTCCTCTTGGTGACAGAAGCACATCCCAGCCTGGGTGCCACCCATCGGGGACAGCCTTCAGCGTCCCACTCTCCATTAGATCCAAGATCATCTCTACCAGGCAGATGGCACCTTCACTTTGGGGTAGTCCAGAGAAGGAGCTTGGGGCTGAAATCTGAAACGTTTAACCCAAGTAATTTCCAGATAGCCAAAAACCAAAAAAAAGCCTTGAAACTCTCCTGGCCCTGGGGGCCAGATTGTGATCAGCACTGCCAGGAAGCTACTGGGGTTTGGGGGCACAGGCTGCACCACAGCACCTGCTTGGTGGGACACCCCAATGCCCCTCGGGCTCCCCAGAGCAGGGGACAGCATTGCTTTTGGAGACTCCGGCCACCCTGAAATGCAGGAGCCCCAAATGGGAACTGGGGGAACCAGGAGATTTCAGGAGCTCCTTTCTCTGGCTTTGCCCTCAAACACAAAGAACTTTTCAGCCCCACATTTACGTGGGAAAACTGTGATCGCTAGCGTGGACTGTGAGAGCGAGCGTGGAAATAAGTAATTACGGGTAAATGGGTAGATATTCCCCATCCGGTTTTATATGTGGCCACTCATCTGAGACTGATGAGGGAGCAGTTCTGATTAGATCTCACCATTCCTTTAACCCTCTCCAGCCCCAGCCACACAGCTCTGAGCTTATTCTTAGAAACCCTTCATCCCAATACAACTTTAACCCCTGCACAGCCAAGCAATGTTTAAAATCTCTCATTTCTGGCACTATAGCAGAAATAACCCCAGTCACCCCTGTATAGTAAGCCCAGTTGCACCAATCCCATCCTGACACCCCAGCCTTGCTCCCACCCCATCCCACCCTTGCACTCCCCACCACCCCAAGGTCAACACGTGATAAAATACCCAGCCTGAAGCATGGCCAGAACTTCCCCAGAAGCCATGGGCAGGGAATTACTGATATAATTTAAAAAAAAATTTGCATAGATAGGGCTGTCACTAACTGGCACGGATGGGTCCCACCCTTGGCAGGCTCTGCCCACCACAGATGGGAGCCGCACGGAGCTGCTCACCCCTGTTACCCTCCTTGGGTCACTGCTTTTTATTTCAGCCCAGGCAGAAGACACAGCTCTGGGGCTGAGGGGAGCGCTCTGTCTTTTAGGAAGAGGCGGATGGTTGGGTAGCCCAGCTACATCTAGGTGTATCAGTGAGGTGTTGCACAACAGCACAGAAACTTATTCCTCCTTCCTTCAGCAGACAGCATTTCCCAACTCTCACCGGCAACGTGCTAGTTTTGCTTTATTACAAAAATCTCTTTGAGATTTTTCCTATAGGTCTGACTTTGCAAACCATGGATGGGGGCACCACCTGGTCCAGCAGGAGCCAAGAGACCCACGGCTGACTTCTGCCCCACAGAAATCCTGTCCCTGCACTGGCAGGAAAGCAATGGGGACTAGGGGGACCCTGACCCTCAACCGCATGTGATTCCCACATCAAACCAAGGATTTTGGGGGCAAAAGCGTGGCAATCATGTGCATGTCTTTTCCGATCTTGAGTCTTTCTGCTCTGTGGTCTCCTCAGCAGGGAAGTTCTTTAGGGGGGAGAAACCAGGTCCTGCTCTCTGGAGACCCCAAGAACCTCCTGCTTTGCAGGAGGCAAGGGTGAGGGAGGTGCTTCGGGTTCACTGCCATCACAGAGAAATCACCCTGCTGAGCCCCAGCACCATGCTCTGGGGCACAACCCTCAGCCTGTCCCTGGCAGCATCCCCAAGAGCCTGGGGCACCTGGTGCTGCAGGGCCCAAGGATGGCAGCAACCCATGCCCGTCCCGGCTGGGCTCCCGCTGGCGCCAGCCAGGACCGGCTGCCCCAACCACCAGTGTCGGTGCCACCGAGAGAGCTTTGAAAGGGTCCCAACCTGCTCCTCCTCTTCCCTTTTCTCCAGCAGGAAAAGCTGAAAAGCCTCCCTGTGAGATGGCCACACCACCACCGTCTCTGCCCCAGGTAGATAAATATAAATCCCCAAATTAGAGGTGGGCAGTTTTCCTTTCAGGTGGTGATGCTGTAGGGCAGGAGAGGCCCCAGGAGACTGGGGCTCTCCATCCCTGGTCCCCGGAGAGGCACACAGCCACTTTTGATCCGCATGAAAACCTCTTTGATCGGCCGGGGCTATCTATTTATTTGGATTTTTCTGGCCTCTCAATTAGACCCAGTCACTGAGCCGGCGGAGGCACCACCAGTATAGAGACCTTTCTGTTGGCGGTGCCAAGGGCTTGGGAGAGGGGATCTTATCTAGGAGCAGATGCTGGGCGAAAAGCACCCAAATGTCTCCAAAAGCAGCCTGAGCTGGCTGGCTGCAAGCGCCAAGCGGGGCCCCAGCTCACGACGGTTGTCCCCACTGCCGGGGTGTCCGGGGACACGTCCCCATCTTATAAAAGACATCTGGTTTAAATACAAGGCGGTAAAACCACAGGGCTGGGGAAGAGGCAAGAGCCCAAACCCTGGATGGTTCCTCCCCACCGCCCCCCCCGCCGTGGGCATCCCCCCCCAGGCTGGCGCTGCCGTGGGACAGGGACCCCACGGGCAGGTCTGGCTGCCCTCATGGCCGCGCTCTCCCCAGCCCCGCCACACAGAGCAGCCCTTTCCAGGCAAGGGCTGGGAAAGGCATCCCCAGGGAAGCGGGGGGGGGGGGGGCACGGACGACACTGACTGCCAGCCCCTGCCCGCTGCTCCCGTCCCGGCTCCCGCCGGGCCGGAGCTCCGGTGCCCCGGGATGCGGCGAGGTTTGCGCTGGGAGCGGACACCCCGGCGAGCCTTCCCTGGGGTACTCCGGCCCGGGGGTGGTGGGAGAGGACCCCGCCTGGGAGCCCTCAGCAGAGCCGGGGCGTGGGGTGGGGGAGCGTCGCTCCTGGGACGGGGACAGACGGACAGGGGACAGACGGACAACAGCGTCTTCCTTTGTCCCTTCCCCATGCGCACCCTCCCCACCACAGCTGCCCCTTCCCAGCCAGCCGCCCCCGGGGCACCCCCTCGGGAGGGAGGCGGTGGGGAGGGGACCGGGGAGCCCCTCGGGAGGGAGCCGGTGGGGAGGGAACCTCGCAGCCCCCCCCAGGCCCCGGGCAGGGCGCAGCGCCGGGACGGCGGTGCCGAGCGGCGGGAGCGGAGGGCAGGGGACACCGGGTGTGGGACGGTGCTGGAGCGGGGCAGGAGCGGGGCTCGGGCTCCCCCGCTCCCCGGCAGTCACTCACCACTGGAACATGCTGGGAGTGGGACGGGGCGGCCGCTCCGCTGCTGGCCGGGGCTGCCCGCGGTCCGGGCGCTTCTCTCTGCCCTCCTCCTCTTCCTCCTCCTCTTCTTTTTTTTTTTTTCCCTACTTTTTCCCTTTTCCCTCCCCTCGGTCTCCGAGGTGGAGCCAAGAGGGATGGCAGAGCAGGTAGGTTAACTCTTGCCCTGCCCCTCCGTCCCCCCCAGCCGCACCAGCAGACTGAGACATCCCCAGTGCTGCCAGGGGAAGGGGTTTAAGGTTGACACCCCACATTCCCCCCTGGGGACCCTCCCCGCTGCTGATGGGACACCTACCAGGAGCTGGGAGCTCGGGGGCTTCCCACCCGGGGGTTCCCACCCCACGGGGTCTTCTACACCCCAGGCACAGTTTCCTCTCTGGGGTGTGTTAGCCCTGCCCCATAGCTGTTAACTGTAAAGGATCCCAGTTATGGAAATGGGATTCCAGTGCTCACCAGGAGAGGTGCTTTTGGCAGCTAGGATTTGATCTCTGGAAAAGGAATGTGGGTCTTTTCTGCCGTCCCAACACAAGCAGGTCACGTTGGGATGAATCCCAAAAGGGAGCTGGGGCCCAACACCAGTTCCTCATGGGGACACTGAGATCCCAGCTTCGCCTCTGTGCACAGCATGGTTTGGGATCCCTGGAACAATGGAGCCACACCTCCCCTGGGACCCAGACCTTACCCAGGACCCCCACCTCTCTTTGGCCCCCCCACCTCTCCTGGGACCCACACTTCTCCCAGGACCCACATCTCACTCAGGATCCACACCTTGTCGGGAACCAACACTCTGCCTGGGACTCCCACCTCACCAGGCACTCACGCTCTGTCCAGGACCCACACATCTCCTGGGACCCACACCTCACCTGGGGGTGCATGGAGTTGAGAGGAAGGGTTGCTGCAGCCGGAAGGTGCCTGCTCAAGATGCCAGGACCTGTCTTATGAGTCAAATTTCCACCAGCACCACAGGCAGTGAGGTGTCCTTCCAAACTCTTCCTTCAGCCTTGGTTTGGAGCAGTGTTTCACCAGCATCCCTGCTGCAGCCATATCAGCATGGGACATCCCATTGCCCATTGAGAAGCAGATTTAAGACCTTCCTTTCCTCTTAAACATAGCATTTCAGTTGAGGGTCTTTTTCAGCCACAAAAATCAGTCCCCATCATTTCTGATGTCTCCCTTTTTGTCATCCTCCCATCCCCACCAGCCACTCGTGTCAACCATGAAGCCAGACTGGGAAGCCTGCAGGAAATCCTTTGGGATATTTCCTTTCCTGCCCAGCAGAGATATCCCAGTCCCTTTCCCGCAGCCCCTCTGCATTTTGCACGAGTTCTGAGAGCCAGCATCTCCCACAGCCCCCCAGACACACTGCGCTTGTCATGGAAGAGGCTCTTCTGTTCCGAAGCTGGACACATGATGGGACCCACACAACCTCTGCTACTCAAATAGCATTTGGCCCTGCTCCAAGAAAACCCAAAGTCCAGCTCAGTTTGGGGGGGGAAGTTGCACTGCTTTCTCCAGACCCGCTTCTCTCTCTCCTTATCTCGGTTTATCGCTTTCCCAGATGCCCTGCAGCTCCATGTCCTGGGGGCTGTGAAAGCTCCCCAGGAAAGTCTGCCCAAACAGGCTGCACCAGCTCTGCAGCACCCCACAACCTTATCACCACCAAAGGTCCCTATGCACCTTCCCTGATTCCTTTTTAGTTTGTTCCCACTGCCCATAGGAAAGTCTGTATCTGCTGAATTCATGGCCCCAAGAAAATCATGGCGGTGAGATACACAGAGAAGGGGTGTCAGAGGTACAATGAAGAGCCACACTGAGTATCAGCTTGACCAGAGCGGGATGTGAGAAGGACTCACCTCATCCCTGTGGCACAGGGATGGTAGGTGCATGCCAGCCCACGGCTGGGAATTCACCCCACCCTGCAAAGAGGGGCTCACGGTGGAGGGGGACCCCACTGGAGAACCTCCCCTTCACAAAGAGGCACAAAGGGCTGTGAACAGCAAAGCCGCAAAAGCACGGCCACCATCTCCTCCTTCCAATGTGCCCTGGGACCATGATGGAGACAGGAACTGCAGCATCCCTGCTATGGGGAGCTGGAGTAAAACCCAAAACACAGCCCTGGAGCAGCTGCTGCAGCCACAGGGGATGCCCAGATGCTGTGGGTGTGCGACAGGCTCCTGGGGCACTCGATCCCCTGGTATCAGCACGTCCACCCGGCAAGCCCCGGGCCGGCCGCTGTGCAGCGTGCCTGAGGGCTGTGCTGCTCTAGCATGGAAGTGGCACTGCTGTGGGACGAGAAGGGCTCCTGGCAGTCTGCTCAGGGAGCTCTGCCAGCCATGCTCCCAGGCTCCCACTTCTCCGATGGCTGCTTCTGTGCAGGAAAGTGGCAGGGCTGCGAGCGCGCGGACTTCCCGGATGCTCCCGTGCTGCTGCGCAGGGTTTCAGCTCAAATAAGCCCCTCTGTGCAGGCAGACCCCACTCCCACCTCCCGCTGCGTGGGAGAGATGCACGTCCAGCTGCGTGAGAGCATTGCAGACCTGGGGCGTGATGGCTGTGCAAAGCTTTACTTCTGATACTCGTTAAAGACTCCAACAGTGTCAGGTCCAGGACTACTAATGACAGAGATAAACACTGTCCTAGGCACTCCTGGCACTGCCAGCTCCTGTTTCAAAGCTGAATCTTAAGATGAAGCAGCATTTTTTTTACATTTGTTTCATCATTACATAGAAATGTTTAGAACAAACCCAAGTTTTCACACTCTCCGGATTCACCCTGGGAAAGCAGAAAGGTGGCAGGAAGGCTAAAACCAAACTGAAAGCATTTTTTTTTTTAAAGAAGTTCTCCTCCACACACCTCCTCCTTGCCTCTTTCCAGTGCCTGGCAAAAACAGGTTTTACCCGAGCAGCCACAACCCCTCTGCTGAGAGCGAAACCTGAAAAAGAGAAACCTGAATTTTTTTGTTCGCCCAAAACCAGAGCCAGGGGCAGCATCACTTTGCCACGAGCAGACCCAGCCACCAGCAGATCCCTGCCATTCCTGCCCAGCCCTGCCTTCCACAAAGCGGCTGGATCTGTCGCCCTGCTCCTCCTTCGCTGCAGCACCCAGTACCCTTATTTCTTAGGTCATTAGACTGAAATTTGGAGGCACCGGGTGCCTTTTTGGCACCATTGACAGAGCTGCAGGTGTCTGGAGAAAGGCTTTTGGGTGGCAGGTGCTGCTCAGGCATGGAAAAGCCGAGCTCCTTTGCCTTGCGCAATACCGGTGATATTTTGAGGTGCACCAAGCCACCGCAGTCCCATGAGAGCTGGCAGGGGACCAGCAAGAAATAACACTCAGGCACATTATCATTGCATTGTATGGAGAATGCAGAAGGGGAGGTAATACACGGACCTTCCCAGGTGACATCCGAGTCACAGCTGGGGTGACATCAGCTCCTGGCAGCAGCAGCCACCTCTGCAGCCACTGGCTCTCGGGACCCATTTGGAGATGGCTGCTACCAGTGTGTCGTGGTTTGACCCCAGCCAACAACTAAGCACTACGCAGCCGCTCACTCATTCCCCCCCACCCAGTGGGATGGGGGAGAAAAATCGGGAAAAGAAGTAAAACTCGTGGATTGAGATACGAACGGTTTAATAGAACAGACAAGAAGAAACTACTAATGATAATGATAACACTAATAAAATGACAACAGTAATGATAAAAGGATTGGAATGTACAAATGATGCGCAGTGCAATTGTTCACCACCCGCCGACTGACACCCCATTAGTCCCCGAGCGGCGATCCCCCCGCCCCCACTCCCCCCAGTTTCTATACTAGACGTGGTGTCCCATGGTATGGAATACCCCGTTGGCCAGTTTGGGTCAGCTGCCCTGGCTGTGTCCTGTGCCAACTTCTTGTGCCCCTCCAGCCTTCTCGCTGGCTGGGCATGAGAAGCTGAAAAATCCTTGACTTTAGTCTAAACACTACTTAGCAACAACTGAAAACATCAGTGTTATCAACATTCTTCACATACTGAACTCAAAACATAGCACCGTACCAGCTACTAGGAAGACAATTAATTCTATCCCAGCTGAAACCAGGACACTGTGTGACACACTCACCTCCCACCCAAGCACCCCTCCTGGAGACAGGGGCAAGTGACCTGTGTGGACACAAGGCTTTGGAGCTGGCATCTAACAGGGCTGCGAGGCATCGTTTGGGCAAAGGGAAAGGGCGAGGACTGGCGCAATGCCGAAGGGGCTCATTTAGATGTTCTCAAAGCAAACCACAATGCTTTTTTTGTTTCACGAAGCCTCTTTTCATTTTGAAGTGGACCTGAATTAAAATGTTTTATAAAAAAATAAGTACAAAGAAAGAAGTGAGCTTTTTTTATGAAGTTTATGCAATCCCAGAAGACTGGCTTGTGGCAGGTTGACCCAGCCAATGTTTTCCCACTGATGGTTTGGGTTTTGTTTCACTGGGAAAAGCTGCCCTGGTTTCTTTGATACAGGTTTTTTGGGGTTGTTTTCTGATTTCTTTCTATTCCAGCAAATTATACGTACACAGAAAAAAAGTCTCATCTCTCCTCCCGGTGACTCTCATACGTCCCGGCCACTCGTGCCAGCACCGCCGTCCCTGGGCTGCATTTCCCACCCAAACCAAGGTCCCGTTGCCCCGCGACCTACGGGGACACCCAAACCATCCCTCTCCTCCCCAAACCTCCAAGCGCCTGGAATGGGACCAAGGGCTCAGCTTGACCCGAGACCAGCCTGGGGTGGTCACACATTTAGATTTTTCGTCATTAAACCACTCACCTGTGACATACCCTGGGGTGGGGAGGGAGGCCAAGGCTGCTATTTGTTTAGCTGAGCCAGACTCACACCACGTCAGGACCTTGCACGCACTCGCAGGCAAACATCCTGAATGCGATAGGACAAGGAATGTCCCTTTCTCCTTGCAAATTTATTTTCTAAGCACCTTTTGTGATGCTGCTTGGGCTGTGCCAGCACGTAGAGTAACCTTGGGAGGTTCACCCGTCACTGCTGCTCCCACGTGGGATGCTGGGTGCTATGGCCAGGGACCGGCACTGCCTCCCTCCCAGCCCTTGCTCAGAGAAAGCCCCCCGGGTAGTTAGGATTAATTATTACCCTGGTTTATTGCTAAGCGAACACCACCAGCTTGGAAGCTGGGGCAGATGTCATGTAACCACTGGGTCTGACGTGGGACGACAGGAAAGACAGCCACCTCCCCAGAAAGCTCCCTCCACTTGCCCATCATTATCACGGCCATAAACCAGACCCTCAGTGTGCGGTGGGTTATTTTACGCATTAACCCCAGGGCCCCGCAGCCATTTCCATCCCAGTCCCTCTGCCAGGGCTGGCTGTGCTGGCTCCTGGGCAGAGGCGGGAGGAGGTTTTCTGCCTTCCAAAGCCGGGCTCTCTCTCCCGCTCCATCATTCTCAGCAGCTCATGCCGAAACACCGGAGGCTGCCAAAACACCTCAAGCCACAGCCAAAAGCAATGCCCGCTGCCCTGCTTGGAATCAAACCCCCTGGGATTTGCATGATTTCTTCCAAAAATAGGGGCAGGAGGGGAAGTTGCTTTGCAGGGCAATCGCCAGGCCAGGCCCCCCTGCCACAATGTTGGGGAATAGGAGGAATGTTGGGGCGAGACTCGAGTGCCACGGGCTCGGGGAAAAGCAGGCGATGGGGTGGTGGCATGGTGTTGGTGGAGGCAATGCTGTTGCAGGTAGGACACGAGCTGGGGCTGGCAGGGAAGCGCTGCCCCAGCCTTTGTGCCAGGAGCCGCAGGAGCAGGGCAGGGGGAAGCGCTCAGCAAACCTGGGGGCCGGATCCACCCAAGTGCTTGCCTCCTTGGGCTGCCCCTTCCTCAGTTTCCCCAGCAAAAAGGCCCCCATCCAGCTTTGGGGATGCTGCCTTCTCTCCCAGGGGATCTGCGCCCCTGGGATGCCTGGGTCTCCTGGGGAGCACGGTGTGGCCGTGCTGTTGCTTTAAATCAGCAGCTGGATCCAGCTGTGACTGCGAGTAACCCTCACCGCAGCCTTGCCCAGGCCTTTTATGCATTTTCCAGCGGTTCCAGAGGCGCTTGGCGGCAGCGCGCAGGGGAAACCGGACTCACGCTGGCGAGCAGGGAAGGGAGGGGAAAGGGAAAACATTTCCCTTCCCAAAGGAGCAGTGGGAGCCCGATGCTGCAGCTCTGGCAGCAGGCACAGGGGGAGCAGACAGCTTGTGGGGCTGCCTCTTCGGCATGATGCAAACAGCCTTGTGGTTGGACACAGCGAGCCAGAGGCCCTGGCTTGTCTCTCCCAGCCCAGCGTGCCCCTGTGAGAAGTGCTTACCCCAGCGTGCCTCAGTTCCCCCCCTCTACTCACCTCAATCCAGCCTCACACAGAAAGCCCCAAGGTCTAGGTTTGTCCTGTGAATTCACGGCAGGATGGCATCCAGGCACCGAAGAAAACAAGCCCATGAGGATGGAGGATAGAGAAAGCCTAGAGGGATGGGAATGCGGGGTTGAGAAGGGAGACACATTCATGCTGCCCAGATCCAGAAAGGAGGGAGGAGGATGTTGGTGTGCTTGGCTCCGGGAGGGGAAGGTCCCTGGGAGGGGACCCATCCTGCCACCGGAGGGGTCCACTCGCATCCCAGACCCTCCTAAAGAGCAAAGGTGGAGGAGAGGGAACCAGGAGGGAGAAGTTCCCAGGTTGTAGGGTTGGGAAAGCAATGTCACGCCAGTGCTGAAGCCAGCAGCCCTGCCCGTAGAGACGCTCCTGCCCATCGCAGGGACCACGGGCCTGTCCTGCTCAGCCTTGCTGCCCTGACCGTCCCTGCAAAACCGGCCACAGGCACAGGCTAATGGCGAAGCCCTGGTTGGGCATCAGCCCACAGAAACCGCTCTCCCAGCTCCAGCCTGGGAAGGGCTGGGCTCGGGGTGCTGGCACGCTGCGCTCACAGCCCCGGGAAGCCCTGCTGCCCTAGGGGGCTGGCACAGACCCAGAAGCCACAAACTGCAAGGCGACGTGTTTTCCGTCGGGCAGGAGAGTGCTCGCGACGTCTCTCATGAGTCAGATGGAAAGGGCGGCTCAGGAGTCACCTGAGCCCGGCGGCTGCCTGCCCGCGGCCCCTCTCCAGCCCAAGTGGAAAAACATACGGCCCCGGCGCAGCGCATGCCTGCCGAGACCCCGAGCTCCGGCCGGGCCCCCTCCTGGGCCGGCAGACACAGAAACGCTCACGTTAGCCTTTTTTGGCCAAATCGTTTTAGGAGGGAGGCAGAGGCGACTCAAACATCCCTGGCCCTGTGGCTCTGCTTGTCATTAATCATCGCTCCACTGCTGCTCATCGCCTGTGCCAAAACCTGGGCTCTGCTACAGCCACTGGTGGGTCTGTCTCCAGCAAAACCTGGAGAGAGGGAGAAAGAGGGTATGCGGAGTACCAGTTTCCCCCTCTTTGGCTGGGGCTACTGGACTAAAGCCATGGCAAAGCTTCCCGCTTCTGCACGCGCAAGAAGGGAGGGCAGCACCCACGGTACCACCTCCGGGCAGGCACCCGCCCAGCGCAGGGGATGACCCTTTCATGGGCATTGCTCCCCAGCCCAGCTCAGGGAGCTGGTAGGAGAGGTGGCAACAGCAATTTGCTAGCCTGGGAGCATTTTAGCCATGCAAGAGTCCTCCAGAGAGGAGAAGAGAGCCGGCACACCCAGCTGCATTCCTGAGGTTTGGTTTCCATGGTGGGATGTTCACCCGACAGTGAAGTCATGCTGTGGGCTGAGATGGCCAGTGAGTTAATGCATGGATCCAGCTCCTTCCCTGATTCACAGCAAGCCCAGCTACAGCCCTGTGCCATCCAGTGGGCTGATGGTTCTGCCACACTGCCATGGCTCTGGTGTTTCTAGCATCTTTGTCCGGGGAGGCTTCAGACAGCATTGCTGTGTTGATCCCTGCCTCACCATGGGAATCAGCTCCTGCCACAGGGTGGAGGGACAAACTGATGGCTCTCATGGGCCCTTCCAGCCCATTTGTATCATCACACTGTGCTCCCCATAATGTTTTACTTTTCTTCATCCTACTGCTGCCACTGGTGACAACAGGATAGAAAAGCACCACCCTAAGAGGTCATTCCTGTAGGGCCAAAGCCTTGAAGGTCTGCCCAGTGTTAGGGAGAGGCGGGGAAGGATGGAGAGCTGGACAGCATGGAAAGAGGAGGATGGAAAGCCCATCAGTCCTCAGGGTGAGGTAGCAGGGACTCTCCCTGACACCAGCAGCTCACAGTGCCAACACAGGGCACGTGGCCGTAGAGTTTGTCTGTGGGGCCCCATGGATCAACAAACCAGAGATCTGGTGGAGGAACTGGTCCTGGGATGGCAGCCAATAAACTGATAAGATTATTTCCAGCCTCTGGAGTGGTTTTCTGTAGGTCTGGAGGCACAGGAATGTGGCCGGGCTGTCCAGGACCATCAGCCACCCTCCCTGTTTGCTCGGCTGGTGAGACACAGTGCTTTTGGGCTGTGGTTATTTGTGCTAGAAAGAAATGTCTTAATGGGATTTTTCAGTAAAGATGGACTTTTTTGCAGTTCAGTCAACTAAAACCCCGTAAAAAAGCAACCTGCTTAGGATGCATTTCCTGATCAACCACCACTGGAGTGCTTTCTGAGCACACCCTCTCCACATCGGTGCCAGCCTCCGGGTGTCCCCAGCAGCCATGGGCCTGAGGAGGGGGCAAGCTGAAGCCCAAGGGACTCCTTCTCTCCTCTTGCACACATGCTGGTGTCTCACATGAGCACACGATGCCTCTGGAAGACAGTAGGACATGGCTAACCCTCAGACATGTCGGAGAGGACCTCTCTGAGTGCCGACACTCCTGTGAGCAGGGGTGTTTGCTTTTGAGATGGACCTAGACCTTCCCAAGTGTGCTTGTGTTCAAGCTAAACCAGAAAACCCTCCCTACTTCGCATCTCACATGCAGCCAGACATGGAGGTCCTAGCTGGGATGTCACCAAGAAGCCAAGATCCCTTTAGGGGCCAGCACTAAGCCACCAGCAATGACCCTTGCTCCAGGAGGGGACAAGCCACCTTCTGGGCCTGCCACAGCAGGTGACATCCCTGGGGACCAGGGAGATGATGTTGAGGATGTGTAAGGGGCTGGCACAGCCCCGCAGCCGCCTGGGTGTGTATCGACCAGTCCGGGAAGCGTGCAGCCAAACTGAACCTGAGCTACAGCCAAAGAAAACCGGCGGTTCCAGGGCTGTTTTGCACCAGCCAGGATGGAGGACCAGGCTTGCAAGCTGGCGCTCAAGGCACCGAAGGGTGACACAAGGCAGCTCCCTGTCTTGAGGACCCCACGAAGCTTTCCTGGGCTCTCCCAGGTCTTCCCCAGGCTCCATTTCGGTTTGACACCCAGAAGCACGTGAAGGTTAAGTGACGTACCTGGAGGCTGACAGACCCAGCCTCTGCTGCCCCCTCCCCATTCCCATCCCTGACCCCACGCACACACCCAGCTGCGACGCGAGGGTCCCTCAAACCCCTCTGCCCCTCGAAACGCTGCCTCCCAGCCTCTCTCTTTCCTCAGGCCCTTCTGCCTCCACTCCACGCTAATGATATTCATTTTGCCGCCTTTTCCTGGGGCGCCGGCCCCTCCTGTAGCAGCTCTCCGCTGCTCTCCTCCACCAGCTCCCAGCTGCCCTCCAGCCTGGGTGACTCACGCTCAGCACACACTGAGCCCTTTCAGCAGCCCTCAGCCCCAGACACTGCCCCAGTCTTCCCAGTGCCGGTGTGCCGAGCCCCCCCCCGCCAGAGCCCACTGCCGGCACAGGCTCCTGGCCAAGAGGAGACATCCGTGCCTTCACTAAGAGAGCGGCTTTCACGGCCGAGAAGCCAAAGCCCTTCCCCGTGTGATCTGGGCCAGGATGAGGTGCAAGCAAGCGGTCGACCGGCTGGGATGGACTCGCAGCCTGGGTCCCTTTGAGCAACGGCCAGCAGTCTAAAAAAAATAAATGGATGTATTTGAAAAGAAAAAAAAAAGGATCACAAGCTCCTAACGGGACCGTTCTTGGCTCTGACAGACTAAACCTGCCAGGAGCCTTTTCCTCCCTTCTGCCTTCACCAAACTTCCTCTGACCAACAGCGGGGCTCTGTCTGCTGTGCGGGGACAGGGGCAGAGAAGGGGCTCCTCTGTTCCCCGGCTCCCAGCTGGCAGCAGGGTGGGCACTGCCGTACAAACCGCCCCTTCGCTTGGAAACATTGCAAAATCCTCCATCAGAGGAGCCACTGAAAAATCCATTTGCAGGAGTTCCTCCAGGCCAGGGCTGCACAGAGAGTGGGCCGGAGGCACACTGCCTGCGGGGCAGCACCATCCCCTGCACTGCACCGGGTCCTGCTTGCCCAAGGGGACTCGTTGCCCTCCTCGGGGACTTGTGTCTCATGGCCTGGGGTGAAGTGCTGGAGCCTGGGAAAATCCATGCATGGTGTTGCAGAGGAGGATGGGGCTCAGGTGTACCTCAAAAAGAGCCTTACCCACCTGCCACAGCCTAACATCAGGGCTTTTCAGCTGTCACAGCCTCTCCAGCAAGGTGCGTGTACCCCCAAGGGACACAAAGAGAAGGGTGAACTCTTGTGACCATGGGTGACACAGCGGGGATGCACACAAACCCAGGGGAAACCTCCATGCGCGAGGCTGCACGAGTATCTCCTGCCTCTCCTTCCTTCCCACCTCTCACTGCCTTTTTTGCCTGTGCTTTTCTGTTCAGTTTGCCAAAATACCCAAACTACCTGAAAAAACATTCACAAACTCCTCTATGGCAGAGGCAGAAACGTGTGTGTGTGTGTCCATCCATCTGTCTGTCATCGTTACCACAGTTCTAAGTGCAGACCAGACAAAGGGGCTGACCCTCACACCCTGGGCAGCATCGCAGGATCACCCATGTTGCTGAAGCTGTGCCGATTTACACTTGCAGAGCACGTGGACCTGCATCAAGCCAAGCTCTGGGCTAGGGAACAGGGCTAAGAAAAAGGGGAAAAACCTACAACTCTGTGAAAAACCACAAGAGGCAAGCAGCCAGGCTTGAAGGGAATCCCCGCCCGGGTTTGCTACCAGCTCTCTGATGAGCCTCCGCTCTCGCCCAGGGATCTCTCCTTGGAGGGGACAGCAGTAGGATGCTGCCCAGGGCCCAGGCTTGTTTGTTCTCTTCCAGAAGTAGGGCCAGAGACATGAAATCTCAAAATCTTGGTGGAGGAATGCAGTATCTGAAGTGCTGAGATGTGCATCGCAGCTGCCCTGCCCTCTGGGTGTTTGCCAGGTTTCGGTAGCAAAGTCCCTCTTCAGCTACCTCCAGTGAAACTGCCACAACTCAAATGAAGTTGAGTTTTATAAGCCCAGAGAGAGGTGTGAGGGTTTTGCAAGCTGTTCTTAACCCAGGAAAGGTCACCCAGAAGCCGCTCTCCTGCCCATGAGGTCAAGCCACCAGTGTGCAGACACGACTGCCCGCCACCAGCAGCCACAGAGAGCCCTGCGACTGGTGGCAATGGTCCCACAGCCCCAGTGCGGGGGAATGATGTGGCTCATCACCAGCCCCCTGCCTGTTGCAGCACTGAGCGCAGCCCATGTGGCCGAGCTGCCTCGGAGCAGAGAGCAAGTGGTGCTGCATCAGGCTGTGGCAGAGCCTGGCAAAACTTTTTTCCGCTCCCTCCCTCCCCAGTTGTCCTTCCACCATCACCTGGTTTTGTTAAGGAGCTGGGGCATGGATTCCAGGGAGTGTGTGGGGAGGACAAGACTCACCACTGGGGGGCAATGGCAGCTGTGCCAGATGTTATGATGCCAAAGAGGGGTGATGGCAGCCACAGGGGAACAGCTGATGGATAAGGCTTCAATACATACAGACCCCTGGGAGTCCTACAGCCCAGAGGGACCCCAGTTCCCAGGCCCAGTGTTGCAGAAGTGGGGAAAGGGCTAGTGCACATCTCCCACACCCCAGCCCTCCAGGGCACTGGGTGCTGGGGTGGGCAGGGAAGGAGGGGAGCCCTGCCCCTGCAGGCAGCTCCATCCTGGGCTGGTCCTGCATCCCAGGTAGCTCCCAGTCCACTGGAGCAACCTGGAGGCACCTGCCACCCGCTCACAGGGCTGAGGACAGTATCGCTGCTCCTGCCATCAGCCTTGGGATCAGCCATCCAGTGGCAGAGCCTTGAGCCAAGCCACAGTGCTGCCAGCAAAATATTCTTCATTGCTTGCAAAGGGAGAACCAATATGTTTCACACCCAGGAAATACAGAGATTCTTTTCTCAATAATCTGCAAAAGCAACTGATATGTGTGTGGAGAAAGGGGAGAGGCATAAGAATGTACACTGTGTTTATGGAGCTTTTATTTGTCACTGGTTCCTGCACGGCCAGGCCAGACAGCTCTAACCTGCTCTAACCCGCTCCCTCCTTTGTGCTGGAATAAATTGTCTGAGTAATACTCAGCAAATGCACTGAAGCAACAGAAACCTGACCAGATGCTGCCTGCATAAAACTGCGGCAGGAAAAAGTAGAATTCAGGCTGCGATTAAAAGGGCAGTGCATAAGACCATGCAAGGAAGAGACATGTTGCACTATCACTTTGCACCCTGTTAACTGTGGCTGGTATAACAAAACAAAATCTGGGCTGGGTTTATGCAGCCCGAACCTTTGGCATAGGTTGCATGTTCAGTGGGTGTGGAGGAAAAGCCAGATCACGTGTAACAGCCTTAGCTGATGCAGGTACAGCATGGGCCAAGTTTATGCTGATGCAGGATCAAAAGTTTTGCAATTTCACTGTGAAACTAAGAAGATGTAGGAGCTATCCCCCTCTGCCTCCCCCCTGAACCACACAAGTGGGGGAGACATGCGGTTGTCCTGACAAAATCTATTTCTAGCCCTCAGGGTCACAAACACTAGCTTCAAACTGCCTGGAAAAGAAAATAAGCATAAGCTGGTACTGATAATGTTAGTATTTTAAGTTTCCAGGCAATCTCCAGCTGCAGCCCCCTAAGCACAACATTGCAGGTCTCCCAGCGCAGCAGCTCTGGTTACCAAGCTGACCCCCCCTACATGCAGAGCAACCCTGGCACCTTCACCCCGCACAAACCGTTTTACCCTGCTGCAAGAACACATGTGACAACACTAAGGGACCACAAGAGTCACCCCTACCAACAACAAATGGGAACCTCAGATTAAATAATAAGGATTAAAGTAGGACTATCCCTAAAACTCACTCTACATTTTTGCAGAGCTCCTACCCAGAACTCTGCCCAGTCCCAGCTGCCCACACTCCAACGAGGCTCAGAGGCAGTCCTGCATGTCCCCTGCTCTGTCTCTTGCAATCTCCCTATCTACCCTGAGGCAGATGCAAAGTTCTCTCAGGCTGGAAGGAGTTAAAATAAGGAGACATTTTTAAGCTACTACATTTGCATTTGAGACAACCACCCAGTACTGGAGCTACAAAGGTATTTAACTTTTGTGATGTTCGAGGAGGTCTGAAAGTGGGTGTGGTGGTAAAGATTCCATTCCTGATTCTTACCTCATCAGGAACAACCTCAATTTCATATTGATTCAATCCTTACTGCACCTAGACTATCATACAACCTTTGCCATGGTTAAGAGCCTAGCAGAAACTAATCCATGCATATATGTTTAAAGGTGTGCAGCTCAAACTCCAGATTTGAGCTGCTGTAAGAGAATCCATGCATAAAAACGGCACTGGGTAATAAGCAGCTTTCTTGCCAATCTGGTGTTACGTTAGGGTGCCAGCCCTACACCAGCCCCTGCTGCCATCCACCCAGTTCCGCTGGTGCACAGCTGGGCTCAGAAGAGCTACTGCCTCTCCCGAGTCATACTGTGCTTCTACTCGTAGCATGCTATGGCCAGTTCCATGCAAAGCACAACAAACAGTCATGCACCCTGTCCTGGCTGTGGCTGGGACAGAGTTAATTTTCTCCAAAGTAGCTGGTATGGTGCTATGTTTTGGATTTGGGACCAAAACAGTGCTGATAAGGCAGGGATGTTTTAGCTATTGCTTACACAGCATGAAGGCCATCTCTGTTTCTCACGCTGCCCTGCCAGCGAGCAGGCTAGGGGTGCACAAGAAGCTGGGAGAGGATAGAGCAGGGACGGCTGACCCCAACTGACCAAAGGGATATCCCAGACCATGGTCCATCGTGCTCAGCAATAAAAACTGGGAGAAAGGAGGAGTTACAGTGTCTGTCTTCCCAAGTAACGGTTATGCATCATGAAGTAACTGTTCCTGCTTTCCTGGAAATGGCTAAACACCTGCCTGCCTGTGGGAAGCAGTGAATGAATTCCTTATTTTGCTTTGCTGGCACACACAGCTTTTGCTTTACCTATTAAACTATCTTTATCTCAACCCATGAGTTTTCTCACTTATACCCGTCCGCTTGTCTCCCCATCCCACTGGGGAGGAGCAAGTGGCTCTGCAGGGCTGAGCTGCCCACCAGGGTTAACCCACAATGCACTCCTAAGGTCGTGGTGATAACACCCCTTCCATCATCTCCAACACGCCTAAGCAAGGACATATTTCCCCAGGAGCTGATTTTCTAGCAAGGACAGGGTATTCCCGGTACAAACCACACTCACAGCCCAGAGGAAGGTCATTCAAAGAAACACGTGGGCAACACCAATAACCATGCCAAGCAGCAGGAGCAGTCAGCTTCACAGAAGGTAAGGCAGCTTGTGACTTACTGCTTTGCCCAGCACAACTGCTGGTGTTGGGAGAAAGCAGCAACATACTCTGCCAGCTCATCTAGCAAACCACTGTCCCTTTCCCACCGCCCAGGAATGGTTTGAGAGGCATCTAAATGAAGCCCAGAGGTCTCACCGTTGGCATCGTAACACTTCAGTGGCTGACTTGCCCAAAACCGTTCTCATTAGGAAATGGTTTTGCATAAAGTACTGGCTCAGAAGGTAAAGCTAATGAGAGATTTTAATCAGCCCCAGCACAAAAAGGAAGAGATTCCTGCATAATACCAGAGACCTAAAAGCTGTCCTTTGGGATCCGGTCTGCGCTGCAGGAAGAAGCTGTGGTACAGGTGAAAGGAAAGGGGCTACAGCCAGCACACACCAAACATCCAGCCAGTTTTCAAAGCACTCCAGCCTGAGACGAGCACCTTTCAAAGCCTCCTTTGCCTCTGTAATGCACGAACACGATCCAGCCCTAAGAATAATTCCCATTGCAGGAAAAAATAAGGCAACCTCCCCCAAATGAAACAAAAAGTTAGAGCAAGGGAAGGAAGCAGAGACAGGAAACTACAAGGATGCTCTTCAGAGAGGCCACTGCTGCAGGGCAAAGGACCAGATTTTTATGCATATGCTGAGGTTCCTTCTGAAACTCATTTCAGTCACCTGAACAAAACTATCAGCTTTCCACGAAGGCTCAAACTATCCCTTGCTGCCAGCAAGGAGAGAGGGCTTGTAGAAAACTAGCTGCCTCCTCACAGCTGGGGGAAGCTGGACTGGGTTGAAATACAGGATCTCACCAGCAACAAGTAATGAAAATAATGAGATGTACAGCAAGGATATCTCTTTTTCAGATTGGACTCTACAGACACAAATGTGTTACTGTCACCAGAAAGGTGTAAGATCACCTGGGTTGGTTTTGGTTAACAAGCCTTGGTCTCTGCCCTGCACGTGAACACAACCCAGGAGCCAAGACACCCTGCTGGGACTCGATATGGAATCAGTTCTCACTGCAGCCATGTCTAGGTGACTTGGGAAGCAACCTACAATTGCTGACACTGGCTTCTGCTTTAGTTGCTGTAAATGTGGTTGCACAGAACCTCAGAAGCCCCAACAAGATTTGTGGAAGTTCACAGTTGCTTAGACCCACCTTCCTGCAATGTTCAACATGGCTTTGTGAAAACCTGCATCCTCACCACCTGCATCTTCAGAGTCATGAGGATAACAAGGATTAGAGAGAAACACAGTCTTATGATGCTCTCTCCTTGCCCCTGCCCAAAGCATGCTGAAGTTTTAAACTACGGTAAACAGCCGTTTAGCTACTCAATGTTTTTCATCTATGTGGAAAAAAAAAAAAATCAAAAGTAGTAAATTATTTCTCTCCGATTCTGCACAAATGGGGAACCATGCGCTGCAATGGTCAGGTCCTGAATTTGAGTGAGAAGATGACACTAAACTTCAGGTCAGCTCCACGTACATACAACTGAAAACTCAACCAGACCAACTTTTAAGTTTTGGGAGAAGCAAGCCAAACTCTTCTTGCCGTTACTGTGTATTGTGGTAGAGCCTAAAAGCCTTAGTTATGGGCCAAGCTGCTCGTGTCCTCACGTCACATAAGCACTGAGGGGCTGACTATGAGCCATGGGACCAGTTGTGCTGGCTCACAATCTATGATTTGCCCCCAGTTGCAGTGTGGCTACACTGGCGCAGCCATTCCAGACAGTTGCAATCCCTGGATCTGGGCAGAAACAGGACAGCAACGGCTGCTGTAGAGTGACAGGACCCTTGAGAACTGCCATTGTACTCTGCCTGTGGATCACTCCCTGAGGTGGTGGCTCATGACTAGGAGCTCCCTGGCATGGAGCTTTTGGTACAATTAATCAGGATGGAAATTTTGGCTGTTTCAAACAGCCCAGTTTCCACAGGACTTGAGGATGGAAGGGGCTTAATCGAAACAGAACTGTTTTCCTCAAGTCCCAGAGCTGCCTCATTTCAGTTCCCAGCTGCTCACTTGGAAGAGGAGGAAAAAGAAAGGAGCCAGTTTCGTGGAAAATCATGGTAGGCCACGATCTGCCGAGTTAACAGGAAAAAAAATAAATAAATAAACAAGCCATCTGCTTAATAGGAGCCAGTCCATTAGGATACTGCGAATTCAATCTGGGGGAAAGCAGTTGGAGAAAAGGGTAAAAACTTCAGTGAGACATGCTGCTTGACAAAGAATTAATTTGGTGCTAATGGTCCTGCTTCTTGCTACCAACATGAACCACGCTCCCAAAAGGCAGTGCATGAGCAGACATGAACAATGAAGTGATTTGTTCTCAGGAAGCATTCAACCTCTGCCAACAGTCAACCGGATCCAGACAACGGCTAGGGCAGTCAGACCGGCACATGGCAGACCAAATGAGGAACTGTATCACTTGGCAGAGAGCTGCTGTTTCCAGCACTTGCATCCCATCCTCATGTTAGCTCAACTTTTTCACTCTTCAGAGGAGGAGGACTATGCGTCTGTAATGAAATCTGGATCTACAAAGGCCAGAATTTTTCGTTGAGATCAGTATAGGGAGGTATCCTTGCCTTCTAAAATCCCTTAGTAGGTAGTCTGATTTTCAGATAGCCTCAGCATTCATAGCTGTCAGCTACAGCTTAATATGTAAGGCACATTAAACATCTGCAGGATAAACCTTATTGTTTCCGGTATCCACTCATTTTTATTTGTCTTGGTTTTTCTTTTACTTAGTAGAATTAGTTCTCAGCATCATTAAAAGAAAAACAAGTAAAATGAGGTAACACTTCAAAGACTTTTAAGATGAAAACCAGCAAGGCATACTGGAAACCATTTTTTAAATTAAATACAGTGCTAAGTCAGTCATACTCAACATAAATGAAATAATTGACACTCCCTAAATCTGTGGGCTTAAAATCATATCAGAACAGCATTTCCCGTATTTGAAGAAGATAAGAACAAAACAAACATTTAAAGCTGTCACCTGGATTTCTTTGTGTGAAGCATTTTCACTTTCACCGCAATAAATTACTGCCCTAGTTTCTTGGAAACTTGGACCACATGCTGAGGACTGCTAAGACAACTTGTAATAAAAGGAGGGTATGTTCCAGAAAGTTATTAGATGTCCTAGGGTGTGCCACTCAGCCTGTTGTTTGGAGAGCATCAGATTCTTAAAGAGCGGAAATTTGGATCATGATCCTGTAACTGAATACAATGCCCTTCCACTGCAGGGTACCAAGCAGCCTGGAGTTGGGAAGAAACTTGCTTTGAAACATCAGATCCCAACCACTGAAAAGATGCCAGGCTAGAAGAATTACTGGTCTGATAACATAGTAGGACAATGTTCTATGTTCTGCACCCAGAAGTTGGTTTCTTTTTAAAATCTATTAGCAGCAGATTCCCATACAGCTTGGCCAGAACAGTCTGGTCTTAAAGTCTGTTTTGTTTGCCTTGAAACATCTTGCTATTTCTCACCCGTCAATAAATTCTCAAGAGTCCCACTCCTTTTACAATTCATATGAATAGCAGAGGTTAGGAAAGTGCAGCATAGCCTGGAGAAGCCCACATGGTTTAGTCACAGAGGTATTTTGGTACTTAGCTCCCACCAGGGTCAGTGGAGGTTTGCAAGGCTATGTCTGTATCCTCTTTCCTAGCCATGCCCACACACCTCCTCGAGCTCAGCGTGCCACAGAGCGCAGGCAGGTGTGTCCAAGGCGGCCTGCAGGGCTCACACACTGCTTGGTTAGATTACGCTCACTGAGCAAGGTGCACCTCCCAGCTCTCCAACATTTCCTCTCCTGGGAAAGGGCTTGTTCCAATATTGAGCCAAACTGCAAGCATGAGGATGGTCCAAACTGCCAGGAAGTTCTGGCTCAAAGATGAATTCAAGCCCCAAGCTAAAAGGTAAGTCTGGATGTACTTAAATACCTTGGAGGAAGGTAGCCTGTTTGCTTTTCTGCTATCACTACTCAAAGATGTGCATGAATGCAACGCAGCACTTTTTATATCTCTACACTGTAACCTCTACCATGATTTATAAAGACTAGTGGAACTTTGTTTAAAGTAAACAACTCAAAGCCAAACCAAGCAACCACTGTCGCTCATCACAGCAATATTTTTCCTCCAGAGAACTTCCTTGCTTGTCTTCCCCTACACACTTAAATCCTCCAACAAATAACGTTTCTGACAACAAACCAATGTCACCAGTGGCATCCCACATGCCTCAGCTCTCCTCATGAGAGACCACGAACAATGAGTGGTTCATGCCAGCTTTGCAACACTTCTGAGTAAACAATGCTACCTCTGCAGAGGCAGGCCAGGCTAAACAGAAGGGAGCTGTGTTTTCAAACTCAGGTAGAGATAAAACTGTTAGGGACAGGATTTGTCAATAATAGAACAGAGTGAAATATAAACAAATGCACACCCTAAAAGCTCATGAAACCCCAAACAAACCTATCAAAAAAAGAAAGAAAGAAAAAATCCCTTTAAAAGCATTTTTACCCAGTAACTGCCAGATAATTTTAAAGCACTTCTACAGAATGAGCCCTTCATGCAAATTTAGACTTGTGCAATTTATGTCTCATATAACACTGTCCATAAACAAAATTACACCGAATATAGAGAAGTTATATCCAAAAGGCATGCTAGCACCACATAGCACTTTGGTCCCAGAAAAACTTCCTTGCACATGTGTCATATGCAATAACTGTATTTTCTTATGTGAGAGACTGAAAGAGATAATGTCTCAAACCTTGCGGTGGGGCAAGTTCTGCGTAACGACGAACTCTGCGTAAAAACGAACCCTGCCTAGCAAGGAGCCAGAGGTGAAAAGAAGCCAATCAGCACAGATCAGCACCAGGACAGAGAGGGCTTGCTATGTTCTGCTACGCTGAGCAGGGCCGCTCACCATGCGTGGCCAAAGAGCAAACAACGGTCATGCCTGCAGGGAAGGGGAAGTTACTCCCCAAAGGACCCCCAAGCCCACCGACCCATTACCAGAAGGCTCACAAACCGCTCATGACACCTAATTAGCCTAATAAGTTCGAGCACCCACCTGAAGGAGGGGCAAGGATGATAAAAGGGCACAAACTGAAGCCCCAGGCACGCAAGCCCACTGGAACCAGACCCCTCGTCTGACTAGACCCCAGGACCCGCGACATTTTCGTCTTTTCCTTTTTCTCTCCCTGTCTTGCGCTCTCTTTCTCTTTCCTTTTCCATAAACCCTACACCTTATCCCTTTAAGACATAAAACTGTTGACCAAGTCTGGGACTAGGAGCGGATCCAGCCGCCCCTGGGCTCCTCTCTGAGGAGGGGCCCAGAAGTCAAGGGGGTCTGTTCTGAACCTCCTGACCCAATGGGAGGGATCTCCTTATTCGATTCCCTGAATTGATGTATATGGGTACCACGGGTTACACCGTTTACTGAGGTAGTTCCATGCCAATTCCTGTTGTGAGAAACCCTGCCACCTGCTGTTATGCCTCCCAAGTTCAGGTTGCTTCTGCCATGAATAAAATGTTTAACTGATCGTTCGGTATCGTTTCACCTTAATTTAGCCCAAGGGAATTCCGAATTCAACAGGACTCCCTGGTCTGTCCAGCCCGGGTCGTGACAGCTTATTGTAAACAAAATCACAGCCACTTTTAAGTACAATCACACCCTCTCATTCAGGCAGGCAATTTCCACTGCTCTCGTTATGAATTTACCAGGGTGGTGTTGTATCTAGCAGCAGCTCTACATGGCATATACAAAAAATCCCTAACAACTTTTAAGAGCAAGGTGCAGAATTTGCTATGTGTGTGTTACTGACCTCTATCCAGGGACCTTTCAACCCCAAATAGTGGACTCCTACTAACAAAGGCAGAATCAACATTTTTCATTAGCTTAAAAGCCTTCAGACTGGTATTACAGTGGCTTTTCGTCAACAAGACAGAGAAAAGGAGGACACATTACTTCATTAGCTTCTCAAATTACTGGTCAGCTGATAATTTATTTCTAAGCATACCCATAGCTCGTCTCAAGTATTTGAAAAATTAGGTTTCTCAAGCATTAATATAAAAAAATAGTCTCAGTTTTCAAACTATACTCACACTCCAAAACATCTAAGAGTTGAACATGGAAAAATGTACACATAGAGTTCTGCATTGCAATAGGCCTGAGTAAGAAACAAACACAGAAGTACATAAACTTCATTTTGTTCCTTTCAGTCCAGTTCTGCAAGATGCATTTTGTTTTTCACGAATCTTGATCTGCTGGGGCAGTTGTAGCTGTACCTACCAACCACCTTCGGCTGACTTGTAAGGAGTGATACAGTTTTGACCTCAACTAATGGTAAAGCCAGTGAGGTTTTGGGGTTGTTGTCGTCCCCCCCCCCAAAAGTCTGCACTCAACACCTCAAAAGCTGCTCTGCATCTCAGACAATCAGATCTGCTCCAACATGAAACTCAGCACTGCTGTAAAATAAATAAAACTCATAAAACTCAACTCCTGGAGCATTCTTTGTTATCCGCATATGCAAGTGTGTTAACAACTTGGCCATTGATATTACATGCTGGAAAAAAGATAGCATTTCAGAGGAAAAAGAAAAGCTGCCTACCCTGGAAAACCACTAGGTGAGTTTTTATGGCTGTTTTCCATTCCTGCCCTTTTGCAAACCAGAGGACATTTTTCCATTAATTGTGTTGTGTTTATCAACTCTGAGAGGAGGTGGATGAATCTAAGCACAAGTCAGAGATTTTCTGTGATTTCTTTGTCTAGCATGGAGGTCTATGCAACAGGGGCTATCAAGTGTCTATAATCACTTTACGTCCTATGTAGTTTGGGAGTTAAAGCAACACCCATACTGCACCTGCTTTATGTTAGGCCTGTAAACACCCTGAAGTTACCGAGCAGTAAATTGTAACTTCCACATGAATATGACTAGATTTTAAACTGGGGGATGTCTTCTCTTACAAAGCATCCTGATTCCAATTTAAAGTCTATTATCCAAAGGGGTTTCCCGATCTTGTGTGTGGGAGCCCTTTCTGCAAACATCTGACACAGCGTCACTGATCTTGGTGGGTCTCATGGCAACTACATCACGCAAGAAAATGGCCTTGGCTCTTCAGTTGCTACCACATACCAAGAGGCACAATTCAAGGTCGCAGTAGAAGCGTAAAGCTTTTTTCTGGTCCTATGGAAATGATTGGTAGCTTTACAACTCTTTACTCTAGGGGAAGATAGTGTAACTACTGGAGTTGCTTTACCTTTTAGGCTGTGTTCCACTTGTTTGTTTCTCAAGGTGAAACTCCAAAATAAAAGCCTTACCTTCTCCCTTTTTGTACCTGTTAAAGCATTTGCTTTTGAAGTCTGCCTATGGCAGATACACTGCCTGCTTTTTGTGCATTTCTGCCTCAGCAGCAGCCAAGTTCCAAGGTAAACTGCATTTCTGGAAAAGTTGTTGCTGTTGTTCTAACAGCTGTGTCACATGAGGGGATGTTACTGAAAAGCCAACCTTCAGTGAAGACTTTAGTGTTTCCTGGTCACTGTTACTTTTGAGAGAAAGAGCAATAAACAGCACTAGCTTCGTAATTCACTGTCAGAACTAACTGCTGGTTTTTTATTTAGTGGAGGGCTTCCTGATCTCTCTTGCCTAGTCAGCACTTCATATCCACTGAAGACCAGCACAAACCAGTCACTGCTCAGAAGTGAAGAACGTAAAGCAACAAAGACCTAAGAAGATTGTCCACAGCCACACGTAAAAAGAAAGTAAGTTGCTTCTGATCTATTCACATTTTCATGGTTTCTTCTATGAATAAAGAAACAAAGTTCTTCATACCAGGAGAAAAAATGGATTATTCATTCCACAAATGTTAAACAGTAGAATTAAGAAAAAAAAGTGGAAAGAAGGAATAGGAGTAATTGCTGCAGATAAGGATGCTGATCAGATCCTCAGAGGCGAGCATGGATGCTGCCTTCGGCACTGGCACAGTGTTTTTCAACTGCCACAGGTCAATCAGAAGTTGATGAAATACTCTCTTTCCAGTCTCTGGTGGCCAAACACAGATCTCACTCCACACAAGACTGCTCCAGGCAGTAAGGCTCTGCACATATGGCATACATTTTCCCTCCTAGTGCAGATCCTTTGAACACAGATATCTCCTAACTCATTCACAAAGGCATAATTTTAAAAAAGCAAGTGGCAGGCTAGTTCAGCAAGCAATATGTAAAAAGGACAGTTGCTTGGTCAGACTCCTTGCTGAGCCCTACATACCATCTCCAAAGGGTGTTTACTGTGACACAGAAGGCAGAGAGCAAGAGTTTCTTCTCAAGGTGGCAATGTCACTTTAGAGTAAACTATCGGAGACATTGGGACTATATCCATCTCCTATATCAGTGCTGGGCTGCTGCTGAGACCTTGAATTGTAATAACAAGGCCCTTGTCTTAGCCAGCTTTAGAGACGACAACAGATGCATCCCATCAGATAATCCCTGAATCATCATGCAAGGCGTACACCGTGCAATGCCAATAGCCTCACTCTCTTCTCAGTAGGTCGCAAATAAAGCTCATTACAGGAAGCTGGCTCTGTCCTTCAACAATGTGACAGGTGATTCTCGAGGAAAGGAACTGTTCTCACTTCCTGTAGGACTGGCTGCCTGCAGAAAAACAGCAAGAAAGGGTTTGTCAGCTGAAAGCAGGATTTATTATAAGACAGGAGCTGCCCGAGGGCAACACTTGTTCAACCTGTAAAGTGACACAAACACCACAAAGAACATGCACAAAGGCACCTTAACCACTGATGTTACAACTTAAAAATGCAGAAAGTATTTATGGCAACCACTTGTCAGGGGACACTGAAAGAACTTGTGGAAGAGCGGGGAGTCACCAGGGCCCAGTCGCACTCCTGACAAAAATTATTCCTCATTCTTCTGGTAGACATTTTTGTACTACTCTAGCTCCACTGTGCCCTAGACAGAACTTGGTACACTGCAAACAGCTTGAGCATGCTCATGCAGAGTTGCTTGGAACAGAGGCACAGTAAGGAACAGGGTAGATTAAAACCATTCAACCATGTCCACAAGGAGCACATAAGCACAGTTGAAAAAGTCTAAATTTGGAGGTCCAGCCTATGTTCTAGCCGTGCTGCCAGTGTCATCCCTGTATCAGCTAGGAAGTGGAATCCACAGAAAATCCCAGCATGGCTGGTTTTATTTGGAGGAGCTTGGTTTTGCTTTAAGGTACAGCTTTAGAGCTCAGTTAACAGCAGTGGCTACATCTCAGGCAGGAATCTGGCCCCAGGCCTGTAGCTGCACTAAGTACCTGTGCTTCCTCTACATTCCTCAGGCATTCCACAAACTGCATGCTCCAATAGGAGCAGTCCAGCTAGTTCAGCTAGGTTTATGTAAAAGCAACTTATTTCCAGAAAATACACCTATAATAAATATTAAAAACAAGCTAAAAATGTGTCTCTAAAATAAGTTAGCATATCAAGTAAGTACAATCAGAAATCTTTTTCTCATCACGCGTATCAGCTATAAAAACTTGTATTTCTCCAGAAATACCAAGAAATCCCCAAACTAAAGACAGTTTTCCACTGTCTCTTGATATGTAAAAACCTACATACCTATGCTGCAGGCAAATGGGAGGCAGCAACTCCTGAAATCTACTGATTGCTGATATCTGTACATCTGATACCATTTTTGACTTAGAGATGAGTCAGCTAGGAAATTAAAGGAACAGTAGCACAGAGCTTTACTTAGGGAAACATTAGGGGCTCACCTGGTTCAGATGCCTTCCCTGCACCTTTAAGTAACAGCTGGGGATTTCCTTTGAGAACCTCAAGTTTGGACATAGGTGCTTGAAGCCCTTTTTAGTCCTTTAAAAAAGTGGTCCTGATCCTCTCACTTTTCCCAACCATAAACACCTGTGTGAAAGCCCCTGCAAGATGGACAATAACTAATAGGTGCTCTGTGACAGCAGACAACAACGCAGGATACATATACGCAGAGTGAATGGAAGATGACTTTGCAAAGTAATTTCTTTGCTATTTTTAGCAGGAAGATAAGAGTTTAACATTCAATTGCTGCCACCAAGCCATGGCACAGATGTGGACAGATAGGAAACAATTACCTGGAACCCCAGTAGAAAACTCAGGAGAAAAGGTAAATGGACACATAGTAAGATGTGATGCCCACTATACATTCAGCTTAGGATGCACAGACACAGCAAAGGTAAGAGGTATATTGTAAGATGAATCCTATCCAATAAAAGTTAGAAGAGCCCAAGAGTCTGGACTTACAAATTACATCTACTAAATCAACAGGAAAAACCCAAGATGATGTAGAACTCTAATCATGCTCTGCTTTAATGCAATTTCAAAATAAAATACATTATACACTGTGCCACTGGAAAAGGAACTTTACTCCAGAGCCCTACAAGAGCAACATATGTATGTTGCATCTTTCATAGAACACAGGCACCCAGGAGTGTAAAGCTGCCCTGGAGAAAGTAGAACATGCGGAGGAGTTTTTGCGTGTGTGCACGTGCTATGCTTTTCCCTTCTTCAGCAGACCTTCTCCTTTTCAATGGGCTAGTGCTTTTGTAAATGAACCGAGACAGGAACCAGGGACAGACTCTCGGGTGTTAACACCGTGTTCAGTCAGGGCAGAACAGTGCTCCTATCACAGGAAACAGGAAATACTGATGTCAGAGGTAAAACACAGGGCATGCAGCAAAAGTAAAGCTGAAAGAGCTGGCAATATTACTTAAGCACAGGACTGTTCAAGCAAGTACTCTCTAGGTCAAAACCTCCCTTAACCACCGAGGACGTTCGCTTCCATTGCCTCACCTGTACTCCCTGAATGAAACCACCCCATCTCCCTGCATACGCAACTGTGTGGAATGACAATGAGCGAGCAATGTTGAAGACTTAGGAAGTCTTAGTCAGCTCTGTTGCTGATTTACTAGGTTACTTCAATTCTCTGCCTTTCATTTTCTGTACCTGTAATGAGGAGCTAATGACATACACATACCTCAAATTTCTTTTTGAAGGTTTGCAAAGTATTATGAGTTGCCATGTTTTTGTGAAATGTTTAAAGATAACAGTTACAGCTAAAGAATAGAGCTGATGTTATATTATGATCAAATAATCACCACTAAACTTCTTATAATATGTTTGGAATAAGAATATACAGCATATAGCTTCTGCCATTTTCATTGATGATGGACCCAGAGGTGTATTTGAATCCAGCTAGTCCTATCCACACTCCAGGGAAAAAGCTTACTCATTACTGAAGAATGCATCTTTCTCCCCCCCTCCCAAACCCCACAGCTTACACACCATACATGTGTTTACTGTTGTGTGAGCATCTGAGATGAACATTCCCACTTTATTTGGCTTGTGTTGGCTGGCTTAAAGCAAGCATCCATCCTTTCCCTCCAACCGCAAGTCACAGCCTTCCTCTCTTCTGAGCCCACTGCAAACTAGTACTGCTTAGACTTCTTCAGGCAACAACACATCCATATGGTTCTTAAATACAAGTCTCCAGCAGGATGATGACTGCCACAAGCAGCACACATTTGGCTGTCTGCTTGCTAGGCTGCCCTGAGCCCATCTTCTGAACTGCCTGACATCTGATCTATGTTCAGCTGCAGTATAGACACACCCAGGGATCCAAATTCAAGAACATTAAACAAGTTACACAGCGGAGTGAACAAGTGTCTAAAGAAAAGGAAAAAGTCTAAGGACATCTAGAGAAAGTCTAATCTGAGACTAGAAGCTTCCCCCCAAACTTCTGAGAATTTGGGCCACTTTTCTCCACCCAGAGACAGGAAAAAGCATGTCTCAACTGCTCACGTGACAGCCTGGATATAGCAGCAGTGTTCAGCAGGATATAATTACATGGTTGTACATCCTGCAGATGACAAGTACAATGTCATATACTCCTGGCACATTTGTAAAATACAAATTCATTCCTGGAGAGCTACTACAGTGCTCCCTTCCTTTCCCACCCCAAGGACTGACAAACAGAACGATGACTTTTTCCACTTACTCTGTCTGCTCCTTGTGGATGATCCTGAGGAGCTGGGACGGCTTGTTTGTTGGGGTCCAGACTGAGAGAACTGAGGGGCAATGGCTGGTACCTTTCCCTTTCTAGGGCTGGCACTCTGCACTTCAGGAGTGCGAGGGATCTTAGGTTTGCTGGTGAAGGCTGAGGGAAACTCGCTGTTGGAGGAGATGGAAAGGGTTAGCAATGTATGGAGAAATATGTATGCATAGTAAGTCTGCAACCAAGTGAAACCTGCAGTACGTGCTGTGACAGCATGACAGACTGTTCAAAATTCAGGGAGACTGCAAATGGAAAGGAACATGGCACCACAGGTGCTGCCCTGGGGCATGTACTCACCGCACAGCCTCTAAACCCGGTTCTGTTGACCTGTCTATCCTACTCAAACCTGGTTCTTTGGACAACAGGATTGAACAGGTTCAGTTAAGTCCCCTGCAAACAAGTAATAGATCTTTAGCCTGTTTTCCATTGTGTTTATCACACACACAGACTCAATCTGAGGTGCAAAAACCATATAGATATGCTCCAGCACAGGAATACATCCTTTTAGGGCACAGACACTAATATTTCTCCGAGATATAGGTCACAATCTTGGCAGACACAGGCAGCCTCCCTGGCTCCCAGCTGCAGTAAGAGTTGTAGAACTCCCTGAAGGCTTTGTCAAAAGAGCAGAAAGCTGTGATGGCATCTATGAAATAAATTCCCTAAGCACACAGGTTCCTTGTTCACACTGAGAACATAAAACAGCTGCTGCTATTTCACAGTCTGCATGTGCTGCAAGAATACCATTCTTTAAAATTTAGTCCATGACTCTGTGAGGATACACTGTCTTTCCCTGCCCCTAGCACCAATATATTCCTTCCCAGGTACAAAAATGGAAGCTACCAGGAAATAGCAAGTCTCTAAAATAATTCTGAATCTATATTCATGTTTGCTCTGGTGAGTCAATTTTCTCTTAAAAGGAGAAAAGGTTAAACTGAAATAATAGCTACATGAAAAAGCTCATAATATTTAAAAAAGGAAGTAAAATCAGAGCCAGAAGCAGGAGATCGAAAAAGGTGCCATCTAAAGACAGGCGATTAAAATGGAAAGTCCCCGTGTTATTACCTCCATCAAAAGAACCCTTTGTGACCATCAGAAAGGGTGATTAGGAGGATTTTCAAGACATTTAATCTCTCCTCCTCCCCTGGCAATGCTGCGGAGTCAGTGCTGATTAGCCCTTCCCTACCCCTGCTTCACCTTGCAAGTGTTTCTTTTGTATTTTAAATAGCATTAATTGTCTGTATTTTGCATATGTATATGCTAACTATTAAGGACAGAGACGTGCCAACTGGTCTGCTAAGAGCCATCTCTGCAGCATTCCACCTACCTCTGAGTATTACAAGTATTATGCTTGTCTTATTTCAAAGGAGGAGGTGGCAGCAGAACCATACTAGCAAAACGAAACCAGAAAAGTAAGATTGGCTAGATAAAACCCCAAGCCGTGGACCACAGACATATTTAAAAATCTACCTCCATAAAATAGTCTCATTGTTACTGCTTTTTTGTAATTTTATTCACTTTGGTTCAAGAGCTGGGTTTTCAATTCACTAGTGCTCTTCGTGGTAATCTTATGTGTACTATGATATGCTAATGTAGATAAAAAACAAGATCCAACAGCCTCACAGCAGTTTTTGAGCCATAAAGGAGCTTTTTTTTTTCCTTACTCAGCAATAGATAATAAACCCTGGATCTGTATTCCCATACACTAAAAAGTGTTTTTATAGCCATCAACAATCTTCACAGAGTTTCACTGCAGTAACCTAGGCAGCCAGACTATAAGCACTTTGGAGACAAGGCAAAGTAATGCAACCAGAGTCACTATACTTTACCAAAGAGAGACATACACAGTGGTCACACAGGATGATTCACACCTTTGCAAACTCTTCAGGAAAGGATTATATGAAATAAGCTGGTAGAAAACACTGTAATGTTAAAAAAGCCCTGCTGGATGCAGGATGCAGAGCAGGTCTCGGTCTCCATGTGCCCAGGTGGTCACAGAACCACCTCATCTTTTACTACATTAATAAATAGGCCAAGATCAACAGAAAAGAATTAACCCTCAGAATAACACAGAAAACGGCTATTTGGCATCCTTTGGAACTTGATGAGATGAAGAAAGCAGCAGCAAAATCTACTGTGGGAAAATGTTCTGTAGTATTTGGTAAAGGAGTCATTTATGACAAGGTGTGGTAATTTGAGAGCAAGTGCTGGGGAAAAAAAAAACCAAACCAAACAAACAAAAAACCAAACCCACAACAAACTCACACAGAAACCTAGATTTGCACTGAGAAGAAAGAATACTGTTTACTTGCAAAAATGGAAATAATTGTTTATAAAAATGTGCACAACAGACTGACACTGGGATCTGAATAATCAACCAGGAGACATGACAGGACTGGAACATACAAAGATGAGTTAGACCATTTTCTCCATGAGAAATACACTTGGACTTTTGGCCATTTTTATCGGATTATCAGAAAAGCAAGACCATTAGAGACCTAAGAAGGCCCTGCAGAGTTTAAGCTCTTTATTATAATGATACTAGACATAGTCACAATAAAAAAATAAGGGCTTTTTCAGGCAGCCACAATTGTAAATTCAAGTCTGTTACAAATTTATCCTTGATTAGCTAAAAAGCACAACAGATCTATATTCTTACATGATCAAAATGCAGCAGGGAACACCAATGCAGGGCCAGCTGCCAGTCTGACATGCATCAGCTAGAACAATCATTTGTTCCTGTGGAAGTAAAACAACTGCAATAGACGTATCACTACTAGGGCTTCATTCTTCTCTCAGACTAATTTAGCACAATTTCATTGATCTCTGTGCAGTTAAATTCCCAATTTATACTGCTAAGGAAGAGGGGAAATAGCAGTGACCGCTTCATCACCACAACTCAGCCCTCTTTCTCATACATGCCTCTTCTAGGAAGGTCTTGGTATTTGCCTAGCAGGAAGGAGGCATCTCTTACCTTACAATGGTTAAAACTATGACCAAAGCAGCAATTTATTTGCTCTGTTTGTTTTGCAAACAAATTAAAGTATGCTTCCAAGAACGAGAGAATGAAAAGGCCAGGTCTAGCTGTTGCAACACCAAGATATTAACAAAAGACCCTTGACACAGGAAACCCTGTATTCGCTTGGACTGTGAATGGCTACATTCCCATATCCGTAACTCGAGGCTGCATTTGTAAATACAAATTACTGTATGCATGCTAAGGAAGCACGCAATGAAAAGATATTATCTTCTTCTGCAGGATACTGCACCTGTGCCTTCAGTTACAGATCCACCTATTACTGAGATTTAGACATACATTTATGAAGAAAAATTAAAGATTACTAGGGACATGTCTTTTTAATAATAGATTATGACTGTAGAGAAGCAAAGCCTCTCAACAAGACGGGGGGCAAGATGCTGCCAATTCGGCTTGCTTCTTGCAAGCCAAAGCCTGAAAAATAATCTCTCTCTCCATCACAAAGCAAGCAATTTGGCCATAAAATTTGCAGGGTCTATTTGTATTTGTAGTATGTGCTTAGCTACTGTTAGGACAGACAACAGAAATAAAACCAGTAATGCTGGGATAGGGGTATGACTACTAAGCACTTCAGCTGTTAACCAGTGATAATTTGTTGACAATACGTAATTTCTCAGATCTCACCATGGAAACAGCATAACTGGGGGGAAAAAAAAAAAAAACAAAACAAAAACCAACAAACCACCCCCCCCCAAACCAAAACTGCACACAGGCATCTGTAGGCCAGAAGGAAACAAAGATCTAAGCACAGAGTCCAGTTTTCAGAAGTGCTAGAGCTTTAACTGACACAAATAACTAAGCACTTCTGAAAAATCAGATCCATAAAGAGTTGGTAAAACCTTTCCTTTAATACATCTCCACCCATTCTATGTTTTACTTCTGGAATGTACTTGCTTTTAAAATTTCTCTACACTCACTGTTTAAAACTTGGCCCCATCAAATTAGTTATAGGAAAAAGCTGTTAATGTCTGAAGGACACATGCGGGCCCTGAAAAACTTTGCTAAACCTTGGTCCAATTGCTAATGAATTCCTAGTTCTTATCCAAGATATAACATCACAGTCCTACATATGACAAAGGCTTCACAGAGGGCTCAAGGTACGAACAGGAGGAGAGCAAGATCTTTCATCTTCTTTTAACAGAAATCGTTTCAAGGAAGAGTTGAAACCCATTGCTGGGAGAACTCATAATATTGCCTCCCTTGCTATACCCACCTAGTGGATAAATCAGGGACTCTTGTCAGCAGTGCTAGCAACTCAGCATGTTTAAACACTCTGAATCTACTTAAATGCTTAATTTTTCTTCCTTCTGCAAGTTAATTCCTGCCCCGTTCCCACAGTCCTACCTATTTCTTTACTAATAAATGATTTTTCATGGGTTAGAGTCAAGTCATCTAAGGAAGCAATGAGGAAGTTTTATTTGCAGAAGACTGCGTTGTGTGTACATGTGAAGTTCATTAATAATGTCTTGCTTGAGATTTCTCCCATTCTGGGCCAGATGCTTAGAAATTGAACTGCTGCCTCTGGCACAGCTAAGGGTATTTTGTTTGGCAAGCACCACCACAGCTGTCTCAGACCAGACTACATCATACATCAAATGACTTCACAGATTGTCTTTACAGCAGCATGGAACTAGCTGGTAAGTCCCCTCAGACTCCTCTTGCACTTTTAGATACTCCTCTGGATAAATCATACCTATGCAATTGCCCATTTACTTTGTCCTGGGTGAAGTCAGTAGATCGGGAAACCAAGATATTGTCACCAGCTGGGATGCTTCGGTCCATTCTATGGCCTGATGAGAATACTTTAGATGACTTCATTTCAACGGCTATTTGAAAAAGAAACACAGTTCAGTGAGGAGTTGCCTCTCTACAATTTTACTAGAAACACAATCAGGTCACATTTCCTGCTGTACAAAGGATACCTTGAGATAATGGCAGGCTACTGAGTTAGCATGGCAGAGTGCATTACAGCTCATCAGCTGAGCCAAGCCAACTCCAAGTGTGCATACTTCCAGCCCTTTGCAATTGGAAAGTAAAACATGCTTGGATCATTTTCAAAGCAGCTACACTCTGCATTTGCAATGGTCTAGGAGCATCCAGACCGTCAGTTAACATATATCAGCTAATGACCAATATCTCATTAAAGTCACACAAATGCAAACACTTGCAGTTGTCTGTACATATCCATAGTAACAGGCAGTCACTGCAGACAAAAAACCAGTGTTTTCTGTCACACTTCAGGTCTGTTACATTAGTTCAATATACCTCACTTTCTCCCTTGCACTAATGGAGAAGGGAAGGACAGTCAGTTTGCCAAGAGACACAAGGCTACCAAGATGTGCAAGATCAATAAGAGTTTAGGGAAAATCCCTAGCTCCATTCCTCCCATGCTCAGGACAGGCTGCCATCCTAATTTGCTCTCACATGCTGATATGGATGCAGATCAGATCACTTTCAGACAAGCATTTGGCTGCCCAGCACATGTTCTGTCTGACATTCAGCATAATAAGCGTAGTAAGATGACCAGGGTTCATCTTTAGTCCACAAGTTTTCTGCTCACAGGAGACAAAAAAGAAAAGAGAGCCAGAGTTATCAATTCTTTACCAAAGTGATAAAAAGGGAGGATGGATCCAGACAAAACCAGACCGACTCAAGAACAGCTGAATATATCCAGGCATGGAGGACATTAAGAACTGCTCTCATTTTTAGAAAACAAAAGAGGATCAAGGTTTCCTGAGGCTAAACTTAGTCTCCATGAGATATGACCTGGACGATACTAACTGTTCACACGAAGCTTTTATTCTAACTGTTTTTTCGCTCTTGGTCGCTTACTGTTCCTTTCATGACTTGACTGCATGAAACTCTGAATCCCAAAGTATTCATGCAATGCTGGAAAACATATTCTGAAATGAGCAGGTTCCTGGTACTGCATAATGACCATCAGACCCAGATCAGAACTCAATAAACTGCATATTTATTTCACAGCAAAGATGTTTGGCAGGGCATGATGAGAGTCTCTAGAAGCAGTACAATTATTTTTACACCTTTCTGTTATGTACTGTTCTCTGCCGTATCTTAGAAGGCACTAGAAGAGAAGGCGCTTATTTTCCATTGTCTTAAATTAAAGCCTTTCCAATTTAAAAATTACAAATCCCACTGCCTTTTGGAAAATAGGGGATATCCGAAGACACCATCGAATTATTATACAGAATGAAAGTCCCGTCACTGACATGAACAACCAGGGGATCTAGCAGTGCAGTCTCTCTTTCCTCTTCTCTTCTTCTCCTCATTTCTAAATCCCAAAAGGTAAGAAAGACAAGCATGTATTTCACTGGCTACTTGCAAAAACCCGAAACAAACCTCTGGCAATCCTTCAAGTAGCTCAGTGTTGTTTTATAGCCTAGATTAGTGCTAGGAAGAATTGTCTCTGCCACACACAAAAATTGTATGTCTTTTTACATATATAATGCTTATAAACTTGAAATATGCTGTATGTTCTGACCTCCAAGATTTTTCTACAAGAAAAGAGTATAAACTAGTAGTCTTATTAGTATCCACCTGCATATAATTTTGACTGAAAACAGCTAACGAACTGTTTTAGACAGAGGCTACAAGCAAAGTTCTGACAATCTGAAACATTAAAGTTGGCAGAAATTTCTTCAGCATGAAGGCTTTAAATCAATATTTTCCATCAAAAATGAACATTTACTTTGCTGACTTACTCAGGCTCCTTGTTTAAACCTCCCCACAAATCTCTACAAGCAAACTGTCAGACAGCATCAGCAGCACAGAAAAACTGAGGTGAATGAAAGCATTTCACTGGCAAGATATTATCAAAATGTGGTTCAGAAAGCCTGCTGGGCTCCTGGTGGCTGCATAATGCCTTAGAAATTGCATCCAATTACACTTTAAAACAGCAAATAGGAATACCTTTGATACCTGCTTGGCTTTGTTTCCTTTACAAAGCATGAGTATGTAAAACTCCATTTTTTATTTCTATATAGGAAAACTGTCAAGTCAGTATGCCTTTGATTAGTTTACCACCTTTGTTGCTCTGAGTTGCTGCCTCTGGCCAGCTAACGTCCCTGCGGAAAGGGCTCAGCTATACTCAAGGTGCTACTGCGCAAAGCGAGGCTTGAGGACAGCAGTTCTCATTCCTACACAACAGCAAGAACCCAAGTGCCCATCTTGAACAGGAGCTTCATCTGCTTCTATCATACGGCTTTCATTCAGCGTGTTATATTTATCAGCTCTAGGCATTACGCAAGCAAATTCCTGTCTGCAAGACCTTGGTTACTTTTCTCAGAATCCTTTTCATTTCCTCTAGGAAATTTAAAAAAAATAGAAGAGAGAGTAAAAAGTATGCTATTCCTTTACTGCTTCAAAGCATATTTTTCAGCAAAGTAAAGGCATGCTTTGTCTGAACTTATTAATAATTCTGTACCGGATATGCTGCAAGATCCTTTATCTAAGACTGCAGAACATTTTGCTTTAAATCCCTAATTGGAAATGTTAATGAATTCCTGCAAGAAGGTTGAAACTCCTGCATCTGAAGTTCCATGATCCTGTGGATATCAGAAGTTCAGAAAGAAAATATTTCAGAAGCCTATAACCTTTTAAATTCCATCACATGTTTCTGAGCTCTCAGGTCCAGCTGAGTTTGCATTCATTTCAGTTTAAGTTGCAAGGACAGAATCTTTAGCAGCGTTACCCACAATGTAGCTATACAGCACAGGGCTTCCCATCCTCCACAACCTTTTATGGTTTGAATGTAGTTGCAAATCTAAGCAGATAACTGCAGCTGCCTTCAACTTTAATAGAGAGGTCTAGCCAACAGAGCCTGCAGGTGCCAGCAGACAGTGATTCATTTAGATCCAAACAAGGGTATATTTGATCAAGTAAGGGGCTTTGCCTGTTGGGAAGTGCACTGTCTCTGGGCTGCAGCTCTTTCCCTAGGCAGAGGACATCGCGGAGTGAAATAACAGTACACACTGGAAACCCTGGGTATGATCCTTGGCGCTTCCACAGGAAGCAAGATGGAGTGAGGCAAGTGAGACCATTGGCCTCTGCTGACCGCACGTTACCTTCTGTAGCCATTCATTTGGCTTGAGCCAAAATCCAACTGTGTGCCCCAAGGTCTTGCAGCCTGCCCCAGGGTCTGCAAACGGAGGGCCAGTTCCAAGGCTGCATTTAAAAAAAATAAACAATCTACAACACACAAGCTAGGCTCCCAACACCCGCCCCAGTCAAGAAATACAGCAACAGTTAACAACAGCATTCACAGAATATGCTTACATGAAGGGGAAATGCAGAGGTCAGAAATGCTGGACCTGCTCCCACCACAAATGGGAGGATGACCACTTGGAAGAGACTGCAGCTTCTCATCCCTATCATGACAAGAACTGGTATCATTTTCTGGCCTGGAGGAGAAAGGAGAATAAGGAGTGGTGAATTCTTGCAGTATAAAAAGTTGCATGAGAGTAAATTCTAGTTTCTTCTAATTGCCTGCAATGACATAGAAGATACTGAAATTATTTTATATTTAGTGCTAAGGACATAATTTAACTGCATGACTGTAGCTCCTCTAAACCAGCTGATGTTAGATATAGTTGAAATTTAACATTTTTTTTTTCCTACTGCAATAAAAGAGCTGAGGAAAGGAAACCCAAACTCCTTGCAGTCTTAAGATCCAAAATACCAGCAGGACACTTAAAGAAAAAGACTGTAGCAGTGCACCTGAGAGGTCTTCGATACTTAGCTTTTTCAAGGATTTAAGATTTGCTCCTGAATATTACAAGGATTTCACTTTGCAGAGCAATATGCAATACAGACTTAAAACAAAGTAGATAAGAAGTAGAACTGTTGATTTCCCAGTGAGGTGGATCAATGAGAAACTGAAGTAGCTGAAGGACAGAACAGGGACAAGATTGCTTAGTAAGAAGCAATAAAACACAGAGAAGCAAGAGGGGTGTGAAAAGTGTGTGAAAAGAAGTTGGCAGACACAGAAAGTTTCCCTGCCCAATATCAGGTTAAGGTAACTAGACTATATTTGTAGTTAGAAAGGATGCATTCCAAGGAGGCAGTTAATGATTTCACAGCTAAATCAGTTTCTAAGGAAACAGCTAGCAGAATATTAAGTAGTTCAGTCCCCCTTGAGCGATCTCAGCCAGTGAGTCTTTAAAGAGGAAGGGGCGGGGGGAGGGAAAAGGCAGCTTCCAGTATTCCTGGCTCCCTCAGCTCCAAACAGCAAGAGCTTGTCCATATAGGATCCCGTGACAATTCCTCTGAAGTAACTAGAGCCTTGTCTGCACTGGGAAGTCATAGTAAAATTAGCATGGAATAGCTGCTACATGTGCAGTGGCTATTCTGCATTAATGTTCTGTGTGAATACTTCTATTCAGCACCAGAAATATGTCTGCCCCCCGCTTTTGGAGGTATGAACCAACAACTCAGAGATACGTTACAGTATCTCCATCATGCTTCCTCTTTCACAATGTTTTTAAAATGGAATATGTTACATCAAGTCTCACGTGAAGAACTTCAAACAAGATGTATTCACTTCAACTCTGAATGCAAGAATTTACACAAATGTTTAATGTAGTTTAACTACTATGCTGAATCCAAAACTTAAGATAATTCAGATCAACTGTCCTGGGCTGTTGGTGAGTAGACAAGCTGCATACGAGGCTAAAAGTCTGACATTTTTCATGCCATTTCATCTGATACAAACACAAGCCACTTAAATTATTATTTAAAATATGAAATTCATCCAGTTCAGCTATTGCTTTCAAATTAAGGCAGCTAAGATTTGGTCACTTTTATTGTCTTCTTCTTGCAAGGCTCCCTGAGAGAGTATTTTCTCAATTTAGTAGATTAATTCATACTAAAATCAGAATAGCATAAAAGCTATCAAAGCTTGTCCTTTTCTGTTGTAAAATCTGGTTCAAGAATGTCTTCATCTATTTACAGCTTTCTTGCACACAAATTAGTTAGATATAAAGTACAAACTTGTCATTCAGGGTGGTATCTCATTCTTCCTGCTTAAAACATGGGAGCACCAAACACTCATATTATTTCTACCATTTGGCCAGAGCAGGAGGGAAATTAATTTTCACATATTTTCACCATATTAGATTTCTGCTGTTTACATTTTTCCTCCCTAGTTTGCACAGTGAGACAATCTGTAAAGACTGCTTCACACCATCAAACTAACACTTCTTGTAGACCCAAAGCTACCAGAACCAGTATGGTAGAAAGGTGTTTTTAATTTGTATCCAGCAGTGACCTGAAGCTGTCTTGTGCAGGCATGAGCTGCACAGCTATTCATAAGGAGATTCAAGTTTTGAAAATACAGGACTAGCATCACTCTGGTATCCTGGGATACTGTTAAGTAAACATACTGCCTGGGTAGATGGTGGTAAAGGAGAGGCACGCAATCACTTAGAGATTATTTCTGATGCATAAATTGCAGCGTACTACATGGCACCAGGAAATAAAAGCCACTCCCCCGGGTTTGCCACTGTTTTTCTGACTTCCCATAGGAAAGTCACTTCATTTTCACAAGTTTGTTTTTCTCTCCACTTATAAAGCAGGAATGTAATGCTTAGACACTCCAGTGGTAACTAAGATTTATTCCTGGAAAATACTTTCTAAATAGGCTGTAAGGCTACCCTAACAGCCAATTCCACAGAATCAGTCCAGGTCTCCCAGCCCACCATGGGCAAAACACTGTGCAGGGAAAGTGGGGCCTTGAACTCGGTAACACTGACCCCACAGTAAAGTGGCACTGTATATTTGGTCATGTATTAGCCAGTTTAGATTTTTAAGGCCTGCAGTTCTTTTGGAGGACTGCAGGAAAATGATTAGATAATTAACTATGCTACTAATATGAGCTTATATTAATTAGTTGCTGTTTTCTTCTTACACACACACATCTAATATATAGGGAGAGGGCTTGCAAAAGCTGTGGACACTTATGATGGTGAAAAAGTTGACCACTGTGAGAAAGGACACAAAGTAAAAACTCCAAATCTGCATTTGGGCTACAGCAGGCAGAAGAAGTAGGTGCCATGCTCAAACAGATGCCATTCTTCCCAGGCTAGTACTCAGAAGAAAAATCAAGACTGTACAAGACAAATGCTGCCCTGGGATAGCCAAAGGTTCTTTTTCTGCTTTGGAAGTGTGTGTTTCATTCATCTTGCTTTTTAAAAAAAAATGAGAAATGTCTTCCAGGGCTTTTTCCATGCCCAGATCTGGTATGTTACACTTGTCCATTCTAAGGCCCTGGTAACATAATCAATATAATCCCATATGAATGGCACAGCTGACAAAAAGACATATTCGGATGACTCAGGAGGGCTCCCAGTCAGATCACCTGCTTGTATGAGTGCTAATACCAGCACAGGATAGTGGGGGGGAATAAACATGGGCAGGATAAAGCTGCAACCACTCCTTATGTAAAACAGTAGGCTTCGATCAGATTCAACTACACCTGTGTAAGTACAGCCTAAATCAATCCCCACTGTCTTCTGTATGGATCTTCCACACTAAAATGGGGAAGAATTGTATTTTAAGAAATAGAAAATATGAACATGAAAGCAAAGAGTGACAGGGGGGATGACACAGGACAGTCTTCAGACTTCAGGACTGATACATTCTTCTAAGAACCACCTTTACATTCTAACTTCATTACACTGTTGTATTTCAGGTTACCCATTCATTTTAATGTACTTAACTATACCAATAGTGTGACTTTTGAGTACTATTATCTATACTTTGTTAGAGTGACTTGTAGTGTCTTAGCTTAAGTTTCTACAGAAATGAAAACATTAAATCCTCATAATAAACTGCTGCCTGTATCACAGCTACCTGGATTTGATCAAATCCAAAACTGTATGCAACTAAAAGTAAACAACCACTTAAATTTGAGATCTCATTGGTATTTTACTTCCTCAGTCAGGACAGTGAAAAGGAGAAGTATCATCTCAGAAATTAAAAGATTAAGATATACTTGTTCTAACAGAAGGCAGAGCATATTCAAGGAGCTCTATACTGTAAGATTTCTTTATTCCATTTACAATGCAGCCTTCTACCTCTGACACCAACCACACCAAAAGCAAGGTATCACAGACCCTCCCGCTGGAAAACACATTTCTTCCAAAGCAGGAAATACAACATAACAAGATTTTTGTCTTTCCCCTTTTCTTTTTAATCTGTCCTCTTATGGGTGTGTAGCAAATCTCCCCAGAGCAATGTACTTTCTTGCTTATAAAGTGGAAGATCCCAGGCATTTTAGACACTCCATGCAACTTACCAATAGAATATGAGAAGATGAAAGGACCATGAACACGCAGGATATAATGCAAATTTAAATCAAACTGATCAGTAAACATTTACTCAACTATTCCAAGTATGTGACCTCAACCAATGGACATTTCTCTGCCTACAATATTCCTCTCCTTTCTTTTTTTGAAACAATATTTAAGAAATTACAATGGCAATGCACTTTTAGGTAGGGAAGGTTTATTTATCAGGCATTGTTGGGTTTTTTGTTCTTGTTGCTTTGTTTTTTAAAGGAGCTTAAAAAAATCCAACTTGGTCTCATTTGTTTGGACTTACATTAGGTACACAGTTCTGTGATAACCTGGCGTCACAGGTCTCTGGAGGGGCTCATCTATACTCTGATGGACACCAGGAAACAGCTTCTTCTTGGTTTTTGGAGTATGAGTCATTATCTGATACACAGGAAATAAAGAAATGGAAAAAAAAAATGCAGTGGAAAGATAGGTAACCGGAGCCATAGAGAAAGTTCTATAGAAACATTGCATCAGAAACTAAGTTGCATTCTGGTGTCACTAGATAAAATTCCCAGGAATCACTGTAGGCTGTTCCATGACATCTTATCTCAGGTCACATTTTCATCATCACCGGTAGACCGTGGACTCCAGGATCCAGAATGTATACAGTCACATTTATCTCAAATTAGTCACACACACACTAAATGGCGTTCATGCAAACTTTACACTTCTTTACTTAATGGGGTTTTGCTGCTTGAGGTAAGACACACAATATTTGATCTGGTGTAATGCCTGCAGGACCAGTTAACTTTTCAACTATTTTTTCAGAAGAATTTCAGACCAGCAGAGTGTTCCAGTATTAACTTGCTCAGCACTTTGCTTTGTGTGCCCACAGAGTCACTGATGTAGCACTAGAACCCTAAGGCTGCCTTTAGCTTATTATTAAGCCACAGCCTGACCACCTCCTGTGAGAGGGTAGCTACCTTTCTCAAACTTACTCTACTTCTTCTGAACAGCAGCTAAGAGACTGTGAAAGATTTGGACTGCTATGGAGGTAGAACCCAGCTTTTCAAGCAACAAATTGAAGAAAAGATTTTAGAAAGTGATGAAACTACTGAAATTAAACAACCCAGCAAATTAATATATTCCAAGATCCTAATGAGTGGTACTCACTCCCAAGTACTCAGTTGTTAGCAGCTTCTCTCCTGCAAGCTCTCCCAGCTGAGGCTGCAAAACCTCATCTTTGTCCAGATCAGCCTCCATGATGTCATGGTCTTCCTGCAACAGCAACACACATGTTACTTGAGCCCAGGTTCCAAGAAGTTTTCATTTCAAATTTAGTTCTCACTTCGATAGTCACTTGGATGATATGTACTGTCCGGATACATGACTGTTAGCACTGCACATGTACGTGGTAACGTACAAGCATTTTCCACCCAAAAAGCAGACACTTAAAGACAAACTCACCTAAACTTTTGATATAACCAGAAACTAAAGAATCCTGAGAGAAGAAAAGAACCACCCCTTTTTCCACAAATGCTACACCAAAAAGTACAGTATGTATTTCGGAAGTCCTTCTCCTTCAAATTTGCAACCCCAAATAATTATTCCTTGCTTGTCCTAATAAAGGCTCAGGAAAAATCTCGGTCATTAGTATGTTTATAGAACTAGTCTGCATGCTAGTCTGAAGGCATGCAATGCTCCGTCCTTAACAAGCAGCTGGCATGAAGTTCGGAGTTTTAGTTTTTGCAGATCTGCCCAAGTCAATCTAGTCATACAGTACAGACTGAAAAAACCAATCTGATGGCATTTCTCAGCCACATTGGAGGCTGAGAAAAGGCTACCCTTGTTTCAAAAAAAAGTCAAACCAAAACATAAGGTAAGTCAATCTTAAAAAAAAAAAAAAGGCACAAGAAAGTTATCATTCAAGCAAACAGGATGGTAGGAAACTTGATATGGATCTTGTTACGTATCAGTATAATCTGGCAGTAATAAAAGCATAAATTTAAGCTAGACTATAACAGCTTAGCAGTAAAAATAAAGTAAGCGCACCTTAATACAATTCATAGTCTTTCCTGAACATAATGCTAGCATTCCATGAGATCAAAACACCCATATGCATATTCAGCACTTGGGGTGCATCCCTCTACCTTGACAAAAACACTGAAGTAATTTATTGCTGTTTATACCCCAAGAAGGCGGGGGAGGGGAAGACCAAACATTTTATCACTAATTTTCAAGAAATAGAGGCATAATTTTTAATCGCTCAAGAAAAAGAAAATCCTTATTGCTGGGCATTCAAAACCCCTCCTCAAGCAGTGGTTCCTGAAAGGTGAGACTACGGGGGTCTGACAGCAGCTGTTTTTAGAGCAATGTGAGGCAGCAGCAGCAGCTACTCAGGTTTGCAAGGAAGCTTTAAAGCTGACAATATGGGACTGGTACAAAATTCTTGGAATTGGTACTTTAGGGTACAAAAATCATACAAGAAGGCAACAATCCTCTGTTGACTTTATTCCACAAAACCCAAATGCAATCATCTTCTCAAGTGAAAAGTACCAAGAATTCACTCTCCTGTGCCTATTTCTAATATAACTATGGGTGATTCATCTTTCATAGAAGTTCTGCAGCTTCCACAGATCTACAAGCCAAGAAATTTTGAAGTTTGAGGGACTCCTCCAGCAAACCGAAAGTAGTATTACAAGAACAAGATAGTATTTTTGCTTGTGTTTTGCCACTGAAAAGAATTCTCTCCTATGCTGCACAAGATACCCTAAATAAGACCCACCCCAGATGAAGAAAATGTGCTTTGATTTTGAAACAGGTTGTGGCAGTAAATGTAAATGGCTGTCAGAAAAAGTAGATGAATCATTCTAAAAAGGTATGTTGCAATAGTAATGTAGAGAGCCTGGCACAAACTCCATTAAAAACCAATGGCCACTGAACTTTGATGAGCCCCGGAGCACAAAGAAAATGAAAAGCAGTATCACTTTAGTGAGATTTAGACTCAAATAGTTTTAAATAGCCAAATTAAGAAATACCCTCTGCCACAAAGATTAGCCAAGAATATGGATGCTTGGACAGTGCTCTACAAAAACAGCATGAGGAAAAAACGACTGAAGTGTGTACAGGGAAGGTATTTCCTACAATGGAAATGGCTGCCTGATTCCAGTCTTTGGTGCAAAATAATGAGACTACCATCACTCAGACCAAGTAGGTGTTGGCTTCCCCAGAGCTCTATAGGCTTGCCTTTTTTCAAGTTCAATGACCTCTGTACCAAATGGCTTAAAAAACATAATTTTTGATTTAGTTATTGTCATTGCTCATTACCTCCTCATTCACAGGCATCAAGCAGAGATAAAAAGTATAGACACAAAGGGCTCAATTCACTAGCCCACAGCACCATCCAGTCCTACTTTGAAATATCCTGCCTGGTCTTCCACTGTGGCTCTGAAAGGGCACAAGCCTTCCCACAGGTCCCAAGTCATATCCGACAGCCTTGTGCAGGTGCTTCTGATGCTGTAGTTAAACTTAAGAGACGTTAGATACCTGAGTGTGAGCAACTGAAGCAGTTACAGAAATACTGCCAATAATCTACACAGTGTTCTAAGGTTTAGTAAAATTTTTCCATAATGTATTTGTTCATGTGTGGATTTAATAAAAAAACCTCATTCTTTTGTAAGGGCTTTGAAGATACCAGATTGTTAATCTCTTCATCTCCCTAAAGATGCATTCTCTAGACACTAAGCCATAAAAGATAAGGCTGTATAGGACCTCAGGAAGATGTTCAATCTGCCTTTCTCTCCAAGGCGAGGTAAATTGCAATTAGGTCCTAATTACCTGGGAAGCCGGATGGGTGTAAAAAATAACCCAGATAATGCAAAAACACAGATAAAAACTTGTAGACAACAATCATCTGTATCAAGCACAACAAAAAAACCCCACACTCCAAGCTCCACAATATCCTGCCCTTTGGAAAAAAAAAGTTGCAAAAATGAGCTTTACAAATAGTCTGCTGGAATTTTTTTTATATGGTATGTTAATGCAGCATCAAGAGCTAACAGTTTTCTTCAAGGATGCTTTACAGAAGACTGCCTACACTGGGTAGAGTGTTATACATTACAGTCAGAACATCACCCTGCTCTCTCATCCAGCTCTCTGCATGCATGATGTATTTAACTTCTCCTCAGAGTGCCTTGGTTTCCCAAGGTTCCACCTCTTCCAATATTCTGATTGACACATTTTGTCAGACAGAGAACACCAGTTTCTGGTTTCTGGGGAGCACCTCTCCCTGCCAACCTTGCTCCCTGACTTTAATATACCAGGTAACTGAACCTGAACGTGTCCCTCCTCTGCCTCCTCGTACAGAAAGAGAGCTTTGACAGATATGCCATCATTCCACTGCTGAAATAATACAATTGGTGCCCTGTTCACCATTGCTCACAGGCTGCAGCAGACATTGGCAGCAAAGTCCTTTAATGTAATGGCTTGAAGTCCTGTGATTAGGTCTGCAATTAAGCTCTCTTTCTTTTGATGTACTCTCTAGCTGAAGTGTATTTTCACACTGCAGTTTACTGATTTTATTGCCAGGTGCTGAGTGACAGGCGATCAGAAGGTGCCTGATAAATTGTCACTGTACAGTTATCTAATGTAGCTCAAGTTTAGTTACAAACTTTTGAGTTAGAGCTACGATATCACATACTCACTTTTACAAGCAGCTTTTAAAGATGGTCCAGGTCAAATAAAAAGCAAATGTAAAGATCAAATACTGAAGACAAATTAAGTTAGTATTTAACAGAACAGTTGAGAGAATATTAAGTGCCAGAAAATATGCACTGTGACTGTGTGTGTCAACACACCCCAGATGGCTAACATAATGAAGGTGAGTAAGTACTCCAGAAGCCAGCATCCTGAGCTCTACGCTAGTTAATTTAAAGCTCAGCAGACAAATCTGAAAGCCAATTTATTTCTGAATAACAGTACACACATAGACTTTTTTTTTTTTATTCAGTTTATATGCTCCAATGTCACCATTACAGAATCTTAAATTTCTGAGTGTATGATGCCCTTAGAAATCCCAGAATTATCTTCCAACAGGCTCAACTGCGTCTTGGTGCCAGTGTTTAGGAAAAAGTAGTCACTACCACAAGATCTGCTCAAAGCCAAGAGAGAATTCAACAACTCTAAATTAAACACAGATAAAAGCAAAAAACCATGAAAGGTAATAGTAACAGCATGGGCAACCTTCACATGCTCTTGGAAACGATAAAAGCTGGGGCAAAACCTGCAAACTAAGTCTGCATAAGAGCGTCCTTTTGCTGTTTCTTAAGTTGTGAAGGTATAAATACTGGTATTGAGTGAATCAGCAACAAATTATAATATCAGTAAGCAGTCTGAATGTATGTCACTAAATTGGCAATATATGGACATATTCTGAAATACACTCAGTCTGTAGTAGTTTTAAAGTTACGTAAAGGCAAGACTTCTGATCAAGTTTTCCAAAACTTTCTGTTGCCAGATCACAACATCAGATGTTATCACAGAACCCCATCAAAGAACAATAACCCACTGCATTTCCAAAATACAAAAGGGCTCCAAGCACTGAGGCAGTGAGTCAACAAACCTTTGCTTATTTAACAAAGTAACAACATTATGCATTTTGTGTAGCATTTTGCTGCCATGCTGTTTATAAACTATTTTCTAAACTGAGGGATTAAGAAACCAGGCGACCTTGCAGCAGAACAGAATTGTAGTTCCCAGCAGCAATAAGGATTTAGAACATGCCACAATTAATGTTACACTAGAAAAAGTTTTAAAATTGACTTAATGAGACTTTTTCTTTTTAATATAATGGCAAAACTAATGAAAAGCTGGAATCAGACACTTCTTTGTTTCAAAAGCCTACTGTTATTTTTGAGTCAAATAATAAGTGACAGAAGTCTGTTTTAATCACATGATGGTTTAGTGGTGAAAATGCATTTCAAAATGATTTGACCTACAGCCTCAGCTGGGATCATGAGCAGCAGCAGCTTGTCTAGGGGGTATGACTCAATAGGAGAATTCACCTTCCTTTCATTCCCAAGAGCAGGTAAAGTAATGAAAGTGTTCAACACTATCATGCAATTCAATGCCACACCTTTCATGAAGGAGTTCCTTATCTCTGTGCTTTCCCAACAGAACCCAGTATCCTTCAAAAAAGTATACTAGAGTTCAAGCAAAAATATCACCACCTTGGATTCTCACAATACACCTAAGACACTCAAAGCCTTGGAACATCAGTTAAAGGATGTTAAGCAGCATATTAAACAAAGGGAAGTTATAATGATTAAACCCCAGAAAGCCCATCTTGCACATCAAACATTGATTTTGGGTGGGAAGAGTGTAAAGATTACTGAAAACTCTTTTCAAGACTGCAGGAGGTGAAACAATTACAATAATCTAATCCTATTAGAAAAAAAAAAAAAATTACTGTACCCCCTTAGGACAAAAGGGGGAGAGCCGACTGTTAAATAAAACTTCCTTGTAGCTCTAAAGTTAGAATTTCCACATAGCTCTGAATTTAGGCAAAGTCACAAGGGTAATTAGTTCACGTGTTCACCACCTATTGTGCCACAACACAGAAACTAGCTAAATAATGCAACCAGTGCAAAACTTCCCTGGACACTGCCAGCCAAAGGTTGGATCCTGCAAGGTGCTGCACCCCATGGCAGCTGAGAGCACACCACACCTGTTAAAACTGGGATATTTACATTTTTCTTTCCTTTCAAAACATAAAAGGCTCAACGTGCACTTGAAAATGCACTCAGTCACTCTGCAGTAACAGGGCAAGTTTTAGACTGTAGCATGGTTGTCACTGTTCACTAGTATTTGTGTTAATGTGCAACAAGTTAGTAGAACGCGGACGCAACTGTCTTGGTAAGTTTTGTGTGTCTTATTCTTTGTTGGTTCAGGAAAAAAAATTTACATTTTGTCTAAAAACTTGATTTTCAGTAAATACATTCTCCGGTAATATTTCTAAGACAAGAACATTTTGCAAAGATCATTAACTCTCAATGTCACTATCTTCTTCAGGGCAAATACATGATTATAAATGTACGTTCACATATACACCCATCTAAGTATGTTCAGACACTGTTCCAAGGACATCTACTATAGCTGTTCTTTTAAACTTCTCATGCAAGACTTTTCAATAAAAGAAAAATTCTACGCGGTAGACTTCTTTCAGATAAAACTCTCACGTAACTGCCTACACAGTGTATTTTCAACCCCCTCCCCGTGCACTTACCGCAATGTAGCAATGGCAACATCACCAGTGAAGACTGGGTTTAACACTTCCCTCACATCATTTACACCTTGCTTTGCTTGTTAATTTAGATGATTGCATACACTGTGTTACCTACACCTGGGATCCCATTACTCTATGAAGACAGCTTCTTAAAAAATGCTGAAGTATTGGTATAAAATGCATTTATTAGTAGAGCTGGAAATACACAGCTTTATATTTACTACAGTTTATATTTACTATGTTATAGTTTCTCATGCTTACTTTCTCAATTTTTTTTTTTTCTTTTCTCTTCTTATGGGACTTATTTCTTTATTTGTAATTACTGTTTTCCTTCATTACATACAGATAATTTATTAAATCTATTTCAAAGTTTCTAAATAGCAAAAGAAGTCGTCACACCCTGAACAGATAATGATACCTTAAGAAAAAGTGACAACCTGTTCATAAACTGTTCTGGTAATAAACTGGTTCATTTGCTTCCTTTATTTTTATTGCCAGAATGGGTCTGCTTGAAAGCAAGATTTCTACTGCTACAGTATCTCATCTCTTCACTCATTTCAAGCTATAATCCTTTAGTTATCACAGAGGTGGTGACTTGCCAAAATAAGAGAGTAGGACTCAAATGAAGAAAAGGTAGTGGAAACAGATCCAATTTTCTTGTTAATGCAAGAATAATTAAAGTAAAAACAAAACCAAAAGCCACCAAAAAAAAACCCAAACGTGGTTTATTGACAAAAATATTTTCTGTCTAGCAGGTTAAGGATTTTTCTAAAAGGTGCCAGAAGGCCTTTATACTTACTTCCTCATCCTCCTCTTCCTCTTCATCATCAGACACAATACTATCATTTAACGGCTCTTCTAGAAAGAAGCAAAACAAAATGGTGTAAGAGTACATTTACCACTTAAAAGAATCTCTAGTCATTGCCCTTCTTTTACAAGAGTAATATTTAGCTTGCATCTCATATAGACATCCCATTCTTTTCAAGATAACTATTGGAATTATTTGCTCCTATAAAGCATTCTAGAAATCACTGAAATCAATATCTGAGAAAATGGCAGAAACAGAAACACTCTGGAACAGTTCTTTTCTCATAAATCCCACTATGATGTCTCAGTGTATTTATCAACAAGACTTAAATGAAAGTGTGTGCACTTGCAAGTTTGTCTAGTTTTCAACTAATTGTTAATAAAAGACTCTACTTCTCCCTACAAACACTTCAATATTATACTGCTTTTATATGTAAAAAGATAGCAGTCATGTAGAACACTTATTGCAACTTTTGGACAAACTCATTTGCCTAGGAAAAAAGCAGCCAGGCTTATGCTGGAAATCTGTACACTCAACTTTTACTCACCAATCGGACAAAACCTTTGAAAAAAAACCATTCACGTGTAGAAGAGGAACGATTCTGTAACCCTGATGAACAAATATCGCATAGTGGCAACACAATGCTTAAATACTTTATTTGTTCTTTTACAAGCTAGAACCGTAAGATATGCTGTCTTCTGCTCTTTCCAAAAGCCAAAGCAAGCAGTCAAACTTGTTCTATTTTTACTGTACAGAAAGATTTAATCCGAATTCACCTCCTTTTCATTATTTGCTTTCTCTTTCTTCAGCCTTCCTTTCAGCCACATGGAACATAAAATAAAATAAATATTCCACCTCCTCATACTTGTCTGTATTAACAAAGCATCTACAACTCCTCAGAACTATCAACATACTCTCCAAAAAGGATGGTCTCTGCCCCCTGTTCAGGATAAGCCATTTCAGATTAACAAAGCTATACTTCTCAACAGAGCAAGAGGTGAGCAGAGACAGATCTAGTCCCTAAATCCTGCTTTACAAATTGTATCACCTGTTTATTTCTGCAGTTGAGAGCAGTCTCTCATGCTAGTGGCCTCACAGTAATGGAAGAAAACAGTCAAGGTCATTCTATTTACAGTCCCAAAACTTTGGAATTGACACCTACTTAGCCTTTTATTTCTTCTTTCTAATTGTAACACAAAAGGAAATTTTAAAATACATCTGACATTCAAATCTGGACATTCACTATTCACCCTCTCTCAGACCATCACACTATTGTTATTCTTTGAGAGTTTCAATGCCAAGTAAAAACATGAGCTCTCTTATGGCTTTTGTGAAAGATTTACAGCTCAGATAGCTGCATCTGTTCTTCTGACCTGAATTGAGCTGCTTGATAATAAATTCAATCTGTCGGATCATCTCTGCATTTCCTTCCTTGATAAAGCAGCGCAGAATTTCTTCCATTCCCTGGAAGTAGTGGAAAACATTGCTAGATCAGTATTTCATGTGACCACAGTGACAGAGTTTTATTAGCTAAAAAGCCATTGTTTTGTCAGGAAAAACAAAGGTAGTGTGAAACAAACCACCGTGTCCAGCTCTAAGCACTCCATTTTGTCCATACACTTCCCAAAACCAAAATAAATATGCTGTCTAGATTGCTTCTAGGTTTAAATACAAAGTATCCATTATGAACAGCAAATTTTTACAATAGATCTGCTGCTTCTGCCTTCTGAACTCAGTACACAGTAGTCAACAGAAAAGGGCAAATTTGCATTCACAGATACAACAGTGCAAGGTTCAGAGAAGGAAAGTAAAAAGCAGGACCAACTTTCACCTCTTAAACCCAGTTTCTCTCTTTGTGGCCCCTTATAGGTTTAATGTTGTGTCTTTAATGATTTAAGACGACTTTCAATCCTCTGTGCTTTGTGAGGTAAAATGCAGACATAATTGTTGTCAGATGTAACTCTCTAGGTTAATCCTTAAGATATAAAGATACACTGCTATCCCAGGAACAGCTTCCTCAAATCCAGAAGTCAAAACACATTCATTACCATTAGACTAACTTTCACAGGAGATCAATTCCTAGTTCTGCTAAAACCTTCCTCCTGCTGCCTTCCCCAGCTAACCATGTCTAAGGCAGAAACAAAAGCAGCAAGAGGAACTCATCCTCTTAGTGGCTATTCACTGGTGCAGAATGAGTTAAATAAGGGGAAGAAGTAGCAAGTCAGCTGAAAGTCTCCTGGGCCACATCCAGTCTATGAAATTCTAGATGGACAACACAATTCTAAAATAACACCTTTAATTTATAATTTAGATAGAATCCTTCACACTGCTGGGGCTCCACTTCTGGGAAAAGACCAGCAAGTATGGCAAAAGTGTTTGAGACATACGTTCACACCTGCCTGAATACCAAAGGTGGAGGGCCTCTTGTGGATTCCCTTCTGAAATGCCATGGCTCCTACCTCACAGCCCCGCTGCACACTGCTCAACAGGTACCTGTGTGAATGCCATATTTAGCATATGCCTTGATCTTTGTGCTATGCAAATAGCACTTCTTACCATTGCTCTGGCTTCTTCTCGGACAGAAGGGATGGCAAGAATGCTATACAGTGCTCCATTCACATATGGTTGTATCTAAGAGGAAGAAATAGTCATACCACTTAGAAAAACTCTTACATTCACCCCAGTTGACTATAAGCAAAATTTAAGAGCGAAGGTGCAGAACAGCTATGTTCAGAGATTTTAAACAGGCTAGCCTGCACTTGCAAAAATTGTCACTTGGGAAGCAGTGAACTTTTAGGATGCAAATATATTGTGATATGGTTGATCTAAATTAGTACTGCTGCACACCGATTCCCCCCCTTCTGAAAATGTATTCTTGCACATTGACCTAGCCCTAAAAAAAAAAAAAAAAAAAAAAAAAAGGAGAAAAGAAAAAAGAGAAAGAGAGAAGGAGACGGAGAAAAAGAAAAAAAAGAAGGAAAAAGGAAGGAGGATGGAGGAAAAAAGAGGAAAAAAATAACAAAAATGAAAAAAAGGGTTAGTTTCTGACAAACTCTAGTGTCAGTACAAAAAATAGGACAAAGAACAGGACAAGACTGTGTCAGCATGAGCGCAAGACAGGCTTCAAGCATTGTAGCCTTAGGCAGGATGATAAAAGCTGTAGCAGTTTTCAAACATTCTCTCACTTCGCTGCCTGTTACTGTCCCTCAGCAGAGGAAAAAAAACCAGCTAGTATGAAAGCTCTGTATTATTATGGTTAGTGAAAGCCACCAGATCCGTCAAACTAATTTAATCAGCACTTATGTGACCCTTTGTATTGGCCAGTTACTGTTGGAGCACGAAGATTTCCAGTCATTCTCTGTCTATACCCTTGGAAAAATGAACAATGAGCTAGGCTGGGAGCATGGGAAGCAAGATAAGGGATTGGGATTTACACAAGGATTCCACAGCTTCTCAGAAAGCTCTCCTGGCACCCAAGAGCATTGCCTTCTACTTTTGACTTTGATAACAAAACTTCTATCAGCTGTGCTGGTGCAAACTAGGTTGTAAGAATGCACTCTCAGAAATTTTAAGGCCATTCTAAGGCACAGACTTCAACAGTATGATAGCATTTTCTAAATACTTCAGTCTAGGGACTGGGATGTTATTTTGTATTAGTATGTATTGTATTAACTCTCATGATTCATAAAAAAGAAGCCAGTGAAACAGTACAATAAAGGTATGCCAAGTTTCATCTTAATCAAAACAGTGCTAGTAAAGAACTGATCTACATCTTCAAATGAATTCATAAAACGTGGAGTAATCACTTCCTCCAAATTTATTCTCTATTTTCAGTTTAAGTGATAAACAAAAAACCTGATGATATAATCATTGTGTATAAACATGAGACACCAGAGTTTATATTTCATTGCACATTGCACTATCATCAAGGAATCAACCTAGAATAGCCTGGTAAAAATGCTGCCTCCCTATGACTTCAGCTTCATACAATATTTGCCTGCATTTTCTCCTGCCTTGAATTTTACTCCACAGTTAAAGAAGTGACCCTCTGCAGAGACAGCTAAAGCAATGCTTTATACAGCAGACAGCAGATATCAGAGCGATGTGTTGAAAAGCATTGGGTAGAAATAACTAATAATTTTTAGCATTTTCCTCTGAGGTAGTTTAATTTAGCATCTAAGATGCAAGCATGTCTAGAGTCAGAAAAGAAACTTGAACCACAAAAGGGTTATGTGGCAGGTTAAATGAACTGGTAGATAAAAAGATATTAGAGCTTGAATGACACAGGTATACTGCTTTCTTATAATATTCCTTAAAACTACTAGCAAATTTGCTTCTTTGCACCTGATGGTTTTGCATAATGGCTTGCACCACACATTTTTCATCTAATGAACTAGTTAAGCTTGAGATGATTTCATGTGAGATGACATTTAAACAGCATCAGAAACTGCAATCAAGAAGGCACATGGACTGCATGATAACTATGCATCTGAAAGACTTTGCTTCTTAGCTGCCAACATTTGTTAAAGGAAAACATAATTATGTCTAGAAAGACCAGTGCCCAACAAAAAAAGAAAAATTACAGAATTATGAATTTTAGGAAAATTTCATGCAACTTAATTACATGTGGGTCTAACAAGGGAAACAAAACCAATTTACTTTTTTCCATTTCTTCCTTTCTTGCTTTTTTTATCTTTAATTTTTCTTTCCACCTTTTCCTTAACCCAAAGTTTGCTGTACAAATACCTCATGATTCTCATGGCCAAGAAGATCAGAGAGGACTTTGAGCACATGGTTTGCGACCCTTGCACACATTTTCTTCCCTGCAAAGGGAGAAAACATAAATATGCTTTAAAAAAATTTAACAGATCAGAGTGAGCTGCTTACTACTTAAACTCAGTACGAAATATAATTTACACAGAGCAATACTGTTCCTTGTCCCTGCCAAATGCTGCTCAACATAACTGAGCTGAAATCAGTGGAGTTACTCTGGATTCATACAGTTGTAATCTTGGACAGGATGCAACACAAAGGCATTTTTAAAACTTTAACAAAGACATTATTTTTTTTCTGGCAAGCAGTCAATTTTTCACCCTTACCTTACTTTCCTTTTTAAAAGGAAACTTACTTTAAGCTTCTTTTAAGTCTCTTGGGACATTGACAAGACCTTATTTTCTGGGGGGGAATCTCTGTGTTGTAGAAGCAAAGCATGCAAGTATTTCACTCCACAAGGTGAAGGTTAAGCTCCCTTGCCATTACTGATCAACTCAGTTCTGACTTCCTTTTATGCGCACAAATCTCCCACACAAGTAAAAAGTGTCCTTTGAAAAGTGGGCCTGGAACATAGGAATGGCAGTCCTCACATGAGGATATGAAAAAATAATCAAATCTTAGAGGGTTCCATTGATTAACTGTCGTCTTAATTCTTTAGATTTTGGTCAAGCTAACCTCCATAGTTTGGGACTCTTGGGAAAGAGATCTGCTCAAAAGCATGGGTTAGAACACTCAAATATCTCTGGTTATGCGAGTACCTGCTACTAATTATAATCACTTGAAAGAATCCAGGTATATCAAGAGAAAAGGATTCACAGTTTTCCCTATCTGTTTTTTGGAATAAGGTTGTAATTCAAAATGTAAGACACCTGCACTCCGCAGACAAAGATTCATGAGCAAGGCAACAGAATACTCCAGCGTGTAATCAGACAGGCAATCTGTATCTGTTAGAACATCAACCAGCCAGAAAATGAGCCCATCTTTGATCATTGCCGACTGCAGTGCACGCCTAGGATTAAAAAACAAAAAGCCCACAAAAATCAGACCACGTCATAAATAGCTTTCAAATATACTTATAGCTAATATAAGCACATTAAAACCCTGTGTCGTGGTTTAACCCCGGCCAGCAACTAAACACCACGCAGCCGCTCACTCACTCCCCCCCACCCAGTGGGATGGGGGAGAAAATCGGGAAAAGAAGCAAAACCCGTGGGTTGAGATAAGAACGGTTTAATAGAACAGAAAAGAAGAAGCTAATAATGATAATGATAACACTAATAAAATGACAACAGCAATAATGAAAGGATTGGAATGTACAAATGATGCGCAGTGCAATTGCTCACCACCCGCCGACCGACACCCCGCCAGTCCCCCGAGCGGCAAATCCCTGCCCCCACTTCCCCGTTCCTATACTGGATGGGACGTCACATGGTATGGAATACACCGTTGGCCAGTTTGGGTCAGCTGCCCTGGCTGTGTCCTGTGCCAACTTCTTGTGCCCCTCCAGCTTTCTCGCTGGCTGGGCATGAGAAGCTGAAAAATCCTTGACATTAGTCTAAACACTACTGAGCAACAACTGAAGACATAAGTGTTATCAACATTCTTCGCATACTGAACTCAAAACATAGCACTGTACCAGCTACTAGGAAGACAGTTAACTCTATCCCAGCTGAAACCAGGACACCCTGTTTCATCTACCTGCTATACACTAGCCTGCCAACAAAAAACCCCCAAAACTACCCATTTTGGCAGAATCAATTAAACTAAGGAGTTAAAGCCTGAAGAAATTGAAGATGCAGATTCTCATAGGTTTAGAGGACTAAAATGTTGTTGGGTGGGTTGGGTTTCTTTGTGTTTTGTTTTGTTTTTTTAAACCTGCAAACTGCTGAGGTAAGTTTCTTCTCTCTTTTCTAAGGCTTCTAACTCCACCTAAAATTGCATTTTCAATTGTCTTAAAATTGGTAAAAAAAGCCAGCTACATACAACAGACCCATAAAACAAATTAATTGCTTCTTCTGCCATAGGTAGCCATAGTACTATAGCACTTTTTTACTGTTGATATGACAAATGAGATTTTTTTGCTTAAATCTATTTGCTCTTTTCTCTAGAGATTCTTAAATCACATATTCTTTTAATGCAGTCTGTAGCTGCCCTCAAAGAGTATACAGAATAAAGTGCCAGGTGGTCAACTGTGATCTCCTACAACAGAAATTCCTTGCTTTACAATACAAAAAAGAAGTATATACATGTAGAAAGGTCTTACTGAAGAACACCATTTTTAATCACGTTATTTCCAATGGGCAGTAAATCTAAATTACAAAGATCAAAGCAGATATTTTCCTGGTCTTAGTACTTGGGATTTGGATTACTCCTGAAAGCTCATACACTTTCTCAGTCCTGGATTTTGCAGTAGGTCTGTGGCATGAACTGAACAAAACAAGGGAGCATCTGACCACACATTAAAAAAACAGTCTCTCACGTCCAGTATCTGGAATTAACCTACTGTAAGATTAACCATTATCTTCTAGAGAGTAAAAAACTTTCAGATTTTCAGTAGCTTAGTGCCTAGGCCCCAAAATTTAAGCTAACTTGTACTATCAACAAGTGCTTTAATAGAAAAATCATTTTCTCTAAGATGGGTTTAGGATTTCAAGCAGTAGGGTATGAAGATTTATTCTCTTTCATCTCAAATATGTATAAGGTATCATGTCAGGAAGCAGTCCAGATTTTTACCCAAAGCACATTTACATGTGTTTCATCCAAACAAGTTCTAAATAAGCCAAGTCCAAAAGCAGCCCTCATTCTTCAACATGCCCAAACAAACAAATAAAATAACCCCCAACCCTTGCAGTCTTAATTTAGAAGAAACATGAATGAAAATAACAAGACCTAAACACATCCATCTACCTCCTTACATTTAGTTAACTATTCAGGGCTGAATATTCCTCCTGAGCACTGTGAAAACAGAGTTCCTAGATCATATTTATTTGTTAAATGGGAGCAACATCACGGCCTTTACTGCTTCTGCATGGTATTTCTTTTGTGGTGGGCATTTGAGTCAGACTGCTAATGCAAAAGTAAGGAACAAGACAGGCCATGCATAGTCAGCTCCAGGAAAGAGGATCAACAGGATAAGGATGAAATCCCTGAAAAATGTTTGCAGAAAGGATGATGAAAACCTTATGCTTTGGAACGTAATGCAGCTCTTTTTATTTTTTTCTATGTAGGATTTTCAGAACTTTCTACACTAAGATTTTCACTCTGTTCAATTAAAGAATATGTATAAAGCACACAAGGCTATGGCAGATGTACATTTACTTGAGTCTTGACAGCTGGTAGGAAGTCAAGTTAATTCAGTCAGCAAAACTGAGTTCTCCTCCATAATAAATGACACTGTTTTCATCAGTCATCAGAGGTTCTGATGATTGTTATGGGAAAACCAAGTGCTCTTCTTTCTTCCCTGAACAGAGCCTAACTAGCCTGCATTTCCTCTCCTGCTGTCACCACTGCGTGCTGTACTTTCATCACCTGAGGCTGAATTTCTGCAGAGCCCCCAGAACATTCTCCCATGTAAGGGAATCCTTGTCTTCAGCTTTCAGTCTCTCCTCCAGCATTCGCAGCAATGTTGGGTTCTGAGAAAGGTAGACACGACCTGGTGCAAAAAGCGATGAAAGAACAGATGCTGAGATACCAGCTTAGGACAGAAAAGCACCCTCTCCTTGAAAAAGTAAGCAGGATTGACCTCAGTTCCTTCTTGACAAGCCACAATCTTGTGCCAAGACCCAAACAAACCTGCACAAATGAGTTGTCTAGCAGACCAGTTGCATTCAATCCAGCCACTTGGGGCATTAGAGACCCCCACTTGCCAAGTTAGTACCACACAGAATCCACTATTCCTCTTTCAGTACATGCTTTCTGATCTATCACAGTTTTGTATACTCTAGGAAAAGAGCAGATATGTCCAAAGAGCTCAGGAAAGTTAGGTGTCCTACTGCTATTGACTTCAAATGGGATTTCAGTTCCTAGCAATAGTTGTTAGCTCCTTAAGTAGCACCAAACCAAGGGCTAATTTGGGACAGGCAGAGATACAAAGCTGCATATATATGCAACCAAACAGCAGTGATGCACAAAGATTTATTCAGGTGAGGAGCAGGAAGATGCAAGAACAGCTGCACTAACTACTGTTGCACAGCCTGGTAGCAGGTCTGCCTACAGGACCTTTAATTAATGGGGATTTTTCTTCTTTTTTTTTTTTTTTTTTAACCCTCATGAAGAGATTGAAGGCTATATTAAAGGTAGCACCTGGGTAAGTTCCCACATAGACCACAAATCATCAAAAGAAATCAGAAATGCTGAATCTACAGTGTCAAAATGAAAGCTTTCCAGGTACTGAAAAACTGTTTTGAATGCATGTAACAAAAGACAGTGAATCCCTAGAAAAAGAGTGCAAATAAGGCTCTAAATTCCCACATGCAGTGACATGCATTTGTGAAGTACCTATAAGCCAGCCTTATATGAAAATGCTGTCTTTTTTTTGCAGCAGATCTCTTACCTTCTGCCAGTGAAGCAAAAGCATTGATGAGCCTTGCCATATACTGTCTGACTACCTCACTCTTAGAATGTAATAATTTCAGGACACTCCTCTGAAAAAGAAAACAAACATTAATAAAAACTCACCGAAGCAGGAAAAAACCAAAGTTAGTCTTCTATAATGTTTTAAAAGCTTCATTAAATTTTCACAGCAAACCACCTTTGAATGCGTATCGATATCTTAAACAATGTCAATATGATTTTAAATTTCCTAGTTTCCTTTTTTATTGGCAGGAGGCTGAGGGAGAGATGGAAAATTAAAAAAATAAGCAAATCAGAGCTCTTCAGCTCAGTCTGTTAAAACACCATTGAGCTCCATGGTGTAGGGTGAGAATTACAATGAACCAACACAGTTATTAGTTAAAGCTGATACCTAAAATTAAGTCAGTGACAAAAAAAAAAAAATCTGTTAATTTTGTTGATGAACTGAAATGCAGTAATGTTACCTGAATAGGAATGCTTTTGTTTGACAACTAAGAGTGTGAGAAAGCAGCTCAGTAACTTACCAAGAACACCACATTGCAAACTATTTTTAATCTGTTTTACTTCAGGCATTACTTACACATAACTTTCCTCTTACAGAAATTTACAGGGAGAAAAACAGATCATTGATTTAATAATCCTTTAACTTTTCTAGTGAAGTTACTGTTGCAATGACAATGGGAGCCACAACATAACAAGTAGGCCCACTGCTTCAAAAAACTGGGTAACTCAACTATGTACAAAATTCACTACTACAAATGAAAAAAGTTGTGCTTTTGTTAGCAATAGTATTGGATTATCAGTGACTGAAGCAACCTTTCAAAATCAACATACCAGCAACTCCCCTTTCTAAAGAAAGGTAACGATCTATTCCAAATTCACGGAAATACTGTTGAACATGTTACTACAAGTGCATAATCAGATATTCCATAGAGGTACTGAGACTGAAGTCCGAACTTAGTTCTTATCCTAGATCAGTGAAATGGATTGAAAGTATTATCTAACAATACATAATCACTCAAAAAGAGACATAGCATCTGATAAGCAAGAGCTAACTCCTAAGTAAGGGGCTCAGTAGGCTTCTGCTAAACTCACAGACATCAAGCACCAGGAGAGGTGACAAACTTCCACTTGTCTGCAAGAACTGTATATACACTGAAAGCTCTTATAATGCAAAGCTTTGTCCATCACATTTAAAGACTGGGATGCAGAAGTTAAATGTGTCACATGATTTTGGCACTACTACTACTTTTTTTTCCCCTCCAGAGTCTGATAAATTTTTCTGAGCAGCACTTTATAGAAACAAATGAGCAATATCACATAGAAGTTGGAGGAAAACCCCTTCCAGCTGACCTGACAGCTGCTGTGGCAATCTAGGAGGTCATTACTGATATAGGCTTGCAGGACAGTGTCTCTCTGTTCCCCAGGATATGATGTTGTCAAGCGCTAAAATAAACAACAACATAAATAAACCAGTCAAATAAATAAATGGTAATGTGAATTGATGACCACTGAAGATTTTAAAGGTGCTGATACCCCATAGCTGAGAAACCTCTTTTCATGGGAAGGAGGAATTCAAGCTCAGTGATCTAAGGGAAAGAGATGAAATGAACTGTTACTTGGGAGCTGTCATCACTGTCCATACAGGAAGGATACAGCATTACTTCCCATAAAGTTAAAAAGCCCTCTAATAGCTACAGATGTGGTGCTTTTCTAAAACATCTGAGACAGAGTACTGGGCTAGAAGAACCACTGGTCAGACCCAACGGATGTTTTTTTTATGTGAAAATGGACACTGAAGCTTGATCAGAATTCCACTATTATCATCTTTCACGTCTGTCACTTTGAACACATCAGCTTCCTTTTCAGCAGGAAAATGTAACTTCCTGTTGTCACCTTTAATTTTTCCGAAATATCATTACATGATCCGAGTCAACCAAAAGGTAGGCTCTTGTAGAATACCTTGATTATAAAGGAAAACTGGTGATTAGAGCCAGGTATTTCTTGGATACAGCAATATTTATATAAATCTAAAACAGGGCAATACATGGAAAAAGGAACTGCCTAAAACAACAATTTCTTTGAAAACACATCAGAAATTACTTCCACTGAAGATCCCAGTAATTCCTATCTGGCTTTCTTCAGATGAGGAGGACACCACTACAAATAGATACCTACTGCCTGGGCTTTCTTCATCATCTCAAGAGTCTTAGCAAGCTTCACTGACAAAGAGAGAAGTTGCCTATAATGCTGAACTGATCACCAGAACAATCATCTTCCTTGCAAAATGGATTTTAGTTCTGGATCCCTCCAGAAGGGACCTATTTCTTTATTTCTACAGAGGCCCTCTCCCTTACCCAGCGCAGAGCCTGCAGTAAGAAGGCCTTGAGACGATCATTCCCTGTAATCAAATCTTTCTTCAGCTTCTCATAATCCAATGAGGGCAACAATGGCACATCCTGCATCTTCCTACAATGCAAATGGGAAAGACAATCATCAAAACTCTCTCTCCTTATTCAGTGCAGCTGATGTTACGGAGATGAGAAGAGCCAAAACAGGAAGTCTGCTTCAGAAAAAGAGCTTCCACATTTTTACACCTTTGTTACTTTTATTACCATGTCAGAACAACAGACTTTTTAAACTTGGATTTATTTTTTCACCACGCGTGCAGCTCATTTACCATGATAACTTGCAGACACTAAACGCTGACAACTAGCCAATTGATGATCTGAGCATTTCAGTGGCACAAAACAGTACAGTAACTTCCTTTTTTGCCCTGTGTGGGCCACAAGAGCATGGGGGCAGCAACTTGTGGCTCTTAGCATACGGTTATAAACAGACACAATAACAAGCTGCAGCTCCAGCTTTACCTTTAAGCCCTCATGCACACAGAAGTGTCTTCTCCAAGGCAAAGGAGGCAGGCTGAATGGATTTTTACAGGCTGGACTACGCTGGCTTAACATAAGACTTAATACAGGATCACTTCCCATGCACCAGTACTATCCTGCTATTTTGAGTTTTAACACTGCAATAGAAGTTTCCCTTAACAAAATTGATTCCTGTCAATGCTTTAATTTTAATATTTAAATATATTCAACTAAGAAATTTTTACTCCTATCTTCCTATCCTATCAAAACAAATTTTATGTATAATTGTCCCTTTAATTTTCTTGTAAACAACAGAAGGATCAAAACAGTGTCTCAAAAATGTAATAAAACCTTCACCTCAGATATACCATCTTTGTTCGATCTTATAAGCCAAAACTTAAGACAGTCACAAAAAAAATTAAACTTGAAGCACCCAAAAATCCATGTTACCAATTCCCCTCCTTTTCCTGGTTTTGTGAGAAGCAAACCAATTACAACGACAGGACTGTAATGTGCGGAAACAGTAAAGAAAATACAGCAACCAACTCACAGGTGTGCGGTGACAGATTTACTGGATTAGCAACATCCTGCTGAAATTAGGATGTTACTGAACCTGCTCAACAGAAGAATACAGATCACACAATATTTGCATACAGCATTCACTGAGATCAGAGGAAGCACACAGAGGATGAGTGATTCCTATTTGCAGACAACTGGCAGTGCACTTCAGTTTACAAACCCCTCTTCTTCTCTACAGATACAAATGAAGCTCAGCAATAAATACTTACACAGGGGCTAAAGATGCTCTTAACATTGTGGAAGCCTGCATCAGAAAAATAAAGAAAAAAAAGAAATCACAACAGATTAGTCCAAATTTCACACCAACAGTGTTACTTATGAGGTCCACAGTGTATTCTTTCACTGAGGTTCTGCAGTTCTTTTCCTATAGCACCTATGTTGAAAAATAGAAGCACAGCTAAAGGAGAGGACTTCAGAGTTTATCTTTCTTTTCCCTTAAAGTGTTTCACAGGTAAAAACCTCCTTTGCTATGAACTGGCTACGTTATCTTCACTGCCATACATTACCTACACTTATTACACCAAAAATTACCTACACTTGAAGCATTAAAAAAAAAAAAAATACACATAAAGGGAAAAAAGTGAGTAGAAACTACCATCTGAAGCCCACTGAGGAAGATGAAAAACTTGCTAAACACATTTATTGACTTCAAAAATTTTTGTACCTTAAAGTTGCAGTAATATTTCACTGGAGACCTAGCATGTATTACTGCATTCAAATTTGCTGGAATTCTTTGTTTCGACACTAATGTTATCAGAGTGCCTGTTGCTGCTAATGTATATCCCTATATATAACTACTAATACGTGAAGAAAAGACTAGGTATTCTAGTATGGATAAAACCCAATATGGAACAGCATGCCATTTCTCAGTGGTTCTGCCTAGGATAAGTTGAATTTAAGCCTGAATTATTTCCTCTCTGATGCAGTGCGACACAGAGCATATGCAGGCACCACTGCTGAACAAGTCAAAACTTAAAAATATCAACATCATATAAAAGTTCCATATAAAAGTTGTCTGCTTCAGTAATATTTTGTGCTAGAGCTACTTGTAGGTGAGCCAGGAAGCAGCAATTCTGGCATAAGAGTGCTTCATATCATGCATTCTGATGTCAACTACATGCCATATTCGCAGAATATTCAGTGTCGTCTCTTTGTGTTGATCTCCCTATTCACTTTCTAAAAAATCTCTCATTACCACTTATGCCTTTAAAACTGGTCTTCTCTTCTAACCTAGCCTCTTTCAGTAGGAGCTATATAATCAATGTCTATTGTCAGATTTAAAACTGAGGGGTTGAGGAGACAAAAAGCATGAAATACCATAGAGAATATTGAATTACACCAGCTGAAATATTTTTGAACACACTACCTCATGGGTATCCTTTGTAATACAAGGAACTCCTCTCTTAGATGTGAAATAAGCTTATACACACATTGGAAAGCATTTTATATTATGTTTAAGTCAATGAATGACTTGTACACAATAGACAATTAACAGGTCATACACTTCAAAATTAACCTGTCTTGACAGCAGTTCTCAAATCATGGTTTATTTTACACAATACAAAAGTCTTTCAAAGTATTGTATCTTCCTAAACTGTTTTCCCCATGTTTATTTGTATTAATTTTCCTTAACATTTTTGATAAATATCAAAAGCTAACTTCTGTTTAAACAAAACTATTTTCCCAGTAAAAAGCTATCATCTTGTACCCGAGTGTGCAATGAAATCACAGATCATTTTCATTGCCTTCCTCAGCACCCTTCTCCATTAAAGGAAACGGGGAAGAAAGTGACTATAGTATGTTAAAGCAAAAGAAATGAGAGCGCCCTTGAAGATGAGAAGAACAGTATTGAGAAAAGTAATAGAGCAGGTCACTAAGAATAAATAGATGTATATAAAAGCTCTCTGCTTCTCAGCAGAGTCCTTTTTACCCACCACTTCTTTGCTGCCTTAGAAAGAAAAACATGTGCTCCAACCAAAATCTAACTAAAGGATATATAATTGGTAAAGATACATGCATCACCCATCCATACAAATAAAACTTTTTTGGCAAGTGTAAGATTTTTGCAAGCCTTTATAAATTTCAAACTACACAAACTTCAACTGGAAAAAAGTTCAGATTTTTAAAAATCAGTCAGATCAAGCAGGACAAAGTCCTATTAATTCCCAAATTACTTTTTAAGCTGGCAGATGGAGCACAGCAAAGCATTTAGTACGATTTGGCTCTGCAGTCTTCCTGCATCAAAAAGGTACCACACAGTGAGGCAGACCCTATACTGGAGCTCTGCGGGCTGGGTGACTAAGATGGAGAGCCTTCTTGTCCAGCACTCACTTTTCTGATCAGACCCAAGTTTATCTGTCTAGAACCTGCACAGGAGGAAGGAAGCTCTCTGAGGCTTTTGGTGTTTCTGGGAAAGCAATAAGGATACAGTTCATACTACGTCAGGTTCAATGAGGCAAAACAGAAACAGGAAAAGTTTTTCAGGGCTAGTTTGCCCTTCACTGCACCTTCATTTCTGAATCTGACTGACTATGGTCAGCACCACTGATAAGCAGAAAGAATGCCACCATGTTACAGGCAGAGATTTCCTTTCTTCATCTTCATCTACATGATTGCAATTAGTCATAAGTAAGCTAATCTGTACCCCTCCAGTATGGCACACTGAGTAAGACACTCGCTTGGGTCTCAGGAGATATGCTTCTAGCCCCAATTCAGCTACCAACTGCAGACAGAATTTAAACATGTCATTTCACATCTCTGGGCCTTGATTTTTCTCATCTGGAAAGCAGATACAGGCCCTTGATCAGCTCTTGAATAAGCTGGTTTTTGAGATCTACCAATGAATGGCAGTGTGCAAGAGCTAAAAATTATTTTGCAATTAAACAATCAAATGCTTATCACACAACTACCACAAACAGAAAACCAGCAGATTTAGTGTTTGATTATGGCAGAATAATTCTGCAAAATAAGTTAACAACAGCTGATACAGTACAGTAACAACTCTGGTACTAGTATTTTCCTGTTTTGGAATTTATTTAGGTCTCTATTTTATAAAGTAATTTATGAGAACAAGGACTGCAGTAAAATATTGCTAGACAATTATATTTCTGGGCATTTTTTGGCAGTTATGCAACACAGCAGCTCTCCTGTGGCTCACAGGGCTATGATTTCAGGGTCCACACTACTTTGGGTCAGACAGTTGAGTCACCCTGTGAAGCACACAGCCACACAGCATGCTGAGGGACAGCATCGCACACTCTCCATCTATTGCTAAATGGGTCTGAAGAGAATTTCAGTCAGTTTAGTTTTCCAACAAGTGATCCAAATACAGTACCACCAAGTGCTGATCATTCAATTTAACATCCAGGCTATCTCTTGCCATAGATTCTCAACTTTTCATCTTTTTACCCTCGTTTTTAAAGAGGAAAGACATGCAGTACCCCAGACCCTCAGAACCCCACTACCCTGCCAGCCTTTCTCCTCCTCATGCCATGGCCTCTTCAGCTCTCGCTCCCAGACTACTGTCAGTTCGGCCGGCACCACCTCTGCACCCATTCCTTGGCTGCTTTCGCCACCTCCTGCAGCAGCATCGAGGGGTGCCTGTCCCAGCACGGATACCCCCAACAAGCCATAAATGGTTTGTACCAAGTTCCACGCCTCATTTCAATGCTGGCAGATTTGACCAGTTGGAAGCAGCAGTCTTGGCAATAGGAAGCACTGGGTTATGGACTCGGGTGGAAAATAAGCCTGGGGAATATGACCCAAACTGCTGAAAATTTCATGGCTTCATTCACATAAACATTTCTAATTAAGAGAGCGAAATACAGACCCAACCTAACATTTCATTTTAACTTGGTTTAATATTCTTATTCCTTAAGCAGAGTGCTCTTTTCCACCTTACAAAGTGCCCTGCCCCACACAAGCAGGGAAGGGTAAATGCACATTAGGAACTCCCTAGCAGGCAGCCCACCAAAGCAAATACAGTTCCACCTCAGCACCTCCTTTCGCATTTCACTAGGTAGTATTTGTTTGTTTGTTTCTGTTTCTCCTCTTTGGTACAGAATCCGAGATGTCCCAATCTCAGGATATTTACCGAGTTAAACATCTTTACATAACCTAGCCCCAAAAAGCTGTCTTAAGCTCTAGTTCTTGACTTGTGCATTAGCCTTAACGAAAGGAAAACCACACCTTAAATAGAGCTGCATCCTACAAATCAGCTCTTGGGCTTACTTACGTCAGCACACTTACTTCATTTAAGACATATAATCTAGCCAGTGGAAAAAGGTCATTGCCTTCACCATTATCTCTGTACACAGCAGATCCAAAGTCAAGCTTCCACATGCATTACTTCTGGTGGGAGCACCAGCGGAACCAGCCTCCACCCCTCTCAACACGCCAGTACCAGGGAAAGCAAAAGCAATAGATTCTTGGGAACAAAAACCTGCCCTACCACCAAATTAATAACAAAACTTTTAAGTTCTTTGCAAAACTGTAGCTATATGCTTTTAAAAACGGACTTCTATGTGGCAGATACATGTAAAAGCACGAAGCCCTTTAAAATGATTCTTAGGAACAAAGGGATACATTTAACTGAAGAAAAGGTTAATACTGAAGCCTGGAAGTGGGCAGAACAGAGCCCACCAGCCTTTTGGTTTTTTGATCCTCACAGATCCGTTCTTCTCTTTCCTGGTGTTCATTCTCAAATCTAAATGGCTGAACTCTGATATCTTGTTGTTTCTGTGGCAATAGTGCAAAAACTCCAACTGTACTGTGTTTTTGAGAGAGAGAGTATTTGGATGCTGGAAAGCTGGGACTTCTTTATAACAGCTGCTTTTAAATAACTGGACAAGAGAAAGTAAAACCATCAGCACTGTGCATTCATAGCCCTCAAAGCACTCTCTACAGAAAGTAAATTCTTAATATTCTTATAAGGTTAGTAGAAACCTTACAATCTTCATCTCCAGGTGATGAATCCAAGGCCACAGACGGAAAGGCGGAGTCAAAGGCACTGCTGACAGGTAACTTCCTCATTACACATCCATCATGTCAACCACCAGATGATGCCTCAATCAGCCAAGTTTACATAGCCCCTCTTTACTACCAGTTTTCTTAGATTAAAAAGCATTTATTTCCTCAGCATTTTCCCCCAAGCCCTTTCCCCAACCTTACCTTTCCTGGAACAGGTTAAATATTAATTCAACCTTTTGAGTAACAGTATTCCTCAAATTGCCAGTGAATGACAGAGAGTGAAGAACATGGGGCATACATGACTCATCTGCAATACATGACTCCCAACATTCACAGACTTAATCTTGAAGAAAATAATTTTCATGCAAAAGCTATCTTGAGACAGAATCATATGTCATAATTGAAACGCATGCAGAAACTAGGTGTCTTAAGGAAAAGAAAAAAACACAAGAAAACAACAGCCCAAGCACAGCTTATTCTGGTAGGATCATGGGGTATGACTTATGTTTGTGTTGGTTCTTGCCAAAGCCAAACCAGGTGCCATATTAAGCCAAGTAATTCTGTCACGATGCAGACTAGCCACAGATGGCAGCCCTTCATTTTTGAACAAAGCGAGGCATGAATACGAACAGCATGGAATAAAACAAAGAAGTTCAAAGGGAAAAAAAAAATTTTTAAAAAATCAATATTTATAAAAGAAAACAGATGCATTTCATGTGCAAGCCAAAACCACAATTGATTTTATCAAATACTGTAGCCCAGTATTCAAACCAACTCCACTTTGCTATTTGATGTATATATTCACAATATGCTGAAGGCTAAAGCTGAAAGCCAGATTCTGTCCTCCGTTACCACTCTGAAAACGTGCTACAAGAACTCAGTGTAAATTCAATGCAGATTCAGAATTAATAATCAAAGATACGTGATGAATATGTGAAGAGTAAAACCAAAGTTTGAGCAAATTTTTACATATCATTAGAACTCAAAAATTTATGTTGAGCTCATTTGTTATACACTAATGACAACAAGCCTGCTACATGCAGCCTATGACAGATTAGACTCCGAGCTTGCGTAACCTGGCAGATCTACTGGGGCTATGCAAATTTACTTTGTAAGAAGACCTGCAAATGTTTTTAATTTTTTTTCCTTACTTAAACTAGAGATATCCTGTTGTGAAAACTTCCCACTTGCCATATAAAACAGATTCTCTAAGACATCTGAAGTGTACATAAAGTCACACGGTAATACTATGTGATAATGCAATGACAAGACAAAATGTCAGAAAACAGTAGAAAGCTATCTATGAATTCAAGAAATACCTCAGAATTAGATAGCTTTACAAAAATCTTATAAACAAGTCTGCATTGTAAGTTATTACATTCTACATCATATAAAGTTACATTTAACTAAAGCTACCTATACAAGGGCAAAACTTCTCTTAGCAAAGATAATTTAATTCATAACTGCTCATCTATAATCAACTTTTACTCAATCTCAAAACCGACCATTATGAGAGGGAACAAAATACTAAGCATCAAGCAAAAGGTGTCCATTATGATCATTCACATCATCAACAGGAACAGGTTGATTGATACAGGTGATCTTTTAACACAGGTGAACGTGGATAGTTATCTCTACATCAAGATAAAAAGAAGCACGAAAGAAATAGTCCCTTGCATTCAATAATTCTATGACTATTTCTCAAAACAAAATGTTGTTTTAGGCAGGAAGTTGAGTGCCCACAGGGGTTACTGTAATTCCAGGTGACAAATACATTTGAAAAAGAAAAAAAAAAAAAAAAAAAGGTAGTTTTTCTTGAAAGATGAAATCTTGTTTTACACAAAGAAAGTGATAAAAACATAAATATGGATTATTTTAAAGTATAATACTGACCAACATTTTTCAGAATTGGTGTCAATCACTTTTATGAATTGATTACATACAGAGTTACATAGAAGTAGACTCATTTCCTCTCTTTGCAAAGAATGCACTGACTATGGGCAAAATTAGATACTTATGGTGTACTTGTAATAATGCCAGAATACAAACTTCCATCTGGGTTACAGAAGTCACAGGCAGTACACAGAACACTGTTTTGCTTTTTCAGTTTTCAGTGAAAGAGGATCCATTTTAATTGTATGAAAGAATTTTATAGTCTTTACTACAGAAATAAAGTTTCACTTTAGAAATCAAAAATACAAATATGTAAAATATGACACACCTCTGAGGAGCACAACTCATTTTGCTGTATTATCTTAAGCAATAATATTTATTTGCTTTGTCAAAGGTGTTGTGGGATCAGCTGGTGTTGGCACACTTCAGAGACATTGTATGATATATACACTGATGTTCATGTGGAAGAAACAATTGCTTTCTGCATGCTGTAAGAAGCTGTGTTTAATGTAAAATTTGTGGACAAAGCTGCTCTTTTGTTGACATGCTGTGTTATGCATATAATGAAGCCATAAGGTTACTCAGAGCTTCTGTTCTCCATGCAGAAATTCCAGGCCTTGCGCATTTTTTGGCTCTTCATAAACCATACGAGTTAAAGTCATGACAAGTTAAAATGCACAGAAAATTGTTATACATTGTGAAATGAAGAGAAATATAGACTGTGACAGACTGAGCAGGCAATGTGAAAGGATATAAAGATATAGACACTTACATATCCGTCATCACAAGGGCTCATAGAGTAATATCCCTTTATGGGCAAACAGGCACACATTAAAATAAAGAAGATTAAAAAAAATAAGTTAACAGAAATAAATCACAGAGAAATGCACAGTTCTAAGAAAAACAACAAATCAAAATTAGCTAAAAATTAACAGACTATTAGCTTTGAAAAGAAATGTATAAGCACCTTCAGTCAATCCACATATAAGTATTTTTTAGGACTGAAATCAATGTGTCTCTCGTGATATATTTACATTACAAGTTCCCCTTTCAACACCTAGCAAACATATCTAGTCTGCACATTATTCCATTATAACTGTCAGTTAGAATAGCTACATACCAAGCACTGACACATTTATGTGAATATATGACTTCTATAGTTCACTACACTGAAGCAGCTAAGAGAGAGATACCAATGAACATGATATCGATCAGAAGACCTCAGCTTCTGAGACAGCAGCTGGAAGTATTCTCCATACTTGCTTTGACTGGAGTTTCTCACCAGCACATAATGAAAGCTGAGAGAGACAATTTAAGGTGTTTGAGCAATGTTATCAATTCCTCAACCCAAAAGGCTCCAAGGATAAACTAAGAAAAAGTCTCTGGAAGGAAACCTTAGATTTAGTTACTAAAATAAAAAATGGTGATAATTAATGGTTTGAGTAGTTTAGTACAAAATATGTCATGTTCTCTTTAATTAGACTAAAATATTTAACTTAGAACAGCTTTGTATCTAAAAAGAAGACTCTTAATTCAAAATAAAAGTACACAGTTCAACACAATGAAATAAGACCAACATTAATTATACTGCTTCTAGTATTTTTGTGCAAACCTGCCAATATTTACTTTAGAGGACATATTTGTGCAGATGAATAAGCACATAAACACTGTATTTAGCAGGTTCCCGTTTAACAGATATATACAGCCTTATACAGAAGGTATAAGAAACTTGCCACTCTTCACTGTTAGCAGAAAATAAAGTTCTTTCTATTCTTTAACCAATTTTAAAAATCTGACATTATTCTTTTTATTACCGTTACACTCTGAATTCCCTTATGTGAACAAGTATTTTAACTTTCACAGTGCTATACACACATATAGACAGTTTGTGGCGAAGACATTTTAAAATTAAATTCAAGACAAAGGACAACATCAATAGAGACCAGTAAGTGAGCAAAAGAAACCAGGAGATAACCTGTATCATGACGAGAGGACATTTCAACACACACATGACCTGAGCCAGTGAAAATGTACGTAGGCATCAAGACAAGGATGACATTAAAGGAAACTTTTAATGTTAAAGGAAACCACAAAAGGTTGGACCAGGCAGCCTTTCAAGGTCTCTTCCAACCTGGTCTATTCTGTGATTTGAGGACAATAACAGGAAAAGTTTCTGCAAACCCCTACTGATGGCAACACCTTACCTTTAGAGATGAGGAATTTATGCAAACAAAAAAACCTGCTCAAGTTGCTGCAGGTAGTTGTATCACCTGCAGCAACTTGTGAAAAAGGCATCATATACTGTATCAGCAGAAAAAACCCACCTCTTTGCTTACATAAAGAGGTAGGTTTGTTTCTTCCTTACCATATATGAGTGGTAACATACAAGAATCATCCAATGGACAGGGATGGAGAAGACTGATATATTTCATCCTAAGAAAAGCTTGCTTAGGGTAGATGCCGTTTGCTGTAACATGCATATTATTTTTAAATGAAAGAGCATATATCAACATAATGCTTGGTGAATCCACTCTGAAAGGTTCAGAGTAATTAAAAAAAAAAACAAAACAAAAAGCTTCTGCTAGACTGTCTCCTAGGTTTTATGTGATCTCTTGGTGCAGAAAACTGTTTCACAAGTAAGAAACAGAATACCTGCCACCAACTATTGCAGCTTGATGGCATGTTTGCATTTGCAGTAAAAAGCGTGTTTGAGGAAAAAAGCACAGAGCACAAGAAAAAAATTAGCCCATGCTAGTCTTTACAGCTATCCCAGAAAACGAAAAAAATTCCTCATTTACAGTTTGTAAATGACAGCTTAACTTTACAGAAGAGCTAGTGCTTTTGTCCAGTGACAGAACTAAAAAAATAATAATTTTTCCACAGCTTCAAGAGTTGTGCCAAAAGAAACCTAAAACTTGCAAGGGACATTAATTTACCTAATTGTAGCTACAGGTAAAAGTAATCAGACTGAATAGCAGTAAAAACATAATGGGCATTTATTCTATTCCATGACACAGGAGCAACATATGCAAACAACTATACAGCTTTCTAGTCACAGGAAGATTCTCCAGTGATTAACACACATCTTGACTATTGACAGAAACCATGCATCTGAAGAAGCAGTTCCTGTTTTCCCTTTAATTCAAAGGTTAGAGAATCTTACTGCATTATCCCTAATCCAAGAAATTCCAGGAAGGTGTACATCTTACTTGAATCTGAAAATCTATCTGTTTAGGACTTGAGCCTATGCCAACTTTCGATGGGGAGTGAATGTACAACGCTTCAGCAATAAACAGCCAGAATCCTCTTGGCTTCATGATGTGTGTAAACAGAAAATTGCAGGCATCAAAAAACTACAATCCATGCTTCTTACCCACCAGACAAATCACTAATAGTAAGAAAAAAAAAAAGAAGAGTTATAAAAAACAAAAACTAAAACTGAAGTAAACTCAAGAGTATTAAAGATATAAGGGACTATGATAGATCACTGTATTTAAAACTATTCTTTTCAAATTTACCATTACCCACATCAGTTCCCTGTCCAAACGAACATTAGAAAGTCAGGAATTTGATTAAATCTTCAAATGAATGTTTCCTCAGCTTGTCAGAGCTGGTGCTCTGACCTTCTATTCTTAGATCCAGACCTTTTGCTCTGACAATTCTCTCAGGTTCCTTATCTCCCAATTCAGGACCACACATGTCAAATTACATGATGGAAGATGGCGATAACATTCAACTGCAGCTAGAAAAAAAGCCTTATGGTAGAACAGGGCTTTAGAGAAGCCTTGGAAACATCTCCCAACTGTAACACAGTAGTGTGGCCTCTCTCCCACTACATGCAGCAGATGCATCCTGTTAATGGATTGTAGATCAGACTCACAAGCTGACCCAAGAGGTCACAGAGCTGGCAAGAGGCATGAAGTTGCTCTGCAAAAGAATGAGATCCAAGCCAGCTTACTGGAGAGCACAAAGCAACAGCCAACACTAGAAGCCATTGCTAAGTAAGATTTCATGGGTATGATTACACTGCGAAAGCCTTTTGGTTAAGAGATGTCATTGCCTCAGGTCTTAAAGCCAGTTCAGTAAGAAAGACTTGTTCTGGGATTTGTCCTCCCGATGTGAATTTCTTCAAGTATGAAAAGACAGGCCTTCAGCCATGGCGTGGGGGGCAAACCAGGAAGCTGATGTTTGTACAATAATAGCACACATTAGTAAGTGATACATGCTACCTTCATTGTAATTTCAAAGCCTGAGACCTCAAGGCTTTATATTACACAATACTACTTTCCTGACATTAAAAATTGAGCTCAGAGTACAATGCACTGGGAACAAAATGAAGTTTGCATACAAATAATGCCACCAAGGGTATAATCCAAGGCATACTCTTTAATTAGCTTGGGCAATACTTCATTTTGGTTACAACACTGGTGCAGTTCTCCTTCCCAGTATAACTTAAAACTACTAGCGTAGTGTAGCTGATTTACCAAAATATACTGTAGAGCTCAAGCACACATCTCAGAGAATGATGCAGCTTTAGCATTTTCTGCTCTCGGAAACCACTCCCAAACCTGGACTGTCCCCTGACTTGTGACAGTATAGATGGCTGAACTCAAGCACCTCCTTCTTCCAAACTATGTAATGCACATCCACTTATCCCCCATGTAAAAGTGGTAGAAATTTAAGGCTGCACGTCAGTAAAACAAAAAAGTAATTTCCTTGCTAATGATTTTCTTTTCTGCTCTATCTATTAGAGATATTGATCTGCCAAAACTAATTTATTTAAGGGTCTGGTCCTGACATTGGTGATGTCAGTGAGACAGGGTCAAATCCTCAATACTCAAGGTGAAGTGGGGAAAAAAATAGAACAAACCAACCACCATATTTAATGCCTGCCAAAACTCTTTAGACATTGACTTTTTTTTTTTTAAACCTCTTACTTATCTTGCCTACACAGTGCCGTAATGGTAAGGATGAGCAAAGGAGCTGCCCCTCTGCTAGCCTCTTCCCTTTGCAATTATACAGGTGACTGCTCCTTACAGCAGCAGGAGTTTTGTGAAATGGAATAGCTGGAAAGACCACACTCTAGTGTCTCTAATTAGTTATGAGCGAAAAGTGAAGGGACCTTCCAACACAAATCCAGCACAGATGCTGCAAACTCATGCTACTACTTAGTCTGGGTCATGATGCCTCCAGCTTTATTCCAAAACTTATGTGAAAACCTGAAACCACTTAAGAATAGAACAATAACATCTAAGTGTATTACAATGAGGTATTTTGAATCCTTGGAGGAAAAGTAATGGGATGCCTTAGTAGCCTAGTGGCAAACGGAGTTGTTTTTTCGGCCATCTCATCTGGCTTCCTGGATCAACAGAGTCAGGGAGTGTTTAGAAGTATTTTGGGATGATGAAGAGCAAGTTTCATTTTTCTTCTTGAAGATGGGCTATATATATTTTTTTCTTCTTACACTTATTTGTGTTTCTACATGTTTGCTATTCATGTATAAAACCAGAACTCTCTACATGGGAAACAAACAAGAAAACATGATCAATCAAGTGTGGACAAAAGGGTAACATAAGGAAACCTGGTTATGATGCAGTGAAGGTCTACAAGCAAAGACTGTGATTAGCCCTCCAAAGCTTGGCTAATGCCTCAGACAGCCCGAGTGTGTGGGTCTGCTTGTATAAACAACCTTAGATTTCAACCACAGTAGCTACTATAAACTCACTGTCAAGGAGTGACCTAAACCAGCTGAGAAACCCTTAATCTAAACAGTCTCAGTGCTATAGCTATCCTGGTCCTTCACTAGAGAACTTAGCTGGCACAGCAACTACCTCAATAGTGTGGATGAAGGAGCAATAAAGTCACACAGAAATAGTTACACTAGTAAAGCCTAGTATAAAAATAAATACAACTGTGCCAGAAGAACACAGCCTTACTCAGCTTAACCTGGCTAATTTGGGACAGAAGGGAGGCAAAAATTACTTCCAGGAGGGAAAAAATCCACCACCACCAAATCCTCTTTCTCTGACCTACCTACATAGCTGGAGACTGTGCTAAAGTGGCCATAGTGGCATAAGTATAATGGCAAAGGCACTTCCAGAGCAGAAATGCTTTTAGAGACACTTTTAGAGAAGCAGGAGTAAATAAACATGATGCGTAAGATCAACAATCATTTCACAGCTGAGCATCTTTTAGTAGAAGGAAACAGAGGAAGTATGGCTGCAAGAGATTTTGAGCGGTCACCTAATCTGTCCTGGAGGAGCAGCCAAGCATCAAACATTCCTGGTAAATGGTAACCATTTGTCTACCTTGTTCTTAAAAACCTTTAGTGACAGAGATTCTGGCTGAAATACTGTGCTTATACACTGCTGCTTACACGCTTCTTCAAAGATCGCTTATTGTTCTTAAAACTCTTAAGTCTTTTTTTCATAGAGAAGGAAACAGATGCCTATACCTAAAGGCTAAACCATACAAGGACAGATGTTTATGTTAAAATAGCATGTGATAAGGGTGCAGAAAGACATATGCAGTCTAGCAATAATCCACCCAGATTTTATCAGTGAAGACACAGCTTCAGCCACTTCTGCACTCTCTGCAGAGTGGATAAAGAAACAAGTCAGCATCTTGCATAAGGATGACACTCTTCCCTCTGCCCCCTTCCCAAAAGGGTTCAAGAGATCAGAGGATCAACTTGAGATAGAAAGAAAAGAAACAGTAAGAGAGAAACCCTGGGCAGATGGAGCACCTTGAAAGCACAGGAGAAAAAGAGAAGCCTTGATGCAAGTAGAGAGCAGAAACAGATAGAAGAGGGCACGTGGCCATACAGAATGGATGATCTCAGTACAGGGAAGGGGAGCCGGGAGACACACACAACCCCAATGTCATATGGCAAAAACGCAGAAGACTACTGGGGTACATAAAGCATTATCTTGGAAAGCCACTGGCAGGGAAAGAGGGAAGACCCCTGAAAATTGTTGGTTAGAAGAAAGATGCGGGGGGAGGTGGGTACATTATGGAGTGGGACGTGGCATAATCATGCACCATGGACAAGGTATAAATCTGAGGAGAGAGGAGTTACAGACAGCCCCTAATGTTGAGGTAGCAGACAGAGATCCTGGTTCCTTCCTGAAACCCTGGGATATGCAGCCTCCTAAAGCTGCTAAGAGTGCACCTCCTAAATACACAGCAAGTCAGAGAAAGGAGTTCTGACCACTGACAGGGAAGTTAGGGCATTTAAAACAGCTTGAAGAGCAATGAGGAATACTATTTATATCTGAAAATATTAGCACATAGAAAAGAAAAGGTAACATTTTATTATCTCCTCATCTTTCTGTAACAGATTTTCAAGAGGAACAAAATGTACCAATAGCGTCATTGTTATTAAAAGCCTTGGCTAGAATAAGGAGCAAGAATCTTATTTTCTTCTGCTTTTGCTTTGACACTTCACAAAGCTCTCCTACTACAAAGTTAAGTATGCATGAATGTCTGCCACGGCAAAAACAATAAGCACAGTTCACGACTTTGGCTTGTCTTTGTAAAGCAGTAGCACACAATATTTTAATATTAAAATGTTTTAATGCAGCTTTAATATTAATACTTATTTGAAAAATTTGAACAAGCTAGGTATTAAAAAAGATTGTACCACTGAACAGCTCTTACACTATCATTAAGTAATTTAAAATTTCACACCCCCAGGCACAGTTTCACAGATACTAAAAACTATCCTAAGCTGATTCTGCTGCTGGGGTTAAAAAAAGCTCCGTCTCCATTTAGGCAGAAGAGATTGAGCAGAACATTAATGGGTACAAGCAGCTAGGTATAGTGCAGGCATCTGAAAAGGAACAAGAGGCTGGTGAAATGGGAAGTTAAAAAACGTAGGGATCCTGAGCTGCTTATCAATAAGATCAAAGATCCTTAGATACAGGGTTAAAGCCCATCTGTAAATCAACAAGGTGGCTTAGGTGTATCATCTAACTACCCATCTATCAACTAGCTCTTACAAAAAAGGGAAGTCCTCCCTTTCTCCTCTTTTCCCCATTTGTTCTCATGATCCTGTCTGATGCTTCTCCTTTAGATGGCTAAGCCAATAGATTCTAGGGTTATAGGAGCATCATTGACAGCACAAAGGAACAGAGCATGTATCCAGAGCTGAGCAACACCACCCCCCCTTTCTAGCTAAATTAAATTGGCTAAGATGTGCCATCAAACCACAGTTTTAGGGGTTTGGGTTTTGTTTTTTTTTTTTAAACATTCAGTTAGCATTTTAACAGATACACAGCTTACTGTTATCATAACAGAATTAACCATACTTACACAGCTATAACTGTGTAACCGTGTCATTCACCAGCATTTGAGATCAATAAAACCTTATGTATTACCATATTCTTATACAAGCTTGGACACATTATGTTTTGTCTTTACTATCTCACATTCATTGTTCAATATACAGCTTAACTGGTATTGTCTTTTGAGATAGTTACTGTAAAAAAACCCAAACATTAATACTTACAGTTCCAGGCCTTGTGAAATCAATACTATGTGCTACACTTTGTCTCATCTGATTGCTAAACAAGCGAACACAAACACTTTGAAGATACTCTGGCGTGATCTAAAAATTAGGAAACAAAGAGAGAACAGGATTATATAAAACTTACACTTTCTACCAGACAAGTGTTTCTATACTAAAGGTTATTTTGTTTTCTAAGAGGGCAAGAAATCACACACCTGAGACTCATCAATGTAAGCACAAGGTATATACTGCAACTGCAGTTCTGTTTAGAAACAAAGAAAACCATAAACTCTCTTCATCTGGGAATAGTTATGCTATTCACAAGACTAATCCTAAACACTTTCAGAAAGTCTAGAAGAAAAACAGAATTTGTCACACGTACGTTTGCATACAGATTTTCCTCAATCAAAAGGTAAGTTGTTCAACAGTAAGTATGAAGCAGTTTTGTACTTTAGACTTAGACAATGATATGCTGATGTGTTGTCTAGCTAAAGAGCAGAACTTACACGACTCTCTTGTGCAGCAGAGAGAATGAATATGAATTACACAGTACAACACTTTGTGTTTCAATGCAAAACATCTCAGGGTGTTTAGTTTTTTTTGTTTTGGGAAATCTACACCACAATAGAACTGCTTAATTTCAGAACAGTTATTAGCTTCCCCAGAACAGAGGCGAGAGGACTGAGATTATAGAAACGCAAATGGGGACACTTCTGATATTCTCAGACCTACAGCAAGACAACAAAACCCTTCAAATTCAGAATGCTGTAACTTCAACATGATTTTATTCAGTACCCAACTCCACTTTGGATTCAGAAATGACAGAAACCAAGATTCATAATGAAAGAGCACCCTCAGCTGGACACACTTGGGAAGGATCAAATGACTGCCCAGCCCAATGCTTACAAAGGAAATTAAACGAGCATCCGTAACAAAAGATAACCAGTGCCTGATTCCTCCACCACAAAAGGTAAGAGCGTATCACCTTGCAGAGCACTGAAGTGTGAAATGTGAGGCAGTAAATGAATGACTATGTGTTTCTTATTGTTATCGAAGTTCATGTGAGCAGATACCTTTCCTAATCTGCTGTAAACCAAAATCCACACCTAGGGGTAAATTATTCCCCTCAGTAATGATGTGAGCCAACAGTGATCGCAGATGCAGAGTAACAAACTACAAGATGTTCACACTGATGACAGCCGGAAGGTACATACTGACTTCTCAGCAGGCAGCGCAGGAACTTCTAGGTCATTCTCCCTGCTAACAATTGACAGCTCCTTTAAAAGCATCTAGAGGCCACTAACATCTGACATAAGAACAATCTTCAGATTATACAGAAGTTATAGCAGAGAAGCATGCTCACAGATAAGATGGCACAAAAAATAAAGCATAAAATCATCTTTGTATAAAAAAATACCCATAAGAAAGTTGTACCTTCTCCAGTCACATACATGTGACTCATTTCACACAGTGAATAACTCATTCACTCCTACCCCAGTTCCCTTTACCAATTAAATTAACAAGTTCAGCTTAGCAGAACAGAGAGCAAAGTTTTTCCTCAACAAAATTTTGGATGATAAGATTGTTTCCACCACAGCGTAACTTAAAACAGACCTGGCAGCAGTCTTAAATGTACAACAACCTCTGATGGGCTGGATTGCAGTCAGTAATCACAGAAATGCCCTCTCATCACTGCTAATGCCAATGCTCAGAAGGAGACTCTCACAAGAGATCTGAGTTGTCTTGTGAGATGGTGATAGTTTCTTCAAGATTTCTCAGCCAGCACAATTCAACCCATCTTCTGCACTACCTTTATCCTAGTACACAGGGGCAACAGAAGAACACCCCATCCAAAGTGCTGTGTTTCATTAGTAAAAAGACACAGTACTTACAGAAATGCCCATCACTACAAAGCTTAATTCACATTTTAGTGGCATTGTCTCTCCATTTTCTGGGGGGTAGGGAAGCAAGCACACATTTGAGTCATCCCTTACCATCTTGCCACTGACTGTGGCCTCCAAGGAATCCACCAGCTCTGCAGTGACTCCAATGAGATTATGGTAGTCCACCTGCATTTTGTTAAATCGTTTCAGGTAGGTCATGGTCCTGTGCTCAGATTCCACTAACTGTTGATGAAGATGTTGCAACATTTCTGTCAAGAGAGTAACAAAAAAGAAATAACATCACCTTTTTAACCAAAAGGACAAAAGAACCCACAAGCATTTTTACTGCTTTTAAGGGACAACTTCAACTGCTGCTGTGGAATTACTTTTATCCAAGGGGTGGAATTTCACTGCAAGGATGATTCCATGCTACTAGTGTGATTTTACTTCATCACAACAGCTACAAGTATTTATTTTACCTTAATTGCCCAAAGAAACAATTGCTTCACAGTTAAAACAGCAATACAACTATTAGACAGTAAACATCACTGAATACATTTGTAAAGAGGATACTGTTTTAAAGGTGTGTTAATACAAGAAGTTCCACGCTATCAGAGACAAAACGAGTCTGTGGGCATAGAATCAGAAAAATATATGACAAAATGCAGCTCAGACCTGGTTAACTGAACTTGCTATCTGCAGATGAGATTCATGCACTATCTTCTACACTCACTAAAGTAACAGTGGGTTAAAAAACATTATCACACCAGCAACTGGAAAGGTCAGGCAGCCACTTCAAAGACAAAACAACAAAACAGGAGAACGACAGTACCCACAGATTCATGCCAGTGTTTGTCAGATTACACTGTGAGGCTGGGTGTTTTCTCCAGTTAATTTATAGAAATAGACCACTGATATTTAGGTTATGTAGTGCTTTGCTTATTTTAAAGTAAATGCTAAGTATGCTCTATCTTTTAAGGAAAATGGTACAACTCATAGAAAAAAAACCCAAACAACATTTAAGTTATCCAGTTCCTCATCTGCTATTGAAATAATCATTGAATTCTTCGAAGTTGCAGGGAATTCTCTACTTCTACCCAAAATTTTTCAGGTGATTGCATCATTTACCGGTTGATAGTAAGCTATGAGTTACTTTTAGTACCTTCAGTTCCTGAAAATAACTCCAGTTTTTCTTTTATTTGTCTAAATTAAAAAAATAAAAAAAAAAAAACAGTTACATTCCTGATACATTTTGTTCCTTTGGGTTCAATTAGAGACAAAAGAAGCAAACTAAGCACCAAAATCTGTATCTTCCAGCCCAGTCTCAGAGCTAGCCAAATTAGCATTCTACATGGAAGTCAGGCATAGAATCTGGAGCTGCGTACCGCAGTGCACATCTTCATGACTGGACAAAAATATGAAGGAAGGCACAATAATTCTATTGTTACTGCTGACGTTTATGTATTTTGCTAGAACATTATGTTTTAAATTAGTTTGGTGAGAAGCCAGTATTGCTCTAGTGTTGTGAAAATGGCATTGTGCCCATCTGCAAACAGACTGAGTATCTACCATAGGACTTTCTGTTAAATAATGGGCAGGAATCAGCTTGACTACAGAGTTTAAAAAATTTTGGGGTTAGAGCATTCCAAACAGCCCAATATGACACAGTTTAGGTCCAAATAGACCCAAAAGGAAGAAAAACAAAGTAAGTAGCTAAGATGCAAAATTGGAACTAGAAAAACTAGTTCCTACTCCTGGCTTTGAACAGACTTTGCCCACGATCTTTGAGGAAACCATTATCCTCTTTCATGATTCACTATCTCTTTCCATAAAGACGTAGATCACATGTTACTGTAACATAGAAGCATGCAGCTATGATAAACAAGCTCTGGAGAATTTAGGTGTAGTTATTAAAAAACTGTCCCTTGCCATTTGCTCCCCTGCTCTCTGAACTCAGGCTTGAACCTCTGCTGCCCCACAGCAGCTGGCATAGGGGTGGTAATCTTCAGCAGAGGGAAAAATGGGGAGTGGAAGTGCTGTATTAGCACCATGGCTTATCTGGTAGACCTTCACAAATCATCTTTTACAATGGCCATCTAGTTATATTGCAGGTAGCAATGTACTAATCATGGACAAGTATCTGCCAAAAAACATCCAACAAAATGCTTCAAAAAGCAATAAACACATGGACGTAAGAGATGCAAAACTGCCAGAAAAATACTATTCAAACAGAACTGTTTGTAAAGCTTTCATTACAAATGAAAAAGATCAAAGTCATTAGATAGCTCTATGAATTCAGATGTTGGAAATTGCTTTAAAAACCTGTCACATCTTATGGATTTTAGGGTTTCTGAAATAGGCTGCTTTTATCCCATTTATATTAAAAGCAGTAGATGGGAGAACAACTTATTTTTACTTTCAGGAAATTTAGCAAAATGATCTCTTTAATGGGACCTTTTAGAGAAAATGTGCATGAATAGACTTTAGCTGTAAACTTTAGCTATAAATTGACAGTCTTAAAATAAAGCACGGAATACAGAGAAGGTACATTTTCTTACTTCTAATCTGTATTTTTTCAAAATCTACGAGTTAAGGAAAAAAAAAAAGACAATTATTTTACTCTCTCAGCCTCTAAGAATGGCTGCTTTCTGAGAACCATTCATGAATCACAGCATTCTGCACCTGCAGGATTTGTGACTGACACCTGATATCATACTGCAAATCAAGCCACCCTAATGATATTTTTCTTATACTTTCTAGGAGGGAGCCAAAACTGGTGTGAAATAACAACAGAAGCTGTGACAAGCCACAGATCCTGTTCACATCCAGCAAAACCCACTTGGGGGGAAAAAAACCAAACAAACAAACAAAAAAAACCCCAACACACTAGAACAGCTCCCAGTAACATTAAGTAATCTTGCTGAGAGCACCAAACTTTTTACAATTCTTTAAGCTGTTAAAACCATCTCAACTGCAATCAATATTCATCAACTTAAAAATCAGAAGAGTTAAGATAGCTTCCAAAGACAACCCAAATTATTCTTCCTTGATAATAATCATTCAACTTTGATTTTATTTTTATTCCACATCCATCCCTGCTAAACAACTATCACAGCTTTAATATGATACAGCTCCAAAACAAGAATATTTTTCTAAACTAATAAATATTCTGAGAGCAACCGCTGCACAAAACTAGCCACTTTTTCAGCACTTTATTCCTTTGCTTAGATAAGAAAACTGGAATACATTTTTATTTAACTGTGATATAACACATTTGATTCAGAAATTTCCAGTGGATGTATCTAGAGCATGACTTTCACCCAGAGGAAAGTTGGAAGCACCAAGTCATGAAACATAAACCTACTCATAATTTGCTTGCTTTTCATAGCCCAGGGGGGAAAATTTCCAGTGATGAAAATCCATCTTCCAACTACAGTCAGCAGCAAAAACTACATAACCAAAACTCAATGCAGCTCATGAACACTACTCTTGACAATTAAGAAACAGGGTCCAGTTTACCCTTGCCTGTTAAATCCAGGGATTATCAATTATAAACACTGCTCTTTACTGAGAAAAGAGAGTCAAAGAGAAGAATCACAAAGTCTTGACATATCTTGCATTTTTTATATCACTATCTTCTCACACATAAGTAATTTCACTGAAAAAGGAAAAGTATTTCATGAAAGTTTCTCTTACTGAAAGAGAAGGAAGCTTTCATCATTGACATGTAGCTGACCCAAGTACAGACAGCTGTTGGAAGAGCTAGTCCTGTGCTGCCCCATTTCCCCCTTGCATTCCTGCCATATCCCCATTACCAGTAACAGCATTCATGCAGACAGATCAGAGAGATACCAGTCCAGATAAAAATTAATATTTAGTTGCTTGTTTAAAATGTTAAATCATTGTCATCTGAGTCAGGATTGGGTAAAAGGAAAGAGTGCCTTTCAGCAGCAGTTCACATTTATGTCACCTTGCAGCAGTGATTAAACTGCACCCGTAACAGGAATCAGAGTAACACAACACATTCGGCTTCTCTCTTTCCCTCTCCCAGATACACCTCCCAGCACTGACAAATGCTTTCTACATATGATAAGCTTATAAAGGGGTGGAAAAAAAAAGCTTTGGACCTAATACCTACCAGACCCATTATTCATATCTGGAGGAAAAGAGGGGAAAATAAAGGACAAAGGACTAACCTCCTGGTTTAGGAAGATACAGTGTACAGTAAAGCTTGTGACTTTGCCAAACGAAGATGCTGGGATTAGGGATCATGTGAACTACTGCATATTTCTACCAGTATTCTTGCCTCCTCTCTCATGTATGTAATTGTCAAGCCTTTTTAATGTTTTGACTCCAGTTCCTATGAGCAGCCAAGGAGTTACACATATGCACATAAGCTTTTCTCTCTAAGTGAGAGATTGGTTGTTATGCTTTACAACTTACCTACACCTCAAACATGCTTCCTAAACTTGTGCGCACTCTCTCTCTCTCT